>NC_083224.1:47623737-50123737 GCF_032191835.1 Heteronotia binoei | reverse complement strand
TAAGGGGAATGTGCCTCAGAAGGGACCTCTTCTTCAGTTGGTGAGTGGGTATCTTTTCGCGCCCAGGAACCATCCCTGGGCAAGGAGAGAGGGGGGGTCTTGGTAGTTGATGATTTGATCCTTAGGCAAATAGACAGCTGGGTGGCAAAACCGCATACTGACCGTATGGTGATTTGCCTACCTGGTACGAAGGTAGCGGAGATTACACGTGTAGTAGATAGGCTGATAGACAGTGCTGGGGAGGAACCAGTGGTCATGATGCATGTTGGCACCAATGATATGGGGAAATGCAGTCGTGAGGTCCTGGAGGAAAAATTTAGAATGCTAGGCAGGAGACTTAAGGCCAGGACCTCCAAGGTAGCCTTCTCAGAAGTGCTACATGTTCCACATGCAGGGCTGGAGAGACAGGCACAAATTAGAAGTCTCAATGTGTGGATGAGACAATGGTGTAAGGAGGAAGGGTTTAAGTTTGTTAGGCACTGGAATGCTTTCTGGAACAAGCAGGAGCTGTACAAAAGAGACAGTCTCCACTTGTCCCCAGATGGAACAGGCTGCTGGCGCTTAAAATAAAAAAGGTGGCAGAGCAATTTTTAAACTAAATCTTGGTGGAAAGCCGACAGGAGATTAAATGTCTCTGGTTCAGAAAGCCTCATCTCAAAGAGATGAAGGGTCAGCTGTTACTTTTCTAACAGGTAATGGATCAGAGTTGTCCACTGAGATGGTGACAAACAGTATGGACTGTCTGCCAAAGTCTCAAGGCAGCAGGAGGAAGGTTGCAGGCCTAGTTTGCCTGGGAAATTATAGATGTTTGTATACAAATGCTAGAAGTGTTTGAAGTAAAATTGGTGTTGGGATGTTTAGTGTTGGGAGAAAACATAGGCATTGTGGGAATTTCAGAAACTTGGTGGAATTAGGAGAATCACTGGGACACGGTGATTCCTGGATATAAATTATATCAAAAGGATAGGGAGGGAATGGTTGGAGGTGGGGTGGCTCTGTATGTCAGAGAGGGTATACAGTCCAGTAAGACTGAGGTCAGAGAATTAGATTCTCTTCTAGAAATGCTTTGGATTGAAATAGAGGGCCCAAAAGGAAATTTAACTATGGGAGTTCGTTATCGCACACCAAATCAAAAGATAAAGGACGATTATAATATGATGGAAGGATTAAAGATAGTGGCTAAATGTAAAAATTGTGTCGTGATAGGTGATTTTAACTACTCGCAGATTGATTGGGTCTATATGTGTTCTGGTTTCTAGATGCTCTCAATGACTGTGCTATGGAGCAGATGGTCTCCAAACCTACCAGGGGTGGGGCGATCCTGGATTTGGTCCTAAGTAATGCCCAAGACTTGGTGAGAGATGTAAAAGTGATCGCATCGCTTGGGAGCAGTGACCATAACGTTATTTATTTCACCATTTGTATAAATAGAGAGTTGCCCCAAAAGACCAGCCCAACCACGTTTAACTTTAAAAGAGGTAAATTCTCTGAGATGAGGAGGCATGTGAAGAGAAAACTTAAAGAAACGGTAAATACAGTCAAAACCCTTGGGGAAGCTTGGAGGCTATTTAAAACTACAATCCTAGAAGCTCAGATAAAGTATATACCACAGGTTAGGAAAGCACAAAAAGGTTTAAGAAAAGTCCTGCATGGTTAACAAAGTAATAGAAGCTGTAAAAGGTAAGAAGGACTCCTTTAAGTGGTGGAAAGCTAGTCCAGGTGAGATTAATAAAAGGGAACACAGGCTGTGGGAAATCAAATGCAAGACTGTGATCAGGCAGGCAAAAAGGGACTATGAGGAGTATATTGCAAAAAACATAAATTTTATTTATTTATTTATTTATTATTATAAAGACCAACAATAAAAAATTCTTCAAATATATTAGAAGCAGGAAACAAGCCAGGGAGGCAGTGAGGCCCTTGGCTGACCAAGGGGTAAAAGGATTACTGAAGGAGGATAGGGAAATGGCTGAGAAGCTGAATACATTTTTTGCCTCCGTCTTCACTGTGGAAGATGAGAAGTGTTTGCCCGCTCCAGAATCGCTAATTTTGGAAGGGGTGTTGAAAGACCTGAATCAGATTGAGGTGACAAGAGAGGAGGTCCTACAACTGATAGACAAATTAAAAACTAATAAGTCACCAGGTCCAGATGGCATACATCCAAGAGTTCTGAAAGAACTCAAAGTTGAACTTGTGGATCTTCTGACAAAAAATATGCAATCTGCCTCCATTTCTGAGGACTGGAAGGTAGCAAATGTCACCCCATCTTTAAAAAGGGTTCCAGAGGAGATCCGGGAAATTACAGGCCTGTCAGTTTGACTTCAATATCAGGAAAGTTGGTAGAAACCATTATCAAGGACAGAATGAGTAGGCACATTGATGAACACAAGTTATTGGGAAGACTCAGCATGAATTCTGAAAGGGAAGATCTTGCCTCACTAACCTGTTACATTTCTTTGAAGGGGTGAACAAGCGTATGGATAAAGGAGACCCAATAGATGTTGTTTACCTTGACTTCCAGAACGCTTTTGATAAAGTTCCTCATCAAAGGCTCCTTAGTAAGCTCGAAGAAGAAGAAGATATTGGATTTATATCCTGTCCTCCACTCCGAAGAGTCTCAGAGCGGCTCACAATCTCCTTTACCTTCCTCCCCCACAACAGTCACCCTGTGAGGTGGGTGGGGCTGTAGAGGGCTCTCACAGCAGCTGCCATTTCAAGGACAACCTCTGCCAGAGCTATGGCTGACCCAAGGACATGCTAGCAGGTGCAAATAGAGGAGTGGGGAATCAAACCCGGTTCTCCCAGATAAGAGTCCGCTTAACCACTACACCAAACCGCTTAACCACTACACCTAACCGGCTCGAGAGTCATGGAGTAAAAGGACAGGTCCTCTTGTGGATCAAAAACTGGCTAATTAATAGGAAGCAGAGAGTGAGTATAAATGGGCAGTCTTCACAGTGGAGGACGGTAAGCAGTGGGGTGCCGCAGGGCTCAGTACTGGGTCCCATGCTCTTTAACTTGTTCATAAATGATTTGGAGTTGAGAGTATGCAGTGAAGTGGCCAAGTTTGCAGATGACACTAAATTGTTCAGGGTGGTGAGAACCAGAAAGGATTGTGAGGAACTCCAAAGGGATCTGTTGAGGCTGGCTGAGTGGGCGTCAACGTGGCAGATGCAGTTCAATGTGGCCAAGTGCAAAGTAATGCACATTGGGGCCAAGAATCCCAGCTACAAATACAAGTTGATGGGGTGTGAACTGGCAGAGACTGACCAAGAGAGAGATCTTGGGGTTGTGGTAGATAACTCACTGAAAATTTCAAGACAGTGTGTGATTGCAATAAAAAAGGCCAACAGCATGCTGGGAATTATTAGGAAGGGAACTGAAAACAAATCAGCTAGCATCATAATGCCCTGTATAAATTGATGGTGTGGTCTCATTTGGAATACTGTGTACAATTCTGGTCACCGCACCTCAAAAAGGATATTATAGCATTGGAAAAAGTTCAGAAAAGGGCAACTAGAATGATTAAAGGGTTGGAACACTTTCCCTATGAAGAAAGGTTAAAACTCTTGGGACTCTTTAGCTTGGAGAAACGTCGACTGCGGGGTGACATGATAGAAGTTTACAAGATTATGCATGGGATGGAGAAAGCACAGAAAGAAGTACTTTTCTCCCTTTCTCACAATACAAGAACTTGTGGGCATTCAATGAAATTGCTGAGCAGTCGGGTTAAAACAGATAAAAGGAAGTACTTCTTCACCCAAAGGGTGATTGACATGTTGAATTCACTGCTACAATATACTGCTACAGCATAGCCAGCTTCAAGAGGGGGTTAGATAAAAATATGGAGCAGAGGTCCATCAGTGGCTATTAACCACAGTGTGTGTGTTTGGCCACTGTGTGACACAGAGTGTTGGACTGGATGGGCCATTGGCCTGATCCAACATGGCTTCTCTTATGTTCTTATGGTGCTGGATTAAGGTGCTGCTGCTGGCACCACCTAACCATGTAGGCTGTTGGCCAAACAGCTGCCCAACCAGAACAGAATCTCTTTCCCCATTTCTCTAAAGGTGTCTCAAACAGTATTTCCAGTGCATTCAAATTTCTGTACTTTGGTGCACTATAATATAGTGGGTTCAAAGTACTGCAGAGATGAGATCATAGTGAGGACAGCTCTTTATTACGTAAAGCATGGTGAAGGCTGCTTCCAACAAGACTGACTAAGGGCCTGTGGGCCAAACCTATATACAACTCTAATCTCCCGCGCTAGCCTGCCATTGGTTCATTCAAACAGGCAGGGGTCTGTGATTGGCGCAGGACGGCAGGTATTTGGATCCCACTACCCATTGTTATACAGTCCCCAAGCTCTGCTTTCCTGGCTCTAATGAGCCGGCAGGAAGCAATATTTTAAGGCACATACATAACATCCCTCCCCCCTAAGTTCGCAAGCCTTATTGTACGTAGTCCTGTAGGTACGCTGGCTTGCAGCGCTCACGTGTTGACCTTCTGAGTTCTGCGGCTGCAGGTGGGGAGGTTGCAGCCTCGGGTTCAGCGGGCTGGGGGCCTGGTAGTGTTGTAGCCTCAGCCAATGGTTTCTGATTCTCAGCCTCGGCTGGATGTTCTGCTTCCGCTTGTAGTGCGGGTGTCTGTTGAGCCATGGCTGCCAGGGTGGTCACTTCCTCCATCTCCACCTCCGGACCATTGGCTGGTGAGGCATCGAGGCTTGCTACTCCACCCCCTGGTGCCTCGTGGGGCCGTAACTGGTCTATGCGTTGCTTCATTGTGAATCCCTCTTCTGAGGTGACCTCATACATTATGACCCCCAGTACCCTGGAGACTTAGGCCGGTATCCATGCTTTTCCCCTTCCAAAGTTTTTAGCAAACACCAGGTCCCCTGTGTCGAACCCTCTGGGCGCCTGGACTGTCTCTGGTACCTCCTGTAGGTTTGGGGCCCGGTCCGGGTGCCTGCGGTCTAGTAATGTGTTAAGCCTCCTACCCATGAGCAGTTCTGCTGGGCTTCAGCCGGTTACCACACTAGTGGTGTAGTATTGGGCAAGCAGGCATTCAGCTATGCAGGCCTCCCAGTCACCCTGGATGATGCGGCAGAGCGATTCTTTGGTAGCCCGCACCATCCGCTCCGCTTGGCCGTTTGTGGTGGGATGGAATGGAGCCAACCTTATATGCTTCATTATATTTCAGCCACAAAAGTCTTGGAACTTGGCTGACGTGAATGCCGTCCTGTTGTCCGAGACAAGTGTGTCTGGCAATTCGTGTGTGGTGAAAACCCTTTGTAGCGCCCCTAGTGCCACCCTGGTGGAAGTGGATGCTACCAGGATTACCTCTAGCCACTTGGAGTGGGAATCTATGATCAAGAAGAATACTTGTCCCTGGAAGGACCCCGCAAAATCCAAATGCAGGCGGGACCAGGAGTTTTGTGTGTGTTCCCACTGTTGACCTGGGGCTCTAGGTGGAGCTGGCCGCATCTCCTGGCATGGCTGGCAACAAGCTACCTAGGACTCAATGGCATCATCAATCCCTGGCCACCAAACATAACTGCGGGTTAGCGCCTTCATGCGCACAATACCGGGGTGTGTCTCGTGTAGTGCATTGAGGACCCGCTGCCTTAAAACCAGGGGTACCACCACCCTGTTTCCCCACAACAGACACCCCCTGTATACCGACAATTTGTCCCGGCAGGATACAAACACAGAGAATTCTGACCCCACCCGGCCAATGTTGCCTTCAAGATGCCTGGATTTTTAAGTACTAAGCAAAAGATTTACTAGTAACAGGTTTATCCAAACCACTGGGAGTAGGGGAAGGGGATCATCTTCCTCTGTTCACCTGTTGATTGGCCCAGGCAGCTGCCCATCTCATGCTTTCTGCCATCATCACAGACAACCTAACCAGCAGGGATGGGTCAGCCATACTATTAGCAGCAGGTTCTTACTAAATTCTGTCAGATGTTTGTGAATCCAATGTGCTTTTCACCTGGTGCATAAATTTATTTCAGCATTTTTAGGCTGCTTTTCTTTCCAGAGGGACCTGAAGCAGCTTACAAAAGGAAAAGGTTTCAGATTACAGAAACAAATCTGGGCTGGTCCAGGTCCATCCAGATGATTATAGTAAGTCCCAGGCTAAAAGCCTCATATTATGAGCCTTTTGGCTTTTGGTTTACACCAAAGGGCTCATACCTTTGGCCCGCCTAGGTTAAATACACACAGAGGAGGAAATAAGTCACCCTAGATGAACTACAGCTGCTGCAAAGCAGCAGCATCTTCTTCACTTCCCCTGATATTGTCTCTTCTTTGGGAAAACTACACACACAGCTTACAAGGCTCTTTTTTTGTAAGCTTGGAGGATTGGCTACATCAGGGTGTGTGGCCTAATATGCTAGAATTCCACCCCTGCATGTTCATAGGAGGGCTCCACCTGGATTAGCTATAAATGGGCACTGTTAGCTTAATATACCACAGCTTGGTACCACTTAAATTGCCTCTTGGTGCATTCCTTGATTGTGATTTTAGTGCATTGCATAGAACTGTGATTTTAGTGCACTGCTTTTCCTAATCTACCATCCCCTTCTTGTTCTTCTGTCTACCTATGTTCAGTAAAGATTATTTTGGTGTACTCTAAAGGTCTACCTGTCTCTTACATTTCCTCAGATAACAAGAGGAAGATTCACAAGTGAAGATGCCCTCCAGGGAAGGCCTCTTTCAAATAGTTACCTACTTAACGTCAAACAACCAATGACATTCTCATCTCCTGGGCAAGTTTATATGTGAGCATGTGCTCCTTTTGATACCATTTAGGGGTTTAAAGGGCATACCCAGTTGTTGGAATTCTGCTCAGAAACAAATTGTAAGCCAGGAAAGCTCTTTAAGTACTGGCAAGATGTGTTTCCTTCTGACAGCTCCTGGCAACAGCCTTGCAGTTGTACTCTAAACCAGTTGAAGTAATTTCCACTGATTGCCATGGAACATATTTCCAAATAAACACATTTTGCATTTGAGGCAAGACAAGTAATCTAGGAGTCCATAAACCATGAACAATTATATCCAAATGGAAAGGAGATGAGGAATATATATTTTAGGCATTCTTGAAGTTACCTGGAGAAGGAATGTTGGGAAGATGTTATGCTTTTAAACAGCTAGTATACTTCTAGATTTGATAGGGGGAAATAACATAACTGTAATTCCTTTAGTCTATGGGCGTTTTCACACTGACCTTAATCGGCACCGTACAGGATCTGCGCGGATTTCGCACCAATTGCTGCGGAGCAACCGGAAGAGCCGCAAAGTCCCGCGGCTTTTGCGGCCCAAATGGAAACTGTTTTTTGGCGGTTTCCATTTGCGCCGCAAAAGCCGCGGGACTTTGCGGCTCTTCCGGGTGCTCCGCAGCAATTGGTGCGAAATCCGCGCAGATCCTGCGCGGTGAAGAGGGACGTCGCTGCCGATTAAGGTCAGTGCGAAAATGCCTTATGGGTCCTTACAGATTTATACAGCCACAATTATCAATTTTTTATTTATTTTATTTATACCATTCCATCAATGTATATGATACTATAAGATTCAGTTTGGTGCTATGGTAAAGTGCATGGACTTTAATCTGGAAGAACCAGGTTTGATTCCCCACTCCTCCCCCTGCACCTGCTGGTATGATCTTAGGTCAGTCATAACTCTCTCAGAGCTATTCCTCTCAAAAGTAGTTCTCTGAGATCTCTCTCAGCCCCACCTACCTCACAGGATATCTGTTGTGGGAAGGGGAAGGAGATTGTAAGCCGCTCTGAGACTCCGAGTGCAGGGTATAAATCATCTCCTCCTCCTTCTCTTTCCATTTTACTCATATTGCTTCCTCCCCAACTTGAATCTGGACCAGTTCCTTTCTGTGCATCAGATCAGGTCTCTAAACAGGATTTATGGCAATTTCCATTCTCCAAATCTCATCATTCTACCTGACATAGAATACTGTGTCTCAGGGAGAAGCCTCACCTCACCAGATGTCTAGCTATCAGATCTTGTTAAACACATGAAGAAACTGTTGCAGTAGTGTTTCCCACCTTGCCCTGACTGTCACAGTACTTCAGTTTTATTATTTTATGCCCAACAATTATTTGATCCAAGACTGCTAATGAAAACATTCCTTTTACACATGGAAGTCTCCTTTTTTTCATCTAATATGGAATTATTCCTCGGGCTTGGTGCCACTCTTCTTTCCTGTCATTCTATCAGGTGACTTACAATTCCCTCTCCAAGCCCTTCCTTCCTACCTATCCTGGAAATAAAACTGTATTTTGTTTGGAGACTTGGTTGCTTGTCCTATAACTGGAAAATCAGTCTCAAAGTGAACTTTTGCTTCCTGATAACTTATTTCTCCTTTGTGAACCACAGGCTGCTTATTGGTCCACATTTCTGCTTCTTCCAGACTCAAGTTGGGGAGGAAGAAATATGAGTAAAATGGGGATGTCACAGCAATAGTATCATAAAAATGATAACTGTAGCTGTATAAATCTGAACATATAGAATCATAGAGTTGGAAGGATCATCCAGGATCATCTAGTCCAACCCCCGCACAATGCAGAAAATTCACAAATACCTCCCCACACAAACCCTAGTTACCCATGGTCCATGCCCAGAAGATGGCAAAACCCAAACTTAGCACTGATGCATATCTTCCTATCCTCACTCTCTTGATCTGCCTAAGTTCACAGATTCAACACTGCTGTCAGATTAGTTCTGCTTGAAAACTTCCAAAGGAGAGCCCACCCAAGGAAGCCTGTTCCACTGAGGAACTGCTCTTACTTTCATTAAGTTCTTCCTAATGTTTAGCTGAAAACTCTTTTAATTTAATTTCAACTCCTGGTTCTGGTCCAACTTTCCAGGGCAACAGAAAACAACTCCGTGCCATCCTATGACAGCCCTTCAAGTACTTGAAGATGGTGGTCATATCACCTCTCAGTCGTCTCCTCTCCAGGCTAAGCATATCCAGCTCCTTTCCTCATAGCACTTTCCTCATAGGACTTGGTATCCAGACCCCTCACCATCTTTGTTGTCCTCCTCTGGACATGTTAAGCTTGTCTGTATCCTTCTTAAATTGTGGTGCCCAAAACTGAACACAATACTCTAGGTGAGGTCTAACCAGAGCATAACTTGGACATTAAACTTCTGATGATACAGCCCAAAATCTCATTTGCCTTTTTAGCTACTGCATCACACAGCTGACTTATGCTCTGTGTATGGTCTACTAAGACCCCTAGATCCTTTTCGCCCATACTCCCATCTCTCTCATCCTATAATTATGCATTTGGTTTTTCCTACCTAAATGTGAAACTTTTATTTTTATTTTAGCCCAGTTTTCTAGCCTGTCAGTATTATTCTGTATTCTGACTCTGACTCCTACTGTATTTGCTACCCCATCTTAATTTAGTATAATCTGCAAATTTAGCAACCATTCCCTCTGTTAGACATTCTTTAAGGTACCTGGGGAAGGGATGTAGAGCAGACATTATGCATGTAAGCCAGTATATTTCCCCCCCCCCCCAGTAGGAAGAATGAGACAAACACATATATATGGGTGAAAACAGGGCAACTTTATTGAACGAAACAAGGCATGGGGCAACCTAATCTGCCAGACAAGCCAAGGGAAACCCCTGACCCTTCCAAGTCCGGTTGGGCGAGCCACCCAGCCCCCGGCAGTAGCCAATAAGAACGGCTAATGCCAGGCCGGCAAAGGCCAGGTATACCCTCAACCAGCCAGGCGCTGACTCCAGCTAACCTGCCAGAGGAGGGAACCCTATAGCGGGCATACCAGCAGAGAGCCGTGCAGCCTTTCTGCCATACCATCCCGCCGCATTCCCTGAAACAGGGAATAAACCAAGGGTGCTCACCGGTTACCTAATTAGCCAACAAAAAACTTCAGCCACCAAAAGTTACCAAAAAAACCTTAAGAATGCAAACAGTACAAGGTAGGCAAAATACATCCCAACCCGGCCAATTGGTTGAGATGAAAAAATTCCTACCTGGCCCTGAACAAACCGGCGACCGGAGAAGCCTGTACTATTGCAGGGAGGAAGGATGGGGCGACGAAAGCCCGGACGAACTGCGCCACAGGAGATGTGTCCGGGCTTAAAAAGCCCCAAACCATGCCCCCTGTAATCCCCGGATGGGCGAGGGCTGTTTGCCTCGACTCCGTCCGGGGAGGCAAAGAACGGCCCATGCCCTAATGCCGCCATAAGCGGCGTGGGCGGTAAGGGGCCACACTTCTTCCACTTCTGAATTATTGGCTACTTAAAGGCTTTGACCTCTGTCTGGAGACTTAGGATCTGATTGGACAATATGCTTGAGTTAGGAAAATCTCAACCCAGCTTGCTTTTAATGTGTAACCTGGGACTCACTTTAAAACTTGTGTGTGTGAGAGGTCAAATCAGCTTCCAAGAGCGGTACAGCAACAGAAGGGCCTTCAACATTCCTTCACTTCCACTTCACATGCTTTTATTAGGGGAAAAAATAGCTGTGAGGAGGGCTATTTGTTGCACTTCCAGTTTGATGTGTCTGCCCAGGCTGCTTAAATCTGCTGGGGAGGGCCATCAGAGAGACAGTATGAGTCTGAAAGAGTCTGAGAGACAGTAAATGCCTAACTGAGAGAGGGAGCGGTCATTCTTGCATTGAAGCAGGAACTGGTGCATCAGCTCCTAAAGAACCCTACTCTGGACTCAAGTTAGCTGAATAACTACAGTCCAGTCTCTCATGTACCCTTCTTGAGAAAGGTGACTGAATGAGTGATGGCTAGGCAAACTTCAGAGATGCGTGAGTGAAGTGGATTGTTTGGATCTATTCCAATTTGTTTAGATGTCTGTTTATGAGACTGCAATCGATTTCGTTGCCATGGTGGAGGATCAGCACAAGGACATGTATGGGATGGAGATGACCTTGTTAATTCTCCTGGACTTTTCAATGACGTGTGATACCATTGATTGCCTTTAAGGACTGGCACTGTGAGGCCCTGTTTTATGGTGGTTGTGGTCATATGCCAAAAGTAGGTTTCAGAATGTGATGTTCGGGAAATGATACTCTGCCTCTTGGCCTCTAGCCTATGAGATTCCTCAATGCTCCATTTTGTTCCCTAAGTAAAGTGAATGGGAAGGATCATCCAGACATTTGGACTGAGTTTCCACCGATATGTGGATGATACTCAGCTCTATCTTGTGCTTCCAGCAAATATCAGGGAGGTTGTGGAAAACTTGAAGAGGTGCCTGGAGGCTATTTTGTTAAGGATGGGGTGGGGGAGGGAATTAATCTTAATCCAGACAAATTGGGGGAGGGAGGAGGAGAAGGAGATTGGATTTATACCCAGGCCTTTAGCCACAGGGGCCCCGGGGGGCACAGCCCCTCCATTGAAATCTCCTTTGACTAGTGTGGCCCGTCCTGGCAGCCTCCGAACTCCCTGCTGCTCTTGTGGCCCCTGCTCCCCTCCACGCGCCGCCTCCCCCTACCTTCCTCCCTCCTATTCCATGAAGCGCTGGCTCCTCTTGGGGCTTTTTCCAGGCCCCCCGTGCCGATCACAAGAAAAGCCATGCCAGGAGGTTGGCACTTCTCTGCCAGCCTTCCAGCACTCTCCGGAGCTCTCGCACTGGGGCTGCGGCGAAAAGAAGCACCAGCAGGCCCTGAAAAAGCACCTGCCACCTCTGCTGCTTCCTCCCTACTTCCCTCTCCGGATCGTGTGGGAGGGAAGTAGGGAGGAAGCAGCAGAGGTGGCAGGTTCTCTTGCAGGGCTTTCTGGTGCTTCCTTTTGCTGTGGCCCCCCAAAGAGGAGCACCTGCTTCCCCACGTGGCTTTTCCGTGATTGGTGCAGGGGGGGGGGCTGGAAAGAACCCCAGGAGGAACTGGTGCTTCAAAGGATGGGAGGCGCTGCATGGAGGGGGGCAGAGACCTCCAGAGAAGTGGCACCAGAGAGAGCAGGGGCCACGAGGGGGGACCTACATCCAAAATTTTGTTCTGTGGACCCCCCCCCCCGAATATTTTCTGGCTATGGGCCTGTTTATACCCCACCCTTTACTCAGAGTGGCTTACAGGCCCATTCCCTTCCTCCCCCCACAACAGACACCCTGTGAGATAGATGGGACTGAGAGAGCTGCTTTTGAGACAACAGCTCTAAGAGAACTATGACTAACCCAAGGTTGCATCAGCAGCTGCATTTGAAAGAGTGGGGACTCAAGCCCAGTTCTCCAGATTAGAGTCCGTCGCTCCTAACCACTACACCAAACTGGCTCTCTGGGAACTGAAGTGTCTCCTATTCTGGATGAGTGTCTCCTATTCTGAACTGGGTCCGCATGGAGAACCCAATAAATAATGACTGAGTAGGAAATATGTAGTTAGCCCCACCAACTGATTCTAGTACTCTCACACAAAATACAATGGTATAGAATAAGGATGTTAAAATGTTGCAGTGAATGTGTTTGATAGTTGAATTTACATTGTTTGACTATGATAATCAGATATGAGTGGATCACCATGTCTGCTCAGTTCAGTGCTGAATGACTTAAATGCCTGCATAACAGGTTTGTATCAGGGCACTCTGACAGCACACATGTTCAAAAAGCCAATTGCACCATACTGTAGTGTTAGGAAGGAGTGCGCATGAGGGACCTTGCCAAATAGCCACAAATGGCTTGATAAACAGATGAACATTATGTCAAAGAAACAAAAACAAAAACCTGGCTGCCTGATAGCAGTTGGCAAATGTGGCATGAATTGAGCCAGAGGGCTTTGAGCATCTCTAGTGTAGGACTGCACCATATGGAAGTATCCCAAATGTGTGGTTTGTGTAAATAAGGCTACTGAAAAAGGTGGGTGTAACTGGCACTTGCCTCTTGGTCCAAAGAAAATGTATTAAGGAGGATTCCAGATGGAGCTTTGATGGCAACTGTCTACCCTTCCATAGGGAAGCTCACTTCAAACCTTCAGAGTTACGAAGTCAAACATAGGTTGTGTATAATTCATCACTAAGTGATGCTTTCAAGGTCTCATACAATGTTCATAATAAAGCAGGACTTATGCTCAAATGCCTTAAACATGAGAGAGTCCTTCTCATTTCTTTTTACTGTTTATAAGTTAAGCACTTGTGTTTGACATGGGTTGAGATGGGAAGGACAAAAAACATACTTTGCATGCTTCTACAGAAGCCACACAAAATGATAGCAACAATCATAATTGTCTAAGTGTATAATTTTGGACTCCAACTGAAGTTTAAAACAAGCGGGGTAATTATTTCACTTAGCTCAGCGCCAGTTGGGAAAGTGGGCTGCTCTGAACAGCTGAGTTTTTAAGATAAAGCACATGAATTGGAATGAATTCAGACAGCACAACACATACAAGAAATGCTGAGGAAAATGAGGCTCAAAAAAACCCAAACCCTAAACTAAAAGAGATGGGACAACGAAATCTGGATGTAAATGCCTGAGATGATAAACCACAATAGACTGTATCTGACATCACCTATGAAAGGTATATGTTTGTTGGGTATGGGGACCACATAAGAGCAAGTATGCAGAGGAAGAACATTGTTCTCAGGCATGGTATAATCTGGCCACAGATATGGTCTAACCCAGGGCTTTTTTGTAGAAAAAGCCCAGCAGGAACTCATTTGCATATTAAGCCACACCTCCTGATATCACCATTGTTCCACACAGGGCTTTTTTTGTAGAAAAGCCCAGTGGGAATCATTTGCATATTAAGCCACACCCCCTGATGACAAGCCAGCTGGAACTGCGTTTCTGGGCGTTCCTGCTAAAAAAAAAAAAAGCCCTGGTCTAACCATAGTGACCCATGCTGTGATTATATCTGAGTCAGAAAATAGCTCACAGAGGAAGGTGAGAGCCCTTCCCCCCTTGGTGCCATTCTGGGTCCATTTGTGGTCTCTATTTTTTAAAAAGTCATTTCCTATAGCTGCTGTGTGGCTGCATGGATAGAGTTGCCAACTTTGGCCAGGAAAATTCCTGGAGATTTCAGAGGTAGAGACTGGGAAGGCAGGGTTTGGGGAGGGGAGGGAAGGGACCTCTGCAGGGTATAATACCTGGGAATCCATCCTCCAAAGCAGTCATTTATCTAGGGGAATGAATCTCTGTTGTCTTTTCCATTGTTATTATGGGAAATCTCCAGGCACCACCTGGATATTGGCTAACCTATGCATGGACCTTATGTTACCATGGAATAAAGGGTTGGTACATCCTGCCCACATGCATGCATACCATGACCCTGTCATGAGATCCTTTAAATCGGTGTATACACTAGATGCAGGGGTGTCGAACATGTGGCCTGGGGGCCAAACCAGGCCTCCAGAGGGCTCCTATCAGGCCCACGAGCAGTTGGGTTTCATCAGCTTCCTTGAACATATGAAGCTGCCTTATACTGAATCAGACCCTCGGTCCATCAAAGTCAGTATTGTCTACTCAGACTGGCAGCGGCTCTCCAGGCTCTCAAGCTGAGGTTTTTCATGCCTACTTGCCTGGACCCTTTTTAGTTGGAGATGCCAAGGATTGAACCAGGGACCTTCTGCTTACCAAGCAGATGCTCTACCACTGGGCCACCATCCCTCCCCTTTCTTGCTTCCTTCTGCATAACAGCTTGCTTTGCAAGGCTTGCTCAATCACACAGGAGCTACAGAGCAAAGCCTCTATTTTCTCCATTGGCTGAGGTGGCTCCCTTGGGGAGGAAGGAGGGAAGGAGAGCTTGCTTTGCCAGGTTCTCTCAATTGCACAGCAGAGCTACTGACCCAAGGCTCTCTTTCATCTACTGGCTGAGGCTCCTTCCCCTCCTGGTCCCCTGGGGAAGCAAGAAAAGAGCCAGAGCTTCCTTTGCCCAGTTCCCTGGATCCCAAGGCAGAAATACAAAGAAAGCACCTCTAAAACCAATGAATGCTAATGTTTTAAGCATGTTTTATTTTAAGGGTGTTTAAAAAAAAAATCTTTAATTGTGTTTGTCTGTGTCCTCAGATACCTAATCTTAAATAGGTACTTAATCTTAAATCTCAGCTAATCTTAATCTTAAATCTCAGCTAATCTTAAATCTCAGTTACTTAATCTTAAATAGGTACACACATGGCCCAGCCTGACATGGCCCAGCCCAACAAGGTCTCATTTATGTTTGATCCAGCCCTCACAACAAATGAGTTTGACACCCCTGCACTAGAGTGTTTGGAAGTGATATCATGGAAAGAAGAGGAGACAGTTCAGAAGTCAAAAGTTTGGTTTTATTGGGAATAGGTAAAATGTAGAGAACAGTTCATTTTAAATGCAAAGGGAAGCAATAAAAATGATTCACTGTATAAACAGGAAAAATATCCACTTTGAGCCAGCCCAACAGACATTTAGGGACAATCCAAGGCTGCCACTGCCATTTTAAAGTGATTTTAAAATGAAGTAAATTCCCAATGCTGATCAGATTTTCAGCATGCTGAGATAAGATGCCCATGTTTTTCCCCACATGTCTTTTCAAGTGTTGCCCCTTCAGTGGCTGCCCCCATTGTCAGCCCTTTAAAATGGCAGTGCCATCTATGGGTCAGACCAATGGATGCTGTCACATCTAGTTCAGCCCTTAGTCCATCAAGAAGCAGTTGTCCTCCCTCTGTGTGTGGCAGCCTGTGACGTATCCCAACAAAACAAAAGGGGTAGTGGAAGTCTAAGAAAGTGGCTTATCAGAAAAAGAAGGGGAACCCTAAAGCTGGAATATTCAACAGGGGTTATTCCAGAGGAAGAAGGGGGGCTGGGGGAGTAAATTGTTTAGGAATACCGGGGGAGTGTTTTTACCTTGTGTGTTGCATTTATCTAGTGCATTTTTGCCTTGTTGAGTAACTGTCATATTCTTTTTAGGTGGTTGGAACTTTCTGTTTCTTTATTAGCTGCTTTGAATCTAAAGAGTTAAGGCAGGATATATAAATATAAATTGTAGTGGCAGTGGCCCACCCAAGCAGCAGCATTCTGCACAGTCACCTGGCAAATTAAATGGCCAGTGCATTCCTCCCTCCCCCCAATACTACTTGTACTGGCTCTTAGTATATGGTGGAGGTTGCTTTCATACTACTACTTTGCTGGCATTTTGGCTAGCAAGCCAACAAAGTTGTCCCTTGTGCAATAGCAGTGCTGTACAAATGAACATTAATAGGCTGCCTTGAACAGGTCTTTAAAGAGGTGACATGAGTATTTTCTAAATAAACAAAAATCATTTGCAAAGAGGCAAATGTGCATCTGAAGACAATGCACAATCATAACGTACATATCTATAAAAAGGATGCTGTAGAAGGGGCTGAACTCTATTGCTGGATTTGAACGGCAGGTTGTCCTTTCATTCCTCTTTCCCTAGAGGATATGCTCTGTAGATTTCTTCAAATATGACTTCCTGCTATGCAGCTTGGTTGTGTAACTTATGCAAACTGTAGCTGAGCTGGCAAATATTTGGAAACCCAACAAACACAGTCATAAAGTGATTTGATGCTTATCAGGGCAGAGAAGAATGTGAAAGAGCAGAAATTGTCAAGCTACTTTATTTTTAAAAAGTGCATTGGTGACAGAAAAGAATATGAGAGATCACTGGACACCAAACACGCTTGTGCAATAAACTATGCACATTTACACTGTTCTGTGTTGGACAAGCTGCTTATATATGCATTGACTGTATGTGATTTTGGCTGTTGCAGAATTTTATTTCTTTTTTAGCTGTTTCAATATGTTAGGTCAAGGTGGCTCTGGAAAACTGTAAGTAAATAGCTATAATTTTTCTTTTTATGGTTATGATTTGAATCTTGCAATTGTTTATTTTTGAAACAACCAAATGCAATCATATTTTAGTCATTATCACAATAGTAGACAATAGTTTTGCATTTTTATGTTGATTCCTATGGATTCTTTGATTGATATATGTGCCAGTAACCCATATTTCCAGACTTTCTATAATAGCTATATTTATATATTTCTATGGCTAACAATTACAATTAGAATATCACATGTTTAAAGTAGTTTTGAATTTTATAATCATATGCCTTTAAGCAGGCGAGATAATCATATTTTTATTATATTTACAATGTTGTAAGTTTTCCCCAAGGAAGAATGCTTTTTCGGCATTACTCATAATACATAAAAGATCCATGAATGTTAAATGTTTGCTCTGAAACCTCTCTTAAAGGGACTTCTTGGCACACACCAGGACATAATTTATATCTGTCATGGCTGAATTTTATCAACTGACCTCATTCCAGTTATCTGAGATCAGAATGAATTTTAGTCTTTCCAGTAAAGTGTTTGAATTCCTTCCCAAACTTGTATTCAGTACGAATTTGTTCTGAAGACTCACTGACTAACGAATAGCAAAGGTAATAAATGGAGCTGTCAAGTACTTCCTAGATAGGCCAATGAAGGCCTATCTAGATTATACTTCTTCCGGTTAATAGAATAGTTGTTTGTTACCTATAGCTGTCTAGTTTGGTTAAAATGGAAGGCAATGATGTATCTTATGTATCTGAATGCTCAGTAACCTTGGTATTCACTGTAATTTATAGCAAGGTCAATAAAGAGAATAGCAGCAAATGCTCCTCCAATGAGTGTTGAACATCATCATTCCTTATCGGTTCAAAAATGTTGGTGCCTGAAGCTATCACTCTTCTTGCTAAAATTCAAGGACAACTTCCTTACTTCTTACTGTAAAAAGACCAAAGTTATGTGATAACATAAAAAGTACTGTGGAACTTTTTTGGTTTATTCATATTGAAAAGCTCTAAAATGGTGAAGCCATTTGGAAAGTGGTTGGAACTGTAAATCACAGGTCATCTGCTAGTTCCTACTAGAGGTGTGCAAAAAAAAAAATCAGGAAAATTTGGATTCTGTTTTACTGCAACATCTTTTCAGAAACAGACTGGAACAAGTGATTGCTGAATTACAATCATTACAAAACTCAGGGAAATTGAACCCCCAGGCCACAATAGCGATATTGGATTCCTATCTAATTACACAAGTTAAGTCATTCAGTTCTTGCTTATACATGGGATTTTAACTTTGTTGGTCTTAAAGGGGTCACTGAACTCAAACTTGGTTCTCACACATGTTTTTAACTCCTTTATTATCTGAACATCAGTTTGCTGCCATTTACATGTCCTAGCAAATATGTTATTCCAATCTTCAATGACTTCAATGGCTCATAGGTTAGCGGCCGTGACTTCAGTGGCCCATGGGATATAATGGTGAGATGGGGGCACCCTCTTTGGATGCCCCTAGAATTGTACCACCTGGTCCAATCTCCTTGAAACTTGGGGGTTCTGTGGGGGAGAGGCTCCTGCAGCTGGCCCGCACATTTGGAGTCTCTGCCTCAAATCCCCGTCCCCTAGCTGCAATTCATTATACTGTATTTTGCCATTTTCAATGGCCCATAGGGTATAATGGAGCTTAACAGCCACCAGATTTCAGTGGCTATTCACAGCTGTGGTATTAAGCAGGCAAATCAGATCAAAGAATTTCATTTGGCTTTGTACAGCCTGAATACAGCCAAATCAGTTATTCTTCGGGGTTGTATTTGGTTCAGCCAAACTAAATGCACACTCCTAGTTCCTATCAAACAATTTATCTGCTACTGTCATTTCTGGGAAAGGAACTTAGGCTAGGTGGTTTGGAGAACCACTGCACCAAAACAGACTATACTATACCAAACTTATTGAAGCTCACAACTGAAATTAGTTTGAAAACATTCAAAACACTGGGAGGAAGTATCATAAGGAAGTTTGTAATAGATAAATATTTTGGATTCCCTCCCCCCCACCCCCCAAAAAATGAGCTCATGGATTAGCTTCATCAGAGAATTTCCATCCACATATGGAAGGATTTTTGCCAATTCCTTCAGCAGATAGCCAGTACTCCCTTCATGTGCTTCCCGCTTTGGAGGTTGCTAGATTGCCACAAGAAATGGAGATTGGTAAAGTTTTACCTCATGGGTGCAAATTGTTTCCCTCAACAGATAATTCCAAGTGAAATATAATATGATTATATGCACATAAGAGTATTGTAAAATATAGTGATTGTCTTTGCTAATATCTCCTTTTCTAGCATCTGTAAAAAAAAATCAGTTCAAATGTAAATTGAGGAGCAGCTATACATGAAGAAGATATAATGTGTAAAAAACAAGGTCACCATTCATAGTTCTGTGTTCATGAGGTGTCTATGTGAATAAAAAATTTAACAGATGGGGTGCTTTCATAACTGTTCAATAAGAATAAGTGACAATTTTGTCTCTGTTGTTATCCCTTGAATCTAGAAATATTGTTAATTATGCATTCAATGTAGGAAACAATAGTTGTTCAAATGATAGTGTGTACAAATAGGCATGGCTTAATTTAAATAGTAGTGACTTGCATCTATTGCATTGCATGAATGTTTCTCCTGGAGTTATGCGGTGAAAGTTGTTACGTGCCTACTGAGAAATCTCCTGTTCAGTCTTGTGGTGGCAGGGGAAAGAAAAATATTGTAAAAAAACAGGGAGCAGTGATGGCATGACATCACTTCTAGGTTTCCCCAGAAGTGATACCAATCCTCTCTAGGAATCCCCAGAAGCTCTAAGCAGGGGTGTCAAACTCATGCGGGCCGGATTTGACATAAATGAGACCTTGCTGGGCTGGGCCATGCATGTCATAAAATGTAATGCCAGGCAGTGAAGATATAAACATTATAGGGCACTGAGAAACACAACTAAAGATTTTTTTCTTAAAATAAACATTCTTAAAACAATAGCATGTTTGCAACATTTTGTTTAACAGTCTCTGATAACTGACACCTCTTGCTCTGAATTATTGCATCAAAATCAGGAAACAATGTCTGTGCTGTAGCAATCTTAACTATGCTATTTAGGTGTGTATCTGTAAATTACAAGCCTACTTTTGCTTTATTGACATTCACTACAGAAGTCTCATGGTCAATGCTCTGTGCCCTAAGACCCAGGGGAAAACATGAAATGGCCGGGCATTGTGAGTTTTTCTACATGTTGCTTTGTGTGCTGACCTAGAACATGTGAAGGCACCATGACATTGATTGATGGCTGTGTGTTTACCTATAAAACTATAATTCCCCCCAGAAAAATAACTGCAACTCTTATGAGGCAGTGCAAGAACAGAGAGATAGCCTTGTATAGTGGTCACTATCAGCCTACTATTTGGGAAGTCTAGGTTCAAAATCCCCAGTCTTCACAGGAAATGTGCTGGACACAGAGCCAGTGCATGGGAGTAAGCGGGGTAGGCGACTGTCTTGCAATGAAATGCTGAAAGATGGAGAAAGAACAGTAGCATTCTAGCAATAAAATAAATTAGAGAAAGCCTGGAAAACAGTGTATAGTAAAGAAATAAGGCACCATAAGACTACTACGTTCAAAATTAATAAGATGGTCCCAGAGGAAGGATCATAAGGATCCGAAACGAGAACGGACCAGTTTTGCATCGTTGGACTGTATTGTTTGGAAAGAATCTGATATCATCTTATGGACAGTAGTGAAGTTGTGAGCTTTGGATGGTATTTGTCACTGAATTTCTTACTGAAATTTACATTGTAATATTATGTTGTGAATGAAAAGTATTGTAATTATATCTTGATATTGTTTTGTAACATGGAGAGTATCTTTTCTGTCATAACCTCCAGGTGGTAGCTGGGGACCTCCCACTATTACATGTGATTCCCATTTGACAGAGATCAGTTTGCCTGGAGAAAATGGCTCCTTGGAAGGTGGACTCTATGGCATTATATCCCATTGAAGTCCCTCTCCTCCCCAAACCCTCCCTTTCTCAGGCTCTGCCCCCCCCCCCCCCAAATTTCCAGTTATTTCCCAGCATGGAGCTGACAACTCTACCCCTATGTCGTTACCCACTTGGTCCTGAGAGAAAGAGGCCTGTTTGCCCCAGCTTGGGTAGTATTTGGAAGGGTTTTTCTGTGGGCTTTTTTTGAGTAGGAATGCACAGGAACACAGTTCCAGCTGGCCTGGTGTCAGGGGTGTGTGGCCTAACATGCAAATTAGTTCTTGCTGGGCTTTTCCTACAAAAAAAGCCCTGTGTGAAACAATGGTGATGTCAGGAGGTGTGGCCTAATATGCAAATAAGTCCCTGATGGGCTTTTTCTACAACCCCCCCCCCAGTTTTTTCCTTCCTGCTTTCCCATAGCATTGTGCTGCTTTCATGCACCTCCAGACATTTCCCTATGCTTTCTGTGATTGTTTCCAAACTTGATTCACTACCATATTTTGAGAAAGACTGCAGTTCTGGATGAAAATGTCTGGATCTTTCCCAGTCCTGCCATTCTCCCTGCTCCAGTTCATTTTAGTGGTCATTTCTTTGCCTGCCACTTTGTTTTGTAACAAGTGTAATTGGCATACACTTACAACACTAAAAATTACAATAAAACACTTTATTATTTTTTTCTGAATCCCCATTATTCATTTTTGATGGAAGTATTTAGCGTTTGCATTGTGGAAATGTCA
This sequence comes from Heteronotia binoei, assembly GCF_032191835.1. Lineage (NCBI taxonomy): Eukaryota > Metazoa > Chordata > Lepidosauria > Squamata > Gekkonidae > Heteronotia > Heteronotia binoei. The sequence goes on along the minus strand of NC_083224.1, from coordinate 50,102,246 downwards.
TTCCCCTTCTATCTCTGCAATAAAAGGGATAGAGGCTTGCTTTTTGTAGGAAAAAAATATAGTTGGCAGTTCAAATAACATGATAGACAGTTCGTTGTAAATTTATGATGATACAGCAATATGCTAATTGGTGTTTTTTAAAAAGAAACCCTCCAGGGGTGGGATCTGGGCAGGGCAAATGTGGGGAAGCAATGTTATTGGTAGTTGCAACAGCAGTGGGAAAATGACACAAACCTGCACCTGTGTGGAAAATACCAGAAAGGAAACAAAATACCCCAGCCAACCTGCAACACCATCTGCTGTTCTGTCTCTTCCATTCTCAAGATCTGCTTTTTCTTCACATAGAAACATAGCCAGGAGGGGTCACTTCCCCCAAATTTTCATGGATAACAAAGCTATCTCCCAGTAATGTGCACCCATTAAAAGAAACACATCAGCAACTAATCTGAGTCATCAGCTAAACAACCAAAAGGTCAATAAGCATCCCCAGTATTAGATTGGAACCAAATAAAGGGCACATTACAATTGGCATTGCTACTGTAAATGTACAAACCTTAAATAATAGGCATCAGTACTGGCACCTATTTTAAAATTAAATGTTAATAAAGTGATCAAGAAACCAATGTCTAGATTTTCATCCTAGATTCATAATGAGAATTTAAATTAAACCAGAATAGTCATGAAATTAGGTTATACCTCAATTTGTAAACTATAAATACATGGCACATGTAGATATATATTCAGAATGTAGAGCTGCATACTTATTTTTCTCTGATAATTTTGTTTGTAGTTACGGGGGTGGGAAATGTGAACAGGGGTAAGAAAATATTTGTTCCTTATCAAGTAGATGAAAACTTAAGTTATCTTTCCAGGCCTGCATCCCAATTAGATCTTCTACAAGACATACTGTGAGTAGATGACCTTTCTCCTTCTCCCTCTCTGTCTAAGCTGAAAGAGATTCAGATGGCACAGCTGATGACCGATACCAGTTTCCTTGAATAATGCTTGAACTTTCTCCAGAGAAAATTGTCACAAGGTATGTAAACTCAGTTGTATTAAAGACTGCATCCCTAATCTTCAAATGTGTGCCATTTGGAAAAGCCTCTGTGCAGGAACTGTGGGGGTAGAGGGGGGCAGCAGAAATGCCTTTTCAACTCTAAAGGTTATTGCAGAGCACACAGATTCCAGCTTGGGTTTTGACTTTTGAAGAATGTTCTCCATTTGGGGAAAGTTCCAATTAATCTGATTTCATCTCAAGCACCTGCTTTTTTGTAATTTTAAAAAGTGATCCCCCCACCCCAAGGAAAACAAATCTCTTCAGTCTTTTTTTTTTTTTTTTTTTGCAACATTGGCTGATAGACCCATCTGTTTTTAAAGGGACATGAAAAAAGCCAGTATGATAGATATGGTAACCTTTATGGGCATAAATACAAAGGAATAAAGTTTAAAGTGGATCCAAGAAATGATAAGAGGAACTACCAGGATGCATTCTGATCCCCCCCCCCCCCTTTATTTAAAGTAGCATAGCTGGTGTTAGCAGGGTCTGAAATCTTTTGTGGAAACCAGAACATTTGTGGACATTTATAGTGCTGTAATCACCCACATTAATGGGCACATGTTTGTTTTTGTGTGTAAGACCAGGGAAGAAATCAGGTTTAGTACAGTTTCCAAAATGAAAAGGCACTTACTAATGTTTTAATGTACTCAAAAGTTATGCTACCTGATGTAAAAAGCCCTAATACCAGATGAGTAGAGTCTGATTGTAGTTATCCAGTAATAAGAGATATGTTCTTGATGTTAATATTTCATTCTGTGTTTCAGTACTGAGCTCCTGCATTTAAGACCAGCATTGCAATACATATCTAACAGTTTCAGATTTTGGGTTGAAATCAGTTACTTCAGAAATTCTTTCCTAAAAATTGCTTAGATTGTTAGAGTACTTACCTTCATCCAATAGAGAAAATAATTTCATTTTAATTGAATCTGCCATATGGATGACCCCATCCAATCAAAGTTCAGATAGTGAATGAAATGATGTCACAGTGCTGCTGGCTGTCAGTTAAATAGCATTAATAGGTCAACACAACCAATCAGAATTGGCTGTGTGATTATTTACTTATGGCAAATGAAGGCATCCGGGACTTAAAGCCAGTGAGTGCAAATTAATAAGAATGCAGGTTTTATGCACAATAAGCCCACATTTTAGCAAAATACTGAAATGTGTCCAGAAAAGGAAGGGCATTTGGGGACAATGCCAAAAATATTTATCAAAAAGTTTTGTCTGGGGTCTGTTTAAAAATAATTCCAAAATTAAGCCTTGCTGAGCTTTAGCACAAATTAAGCCTGGGAAAAATCTATATTCTACACCAGGAAGAAAAAGGGAAAAATAGATTTTATAGATTTACAGGTAAAATAGATATCTGAGTTTCATTTTCTGAGATACGGTGCTCATTCATCAAAGTCAATTGCCTCTGTCATTCAAATGACAGATTTTTCCACACTGAAAGAGAAATATTTAATAGACTTAAAGGATGTTATTTTAGCTGACTTCAGTCCTGCTGGGCTAGGCCATTTTATACCAAAAAAATTGGCTGACTTTTGAACAAGTCAATCAAATAAAAACAATGCATGGTTATTAATGTGTTCAACTCATTAAATCTCATTAGCCTAAAATTTATTAATTAAGATGACCACTGAACTAATTTTGGAAGTCACAAAAGCCATTATTTTCACCAGATCACAATTAGGGATGGGCACAAACTGGCTCATGGAGTAAAGTTCATCATGAATTTGGGCTGCTTCATGGTTCACAAAGTGAAGTTCATGGCAGGATGACTGTCATGGACTTTCTATGAACTTTCAAGCTGTTCATGGTGGCTCATGGTGGTTCGTGAATGAATACATCTCCAGACAGACTCCACTCAGTTAAAATGTTTACAAAACTTCAAAGCAATGTGGGGGGGGGCATGGAGGGTAGAATTCTCCAGCCTTGAAAATACCAACATGCACTTCTGACTGTCAGTAACGGTTCTCAATGTACTCTATGGGATCAGAGTGCTATATACCCTCAGCTCAGCTCCTCAGCCTCTTCTCTGTTGGCTGTTGGCAGTTAGACAGAGAGGCAGGGAACTTGTTAAAAGCTGAGCACATTCTTTTATTCCTGACTGTGAATGTGAACACCTCTCCTTTGCTGGGGTTTGAGTGTTAAGTGGACTCAGGGCTCTGAGCCACCCAATCTCTTTGCTCTCACCAAGGGCAGGGGCTCAGCTACTAGGTGCCTCAGCTGAGAATCCACATTTTATACCCTCCCAGTTATCAACGCTCCCCTGCTGGAGTTTGTGAGTTAGGTGGTAGAGAGGATCATGAACCACATTTTTGCATTACAGTTTGTGGTTCATAGCTGAACCATAAACCAAACCACAAAACCATCCTGAACCAATATGCCAGTTCAGGAGCTGAACCAGCTCATGTAGGTTTGTGAATTATTTAAAGTTTAAATTCCTGCTCTGAGCCATTTATACCCTCTAGTTCTGATCCCTACTGATTTGAAGTGGTGGGAGCAAAACCTGAGGATTAAATGGCTCCATTTAACCCTCTGGTTTTGCTCCCCCCCTCATAGTGGTAGGGAGCAGATTGGGAGAGTTTAAATGTCTCCCAGCCATTTAACCTGCTAGTTTTGCTCCTCACTGCTTCAAAGTGGGGAGGGAGGAAAACTGAGCCATTTAAGCCCTATGTGGCACTTCACTCCCTCCTGTCTGCTGGCTGTGGCTTTCCCCAGCCACCAGAAAGGAGGTGGTGAATTGCCTCCTATGGGGCACTTTATCCTTCCTGTTTGCTGGTCATGGCTTTCCCTGGCCAGGATAAATGGAGAGATGAAGTGACCCCTGGGACCATTTAAACCCTCTGGACCTTCTTCCCACAGCTTTGACATGGCAGGGAGCAGAATGGGATGGTTTAAATGGCTTGGAGTGCAGAACTTCCAAAGATTTAAAAATATTTTAAGGGGTCATAAAATTGTTGGACAAAGCTGAAGGTAGTAAACTCATTGCTGTTCATCACTTAATTTTTTTAAAAATTTACTCAGTTCATTTATACAACACTTTCTTTCCCCCTTGGGGGTAGCCATGTGTATGTGTTATGCATTGTCAAATTGCTTTTAACTTACGGCAACCGTATGAACTAATGTCCTCCAGAATGTCCTATCTTTAATAGCCTTGCTTTAATCAACAGCCATAGCAGCTCAAAATTAATCAAGTCACAACATTAAGGCCATTCAATTTTTTTCTTTAAATCTAGTTGTAAAAACATGATGACACAATTCTTTCCATGCTCAATAAGTACAAAATAATGGGTTGGAACAGATCCTCTGTGGACCTAGCAAGTTTGCAGAAACAAATTGCGTCCTCTCCCCACTTCTCCCCTCCCAAGTCATGTCGTGAAGTCTGGGAATTCCTAAGAATAGCATGGGATGTGCTTTGGAGAAGAAGGGGGATCACATGTGTTTGCACTCCAGGCTGCAAAAGTCAGTTTGGAGTGCAAACACGTGTGACCCCCGTCCCCACTTTGAAGAAGCAGCAGGGGGTGCTGGTGGTAGAACTTTGGGGTGGGTTTTTCCCCTGCTGGCCAGCTGGGTGCCAGAGGGTTCGAGCCAGAGCTTTTTTGTAGAAAAAGCTCAGCAGAAACTCATTTCATATTAGGCCATGCCCCCTGACATCAACATTTTTTCAGAAAGGGCTTTTTGTAGAAAAAGCCCAGCAGAAACTTATTTGCATATTAGGCCACACCCTCTGATGCCAAGTCAGCCGGAACTTTCCTGTTCAAAAAAAGCCCTGGTTGGAGCTCTCTAAACCAGGGGAACCCCCACTGAAACCTGGGGGATGGCAATCCTAGGCTCACCACAGCCAGCAGAATGGTGGGAGGGAAGTCTATTACTAGGAGATCTCCCCCCTGCCTTCTGCTTGTCATTGTTTTTCAGGCTGTCTTCTGCAGTCCTTTTAAATTTAAAGGGACTGCAGAAGACAGCCTGAAACAGCTATATGGTGAGGAGCACCCCCTATCACACAACTGTTTTGTGGTGTTTTAAACTTTTGCAGCCCCTTTTAGACAGTTAGAATAGGTGAGTGTCAAGGAGTGAGCAGTTCCCACCACTCAGCTGTTTTTTGGGCTTTCTGCAAACCTCATTTAAAGGGCATGCAGTCCCATTCAGCAGGGTCTGCAAGGCCACAAACAGCTTTGGTTCATGAATGAGCCATGAACTGAACCCCATTTTCCTGGTTCATGCCCATCCTTACTCTGATTGTATAAAAGTATGAGTGAGGATGGCTTCTATCAACTCCCCTTATTCTTATTGCTGCCCCCCAAGTCCATCCCAATGATTTTACTGATAGCTGACCAACATCCAGAGGTGGCTTGGGAGGGGTTGTGGGAAGGGAAACTGAGAAGGCAGAAAAAGCCCCTTTCACAAACTTGCTTTCTTAATCTGAATTCAAGGTGAATTATGATGTTCACTGCTAATCATATCACAGCCAATATCCAATAGTGGATGTACAGTAGGGGTGTGCACAGAAAAATACTGTTTCATATTTAATATTTCATACCAGAACATTCAGGAAGGATGTGAGTATTATATTAGTAAAAATAGCAGGAGCATTGTTATTATTCTGGAAAAGTCATTCCAGAAATACTGGAACAGCACTCCTAATACTCTATTGAAACTAATAATACCCTTCCTGATTCTCCTATGTGGAATTAAATGGGAGGAAAGGCAGGAGAGAGAGAAAGGAAGGCTCCTCAGCTAATTGGTGGTGCATCAGTTCTTAATAAAAGCCATTACTTTCTCTGGTGTAGACCTGGCCTTGAACTGCTGGCTTCCTGCGTCTTTGTCATTCCTGCTTCCCAAACAAGATTTCTCATTCCAAGATTATCAGAAGTGATAATATCAGACTTGAGAATTGTGTCAAGGAGATAGCAGTGGTATCAGATATTGCCAACCTGATCCAGAGGTCTGAGAGGAGCAGAACAGAACAGAGCAGCTCTGATAGCTGAGATAGCTGGAGAAGTTGCTGAGAATTTCTGAGTTTTGAAAGACTTCATTCTGAGGTTTGTGGGGCTGCCTAAAATTCTGAGTTGTGATAGCTGGGGAACTGCTCTTTGTTTGGTTGAGTGGGCTAAAGGTGAAAGAGATTGAGAGTGATTGAGAGTGATTGCTGCTGATTGCTTAGGAGTGCCTCTGCTATATATATATGTTAGAATGTCAGCAGAAGGGTGGGGGCTTTCCAGTGTTTTGCACTGAGTGTCACATGTATGACTATCTGCCCAAAGGACAGAAGTCTTGGGTGTGTGCTCGATGCAAGGAGCTCCTGGTCCTCAGGGAACGAGTTCGTATCCTTGAGGCCAAGATGACTGCCCTGGAGAAGCAGAGATGGTCAGTTAGGCACTTGGGGAAGACTCTCGGGGGTGTATTAGATGAGCCCCACTCTGAACGTAGCAGCCCCGTTGCTGCCAGAGAGCATGAGGGTTGAAAAGGAACAGGGCACCGTGCTGAGAATAAGGGGAATGCGCCCTCAGAAGGGACCTCTTCTTCGATTGGTGAGTGGGAATTCTTTCGCGCCAAGGAACCATCCCTGGGCAGAGGGAGAGGGGGGGGGGTTGGTAGTTGGTGATTCGATCCTTAGGCAAGTAGACAGCTGGGTGGCGAAACCGCGTACTGACCGTATGGTGACTTGCCTGCCTGGTGCGAAGGTAGCGGACATTACGCATGTAGTAGATAGGCTGATAGACAGTGCTGGGGAGGAGCCTGTGGTCGTGGTGTATGTTGGCACCAACGATGTGGGGAAATGCAGTCGTGAGGTCCTGGAGGAAAAATTTAGGCTGCTAGGCAGGAGACTTAAGGCCAGGACCTCCAAGGTAGCCTTCTCAAAAGTGCTACCTGTTCCACATGCAGGGCAGGAGAGACAGGCACAAATTAGAAGTCTCAATGTGTGGATGAGACGATGGTGTAAGGAGGAAGGTTTTGAGTTTGTTAGGCACTGGGATGCTTTCTGGAACAAGCGGGAGCTGTACAAAAGAGATGGTCTCCACTTGTCCCCAGATGGAACCAGAATACTGGCGCTTAAAATCAAAAAGGTGGCAGAGCAGTTTTTAAACTAAATCTTGGGGGAAAGCCAACAGGAGATGAGATGTCTCTGGTTCGGGAGGACTCATCTCAAAGAGATGAAAGGGTGGCTGCTATTTTTCTACCGGGTAACGAATCAGAGTTTTCCACTGAGATGGTGACAAACAGTATGGACTCTCTGCCAGAGTCTCGAGGCGGCAGGAGGAAGGTGGCGGGGCTAGCTTGCCTGGGAAATTATAGATGTTTGTATGCAAATGCTAGAAGTGTTTGAAGTAAAATTGGTGAATTGGGATGTTTAGTGTTGGGAGAAAACATAAACACTGTGGGAATTTCAGAAACTTGGTGGAATGAGAAGAATCAGTGGGACACGGTGATTCCTGGATATAAGTTATATCGAAAGGTTAGGGAGGGAAGGGTTGGAGGTGGGGTGGCTCTGTATGTCAGAGAGGATGTACGGTCCAGTAAGACTGAGGTCAGAGAATTAGATTCCCTTTTAGAAATGCTTTGGGTTGAAATAGAGGTCTCAAAAGGAAATTTAACTATGGGAGTTTGTTATCGCCCACCAAATCAAAAGAGAGAGAACGATTATAATATGATGGAAGGCTTAAAGATAGCGGCTAAATGTAAAAACTGTGTCTTAATAGGTGATTTTAACTATCTGCAGATTGATTGGGTCAATATGTGTTCTGGTTGAGAGAAAGAGATTGAGTTTCTTGATGCTCTCAATGACTGTGCTATGGAGCAGATAGTCTCAGAACCTACCAGGGGTGGGGCGATCCTGGATTTGGTTTAAGTAATGCCCAAGACTTGGTGAAAGATGTAAAAGTGATTGCGCCACTTGGGAACAGTGACCATTATGTTATTGATTTCACCGTTTGTATAAATAGGGAGTTGCCCAAAAAGACCGCCACAACCACGTTTAACTTTAAAAGGGGTAAATGCACTGAGATGAGGAGGCATGTGAGGAGGAAACTGAAAGGAATGGTAAATACAGTCAAAACCCTTGGGGGAAGCTTGGAGACTATTTAAAACTATAATCCTAGAAGCTCAGATAAAATACATACCACAAGTTAGGAAAGGCACAAACAGGCATAAGAAAGGGCCTGCATGTTTAACAAACAAAGTAATGGAAGCTGTAAAAGGTAAGAAGGACTTCTTTAAGCGGTGGAAAACCAGTCCAAGTGAGATTAGTAAAAGGGAACACAGGCTGTGGCAAATCAAATGCAAGACTGTGATCAGGCAGGCAAAAAGGGACTATGAGGAGTATATTGCAAAAAACATAAAGACCAACAATAAAAATTTCTTCAAATATATTAGAAGTAGGAAACCAGCCAGGGAGGCAGTGGGGCTCTTGGATGACCATGGGGTAAAAGAATTACTGAAGGAGGATAAGGAAATGGCTGAGAAGCTGAATGAATTTTTTGCCTCCGTCTTCACTGTGGAAGATGAGAACTTTTTGCCTGCCCCAGAACCACTAATTTTGGAAGGGGTGTTGAAAGACCTGAGTCAGATTGAGGTGACAAAAGAGGAAGTCCTACAACTGATGGACGAATTAAAAACTAATAATAATAATAATAATAATAATAATATTTTATTTTTATATCCCGCCCTCCCCGCCGAGGCGGGCTCAGGGCGGCTGACAGGCATGGGAATCCCATGAATCATAAAACAACATAAACAATTTTAAATATCAGTTACAGTAAATATTATTTAAAAGTTAAATATATAATAAAATAGGTGCTAAATGCTGTAGTCGTGATATCCACAAGATGACTAGTTGTCCATTCATCAAATTAGTCGGGTTCCATCTCAAAGGCCAGCTGAAAGAGACATGTTTTGCAAGCCCTGCGGAACTGGTTCAAGTCCCGCAGGGCTCGCACCATCTCCGGAAGGTCGTTCCACCAGCGAGGGGCTATCACCGAGAAGGCCTGCTCCCTAGTGGCCCTCAGCCTGGCTTCTCTTGGCCCAGGGATTGTCAGTAAGTTCTGTGAGCTGGATCTCAGTGCTCTCTGGGGCACATATGGGGAGAGGCGGTCCTTTAGGTAGGCAGGTCCTCGGCCATATAATAAGTCACTGTGTCCGGATTGCATACATCCAAGAGTTCTGAAAAAACTCAAAGTTGAACTTGTGGATCTTCTAACAAAAATCTGTAATCTTTCACTGAAATCTGCCTCCGTTCCTGAAGACTGGAAGGTAGCAAATGTCACCCCCATCTTTAAAAAGGGTTCCAGAAGAGATCCGGGAAATTACAGGCCAGTCAGTCTGACTTCAATACTGGGAAAGTTGGTAGAAAGCATTATCAAGGACAGAATGAGTAGGCACATCAATGAACACAGGTTATTGAGGAAGACTCAGCATGGGTTCTGTAAGGGAAGATCTTGCCTCACTAACTTGTTACATTTCTTTGAGGGGGTGAACAAAAATGTGGACAAAGGAGACCCAATAGATGTTGTTTACCTTGACTTCCAGAAAGCTTTTGATAAAGTTCCTCATCAAAGGCTCCTTAGAAAGCTTGAGAGTCATGGAGTAAAAGGACAGGTCCACTTGTGGATCAGAAACTGGCTGAGTAATAGGAAGCAGAGAATGAGTATAAATGGGCAGTCTTCGCAGTGGAGGACGGTAAGCAGTGGGGTGCCTCAGGGCTCGGTACTGGGTCCCATGCTCTTTAACTTGTTCATAAATGATTTAGAGTTGGGAGTGAGCAGTGAAGTGGCAAAGTTTGCGGATGACACTAAATTGTTCAGGGTGGTGAGAACCAGAAAGGATTGTGTGGAACTCCAAAGGGAACTGTTGAGGCTGGGTGAGTGGGCGTCAACGTGGCAGATGCGGTTCAATGTGGCCAAGTGCAAAGTAATGCACATTGGGGCCAAGAATCCCAGCTACAAATACAAGTTGATGGGATGTGAACTGGCAGAGACTGACCAAGAGAAAGATCTTGGGGTCGTGGTAGATAACTCACTGAAAATGTCAAGACAGTGTGTGTTTGCAATAAAAAAGGCCAACGCCATGCTGGGAATCATTAGAAAGGGAACTGAAAACAAATCAGCCAGTATCATAATGCCCTTGTATAAATCGATGGTGCGGTCTCATTTGGAGTACTGTGTGCAGTTCTGGTTGCCGCACCTCAAAAAGGATATTATAGCATTGGAGAAAGTCCAGAAAAGGGCAACTAGAATGATTAAAGGGCTGGAACACTTTCCCTATGAAGAAAGGTTGAAACGCTTGGGACTCTTTAGCTTGGAGAAACGTCGACTGCGGGGTGACATGATAGAGGTTTACAAGATAATGCATGGCATGGAGAAAGTAGAGAAAGAAGTACTTTTCTCCCTTTCTCACAATACAAGAACTCGTGGGCATTCGATGAAATTGCTGAGCAGACAGGTTAAAACGGATAAAAGGAAGTACTTCTTCACCCAAAGGGTGATTAACATGTGGAATTCACTGCCACAGGAGGTGGTTGCGGCCACAAGCATAGCCACCTTCAAGAGGGGTTTAGATAAAAATACGGAGCGGAGGTCCATCAGTGGCTATTAGCCACAGTGTGTGTGTGTGTGTGTGTGTGTATGTAATTTTTTTTTGGCCACTGTGTGACACAGAGTGTTGGACTGGATGGGCCATTGGCCTGATCCAACATGGCTTCTCTTATGTTCAGTTTCCAAAATAGTGGGCATTTTATCAGGTCAGCAATGTCTGACTACATATTCCTTATGTGCAATCACATTTCACAATATAGTCCCAATAGCAAGACTTCTAGGGCAGGCTGAGTGCTGTGAAAAATTATATTCCCATGGCAGAAGTGAAACTTTGATAGAAGATAGGGTGGTTGAAATGAATGGGAAACAAATGTGCTTTTATTGTTCTATAAACTGAACCTATAGAAAGGGCCTTATATCAAACAAACCATAGGTACTGCTAGAGCATGATACATATTCATGCCAGTGTTTAAGTCACAGGTTAAGAAGAGAAGGTACCATCCATGTACTTTTTCAGGATAAGAAGGTGAAGCAAATTGATAATGGAATGTGCAGTGTGTAAATGACAGGGTTTATGAGATATCAAAGTTGAGAGATGTTTCTCAATGAGATGGCTTTAGGTGGATTGGAGTTTACATTCCCATCTCATTCTCTCGGGTTCTTCTGGAACTTGGCTCCCCTTCATAAAACAAACAGCTTTTAATTAATACAGCTAGGTCATCTCCATTTTGAGCATAAGATGCTGCAGCCAAGAGAACAACAAAAATGTATGACATTGGATTGGAGCCATTTTCAAGCTCAGTCTGCAATAAACAGGGAGAGACTCATGAAACCTCGAGAAGTGGCATGCAAGCTGTCTCGTTTGCCAAACTCATTATAAAGAACAGCCAATTTTTTTTTTCGCATTCAAGTTCCATTCTTTCACTGAATCAGATGTGTCCTGCCAATAATTATTTAGGGCCAAATTCAGACCTGGCATTAGAGGGCAAAGTAAGCACTGTTGATTTTGTTGGAGTTTACACCTTTTATCAGAACCTAGGCTCAGCAATATGAGCAGAGGTTTGTTTATTTTTCTGTATTGTCTATGATGGGATCCAATGGCCTCCATAAGGTCTAGAGTAAACATAATGTCAGGGCTAAGGTATAATTTGCTATCATAAGTTGGCAGAGAATGGTGCATGCTATATTCGAATTCTCCCCTTGCTGCATATTACCTTGATGCATCTCTCTCTTGTTATGTCAGCATAAACACGATTAGGGCTGTGCACATGGCTTTAGGCCTGAGCTGGCTGATTCAGATCTCAAGCTATTGCCACCTGTCAGCAAACTAGAACTGCCAAACTTCTCTTACTGCATTTTTTGTCACATTGCTAGCCTGTTTATTTCAGCAAGGCATTTGACATAGTCCCCCATGACGTTTTGGTTAGCAAACTAATCACATGTGAGGGAGATGATAGTAACAGATGGTATTCATAGCTAGCTGGAGAACCATACTCAAAGAAGGCTTGTCAATGGCTGTCATTCTGCAGGGATGTCTGTAGCCACACGGCTCTGTTCTGGGCCTGGTACTCTTCAACATTTCTATCACAGCCTTAGATGACGGGATCAGGAAATCGCTACTAAATTTGTAGATGCCCCCAAGTCCAAGAAGGATAACTGATACCTTAAAAGACAGAATAAATTTCAGAATTATCTTGATAGTCTGGAAAGCGGGGTTGAAACTACTAAAATGAAATTCAGCGCTGACAAATGCAAAAGCTGGGTGCAACATGCCTATCACTCCCATTCTTCAGTGCCTCCATTGGCTGCCAATCAATTACAGGGCTCAGTTCAAAGTATTGACTATCACACACAAAGCTCTTCATGGCCTTGGTCCTTCTGTCCCTATGCTCTGCTGCAATGAGTCCATTCATCCCAGCAGGACCTTCTGCAGGTACCATCCTACAACATGAGGCAGGCAACATCTGCACATCAGGCAGGCAACATCAACTGCCTTCTCAGTTGTAACCCCTACCTTATGGAATAGCTGGCCTGAGGAGGTTTGGAAGGCTCCCACTCTCCTGACTTCCAACAAACGATGCAAAGTGGAATTATTCTAGGGGGCTTTTTGCACATTCTATCAAAGACACAGCCTACCTGATTTCTTGGTGTTTTTGGAGGAGAGAAATTGTGCAGTCAGAAACTTTGCATGTAAACCTATGTTACATTAATTGGGCAGAAAGGAAGGGGGGCGGGTGCTGTTCCATCACCATACAAAAGCCTGACAAGTTGCTTGACATGGGGGCATAGACAATTGTATTTTATGAAAGTGGCGGGAGTTAAACCATTCTGACCAGTGGCAGTGCTTCAGCTAGATGAAAATGAAGTTTTAAATGGGAGTCACATCCAAGCTTTTCTTGTGATTTTTTTTATACCAACCCATGTAGAATAGTGTGCTGTGCATCTATAGTTCATCTTCAGCTTTACAACAAAAGGTCACAGTGAAAAAGTCAGCTGTGCCTCTGTGCCTTGTGCACCAAAATCTACAACCCTGCTCTGTCACATGAGGTAACACTCATGGTGTTTCAATTGACATGAATAATCTAAGACACTGCTCTTTAACAGCCTATAGAAATCAGCATGTACTTTGAGCATGCTGCCCTAAGAATACTCCCAGAGATCATGCAAGCTTGGTCACAGCATGTGCCTCAGTGGTGGTTTGTAATGGGAAATGACACATCTATGTCGAAAGCTTTACATGCTTCTGTCCTTAGGCGAGGAAGAAACACAACAGCTGGATGCCATGCTTCTTGTAGCCAGGGGAATCAGGAAAGAACTACTTCTTTTTAGCTAATAACATTCTTGATAAGAGGGAGGGTGGGTATAACAGTTGCAGTGCTGGACTTTGCCTCTGACAATGTCATTTAGGGACAGAGGCACCGATTGTATGGAATGAACAGCGGAGCTAGTGTGGCTGGTGGTCTTTCAGGCATTGCCAAAATATAAATGTTAGCGCCGACTGCATGTGGAAAGAAAATAAGTGGTCTTGACATTTTCATGTGAAAGGATAATTTCAGCCAGCTGAATATAGAAATCAAAGTTTGAAACTTCAAAATGTTCTTATTCAAGATGAATGGTATTCCGATGTGTACAAGATGAATGGTATTCAATGTGGTTTAGGAAGGCTGAGGAAGCAAGGCAGGAAGAGAGCCTAATAGAGTGCTGAATAACAAGAGTGTTAAAACTAGGGCTGAAATGCATATGCACAATATGCCAACAGTAGGTGATAGTGAAACTGAGTGCTATCCAATGTGAAACTGTGTGCTATCCCCTTAATCAAGCCCCAGAATCCTCTCCATAACACACAGGGATTCCATGGCAGCCCTGCAGAGGCTGATGCGGGAACTTTTCCCTGAAGGCAGAAAGGCTGACAACTGCTGCAATATAGCTCTACATTTCAGCTATCGAGACAGTTCAAGACAGTGCAACACTGAATGTCAATGAACGCATACTGCAAAATATCAATCACCAGATAGCAAACATCAGCCTGAAATATTGGGTAGCAAGCAGAGAATATTACATCTTTGGGGATAGTTGGAGAAAATGGAAGCAAGTCTGAGACAACCAGATGATAATCAACCTAGGCACTCATCAAAAAGAATGTTTGGGGAGAAGTTCTAGATGAAAAGCACTTTCCTGTCTTTCCTTGTCTAAAGGCAGGAAGAAGGTCTGGTAGTTAAGGCTTCTACTGTCACTGAACATGACAATAGCAGAACTTTCAATGTGTAGCTATTACATGCACTTGAACCTTTCTGTACATGGACTCACAGTGCTAAACTAAATAGTGTCACATCTTTCTCAATCAGTTGAAGATAATGGGTTTAGAAGGGTATGACTCTGTATAGGATGGCACTGTTAGTCTTCCTGGGCAGAATATGAAAGGTCTTAGAAGATTTATGACCCACTGTTAGGCAGACCCACTGATTTCCATCTGAGCTTACTTTCTATTTAATCTTTTAAAAATCAGGGGGAAAAAATCCCTCTATGGCAATCAACATGCCTGTATTTTTATGATCATCACCAAACTGTTCACCAACAGGTTTTTGGATGAGAAATGGCTGCACAAAAGGCCAGCTAAGTCACATATGGCCCCACAGTATGTCCATAACGCAAGATCCCCAACATAGCCAGGACTTCCAAATGCTTTTTAAAGTTAATGGCCTATGTGCTAATAGCTGCTGGCCCTGGAACTTCAGCTAGCAGCTGGTGCCACTAATTGGTAGCCCTAAGGAAGTATGTTATGTGCAGCAGCCAGGCAACAGATTCTGGGAACAACTGAAAAAAGATTAGCGTTGCAATGTTCCCAATTCCATCATTCACTGTAATCTTTAATCAAGATGAAAAGTCAAGGAACTGCAAGGGGCTAACAAATGATGGCGTTCTCTGATTACTGGAACCCAGTTTGCTCAAACCCTGATGTCCTTCGCCTTGAAACAGCATCTTCTAAAACTGTCTAGTCACAGATGCTGTTCTTTTTCCCCCACATTGTCTGCTGGACAAAACTAAAAATGGTAACATAGAAGAATGTTGCCTGCTTCTTGACCTTTTTTTGGGGGGGGGACACTTGTTTTGTTATACAACAGGTCAGTGTCAAGCTATATTTAAAAAATAGTGAAAGAACATTCACTGAGCTAAGCAAAACCAAAATGAATACCTTCAATACCGGTCGTAATGCCCACCAGAGAGTTGCAATATACTACAGCTTCTCTCCAGTCCCTTTCTTGATCTCTGTCCTTTGCAGTATATTTGTAGAATTAAAAAGCATAA
Source organism: Heteronotia binoei (assembly GCF_032191835.1). NCBI lineage: Eukaryota > Metazoa > Chordata > Lepidosauria > Squamata > Gekkonidae > Heteronotia > Heteronotia binoei. The sequence goes on along the minus strand of NC_083224.1, from coordinate 50,086,853 downwards.
CCTTCTGGTGCACAGGTACAGCAGAGTGTGTGTTTATTGAGTAGATGGAAATCTGAAAGAGATTGTTGGATAACTGGAGCTCTGAGAGGTTCACTGAGGCCAACTATACCGCAGGCACTGGGAAGATGTAAGTGAATCTGTTGCCCACCCAACATGATTTTACAAATAATATGTGATCACTTGCTTTTAGAAAGACCTGTTTATTTTCTTGGGGCTGGCAGGTTAGGATGTGGTCACTGATCAGCCTAAGTCGTAACAGTAGCCTTATTACAATCCTTTTTCTGATGTAAAAATTGCCCACGTCTCCCTCCCTGGTTCTGAGTCTGTTCTCTAGATTTTGACAATGCTACTGGCCTTTTCTGGAGGGAAGGAGGCATAATATAGCCCAGTCTTGTCAGATCTTAGAAGGTGAGTGGGGTTGGTACTCAGAAGGGAGACCTTGCAAGGATGACTAACCAACTTTGATTCAGCCATTAGTGAAGTTCACACTACCTGCCTAGAAGCCTTTACGTTACTCTCCTCCATTAGTCAAATTTCCTTTTTCTCTTGGGATGCTCACAAAATTCTCTACTGCTGAATTTCTTTCCCATATGTGATCTGTCCATCTACCAACAGGACACATTAAATGGACTGAACTGTGTGTTTTTTCACTCTCCTCAGTTTGCACTTACAAAATAATTAAGTAAAATTATATATATTAATATACATACTTTGACACAAAGCACCGCAACAAATGCTTAAGGGAGAATCATAAAACCAGAGGAAAGGAATTATTATGTTCAGACAATCAAATGACGATAGAAAAATGCCCAGATATTCACTCATCACTGGTTCTCTCTCTTTCCTTTCTGTCCTCTGGACACATGTCTTGACATCTGTGGAATAAACATGACACTGGTTCTGGTTCAGTGACACACAATGTCAGGTTCTCAAATAAGATCTTTGTGCCTGCTTGTTTCCCTACTGTTTTCATAATTCCTTGACTTTTGACTAACACTTTCCGTTCCACTGATGCTCTCCTTTCTTATTGACTTTCCCTCTTCTCTTTGATATTTTTTAAATGGCCATGCCTAAGATGAAGTGAAACACATTTTTCATCATCTTGATTGCTGTATTAAGCATTAGGTATCATTAGCTGGCTTCTTGCTTTGCTTGGTAGGACTATATTGAGATTTAGAACATCGTTTATTAAACATGCAAACAGATATTTTGTGTAGCGGCAGCCACATCTTGCAATATGTTTTATTAACGCCACACTGCTCTGAGTCATTTGTCATTGTCAGTATTACTACTGTTGCTAACATTTCTTAGGACCATATTAGTGAACGAAATAGCAGAGGATATTGCATGCTTCCCCAAGGATTTGGTGTAATCTCTGAGTGGTGAGAGGCTGGAACAGAGGTGACACTATGCAAAGATGGAAGTGCCTTTCAGATATGGTTATGTTGCCTCCTCCTGGAGTATTCTTGTTGCCAGCACTTTACAATGATAAAATAAAGAGCTTGTATAGTCAGGAAAACTCACCTTCTTGTAGCCAGAATTAATTGTCATTTTAGTAATTTGAAATAGAATTGTTGATCTTCAAAGATTTTGGAAGGTTTCAGAAAGGAATTACAGAAGACAAAGAAGGAAGGAAATAATGGAAAAGATTTGATGGACTAGCTGTAGAATAAGATGATGAAACATAAGAAGGGAGGAAAGACCTGTGCTGCCACTTTAAATTCTGCTGCATACTGCCTCTGTTTCCGCTGTGTTCATACATGAAGTGTAGAAAAATGCTGTTAAACAGATGAAAACTGAGATTCTCTTGATTCCAGACTTTCTACTTTGTGAACCCACCACAAGAGGAAATACATGCTGTAGAAATGGAGACAGTAGTTCTCACCATAGCCCTATCTACCCATCTCTTTTGATTTATCATGGTTCATCATTTTCTCATTCATAGTCTGCTACAGCATATTTACAGCACTGTCTCATAATTTTCTCTATGTGGACCTCTAAGGTCTCCCCCACATTCGTCGCACATGAGCCCAGTTGCCTTGGGACATGGTTTACAACAGAATTGTTACGTTTCTTTAAATATAAGAACAAACAGCACAGTTTGGGGGGGGATGACACCCAGGGCACTGACCAGCCCTTACCTGGGAGATACATCAGAACAACTTGGATATAAGCTGTCATTACACCACCATGGCTGGCTCCCCACAACAGCACCACCAGTGCAGCCCTCTGAACCAATAGTGGAAGGTGTAGGCCCTGGGCATGGCAGGGGTGAATTGGCTCAGTAAATTGCTTCAGCCTGGGAGCACCTCCAGCAATGGCACAAAGTTATACCTCCAAAATCCCATAGAAGCACATGGAGGCCAGAAAAACTGACCCTCCACCAGCCATAGGCTTCCCAACCCTCCCGCTCTGGCGGGGGACCCCCGAATTTTCAGCCTCATCTCCCGCTCCCCAAAAATCTGGGGGCAGGGGGGTGGGGGGGAGAGAGAGCTGGGGGGGCGCCTGGGCCGGGCCTTCCCACCAGCCAACAGACCCAGGAGCGGAGAGGAGGAGGCGGCAGCTAGTGGCCTGTCCGCACCGCTACCAACCAGCCCTTGACAGCGCTCCCAGGTAGCCTCCCCTCCCCTCCCCTTGGGGCTGAGCGGCACATGGCCTTCGAACCGCGTGGGCAGCTGCTGGCCGCGGCCTCGGGGCTGCCCGCGGTGCCGCTGGGCCTGGCTGCGGGGTTCCTGCTGCCCCGACCCGGCCCTGCTGCCCTTGGCCCTGCACGCCGCCGCCGCCCACCTCCTCCGGCTGCTGTCTGTGGCCTCGGGGCTGCCCGCGGTACCGCTGGGCCTGGCTGAGGGGCTCCTGCTCTCCTCCGCCACGCCGCCCTACCGCTGCCGCTCCGACCCGGCCCTGCTGCCCCTGGTGTCCCTGGTGCCCCCTGCCCTGCGCCGCCGCCCACCTCCTCCCGGCTGCTGGCCGCGGCCTCGGGGCTGCCCGCGGTGCAGTGCAAGGGGCTGCTCCCCCTCCCCCCCAAAGGATGAGCCAGGATGGGCCGGGCAGGCCCTGCTTGGGAGGGGGGATGCCAGCTTCCTTCTTACAGTCCCCAGGGGAGGTGGGGGGAGGGCCTTGTTTGCAGGGCGTGAGTGGCCTGCTCTCTCTCTCTCCCCAAACTGTCCTTGCTCAGTCTCCCCTCCTCCGAGATGTGCTGCAAAGAGGCAGCAGCAGCCCCAGCTTCCTCACTGAAGGGTTGAAGAGCTGAAGACAGTGAGCAATTCTGAGCCTGCTGGAAGACCGCGTGCACCCAAGGAAGCTGCAGCACCGCGGTGTGAGTCACGCTGTCCCCCCCCCCCACCCCAGCAAGCAGGCAGCGGGGGGAGAAGCGGGCAAAGAGACGGCCTTCTGCCTCCTCCTCCTCTGGGCTGAGATGTTCCAGCAAGCGGCAGCCAGGCCCAGCAGCACCGCGGGCAGCCCCGAGGCCACTTGCTGGCACATCTCGCCGCTCCGACCCGTCCCTGCTGCCCCTGGTGTCCCTGCTGCCCCCTGCCCTGCGCAACGTTGCTGTCGCCACCCACCTCCTCCGGCTGCTGGCCGCGGCCTCGGGGCTGCCCGCGGTGCCGCTGGCGCTGGGCCTGGCTGCGGGGCTCCTGCTCTCCACCACGTCGCCCCACCACTGCCGCCCCGACCCGGCCCTGCTGCCCCTGGTGTCCCTATCCTTCATTATTTCATATGGCCGAAAGGAATTGAAAAGGTGTGCCTTCCCTTTAAATGTGATGGCCAGAACTTCATTTATGCTTGTCACACCCTTGCTCCTGGCTCCACCCCTAATGTCTCCTGGCTCCACCCCCAACGTCTCCTGGCTCCACCCCCAAAGTCCCCAGATATTTCTTGAATTGGACTTGGCAACCCTAACCAGCCACAACAACCCTAGTGTCCCAAAGCCCACAGGAGGCTGATGAACACTACTCCCATTGGCTCCTGGTTGAACTCACACCCACCTGCCTACGCTGGCAACATAAACCCCAGGCTATGCATGGACAGGCCAGTTGCCTATGAGCATCTTGCCAGCCTGGGGATTCCCTAGAATTACAGCTCATCCCTAGAGTACAGAGATTAGTTCCCTGGGAAAAAATGGATGCTTTGAAGCATAAATGCAATGCCATTGTACCCCATTGAAGTCCCTGTCCTCTCCTGGCTCCATCCCCAAATTTTTAGGAGATTCCCAACCTGGATCTGGAAACCCTATCTTGCACCTCTTGAGTAATGGGTGCACCATGAAGGAGCCCAACTCACTTACAGGGCAGATAGGTGGGGGAAGCAGCTGCAGAAGGCCAGCAGGACCCTGCAGACATGGTTCTTCCCACAGAGGGTTCCACAGAGTCCCTTTGCAACTGCATGCTGGCCCAGAGCAGCCATGGTAGCAACAGTCCGCCTGACTGAAGAGCCCCAGCCCACTAGTCATGGTGTGGATGTCCCAGCATAAAGCAAGGTAAGTTTGCCACCTCACATCCCTTTTGGCAGATTCCCCTCCCACACCCCCACATTCCAGCCAGGGGCCATGGCTGAATTGAGGCAGGCTTGGCAGATGGCATAAGGACAGATGGCAGCACAGTGCTCAGCTCAAACAGAGCTGCCACTAGCCATGGGGCCTTAAGAGGGCCACCCGGAGACCCACCCACTGTCAAGGTTGGCCTCAACAAAACCAAAGTAACCCATCCAGGTGACCACCAATGGATACCCCCATGTATCCACTCAGAGCATTATTTTGCCACCCTCCCCAGTGACCCATCCATCATCTAGGCTGTCAAGCTTTAGGCTGGCTAGACCACCCCTGGAAGTACAACCACCCCCAAGTCATCAGAGACCAGATATCATATGGAAGATTACTGGTCCATGCTCCTGAACCATCCTGAGCTGCAAGTGATGAACTCATCCACCCTGCAACTCTGCAGATGGGCAGAGGCTGATAGCTTAATGCACATTCCCACATCCACAATACTATTGGTCTTTTTCCTTCCCCAGCTGGGACCTCTCCAGTGATATTTGGCTGAGGTGGCAGACATCAAATAACACTGAGCTCCCCATACCACAATTTTCATCTTGGGCACCAAAAGCAGCACCAGTTTTCTATCTGACTGATTTCTGGCATGAATTTACTGTGTATTGTACTGAAATCACTTGCTGATGCTGTTTTAAGTATTTGAAATTGGTTATTTTAAATTTTCATTATGTTAAAACTCAATATTGATGTCTTAATGGATTTGAATTTAAACATTGTTTCATGATATGATGAAAGCCACTCTGAGTCCACTTGTGGAGTTGTTGTTGTTCAGTTGCACAGTCGAATCAGACTTTTTGTGACCCCATGGACCACATAACTCCAGACCCTTCTATCTTCCACTGCCCTCTTAAGTTCACTCAAATTCATGTTCGGTGCATTGGTTACACTGTCTAACCATCTCATCCTTTGCCGTCCCCTTCCTCTTTTACCTTCAATCTTTCCGAGTATCAGAGTCTTCTCCAGTGAGTGCTCCCTTCTCATTTGGTGCCCAAAGTATTTGAGTTTCAGTTTCAGTAGGGTAGGATAAAAACTTCTGAATAAATAAATAAATAACCATGTGCTGCCCATCAGCATACAGAACTATCCATATAATGACAGTACCAGCATAGGCTCCCCTGTGGAGCCCCATCATAGGCCAAAAACTCTGCCACATGGGTCTTCCGCCCCCACCCTCAAACACAGAGTCTGCGATGCAGACAAGGACTGGGGCTGGGGCAGGCATAGATAGGGATGCCAGGCTTTCCACTATAGTGGGAGCTTTCAGGCTTGTTGGCTGCAGGCTCCTGAGGTGCTAGAAATAGAAAATGGGATGGGAGGAGTGCATGCCTTTTGTAACTTTTTTTTGTAAGCCTTTTCTAACTTCAATGTTAGACACCCAAGGATGATCTAGGAGGAGGGTACGAAGGTTTTGGAAGCCATTGCTTAAGTTACCTCTGAGCATCTGCAGAATAGAATTCTGAAATTCTGTAGAACCTCACCCTTCCTGCCCTTCCTCTCTTTGCATTTCTCTTTTGATCAAAATGGAATCGATTCAAAACAGAACCCTAAAAAGAGACAAAGAAATGGACTGTGCAGTTTCAAGAAGAAACCTGGTAATGAGGAATTAAGAGAATTCCTCTTTACAATACTACTTCCAAAAACTATGACAACCAGGACAACAGTCCTCTCACTTTGTTTGCCCCAGCATCTTGTATTCAGAGATATAGTGTTACTATTTAGCTGTCATGATTACTAGGTACTGGCTTAAAATTACCTTAAAAGAAAATTTGATTATTGTAGATAAAATTGAATTTAAATTATTCAGAATGATTTCTTACACATAAAATGAACAATATTCGGAGTGGGTTTGCACTTCTGCAGTTTGCAACATTCGACATAGCAGCTGGCCAGGTAGTAGCCATTGGCTGCACTCACAATTTATTAGATTGCTGGGGATTATGTATACCCCAGAACCATCATGGGCACATTATGCATCTTTCCAAATGAGCTCCATTTCAAGAATATGTATAGTACTTTTCAGCCTGTGCAGTTGGCAATATTCATCAAGTTGGCACATGCTGGACAGAACAATAGTTCCCAGGCAGCAGCACAAAACACACACAACTTATTTTTGATTTGATTTAATATTTTAAAGCACTTGACAAACACAAGCGTCTATGGCTCCAGGAGTCAAGCAGGCAAACTGAGCAAGATGAGAACAGCAGAGAGAAAATGGAAAAGGGCAGGATATAAATAAAAGCCATGTAGCTCCCCCCCCCCCCCAAGACATCCAGGTTCAAGACAATGAAGGAATTCTGCTCTTTTGTAAATTAATTCTTGTGGTTGTTGAGTGGATTACACAAACAGCTAATAGGGGAAATGGAAAGAATCAGCTGAGGGAAAGCATTGTGAATACATGCATGCACTATACATTATGACAATTTTAAGTGCTTGAGTTTGTGTTTTTTTTTAAATGTTCGAGGGCACTGCCCACAAATTGTGATCTTGCATCTTAAGCAAGAAATTGCCACTTGAGCATTCATCTCAGCCTCTGTTCTATTCTAACGCACAGCCCTGATTTTTAAAGGATTGCAGTGTTGTTCCTTATAATTTCATGGCTTTACAGTTCTGTTGAAGATAATGGATGACCTAGAGTTCATGGAAGCAAAGTTCCATAAGAATGAATACTTCAGAATGACAAAGCCTTTGTCCCCTAGCATTCAGCATTGCCACCCCATCTATGAAATGCATGCATGGATGTCTTAGACATTGAAGTATGGACAAACAAGAATTTCTGCATGTCTTGCTGCTTACAATCAGTGCATCATCTAGGCATGTCAAGAGGCAGATGCACAGAACTATATGCTGCACCTCAACAATACTGTCCACAAGGTTGAAGAAGCGCTGTGCCTACTTTTACAGTTCTATAGAACAACATTCGAGACTAGCTCAAACTTTGTTCTGCTGCTTCAGACCAATATGGCTACCCACCTGGATCTATTCCCAGTTCTATGTGCTACATTTATGATTTTGCACAAAAGCTCAATTAAAACATTCCCTCTATGGGATGTTCTGTAAGGACTAATATTTTATTAACTGCAAAGTCATACTGAAGGAAGTGAACAAATTGGATCCTACCAGATTTCCACCAACACTACAGGAAACAAAATGCAATCTCCCCTCTTCTCTCTCCTCTTCACTGCAGCCCTCTGTCCCAATATGGCTTTTCATCCATGCAGGTTGCTAGATACCCAGCATAGCCTTGGAAGGGTGTCGAAGGGGGCTGCTGGTAGAAAAAGAAAGAGGAAACCCCCCCCCCCCCCACTGTATTCAGTCATGGGAAGGCTGGTTGGACGCATCACAGTGTTTGGATTTCTCTCACCCATTCCATTCCATGTGGCCCTCAATCCCTTCTATGCAAAGAAAACAAGTGCAGTTTCAGGTTTCAATTGGTACCTGTGCATAGGGAGCAAGGGTCATAGCAAGATTCAAAGTTGCCCTGGAGATATTCATAAATTGCAATGAAGCAATGTATTGTTACAACATTTGTTGTGGTTACTTTTTGATATCACATAATAAATCAGATAAAGGTTTCTCTGAAGTATAATCATGTGTGCTCTTTAGCTTAGGAGGCTGAGTGATCTCTCCACCCCCTCCTCTCAGTAAGGAAAAAGACTCAGATCCCTTGTACTCTTAATTGTGGCCAAAGGCTTGTTCTGAAAGCCTAGACCACCCCTATTATTACTCTGGGCATTACTATTACCCTGCCTTCTGATAACAATGTCACCTCTTATGCAGATTGTAGCCCCAGGGTTGAATTTCTCTCTTGCTGTGTGACAATATGAATTAGAAACTAAGTTTTTTGATATCTTTAGCAATCCTCTCAGACTGCTCTAAAGACAGGGGTGAAGGAAAGTCTGAAATAAGAAACCATGTAGAATGGTTGGGATGGGTTAGTACCAAGATTTCCAGATCAAATGTTTGTTGTATGCTGGTGCATTACTGGTGCAGCATGGAATACGAGCTTGTAGACACAACAATCATACTAACACTGAACTTGGTATAAGTGCAGGCCAGAAGTGGCTTGATTCCCTCTGCCACTCCAACCATTTTGGTTGACTTACCCAAGCAAAATGTCTGGGTTCATTTATTTATCTAAGATACTTTCCACTTTATTTCCTTAGACTCCAGCTGGCAAAACAAGTTGATGCAAAACATAAGAGTCCTCTAACAAAAATTAAAAAGTGCCCAGTTTAAAAACACAACATCAAATCTGCCAAAGAGCTCACCGTGTTTCAAACACCCTCTGAAGCAGAACTGTCTTTCAGACTTTCCTGTATGAAGCCAAGAAAGGAAATGAAGATCCATTTTGGAAACTATTATAGACAGCTGAACCCACCATGGACAAAGCCTGTGATCCAGTTGTTGCCTTTTGGATAATCCTAAAAGAGAGCAGAAAGGAAGGCAGCATGGTATAGCCCAACCTCACCAGATTGCAGAAACTAAGCAGAGTTGGTACTTGGATGAGAGACCACCAGGGAAGACTCTGCAGAGAAAGGAAACAATAAACCACTTTTGCTTTTTACTTGCCCTGACAGCCCCTTGTGGATGCTAGTTAAGAATTGATAACATAAGTTGGTTATGACTTGCTGACGCTTACATATGCAGGAGAGGGCACCACAAGGGAAAGATTATCTGAAGAACATAGCTAGTGTGTGGGAATATTGTTGTTGTTCAGTTCCACAGTTGAGTCCAACTCTGAAACCCCATGGACAAAGTCACGCCAGGCCCTCTTGTCTTCTACCATCCTCTGAAGTCTGCTTAAATGCATGTTAGTTACATCAGTAATGCTGTCCAGCCATCTCATCTTTTGCCGTCCCCTTCTTCTTTTGCCTTCTGTCTTTCCCAGCATCAGGATCTTCTTCAGTGAGTGCTCCCTTCTCATTTGGTGGTGGCCAAAGGATTTGAGCTTCAGCTTCAGCGTCTGACCTTCCAGGGAACAGTCTGAGTTGATTTCCCTTAGGACTGACTGATCTGATCTTCTTGCAGTCCAAAGGACCCTCAAGATTCTTCTCCAGCACCACAGCTCACAAGCATCTATTCTTCTGCACTCGGCCTTCCTTATGGTCCAACTCTCACAGCCATACTTTACTACTGGGAATACCATCACTTTGACTATACAGACTTTTGTTGGCAGGGTGATGTCTCTACTTTTTATTATGCTGCCCAGGTTCACCATAGCTGTCCTCCAAAGGACAAACGTCTTTTAATTTCATGGCTACAGTCACCATCTGCAGTGATCTTGGATCCCAGAAATGTGAAATCTATCACTACTTCCAAGTCTTCCCCTTCTATTTGCCAAGGTGTGATGGGGCCAGATGCCATGATCTTAGTTTTTTTGATGTTGAGTTTCAAGCCTACTTTTGTGCTCTCCTCTTTCACCTTCAACAAGAGGTTCTTTAGGTCTTCCTCACTTTCTGTCATTAGAATGGTGGCATCTGCATATCTGAGGTTGTTGATGTTTTTCCCAGCAATCTTAATTCTGGCTTGTGCTTCATCCAGGCCAGCATTCCACATGATGTACTCTACATATAAATTAAATAAGCAGGGTGACAATATACATCCTTGTCAAATGCCTTTTTCTATTCTAAACAAATCAGTTGTTCCATATTTGTTCTGACGGTTGCTTCTTGACTCTTATACAGGTTTCTCAGGAGACATATGATGTAGGCTGGTACTCCCATCTTTTTAAGGACTTGCAACAGCTTGTTGTGATCCACACAATCAAAGGCTTTAGCACAGTCAATGAAGCAGAAATAGATATTTTTCTGATACTCCCATGCTTTCTCCATAATCCAGCGAATGTTGGCAATTTGATCTCTAGTTCCTCTACCTCTCTGAAACCCAGCTTGAACTTCTGGTAGTTCCTGTTCTACATAATGCTGAAGCCTAGCTTGTAGGATCTTTAACATGACCTTGCTGGTATGCGAAATGATTGCAATATTACTGAGATATATTATAGTATGAGAAGCAGGGCTATTTTTGTAGGAAAAGCCCAGCAGGAACTCATTTGTATATTAGTCCACACCCTTTGACATCACCATTGTTTCACAAAGGGCTTTTGTAGAAAAAGCTCAGCAGGGACTCGTGTGCATATTGGACCACACCCCTGCTACCAAGCTAGCCGAAACTGTGTTCCTGTGCGTTCCTGCTCAAAAAAAGCCCTGATGAGAAGCATACAAGCAAACAAAGATTTTTTTTCTGTTCTCTGAGCAGCAACAAGCAAAATGTAAGTGCATTCAACTGACAATATGTAAGAACCATTTACAGATACTGCTAAGTATGAGAAAACCCAGGGCACAATGGAAAATGTTGCCCCTTAAGGCCTTGCCTCCATTTGGTAGAAACAGGATAACACCTGCATATGTGGGCAAACACTGGCAGCTGGTGTTGCACTTGCTTAAATGCATATCTGGGGGAAAGGGAAAAACACACAATGAGATGCTACTTAGCTATCCTATACAGAATATTTATAATGCTGCCTTAGCATCTTGTCTCAGAAGAACAATTGCGTTCATGTGGTACATACAACAAACCAACTCTTTCTTTACACTACACTATGAATATCAGCTGCTTTGCTCCCCATTTGCACTGCTGACAGTGAGATGGGAATTAGACCCTGGGGCTGAAATTTGCATGAGATGTGACATTGATGTAGAAATGTGTTGCAATACCAAAGATCAGAATTATAACAGGGATATCCAAATGGACTTTTTAAGTATGCCCTCAGCCAGAATTAGGATTCTGAGTGTTCAGAATTTTTTGTATATGAGGCATGAAGAAACATGCTGGGTGCGGGGGGACAGGCCTCCCTGGACTGTCTCCTGGTAATGTTACATTGTATGCTGCTGCAATTAATGAGAGATCAGGCTTTACAGAAAAATATTGTTCTGCCCCCATCCCCAGTTGTGTGTCTATAGAAGTGTGCATAATTGTTTTTGTTGATTATGCAAATCAGGCAGAAAAAACATTATATATCTGATATGTATCAGAAATATATATAACATTTCTTATAACACACACACACACATATATATGCGTGTGTGTGTGTTGAGAATTATTTGAGGCATTTAGATATGAGCACAGAAATTTCTAAGTAATCAATTCTCCAGTGATTCAGCCTCACCCCAGATGAATTGAAAAGCCCAATTAGCAGCATTGCTTTGATTCGATTTTGAGAGCTGGTCTTCCACTCATTCAGCTTTGTCAGCTTCCTAAGAAATCATGCTTCTATCTGAGTTCGGCAGGGCATAACCTGGGGCAGACCATTTGCCCCCCTTTCTTTTGGTGGGCTACCCACTTTGACCTCCAGTGTCTGGCATCCACTGGAACATGGAGAGGACATGGGTTGGCCTCTATTTCACTTTCCTCTAACTGACTATACTGTGGGAGGTGATACTGGGTTGTCACCTGACATGGGGAAAAGCCAGGTTTTGAACCAGTTGCCATAAAACCAAAGCAATAGATTTTTGTTAGCTGTACAGTGTAGAATAAACTGCTATTTGAAGATTTCATTTCTTAGACCAGTGCTTCCCAGCCTGTCAGTCCTGAGTCAAAAGTAAGTTGTGAACAGTGTTCCCTCTAAGCTGAGTTAGTGTGAGCTAGCTCACCATTTTTAAGCCTCCAGCTTACATCTTTTTGTCGTAGTTCAGGAAAAATGTCCCCAGAGCAAACTAATTTATACAGGGGCTCACAACTTTAATGCCAGTAGCTCATGACATAGAATTTTTGCTCACAAGACTCCACAGCTTAGAGGGAACATTGGTTTTGAAACCTGTGAAAGTGAATCCCGGCCTTTGCAGTTTTAGTGATTTGTGAATGCTCCATTGTTTTTTTCAGGTGGGTCCCCATACCAAATAAATTTGGATGTTGGCCACCATACCAAACGAGGTTGGGCACCACTGTCTTAGGCAGCTAAAGCTCCATCCCACAGCTGCCCCTCCATCATCTGGCTCTGCCTCATGGCGCTACCACTAGACCCACGCTGCTCCAGTAACACAATTCTGTTTCAAGAATCAGCAACCCTAACTTGACTACATCTGAGTGAATCTGTAACAGTTGTAGCACAGATTACCTACCCCTTATTTTGTCATTTTGCATTGTCATTTTGCCCACTGTATTCTTCTTGCCAGAAACAAATTGCAAAAACAAAACAAAGGTTTAATCTCATAAAATTTAATCTCATAAAATTTAATCTCATAAAATTTAATCTCATAAAATTTAATCCTGATTTGGATAGCCCAGGTTAACCTGATATTGGAAGCTAAGAAGGTTAGCCCTGGCTGGTATTTGGATGGGAGAACGCCAAGGAATGGCAAACCACCTCTGAACATCTCTTGTCTTGAAAACTCTACAAGGTCACCAGAAGTCAACTGCAAATTGATAGCAAAAAGGAGAAATGGAGAAGAAAAGAAAGCTTGCAGTCGAGTGGTACTTGATGCTCATTTGTTAAAAAATTTTGGTGGCGCTTTTAACCAGTTTTCACATTCATAGGAGCCATCCATTGTATTGGATGGAACATGTAGGGTAACATCTAACTTGGCAGACTGACAGTTTCCAGGCTTTCCAAAGAGCATGTTTTAATGCATCAATTTGTTTAGAAGCTTCTATGGCTGAGATCCAAGAGACATTGTCCATAGACTCATGTGATTAAAAAAGTAGTTGAAGTCAACGTGTGGCAAACTCAATGTGTGGAGCAGCCCACACCTCTATTTTCCAGTAACAGCTTTATGGGTTATTCATTAATTACAGGTTTAATTTGTGTAAAGGCTAAGAAAAAAGGGTTCCTATATAGAGATTCATGGTGTGCATATCTTCTGGACAATTCCAGATTCTGCAGACCGGGCTGGTGAATGGTCCATAGAGAACCAATTGAAATTGTTCAGAGCAAATACATTTAGGGTTGCAGCCCAAGGTTGCTTTCTGGCATTCTTCTGATTGCTGGACTTCTTTTGCAGAGAGCCAAAAGGCAACCTTGAAAAGGAATTAAGATGACTACAGGAGACTGAATAAGAATAGACAGTTGGGATTTCCCAAAGCTAAGTACTTATGTGCAGCACATTAATATTGTGCAGCAGCTCTGAATCTGCCACCGCTGATAGCCAAAGGCGATTGAATGGAGTATCTGCCATCCATGATTTGTAACTAGATGGTTGCAATCCACTACTTTCCCTCTAATGTAGAAACTGAGTTCCATTCAAAGTGTTCACGATTTGGTTTTATTGATAATACAAACAGTAGGAAGTGGTGTTTCATTTTGGATTTCATCTGTTGCTCATAGAGCAGGATGATTGTTCCCTGTTTTGATAGTTCCCTGCTTTGAGAAGGAACATGGTCAAGATAGCTGGATGTGGTTTAGCGTTGCCAAGTCCAATTCAAAAAATATCTGGGGACTTTGGGGGGTGGGGCCAGGAGACTTTGGGGGTGGAGCCAGGAAACATTGGGGCGGAGCCAGGGACAAGGGTGTGACAAGCATAATTGAACTCCAAGGGAGTTCTGGCCATCACATTTAAAGGGACAGCACACCTTTTTAAATGTCTTCCTTCCATAGGAAATAATGAAGGATGGGGCACCTTCTTTTGGGGCTCATAGAATTGGACCCCCTGGTCCAATTGTTTTGAAACTTGGGGAATACTTTTGGGAGAGCCACTAGATACTATATGGAAAATTTGGTGCCTCTACCTCAAACAACAGCTCCCCCAGAGCCCCCGAAACCTCCAGATCAATTCCCCATTATACCCTATGAGAATCGATCTCCGCATAGGGAATAATGAAGTGCTCAGCAGATGTTTCCCTCCTCCTCCCACCCCATTTCTGGCAAGGGATTGGTCTCTCTACTCATGAGTTGTTGCCAACTTCTTCAAAGTAACACAGACACACTATCCCAAGAGGAAGCCTTTCAATCGGAGACTGAAGCCTCCGGAAGTGGAAAGGCACATGGTCCTTTGGGAGCGGGGCTTCCCCCTGCCAGCCAGCTCACTGGGGGTGGGAAGGAGCCTGGGAAAGCAGAAGAACCCCCACTGGGATGTGGGGATTGGCAAGCCTAATGTGGTAACTTCAGGACCCATCAAGGTTTATTTATGCAAAAAGAGCTCAGAAGAACATTGGATTAACTGTTCTGGCCTGATGACCCTTTTGGATGCCAATAATAATTTTTTAAAAGGTATATTAATGGGAGCTTGTTAAATAACCTTGTTGTGTTGCTTAGATGTGATGGGCATCCTATTAAAAGCATTGTTCCTTTATTTTTTTTTCCTTGCTTACAATCAGGCCATTTTTTGTAGAAAAAGCCCAGCATGAACTCATTTGCATATTAGGCCACACCCCTGATGCCAAGCCAGTCAGAACTCCGTTCCTGTTCAAAAAAAGAGGATCCAGGTAACTACCAACCCATCAGCTTGACGTCTATACCTCGAAAAGTTTTAGAACAAATCATCAAACAGTCAATCCTGGAACATTTAGAAAGAATGGATGTGATTACTAAGAGCCAGCATGGGTTTCTCAAGAACAAATCATATCAGACTAACCTGATCTCTTTTTTTGAGAAAGTAACTACCTTGCTGGATCAGGGGAATACTATAGACATCATTTATCTTGATTTCAGTAAGGCTTTTGATAAGGTTCCACATACTATCCTTGTTGACAAGTTGGTAAAATGTGGTTTGGATCCTGTTACCTGTTGGATCCTGGGATGTCCGGTGGCTGCCACCGGACATCCCACAGAATGCTGGCAAGCATAGGCAGAAGTCAATACCGCCTAGATTGGACTGAGACAGCGCTAATAGTTTTTAAATTGATAAGTAAATTATGGTTTTATATGTTTTATTGAATTGATTGTTTTTATGATGTTGTGAGCCGCCCTGAGTCCGCTTGCGGAGAGGGCGGGATATAAATGTAAAGTAATAAATAAATAAATAATAAATTAGGTGACAGATCGTACCCAAAGAGTGCTTGTGAATGGTTCCTCATTCTCTTGGAGAATAGTGACAAGTGGAGTGCCTCAAGGATCTGTCCTGGGACCTGTTTTGTTCAACATCTTTATCAATGATTTGGATGAAGGAATAGAGGGAATGCTTATTAAATTTACGATGATACTAAATTGGGAGGGGTTCCAAATACAGTAGAAGACAGAAACAAGATACAGGATGACAGGCTGGAAAACTGGGCTAAAATCAATAAAATGAATTTTAACTGGGATAAATGTAAAGTTCTGCATTTAGGTAGGAAGAAGAAGAGGACATTGGATTTTTATTCCGCCCTCCGCTCAGAGTCTCAGAGCGGCTCACAATCTCCTTTATCTTCCTCCCCCACAACAGACACCCTGTGAGGTGGGTGGGGCTGAAAGGACTCTCACAGCAGCTGCCCTTTCAAGGACAACATCTGCGATAGCTATGGCTGACCCAAGGCCATTCCAGCAGGTGCAAGTGGAGGAGTGGGGAATCAAACCTGGTTCTCCCAGATGAGAGTCCACACACTTAACCACTACATCAAACTGGATCTCAAGGAAAAATCCAATGCATACTTATAGGATGGGGGAGACTTGTCTTAGCAGTATATGTGCAAAAAGGATCTAGGGATCTGAGTGGATCATACGCTGAACATGAGTCAACAGTATGATTCAGTGGCTAAAAAGGCAAATGCAATTTTGGGCTATATAAACAGAAGTATAGTGTCCAGATCATGTGATGTGATGGTATCGCTTTACTCTGCTCTGGTAAGACCTCACATAGTGTATTGTGTTCAGTTTTGGGCACCACATTTTAAGAAGGATATAGACAAGCTGGAACGGGTCCAGAGAAGGGCAATGAAAATGGTGAGGGGTCTGGAGACCAAGTCCTATGAGGAAAGGTTGAAGGAGCTGGGGATGTTTACCCTGGAGAGGAGGTGGCTGAGAGGTGATATGATCACCATCTTCAAGTACTTGAAGGGCTGTCATATAGATAGGGTTGCCAAGTCCAATTCAAGAAATATTTGGGGACTTTGGGGGTGGAGCCAGGAGACTTTGGGGGTGGAGCCAGGAGACATTGGGGCGGAGCCAGGAACAAGGGTGTGACAAGCATAATTGAACTCCAAGGGAGTTCTGGCCATCACATTTAAAGGGACAGCACATGTTTTTAAATGTCTTCCTTCCATAGGAAATAATGAAGGATAGGGGCACCTTCTTTTGGGGCTCATAGAATTGGACCCCCTGGTCCAATCGATTTGAAACTTGGGGGGTACTTTGGGGATAGGGGCACCTTCTTTTGGAGCTCATAGAATTGGACCCCCTGGTCCAATCGATTTGAAACTGGGGGGTACTTTGGGGAGAGGCACTAGATGCTATACTGAAAATTTAGTGCCTCTACCTCAAAAAACAGCTCCCCCAGAGCCCCTGAAACCTCCACATCAATTCCCCATTATACCCTATGAGAATCGATCTCCACATTGGGAATAATGAAGTGCTCAGCAGACGTTCCCCCTGCTGCCGTTTCTGGAGACTCTGAAGTGAGGGATTGGCCTCTCTACTCATGAGTTGCAGCCAACTTCTTCCAAGTAACACAGACACCCCATCCCCAGAGGAAGCCTTTCCAATCGGAGACTGGAAACTCTGGAGGGGGAAAGTCACATGGTGGCTTTGGGGCCGGGCTTCCCCTCGCCGGCCAGCTGACTGAGGGTGGGAAGGAGCCTGGGAAAGCGGAAGAACCCCTGCTGGGACCTGGGGATTGGCAAGCCTACATATAGAGGATGGTGTGGAATTGTTTTCTGTGGCCCCAGAAGGCTGGACCAGAACCAATGGGCTGAAATTAAATTAAAAGAGTTTCCAGCTCGACATTAGGAACTCCCTGACAGAGTGATTCCTCAGTGGAACAGGCTTCCTTGAGAGGTGGTGGGCTCTCCTTCCTTGGAGGTTTTTAAACAGAGGCTAGATGGCCATCTGACAGCAATGAAGATCCTGTGAATTTAGGGGTAGGTGTTTGTGAGTTTCCTGCATTGTGCAGGGGGTTGGACTAGATGACCTTGGGGGTCCCTTCCAACTCTATGATTCTATGACCACATCTATAGCATTTGGTCTCACGATAAGAGCTTTACTCTGTCAAAGCCTTATCAGAAACTAGGAAAGAAGACAGTGTTAACGTTTTCCCTCATCACATAAGGAAGGCAGTATTGCTGCCATGCCGCCCACGTCCCCTGTGAAGTTACCACTTGGTAAGGAAGATGAGAACAGAAGAAGAGATTGGATTTATACTCCACCCTTCACTACCTCAAGGAATCTCAAAGCGGTTTACAATCTCCTTTCCCTTCCCCTCCCCACAACAGACACCCTGTGAGATAGGTGAGGCTGAGAGAGCTCTGACATGGGGAGACACAGTGGGAGGGCTTCTACTGTCCTGGCCGCACTGATGGACTTTCTGATAGCACCTGGGGTTTTTGGCCACTGTGTGACCCGATGTCATGATCTGTGGCCTACAGGCTCCAGAGAAGCCTGCCTAGGAGTTACTAAAGAAAGCCTACATTTCCCAAGATCCCATCTGTCCCTCTGATTGGGTGGCAAGATTTTGGAGGGAAACTAGACCAGAGAGGGGTGGGACCTGGGAGAAGAGCATAAAAAGGGCCAAGCACAGACAGGATGTGTTCTTTCCTAGAGAGGTTGCAGACAGAGAAGAAGTTCTTTCTGGAACAGGCACTAGGAAGAGATCCCTCACCCAAGGGAGGTGTTTTTTGGTATCAGAGCAGGGAATGTCTAGCTAAATATGTCAGGGCTTCTGTTTATTTGCATCAACCTTTACTGTTTCATATTCACTATAGCACTAAACCTTTGTCACCCACTTACTGTTTTAGAGCACTAATAATAAACTTTTTGTTGCTATACTGCCTGGGTTCTCATATCTCCTTGGTCACAGTTAAGAGGATTTACTCATAAGGAAGACGGGGTCATTGAGTGCTCTGGGCCCTCCCATGCAGATCTTTACCAGAGTGGTGGCAGCCAGTAGAAGGTCCTCCTTGGCCCCTGCTGTTGATACAGAGTGTTGGGCTGGATGGGCCATTGGCCTGTTCCAACATGGCTTCTTTTATGTTCTTATGAACATAATAGAACAACTCTGACAGAGTTATGGCTAACCCAAGGTTACTCCAGCAGTTCTCCCAGGTAAGAGTCCACACACTTAACCAGTAGTTGTACTTGCCCTCAATTTCCCTGTAGCTTATCAACACTGATATGTCTGAAGATGCTCTTTCAGCACATATGGTTCTATAGTCAGGGAGTGAGAGATTCTTCAATTCTTGCTCCCCTATTGGGGAGCCAGGGCCAGCCCGAGACTGTCTGGCACCCTAGGCAAGGTTAAATTCTGCCCCCTGCACTGATAACATCACCAAGTCATGTAGGAGTGCCCAATTTGGCACCCCCAGAAGGTAGGCACCCAGGCACTTGCCCAGTTTGCCTAGTGGCAGGGCCAGCCCAGTGGGGAGCACTGACGTAGCCTGATCTCGCTGGATCTTGGAAGCTGAGCAGGGTGAGCCCTGGTTAGTTCTTGGGTGGGAGACTGCTGGGGTCATTTTGTAGAAAAAGAGATGCTGGAGCTCATTAGCACAACTTATGTGCATAACCAGAGCCAGATTAACAATTTGGCCAAGTAGGCACTGGCCTATGGGCCCCCACACCTTTAGGGGCCCCAGGCCAGCTTTCCCCCCAGTTCTCCCCCTGCTTGCAGCCCTCCCAGCCTGCACGCGCAGCCAGCAACTGAACTGCTCTTTGCTCGACTTTCCTGGTGTGGCTGCTGCTGGTGTTACCAAGTTTGCCTCTCTCTGCCTCTCCCCTGCAGCTTAATAAAAGCTTTTAAGAAGGTGCCTGCAGGCTGCAGCAGGGGCTGTGGGAGGTGGGGCGGGTGCTCAGACTCTGAGATAATTTGTGAGAGGGGCTCCAAAATTTCAACTGTCTAGGGGCCTCCACAGAGTTTAATCCAACACTGGGCATAATTCATTTGCATATGCCACACACCCTTGACATCACCGGAAGGTGTACTAAATGATATCATCTCAGCATTTACCTTAAAATGCTTCTTGAATTAAAATTGTCATAATAAAACCTTACTCCCATCATACTTTTTAAATTACTTTCTCCTATGTGGCCACAGTGGCATGAGGAAGATTTCCACCTGTCTGCTTTGTATATTTTGGTTATTTCCTCATTTTTGTGGGGGGAAAGATTAGAAAGTTTGTCAAATCTTAGAGTTCAGCAAAATTTTCACCGGGGGGTTGAACAATGGAGTCCAGAATCAAATATTTGGAGGGGAGGAGAAAGAAAGAGTACAATAAAAATTTAGAGAATCCAGAGCTCCGTTGCTGTGAGCTGCTGCCCAAAATAAGGCCTGCTTACAATAGTTCTTTTCATAAGATTTCAGAATTTAAATAACAGGAGGACAATTAAGCCAATACCTGAAGCTGCCTTATAGAGTCTGTCCATTGATCTGTCAAGATCTGTGTTGTTTACTCTGACTGGAAACAGCTCTCTGGGGTCTTAGGT
Source organism: Heteronotia binoei (assembly GCF_032191835.1). Lineage (NCBI taxonomy): Eukaryota > Metazoa > Chordata > Lepidosauria > Squamata > Gekkonidae > Heteronotia > Heteronotia binoei. The sequence goes on along the minus strand of NC_083224.1, from coordinate 50,066,766 downwards.
ACACATTCTTCACTTCATCTGCAACGTCATCCTTGTAGTAAAAGCTCTACTGCTCTGCCCACAATTCATATTTAATGATTGTGTCCACAGCTTTTTGCTTTTATAGGATTATTTGTATTTAGTGCACACACTGCACACTATTCTTATACCATCAGTGCATATGTACAATATATGCCATGTGTACATGTAACATGGCAAAATAGACAAAGCTGATGTCTTGATGCACAAGTTTAAAAATTCATGATTTCCATTTGCACAATGGGAAAATGAAACTGAATCAGGTATTTCTCAGTTTCAATACCATGTGCATAGATTCAGGTTGGGTATCTGTGTTGATCTGAAGTAGCAGAACAAGTAGCAGTTGTTGCTGGGTATCTGTGTTGGGTATCTGTGTTGATAGCAGCACCTTTAAGACCAACCGAGTTTTATTCATAATATAAGCTTTTGTGTTCAAGCACACTTCATCAGATACATTGAAACCATTTCCTCAAACCTTACTTATAGATGGTGGGAGGGGGATTGCTGGTCCTTCCTGACAGCATGGTTCAACACCATGTGTCGTTTCAGTACATTAACGGGGGGAAAATCCTGTGCATTCACAACCACCCATGTCAATATAGATTTTTTTTTACCTTAGAGGAATTGAAAAGCTGAAGAGAAAGCAAAGCAACATGCTTATTAAAGCAAAGAAGAAGAAGGTGATGATATTGGATTTATATCCCGCCCTCCACTCCAAAGAGTCTCAGAGCGGCTCACAATCTCCTTTACCTTCCTCCCCCACAACAGACACCCTGTGAGGTGGGTGGGGCTGGAGAGGGCTCTCCCAGCAGCTGCCCTTTCAAGGACAACCTCTGCCAGAGCTATGGCTGACCAAGGCCATGCTAGCAGGTGAAAGCGGAGGAGTGGAGAATCAAACCCGGTGCAATTATACATGGAAAGAAAAGATTTGAACTAACTCTTTCTGGTATGGCCAGAATTGGAGTCAAAAGATATTTATACAGAATTCTACATAAAAGTTTGGATTTTTAGTTCCCTCCTTTCCATCATTTGTTATTTCTGGAAGCAAAATTAAACATGCTCTTGAATTACCAAGAGAAAATTTTTTGTAAAAGGTGGCATTGCATAATAATCCTTCTCTAATAATAAATCAACCAGATCATTTATCTGAACTGAAAAGGCTTAAGTGAACTCATTTCTCAATATTCTCAAGAGTTCTTTGTAGATAGATGGGAATAAAATCTTCAAATTTATTTATGACTGGAAATTTGGCCCTGAATGGCTTTGTATCATCAGAAAAACTGTATTGTTTTCTAACCATTTTTGTTAAGGGTAGGAGGGCAGTTTCAGTAAGACATGTTTGCCAAGAGTTTACAAGCCCTGGAACAATTTCCTTGGGTGCATACATGTATGTTCATCACTTGAATTTCCTGCAGGCAGCTCCATTTTCTTTTATGGCTGATTCTGTAGTTTCACTGTTCTTGCTACTGATGTAATTGTATTTATTATTTCTGTTTATTCACCTTCCACAAAGTAGCAATATAGGGTTACACTGCTATCACAATATTTAAGAATGAGCTGGGCCATCAGTCCACAACTTAAGGGTATAAGATTGCAGATGCAGAAGGATGATTCAGAAACTCCAGATCTTGAACCAGAAAACTCATGATCTGAAACTGAGACCTGTCAGACTCCTCCAAGGGCTAGGATAGATTCCAGGGGTGCAGCCAGAGCCCTCTAGTGTCCTTTTCTCTGGCCAAGCCATAGAAGAGACTCAGTTTAGAGCCAGGAGGGGGTTCCCTTTTACCCTGTTCCGTCCTTTTCAGGGAGTGTCCACTAGAGATGAGGGAACAAGTAGCAGTTGTTGTTGGGTATCTGTGTTGGGTATCTGTGTTGATCTGAAGTAGCAGCACCTTTAAGACCAACCGAGTGGCAACCTAAAATCTGCCCCCAGTGGCAACCTGAAATCTGGGCCAATGTCCTCCCTGACTGGGCTTTCCCTTCACCTACCCCACCCTCTTCTAATTTTTTAAAAAGCTGCTCTGCCTGCCTGCCTCCTCCTCTGTTCTGCTCCCAGGTGCAGTCTGCTACCTGAACCCCACCTACCTTCTGAGGCACGTGGGAGGCCTGACAGGGTCTGAGGCTGCTGGTGGTACATTTGTGGGCATGGCCTCTCCCTTGCTCCCTTTCCTCTGGTTGGGCTGCCTACCTTAACAGTGCTGGATGAGGCCATCTGCTGCTGGCATCTCCTCTGGAGCAAGTGAGTGCAGGAGTGGGGCTGCCAGCCTCACACATATACAGTAGCTTTAGAGCCCTCCTTTGGGGGAGACTGGGTTTCAGTATACAGCACTGGCCCCAGCAATTGGTAGGCAACTTCATTCATTCATTCATTCATTCATTCATTCATTCATTCATTCATTCATATGCCTCCTCTGCATAGAACATACTTGAGGAAGCTTAAAAAGTTAATCATAATGAGAACATAAATAACATAAATGTTGTAGCACTTCATTAACAGTTAGAAACCCAACAAGAACATACAAATAGCCTAAAACATCTAAAGGCATCTTAAAATGAATTTCATAAAGCGTTTCTCAAGCTAGAAGCAAACTGTAAAAAATGAGTTTAAAAGATCAACCATTAATTAAAAGCCTGGATTAAAGTCCACACGGCAAAAGAAATTATATCAGGATGTAAGGCCCCTACCATCTTCACCCCATCTACCATCTCTTGCCTGTTGGTCAATATTAAGTCAAGTATGGCTGAGCCCCTCATAGCTTCATCTACCATTTGGTGGCTGGAAACAACTAGAGATGCTTGGAACTGAACCTCAGTCTTCTGAATGTAAAGTCAATAATTGAACTATGATTCCTAAGTAATATGAAGCTTCTTTGTCTGGGCCTGACACACACACACACATACTCTACAAGTTTGGCCTTCTGCATTCATGAGGTTTACTGAGCAGTGTTTTATTCTAGCTATTCCTCAGGCAGAATCAGATTGACAATTCAGGTCACTGGGAATTTTCCTGCTGAACTGATATTGTAGAAAGGCAGAAACAGCATGGGAGAAGCTGTTGGCTTGCCTATAGTTTGTGCTTCTACAGCCTGGCAACCACTTAGGCAGCAGCACTGCAGAAGGCCACTTCTTCCTGGGGTGCTGCTAGAGACCAAAGCTAAGCAGCCACTGAGCTTTTGCTTTCAATGCACCTGGATCCATTTGCCTTTGACAGTCATCACTGCCATGTTGGGGGAAGAAGCAGAGGAGATGGGATGTGCTGCCAGGCAAGTTCATAAGCATATCTGGAACATCAGTCTTCTGGAAAGGAGGCCTCCAATTATACTGAACATAAGAACATAAGAGAAGCCATGTTGGATCAGGCCAACGGCCCATCAAGTCCAACACTCTGTGTCACACAGTGGCAAAAAATGTTATATACACACATACACTGTGGCTAATAGCCACTGATGGACCTGTGCTCCATATTTTTATCTAAACCCCTCTTGAAGGTGGCTATACTTGTGGCCGCCACCACCTCCTGTGGCAGTGAATTCCACATGTTAATCACCCTTTGGGTGAAGAAGTACTTCCTTTTATCCGTTTTAACCTGTCTGCTCAGCAATTTCATCGAATGCCCACGAGTTCTTGTATTGTGAGAAAGGGAGAAAAGTACTTCTTTCTCTACTTTCTCCATTCCATGCATTATCTTGTAAACCTCTATCATGTCACCCCGCAGTCGACGTTTCTCCAAGCTAAAGAGTCCCAAGCGTTTCAACCTTTCTTCATAGGGAAAGTGCTCCAGCCCTTTAATCATTCTAGTTGCCCTTCTCTGCACCTTCTCTAAAGCTATAATATCCTTTTTGAGGTGCGGCGACCAGAACTGCACACAGTACTCCAAATGAGACCGCACCATCGATTTATACAGGGGCATTATGATACTGGCTGATTTGTTTTCAATTCCCTTCCTAATAATTCCTAGCATGGCATTGGCCTTTTTTATTGCAAACGCACACTGTCTTGACACTTTCAGTGAGTTATCTATCATGACCCCAAGATCTCTCTCTTGATCAGTCTCTGCCAGTTCACACCCCATCAACTTGTATTTGTAGCTGGGATTCTTAGCCCCAATGTGCATTACTTTGCACTTGGCCACATTGAACCGCATCTGCCACGTTGACGCCCACTCACCCAGCCTCAACAGATCCCTTTGGAGTTCCTCACAATCCTCTCTGGTTCTCACCACCCTGAACAATTTAGTGTCATCCGCAAACTTGGCCACTTCACTGCTCACTCCCAACTCTAAATCATTTATGAACAAGTTAAAGAGCATGGGACCCAGTACCGAGCCCTGTGGCACCCCACTGCTTACCGTCCTCCACTGCGAAGACTGCCCATTTATACTCACTCTCTGCTTCCTATTACTCAGCCAGTTTTTGATCCAGTTTTGATACTGGATCTTGTCCAGTTCCGCAAGGCCTGTAAGACAACTTTGTTTCAACTCACCTTTAATTGATAGTAATATATAAGGATACTCAAGAAGGCTGAAGATATTGGAATTTAATATTAGCACCAAACTCTTTTAAAATGTTTTAATTGTTTATACTGTTCAATGTTTTAATGGCTAATGTTCAGTATTGTAAATGTTTTTATTGATGTAAGCTGCCCTGAACCTGCTTCAGTGGGGAGGGCACGATATAAACCCAATAAACAAACAAATAAATAAATAAATGAATGAATAAATACAGAGATGGAAGAAGAGTTCCTTATTCCTTTGCATTTGTAAAGGGGGCAATTGTGTTCCCTGTGGTGCAGAGTGTTAAAGCTGCAGTACTGCAGTCCTAAGCTCTGCTCACAACCTGAGTTTGATCCCCGGTGGAAGCTGGGTTTTCAGGTAGCCGGGTCAAGGGTGACTCAGCCTTCCATCCTTCCGAGGTCAGTAAAATGAGTACTAGCTTGCTGGGGGGAAAGCGTAGATGACTGGGGAAGGCAATGGCAAACCACCCCGTAAAAAAGTCTGCCATGAAAACATGAAAGCAACATCACCCCAGAGTCAGAAACGACTGGTGCTTGCACAGGGGACCTTTCCTTCCTGTGTTCCTGTGCTGCCTTTTAACAGTAAGTAGTGGACCTGCATGGCCCCAGCTAGCCCACTTTCATCAGATTTTGAAAGATAAACAGGGTTGGCCCTGGTTAATATTTGAATGGGAGACCACCAAGGAAGTCCAGAGTCATTATGTAGAGGAAAGCAATGGCGAACCACCTCTGAACATCTCTTGCCTTGAAAACCCTACTGGGAGTGTATGCAGCTATACTAGAAGCAGTATGATTGCTTTCTACCAGCCTGCTATAAAAATGCAATTATAGCCAAAGCTGTCCTGAGCAAATAAAAATATATGACCAAGGGAACATAAACTGAAAGGTCCTTGAAAACCTTTTAAAAAAACAATTCAAGTATATTTGCTTTCTAGCACAAGGTGATGAACTCGTACCAATAATCATTTCCATACTAGCAAACAATGATCTCTATCATGAAGTTCTTCTACTCTTAATATAGACCAGGGATGTCAAACTCTTTTGTTATGAGGGCCGGAACTGACATAAATGAGACCTTACCAGGCCAGGCCATGTGTGTCATAAAATGGAATGCCAGGTAGCAGAGATATACATTTTATAAAGGACACAGACAAACACAATTAAACTTTTAAAAAAAAAAAAACCCTTAAAAGTAAAACATGCTTAAAACATTAGCACTTGTTTTCTTCAAGGTGCTTTCTTTGTATCTCTCCCACTTAATCCAGGCTCTCTCAATTGCACAGCAGAGCTAGAGCCAAGTCTCTCTTCCGTCTATTGGCTGAGGCTCCCCTGGGGAAGGAAGGAAAGAGCCAGAACCTCCTTTGAAGCAAGCTATCTCCCAATCTTCATCGCCAATGGAGGAGCCTCAGCCAATGGAGAAAATAGAGGCTTTACTCTGTAGCTCCTGTGTGATTGAGCAAGGTTGGCAAAGCAAGCTGTGATGCAGAAGGAAACAAGAGAGAGGGAGAAGGAAGCAGATGACAGCCAGTTGCTCAGGGGCCTGATAGGAGCCCTCAAAGGCCTGATTTGGCCCCCAGGCCACATGTTTGACACCCAAGTAGACTGCTCTTAAGTTCAAACAGGTTAAAGTTCAAAAAGGTTAAAATGTTACCCTGGGAGGCAGAATAGGCCAGAAAGTGGAAATCGTTACTGTCTTTTCATAATATATGGACTATCCTGACTGGGTTAATTTACTTACCCTTCCCAAGACTCACTCAAGAGCCTTTTCTATCAGTTTTGAACTGTACATGGACACATATTTCAAAATTATTAGACAGAAAGCAGCTTAACTGGCTGGGGTTGCCAATCCCCAGGCGGGGGCAGGGGACCCCCCAGTTTGGAGGCCCAACCCTTGCTTCAGAGTCATCAGAAAGCAGGGAGTGGGGGGGAGGGAAATATCTGCTGGACACTATGGAGACCAATTCCCATAGTATAATGGATAATTGATCTGTGTGTATCTGGGGCTCTGGGGAGACTGTTTTTTGAGGTAGAGAAACCATATTTTCAGCATAGTATCTGGTGCTTCTCCTCAAAACACCCTCCAAGTTTCAAAAAGATTGGACCAGGGGGTACAATTCTATGAGCTCCCAAAGAAGATGCCCTTATCCTTCGTTATTTCCAATGAAGGGAAGGCATTTAAAATGTGTGCGGTCCCTTTAAATGTGATTGCCAGAACTCCCTTTGGAGTTCTGCTTGTCACAGAACAGAATTATGCTTGTCACAACCTTTCTCCTGGCTCCACCCTCTGTGTCTCCTGGCTCCACCCCCAAAGTTCCCAGATATTTCTTGAAGTGGAGTTGGCAACCCTAAAATTGACTCCAATAGAAACACACAGCTGGGTTCTTTATATCAATATCAATAACATAATTTGCCATAACTGATACATAAACTCAACACTTCCTTGATACAGGTATTTATAGAAACTATTTTCTCATATAGGGGGTGGGGTTTATAAAAGGAGCCTTCTACTCATGGACAGAAACCTAGACTTCCTGGCAGGCATACTGTTGCCACTTACGATGTTTCATTCTCAGTTGAACAATCCTATTCTAGCAAGGCTCTGCCCCACCTTCTGTCCCACTGACCCTGCTTGATTTGGCCTCACTATAAATGCTTATAGATCTGACCTGGATCTTTCCCCTGAACTTCAATGTTTAATCAGTCTCTAACTCACTAAGTATCATATGTAGGCCGAAGAAGGCTAGCATAGATATGAGAATACCTGTTTGTTTTTTTTCTTTCTTTCTGGAGGCTTGTGCTGGGTAATTGGATGATGTTTTAATATTTTATTTGGTTGGTTTTAATGCCTTTTTTTGTCAGACTAGGAATAAGACTTGTAAGGAAAAATACAACAGGGTCTAGAAGGCTCTGGGGAAGTGCCCTCCCACCTTTGCTGTCTTCCCACGTACCCCCCCCCACCCCCCACCCACCTCTTCCTCTCAACTACCCTTGCATCCTAGGCATACACTACTCCCCCACCCCATGACATTCACTCACTCTGCCCTTGCTGTCTTCCCACCCACCCACCAATCCTTGGCCTTCACTAACTCCCCCCAACCCTTGCTGTCTTCCCACCCACCCCACAGGTGAAACAGATGCTGGCTTCCCCTCTGCATGTATGTTTGTGTGTCCCCGTGTCTGTGGTGGCTCAGAGCCCTGAAAGAGGCCCAGAATGGAGATAAGGAAGAATAATTATGGGGTGGGGGGCATGGCAACACAGATGCTGAACCTCAGGGACCGTAGCAGGGTATAATGACACAAAGTCCACCCTATAGAGCAGCCATTTTCTCCAAGGGAACTGATCTTTGTCACCTTGGTTGCCTCGCAACAGCCTCTGGCTAAGAGCTTCCCCAGTGGTCCAGTTCTTGTCTGTCCTGGGGCAAGGCTGAGGGGAGGAGGGAGAGAGGGAGTGACAGGAAAGAGGTAACAGCCATGGCCGCTGAGGAAATACTCCTGGCGGGGCCAGGTGGTGGCAGCTCCCTATTTTGGTGAACTTTGGTGGCTGCATGTGCTGGGAGTCTGTCCATGTGGGCCGTTGATGGAGTAGCAGAAGTCTGTTGCCACCGGCAGCTGTGACACCTTTTGTGAGGTCACAGTAGAGTGGCAGCCCTTTCTGAGGCTGGTTGACAGAGAGGACACAGAGATAATGTATAATGGTAGATTTTATTGTTTATTGCAGGGTAGAGACAGCCATGTCAAGAAGGCATTAAAAGGAAACAATCATTTTCATGCCTGATGTTGACCAACTGTCTGCTGTCAGGTAATCAGTGCTGTACTGACATGAGCTTGGCATTACAGATTTTACAGCAGATAGAGTCCTGTATTAGCATTTTTCTGCATTCTCCTTTCTGAGCTGTGAGAAGCCCATATTAATATTTTGCCTTGATTGGCATCATCTCTGTTCATAGGTTCATCTGGTGCAACATGGACTCAAGCTTGTCTGAACCTGGATGATAAGCTCTTCTTGTTAAAAGCCATTACATTCACTACTAGCTGAATGTAATTCTGATGGACTGCCACACAGTTCTCTTCTGCATGTAATTGAATTCATATTCATCACAGAGCAATGAAAAATAAATTGTATATGTGTATGGGTTTTTTTTCACCCCTTGTCAGAAAACAGTGCATGTTGCTGGCTCTGTCTTTTTCATAATCTTCCTTTCCCACAATGCTGTAATAGATTTCATAGTAACAGAGGAGCTGAAATTGCATACTTGTGGCTCACCTTGCAGAAAGTGATCAGTTTATCTGCCAAGCTGAAATTGATTCAATCTTTGGTAGTTAAGTCTATGACCACTTACCTGGTAGTAAGACCTTCTGAAATGAGGTGGAATTGCTTTTGAGTAAACATGCATAGGATCAGGCTTTAAAAATATCAGATTTAAAATAACACCAAAACAAAAGACACTGGTTTGTATTGGGCAACTGTGGTCTAGTTCACACTGTTTCCAAGCTCTTCACACTGTAGGTGGGGTTTATAGGAAAGCAGGCAGGCAGGCAGGCTCCTCCATGTAAAATATTCCTTGGATGGATTTGTCAGAGAGAGAAGGCTATTTTCTAACTTTTTTAGCTAGTTTGTGGAGCAGATTTTACATATGGTTTAATCATGTATCTCTTCTTAGAATTAGGCCAAAAGTTCACTTAATTATCAATAACCACCCTCTAGGGAATTTCAGCCTCAGAAAGTCACTGCATTTGCCAAAGTACATGCCCTGAATACAACTGGTTCTAGAACGGGTGGCCAAACTTGCTTAATGTAAGAGCCACATAGAATAAACATCAGATGCTTGAGAGCCACAAGAAGGAAGGAAGGAAGGAAATAGATGGGGAAGGGAGAGGTAAAAAGAAAGCAACCTTAACTTTAAATGCATTTTCCAGGCAGCCAGCTGGCTTGGCTTGGAGAAGTATTTTAAACAAAGAAATGCCTTCTGCAAGCCATCTGACAGAGTGGTGTGGGCTTTGACAGCCACACAATATGTGTGAAAGAGCTACTTATGGCTCCTGAGCCACAGTGTGGCCACCCCTGTTCTAGAAGATGTCAGAATGCAGACTAAATTGAAGTGGAGAGCCATATCTAAACTAAGATTATCACAATTTAATGTTATGCATATTTACAAGGTTAAATACATGTCCACAAATAAAGATATATAGATATCCTAACTCTACCGCCACCTCCCCAGCAACTCTATACTCCCTAAGGAGATAGATATATCTTCCTATGTGAACCACTGCAGTAAACTCATGACTATTTGGAATATTAAGTATGTAGAGATCATTTCTTAATGCCTTTATCTGGAGCATACTCATAGCAAACCTAGCCACTATTTGTCTCACTTTACAGATGGAAAATTGGAGCAGAGATTTTCTTTTTACTTTAGTGCACTCACAGTTCACTTCCATCTATATAGGTTCCCAGACCAGAAATTAAAATACACAGCAAATCGTATTTTTAGAAAAGCACAACTAAAACTAAAGCTCCATAAAGACACAAGTCAAAACAATACTAATATGAAGGTCAAGTTCACATGTTACACATTCTATGATTCACTCACATGGACTTTCTACAGAGGGAACTTAGTTCCCAGGGACACATAATTTCATGCAAGGAGAAACAGGAGAGCTGCTACTTTCCCATTGGAGCTTGCATGTACCAGTGGCTTCATGTAGATTGTCCATACATGGCAAATGTGTGTTTGTAAATGTGTGTTGTCCTGGAGGTCATTTCAGGTCCAAAAATGAAGCTTTTCCTCCATGTATACCATGGTCTTAATCTGAATCAGGTCCAGGGCTTTTTTGGTAGAAAAAGCCCAGCAGGAACTTATTTGCATATCAGGCCACATCTCCTGACATCACCATTGTTTCATATAGGGCATTTTTGTAGGAAAAGCCCAGCAGGGACTCATTTGCATATTAGGCCACACACCCTGATACTAAGCCAGCTGAAACTCCGTTCCTGTGCATTCCTGCTCAAACAGAAAGCCCTGATCAGGTCCATGCATGTGTAGGAACTGAGTTCCCAGCTGAGAACTCCAAGCACACATCTGTCCCAAAATACATATGCTGGCCATGTGTTCATCCTATAGACTCTGGAATATGTGAATTTGCCATAAGAGAAGGTAGAACACTAAACACCATTCCATTCACTCTGGATAGTTAAAAGGCTTTCTGGAAGAAATTCTTCTGTTTACTCTGGATTTAGATTCTGGAAGGCCTATAGGGACAGCACAGATCTGTTATGATTTCTCCAAGGTTGTTCAGCTAGTTCATGGCTGAGTTCTCCAAGGTCAGTGTCCAAGATCCTGCCTATTAGGCAATATCTGTTCTTTTGGACAAATAGAAAATAGAAAAGCCATTGACATAAACACATTTTCCCTCAGTGATGGTCTTTATATAGCTATAAAGACCATCACTGAGGGAAAATGTGTTTATGTCAATGGCTTTTCTATTTGTCCACTTTTCAAAAACCCTTTGGACAGGAACTGTAAGTCACCAATTCCCCTAGAGGTAAGAAACAGATTTCCATAAAGGAAGGTGGTTTTGGCCCCTCCCAATACCAAAGGTGATTCTATGTCTGTGCAAAAGGCAGCACAGCTGGTACCCCTCCTCAAGGGTGAGAAGGAGGCCATCTCTCTATACAGATAATTCACTCCGATTGCCGTGCCACAGCCCAGGGAACAGCTGGAAGTGCTGTCAAATCCTGAGACTCTAATGACATAATTACATTCAACATTAAAAAAAAATCACATCTCTTTCATCCCTCTTGGGAAAATAATTAATGCAGCAAAAATGACCCTAACCCACATTATATAATTGTTTTCAAAAAATACCACAGTCTCTGAAGAAGATGCCCATAGTTACTGTTTTTGTTTTTGCGTAAAAATATTCTTCACATCTATATTAAAATTGCTCACAATGGGAACTCAAAAATTGCCTAGCAGATAAATTGTTACCAACTATTCCTCCAAAGCATTATGTAGCATTGCTTAAGAGTAAATCTTTTTTTATCACAATGGTAGTATTATATAAATGCATCTTCCTGGGATCCTACTAATTGCTGGTTTGCATGGTTACCAACGTCATAGGTTTTCAAAACTGTGGCTTATTGTATCTCTGGCTATAAAACATGAATTAACTGGATTTCAATGACCCTTCTGATAATGTTCAGTAATGACTTCTCTGATAAAGATTTCAGGTCCAGGACATCCCATGACTCCTGCGTTGCTGAATGTATAGACAGAGTTGTGTGTGGGAGGGGGGTTTCCACAAACCTCTCTGCGGAGGAGGAGGATGACAAATGACTAGAATCAGAACAAGAGAATGGCAGTCAGAAGCCTAACAGTGCAACGAAATGCAGCATTAATCCAGTCCAAGATCAGTTGATCTGGACTGGAGTATCTGAGTAAATCAACTGAATAACCATCCAGGGCTCTTTGCTCATCTCAAGCTCCCAGACTAACCCTTTTTTTGATTTTTTCTAGGTTCGGGTTGCCAGGTCCAACTCAAGAAATATCTGGGGACTTTGGGGGTGGATCCAGGAGCAAGGGTGTGATGAGCATGACTGAACTCTGAAGGGAGTTTTGACAAGCACATGTAAAGAGACCACACACCTTTTAAATGCCTTCCCTCCATTTGCAAATAATGAAGGATAATGGCACCTTCTTTTGGGGCTCACAGAAATTGACCCCCTGGTCCAATCTTTTTGAAACTTTGGGGAGGGGGGTATTTTGAGGAGAGGCACGAGATGCTATGCTGAAAATGTGTTGCCTCTATCTAAAAAAAAACAGCCCCCCCAAACCCCAGATACCTACAGATCAATTCTCCATTATACCCTATGAGAATTGGGGTCAATGAAATGTACACATGGGAAAATGACATTTGGGTGGAAAGTTCTGCCCCCAACCTATGTGCATTCTTTGGAAATGTTAGCGTTTGAGTGCATAGAAGAAGAAGAAGAGTGGGCACAAAACTCCCATTGTTCTTGTGATACAAATTCCTCATGTTGTTCTACATACAAGCACTCTAATATTTTGGTTACTGTTATTTAAGGCAACAGAATAAATAATTTTCTATTCTTCTAGGAGCTGCCATCTTAACAATTCTTCTACTACATTATGTCCTAATATTAGAGTGCTTGTATGAAGACCTCGCCCTCTTCCCTCCCTCACATATGGGATTTTCCCTTCATTTTTTCTTCCTTCTTGGCTGAGCAACCCCTTTATCTATTTTCTTCTTTTATGAAGGTTTATGACTATCCCACCCTGCCACTTTATTGATGCTGACTCAGCCCAGGAACTTCAGGGAAGAGACAATATCACCTTTTAACTAAAACTTCTGAAAATGGCACACAAGAGGCTTTTTAAACTTTGAAAATAAAATATTTTATTCAATGTGGAGGAGAAAGGTCAGGTGAAATCAGGGTTAAAATGTCTTAGGTGAATCAAATATAACGCAGAGGTAACAGTATAATCACAAACTCCAGTTTATATGTTTCCAAGTTGTGAGAATTTAAAGCTTTACACAAAATGTGCTTTCAAAGCACTTTACGACTGAATTTTATTTATTTTATCAAATTTATATCCCGCCCTCCCCTGACGGGCTCAGGGCAGCTGTGTGAAATGGCAAAATCCACTTGCAAATGGTCACAGGATTGAAACTGCATTATTCAACATGTGTCAAACTGACTAAAGTCTTAGAATCTTTGAGATGAGAGGCTTTTGTTTCAGTGTTTTCTGAACACTCTAGTATACTTTCTTGAATTTGTCTGACTCTTAAGGTGTCAGAAGGCAGGGATACACTATCAAGTACTTACATTCCTTCTCTAAATATACCAGGATCGTACCAGTCTTTAGAGCTATTCTTATCATTAATTGGGCAGGGAATTTCTTATTTCTAACTAGATCTAGCCCGGTTTCTGGCCTAAGTGGGGGTCTTCAGCAATCCTCCCAGTCTTCCTTGCCAACCTTCCCAATCCTCAGTCAGTGCTTAACTAAATTTTCTTTCAGTAGACAGTTCCCAACTCTTTCTTCTCAACTGATGCTAACCAACCAACTTCCTTTTGAGCAGCATGTCATTCAAGGCTCTCTGGGTCTGTGAGGCCCTTCACAGTCCGTTACATATTTACACACACTTAGGAGTTTTTAAAGTGCAGCCTATCATAGCTTGTTTGATATTTATCATGCTTATATGTTGATTAAACTCTCATTCTTAAACAAAAATTACAGTCCTAATACAACAATTTTATTTTCTATGTAATATTTTTACAATTCTTTTGACTATGGCAGAAAAGAGAACAAAGTAGTCCAGCCTTCTGGCAACAGTATGCATTAGATTTGCAAGTTTTAGAGCCACACCGTGTCAGTAGTTCCTCCTCTGAAACATTAGGTTGGTATCAAATGCCCATTGGCCTCCTGTTGTTCACAGGGTTTAGCATTGATGGTTAGGAGAAAACAGTTTAAGTGAATTTCTGTCATGAGCACCTCTGTCAAGAGCATAAGTTTGAGAAGATGAGTCATCATCATAGAATAGGGTTGCCAGCTCTATGTTGGGAAATACCTGGAGCTTTGGGGGGAGGGGTGGAGCCTGTGAAGGACAGGGCTTAGGAAGGGGAGGGATCTCAGCAATGAATGACCTGCCCCTGAGCCCCACACTGTCAGACACTCCTTGTAAGGTAGTCCCCAGAACCTCCTCTCAGAAGGGATACTTTATCAGTACAACCACCAGTCCTTGAGCCAGAAGGGCCCTCAAGACTGAAGGCATCAGTATGAATACACCCCTTTCCAGGCCCACCATCATCTTTCCCAGGACCTCAAGAAAGGATACGAAAAAGAGCCCTGGCATAGGCCCTGAGAAGATGCAGGAGTGTGTGCCTGACAGTCCACATTCACTCTTCCTTTCTAGAAGTAGGGAACACCAGTGATGAGAGTCTTTACAGGATCTGGGCCATGCTGCTCCTCAAGAGGAGGAAGGATAACTCAGCTAAGAGTACTGATCTTAATGACTGGACCCAGGTGCACATGGAAAGGAAACTGGCTAAAGCTGGCTGTGAGACCAACTTAAGAGACTTTGCTTTCATAGCTGCTGATTTGGTCCCATACTTGATTAAAACATCATCACTGTTTAGAATAGGACATTTTACAATAATGCTGCATATTTTTGGTCCAAGGTTGGTGAATAGTTGATGTAAAGGAATGAAACATCATTTTTCTTCAGTTCTGAATCTGACCCAAACCTCATCTGAAGTTTTGCTACAGAAGGTAGACAAGTACTGAAGTAGTAGGACCACCACACCTGTATCACTGACAGTATCATTGCACACTTTGCACTGTGCTCAGTAGTCCAGTTTGCATGGGGTATTATGCAATGATCAGCCTCCTCAGTACTGCTACTGATTTGTAGTCCTATGGGTGGGAGGGGGAGCTGGGGAGACAAGTTGGAGTAAAACAGGCAATAGCTTTAATGGCTGCAGCCATTGGGGCATTGGAGCAGCATAGGACAAAGATCCATGCATTGGGCAATACATCTGTCAGGAAGCCTCCATCTGGGAATGAAGCGGAGCAATAGCTCCTAAACTGAGGATGACATAGCCTGAGACCCCTTAAGGAGGTCCCCCAAAATGGGTGAGCTGGGCGGAATGCACCTGCCAACTGTGAGCAGACTCAGCTACAGCAACAGTTTGTAAAGGGGAGGGGCAAACCAGGGAGAAACTTATGCTTCCCCGGTCCTCCAAGGCTTCAGGCAGCCACTGACAGCTAGATGGCTGTGGCAAGGAAACAACAACAACAAAAACTTCAAGCATGTGACACTGGGACTGTGGAGTTAGCAAATATCCATCCTGATATGTGAACTCCTGCTCAGATTACCAGGTTCTAGCCATCCTCTCAGAACAAACCCATTTTGCAGTAACTTCCCAAGCAAGATGAAGAAGCACACATAACAGCTATCATAAGTGGAATGGTCATTGATGCTCACTGATGATGAAAAGATGATCACTGCAGGATTATACTTGAATAATGAGAAGCTTGGAGTTAAGGAAATCAGTAGCAGTACTGACAAGGATGATTGTTCAGTAGTACCTTATGGAAACTGGTCAATCATACCTCATCAGAGTATGGGAAGAAACTCTAAAGTGGACATATTTGATGAACTGAGATTTGTTTCCTGTGTACAAATGACTAAATCCCTAGATATGCTTCCAACTCCAAACCTACTTCAAACCTACTTCAAACTCCATCAGATAACATATTCAACAGACATTTCTAGTCATCAGACACATATTCCTCTCTCCTAATCATTCAGTGTTGTCCTATGGCCAATGCCTGGGAGAGGTGGATGGGCATTTGATGCTAGCTAAGTGTCTTAGACCCATTCTGGAGGAACTACTGACATTTGTGTGGCTCTAAAATTTGGAAATCTAATGCATACAGGTGTAAGAAGGGCTACTCTTTTCTGCCACAGTCAAAAGAATTGCAAAAATGTTGTATAGTAAATATTTTTTTTTATTAGCACTGTAACTTTTGCTTTAAAGGAATGAGAGTTTAACCAGCATATAAACACTATAATAGTAAAAAAGCACTCTAATATTTCATTTACTGTTATTTTAGACAGCAGAATAAATAATTTTCTGTACTATTTGGAGTTGTCACCTTAACTATTCTCCTACTACATTGTGTCCCAGAATTACAAATATTAAAAAATAACAGCTTGTCTGGATTTATCTTTCCCCCACTACAGAATATGACAAACCTTAAAGAATAATACTTTATTTTGTTTTTACAACAAAAGGAATAGTATATTTGGTTTTTATCAACCCCAAAACGTAGTGTTGGACACCATTACAAACATCCTACAAGAATTCTTTAAAAAAGATCCACCATCAGGCACAATGGCAGCCACAGGCAAAATAGCTGTCTCTACAACTAATATAATAGTGTATTTGGCCTTATTGACCTAAAAAAACAAACATATATTTTGACACCAAGATGAGTATCCTATCTGAATTTTAAATATTGTAAGAACCATATCTGTTGCCTTTGAAAATGGCATTTTTGGGGAAAATGTCACAAAATTGAAATGTCTACCCAAGAAAATTTTAAAGTGGTAGTAGTCTGAAACACACAATTAAACTCTCTCTCTCTGTGTCTCTTGGGGATATGGTGGATCCAGAACTATGGAGTCCAAAGAGCAGTCTACAGCTATTTCTTGGTTATTTGTTCCTCACTGCCATTTATTGCTTTCTGTGGTTACTCTTCCTTTAAGATACCTTCATCCAGAAGCTTCCCAGCACTCTGTGGATATGGCTGGAACAGGACACATATCATTCAAGAATAAGGCATATATTGGTCACAGACAGAATAATTTGTTCTGTACACCTGTCAACAGTGAGAACCATGAAACATGACAAACTAGCATTGTAAATATTTTTAAATCTTTATTGGTGTTCTCTGTGCAGTGGGTTCACACTGAGGTCTATTTTAGTGCAATTAATCTTCTGGCCTCTTTGCTACTTAACAAGCAGGTTATTACACAGGTTAACTGTATATTGTGTAACAATATAAATTAGCAGGGATATTTTTCTTTTAATTTATTTCTTTAAGCTTTGATATATGAGTCTTTGTTCAAGTATGATAAAGAAAGATATCAGTTTCAAGTCTCAAGAGTTAATAGTGATTTAATTACTTAATATTATGTTCAAATAAAACCTGTTGATTATCCTCCAATGAAATTCCCTTTTGGAACAACTGGTATGAAGACTGCATATGCATGAGATGTGGTTTGGCCACTATATCTGGGCCGGGGAAGCATTGTGCCTATGTGTTTGGGTCAAGAGTGGGCTGGACTCATGGGCATACAGACCCAGATCCTCCAATCTAGGGTCCCTGCAGTCAGGAGTTGGATTCTGGGCCCTGGAAGCTATAGCTTGGAGATTGGCAGGTAGGGGGCTCTACTTTGTTAACTAGGCAAGTATAGAAAACCAGCTTCCAGTATTTATGACAATCTACCCAAACCAGTATTCTTGTTCTGATCACCAATTTAAATAATTCCTGTTAAATATCCCTATTGTGTGCTTGTCTGGCTCCATGACTTATTGTTTACTGTTTACTATCAACTTGCTTCAGTGCACCTGCTCTGTGCTTGTGACATACCGTAGTATAAATGTACCTATAGAAATAGTGAATGTCTTAACTGGTCCATGTAGCCTTTGGTCCTTTTCTGTTCTATGGTTTTAGTGTATGCAATGACTGCATACATTCATGTTTTAAAAAAAATACTCTGTTTCTGAGATTCCTAATGAAAATTAGATGAACATTTCATAGGCAAATGAAGGGCAAGGTACCTTTTCCCCTCATAAAATGTGACCCATTAAGATGTGTGACCATGGTAGAGTACTGACACTGTGTGACAAACGAACAAGGTTAGTTCTTATCTATGTCATTCCAACAAAGGATGGCTACCAGTCTTTAATTTAGCATCTGCCACATTCTCTCCTAAATGCTTCCTTACTATGCCAAGAAAATCCTTCTGAACATCATACTTTATCTCTGAAGGAATCTTTCCATACATCAAGGGGGGTTGGTTTTGGTTTTAAAATGCTTATCTTTCTGTAGTCTTTTATTTGTGAGCTTTTTGAAGTATAGTGACATTATGCAACCTGAGGATAAGTTGCTTCAAGCATTTCATGATCAACAATAATTTCATAAAGTTGAAAGCTATGGAAAATCATAGAGATTGCTTTGGAGACATCTGGAAAAAGCAATAAATGTGGCAGCAGCACCTGCTAAATTTGCCAGAACTTGTCCATATATTTCTGATAGATTGTATAACTGTGTTAGAGGAAGTGGAAGATACTCCCATGGGGATCTACATATCTATCAAAAATGTATACAAAGCATACAGTTTCTTTGGAAAGCTTTGTCATAAACTGGATCTACTTTGCCTGTGGGAAAAAAACAAACAAATTAGGCCTATTTGTGTCCTAATATATTCCCATGTGAGGGAGGAAGGTAGTGGTAACAACACGTAGCTATCACCAGCCTGACCAGATGTAATAATGTCTGGAATTTGGGTGGGGGCATGACACTACTAGCAGGGTGGCTTTCCATCACTCAAGCCAGGACCTGATAAGGGCTCAGGATTGCTGGGGAAGGAGGAGGATGAGAGTGGCATCAATGTGAGAAATGGAGGATTAAGAAAACAGAGAGTCTCAACTTTGCTCCATTGTACAACTGATGTAGCACACTGGCTACAGTCATGAATTTCCATGATTTTTTAAAGTAGTTCATAGTGGTTCATGGATACAGCAGAAAGCAGGGGTTTAAAGGGACTCTTGAGAGATGGGCCTCTTGTTTATCTCTAGTCTAAAGAAAGGAATGTGTTAGAGTAGGAGGAAATCTACTGTCCTGGCTCTCCGTACATTGCAATTCACGCTTCCAATAAATGATCCTTGCTGGACCCAAGAGTGTTAGAGTCTCACTTGGTGGACATATGGGATAAAAGGGGGACACTAGGAATGTATGGGTTAATCCTGGGAATGGGCATAATTCAAAAATTGGTCTGGGAGTTCAGGTGTTTTACGGTCTACAGGAACTCATTGCAACTAATGTAGGGTTTTATATATATGGATTACTACCTGGATTATTGTGGGTTTGTGGGACTTGGGCTGGTAAAATTTTACCTAGGGTGTGGAATGGAACATGCACAATTGGGACTGTGGCGCCAGGGGGAATAATCTTCCACAAAGAGAATCAGAATCAAGAAACTTGGGACTCCCATATGAAATGGCACAGAGTGAAAAGGGAATATGATGAGAAGTTGGGCTATGATATAGACAATATGTATTTGACTGAAGGGGAAAGATATGTTGCCATTACATTCTGGGGTGTAGGAGTAGCATGGAATATAAAGGCCATCAGAAAATTAAGCTATGTGGTGGGAAAACTGGCAAACACTACTGTGGACACTGTATTAACATTGCAAAATGAAATTGAATCCTTGGGGGCAGAGCTGTATCAACATCATCTAGCCTTAGACTATTTGCTTAGTGCCCAAGGAGGGTCGTGTGTGTGGTTGAATGTAACATGCTGTCACTGGGTAAATGAGAGGGGAAAGGTAGAAACTGATGTTAAGGTGCTGCAAGACATTGGAGTACAAGTAAGGAAGATATATTCCCAGGGAGGTGAGGATTGGTGGGGGTGGCTAACCGGCTGGTTACCTAATCTCAATTGGGTGAAGGGACTGTTTTTTATGATTTTACTCATACTTTTTATGGGGATTTTTGTATGTTGTAGTGTGCAATGCATACCAATGTGTGTAAGAAGTATTCGAGAATGGGGAGTGAAAAGTAAAGAACACATTATGATGTTGAGGAAAAAAACTCCAATGGAATTTATTAATGTTACAATTGGTCCAGACTAGAGAAACAATGTTAAAATAAAAGAGGAGGGATTGAGAGAGGGGCCTCTTGTTTATCTCTAGTCTAAAGAAAGGAATGTGTTAGAGTAGGAGGAAATCTGTGCCAGAAGATCTGTACCAGGAGCTGTGAAGGAGGTGAAGCGTTGGTATGTGGAAAACAGAGATAAGGGATATGCAGGAGGGGGAAAAGTTATTCATGGCTTGGGGCATGCGCGTGTTACCGCTAGAATAGATTGTGAGGGGGTCAGCCAATTGGATGATCCCACGAGGGCTTTAGGCTTCAGGCAAAAAGGTATATAATAGCTGTGCTGCGTCACAGCAGGCAGAGTCGATGGGCGGTATTCTACTGTCCGGGCTCTCCGTGCATTGCAATTCACGCTTCCAATAAACGATCCTTGCTGGACCCAAGAGTGTTAGAGTGGTCATTGGTTTGAGTCCAGAGACAGACTCTACACGTGTCACTCTGAGTCCTTGAGAACCAGTTTGGTATAGTGGTTAAGTGTGCAGACTCTTATCTGGGAGAACCTGGGTTGATTCCCCTCTCCTTCACCTGCACTTACTGGAATGACCTTGGATCAGTCATAACTCTCTCAGAGCTGTTTTACTCAAGAGCAATTGGAAAGCTCTCTCAGCCCCACCTACCTCACAGGAAGTGTTCCCTCTCAGCTGAGTAAGTGTGAGCCACCTCACAGTTTTTTTGGCTGCCGGCGCACACATTTTTGTCTTGGCTCATGAAAAATGCTCCCAGAACAAACTAGCTTATGTAGTAGCTCACAGCTTTAATACCAGTAGCTTACAAAGTAGAATTTTTGCTCACAAGACTCCACAGCTTAGAGGGAACATTGCTCATGGGGTGCCTGTTGTGGGAAGGGGAAGAGAAAGCAGATTGTAAGATGCTCTGAGACTCCAAGTGAAGGGCAGGGTATAAATCCAATATCTTCTCTTCTCCTTCTTCCTTGTGAAAGCCACCAAAACACTTGAGCTCCCCACTGCTCAGCTAAGTTAGTGTTAAGTGATAGGACTAAATCTGACAATTGGAAGGTCTGAAGTGAAACAAGTTTTCAAAACTTTCTGAGTCCATTATGAACTGAGCCCAACTTTGCAAACTGAAATTTGGCCATGGCTTGGAATAAGTATCACTCAGTGCCACACCTATTTACCCTTGCAGTTTTGGGATGATATTAGAGAGTTCTCATGACAATGGAAGCTCATAGACTGATCACTTTAGACTCTTTAGTTCCTCCTGGCACAATACAGGGTTTCTGGTTGGAAAGATCAAGCTAATTACAAACTGAGCCAGAGGGAGCTCACGCATCATCAGTGACTTTCATATCCTCATTATTACACTAACTAGACTGTCCTTATGGAAATTTTTATTCTGAAGCAGCTCATGCACATAATAAATATTCATTCTGAGAAACAGCAACTGCTCAGCACCTAAATGTACATTTCTTTTCTGATGCTTGAACTGATTGAATCCATCTGGTCCACCCATGAATACCACTGGCCCTGAATCCCATTCATTTGATCATGCCACCTAATCAGCACCATTGAACAGAGGAACAATACCTTTTAAAGCACAATCATCTCCCAAGTCAGCTTGCTTTCAGCACTTACTTCTGCAATGACAGCAAAATCACCTGAGGTTAAGAAGCCGGGTAGTTTTGTAATTGAAATGTGCAGTTGTATTTTTTTTAAAAGAAAAGGCAGGAAAATGCTCCAGACAGAGTGCATTCAAATGGAGAATTCGATTTGCACATATTAGAATGTTCATGAAAGTTTAGCCAGTTCCGTGCATGTGGAATTACAATGCGGGTTACTGTGTTCCTGAGAAAAATGTAAATAAACAAAACTAAATAAAGACCTTGAGGCCTGCTGCTGTGGCTATATGCAGTTCAGAAAACGGGTGCTGAGTGAATTGGAATGGTACAGTGAAGGAGCCTTTGCTTTGAAGAGATAATCCTCTTTGGGTAATAGGGAGCTATTACAATACAGACTAGCCTGCCAGCCACAATGCTGCAGTTTTATGTAGAACAGCATGGAGAACTGAACCAAAATGTGACAAAGACTGAACATGATTGCATCTATTGGGTGGTTGTGGGACTATCTCAAAGCTGTAAAGATGTATGGGGGTAGGGGCAGAGGATTGTAATTTTACAGGTGTGGTCATGGCTTTGAATGCACCTGTATGTATATAGGTTCTGTTCCCAGCATCTCCAGCGCAAAGGCTGTCCAACAGGAGTTTTGGGAAGACCTGTGATTTGAGACTAGATGAACAACTGCTGCTCATTGTAGACCATATTGAGCTAAATGAAGCAAGTTGCACATGTAGCTGGAAAAAGCCAGAACATGTTGTGTTTATGCCTTCTCCTGATGATCCCATAAGGCTTTTATTAAAAGTCAAGAAGCTGTGGAATTTTCTCAGGGAATATTTCACAGACAAAAGTGTTGCTGAAAGCCCATAATTTTCAGCAGCCCCCACACTTGACTTTGGACTTTAATGGACTACACGTAGACTGGCACTCTTGCCAGGCCAGCATTTGGGCACTTGGCCCTCTTGGACTATCATGGTGTTGAGCCAAGCCAGGCACAAACCACCCCTCACTGGGACTATTATGCTGTCAAGATTTCAGACCAGGCTTCATCCTTAGCTGCCCAGCCCCTGCTGCAGATGCCTGAAGCTTCTGTCCTCATGGAGACAAGACCAGCAGCAGACCTAGGGAAAGCCATGGAGATTTCAAAATGATACACTATTTTCCTGTTATAAAGAGACTGCATCTTCACCACATACTGCATTCCAGAGTCCTTACAACAGCTTTACTCATGCAGATGTTAGCTTCCCAGCCACAGACAAAGGAACTGATGTGAGGTAATCATAGTGATTATTGATGGACAAAGAAGCCTTCCTGCCACCAATCCAAACAGCACCTCTGTCAATAGAACATTTGTTAGACTAATCTCAGCATTTTACAGTTATCTTTAGCCAGATCCTGCTACTCATCTCCCCTTTTCCTGATCCCTTTTCTTTTCCCCATATTCCCTAAGAGTTGTCACCACAACAGCCCATCAGACCCTAAATTGTCAATTCTGATTTTCTTTATGCTGAGTATTTTTATTCAGATACACATTAATCATTCTCTGGATAATATTGTTAGATTTCCTAAGACCATTAACTGACCAGGTAATCCATTCACTGGACCCTACCTCAGGCCATGAAATTGGCTATTTAAGGCAGGCCCTTCTGCCATTCAGGTATGATTTTTCCTGATAGCTACCTTGCTGGAGGACTCACCCCCATTACTGATCAGTTTGGGTCCTTTCTCCATGTGGTGCTGTTTGTCTCATGGGTCTTCAGCCCTCTCATTGTTCAATCTCTGCTTCTTGCCTGGCAGGTAATGTATTACCCACCAATGATATTCCTGCTAATGCAAACGTCTGTATCTTTTCTAGCTATTTTTCTAGTTCTGAACTGTGTGTTGATTGTATGTGTCGGCTTCCCCCTGGCGCCCCCTTGGGGTTCCTGGCATCGTCGTCACCCTGCTGGGGCCCTGGGCTGTCCCTCCCCTAGGCCAGAGGTCTCAGAATGGAGGAAGAGGCTGGGTTACATCACCCATCTGCTATCCTAACCCCCCAATTGTACGCTTCTAGGCTCTTTCCCTCTCTCTGTGCCTGCAGTCCTTTTTCTGCATCAGCCACTCTTCCTCCCTGACCTCCTTTAGTGGCCTCCTTTTATAGCCTGCCTGGTGCCTTCCCCTCCCTCCCCTGAACCCGCCCCCCTTTGCTCCACCCCCCTTGTTAGGGTAGGACGCTGGAGGGATGCTGGGCCTCCTGAACTGGGCAAGGGTGGTGTGTGAAGGGGGTGGGTCAAAGCATGGCGGCATGAGCCACCGCGGCTCCCAGTGCATCTCTCCAGTTTCACTCACACTGCCTGGCTTCGTCCCTGTGCTCCGCCATCCCCCCCTGACCCGAGCCTTGCTTCGCACATGCCTGGGCCAGCGGACTCTGGGTGCAGTGCCATTTCAGCCCCCAGCTGTGGGATAGATGGGGATCTTCCTGCTGCCGCGCCGGATGCCTCTGAGGAGGTAAGAGGTTGCTTGGCGGCCACTGGGGGTCTTGGCTTCAAGCCAGTGGGGGGGCATGTGGTGGGCTCTCTGGTGGTGTGGGGGGAGCTCGAGTCCCGACACAGCCTGGTTGGGACACAATGATTTTTCTTTTGTATGCTTGAGCAGTATATGTGAAGAGGTATATACTTGTGAGGAAATATGTGAATCGGAGCATGGCAGTGCAGTTGAGAGTCTCTAGGTAAAAATAAAAGGAGTAAGAAACAAAAGTGATATTATTGTGGAGGTCTGCTATAGACCACCAAGTCAGGCAGAGGACTTGGATGAGATACTTCTACAGCAGATGGCAAAGTTTTCCAAGAGAAGGGATACAGTGATCATGGGAGATTTCAAATACCCGGACATCTGTTGGAAGTCCAACTCTGCTAAAAATGAAAAGTCAAATAGATTCCTGACTTGTCTTGCTGACAACTTCCTTCCAGAAAGTGAAGAAGGAAACAAGGGGATCTGCTATCTTGGATTTGATTCTCACCAACAAGGAAGAATTGATTGAAGAAGTGGAAATAATGGTTACCCTGGGCAGTAGTGACCATGTGATTTTGGAATTTACAGTCTTAGGGAAGGTAAAAACTATATTTGTCAGACTTATAGGTTGGACTTCAGAAAGGCAAACTTTGATAAACTTAGAACTATGCTGGGTAAAATCCCATGGTCAGAAATACTTAGGAGGAAGGGGGTTCAGGAGGGGTGGGAGTTTCTTGAAAGCGAAATACTGAAAGCACAGACGATTCCTATGAGAAGAAAAAAATGGAAAAAGCCTAAAGAAGCCAAAGTGGCTCCATAAACAGCTCTCTAAAGACTTGAGAATAAAAAAGACTCCTTTAGGAACTGGAAGGAGGGCCTTATAACCAAGGATGAATTTAAACAAATCATCAGTGCTTCTAGAGAAAAAGTTAGAAAAGCTAAAGCTCAGTATGAGCTTAGGCTGGCCAAAGATGATAAAAACAACAAAAAAAGGGTTATTTTCTTATGTTCAAAGAAAAAGAGCAAGGACATGGTAGGTCCATTGCAAGGGCAAGAAAGTGAAATTGTAACAGGTAATGAAGAGAGGGCGAAACTGCTCAATTCCTATTTTTCCTCAGTCTTCTCTTCTGAGGGGAATGGTGCTCAACATGGCAAAGACAGAACATATAAGGAGGGTATGGAGTCCCAACCTAGAATCAGCGTAGGGGTAGTACATAAACACCTAGTTTCTTTAAATGAAACTAAGTTCTCAGGGCCAGATGAATTGCATCCAAGGGTTCTGAAAGAGCTTGCGGATGTCATTTCTGAGCCTCTGGCTGTTATTTTTGAAAATTCTTGGAGAACAGGAGAGGTGCCAGAAGACTGGAGGCAGTTGAATGTTGTTCCCATCTTCAAGAAGGGGAAAAAAGAGGATCCGGGTAACTACTGACCCGTCAGCTTGACGTCTATACCTGGGAAAGCTTTAGAACAAATAATCAAACAGTTGGTTCTGGAACATTTAGAAAGAATGGATGTGATTACTAAGAGCCAGCATGGTTTTCTTAAGAACAAGTCATGTCAGACTAACCTGATCTCTTTTTTTGAGAAAGAGACTACCTTGCTGGATTGGGGGATTGCTGTAGACATCATTTATCTTGATTTCAGTAAGGCTTTTGATAAGGTTCCCCATACTATCCTTGTTGACAAGTTGGTAAAATGTGGTTTGGATCCTGTTACCCTTAGGTGGATCTGTAACTGGTTGACAGATCGCACCCAAAGACTGCTTGTGAATGGCTCCTCATCCTTTTGGAGAGGAGTGACAAGTGGAGTGCCTCAGGGATCTGTCCTGGGACCTGTTTTGTTCAATATCTTTATCAAAGATTTGGATGAACGAATAGAGGGAATGCTTGTTAAATTTGCAGATGATACTAAATTGGGAGGGGTTGCAAACACAGAAGAAGACAGAAACAGGATGCAGGATGACCTTGACAGGCTGGAAAACTGGGCTAAAACCAATTAATTTTAATGGGGATAAATGTAAAGTTCTTCATTTAGGTAGAAAAAATCCAATGGGGGAGACTTGTCTTAGCAGTAGTATGTGCGAAAAGGATCTAGGGGTTTGAGTGGATCATACGCTGAACATGAGTCAACAGTATGATGCGGTGGCTAAAAAGGCAAGTGAAATTTTGGGCTGTATCAACATAAGTATAGTGTCTAAATCACGTGATGTGATGGTATCGTTTTACTCTGCTCTGGTAAGACCTCACCTGGAGTATTGTGTTCAGTTTTGGGCACCACATTTTAAGAAGGATATAGACAAGCTGGAACAGGTTCAGAGGAGGGCGACGAAGATAGTGAGGGGTCTGGAAACCAAGTCCTATGAGGAAAGGTTGAAGGAGCTGGGGATGTTTAGCCTGAGAGGAGGCGAATGAGAGGTGATATGATCACCATCTTCAAGTACTTGAAGGGCTGTCATATAGAGGATGGCGTGGAATTGTTTTCTGTGGCCCCGGAAAGTAGGACCAGAACCAATGGGTTCAAATTAAGTCAAAAGAGTTTTCAGCTCAACATTAGGAAGAATTTCCTGACTGTTAGAGCAATTCCTCAGTGGAATAGGCTTTCTTGGGAGGTGGTGGGCTCTCCTTCCTTGGAGGTTTTTAAACAGAGACTAATGGCCATCTGACAGCAACGAAGATCCTGTGAATTTAGGGGGAGGTGTTTGTGAGTTTCCTGCATTGTGCAGGGGGTTGGACTAGATGACCCTACAGGTCCCTTCCAACTCTATGATTCTATGACTGAGTTTTCTTAAATAAAAATAATTTGGTTTAGATCCAAAATATCATCATTGACTTAAGGGCTCCTGGGAAATATCGACTATGGTATATGTAGGTTACTGACCGCACACTATTTTTACCATCTTGTCTACTTAACTAAATCCCTCAAATTCACATTTTGGCTAACAAAGTTTTGTAATAGTGATTCAAGAGCAAAAGGAAATTTAAGAAATCTTAGTACATCAAAAGCAGAGTTAGACCCACCCTATATAATGCATCAGCTGCTAATATAGATCTGCTTTTGGCTTGCTCAGATTCATATGTCCACTTTGAGGACCCTATTTAGGTGTAAAGCTGGTATAAAAATGTTTTAAATAAATAACAATTGTCTAGATACTTAGTCAATTGTTCTTGTGAAAGAAGCTCCACAGTAAACAGCAAATCCTGACACTGATCCTTTTGCACTATAATGTCTTTTTGTTTTACTTCTAAGTTGCTCTTAAATGGACTTAGAGTGGCGCCAGTCTAGTTTTGTATACAGTCACAGCATTGTACCCTCTCAAACAGAATATTTAATCATTTACTATTTTTAAAAAGTTCTATGATGAAGTTAACAGCCTCTGGCAAATTCTTGTATACTTCTATTAGCTCAATGCAATTGGAAAAGAAGAGCATTAAAATTAAAAGGAATTGCTGAAATGTCACCAAAATTCCTCTAAGGTGGCAAAGATTTCATTTTCACTTCCTTCTCTTTGAAAGTCTGGTGGAATCATTGATAAGGTGGCTGAAAACCTTTGGCCAATACTGCTGTTTGGTGTCTCTCCATCAATGAAATTCTAAGCAGAGTCACTGTGGACAATGTTGAGCTAGATGAAGTCAATGGCCTTAGAAGGGTGTTAATCTGTTTAGGACTGCACTGCATATGAGCAAAACCTAGCAGAATCTTCACTGGTATTCATGTGTGAATTGGATTTAAAAAAAACCCCAACCTGTATTGTAATTTGAGAGCACAATGCTAGGGGGAAGAGAAGAGCAAAGTGAACTGTGTCTCCAAGATGAATCAGAACAATGCCCCTGGTGTCTCTGTGCCATAGCCAGGTGGAGCAACAGTGTGGACCAACAGTGGTGAAAGCTGCTCCACCAGTGGGGAAAGGTGCAAACCCTGGGGTTTGGCAGTAGTTATTGCACCCCCAGTAGAAATAAAGAGGCTGACACTTAATTAAATGGGATACGGGCCACTTTATTAACGTAAAACTCAACGTGGCAAGGAGAACAACTATAGGACAAGCCCTGGGGTCTACCGCCAACCCCGCCAAGTCCATAAATGGGCGAGCCAGCCCACCCCCAGCACGAGCCATAGCACTATGGCTAGCGCTGGGCCGGCAGGCCACGAATTATCCTCCCCTTCACCTGAGCCCCGATCACCAGAAGGAGACTAATAAGGGGAGGCTTGAATACGATCCGCATTATACAACATTGAGCCGTACAGCCTACCAGCTGTGCATGCGGATCGACTGCCCAAAACAGGTGCAAAGGCCTTGGTGCTTACCGGCAAGGTATAAATCCCTTGCTCCTTCTGCCAAGTGACCAAATTAACTTACCTACCTAACAACCACATCACTGCCCGCAGTACAAGGTAGGCAAAAAACACCTCACCAACCGCCAATCAGGTGAAGGTGAAAAAATTCCTACCTCGCCCCTAATAAGATGACCAGTCAAACCTGTACTACTGCAGGGTGGGTGGGCCAAGCACTAGCTTGCAACTGAGGAAGACGGGTGGGACTGAGGCCATATATAGCCTTGAAGCTCCACCCCACCCGAAGCACCCGGATGTCCGGGAAACTGCAAAAAAAAAAAAAAAGCCTCGGATCCATCCGGGGCTGCAAATGACAGCCCCACAGCGCATAGCCGCTTTCGCAGCCCGGCCGGGGTGGGGCCGGAATTCCTTGAACCACCCCAGCTTGGGAATGACCCCCAAACCACCAGAAAACTGTGCCACCTAAACCCATTACATAGTACATAGGCACTCATACAAAAGGACAGGACAAACTTCCCCCTATAGTTTCATACAAGCTTTCCCCCACCCAAAAGCCCTAGCAGAGCACAGCTCACCAAGTGCAGTTGCAGCAAATCACCTCCTCCCCAGTCAAATCTCCCCCATCCCCAATTGCAGCACTCCAGCACTACATAAACTCCAGGAAGAACATCCCATAGTTCAATAGGCAGGGTGAGAAGCAAAGGACTCTCTCAAAGGTTTCTGCCAAGCACAATTAGAACATGCATCACTGCACTTTGGTGGGAGAGGAATAGAGATGGAACTGAGCATCAATGAGGGTGCACTTACCACTAATATCCAAGGGGGAGAGCAAACTCCATGCCATGTGTCGAATAAGTACTCCATCTCCAAAGATTCAACCCAAAGTATGTTCGTACACTGAAAGGTGAGCAGGGGTGGGAATCCAGTTGCCCTGACGTAGCAGACTACACTTCCCTCCCTCATCTACCTATCATGAGTCTGGATGCTGTCTCAACAGTGCTGGCTCCCACACCAAGGCTAGTTGTGTGTGCATACAGGAGTGATCTGAGCCAGGGTCACCCAGCACTATGCCTCATGTGATGGACATACTCCCCAGGGAAGTATACCCAGAATGGGGGGGCAAGGACATCGGCAGCATACTCCTTTGACTGGACTGTCAGCATACTTCTTTGACATGGTGCCACCCCCCAGGCAGGGGACAGGGTATGAGTGGTTTGGATCCACTGACTAAGCAACCACAGTGCCTGTTGCTTGCAGCAGCAGCACATACATGGAGTAGTTGAAAAGCACAGCCTTATGAGAACAGTAAATGTCATCTGGAGAGCTACCACATGCACCTCAATGGGATCCCTTGTGAGAAATAATACCCCTAATTCCAGAACATCGTAGTTACCCGCTTGGTTGACAGGGTGCCTGGAGACTCAACTCACACACATCTGCCAGGAGAACATGGGTTTTGTCTACCAAACTGTTTCAAACAATTTTTATTAGTAACATATGGCAATATATTCAATTTCTTATATCATTAATAACTACTTTTTAAAATCCCATATATTACTTTCTACCTACCCCTCCCCCCTTTACTTGACCCCCACTGGTGTACTAAATTCAAAACATCATTTTAAAAGGTACCCTTAATTAATAAGAACCAAAGTTCATATCTTTCCCCCACTTATACTTAATCATTATCAAAAATTGTCCAATGTCCTTTTATTTTCCATTCTTTTTCTACGTATCTTCTAAACTTCTTCCACCCCATCTTAAATACTTCTAAATCATAGTCTCTTAAAGTTCTTGTTAACTTATCCATTTCACTCCATGTCATAACTTTAACAATCCAATCCCATTTCTCTGGTATTTTTTTCTTGCTTCCACAACTGCGCATACAATGTCCTAGCAGCTGAGAACAAGTACCAGATTAAAGTTCTATCTTCTTTTGGAAATTTTTCCATTTGTAATCCTAACAGAAAAGTCTCTGCAACTTTGTTAAATTCATATCCCAAGATCTTAGAAATCTCTTGCTGAATCATCTGCCAAAACATTTTAGCTCTTTCACAAGTCCACCACATATGGTAGAAAGAACCTTCATGCTTTTTACATTTCCAACATCTGTCTGGCATCTTGTTATTCATCTTTGCCATTTTTTTAGGAGTTATATACCATCTGTACATCATCTTAAAACAATTTTCTTTGATATTCTGGCATGTTGAAAGTTTAATAGAGTTCTTCCACAAATATTCCCAAGTTTCCATCTGTATTTCTTTATTTACATTAATTGCCCATTTAATCATTTGAGATTTTACTACTTCATCTTCTGTAGACCATTGTAAAAGTAATTTATATACTTTTGAAATTAATTTATCATTGTCTCCAAGCAGAACTTTTTCCATTTCTGTTTGCTCCTTCCTTATTCCTTCAGTTTTAATATCATTCTCCACCAAGCTCTTTATTTGTTGCATTTGCAACCAATTATATTTATTATTCAACTCTTCAGCACTTTTCAGTTCTATTTTGCCACTTTGTATTTTTAACAGTTGACTATATGACAACCACTTTTCTTCCCCTATCTCAGCTGTTATTTTTATTACTTCCACCGGTACTATCCATAACGGTCTTCTCTCATTTCCATACTTCTTGTATTTCATCCATGTACTTAACAAACTATTTCTTATATAATGGTGAGAGAAAAAAACCGTCCATCTTCTTTTTTCCATAATACAAATATGTGTGCCAGCCAAATTTATTTCCGTGACCTTCCAACACTAAAAGTTTTCTGTTTAACAACGTTATCCATTCTTTTATCCACACTAAGCAAACTGCTTCCTGATATAATCTTAAATTCGGTAGTTGAAATCCACCTCTCTCTTTTGCATCTGTCAAAATTTTCATTTTAATCCTTGGTTTCTTCCCGGCCCACACAATCATTCTTATAAAGCTTTCTCCAAGCTCCACTTTTTTCATTACTGCAAACATAAAGTCCCAGTTTAAATTGTCAAATGCTTTCTCTGCATCTGCAAAGAATAATGCTACTTCTTTTTCTGGATGTCTTTCATAATATTCTACAATATTTACAACAGTTCTAATATTGTCTCTTATTTGCCTTTTGGGAAGAAAACCTGCTTGATCTTCCTTTATAAAATTTATCAAATGCTGTTTAAGCCGTTCTGCCAGGATTCTTGTATAAATTTTATAGTCATTATTTAATAGCGAAATTGGTCTATAATTTTTTACATTTGTGACATCTCTATCTTCCTTAGGTATCAACGAAATAACAGCTTCCTTCCATGTGTTTGGTATTTTCCCTTTCATTCTTATCATATTCATCAACTTCTGCAACTTTAGTATTAATTCCTCTTTGAAGATTAAAAAAAAATTAGTTGTATATCCATCTGGCCCAGGTGCTTTTCCATTTTTCATTGTGTTGATTGCTGCTTCAATTTCTATTTTTTTTTTCAATTGGATCATTCAAAACTTTTTGCATATTTTCAGTTAAGGGCTCTATTTTTACCTTTTGTAAATATTCATTTATCTTCTCCTTCTTTATTTTAACACCTTTAAATAATTTGGCATAATACTTAAAAAATTCTCTTTTTATTCCCTCTTGGGTAACCACTTCTCTTCCATCTACCACAATTTTATTAATAATTTTACTTTCCGTCTTTTTTTTCAATTGCCAAGCCAAATACTTTCCCGGTTTATTTGCTCCCTCAAAGGTTATCTGCTGCAATCCTTTCAAACTCCATTCCACTTCTTTATTTAACAAATGTCTCATTTGAGTTTGTAATGTTGTAATTTCCCTTATAATCTTCTTTTTCCCTGGCCTTTTTCTCAACTCCCCTTCTTTTTTCTTTATCTCATTTTTGAATGTCCAACAGCTGGATCAGGGCAGCTCAGCGGTGCTGTTGCTATTAGACCTGTCAGCCGCTTTTGATATGGTTGACCATCAGCTACTGACTAGCCACCTTGCCGATGTGGGGATTCAGGGATCTGCCTCACAGTGGCTGACCTCTTTTCTCCAAGATTGGGGACAAAGGGTGGTGATCGAGGAGGAAGCATTCCAGAGGCACTCTCTTAGTTGTGGGGTGCCACAGGGAGCGGTCCTATCCCCGATGCTATTCAATATCTATATGTGCCCCCTTGCCCAGATTGTCAGGAGGTACGGGACTGGGTTGTCATCAATATGCGGATGACACCCAGCTCTATCTATTGATGGGTGGCCAGTCCGACTGTACCCCAGAAAATCTAGACCTGGCTCTACAAGCTGTGGCATCTTGGCTCAGACTGAGTCGGCTGAAACTGAATCTGACAAAGACGGAGGTTCTCTACCTGAGTCGGGGTGGTCCAAGGGGAGAGATCCATCTGCCGACTCTTGACGGGGTGCCACTAACACCAGTCCCTAAGGTCAAGAGTTTAGGCGTGCTCCTTGAGTCCTCCCTCACAATGGAGGCCCAGGTAGCAGCCACTGTTAGATCTGCATTTTTTCATCTTCGGCGGGTGCGGCAGCTGGCTCCTTTCCTGGAGCACAACGATTTAGCAATGGTAATCCATGCTACGGTCACCTCAAGAATAGATCACTGTAATGCTCTCTACATGGGGCTACCCTTGACGCAAAACCGGAGACTACAGTTAGTGCAGAATGCTGCGGCACGGCTGTTAATGAGGCTGCCACGATGGGAGCACATTCAGCCAGTGCTGAAAGAGCTGCACTGGCTACCTGTTGTGTTCCAAGTTCACTTCAAGGTGTTGGTATTGACCTTTAAAGCCCTTTATGGTCAGGGACCTGCATATCTATGGGACCGCCTTTCTCCATATATCCCCCAGAGAGCACTGCATTCAGGGGTAAAAATCTTGCTCTCGCCCCCGGACCAAAAGAAGCCAGGTTATGCATGACAAGATCTAGGGCTTTTTCGGTGGCAGCACCAGAGCTCTGGAATGCTCTTCTAGAAGCCATACGGGCCCTGCAGGATCTGTCTGCATTCCGCAGGGCCTGTAAGACCGAGTTGTTCAAGCAGGCCTTCGATGCTTGACGAAAAGACGGCTGCCACCGGACATCACACAGAATGCCGGTGATCACTGTTTGGAAATTTAATGCCGCCTATAATGTATGGATTCAGCACTATATAATGGTTTTAAAAACTGTAATATGTTTTTAAAAACTGAAAAATGTAAATTATGGTTTTATATGTTTTATTGGTTCAATCGTGTGGCTATGATGTTGTGAGCCGCCCTGAGTCCGCTTGCGGAGAGGGCGGGATATGTCGAATGTAATAAATAAGTAAATAAATATCTGTTTCTCTTTTACTCTTTTGTCCTTATTATTCAAAGTAATCAACATTCCTCTCATTACTGCTTTGTAAGCATCTCAGACTGTCTAGAAATCTATGTCCTCTTTGTCATTCATTTGGAAAAAGGTTTTAGTTTCATTTTCTAGGCATGTCATTGTTTCTTTATTCTGTAGCAAATCTTCATTCAATCTCCATCTTCTCAACTTCCTGAACAATTTTGTAATCCACATTATCGGGTTATGGTCAGACCCAATCTTAGGTAAAATCTCTATTTTCCTTGTTATAAGACCTAAATCTTTAGTTCCCCACAACATGTCAATTCTAGAAAAAGTTTTATGTCTTGCTGAAAAAAAAGTATAGTCCCGAACTTCAGGGTTAAATTTCCTCCATATATCTTATAGATTTTCTTGTTTAACCAATTCAAAAAAAGACTTTGGCAGTTTTCCTTCTTTACTGTTGTTTTTTTTTCCCCTCCAGACTTGTCCAATGAGTTCTTAACTGTTCCATTAAAATCTCCCATTATCAAAACTTGATCATAGGTCAGTTCATCAAGCTGTTGTATAATGTTTTTTTTTTTTAAAGCATCCTTTGCACCATTAGGCACATACAGTCCCAATAGCAACGTTTTCTTTCCATTTAATATTGTTTCTACTGCTACAAATCTCCCATCTTTATCTTTAAACACTAATTTTGGCTCCAAATCCTGTTTAATATAAAAAATCACTCCCCTTTTCTTTTGTTCAGACAATGAACAAAATTCTAGTCCTAATTGTTTATTCCATAAAAATTTGTAATTCTTTTGTTTAATATGCACTTCTTGTAAACAAATTATATTACAGTCTGGTTTCTTAATCCAGTGAAATGTTGCCCTTCTTTTTTGTGGTGAATTTAGTCCATTTACATTCCAAGACAATAATTTGTAATCTTTCATGATGCAATTTTTTTTTATTTTATTCATAAAATCTACGCATTTTCTGTGCATTTGTACATATATGAACATATGAAGCTGCCTTATACTGAATCAGACCTTTGGTCCATCAAAGTCAGTATTGTCTTCTCAGACTGGCAGCGGCTCTCCAGGGTCTCAAACTGAAGTTTTTCACACCTATTTGCCTGGACCCTTTTTTGGAGATGCCAGGGATTGAACTTGGGACCTTCTGCTTCCTAAGCAGATGCTCTACCACTGAGCCACCATCCCTCCCCTATATTGTGATTGTGATTCTTTTCCCCTGAAATTCGAAGCTCAGACCTTCAGGTATTATCCATCTAAATCTTATTTCATTATCTCTTAATTTTTCTGTCATTTTTTTATATGTTGTTCTATCATTTATCATTTGCCTTGGCAACTCCTTCATAATTCTTACTCTACTGCCTCCCACTATCAATGTCTTTTCAAAGTTTTTATTCATGATCCTTCCCACCATTTCCTTTGTCATAAATCTTATAGCAACATCTCTTCGTAAGTTGTTTTTCTTGGCATAAAGTGAGTTCACTCTATACATATAATCATACATGTTTTTAGTTTCTTCAGGATCTTCCTCTAAAAATCTGCAGTTATTTTTATTATATATTCTTTTAGATCACCATCTTCCTTCTCGGATACTCCTCTCAGACGTATCTGAGTCTCCATCAGTTTGCAGTCATATATTGTCACTTTTTCTTGCATTTTCAACAAGGTGGAATTATATACTTTCATTCTGCCTTCTACCTCCTGCACTTCTTAGATGTTTCCTCAGTTTCTTTTCTGAGATCCTCCATATCTTTTTTAATCTCTTCAATAATTTCTTTTTTTGATTCAGTTATCATCTCTCTCATACCTTTCATCATTCTGGCCTCCATTGCTTCTAATTGGTCCTGCATTTTTTTCTAATGAAGTAGACCTTGTATGGGGTTGCTTGTGTTCTGACATTTAAAAAACAGCAAAAATTTAGACCTCACCAAATTCAAATTCAACTATCAGATTCAAAAGAATAGGACTTGCCTTTTATAATAAGCCTAATTTCGCCATCCTCTAAGCTCCCAAAATCAAGATATTAATTTTTAAAGTCTTTAAATGTTTCAAAATGGCGATCGTGACTTTTTGCTGCTCCTCACAATTTTTTTCCTTTTTAAAAACTTCTTAAGTCGACACACAAATATTTCCAATAATACTTATCTTCTTGTCCTCTTCTGAGTTAATTCCAACAATTTTTAATGTTCCGAACATTTTAAAAACCTTATTTTAATTTTGACCTCCAAGCAATGGCCGCCGCTATTTTTCAATGGTGTTATATTCCTAGAGTAGGTTTCCCGTCCACTACTTCCTGGTTTACTTGCCACGAAGTCTCATTCACACTAGTAAGGAGATCTCACGATACTTGACGTACTTCCTGTTTTGCTTGAATATGCTGCAGGTCTGTGACGATGGTGCTCTTTTTTCAAAACCGCAAGTAGACCAAACAATAAATTCCTTTCCACTTTTTAGCACTGTCCTTTATATTTACAAGGTCCAAATTTCACCTCTTTTTCCCTTCTTCTTCCAAGCTTTCTAGATTTTCATTTCCCACCTTTTAAATTTACTCCATTAAATTGTAAATAGTCCCGGAGTGAAAGATCGTAATCTGTACCTTCTCTTCCAATTATCCAAGTTCCCATCGGTCTTGTGCAGCTTTAGATGTTTAGCAATGTCCAAGAAGGTTAGGATTCTGTCGAGCTTATGTCAAATAAATGACTCTGAAAACTTCTGCAGATGATGAAAATGCAACTCTTTCTGGAGACCCCTCAAAGGAGCCCCCCCTCGGGACTACCTTTTAGCCAAGGTAAATCTTCTCAAAGTTTCCTGTGCATATCTTAGACTAATCTCCGACTGAGAAAAGTAGTCATTAGGCATTAATTTGCCTCCCACTACCCCGAATACAAGTTCCAGCCTGCTCCCGTTATGAGAAGCAGCTCAGCTCGACATTTTCCTCCCCCGGAAGTCAGTTTTGTCTACCAAACTGGAAGAGACTTATGAGTACTAACAGCAACAACGTTGCAGCAGCACTCCGTGTCTCTTAAGGAGTGCTAACCAGGAGAACAGATGGTTTCCAGTCACTCAGTGCGATCCCCATCTTGGCCTTTGTAGCGGAAGAAGGTGCACCGCCAGGAACTGTCCTGGCAAGTGGTTTCCAGCCTTAACCATAGAATCCATCCTGGGAGGCTAACACCACCAGCAGCTATCTTCCTGCAGTGCCAGACTCCATAACAGCGAAGCAGGAGGCTCATGTACTCAACAGATGTCACCTATGCATAAAGCCATCAAGCTTATCTTAGGCGTGGATCCTGCCAGACCGCCTAAGCCTTTGTCCAATGGAACTCAAGACAAAGACTGGTGCCAATAGAAGATGAAAGAGGAGGAAGAACATCTTCACCCAGACCCAAGTTTCTTTGTATAGACCGGGTGCTACTTACGTAGCAATTTGGCCATGTAATGTCACCTTTTTAGATAAGTTTGATAGACTTAAGTACCCCCCCCACCTTAATAATTTTTCCCATTCTTTCCCTTAATGGTCATCCTGGAGTTTCCCCCTTGGCCAAGTCTGCTCATTGGCTAGCTATATAATAATAATAATAATAATAATAAATTTTATTTCTATCCCGCCCTCCCCACCTTAGCGGGCTCAGGGCGGCTAACAGCATATTACAAAACATACAGTGATATTATAAAAACATTTAAATCCAACAATATAAAACATCAACAATGAAACTACTAACATTAAAAACCAGTTCAATGATATAATTATTCTGCGGTGTGAATCTTCCGACCGCATTGGCGGCTCCTTAATTCTTGATCTTCCTAACAGTCCGGATGTGCCAGTTTAAAAAGGACGGTCTTGCAGGCCCTGCGGAACTGCTCAAGGTTCCGCAGGGCCCGCACCTCCTCGGGGAGTCGGTTCCACAGAGTAGGAGCCGCACTCGAGAATGCCCGTACTCTGGTGCTCTGATGTTTAATCTCCTTCGGCCCGGGGATGGTCATCAGATTTTTCCCGACTGACCTCAGTGCTCTCTGGGGTTCGTATGGGGAAAGACGGTCCCTCAGGTAGGTGGGTCCTCGGCCATATAAGGCTTTAAAGGTAACGACCAACACTTTGTACTGGACTCGGTATATAATCGGCAGCCAGTGCAGTTCACGTAGCCCCGGCTGTATATGCTCCCGTTTTGGAAGTCCCAACAACAGCCTGGCCGCCGCGTTCTGCACTAGCTGCAGCTTCCGAGTCCGGCACAGAGGTAGCCCCAAGTAGAGGGCATTACAGTAGTCTAGTCTTGAGGTGACCGTTGCGTGGATCACCGTTGCGAGGTCCCGGCGCTCGAGGAAAGGGGCCAACTGCCTTGCCCGCTTCAGATGGAAGAATGCTGACTTGGCAGTGGCTGCTATCTGGGCCTCCATTGATAGTGAAGGCTCCAGTAAAACACCTAGGCTCTTTACCTGGCGCGCTGCTTTCAATAGCGCACTGTCGAAGGCCGGGAGAGCTATTTCCCTTCCCAGGGCGCCGCGGCCCACGCACAGGACCTCTGTCTTCGCTGGGTTCAGTTTCAGCCCGCTCAGCCTGAGCCATGTCGCGACAGCCTGTAAAGCCCGGTCGAGATTCCCTGGTGCGGAGTTGGGCTATGAGCATCCAATCAGGGACCGCCAATTAACTGGCTATTGGCTACCGCATAAGTCCAGCCCTTATGGTCATTACAGAGCCTCCCCTTTTCTGAGGTCATGTACTAGCTGACCACTGTCATCTGCCCCTGTACCTCCCATCTCCTAAGGGCTCAAGGTAGTCCTTATAACCTGTGACCCAGCTCCACACAGGTGTGCATCTAGCAGTACCCCAGTTTCGCTGTCTAGATACATCCCTGATTCCTGATCAGTTGAGGGTCCCCTCCCCCTAGTCCTCATTCATCACCATTGGTGCCTTCCTTGAAGACTACGATCGATAATTATCACCCTGTTTGTCCATCCTTGTGTTGTCTCTGCATCTCTCAGTATTTTTCTTAGGACTGTATGTATGTTTTATGAGTTTATTATCTTGTATGTGTGTTCTATATTTTTCTACAATAAATTTTTAATTGTTTTACTTAATTAGTGTCCTTGGCAATTTTAAGCAATAATTTCTGGACATGTATCCTGTATACATTGATTCAAGATCCTTTTTAAGCCAGGTGCCCACCTGTCAATTCCCCAACCTCGTTTTGAGGGCATTTTGGCTTACACCCTTCCTTCCCTTCCTTCTCCTTTCCTTTCCTTCATAACTTTCCTTCAATAACTCAGTGCCTTGAGCAGTATAAAAATTTGAAATTTCATTTATAATCTCTTTATTTCTCAAAAGAAAAAAAAATAAAAAGATGTAACTTCCCAGTTTATGTAAGATTTTGATCTAAATGTAGGAAGGGGACTGCTTGGATTAACTTAATTGAAATTCACCAGCCATGATAGAATAAAATGGCATCTTAGATTAGAATATAGAGGGCATTCCAATAAAATATGAGAGACTGAATCTGTTTTGTCAAGTGAGCAAGAGCAAATTCTATCAGAGTAGGGAAGATGTAAAAAGCGGCCTCTCATAACCACCATTGAATGGGCATTCATTCTAGCACAAGTAAAAGCCTCACCAAGAAAGTCCATTTTTTACTGTTCATGTTAATATGAAACTTCTCTCGTGTATTCTTCAAAACAGCATTGTTATGTGTGCTCAAGTAAAAGCCCTGTGTAGACCAGGTGAGGTCAGATGATAAGCATAGGAGGGAAGAGAATCGGGGCAAAGAATTCCAAAAAACGGTGAAGAACAAAGTGGTTGAGCACAAAGGATAGAACTATTGTAATCAATCTGCCTAATCCATTTTAATTGTAATTGCTGATTCAGCAAGTCGCAATTTCTTGGTAAAGATTCAGTGGTAAATCCAATAGCCTACAATTTCATGACTGTGATCCTAAACCATGAAGATTTTAAGAATCCTCCTTCAATAAGGCCAGATAGCCTTATTGAAAAATTGACTTTAAACTCAGATTAAATGCAAGTATCCTATCCTCCAATGATGGCTGACCAAATTCACTAGACAAAGCCACACCAGCAACACAGCTTGGCATATTTGGCAGCTTTCTAAAAAAGTCAACAAGTGGAAAGTCAATAGATTCTGACTGCCTTAATACCATTGGCAATAGTCAGAAAAAAAAGTTTTTCCATTCTCTATGGAGTGAAATCTCAGCAACTCTGCTGGGGCTCCACAAGTATGGTTGTGGGAAGAAGAAAAAGAAGATGATGAAGAAGTTTTTATACCCCACTTTTTTTTTAGCTTAGGGAGTCTCAAAGCAGCTGACAATCACATTCCCTTCCTCTCCCTACAACAGTCACCTTGTGAAGTAGGTGGGGCTGGAAGAGTTCTGTTAAAGCTTGGCCCAAAGTCACCTAGCAGGCTTCATGCAGAGGAATGGGGAATCAAAACACTGCTTTTAACCAGTCAGTGAAAGTGGGCTACGCCAGAAGTCCTGGGCTTTGTCAGCAGCCCTTTCTTAGGATATGATCAGCCATCATTGGAGGATAGGGCATGGATACTTGCATTTAGGATATGCTGATACCACCCCTGTCTGGGGTGTTCTACAGATCTGCCCTTGTTTTTCTTTTGTTTGTGAATAAATGAGACTAGCTCCACACCCCTCCCTGTCCCACTCCCGTCCCCCAGTATGTGACTTCCTCTTAGCACAGCACTTTCACATGTTCAAGAAGGTGGATTCTAACAGCCCAAGCTGGTATCTCTGTTGGCCTTTTCAGTGCCATTTCACTATTGTACAGCTGCAAAATATATCAGAGGTCGAGTGACATTTTGGAGGCTGATTCCAAAAAATAGTCCCCATCGCCTTCCCACATACACTCACACTGCTGACTTGTCATAGGGAATGGGTTGGTAGGTGGTCTAAGAGTATGTACGGCTGCTGTGGTGGTGGGGCAGTCCGAGTATTCTATAGTCCCCCACAGAATTGCTGGCATCTGATAAACCATATAGCTTGGCAGTGCAGGTGCAGGGACCCAGGGTGGATGCAAGGGAACTGCTGCCATGGGTGCAGCATAAAGGGAATGGTGTCCCTGCCAAACTGATGTATTTCCTGGGCAACCCATCAGCCAGACCATCCTGTTCCCACTTCTGAAGTTGTGGGAGGGGTGAAATCAGGAGCTCTGTCCATGCTATTCCAGTGCCTTTCCACTGAGCCATGCATACCTGCAATGATCTCTGCCTAGCTCCATGTGGTCAGTGATGATGTCAAGGATGCAGCAGAGTGCCTGATGGCACATCTCCTTTGACCCTACCCTCTTTACTCACTAGTTAGAATCCTGGAATGGAGTATAAAGGCTGTGAGTTCAAGCCTGGCCTCTGTCTTTTTTTTTGTCTATTTTGTCTTTTTACTTTTCCAGCGGAAGGGTGTCTGCGGCTCAGAGCAGGGATGGCTGCATGTAGGCAGTACTTTTGCTGCTGCCTGCTGAGCAGGTCCATATCCCAGGGAAAGGGATATGCATCCTGTCCACTGCACGGGTGCCCTTCTTCTATGGGTTGAATGTGCACATGGGCCACATTCCACTGCTGGGGTTGTGCTGATGCTGGGTCTTTCTTTCCTGTCTGCTGGGTCTCCATGGAGGTATGGGGAGGGTTGGCATTAAGGCCAGATCAACAGATTGGCTGCATCTGTGTGTGCCACTCACAGGAGCATAATCAGCTGCTATAGCCTGATTTTACAGGAATGGCTATAAAGTCCAGTTTGCTTGCTATGCCATCTGTGCCTTGCAGAGGGGCACATGTTATTTCATCAAGTTGCAGTCAAGATATGGCAGCCCCTTAGAGTTTTTAAGGCAAGAGGTGAACAAAGTTGGTTTGTCATTGCCTGCCTCTATGTAGCAGTCCTGGACTTCCTTAGTGGTTTCCCATCCAAGTACTAACCAATGCCAACCCTGCTTATCTTCCAAGTCCTGAGATCAGACTAGCATGTGGCATCTAGGTCAGGGCTAGCCAGTAGTAATAGTCTATTATGAAGCACCATCTAGACAGGATCTGACTAGTCATGGTCTAGTAGTGTAATCCAAGCAAGTCATCTCTCCCAAAATGCAAGAGACAAATGCAACACACATGTATTCCAAATGGCCAATGTAATGAATGGCTGCAGTTTAAAATTTCTGTCCCCTCAAAGACAACTTGCCTGATGAATCCCAGGGCTAAGTCAGGCTTGGAGAAATGCTGTTAACTAGGAATGGGGAGAAACATTTGAAAAAAAAATGGGCATGCAGACTCTGCCACCTTTGAAAAATAGTGGGGAAAGATATGGGAACAACAGTAACAGGACACAGAGGATGGGGAAAGAAACAATGGTTTGGCAGACTAGTGAGGCATTGCATGAGATAAATATGACCGGTGAGTTGCCCACTGAGGTAATGGTCCAAGTGAGACTGTGGAGATATAAGGCCGCATACCCTGAAATAATTTGACCCTCTGGTGCCACTTCAAAGTCTAGAGCCTCAAAGCAGCATGAAAATCTGAACTAATCCACCCAAGTGGAGAAACTACTTTCTTTTGAAATGCTTTACTTGGCTCCTTGGCTTTTTGACCCTCGCCACTATTCAGAGCTCTGCTGCATGTAACACTGTGTTGTGATTCACCACTCAGGAGGCCTGATCCTAATTATAATCCTTTCTCTTTTGTGTGTACTAGCCTATAATTTGAACCCCAAACACTTGAGTGTGTAATGAGGCAA
Source organism: Heteronotia binoei (assembly GCF_032191835.1). Classification (NCBI taxonomy): domain Eukaryota; kingdom Metazoa; phylum Chordata; class Lepidosauria; order Squamata; family Gekkonidae; genus Heteronotia; species Heteronotia binoei. The sequence goes on along the minus strand of NC_083224.1, from coordinate 50,024,389 downwards.
TGCTTTATGGCTTGTGTCCTGACATGCGCCAGTGATCCGCTGATGCGCCTTTTCATGCAAACTCCAGGAATACAAAGGCAAAGTTGTTTAATAAAAAGGAATAAAAATAAACCCCAGCTAATGTGGATTCTTTCAGTTGGAAAGAGAAAAACGGTTATTATGATGACTTGTAAAGCTTGCCTTGGAAAATACTTTTTTTTAAACGGTAACTTGCAAAATCCAGACTTTCTTCTTCAATTCTCGTCACATCACATATTCTTGATATCTGTTGGCCCAGAGGAGATGCTGCAAGTAGGATCATATCAGAGTCATTTCTGCCTTTGACTTATCAAGACAGAATGCAAACACACACACACATGTAAAGACACTTGCTGGTGTCTGAATGTCCTTCCCGGAGGACTGTTAACAGACCATTCACTGTCTTGCTTCCATAACTGCTGGGATGAAATGCCAGTTTAGATTGAGACTCAGACTTGGTGACTTGCCGTGGCTGGTGAGGACTTGAGTGCCTTTTATAACACTGCATAGATTATTTTATTAATATAGAGGGAGATAGTTTTTGTTTTGCTGCCAGGCTGCTTCCCCCATGACTGGAAAGAAACAGAAGTTGCTCTATCTTTGGGTGGAGCATGGAGGTGAACTAAGAGTATGAGAAAGCATGTAACATTAGGGTTTTATGGAAATTATACCATTTAATGAAGACAGGTACAATGTCCAGAATTATGGAGGCAGGGAGGAGGGAACGTCACAAGTAAAATTTAAAGATATTATTGGGGTGGGGGAGAGATAAAGGAAGGCATGAACAACCATGTCTGACTGAATTTTCAGAAAGAGGAACAGAGTTATCTGGTGTGTCATATTAAAGAAATGGCCCTTAATTTAAGGGAATGGGCATCATTCTAGAACTTCACAAAAAAGATAATAGCTGTCCTCTATTTTATAAAACTACAATTCTAGGGTTTTCCTTTCTGGAAGTTTTAAAGAAATGATGCTCAGCCTTTGAAGGGTTACTGCACTAATGTGTCTCTCTTCTACATAGTTCATCTAGGACTTGGGGAAATGAAATGGGGTCCTTCTTATTTAAAAAATCTTATTTCTGAACCTGCTTGACCAGGAATGCTAAACTATAACCTCTGTGATAAACTTGAAAATGGGAAAGCAGTTTTTACAGGCACTCTGAAGTTCTTTTATGAAGATTATGTCAGCCACTGGTCTAATCAATGCCCCTGGCACACCTATTGTAACAATTTCACGCATTTTTCTTTGAGAGTCCTTTTTTGTGTAACCTCCGTAAAGGCACCTCTATGTAGTGTTCTGAGGTGATGTGTTATGCTGCCTCCTTGCCAAAAATAATTGTTTCCTACTTATTTTTGCTGCCACAAAAGATTCTTGTCTTAGAAATTTTAGTTAGACCTAAAGTACAGGAAGGCTTAATTATATTTGATAGAAGAAGTTTCACACATAAAGAATAACTGGTGACTGGTGGTGTGTATGAAGAACCACCAATTTCATTAGCAAATATCAGTCTTGTGTGTAAAAATCATGGAACTGGAAACACTAATCACACACCTATTACTGTCTATATTTTAAAAGAAATTCATATGCAGTAAAGAGGCAAATGGACATTTACAGTTTTAATTTAGTGTACAAAATTATTATAGACTATTAAATATTACAATTGTTTCTTAGATTTACCACAATCCACTGTGTGTGTTGCACATTTTTTGGTGCCTATTGTTTTGTTTGGGAAAAATGTAATTTTTTAAAAAATCTGATTTTGATTATGGCACAGCCACTGAAATATTCTTATTTTCAGTTAGAGGCATTTGGTGCTGGGAACACTGTAATTAGTGTTCCACAACAACTGAGGTTGCTTGGCCAGATTTCCTAGGCAATTCCCTGTGCTCAGGCAGGAAGCTCTGGCTGGATTTCCATTGCCAATAGGAAATGCATACAAGACAATGGCAATAACTGTTCTATAACTTCTGTAATTTAAAAATTGCATTAGAGTGGCAGGTGCTAGCCTATCCATTTTCCAGCCTCCTAGGGCATACTGCAGCTGCTATCAAGTGCAGGGATTTGTATGCAATAGTTTGTCAGATATTTTGCCTTCCTTCCTACAGATATACAACTTCCATGTAGGAAGATGATGTGGACTATGTAATGTGATATATTTAGATGCCCATTTATATATGTGGACATTTGGAGGAAAGTAGTGTACCTTTTAGGTATCTTTGGACTAAGCTGATAGATTTCAGGGCTGCAATTCAAAATAACACTTTCCTGGGAGGAATCCCCACTTCTGCCCCCTTGGCCATGCTGGCTGGGGCTGATGGGAGTTGTAGGCAAAAAACATCTGGAGAGCTACCATTGGCCACCCCTGAAGTAAGCATATATGCATTCTTTCGATTTAAAAAAACCTCAAGAGGATCTTCAGCATTCATCATCAAATATCAGGAAAAAAATTGCCAATTGAGAATGAAGCCATGCTCCATGCTCTTACTGTAAATTTTAAGGAATGTCACTTAGAGGAGGGCTGGGAGCTCTACTTTTCTACTTCTCTGTGCTGTGTGGAAGATTCTCTGAGCACGATGCTGCTGTGTACACTCGTTATGTTTACTGGGGAAGCATATCCTCCCTCCAAAATGAAATCCCATTAAAAGATTCCAAAATTTTTTCCCAAACCTCCAAATCTTTTCGCATGCCAGCCGTTATTCTCATCCTATGATGAGGCAAACGGAGGGAACCCATTGCATCACATAGTCGCCTAAAGAAAGCCCTTTCTGGAGCAACTACCCTACATGAAAAATTCAAGTGTCCGACAAGCTGTTGCAGCTCACGCAAAGAGACCTTACGCTGCCCTTTGAATGCTGCAATGCGCACCTTAAGGCCCTGGACCTTATCATCGGGAAGCCATGAAGCTTGCCTATAAGTGTCCAACTCAATGCCCAGAAATGTCAAAACTGATGATGGGCCATCAGTCTTTTTGTGTGCCAACGGTACCCCCAGCTCCTCTGCTAGTTGAACAAATGCTTCCACTAATCAGGAGCATTGCCCTGATCCCGCCAGGCCCACAAAAAGAAAGTCGTCAAGGTAATGAACCATCGTGGCTAACCCCGACTTAACTTGAAGCGCCCATTCCAAAAATGGACTGAAACGCTTAAATGCGCAGGAAATTGAGCAGCCCATAGGCAGGGCACAATCCATGAAATACTTCCCATCAAACATAAAACCCAACAGCTCAAAATCCCTGGGGTGGACGGGTAACAAGCGAAATGCAGACTTAATGTCGCACTTTGCTATCTCCGCACCCTTGCCACACCTGCGAACCACTTTGACCACCTGGTCAAAGGAAGTGTAGCGCACCGAACACAACTGATTGGGAATAGCATCATTAACTGAGCCCCCCTTTGGGTATGACAGATGGTGAATGAGGTGATATTCCCCGGGTGTCTTCTTAGGAACCACCCCAAGGGGCGACACCTTCAAGTTGGGCACCGAAGGAGCATCGAAAGGGCCAATCACCCGGCCCTCCCTGCATTCCTTGGCAATCTTTTCACAGACCACTCACTCCATACCCCTGACCAAACGAAGATTGGATGCTCTACTAGGCGCCCAAGTACCCTGATATGGAATCTGGAACCCATGGGTAAAACCCTCTAACAAATAGGTCCCTTCTGTTACTAAAGGATACTCTTTTAATAACTCCCTAAGTACTTTCAGTCGAATGGGGCTGGGACCCCTTGCCAGATTGTGTAAGGTTACTCTTGCCCCTGGCCCGCTTGGTGCTGTTTCTTGTCTTGGCTTTTGTGCAGGACGAAAAAGCATGCGATCCTCCACACAATGGGCTTTCATGCTTGAACTTACAAGCTTTCCTCGAGCAAACTCCTTGGGAAGTAAATTCCCAACATAACAGTCGGGGTTGAACTGACTGGCCCACTGCCATGCGGGCTCCTGGCATGCTTTGAAGTTTCTGAACAATGTGCCCACTATCAGCCCGATCACCAGTGTTGGGTTTAGCTGGGGACATCATCTGAAGCCACAACTGTTGGTTTATCTGGTTCCATGGAAGAGCTGGGTTGATCGCTGCCCTCATACGAAAGGCCTCATCGTACTACAGCCAGGCCGCACCAACAAAGTCAGTGTATGCCTGGTAGATAATATCGCAGTACTGAAACAAAGGTGCAGCTCTAAACGGCTGCACCCGCACAATGACCCCCGCATAAATCAAGAAATCTGGCAACCAGTTGGCCCACGTCCTATCGACTTTCCTGCGTTTTAACTTCTCTTTTTCTTTCTCGTCAAGATCATCCTTCTTCTTCTCAAGCTCCCTGTATAACAGGCTGAATACGTCTACGTATTCACCCCCCAAAATCTTTTCACACATGGCTGGAGTCAGATGGTCCCCCAACGGCATAGCCATATCACCAAAGGGGAGGGCCTGAAATGGTACTGACCCATATGGATTGGGCAAATAACCCCATGTGGTCCACTGACCATTGGGCCACCCAGTTTGCTGTGGCAGTATCATCTGCCAGTCCCAAGAGAGAACACCGTGCCCTACCTGCCCTATAGCGCCATGTGAAGATGCTGATGTCAAGACCCCAACTTGTGACTGGAGAATCCCTCCTAAGCTCACTTGGCTCACACTTTGTTGAGCGGGCCCCGCCATTGCCCAGGATGGACCCGCCTGCCCAGGATCTGTCCAAGGTGCCCACTGCCCCCCAAGGGGAGCGGCACCACTAACAGTACCAGCTCCCATTGCTGTTGCAGGAGGGCCCCAGGGGCCCCAAGGCCATGTCTGCACCTGGTGTGGCTGCAAGTACTACTGCCACCGATGCTGTTTGGGTCGGTCACTCCTGGTCCCCCGCCAACTCTTGTACCTCTACACCTCCATTCAACTCCACCTCAAGCTCAGGTTCCATCTCCACGGTTTGTTCCTCCGTCCGGTCCTTGCTACCACCGCTCTCCTGCAATGCAGAAAGCCGTGTGAGTACCTCACACTCAAATGACATCGTACCTGACTGCCCAGTGACCCTGGAACGCCCAGTCCATACCGAGGGCTCTCCGGCAGCACCCCTTTCCCGTTCCAAGTCCCCAATTTTATTCGTAATAGCCAGCCGCATGCGCTTTGAGTCCTCAGCCCCAGCATCCTTATTGGGCTTCTGCACCCTCCTCCTGAGGGGCTTAGCAGGCTGCTTGGCTTTGGAGGCTCCTTGCCCCTTCTTTGGCCCCATCCCAACCTGGGGGGGGGGGTGAAAGAGGGTAGAGATGGGTGTAAGCCAAACCTTAATAATTCCCCACTGCCTGGGTTCTGCATGTCCATCAAGCCCTGCAAACCCCCAGCACACAAATTATACTCCAGAGAGGGAAGGAGGGGGAGGGGAGCAGTAATTGATGCTGCTTCTGCCTGCTTAATTGCCCCCCAGTCTCCCAAAATTGGCCCCCAGTAGCTAGCCAACACAGCGGAGTAGGCCACGCACCCGGGCCCACGCTGCCCAAAGGGTCCCCCACACAGCCACCAACAACTCCCCCCCCAAGCGAACGAATAACAAAGGAACAGGCCAATCCAGATGCAGCCGTGCTGAATCCTGCTCCCCTGCTGCTTCAAATGTCGCCTCACACCCGCCGTGCATCGCCTGTCCCGGCTCTCGGCCCAGAGACGAAGCCGCTGCACGCACTCTCTCCAAGAGCCACAGAGAACTGCATGGCTTCAGGGTGGGGTCGGGACTCTTATAGTCCCGACGCTCCGCCCTCCCACGAGTCCTGGATGCCCGGGAAACAGATCAGCCTCCTCCTCTGACAAGGAGGCAAACGCAGCTCCCCAGCCTACGTCCACTGTTGCGGTGCGGCCAGAGATGGACCGAACAGTCAGCAAATACAAGACCTGGAGCTAACTGCAGCTCAGATAATGAGCTACGCTTCACAAAATTCAGGCTTAAATTGAAGAAAACTGGGAAAGTCATTAGGCCATTCAGGTTTAACCTTGATCACATCCCTTATGAATATACAGTGGAGGTGAAGAATAGGTTTAAGGAACTAGAGTTGATAGACAGAGTGCCTGAAGAACTACGGATGGAGGTTCGTGACACTGTACAGAAGGCAGCAATCAGCATCATCCCAAAGAAAAAGAAATGCAAAAAAGCGAAGTGGCTGTCTTATGAAGTTTTATAAATAGCTGAGGAAAGAAGGAAAGTGAAAGGCAAAGGCAAAAAAGAAAAATTCACCCAACTGAACACAGATTTTCAGAGAACAGCAAGGAGAGATAAGGAGGCCTTCCTGAAGGAACAATGCAAAGCAATAGAGGAAAATAATAGAATGGGAAGGACAAGAGATCTATTCGAGAAAATTGGAGAAATCAAGGGAACGTTTTGTGCAAAGATGGCCTTGATAAAGGACAAAAATGGTAGGGACCTAACAGAAGCTGAAGAGATAAGGAAGAGGTGGCAAGAGTACACAGAAGAATTATAGAAGAAGGATCTCAATGTCTTTGACAACCATGATGGTGAAATCACTGACCTTGAGCCAGACACCTTGGAGTGTGAAGTCAAATGGGCCTTAGAAAGCATTATTAACAACAAAACGAGGGGAGATGATGGTATCCCAGTTGAGCTATTCAGAGTCCTAAAAGATGATGCTGTTAAAGTGATACACATATTACATCAACAAATTTGGAAAACACAACAGTGGCCACAGGATTGGAAAAAGTCAGTTTATATTCCAGTTCCAAAGAAGGGTAATGCCAAAGAATGTTCAAATTATCACACCATTGCACTCATTTCACATGCCAGCAAGGTCATGTTAAAGATCCTACAAGCTAGGCTTCAGCAGTATGTGGATCAGGAACTACCAGAAATTCAAGCTGGGTTTCGGAGAGGTAGAGGAACTAGAGATCAAATTGCCAACATTTGCTGTATTGTGGAGAAAGCACGTGAGTATTAAAATAACGTCTATTTCTGCTTCATTGACTATGCTAAAGCCTTTGATTGTGTGGATCACAATAAACTGTGGCAAGTCCTTAAAGAGATGGGCGTACCAGACCACCTCACATGTCTTCTGTATAAAGGTCAAGAAGCAACAGTCAGAACAGGATATGGAACAACTGATTGATTTAGAATAGAAAAAGAAGTTTGACAAGGATGTATATTGTCACCCTGATTATTTAATTTATATGCAGAGTATATCATGCGGAATGCTGGCCTGGATAAAGCACAAGCCAGAATTAAGATTGCCGGGAAAAACATCAATCTCAGATATGCAGATGACACTACTCTAATGGCAGAAAGTGAGGACCTAAAGAACCTCTTGTTGAGGGTGAAAGAGGAAAGCACAAAAGTAGGCTTGAAATGCAACATTATAAAAGCTAAGATCATGGCATCTGGCCCCATCACACCTTGGCAAATAGAAGGGGAAGACATGGAAGTAGTGCCAGACTTCACATTTCTGGGATCCAAGATCACTGCAGATGGTGACTGCAGTCATGAAATTAAAAGATGTTTGCTCCTTGGGAGGACAGCTATGGCGAACCTGGGCAGTATAATAAAAAGTAGAGACATCACCCTGCCAACAAAAGTCCATATAGTCAAAGTGATGGTATTCCCAGTAGTAATGTATGGCTGTGAGAGCTGGACCATAAGGAAGGCCGAGCGCAGAGGAATAGATGCTTTTGAGCTGTGGTGCTGGAGAAGAATCTTGAGAGTCCCTTGGACTGCAAGAAGATCAAATCAGTCAGTCCTAAGGGAAATCAACTCAGACTGTTCCCTGGAAGGTCAGATGCTGAAGCTGAAGCTCAAATACTTTGGCCACCAAAAGAGAAGGGAGCACTCACTGAAGAAGATCCTGATGCTGGGAAAGACAGAAGGCAAAAGAAGAAGGGGTCTGCAAAAGATGAGATGGCTGGATAGTATAACCGATGTAACAAACACGAATTTGAGCAGACCGGAGGATGGTAGAAGACAGGAGGGTCTGGCGTGACTTTGTCCATGGGGTCGCAAAGAGTCGAACTCAACTGTGCGACTGAACAACAACAAAAGGGAGCTGTTCCTGTTGGCAGCAGAGGAGAGGGATATAAATCTAATAAATCCAATATCTTCATATCTTCTTCGTAATAATGGGTTTAAATTACGGGTGAAAAGGTATTGACTGGATAATAGGAAAAACTTTTTTTAAGTAAGAGTTGTTCAACAGTGGAATCAGCTATGGTCACCTCGAGGTTGGACTACTGTAATGCCCTCTACATGGGGCTGCCCCTGTGCCAAACCTGAAAGTTGCAGTTAGTGCAGAATGCCACTGCCGGGCTGTTATTAGGGCTCCCAAGATGGAAGCACATTCGGCCGGGGCTTCGGGATCTGCACTGGCTGCCAATAATATACCAAGTCCGGTACAAGATGCTGGTTATTAACTTTAAAGCCCTATATGGCCTAGGACCTGCCTACCTTAGGGACCGTCTCTCCCCACATGTTCCCCAGAGAGTACTGAGATCGGGTTCTCAAAACCTGCTTGTAATCCCCGGGCCAAAGGAGGCCCATCTGAAATCTACCAGGGACCGGGCCTTTTCGGTAACAGCACCTTGCTGGTGGAACCAGCTGCCGAAAGAGGTGAGGGCCCTGCGGGACCTTGGGCAGTTTCTCAGGGCCTGCAAAACAGTCCTCTTCCGGCTGGCTTATAACTAACTGACACTGGAAACTTTGGAGGGTTGTAGTATAACATTTCGACAGACCGCTGTTTTATATGTTTTATTATCTTACTGTTTTAAATTGTTGTAAATTAATGTTTTAAAGCTAAACCTATGTTAGATTCTATATGTTGTAAACCGCCCTGAGCCGCTTCGGTGGGAAGGGTGGGATATAAATTGAAATATAAATAAATAAATAAGCTACCAAGGGAGGTGTTGAGTTCCCTCTCACTGGCAATCTTTAAGCAGTGGCTGGATGCACACTGGTCAGGAATGCTTTAGGCTGATCCTGCATTGAGTAGGGGGTTGGACTAGATGGCCTGTATGGCCCCTTCCAACTCTATAATGTCATGATTCTATAAATGAACAAACACTGGCTTGCATCCATTGCAATATTTCTGCATATTGATGGATTTCAACCTGGAGAGAAAACTGCAGCTCGAAATGCCTCTTAGAATGCTATTCCCCAAAAAGCAAGATTTTGGGAGTTATTTGGATTTGCAGTGGGAGCAGGAGAAGGCAAGACAATTGTGACCTCTGGGCCGAAATCCTTCCATTCACAGAAACATCCTGGTGCATCCAAGCCATTGCTTCCCCCATTTTGAAGATTTTCTTAGCAACTGACAAAACAAGGGTGTGTGTTTGGCTGATTGTGAAGGTTTTGTATGAATATATATATTCATATATTAGGTGTGTGGCATAATATATATATATATTAGGCCACACACCCTTGATGTAGCAATTCACCTGGAGCTTACAGTAGGCCCTGTAATAAGAGCCCTGTAAGCTCTTGGAGGATTGGTTACTGTAAGCCAAAATGCCCTCAAAAGAGGTTGGGGAATTGACAGGTGGGCACCTGGCTTAAAAAGGATCTAGAATCTGTGTATACAGGATTCCACTTCCAGAAACTATTGCTTAAATTCACCAGGGACACTAATTAAGTAAAAATAATTAAACATTTATTGTAGAAAAATATAGAACACACATACAAGGTAATGAATACATACAACACACATACAGTCCTAATAAAAATAGAAAGAAATGCAGAGACAACACAAGGATGGACAAACAGAGTGATAATTACCTATCGTAGTCTTCAAGGAAGGCTCCAATGGCGATGAACAAGGACTAGGGGGAAGGGACCCTCAACTGATCAGGAATCGGGGATGTATCTAGACAGCGGAACTGGGGTACTGCTAGATGCACACCTGTGGGGAGCTGGGTCACAGGTTATAAGGACTACCTTGAGCCCTTAGGGGATGGGAGGTACAGGGGTGGATGACAGTGATCAGCTGGTACATGACCTCAGAAAAAGGGGAGGTTCCGCAATGAACATAAGGGCTGGACTTATGCGGTAGCCAATAGCCAGTTTATTGGGGACACCTGATTGGATGCCCATACCTGGCCAATGAGCAAGCCTGGCTCTGGTTACCTGATTGGACTTCCAGGTAACAATGGGCCAAGGGGGAGGTTCCAGAATGACCATTAAGGGAAAGAATGGGAGAAATGATTGGGGTGGGGTGTGATTAAAACTATCAAACTTAACTAAAATGGTGACAATAGATGGCCAAATTGCTACCTAAGGTAACACCCAGTCTATACAAAGACACTTGGCTCTAGGTAAAGATGTTCTTCCTCTTCTTCATCCCTCTGGCACCAGTCTTTATCTTGGGTTCCATTGGACAAAGGCTTAGGCAGTCTGGCAGGATCCATGCCTAAAATAAGCTTGATGGCTTTATGCATAGGTGACATCTGTTGAGTATGTGAGCCTCCCGCTTTGCTGTGATGAAGTCTGGCACTGCAGGAAGATAGCTGCTGGTGGTGTTATCCTCCCAAGATGGATTCTATGATCAAGGCTGGAAACCGCTTGCCTGGACAGTTCCTGGAGGCGCAACTTCTTCCGTTACAAAGGCCAAGATGGGGATCGCACGGAGCGATTAGAAACCATCTGTTCTCCTGGTTAGCACTCTTCCGGAGACAAGGAGTGCTGCTGCAATGTTGTGGCTTTTAGTATTCCTATAAGTCCCTTCCAGTCTGGTAGATAAAACCCAAATTCTCCTGACAGATGAGTGTGAGTTGAATCTCCAGGCACCCTGGCAACCAAACGGGTGACTACGATGTTCTGGAATTAGGGGTCTTTTTCTCACACTACATCAGATATATATCTCTCTGTGTGTGTGTGTGTTTATATATATATATATATATACCGTATACATGCGCACACACACATATATACACCTTATCTATCTATCTATCTATCTATCTATCTATCTATCTATCTATCTATCTATCTATCTATCTATCTATCTATCTATCTATCTATCTATCTATCTATCATAGATATACAGATATAAATATGCATATATATACATATGAAGCTGCCTTATACTGAATCAGACCCTTGGTCCATTAAACTGAGGTTTTTCACACCTTTTTGTCTGGACCCTTTTTAGTTGGAAATGCCGGCGATTGAACCTGGGATCTCCTGCTTACTAAGCAGATGCTCTACTACTGAGCCTCCGTCCTTCCCAAATGAAACTCCCTTCCCCAAACTGTAACCCTGGGTCTCCAAAAGAGTCTTCAAGAAGGAATTATTCTAGCAGTTAAATTAAAGATCTGGCACCAACATGACACATATTTAGCATTATATTCAAAGCTGTCTGCTTATGAAAGTAGTATTAATTAATAGGTGAATTAATAGGTATTAATTAATAGGTGAAATTAGCCAACAGCACTTAACAGCATAATTGTAAATAATTTCCTGACGACTTGTACAATTTTGCCTGGAAAAACAAAAGATGAGCTAATGATAATCTGGAAACCTCCAGCAACATGACAAACATTAATTATGGAGTATTATGATGTAATCGTCAAATTTAAGAAACTTTGATGTTTGCACAAAGAATTGGATAGAAGGTTTAGGTTGACATTTGCGGTTTGCATTTTTCTATAGCTGAGGTGAAAAAAATAGCAGAAAAATACCTTATTATTTTTCAGCTATTCTTTTATCTGAACATAGATCTGAGTATTCTTTTCAGCAGTCCAAATTAGCTGAGCCCCAAAAAACCCTGAAAATATTCAGAATTTTTCAGGACCAAATGGAGACTTACTGGGGGGTAGTCTCCCTTTACGTGCCTCCTGGGTGAACTGGCTGCTTGGAGAAGGCATTTAAAGGGACTACAGGACTTTTAAACACCTTTGTAGTTTACTCATAGCTCACCGAAGGCATTTAAAGGGACTGCAATCCATTTAAAGCCGGTTTGGTGTAGTGGTTAAGTGTGCAGACTCTTATCTGGGAGAACCGGGTTTGATTCCCCACTCCTCCACTTGCACCTGCTAGCATGGCCTTGGGTCAGCCATAGCTCTGGCAGAGGTTGTCCTTGAAAGGGCAGCTGCTGTGAGAGCCCTCTCCAGCCCCACCCACCTCACAGGGTGACTGTTGTGGGGGAGGAAGGTAAAGGAGATTGTGAACCGCTCTGAGACTCTTCGGAGTGGAGGGCGGGATATAAATCCAATATCCTCTTCTTCTTCTTAAATGCCTTTCGTCCTTCACTGAAACCAATGGAGGATGGGGCACTTTTCTTTGAGGGCCCATATAATTGGACCCCCTGGTCCAATCTTTTTGAAACCTGAGGGAGGGGTGAGAGCACACGCCAGCAGCTAGGCTGCAAATGTGGTGTTTCTACCTCAAAAAGCAGCCCCCCAACCCCTGGATAATCCTGAATCCCTCCATTATACCTTCCATTATACCCTATAGGGACCATTGACCATAATAGTCCCCATAGGGTATAACAGAGCCAGAAATTTTGAGATAACATACTGTTCTTGAGATTTGGGAATCCTGGAAAATTCCAATGTTTTGGGGGTTCAATATACACAAACCCCAAAAATATTTTTTTGCACACCCCTAGTTGACATCCTTCCAATCCTATAATAATGGATTTTCTAGATGGCTATTTTCATCCGATCTTCTTTGCCAGTCCCATGACAAGAAAATAGAAACACAACACAATGAAGTCCAAAGATAAAAGTAGAACAATACATAATGATTAAATAATTAAAACACTTGGCCAAATCTTTTGAAGGTTCAAGTCTGACTGTCATGCTGTAAGCTCAGATCACATGGTGTTACATGTCCCTATGACTTGGTGTCCATGTTATTTAAACCAATTATAATAAACTTGTCAAAAAATCTATTTGTTTCATCAGTGGAAGTAGAAAGTGTCATCAAGTCAAAGCTGATTTATATTGAACCATTTGGATTTTCAAGACTAGAAATGTTCATAGGTGGCTTGCCATTGCCTGCCTCTGCATAACACCCCTGGACTTTCTTGGTAGTCTTCCAGCCAAATACTAATCAGGGCTGACCCTGTTTAGCTTCCAAGATTTGACAAGATCAGGCTAGCCTGGGAAGTTTCATTAGTAGCCTCCTTACTGATGATATTATATGCATTCATTTCAAAGGGTGAAGGAGAGTTGGATATGTGCATGTTGAACCCATCTCAGCTACTGGTTCATGAGAATGGACTGTACCTGCATGGGCTCTGTCCCTAAGTTCAGAAATACTGCTTTTTCAAATGATCCTGTATATATCTTCTGAATTATCTTCTCATGTTTACAGAGTGGTGCTCATGTGTTACCAACCCACCATTATTTTCTTTATAATTTCGGGACATTGTAATGCTCAGAGAACATTCATAATTTCTTGCTATTTCAGTCTTTTCCGGTCACTTATTTATTCTTCTTTGCCCCCCCCCCAGTCGGAATGAAGAAGCAGACACAAGTGTTGGGTTTAAAACCGGGCCACTTTATTAAAACATTAAATAACTGTAACTGGCAGGGGGGGTGAAACCTGACCAGACAAGCCCTGGGGTCAACCCCGGACCCCGCCTTGTCCAAAGGGCGAGCCACCCTGCCCCCAGCACAAGCCCGCCATATTCGGGTTGTAGCTGAGCGGCCAGGCCTCGAGCCACCACCATCCGGGCCGGCATCAATCCCCATGGAAAGATCCGCCCAGGTGAGGCTCCCTGTGATCTGCAATCCCCGCACTGAGCCGTGTAGCCCATCTACGGTTCATACAGACCACCGCACCAACGGTGCTAGGCCATAGGTGCTCCCCTGGAAAACCCTGTGGCTAACCTCCTCTAGCCTGCGACCAAGACAAATACCGCTAACAATTCCTAACCTACAAGGCAGTACAAGGTAGGCGAAAAACACCCCCACATAAGCCAATTGTGTGGAAGCGAAAAAATTCCTACCTGGCCCCAAATAAGGCGACTGGCAACGCCTGTACTGCCAAAGGGAGGGTGGGTGGGCAGAGAGCCAAAACAAACTGCGTAGCAGGAGGGCGGGAGCCGGGGCTTATAAAGCCCCAACTCCCCGCCCCAGCAAACACCCGTATGTCGGGTGATGCTGCTCCTCCCTCCTTCCGGGAGGGGTAAAGACGGCCCCCAGCCTATATTCCTGCAAGCAGGCTCGGCTGGGTAGGGGCTGGACCTTGCCCCCCCAGTCGGAATGAAGAAGCAGACACAAGTGTTGGATTTAAAACCGGGCCGCTTTATTAAAACATTAAATAACTGTAACTGGCAGGGGGGGTGAAACCTGACCAGACAAGCCCTGGGGTCAACCCCGGACCCCGCCTTGTCCAAAGGGCGAGCCACCCTGCCCCCAGCACAAGCCCGCCATATTCGGGTTGTAGCTGAGCGGCCAGGCCTCGAGCCACCACCATCCGGGCCGGCATCAATCCCCATGGAAAGATCCGCCCAGGTGAGGCTCCCTGTGATCTGCAATCCCCGCACTGAGCCGTGTAGCCCATCTACGGTTCATACAGACCACCGCACCAACGGTGCTAGGCCATAGGTGCTCCCCTGGAAAACCATGTGGCCAACCTCCTCTAGCCACCGCCAATGCCAAGCCACTGCTTTGGCATTAGCGCCCCAATGGTTGGCCCAGAGCCAACCGCACCCCCTGCCGAATCTCATCTAAAAAGGCCCGGTTACCCAAATCAGAAAGGTGAACACCATCCGGCCGATACAGGTCAGCTTGCTCGACCCGTATGGCCGGATGCGGAAGAAAGATTCCCAATCCCCCTTCCATAGCTTTCTGAATAGCCCAATTGGCCTTATGCCTGGCACGTTCAACACCACCCGGTGAAATGGCATGCCTCCACACTCTACGTGGCAAAATTGCCAACCAAACCAAGATAACCCAAGGCCACCTCCGCCGAATTTCCCGGAGGTCAGCCAAGGCCTGCTGGGAGAGAGCTTTCCCACGCAACAGCCCCAAGTCGTTTCCACCTAAATGGACGACAAGAATGTGTGGAGGTGGTGCCTTCCATTCCCTGAAGAGCAGGGGCATGATCCCAGGCCAGCGGAGCCCCCGACGCCCCAGACAATCCACAGTGGCCCACGCACTGAGGCCAAGCTGGGTGCCCGCTGAAGACCGTCTGGCGAAATGGGCAGCCCAGAAAACCATGCTGTGTCCGCAGATGAGAACGCGACGTCTCTCACCATGAGCCCCAGCACCTGAAAAGACAAACAACTGTCAACATGCGATATCAACAATACAACCCACCAGGCCCCCACCTACACCTAGGTGACCAAAGGGCAAACATATGTTTTGTAAGCCGACGACCGCCATCGGCCTATATGCCGAATGGCAGAGGGCGTGTAACCCATGGAAGCGGCTGTGGAGGCCGCCCCAATCCGAAAGGAATGCGTCCCAGATTTGACGCCTTGTAAGCCCAACCTGGCCAGGGCCCTGCTTGTGACCTTCCAAAATTGATATTTGGTGAGAGGGGAGCCGTCAGCATGTCTTAGAAAGGGGCCCCCAAAATTCCCCCTAACGTGAATGTAACGCCGAACAGCCCTAACCGGACATAAGTCCTGTACAGAGCACATACCAATCGTGATGACGGATCCCCTCTGCCTTTGGTCAGTCTTGGACCGGCGAATTGTCAGAACAAGCTGACTATTAGTAATTTTGACATCCTCGGACTGGAGCGCCCTCCCAGAAGTATCAGCCTTGGACTGTACTACCAGCTCACTTACACGCAAGGCCCCCAAAAAGGCCAACAGCGAGGCAGCATGAAACAATGCTGCTTCAAAGGGGGAGGAACAAACACTGGGCCAACCCCCAAACAACCCACGAAGGACAGACGGGGATATAGGTTGCCTGTCGTCAACTCGCTGGGCCCGCTCCCGGGCCCAGCCCTCGAGCATCTTCCTAACCCTAAAATCTCCCGTGTATTCAGGAAAACCACGGGCCTTGCTAGCAAAAGCCAATGCGGCAAGTTGGCCCCGAATGGATTTAAGCCCCAGGCCTCTTTCCTTTTGGTGCACACAGAATTGCATAAAGTGCTCCACAGGAAATGGCCAACAGTCCGGCAGCGCAGCCGCACTTCTGAAATCCCGAAATTGAATGGACGCTCTGTCGTACGCCTTCCTGGTGCTAGGAGCTAGTGCCAACTGAATGGCCCTACCGGCTTCCTTTTCCCAAGACGCCAAAGTTCCTCTGGCATTTTCGCTGGCCAAAGATCTGCTTCTGGGGCCAGTTCCCGAAAATGCTCCATCTGTTGGCGAGACAGAGCATCCGCCACCCCGTTACATACCCCAGGTATGTGCCTAGCCAGGAATAAAATATTCAACCGGAGGCAACGTAGGGTGAAACACCTAACCAAATTCATAACCAACACAGATTTAGAAGTTAAAGAATTGATAACATGGACGACCGCCAAGTTATCACACCAAAAGAGGACCGAATGGTTGGCAAGCTGCTCCCCCCAAAGCCAAACGGCCACCAGGATGGGAAAAAATTCCAAAAAAGTCAGGTCCCTACAGAGCCCACTGTTCAACCATTCCGCGGGCCATTGCTCCGCGCACCAATGTCCTCTGAAAAATACACCAAAACCGTTGGCACTGGAGGCATCAGAAGAAATCTGAAGCTCAGCTTCAACCTTCAGATCCTCCCTTCAAAAAGAAACGCCGTTGAAAGATTCCAAAAACTCCTCCCAGACCTCCAAGTCTGCTCGCATTCCAGCAGTAACGCGGGCCCTGTGATGGGGGAGGCGCAACCGGCCCATAGCGTCACAAAGGCGCCTCAAAAAGGCCCTACCTGGGGCCACCACTTTGCAGGCAAAGTTAAGGTGGCCCACAACCTGCTGTAGTTCCAGCAGCGAAACCTTCCGCTGCCCCTTCAAAGTGGCCAGCCGGACCTTTAGGTCGGCGACCTTGCCCTCAGGCAAACGTGATGTTTGCTGCAGAGTGTCAAGCTCAATGCCCAAAAAAGTGAGGACCGTACTGGGCCCCTCGGTCTTCTCGTGTGCCAATGGCACCCCGAGTTCGAGGGCTAATTCCTGAAAGGCATTCAGCAACCTGGCGCATTGCTCAGACCCCGCTGGACCGACAAAAAGGTAGTCGTCCAGGTAATGCGCCGTAGCACCGACCCCGGTCTTGTGCCTGAGCGCCCATTCCAAGAAGGAGCTAAAGCGCTCAAATGCCGCACAAGAAATCGAGCAACCCATCGGCAATGCCCGGTCCATGTAAAATTTTCCTTCAAAGGAAAAACCCAGCAGATCAAAGTCCCCGGGGTGAACAGGCAAGAGGCGAAAGGCTGACTTAATGTCGCACTTCGCCATCTCTGCCCCAATCCCGCAAGACCGAACCACTTTGACCGCCTGGTCAAAGGAGGTATAACGCACCGAGCATAGTTCCTCGGGGATAGCGTCGTTTACCGATGTTCCCCTAGGGTAAGACAGGTGGTGAATAATGCGATATTCACCAGCAACCTTCTTGGGAACCACCCCCAGGGGGGATACCCTCAATGTGGGAACCGGTGGTGCATCAAAAGGTCCAAGGACCCTTCCTTCCAGGCATTCCTTGGCTATTTTTTCCCGAACCACGTGTTCAAGCCCTACAACAGAACGTAGATTAGGAGCCAAAAAGGGGGCCCTAGGCCCCTGATAGGGAATCCGAAACCCCAAGCTAAACCCATCCTGCAAGTATCGGGCATCCGCCTTGCGCGGGTACATGTGTAACCACCTATTGAGTGCCGTCAGGCAGATGGGGCTGGGCCCCTTTTCCAGGGGGGTGCTGGCCGCCCCCGCCGCTCCCGGGGCACTTGCCACCTGGCCTAGACTTAGATCTGCTGCAGGCCGAAAATGGGTGGGCCCCGCTGCAGAGCGGGCACTCATGTCGGAATTTACAGGGCTTCCTGGGACACACACCCTTGGATGCGAACTCCCAGCAAATGAGCCGGGTTTGAACCGGCTGGCCCGTGGTAACGTGGGCCCCTGTAGAAAACTGTTGTTGGTGTTGTACCCTCTGAACTAGATGGCCGCTGTCAGACCTATCCCCGGCGTTTGGTTTTGCTGGGGACATCAGCTGCAACCACAGCTGTTGGTTTATCTGGTCCCATGGCATTCCAGGGTTGACTGCGGCCCTCATACGGAAAGCCTCGTCATATTGCAGCCAGGCTGCACCGGCGAAGTCCGTATATGCCCGATACACAATGTCTATATACTGAAAGAGAGCTGTCGCCCGAGCCGGCTACGCCCTCGCAATAACTCCAGCATATATCAAAAATCCCGGCAACCAATTTGCCCAGGACCTATCAACTTTTCTCCGTTTCAGCTTTTCCTTCTCCTTGTCATCGAGCTCGTCTTTACTTTTCTTTTCGAGCTCTCTGAATAGGAGACTGAAGACATCCACGTATTCTCCACGGAGAATTTTCTCACGTGTGGAAGCTGTCAAGTGGTCTCCCAAGGGCAAAGATGTATCACCATAAGGGAGAATGTGAAAAGGGATGTTGGCATAAGGGTTAGGGGGGTAAAACCACCCACTGCCCTGAGCTACCGGCCAAGCCCCCTGGAGCTGAGCAAACTGCTGACCGCCCCACGGCAAAATACCAGGGGTGGACGGAGGGGTAGAAACAGCAGGTGGTGCCATAGCGCCTGCCTGCTGGCCAACTGGGGCAAAGACCGTACTGGGCAGGGAGCTCGGTGTATGAAAACCCCAAGTCCATGGCTGAACTGAACCCAACTGCTCGCTAACTCCTGGCTGCCCAACACCCCAAACTACCCCGCCCGGCATCGCCGGGGGGGGGGGAAGTTGAATGGGGCCCCACGGCCACCCCTGACTTGGCTGAAGAAGGGGCTTACCACCATCACTCGGAAAGACACCGATGCCACCAGGTGTCTGCAGCCCACTGCCACCAGATGCGCCGCCACTCGATGCCGCCCCCGATGGGCCTTCCTCAGGATCCTCCTCCTGGTCTGGTTCCAGTGGTGATTCCGGCTCAGCTGGCCCACCCTGCAAGGCAGAAAGACGTGCGAGCACTTCCGCTTCAAAGGTTAGCCGTGCCGAGCGGCCAGAGGCACGGCGGCGACCCTCCCAAATGGGAGCGCCCCTAGCAACTCTTTCCTGCTCCAGGGCGTCCAGCTGATCCATAATGGCCAGCCGCACATGCTCACTTTGCCCAGGCTCTTCAACTGGGGCCCCCTGCTGGCCCCGCCCCCGGGGTGGGCGGGCGGGCTGCTTGCCCTTTGATTTGCCCTGCCCTTTTTTAGGTGCCATCCTACTTGCCACTATAAGCACGGGCCAGAAATCAGGGGTGACTGCTCACAGACACTAAGAGGTTCCCTGCCTGCACCCCCACCCCAAAGGGTACAATGCTGTAGTGGTTAATACAAGTAGGCGTAACCCAGACCCTGCTAAACAGGCCAGAAGCCCAGTCCAACCCCAAACAGCTCACCCAGACTATGGCCTCCCCACGACCAAAGGGGAGGAGGGGTGGTGGGAGGGGGTGCCTGGATGAACAAGCCAAACACATGTTACCCCAGCATCTAGTGCAGGCAGGCTCAAGCAGACCCGACTAAAAGAGTGGGAGGAGGGAGTTGCAGGTACCACCAAGCCTAATCTTCCTGCAGAGAGCTCAGCCTTAATGGTCTCTGGATGAGTAACAAAGCCCCACTCCGACCTAGCACACCCAAAGAAAGGCTGCTGCCTTGTATCTGGCCAGGCGCCTGCTAACAGCCCTCACCAATAGGAGCCGCTGCGCCCTTCCCGCGATCGGCGGGGAAAGAAGAGAGGCAGAGCCTCGCTGCACCTAGTGACGCCGCTCTGAATCAGCCGCGAAACCCGGGGGGGGGGGGTTGGTCAGTAGCAAAGTGCCGCGCTGGCCTCCACCCAGCAACACGGCCGCTAACGGCCCCCGCCGCGCTAAACAGCTGACCCTCGCAAGCGCTGCCTCGCCTGCTGCGCGCACTCCTCGCAGCCCGAGGGGCTGAGGAATATCGAGGCCGCTGCGCACGCCTCCCTGCTCAGCCCGACCAGGTCGCCAACCTAGGGAGGCCGCTCTAGATCGGCTCCGAGACCCGGGGGGTTGGTGAGCAGCTAAGCGGCGCACTAGCCTCCACCCGGCAACCCAGCCGCTCAAGGCCCCCGCCGCGCCAAACAGCTGAGCGTCGCAAGCGCTGCTTCACCTGCCGCGCGCGCTCCTTCGCCTGCCGCGCACGCTCCTCGCAGCCCGAGGGGCTGAGGAATATCGAGGCAGCTGCACTCGCCCCCGGCTCAGGCCGACCAGGCCGCCAACCCCACACGCGCTCCAAAGCACTTAGCCCCACGCTGGCGCCGATGCGACTCCAGAAATCCCGGTCCCGGTCCCTCGTCGGCTCAACGCTCCGCACACGTGGCTCTCAACACAGAGAGCCAAAACAAACTGCGTAGCAGGAGGGCAGGAGCCGGGGCTTATAAAGCCCCAACTCCCCGCCCCAGCAAACACCCGTATGTCGGGTGATGCTGCTCCTCCCTCCTTCCGGGAGGGGCAAAGACGGCCCCCAGCCTATATTCCTGCAAGCAGGCTCGGCTGGGTAGGGGCCGGACCTTATATTTTGAATGCTCACAGTCTAATCTCTGTACCCACATTCAGCCTATTCTGTCATTCTTAAAAGAAGAAGTAAAGAGGAGGGTGCTGTGGTTGATTCCTTTATCCCCAAAGTGAGCTCCAGAACTAGCAAAAGTGGGATACAGCAATGGACCAAACAAGTTTTTAAATGGCAAAACAGTAAAGAGTAGGGATGGACACAGACCAGGAAAGCCCAGTTAGGTTCAGGGTTCACAAACTGGATATCCCTGAACTGAACCCTCAAACCAAACTCTTGAGCAAAACCTGCCTAAACTGAACTGATTCAGGGTCCCCCTGGTGACGTGTTCATGTAATTTCCAGGTGATGTTGGGTGCTGCCCCCAGCACAGCTGCATCATCCAGAAGTGAAGCAGGCACATTGGCAACCTGATGCATGCACATCACTTCCAGGTAGCATCAGGCACCAGACCTGCATTACCCAGAACTGATGTGAGCATGTTAGGTGACATGCCCATGTCACTTCCAGATGATGCAGGTGTGCCGGGATGGTGCTTGACATTGCCCGGAAGAGGTGTGCATGGGGATGAACACCCAAGCTGAGCAGAAACTCAGTGAGTGTTTGGGGAAGGCTCCTTCCCTTAAACTCGATCTGGGGTTCATGAACTGGCTGTGCCTGTCCCTAGTAAAAAGTGCTAGTGTGCTAGTTCTTTAGCAGGAGGTAGTCTGACTAGTCCGTGGCAGTGGATCTACTGAGAGAGTAATACAGAAAACAGGAGACTTGAGGGTGGGTGGGGAGCTTGCCCGTAGCTGCAGTGGGGTCCAGGGGGGCCCAGGCCACTCCATCCAACCTCCCCTTCTATCTGTATGGCCCCTCCATTGGAGGGTCTCCAATCTGTCCCCTTTGCTCACCACCACTCACCATCGCTCTGCACAAGTGCAGCATTGCTACTGTAGGGGCTTTAGATCAGGATGGGGGTGGGGGGTGGGGAGAAGCCTATTTGCATCCAGATCGCCCGGAAGATCTGGGGGGGGGGTAAATCCCCCAGATTTACTGAGACAGCATAGACAAATGTGGGGTGGGGGTGGGGCTGTCACTTTACTTGAGAAGCAGAGAAAATGTTTAGGGCTAAAGTGGGTGGCCCCCTTCCCCTCCAAAAAACAAAAAATGTTGCTGCGGGCTCCACCAAACATGAAATCCTGGCTATGGCCCTGGTGGGGAAACCTGGGATGGTCACAGAATTTCCAGGCTCCTGCATGGGCAGGAATGGGAACTTGTGAGACCCATTTCATCACAGTTATTTTAAAAAGCCCTTTTTTGTTTTCACTGTACATTCATTATTGACGATCAAAGCTTTGGGATGCAACTGCAAAAATTGAGAGAAGCTTCTTTAAAATGAAAATTGTATCTAGAGAAAGGTGAAAAGAGAAGCAGAAGATGAGAAGAGGAGACGGAGAGATTGGATTTATACCCTGCCCTTCATTCAGAGTCTCAGAGCGGCTTACAATCTCCTTTCGTTTCCTCTCCCCACAGCAGGCACCCTGTGAGGTAGGTGGGGCTGAGAAAGTTCTTTAAGAACTGCTCTTGAGAGAATTGTGACTGGCCCAAGATCACCCAGCAGCTGCATGTGGAGGAGGGAATCAAACCTGGTTCTCCAGTTCAGAGTCTGCTGCTCTTAACTACTACACCAAACTTGCTCTCAAGAGAGAGCTGCTAACTCTCTGTAGCTGTCCATATGTGCTTTCATTTTTGTAAACAACTGTATTTATTTCCTTAATTTATTCTCCACCTTCCACACAACAGGGACTCAAAATAGATAACATCGCCCCCCTCCTCCATTCCATCCTCACAACAACCCTTTGAAGTAGGTTAGACTGAGTGCAAATTTCTGTAGCAGGGCAGGAATTCAAACCTGGTCTTTCAGGTCATATTCCAGCATTACCACAACACCAGCATATGCATATGTTGGACCCATACTTTTTATATCAGAACAAGTGTTCAAAATGGAGTGGCGTTTTTTCCCCTTTGGGCTTCTCTTGCATAAGACCTGGCAGCTGCACCTGCTCCAAAGGGCTGGGAGGGAGTAGAGGAAGCCTGTGCCTACTGATGGTACAGAAAGGGCATGCTGGCTTTAACAATGTATTTGGAGCCCAGGTTTCTACTGTGAGAGTTCTCAGCCATGAGTACAGTCAGCAGCCACTAGGCTCTAACAGCTAGCGAAGAGTTGGCAAGCAACTGCTACAGTACAACCAATAGCACAGTAAGAGGCCAAGCAATACAAAGTCTCCTTTCTCATCCCAAAATGCTCAGAACAAGGATCAGATTGCAAACAAATTATGCCACCTACTGGTAAGCCTTTTCTATCAGGGTACTGCTTGCTGCCAATTCTCCAAGGAGAACCATGGCACAGTGCTCCTGAAAGGGACAGAAGGAAAAAAGGAAAGGGGACTACCTTTGTGCCAGACAGCTGTTTGGTGCTGCTGAAGAGGCAGTCTCTAGCAATTGGGAGAGACTATGGCTCAGGGGTGAGCCTCCTTTCTTCTTCACCTGCTGAAGGCCTCAGGTTCAGTGGCCAGTTTAAGGGTCTCAGCAGGCAGCTGTTGCAAAAGATGTGTCTATAGCCAAAAGCTCTGGCAAACCATATATGCACCAATTCTCAGATTAATTTTAGAAAATTTCCATTTTAAAGTGGAAGGAAGGCAAAGCTAAACATTGAAAGAGCCAGTCCATGAAACAATAATAAAATGTGTGACATCTACTCATCTATAATTTTCCAGAATAGCAAAGGCCTTTGTCCATATGAGCAGCTTAAATTGAGTAGAGGCATCAACAACATTTGGGATAATGGTGGAAACCATTCCCTGATTCAACATGCAAATTGGGTTGCAGTATCATTCAGCCCCATGTAGCTACTTCAGATCCACATGGCTACATGCAGATGCCTAATCCATTGCACTAGAAAAGATCAAGATCATAAAGCTGGCTATTCCATTCATGTTTATCCTGTAGGCCTCATGGGTGGGCAAAAACAAATCTGAATTCCGGCTGTCATTTTAAAAACCTGAGTAAAATTCTTTAATTGAACCTAATTGTGCTAGGGAATCAATAGTGATTTCCTCTGGTTTCAATAAGAAACACAATGCTGGATACAAATTATTTTGTCCACTGCACCCCCACTCTCAATAGGGATGAGATCTTAAAGGGCTATAATCTTTTCTCAAAGAATCTTCCCTTGCAAATATTAGGCCAATAGAAGAAAATACCCATGTTCTATAGGCAGGAAAAAAAATCTCACTTTCCAGAGGTGGCAGAGGGACATTTGAATTGTTGTATGTGAGCTTTTACCCTCATTTCCTAACATTATGTGGTGGAGATGATTTTATTTGTTTTACAAAAGTTGATTTTGTAGGTAAGCTCTGGATCCCACCTGCTTCGGCACCTCATGTTGTTTCATTCCATTTCCACAATATTTTTCTTCTGGCTAAATTGACTTCCAGTATTGGAGCCAGATTGGGAGAAAACTAATTTCAAACAGCTAAGATCAACACTGTGGGGATAGTAGAACCAGTAAGTTTTATTTAAAAATAGATCATCCAACTTTACACATTAACTGGCAGACTTGTGTGTATTTCTCCCCCCTTCCCCATGGTTGCAATGTGTTTAAATACCTCTGAGAGATCTCAGATTTGTCACACAGAGAGTTAGTGTGATCCTTCACCATCAACGGTCTCTCTCACATCTGCCATATATGTGTATTAACTCTTCAGTGCTATTGGGAGGCAGGTCTACAGCACAAAGTAGCTGCTTATCATCAGGTGCAGGGGTGAGAGGTTAGCCTCTGCCTGTATCCCCCTTTTTCTTCATGCACAGCCTGCCTGTCAGACCTTTTGGCTATAAAATGAAAGAAAAGCTCCAGGGTAACAAAAGAATACTTAACAACACTCTAATGTATTTGACATTTGTAATTAAGAACAATATGTAAAGTAACAAAGCCCACTATAACAAGGAAAATTCTACAAACAACAAAGTAATACAACAAGCAGTGTGACACAGTGCAGTAACTCAGTACAAATGCAGGTTGCTCTTAACAAATAGATATCAAGCCAGTTCAAATGTGTGGCTCAACCAACAGTATTCTTCTCTGGCCACTTCACACTGGACCACCTTAAGAAAGCAGAACTGTACCGGTGATTGATAATATATGGTTTTGGGTAGTCTTAGTCTTCAGCTCCCATCAATGTCCCCATGTCTGAAACACATTCCAAGAGGGGGAAAAATATTCTGGCTGTCAGGACGTCTATCGCCTTCCTTTGGATTGAAATATGACCCCTCTACTCCTAGGCTCAGACCTTTTGGTCTGTTTCTTTGCAGCAGGTAGATTTCTAAACATTGGTGGGAGAATGACAAATATAACCTGAGACCAGCCAAGACTTCACCTCTGCCCTGCCATTAAGCATGTGCATTCATAACTTTCTGTCCCAGCCCAGCCAGTAGTAGCCATAACTTCAGAAACAAAATGACTGTCACAAAAATCCATATAGTTTCAGGAAGTCATCTCCAAAGCAGTAAGATTTGTAATGATTTGCAGAAAATGGGATCTCTGAACACAGAAATGGCAATTGTCCATCCTCTTTAGATGGAAGATGGGCTAAGTTCTGGTTGAAAAATATCCCTGTAAGGTACATACCTGCTCAGATGCTCTACCCTTGCTGCCCTGGGAGATCAGAATGCTTCTCATTCCTCCCAAGTGTCAGAAACAATTCTGTTCTAATTTGGTTTGTTTACTATATTTACTAGTGAGTGTTATTTCAGTGAAACCTTGATTAGAAATTTAATGGACATGAGGTTTCTGAAACCTTTCTGTATAGCACAAAAAAGTTCACATATTGACTCTGCTCACAAGCAGTTAGAGCACCTGTACAAACTAGATTTTTATTACCTGCCAGATGTGAGGTCATGATAGATGTTGTAGAAGGAGTGATGTTAAATAAATGAAATACCATATTTATAAAATATATAAAGATGCTCATGGCTTCAAAACTCTTAAACATCAGATTGAAAAGACTGGGATGGAGCCTACCTTTTCCAAAGATCAGATGGTTACCAGCAGGTCTCATTTTGGATAGGAGCTCACAGGAGCAGAGCTCCAGAACCTCTAATTTTTATTGTGCTCTTTCTTTCTTACCCCTCCCCCAAGTACTCACTTCTGGGCTGCATTGTTCAAACCCCCTGCTGAGCAGATATAATTCGGCCCCCACCCAGCCGAGCGGCCATCGGCCGCATTAGGCTGGGGGCCGTCCATTGCCTCCCCGGAAGGAGGAGACAGTGGACTCTTCTTTTTTGTAGGCGGTGGCGTGGACGGCCTTATAAGGCCGGCCCTGCCTCCCGTGGCGCAGTTGGAATCACACTCTTGGCCCGATCAGCTGCACATCAGCTGTGCGGTCTGTGGGCCCCGATCACGTGTGGGTTTTTTTGGCGTGTTTTACATGCCAGGGAGCAGTGCGTGCCTGGGCAGCGGCACGAGGAGCCGCGGCCCAGCTGATTTCCCCCCCCTCCTCGCGGGGGTCAGCTTCGTGTGTGTAGTGGGAGAAGCGGCACACAGCTCATCAAAAAGGTTTGCCAGACCAGCAGCTGCTTGTCCAGAAGGACAGGCTGTGGATCTGGGGTGGGACCTCTGCTTGGTGCACAGAGGGCCCTGGGCTCTGTCCCGTGCATCTACAGAAAAGGGGACTTTGGCCGTGCATGTCTGGGCAGCGGCACGAGGAGCCGCGGCCCAGCTGATTCCCCCCCCCACGGGGGCCAGCTTCGGCTGCGTAGTAGGAGAAGCTGTGCGCAGCAGAGGCGCGTTGGAAAGCTTTGCCGAACTGTGGCTCTGGGGTGGGACCTCTGCTTGGCATGCAGAGGGCCCTGGGTTCTGTCCCGCACATCCCCAGTTAAAGGGGACTTTGGGCTGGGGACGCTGGGAGTCGCTGCCAGTCTGAAAGGGGGAGCCTTTAATCTATCCCCCCCCTTCAAATCACATTAGGCCTTGCCCAGGTGGCCAATGGTTAGTCCCGGTAAGGACTTTGATCAGAATGTTTTTTCTGGACGGTCCAGGCTGGCCTGGTATTACCAGGTCTCGGAAGCTGAGCAGGGTGGTCCCTGGTGGTTGCTCGGATGGGAGAACACCAAGGAAGTTCACGGCTGCTATGCTGAGGCAGGAGTGGCAAACCACAATTATATTAAGGTCATGAAAGGGTGCTTGGGTGTAGGCATAGTTGGCCTGAGCGCCCCCCCCCCGTTTGCAACTTATTTATCGTGCTCGCGGGGCATTTATCAGGGGCTTGTGCCACTTTGGCTGTCGGCTTAGCATTACATGGGGCCTGAGAAAGGACACAGGGCCACCCATGTGGATGGCGGCCCATCCATATATTCAACATGGCCCAGTGGTAGAGCATCTGCTTGGTATGCTGAGGGTCTGCCCTGGCCTGGTTGGCCTGGGAGGGCTTAATCTGGTTGGATCTCAGTAGCTGAGTAGGGTTGTCTCTGGCAAGTATTTAGATGGGTGACCTCCTTGGATCACCAGGGTTGGGAGGCCAGTGGTAGGTTTTATTCTGCCACCTCGCTGTATATCCTCCATGCCCCCTATAGGGGTTAGTCCCGAGAGGTCGCCATGTCTTCCAGATGCATAAACACTTTTATACTCTAAATCCCTGGCTTCTCCAAAAAAGGGTCTATGCAAATAGGTGTGGAATACATCAGCATGAGACCCGGTGAGCCACTGCCAGTCTGGGTAGATTACTGATTTTGATGGACCAAGGGTCTGATTCAGTATATGGCAGCTTCATATGTTTAGGGCCTTTAGTGATGACATCGAATCAGTTTAGCAGTTCTCCTCCTTTTTCTTGGCACCCGGGTTTAGGCGGTGTAGGACAGGCGTAGCTTGGGGGTCGCCGGGCCTTTGGCAGTCAGGAGCGTGCTGCCGTGGGGTTGGCAGAAAACTGCCCCCCCTTTTGGTATCCTGTGTGGGCTATGCAATAGTGTGGGGGTTGGGGATTCCTCCTCCCCCCACCCCGGTCCCTTATAGCGCAGTGGCTTTTCATGTGCTACCCTTCAGGGAGCCGTCTATGCTGCTGGGTGATCATCTTACAGTGGCTAGGGAGAAGATTTTAAAAGGGGAATACGTAGAGGTTTTCAGCCTTTTACACAGGGAATTGGAAAAGAAGTCCAAAGGGGAGCAGGACGAAAAGGATAAAGAGAAGATGAAGCAGAAAGAGGTTGATAGGTCATGGTTGAAATGGCTACTGGGATTCTTCATTTATGCAGGGGTTATTGACAGGGCCCAGCCGTGGACGGTCGCCCCCTCCCCTTCTTTCAGTATTGTGATTTTTATCGTGCGTATAGCAATTTTAAGGGGGGCATAGCTGCAGTATAATGAGGAACTCCCTATGTGAGCAGCTGTTAATCCTGGTCTCTCATGGGACTGGATTGGTCAGCGACTTTGGTTGCTCATCTCGTTCAGAAGATAGTCATTTTCCTAGCACCCACACTGTTGCAGGGCAGTTTGTTCAGCTAAGGGCTTGCTGGGAGTTTACCTCCCTAGGTGTGTGCGGCAGAAAAGCCTGTGGGTGCAGGCTTTAATGTCCATTGAGTGGTGGCCCCCAGGCCTTTATGGCCTGTAATAGATCCAAGCCATAAGGGGCTAACAAGCGGCATGGGGGGCGAGCCCAGCCGGCATCCTGGAAAAGGGGCCTAGCCCCATGCAAGTGAGGGTTTTTAGAGAGTGGTTGCAGGTTTACCCGCGGGTAGATGTGTGTGGTTATTTTGGGGCGAGTTTTTACGAGCGTTTAGAATTTCTTGTACCCCGTTTTCTTGCTCAAACTTGCGGTCAGTGCGCGATTTGGAGCAAGTTGTTAGGGCCAAGATTAGGAGGGAGTGAGCTGAGGGGCAAGTCCTTCGTCCTCTCGTGGCCCCTCCGGTGACACATTGGCGGGTGTCACCTTTGGGTGTTGTCCCCAAGAAGGCCGTGGGTGAGTTTCATCTTATCCATCGTTATCCTACCTCAGGGGGCGGTCGGTCAACGATGCCATCCTGGCTGAGTTGTGTTTTTTGGGTAATGCTTATGATGGTTTATGGCGTTTTAACGGGTGGCAGCAAGTCGGGTGTTCCTTGGCCAAAGAGAAGATAGAGGGCCCAGCTACAGTTTTGACTCTTTTGGGGATTGAGCTGGATACAGTGTGCCAGTGATCCTGGTTGCCGCTAGATCAGTTGGAGAACTTGTGGCCGTGTGTGACGGCGGTGAAGGTTAAGCATAAGGCCACCCTCCTCGAGTTATAGCATTGGGGCATTGGTGTGCCGAACGTTGGCCAAAGGAGTGGTTGGGCTCCAAGTTATGCCGTAAGTTGACTTTTGGAGTTCTTTACCATAGTGGTAACTATATTCTTCGGGGTCACTCCCTGGCCAATCACACAGTGCAGTTTGGGTGTGACAACATGGCAGTTGTCCATGTCATCAACAGTCTTGCCTCTAGGTCCCCACCTGTCATGAGGTGGGTCAGGGCGCTTATACTGAGCTGTTTTAGGTTAATGTTTTGTTTTGGCAAAGCACGTGCTGGGCATTAGTAATGGAGTGGTGGACCCCCTGTCCCGCCAATAGATGGGGCATTTTCATCAACTAACTCCAGATTTTTTCCCGTGTGCATCCCTGCGGGTGTGGCAGATTAGACGGATGAAGTTAGACTAGTGATTCACCGTGCCTTAGCAGTGGCTCTGGTGGAGCACCTGCTGCAGTTTTGTGTTAGCAGAAGTAGGGGGGGGGGGTCTTTCGGTGACATCCATCACTGGCCAGCTTACGGCAGTGGCCTTCCTCAGAAGGCCCGGGGCTATTCAGAGGTGACTAAAGACCTCTGTATTGTGAAAATGTTGGAAGGTGGTTTCAGGAGGTGGGCCGACCGGCAGACCGTCGCCAGCCGATTTCCCATCTATCCTGCAGGCTATATGCCACCTGGGCCCTGGTTTGTGCCTCTGTGTTTAATTGGCGCTATGTCATGCAGCCCCCTTGATGGGTTTTGTGGATGTCTGAGCTAGTGGTGCTCTTCCGCACCGACTTGTTGGCTTGGACATTCCAGGTGGGGAATGTTAAGCTCTTGGAGGGCCAGGTTTCTTTGCTGGTTCGTCGATACAAGACAGATCAGCGGCAACGGGTTTGCACGGTCACATTAGGACCTTGCGCAGAAGAGGAGTTGCGTCTGGTGACGGCCCTCAAACATTAAGTTGAGTTGAGAGGGTCGGCAGAGGGTCCATGGTTTGTCATAATGACTCCACCCCCTTGATTAAATTTTGAGTTTGGTCCATCACGAGTTGGTCCTTGGCAAGAATTGGGCCTGAGTGGCGTGAAATTCGGTACTCATTCATTTAGGATCGGGGCAGCATCAGTAGCTGCTGCTATGGTTATGAGGTTGATGCCATTCATCGGGTGGGACGGCGGAGATCTGGTGATTATCAGACCTACATACGGCATTTACGCTCGTTGGGTGATAATCCATTTTCACTTTTATACAGATTAATTTGTACTGTTGGGATGTGTCCTAACGGTTTTTTATTTTCTAGGTGCTGTGGCTGGCGTGGAAAAAAGGATGATCCTCATTTGTGGCCACAGTATTATCTTTTGGGCGGCACATCATGCTCGTAGGGCACCAGCGGTTCTCAGTGAAGCCTGAGTAAGTGGGCTGTCATTAAGTTGCGGGGCCGGTGGGGCATGAGGGGGTCGGGGCTCTTCCACTTCTTTGGGGAAAGTGGGGGCCCCCCGCCACATTTGTGGTGATTCACTTGGGGGAGAACGATTTGGGCTTACTCATGGGTAAGGCCCTTTCGTGTCAGGCCCAAGATGGTATCACCAGGATTGGTAGTATGTGCCCGGGCATCCTCAGCCTGTGGTCAGACATGCTGCCGTGCTGGCAGTGGCGGGCAGCTTGGGACCCAGCAGGTTCAAGCGGGGCCTGGAAGAAGGCTAACAGGGCCTTGCGGATAGCCCCGGAGGAGAGTTGGGTTTTTTATGTGTCACATCCATTCATAAAGGTCTGTTGCGAGGGTTTGCACAGGCCGGATGGGGTCCATGCTTTGTTAAAGGGCAAAAGGCCTTGTGGCTGAGTTAAGGCAAGGGCTAGAACATGTTCCTGGTTAGGTGGGAGACAGTTGCCTAAGCTGAGGCTTGGCTCTGTCTGTGGCTGTTTATTGTTGGGAGCATGTTGTGTGGGGTATTGGTGAGTTCCCGCGGCACTGCACCATTTGAGTGAATGGCGTCCCTGGGGTGACCATTAAGCTGTACGGCCCAAGGTTGGCTCCAGGGAGCCTTGGGATCCCGCCACTTGGAATTGTCCACATCTCTGGCTGTACGGCTTGGGGGATGGTGGAGCGCGGGTGAATGTGATCTTGTGCCTGGCCGGCTGGGTTTGAGCCGTTGGGTTGGCTCCCACCCGGGGCCTGGGGTTTGCCCAGTTCCAGGTTAAGGATGCGGTCTGGTTGACCCCTGGCTTAACCTGTCCCCACTGTTTTTCCCCTTGCTGTTTAAAGTTAATAAAGTGGCTCTTTAATTCATATCTTGTTGTCTGTATCATTATTCCGACTGGGGTGGCAATTCGGCCCCCACCCAGCCGAGCGGCCAATCGGCAGCGTTAGGCTGGGGGCCGTCCATTGCCTCCCCAGAAGGAGGAGACAGTGGACTCTTCTTTTTTGTAGGCGGGGGCGTGGACGGCCTTATAAGGCCGACCCTGCCTCCCGTGGCGCAGTTGGAATCGTGCTCTCAGCCTGCCCGCCCGCCTGTCATGCAGTGCAGGAATTAGGCTGGTTGTCTTATTAGGGGCCAGGTAGGAATTTTTCACCTTCAAACATATTGGCCGGTTTGGGGTGTGTTTTTGCCTACCTTGTACAGTTGTCGATTGGCGCTGGCAATTGGCTTGGGTGGTGCTGTTAAATAGGTTGGTCACTGGCTGTTTATTGTTGGGAACATGTTGTGTGGGGTATTGGTGAGCTCCTGCGGCACTGCACCATTTGAGTGAATGGCATCTCTGGGGTGACCGTTAAGCTGTACGGCCCAAGGTTGGCTCCAGGGAGCCTTGGGATCCTGCCACTTGGAATTGTCCACATCCCGGGCTTGTACAGCTTGGGGGATGGTGGAGCGCAGGTGAATGGGATCTTGTGCCTGGCTGGCCGGGTTTGAGCCGTTGGATTGGCTCCCACCCGGGGCCTGGGGCTCGCCCAGTTCCAGGTTAAGGAGGTGGTCCAGTTGACCCCTGGCTTAACCTGTCCCCACTGTTTTTCCCCTTGCCGTTTAAAGTTAATAAAGTGGCCCTTTAATCCATATCTTGTTGTCTGTCTCGTTATTCCAACTGGGGTGGCAATTTAGTACATCTTCTGGTAATGTCAGGGGTGTGTGGCATATGCAAATGAGTTGTGCTAATGAGCCCCACTACCTCTTTTTCTACAAAATTACCCCTGGTTACCAGTATGCATGAAAATTATGACCTCTTAGAACTGCAGTCAATGATATTTGTTCTTTATTCCTATTAAATATAGTCTGGTTTCTTTTCATTTCTCTCTATTCCTATTAAACCAGTAATTCAGTCTTTTGCAAGAGTAACAGGAGAAGCAGATTTTGAGACTGTGGCAACAGCACTCTCCTGAGTTGCAGTATCCAAGGGCAGAGTATATACAGAGTAGATCTAAAATCTGAAAATCTAGCAGTACCATTTACAGAACTATGGAAAAAGAACGTGTCTACCATGTAAAAAGTTTGGGATAATACTGAAACTTATTTAGTTAAGTAACAGAAAAAAGTAGTTTGAAAATTGTGTGGGCTTTTCTAAATTACCACACTCCAGCCCAAACTGTAATCATCTTCTGTATGATGACATTATTAATAGATGGATAATTTTTTTGAAAAGGGATGTAACACAGGCAGAACAGCAAAAAAAATTCCTGGCAGCACAGAGACTACTGGAAATAGTGCTCTGAACCAGCCAATAGAAGTTGTGAGCTGGGGACCAACAATCTCTTTAAAGTTTGACAGTTGGGCTTTTGCCAGTCAAAAATTTGGGATTGGGGAGTGAGGGAGAAGAGTATGCTGGAATGGTTATCATAAGAAAGTGGGCTAAGGTCAATGCCCTGAAACGAGAACTGCCTTAGAACTAGGTGAGCACCCTATTGGTCTGAAGCAGTAGAACAGATTTTGAGTCCAATAGCACTTTTAAGACCAACAGGAAGTGTGTGTGCACATGAAAGCTCATACCCTGAATAAACCTTTATTGGTTTTAAAGGTGCCACTGGACTCAAAATCCGCCTTAGAACTGGGAACATTATGGAATTGCAGTTGGGTGCTGCAAATTAATTGTAGCATTTAACAAAAGTGTGACATACTAATAAACCTGGCATGTAGTGTTTAAAAATTTCTGCTCCACTTCATTATGTTTACTGTTCATATTTACTTCATTTTTTGTTTTGTTTTTTCAATTTTCTTTTTTAAAAAAATCCTCCCTGTGTCAGTTTCTCCCATATCTGAGGGCAAAACTAGATGAGACAGTCATATCTGAGTTCGCACTAGAACATACCACCATTGTAGAGGATGAATTCTCTCTCAGGAACTTTTAAACAGGGCTGGGGGATTTTAGTTGCTAATACACCCTCTGACTCCATTTTGGGTCAGAAAAACTAAGCAGGGGGAAGGCAGCATCCCTTCCTCCCCCTGCACCATGGTGGTCCAGACCAGAACTGGGTTCCAGTGAAACAGATTAAACGAGTATTAGCCAAAATTCCCTTTTCAAGTGAATTTGGGGAATTGGCAAGATGTAAAAATTAGTGCAGGGTCAATAACCTATGTATACTAGAGTCAGTATTTCCCAGGAACCCTTAAGTCAATGATGAGATATTGGGTATAAAGCAACTTATATTTATTAAAGGAAACTCAAGCATAAAAGAGAAAAATCATACATTTATCATACAGTTCAGAATTATGAAAAATAGCTAAGAAAAGATAGGGACATTTGCATTAGCAGGAGTATTGTTGGTGGGTGATACGTTACCTGTCCAGATGAGAAGCAGTTTCAGCAGTGAGAGGGGGAGGGGGGAACTGTAAGAGGCTCAGACTCACACAGACAAGGACCCAAACTGATCAGGGGTGGGGGTGGCTCTTTTTGCAAGGTAGCTGTCAGGAAAAAGTCACACCTGAATGGCAGGAGGGTCTGCTTTAAACAGCCAGTTTTGTAACCTGGGGCACATTCCCATGATGGGATTTCCTGGCAGGATAATGGTTCCCAGGAAATTTAACAATAGCACCCACAGAGCAATTAAGGTGTCTCTGAGTAGAAACATACACTAGATAAAGAAAACCGGAATGGACAATTTAGGGTCTAATGGTTGGTGATGGTGACATCTCTTGAGGAATGTGGGGAAACAAAGGAAGAGGGGAGATGAGTAGCAGGATCTGGCTGATGATAACTGTGGGATGATGAAATTAGTCTAGCAATGTTCTATTGACAGATGCACCATTTGGATGGGTGGCAGAAAGACTCCTTTCTTCACCAGCGATTGTTATGATTGCCTCACATCAGTTTCTTTGTCTCTGGCTAGGCAGCTGACATCTCCATGATTAAAGCTGATGCAAGAACCTTGGAATGCAGTACATGGTGAAAACGCAGCCTCTTCATGGCTGCTACAGGAAAATAGTGTGTTGTTTTGAAATATCCAGGAACATGGCTTCCCCTAGGCCTGCTGTTGGTCTTGTCTCCATGTAGACAGGGTTGCAGGCATCTGTAAAAGGGGCTGGACACCTAAGGGAGACGCCTGGTCTGAAGTCTTTACAGTTTCTGTAGGCAAAACAGCGCAGAGCATAATAGTCCCAGTGAGGGGTGCTTTGTGCAATATTTGGCTCAACACCAAAATAGTCCAACAGGGCCAAGTGCCCAAATGCTAATCTGGCAGGAGTGCCAGTCTCTGTGCAGTCCATTAAAGTCCAAAGTGAAATGTGGAGGTTGCTGGAAATCATGGTTCTTCAGCAACATGAGTTTCTGGGAAGGAACTCAGTCTCTAAAATGGTGGTGCATCCCCAGGGTGAATTTAAGGATGCCTGTATCATTTAGTTGGGCCCTCATTTATTGGTTGAGGTTCAGACTCTATCTGAATCTTAATTAGGGTTGCCAGGTCTGACTCAAGAAATATCTGGGGATTTTGGGCATGACAAGCATGACTGAACTTCAAAGGGAGTTCTGGCAATCACATTTAATGGGATACACACCTTTTAAATGCTTTCCGTCAATTGGAAATAATGAAGGATAGGGGCACCTTCTTCTGGGGCTCATAGAATTGGACCCCTGGTCCAATCTTTGAATCTTAGGAGGTGTTTTGAGGAGAGGCACCAGATGTTATGCTGAAAATTTTGTGCCTCTACCTCAAAAAACTGCCCCCTAGAGCCCCAGATACCCACAAATCAATTCTCTATTATACCTATGAGAATTTGTTTTCATAGGGTATAATGGAGTGCCTAGCAGATATTCTCCCCCCCCCACACACACACACTTTCTGATAACCCAGAAGCAGGGGGATGGCCTCCAAACTGGGGGATCCCCTGCCCCCACCTTGGGAATGGCAACCCTAATTTAATTCCCAGTGAGGTTCTCCTATATGGTGGCAAAAATGGGAAAATGATAGAAAATCTTTTGGGGTAGTTTCTAGCTCCGGGAAACTTTCACAAAAAGCAATGATTTACCAAACTAGGGATGAGTCCAAATTATATTTTATAACAGTATGTGCAGTGAAAGGGGATGTGTCCTTTTGATGCATCAGGGCCTGTTCACAGGGTCAGTGGGATAGGTCAATATAGTATTTTTATTTGCCAATGCAATCAGTGCTGCTTGTCTTCTACCCCACCCCCCGGCCAAAAAAAAAAAAATACAATCTAACCATTTCAATATGGGCACAATTTCAGCCTTTGTAATCTGTGGATCAGACTCTTTAAAGATCTTGATCTCTATTTCCCTACATCAAATGAATAGTATCACCAAGAGCTGAGCTCTGTTATAAAAATGTACAGATAGCTAAGGAATCCCTTAAACTGTCTTCATTCCCCACCCCACCCTGGAAGCATGATAAAACCTATGGACATAGATTCATTGAGAGTTAAATGCAGTATAGAGATTATATCTCCATGAATACTAATGAATAGCAACGAACAAACATGTGACTGTCCTCGTTCCTTATATACAATGAATCAGCCACAAGATAATTACAGAGCAGTTATATTTATAAGAATGGGGCACTTCAGAATTGTTATCTCCATATGGACCAGCATTCTATAAATAATCCTAATTGATAATAATCACTACTGGAATGATTTGCTAGATTTGCAAAGACATGAAAAGGGCAAACTAAAATAATTGTTATTCAGTGATTTTTTTTTTTAGGTAAGCCTCAGAGAAATGTAGTGATGTGCATCCAGCTATATCTGAGCCATCCCACCCCCCCCCTCCAAAAAAAACCTTATTGGTATTTTGCAGCTATTCTTTCAGCCAGATATAGATTTGGACTTTTTTTTTTTGGCTATACAAAATGGCCAAGCCCAAAAATATTCAGGATAGTCAAAATTACAGGGTGTTTAAAGGGATTGCAATTCCTTTAAATGCCTTTGAGGTGAACTCATCATTTGGAGAAGGTATTTAAATGGATTGCAAGTCTTTTAAATGTCTTTGGAGTTCACTGCAGTTTGGAGAAGGCATTTAAAAAGACTACAATCCCTTGAAATGCTTTCTCCCCTGCACTGGGACCAATTGAGGATGAGGACACCTTCCTTGGGGACCCATAGAATTAGATCCCTGGTCCAATCTTTTTGAAACCTTGGGAGGGGGGTAGGACAGGCACCAGCAGCTATGCTGCACATTTGATGCATCTATCATAGAAAACACTCCCTTGAGCCCCAGATATCCCCAGATTGATACTTCATTATACTCTAGGGAGCCACTGACTATAATGGTCCCCATAGAGTCTAATGGAAAAATTTGGGATTTCTGAAAAATTCTGAATCCAAATACTGTACTGTTATTGGGATTTGGAAATATTGGGAAATACCAATATACCCAAATCTGAAAAATATCAATTTTTGCACACCTCTAAAGAGATGCTAGAATTCAAAATTTTGAATCAGTTAAAAACTATAGGGAGCAAAAAAATGGAGCAGACTTAGTAATTGAACAGCATGTATATCACTAAAGCCAAGCCTGTCAAAGGAACAAAGCATTTTCTGCTTGACAATAAAACACAATGGGTTCCATCCAACCAGCTTTTTCCACTAGGAGGAGGGGGTATGTGAAAACATGTAACCAATATGCTGAATCAGATCATTGGTCCATCACAGTTAGGTGGCTTTCCAGGTTCTCAGGTTAGTCTTTCATTTCATCTACTGCCTGGTGCTTGCTGGAGATGCCATAGCTTGAACCTAGGACCTTCTGTATGCCAAACAGGTGTTTTGCCACTGAAACATAGCCCCAAAAAGCTATGCTTAGCATCATGGCACTTCCATGAACAAATGCCATGTGTGCTGGAGGCTGGAGAAAGGAGGGATTTGAGTAAGATTGAACAAAAACATTGACTGTATCCAAATCCATGATTCTTATAAGCAACTGCATGCAGCCAGCCTATCACCTTGCTAAGCCATAGAGTTAATTTACATACACACACCTTTTGTTTCCATAGCTTTTTCAGATATTGGGAAACTGACTTGGCTAATTTTTTGTTTTGAATTTTACACCATTAACCAGACTGTATACATATGAGAAAGAGTCCAGTGGTACAGAGTGGTAAAGCTGCAATACTGCAGTTGGAGCCCTCTCCTCATGACCTGAGTTCGATCTCAGCAGAAGCTGATTCAGGTACCTGGCTCCAGATTGACTCAGCCTTCCTTCCTTCCAAGGTCAGTAAAATGAGTACCCAGCTTGCTGGGGGGAAAGTGTAGATGACTGGGGAAGGCAATGGCAAACCACCCCGTAAAAAGTCTGCCGTGAAAATGTTGTGAAAGCAACGTCACCCCAGAGTCGAAAATGACTGGTGCTTGCATAGGGGACTACCTTTACATTTTTATACATATGAGAAATGAGGCAGAGAATTGCCTCTTTTTAGAGAGCAATTTTCACAGCTTTTTTGCCTATGGCAGCTGACATTTTTAACCCATGCTGTGTTCTCACTGCTCTACCATAAGCTGGGCTAGTTAGTACATTCCTTCCCACACCATTTAGTCCCTGGTACAGGGCACCCGAATGCCTCCACAGGCTCAACTCATGGTACTATGATTTGGAGTCAACACTGGTTATCTGAGCTATTTTTAATGCAACTGCCACAAAAGTAAAGGATACTGGACACAGCCACTACAATACAATATCTCTTTCTTATATTTTAGTGTACATAATGTGTTTTTAAGGCTATGCTGTCGATTTCATAATCCAGAGTTATATAAAGTCAAAACACTGCGATTTGATCCTTCTGTGGATTTGGAATCATTGCAGACATCCCAGGATAATTGGTTGTCACAGTTGATCTTCATGATGAAATTGGTACCCACAGTAGTAACTTGTTAACAAGCTTTACTGACAGTTTCTGTTATTGCTTGACAATTCCAGCAGTGTCAGCTGAAAGTGTTGGCTCAATTGAAGGTTAAGAGGGTTTTCCCCGGCCCCTGTTCCCATGTAGCAATCAGATAATGTATTAATTCTACCAGTTGTAAACAAGGGCCTTGGAATATGTGGGCGAAGGACAGTAAAGATGTCAGTGGAGCCTGCCAATGCAAAAGGCCTTGTGCCCCAGTAGATAATCCACAAAAAGAAGCAACTGCTCTTCTTCATTTTAGGAATCCTTTTTGTAAAGTACTGGGGTTGGCGCAGTAAGAGACCAGAGTCGGAGAGTGATCTCAGCAAGCTTTACTTCAGGAACACACACACAGACTGAGCTCTATTCAAACTTCCCGCTCTTTTATACAATTCTTGCCCCCTTCTGATTTGTTCTTAACTATGTACATGGATTGGCTATTTACAGGGCCCTAAGGGCCTATCAGGGTACAGTATGAGCCTAGATGTTGATTGGCTACTTATGTTTCAATCCTTCCCCTGATTGGGCACGCTTAGGCCTTCTCTGGAACCCTGGTGTGGAGTACAAGCTTTGGCTTGTTCAGCTTCCCTCCAAAA
This sequence comes from Heteronotia binoei, assembly GCF_032191835.1. NCBI lineage: Eukaryota > Metazoa > Chordata > Lepidosauria > Squamata > Gekkonidae > Heteronotia > Heteronotia binoei. The sequence continues at coordinate 49,985,660 of NC_083224.1, read as the reverse complement.
GTAACAGTTCCCTCCAAAAGTAACAGTTCTCCCATTTAAGCCTAGGACACAACACTTTTCAACTGCTTGATTTGCTAGTGTTATCAGCTACAGTGTTAAAATACACATTTTGATATTGGTGAGATTTAAAGACAATTTGCCCAGGAAGAACAAGGGTAAATTTCATCTAGGCTGAAAGCTGTGTCTGGTCCAAATGAATGTAAAATACTGAGTAAAAATTAAGAAACAAAAACTAATGCTGGCTAGGTAATGGCAGCAATCTTACCAGCCCTTCCAGCTGCTGTTGCTTCTACTTCCAGTCCCTTCAGCTGAAGAAGGGAATTGCTGGGAAGAAGAAGAAGATGATGATGATATTGGATTTATATCCCGCCCTCCACTCCGAAGAGTCTCAGAGTGGCTCACAATCTCCTTTACCTTCCTCCCCCACAACAGACACCCTGTGAGGTGGGTGGGGCTGGAGAGGGCTCTCACAGCAGCTGCCCTTTCAAGGACAACCTCTGCCAGAGCTATGGCTGACCCAAGGCCATGCTAGCAGGTGCAAGTGGAGGAGTGGGGAATCAAACCCGGTTCTCCCAGATAAGAGTCCACACACTTAACTACTACACCAAACTGACTCTCCACTACACCAAACTGAAGTGTTGAATGTGTATCACTCCCACCTCCCCCATATTACATACTGGCAGGCTGCCTATTCTGAGGAGCTGCTGAAGGCTGATGAACACATTATAGCATGACATATCTGTAAATGAATTACATCAGGCATGTCCAACTTCGAACAGGTTGTGATCTATTTTTTTTCAGACAAAAGTGCTGGTGATCTACCACCATGAAAATTAAGTTTCAAATTAGTTTTGAATTAGATTTTAACCCACCAAAGTTGGGTTCCCCCGCCCCCCCCCCCCATTTACAATGCACCTTCTGTCATTTACTGGTAAGCAAAATAAGCAAAAATAAAACAGAGACGAAGATCCAGAAAGAACTGCGAACAGTTTTTCTTAAATTTTTATTGTTATAACTTTTTTAAACTGTCTTAATAACTTTCTTTAACTTTTATTGAGTAATTTGTGTTAAATGTAGGTCAAGTATTGATCCAGGCTGATCTTGCGCAATCTTTAAAACTTTGCTCTTGTGTAAGAAAAAGCCTCCTACTTTTCATACACATGGACATCATGATCACCAGTATGGTTGCCAGGGTGCCTGGAGTTTTGACTCACACACATCTGCTCTAAGAAGTGGACTTTGTCCACGGTTTCTAAGGCTTATGTGAATACTGTGAGCCTCAGCTTTGCAGCAGCATTCTACATCTCAGGATGGGTGTTAGCCAGAACTACAGATGAGCCTCCAGCCGCTGCTTGTGTGCACAATCTCGGCCATTGTAGTGGAAGAAGCCATGCCGCCATGAACTGTACAGGCAAACAGTTTCCAGCCATTTCCATGAACCAAAGGCTAACACCACCAGAATCCATCTTGTTTTCCTGACTCCATTACAGCAAAGCAAGAGATTCACGTATCCAACAGTTGCTTCAACTTCTGCATAAGGCAATCAAGCTTATCTTAGGCATGGATCCTGCCAGACTGTCTAAGCTTTTGTCCAACGGAACCCAAGACAAAAGATGGTGCCAGCAGAGGAGTAAAGAAGAGGAAGAACAGCTTCACTCAGAGCCATAGTTATTGTATAAATCGGGTGTCACCTTAGGTATCAATTTGACCCTCTATTGTCACTTATAGATAAGTTTGGATAGCTTATTTAATCACTTCCACCCAATACCTCCACCCATGCCTTCCCTAACTGTCACACTGGAGCCTCCCCCTTGCCCATTGTTACTTGGAAGCCCAATCAGGTAACTAGGGCCAGGTCCGCTCAATGGCCAGGTATGGGTATACAATCAGGTGCCCCCAATAAACTGGCCATTGGCTACTGCTCAAGTCCAGCCCTTATAGTCATTGCGGAGCCTCCCCCTTTTCTGAGGTCATGTACCAGCTAACCACCTGTCATCCGCCCCTGAACCTCCTACCCCCTTAGGGGTCAAGGTAGACTTTAATAATAATAATAATAATAATAACAACAACAACTTTTTATTATATCCCGCCCTCCCCGCCAAGGCAGGCTCAGGGTGGCTCACAACACATAAATACAATATACAATAAAACCATAATACACAGTAATTACAATTAGATAAAACCATCATTTAAATCGACTTATATTAAATTAACATTATGGTGCTATAACTCAGATCTTCTATAAAATTCAGTGGCTAAAAACATCTTCAGCGAATCTATCTTGGCTCAGCATTAAGTGAAGGCCATTTTAAAGAGAAAGGTCTTGCAGGCCCTGCGGAATTGGTCCAAACACCGCAGGGCTCGCACTTCCTCCGGGAGCTGGTTCCACAGTAGTGGAGCTGCAATAGAGAAGGCCCGTTCCCGAGTAGTCTTCAATTTGGCCTCCCTTGGCCCAGGGATCTTCAGCTGGTTCTTTCCAGCTGACCTCAGCACTCTCTGGGGCTCATATGGGGAGAGACGGTCCCTCAGGTAGGCAGGTCCTCGGCCATATAGGGCTTTAAAGGTAATAACCAGCACTTTGTAACGAACCCGGTACACCACTGGCACCCAGTGCTGCCCACGCAGCCCCGGCTGTATGTGCTTCCACCTCAGGAGTCCCAACAACAGCCTAGCCGCTGCATTCTGCACCAGCTGCAGCCTCCGGGTTTGGCACAAGGGCAGCCCCATGTAGAGAGCATTACAGTAATCCAGTCTCAAGGTGACCGTTGCATGGATCACTGTTGCTAGGTCCCGGCGCTCAACTTCAACTTCAACCCGCTCAGCCTGAGCCTGAGCCAACCTGCCACTGCCTGCAATGCTAGGTCCAGATTTTTTGGGATGCAGTCAGGCTGACCGTCCATCAGTAGATAGAGCTGGGTGTCAATTCCCCAACCTCTTTTGAGGGCATTTTGGCTTACACTTGCTAATTAGTGAGATGTCCGAGGCTGCATTTCATCCACCAGCTTTTTGAAGTTGGGTGAATATTGTGTGAGGGCCAGTCTCAGGGAATCCTGGAGATGTTCATCTGTCATGTTGGAACGCTGTGTACTCTGTCATTTTCAGATGGGAAAACGCAGATTCACACAAATAAGTTGAACTGAAACAGGAGTGTACAGCTTCACTGCATCTTCTCAAGTTGGGAAATTTGTCTCTAGGTACTAGCTTCCAAAACAATTCTTGCTCAGCACGGGTCTTGAGAAAAATATCATTTTGAAAGTGATGTCTATGACAGTCTTTGTATTGAGTCTCTTGCTTGCCAAAACTTGCTGGTGAATGACACAGTGGTTAGAAAGGAAATCTGGAAAGTTGTCATGAGAGGCCTATGAAACTGTTAACCTCATCTGTCATTGCTCTTGCTCCATCAGTAGTGATGGAAACAAGTTTATGCAATGGAAGATTATGCTTTGTCACAAAAGAATGGAAAGAGCTGAATATTTCCTGACCAATAGTTCTCCCTTTTAAAGAAATCATTCCAAGTAGTTCTTCTTTAACACTGAAGTCTTCAAAAACCATCCGGATAAAGACTAGTAACTGGGCTATGTCTCTTATGTCTGTAGATTCATCCAGTTAGAGTGAGAAAGCAACACAAACTGAAACATCCTCCAACAATTGTTCAGTTGTGTCTCCACACATCTTTTCAATTCGCCACATGACGGTGTTTCTTGACAATTGTACATCTTGAGCAGCAGCTATGATCTCTTTCTTATTCTTAAATCCTTCAAAAAGATTGTCTGCTGCTTCAAGAAAACAATCTTTTACAAATTCTCCTTCATTGAAAGGTTTGCATTTCTTTGCGATTAGGTTGCTGAACTTGAAAGATGCCATGGTTACATTGACCGAATGTGACCTTGGCTTCGCCCTCAACTGTTGCTGTGCAGTCAATTTACATGTAAGTTCTTTGAGCTTCAGTTTAGAAATTTCACTTTTGGGTGGAAAATCAGCATCAAATTTATTGCTATGCAGAGCCTTATAATGACACTCTAGATTACCCTTTTGGGGCAAGGATACAGCAGCGTTACAAAGTAGACAACAACACTTGTCTTTCACCATGATGAAAAAGTAGTCCATTTCCCATTCATCATGAAAGTGGTAGGTTTTGCTCTTCTTTGGGACACTCATCTTCATTATACTGGAATGGCTGGGGTGCTAAGTTAACACTGGCTGAATCTGGTCCAAAACTGTCACTGTCCCAAAGTATGAAAGATCAACAGGAACTGAACACCTCTGGATGATGCCATGCAGTTCTAAAAAGTAAAAATAAGAATTCATCATACTGGCACCAATAATCAAATACCACCACACCAAGCAATCTTCAAAAAAACCCAAACACCTGCCCAGCAAACCATGAGACCAAGTGGGGCTGGTGATCTACCTCTGACCCCTCCGCGATCTACTGCTAGATGGCGATCTATCTGTTGGACATACCTGAATTACATTATACATCTGAGTACCATATTGACTGCATAATATAAAACCATGTGTATGTATGCAATGCCACCAAAACAACAAAATGACCAGCAAAAAGCTGAGGATGGAAACAGACAAAAATATAAACAAATAGGGAAAAAAATCAGTGGAAAACATTTGATGATCCCTAACACTGGGTGACTTTTGGGCTAAGATTGAAAAGACATTGAATATGTGGCATGCAGGCATAGAGAAAGAGAAAGGGAGACTATAGTTAACAGTATATTGTAGGGTGGAATAAAGGAAACTGCTACAACATGAAACATAATTGATTCTTCTTCTCAGCATTCTGTCAAAGGGACAGGACAAACAAATCTCCATAGGAGATCTATACAATCCCTGTACAAATTCTAGAGAGCCTGTACCATTTTGTACAAACCGAGTATTCCTTTGAACTGCTTACAGAGGAACATAGACACTTGCATAAATACATTAGTTTTCAGCCACAGTGGTGTACACCATTTTCGAGACTCCTGATGTGCAGTCCAAAATCCTTTGGCAAAGTTACAGCTAGACAAGCAGGTACATTTGTCAAAAGACATCCAGGGAAGGACAGCTTCATGGTACTATTCCAAAGGGGACTGCAGTCAGTCAATCAAAGCTTGCCCCCCCCCAAGAATAAGATGTGAATGGACAAAATACTAAACAACTTTTAAAAGGTTCTCTGGTTTGTTTGTTGTTTTATTCTTCATCCAAGGAGTTTATAACTGTTTACCTGATCTCCTCTCTCTTCTACTTTTTATTCTCCCAACAACCTTGTGAAATAGGCTAGGTTAAAAGAAGGTGACTGGCCCAAATGGCGGAATGGAGGTTTGGACCTGTGCCTCCACAGTCCTAGTCCAATAAACTAATTGCCATGCCACACTGGCTTTCATTTGTCTGAACATTTTAATATTATAAATACACCAATTATCTGGAAATATTACAGAAATAAAATCCACTGCCTATTAACACAAGACTTGGGAGAGCCAGTTTAAATGCCACGTCTGCTATGGCTACTATGTGTGGCCTTAAGCAAGCCCTGTATTTCCACATAGGGTCAATAGGTAACAAAAATGCTGCAGTATCAATAGAAGCCACAATGGTCAGAATTTTCTCACCTTAAACATTGTAAAGTTTCTTCACAGTTACCCAAATGAATAGCTATTGAACTCCATTCCTCTTGTTCTATGGTCTTGGGAGAGCCAGTTTGGTATAGTGGTTAAGTGCGTGGACTCTTATCTGGGAGAACCAGGTTTAATTCCCCACTCCTCCACTTGCACCTGCTGGAATGGCCTTGGGTCAGCCATAGCTCTGGCAGAGGTTGTCCTTGAAAGGGCAGCTGCTGTGAGAGTCCTCTCAGCCCCACCCACCTCACAGGATGTTTGTTGTGGGGGAGGAAGGTAAAAGAGATTGTGAGCCGCTCTGAGACTCTGCGATTCAGAGTGGAGGGTGAGATATAAATCCAATATTATCATCTTCTTCTTTACTCAAGTATCAGTCTCCCTTTTTCAAGCTGTTGCCTGCTATGACAGTCTCATCCACTACCCTCCCTCAGAGGCAAGATTTTCCCTCAGTTTTTCTTTACTGACTGAGCCACCTAGTAATGTGGTTTCTTCTTTGCTGAAGAACTCTGACTGTCCCACCCTGTCATAGTTACAATACTTTGGCTGTTGGCTCAGCCCAGGAACCTGAGGGAAGGATCAGGAGCCTCCTTTAACTTAAACAACTTAAATGGAACTCAAGGCATTTTGAAATTCAAAAATAACAAAATATTTTATTTAACATGGAGGGGGTGGGGAAGTTCAGGTGAAATCAGGGGTTGAAAATTTCTGAGGTAAAATGAGTACATGCATAGACTTTAGTTCTTATGCTTCAGGCTAATGAAAGTTTCTTAAGCTATTCACAGTTACTCAAATCTTTATGTTGTGAGACTTTTGTTCCAATGTTTCCCCTAAACATTTCAGTACACTTCCTTTGAGTACTCTATGAGTGGGATCACACTTGGAATTTGGCACAGCAGTATCCCCAGTCCTCCTTGATGCATGCCATGACAACCACACAGCCCCCACCCTGCTGCCAGGAGAGGCACAGGTTGCATATGTGCAAACAGAACATTACTCCTGCATGTGTGGAGTGGAAACATGCCCTGCATGCATTTTAGAGATTTGCTACCGGGAAGTTCCCAGTAGCTACTTAATCTGGTCCCAGCCCATCCTAAAACAAGGTAAGTATGGTCAGGACTTAGGAAGCAGGTATGTGTGTGTGATCTAGGGTTGCCAAGTCCAATTAAAGAAAAATCTGGGGACTTTGGGGGCGGAGCCAGGAGACTTTGGGATGGAGCCAAGAGACATTGGAGGTGGAGCCAGGAACAAGGGTGTGACAAGCATAATTGAACTCCAAGGGAATTCTGGCCATCACATTTAAAGGGACAGCACACCTTTTTAAATGCCTTTCTTCCATAGGAAATAATTAAGGATAGGGGCACCATCTTTTGGGGCTCATAGAATTGGACTCTCTGGTCCAATCGTTTTGAAACTTGGGTAGTATTTTGGGGAGAGGCACTAGATGCTATACTAAAAATTTGGTGCCTCTACCTCAAAAAATAGCCCCCCCCCAAAGCCCCCAATACCCACGGATCAATTCCCTATTATTCCCTATGGGAATCGTTCTCCATAGGGAATAATAGAGTGCCCAGTAGACATTTCCCTCCCCCCCACGCTTTCTAAAAGGGGGGGGGCCTCCATACCAGGGGATTCCCTGCCCCCTCTCTCTCTCACACACACAAATACTTACTTGGTCTTCCAGCAGAACTTTGCTTGCTGTGAAAACGAAAGCAACAGAAAGGAAGGGGCCGTTCTCCATGGAAACTGTTATTGACCCTTTCCCATGAAGCCCTTCCTGTTTCCTGTTTCCAATCAGCCTTAAAGGGGCACACATTTTAAAAACTGTTTGCAGGTTTCTAAACCTGCAGGAGCTCTACAACGACATGATGCCTACATGCATGTTCTCCCCCCCGCTTCCGGATTTTTGGAGAGCAGGGGAGGTGCAGGGGTCCCCTGCCAGGGCGGGGGGGGGGGGGGTTGGGAAGCCTAGTGTGATCATTCACATTAAATCCAGAGGGGAGGCATAGCTAGGTCAGGCCTAATCTCTCATTTGATCACACCCTCTGATTCTTTTGGTTTCCAAAAGGCTGGTGCACTCTTCCCAGTACCCAAACACCTTCTCTTGAAACATCAGCACTTGCCTTGAGTTTGAGTTGTCTTGGGGTAATCATGTGATCACCAGAGTTAGTTGTGACTCAGCAACATACTTTACTTATGTAAAAAATTGCAAAATACACTGACAAGCTTTTATTCTTTATTTTTTTTGCTATTCTTTTGTAAAGTATCAGTAGATCTAATGAGCTTTCTTATTCTGCTCTGAGATTTTATGATGGGGGGAGGGGAATCAATTCTTTATTGCCCCTGAGCCATCGAACACTGATTATCTGTGAAAGGCAGGATGATTAACTAGTTTTTATCACAGAAGTCTATAGTACCTGAGCTTTGTAGTGATGATAAAGAGGAAAATGTAAAGGAGCAAAAAGTGAAATGTAGGGAACAACTGAGTAGTAGGATGTGACAGGAACCAGAGGCTTGTACATAGGAAAAGATATTTTGTCAGAGGTAAAAAGACAGGAGAACCAGAGGACTTGACCTCAGTGAAATGCAGTGGTCTATTTTTCTGCTTCCCACTACGCTACAGGCAGAATGGCATTGTTGCACATATAAATATTCATTTCTCACTGGTAACAGAACTGTCACTGAACAAAACAGCAAATAGGAAACCAGCATCTTCTCTTTCTAAGTTTCAGCCAGGAGCAGTGGGGTGAAACCCTCCAGCAGAGGTGAAGGACCAATGACAGTTAATTTTCTTCTTATCAGAAAAGCAATATCTTGTTCACTTACATGTGAAGAGATTTACTGAATTATGTTGCTGAGACAGAATCAGTAGCTTTAACAAAGAGTTGGCAAAAAGAAAAAAAATGGGTATATGAAGCAGATCTAGAAGGGATGGGAAACTGTCTGTCATGATGGTGCAATAAGACATCTGAAGAGATTTTGAAGTTTTTTTGAAAAGTTATCAAGTGTATTAAACATAGACTTCCTTAGCCACTGCACAGTATGATGATAGTCCAGAACCTTTTAGATATTCCTGATTGGCATCTTCCTTTCTGATTAAGCTAATGACTGCTGAATAAAATAGAATAGTTTTCTTGCTAAGCATATGCTCTTAAGAAGACAAGCATCAATGGCGATCCAAAACTGACATGGGGAAAATAACACATGCATACAAGTCTTAAAATATAATATTAGGTTTCTACAATACACAAAAGCTGTAAACATCCTCCAAGGATTTGACAGAAAAAGCCCCATTAATATATCTTTGTCAGTAATGAAGAAGCCAAGTCCAATTAACCAACATTGGAAGCAATTAGATAACAAATTCAGTAATTAATTGAGTAATGTATATGTTCCAATAAATGTCAGAAACTCAATGAATGTTGTCATTCATTGGTAAGCACCAAGATTTTAGCAAGATGCAGGATGAGAATGGTGGTGCCTAGACCATGAAGGTCTGGGCTTTGTCTGCCTCCATCCATTGGAAGGAGCTCAACAGGGCAACTGTGGAGCTGGGAGGGGGATGTGCATCTCAAATTTCTTGTGGTTCTTTTGCTTCCCTAACATTCTAATTTCCCTAACATTCTAATTTTTGGGATATTTGAATAATATAGCAGAGTTTGCCCAGTCACAGAAGTATGATATTGAGTGCAGTAAATAAATCTCCCAAGAAGTATATTGCCAAAACAAACAAACAAAAAACCTTACATTCAGGTAGATCCAGCTTACATTGCAAGTTGCAGTCAAAAGAAGAGACAGAGAATCCTAATTCAAAGAGTAATTTCCCTATCAAAAATGGTCAGCCTGTCCAATATAATGCATGTGGGAGTATGAGGGCATTATATCTATGACTTTGGAAATAGAAGGCCAAGCTGCCTTTTCCCTTATACAACTTACATACAATTGATTATCATCAGCACACTCACTTATATTGATACCTGTTACAAAGTCCTTTGTTTGTAGTTTCAAAATGGCTTCTGGGTCATGATGAGCTAATCTCCTGTGCCAAAGCTCCAGGAACTTCTGGTCAGCAGTTGTCTTGGCTGTATAGATCTTTGGTTCCTGACAGTCTAGCTCAAAGAGGACCTGTGGAATATAGTTCCTGAGAGGACCTGAGAGTTTCCGAGAGGACCTGTGGAATATAGTTCATCTTGGTGCAAGACAGTATGTACATTATTTTCAACATGTATGGCAAATCCTTTTTCTAAGACTGGGCACACTTAGCAAATTTGCCTTAATATCAGCAATGTATGGAACATCCTTTGCAGTGATTTCAGTTCCACCAGCACCTATTTGGCAATTTAGTGTAGCTTTTCCTTTTCCTGTATGTCTACTTGATCTCCATTGGATAGGGGTACTTTTCCTGAAGCATTTGTGTCCAGTTCATCAAACAATAGCTGATGTCATATATATGGAAGCACCACAATCTATTAGCCAAGGCTTGTGATTTTCATTTGTTTTTGCTAAATAAGATATGCAATAATTAAATTGCTTTTTGTAGGGAGAAATCTTTCTGTCTCTGTGTTTGAGTGTGAGGTTGCTTGCTGGTGCTGGTATTTACATTTCTATTGAGAAAACACTCCCTATGGATATTGTGTTTTAAAACAATTTATTAATAACATATGGTAACAATATCTAATTATATCATTACTATCCCTAACCCATATGATATTTTTCTAATCCCCCCTCCCTTCTTTACTAGACTTTCGCCGATGTTATATACTTAAGTTCACTTATAAAGGTACCCTTAACCCATCAAGGTTCAATTTCTCCCTTTTCTTAAATTCATTGTTAAAAAATTGCCCAATGTCCTTTCAAATTCCACTCTTTTTCTATATATCCTCTAAATTTCTTCCATTCCCTTTTAAACACTTCCAAATCATAGTCTCTTAAAGTTCTTTTTAGTTTATCCATCTCACTCCATGATAAAACTTTCACAATCCAATCCCATTTCTCTGGTATTTTTTCTTGTTTCCATAACTGCACTTATAATGTCCTAGCAGCTGTGAGCAAATACCAAATTAAAGTTCTATCTTCTTTTGGAAATTTTTCCATTTGTAATCCCAACAGAAAAGTCTCTGCTACTTTCTTAAAATCATATCCCAAAATTTGAGATATTTCTTGTTGTATCATCTGCCAAAACTTTTTCGCTTTTCCACAAGTCCACCACATATGGTAAAAAGAACCTTCATGTTTCTTACATTTCCAACATCTATCCGACATCTTTTTACTCATCTTTGCCAGTTTTTTCAGAGTCATATACCACCTATACATCATCTTGAAACAGTTCTCTTTAATACTCTGACATGTTGATATTTTCATCGAGTTCTTCCAAAGATATTCCCATGTATCCATTTGTATTTCCTTGTTTACATTAATTGCCCATTTAATCATTTGAGACTTTACTACTTCTTCTGTAGACCATTTCAACAATAATTTATATATTTTCGATATTAATTTTTCATTATCTCCAAGCAGAACCTTTTCCAATTCCGTTTGCTCACGTCTAATTCCAACAGATTTAATATCATTTTCCATCAAGCTTTTTATTTGTTGCATTTGAAACTAGTCATACTTGTTATTTAACTCTTCTGCAGATTTTAATTCAACTTTATCACCTTGAATCTTTAGCAGTTGGTTATATGACATCCCTCTGTCTTCATCAGATTCAGCTGTTATTTTTATTACTTCTGCTGGCACTATCCATAGCGGCTTTCTTTCATCACCATATTTCTTATATTTTATCCATGTATTTAGTAAGTTATTTCTGATATAATGGTGAGAAAAAAGACCATCCATCTTATTTTTCCCATAGTACATATAACCATGCCAGCCGAATTTGTTCCCATGAGCTTCTAACAATAAAAGTTTTTTATTTAACAGCATCATCCAATCCTTTATCCATGTCAAACAAACTGCATCATGGTACAGTCTTAAATCTGGAAGTTGAAAACCTCCCCTCTCCTTAGCATCTGTTAAAATTTTCATCTTAATCCTCGGTTTCTTCCCAGCCCATACAAATTCAGAAATCTTCCTTTGCCATTTGTTAAATTGTTTGCTATCTTTCACAATCGGAATAGTTTGGAACAAATACATTATTCTTGGCAGAATGTTCATCTTAATTGCAGCAATCCTACCCAACAAGGACAAATTGAGTCTATTCCATTTCATCATATCTTTATCCATCTTACACCATAACTTTTCATAATTGTTTTTATACAAATCAATATTCTTCATAGTTATTTCTAGACCTAAATATTTAACTTTAGAAGTAACTTCGCATCTTGTCAAACTCTGCAATTCTTTCTGTCTATTTAGTTGCACATTTTTACATAAAAATTTCAACTTCTCTTTAGTTATATATAGTCCTGCCATTTCTCCGTATTCTTTTATCTTAGCTATCAACAAAGGTGCCACTTGTATCGGATTCTCAGTTATGAACACAATAACGTCTGCAAATGCTTTATATTTATAAGAAAATCCTCTAGTTTTCAATCCTTCTATCTCTTTGTCGTCTTGTATTTGCATTAACAGAATTTCAAGAGTCATTATAAACAACAATGGTGAAAGCGGACATCCTTGTCCTGTATCTTTGCTCACCTTCATTTCTTTTGTAAGGTCTGCATTTATACACAGTTTTGCATATTGATCCGTATATATTGCTTTCGTCATTCTTATAAAATATTCTCCCAGATTTATTTTTTCCATTACTGCAAACATAAAGTCCCAGTTCAAATTGTCAAAGGCTTTTTCTGCATCTACAAAAAATAACACCACCTCTTTTTCTGGATGCTTCTCATAATATTCTACAATATTTATAACAGTTCTTACATTATCTCTTATTTGCCTTTTAGGGAGAAATCCCGCTTGATCTTCCTTTATAAAATTGATCAAATATTGCTTAAGTCGTTCTGCCAAGATTCTTGTATATATCTTATAATCATTGTTTAATAATGAAATTGGTCTATAGTTCTTTACATTTGTGACGTCTCTATCTTCTTTGGGAATCAACGAAATTACAGCTTCTTTCCAAGTATTTGGAATTTCCCCTTTTAATCTTATCATATTCATCAATTTTTGCAATTTTGGTACTATCTCATCTTTAAGAATTTTATAAAATTTAGTTGTATATCCATCTGGCCCTGGAGCCTTACCTACTTTCATTACATTTATTGATGCTTCAATTTCAATTTTTTTCTATTGGGTCATTCAAAATCTTTTTCATATACTCAGTCAGGGGTGCTATTTTAATATTTCGTAAATACTCTTCCATTTTTTCTTTTTTGATTTTCACACCTTTAAATAAATTTGCATAATATTTAAAAAAATCCCTTTTAATTCCTTCTTGATCCACTATCTTTTTTCCATTTGCCACAATTTTGTTGATAATTTTTTCTTTCTTTTTCTTCAGTTGCCAAGCTAAATACTTCCCAGGTTTATTCGCACCTTCAAACGATCTCTGTTACAAACTTTTTAAGTTCCATTCTAGTTCTTTATTCAGCAAATGTCTTACTTGGGATTGTAATATTGTAATTTCCCTTATTAATTTCTTTTTCCCTGGTCTTTTTCTTAGTTCCCCTTCTTTTTTCTTTATTTCATTTTGTATGTCTAACATCTGCTTTTCTTTAGCCCTCTTATCATTATTCAATGTAATTAATAGTCCTCTCATTACTGATTTATAAGTATCCCAAACCGTCTGGAATTCTATATCATCAGCGTCATTTATTTGAAAGAACGCTGTAGTTTCCTTTTCTAGAAAAGTCACAATATCTTTATCTTGTAGCAAGTCCTCATTTATTCTCCATCTTCTTGTTTTCTTTTGCAATTTTGTAATCCAACATATTGGGTTATGATCTGCACAAACCTTTGGTAGAATCTCCACTTTTCTAGTTATGAGGCCCAAGTTTTTAGAGCCCCATAACATATCTATTCTGGAAAAAGTATTATGTCTTGCTGAAAAGAAAGTATAGTCTCTTACTTCAGGATTAAATTTTCTCCAAATATCTTCCAAGCTTTCTTGTTTAACCAAAAATGATTTTGGCAGTCTTCCTTCTTTATTTTTTCTCTTTTGGCCAGATCTATCTATATTATTTTGTATTGTTCCATTAAAATCACCCATCATCAAGATCTGGTCATAGGACACTTCATCCAACTGTCGATTAATGTCTTAAAAAAAAATCTTTTGCTCCATTGGGCGCATATAATCCTAATAACAACGTTTTCTTTGCATCCATCATCACTTCCACTGCTATATATCTTCCATCTTTATCTTTAAATATCAATTCTGGTTCTAATTGTTCTTTGATGTAAAAGACCACACCCCTTTTCTTTTGATCCACCAATGAAAAAAATTCCAATCCCAATTGTTTATTCCACAAAAATTTGTAATCCTTTTGTTATATATGAACTTCCTGTAAACAAATTATATTACATTTTTGCTTTTTAATACAATGAAATGTTGTTTTTCCTTTTTGTGGTGAATTTAGTCCATTTATATTCCAAGATAGCAACTTGTACTCCATTATGATGCAGAATCTTTATTCTCTTCAAAAAAACTGTACATCTCTTGCTCATTCCTTATTGTAATCCTTCTTCCACATTGTTCAAAGCCAAAACCCTCAGGTAGTATCCATCTGTATCTCGTTCTTTCTGCACACAGCTTCTCTATTAATCTCTTGTATTTCTTCCTGTCATTTATCACTTGTCTTGGCAGCTCTTTCATTATTTTGATTCTACTCCCTTCCACTGTCAGAGCTATTTGGAAACTTTTATTTAGAATTTTCCCTGCCACATCCTTTGACCTTAGTCTTATAACTATATCTCTTGGTAGGCCTTTGTCTTTTTCATATAATGAATTAACTCTATAGACACTGTACAACATGTTTCTGAATTTTTCAGGATCTTCTTCTAAATAGTCAGCAATTGTTTTCACCATATAATCCATTAAGTCAATTCCCTCCCCTTCAGGTATTCCTCTCAGACGCACTTGAGTTTCCATTAATCTGCAGTCATGAATTGTTACCTTCTCTTGAAGTTTTAATAAGGTGGAAGCATGTACATCAACTTTCTCTTCAGCCTCCTTGACCCTGTTTTTAACCATACCCAGTTCATCTTTAAAATCTTCAACTTCTTTTTTAAGGTCTCCAATATCCTTCTTAAGCTCTTTTTTGCTAGCTGTTATCATCTTCTCCACACCCTTCATAATCCTGGCTTCCATGGTATCAAACTGGCTTTGCATTTTGTCCAAAGAATGAGATCTTGCATGAGTTAATCTTCCTTCTGACATAACCCCCCCCCAAAAAAACTCAAAAGGCTCCAATTCTAAATCCAGCACCAAGTCCAGTAGCTTAGAACTTGCTGTTTAAAATAAGACTAATTTCATCCTTCTCCTACCTTCCTGGGCTGAGATATTGATTTTTAACATTTTTTGGCAATTTTTCCTCTTTCAATCAATAATTTCTCTATGGTTAAAAATCCCTAGCAAAGACCTTCTTCTTACTCCTCTCTATCGGTGCGTGTGTGTGCAGAGTGAGGAATACAATAGTAAGCTCCAGAAGGAAGGTGAGCCACACACCAGCACCTAGTATTAAAACAGTGTATTTACAGACTATATACAAAGTAACTAGTGCGGTGACAAACATAGATCTGAGCGACAAAGTGCTCCGCCAGCATCCACCTCTTGAGTGAGAGAACTACATACAGGCAATGCAGTCCTTATATATATACATCAGCCAATCAAGGCAGTTCACATACTTGCTGACTCCAGCAGGCACTTTCCCTTAGTCATTGTCCAGCCAGAACCGGCTTGCTGACAAGGTTACTCTGACCTGACCTGTCAGATAGATCCACCTGCTTCCTTGTTGCTCCTGTCATGCTGTGTAAAGGAGGACTCCATATACCGACACACCTCCTAGTCCGACGTACACAGTATATTCAGGGATTTCACAACATTACAACTCTTACAATGTTTACAATGTTCATTCACATGCAACCACATTGTTCACCAGTCAGCAGTATTATCATCATACATTTTGCATTTTGTCATTTTCACCCTAACCCAGGTACTCATTTACACCATAGTCCTGGTCTGACATTGAGTTCTGACTCTTTGTCTCAGACCCCCTTTGCTGTGCTTCATGCTCTGACCACCAAGCCTGCCGTGCTGCTGCTTTCTTCTTTAACATCTCTTTAAATCCTTCAGGCTCAGGCACAGTAACCAGCTTTATTTCTGGACACCTATATCTCACAGGAGGAATGCCTTTCGTTGCTCTGGAGGACACCCGTGGCCCCTCACTTGTACTGGGCTCACTTACACTGGGTTCACTCCCTCTAGGCTCACTCGTTGCCACCTCCTGGGCTGGAGATTGTGGCAATACCACCTCCTGAGCTGGAGGTCCTGATGGTTCCACCTCCTGACCTGGAGGTCCTGACGATACCACCTCCTGACCTGGAGATTTTGGCTCAAGCTTTATCTCCCTTGGCTCTGCCCCAGAGCTGCTGTCTGTGCATGGCAGCAAAACAGTTTCACTTCCAGAGCCGTGCAGTTTTGGCCAGCTGTACTGTTCATTGAAACTAGCAGAACGGCTGTAGGTGATTTTAGCCCTCTTATCACAAAACCGATAAGCTTTGGTTCCTGGCTCGTAGCCCAGGAAAGTCAGGCAAACCGCCCGGTCACCTCCCTTTCTTCTGTTCTTTACAGGAATATTAACCCATGCCTGGGTACCAAACACTTTCAGGAACTTTATGTTAGGCAGCTTTCCCTACAACCTTCTATAAGGTATATCACATGTAGCCCTAGTCCATACTCTGTTGTACGTATAAACTGCAGAATTCATGGCTTCTGCCCAATACACAAATGGTAGACTAGCATCCTCCAACATTGCATACATGTACCCTTGCAGGATGGCTCCGTGCCTCTCTGCCAGCCCATTCTCCTGTGGGGTCGCTGCGTTTGCTAGTCTCTGAGCAAGCCTTCTGCTTTCTATCCAGTGTTTAAGATTATTTGAGGTAAACTCTCCCCCACGGTCTGACTGAATGGCTTTTATCTTTAGGGCTAGCTGCCTTCCACAGCCTTTGCCCACTGTGTGAAGCATTTGAATACATCCGACTTATGCTCCATTGCAAACACCCATGAAAACCTTGAGTGGTCGTCGGTTACCACTAAACAGAACCGTTTCCCTGAATGGCTTTTGGGAAAAGGCCCCAGGACATCTAGATGGAGCAGTTCTAGAGCCTGTTTTGTCTCCCTAGTGCTTTACTTTGCCACAGCACAAGCCTTGCTTTTTGTCTTCTTACAGACCTGGCAGTCTAAAAAGCATTTACATGGTTTGACTTTCACATCAGGCAACATTTGCAGGGTTTTCTTTAGGGCATGAAACCCACAGTGCCCCAGCCTGTGATGAATTAGATGAATGCACCTGTCATGCACTGGCACGTTAGTGACCTGAGCTGCATGAACAGACGTACTTCTAAGTACATAAACATTCTCAGCCCTGATGCCAGTAGCCAGCAACTTCCCCCCACCTCCAAGAATCTTACAACGTTCCTTTGCAAACAGTACTTCATAGCCATCATCAATTAAAGAACTGACACTAAGTAAGTTCGATCTTAGAGTGGGAACACACAATACATTTTGGAACGTGCATCTTAATAAGGGAAAATTAACACTCCCCACGCATTCCACAGCAGCTGATGACCCATCAGCTAACCGCACATTGGAGAGATTGGAGCTTTTAATGTCTCACAACAAGCTTTTCTCATAACAGAGATGACTTGTAGCACCGGAGTCCAAAATCCACTGCGACCCGGCACTTGCTGCTGACGACGTAACCAGCTGGGCTTCCTCCTCACGGCTGCTTGTGGCAATCTGTCTCCACTGCCCCTGATGACGTCGCCTCCCAGCCTCGGAACAGGCACGTAATAGGTGCGATGCAGACCCACATCTGTAGCAACGCCTCACAGCCAACGCTCTTGGCTCCAACTCAGGCTTTGGTTGCTTGCCAGCAGCACAAACCGGCTCCTGCCTGAACACGTTCCCAGACGCTCCTGCAGACACACACTCACCAGCCGACACTGCTGGATGGATTACAGCTGCCACTCGCTCCTGGAAATCATAAAGATGCGCACACACATACTCCATGGTTAGTGCAGCCACGTCCACCGTCTCCAACGAGATAATGAGCGGAGAGAACTCCGGCGGCAGAGATGATAGCAGTATGTAAACCCTGTCATCATCACCAATTATCTTACCCCGGGTCTCCAGTTCAACAAAACAGTCTGTTAAGTTCTTGATGTGCTGCCTCACACATCCTCCAGCCGGCATCAGCGTGCGGAACATCTTGCTGTCAAGGCCATTAGGGAGCCTGCAGTAGTTCTAACGTACACACCACTGAGTGCATCCCACGCAGCCTTCGCAGAGTCCTTGCACATAGATAAGCTGGTCATCTCCAACAGCCAGCACTATATTTGCCAGTGCTTTTTCAGCCAACACAGTCTCGGCTGGAGATAATACAGCAGGGGGGTTACTCACAAATAGCCATTGACCCTCACGCTTCAGGAAATGCTCCATCCTCAGGCTCCATACTGCGTAGTTGGCAGACGTAAGTTTCTCCACGGCCACGGCAAGCTGTTGCTGAGCCATCTCACCGACTCCTCCAGACAGCTGGCTGCCGTCCTCCCCCTCGCTCTCAGACAGAGATAGCTGGAAATCCTTGTCTTTGTCCTCCATGGCATTCCTCGCCTCCGGCTCCACCACAACGTCCAGACAGCTCTCAACACTCCTCTGCGTAGCGGAACCACGCTGGGCCCATAACCCTATCGGTGCGTGTGTGTGCAGAGTGAGGAATAGAGAACCGTACAATAGTAAGCTCCGGAAGGAAGGTGAGCCACACACCAGCACCTAGTATTAAAACAGTGTATTTACAGACTATATACAAAGTAACTAGTGCAGTGACAAACATAGATCTGAGCGACAAAGTGCTCCGCCAGCATCCACCTCTCGAGTGAGAGAACTACATACAGGCAATGCAGTCCTTATATATACATCAGCCAATCAAGGCAGTTCACATACTTGCTGACTCCAGCAGGCACTTTCCCTTAGTCATTGTCCAGCCAGAACCGGCTTGCTGACAAGGTTACTCTGACCTGACCTGTCAGATAGATCCACCTGCTTCCTTGTTGCTCCTGTCATGCTGTGTAAAGGAGGACTCCATATACCGATACTCTCACCTTCAGCTTTTACTTCCTGGTACATTAAGCCCAGATCACGTTCTCCAACTATCGCGGTCTTTAAATACTTGTTATGTTGATTGCAAGTACAGAGCCATAACACAAAAGCCTATGTCATTGACCACAGGTATTTAAAACAATTTTCTTCTTTCCCAAATTCTATCAATGCCTTTATTTTAACAGTGTCCAAGTTTCAAAATTTTTTCTCGTCCTCTTTCTTTCTTATTCGGGCTTTCCCACCTTCCACTGTTATTTAGATTAGCTTAAAAACGTCCCGGAGTGAGAGATAATGATCAAAGTACCTTAGCGGTTATGCTTTTTAAACTTCGGTCTTCTTAGTCTTTCAGATGTTTATCAGTCCCAAAAGAGAGTGAGATCCAGACAGGCTTAAACCAATTGAATGGCTCTTTCTTTCTTTCTTATTCGGGCTTTCCCACCTTCCACTGTTATTTAGATTAGCTTAGAAACGTCCCGGAGTGAGAGATAATGATCAAAGTACCTTAGCGGTTATGCTTTTTAAACTTCGGTCTTCTTAGTCTTTCAGATGTTTATCAGTCCCAAAAGAGAGTGAGATCCAGACAGGCTTAAACCAATTGAATGGCTCTTAATCCTTTGTAGATGCTGAACGACGTTCCTTTTCCACGCCGGATCTTCAAAGCTTCAGAGAAATCCCCTTCGGAATCAATCATCAGCTGAGATCAACGGCTCAAAGTATTTGCAAGTAATCCTGGGCAAATCTCTAAGTGAGAAATGCAGGCAGAGAGTCTGTTAAGGCTCCATACTACCCTGAACAAAGGATTTCCCCCTTATTCAGGAGACGACAGCTCTGTTGGAAACTCACACCGGAAGCCCCAACATTCCCTATGGATATGACCTGGCTTGTTACATTTGAAACGGTGAGGGATATTTCTTTCATATTTGGGGTTAGGCTTTCTGTGGTCAGTTCCTGCCCCTATTGACTTGGCCTCTTGGACCATATACAACTTTTATGCTGCTCATGATAGCCCTCTTGTTTGTAATACTCAGCTTTTATTAGCTCCAGACCATCAACTTAGAATCTTTTCCATTAAATGTTGAAATGAATGCAGAATGAGATTCAGGTAGGGAACCTAGAAACAGTCCAATTTGTGAATTCTCATCTAGCATCTAACGTTTTATCAGCAGTCACAAGCTTGTCAGCTAAACTTGTCAGTTAAACTTAATAATGTTTCTATATGGATTTCTGCATTCTGTAGCCTAACTGAGAAAAGTTCCCTAAACAAAGGATTCTTGCTCTCCATAGATCTTCTTTAAGGCTTCAATCAACCCTTTTGCAGTTTCTTGTCCTTTTATGTATGTCAGTTGCAAATCAGCCAGTGTACTAATAAGATTTTGAGCTTTACTATCTGCATTCTCCCATCTCATGATTTCATTTTCAGACCCCAAAGATTGTGGAGAAGTTAATGAAAAATTAGATTTTTCCTCCTTGAGCTGATGCTCAATTCTAAAAAGACATGCATTGAAATTATTTCCATTAACTTCCTCTAGGATTGTATATTGTTGCTCCATGTTAGCAATGCAAAAGGAAGAGAAAGAGAAAAAAGAGTTTCTTTCTGCGCTCAGAGCTTGGGACCAGCTGTTAAGCAAATTCCCAATGTCTTTTGTTCTTGCCAGCAGTTACTGAAAACTTGTAATTGCTCAAGTAAGAGAAACACAAATAAATAAGGGGAAAAAAAACCCTTTAAACTTTCACTCTGGGCACCCATAGTCTATTGGGAATATTTGGTTAATATAGCAGAGGTTGCCCAATCCTAGAAGTATGATACTGAGTACAGTAAATAATTCTCCCAAGAAGTATATTGCAAAAAAAAGAAGAAGAAAGAGGTACATTTATTCAAGTAGATCTAGTTCACATTCAGGCTGCAGTAAAAAAAAGAGAACAAGAAACCTTATCTAAAGAGGACATTCTCTATCATCAATGGCCAGCCTTTCTGGCATCATGTATGTGGGAGTATGAGGACACTGCATCTACAGGAGAGACCTGTAGAGATTTGTGTCTCCATGGAAGGCCATGTGCAGGGAGAGAGAGAGAGGGAGGGAGGGAGGAGGGGTCAGAGGGCAGCTCCCAGGTTAAGACAAAGGGAGGCACTGAAAGAGATAACACCTATACATACTTAGGGCCTGTTCAGATGCACAGCTTGATCAGTTGTCGCTGCTGTTTCCTACCAGATTAAAAGTGGCTGATCAGACAGCAACATCTGCCTCTCAGTAGTCAATCATTGCAGCTTCCCCCCAATCCTTTTCCAAACTGGATTATTTTGTTACCTTCTCCTTTGTGGTGTTTTTTGAGTTGTCAGGTTTCACCTCGAAGTTTTCTCTGTCTGGACAGTTCTGCTGCAATATTAACTAACTTCCAGATGTCTGAAGGCTGTCCCAGAGCAAAAGGAACCTCAGACATCTGGTTTATAGTTGCTATTTTTTTTTTTTTACTACTTAGCGATATGTGCATAACCACTTTTACTACTTAGCGATATGTTTTTTGACCTATGCGCATTATGTGCTTATGCACATAATAGTGGGGAAAACAAAAAAAAGAACTGGATGGTGCCATCGTGTGGACGGCAGAAGACAATTTCACTGCAGAGTCATTCGAATTGCAGTATGGCAGTCTGATCGATAATATCCAGAACAAAGATACTTGGAACAGAACCGGGTCAATTTAACATGATCTTAACATGCTGTGTGAACAGGGCCATACAGTGATGTAGCGCCCCCCCCACACACACACACTCATTCCAGCACTACGTAGGTAGCAAGAATAGGGTTTTGCTTCATTTGGTTTCCATGAAGCAAAAATGGGTGCACTCTTCCATTAAATTTTGTTTCACTTTTGCAGCTAGACACTGCAATTTTCCAGGTTTACTTTTCTGCTTCCTTCTCCAGCATTATGACCATCCTTCGTATATAGCAGTGGGGCAATAAAAGCAAACTTTATTAACAAGTGGCAAGAGATCCAAATAGCTCAGGCCTTTAAACTAGATCAGTATGTCCAGAGGGATCATCAGCTCAGAAAAACCACCACTAAAATCTTAGTTTAATGAAGGAAGGAAATGAAAAAGCAACACTTGTCGGCTGGAGGTGCTGTTCACTACTCATTACAACTTTCCCCTTGTAAATTGCACATATAAAAAGTTATAATAGGAAGAAAAAATTGTGGTCCAGAAATATTGTTATGTCTGTCTGCCCACCTATTCTATATTCAGGAGATGAAGAAGAGGAGTTGGTTTTTATACTTCACTTTTCACTACCCTAAGGAGTCTCAAAGCAGCTTACAATTGCCTTCTCTTCCTCTCCCCACAACAGGCAAACCTTGTGAGAGAGTTTTGAGAGAACTGTGACTGGCCCATGGTCACCCAGTAGGCTTCATGTGGAGGATTGGGAATCAAACCCAGTTCTCCAGATTAGAGTCCACCACACTTCACCATGCTGAGTACATAAAGTCACTGGTAGCTGAAACCTTGTTATCAGGGCATGGTACATCAAAACGTTTGGTGGTGAGAAGTTAATATGCATGGCATCTACATAATTTTTTATGACTCTCACATGCTACTTCCTTACCAATGGCTACCTTTCCCTCTCAATTAAGGACAGAGAAGGCTGCACAAAGAAACACGCAGGCTGTTGCTACTGTCCTTCCTACTCTCTCTTCTGGAGAGCCAGTTTGATGTAGTTGTTAAGTGTGTGTACTCTAATCTGGGAGAACTAGGTTTGATTCCCCACTTGTCCACCTTCACTTGTCCACCTGACCTTGGGTCAGTCATAACAATCTTAGAGCTGTTCCTCTCAATAATAGTTCTTGAAGAGATCTCTCAGCCCCACCTGCCTCACAGAGTGTCTGTTGTGGGGAGGGGGAGGGATAGGAGATTGTAAACTGCTCTGAGACTTCAGGTGAAGCAGTATAAATACAATCTCTTCTCTTCTTCTTTCTTATGGTTTGCAGATGGGTTGAGGATTTGTTGTTCATAACCTAATTCATTCCATGGGTCAAAGGAACACTAGTTTAAAGACAGTGCATACTGTCTTGTCTCATGCCTAGTGCTCTGCCTCCTGATGAGAAGGGCACAAAAATAAAATCAGAAGGATGCCTTTTTGTATGCCCTGCATTAGCAAAAAAAAAAAAAAAACCCAACAAAAACTAAAAACACTAGATTGGCAGTGTTCAAAGTGGAAATCCTATTTCTCTGTTGAAGAGGTAGAAGCACAGATGGCATCTGTTCATTCTCTCTGCAATCCCTAACTCCTGCAGTGAGATCCAA
This sequence comes from Heteronotia binoei, assembly GCF_032191835.1. Lineage (NCBI taxonomy): Eukaryota > Metazoa > Chordata > Lepidosauria > Squamata > Gekkonidae > Heteronotia > Heteronotia binoei. The sequence goes on along the minus strand of NC_083224.1, from coordinate 49,962,490 downwards.
CTTTCATCAAAGAAGAGCCAACTAGATTGCACACTTGATGACATTTGTATGGGCCAAAATGTTGACTATATCCTCAAAAAACCCCTGTATTGGTGAACAGCTTTAGATTACTTCTGATATTACCTTGCCTGATCATTTATAGCCAAAATAAGCTGGCCTATGCTGTGAGCCTTAACTTGCAAATAAGAGGAATGATATTGGATTGTACATTTGATGAGATATCTGAAAATCAAAACTTGGAAAATCTCCTTTTCCCATATATACTCTTGAATAGCTGTGAAGCAGTGCTATTATTATCAAGTGATCCTAGGCATTTTAAGGGGAAATAAGCTTTCTAAATTTGTGCTGTTCTCATCTAAGAGGAGTATATGTGGGCAGTTTGTATCTCATCCTTCTTTCAACCAGAAATAATCAAGGCTATTTATCCGACTGCAAATTTGATATTTCTGTAGGCCAAGTTACAGAAAAGTCTCCTTGTTTATTTTGCATCTATGTATGGCAAAGAAATGCTATAGGCAAAGCAGGTTGTTTTCATGCAAAAGAATCCTTTTGCAAGAATCTAAGTCAATCAGACATGATAGTCAGTAGGCATGATCTGAGTAACTTCAGATCTTTACATATAACATTGCTTATGTCGTATATGTATTCAACTGTCTGTGCAAAAGTCAGAAGTGTATTGTGAGGAAAAAACCCCTTACAGAACATCGTGATCACCAGCTTGGTTTCCAGAGCACCTGGAGAAGTGACTCACACATGTCTGGCCAGAGAGTGTGGGTAAACCTATCCAGGGGCAAAAGGGACTTATGCAGTACTAGCAGCCATAATGCTACAAAGGCACTCTAGACCGGTACAAGAGTGCCCACCAGAAGAACGGATGATTTCCCGTTCTGTATGACGTCCATCCCCGCCATGGAGCAGAAGAGACTGCGCCACCAGGAGCTATCCAGGCAAACGGTTTTGAAGTTCTGACCATGAAATCCACCATGGAGGGCTAACACCACAAGCAGCTATCTTCCTACCAGGCTTGACTCCATTCCAGCGAAGTGGACGGCTCACGTACACACCAGATGTCACCTGTGCCTGCAAGCAACCTACCTGCCCCAGGAGTGGTTAATCGTCCAACCGCCACTTTCTTTGTTTGACGGAACTCAAGACAAAGACTAGTGCCAAGGGGAAGACAGAAGAAGAGGAAGACCATCTTCAGCCAGAGCCAAGTTCCTTTGTACAAACTGGGTGTTACCTAGGCCATGATTTGACTCTCTATTGTCACCCTTTTAGATAAGTCTAATAGTCCTAAGTATCTCCCCACCCAAGTAATCTCTCTATTCTTCTTCCCAACTGTCATTTTGGAGCCTCCCCTTGGTCCATTTCAACCTGAAAGTTCACTCAGGTATCCAGGATCCAGGCCAGTCCATTGGTCAAGAGCAAGCACCCAATTAGGTGCCACCAATGAACTTTCTATTGGTTGTCGCAGTAGTCCAGCCCTTATGGTCATTGCAAAACCTCCCCTTTTCATGAGGTCATGCACCAGCTGACCATTTTCCTCCTCCCTCGTACCTCCCATCCCCCAAGGGCTCAAGAGAGTCCTTATAATCTGTGGACTAGCTACCCACAGGTGTGCTTCTATCAGTATCCCAACTTCCGCTGCATAGATCCATCCCTGATTCCTGATCAGTTTCGGGTCCCTTCTCCAACTTCCTTGCTTGTCGCCATTGGAGCCTTCCTCGAAGACTATGATAGGTAAATATTGCCCTGTTTGTCTACCCATGTGTTTATCCATCCATCATCTATCTATCTATCTATCTATCTATCTATCTATCTATCTATCTATCTATCCATCCATCCATCCATCATCCATCCATCTATCTATCCATCTATCTATCTATCTATCTATCTATCTATCTATCTATCTATCTATCTATCTATCTATCTATCTATCTACTTTTCTTAGGGCTGAATGTGTGTTTTAATGAGTATTTTATCTTGTATGGAAGCCTATATTTTTCTTAATAAATTATAATTGTTTAACTTAATTAGAGTCCCTAATATTTTAAGCATTACTTTTCTGGATGTGGAATCCTGTATACACAGGTAATAAGATCCTGTGAGCGAGCCAGGTGCCCACCCGACAATTCCCCATCCTTGTTTTGAGGGCATTTTGGCTTACAGTATAGTTGAAAATTATGACTCTTACAGTAAGTGCTTTGGTGTATTTTAGTCACAGAGTCTCTATTATGTATTCATATGATTTATTTATTTAGAAAATGTATATGTCATCTCTCCAGAGAACCTACTTAAAGTTGCTTACAAAATAATGATGCAATCATAAAAATCATAGAATCATTACAATTAACAAATGCTATAAATATGGCCATTAAAAAACTAACCAGAGCAAAAAAAAAATAGCATAAAACATTAAGTAGGCTAAAATGACTCAATGGGCTATACATCAGGGAAATTGTCTAATTCCAGTGAAAGAATTCACCAAAGACTTCTGAGTAAATTTAGCAGTGATGGGATAAGAGGACAGGTTCTCTTATGGATTAAAACTTGGTTAAATGACAGGAAGTGAACAGTAAGAATAAATGGACAGTTCCTACCATGGAGGGAAGTAATCAGTAGGGTCCCACATGAATTGGTAATGGAGCCAGTACTTTTTAACTTATTCTTAAAAGATCTGGTGCTAGGGGTGAGTTGAGTAGTGGCCAAGTCTGCAGATGTCACAAAATTATTCAGGATGGTGATAACCAAAGCTGACTATGAAGAGCTCCGAGAGAATCTTCACAAACTGGGTGAGTGGGCGACAATGTGCAAATGAAGTTGTAGTTGTTGGTAGTTGTAAATTGATAAACACTGGAACAAAAAAAAATTCCAAATTTCAAATATAGACTAATGGGGTCTGAACTTCCTGAGACTCAGAGGAAAAAAGATCTTGGGGTTGTAGTAGATAGTTCAATAAAAATGTGCTGCAGCAGTAAAAAAGGCAAACTCTGTGTTAGGGATTATTAGGAAAGGAATTGAACATAAGGCTAGCAGTATGAGGCTTTGCAGAAGTACCAGGCTGAGTTTTGAGCTGGACAGAGTGGGATTGTACAAAATGCAGGTGGAGATCCAAATCCTTGTACCCCCATTTTTTAAGGGTATGGTAGTAGGTGATCTAACAGACCTGGGACCATGGAGCCATTGTCAGCCTGGGACCATGGAGAGCCATTGTCAGCCAAAACAGAAAACATTAATCTTGATAGATCAATGATCTGACACATAAGGCAGCTTCCTGTGCGTCTCATGTCTTCATTTCATGGTACAAGGGTAATGAAACACTGCACTAAAGCTCCATTCTTTACATTCATATAAGAAAAAAAAATGAATGAGAATAACAATGATTGCATTAATACAATTGGTTTGTTTCCATGAGTTTTGCTATTAATTGACATTCTAGTTCAGTTCATTAGATGCTGTTACTATTACTGGCACTTGCTTAATATTTCTTTGGTTATCCACAGTATGCTCAGTGTTTCATGATACCCAACAGAGTCACATGGTTCTTATATACCTTTGTAAGAAAGACAGCCTGATGAAAGGATCCAGGAGAGAACTAGATAACCAACAATGAGGTAGAGGGCATTTCAAGAATTTGGTGTAGCAAATGGTGGCCCAGAAAAGGCAGATGAACAAGTAATAAATTTTTAAACTAAGTTAAACAGGTAGAGAGGTGTGTGCATGTGTTGGAGAGAAGTTGTCTCCAATACAAGGCAAAGGATACAAAAGATAGAGGGGGACAAAAGAGGTCAATGGCAGATGAACTGAGAGGGTGCATAGCAGATGAAGTTGCACATTTATTTTGGCTCTGCTTCTGAGAAATATCAGTGGAAAGCAGAATGCTGCAAAGAGTCTGTTGTTCCAAGAGGTAGTTTGTTCCAGATACTCTGCTGGTAGCCATAACCCTGTGCAAACACCATTCATCATATGTCACCTCTTTTATCATGGTGTCAGAACTTGGCCCATTTGTCCATTGGTGTGCAGGCTGAACATTCTGAGCTCAAGCAGGATTCCTGAGAGGAACCTTTGGAGGCAATACTGTTAAGCTAATGCTGCTGGGCATGTGGAAGTACCTGTGTTATTTTTGTTCCTTGATTTCTCAGCTTATCCTATGAGTAAAAACAAACCCACAAAAACTGGCATTCTGTACTGACAACTCCCATACAGGAGAATCCAGTCTGGGATGTGCTATCAAGCAAGTGTGTGTGCGTGTGTGTGTTACGTGCTGTCAAGTCACTTTTACTTATGGTGACTATGAATTAATGACTTCCAAAACATCCTATCAGTAACAGCCTTGCTCTGGTCTTGCAAACTGAGGGACATGGTCAATCTATCTCAGGTTGGGTCATCCTCTTTTCCTCCTTTCCACTAAGGAGCTCTGCAGTGCACTTTGGAAAGTCTTGGAAATGCTCCCAAATGCTGCTTCAGTACTCCAGAAAAATGACATTAATAGCTATTAGCACAGATTATACCACTGTTTCATTTTCACATGGCATTGGCTTGATAGGCGGCTGAATGGAGTAATATAATTAATAGTTAATGTTTATAAATGATTTGTCCCAATCAAGGCATCATTGAGATTGGCACTCCTACAATCACCTCTTTTGTTTTAAATTCAATTCCTCCTTCATAGACATGAAGTCCAAGCCTGAAAAGGTGAAATACTTTTGGTAGGGTAAACCACTGTGCAACTGATTTGGACTTTAAGATCATCAAGGTTCTACTTAAGCTTTCAGCAGCATTTTCAGAATATTAAAATGTACTTTTCTTAAGGTATGTGACTTTTATAGCAAAGTAATGTATTTCAGAATAAAGCCTATTGATTTATCTAAAACCAAACAAAACAAAACTTTTGCTTGGAAGATGAATGAACCAGCTCACAGGAACACATTGGTGAGTTGAAAATGCATGCTAAATGTACAAGATTCATATAAATGACTCACCGGGGTCAGTTTGGGGATGATTTCCAAACTAGGCTCACAGTAAACATGCATATAGCCAAACTATCCTGGATCCACAAAACTAACAATCTCAGTATGTTGATTCAGACATTTAAATTGACCTAACACCTACTTCTCTTTAACAGAGACGTTGGGGATTGAGAACCTGGAACCTTCTGCATGTCAAGCAGAAACTCTGCTTCTGAGTCATGGCCTCTCTCCTAAAAGTAGAGTTGCAAGACTCTGTGTTGGAGGTGGGGGTCCTACCCCCAATTGCTGCTCAGCTGACCTGTGAGGGGGACTTACAAGAAAGAAAAAAGGCCTAGTGTCACCAGTGTCACACAGGAAGTGACATCATTACACCAGTGATGTCTTGGTAACAGTTTGGTATTTGGGCAAAAACTTTATGGCGTTTCCACATGTCTGCCCTCCCTGTACATTCCACAGTTATAGAGTCAGTTTATTTTGTTCTGCACATGTCTTAAATAATGAGGATTTTCAGGAGAGGATGCTATCATCATTGGTGGTATCACAGCACCCCACCCCCTTTAAGGGAAAAGGCATACCTTTGTGAGGGAAGAGGCTAGAGACTTTTTAAAAAAATGAAAGATGGGAATTTAGGGAACCTCATTAAACTATCATTGCAAACCTATATTGATAGGTCAATATTTTGCCTTGTCTTCCTTAGAGGAAGAGAGGGAGTGGCTTATGTAAATTCACTAGAATAATACACTATAACCTTAGTGCAAATTGATAATTTAGATAGCAAGTTCAACAGGTTAAGAAATAAAAAGAAATAAATGAAAGAACAAGGACCAAATTCATTTGCCCCCCAAGTCGGAATGAAGAGTCGGACACAAGGTATTGGTATAACTAAGGGCCACTTTATTAAGTATAATAATAAACAGCAAGGGCAACCAGAACTGCGGCCTGGTCAGGGCCAGGGGTTTCAACAGACCGTTCCCCTGCCATTAGCGGGCGAGAGACCCAGCCCCCAGCCGGAGCTGTATGTCACAGCTCCCGCCAGGCCGGCCCAGCAAGGAGGCAAGCCCCAGAGGGACCAACCACTAGATGCACATCTCAGTGGAAGGCACCCTCTAGCCGAGTCTCCAGGACAGTCTGCATTCTCCTACCCAAGGGCATCAAACCCAAGGGCTGATTCTGCCAGACCCCTAAATCCCTGAAAAGGGAATGCTTTCTGGTCCTCCCCTAGCCACATAGTACCATAAACCCAGTAAAAACCTGCCAAACTAAAGTGACCAACCTATTTAACAGCACCTCCTGATTGCCAAATCCACAATCCACTGATCTGCTATCTCTCTCTCTCTCTCTCAGCTTGACTTCACGAACGAAGATTTAAGAAGGGGGCAGTAGTCCACGTCTGCTGCAGGCTCGCTGGTGGCTGACAAGACCAATGCGGGACAGGGATCTGCTATGTAGGGTAGGCGAAAAAATACCACAGCAACAGCCAATCAGCTGGAAAGCAAAACATTCCTACCCAGCCCCCCAAACCATGAGGCGACCAGCATTTGCCTACATAGCAAACAGGGTGGGTGGGAGGGCTGAGCTTCTGCCGTGGACTGAGATAGAGGGCAGATGGTCCTGCCATTAGTACGGCAAAGCCCCACCCCCTCCAGAGCGTGACCAAATGGGCTGCAAAAGTCCTCCCTTCCCTTCCAGGGAGGCAAATACATTCCCACGGCCTAGCAGCGTTGCTGCTGGCTTCTAGAAACAGCTTGCAGAGGTTTAAATCAAAGCAAATATCAAAGCAATCAAACGTTATTTGCCCAGATGAGCATCCAAACTATAAAAAGCTGGAGGTGTGTGTGTGTGTGAGAATTTGCTTGGTATCTAAAAGATGAAAAAGAGAATGTCATGTGAACATCCCAAGGAATGGGAAATCTGTAAATGTGGGTGAAATGACAGAAAAGGCCCTATCTTCTGTAGATAATCATATGATTTTTGAAGGTGGAGAAAGCCAGAAAGAGGCCAGTAATAGATACTCAGATGATGGGTAAGTCTCACTCCTTCCCCTCCCTCACACACAGGATTTTCCCTTCCTCCTCCTCCTTTCTTGCTGACCAGCCCTTATATCTATTTTCTTCATATTTATTTGTCTATGGCTGTTCCACCTTGTCACGTCATTTTAATAGTTTGATGTTGGCCCAGCCCAGGGACTTGAGGGAAGAGATAGAATCAGCTTCTTATATTCAACTTTTGATTTGGCACACAAGAAGTTTTTGAAAGTTCAGAATAAACAAAATGTTTTATTCATTTTAGAGGAGGTCAAGTAGAATCAGGTATAGGATGTACGATATGAACAAATCATAAAAATTGAGGTAACTTTGTTATCACACTAACCCCAGATAATTTGTTGCCAACAAGTAAGTGCTTCAACAAGGTCTTTACAACTTTCAGGAGACAGGCTTTCTTCTCATTTTCTGCTTAAACAGTCAAACATAAGAGGTTTACTGACTCTTAGGGCGCGGTCACACGTACCATTAGTTTCGACACAGCTCCGTCTGGCTGACGGATTAAATGTGTTCGTTCAGACATCCACATCTGGCAATCGAGCATCATCCGGTGTCATCCAGGCTTGCGGCGCATTAATTTGACAGCACATAAAGTCCGGCCCTTTTGCAAAACAGCGGCACAGGATCGGCTTTTTGTTGTTTGGACAGCTCACGCGCAATACTGCCTCTCACCATTTTTTTCAAAGAAAGCCCCAGCAGACATGCGCATTGCCAGGTCATCCGGGAATCTGAGGTGACGCTTCTGCTTCTCCAATGAATACAGGATTGGAGGGGGGGGAAACGTTATCCCACTATTCAGAACAGGGGAAAAATTCTTTTTTTTCAATGTGGAGGATTTCAAGATATCATTGTCACTGCCAATTTCTAGGAAAATAATTCCTGGCAGTTCTGTGGTTTGGATCGGCAACATTAATTCTGGAAACTTTTGCTCTTCCACCCCTGCCTCTGAAGAAAGTTTTGATTTCCCAGCTCCAAACAGTTGGGCGCATGTTCAATGGACCCCCTCCCCTCCCAGAAATCACCATCTGATTACGCATGCTCCAAGAAAGGAGCGTGATAGTATTGGATGTCTGATCGCACACAACAGAATGAATCACATTCTTGGATGCTTGTCTGAACTGCCCTGCATCGAATCAATATTCAGCAGTTCAAATTTGAGCGCTATACACCCGCTTTTAATGGTACGTGTGACCGCACCCTTAAAGCCTAGAAGGCAGGAACATACAACCAAGTTCCCAAAATCCTTCTATATACACAGACCAAGGATCACTCCTTCCCCACCCCCTTCCAAGAACCATTTCCCTTTTCCCTGGGCAGGGATTACTTCTTTTTACTAGAAGCAATTTCCCTTTTTTTCTTGAATGGGGATCCACTGTGACCCACTCACTCTTTCAGCCTCTTTTCTAGTCTTCAGTCAGTGCTAAACTGTCTCTTTTCAACTGTCATGTCTTGTCTTGTCTTGTCTTCCTTGGGGAAGGAGAGGGACACTTTCCACAGAATTCCATTTGAACAGCCTGTCATTCAAAGGTTCTCAGACTCTGTGAGGCATTAATCTTTGACAGTCCATCACAGCACTCATTCAGTAATTGGTCTCAGAGAACTGTGTGCCAACATGAGACAACATGATGGTGATTTGTAGCTGTTGCACTGAGCAATAGTTCCAGATAAGTAAGCACATGGTCAGACGAAGGAGCATCAAAACACATGAAGTGTAACCACATGATTGTGAAGCTGAACTGCAATTCATGATTTATTTTACATAATAGCAGTGCTTGTCAACACGTCTGGGACTGGTGATTAATTAGTAACTTGGAAGAAGTTACTTTCATTGCTGACTTTGTTGGACTTGTTGCTTGTGGATTCTGTATTTGTATAATTGTGAATTGATTCGATACTGTGTTTATGGAATGTTTGGATTACTGTGGCATTTGTGAACAGTGTTTGACCCCTGTCCCGCCCAGCCCGGGCGAGGACTGCGTGAGGAGGACCCCCCGGTGCCTGCCAGCCGCTCCCGGCCCCTGTCGCCACCCCGAGAGCCTCCCACACCTTCCCAAGCCCCCAGGGCGGCCCCACCCCTCACCTGGGCCGACGGGGCACCAACAGCAACACCTCACAGCCGACGAGCCCGTCTCCGGGTCCGAGGAGCCTGGCCGGAGGGAGACGTCGGGGAACAGGAGCGAGAAGCTAAGCCCAGTGCTGGGCAGGGAGGAGAGCTGCCTGATCCGTGGCGGCGAGAGACGCCTCACCCCAGCACGCTGCAGAGGTCCAGGACGCCAGAGGCACGCCCAGGCAGCCCAGCCCCGGCTCGCCTCTCCCGGGCGTCTGGGGCTTTGAAGGGGGGGAGGAGCCAGAGAGGGGCGGAACACAGGAAGAGGGAGGATTGGGACAGGGGGATAAAGGGAAGGGAAGGCAGGAGGTCGGGGAGGAAGCTGGCCGGTGCTTATTGAGGCTGCCTCGCGCGAGAGAGGGACAGGAGCTGCAGCACAGCCAGGAGGGGAACGGGGGCCTGTGGTGAAGTAACCTGGCTCCCACCCCTGTTTCTGAGACCTCCGGGGGAACGCCCCAGAGTGCCCGGGAGGGGCGACAGCGGCACCGGGAGACCGGGAGGGGTGCCCAGGGTGCGACACCCCCCAAGGACGAAATAACGAGACAGACACCAAGTGTTGGAATAAAATTGGGCCACTTTATTAATTAACTTCAAAAACAGCAAGGGTACCCCACCAGAGGCGGCCTGGCCAGGGCTAGGGGTCACCGCAACCACTCCCCTGCCATATCGGGCGAGAGACCCAGCCCCCCAGCCAGAGCTGAGTGCCTCAGCTCCATCCGGGCAGGCCCAGCAGGGAGGCCCACACCAGAGGGCCCAAACCCAGACGCACGTCTCGCCAGAAAGCACCCTCTAGCCGAGTCTCCCAGCAGTCTGCATTCTCCACCCGGGTCTTCAAACCCCAGGGTTGATCATGGCAGACCCCAAAGTCCCCAAAAGGGGGATGCTTCATAGTCCTCCCCGGGCCACATAGTGCCCTAAACCCCAAAAACCTGCCACTAAAGTGACCGCCTATTTAACAGTACCTCCCAATAGCCAAATCCACAATCCACTGCAATGCTATGTAGGGTAGGCGAAAAACACAACCTGAGCAGTGCCAATCAGCCAGGGTGCGAAAAAATTTCTACCCGGCTCCTCAAAGAAGCAACCAGCAAAAGCCTACATAACATACAGGGCGGGAGGGAGGGCCGAAGACGTGCCCGACGCAGACTGAGAGGAGCACAGGTCTGGCTGTCAATCAGCCAGACCTCGCTCCCCAGCCTGCGCGCCAGAATGGGCGCCCTCTGTCTCTCCCCGTCTGGGGAGGCAAACTCGTGCCTTTGCAGCCCAGTTGCTGCGCAGCGAACTGCAGGCACCCGATTGCCCCCCAAGGACGAAATAACGAGACAGACACCAAGTGTTGGAATAAAATTGGGCCACTTTATTAATTAACTTAATAAACAGCAAGGGTACCCCACCAGAGGCGGCCTGGCCAGGGCTAGTGGTCACCGCGACCGCTCCCCTGCCATATCGGGCAAGAGACCCAGCCCCCCAGCCAGAGCTGAGTGCCTCAGCTCCCTCCAGGCAGTTCCAGCAGGGAGGCCCGCACCAGAGGGCCCAAACCCAGATGCACGTCTCTCCAGAAAGCACCCTCTAGCCGAGTCTCCCGGCAGTCTGCATTCTCCACCCGGGTCTTCAAACCCCAGGGCTGATCATGGCAGACCCCAAAGTCCCCAAAAGGGGGATGCTTCATAGTCCTCCCCGGGCCGCATAGTGCTCTAAACCCCAAAAACCTGCCACTACTAAGGCCAAGTCTCCACTTAGGGCTTAGCACCCACCGGGAGGCCCAAAGCCACCCGCAACCCTTGCTGCAAATCTCTCAGGAAAAGTATATTACCCTTTTCCGAGAGATGGACCCCATCCCCTCTGTAGAGGTCAAGACATCTCACCATAATGTCCGGATGGGGCAAATAGTGGCCCAACCCCTTCTCAAGCAACTTTCTAAGCTCCTTATTAGCCTTGTACCTGGCCGTTTCTACGGCTGCAGAGTCCAAAGCACAACGCCATACCAGGCGGGGCAGCATGGCTGACCACACTATGATGGTCCCTGGCCATCACTCCCGAATGTGCAAAAAATCATCACGGGCCTGCCAAACCAAGGCCTTGCCCTTCAGCAACCCCAGATCATTACCTCCCAGGTGAACTATTAAGACCTGAGGAGGAGGACCCACTCTATCATGAAACAATAAAGGCAGCAGGCCTGCCCATTGAAGGCCACGGCACCCCTGCCAATCAATAACAGTGTGCTGGCTGAGTCCCAGCTGAGAGCCCACTGCAGTTCTCTGTGCTTGCAGAGCGGCCCAAAACACGTGGCTATGGCCACAGATGAGAACTCGGCTCCGGCTCTTCTGGCTAGGAACAGCAGCATCTAAAAAGAAAGAACAGTTAAACACCAACCGAACAAACATTCCCAAAACCCAGCTCATTCACGGCCTAAGCAAAGGCCGCACATAGGCCTTATAGGCCGATGAATGCCCTATAACCTAGCGCCTCGCTGGCAAAAGCCAGCGCTAACAGACGCCCCCTAACAGATCACACCGCTAACCCTTTACCTCGCAGTGACACACAGTAATGGAGCAAATGCTCCACCAGGAGGGGCTGAACCCTGCGATACCCTACCTCTACCCGAAAGTCCTCAAACTGCCACACAGCCCGTTCATAAGACTTCTGAGTACTAGGCGCAATGGCTAGACCTATCGCTCTGCACGCCTCGGCTCTCCAATCAGCCATAGCTCCTGGGGCATTGCAACCGGCTCTCTGTTGGCCTCCGGGGCCAGCTGATGAAACCTCTCCATCTGCTTATGAGATAGAGCATCAGCCACCCCGTTACTCACACCCGGAACATGAGTGTGAAAAATGGACAGGTGGGAACCCAACGATTCCAGCACTTGCCAGTTGCCACAGAGAAAGTCTGTGCTCCATTTAAAATTTAAACCAGGGAATTCCTCATTTACAGCTCAGCCTCTTCACTCCTAAGCTAAATGCTAGTGACATATACCAGCTAAAATCATACAAAATATACCTGAGAACTGGGATCTCATTACAGATTGGAAGTATTCCGCAACTTGGTTCCAGCAATATTTATTTAATTCATTTGCAAGGAACTGAGATTATGCATGGAGTTCTGTTTGATTAAAAAGTTCCAATTTGTAAGTTTTAAAAAAAAAATCTTCCAATATAGCTGTCATACTTTTCACTTGGATTCATCTGAGAAGCTGAGTTTCTAGGAAGCTTACCATATAGTTTCCAGTAATACTGATTAGGAAACTTGGTTCAAGAAATACTCATTTTCAGACATTTAGGGTTTTGCTTCTTTTTTCATAAACACGTAAGTTTTGTTTTGTTTTTTAATTTTTCTTTTAAGCCTTCATCTGTCTCTGCTCTCTTTCAAGTTAAATTCCTGCCTGAGACTGATCTTTGGCTCATACACATGGTGTTTGTTTTTTCTCCATCCTTTTGAAATTGTGGGATATTGTTAAATTTTGGGATATTGTTAAATTTGGGATTTACATTTTTGGGATATTGTTAAATTATCCGTAGTGATTCATGACATCACTTCTGGTTAATTATGTTGCATAATTTATTTATTTTTATTTTATTAGATTTATATCCAGTTCTCCCTGAAGCCAACTCAGGGTAGCTCAGCGTGAGCAGGATCAGTGTGAAAAATGTACAGGCAGGGAACCTGACAATGCTTATCCCCATCCCCAGAAGTTTCTGGAGGTGCTAGCCCTCAACTGGCAACCCTAAGAGTGACAGCTGCAGAATATACTGGCCCAGGGGGGAGAGGGTCATGAGGTCCGGCTGTTCATACAATTCTCCATTATACAAAAAAGAAAGCAGATTATAAAAATGTAATTTCTGAATTGGAAAAGTGAAAACTTGGGGGTTGGAATTTGATGCAACAAATGCTGTGGAAAAGATCAGGGTTCCTCACCATAAGAAGAATTGTTTAGTGGAGATCTTTTGTGTTCCATTAAAAATGTTTCATACACAAACACCAAGTGCTACTTTGATGTCATTCACCACTACACCAGGGGAAATATATATATTTCCATTGTATGTGGCAACTGCCAGCAGTATGCATCCAGTAACATAATGGCCAGTCAGTGTGAAATAGTTGAAATTACCTCATAAATAACTCTTTATGCACAGATAACTAGGAGTTGCTACTGTTCATAGGTAAATTACTCACTGTCATTACGGTGCATTACACCATGGATAATATGGAAATCTCTGTAGGAGATTCACTGAACATTACAGTTTTCCTACGGACTTAATCACTGGAAAATCAAACTGCTATTGCTCCCCCCTTCACTTCCCAGATATTAAAGGCAAATCACTTCTGCACAGTGTGATCATGGAGCTAATGCTGAAGGAAAATTATTTTGAAGAAAAGAGAAACGACCTAATGAATGTCTCAAGGAGACTGTTGTTTGCAATCTCCCTTTTTTCCTTTTGTCTGCCTTTTCTTATTCTGTGCCAGATTCAGCCACTAAACAACTTCCACAAACAACAGCATATACAACCCATTATGTAATCAGTACACATTCCATTCATGCAATGTAATACAATCACCCACATATTCCTCTAGGTATTTAAAAGGGACTGTGCCGTAATTCCCTTTAATACCTTTCCAAGTACTCAAATCACACTAATTGCTCTGCTATTCCCCAGGTCATTGTTCTCCTCTTGTAAAACATAGGTCCAACACTTGCTGTTCTCTGAGCCTCTTTCAGCTTGCTAGTTCTCCAGGGTTTTGAACAAGGATGCCCAGCTAGCAGGTCTGAGATTTCCAAACTGTTTCTCCAGAAATCTCTGCTCAAAATAACATTATTTCATAACATTATTTTATCCTCCCTTTTTCTAAGAAGCCTTGTCATTTTACCATCACAACAATCCAGTGGCATAGGCTGAAAGAAAATTACTGGCCCAGTAAGTTTCAAAGAAAGAGAAGACCTGAACCTGGATTTTCCCAGCTCTAGCCCAAGCACTATACTACCTCACCTCTCTTATTGCCAACTTTCTTCTTGCAGAAGCTTAAAAAATCTTCTGCTGGAAAGCTGCTGATGCAACAGAAGCTATAGTCTTTTTAGAGAAAACATAGATGGTAAGTATAGTAACATTGCTTTAATCATATGATCCTGGAGAAATGAGCCGGACATCCCAAAATTCTTCTGGGCAGGCTTCTACCTGGTCAGAAGGCACATGGACACTAGACACATGTCTTTGTGAATATGGCCTAATTCCTAATTGGAGCCCAAAAGAACACTAAAACAGCCCCAGCATAAAGAAGAAAGTTTCCATCAACTGCCTCTCACACCAAACCACAATAAACAATTGGCCACAGCAAAATTGTTTTTGCCTGACCTGACATAGTGGCGAAGGGATTTTGATGGTTTGAGGGGAAAGAATAATTATTTTTGGACTCCACATCTAGCAAGTGGGACTAGCACTGCTGTTACTGAACCTGATTTTCCACTACTCTAATGTCTGCACAAACAGTACATTTGTAGATAGATTCCTACAAAGCCATTATAAGTCATCCATGCTTTCACCTGTAAAGGACACCCTGTAACAGTTGCCCAGAACTTCCCATTGGTCAAGGATTGAAGGCTATGATGCAGTATTTTTGCTGTTCTTTCCTTCCTTCATTTGTGTTTCTGTGTTCCTGGCAATAAAAGTGCAGCAATAATTTTATGATTTATATCTACTCTCTTATGTTCTCCATTCCAAACCAATATATCTTATATACGTTCCAGTATACAGGGTCAAAGATGAAAGATTGCCTCATATACTTTCTCTTTGTCTTAAACCACAAAGCCATATCCCATGCTTTCATTTCTCAGCCTTGATTCTCACATCCTAACAAATGAGGATGTCCTAGTGATTTCTGCAAAAGAAAGGAAGGAATTAAGGTGCTTATTCTGCAATTGAAGATAGAGAAGCTCCTTACAGTCAGCAAAAACAAAACCTGGAGCTGGCTGTGGCTCAGATCATGAGCTACTCTTCACAAAATTCAGGCTTAAACTGAAGAAAACTGGGGAAGCCATTAGGCCATTCAGGTTTGACCTTGATCACATCCCTTATAAATATACAGTGGAGGTGAAGAATAGGTTTAAGGAACTAGAGTTGATAGACAGAGTGCCTGAAGAACTATGGATGGAGGTTCGTGACATTGTACAGAAGGCAGCAATCAGCACCATCCCAAAGAAAAGGAAATGCAAGAAACAAAGTGGCTATCTGATGAGGCTTTACAAATAGCTGAGGAAAGAAGGAAAGCAAAAGGCAAAGGTGAAAAGGAAAGATTCACCCAATTGAATACAGATTTCCAGAGAATAGCAAGGAGAGATAAGGAGGCCTTCCTGAAGGAACACTGCAAAGCAACCAAGGAAAATAATAGAATGGGAAGGACAAGAGATCTATTCAAGAAAATTGGAGAAATCAAGGGAACGTTTCATGCAAAGATGGCCATGATAAAGGACAAAAATGGTAGGGACCTAACAGAAGCAGAAGAGGTGGCAAAAATACACAGAAGAATTATACAAGATGTATATTGTCACCCTGCTTATTTAATTTATATGCAGAGTACATCATGCAGAATGCTGGCCTGGATGAAGCACAAACCAAAATTAAGATTGCCAGGAAAAACATCAACAATCTCAGACATGCAGATAATACCACTCTAATGGCAGAAAGTGAGGAGGACCTAAAGAACCTCTTGTTGAGGGTGAAAGAGGAGAGCACAAAAGTAAGCTTGAAACTCAACATCAAAGAAACTAAGATCATGGCATCTGGCCCCATCACACCTTGGCAAATAGAAGGGGAAGACATGGAAGTAGTGACAGACTTCACATTTCTGGGATCCAAGATCACTGCAAATGGTGACTGTAGCCATGAAATTAAAATATGTTTGCTCCTTGGGAGGACAGCTATGGCGAACCTGGGCAGTATAATAAAATGTAGAGACATCACCCTGCCAACAAAAGTCTGTATAGTCAAAGCGAGGATATTCCCAGTAGTAATGTATGGCTGTGAGAGCTGGACCATAAGGAAGGCCAAGCGCAGAAGAATTGATGCTTTTGTGATGTGGTGCTGGAGAAAACTCCTGAGAGTCCCTTGGATTTCAAGAAGATCAAATCAGTCAGTCCTAAGGAAAATCAACCCAGACTGTTCACTGGGAGGTCAGATGCTGAAGCTGAAGCTCAAATACTTTAGCCACCAAATGAGAAGGGAGCACTCTCTGGAGAAGATCCTGATGCTAGGAAAGAAAGAAGGCAAAAGAAGGAGACTGCAAAAGATGAGATGGCTGGACAGTGTTACTGATGTAACAAACACGAATTTGAGCAGACTTCGGAGGATGGTGGAAGACAGGAGGGCCTGGCGTGACTTTGTCCATGGGGCCGCAAAGAGTCAGACTTGACTGTGCGACTGAACAATAACAACAATTTAACAACTTAATTGATTTATCAAAACATAACCAAACCAACAAAACTTTAAAGTGTTAATATGCAAGCAACACATTCTTGGTTACTGGATAGTCACTGTGCATCAGTCAAGGACACATGGAATATAATGGCTGTGATCAGTGCTCCCCATAGCCAGACCTTCTCCTCTCTAGCACTACACACATACACATACAGCTTGGTTGTGCTCTAATCAGAACTAGTGTATCCAATCAACACTAGTGAAAAGTACCCAAGCACTAAGAAGACAGAGCATCTCTGCCCAAGACATAGTGTTCCATCTATATCTTGTGTCTAATAGCCATTGATGGACCTCTACCCCATATGTTTATCCAATTCCCTCTTGAAGCTATGTTTTTAGCCACCACTATCACTTCTTACAGCAGTGAATTCCATGTATTCATTACTTTTGGGGTGAAGTACTTCCTTTTATCTGTTCTAAGCTTACTGCTCATTAATTTCATTGAGTGCCTACAAGTACTTGTATTGTGAGAAAGATAGAAAAGGTACTTTTGGCTGAGATGGTGGACACCCAGGTATTTGGCTTCCCTGAACAGAAGTTGCCCTGACCATCTGGGCCATGAGGAGTTCTGATACACTATGAATGGGTGTATTTTTGCTATCATCTGTCCAGTCTATGAGGCTTTTTGTATCTGTTCCTTTTGAATTTATTTTATTCTGTCTCCATCTTTCAATTGTTCAATTTGTTTTTAATGATAATATACAAACTGGTTTTTAATGTTATGTAGTTTGCTGTTACCTACCCTGAGTCCATTTTGGGAAGGGTGGGATATGAATGAATGAATTAAATAAATAAATAATACTTCTTTTTCTACCTTCTCTATCCCATGCATAATTTTGTAAACTTCTATCATGTCACCCCTCAATCATTATTTCTCCAACCTAAAGAGCCCTAACTTCTTTAACTTTTCTTTATAGGGAAGATTTTCCATCCCCTTAATCATTTTAGTTGTACTTTTCTGCACTTTTTCCAATGCTGTAACATCTTTTTTGAGGTGCAGTGACCAGAACTGTACATAGTATCCAAATGAGGCCACACCATAGATTTCTACAGGGGAATTATGATACTGGCTGACTTCTTTTCAATTTCCTTCTTAATAATCCTCAGCATAGCATTTGCCTTTCTTATTGCAGTCACACACTGAGTCAACATTATCAGTGAGTTATCTACGATGACCCCAAGATTTCTCTTCTGGTCAGTTACCCCATCAACATATATTTATAGTTAGGATTTTGGGCTCCAATGTGCATTAGTCTGCACTTGCCCATATTAAAATGGTTCATTTAAAAGACCATGTGTCATTTTAACCATTGTATAGAATATGACATCTATAGCTTAATTTTATCTAACATTTAGTAAGGTTTTGAATTGAACTAAAGAGGTTTGCTTTGACAATTTGTGAATCTGATTTCTCCCAGTTTTAGCAGCTGTTTAGTCGATAAAGAATGGAAAAGTGTTAAGAACATGATCATATTAATCATTTTGCAAATGATTGCAAACAGATTAATTTATAAAGAATAAAAAGTACAAAGAAAATATAATATTAATGATACTGAAAATGTGTATTGACTGGGAAATATGTATTTCATATTATCTGTCACTATTCGGATTTACTTCACACATTATACAAAATTATCAGCATGAATCATTGATGCCATTTTTCCTACCCAAGTTTGTCCATTGGACCATTCACTGCAATCCTAAATAAACCCTGAGTGATTTATTACTATCTGGATACTTTCACGCTGCTTTTCTCCACTGAGTGTCAACTCAAAGCAATCAACAATATAAGAAAAAGAAACAGGCCATGGCCATGAATGCATACATACTAGGCTTCCCAACCCCCCCCCCCGCCCTGGCGGGGGACCCACAAAATTGCATCCTCCTCCCCCGCTCTCAAAAAATCTGGGGGCGGCGGGGGGGAGAGAACATACCTTTAGGCATCATGTTGTACAGCTTCTGATCTGTTTTAAAATGTGTCCCTTTAAGGCTGCACAGGAAACAGGAAGGGCTTCATGGGAAAGTAACAGTTTGCATGGAGAACGGCCCCTCCCTTTCTTTTCCTGTGGAGCCTTGCTTTCGTTTTTCCAGCAAGCACATTCTGCTGGAAGAAGACCAAGTACGGTGTTTGTGCGTGTGTGTGAGAGGAAGGGGGCAGGGAGGGGGGATTCCCTGGTATGGAGGCCCTTCCCCCCCTTTAGAAAGCGTGGGGGGGAGAGGGAAATGTCTACTAGGCACTCTATTATTCCTTATGGAGAACGATTCCCATAGAGAACAATAGGGAATTGATCCGTGGGTATTGGGGGCTCGGGGGGGGCTATTTTTTGAGGTAGAGGCACTGGATTTTTAGTATAGCATCTAGTGCCTTTCCCCAAAATACCCCCCAAGTTTCAAAATGATTGGACCAGAGGGTCCAAGTCTATGAGCCCCAAAAGATGGTGCCCCTATCCTTAATTATTTCCTATGGAAGAAAGGCATTTAAAAAGGCGTGCTGTCGCTTTATATGTGATGGCCAGAACTCCCTTGGAGTTCAATTATGTTTGTCACATCCTTGTTCTTGGCTCCACCCCCAATGTCTCCTGGCTCCACCCCCAAAGTCTCCTGGCTCCGCCCCCAAAGTCCCCAGATTTTTCTTTAATTGGACTTGGCAACCCTAATACATACAAAAATGCAACATATCTACCTGGCAGCAACAAACCAATCTAGAGGAGAGGAAAACAGTCAGTGGAGCTGGTGTTAAACATTCGCCCGCTGCTGGCAACAATTTTTCTCCAGAATGCATTTCTGCTTAGGTTTATTTTATTTTTTGCCGTCAAGTCACAGCTGACCTATGGCGACCCCATAGGGTTTTCAAGGCAAGAGACATTCAGAGGTGGTTTGTCTTTGCGTCTTTACCTTGATATTCCTTGGTGGTGTCTCATTCAAATACTAGCCAAGGCTGACCCTGCTTAGCTTCTGAGATCTGCTGAGGTTGCACTAGCTTAAGATACTAAGTCAGGGTGTTTAGGTCGGTAGTGATAATTAAATCAAAGCAACTTCATGCAATATTTTTTTTCTTTAAAACATGCAGTTAAAATGTAAATTCTAAATGCAATAAACCAATGTCCAAACCATGTGTATAATTCTGGTGATAGCTGGCTTTTTGTGTTAATGAGTAAAATAACCCCCAAAGGCAAAATGAGGCAAAACAAAAACAGGGAGCGCTGGTTACAGGATGGGTGCTATTCACCACTAAATTACCTGGAACAACCACAAACTACCTAAATTCAAGTTTGTATTCATCTTAATAAGGCTCACATAGTGGATTATGCCATGACTGAGTTATTATAGCATGGGACTTCTAAACAACCAGTCTTACTGAATCTTGTCTTGGTCTTGGAATCATGAATCAGGAGGCATGGTAGGAGGCGCTGCTCTGGATACAATCCTCAACAGAAGTGTGGAATTTACAGTTAAAATAAAGGAAAGCAATACATTTTTAATAACATCGTGTTGATTTACAAGCAGTAACATGTATGCACTCCTTGCCTTTGTTATAGGTGCTGATTTCTTACTGTTGGAGAGGAAAGAACTAAAATGCCTGTGGGATCCTCAATGGCAGCTTCCTCTGCATCTCCTCTTGCTTCAATAAATGTCTTTGAAGAAATGTGGGTTGGTCTTCTCCTCCCACCTAGGCATGTGGATTTCCACTTGACAAGCTGCAGAGATGTAAATTCTATTTAAAAAGGGAGATAATTTATGGATTAAAATAGCAGCTTTGTTGTACACAGAGGGAAAAGACTTCAAGGAATGCTTTGTTTAAGGTAAAACACACCTGTTTAAGGATTGTATCCTTGCCCAGAATGAAGGCATACAAATCATGTGGGTTTAACTAGGCCTTATTTAATGATACATCTCTACTAACAAAACATTGCCCTTACTTTTTGTTGTAGATTATAGTCACAGCTACCAACATTGCAGATAAACTCACCCAAACTTAAACTGGGCTAGCATCACCACCAGCTTCATTTTCCTAGTTTTGCATATCTCACTGTAACAGTGCTGACAGGCATAAAGATTCATCTCCCACATGCCAATCAAGCAACTAAGGACTTGTCCCCTTCCAACTAAGCAGCCATTCAAGCCTATGTTAAGCTGTTTTGGAAGTAGCTATTCATCCCTAGTTTGCTTGCCAAACATCTCTACCAATACATTAGAACCTGTGCTGTTTCTGTCATCCATAGCTATGACCAAATCAGTCCGGAAAACAAGTTTAATTATGAGCTGACCCTGAAGAACAATGTCAGGCAGAAAAAAAGATCTCCTTCACTGCCAATCTGAATAGAAATCCTAAAATTCTTACTTGGTCCCTAAAAGTGACCAACTAAATATCCAAGAGGGAGCATGAGGCTAAAGAATATGGGGTGCATAAGGCTAAACTGGCAATAAGAAAGCAGAACCAGCTTAAATAACTGCTCCCAGTCAAGGTCTAATGAGAGACCTCATGCTCCATTCAATATAGGGGCAGGCATTAAGTTACACCCCTTCTCAAAGAGCAGAAAAGAAGCTTGCCTATTTTAAATGGAACAACATATGCAAATTGGCAAACATAAGTATATTTTAAGAATGTAAAATGAAGTTTGTCCCCCCCCAGTCGGAATAACAAGGCACACACAAAGTGGTGGATAAACAAACAGGGCAACTTTATTGAACAACCACAGCATGGGGCAACCTAATCTACTGGACAGGCCAACGGAAACCCTCGACCTTTCCCTGTCTGGTGAGGGCGAGCCACCCAGCCCCCAGCAGTAGCCAGTTTGTACTGGCTAGTGCCAGGCCAGCGAAGGCCGGGTATACCCTCCACTGCCCAGGCCCCACACCCCGGAGCAGCCTGACAGGAGGGCATCACAGCAGAGAGCCGTACAGCCCAGCTGCCGTTCCATCCTGCCACTTCCCCTGAAACAAGGAAAAACCGAGGGTGCTCACCGGTGCCTACATAGCCCAAATAACACTCCTGCCACCACAATGCCAAGCCTCCACTTAGGCAATTGCACCCACCGGTTGGCCCAAAGCCAACCGAAGCCCCAGCCATAGTTTGTGCAAAAAGGCCCTGTTGCCCTTCATGGACAGGTGGACCCCGTCCTGCCGATATAGGTCCGCCAACTTTGACCTTATAGAAGGGTGTGGCAAGTAAATGCCCAGGCCTCCACACAGCGCCTTCTTAATCACCCTGTTGGCCTTGCGCCTAGCCCTTTTGATCCCAGCTGGATCCCAGGCAGCCCTCCAAACCCTACGAGGAAGGATGGGGAACCACAAAATCAGCACCCTGGGTCACCTGCTCCATATGATCCGAAGATCCTTGATCGCCTGCAGCGAAGGGGCCCTCCCCTTTAGCAGGCCAAGATCGTTGCCACCAAGGTGGATCACCAAAACATGAGGCGGAGGAACCCGTCCTCCCCTGGAATAGGAGTGGCAAGAGCCCTGCTCAATGTAGGCCCCGGCGTCCCTGCCACTCCACCACGGCCCATTCACTGAGCCCCAACTGAGATCCAATTGGCATCTGCCGAGCCTGGTGGGCCGCCCAAAACACCATGCTGTGGCCGGCAATCAAAATCCTCCACCTCTCACGCCGCACCACAGCACCTGAAAAATAGAAGAAACAAGTGAACAACCCCAGCGAAGGGAACCACATAACAAATAATCAGACCCTATTGGGTGACCAATGGGCGAACATAACCCTTATAAGCCGCAGACCGCCAACAGCCCACACGCTGTATGGCCGGTCCTGGATACCCCATGGCAGCAGCCGTAGATGCAGCCCCTATATGAAATGAGTGGGTCCCAAATCTAACCCCACCAAGCTCCATCCTCTCTAAGGCCCTAGTGGTGACCGCCCAAAACTGAAACTTGGTCAACAGTGACTGATCCTAATGGCAGAATAAAGGACCATCATCCTTGCCCCATGCAGCGATGTACCTTTTTAATATAAGCATTGGGCAAATTCCCCACTCCCTGCACGGACTCAAGGTGATCATGACACCCTTCTGCTTCTGATCGGTTTTTGACTTCCGTACCCTGATAGATACCTGGTCCCCCTCCAATTTTATATCACCCTAATGAAGGGCACAACCAGAACAGTCATGGCGCAAGCCAACCACTAGCTCGCTAACCCTGAATGCTCCCAAAAAAACTGTCAGTGCTGCTGCCTGAAACAACAATGCCTCGAACTTGGAAGTACACACTCCGGCCCACACCGCTCGCAATCCTTTTAAAACTGCTGGAGAAAAGGGTTGCCTGGTGTTGTGCCAAGGACCTTGCTCCTGGGCCCATCCCTCCAACATCTTGCACAGCCTAAAATTGCCCATGGCATCAGAAAATCCCCTGATTTTTACCGTTAAAAGCCAAGGCTGTCAAGTGCACCCTAGTGGACTTAACCACAAGTCCTTTACCTTTCAAATGGATGCTAAACTGCATGAGATGCGATGCTGGAATGGGCCAAAGCATATGCAACCCTACCTGTTCCCTAAAAGCTTGAAACTGCTTGACAGAGCGATTATAGGCTTTCCTGGTACTGGGTGCCAAAGCTAACTGCATAGCCCGGTCAGCCTCAACTCTCCAAGCTGCCACATCTCCAGGGGCATCTGTGCTGGCCGAAGGTCAGCTTCTGGTAAAAGCTGATGGAATCACTCCATCTGCCGGTGAGACAGAGCGTCTGCCACACCGTTGCAAACACCTGGCACATGCTTGGTGAGAAATAACACATTCAAACGCAAACAACGCAAAGTGAATGCCCGAACCAGGCTCATCACCGGAACAGATTTGGAAGTAAGAGTGTTGATGACGTGAGGTACCACCAAGTTGTCGCACCAAAAATGCACAACATGATTGGTTAGCTCAGCCCCCCACAGCTGAACAGCTACCACTATTGAAAAAAACTCCCAAAATGTCAAAATACGGCATAGCTCACTGTTCAACCATTCGCTAGACCAACTTTCAGCACACCAGTGTCCGCGAAAGTATACCCCAAAACCGATGGATCCAGAAGCATCCGAAGTAATCTGTAGATCAGCCCCGATCCTCATATCATCGCGCCAAAACGAGACGCCATTAAATGAAGACAGGAACTGCTCCCATACCTCGAAATCTTGCCGCATTCCACTGCTAATCCTGATATGGTGGTGAGGCAGTCGTGCCATCCCCATTGCATCGCAGAGCTGCCTTAAAAAGGCCCAACCCGGGGCCACCACTTTGCATGCAAAGTTAAGATGGCCCATGATCTGCTGGAGCTCCGGTAGTGAAATCTTCCACCTGCCTTTCAAGGCCGCCAATTTCAGCCACAGGCTCCGTACTTTCTCAGCAGGCAACCGCGAAGCCTGCCATACTGTGTCCAACTCTATACCCAAGAAGGTCAACACCCGTGAGGGGCCCCCTGTCTTTTCATGGGTCAGAGGGACCCCAAGGTCTCCTGCCAGTTGTAAAAATGACCGGAGCAACCGGCGCACTGGCCCGACCCTCCCAGGCCCATAAACAAGGTATAATCTAAATAATGAACTGAGTTAGCTGAGCCAGACCTTTTATGCAGGGCCCATTCCAAAAAGGTGCTAAAACACTCAAAGGCCGCACAGGATATGGAGCAACCCAGGGGTAGAGCCCTATCCATATAATACTTGCCTTCAAACATAAAACCCAGCAGCTCAAAATCGTCGGGGTGCACAGGGAGAAGGCGAAATGCAGACTTAATGTCGCATTTCGCCATCTCTGCCCCCAACCCGCAGCTCCATACCACTTTGACCGCCTGGTCAAAGGAGGTATAACGAACTGAACATAGGTGGTCAGGAATGGAATCATTCACAGACCCCCCCTTTGGGGTAAGACAAGTGGTGAATGAGCCGGAACTCCCCTGCCACTTTTTTCGGTACGACCCCCAGTGGGGATATTCGCAAATTCGGGACAGGGGGAGTGTCAAAAGGGCCTAAAACCCATCCCTCAGCGTACTCCTTCTTTATCTTGTCCCTCACCACTTGTTCCATCCCTTGAACTGAACGCAAATTCCATGCCATAAAGGGTCCCCTGGGACCCTGAAATGGAATATGAAACCCGAAAAGAAAGCCCTCCCACAAATACTTCTTGTCATCAGCCCTGGGATACTTCACCAAAAGGTCCTTAAGTACCCTCAGCCTGATGGGACTGGGCCCCTTTGCTTGCTGTGTGGGTATTTCCTCCGCCGCCTGGCCACTTACCCCGCGGCCTGGGTTTGGACTTGTTGCACGATGATAAGGCATGCGAACCTCCACACAGCGGGCACTCATGCTTGTACTTACAAGTTTTCCTGTTGCATACGCCTTGCGATGTGTACTCCCAACACAGCAGCTGGGGTTGAACCGGCTGCCCCGCCGCTGTGCGGGGACCACTTACACTTGCCTGCTTACTCACAAGGTGGCTGCTATCTGACCTATCACCACTGTTAGGCTTAGCTGAAGACATAAGCTGCAGCCACAGCTGCTGATTAATCTGATCCCAGGGGATTGCAGGGTTCAATGCAACCCTCATATGGAACTCCTCGTCGTACTGCAACCATGCAGTGCCAGCGAAGTCTGTATAGGCCTTGTATATGATGTCAAAATATTGAAACAATGGTGCCGCCCGTAAAGACTGTGCACGCGCTATTACACCTGCATAAATAAAAAAACCCTGGCAACCAGTTAACCCAATTCCTCTCCACCTTTCTCTGCTTTAGTTTCTCCTTGTCCGCTAATTCATCCTTATCCTTCTTCTCAAGCACCATATAAAGAAGGCTAAAGACGTCAACATATTCCCCACGGAAAATCTTCTCCCTGGTGGCAACCGTCAAGTGGTCACCCAGGGACATGGTGGTGTCACCAAATGGTCGACACTGAAAGGGGATTGCCCCATAGGGGGTTGGGGCCAAACACCCCCCCCCCATTGTGCAGCAGGCAAACCAGCAGGCCATTGACTATAAAGGTGCTGACCCCAAGGCAATGACCCAGACAATAATGGCTGCATCTGAGCCCCCTGCAAAGCAGATTGTGCAGCAGCTGAGGAAGAGATCTGAGTAGGCCCCAAGAGAAAACCTGCCCTTGACCCCCAGGAACCCAGACCCAGAAACACAGGACAGGTTAGGAGACCCCCCTACACCGCCAGGCCTGAACATAGCCGTAGAGCCAGCTGGACCCGACATGCCAGGGAATCCCCATTCCCCCCCCCCGAGCCACACGCTGCTGTACCTGGACTATTGTGCTTACCATCTGGATCCTCGACATTAACCGCTACCACCATAGGCGCCGAATCCCGACTCTCCCCAAGTGACTTGCCCCTCTTGGAGTGTTGCCCTTTCCATCAGACTCGGAATTGTTGTCCATTGGTTCCTGGCTCAGACCTCCAGAAGTGCCCGCCCGAGCAGCCATGTCCTGTAATGAAGAAAGACAAGCCAGCACCTCCTGTTTGAAAGTCCTCGTAATAATAATAATAATAAATTTATTTTTGTATCCCGCCCTTTCCCGCCAAAGGCAGGCTCAGGGCAGCTAACAAGGCATGGTTAGTACCATGGTTACAATAAAATACAATCATTACTATAAACAGTTAAAATAGATTAAGTTACATTCATAAGTTAAACTAAAAATTAGATACAAGAGTAAACCATTATGATTTATCAATTAAGGTGCTACAATTCAGAGTATGTATAGGATGGCTAGCTGTCATATCCCAGGCTTCATCCTAAAAGCGAGCTGAAAGAGGGCGGTTTTGCAAGCCCTGCGAAACTGATTTAGATCCTTGCTGCCCTACGGCCCTTAACTAGACCCGTTGACCTAGGGTCCAAACCCTGTTGACGCTCCAATGCTCCAAGCTGCTCAATTATGGCCATACTGGTACACGCCCCCTCCTCACCCAGGCGTGGCATAGCAGTTCGCTTCTTAGCCACGCCCTTAAGGGGCTGCTTGCCCTTAGACACCCCCTGGCCCTTTTTGGGAGCCATAACACGATCCCCTGATCCTAGAAGCCCCAATTGAGGAGAGGAGGAGGGGTGTGTATGTCTCAAAGAGAGGGAGGGGGGCCTGATACCCACCCTCTTCAACAATGGAGAAGAAAGATGGGGGGAGGGGCAGACAACAACAGCCCCACAGCTCCCTGCCCAGAACTCAGTCCCTCCCAACAATGACACCAAAAAAAAGGGGGGGGGCAAATGCAGGCAAAAGAAAGCCCTGGACCACCCAACGTCGTAGCGACCACACACTGCGTTGAGCGGATCCAGCCAGCCAGCCAAGCCACCAAGGAGCAAGAGCAAGGGGGGGAGGTAAACGCTCCCCGCAACACCCGCTCAAACCCAGGTCCCTGTTCTTCGCAAACAGCATGCCTGTCTGACTGCGTAAAGTGGATCTAGCCAGCCAGCCAAGTCATCAAGGAGAAAGAGGAAGGGGGGGAGGCGAATGCTCCCCACAACACCCACACAAACCTGGTCCCCGTCCTCCGCAAACAGCCCACCTGGCTGAGAAAACAAGAGGAAGTGCTGCAAACGTCCCCCGCCGCAGGCCGAAACAACCCAGGAGTTGCGAAGGAGCTCCTGCTCAAGCCGAAAGCACAAAAGAACTGTGCCACTGGAGGCGTGGCTGAGGCTAATAAAGCCCCTAACCATGCCCCCTTTCCAAACCCCAGATGGGCAGAGGTCCGTTTGCCTCGTCTCCATCTGGGGTGGCAAACGCAGCCCCCGCCCTATGCCGCCGAGCGTCAGCGCGGGCAGGAAGGGGCCGAATTGTGTAAAGACACATCTTATTCAGCACACTGTTTCAATTGTCATTCACTAGCTGTTTTAAGAAGTTACGAGCAAGACAGAGATTGTCACCTTTTTGTTGGGTGCTGCCTAGCATGTGATAATCCAAGGTAAAGGAACTTGCTGGTGTAATTTCAGAGCCTTTGTCCATGTCCATTATTTTTGAGAATTTTGAGAGAACAGTGGCAACGCCAGAAGATTGGAGGTGAGCACATATCTTCAAGAAGGGGAGAAAGGAAAGGATCCAGGTACCTACTGACCTATTGTCAGACACTGGAGAATCTTAATGCTGTGTTATGATAAATATTACTGAAATGCAATGTGTAACTTGACATGACTAACTCAATTTTGAGCATTTGCTACTAACCATGAAACAGAGGCCTTGCATATCAAAGAAGCAACAGAGATGTTACTAACCCCTGCTGGGAATTCCTCTGCATAGTACTAACAAAAGCAACAGCCCCTTGAAGATAGTGAGCCTCAAGGAGAGCCAGCAGGGCTCCTCCGTGAGAAAAAGAACCACAAGAGATAAGAGGGAGGGAAGGTGTTACATGTATCCTAGAAGTGTGAGAATGTTGTATTGTTTAGAAATCTTTTGATGTATACTGCTTAAAGCATTGCTTTTCCCGCCAATTGATCTCCGTTCCAATGCTCCTTTGTTCAGAACCTTGAGATATCAAATAAACATCTTAGCATTGTAACAAATGGAAGCCCGTTTATTTTGAACCTCCATCGTCTGACACCTATCAACTTGATATCTATATCTGGAAAGGTTTTAGGTCAATTCATCAGTCAGTTCTTGAGCTAGAAAGGATGGCTGTGATTACTAAGGGTCAGCATGGAGTTCCTCAAAAACAAATAATGTCAGACTAACTTTATCTCCTTTTCTGAGTTACTATCTTGTTGGATCAGGGGGATGCTGTGGACATCATTTATCCTGAATTCAGTAAGACTTTTGATCAGGTTCCACATTATATAACAAGATAGTAACTTGGATCCTATTGCTATTAGGTTGTTTTGTAACTGGCTGACAGATCGCACCCAAAGAATACTTGTTAATGGTTCCTCATCCTCTTGGAGAGAAGTGACAAGTGGAGTGCCTCAGGGATCTGTCCTGGGCCCTGTGTTTTTCAACAACTTTATAAATGACTTGGATGAAGGAATAGAGGAGATGCTCATTAAATTTGCAGATGATACTAAATCGGGAGGGGTAGCAAATACAGTAGAAAACTGATACAGAATGATCTTGACAGACTGGAAAACTTGGCTAAAACCAACAAAATGAATTTCAACAGAGATAATAAATATAAAGTTTTACATTTAGTTAGGAAAAATCAAAAACATAATTATAGGATGGGAAAGACTTGTCTTGGCAGAAGTACATGCAAAAAGAATCTAGGGACCTTAATAGACCATGCACTGAACATGAGTCAGCAGTGTGATACAGTTATTTAAAAAGGCAAATTCAGTTTTGGACTGTTTCAACAGAAGTGTAGATCACGCGAAGTGATTGTATCACTTTACTCTGCCTTGGTTAGACTCACTTGCAGTATTGTGCTCAGTTTTGAGCACTGCAATTCAAGAAGGATGTTGACGAGTTGGAATATGTCCAGAGGAAGGCAACAAGAATGATGAGGGGTCTGGAGACTAAGTCCTATGATGAAAGTTTTAAGGATCTTGATATGTTTAGCCTGGAGATGAGATGACTGAGAGAAGATATGATACTCATTTTCAAGTATTTGAAAAGCTCTCATATAGATGATGGAGCAGAGTCATTTTCTGTTGCCCCGGAAGGTTGAACCAGAAATTAAAGAGTTTTCAGATGAACACTGGGGGGGTGGGCTTCCTGGCAGAGTGGTCCCTTGGTGGGGGGCTCTCCTTTGGAGACTAGATGTAACAGCAATGCTGGTTCTATGACTCACTATGAATTTAGGTATATTGTGAAAGAGAGGGCAGAAAGGTGTAAATTCTTTCTTGTGGCCCTTTCCTATACGCCCAGGGTATTGCTGATCACCTTGCAGTCAAGATAGAATTTTCCTTCAGGCTAGATTGGCCAGGGATCCTGGAGTTTGTTTGTTTGCCCTTCCTCTGAGCCTAGAGCAGGGGGTCACTGGGGGAGTTTTGAATTTTCTGCATTGTGCAGGGGGTTGGAATAGGAGACCATTAGGCTCCCTTCCAGTTCTATTTTTCTATATATTTCTGAATATAGAAGCTTTAAGGGTCATGGTTAATAAATACTATCCTCCATGAATATGGCTAAATCTTTTTTTGAAAGAATTCGGCCCCCTCCCAGCTGAGCGGCCATTTGCCGCTGAGGCTGGGGGCCATTTTTTGCCTCCCCGGAAGGAGGGAGACAGTTGGTTCAGTCCAGGGAGGGAAGGGGCGAGGCGCGGCCTTAAAAGGCCAGCCTCACCCCCTGCAACGCAGTTTGAATATGTTTCTCGGCCCGCCCACCCACCTGTCATGTAGTACAGGCAAAGGCTGGTCGCTGTTTACAGGGGCCGGGTAGGAATTTTTGCCCCCCGACAATTGGCCAGTTCAGGGGAGTGTTTTTGCCTACCCTGTACTGCGGGTTGTGGGTGCTGGCAATTGGATAGGCGGTGCCATTTAATTAGCTGGTCACTGGCTGTTTTTGTTGGGAATATGTTGGGGTTTGGTGAGCTCCCATGGCACCACCATTTTGGTGAATGGCCTCCCTGGGCGACCGTTAAGCTGTATGGCCCAAGGTCAGCTCCGGGGAGGCTGGGGATCCCGTCACATGGAGAGTGTCCACATTCCGGGCTGTACGGCTTTGGGGGATGGTGGAGCTTTTGTGAGAGGGATCATGTTGCTGGGCCGGCCAGGTCTGAGCCATTGTGTTGGCTCATACCTGGAGCTTTGAGGGCTCGCCCGTTTTCAGGTCAAGGAGGTGGTCTGGCTTGACCCCTGGCTTGGTCTGTCCCCATGTTTTTTCCCTTGCCGTTTAAGTTAATAAAATGGCCCTTTATTCCACTTCTGTGTCTGTCTCATTATTCCTCCTGGGGGGGGGGGGGGGCAAAAGCTAGATCTTTGCCACATCTTCTTGTCATGATGAATTCTATGTATTTAGTTAGATGAAATTATTTTCCCTTTTGTCAGTTCTAAAACAAAACTCCTGTGATCTTACAGGACATATGATAAACCACAGAGGGGAAAGTGATAATATCTCACTGTGCATCACAAAGAAGATGTCTTTCCACTTTCTAGAGCTGAGTGGTAGGACAAGCCACTACAAGCATTCCATTAGCAACTTACAGAGCAATCTGCACAATCAAGACCACAACTTGCCACACGTAGAGATCAACTAGATTTCCAAGTGTAGCTGCAGTTGTCCCAACCGATTCATGCAAGTGATCAAGCACAAAAAAAGTTTACCAGATCTGTGAATTTCTGCACTGCTCCATTCTTATACTCAGTGACCAATCAAAACTTTTTTGGTCTAATAGGTGTAGATTTGCTCTACCTTGCAGTCCACTTGTCAATAGATATCTGTCTGTCTCTGCCTTGAGCTTCCTCCAGGGTCTGGTTAACCTTTCCACACACTGAATGAAGTATTCTAACTTGGCACAAAGAAAGATCACTCAAGCCATCTGAGAAAAGAAAAGGCACACATCCAGTTCAATCAATTCAAGAAGCTCCACATTTTTGTAACTTGTAAGACTTAACTCCACACTTCTTGTGCTTCCAGCTGTGTAGACTGTGGGTGACTAAAGTCAAAATGCAGTGGGAGTGTGGGAACCAAATAATTTTGTGACAGTGGAAAGGTCAACTGTAGAGAAGTGAACTAACTCAGGTTATTGCACCAGCAGGTGAGCAATACTGTGTATGGCTCAGCCACCAGAAATGCATTGAATGTTTGGTGTGGTGTTCTCAGATCAAGAAACCCTGGATTCATACACATTTGCCATATAGAGGTGCTTCATATGTTTTCTTCATGAAAAGAAGCTCAGTTTTACAGGGGAAATGCATTCACCATCACTGTTGAATTGCAGAATGAGCACCATGTGGACAGTTATTTTCTGACCTGAGTACCTATGACAAAACAGACACTCTGGTTCCACTTCACAAGTAATAGTGTACATGGCTAGTCATTATCTTTCAGATCAGCTTTGAGTATGACAAATTCTCAAGAGACATGATGTGTATTGCTGCATTTTTCAGCAGTGTGCATTACTGCAGCTTGACAAAAAAAATTTGTTTGAATCATGATACTTTCAAAAGTAATCACTTGCTGTTTTCATCACAAGACTCATATGTGAATAATGGCCCAAAACAAAACTGAGTTTGTTTGTTATTTATTGTTGTTGCTGTTATTTAATGGACTCCAGAATGAAGACATGAATGTTAATATACAGATTAAACTAGTTTTCCTTAGTGGATGATCTGCATCATAAACATTTCTGTCACCTTTCAATGTAGTTGATACCTCTCATAGGCACCCTCTGATGGCTTCTAGCACTTGGCCTACACCACCCTAGCTCCAAACTCAGCCAGTGTAACTGCTATCTCTTGTTTATCCAGCCTGCACACAAACTCATGTCCAGCTGAGGCTGCTCATCACCACCAAGGGAGTCCCCTTTTCAACTCCAGAGGCTAAAGCCAATGAGTAGCTGGATTGGCTACCTATGGCTCAGCAACCCACACTGGAGGGATTTAGCTTGTCTTGATTTTCTTCACCTTACCCGTGGACCAAAAAATTATGCATGTCCTGCTACAGAGCATCCAAAAATATCACACATACTCCAACAAAGAGGTGACCACTGTTATCTGTATAAAAGTGCAAAAGTGATGACCAAGCAAGGGATGTGCCCCCTTTCTTTGCCCATGCAATTCTCAGCAAGCAACCATCAAACTGTGCAAACTCTACATTTTGAGGGAATTTACCACTTACCCCATCTTTCCACCTTTGTTTAGAACAGTGGGGCATGTGGAATTCTGACAGAGGGTGGTGGGCGCAGCAATGAAAGTACTTTGAAGAGACAGCATGGGGGGTTGCTTCTACAGAACCTTGTGCTCTATTATAAAAAGAGTCAGTTGGGTGCAAAAATGTCCCCAGTGCTTATTGTAGATGAAGAATAGATTTCTTCCTGATTAAACACAGAGGTCTTTCAGACTGAATCTATTTCCACACAATGCCATTCACAGCTAAGTTTTGTTACATTCACACTAGAATGGATTCTTCTGTCCCTTCTGTGACAGAGACAAGATGTATTGCTATAACTGGAGATCACTCCTCATACTGCATAGGTAGATGTTGGAACTATGCTTTGAATGTTTAAAAACCCCAAGAAGAACAGGAAACCTGAGCCTCTTGCACACGCCCTGTCTTTCTTCTCCCTGAGTTTTAACATTTCAGAATGTTCTCTCAGCCTTTGTTTGACATCAGAAGAGTGATGTCACGGAGCTGTTGCGGAAACGACATGCTAGGTTTGAAATACTACAGGGACACTTTCAGTGGCAACAGGGACATGCACAGTGACTACAGGTTAGGCTCTTTCAAAAGTTCAACTTTGCTGCAAACCAATGATACTATATATATCTTTCCTAGACAGATGCATTGTGAGGAAAGCTAAGAAAAATCAAGCAATCATTTCCAAGAAAAATGCCAACCTTAAACAAAAGCCCGCCCTCCTTCACCCTTTCAGTTCATTGCTTTCTTTTCCTTCAACTTTTGACCCTTTCAATGAGCTCTGACAGGCCTTTTCTTTCTTTATCTGGTCTTGAGCCTGTTTTGTCAATTACAGAGCAATCCTAAACAGAGTTGCACCTTTCTTAACCCATTGACTTCCACAGATTTAGAGAAATGTAACTGTGCTTTGAATTGCATTGCCTTTCCCTTTATCCATCAAGCATCATTCACCAGAAGTCAAGAAAGAAGACAAAACAGCAGTCAGAAAGGGAAGATACCACAGAACTGCTTTCAAAGAGACCTAAAGCAGACTTCATGTCTCACATGGCCTTACATTTGTATAAAATATTCAAATCCTTCACAGATTAATGCCATGTGGCAATGGATGGAAAAAAAAACACACACTCTGTCACAAATCACTCCACAGCATTATATCCCATTCAAAAGTCCCAGGACAACTGTCAATGAACTGAATGCATGGCAATTACTTCTCCTTTCCCTGAAAGTGGCTCCATTGTTTGAATCCATTAATTCAGAGCTTTAAAAAAAATCTATCCATCTATTCAAAAGTCAAAGGGTTTTTTCCCCTCTGTGCAAATCTTCAATGCATTCCAAGCTAACAACAATATCACGTTTTTGGAGGCTGATTCCAAATTGGGAGAGGAGAAAAATCTTTCAAAAATAGAAAAGTTAGCACAGATTCTAGTAAGAATTTCAAAAAAATCGAACTGGAAAAATTACATGATGGGAGGTGTATGTGTGTATTTGTATACTGCAGTAGCCCCTAGTAAAATATGATTCTGTGGACTCTGTGAAACTAGACAAGTTGCATAAGAGAGCATATATTCCTCCGGCTCCTGCAAGATCCTTATCAAAAAGTGCTAGATGACCAAATGCCAGAATAGAAAGCAAATTTTGCAATCACTGTAACAGCGAGGTTGCCAAACTGTGACTCAGGAGCCACATGTGGTTCTTTTGCACATATTGTGTGGCTCTCAAAGCCCCCCCCCCTCCCGTCAGCCAGCTTGGAGAAAGCATTTGTCTCTTTAAATCACTTCTTCAAGCCACACCAACCAGCAGCTTGGAAAATGCATTTAAAGTTAAAGTAGCTTTCTTTCCACCTGCCCCTCCCTCCTCCATCTATTTTCCTTTCTTCCTTCCTTCCTGTTCTCAAATATCTGATGTTCGTGCCTTGTGGCTCTCAAATGTCTGATGTTTATTCTATGTGGCTCTTACATTAAGCAAGTTTGGCCACCCCTGATATAAGGATTTGCATCCCCCCCCCCCAAAAAAAAAAGTTTTCTGCATTCTATATAGATCACCCACTGAAGTCAATTCAGAGGATTCAGTTGGCGCAGAATGCCACAGCTCAGTGGAACATGAGTATTACTCCCATTCTGCAGTAGTAGATCCATTGGCTGCCTGTCAGTAGCTGGGCTCAAATCAAAGGACTGGCTATTACATACAAAACTCTTCGTGGCATTGGTCCCTCATGTCTGTAGAACCACCTCTCTCCCTATTCTTTGCCATGGCAGTTTCATTCACCTGAGCAAAGCCTTCTGAAGACACCACCCTGCAAATGAGCAAAATCGACAACTGCCAGTATATGGGGGTTCTCCGTTGTGGCTCCCACCATATGGAATGGCCTGGAGGTTAGGAAAGCTCCCACTTTCCTGGCTTCCTGCAAACTGCAAAACTGAATTCTTCAGGACAGCTTTTTTACACAGCTATTAGGCCTGTACTGAAATGAAATGGTTCAAAAGGATGCTTTGGTAAAGGGACAGTCCGTGGACTACATCACTGCTTACTGTCTGTTGCTGTAAGGAAACTCCTACTGTGTAATTTATGGATCATTTTAAGTGTCTCATTTTTAAATGCTTGTGCTTTGCTTCTGCTTGTTTCCGCTCTGTTTTGGACTTCCAGAAATCAAACCTTATTGCATTGCTTATTGGATGAACCATCCTGTTCAGGG
Organism: Heteronotia binoei; assembly: GCF_032191835.1. Classification (NCBI taxonomy): domain Eukaryota; kingdom Metazoa; phylum Chordata; class Lepidosauria; order Squamata; family Gekkonidae; genus Heteronotia; species Heteronotia binoei. The sequence continues at coordinate 49,927,523 of NC_083224.1, read as the reverse complement.
CTTTTTTTTTGGTAGAAAAAGCCCAGCAGGAACTCAGTTGTATATTAGGCCATACCACCGATATCACCATTGTTTCACACAGGGCTTTTTTGGAGAAAAAGCCCAGCAAAGACTCATTTGCATATTAGGCCACACCTGCTGACACCAAGCCAGCCGGAACTGTGTTCCTGTGCGTTCCTGCTTAAAAAAAAAGCCCTGATCCTGTTGATTGTAGTGACTTACACAGTGTGATCTGCCTTGACTGTCAGTGAGAAAGGTGTGCTGTAAATAATGCAAACAAATATTTAAAAAATAAATGTTTCTATTAAACTTATTTGCTTCCATTAATTACTTCTTAACACTTTTCTGATTTAATTCCTTTGTTTTCCATCTGAAGCAATCATGCTTCATGAACAAAAGAATGAGGAGTTCTGGTTTTATAGACATTTAAGTTAGAATTCAAAACCCCACATCAAACCAGTGTTTGAATGTGTGGAATACCACACCTGAAAAGTAACTTAGTCTTTTGAGTGCACTATTTTCTCTATGACCAAACCTCTGAGGGCAATCTAAACTTGGAAGAAGAAATCAGAGGGGCTGCTAAAGGACACAGTGTTGTAACAATGGTGTTGATCAACTATGTTAGATAGATTTTCTAAAGGGCATGGATAGATAGATTTTCTAAAGGGCATGGATATATCCAGTGTTCCCTCAAAGCTGAGTTAGTGTGAGCTGGCTCACAGTTTTTTAGCCTCTAGCTCACACATTTTTGTCATAGCTCAGGAAAAATGGCCCCACAGCAAACTGGTTTATGCAGTAGCTCACAGCTTTAATGCCAGTAGTTCACAAAGCAGAATTTTTGCTCACAAGACTACACAGCTTAGAGCAAGTATTTATCTATGAAAGTTTATCATTATCTATTAGTTATCCTAGTCAAATGGGTTTTCCAGGTTCAGAGGCAGAATTGCTCTGGTAGCCAGAGTTGGGAAGCAGGTGAGGGCTGTTGTCTACAAGCCCTGCCTGTAGACTTTTTTGTAGCATCTGTCTGGCCACTGTTGGAAGCAGGATGCTTGTCTACCTTTCATCAGAGCCAGCAGGACTACTGTTATGTTCTAATGATACTGCCCCATTGCAACCCCAAAGGAACACCAGTTTTTATTCTGATAGCTGAAGTGCCCTTTTGTCAGTATGCTCCCAGAAGAGCACTGCACCCAGGAAATAAGAACTCACTGGTAGTCCTCAACCCAAAATGGTACAAATTTGATCTGGGTAGCATGAGCATGACAAAGCAATAAAACAGGAATATGTCAAAATGTGAGAATGTCTGTTAATCACTCTATTGTTATAAGCCTGGGCCAAAATGAGACATTCTCACATTTTGACATATTACTGTTTTATCGCTTTGTCATGCTTATGCTACCCAGATCAAAGATTTGCTCAATTTGTTAATTTTACTATTCTGTCACTGGATTTTAAATTTGTACCATTTTGCATTCTAAACCACTGCCTACCATAGCTCTGCTCACTGTACCTGATTCCTCGTCTGATGAAGTGTGCTTAGAGCACACAAAAGCTTACATTTTGAATAAAACGTTGTTGGTCTTAAAGGTGCAACTTGGCTCCTACTTTGTTCTATCCTTTATTGTTCGTCACTTTAATAATAATAATAATAATAATAATAATAATAATAATAATAATAATAATAATACCTTTTATTTATATCTCGCCCTCCCCACCAAATCAGGCTCAGGGCGGCTCACAACATATTAACTCAATATAACACAATAAAATCATATAATTAAATAAATACTACATTATAAAATCATCGTTTAAATCAACATTCCACTTAAAATTAACATTTATGGTGCTAAATTTCAGGTTTTTAATAAATTGATGGCGGAATGCAACAGCAGCGAATCTATCATTAACTCAGCATTCAGCGAAGGCCATCTTAAAAAGAGTAGTCTTGCAGGCCCTGTGGAATTGCTCAACACTCCGCAGGGCCCGCACTTCATCCGGAAGTTGATTCCACAGGTGTGGAGCTGCAATAGAGAAGGCCCGTTCCCTTGTGTTCTTCAATTTAGCCTCCCTTGACCCAGGGATGTTCAGCTGGTTCTTTCCCACTGACCTCAGAGCTCTCTGGGGTTCGTATGGGGAGAGACGGTCCCTCAGGTAGGCAGGCCCTTGACCATATAGGGCTTTAAAGGTAATAACCAGCACTTTAAACTTTATCTGTTTAATTGACTTGTTTCTCGTGTGTCTTAACAAAGAGTTTGAGTTTTCTCCCCCCGCCCCCTCTAGCTGCTTGTCATGGAATGTACACACCATGACTCAGAATAAAGAAATATGTGAGATGCCACCAGCATGAGAAAAACTTTTGAATAATTAGTTGGGGGTATAGAGGGAGGAAGGAGAACTACCGTCTACATTTATCTTCATTGCCTCCTGCTTCAGCTGACTTGGGGGTGTGGCAAGGCAAGATTGTTGCAGTTTCAGATGCTCCTTTTTTCATAGCTGAATGGCCCTTTAACAACTTCCATATGGATCACAGATGCCACCCAGCCGAGCTCACCATGAACAGCAAATGCCCATTTTTAATGCCAAAATCTGGAGTCTCAAAATACTTCTGTTTTCATTTTCTCAGCACATTTTATTCAATTTTATTAGGTCATTTAGCAAATAATTTTAATTTTCTGCTTAGATCTGAGTTTCTGGGAGTAATGTACTGTTGTACAGTTAATGAGTCTGCTAATAAGCTCCAAGAAAATGTGATTTGCAAATCATTCCTTGACATAACTGTCACTCATATCCTATACCAATTAGCATAACCATTAGCAAGTATCCCCTAAGAGGTCCTTGAAATTTAAATGAGATTTCCCAAGATCCCTTTTTACTAGGATAGAAGATTTCTTTCTTATACAGAAGACACATCTAGGAAAAAAAACAATAACTCATTAATAAAAGTATATCTTTAGAGGTAAATGGCCACCTGGGTTTCCAAGTACCATTATGTCTTAATATCTAATGTGTGTTTGTTTGCCCTGTTAATGATGCTAAAAGTGATCATTGCCAAATACTTAATTGAGCTGCACAGGGAGGGAGTCACTGTTTGACACAGCTTCAGATAATATATAGTGTAATATAAGCAAAGATACGTTAAATAATATGGCACAGCCGCATTTTGATAGCTTTGGGGGCCTTCATTGCCAATATGGCCTGGGAAAGACCTGATCAAAATGGATGGACTCAATATAATAAAATAATAAGGAATTTTTCATATGTACCCGAAGATATGTGAGTGCTGCTTTCTGCAGTGGTGTGTCCAACACTGCTGTGTTTTGTATAGGAATACTGAATGACTGAATCAGAAATTAAAATGCTGAATTAGAATAAGCAGGGTTAACCACAACAAAATAACCTGTTTCATGGTCCCTTATCACCAGAGGTGCAGAGGAGTTGGATCTCATGGTGTTAGATTGCATGGATCCCATGGATTCACTATGCTAGAAGAGAAAATTTCCTCTGACCGATGAGTCTCTCGGAGGAAGAACCTCTTGTCTTTTTGTCATCAGAGCCACCACCATTTATGAAATGGATCTGCAAGATTCAACACATGGGACAAAGCATTCTTGGTGCAAAATGGCTGCTTTTCAATTGTCATATTTGGGATGAGTTCTGACTCATACAATGTTTTGTGCTTTTCCCCCTTTTGTTGGACTTCATATATATTGTTGCTGGTTTGGTATGTGTATTTGTGTTTTCTCTGTTGCAGAGTGTGTTGATTTAAATTGTGGGTAGGTGAGTTGATTGATTTGTGGCCTGTCGGACTGAAAAACAGAAAATTATTCTTTACATAATAGGACCAAGGGTTCCAGTCTCAATAGCATCTTCATCCCAGGATTCTAAGATTGTTATTTCCAATGGATGCTTTGTTCTCTAGAGAACATGGTCTGCAAACCTAAAAACACTTTACTGGGATTAAGCAACATTGGACTTCCTTGTGAGTAGACCTGTTTAGCCTAATTCCCATGGTTGATTCAAAAGTCAGCATATGTCTGGAAAAGCACCTTGAAATTCTTTATCCAACTAGATGGGACTTCTTGTTTCATGGTGATAACCCCAGAATAATAGCTATAAAAAGTTAAAATTGTGGAATGTTTCCTCCTAGGAGCCCTCTACAAGTCAGTCCCTCCTCTTGGGACATCCAGAGCCTGAATTTCTTCATATCTTCATATCTGTACCCAGGTTCCCAAGAACCTGTATTCCAGGTTCTTGGGAAAGGATGGTGGATGCTCCAAGGTAGGTTTGACTTTGAAGTGAAAGGCATGTCCTAGAGGCAGCAGGAGAAGGGAGGGAGAGACAGAGGAGACTGGATCTGGCAAACAGATATTAGTTGGCTTCTCTCTTCCCTTTAAATTTTAAAGGGCCAGTATGTGGTATGAGAAGACCTGGTCTTTAGACTTCCAAACTCTGAAGTTCAGGTTTTTCCATATAGAAATTTCCCTCTAAAATTCCATGGAAAAAGAGACACCAACTAGAAGCAGTTTTCTTGGATAAACCTGGACTTCAGCAGTCAGGTCTATCCTCTCCTATGCTCCTTTAGAGTTTAAAAGTGCTAGACTATGGAAGGTGTAAACTCAACAAAACAGACCTAAGCCATTTTTAAAACCATTTTCAAAAGAGAAACAGAGTGAACATTTCTGCTGTTCCAACCAGCCAAAAGATATTGGCTAGAACCCAAGATCAAGACAAAACTGGGGAGATATTTTTGTTACTCTTGCCCAGAACAGCTTCCTCACTGAAAATCTTTCGCTATCATTAAATACAGAAAGAGCTTTGGTAATTAGGGGTAATGACTACAATGAATTTTTGCAGATCAGTAATTCAGTGGGGAAAATTGGGCATAAAATCAAATGAAGGATATCATATCCTTTATTCAGTGGCCTGAATATGCAAATTGTATGAGAGCTGTCAATGTCCCAAAGAATTACAGAACACCAGGTACTCGTTTCTTTGTCCCCCTTCCTTCCTGATGCTAAACATAAGCCCTTGTAAACTGGAATAGTCTTATACTGCTGCCATCATCCTTTCCCTTCCTTTTGCTGTCTTCCTTACATTAAAATTTCAAACTGTAAGCACCTTGGGGCAGATGACTGTATTTTGCAATTGCTTTATGCTCTTAAATATTTCATACTGTCATGTGACTTAAATATTTTATACTGACCTGCTAAATATTTTATACTGTATTCTGGTAGGGTTCTTAGATGTGTGGCTTTTGATAGATTGTTAATGTTTAACAATTTTGTGCCATGCATATTGATGGCTCAATAATATTAACATTAATAGCAACAACAATAACCCTTTTGGATTCAAATCAAGGTGTTGGAAATGGAGATCTTTAAAGCTTTGAATTGCTTTGGTCTTGCTTATTGATGAAGAATTCCTGATTCCTATGAGAACTCCTCATGTTTTTATGTAAAAAAAAATCTGCCTTGGTGGTGTCACTTCCAGAAATTTGGCACTTCCAGAAATTAAGAAGGACCTTTTCTCCCATGGCACCTCAACTGGAGAACTCTTTATCTTTGCTTATCTAAAGAGTAGGAAAAAAATTCTCTTTTCCTGATAGCATTTGGAAGTGTGATGCAATGTTATTTTAAATGTGCAGTGTTTAATTGCAGTTAAAATTGTTTTATGATGGCTTTATTGTTATTTTTAGTTGCTGATTTCATTTCATGTTCTCTAGAGAAAGGCAGGCAAAAATATAGTTAAGGAGAGAGAAAGGAAATTTAGTTTGATATAGCTTCTTGGCCTTTTGGCTAAGTTTAAGTGTAGGATAAAGGAAGCGTGGGTGCTACAAAATGTACTCTGCTCAGTGAGAATGATCAGCAAAAGAGGTGCCTTACAGTTCCAGAAAAGTTGATTCCTGGGGTCACAGAATCCCCATGGACACAATAGCCATATGGGTCAGGGGCTGCAGTTTGGAGAAGAAAGGGGACAAGATTGTCCCTCTTTTGCAGATACAGCTCCACTGATGGATAAGAGACAAGAATCAATTTAACCCCCTTCTCCCTCTTCACTTCACCCCCCTAACCTGCTTGGCACATATCCTGCAAACCACTGGAATGAATTTTCATAAGGTGAGAAAGAAGCAGAATGTAGCAAATATCGACAGTCATCAGCACTTTCCACTGATGGATCTCCATCCCAGTATCTTTCTGTTTGTTCTGTGCATCCACCTTGACCTCTGTTCTATGGGGGACCTGGGATTCTCCCATTGTCAGCAATTTCAGAAGAAAATATCATCAGCTTTAGCTGTAGCAGAGAGAGCCTTAAGAATGTAGAGGATGATCTATATGTTAGAAGTCAAAGAAATGGGAGTTGTATTTAATTTCCATCCTTATCTAGTCTACTGGAGAAATGCTTATTTCAGGACTGCTGGTTTTGAATGCCAATTTCCCTCCATGCATAGAAATATTATGTCTACACACATAAAGTTATGCTACTAGGCAATATTATGCAGATAAAAATGAAAATGGTGTGTAATATTTTCAGACTGTGAAAAATGCAGATGATTGTTTAGCTTTTTAAAAAATAACAGTTAAGAGAATATGAGAATCATTCTTCATCGGTAGTGAAAGTAAATATCACACATACATATAAGCAGATCAATCCAAATGGGTAGAAACTGTGTAGCTGTTGAAACACAAGCAGTAATGCCCCAGATCAAGAGACTGGGTTCAGTTCCTCTTTAGCTTGGAGAAACGTCGATTGCGGGGTGACATGATAGAGGTTTACAAGACATGAAGAGGTTTATGCACGGGGTGACATGAAGAGGTTTATGCATGGGATGGAGAAAGTAGAAAAAGAAGTCCTTTTCTCCCTTTCTCAGAATACAAGAACTCATGGGCATTCAATGAAATTGCTGAGCAGTCAGGTTAAAACAGATAAAAGGAAGCACTTCTTCACCCAAAGGGTGATTAACATGTGGAATTCACTGCCACAGGAGGTGGTGGCGGCTACAAGCATAGCCAGCTACAGAGAGTTGGACTGGATGGGCCATTGGCCTGATCCAGCATGGCTTCTCTTATGTTCTTATGTTCTCTTAATTTTTTTTTCATTTGCAAAACTTGTATCCTGTATTTTTGCCTTTTAAAGGGCCACAAAGGTGGCTAACAATTTAAAACATGATAAAATCACATTTAAAAAAAATCAAAATCAACTCCCAACTGCACATCATTAAAACAATTAAAACATTTAAAATGTATGAAAAATAAAAAAAAACAGCAATAAAAAACTGGTTAGAAAGGAAGTGTTATGTCCTTAATGTTAGGCATCAAAATAAGGAAGCGGCATAGTTTAAAACAGGAGTGCAGTTTAGTAAGTCCAGTTTTTTGTCTGGAGTTCTATTGAGAAAAATGTCTTTTCTCCCTGTCTCTGACCACACCAAGTTCTGGAGTGGATTCAGATAGTCTGAAACACTGGTCAGGACTAAAGAAACAGAGTTATCAAAACACCACAGTAGGGATCTGTAATGTACTGAGTGACGAGACGGGTTGAAGGCAACATGCTTTATTCGGTGGTACATTACAAGAAAGAGAACATGTGGGCCGGGTCCCGCTTATATACATTCCCTGGAACTGCTCCCCAGTCTGACCAGTCCAATCCTGGCCGGTCTAACTTCCCGCCATAGATCTTGATGGACGGAGCGTCTAGCGAGCTACATCCGGGGACCAGTGGGTTTCCCCTGGTCACCTCTGTAGCGAACGCCACGCGGTGCATTAGCTTACGTTTCAAGACATAACACTCCTCCCCCCTTAGTTCAGGACCCATAGTCTTGCAAGTAAACTGGGGCCTTGCGTTCCCTGGTCGATCTCCTTGGAGTTACTTGTGGAGTAGGAGCAGCCACTGGGGCTGATGGGACCATGGCTGCTGCGGCGGATGGGGCGGCAGTTTCTCCGCGTGGGGGTAACACCGGCATAGGGCTGTCCGCCACCTGTTGCCCTTCTGGTGCCCCTACTCCTGGGGGGTTGCCCCCGCCATGGTGCTGCTCTTCTGCCCATGTGGTTGGAGAGGTCGGCATGGGCGGGGTATCTCTCGGTGTGGTTGCGGCTGTTGGTTTCTCCCTGTTGCTTACTACAGCCAGCTCCTCTGGCAAGGTGCAGTGGCGCATCTGAACTATATGCCTTCGCAGGATGTGGCCCCCTTCCGTTGAGATGTCGTAGTGGCAGGACCCGGACACTCGTAGCACCCAGCCTGCTACCCACTCGGGGCCACTTGCGTAGTTCCTTGCATACACCAGATCCCCAGGGAAGAACCCCCTAGCTGCCTTCCTGATCTTGGGGGAACTGTGGAGGTCGGTGGCCCAGTTGGGTTGCAACCGGTCTAACCTTGTGATCAGCTTACTTCCCATTAACAACTCGGCTGGGCTCACCCCGGTGACTGGGTTGGGGGTGATTCTATTATCAAATAAGAAGGCGGACAGGTGATGGTCCCAGTCCCCCTGCACTATGCGTTTCAGGGCCTCTTTTGTGGTGCGGACCATCCGCTCCACTTGGCTGTTGGTGGCCGGATGGAAGGGGGTGGACCGTATGTGTTGTATTAGATATCTCTGCAAGAACTCCCAGAATTCCCGGGAGGTGAACGCGGTCCCATTATCTGAGATGATGGTGTCGGGAATCCCGTGCGTGCAAAGGACCCTGCGCAACGCCCGGACCGCCACCGCCATTGAGGTTGAAGCTACGGGGATAACTTCCAACCACTTGGTGTAAGCATCCACCAGAATGAAGAATGTTTGGCCCTGAAATGGCCCCGCAAAGTCAATGTGTAACCTAGACCACAGCCTCCTATGGGCTTCCCAGCGGTGGACAGGGGCACTGGGCGGTTTAGGCCGGGACTCCTGGCAGGCCTGGCACCTTTGAACCCACCCCTCGATCTCTTCGTGCATCCCCGGCCACCATACATAGCTGCGTGCGAGGGCCTTCATCCGTACAATCCCTGGATGAGTTTCATGTAGGGCCTTCAGCACTTGTTTCCGCAATGGGGGGGGGGCACCACCCTGCTTCCCCAGAGAAGACACCCCTTGTGAGTGGACAGTTCTTCCCTGCATGCTGTGAATCCCCTGAATTCTTCGCCCTATTTTCTCTCGGGCCATCCCCTCCCCACCCAGTCGAGAACCCGTGAGTGTATTTTGTCCCACCCGGTGGCCTTCGCTACCTTGGCAGCGTGGAGGGGTCTCTCCGGTAGCGTTTCAATGAGCATCACATGGTGGGCTGGGGCCGGGGCCGGATCCATGGAGGGCAGTGGCATGTGACTGAGGGCGTCCGCGTGTCCCTTCGCCTTGCCCGGGCGGTGGACCAGGGCATACGAATAAGAGTTTAGGAACTGATTCCACCACAGGATGTGCTGCGACAGAATCTGTGGCGTCTGGCAGTCTGGGGCGAGGAGTCCCAGGAGCGGCTTGTGGTCCGTGGCAATCATAAAACGTCTACTGTACAAGTAGTCTTTAAATTTATGCACCCCCGGCACAATTGCTAAGGCCTCTTTATCAATCTGGGCATAGTTTCGCTCTGCAGGGGTCAGGGTCCTGGAGTAATAGGCTACCGGGACCTCCCTCCCATCTGGGAGTTGGTGACCCAGGACAGCGCCCACCCCATACGGTGATGCATCACATGCTAAGATCACCGGCAGGGCTTCATCAAAATGGTGGAGCACGTTATTGGATACGAGGAGCCCCTTGACCGCCTGAAAAGCGGCTGCCTGCTTCTTTCCCCAGACCCACGGGGTGTTTTTTTCTAGAAGCCTATGGAGGGGTTCTGCTATGGCCGCTTTGTGGGGCAAAAATGAATGATAAAAATTTAATAACCCCAAGAAACTTTGTAGCTCCGCCTTGCACGTGGGGGTCGGGGCATCCACTATGGCCTTCGTCTTGTCGGCCGTCGGGTGGATCCCTGCAGCGTCCACCGCAAACCCCAAGAACTCCACCCTCGGCACCCTGAGGGAACACTTTTCCTGCTTGACTTTCAGTCTGGCCACCTGGAATCGGCGGAGTACCTCTCGCAGATGGTTGCTGAACTCCTCCGCGTCTGGTGCAGTGATCAAAACATCATCGAAAAACGGTTGCACCCTGGGGATCCCTTTGAGGACAGAATTCATCAGGCTCTGAAAGACCCCTGGAGCCACACTCACCCCAAATTGCAACCGCCGCACCCTAAACGCTCTCCTGTGGGTCACTATCGTCTGGGCTTCCGCCATCTCGGCGTCCACTGGGAGCTGCTGGTACGCCTGGGCCAAGTCCAGCTTCCCAAAAATTTTAGACCCCACTAGTGCTGCCAAAACGTGGCTGACTACTGGAACGGGGTATGGGTTGTCTTGTAGTGCCTTGTTTATGGTGCACTTGTAATCAGCGCATATGCGCACGTCCCCATTTGGCTTCACCGGGGTAACTATTGGGGTTTCCCATGTGGCATAGGAAACTGGTTCCAGCACTCCCTGGGCTGTGAGACGGTCCAGCTCTGCTTCAATTTTGGGCTTCAGAGCGAACAGAACCCGCCTGGCCTTCAGCCGTATCAGTCGCACGTGGGGGTCAAGGGGTAAGGATATGGGAGGGCCTTTGTAGCACGCTAGGGCCCCATCAAACACCTCTGGGAATTCCTGGCTCACGTGCTTGAACCCCTGCGTCCCCAGCTGCTGCACCCCCACGATCTGAATTCCCAACGGTCAAAACCAGGCCAGGCCCAGCAGTGTGGTGAGCTGGCATTTGACCACAAGTATATCCAGTTTCCCCCTAAAGCTCTTAAACTCCACCCTCTCTGTGGCCCATCCCAGAATCTGTACGGGGTTCTTTTGGAAGTCCCGTAGTATGAAGCCAGCCGGTTGCAGCCTGGGTCGGCCACGTGGGCACAGTTTTCTTAGAGACTCCTCCAAAATTATGGAGATGGAGGAGCCTGAGTCCAGTTCCATCAGGCAGGGGCTGCCCTCGATCCTGATCGATACTTTGACCTTGTCGGGGATATTGCTGGGCAAGTTCATTACCTGCAGGCTAGTTGAGGCAGTCGAGTAGTCCTTGGTCGAGTCCTGGTTGGTGGACTGGCATCTGCGGGTAGCCTTGGCCCGGCAAGCCAGCGTGATGTGGCCCATTTTCCCGCAGTTCCTGCAGTCCACGTTGCGATAGGGGCAGTCCTGACGCTTGTGTAGGTCCCCGCAGCTGGCGCACTTGGTGGTGGCTGGTTTCTCGGTCGCTCGTGGATGCTGGGTCACTCTCGGCCCCATCCCTGGCTGGCGGCTAAGCTGGTGTGTCTCCTCCTCCTCTGGGTGGCTCTGCGCCATCTCCTCCTGGTGAACGGCTTCTGCCCACGGGTTGTGGAAAGCTTTAGTGGCTCTCTTGCATGCGGCGGCCTTGTTGAAGGCGCCCTGGAGGGTGAGCTCTTTCTTTGCAAAGAGCTTTTGTTGTAGTCTTTCGTCCGTCAGGCCCCAGGCGAAACGGTCCCTCAGGGCCTCCTCTAGTTTGTTGAAGCTACAGTTTCCCGCAATTTGGCAGAGAGCGGCCAGGTATTCGGCTGCCGTCTCTCCCACCTCTTGGTCCCTCTTGCGGAAGAGGAATCGGCGGGCGATGATTGAGGGTTGGGGCAAGATGTGCCCAGTAAGGAGTCGGATTATCTCCTCGTACGTCTTCTCTGTGATCCTTGCGGGGGCCAAGAGACCCTTGGCGATCTCGAATGTGGCCTCTCCGCAGATGCTCAGGAGCACGTCTCTCTTATGGCTGTCGTCCATTATCATGTTTGCTCGAAGGTAGCAATCAACCCGCTCCGTGTAGGTCTCCCACCTCTCTGGTTTAACGGGGTTGAACTCTTCGAGACGACCCGTTGTTCTGCCCGGGTTAGCCATGGCGCTTCGGGTTAGCGGGTGCTTCCGTTTCCCTAGACGGTGTGCCTTCTTCATCTCCGGCCAGGTTCGCGAAGTCCCTCTTCGAGAGTTACCTGGCTAGTATCCCATCCTCGTCGCCACTGTAATGTACTGAGTGACGAGAAGGGTTGAAGGCAACATGCTTTATTCAGTAGTACATTACAAGAGAGAGAACATGCAGGCCAGGTCCCACTTATATACATTCCCCGGAACTGCCCCCCAGTCTGACCGGTCCAATCCTGGCCAGTCAAACTTCCCGCCACAGATCTTGATGGGCGGAGCGTCTAGCGAGCTACATCCGGGGACCAGTGGGTTTCCCCTGGTCGCCTCTGTAGCGATCACCACGTGGTACATTAGCTTATGTTTCAAGATGTAACAGGATCATTGAGGGAATGTCAAATGAAACAAAAAAGTCTTCACTTGCTGGTGGAAGATAAAAACAAAAGGGATCAGATAAATCTTTGGTAGAGAGTTCCAGAACTTTGGTGCCATGAGCAAGAAGATCCTCTTCTGGGTTACCACCCATCTAATGATAAGAGCCCTGTGGTGCAGAGTGGTAAAGCTGCAGTACTGCAGTCTGATTTCTCTGCTCACAACCTAAGTTCGATCCCAGTGGAAGCTGGGTTCAAGTAGCCGGCTCAAGGTTGACTCAGCCTTCCATCCTTCCAAAGTCAGTAAAAGAAGTACCCAGCTTGCTGGGGAAAAGTATAGATGACTAGAGAAGGCAATGGTAAACAACCCCGTAAAAAGTCTGCCGTGAAAACATCGTGATGCAATGTCACCCCACAGTCGGAAACGACTGGTGCTTGCACAGGGGACTACCTTTACCTTTTTAATGATAAGAGGCAAGGGCATCCGAAGGAGGGCCTCTGAAGATGACTGTAGTGGTTAGGCAGGCTCATAAAGGAGTAGGTGCTCCCACACCCTGCATTGCCTTATTTATTTTAGAGCTATTTTAATTTCAGAGCAATAAGAGTTTATAAAAGTTATAATTGTTGATAAGGGTTGATAGCTACTTTTAATTTTTGGCTTGACTGAAGGAACCTGATTTATGCTATAGTTATTAATATCTGATTGGAATTGATAAGAGTGTTAAGAGTTTCAATAGTTGATAAGAGTTGATAACAGTTGGAAATAGCAGGGTTGATAATTGTTCATATTTTATCAGTAGATAGTAATTACTACTTTTATAGCAAGAGGATTCCAATTAATAGCAGATATGAGTAATTGACAATCACTGGCACACCATTGAAGTAACAAATGCTCACTTAAGGGAGACCATTTCTGGCACATTATATTATTAGCAGTGTATTGCAGGCAGGGTACGTGCTTTACATTATATTTTGTGATATTTTGCATAAGATCATTTCTGTATTGGTGCTACTAGACCATTACTCCCAAAAGGCTAAAGCAGGGGGCAAGAAGGAAGCTGCCTCTCAGCCTTGTCCTGCATCATGGAGTGCTACACCTAGGAAGGCTATCTATCCTAGCAGGGCTGGATTAACAATTAGGCCATGTAGGCACTGGCCTATGCACCCCCACGACTTTAGGGGCCCCAGGCCAGCTTCCCCCCACACACACACTGGTTTCCCCCCTGCTTGCAGCCCTTCCAGCCTGCACACACAGCCTTTTAGTGCATGCCGATGGTTTCCTTTTATCTGGGTTTTAGTATGTTAGCATCATATGCATGTGCCTAGCTGCCTTCGGACTTCCTCCCTGCGATTATGGTGTGCACTACTTTTTCATAGGTGCTGCCATGGTTGCCTCTGAGTTAGATTTCTCAGTAGATCAGATTCACGTTATTGGCCATTGGTGATCTTCAGCATACAGGTCTTACATGTGCTCACAGCTGTGCTAGGTTCCTAACATTTTGTCGTTTCAGTCCCATCAACTCAATATGCATCATGAATCAGAGCATTGTCTACTTGGTAGGAGCATATGCTTCATCATCTGGATAGGACAAATACCTGGGACTAGATGAGCAATGGCAGATCATCTAGATGGGGTTCCGCACAATGCACTGGTATTCACTCCTGTCCATTATTTCACATCATATCATCTGCTTCAGACCTCTGGATGCCTTGATCATCCAACTTGAGGAGAATGTTCTTCCAGCCCCCAAAGGGACCTTACTGGCTTGTTCCATAGCTACTGACCTGGAAAGCCTCCATACTAAGCTTCCCAGCACTTCAGTGTTTTGGCTGGGACTTCTGGAGCATCATGAGTGGTGTGGGGCCATTTCACCAAACAATGTGAATTTGGCTGGGAGAAAAACTTGCAAGGCTGTGGCTCAGCTGGTAGAGCTCCTGGGAGGATTGATTATAGGCCACCCAGACATTAGCTTCAGGCAACCAGCCTTCTATAGAACAGGCTTTCTGAGTGGGGCATGGGCATTTGGCTGCACAGCATATGTGATGGGTTGCTTTGCTGATTGCAGGAGTAGGAGCATTGCCCCCCCCCCCTTGTAGCTGTTTGGGCACTGATGCAGATCCATTTGGGAGGAAAACTGTGCCTGTGTTCCTGCCTTCCTCAGTCTGGGGATTCACTTTAGGGTTCTTGTGGTGGAGACAATTTAGTGTCATAGGCAGCTCTGGGGCTGTCAGTGGGGCTCTCACTACTAAGTGGAAGGGAAACCATGCAGTGGCCAGTGTCCACTTGGATCCCAAGGACTGCTATTTCATTGTTTCACCATGAGCAGGTAATCTGGGGGTGGGGTCAATCTAAAGGCAGGCAGGACATCCAATTTCAGGATCCACCCCCTTGCTGAGGCAGTGCTCCTATGATGCAATCGATAAAAGCTGTGGCCTTTATTTCATTCAGAAACAAGTGGTTGTGTGTATTTTATTGTTTGACAGCCCTCCCTCTTTGCCCCGGGCCCACAAATGCACCAGCTACCTTTTAAATACAGATCCCAATAGTTATTTTGTTGGTGTTTGCATGAAAAATAGTTTTTCTTTCAACCACAAAAGTTGCACTACCAGCCCTGCCAAGAAAGTAAAAATAAAATTGAGTTTGGATCTGTAAACTGAACAAAATTGATCTAAAAGGAACAGATGGTAAATAAATATGGGACACGGTGATGCCATTTTACAACCATTTTTCCCTGACCATTTCAAAAGAGTTATCATGGATTCTGGGTGGTTCTGTGAAAACATATTACTGTGCTACAATCATTCATTTAAGAAGCTTGCAAGTTCCATGAAATATTTGATTGTTTGGAGCAAACACAACTCCAGTTTTTAATCTTGTACCTTCCTTTCAGGGCAGTGGATTTTTATTTTTATCTATAACTTTTTTTTTCAGGCTTCCCAGCAGCGGAAGACTATTCATAGTGCCTTGACCCATATCAAGATCTCAGATTTTATGACGGTGCCCTTGAGGAAAGGCATATTGTGAAAAGGTCTGGTTGTGGTTCTTGCTAATGTTGTGTACTCACTAGATTCTAGTAGGGATGCGTATGATGATTATGAAAGGCTTTAGAATAATTCTCTTCCCAGATGGCATTGGTATAGACCAGAACCCTAACACTCGTAAGAACATAAGAAGAGCCCTGCTGGATCAGAACAATAGTCCATCTAGTCCAGCATCCTATCTCACATAGTGGCCAACCTGTTCCTCTGGATGGCCAACAATGGCATAGAGGCTGAGGCCTTGCCTCCTAGCTCTGGGATTCAGAGGTTTAGTGTCTCTGAATGTGGCGGTTCCTCTCAGTCACCATGGCTAGAAGCCATTAATAGACTTATCCCCCATGCATCTATCTAATTCCTTTTCAAAGCTGTTTATTCCTGTGGCCATCACTACACCCTCTGGCAATGAATTTCATGTTTTGATCACTCTCTGTGTAAAGTAGTATTTCTTTTTGTCCATCCTGAACCTACTGCTCATCAGCGTCATTGGATGCCCTTGAGTGCTAGTATTCTGGAAGAAGGAAAAAAAGTTACCTTTGTCAACTTTCTCTACCCCATGCATAATTTTATAAATCACTATCATATCCACCCCCCCCCCCCCCCGAGATATCTCTTCTCTTAATGGAAAAGTCCCAGACTCTGCATCCTTTTTTCATAGGAGACATACTCCAACCCCTTAATAATGTTGGTTGCCCTCTTCAATACTTTCAATAACAATCTTTTTCAGATGTCACTAAACTGCAATCTTTGCCAACAATGGAAAAACACTGAAGACTGGGCCTCGCATGCACCTTGTGTAGTGGTGATTCCCTGTATTAGGTTTGGATCATATTGACCTTGAATACACTTTATTCCCTGCTTGCTTTGGCTGATTGCACTCTTTGATGACGTAGACACTGATAAGTGCACTGATTTGTAGTGAGATCTGAAGAAGATGGTTATTGAAACCGGAAGGAAATTGGCCACGTTCTCAACTCCAAGGACCAAATCGATGTATTTGAATAGAGACTTTGTGAATGAATGCTTTGCAGTTTGATTGTTATTACTGATGAAGCCATCATGCTATTGTTTATATGATGGTATGTTATACTAAGTTTTTTTAAAAAATAAGCACTGTCACATGCATTCACATTCAAAATATATTGCTTTTATTGTCCAAAGAGGTATGAAGTATTTGTACAGCCATACATTTTCGTTTTACACAGATACTAAACTGACTGGCCTGTAATTTTCTGGTTCCTCACTGGATCCCTTTTTAAAAAATTGTGTCACATTTGATATTCTCCAGTTTTCTAGTTCAGCAGCTGAATTAAGTGGGTTGGTAGATCAGCAATCTCACATCTGAGGTTCTTAAGACCTTTTGGGTGTATTCCATCAGGACCTAGAGACATCATTTTTAAAATTATGTAGTAGGTGTAGAATTTAATCCCTGGTCAGCTCAATTTGGCTCAGTTCTTCAGACTTCCTCAAAACAGGGACTGTGGCATGGGTGAACACAGAACATTTTCCACAGTGAACATAGAAGCAAAAAAAGTAATTGTGCTTCTCTGCCACCTCTCCATCTTCCTTTAGTAATCCCTTTACTCCTTTGTCATCCAAAGACCCTACTGCTTCTCTGGCTGGTTTCCTGTTCTGGATATATTTTAAAAAATGTTTATTGTCTTGATGTCGTTAGCAACCTGTTCCTCAAATTCTCTTTTGCATACCAAACTATAGACTTTTAGAACTAACCGTGCCTTCCCTCACCTGTGGAATGCATTCTATTGGACTTCAATTAGTGTGGTTTGAAATAGCTTCTAATCATCCTTTAGGGATCTGACTCTATTCTGTTTCCCCTTCAGCTTCATTTTTATTATTCCCAGGGGTGAAATTCTAGCAGGAACTCCTTTGCATATTAGGCCACACACCCTTGATGTAGCCAATCCTCCAAGAGTGTACAAGGCTCTTTTTTGTAAGCTCCAGGAGGATTGGCTACATCAGGGGTGTGTGGCCTAATATGCAAAGGTGCTTTTGCTAGAATTCCACCCCTGATTATTCCCACCATTTCTGTAAAGTTCCATCTTTTGAATGTTATATTTTTGAACTTTAGGGGTAACTTTCAAATGACTCGAGTGCTGAACTTAATAGCATTGTGGTCACTATTCCCAACTAGGGTAACAACTTCTACATCTATCACCAGGTCTCGAGACCAACTCAGAACCAAGTGCGAGATCATTGACCCTCTGCTTTGCTCTGTGACCAACTATGACCATTGGTCATTTATGATGTCTAGGAATCTCATTTCTATGGTATAATAACATGTTTACCTAGCCAATGTGAGGGTAGTTGAAGTCTTCCAGTATAATAACAATTTTTGCTTTAGTCATATCCCTTATTTTCTTCTCCATCTCAAGGGTTTGATCAAGTGAACAACAGTATACCCCCATTTTTAAGAAACCCTTAGGATTCAGTATTTTCATCCATATTGCTTCTGTTGGAGAGTTAATTTCCCTGATATTTTCTAACTTATTTGATTCTATGCTGTCTTTGATGTACAATGCAACAACAACACATCTCTCTCCCTCCCTGTCCTGCCTATAGAGCTTATACGCTGGAATGGCTGTATCCTATAGATTTTCCCCATTCTACCATGTTTTTGAGATACCTATTATATCTAAATTGTCATTGAACACCAAGCACTCCAGCTCCCCCATCTTGGCTTGGAGACTTCTAGCATTGCCATATATACACCTATACATTTTTAAGTTAATTTTATTTTAGCTAATTTATATTTTGCCCTCTCTGCAAGCAGACTCAAGGAAGATTATAACATAAAAAAATAACATAGTTAAGAAGAACTTAAGAAAAGCCATATTGGATAAGGTAGATGGCCCATCCAGTCCAACACTCTGTGTCACACATTGGCCAAAAGCCCAGGTGTCATCAGGAGGTCCATCAATGGGGCCAGGACACTAGAATCCCTCCCACTGTTGCCCCCTCCAGCACCAAAAATATAGAGCATCACTGCCCCAGACAGAGAGTTCCAACAATACCCTGTGGCTAATAGCCACTGATGAACCTCTACTCCATATGTTCATCCAATCACCTCTTGAAGCTGTCTATGCTTGTAGCTGCCAGCACCTCCTGTGGCAGTGAATTCCATGTGTTAATCACCCTTCAGGTGAAGACATAGTTAAAAACATATATATTAAAACAGACAGCCATTGGCCAAGAATAAAGTGTTTCCCTCTCCAGTATTCCTTGTCTTTCTCAGCCCCTTAGTAGCCACACATGGCCCTCTGTTATAATTGTGTCCTCACTCCCAAATTCCATTACACTTCTATCAATATTACCCTGTTTGTTTATGCAGTCATCTCTTTGGACTGACTTGTCCTGAACCAGAGGTTCCCCAGCTCCTGTCAGCTTGCCCCCTGGGATTAGTTTAAAATCTGCTCTGCCACCTTTTTGATATTAATTGCTTTTGGGACAGTGATGCTCTGTATTCTTGGTGCCTCTGGAATTCTGGCCCTGCTGGGGGACCTCCTGATGGCATCTGGTTTTTGGCCACTAGATGACAGAAAGCATTAAACTAGATGGGCCATTGGCCTGATCCAACATGACTTCTCTTATGTTCTTATAGTTTAAGTGAAGCCTGCCTCTTTTGTTCAGGTTTGGCTTATCCCAGAAAGTTCCGCAGTGCCTAACAAATTTCAGCCCTTCCTTCCAGCACTGCTTTTTCATCCATGTATTGAGACCCCTGATCTGTGCCTGTCTAGGTGGCCCTGCAAATGGAACCAGCAGCACTTCTGAAAATGGGTATCTTTGAGGTCCTGGTATTTAACTTTCTGCCTAGTAACCTCATTTTTTCCTCCAGGACCATACAACTACAGTTCCCAATGTCATTGTTGCCACTGTGTACCATGACTGCTGACTCTTCCTCAGCACTATCAACCTATCAAGTTAATGTGTGATATCCATAACCTTTGCACCAGGCAAGAAAGTCACCATGCAGTCAAAGCATCTGTCACAGACCCACTCTCTATAACCAAATCACCCACTACCAGGAGCCCACCTCTCCTCAGCCCCCCAGGGGTATCTGTTGGTTTTTGGCAACTTCACTTCCTGAAATCATGAGTTAATTGTTTGTTTATGCATGCTGATGCTTAGCTAGTTTAGTGGTAGGGCCAATGAGCTACTCTGCACCTATCTCCCACCAGAGGCTAGGTGTCAATATGCATATTAACCTGTATTGGTAATCTCTAATTGGGTAATCAATACATTGGGGATGGTCTAGGAAGAAACTGTACCCCCAGCCTTGGGGGTACAGTTGCTGTTTAGATCTCAGAGAATGAACATGTAGTTAGAGAAGACAGATTGGATGATTATTCCTTTCTTGTTTTGTAGAACTCCAAGTTACCATTTCCTCACTCGATAAGTAAAGATTACTTTTGAAGTTAAATACGTGTGGCTGCTTTGTGCTTTACTCTGCATAACTCTACTAAGGAATCCCTAACAGTATCTTTGGTATGAGAGGATATTGGTCCATCACCCAGAGAAGGGGTTCCTTCTTAATCTTGCTTCCCACCCCCCAAATCAGCTGTCAACTCCACATTCTGTCTCAGTTTCTTCAGTGCTGAAGAACTAATCTAGGATTATCGTAGAAGTGCTTTTTAAAGTTCTTACACAATTCCCAGCTAGTGTCTTTTCATCATGGGTTGCAAGACCTGTAACTGGGGAGATAACCGTATGTACCTTGCTTGTCATACAAAAATTGGTACATGAACTGTGTCAAACAAATCCATCATATTTACTGTATTCATTTATTTCAAACATTCATCTACCTCTCCTCTCTGTAGGCTCATGTAGTTTAACGCAGGTCCAGATCTAAATGCAAATAGTCAAACCCACTAAAATGCTATAATAAATCAACAGCAGAAAATTACAGTGCTTTTAGACTTGGCAATTCAAGCCAAACAAGTTCACATATTGAGGCCCAAGTCACCTAAAATAAATACATTCTGTCCTAAATGTTTGGAAGGTTAGGTTGAGAAGGAATTCACGTAGGAGGTTGTTCTCCAGCCTTGGGGGTACAGTGATCCATGATCTACTCCTTGCTGTAGATTCTTACCAATAAAATCATCCAGAGCAGGAGCCCAAAATAAAGACTTCTAAAAAACAAATAGTGGCACATTGATTATCTGTTTATATAAAACTTGCAGTTCATACAAAATTGACTCACAGGAGGTAGATAATACAATGTCAAAGATACCCTAGAGTGTAGATATTTCCATTTTCTAGCCTACAACTACAAAACTGTGGAATGCTTGGCTTTGTCTGCTATTTCTTAAAGGTTCATCCGGATCCTATTGGACCTGAACCCCTTTTTTTCCATACCCATTGCAGGTGGCACTGGAAACACACCATCTGAAGCAACAGCTGGCACAGTGGAAGAAAGGGCATGGCAGGTATGGGGATGGTGTTTTTCTTCCTTAAGAATGAGAAGTGAATGGATAAAAAGATAAAAAGTGCTGAAAAAAATTTCCTCTTGGGCAATTTCCTAAGTGATGGAGGGCCAGAATTATACAAGGAAATGATTGACAAATTAGAAGCACTTTGCACCTCATTTTAATGTGCTCAGATCTTTGGGAGGGGAAATATGTTAAATTTTAAATTACTCATCTTGCGGGTAGCTGCCATCCTGACAATCAGAACTGATATTGGCACTTTGTATAGAATTCTTAGGAAACAAATCATTCTCTATGGTACACTGCACTCATAAAATGGCTTTATTTGGAGATCAAGCCAAGCAAATTAATTTAAAGAATGCAGTTGGTGGGAAACAGAAGATAATATTGCAAGAATGTACCACTAGTATGTTATAATGTTCTTAGATGTTACTTTTTATAACAGCTGGGGAAAAAGAAGCATGGTTTCATTACTATTATTAAATTAAGAACCTGAACAGTTAAATGGATACAAATAAGGGGGCCCAATGTTAAAATCAATGAATGAATGAATGAAAGGGGGGAGAGCATTGGAAAGGAATGAAGGAAGGAAGGAATTGCTGCAGAAGGGGGCTCCTCCTCCAGCTGAGATCCCTTTGATTAGTGGGGTCCCCAGGGGTGGAATTCTAGCAGGAGCTCCTTTATACATTAGGCCACACACCCCTGATGTAGCCAATCCTACAAATGATTACAGGGCTCTTTTTACAGGGCCTACTTTAAGCTCCAGGAGGATTGGCAACATCAGGGGTGTATAGCCTAATATGCAAAGGAGCTCCTGCTAGAATTTCACCCCTGGGGGTCCCTATCTTATTTTGGATTTAGTTTTTTTAGTAGGTACCCTCTTTTACAGAATAAGTGCCAAGAGGACCTGAAACTTCATGACATTGCAAGTTCCCAGGACTGAAAGTGCAATCTCCTCCATTTAAGGGTTCTCTATAACAAGACTTCAGTCCATTCTGAATAACAAAAGACTTTTCAACAATGGAATATCCTAGTGAGGGCTTTTTCTTTCTAGCAGGAACTCCTTTGCATATTAGGCTACACCCCCCCTGATGTAGCCAAGTCTCCAAGAGCTTACAGAGTTCTTCTTACAGGACCTACTGTAAGCTCTTGGAGGATTGGCTACATCAGGGGGTTGTAGCCTAATATGCAAAGGAGTTCCTGCTACAACCCCCCCCCCCCCGATCCTAGCATACCCCAGAAGTGTTCGCCCAGCCCAAGGAAGTTGCTATTTCATTAAACACACAGTTCCTCCCCCACCCCTTTAAAACTCAATCAAGAAGAGCATTCAGGTCATTAATTTATACTCCATCCTTTATCAGGAATTATATTGACTCACGCAAACTTTTGTGTCACTGCAGATCTGGCTCACTTAATCCTAATTAAGTATGTTAATCATATTGCCTCATCTAGGTGCTTTGTGGCCATGCAGATTTGACTCACAATAGCCATTTCCTCATTTTTCCCCATCAAAGTTTTGTTGGAAGTGAAGACTCCATCCCCTGTCTCAGACTCTAGATCTCATGGCAACAGAGTAGATAGCTAGATAGTCAAACTTTCCTTCCTGTGTCTACTCTTCTGCCACTGCAGATGCTTTATGGTGCCAAGAGAGGATAATATGTTGCCCCCCTTGGTGTGTGCAGGGAGAAAAGGTAATGTGAGAAACTGAATGGAAGAAAGTTTGTTCCCTGAAAGCACAATCCACACTTTAAAGGAACTGTGGCAGAAGGCACAAACTGCCACTGACAGATCCAGGGCCAGTGCCAGGCTTTTTGGAGCCCTAGGCAAGGCTATCTACTTCGGCCCCCCTCCCGGGCTGCAGCAGGGACTGTGCAGAACTACTCCTCAGCATGGGCGTCTGGGCATGGAGCAGGGAGCAGTGGGGATGTATGTGTTGGAGGAGGTATTTATAAAGTTCCTGCATTGTGCAGGGGGTTGGACTAGATGACCTTGAAGGTCCCTTCCAACTCTATGATTCTATAATTTCATGTTCTTTTTAAAAGAACCACATTTGGTTTGGGGAGCAACAGGTTGCAGTGCCAGATTCTAACCCAGTCCTGTATTGGTTGATTTTATTGTGTAATGTTTTTAATATTTTATATGGTTAATTTGCCACCCTAAGCCCACCAGGGGAGGGCAGGATTTAAATTTGATAAAATAAAAATAATAAATAAATACATTGGAAGAAGCAGATACTGCCAGGAAGACTGGGAGGATGGACTGGGGTCAGCCGGCGAGGTGAGGAGACACTTTTCAAACTTTTGCACCAAGTCATCTTGAGGCTCCTGCACTCCTTACCTGGGGCGTCATCTTCAGGCTCCAATGGGCTGTCTGTGGACTCCATAATTTCCAAAGCCCCCACAGAGCAAACACTTCACACAGCAGCCAGGCAGCCTGCCCAGCAGCTCCAGCAGTATACCAGCTGGGCAGAGAGCACTGCTTTGCCTACAGTGGCTATTCACCTGATCGGGTAGAGAGCGGTGGTGGCAGCACCTCCATCAGGGAACATGTCTCCTTCTCCAAGGTGCTGCTCCTGCTGCTGCACAGCCAGCAACTGCTCTTCTTCTTCCCCATGCACTGGAGAGGGGACGGGAGCTGCAAATTACCTGTGCAATGCAGCCAAGAAAGAGGAGGAGGAGAAGAAGATGCTGATGATATTGGATTTATATTCTACCCTCCATTCCAAATCTCTGTCTCAGAACGACTCATAATCTTCTTTAACTTCTTCCCCCACAACAGTCACCCTATGAGGTGAGTGGGGCTGAGAGGGCTCTCACAGAAATTGCCCTTTCAAGGACAGTTCTGCGAGAGCTATGGATGACCCAAGGCCATTCCACC
Source organism: Heteronotia binoei (assembly GCF_032191835.1). Classification (NCBI taxonomy): domain Eukaryota; kingdom Metazoa; phylum Chordata; class Lepidosauria; order Squamata; family Gekkonidae; genus Heteronotia; species Heteronotia binoei. Next base: position 49,903,915 of record NC_083224.1, on the reverse strand, counting down.
AGCTGCAACTGGAGGATGCCAGATGAGAGGTGCGCTTTGCAAACTGCAGGGCTCTCTTGGGAGATCTGGGGGTTTTGGCATGCACGCGCACCCTCCATGCTGCGCAGCTTCTAATTTTCACTGCAGCACCAGGGACTGTGGCATGGCAGCCACCGCTGCCTCTGCCTGCGCTTCTTCCTTCCAGCCTGAAGTAGTGTGCCCCTGCCACCAGATGCCAGCCTACTTGTCCGACTCTGTAGTGCTTGCCCTGGACAGATCCCCCAATAGCATCTCAATGCACACCTGTCCATTCCTGATGTCCCTTACAATAGTGCCATTTAAATGCTACACTAGTGTTCCTAGTCTGCCTGGGCCCCTATCCCAGAGTACACTGTGCAAAATAATTCCAAATGCCCCCTCTGCATATAGAAACTATGTGCAATGATTAATCCTTATTATCTTTCCCCATCTCCCCTCAGCCATCTAATTCTCGCTTCACTTTTTATATTTCACTGATATGGTGTCTCTCTCTCTTTTCAATGTATAATAAAATCCTAAACTTGTGGAAATTTAGGTGAGCCAGAATCTTCAGAGGGCAAATTGAACATAAATACCTCCCAGCCCCACAGAAAACAATCTGCTGTATTTGTCTGCATCCATGTATTTATCTGCTAGATGAATCACTTAGCTATAAAAACTGTGAGAGAAAAATCTAATGGAAACGATAATATGATTACCGCTGGTGATTCACTCAAATCTAGCATATCAATTACCAAGAAGAAGTCTGATGGAATGTCTGAAAGGATATTTTACCTCTCATCCTCCATTCACTGACAAATTAGTAGCTGATTATAGGTCCTCACTGATGTTTTCATATTATTTGGACACTCCAAAGAAGATGCCATAGATAAAGCTTTATTTTTCCAAGTATGCAGCATTCACATCTTATCAAAGTGAAGTGCCTATCCTCATTTGCACTACTTCATTTGTAGCATTCCAAAAGCAGATGCCAAAAGTCCATTTCTCCCACCTGTCAGGGAAAGGAAACTAGGAATCCATGGTATCTTAAGCAAGCTGCATATGACTAGAAGGGAAGCAAGAAGCCATGCAATTTTTTCAGTCTTTGGCGGTTTGTGCATCAGATTGATTCTAGAACTTCTCTAATATATTAAGATGACACACAATCAATGAACATCAATGTCACAAAAGAAGCACTGAGTTATCATTACTTTCATGACTTCCATTATTTCTTTCATATGTCTTTCATTATGAATGCTGGTGTATAAAGGGAGGAGGAACAAGGGCAAAATTGTAGCAGGAAATAGGCCAAGGCCAAGGGTCACCCCAGACCATCTCCTTGCCATATGTTGGGTGAGCCCTTGCTGCAAGTCATCCCTTTGGCTAGCCCTGGAGCTCCCCCCACAAGCCTTGAAACTTAGAGGGAAGGAGCCTAGCTAGGACGGCCCCAAGGTGCCCTCACTCCCAGCCCTGGGCTGCAAAAACCAAAGGCTGAGCCTAACAGTCCCCTTGACCTCAATACAATATGGTGCTCACTGGATCCATTCCCTCAGTTTCTCACACTAACCTGCCACTGCCAGGACCAAGGCTCTGCTTAGCACCCTGCACCTACCGGGCAGTCTAGAGCCGCCCACAGCCCTTGCCACACGTCTTCCAGAAATATATTGTTGCCCTTCTCAGGCAAATGTACCCCATCAGCCTGTACATGTCAACCAATTCAGCCCATAACCCTGGGTGAGGCAAAAATTTACCCAACCCACCAGCCATTACATTCCTCAGTTTCCTGTTCATTTTAAATCAGGCCCTGTCCAAACTTCTAGGGTCCCCCAGGCTGCGCCACACCCTCTGTGGCAATGCAGCAGACCATGCAATCTGCATACCAGGCTACTTGATCCTGATGAGCTCCAGGTCAGCCTTTGCATGGATCACCAGGGCCTGATCCTTCACCAGGCCAAGATCATTTCCACCCAAGTGAATCAACAATACATGATGGTGGACCCAGTCTCCTCTGAAACAGTAGCAGAATGAAGCCCAGCCACCTCAAGCTCCATCATCCCCGACATTCACCTGAGACAAATTTACTGAGCCCCAACTGTGAACCAATGGGCCTCCTTTTGGACCAAAACATACTGTGGCTGCAATAGTGACTCTTCTCCTCTCATAGTGGCTGGTAAGACCTAGAAAGAGAATGCAATTAACAGCAGGACGCCAACCCCATAGAACATTAAATGGACAGACATAAGAGGTATGATACCATGACCTCCAGTGCCTCAGTTGTTGAATGGCTGGTGCCACATAATCCATGGCAGCTGTTTGTGGAGGCCACTCCAATCCAGAAAGAGTAGATCTCAAACTTGAAACTGATTCAAACCCAACACATCCAGCAGTCACCAGGTATTTGCCCAGAACTGAAACTTGGTAAAAGGGCTGGAGTCATCATGCCAGAACAGCATGACACTTCTAAGACCCCTCACCGCCAAGTATTGCTGGAGCACCACCACTGAGTAAAGGTCAACCTCCAAACAAGACCTAGGGGAGGGACGGTGGCTCAGTGGTAGATCATCTGCTTGGTAAGCAGAAGGTCCCAGGTTCAATCCCCGGCATCTCCAAAAAAGGGTCCAGGCAAAATGGTGTGAAAAACCTCAGCTTGAGACCCTGGAGAGCCGCTGCCAGTCTGAGAAGACAATACTGATTTTGATGGACCAAGGGTCTGATTCAGTATAAGGCAGCTTCATATGTTCATATGTTCAAGACCCAACCTTAATTTCCACCTCTTCTGACTTTTATCAGTCTTTGACCACTGAACCATGATGTGAATACTGCTCCCCAAAAAGCAAATGTCCTGTAATCTCAAAGATCTACCTGACCTATCACCATACCTGACTCACTCATACAGAATGCCTTGGAAAATGCCACCAGCATGAAAAAGACAGACCTCAAAGCCACTAGCACAGACTGCCCCCCAGGCCCCATGCATCCCCCTATGAGGGAAATGGCACCAGCTCACAAACTAACATTTTTGAAAAATTTTGGCCAATTTATGCTAGGTGAACTGGCATGAACTCTCCATGAAGCGGGTAGCGAATAGATACATTTTCAGACAGATTGTCTCAGCTCAATCAAAATGCACAAATACAATGACAACAAGTACAGAAACACATGGAAGCAAAGTATACAAACAGGTCCAGAGAAAGCTCTCTGAAGATCCAGTCCAAGGGTTATGGTAGGAGGTTCCAGGAGTCCACTTCCAATGCTTGGGAACAGGTGCCAGGCTTCATGAGCAAGCACAGATTACTAGAGACAAGGTACAAGGTAGCGTGGTCAGGGAATAGCTCTGTTTGATAAATGGGACAACACACAGGGTGGCAAGCAAAGCTGCTTCCCCACCAAGCCTTGCTCAGCATGTTCTTTTAATCTGAACCTTTTTGCTGACTCATCCCCCAAGGAACTGGTGTCACTCCTTACAGTCATGTTCATCTTCTTACAGGTGTGGGTCTTTTACTATCAGCCTGTCAGTCCTGGTCCTGCAAGGAGTCCACTCCAGGAACTGACGCTTACTGTTGCTGAGCAACCAAGCAGGTGCTCTGTTGCCTCTCCTGAGCCGCCAAGTACTCTCTTCTTCTATGCTTTACTGGCTCAGGGAAGTCAGCCTCTGTACCACCTCATTCTTCTCCTAGAAGATCAAGCAGCCCAGCCTTGACTGGGAAGCGTTCTAGCTTCCCAATGGTTCCTTGTTGGGTCTGCTGCCAGATCCGGCTACTCAGATGGGGATTCCATCGGTGTGGGGCCTGATTCTTCTGATTCCTCCTCACCCAAGGAGACAGCAGCTGGCTGGCCCAAGGCTATAATATTGCTTGTTTTAAGTTACACAAATGGCTTTTCTTATATTGGCTCTTTTGTTGATCTCCTGGTCTGAATTTCAGTATAGTTTGGTTGTTGAACTGTAAAAGATTGCTGATCCCTGTAGTAGGGTTCTCTTGCATGGGTCACACTAAACTGTGATTGTCAACATATCTGTGACATACATGTGACATACATATATGTATTGGGTGTGAATAAAATAAAGTCCTATATGCATATATATGAAACTCACATTTCATGTGAATTGCTTACTAAAAATCAGCAAACTTTTGTTTTCGCTAATCATCAGTGGATATGACTTCTTGACTATATTGTATTTTTTTTCTAGAACTATTGTTAGAGTTTGTTCAAACAAAAGAACCATTATATACACACGAATCCTTTGTATAAAGCTCAACTTACCTACATTCATGAAATCTTAGCATGGCAATAACAAATTGCAGAAAAAACAGTTATTATAATGCAGCCTATATAGGGAAAGTATCTTACAGCATATTTTTTGGGTATCTGTTGAGAACTCTTGCAATAATATTCACTAGTTAAAAAAACAGTCCCTGCAGCATCACTTGCCCAGCCTACAACAGAATGTGTCAACATTTTGTCACCAGCAATCTGCATTAGATTGCAAAGATTTGGTAAAATGAAATTTGGATCAAAGCAATTACCTGCATGGCTATTCTTTAGGGGTTGTCTGAGGCACAGCACTCGGAGAAACTGAAGTATTAGAAACTAATACAGAAATAATGGGGAGGGGACATTTCATCTTATTTGGACCTTAGAGATGAATAGCAGGTAACTTTGAAAAAAATTGAATATGTATTTAGCTTTAGTTTTTGTTAAAGGATTATAACATGAATAATGAATATATTAGTGAGAGAAGGCCAGGCCTTCAATTTCTTTTAATAATGTTAGTGTTGTATATACTGGGTTTGAATAAAATACATTTAATATAAGACACCTACATGCAGCACTGCAATGCATTATGGATGGCCCCTCTTGAGAAATTGTACACTGTTTTCAATTTTAACATAGTGATACAGTAATAATAGAAAATTCAGGAGCAATATGCAGACTGCTTCTTCTTCTTTTTTTTAAAAAAAAAACCTTTTATCATTTTTTGCTATACTGCGTGAACACCGATATACTTTCTTGCTCCTTCCTTTACTGGGGGCAGCAGCAGGGGGCCTCAAAGGCTGCTAGGGAGTTTCATCAAAGCCTTGCCAGTATCCATCTCTGTTGGAAAGGAACTCTTTCTTGAGAATTGTAATGGTGTGTGGTCAGATTTCAGAGGTCTGAATGAGGGAAAGGAAACCTGGAGGTGGGGGTGGGCAAACTTCTGATCCTCACAGACAAATAGAACACTTACAGCATACTTCAGATGTGCTATGAACCTGCTATTGGCCCCTAGACCTAAGCAACACCTTAAAAATCTGTTATCCTTCCTCCAACAATACAGTGAAATGAACCAGCTTTCTAAGATCATCCTCACATCTCAACATATGTTGTGTTATAGCACCTTTGCATGATTTCAGACACAAAAGAGAAATAGAAGACATTTTCCTGTCCTCTACTGAACATGAACATATGAAGCTGCCTTTTACTGAATTAGACCTTTGGTCCATCAAAGTCAGTCTTGTCTTCTCAGCCTGGCAGCGGCTCTCCAGGGTCTCAAACTGAGGTTTTTCACACCTATTTGCCTGGACCCTTTTTTAGAGATGCCAGGGATTGAACTTGGGACCTTCTGCTTCCCAAGCAGATGCTCTACCACTGAGCCACTGTCCCTCCCCATCATCCAGCTAGGGAATCCCATTGGTCTAAAGGAACCTGTTCTTTTCCTTCCCACCAATATTCACTGTGGAGGTCATTAACCACTAGCCAGTTCCTGTTATGCAGAGTCTGTATGACCTTCCCACGTTTTCCTCTCCAGGACCACACACACACAGGCTAACTAATCCTACTCAGATCATAGGTATCCTGTGTGCATAAACTCCTAGATTCATGAGCTTGGTGGTGGAAAGTGCCATGAAGTCACAGGCAGCTTATAGAGGCCTCTCATGGGGTTTTAAAGGCAAGAGACATTCAGAGGTGGTTTGCCATTGCCTGCCTCTGCATAGTGAGCCTGGACTTTCTTGCTGGTCTCTCATTCAAGTACTAACCAGGACCGACCCTGCTTAGTTTAAGGAGATGTGTGCGTTAAACAAATGCATGGGCAGGATTGAAATGCAGAGTAGGAGCTGAGAGACCAATTTTGAGCTCCTTGGAAAAAGAGCATTAAAAATGTAATAAAAAATAAACTTCTCTCATTTCTCAAAACTGCTAATTTCTCTAAATAGGAGGCAGCTGTGGCTTTTTTGTGTGAATCAAATAAAATCTTCCCACTGTGTTGCATCCACTCATTATTTCCAGATTAGATTATTCTAATTACTGGACTCATTCCGGTCTAGTTTCTGCCCTGGCCATGGGACAGAGATAGCACTGGTCACCCTCACAGGTGACCTCCAGAGGCATATGGATCAAGGTGGGTAAACGCTGCTGCTGCTGCTATTCAACCTAACAGCACTGTTCAAAATGGTCAGTTATGATCTTCTGACCCACTCTCTTGTTAACATGGGGAAATGTGAGACTGCCTTGAAGTGGCTGTCCTCTTTTCTCCATGGTCAGGGACAGAGATTGGTGCTTGGGGAGAAGGCATCTCCATCTCCTGGTATGTGGCATCCCATAAGGGGTGATCCGCTCCCAATGATCTCTATATGCATCCCCTCACCCTGCTAATCCAGGGGTTTGGGCTGGGTTGTCATCCTTACACAGATTACACTCAGGCTGATTCTGCGCTCACCTTTCTCCGGAGAAGGCTTCAATTTCTGGGTGAAGCAAACTGGTGATTTCACACCAGTTGCTCCATGCCGGCATTTTGCGCAGGGCAAACCCACGATTTGCCCCACTGCAGTGTAAACCTGAAAAAACAGGTTTACACTGTGGCAGCGCAAATCGCGGGTTTTCCCCGCACAAAATGCTGGCGCGGAGCAACTGGTGCAAAATTGAAGGAACGGAAGCCTGTCCCGGAGAAAGGTGAGTGCAGAATCAGCCTCAGATGTATCTGTGGATGGACAGCCAGCCTGATTCCACCCCAGATTTCCTGGCCAGGGCTCTGAATGCTGTGGCTTGCTGGTTGCAACATAGCCAGCTGAAATTGAATCCAGCTAAAATGGAGGTCCAGCACCAGAGTCATGGGGGGATTGGATTAGGAATCCAACTCCCAGCCCTTTGTGGGGACTCATTGATGCTATCCTCAATGGTGAGGAGCCTAGATGTGATTCTGCACCCCTCCCTTTCTATGGAGTCCCAGGTCACCAATGTTGCCAGGTCAGCCTTTTACCATCTCCAGCTGGTCAGGCAACTGGGTCCCTATTTCTCCCTTCATGACCTGAAGACAGTGATCCACATAATGGTTACTTCCTGGTTAGATTACTATAACTTGTTCTGCATGGGCCTACCCTTGGGCCTGACCTGGAAGCTTCAGCTAGTACAAAATGCAGTGATGCGCTTGCTGACTGGGATGTCTGTGTGGACACACATTCAGCCAGTGCTGCGCCATTATGTTGGTTGCCAACAGAGCACCAGATCAGATTCAAGGTTATAGTACTAACCTTTAAGACCCTGTGTGGCCAGGGACCTGCATATCTATGCGACTGTTTATCCCCATATGTACCCCAAAGAGCAGCACTGCCTTGTAGTCCCTGTCCTGAAGGACATCCGCCGCACATCAACCAGGGCCAGAGCCTTTTCAGCCCTTGCCTTTGGTGGAACATATTCTGAGTTGAGATCAGGGGCTTGTGGGATTTATTAAAATTCCTCAGGGTCTGCAAAACTGAGTTATTCCAGCAGTCCAAATAACACCAGCCTTTCCTGCTCAATCTGCTTAGTCTATTAATTTGTCTCAACTGCCTTAGGGCACTGCCAGTACCAACTGAGTGCCAGTATCAGCAAATCCTAGTTACACTGAGAGAAATATGGCACCTCACCTGACACTGTCACAGCATTTAACTGTCATTAGGTTTTTAAAGCTACCATTAGGTATTAGTTTAATGTATTTTAACTTTATGAAGTAATAAAATGTTTTTATGAACTATTATTTATTGTTTTACTATGTGTTGTGAGCCCGCTTGTGGGGTAGGGCAGGATACAAAATAAATAAATAATACACTTCATTTGGAGCTGCCCTTGAAGAGTGCCATAAACTATAATTAGTAGAGAATGCTGTGGCAAGAATGTTGACAGGAGTGTCTTGTAGGGACCATAGCTCTCCAGTCTTGTTCCATCTATCCTGCCTTCCAGTTTCTTTCTGAAACCAATTCAAGGTTTCGGTATTGACCTTTAAAGCCTTATATGGCTCCCATGTTATTAATCCCACACATGTGACTGTTTTATTCTCTCTCTCCCTCACACACACAAACATACATTTCCTAGTGCATTAAACTGTATTTCAGAGAAGCAGCTCCCTTGCTGGTAGTCACGTGTATGGGAACAGACATATTTGCCAGCAGCAACTGATTTCCAGTTAGGCATGCCAACTAAATTTCATGCATACCAACTGCAAATATTCTAAAAGAATTTTACACTTTTGTTAGCTAAAATCTTATTTGTTCCCTTTCTCCCCCTTTAGGTGTTGTATCCCACCAGGCCAGTCAGATAGATGAATCAATTCCACAGGACATTTCTAGCATGCAGCAGCTTCTGAAAGGATGATGCGACCCTGTAAATCAACTGGCCAACAGTTGCAAATATCTCTCACATTCACAAAAATCAAACCTGCCAGATAATTGTCTCACTAACAGCAAACTGCACTAAATTGATGTTATGATGTATTAGCTTGAACATTCAGACAGAAAATGCTCCCATGGAGCCAGATCTAAATGTAAAATACAGCATTTCAGGAAACAATTAGCCACCATCACTTAATCACCCTGCTGCAATCCACTGCTATGTAACTATCAGCAATGCAGGAATCAACCAAGATGCTAAATTACAAGGCTAAAATTGGAAAGATGTGTGCTAATTTAACTAAATATCCATAAGGATATAACTCTACAAAATTTTACATGTTTTAAATTGAATTAATTAGAATTCCAGCCAGATCCTTGCTCATGTCTGTATATGCATGTAATGCAAAAGAGCACCTTTCTCTGCTCTCTGCGAAGGAAGAGTTAATAAGCAGTTAAATCCACAATCAAAACTCCTGTAGAGGCCCAAGTAGACCTTGCTAGAGAAGGCAGAAGCTCTTAACTGTATTCTTCTTCTAGTTATCTAGAATATTTATATCCTATGGCAAAAAGATGGCAAATCTTCCTCCCATAAAGTGTGATTTTCCTGCCTCCTTGAGACAGCCAGAAATATCTGAAATCCTATTCCTGTAGGTCCCCCCTCTTCCTGGAGCAGCACAAGGGAGGAATTTTTGGGCTGTCACAAGAGGCTAGAAGTCCTTGAGCCTGTAGGAATGCTGCTATGGATCCAATCCAAAGTAAACTGCCCCCCCCCCCCATAAAAACATTGGTAGAAATTGTGAATTATAAAACAAACCATTGAAAACAAAACAGAATAATAAAACAGTATAAAATATTTGGGTTGTCTAAAATAAAATTCATACAGCCCCCCTGGCTAGAATCAGACCATAAAAGCAGCTTTAAAAGATGGAAACACATCTGATATACTTTCTCAAAACATTTTTGTCTTTGCTATGTGAATCATGAGCTAGCTTCCATCTCATACTATAACATACTGGGCCCATTTTGTGCTAAAGCATCAAGACAATGGAACTTCCTTGTGATGTCTTCAATGAAAAATAATGCACATAGAAGACAGAACCTGGTTGCTATAAAAGGAAATGAGGGAGATGTTAGCTTTTTACTTCTTTGTTTTGTCTATTGCTTCTGCTGCTGCTATTTTCTCTGTGGTGTCTGCTGCTGGGATGCTGTTATCCTATTGTTACTATTAATGTTGTTTTGAGAATTTATATGCCTTCTTCACAACATAAAATGTGACAAAATTATCAGTGTAAATCATCCTGGAAATTCTTAAAATTAACACTCCATGAAAAACTCATCCATTAAAAACCTGGACAGAATATATTTAAAAAGCATAAAACATTAACCTGCAGAGTTACTCCAGTTTAAGCACATTGATTTCAATTGATTTAGACTGGAGCAAATGCCTAGGATAGCCCTGTTAGCTGCCTAACATAATCCTCATAAAATAATCCTCAGATTAGAAGTAGACTGTTAAAATAATGTTCAAAGAACAAAACCATTTGTTAGAAGAAACTTAAAAAAAAAAAAAACGGAATCTAATAGAGAGTACATGTGGCATTAGACAAGCCCCAAGGAGCAGGGCATTCTACAGGGACTGTTTCTGGATGCTACCTGCTTCACCTCTGAAGGCAGAACACAAAGGGTAGGTCTTTAAGGAGAATTTAAATGGTGGGCTGGGAAGTACAGGGGAAGGTGGTCCTTCATGGAGCCTGATCCCAAACTCTTTAGAACCTGGAAAGTAAAAAATAGCACTTTGAAAGAAAGGGGCTACCAGAGCAGATCTTTCAGTATAGAGATTTGCGATTGCCTGGTGGGAGAGGCAGGACTGAGATGTTCTAACAAATAAATATCTTTGTCATATCCAGTGATACATTTCACTGTTGACAGAGCTTTCCTGTGCAGGAAGGAGCTTTCCAGAAGTAAAAGAGGATATGTATACCAGTAGAAATTACCTTATACCAGTGAATTTTTTCCCTACTGGAATAAAGCTCTGAAATCATTGGAACAGAGTTGGTGGATAAAACTCAACATTAAATAATGAATTCCAGAAACAAAGTAACTCACAGAAAGGGGCTCTACATGCAACATATGCCAGAATGATTTCAGCACATGACCATATAGAAAGGTCAAACACACACATACAGGTAAGTCACATAACTTGTGACTCAACCTGATTTTGGCCAAATCCACTGTTCCCCAACTTGCCACTCCGTTAAAGCAAAGCCCATTTACATAATGTCGCAAAAGAAAAACAACTTCATACCAAATATCTACCACTCATTACTTGTGCCTATCCCTGATACTAACAGGAAGGCAAAAAACAAAACAAAACAAACCCTTTCCTACTCCAGATCACTGACATTAATAGTATGGACTTGATCCATGTAAATAATTACTTCATCCCATGACAAAATATTGCTTAATATTACTGGTCTGGACCCTATTAATCTTTCTAATTTAGGTGCTTTCCTCCGATGAAACATACTTCTGTTGGTAACATAGACTCCACTAACAGAACATTTCTATCTATATGTTCTTCAAGAAGAAAATGAGCCCCTTCTATTCAGGGCTAGGGCCCATCAAATATTTTCCCATTCTGTTTCCGGTCTGCAGGACCTTCCTCCTGCTCCAAGGAGTTCCCAAGGGCCAGACCTAGACGGTTTGGCACCCTAGGCAAGGCTAATTGTTCTCCTTCCTCCTCCTTCTCTCCCCTCCCTTCACCTTCTACCCCCCAACTCATTCACACATGCATGCACCCCTGCCTCCCCCTGACAGCTCTGGCCTTGGCAACCCCCTGAAGGGGAAACAGGCACTCGCAGCCTTCCCTCCACCCCCATCCCTTCCACTGGCTCAAACACACACATGTGTGCAAGCCACTTCCCTGACAGTGCTGGCTGCGGCAGGCCCCTGAAGGATACCAGGCCATGCTGCTGAGGGGGGAGGAGGGTGCTGGGAGCAGAGAGGGGGCAATTCTGTGCCCCTAGACCACCAGCACCCTAGGCAATCACCTAATTTGCCAAGTAGGCAATCCAGCGCTGAGTCCTCTGAAGCTGCCCCCGCTAACTTTAGTTGAGGTCAGGGATGGAATTCTAGCAGGAGCTCCTTTGCATATTAGGCCACACACCCCTAATGTAGCCAATCCTCCAAGAGCTTACAAAAAAAGAGCCTTGTAAGCTGTTGGAGGATTGGCTGCATAAGGGTGTGTGGCCTAATACGCAAAGGAGCTCCTGCTAGAATTCCACCCCTGATAGACGTACATCTGGTTATCTCAATTTATTCTTGTAACACACTTCTGAGATAGGCTAGGTATAATTAGTTCAAAGCCACTGACCACGATTTAACATAAGTATTTCCAGACTTCAGATCCACCTAATATTTCCTAGACATACTTGCCATGCTTCAGCAGTCAATCTGCAATGAAATTATGTTTTAGGATTGTGACAAAACACCTACTCATCCCTAACACTGACTTGAACCACTATCCTTGTATTTGATTTCATTCTGTGTATTGTATTATTATCAACACTGCAGAGATTTGCGAGTTTTATAACACAAAGGCCGTGGATGGCCCACTGAGCAGCAGAATTATTGTAATTCAGAAAAAAGAGGAAGACATGGAGGGAAAATAGGAGAAAAATCTCTCTCTTCCCATGACCTTTGTCCAAGCTTTTTTCTTGTCTTGCCATTCTGCTGAGCCCTTTCTAACAGGGTAATTCAGAAAAGCTTTATTTTCTGTTCTAGCAGGATACATCACCATTATGGTCCAATTTCAAATCTTAAAAGCAAAGCCCTGCTGGTGTCTCAGAATTGTTCTTAAATTATCTGATGGCATTCAATGCAGTTATCACATGCGATGGACTTACTGGAGGAACCATCTTGTACATACTAATCAGCCAAGAATGGTCATGTGGTGGTAGCCAATCTTCTGCTAAATTTTAAAAGTTCTTTAAGAACACACAATTGGTTGATCAGCTGGGAAGAAGAAGAAGATATTGGATTTATATCCCGCCCTCCACTCCGAAGAGTCTCAGAGCGGCTCACAATCTCCTTTATCTTCCTCCCCCACAACAGACACCCTGTGAGGTGGGTGGGGCTGGAGAGGGCTCTCACAGCAGCTGCCCTTTCAAGGACAACCTCTGCCAGAGCTATGGCTGACCCAAGGCCATGCTAGCAGGTGCATGTGGAGGAGTGGAGTTGGAGGGGGGGGGGCGGTCTTTTACTCCAGCTTCTTTTTCTGGCATTCCTGTGAGCAATGCCTCAGCAAGGTAGGGTATTCCTTCACCCTAGTTTCCTTTCTCCCTGGTCTCTGGCTTCCCTCTAGCTTTGAGAATAAGATCCAGCCTCTTCTTCCTTGGCTGCCTCCAGGCAAGCCTTATAAAGGAATACCTAGAGTGGGTACCCAAGCACCCAAGAATATATGAATGCATGTATGTATTTATTTAATCATATTTATATTCCACCCTCCCATAATGGGCTCAGGGCAGCTAACAACAATTAAAAGCAATATATAGCGTTAAAAGACAGAAGCAATCCCAAGCATTGAGTGACTGCCCTCCTGGCCAAGTCTTTAAAAGCCTCTCCTAACCCCTCCTTTTCAGGGCTAGGGTTAGAAGAGACTTTTCAGGGCTAGGGTCAGGGCAGTCTGTTTCCAGCCAGCTGGGCCTTCCTCCTGCTCCAAGATAGTTGTTCAAGACTCTGGCCACTTGTGTGTGTATGTGGGGGGGGGAGAGGTGCAAGAAGCCACACACTGAGCTTTAGCCAATGTGCAATTGCTGCTGGAGATGCTCTGCATCCCTCTTTTTTGAAAATTGTGTAAAGAATCTATATAAAAATAGAAGAGCAGATTATTATACCCTTTTTTCTATATTGTAAGGAATCTCAGAGCAGCTTATATTCACATTCCCTTCCTCTCCCTATAACAGTCACCTTATGAGGTAAGTGGGGCCAAGAGAATTCTGAGAACTGTGACTAGCCCACAACCACCCAGCAGGTTTCATGTGGAGGAGAGGGGAAACAGACCCAGTTCTCCAGACTGGGTCTGTCACTTTTAACCATCATTCTGGCTTTCCTTCTTTGATCTCTTACCCCTAGGCTTTACATGTGAACAGGAAGATAAAAGAATCCCCTTGTTGCATCTTGTTTTAGTTGATTACCTTCGTCCAGAGCCATAACTGTTTTTTATTTATTTGCTCTGTGTAATACCTGCTACACAAAATTGCCATGCTACTGTAATATGGAGTGAACTTAATTACATATCCAAATTAATTTAAAACTCAGAGTGCCAAACTAGTGATGGGCATGAACTGCATTTTGTGTGTGTGTGTGGTTCAGTTTGGTTCATGGTTCACAACTGAACCATGAACCAAACCACAAATCCATATGAATGGGGAGGATGATTTGCAATCTGGCCCAGTTTGTACTGGTTCATGAGCCATTTAAAATTTAAACCCATTTCCTGCTCCTCACAAAAAGCCATAGGGCTTCCAAACTGCTGCTCAGCTGTTTGGTTCAAACAGCTCAGAATAATTTGAACTGACTGTGAAAAGCCACATGGAGAAGAAAGTAGTGGTTTAAATTACTCCAGAACTCTTAAACCAAACAGCTGTGCAGTGGGGAGCTTCTCACAGCTCAGTTGTTTTTCATAAACAGCAGAAAGCTGCTTTCTGCTCTTCACAAGCCACCACAAACTCCATCAAAATTTGTGGAAATTCACAGCAATTTTTCAGTTTGCGAACATTGTTTTACTAACCATGAACCAGCCAAAAAACCATGATGAACTTTTGTTCATCAGCCAGTTCACACAAATCCCCATGCCTAACACTTGATATAGAACATTTGGGAATTCCACACTGAGAACTCAATTCCTATTCACATTGGGCCATTGGCTTTTGGTATCGAAATAAACTTGACAAATTATTGTTTCTTTGCACACATTACATACGCAGTTGATACCCGCTTGATTTGGGGAATCTAAATTCATGTCAATCTGGGCATAATGATGTTAGGCAGGAAGCATGGTCTCTGTGCCCTGTCTGTAGGCCCTGTTAGGACAACTGGTTTGGCAGTGTGTGAAACAGGATGCTGGACTAGACAGAGCATTAGTCTGATCCACTACTGTTGCTCTTGCATTTTCATCTCCTGATCCAAGGTCAGCATTCTATAAATGCCACCACACTGACCTGTCTTTGTGGAACTGGAGTATTTTCCAAGTTATTTTCAGAGAAGGAGGTACAAACTAGTTCAATCCCTGCTCCATTTGATACACCAAGGATGATCTTCAAGCTATCCATTTCTTGCAGCAGCCAGCAGCTATAGGAGAAGATGAGGTGGCAGCCTATTTAAAATTTAACATAGTTAACAAAACAATGCCACACTATTATTTACTAAGAAAGGTATTTCAAAGCACATGAGAAAGAAAAAAATGGAGAAGATCATAAAGAAACCAGATATAAACCCAAAGATAGAAAGGATCAAAACAAGAACACTGCTTAAGTATTGAGAAAAGGTCTACTTGTCTCCATTCTACTTAATGATGCTTTCCCACACCACCTGTGCCCTTGTATCCTAACACTTCATAGCTCAGAGGGAGAGTTCCCATTGAATCTCTGCTGGAGACAGGAAAAGAAATTAACCATGGCAGCAGGCCTATTTTTCATCAAAGTGCATGGTTTTCAGGTTGCAGCACTTGACATCAGCAGCTAGCCAGGTCATCTGTTTGAAGATACACACAAATGCACACAACTGTTCAGGCTTTGTTCCACCCAAACCAAAGGAAATGAAGATTCAAGGGCCTAGTGGGATTCCAGTTCTTCAGAAGAAAGGAATCAGACTCTATAGTGTTCAGCAGTAGCACTTGAACAAAGATTGGTTTCTAAAGATTAGCAGCAAGGATATTTTTGTGTTTGACAGAAATGAACTGCCTGATTTTAGGGTTTAAACTCATGAACTGACATTCAGTGTTCAGGCACTCAGACTCTGGAAAGATCATTGCCTACAATGCAAAGGGCTACAGTTATTGAAGAATAGACCATAGAACAGATCACAGGATTTTCGATGATTCTCAGAGCAATGTGTTATCACTTCCATGTTTGCCTCAGCAGCTATTGCACATCATGTATGACAATGGTGCCCCCTATGTCTTCAACCCCCCTACTTATTTATTTATACCTTAAATTTGTGGATCACCCAAACCTGCTACTGCCTTCTCCCTCCAAGTTCCACCTTACCAGATATGTTTGAAGCAAGCCATGCCCCAGCATTACTGACAGTTCATGATTGTGTAGGTCTGTGAAGCAATGAGTGGCATAAACCATGCCAATTGCATCCTCCTGCACAGCAGGCCTCAGCGGTGCTTACAGTGTCTGTATGTGGATGATGGGAAGTGGATGATGTGGGATGATGGGAACAGTGGATGATCGGAAGAGATCCAGCTCTGAACGCCAAGCAAAATTGTCTGATATGCTACTATTGACACACCTGCCAGAGGTTGCCCATTCTTAATACAATGCAACACAACTCTCTCACAGAGGTTTGGGAAGTATAAAATTGTCCGGAGGAATAAGCCTTTCCATAGGAAATAGTGTGTAAGACCCACTGATGGAAGAGCCTTTCATATCCTTCCACTGGAATAAAGCTCTGCCATTTGTAGAACTGACCCACTGGATCCACCCCATTATCTATTCTAAGTCAAAGAAAAGAACTACATGATTTCTTTATTTCAGAGAGTGGCTGTGAAATGAATGCTGAACAACTAGCTGAAGATTTATCCTCTTGACATTTGGAATTTCCTTGCCCCCTGGGGTGGTTTTAAAGCAATGGAGAGCCAAGCTCCTGAATATCACATCTTGACAGGGCCAGACCTAGACTTTCTGGTACCCTAAGCAAGGATAACTTCTGGTGCCCCCCCCCCCTCCCCATGCTGATAACCAATTTCAATAACAGATGAATTGTGGGGAAAATGTGCATCCACTTCAGCACCCTCTGAAGGCCAATGTCCTAGCTGATCTCCTATTTCACCTAGTGGCAGGGCTGGCCCTGCACCTTGATATCTTCTTTCCAAAACAAGCAGTCTCCTAATGTCAAGCCAGGTGATGAAAGCATAGTATTTAACTATTTTCTGCTTCATAAAACAGTTTCAACTAATTAGTAATTATCGGGAACAAGTCTCCTACCATGAACAACTAAGAGTTCAGAACAATTATTGCTTATGGAACTACAATTATTCTCCAGTAAGCAATTATATACAGAATGCTATAGAGTGTGAGACAAAAGTATTTTTAAGAAACCACATTTAAAGTCCATATTTACGTGTGCTACCTTTAACGATTCTCTGAATGCCAATCAACAGCCATAATTATATTTTTTTTCTCAATTTCTGTGTTTAGCAGCACTGTACAGAATCTTGGTAAAACAAACTAGCAAAGCTAAAGAATCTGCCATCCTGTTAGGCTCAGTAAGAAAGAGTATTCTATACACACACATGAATCTTACAGGAAAGCCAGCCTCCAAGTGGGACTTGGGGATCCCTGGAATTACAACTCATCTCTAGGCTACAGAGATCAGGTCCTCTGGAGAAAATGGATGCTTTGGAGGGTGGAATCTACGGCATTGTACCTCACTGAGATCCCAGTCCTCCCCAGGCTCCATCTCCAAATCTCTAGGAGTTTCCCAACCTGGAGCTGGCAACCCTACCCCCATCCCCCACCAGTGGCCAGTGGGGACTTGGCAGCCGTAGCACCCCGGCCACAGAAAATTAACCTATTTGTACAGCACTGGTATGCTGGAAATGAGTATGAATTCAGGTGGTCATCCATTAGACCAATCTGTCTACCTGGAATGTTGTTTTATCTTGCATTTTGAAGTAACAGAAACAAATATTCATATAGGGTTGCCAGGTAAGGTTGGGCAACTAGCAGAGGGACTTACTGGCAGCAGGGGCCCTCTCCAGTGATGTCATGACATCACTGGCAACATGCTAACATCATATGTCTCGCTCTGAGTCTTCTTACTCAGGGTTCTCAGGCATATATGATTTTCACTAACCACAACATCCTTGTGAAACAAGTTTGGTTGAGACTGAATTACTGACCCGAAGTTACCCACCAAATATTATGGCTAAGTGAAGATTTGGCTATATTATTCCAGCACCAAATGTAAGCCATGAGCTGAAGATGTTTAGGATGTTGATTAAATTCTGCTCATCCCCTGGCACGCTTCCAATGCCACACATTTCTGACCTTACACTAGCACAGTCATGCTGGCATTGGGTTTACAATGGTGCAATGCCACCATGCTGCTATACCAAGGTATCTCAGAGTATGCCAACATGAGATTTAATTACTATCCTGTTCATGGACCAAACATAATTAAATTAAAATTAAAACAAATTAAATTTTTAAAAGGTGCACTTGATTCCTGCTTTGTTCTACTGCTTCAGACCAACATGGCTGCCCACTTGGATCTAGACCAGACATAGTATTGGTTCTGGGAAAAAAGTAATTCAAGCTCAAAAATCAATCTACTGCTGATAGTTTGACAGCTCGTTTGCTTTGAATGATGAAGCTACTTTTGGGTCAGTTGAGTGAAATTGTATAATAAATATCTGAAAATATCTTTCTAAAGGCATCTGCTATCCCTTGTTACCTCCTGGAGTCATCCCTGATTCTGACTTCAAAGCACTATGAAATGTATAAAATGACAACCTCATGCTAGATGATGTAGATATACTAGTGTGGTAAAAATTAATAATTATAAAACAGTGGTCTTCCTCCTAGCTTTTCCAGTAAGGCTAAAGCGCCAACTGAAAGAGCTAAATTTCTTGGTGTTCCTGGAGCCAAATACACATTCAAACATTTATCAAATGAAACCAATGTTAACATTTGATCAACTATTTTGAAAAGTGTTATTTTCTCAGTTCTAATTCACAGGACTGTTGGAACCTGTTAAAGATCTTGAAATAATACATTTATGTTTTTATTATATTCAAGGATGTATTACATGTTCATCTTTCTGCAGCAGAAACTAATTTATTTTCAAGCGCTGTTGCATATGCCAGGAGAAGACACCTTTTATTTGTCATATAGAAGATTGTTAATCAACTAGGACAAACAGCTGCATGATGCTGCTAAACAAATAGGATTAAAAGTGATTGCTGAATTATTCAACAGATTAAATCGTACTGATAACTGATTGGTAGCCCTGAGGGCTAAAAGCTTAATCAGCTCAAGAAACATCACTTTGCCAAACACTTATGTTTCTAGTTCACCTTGAACTCCTGTCTAATTTCTGCCTGATATTGGTCATGTTCCTATAGCAACCAAGGTAACTGATGTTAATTATCATATTTTCTCATTGGTTATTTCATGCTAATTTCATTTTTTAAATTGTCCTGAATGATAAGGTGAGACAGCAATTAGTAGCCTCCCACTCTTCATGGTGTCTTTGCATGACACAGCTTCATATGTGCACGCAGGCATAATTTCCATGGAGTACAAGGTGGGGGAGGGGAGAATAGATTGCTTATTATTTGTCCACAGCTCACCTTAAATGTACAAGGAATGTTATTTGCAGGCCATATAAATGAATTAGTTTGTGCAACTGGTTTCTTTGGATGTCCTCAAAAGAAAAGCTGTTTAGGAGTTTTAAAGTCAGGGATGTTAACAACCTTTTTTCAGATTTTGGAATTCTAAATTAGTTGGTATAGTTTTCAAAGCATAACTAATTCATTTGCTGCTCCCCCTCCCTTTTATTATGACACTTAGAAAGTGAAACATGGTAGGACTAAAGTATTCATGCAATTCCAACCCCTGTAGCTCAAGTCCTCTGAACACTGTTTCCCTAATTCTTACATACTTTTTTCTCTTTTTCTTCTTGGGTACTTCAGACATTTTATGCTTAGAAGTTCTGCAAAATAGTAGAGGACAAGTGAAGAAGTAGTTGTACTAAAGAGAACAAGGATGTTCCTTCTCTCACACTAATTTGATTCATTAAATTGCCTGACCTACATTCATTTATTACTCTATGATAAAACCAGGCCTCAAATTCAGCAGGAGCTCACAGGAGCGCAGTTCCTGAACCTTTCTGACAGTTCCCCCTCCTCCTTCCCACCGTGTCCATTGAATAGAAGGTGCAGCTGCATAACAATCCCTGGATGAGCTCCACCACCTATTTTTCTAGAAAATGACCCCTGGGTAAAACCACAGAATTTCTGGCAATTTCTAGAACCCTGGTTGCTTCCAGGTTTTCCATGCTCACAATACCGCCCCCCACACCCGCACACACACAGACTGGCCTGGCAACCCTGGATCAGAGGAAGGGAGAGATGGAATCAGAAGTAGGCAAACAAGGAAAAGTAAAACCTCTCTTTTTTTGTTTGCATACACTATCCCCTTTCCACTCTTTTCTCATTCCATTGCTTATGCAGGCAACATGATAGAAATAGGCCAGACAAAATTTTAAAAGAATATCCTTGTTTATGGAAGGAAACTCTCCTATCATGTGTCACTCAAAATAATACCTCCGGGGGGGGGGGGGACAGTTAACTTTAGTTGACAACTCCATTGTGATTTTGGATTATGAACATGTAACCCTAGTGTCAAGTTCTACACTGAGCTCCTCTCCTCAGGACTTGTTTTATAGCTGGAACTCCTTTGCATATTAGGCCATACACCCCTGATGTAGCCAATCCTCCAAGAGCTTACAGGACTCTTAGTACAGGGCCTACTGTAAGTTCCAGGAGGATTGGCTGCATCAGGGTTGTGTGGCCTAATATGCAAAGGAGTTCCTACTACAAAAAAGCCCCGCCTCTCCTTATTGCATATATAGCATAACGTGTATGTATTCATTTAGGAATCATCCCCATAGAAAAAAATTAGTTGATGGTTCATCAGAAATGGAATTTATCTTCACCTGCCACCCAAAATGTGTGGGCTTTGAATCTGACACTTTGTGGTTTTTTTGTGAGTTCTGGGGCTCATCACAGCCCCAATGAACTGTCCCTTTGGATGACTGCCAAGGCCTTTGTGATGCTGTCTGCAGCAGAAGCAATCCATAAATAAATTACATGGTGCTACATTATTTTGTTCAGAGCTGCCCTAGAAAACAAGCTGGAGAAATCAAGCGTGTGGGCTAATGAGCAATACTGGCAGTGAAAATAACACAAGGTAATTTACTACTCAGAACCAACTACCATCTTAATTAACATATATGACTACTTAAAAACAACAACAACTATACTTCATAATGTTTCAGCACAGCAATCAGACACTCCAGTCCCTGAATTATGGTTTATTAACTAAGCCTTTGTTGTGCTGAGCATATTTTCATTCTTTGGCCTTACACTTAATAATTTACTAGGACTGAAAGGGATTTAGTAATTCATGTCCTATATTGTCTTCCTTTGCTAATAACACCATGGGTTTGGAATTTATGGCCTAATCTTCCATACTGCTAAGCTTCTGCAGTTAGAGAATCCAGTGTTTGTCTCATATTGTCTTTGGTGGGAAGTAAAGGAACTGAGCCTTCAACGGGATAAGAAAATTGGTTATTAACATTTGGAAAAGAAAGATGAAAGACATCTAAGGCTATGTACTATATCCAAAGTTATGTACATGGAATCTTGAAGCAACTGGAAGGGTTTGGTTATTGTCAAACACCCTGAATACCAAAAGCACCCATATAACATGAGGTTCGAATCTTTCATTTTGTCACCTTCACTGATGATCATAAAGTTACAGAGTTCACATAGAACTAGATTAATTCTTGTGATGGTGGTGGGGAGTGGTGGAACTGGAAGCTGCAAGGGTGTCTGGGGGTCGCACGAAAAAGGGAGAAATAGAATTCCCATATGAGTATTGTAGGCCCCCACTTGTTATCTTATGATTTCAAATTTTAAGAAATTTGTTGATACAGGTTACACAGCTTCTAATCTACACAAGGCCATATAACTAGGGATGGGCACGAGCTGTGAAAATGCAGTTTTCCATGAACCAGACTATAAACTGAACCAAACCAAACTTTTTCGTGGCCCTGCAAACTCCACTGAAATGGACCACAGACTAGGGTTGCCAATCCCCAGGTGGGGGCAGGGGATCCCCCGGTTTGGAGGTCCTCCTCCCGCTTCAGGGTCATCAGAAAGCGAAGGGAGGGGAGGGAAATGTCTGCTGGAAACTCTGTTATTCCCTAGGGGGATTTATTCCCATAGAAAATCATGGAGAATTGATCCGTGGGTATCTGGGGCTCTGGGGGGCCTGTTTTTTTGGGTAGAGGCACCAAATTTTCAATATAGCATCTAGTGCCTCTCCCCAAAATACCCACCAAGTTTCAAAAAGATTGGACCAGGGGGTCCAATTTTATGAGCTTCAAAAGAAGGCGCCCCTATCCTTCATGATTTCCTATGGAAGGAAGGAATTGAAAAGGTGTGCCGTCCCTTTAAATGTGATGGCCAGAACTCCCTTTGGAGTTCACTTATGCTTGTCACAGCCTTGACCTTGGCTCCACCCCTAATGTCTCCTGGCTCCACCCCCAAAGGCTCCTGGCTCCACCCCCAAAGTCCCCAGATATTTCTTGAATTGGACTTGGCAACCCTACCACAGACAAAAAGCTAGAAAAACTGCTCAGCAAATTGCTCCCTGCCACTCAGCTTAAGCTTTAAAAGGACTGCTCAAGACAGTCCAAAATAGCTGAACAGGAGTGCCTTCCCACTGCTCAGCTGTTTTTGCAGTTTTCTCAAGGAACAAAAAGCAGGGGTCTAAAGGTATTCAGAGTCCCTTTAAACCCCTGCTTTCTGCTCCAGACACAAACTGCCACAAACTGCTCTAAAAGTCTGTGGAAGTTCAGCCCTGACCTGGATAGCCCAAGTAGCCCCAACCTCATCAGATCTCAGAAGCTAAGCAGAGTCGATTCTGGCAAGTACTTGGATGGGAGACCACCTTGGAATATCAGAGCTGGAGTCAGGGCAGCCTTTGTTCAGCCACCTCTCTGACCCCAGTAGGGGTCAGTCACCAGAGCTCACCATGACTTCCAGGTTTGTGTGTGCGCCCACACACACAAATATAACGCCCCCCCCAAAAAAAAATTAGTGGAAGTTCTTGATGATCAATAATTAAGATAAAAAGTACAATATTCATGATGCACTTTGCTTCAGGGTTTGGTTCTTGCCGATCCCCACATATAACCATGTGTCTCCTTTGTTTCTTGTCTTTCTCCAAGGCTATTCTATTCTGGTTCTCTAAACTTCCTTTTTAGCATGTTTAGCTGAGACATTGCACCAACTCTGTTTCTGGTGTGCAGAAATAAGAACATAACATAAGAACATAAGAGAAGCCATGTTGGATCAGGCCAATGGCCCACCCAGTCCAACACTCTGTGTCACACAGTAGCCAAAAAAAATTATATATATATACACATATACACACACATACACACACACACACACACACATATATACACACTGTGGTTAATAGCCACTGATGGACCTCCATGATCATGTCCTCCATGATCATGAGAGGGAGGGCATGAAGGGTTCCGTCAGTGCTTAGTTCTTGTGGACCTTTCTTACATGCTCAGGGAAATTCTGTTCACTGCTTTCGGGTCAGGAAGCAATTTTCTCCAGGCCATATTAGCCAGAGATCCTGGAGGGTTTTTTCCCCATCTTCTGAGGGTGGTGGGGGGAGGTATTTGTGAATTTTCTGCATTGTACAGGGAGTTGGAGTAGTAGTCCCTTCAAATTCTATGGTTCTGTGATCAAGTCTAGCAGCTGTTCACCTACATTCTTGGCCATATCCATGGCAGCAGAGGCAATGGGGTTTCCATGAGGCAGGTTTCCCAACAGTTTTACTGCCCCAGTTGTAAGCCAAAATGCCCTCAAAACAGGTTGGAGAATTGACAGGTGGGCACCTTTGGCTTAAAAAGGATCTAGAATCTATGTATACAAGATTCCACTTCCAGAAATTATTGCTAAATTTACCAAGGACACTAATTAAGTAAAACAATAATGATTTTATTACAGAAAAATATAGAACACACATATACAAGATAATAGACTCATATAACATACATACAGACCTAATAAAAATAGAGAGAAATGGATAGAGTCCCCCAACATTAGTCACCCCCTCCCCCAGGCCACTGAGGCACTTGCTATTTTTCAAAAATTGCCCTAGAATGTTGTTATGTCAATGTAACATTATATCAATATTTATACAGGTTCTCTGAATTCCCAGCTTTCATTTTGTTTTAAAGTAAGTCTCCAGTCCCTTATATTGCTTCAAAGGAAGGGGATAGGCCTCGTGTTTTTTAAAATTTATTTATTTTGAATTTTTGACTGCCCTTCTTGAAACTGTGTTCAGGGTGGTTCACAGCAATGTAAAGACATATCAGATTAAAAACAGTATAAATAGCATTAAAATTATACAAACCCCTAAGAAAAACAAGATGGCATCAAATCCTGAAGGTGCTGCTATCATACAGATGTGGTGAAGCAGAAGTGGGAACACCAAGATGAAACTCACTATTTTCAACCAAATCCCTGGCAGAACATCTCTGCCTTGTAGAATGGTAGTAAGTCTTGCAGGGATCATCTGGAACTTGTCAGAGAGTACCACAAGTTTGGGACCACGGCAGAGAAGGTCCTGGCCCTAGCTGAAGACAGCTGGATATCTCTCAGACTGGGGACCACCAACAGATGTTGAGCACCAGAGCAAAAAGCTTTCTTTAGAGTTTACCAAGAGAGGTAAAATACGTGGGTCCATAGCCATTAAGAGCCCTAAGGGTCAATACCAGGACTTTGAATCTGATTTGGTACACTACTTGAAGCCAGCGAAGTTCCTGTAGCATGGGGGAGATGTGAACCAGAAAGCTGAGAATACAGAGAACCTGGTACAATTATTGGCATAATATTAAATAACAATATTCTAGTGCTTTAAAGATAAAAGCCCTATGGAGGCAGGGGTAGAACAGGATTGGGAAAAGTGGCTGCTTAGGGAAAATCCAAAAATTTCCACCTAGACAAGAGATGTCCAAGCTCTGCTATGATCATTCCAAAAAACTTTGGAGCAAAGCAGGTTTAGAAAGTTTGGAGAAAAGCCTGTTGCCTGTTGTGTTCCGAGTTCGCTTCAAGGTGTTGGTATTAACCTTTAAAGCCCTTTATGGCCAGGGACCTGCCTATCTACGGGACCGCCTTTCCCCATATATCCCCCAGAGAGCACTGCGATCAGGGACAAAAAATCTGCTGTCTGCCCCTGGCCCTAAAGAAGCCAGGCTATGCGCAACAAGATCTAGGGCCTTCTCGGTGGCGGCACCAGAACTCTGGAACACCCTCCCAGAAGCTATAAGGGCCCTGCGGGATCTGTCGGCGTTCCGCAGGGCCTGTAAGACCGAACTGTTTAGACAGGCATTTCTGGTTGACTGAAAATGGGCTGCCACCGGACATCCTACAGAAGCTGGTGGTCATAGTCAAAACCCAATACCGCCAGACTGGATCGAGATAGCGTAATAGTTTTAAACTGATAAATGTACTATGGTTTTATATGTTTTATGGAATTGATTGTTTTTATGATACTGTAAGCCGCCCTGAGTCCGCTTGCGGAGAGGGCGGGATATAAATGCAAAGTAATAAATAAAAAATAAAAATAAAATAAGCCAAGAGGTGCATGAATGCGCCATGATGCTGATAGGGAGCAGGGGGGAAAGTCTCTTCCCCAGAGATAACCCACATGGAAATGACCCAGGTTTATGTACAGATTTGAGGATGGGATATTCATCTATATCTGACTTGAATGGGGATACATTCTAATTTTGACTCCTGGTGATAAACACTGGATGGCGTTGTTCTAGCTCTTAGCCTATTTCATTTTATCTCTGAAGGCAAAATAAAATACAACAAAGGAAGCCACACTGAGCTCCCTAGACAGGATATCAGTACTTAAAATTCAGATCCAGCCTGATGTTTGCTGTTAAGCCTTCCTCAAATATGGAAAAAGACTTATTGATAAAACTTTGTTTAAGTTTGCAATATTTTATTGCAGGCCCACAAACTTGCAATGCTTATTTTCTTACAGAATCATTCAGTGATAAATCCATGACAGAGGAAGATGCATCTAAGCTCTTGATATAATATAACCAATGGCCTATTGCTGGCATCCATGAGTCTTTTGAAAACACAGCTGTGTGATCCAGCAAGGCATGAAAAGTTGGCCATAGCTTCTTGTCCAGAGATGCAGATATAGTTGCATAAATCTTTGTTACTCAGTGTCAGGAATATAAATCATCATTTGTACCAATGCGGGTCAGCCATACCAGTGGTTGAGAGCATGGCATGAATTTTGCAGATGGAATTTCTGGCAGAAACTTTTATCAGTTACATGTATATACCACACATGTATGAACTGAAACATTAGGATGGCTAAAAGTATTTATCAATGAAAAGCATCCTGAAAATACATATTTTGGGTCTCATTTTAGTATGGTAGATACTATTCAAATTAATTGTTTCCACACATGTACATTCTGAATACAGAAACTTTAATTACTGTCAAACAAGCATTACACATTTTATTCTACTTTTTATTATATGTGTTTAACCTCTTCACATTCAAGCCTCTCCTGTATTCACATGCCAAGGCTTATTATCAGAGCAAGTTTAGAAAGAAGTATGTCTCAGAATGGCAAAGAATTCACACAGCTTTATCCTATGATGCATTATACTTATGAATGTTGAACAAACTTGCAAAAACAAAACAAAGCAAAACCACAATCAAAAACCCCTGTGGCCTTTAACTAAAGTAGACAACATTGAGGAAATGGAAATGGCAGCATAAATGGGACAGAACATTATGAATAGGCAGATAGATTGTTGATGGAAATCTGAAGCTTCAGTCTCAGAGAAAGAAAAGTGACATGTCAGTAAGTGAACACCCTGTCATGGATATGGCCAGAAATATAGATGAATAAATGCAGACTTGATCAAAAAAGAAAAAAAAAATGAAAATGTCTATGTGCACAGAAACACAGCTACCCTGGCTTCTCAGTGAAGTATGCCAAGAATGAATGCAAAGACCCAGAATAGAATAGCCTTGGAGAGGGACAAGAAACACAGTAGCAACATCATTATATAGTCTTCTGTAGATTAGAAGCTGACTAACCCATTATTGATAGATACTATTTGTTTATTTATTATTTAATTCATTTACTTTTCTCCCCAGTGGAAACCCAAAGTGGCTTATATTGTTTTCCTGTCCTCCTTTTTACTCTCGCAACTCTGTGAGGTAGGTTAGGCTGAAAGAGTGCGACTGGCCCAAAGTCACCCAGTGAGCATCCATGGCCTAAGTGAGGATTTGAACCTTGGTCTCTCAGATACTTGTCCAACACTCTTAACTACTACCCCACAAGTGCAGAGCATATCTGACAATGGCAGAAATGTCAAACTTCACAGAAGTGGAGATATTGTTCAAAGACGGGTGTGTTGGTTGACGGCCAAACAACCCTGACTTAAGAAAGAGTTAAGTTTTGTTATTCCTTATTTTAATAACCAGGTTACCTGCCCTACAGTTACTGTTAATAAAGAGGCCTTCAGCCAAATTGAACTGGGTGTTTGTTGTTTGCTCAACTACACAAAAGATGGATGGTATTTTCTATAGATTTTGTCAATGTTACGAACATAATAGTTAAGCTTAAATAAAAGCTTAAATGGAACCAGAGATTCTCTAATAGTAATTATTTGTATACTGAACCTGTAACAAACTCAAAATATTATTGAGGTGTGCCTCTGGTCAGGAATCTATAGTGGTCTGGATGTCTTTAGATACTTTACTCTAGTGATTAGAGCTGTGAATGGTCAAGACAGATCTTTCTACAAAACTTAAAAGGGCCTCAGGTTTACAGAAAAATGTTAAATTAAAAAAATAACACTGGGCAACTTTAAAAATTCAAAAATAGTAAAAGGAGCACCTGTAGCTGTAGGCAATGGATTCCCTCAGTGACTGTTGCTAGGCACAGCATTCCAAGCTTGGCTGTATCAGTCAAAAAGAGGGGGAGGGGGTAAGGCCCTTTCCAATCCTATTTTTGCCTTTGAGGGAAAACTCATTGGGATCAGGGCTGGCTAGAGTTGCTAGCTCAAGGTTGAGAAATTTCTAAAGATTTCATGATGAAGTCTGAAGAGCTCAGCATGGCATAATACCACAGAGTCCACCTTCCAAAGTGGCCATTTTCTCCAGTTGACAGATCTCTGTTGCCTAGAATTCAGTTGCAGTTCTGGGAGGTGGCAATCCTTGATCTGGAAGCAGCTTCTGGGGAGTTGATGCCACCAGACTGAGTCACTGAGCAGCTTAAAATAGGACTTTTCAGACTAAAAGCACACTAGAATAGTGTTCAAAGGCCCATTTAAATGTTACCTGCCATTTTCATTGGTGTTTTAAGTTATTCTATGTGTGTGTGTTTAAAACTGCTAGAACATTTGGGATATGTTGAAGTAGCCATTTAAATCAAAGCAAAAAAAATGCTTTATACTTTAGGATTGAAATTTCAACTGCGGGGTGACATGATAGAGGTTTACAAGATTATGCATGGGATGGAGAAAGAGAAAGAAGTACTTTTCTCCCTTTCCACAATACAAGAACTCATGGGCATTCAATGAAATTGCTGAGCAGTCAGGTTAGAACAGATAAAAGGAGGTACTTCTTCACCCAAAGGGTGATTAACATGTGGAATTCACTGCCACAGGAGGTGGTAGCAGCTACAAGCATAGCCAGCTTCAAGAGCGGGTTAGATAAAAATATGGAGCGGAGGTCCATCAGTGGCTATTAGCCACAGTGTGTGTGTGTGTGTGTGTATATATATAATTTTTTTGGCCACTGTGTGACACAGAGTGTTGGACTGGTTGGGCCATTGGCCTGATCCAACATGGCTTCTCTTATGTTCTTATTGTTTCTCCAAGAAAAGATTGTTTGATTGTACATTTGCAAATCCACCACCATAGCAGAACATTTTTTATTTATTTATTTATTTATTTATTCGGGATTTATATCCCGCCCTTCCCAGGAGTGGCTCAGGGCGGAGTCATTTTCTAACCTGTTCAGCTGCCCTGCTAATGTGAGATCGTAAGAAGCCATGTTGGACCATCCATTCCAACACTCTGTGTCACACAATGGTGGAAAAAAAAACTCCAGGTTCCAACAGGAGGACTATCAGTGGGGCCAGGACATTAGAAGCCCTCCCACTGTCCCCCCAAGCACCAAGAATACAGAGCAATACTGCCCCAGACAGAGAGTTCCATAAATATGCTGTGGCTAATAAGAAACTTTTGTAATGCTTTGCTTTTGGCTGATTCCCCACTAGGCTTGTTCTGACATGGGAGCTCTTTCCCCCTCAATGCTTCCATCTGATTTTGCGCATGCTGCCGCAGGGCTGCAACTCGCCCCCCCTCTTTCCCGTGTCAAGCAGAAAGCAGTTTTCAGAGGATCTTGCTTGCTGCGGGAAAGAGGTGAGGTAAGTCACAGAACCAGGGCAGCTTGTGCAAAATCAGACTGAAATGTGGGGTGGGGGAGAGCTCCGACGCTGGAACAAGCCTAGTGGGGAATTGGTCTCTAGGTCACCTGGGAGTCATTCTTGTCAGCTCTCTCATGAGCCGTAATCATGTTAGCTGTTTTGGAACTCAGTTTATTATCTATTTCTAAAGTGTTCATTAACTTTTTTACTCTTTGTTGCTTTCTTGAATGTTTTCAAGATTTTTTTTTCTTTTCCTTTCCTTGAAGGGAAAGTTTTATTATATGTGGGCAATTTTCAGCTGTGTCTTGACAAAATCAAGACAATTGCCCATTTTATCTTGTCAGCCACCAGTCATTGTGATGACATTCATAAGGGCCACATTAAGCTATTAACATTAGTGATTATAGCTTTAGGGCAATACTAATGCCTTTTAAAGACTGTTCCAGATTGACCCACAGAGGGCATATTAAATGGAAAAGAAAATCTTCTTTGCCAGTGTTTATATAAGAAAAATGTGGCCCATCTGCAGAAGAAAATTAGCTTGCTCTAAGAAAGAGCTCCAAAATATAATAATGGGACATAAATGCACACCTTCAGGTAGGCTCTTTCCCATTGCCTACACAATAGATTATTGTTAATTAAACCTCTGCTCACATAAACAGAACAAGAAAGGATGTAAAAGTAATGAGCTGACAACCCGGTGCGTGTATTATGCTGGGCTTCTAAGAGAATTTAATTTGAAGAAGAATTATGCGCAGGCTGAAAGACAGTCCATTAAACCAAGCTAACTGTCTGGAAAGAGATAAAACAAAAAATGTGTTCCACCTCCTGTGAAATAAATAGCGAGCTGCATGTTTCTGTTACCTTGTGGCTCTCAGGATCTCCAAGCACAATAAAGAGCAGGGCAGTAAGAATGCCAGTTCTTTGTTATAGTAAGCAAGGAGGGAAGGCTTGAGAAAAACAGGTGGAACAGAGTGGAAGAAAGGCCTTGCTCACATAGGATATCATGAACATGGCAGATAAGGGTCCCATTGGCACCATGTAGGTGCTAAGATGCTATGGTGATAACAATGCCTTCAAGTATCTAAGGATGGAAAGAAGGCAAGAGAACATAACTACATTAATGTTCAGTTTTGTTAATTAAATTGCATCCTCCAATCTTGTGTTTAATTGTTAGAGAAGTATTTTCTTTTTCTGTCTTTTAGCATCTGACAATTTGTGCATGTGTGTGCGTGTGCATGTGTGCCAGGTTGACTATTTTCATGCTATTTCCTTTTGCAGATCTTTCCCCACTTTAAAGTATTTTGTAGCATTCTATGATTTTATTGTTCTTACCCTATGTGCCATTTTACATTGTTTATGCAATACAGGTCCAGTTGTTGAAGATTAATGGTGTGATATGTGCTTTAAAATATACAAGACATTTATGCCAGCTTTGTGAAGTTTATCTACTGTTATATGAAGAAGTTCTTTGGCTTGTGAAGAAATTCTTTGGGTATGGCCAAAATGAGGAGTTCATAGAATCATAGAGCTGGAAGGGCTCCAGGGTCATTTAATCCAACCCCATGAACAACACAGGAAATTCACAAATACTCTCCCCCACACCTCCAATGATACCTGCTCCATGCCCAGAAGATGGCAAAAACAAACAAACAAACCCTCCAGGATCCCTGGAGGGATCTCTGGAGTTGTGGGCGTCTTGTCCTGTTGTCAAGTTTGCTGGGTCTCCAGCTAGGGTTGCCAATCCCCAGATAGGGACAGGGGATCCCCCAGTTTGGAGGCCCTCCCCCTGTTTCAGGGTCATCAGAAAGTGGGGGGAGCATTTTGGAAGCTGTGATGTGAGTGAACCAGGAAGGGTGAATTTTGTGAGTTCACTTGTACCACAGCTTGCAAAATGCATTTAAAAGGATGGTCCCTTTAAATGCTTTACGCTTCTCCTGCCCTACAGTTTAAACTGTATATTTGCTGAGCTCGTTAGCCACTTTTTCTAAAAATTGTATCGTATGGTTGGTCATCATATTGTATGTGTGTGTGATTGGTGAGCTGATTAGTTGCTATTTACAAGAAGTAATAACTTTTTATATTATAGTCATTGAATGTTACAATAAGATTTTCTTGATTGTTTGACAAAGCCTTTTTTTACACAGTAGTGTATTTGTGTATTACACCGTGGTGCCCTTTTTCAAATTTATTGGCTCAGCATTTAAATGGATGGTCCCTTCAAGAGTATTTTACAAGCCTTCCAGGTTCACTTGCACCGTAGCTTGCAAAATGGATTTAAAATAACTGTTCCTTTTAATATTTGACTTCTCTTGACTGGGTGGGAGGGGTTAAACACAACTTGGTGGGCAGTTATAGGGGCAACTCAAGGAGGTCTTGCTTGCAGAGGAGCCATTTGACACACTCTTCCCCCTTTTGCACATGGACCCTAGGATCTCCCCCCACCCAAGCCAATCTGCACACAACTTGGAGGACAGACAGAGGGGCACATCAGGGAGGTACCATGCCAGTTTGATGCCTCTAGCTTACAAGAGGGACTTTGGACACACTCCCCCCCTTTTGTACACAGACCCTAGGATCATCCTCCCAAAATCAATCCGAATACAACTTGGAGGGCAGGTAGAAGGGTACCCCAGGGTGGGCCTCTGCCAGTCTGATTCCTCTAGCTTGCAGGAGGGCCATTCAACACACTCTGTCCCACTTTGAACATTGGACTGGCCCTAGGATCTCCCCCCTCCAAAAGCCAATCTGCACACAACTTGTAGGGACAGTCCCTTCAAGCTGGGATGTGAGTGAACCAGGAAGGGTGAATTTTGTGAGTTCACTTGTACCACAGCTCGCAGAATGCATTTAAAAGTATGGTCCCTTTAAATGCTTTATGCTTCTCCTGCCCTACAGTTTAAACAGCAATTCAGTATTGCTGTGCCAAGTTGAATAAAAGCCAAATATCTTGATTATCTATATTGGTAGCTGATTACAGATTAGAGCATTTCAAACTGAACCAGCATTTATCCTCAAAGCAATCATATAGATTAGGCTAAAAAGACAGGGGTGTCAAATATGCGGCCCAGGGGCCAAATCAGGCCCCCAAAGGGTGTTTCTCAGGCCTCTGAGCAACTGTCTGTCATCTGCTTCCTTTTCCCTCTCCCTTGCTTCCTTCTGCATCACAGCTTGTTTTGCCAGGCTTGTTCAATCGCACAGGAGCTACAAAGCAAAGCCTCTATTTTCTCCATGGGCTGAGGCTCCTCCCCCTTCTGGTCCCCTGGGGAAGGAAGGAAAGAGTCAGAGTTTCCTTTGCCCAGCTCCCTGGATTGCACTGGAGAGATACAAAGAAAGCAGCTTTAAGACAAATGAGTACTAATGTTTTAAGCATGTTTTATTTTAAGTTTTTAAAAATATTTAATTGTGTTTATCTGTGTCCTTTATGAAGTTTATATCTCTGCCACATGGCATTACATTTTATGACATGCATGGCCTGGCGTGACAGATCTGGTCCTCATAACAAATGAGTTTGACATCCCTAGCCTAAGATTAGGAGGCTAGAGGGGTGGGGCAGAGTCCCATGAGAAACATTTAAAGGGAAAAATAAAGCCTTGGCTACTTATCCAATGTTCTAACCATAGAGTTTCCTGGTGATTCCTAGAGCTGCTCTAATCACTTCTGGGTAGCTGTAGGAATCACCAGGAACTGTACGGACAAAACTTAATAACTTTATTTTTCTTTTACATTTTTCTCCACATGATGATTGTGTCACCTCTTTGGCCCTAGTTTCAATTCACTGATCAGCTGAGCATTAGTGGGCAAGGGCTATAAGTGGCTGGAGGTCTCCCACCATAAGTAAACCACTTTTGGTGTAGTGGTTAAGAGCAGCAAGCTCTAGTCTGGAGAACTGGGTTTGATTCCCCACTTCTCCATATGCAGCTGCTGTATGACCTTCAGTCAGTCACAGTTCTTGAAAGAGCTGCTCTCTTAAGAGTAGTTCTCAAAAGACTTCTCTCAGCCCCACCTACCTCACAGGGTGCCTTTTATGGGGAGAGGAAGGGAAGGAGATTGTAAGACTCCAAGTGAAGGGCAGGGCATAAATCCAATCTGCTCTCCTCCTCTTGCAAATGGGATCCTATCTAGGACCATTCTTTGAGGCTCAATGTGAACCTGAAACCAGGTCCTCCTGGTCCTAGTCCAGCATGCTATCTATTACAGAAATGTGGGTGAAAAAATGTCAAGTGTAGTTTTATCCCAAGAATGGAGGTCCCATAAATGAATCTTTCATTTTTAAAATTGAAATTGTCATGAGTTTCAGTACAATCCTAACACTGATGAAGTGTGTTTAGAGCACATGAAAGCTTACGTTGTGAATAAACTAAGTTGGTCTTAAAGGTGCAATTTTGTTCAAATCCTTGTTCGTGGTTGGGAATTTCTTTGTATTTTTTTTTTTTTGTTTCTGCACTTGAATTCTAGGAGTTATACTCTGATTTAGTGAGTATGTCAATCCTAACCATTGTTGCTGTAAAACATAACCAACAGTTCAGTCCTAACTATGCAAAGTTAATCTCTTCTACTACCATGAACTTCAACAAAACAGTGTACCTCTGCTTAGGATTCACTGTAAGCATTTATTATTTTTTAATTTATTTTACAAAATTTATATCCTGCCTTTCTGTCTTCACAAGAGCCACCAAAGTGGCTAAAATTAAAACATATATGATAAAATCACATATTAAAACCATATAGATATGGTCTCTATGAAACTGGCACATGTGAGTGGGGAAAAGGTAATGGGAACTGTCCCTCGAGACTATTGTCTTGCCAGTCACAGCATTTTGTTTGCATACACAGCCACTAACCAATGATAGATGTTTTCTTTCAAGTACATTGTATGAAATTGCTGAAGTTTTATACTCTCATTTAAGGGAAATAAATCAACAGTGAAAAGGAATGTTTCACGTTTGTCTAATTTCTGTTGGTGATGTGGTCCTGTCTGCTTGAATAAAAATCTGGGGATGTGGAATCCTGACATTTATATGGATTGGAGAGTAATTTGTGAACATGCAGGCATTTCATCTGCTACTTGATACATTGGTCACCTTTGTTATCCATTCACTTGGGTGCCCAGGAATGCTTGCTATTCCAAAGGCATTAACTCCTTTTCTTTCAGAAGATGATGAATTCTAGCAGAAACAATTTGTATTGTAAACCAGCAATAATCTCTTCCTATTTTTCAGCTGCAGAAGCCCTTACAATAAATACAAATATAGAAGAGAAATCAAAAATTGTCAAGCTCTTAGAAATGCAGAAATTTTAGGCACCTTGAAGCAGTTTATGTATTCCCTTCCTTCTTCTCTGACTTGACAGACTGAGAAAGGAGCAATTACAAGGTATTTAGTGTCTCAAGAATGCAGACACCATCGTATGGCAACAGACCTTTCAACTGACAGGGGAATTCTGACTGGGGTGCCCAGACACTTTATTCTCTTTGCCACTTTGACAGATTGTCACAGAAGGACCTAATCTCTGCTGTACTTACATTTCATGTCAGCCCTGGTAATCAGAACCAGCACTGATAGAGTTCCCAGATCAAGGGATCCCCTTCTCTGAGGCCTCTCCCCAACACCAATCAGCTGTCTGCTAAGGGGGACTTACCTGTTGTAACTCTACATGCAAGATGATCTGGGAGGGAAAGAGTTAAGAGAAATTCTCTCACTCAGGTACACCTGGCAGTTGGTCCCCAACCTCTCATTGGTTAGATGTTGAGCCTCTTTGGCCAATGCTTGCCTTCTGTTTCATCTTACATAGGACTTCTCTTTTCTCTCTTATCTGGGCTTGGAGTTGTAGCAAGCTAACTTTTTTTGAAGTTAATCTGTTTGCAATAAGTTAAATGTACCTACATGAATATATCATGTAAGATATGTTTCTATTTTTGTAAGCCAAATTTCTTTTATCTTGTTACCACTGAAGTCAGATCATCTTTGTAATTTGCTTGAACAGCATTTTCCCCTAAACTGGGAAACACAGAGGATCAGGAATGTTGTATAAAGCTTCTGTGCTTCCAAATTAATGGATTTTTATTTAAACCAATATTACCAACAGCAAACTGAGGCCTAGGCCTCTGTTGTTGGTGACATAGTGATGTCACTTTGTAGACCTAGTTTGGTTTAGTGGTTAATAGCAGCAGACTGTAATCTGAAGAACCAGGTTTGATTCCTCCCTCCTCCACATGCAGCCAGCTGGATGACTTTGGGTCAGTCACAGTTCTCTCAGAGCTGTTTTCTCAAGAGCAGTTTTGTCAGAGCTGTCTCAGACCCACCTACCTCACAGGATGCTTGTTGTCGGGAGAGGACAGGAAGGAGATTGTAAGCCATTCTGAGACTAAGTAAAGGGCAAGGTATAAATCCAATCTCATCTTCTTCTAATGTACAAATGCCCCCAGTGTTAGGGAAGTTGTAAAACTATATCTGGGATTTTTTCCACATTAGTCAACATATAGACTGGATGGATCTGCAGCTGGTTTTGAATGTGGCACCTCACAGTGTTTGGACATTTCCAGGAAA
The DNA here is from genome assembly GCF_032191835.1 of Heteronotia binoei. Lineage (NCBI taxonomy): Eukaryota > Metazoa > Chordata > Lepidosauria > Squamata > Gekkonidae > Heteronotia > Heteronotia binoei. Next base: position 49,868,223 of record NC_083224.1, on the reverse strand, counting down.
TAGAGCCAGTCCTCAAGCTTCTACACTTGCAAGGATTATGTATAAGCCTTCTACCTGTATTCTCAGTCTGTATAATGGACGTCATGACTAAGCATCTGCTTTCTATCTGCTGGTATCCCTATTGGTAGCCTGCAAAAATTAACTATCTTCAGCCCTAACACTGTAATGCGGTGATACAGGAGAGTGTACACAGGAAGTGGAAGTTGCTATTGATATATCTTAGGTGGACTTTTGCTACTCTCTCTATCCAACATTACATTAATTTCCCCAATAAAAATTTACACAGAACTTCATAGTAATGTTGCAATTCAAAGAGGCTCCCAGGGAGACCGTGCCTCTTAAGAAGAGAGCTCTAGAAAACCATAGTTGTTTGCTTTGCAGGAACTGATTACTTTTTATTTTTATTCAAATGTGCATTTTGCACCTTTTAATTTACTATACCCAAACAGCTAATAAAGATCAAAGAGAGCATACTACACATTAAAGAAAATCATTAAACTTTTGTTTAATTTTGTGTTCTTTTGCCCTTACCAAAATCTTCTTTGGACAATGAAGGTTTTGACAGGGAATATGCTGGCATGCCAAGTCTGGGGCCACTTTGGTCCTTTCTCTTTTCAACATTTTAAGAGCTGTGGGTGAAGGTCAGGTCTTCCTGACCATCAACTCTTATTCAACACCTCTCTCCCTAAGGGACTAATAGCTGTTTCCCAAGCTGGCTTCCTCTTTCTCTTTCCATTCCACACCTCTCAAAACACTCCCAAAATTTCAGGAAATACATTTTTATTAGGCCTGGAATATTGGGAGTATTTGGGGTCATTTCAGATGTCTCTGAGCCAACCCAAAACTGCTGATATTGGGTATAAGTTAAAATCAAGTATATCTGAATGCACACCCCTATAACTAACTAGTATTAAGCCTTTATGTTTTCTTGGCCTGTATGAAGCATTGATCTTATTCTACTGAGCCTAGAGTAAGATCAAATAAAGTCTAATTCCAATGGTAACTCTTTTGCCATCTTGATTTTTCCCTTGTTTGTTTGAGTGGTTATAAATACATAATCCAATAGATTTTCCTAGGTATCTAAGATAAGTTGTGTGTATGCAACATACCTGGCCTTTGTGGTGTGATATTTCTCTGCCTCTGCTATATCGTCACCGAGGCCCCTGAAATGTTGTTCCTGAGGGACAGCATAGGAATAGCATAGGAGGCAAAATGCAAGTCTGCAGAAAAAGGGAGAATCAACAGAATTTGCTCTTTGGCAAATGGAAATGTCATTCCATGGAGGAACCGCGTGGTCAGAGAGACACCAATAACTTAGCTTTGACTGGCTCGTTGGAAATGGCAATAAATGTTGCGTAGACGAAATTAAATTAGGACTATCAAAAGTTCCTTATTTTAGGGGGAAGCCCTTTTTTTTTACACACTAGTTCTTCAAGAACATCAGTGTCCCATAAAATGTAATAAATGTTTTCTGTTCTAGAACTCTAAAACAGAGCTCTAGCATGCCCCCTATTATTAAAGTTACAATTCAGAGGAAGAACATGGACATGTAGAGACTAACTATGACTCTAACTAGTGGTTCACTTGCTATATTTAAGCAGAGCAGTTTCTACTCCCAAAAGGAAAAGACATTTTTTAAAAAAACTATGCCAGGGCTTCTCTCTTTGGCAAAGGGAAACAGCAAAGATGAAATCAGCTGTCAATGTTCTTGTACAAGTAGAAACGAGCAAGAGTCCAGTAGTGTAGTAGTTAGTTTCCTGGCCTACCTCGATATAAATCCATACTCTACCATGGAATCACACTGGGTGACCTTGGACCACTTCTTTCAGCATAACCTACCTCACAGGGTTATTGTGATAATAAAACATAGAAGGGAGGACAGTGTTATGAACCACTGGAGAAAAAGTGGAGTATAAATATATCAAAATACCAACAAAAACTAGGACCTTCTGCATGCAAATCAAGTCCTCTGTCAGTAAGTCATAGCTCCTTGCTACATATCTCACTACAGATGCTATCTGAACTTGCTTTCAATGGGATGCACTTTCAGTAGAATGCAAATTCTCATCCACATTCTGATATCAGTTATGCATAAATTAATGCAGTTGGGGCTGGATTGGGATACTTAAGTTCATTTTCAGAAGAAATGGTGGAGATATTTTATTATGCTATAACAGCAAGAGCATCAAGAGGAACTTTTGTTTGGTTGTTTCATCAGCTGGTTTCTCTCAGAACTTATCTGATAAAAGCCAGCCTCATGATCCCAATAACAAGAGATGAAATGAAAAGTTGCTTGTTTTGACAGACAGAATTTGTTTATGAGTCTCCAAGCACATTTAAACAGTCTGGAAAAAAGCATTACTGCAAATTAGAGTCTCTTATTCCCCACATCCTACCAATACTAAACTAGATTGAAGCAGAAATGGAAAGTATCTAATGAAGAACTATCTGAGAAATCTTAAGAGCCATGATCCTCAGAAGAGTCAAAAACAATAAACTCATACTCATAGAGGCAGTGTGATGTAGTGGGTGGAGAACTGGACTAATGCCAAGGGGGGAAAGTTCTGTTTCCGCTTAATTACGAAGCTCGTTGGGTGACTTTGGATCAGTCCTAGCTTGTTTCTTCTACTTTGTCCTGAGGTCCTTGGAGGAAGAGTGGGATAAAACATTAAAAAAAACTGCAAAACTTTGACAATTCTTTCTCTTACAAATAATTTGCTCTTAAGACTTATACATAATTCTCACACAGGTGGTAAGCACAATCAGAACTGGCATGATTCTTTATATTGAAAAAGAAAAATCCCTGCATATGGAAGGCCCTGCATATGGAAGGTTACAGAAATGGTTCTGACATTTATATATGGAAGGAACCTTTTTGTATAGAGGGAAACAGAAGTACCATGCTGCAACCAGTGTCTCTAGATTTTTAAGAAGTAGCAGCACTATTTGGAGCAGGGGTCCCCAGCCTTTTAGAGCCTATGTGTGCCTTTGAAATTCTGACATGAGGGTGAGTGCATCCATGAAACGGCTGTCACAGGAGCAGAAGGCATACACTCAGGGGAAGCCCATGTGTAAGGGAGAAGATGGTAATTTAAGAAACACAATGGGAAATAAGTGCAAGAGAATAAACACTGTGGTGGTTGGTGCTGCTGAAAAAGGGTTATTTTAATTTGTAGGACTTGAATCCGGGGCCGACGGGGGGAGGAGGTCAGGTGCACTTAGGGGCACTTGGTGGCCGTACTTTAAACCATTTAAAAATAAGAAGTTTTGATAGCACTGAAGTTATATATAATGTTTTAAACAAAAGGTCCTAAACTGGGTTGTATTAACCTTTTTGGCTCTTGATTTCCTCCAAGTTATTCCCATAACTGATTGTGAGGTCGATCAGATTCAAAATGAGTGACTGGCTTGAGATCCCTAGTGAGCTTCATAGTAGAATGGGTATTTGAACCCAGGTTTCCCAGATACTAATCCAATGCTCTAGCCATGATACAAAACTGGCTCCAAAATATGTTTGTTTTGGAAGAAATAACAGTGCAATCCTCTGTAGACATTATGTTGGCATTTGATCCATGTGATACAGGTGTCTGCCAACTGCACATATCTGGAGCTTGTGGATGCCTGCAATACACCTGGTATGTGTGATTGCTGATCATGAAAAAAAATTCCTGGAGATTTGGGGACAAAGCCTGTGGAGAGCAGAAGTTGCATAGAAGAGGAAGCTCAGAAGGGATGTCCACCATGCAGCCCACCCCTCAAGTAAGATTGTCAGGCCCCTTGTTGTCATGGCAGAGGCATTTGGGGGGCATTGCAGGGGTGAGCAGGATGTCACATTTGACATCCCCAACTTGATTATATCACCCAGAAGGGACATCATCATGTCACCAAGATTGGAGTGACACTGGTTTTTGAACAAAGCTCTATGGGGGTTTTTTTGCTTCAAAACCATAGACTTTGCCCAAAATCCAGAATATTTCTGCACAATATCCCTGGCATGATAATATTATCTGGAAGGGACATCATCATGTTGGTGATGTTGCACAATTTCACTCTTTGGTGGTGGGGTTTTCTCTGACAGCCAGCTGGCCAGCAGCAGGCTGAAGCCCTCAAAAGTATGGGAACCCCTGCCCAGACCTGGGGGTTGGCATCTCTACCCTCAAGCCTGCCATTTTATCCAGGGGAACTGATTTCTGTAGTCTAGAGATCAGCTGTAATTCCAGGATAACTCCAGGCCTCACTTGGAGGTCAGCAACCCTAGGAGCTTAGGACTCATGTGATCAAGTTTTAAGCAGCAACCCTAGGAGCTTAGGACTCAGGGTCTCACTTGGAGGTCAGCAACCCTAGGAGCTTAGGACTCAGGGTCTCACTTGGAGGTCAGTAACCCTAGGAGCTTAGGACTCAGGGTCTCACGTGGAGGTCAGCAACCCTAGGAGCTTAGGACTCAGGGTCTCACTTGGAGGTCAGCAACCCTGGGAGCTTAGGACTCATGTGAGCAAGTTTTAAGCAGTCCATGTTTAAGTATGAACAGTAGAGAAAGAAAGAAAATGACTAGGGGAAAAAAAGAGCAAGAGTGTCTGCTGAGCAAACAGGCTGATTACGTCAGGGGACAAGAAGAACAGCACTTGGAAATCAATACAGATGAGGCTTTGAAAAGGTTGACTGAGTGCACTGGATTAGCTATTGATTTTTGTCATTTTCACAGCTTGTGCTGCACTTTCCACCCACTGAGGCCATTAAACACGGAGACCTTAAACCTCTAATCCCTTGCTAATAACAAACAAGACAATAGCCCTGAAAGCTAAGGATCTAACAGAATGTCCAATAGCTCCAGAGCAGTATTGAGTGGTCTGGTGCCTAGAAAGCAATCTAAAGAATCCTAGGCACACTGGTTAGAAGCAAAATGCAGCAGCAGAGGCATGGATCATTAAGCTAGAAATTGGAGCTAAGAGTTTCACTGTAACCAACTGTGGACTGTGTGTACTTCTGGGAGAGTGCGATGCTTCCCTTCTGTGTACTTCTGGGAAAGTGTGATGTTTCCTTTTGCTCAGTGTCTGTCAGCAGGGTTGCTGACTGTTGGATTTTTTAAAAAAGAAACTGGTATGTGCATAGGGCCTGGAGGAAGACCTCTGCCTCTAGTGATGGCCCTGAAAATGGAGCCATAGTCAGGGCTTTTTTTTGAGCAGGAACACACAGGAATGCAGGGTGTGTGGCCTAATATGCAAATGAATTCCTGCTGGAATGGTGATGCCAGGGGGTGTAGCCTAATATGCAAATGAGTTCCTGCAAAACCAAAACTCTTTATCAAAGCAGAGATGCAACTTTGCTGTAATGCCAACAATTTTGTCTAAAGTATTAAGCTAGGGGTGTGCATTTGGCCAAAGCCAATTTGAATATGTGCCCTAATAATGAGTTATTGGCATTATTAGGGTAAGCATTCAGATGAATATCCCTGGTCATAGTAGTTTTGGATAGGTCTGAAGCAGCTCCTGGTAAGATCTGGTTACTGAGCGAAGCACCAAAGGGGTGTTCCAACCCTTTAATCATTCTAGTTGCTAACTTTTCATCTTAAAAAAGGCAGAGAAAATAGCAATATCCCACTTCACTTCTGTCCATTACCTCCTCCCCCAGGAATTTCAGCGGAGGCCACTTTTCTTCTGATCAGTTGGCAGCTCATTGTCCATATGCTATGATTCTGGATACGAATTAGATTTCTGTGGGATGCATTTTGGGAATGGAATCAGAGTCTGAAGATGAAAAGCCCACTGGTGGACCTCATGACAACACCTGGGTTTTGGCCACAGTGTGACACAGAGTGTTGAACTGGACGGGCTACTGGCCTGATCCAACATGGCTTCTCTTATGTTCTTACACTCTTAAGAACATAAGAGAAGCCATGTTGGATCAGGCCAATGGCCCATCCAGTCCAACACTCTGTGTCACACAGTGCCCAAAAAATAAATAAAAATTACACAAACACACACACACACACACACACTGTGGCTAATATCCACTGATGGACCTTTGCTCCATATTTTTACCCAATCCCCTCTTGAAGCTGGCTATGCTTGTAGCCGCCACCACCTCCTGTGGCAGTGAATTACACATGTTAATCACCCTTTGGGTGAAGAAGTACTTCCTTTTATTTGTTTTAACCTGACTGCTCAGAAATTTCATCGAATGCTCACGAGTTCTTGTATTGTGAGAAAGGGAGAATAGGATTTCTTTCTCTACTTTCTTCATCCCATGCATTATCTTGTAAACCTCTATCATGTCACCCCGCAGGCGACGTTTCTCCAAGCTAAAGAGCCCCAAGCATGTCTGTAGTGTATCGGGATAACGTAATGACACAAGGACAGTGCGGCCCTGCGCGGAGCGACCGGGCGGTCCCCGGGCTTCTCAGCGCAGGGCGCGAACACCCCGCCAATCACCAGTTGTGGCGGGAAGTTCAACAGGCCAGGATTGGACTGGCCTGTCAGGTAGGAGGTTCCGGGCATTGTATATAAGCGGGACCCGGCCCGCGTGCTCGCTCTCTTGTAACGTGCCTACATTAAAGCATGTTGCCCTACCAACGTCTCCTGACACAGTATGTTACAGTGGCGATGAAGGTGGGATCCTAGCCACGTCGGCTACATCGGAGACAGGGCAACCCACAGGCCACGACCGCTGCCGCCATCAGCATGGCTCACCAGAGCGGTACCACCGGCCACATTGAGACATTCAACCCCGCAAATCCCGAGGCCTGGGAGTCCTACTCGGAACGGGTTGAGTGCTACCTGAGGGCCAACCGAATCACAGAGGACAGCATGAAGAGGGACGTTCTCCTGAGCGTCTGCGGGGCGGCCACATTCGAGATTGCCAAAGGTCTCTCGGCCCCTGCCCGACTCACGGAGAAGTCCTACGAGGAGGTCGTCAGGCTCCTCACGGGCCATTTCTTGCCCCAACCTTCTCGGGTGGCCCGCTGGTTCCTCTTTCACAGGAGGGACCAAGCCTCAGGAGAATTGCCCGCCGACTACCTGGCAGCCCTACGCCAGATCGCAGGCAACTGCAACTTCCCCCACCTGGAGGAGACCCTGGCCGATCGGTTCACGTGGGGCCTTCGCGACGAAAGGCTCCAGCAGAAGCTCTTCGCGAAGGAAGAACTCACCCTCCAGAGCACCTTCAGCGAAGCCGTGGCGTTCGAGAGAACCTCGAGGACCTTTCCCAAGGTGAGGACCGACGCAGTCCACCACGAGGAGCTGGACCCCGACCGCCAAGATGAGGGAGAAGCGTTCCAGCTGCGCCGCCCCGCGGGGGCAACGAACCGCGCGCCACAGCGACCCCGAGCAACTGAATGACCTCCAGCGACAGAGAGACCACCAGCCACAAAGTGCGCCAGCCGCGGCGACCCCCACGACAGAAGGGACTGCCAGTACCGGACCTGGGACTGCTGGAGCTGCGGAAAGATGTGCCGCGCCAAGTCCAACCGTTGGAGGCCAACCACTCACCACGAGTCGGCGGAGTTCCACTCCACGGCCTCCACAACCCTACAGGTACTGGTACTGAACTTGCCCCTCGACGCCCCTAACAAGATCAAAATGGCGGTCCTCATCGAAGGAGCCCCATGCCAAATGGAGGTGGACTCAGGCTCCTCCGTTTCCATAATAGCGGAGGAGACCCTGAAGAAACTGTGTCCTCGCCAGCGGGTTCCACTGAGGCCGGCGGACTTTATTTTAAGGGACTTTCAGAAGAACCCGGTACAAATCGCGGGGTGGGCCCAGGTGCAAGTAGAGAGGGGGCCCTTCAGCGGCCCACTGGACATCCTGGTGGTAAAGCGCCAGCTTACCACCCTGCTAGGTCTGGCGTGGTTCAAACCCTTAGGAATCCGACTGGAGGGGGTGGGGCAAATCCTAACTCCCAGAAGGTTCGGGGAGGTGTGCCGTGAATTCCCCGACATGTTTGACGGGTCCCTGGGAAGCTACAAGGGGCCAGCCATCTCCCTACCACTAGACCCGGCAGTCAGGCCGATCCGGCTCAAGGCTAGGAAGGTCCCGTTCGCTTTAAAGCCCAAAATAGAGGCTGAACTGGACCGCCTCATGGCACAAGGGGTCCTGGAGCCGGTGGACTACGCCACGTGGGAGACCCCCATAGTGACCCCGGTCAAGCCCAATGGGGAGGTGCGGATATGTGCCGACTACAAGTGCACAATAAATAAAGCACTGCAGGACAATCCCTACCCCGTACTGATGGTCAGCCACGTATTGGCAGCCCTAGCGGGATCAAAGATTTTTGGGAAGCTGGATCTGGCGCATGCTTACCAACAGCTCCCAGTGGACGCTAAAACGGCCGAGGCCCAGACTATCGTGACCCACAGGGGGGCCTTCAGGGTGAAAAGACTACAATTCGGGGTCAGTGTAGCTCCGGGGATTTTCCAAAGTATAATGGACGCTCTTCTTAAAGGGATCCCCGGAGTCCAACCATTTTTCGATGATGTTTTGATCGCTGCCCCGGACCCCGAGGAGTTCTGCAACCGCCTAAGAGAAGTGCTCCACCGGTTCCAAGCGGCAGGGCTCAAGGTCAAGCGGGAGAAATGCTCGCTGGGTGTACCACGGGTGGAGTTCCTGGGGTTCGCAGTGGACGCAGAGGGAATCCATCCGACGGAGGAAAAGACCCGAGCCATCGTGCAAGCCCCGGCCCCCACCTGCAAAGCAGAGCTACAAAGCTTCTTGGGTTTGCTCAATTTTTACCATTCTTTCCTGCCCCATAAAGCGGCCATCGCAGAGCCTCTACACCGGCTGCTGGACAAACAAGCCCCTTGGGTGTGGGGCAGGCGGCAAGCCGCCGTGTTCCAGGCGGTTAAGGACGTGCTGATTTCCAATGCAGTGCTCCACCATTTTGATGAGCACCTTCCAGTAATCCTAGCTTGCGACGCATCACCTTACGGGGTGGGCGCAGTCCTGGGGCACCAGCTACCAGACGGGAGGGAGGTACCCATAGCATACTACTCCCACACGCTCACACCGGCAGAGTGCAATTACGCGCAAATTGACAAGGAGGCCCTGGCCATCGTGGCGGGGGTCCACAAGTTCAATGACTTTCTGCATGGGCGGAAATTCACAATAGCCACCGACCACAAGCCGCTCTTGGGTCTGCTACCCCCAGACCGCCAACCCCCCCCAAATACTCTCACAGCGCGTGTTGAGGTGGAATCAATTCCTCAACTCTTACATGTACACACTGGTCCACCGGGCCGGCAAGGCAATGGGCCACGCAGACGCCCTCAGTCATTTACCACTACCTGACACAGATCCAGACCCAGCCCCCGCACACCTGGTCATGTTGGTCGAATCTCTCCCAGAGCAACCCCTCCATGCCGCGGAGGTGGCGAAGGCCACCGGGAGGAACAAAACTCTGGCTAGGGTTCTCGACTGGGTGGTGAGGGGGTGGCCGGAAGGGAACATGGGGGAATAGTTTAGGCCCTACAAAATGAGGTAGAAGAACTAGCAGCCCACAAAGGGTGCATCCCCCCCCCTACAGAGGCGAGTTCTGGAGTCGCTCCACGAGACCCACCCTGGCATAGTCCGGATGAAGGCTTTAGCCAGGAGCTACGTCTGGTGGCCGGGGATGGAAGAGGAGATCGAGAACTGGGTTCAGAGGTGCAGCGTGTGTCAGGAATCGTGACCCGAACCACCCAGTGCCCCTGTCACCCGATGGGAAACCACTAGGAAACCCTGGTCCCGGCTCCACCTAGACTTCGCAGGGCCCTTCCAGGGACAGATCTTCCTGATCATAGTGGACGCCTACACCAAATGGCTGGAGGTCATTCCAGTGGCGTCCACTTCATCAGCAGCCGCAATCCGGGCGCTGCGCAGGGCCCTGTGCACCCACGGTATTCCAGACATGATTGTCTCGGATAACGGGGCGGCCTTCACCTCGGGGGAATTTCAGGCATTCCTACAGAGGTACCTGATCAAGCACATAAAGTCAGCCCCATTCCAGGCAGAGCGCATGGTCCGTACAGCTAAAGAAGCCCTGGGCTGGATTGTGCAGGGCGACTGGGACCACAGACTAGCCGCCTTCCTGTTTGACAACAGGGTGACCCCCAACCCAGTCATGGGGGTTAGCCCGGCGGAGCTCCTCATGGGGCGCAAACTCATTACGCGGCTGGATCGGCTACACCCCGACCGAGCCTCTGACATCAGGGGATCCCCCGAGATCAGGGACGCAGCCAGGGGTTTCTTTGCGGGGGATCCAGTGTTCGCCCGCAACTATGCTCGGGGACCGGAGTGGCTGGCGGGTCGGGTACTGCATGTTATAGGATCTCGCCACTACGAGGTATCCACAGAGGGGGGCCAGGTCCTTCGGCGGCACATCGATCAACTCCACCGTCGCACCCTACCAGAAGTGCCAACAGACATGGAGGAGGCATTACCCGGAGAGGAGCCCGCTAGAGGTCTGCCGGAGACCACAGCGCCAGCACCGACCCTGCCTACTAGCGAACACCCAGGGCCAGCAGAGGCCGAGCGACCCACAGAGATCGACCGACAACCCACAGCAGCCGCACCCCATGACGAGACTCCCGCTGCCGTAGCAGCACCTAAACCACAAGCAGCCCCTAGACGATCCACCCGAGAGCGCCGGCCTCCCGCCTACCTAAGGGACTATGTACAACAACTAGGGGGGGAGGGGTGTAGTGCATTGGGATAACGTAATGACACAAGGACAGCGCGGCCCTGCATGGAGCGACTGGGCGGTCCCCGGGCTTCTCAGCGCAGGGCGCGAACACCCCGCCAATCACCAGTTGTGGCGGGAAGTTCAACAGGCCAGGATTGGACTGGCCTGTCGGGTAGGAGGTTCCGGGCATTGTATATAAGCGGGACCCGGCTCGCGTGCTCGCTCTCTTGTAACGTGCCTACATTAAAGCATGTTGCCCTACCAACGTCTCCTGACACAGTACGTTACAATTTCAACCTTTTTTCATAGGGAAAGTGTTCCAACCCTTTAATCATTCTAGTTGCCCTTTTCTGGACTTTCTCCAATGCTATAATATCCTTTTTGAGGTGTGGCAACCAGAACTGCATACAGTACTCCAAATGAGACCACACCATCGATTTATAGAGGGGCATTATGATACTGGCTGATTTGTTATCAATTCCCTTCCTAATAATTCCCAACATGGCATTGGCCTTTTTTATTGCAATCACACACTGTCTTGACATTTTCAGTGAGTTATCTACAACAACCCCAAGATCCCTCTCTTGGTCAGTCTCTGCCAGTTCACACCCCATCAACTTTTATTTGTAGCTGGGATTCTTGGCCCCAATTTGCATTACTTTGTACTTGGCCACATTGAACCTCATCTGCCTCGTTGACGCCCACTCACCCAGCCTCAACAGATCCCTTTGGAGTGCCTCACAATCCTTTCTGGTTCTCACCACCCTGAACAATTTAGTGTCATCTGCAAACTTGGCCACTTCACTGCTTTCTCCCAACTCCAAATCATTTATGAACAAATTAAAGAGCATGGGACCCAGTACTGAGCCCTGCGGCACCCCACTGCTTACCATCCTCCACTGCGAAGACTGCCCATTTATATTCAATCTCTGCTCCCTATTAATCAGACAGTTTTTGATCCACAAGAGGACCTGTCCTTTTACTCCATGACTCTCGAGCTTTCTAAGGAGCCTTTGATGAGGAACTTTATCAAAAGTTTTCTGGAAGTCAAGGTAAACAACATCTATTGGGTCTCCTTTGTCCACATGTTTGTTCACCCCCCCAAGAAATGTAACAGGATAGTGAGGCAAGATCTTCCCTTACATAACCCATGCTGAGTCTTCCTCAATAACTCGTGTTCATCAATGTGCCTACTCATTCTGTCCTTGATAATGGTTTCTACCAACTTTCCCGGTATTGAAGTCAGACTGACTGGCCTGTAATTTTCCAAATCTCCTCTGGAACCCTTTTTAAAGATGGGGGTGACATTTGCTACCTTCCAGTCCTCAGAAATGGAGGCAGATTTCAATGAAAGATTACATATTTTTGTCAGAAGATCCACAAGTTCAACTTTGAGTTCTTTCAGAACTCTTGGATGCATGCCATCCGGACCTGGTGACTTATTAGTTTTTAATTTGTCTATCAGTTGTAGGACCTCCTCTCTTGTCACCTCAATCTGACTCAGGCCTTTTAACATCCCTTCCAAAATTAGTGGTTCTGGAGCGGGCAAACACTTCTCATCTTCCACAGTGAAGACGGAGGCAAAAAATGCATTCAGCTTGTTAGCCATTTACCTATCCTCCTTCAGTAATCCTTGGTCATCCAAGGGCCCCACTGCCTCCCTGGCTGGTTTCCTGCTTCTAATATATTTGAAGAAATTTTTATTGTTGGTCTTTATGTTTTTTGCAATATGCTCCTCATAGTCCCTTTTTTCCTGCCTGATCACAGTCTTGCATTTGATTTGCCACAGCCTGTGTTCCCTTTTATTAATCTCACTTGGACTAGCTTTCTTCCACTTAAAAGAGTCCTTCTTACCTTTTACAGCTTCCATTACTTTGTTTGTTAACCATGCAGGCCTTTTCTTATACCTGTTCCTGCCTTTCCTAACTTGTGGTATATATTTTATCTGAGCTTCTAGGATTGTAGTTTTAAATAGTCTCCAAGCTTCCCCAAGGGTTTTGACTGTATTTACCTTTTCTTTCAGTTTCCTCTTCACATGCCTCCTCATCTCAGAGAATTTACACCTTTTAAAGTTAAACGTGGTTGTCCTGGTCTTTTGGGGCAACTCCCTATTTATACAAATGGTGAAATCAATAACGTTATGGTCACTGCTCCCAAGCGGTACAATCACTTTTACATGTCTCACCAAGTCTTGGGTATTACTTAGGACCAAATCCAGGATCGCCCCACCCCTGGTAGGTTCTGTGGCCATCTGCTCCATAGCACAGTTGAGAGCATCTAGAAACTCAATCTCTTTCTCTCGTCCTGAACACATATTGACCCAATCAATCCACGGGTAGTTAAAATCACTTATTATGACACAGTTTTTACATTTAGCCGCTATCTTTAATCCTTTCATCATATTATAATCGTCCTCTATCTTTTGATTTGGTGGGCGATAACAAACTCCCATAGTTAAATTTCCTTTTGGGCCCTCTATTTCGACCTAAAGCATTTCTAGAAGGGAATCTAATTCCTTGCCTCAGTCTTACTGGACTGTATACCCTCTCTGACATACAGAGCCATCCCACCTCCAACCCTTCCCTCCCTATCCTTCCGATATAACTTATATCCAGGAATCACCGTGTCCCACTGATTCTCCTCATTCCACCAAGTTTCTGAAATTCCCACAATGTCTATGTTTTCTCCCAACACTAAACATTCCAACTCACCAATTTTACTTCAAACACTTCTAGCATTTTTATACAAACATCTATAATTTCCCAGGCAAGTTAGGCCCACTACCTTCCTCCTGCTGCCTCGAGACTTTGGCAGGTAGCCCATACTTTTTGTCACCATCTCAGTGGACAACTCTGATCCATTACCCAGTAGAAAAGTAACAGCTAACCCTTCACCTCTTTGAGATGAGTCCTCCAGAACCAGAGATATTTCATCTCCTGTTGGCTTTCACCCAAAGATTTAGTTTAAAAACTGCTCTGCCACTTTTTTGATTTTAAGCGCCAGCAGCTTGGTTCCATCTGGCGGCAAATGAAGACCATCTCTTTTGTACAGCTCCTGCTTGTTCCAGAAAGCATCCCAGTGCCTAACAAACTTAAACCCTTCCTCCCTACACCTTCATCTCATCCACACATTGAGACTTCTAATTTGTGCCTGTCTCTCCAGCCCTGCACATGGAACAGGTAGCACTTCTGAGAAGGCTACCCTGGAGGTCCTGGCCTTAAGTCTCTTGCCTAGCAGCCTAAATTTTTCCTCCAGGACCTCACAACTGCATTTCCCCACATCGTTGGTGCCAACATGCACCACGACCACTGGCTCCTCCCCAGCACTGTCTATCAGCCTATCTACAACACATGTAATGTCTGCTGCCTTCGGACCAGGCAGGCAAGTCACCATACGGTCAGTACATGGTTTTGCACCCAGCTGTCTACTTGCCTAAGGATCAAATCACCAACTACCAAGACCCGCCCCCCCTCTCCCTGCCCAGGGATGGTTCCTTGGCATGAAAGGATACCCGTTCACCAACTGAAGAAGAGGTCCCTACTGAGGGCGCATTCCCCTTATCCTCAGTCCGGTGCCCTGTTCCCTCTCAACCCTCATGCTCCCTGGCAGCAATGGGGCTGCCATGTTCAGAGTGGGGCTCATCTAATATGTCCCCAAGATTCTTCCCCGAGTGCCTAGCTGACTGTCTCTGCTTCTCCAGGTCAGTCACCTTGGCCTCAAGGGTACGAACTCGTTCCCTGAGGACCAGGAGCTCCTTGCATTGAGCACACACCCCAGACTTCTGTCCTGTGGGCAGATAGTCATACATGTGACACTCAGTGCAAAACACTGGAAAGCCCCCACCCCCCTGCTGGCATTCTACCTTCATGATAGCTTTTTTAAAAATATACAGTCCCCTTTTAAATCCTGTTTGTTTATGTGGCTCTCCTTCTGGAGGGTCTACTTACCTTATTGGGAACACAAGGAATCTGGGTTCCTGGTCCTTACAGAGCCCACAGGCCAAGAGCCCTTTAGCTCATGCCAAAGGCTCGCGTCTCTGGCAAGGTGCAGCTTAATAATGCAAGAGGGTGGGGAACACAGCCACTCCTAATCAATCAGCAACAATCACCTTCAACCCACTCAAACCAAACAAACAGCAGTTCCCCAGCAACCACAAACTCAGAATTTTCAGCAATCACACAGTCACACAAACTCAGAAATTCTCAGCAACTTCCCCAGCTGCTTAGAAAGCCAAACCTCACCCTTGTAGCACTTCTTCTCTGCTCTCTCTCAGAGCTCTCTGAAAAGATGTAGAGGCATTTCCTCTGCAACTTTTATATCTGACCCTGAACAGTTTAATGAGGCACTATAATTTTAAAATATGTTATTCATATCACCTCAATAAACTGTTTAATTTCTATTAGTTAAATTTTGGAATCTGTGTTCTCCTACTGCTAACAGCAGTTCTTGCCCACTTTGGTAAATACAAAGTCTAATTAACGTTCGGTCTTGGATTGATGTGGGGTGGCATAAGAAGAGCTTTGTGCCTTCTATCATATGGCCTCTGCCCACCAGGATCCAACCAATGTGTTTTCTCTGCATACCACCTCAAAGCTGGTGAGGTGGCACAGTAGAAGGTGCTTAAGGCAGCTCAATAACTTGAGGTCTCTTTAGTGTACCCTTGATGTGAATTCCTTCCCAGTACTAAATACTATCATTCAACAGTGCAAAGAAAACTTGTGGGGGCAGAGTAACCCCACATCCTGTTTCTAGTTGTGATAGTATTTATTGTCTCAGAAAACTATAAATCTTCCAAAATAACCCATACTGACCACAAACAGCCACAATTATAGTGAAACTGAAGAGAAATTTTGAAAGAATCTGCTGAGATGAAGCTTTGACAGGAATTTTGAGGGAAATGTATCTTTTATTTAGTTAAAATAAGCATACTCAACATTCCCTTGCATCTCAGGGCTGTTTACAATCCCCAAATTAAAAACATATAAAAGAAATATCCCAGTAATCCACCTGCCAAGAAAATGAGGGCGGAAAGTGCCATCAAGTCTCAGTTGATTTATGGCAATCCCTCATGGCAACCCCTTATGGGGTTTTCAAGGCCAGAGGCAGATCCAGGCAGTTTGTCATTTTCTGGCCCTGTGTAGCAACCCTAGACTTCCTTGGTGGTCTCCCCTTCCAAGAACTAACAAGGACCAACACTACATAGCTTCTGTGATCTGACATGGTTGAACTAGCGTGGTCAGGGCAGCAATAGAATACTTACATAGTGTAACGCTCATGAAAAGTCTGTGCAAATATAACAGATTTAAAATATCTTCTAAAAACTTGTAAAGATGCTGTCCCCCTTGTCTTCTCAGGAAGCCTGTTTTACAAAGGGGAGTCCCAATAGAGGAACAGGCTATAGCAGATGCCTTGTGGGCCACCTTAAGAAGAAGGCAACCAGAAGGCCACATTTAGAACACAGTGACATAAGAATTTTGATGAACTTTGAGAAATTTCTCATGGATCTTTTTTCACAAACTGTTCTTCAAATTTCCATCCAGAATTAGATAATGGCCATTAGTTTGCAGCCATTAGTTATTGCAACACTGCTTTCTTTTAATCTGTGTAAACAAAAACACCTCTATCTTCTCCAGAATATTTTATTTATGGACCTATGCTTTTGGTGTGTGTATTTATATATTGGATTATATGATCTTTAGTATGAGATATCTGGCGTCAGTGTAGGAGATTGGACTAAATGACATTCAAGTAGGTCCTCTCCAGTCGTATAATTTTAAAATGTGATGAATTCTGTAATATAGATTTGTACCAGCAATTCCAGGAAATTCATTGCATTCAAAGTTCACTGTGGAAATGAATAGCACTTTTCAATTCACAAATCAAGTCCAAACATTGCTTCCTTTGACAAATATGCATATTTGAATTCAAATGAGGCCAACCAAGGGGACTAATGAATGTAAGGTCGGCTGCTAACATTTGGTTCAGTCTAACCCAACTATAAAATATTCTCCAGTAGTTAATATGCAGCTTTACTTCTTGCCTCCAATTGTTATGTACTATGTATGGACAGTTAGTGAATTCCCCATCCAAGGGTGCACAGGAAGGTAAAGAGAAGACCAGGCTGAACTGTGATACCAGCCCACTGACTTTACTATAAGGTTAGATTAAGGCCGAATGAAGGCAAGTACTTTCACATTCCTCATCATCACTCCATAATTGGTCTCTGCTGGAGAAAAGTACCTGAGTTTGGTGTTCTTGTGCTGTACCACAGCACCTGAAGAGACCCTCTTACTTTATTGGCTGCCTCTGGAGATTTTATAAGCAATCTGTAGGATGAGCATAGCTCATGCCTTCTCCACCAGTCCTACAGCAAGGCATCCTCATTATGGTGGCAATGTGGAATCATTCTACATTGAAGAGCTCCTGTAAACAGTATCATGGGAAGAACTAGTTGTCATATAGGCAAGGGACCTCACTATATCTGGCCCAGTAATCTGAAAGGAATTAATGTCCATCAGCCTGTTTCCCACTCAGCAGGTTCTGTGTGCTTGCATTTCAGGGGACTAAGCTGCTGTCTCCTTTCCTGATTGCTGACGGGTCTTCCTCAGTATAATCATCATGGTGGCCTTGCTCTCAGTGTCCTTTTGGCAATTCCCCAAATGCCTAATAGGCTAGTCCTTGGAACTGATGTTAATATTCAACTGTCCTCACAGCATGTGCAAGCAATTTGCAACTCAATGACTTGGTGTTTTGTAAATATACTATCTGCTCAGTTGGGGATAGGGTTAATTGAGGATCAGAGTTATATCCACTCAGAGGTATTTGGCTTTGTGCCAGTTTCCTTCTATCAGAAATTTCCCAAGCTGATAATGCAGCAGCAATAAAACATCTGGGTCTAATTAGTTCTACTGTCTTCACCTCTTTGCTGCACTTCTAAGTAACTGACTTATCTTCAGCTCTGTTCCTACCTACTTCCAATTGCCTTCCTTCCAGCTCATGTAAGCACTTATTTGGGTGGCTGGTTAGCTACCTCTGCTCCTCTTTGTTCCTATCTGGAACTGCTCTTTTGAAACCAGTATGGTCCTTACACCACAATTGTTCAATTTCAGTCTTCTCTGATATAGAACCCATCTTCCTTCAAGATTTATTTATTTATTCATCCATTCTCCCAGCAATTCATACAGTAAAACTATCTCAAACAGAAGTGGACCACACAGCTTAGCTAGACAGAAGTAACATAATTTAAAAAAAAAAAAAAAAATCTGGCAGTAATGCCAACACCCCTCTAAACATAGAGAGATTAAAAAGCAATACAGGCATTTTCTCACCCCCATTTTATATCTCTGGATCAGCCTTTGGCTCACTTTTTATATCATGCTGGCAGCATGAAAGCCACTGCAGTGCTTCTCTCTCCCAAGTGGATGGAGTAACACAAACAGCACTGGTTCTGCTATGTGGACTCAAAGAGATTTCTGCTAACCACACCAACATCAGCCTTTGCTGATAACAGGGCAAGGGTGGTGCTTTTAGGACCATGGGATGCATTCCTTATATCATAGTGGAAACTTGGGAAGGAGCTATACTGGTAGTGTAGCACACAAGAGTCTTAAATATTTCTACACAGCAGAAAGAACTGCAAATAATGCAAACAATTTGTGGCCTCCCTACTGCAACAACCTTGCTGAATTGACCCACTACCTTAAGGACATGTCATCTGTTTTATACCAGCTTGTGGGGAGTGATATTTAGGAGAATTTTATGAGTAGATGAAATTCAGTACCACCACCTGTAGTATTTTAAGCCTTTTTTAGTGTGTAATAATGTTTTAATTAAATGAATTAATTTGAACTTTGTATATTTATTGATTGTTCTTACACACCCTAAGCTCATTGTGGGAAGGGTGAGCTATAAATCAAAAATAATAGATGGATGGAAGATAGATAGACAGACAGACAGACTGTTGAGTGCAGAAAAGCATGTATTTTTTTTTCAGGGCTTTTTTTTTAGAAAAAGCCCAGCAGAACTCATTTGCATATTAGGCCCCACACCCTGACACCAAGCCAGCCAAAATTGCATTCCTGCTAAAACATAAAAGAAAATAACATTTTCAGTATGGAAAGAGTATCATTTTGTTTGTTTCTGTTTTTAATACATGGGGGCATTTCCCCCCTGGAATCCTAGAATCCTGAGGTTATAGAAGGGCAAACACACATACACAAATCCCAATCTTTTTATTTGAAATTACAAAGAAAAAAAATGAGGGGAAAACCCAGAAGCATAAACCTTTTTTTAAACTAATTATCAGATATTCCACTGAATGGGTTTTATTCTGAAGAACACCAATGAGGGGGAAGTTCAAGTGCTGGTTACACTATCGATCCTGATGAGATGTTGTGATAAAAACTATCTGGAATCATACTTCAGTTCACTGTGGAATCTGATTTTGGAGATTCTGAACAGCTGGCAATCCTGTTCTGCCGTTTAGAGCTGCTCACATATTTGTTCATTATATCCACAGGACAACAGGTTATAAACATTGCAGGAAATCAGATGAAAGGCAATGTTTCACCAGGCTTTGTTGGGATAGGAATAGGATGTATGCACAAATAGGACTCAAAAGTGAACTCTTTATTTTAAGTACATCAGTCTCCACTGTTACTCAGAAATAAAAGAAATCTAGCCTTCATGCTTTGGCAGTCTAAACAAACTGTAATGGAATTTGTTACCCTGCGCCATGAGCTCAGAAATTGCTAATTACTTTTTCCCACACATTCATTAAGCATTTAACCAGCATTTCCACATACAAATGGCACATAACAAGGTAGCTTTTCCAAGATCATTTTGTATATAGTTTTCAAAGACACTAATTGATGTTTAATGATCTTGTAATTGATCTCTGTCATCATATACTGATGGGGAAAAATGCTAGAACATATTTCAGCAAAATGGGAATTAGTATACTTTAATGCAATATTAACAATGTAACTCCGATTCACATTTATTGCAGTGGTATAAAAATAGGACTAACTTACAGGGGAAGGAAACTGGAATTCTGGCATATATACTTGAGACATTACTATTATTATTATTATTTGCTAATAAAATGTAACAGTGTATAGCTATGGGAGATACTTGTATAATAAGGGTGTTGGACTAGAATGACCCTGGGGTCCCTTCCAACTCTTATGATTCTATTAATTAAAGTTGCAACTTCCTTACTGTGTTATTTTTTAACTTTGATTCAGTTGGGAACACATTAGACAAGGATCCATTACCCTGTCACTGCAATCGTATTTCCTTCTGAACTCATGAAAAGATGAAGGATATTCAGGCCCATCTTCTAGAGCAGGGGTAGGCAACTCCCTGGCATCTTTGCTAACAGTGGCACCCAGGGCAAATCTCTGCCCAAGCAAGCAAGGAAATGCAGCAAGGCACTGCTGCTGACAGTAGTGCAGGAGAAGGCAACAGGCATGGCTTATGCCCCTGATCAATTCCTGGACCTGTACACCCACAAGCCAGCTGCAAGGAGTATATAGCAGGTGCACTGGGGCCTGACATGCTCCAAGTGTCTCTGGCCAAGTACAACCTTTGGCTCCACCACCACATTTTTTGTTGTCAGCACATCAGCATCTTCATAGGTAGACACTGCATTTTTGGAGTCACTTTTCTTCCCTGTCATGCAGAAGTTGCAAAAAGGTCTAGGGAGAACCCACTAACATGGTGCATAATCTAGCAGGTGAATTAAACAACAACATAGTCTTATTTTCATTTAGTATGAAATTTTATTTTCAATAGTGTCCCCAGTGATTTTCCAGCCAACTTACAACCAAAGTTTGATGGAACTAGCCATCTTCTGTTGCAGGTGAGACCTGTGTTTAAGTTCCAACTTGAAATTCAGTTTTGACTTTCAGTTAGACATACTCTTTGAAAGCCATACCTATTAAGGTGTTGTTCTGAGGGTGAAATAGAAGAAGGGAGAAGGGTCCTGAGTTCCTTGGATGAAAACTTTATATGCACTTTTTATGTACATCATGGATGATAGCTAGACCCTTCCTCCATGAATTTGTCTAATGTTTTGTAAAGAGTAGCTCTCTTTACAGGGCCAGCTTGCCCACTAAGCAGTTGTCTAGGGCACCAGGAGGGTGGGACACCAAATTGGGCTCCCCACCCCCTCCTAGGCAAGCACCTAGTTTGCCTCCTCCTCTGGCTGCTACCACCACCTGCCACCACCGCCTGCCCCTCCATTCCCTTCCCTTTGCCTCCCCCCATGGCTCTGCACCCCCTTATCTCCCTGCTTTCCCCCTCACCTCCTCCCCCTCCCTCCCTTTCCCACTCCATGTCGATTTCAATGCCAGAACCGGCTCTAGCGCCGCATTCTGGCTATCTAAAGCCCCACCTTTCACTGATCACTCACTTGGCGGGTAAAATCGTGCTGTGGGGCCTCGCTTGCAGTCTGTCAGGACTAGCGTTCTGAAAGGGCAGCCTCCCCACTTCCTGGATGGGAGAGGAGTCAGTGGCAGTGGGGCCACCCTTTCAGGATGCTGGTCTTGACAGACTGCGAAAGAGGCCCCGCAGCATGGTTTCACCGCCGAGTGAGTGAAACTTCAGAGCAGAAAAGGAAAATCCTGGTTTGTCACTTAGAAAATGCCAGATGATTATGTCACACACATGCTTATGGAGGCTTCCACATTAGACACTTGCTCTGAAATAGCCCTAATTTGTGCGACCAGTTTTAATAGAGAATTTGAATGATATCATTGTCAAAGAACTGCATTCCTGTGCTTCCCCCCATGGCCCATCTGTCTTTTCTCATTTGTAAAGTGTTTTTTTTTTAAAAAGCATAAAGTACATTTGCCTCACAAAGTCATCCAGTATGAACAATCAAGGAACTATTGAGATTTTTCAGGCTACTACTCATTTAAATTTTAATACTTTCCTTCAGCTTACAACTTAATTAATTACTTCCTATTCTTTCCTATGGCCAGGCATAGCATTCATGAGTCAATTGCTAATTATCAGTTTGGGGGTTGGGGAAGTACTTATTTTCATTTTGCAAAGAAAGCTATTCATTTTTTATTTAATTTTTATATCATTACAATGTCCTACAAAATTGGACTAATATAAAATAGCATACAAAATTGGACTAATATAAAATAGCATACAGTGGCTTTGCCTACAAAAAGGAACTAATTAATCCCCCCACAAAGTACTGATAATTAACAAATTATTAATGAATGTTGATGCTTGCTATGGAGAGAACAGAAGGTAATTAATTAAACCATAAAGCAAAAGAGAAGAAAAGTGCAGGGAGGGGCAGACCCTTTGCAGAATGGGAATTTTCCCAAAGTCAAGATATAATAGGATCTTGCTGGTGGGGACAGACATTACTGAATTTTATAAGGAATGCAGTGATATAAGTGCCACGTGGCACCTCAGCTTCGTTTCTGATTACAGCTACTTTATCTATTCAAAAGGAAGACAGCCTTGAATGTAGTTGACCCAACTCCAAAATGAGAAGGTTATACAGAAAAGCAGATGACCCTTAATTTAAAATCACCCCTTCTAAAATGGAGAGCAATATAAACAGTTTTGTATTAAATAACATTGGATACACAATAAACAATATAGAGTACTAGATAAGAGAATAATTACTTTCACTTTTTCACCTCTTTGTATCATAACTCTTCACAAGTAGTATTGGATCACCCTGTTTCAAATCCCTAAAGGCAAGACTGGCTTCTTAAACTACTCCCCCAAAACCCTAGTAAGCAAAGGATGAGATGAGTGAGCATTGTGTTTGAGGTAACAATAGTACTGTATTTGTAGAATTAGGTTTGTGATCAGTACACAAGAACATATGAAGAGCCATGCTGGATCAGATCAAAAGCCCACTTAGTCCAGCATTCTGTGCTTACAGTTGTTGACCAGCTACCTCTTGGAAGTTCACAAACCAAAAGATTGCAACATCATCCTGCCTATGTCTCCCATCAAATTGAATTGATCAGCACTTCCTAGTATGGGTTGCCCAGGTAGAGAGGCTGCTGCTAAAGCAGTCAGGTCCTATGCTAAGCAGCCCTTTCCATTATTCAGCAGAAATATACACTGATGAACTGTGCCCTTATACCCTATAGACAAGAAGGCTTGTGAACATTATTATAATTATTATTTTCATTGCAGTGCTTAGGACTGGAGAGCCAGTTTGGTGTAGTGGTTAAGTGTGTGGACTCTTATCTGGGAGAACCGGGTTTGATTCCCCACTCCTCCACTTGCACCTGCTGGAATGGCCTTGGGTCAACCATAGCTCTGGCAGAGGTTGTCCTTGAAAGGGCAGCTGCTGTGAGAGCCCTCTCCAGCCCCACCCACCTCACAGGGTGTCTGTTGTGGGGGAGGAAGATAAAGGAGATTGTGAGCCGCTCTGAGACTCTTTGGAGTGGAGGGCGGGATATAAATCCAATATCTTCTTCTTCTTCTTCTTGTGTAGAGTCCTAAGGGCCCAGCAGGGAGGACTCAGGTGTTGGTCCACATCTGATGGCAGAATGACAGAAACCCAATACAAAGCAAATCATGAGTGTGCTCCCAAGGCAGCATTGGGGGAGCCTTATTAGATGAAAATCTGAGGGAGGAAAATGGAAGACAGTGATGATGTGGGTGCAAAGAAATATTTCAAACAAAAAGAAGGAAGGAGACACAGACACTGAAGAAGGTTAGACACCACCTTTATTTTACTGGATTTCAGCCCTCTCCTACTCTTGTGGCTGTTTAAATTACACAAAGAACCATGAAGAAGTTCAGGAGGAAATATCCTTTAGAAATCTGATGATAGATTCAGGTGGGTAGCTGTGTTGGTCTGAAACAGCAGGGGAAAAGTTTGTATGGACTGGTAATTTCCATTTCATTGTATCTGAAGAAGTGTGCACACACACAAAACTTATACCTTGAATAAAACTTTGTTGGCCTTAAAGGTGCTACTGGACTAGAAAACTAATGGTTTGCTGTGCTCCCAATTGCTTGGAAGTTCTGTGGATTCCTACAGAACTGCCACCCTGTCAGCAAGAGAAGGTGAACTTCAGAGATTTGAAACAGGGACTACAGCAGCCTATGTAACACAACTTTCCCATCTCCACCATCCTCATAAGTTGCAAGAGTTCAACTATGGATTTACAGACACGCTATTGGTTGTTTCTGAATGTTTTCTCATATTGTCATTGTAAAGTTTTTCATTTGATCCATTTTATTACTGGTGATCTCGATTTATTTGTCATTTGATTGCATTTTACACCATCATATGCCATTTTACACCATTGTATGCCATTTATCATAGCTAAGCAGGGTAGGTACTTAGACAGAAGAACATGAAGGAAGGCTCTGCAGAGAAAGGCAGTGGCAAACCACTTCCGCTTCTCATTTGCCTTGATAGCTTCTTGCTGGGATCACCATAGGCTGGTAGTAAGTTAACAGCACTTATGTACTTACATGTGCCATTTATGTATATTTTATGCAAAAATTATTTCAAAATTGCATGAAAATAATGGGAAAGATTTGGAAACTTATAATGGTTCAAAAACAAGGTTCAGGGATTTAATTCACAAAGCACAAAGAAAAATGAAAACTAGGATTTTTGAGTTGGAACAGTGGGGTTGCAAAACTTGGTAATACCCCAAAGTTTTAATTTGCTTAAGTAAACATCTAAAGGTCTATGAAGATCTAAGGACTCTTAGATCGTCTTTCACCCAGGGTGGATTTTAAATGTCTATCATATCTGAATAACAGGCATAGACACACAGACCAAAACTCACCTGTAATCATTAATGTATATATTTTTGGATGTTTAAGAAGAGCCTCTATGGGGCTTTATCAGACTGCTTTAGAATTAAATGACTCCTTTTTAGCTCTCTTTCCTCTCCTCATTTTTAGTTGTTATCAATATTCTATTCAGTGCCTCGTCATCAAAGCCATTCTTTATTTATCCTCATCAAGCCATCGTCTAAGCCGTTTAATGACTAAACTCTCGATATCGAACTGCTTTCCCATTATGTCATCTTCCTGCCTGTGTAAATTATCACTTGGCAATGACTCTTTTTCTCACTGTCTGGCATTTGGTTTCTGAACTAAGCTCTCATAACAAGCCGGGATTTTTAAGTCCCAAAATCAGATAAAATGCCAAGACAATAAGGCTGCTGACTACTAATGATCTGAGATTTTAATTTTTTTCATTGATTTTTTTAAAAGGATGCAATCAAACTGAAGAGGAATCCGGCTTTATGTTTAAAGCCGATTTGAAACTTTATGTATTTCTCCCCAAGGCATTTGAACAGAATAGAAAGAAAAAAAATAGTAATAGGGCATACTGGGGGAGGGGGGGCTTCAAGTATATCATAGTGAGGTTGGATTCAAAGACATCAAGTGGACAGCTCCGCACATAACTAAGGGTCACTTCACACAGTGGAAAACTACCCAAGAATACAGCAAACAAACAGGTTATGCTGTCATCTGACCACTATGTCTTGTGACCAAGAACATTTCTAACACATAATAGCTACATCTGAATCAACATCAGGTTTTTATCTCTGCAGTAACTTCTGCTAGCTAACTTGTGAATCAGCCTTAGAAAAAGAATCTTGTATCTAGAGTCTCCCATGATTGTCTCTGATAAAGGCAGAGAAGCAGAAGAGCTGATAGGACTCTTCAGTTGTTACAGTTACATGCACTCGAAGCCTGACAACTGCTTGAATTGGGAGCAAGCACTTCCCATGCTCTTCCTGATACATATTGTCGCCATATTGCCTGAAAGGGGTAACACAGAGACTTTGCTTATGCTTAGAGCGTCTGTATATATGACACCAAATCTTGATATTTCAGGATTGTGATTCACGTGTACCAAAGCTGAAAATCTCCACAATGTTATTTTCTGACAATTGTGCCCTTCTAGGCAACTAGGTATATTGGAAAGATCTCTGTGCAGTTGGCAGACTTCCAGTAGGTACAGTCATAATATCTAAAGGGTAGAGAGAAGTAATGAGGTATCATGCCCCCATTCTGGTTTTACAGGCTGCTTATAGTCTCTCTTCATTATCTCAGCAGAGAATGACCACTGGGGAGAAACAAAGGGGCAGAGGCGCTCTAGTCCATAACTCAGTCTTTCCCCGCTCAATACAAGGGAAGACTTTTTATGTTTAATGCTCTTTTTATTATTTCCTCTGCAACTTTTATGGGGCAAAAGGAGTACGGATTGTCAGTCTGAAATGTACATAGGCTATCTGTGTTTTACCTTCATGTCCACCTCTGTAAACAATATGTGACTTCTCCTACAAGAGGCACTACTACTTTCATGTCTAGTCTATTGATTCTGAGGCTTGTGATAAGACCTTCCTGTACATTTGTAGCCTAGCTCAGCTGTGCACCAAGATAAGTAAAACAGCAACTGAGCAAAAGTTTGATAGATGATTACATTCTCATTTGCTCATTTGATAGACTGAAGCTGTCAGGAGTATATTCACAGTGTTACTTCTCCTTCCCACATAGTGGTACATTGCATTAGGGCAGTGACTTCAGAACATATACCTCTTTTTGCCAATGGTGTACTGGTTCATGTTGTACTTGGGCTTAGAAAAACATGTTTAAAATCTTTACTCAGTCATGAAGCTTGTTAGATGACTTTCAGCCTATCACAGTGTTGTGAAAATAAAAGGGACAAAGGGGGGTCCATTTATACTGCCCTGAGCTCCCTAGAATATGTGTGCCATGAAAATGCAATAAATAAGAACATAAGCATATAAGAACATAAGAGAAGCCATGTTGGATCAGGCCAATGACCCATCCAGGCCAACACCCTGTGTAACACAGTGGCCAAAAAACTCAAGTGCCATCAAGAGGTCCACCAGTGGGGCTAGAAGTCCTTCCACTGTGCCCCCCCCACCAACACAAGAATACATAGTAGCAAATAAATAGGCTATCTGTGGGTGATTAGAAGTTTTGGCTGAACAAATGTACTGGTAGCAGTACTAAAAAAGTCAATCAATGAACAAGAACAGATTGTGTCACAACCATCACATACCCTGAAAAACTGGCTGTTTGTTTGTTTGTTTACACTAAGGCTAGATGCTATAATTCTGTGAGTGTGTCTGTGTGCATGTGTGTGCAAAAGCCAGATTTTTAAAGCTGGTTTCCAGAATATTTGTGAAAATTCCCTTATGTAACCAATGCAAATAAGAAGGAAGATATTTGGGCAAAAATCTATGATAAAATGGAAGTTGCTGGCATGATGATGTCACTTCCTGTGTGCCACTGGCAACAAAACCTGGGCAATCTCTTTCTACTGGTAAATCCCTCTGCTGGCCAGTTGATCAGCAGCTGTGATAGGGTCTGGAGGCAGGAGACCCCTGCCTCCACTGTGGGGGTCTGGCAACCCTAAGATGTGCTCAGTGGGCCCACTCCTCACATAGGCCACCTGTCTTGTCACTGCCCTCTCATTTGCCCTCTCCACTGGGCCCAATAAACACTGCCACCCGGAGATGATTGGCAGTAGTTGCTTCTCCTTGGTCCTCTCGCTGTTCATTCTTTTAGAGAGGATATAGGAACAAATACAAAACCTTTTGCTATTAATTCTGTTCCTACTAGAGTGATCTACATTTGCCCCAACTTTACCCAGGTACCAGAATATGTGGAATCAAAAGCTGGTGTCATGAGCCTAGGCCTAGTGCAGCCTACAGGCTACAGGGAAGCCTGTACTGGAGTAGCTACAGGGCCTACATTTCCCAGGATCCCTTCTGTCCCTCTGATTGAGTGGGCACAAATGAAAATGAGTGATGCTACTTCAAGAATAAAAGTTGAATTAAGGAGGGATTGTAGTAGTATCAATAGTAACAATTTAGTAGTTTTAGTAGTTTATTTGATTAAAAAAACCCAGAAGTTGCATTTTTTCCTATAGACATTTTCTGCTCTGAACCAGTAGGGATGGGGCAGACTAAAATCCAAATGAATCAATATTAAAAGGGAAGAATTTATGTTAACAGTCTCCTGAGACACCATGGGTAATAAGCTTCTCTTGGGAAGGCAGTTATGTAGTTACTGTACTAAACTTATGTTCTCTGTTAGAAACACCTCTCTCATACACACAACACCTTGTTCACATGTCACGGTGAATGCACTTAGGACCTACATTTATGTGCATACACTTGATTGTAAGAAAGAGCCAAAACATGTTAACTTGACAAACTGGTCATCAGTTTGGTTTCAATCGCTGGTTTCAATCACATATTCAGTTGTACATGACTGGAATGTGACATGAGAATTATTTAACACATTTATAAAGAATTATTCAACACATTTATGTATACTGTACACAGATAGTAAGCGTGTGCAGTTCACTCTAACATATGAGCAGGTCTACTGTGTCTCTTTCGGTCTGTCCCCTAGGCCAAAAAGAGGTGCCAACCATACTAAATTAGTAGATCATAATTGACAGAGGTTTGGTTAGTTTTCAAGCAATTGCATTTTAAAAAATCTTAAATTTTACAGTGTAGATGAGAAACATTTTTGGTAAGCTTATTGCCATTTCATCACTTTAGATCAGTTATAGACATAATGACTCCCTTGTGCAGATAATCCTTCACCATAAACTTCTACCCTTCCCATTTTTTTTAAAAAAATATATATATAGCAGTATGAGAAATTGGATTCAATATATACACTTATATTAAGTGCATTTCACTTCAGTCCTACAGAAAAGGATTATAGGCTCGCTTTCATGGACTTATCATTGTCTTCTAGTAGCACAGCATGCAGACTGCATTGCAAGTGTGGAAATTCCAGTGCTTTTCCTGATAACTATGCAATAAGGAAAATTAAAGATGTATTTAATTTATTAGAAAAATTAACCTTTGACTTTTAGCATAATTTTCCATTGCAAAAACAGTAAACATGGGAAAAGATCATATTCAAGGAGAAAGCAGACTAAGTTGTTCTGAATTTTTAAAAAATGTTGGATAGAAGTTTTCAATGGTATAAATTCAAGGTACAGCTCATTAAAATTACAGAGGTGCCATTTCAGGTTCAAAGGCATGTTCCTATACACATTCAGGTCCAAAGTTGCACCACCTCTACACATCAACCACAATCCACTGTACATACACTGAAAGTGTAAAGGGCTCTATTGAAATTCTTTTGGTGTCCCTTGAAATTCCTCAGATGTTATGCCTGAAGGGGTACTTCCACATTCACTTTGTATTTTGCTTTTGGTGAAATTCCAGTGGCAATTCTAGTGGGCTTACTTAGGAGATGGTTCTGTCCCATGAGAAAACTCACTTCTGTCTGATGAATTCATTTGTATGCATCACTTCCCCTATTAGTAAAAAGGATGTCATGTGTGTGGACATGTTGGGTGCTGAAATGGCATCAGAGAGAAGATCAGAAACCAACTTCTACCTCTCCCCAGGATCCTTCAAAGTGTAAGGGACATACTGTTTTAAGCACAATGTGGGGAAGAACTGTGTTCAGAGGATGCATGTTTGAGTGCCTGCATTCTCTATAAGCTTATTTCTCCCACTGAGAAGATTAACCATAGCCCTTGTGCTTGAGCAGAATGCATTACAGCAGCTGCCCCAAAGCCAGCTGTATGGAGCTCAGGCACTTGAACAGGAAGAGGAAGCAAACATCAGAATGCACATGGAGAGCAAATGCAGCATTGACAGCCTCAGCACTTGAAAGTAGATTTTGATGTGCATCCAGTTCATACCTGCAGTCCCTGATCACTGAGTGATATGCACATAGAAAAAAGGCTGATTCCATGCACAAATCTCCTTGGCTGGACTAGGGTGAAGGCACATAGGGTAGAGGAGAGGGAGCACAAAAGGAAGATATTTTATTCCTTTTGCGCTGCTCCTCTTCTTTTTCCTCTGTGAAGTATTCTGATGTCCAAAACAAAATGCAACAATAATGTTTGGTTTTTAATCTACTTTTCCTGGTATCTCATACATAACAAACTGATCCCCAGCAATGCTCCCATATAAAAATTGCATCTTGAGAGTGCACTCTGGATGAAGCTGGGTTATTCTGGGGCATCTGCCTGGTCCCTGAAGGCAGAGTATTGTTGTTTTCAGATTCTTCAGAAAGATATTTTGTCAACACTACCCAAGAGAGATGTAAGCCCAAAGGACTATCATGAAGGCAATTAGTATTGCATTCCTCTTGTCATAGGGACCACTAATTGTTGTGACCCTTGCTCCATTATTAATGAGCCATTCTTTAATTTTAGCTGAGCTAAAGAAACAGCATCCGCTGATTTTTGCTGAGGGAAGCCAGTTATCTGCAAGGTTTGTCTGATTCATATGCTAGGCTTTAAGAACATAAGAACATAAGAGAAGCCAAGTTGGATCAGGCCAATGGCCCATCCAGACTAACACTCTGTGTCACACAATAGCCAAAAAAACCAGGCTTTGTTTATATACAAAGCCTTTCTATGTTTATATGTCCTATCCTGGTGCTAATGGTGGTATGAATGTAGGCTTGCCAGCTTCCAGGTGGGGCCTGGAGATCTTCCGCTTTTACAAATGATCTCCAGCTGGCAGTGATCAGCCCCCCTAAAGAAATTTATACATGAAACATATTGTGAAGAATATTGTCAATATTCATTCCAGTTATTAATTCACAGTTATTGTTTCCTTGGCTTCAACCTTTTCTGTGAATCTTTTGTGTTGACCCCTGCAGAAAATGGCTGCTTGAAAGGGTAGAGTCTATGGCATTGTACTATGCTAAGGCCCTCCCCAAACCCCACCCTCTCCTGGATTCACCTCTAAAATCTCCAGGTATTTTCCAATACAGACCTGCCAATGCTCATCTCCAGGCTACAGAGATCAGTTCCCCTGGAGAAAAAAGAATTTTTGGAAGGTGGTCTCCATGGTATTGGAGCCCAGTTGAGGTCCCTGTCCTTGCCAAGCTTCATCCCCAAATTCCCAAGAGTTTTCCAACCTGGACCTAGCAATCTTATCCTCACACACATGCTGGTGGTCAGGAGGAACCTGATAACTCTAAATGGTTGGCATGGGGGCTTCTCCAGTCTTGACATCACTGTTAGGGTTGTTAACCTTCAGATGCAGATTGGGAGAGCTCCTAGAATTACAACTGTAATTCGGAGCTGTAAAACGGAGCTGTTCCACCAAGTTTTTGGATGAGGCAGTGGGTATCTATTAATTAGATAGGTTGGCCTCCCCCTGCTGTACTATCCTACTGCGCTGTTTTGCTGCATCATATTGTTATGCCATCTGGTCCTGCTGAACTATTCTGTTGGACAGTATATTGAAATTGGTTTTACTGTAATGCTGTTTTATTGTTATGTTGCTTTTATTGTGATTTTACTATTCATGTTGTACTCCACCATGAGCCCCGATGGGAACGGGCAGAATATAAATAAACAGATAATAATAATAACCGATTTCCAGATTACACAATTAATTAATTAAACCACTTATTCCACTTCTTCTGCTTTGGAAGGTGGACTGCAAGGTCTCGCCCCCCTCTGAACTCCAATTCATGTCTACAGGAATTTCTGGACCTGGGGTTGACAACCCTAGTCACTGTGTCCTCCTGGCCAGCTCCTGGAGCCACAGGTAAGTGCAGGGCCTTCCTGATTCCCCACCTCCTTTTTTTTCTTGGTGCAAAGCACAGTTTTCCCAGCAGGAGATGGAGGATTGGCTGAAAGTTAGCTTCTGATAGCTTCAAGTAGCCTGTTCCTGTGGAGAGACATGAACACATTTTGAACAGCTAAACTGTCCACTGGTTATTCAGTAACCTTATTGCCACTGGTGAACTGGCAGGTGTTTGGACATCCCTAGCATGCATTGGCATGTTCCTAGATTTCCATGGCATAAAAGCATAACTTGTGAAATAGTCAAGTAATTGGATTGCAGTACAGCAGGATAGACACACTTTATTGGCCTCAAGGTGCTGCTGTAGCTGCATGGGTGTAAATCACTTTATGTGCTGACATAGTGACAGAGTTCTATAGGACCAGGTTGCATATTTATTTTTAAATCTAGCAAGAAGTTCCGGAGAGATCGAGTGAGAAGACATTTAAGTCAAAACATCTCATGATAATTGTTTCCAGAAGGTACATGAGCAGTTTGATTGACATATTTCTCATCAATAAGTTAGATATGTTTACTTTTTTGACTGGATGCCTTAGCATAAATGGAAAAAAGTCATTTAATAATGAAGCAAAATGTGGAAATTATGGGATGGGATGGGAAATGAACTCCATTTTGGAAAACCACAAGCCATTTTGAGCTGTGCCCCCTTCTTCCCAAATTTGGATTATCTTATAATGGTTCAGCACCATCTTTCTTATTCCCCAGTTTTTCTTCCCTTAGGCTTCCCCAGTTCCCACTGGGGGCTGGGTTGCCCCAATTCTAACAAGCCGCCCCATAATGGGCCAGTGGGGGGGGGGAGCCCCACCCCCGAAGAGGTCTGGTGCGCCATGATGTGCTTGGCATGAAAATAAGAATATAAATATTATCAGGGTTCAGAAATCTACCAGGAAGGCTTCCACGGTTTCAGCTATTACCTGTCCAATCTGAATACAGGAAAGTTGGATGGCTTTGTGTTTCAGTCACGTCAGATTACACACCCCTACTTTTCAGTCCTACAGACCTGAGAGTAAGAGTGGAGTATTGCATTGAATAATTTCATAATGTGGAAGGCATCAAGTTTTCTAAGGCATAAGTAGTTACAGCTATTGAAGTAATGATTAAAAGGTAGTGGTGGGAATGATGAGATTCCTTCCCCAGCTCACACCCCCTTTGTAGACCGCAAGGTTGCAAAGAGAATATTGAAATAATAATAGCATTGTGTCTAGGACTGGAGAGACCCAGCTTCAAACCATTATTTACAGTGCCTTCTCCCTGGGTGACTTTTTTTCAGGGTGCTGCTGCCTCTCAGGAGAGAGTGTAACTCAATGGTAGAGCATATAGTTTGCATTCAGAAGGTGCTGCATTCAAGCCAGCATCCGTTGTGCTCCTCCTGGGATAGACTGGTCTTCTGTACTATCCTGGATAACTCCTTGAAGAAATTGTTGAGGAGACCACAATCTGCGCATGGTAGGATGCAGAAGACCTAGGAGGCCTCTAGAAGTGCCATCTAAAAATGCTTCCTTGGAAATAATACACTGAGTAGGATTCAAAGTAGACCTTTTTTGGATTGCACTGTAAGCCCCCACTGGCATCGTTAAAGCATGTCGGGTACTCCATGATGACACACCCCACTTCAAAATAAATTCTGGACACGTGGATGAATTATTGAATTACTGGATGTCCAGTAGAATCCAGATTGTTAATCCAGTTTTTCCAGATCCATTGGAGGGTGGATCAGGAGGGGGCAGAGATGACCATCACTACAGTTCTTTTTGAGTAACTTGTCCCATCTATTTCATTCAGACCTATCGAGATTTTTGCAAAAACAATGTCATTTGAAGTTCCAGGACATATGAGTAAATTTAAGACTCGCGCACACCAGCTACAAGATCAGTTATCGATAACAAGAAGCAGAGAGGTTGAGCTGTAGCATGCAAACAGTCTGTTTCCTTCATTACAGCCCAACAGCAAACAACTTCCATGCAGCCCATATTAAAGAGACGGGATATGCTTGCAAATGAATGTTTGTCTGCAACTGAAATCTTATTTGGCCCGCCAGCCAATTAATTGAGCAACTAATTAATTACATACAAAGAATATGACTTCTTAATTGGAATTGCTAACAGGCCTAATGACATCGCTGCAAATAAACCACACACAACATTTTTATTAAAAAATACTTTGCAAACAATACCCAAAGAAAGGGACAGTCCACTTTCCTGTGGGCACTGTCCCAAGAGTGTCATTCTTGGCATGCTTAATGTGCACTGAGATTACACAAAACCACCAATTGTTTGCCGGCTTCATTGGGACACAGTCATGAAGGGCTGCCAAGAGCAGTCAGTTTATGACAATGATCACCAATTTAATAACCCAGTTAAACCCATTCTTGTGTCTATTTTTTTTTTTTTTGCGGGGGAAGCACCTGGAACTGTTCAGTTCTCACTGAAGGGCTGTGTCAGTCTGACCTGGGACTTAAGGGCTGCTTACAGATGGGCAGCTCCTGGCAGTATCAAGGCGACGCAAAAGTGAGCCACCCACAAGTGTTCTGACGGGCCCTGTTGCATCAGACCAATGGCCCCTCCAGTCCAACACTCTGTGCCACATAAAAATATAAGAGAAGCCCTGTTGCATCAGACCAATGGCTCATCCACTCCACCACTCTGGTCACATAAGAACATAAGAGAAGCCCTGTTAGATCAGGCCAGTGGCCCCTCCAGGCCAACACTCTGTGTCACATAAGAACATAAGAGAAACCCTGTTGGATCAGGCCAGTGGCCCCTCCAGTCCAACACTCTGTGTCACATAAGAACATAAGGAGGGAAGGAAGGGAGGAGGGAAGGAAGGGAGGAGGGAGGGAAGGGAAGGGAAGGGAAGGGAAGGGAAGGAAGGAAGGAAGGAAGGAAGGAAGGAAGGAAGGAAGGAAGGAAGGAAGGAAGGAAGGAAGGAAGGAAGGAAGGAAGGAAGGGGGAGGGAGGGAGGGAGGGAGGGAAGGGGGGAGGGAGGGAGGGAAGGAAGGAAGGAAAGGGGAGGGAGGGAGGGAAGGAAGGAAGAAAGAAAGGAAGGAAGGGAGGAGGGAGGGAAGGGAGTGAGGGAAGGAAGGGAGGGAAGGAAGGAAGAAAGGAAGGAAGGGAGGAGGGAGGGAAGGAAGGAAGGGAAGGGAGTGAGGGAAGGAAGGAAGGAAGGAAGGAAGGAAGGGAGGGAGGGAGGAGGGAGGGAAGAAAGGAAGGCCGCCCCCCGCCCCCCCTTTCGGCCCCCTTACCTGCTTCCAGGGCGGCGGAGAGTCCAGCGGCGGCGAGTCCTGCGGCGGCGGCCTCGTGGCGAGGGAGGGAGGGAGCTGCCGGCGCTGGCCTCTGGAGGCCTCCAGGGACCAGCGCCGGGCCTCTCTGCTACCGGCGCTGGCCTCTGGAGGCCTCCAGGGACCAGCGCCGGCTGCTCTGCGGCCTCTCCGCGGCCTCCGCTGGTCCCTGGAGGCCCTCCAGAGACTCTGGAGGGCCTCCAGGGACCAGCGGAGGCCGCGGGGAGGCCTTCGCTGGTCGGCGCTGGTCCCGGAAGGCCTTCCAGAGGCTCTGGAAGGCCTTCCGGGACCAGCGCCGGGTGCTCCGCGGCCTCTCCGCGGCCTCCGCTGGTCGCTGGAGGCCCTCCAGAGTCTCTGGAGGGCTTCCAGCGACCAGCGGAGGCCACGGAGAGGCCTCCACCACCGCCGCCGGGCCCCGCGCGCGGGCGGGGAAGGCGGCGAGTGAGGGAGGGAGAGGAGGACTTGTCTGGAGGTGTACTGGTGACTGAGCGAGTGGAGCGTGTAGAGAAGGCTGAGGAGACTGAGGAGAGAGCCCCAGAAAGCAGCGATGAGACCGGTAGAGCGGAGTGCTCAGTGGGGAATACTGGCCTACACTTGGCTGCTGCCGCGGCCCACAGTGAGGAACTGATCGGACAGTGGGGGCAGAGAGTCGGCGGGGCCAGTGGAAAGCTGGTGGTGTGTGGCGACCAAGCGGCTGTTGCGGCGGCACTGCTGTGGCACTGGCCTGGACCATCGACAGGGAGTTGCGGACATGATCGGAGCTTGGAGCTGTGGGGGCAGTAAGAGTGGTGAATCGGCGGCGTGTAATGACGGGAGTGGCGGTGCAAGGAGGCAAGGACTCTGGGCCGTCAACCAGGAGGAGCAAGGAGCTGGTGGAAGATCAGTGAGGAGTGTGAAGCGGTGAGGGTTGAGAGCCAGGGGGGTAGGGCTCCCCGGCCCCCGGCGAGGGAGATCGGGGCTGGCCCGACCCGGCGTCTGGTGCTAAAAGGAAGGAGTAGCCAGGTGCTTAAGGGGGAGTCTCAGTACCCCTTGTCATTGTGACATCCGATGAGGGCGTTGCTGGCCAGGGGAGAGAGAGAGGAAACCCATTGGCTCGTGAGAGAGCTACTAGCCTTTGAGAACTACTACTCTGGTATCCTGCATTAGCACTTTACTAAATAGCCTACCATCGCTATACTGTATATCTGCACTTTAAGAGAACTGCTACTTCGCACTGCGTACCAGGACTTTGAAAGGACTGTTACCTTTGCACTCTGCCACTTTTGCTCCCCTGCCACTTTTTTGCACCTTGCATCAGCACTTTAAAGATCTTAAAGACGCTCCAAGATGCTCCTACCAGCATTTTAAGAACATTAGCATTTTAAAATCTGTCCTCCAGTTAATGAATCATCGGCTGTGATACATCGCAGTGGTTTTAGACTGTTTTCAAACTGGTGAACCTACCCATATGCTATTGCTCATTCTGAGGTTTTTAAAATTGAGTGTATTTGGACCTAAATTGATTTTTAGCTGCTAAATTGAACTAAGGTATAATTTTTGCCAATTGGTTGGATAGAAAGATAGTGGGAAGGGGGTCTTTTTGAACAAATTGGCTAGGGCGGGAAAAAGAATTTTTTTAAAAAATATAATTACTAGCAGTAGGAACAAGTTTTTCAATCAGGTCATAGGAATTATTAGTGGATAGAGCACTAGGTAGTGGGTGGGAAAAGCAGGATACCAACTGTGTGCGCTGCTGGTGATCTGAGACTCTGTGAAGACCATCAGTAAGAGATGACTGGCCAGGGAATTCCAGTGCTCCTGGGGAGGGGAAAGTATAGCGGTGGAAGCAGGCAAAATTGGAATGGAAGGAGACTGAGACACAAGAGGGCTCGCTCCCCTTCCAGCCTGTGTCCCATCCCAACGATAGCGGGTATGGGGGCCAAGTGGAAGTATTCACCTCCGTCCCTGATATTGTGCAATGCCAGGTCCATAAATAATAAGACCTCAGTCCTGCAGGATTTTTTAATCAGGCAGGACATGGACCTGGCTTGCGTGACAGAAACCTGGGTACGGGATGGGGAGATGGTTGCTCTCTCCCAAGTAGCCCCACCTGGGTTCTCCATCCTTCACCAGGCTCGGACTAGTGGGCGGGGGGGAGGGGTGGCATTTTTCATACAGGAGGATTGCTCCTTCAGGGCACTCCCGCCGCCAAAGATCATGGGTATGGAGTGTGCTGGCTTGATGTGGGATGTTGGGAGATACCATACCAAACCTTTAATGGCATAATAGATTCAGATAAAAATACACAGAATATAAAAATTTAAACATTGGAGATAAAATCAAAATAAAACCGAGCTTACAGATACATTCAAACATGGTCAGAATTAAATTTAAGGATGTCAGCCAGAAATTTTGCCACAGCCTCACTAACCACCCCCTCAGTATCACTCAATAAATAATAACAGGGTGGCAGAATAGACAAATCTGGAGAAAAAGAAAGCTTGCCAAATAAATCTTTACGGAGGTTATGGTAAAAAGAACAATCAAGCAATATATGCCCTGATGGCCTTCCCGCTGAGGTATTCACAAAGTTTGCCGATTGGTGGCTCTTGCCCCTTGCAAAATTGTTCTCTTTTATCGATCTGCATGGCTCCATCCCTGACTCTTGGCAAAATTTCTGGCTGACATCCTTAAATTTAATTCTGACCATGTTTGAATGTATCTGTAAGCTCGGTTTTATTTTGATTTTATCTCCAATGTTTAAATTTTTATATTCTGTGTATTTTTATCTGAATCTATTATGCCATTAAAGGTTTGGTATGGTATGGTATGGATGTTGGGGAGAGGTTAGTAATCTGGCTGGTGTACTGTCCGCCTAATGCACCGGCCAGTGCCTTACCGTCCCTGATGGAGGTTGTAGCAGGCTGGGCATTGGAGTACCCTCGGCTTATAGTCCTGGGTAATAAATAAATAAATAAAGTAATAAAGTAATAAATAAATAAATAAATAAAGCAATAAATGAATGAATGAATGAATGAATGAATGAATGAATAAATAAATAAATAAATAAATAAATAAATAAATAAATAAATAAATAAATAAATAAATAAATAAAGTCTCTCATAGGTTGCTGGCCTGGCAATTCTAACTGAAGTGCATTGCAGAGAATGTATCATTCCTCTAGTGGCACATCTATAGTGAATCTGTGTCTGGGCACATCTGAAGGAGCTGTTTTTGACATTTAAAGCCCTATACATCTTAGTTGGAACTAGCATACCTGAACCCTATGAACTTCTTCCAGGGCCCCCAGCTTCTAATAAAAGGTGAGTGGCAACCTGGGAGAAGGCCTTCTCAGTTGTGGCACCAAAACTCTGACTCTCCCTCCTCAGATTATTTTGTCTGTTCCTTTTTGTTGCCATTTTCCTCCAGTGGATGAACCTCTTCATTTTGTCCAGTGTTCCCTCAGTGATCCTTTTTTCCTGTCCTATGCTTTAATTGTTGTTTTATGTATTTGTATTTCATTTATTTGTATTTTGTGTATTTGTATTTCATGGTACTGTGTGTGTGTTTTAGCTTCTTTTATATTGTTTAATGATTTTGGAAAGGTTGTTTTAATGGTTTTTGAGATGTGTTTTTATCATGTATGTTTGTAAATCTGTTAGCCACCTTGGTGGCTCTGATCAAGGAAGAAAGGTGAAGTATAAATTTTGTAAATAAATAAATATTTCATATAGGAAGCTGATAATCTCATCTTCACATAAACAAAACTACAGATCTACAAAACCATTTTTCTGTTACTAGACATCACTACAGTTGCTCAATTAACAATGTTGCAACAGAAAATATTTGAACATATTGTAAATATAAATTTAACACATGTTCAAGCAGGAAATAGTAAATATTTTTCTTGTTGATTGGATTGCTTACTGCAGATTTTGGCTACCAGCGTTTTCTAATAAATGTGATCAATATCGGAGATGCTGAAAAACAAGAGCTTACACTGTCAATTCCTTCACAGTGGAGGAAAACGTCTGGCATGCTAAAAAAAAAAAATTCCATTTGAGAAATGCCCTCACTAAAACTTACTTTAGTTATCAAATGAAAAGCAGGAAGTCTTCTAATATATGTATTTGAATATGAGAAGCAGGAGGGTTCTTCTGTAATACATACTTGAAGCACTCAGCAATGTGAGACAGGGTTCTCTTTTTTCACTTTGTCCCTATAAATCTTAGCCACTTCTGTGATGTTGTAATTAGAGTGTTGATCTAGGATTTTGGTGATGGGTCTTAAATCCAATTTTTTCTATGCAGCTCAGTGATCATCTTAGAACAATCACTCTGATTTCAGCCTAACCTATCCATACTAGGGAGCAAAAGATTCTCCTACCCTAAGCTTACTCATAGTGGGTTAAAAATGAATTGACTAGGGATGAGCAGGAACTGGCTTACAAACTAAAGTTCATGATTAAGTTTGAACTTTATGGTTTGTGGTTCACGAACTGAAATTTGTGGCAGGTCAACCAGCATGAAGTTCATGGAGGTTTGTGCTGGTTTGTTAATGGATACTTTTCCAGATAGTCTCCACTGCAACAAAATGGTTACCAAACTTCAAAGCAACAGGGGGAGGTGGAATTCTCCAGCCTTGGAAACACTGTTGGCAGCTTCAAAATAGTCATGTTAGTTTCAGAGCTTCTCCACCAAACCCCTCCCCCAAGCATTCATTTCCCATTTTCTTGTACAGAGCTTGCAAAATCCCACCCCCCTGCTTGGATTTGTGTCCCTGTGCTTTGAGATTAGTCCTTTTAAGCTTGCTGTGCTAGTGACACTGGATTCTGCTGGACACTCTGTGATTGCACTGGTACTACTGAGCACTCTACTTGGAACCTTCCCTTACTTGGATTGTGATTCTGTGCTTTGACATCAGGCCTGTTGAGCTGGCATTGACATGTTGGCAATGGGTTCTGTTGGAGAGTATATGTATTCAGCAACCATGTGAGCAAACTTGATTGAGGGGGCAATGCTGATCCAATCAGCAGTCTCCTTCTTGTAGGAAATGCTAATTGGCACCACCCATGCAGTGTAATATTCTTATACACTCCTCAGTGGAATATAATTCCCTGAGAAAATAACTTCCTTGCAGTTGGTGAATGTGGCACCTTGAAACTGGATATAAATTCACTGGCACCTGAACACTACCAGCATTTACTTCAGCATAAGTTTATGTGAGTCAGATCTCAGATGCAATTCTGTTAGTCTTTAAGGTGCCACTGGACTTCTGTTTAATTTTGCTGTTTAACGTGGCTACCTCTTTGGAATACTTTTGAAGTGCATGGAGCTGGACTTGCAGCACAGTCCTACATATGCTTTTTCAGAAGTTTATCTCACTTAATTCAGTGGGGCTAATTTCCAACTAAATGTGCATAATATTACATCTGTCATGGCAATCTTAAATTGCTTTCAAGGTGAGTCTAGTATTTGCTGTTTGGTTTGCCTTGACTGAAATCTAGAGTTCCACAGGGGAATAGAAGTTTCATTGCCATCTAAAGCAGATGCACATGGGACACTTTCCCCTACACTGACTACAACAGAAAGGCTCCACTTTTTGCTATGTGGCCATATGTTTGTTGCTTATGGAACTGGCCACATTGTGTCACAGGTTCTCTACTTATGTCTTAACTTCCAAATCCATTGCATCCATCACAGTGACAATCATACCCCAGATAGACAGAGTGTGTTCTATTGCATGCAAATCTTCATCAGTGTGACCATACATTGTTCAAAGCAGGCCAAACAGCATTGGGGAACAGAAATCTTGCTTCTGCCAATGATCATATATGTGGCATGGACCACTTACATTCATAGCAGATGATGATGAATGTCACACTTATCTCCTGCAGCTGCTCGGTCACAGAAATTTAAGCGTGGAGGGCAGCACTAGAAATGGCCCTGTGTTGCTCTTGGACTCTTGTTGTCAGGGTTCCCCACAGTCTGACATCCTTTGCCCTCTGGAGGAATAGTTAGAAATTGAAACCTAATTTGTTTGTCTTCTCAATTTCACTGCCTCACTCGATTGCACATTACTGGTGCAATAGTTAAATGCTTAACAAAAAAAAACAAAGAAGAATTGGCTTATGACAGCAATTGTACCCAAGGCTTCCTGTGCATGTTTTTACATTTCTTTCTGTTGTTTTATGACCAAACGTCTGCCAGCTCTTGGAGTGGTTCAATACACTGTACTAAATGTTCATTGTATCTGCCACTTTCTTATCCTATTTCAGTAGAAGGAAATCAATGGGAATTGATTCAAAAATGTCCAGGCTTATCAACTATTGGCTGAGAAGCTGGTGCCAGGTATGGATTTTAACAAAGCTTCGCATGCTGAAAATGACGATCTGAGACTAAAAGAATAGTTGGTCTCCAACTTGTTTAACAAGTTTATTCCCTTTGCCTCAGGCTTTTGGATGAGCCAGTTCCCTCCTGATGAATCCCCGTTCAAAGAGAACCAAGCTGCCTCCCGACTTCTACTGGAATATTATGCGGGGTAGAGGAGACAATGCTGCAGAAGGAAATATAAACGATGCCAGCAAATGCTATTTCAGCAATTATCCATGTTTAGCAATTATGCTAATGTTGATTCTCAAAAGGCTGTTATTTGCTCAGCATGTTCTTCATACATTATCTCTGTACCTGTCTAACCCTGTATTTTCACTCGAGCTATTACAGGTTGTTTGTCAAGTTAAGTGATGTTTTCAGCAGAGAGAGTTGTCAAGGCACTGTTGCTTTAGTAGGATCTCTGTTTTTCTTCCAAATCCTACATGTTTTCTGCCACGAGCAGACAATTTCAGAAACGTTAAGGAACAGAGAAACGATTTTAACACATTCATATAACTTCTGTAGGACACTGAGATAATTAATTGGTGTTTCTGCTCTAGGATACATAGGTATCCAATAGGTTCTATTGTACCATGTTCTACAAGGTGATGACTATTGAGAGCTATTCTCTGAAGAAATGGGAAGAAAACCTCGTTTTTGTATAAATCAGAAGGATCACTACTTGCTATTGCTGACTGATCATGTCAATCAGAATGAAATACATTCCAAACAGCCAGAAGCAATTTGAACAGAAGGACTGTCCTGTTTATAAGTCCAGGTTAGCATCCACTCCAGTTTAGTGATTTATATTTTGCAGTAAAGTGCACCAAAACCAATTCATCCCAGATTTTAATTATCGTTCAGTCTGTTGTATATTACTTCATTTTCCAGCAGTGTGCTTTATGGCAACTTTACATCAGATTTACAGCATTATGAGTCAGCAAGAGTCACAGAATCCTAGAATTTGCATCCTGGAATGTGTCATCTAGGCAAACACATATCTGAAACCAGAACATTCCTGAGACATGATTGTCCAGCAACTGCTGAGGGTTCTCCAGTGAGGGTAAGACTACCCAAGGAAATGGGTTCCATTGTTGAACCACATTTATTATTAGGACATTTCTTCCAACTTCCAACCTAAATCTAAGTGCTTGTACCATTAGATCTAGTCCTATAGTCGGAATTAGCAGTGAAGATAGATGCTTTCATTTCTAGTCACGTTTTATTTATAAAATACATAAAGAGCGCTAGGACCAGAAAGGACAAGCTGAATAAATAAACGTTTGAATTTGAACTGTTTGCACCTGGATCTTCTAGAAACATTTGTACCTCTAAACTAAGCACAGAATTGTCTTACTTTTGTTGTGTTATTCTCAGAACATAATCAAACTTTGAAGGCATTTGGTCAGACAGCTGCAGGTCCTTCTGGTAGACTTTAGCACACTTATGTTTTAATAAATATGTCTTCATTTGCTATGACCATCTCTCTTCTTTTCTAATTAGAACAACCCTGTTTAATTGGAAAATGGGCCAGCTGCACTGGCTGAGTGTTGTCTTTCTCAGGGACATAGCATCTGAGTCACTGCCTTCTCTTGCTTCAACTTCTCGAGAAATGTAATTCGAAAGAAAGACTACAGTCCTTGGTAGCAAGACCAACTGAATAAAGTGGGATTACTTCCAAGTAGACCTGGTTGGAATTACTCCCATAAACAACTCCTAACAAGTCAGAAAGTTTCCAGCTACCCCTGAATATAGAAAATAATTATGTTTGGATTTGGAGAATTTACTACATGAAATATTGTCCAGGTTGGAACTCAGTCTTTCTGACTGAATCTGCACCTTCCCTTCAAATTCTGTAAGAGACTATCTTTCTATTCTGTTTGTTATCTTAAAATATACATCTTTGAAAACATATTACATCTAGTTTTCTAGACGTTTTTGCAAATGCATCAGTATGCAAAAAGAAATATGCCTACTGGAACTTTACTTCTTCTGAGTACCATTTTAAAAACATTTTTGTTACATTTTTGTCATAATCTGTGAGCATATGCAGTTTCTTTCTGTGCTTAATGAACCATCTATGCATTTTTGTCAGTGTAACATCTGTGACCACAGGCAGGGGTTACAGCCAATCCAGAAAAATCAAACAGTTTTGCTGCAAAAGGCTGTAGTATTTACAAAAGAAGTCTTTATCACCAAATATTTAAGCCAAGCAAAATCTAATTTGAATGAACTTGGCAACCATCTACTTTCAAGCAAGAAAGAACAACTGAGCACTAATTGTATGTTACATAAATGGCTATATTAAGTGGTTCACTCCATTGTAGAGGGCTCTTTCCACCATGCCATGACCTTTAATGGGAACACTGTTCTGCATTGAACTTGTCTTTCATAAAAAAAAAATAATAATAATTGGAAAGTCTGCATCAAAGCACTGTTCTAATATGTTGTTTGAGTGACCTAGTGTTCTGGACTCATTCACTGTTGCCTTTTCAAAGTTCTTGATCAATGAAAGTTTTGAAGATCATTTAAAAAGACCAAGATCTAGCAAAGATCTTTAACTAAGCAATGACAAATGGGTCAATAAAAGGGTTTGGAAAATCAGTCAAGGTGTGGAGAAACTGTCTGCTAAGGAAGTCTTGTTCAGTTATGAATGTTAAGATTGTACCACATGTTCTCTTGCTCAGATTTTGGATTGAAAATAGACCTGGTGGGAGAATATTTATTGCAACTTCCTCATATTTCGAGCATGCTCACATTTTCCAAACTTTTTCTTGACTGTTTCCCTTCTCTGCTTCTTTTTCCAGTTTTTTTTTTTAAATTCTTGTTACTGAATAATCTTCCATCATAAATTATTGCAGCAGATTGTGGGGCACAGAACAAGCAGGCCTACAT
The DNA here is from genome assembly GCF_032191835.1 of Heteronotia binoei. NCBI lineage: Eukaryota > Metazoa > Chordata > Lepidosauria > Squamata > Gekkonidae > Heteronotia > Heteronotia binoei. The sequence goes on along the minus strand of NC_083224.1, from coordinate 49,824,409 downwards.
AGCAAATCAGTTTTGTGTGATACCACTAAAGACATGTGAAGTCAATACAGAGTAAGGACATTCCTTGAATAGGTGAAATATTTCACCATCTTTGGGGTTAATCTCTGAACAAATCACCAAAGGGAAGCACTTTTCTACAGGGCTTTCTTTGTAGAAAAAGCCCAACAGAAACTCATTTGCATATTAGGCCACAGCCACTGATGCCAAGCCAGCCGGAACTGCATTGCTGTGCATTCCTGCTAAAAAAAGCCCCACTTTTCTACATTGTTTAACAAATATACCAGTATTTTGTATTTTGAAGTGCTATAAAAATAATCTATAGCATATATGCTTCAGAGTTCCAGCGTCATGTTAATAGGGTATATGAACCTTTATGGAGCCCCTGGAACAGAACTTCATTTATTATAATGTATTTCCCACCTTTCCTATTAGCCCAAAACAACTTAAACTCATGGCCATAAGAGTTAAACCCCCCCCAGGTAAATAGCACACTCGGAAAATGCAACAAATGAACAAGTCTGAACAACAAATCGATTGCCTATCAAAAACAGTTCAAGTCTCAGGGTTCAAGTCTCAGGGCAAGGTTTTAGCTGTGGCAATGGCTGGACAGGTTGGTTAATAGTCATTAATAAATATGGTTGTGTTACTCCACTTGCTTGTGGGGTTTCAACAGCATAACACTGCCTGTTTCTGCTTCCAAGCTTTTTAAATATTCTCACTTTGCCCTCTGTGTGGGAGCTACTATTAATAACTGTTGGAAAAGAAAGAGTTGCTAAGCTAATAGACAGATACATGTAGTAGAGATGGAGGAGAGATTTACAGAAGCCAGATTTGGAGGCATGTGAATGCTGACCTTTGCAATGTCTGAGTGCAATGTCCTTCGAGGAACAGAGAGTAATGTATCCTGACAGTTCCAAAAACCACATTTTTTAATATGTTGAAACAATGTTCAGTCTCTCATTGGCTATTCATATTAAATGCCCTTTCTTTATACTGCACATCACCAGACCTCATATTCTTACATGAGGTCAGAGAAGTGTGACCCTATGTGACTCAGTGACATTATTAGTGTAAGGTGGCACCAGAAGTTACCCTTGTCTAGGGCCAGCCCTGACTGACTGATTGGCTTATTCTTTATTTAAACAACTGGTGTGGACCAATGCACAGAAACAGCTTATGTTTGTGGGAGGGACTAGAACTTCCATTGGGCTGTGTGAGAATGTATATGAACGAAGTGCATTGTACTCACTGTTTGAAACTAACCTGATGGCCATGCTTGAGTGGCTCACAAAAAGCCAAACTGTTCAATGAAAAAATGACTCCTAACTTGCAGCTAGAGAGCAAAACATGAGCAGAACCAGCTGGTATTTGACTATCTCTAGTTGCAACAGGGTACATTGAAACAGATGCTAGGCTGAATGAAATTAAGGACTTCTTTTCTTGTTCCTGCTCCCCATCCCATGGCTCTACCTATCCTTAAGGCATATCCCCTACTGCATACAGAGGAGGCAAGCCAAAAATAGTATAAATTTATTAAAGAGGGAGAGAACTGAATAAGGAAAGAAGGCAATGGATGCAAGAGAATAGGCTATAAAATAGGGCAGATGAGAATAAATTCTGTTGATCAAGAATGAACTGATAAAACCTTTGGAGCCATTGTGCAGCTACAAACTTATTTTTTTTTAAGGTGAAAAGCAGGATTTCAAAAAGGGACATGACATTTTTCTAAGGCAACATTGCTTCTCTATGTCAATTTCCTAATGCCTATTGTAGGGTTGCCAACTCCAGGTTAGGAAATTCCTGAAGATTTGGGGGTTGTCTGGGAGGCAGGAGTTCAAAGAGGAAAGGGCCTCAGCCATGGACTCCAGAGTATAATGTCATGGAGTCCAGTCTCCAAACCAGCCATTTCTTCTTGGGAAACTGATCTTTGTTGTCTGGAAAGCAATTGTAATTCCAGGACATCTTCTAACCACATCTGGAGGTTGACATGACAGTTGGTTCGGCATGCAAGATTAAACTGGAAGCAGCCTGGATTCTTCATCAGGGCAAAACTTTTTAATACTGTAAACATTTTGCTAAGCTTGAACTTCAACTCTTGATACTTCTTCTTTTTTCTTCTTAGAAGCCTATGCCTCACAGTCCTGCCTCTCACCACTAAATATGAAGCTGCTTGAAGAGGAAACATGGGCTTCAGTGCTGTGTGGGAGGATTAGAGTTTGCTTTTAATAGCTTTGAGTTTAAAGCAGCTGGAGAATAGAAGGAGGAGATCTGATTCCAAGAGAAGAAATATGATAATTGGGGGCCAGGGGGAATTGGGGAGAGCCTTGGCCAAATTGGAAATTACCTTTTGGTGCTCTTTTGCTGTAATCCCTGCAATTCCAATTATAGCAGAAAGATAAACTGTTTGACGATGTCTTACGACGTCTTGCCTTGTACATGACTTAATCCATCCAATAAGTCTTAATGAAATCATTATTCTTATGATGTCTAATTATAGTTTTTCAGGCTTCTAAGCCCAGCGAAGTATAAAGAATGGTATTGAACTCACTGCTAAATGGGGAATAAAAGAACAGACTGAAGCTCAGCTACGACCATGCGTTGGAGGCTCTGCGTTGTACTTAATTCAGCAGGATGATTTGATGCATGACACATATCAGGGGATGGAGACAGGAGCTGGTTTTGTGTATGAGGAAAAGTCGATTGCTAGATTTGGCTGGAGCTGATCTGCAGCTGTTTTGTAAGACAATCTGCTCTTACAGATGACAGGCTGTGCACAGCTTTGTTTCATGGCCTTCCTAATCAATTATCAATCATCCAAGACAGAGATGATTAGCACTGGCTCAGAAGAGAGTCCAATAAAACTTCATTAAAAAATAAGATATGAAGAGTTCCATATTCTACTGTGTTGGAAGTGAAGAGGCCAGGGAGAATTCCCAAGACAGTAGACACAACTGCATGTTTATCTCTCCTAGGAAGATGGGACACCTCTAAACTGTTCTAACCATCTCATGCTGCACCAGCTCACAGATAGCTGAACTAGACCAGCACCCAGAAAAAAAAACTTCCTAATGAAGATTCTGAAGGAAGGTTGTAGAAAGTGTTAGGGAATGTATGGTATTATGGGGAAGGTTCAAAGTGTTGTCTTTCTTGGTGCTTGATTGCATTGCTTCATAATAATCTACACTAACACATTAATCTTTTAATGTGATCATATGATGTGCTCATTTCATGATCAACCAGTAATTATGAGAAAACTAAATCTGATTTCCAAACAGGTTATATGTAAAAATCAAACTATCTTTAGTATAATTGAATGGAGTCTATAGTGTGTTCGTGTGTGTGGTGGGGGAGAATGTACATACCTATGCAGTCCCAACAATAAAAGGACATGGTTAACTCATAAATTCATTAATGATATCACAATTTCTCTCAAGTTGCAGATTAACCAGATCTCTTCCAGTCTTACTGGCTCCACTTCCAGCCACTACTTTCCATATCAAGACATAAGAAGTCTCCCATTCTGTACACACAAGACAGCTCTATCACATGACCCTTTGCTCCTGACTTATCTGTCCTTATTTGGAAACCGACATTTAGACAGATGATTCCTCAAGGCTGTCTAAATCAGAAAATTAATGCCTATGGCTAGACTGCATGATAGAAGTCTCAGTCTCTAAAAACTGGCAGAGAACATCAGGGGAGGGGAGACTGTCTTTGAGTATCAAAGGTTTCCTCCAATATTCCTGCTGCTAGCCATGACCTTATCAAAAATTGCTAATGATCTGGTGATTGCATTTTATTTCAAAGGCATCCATTTATCTGCTTCTGCCTTCCAGTCTGTTGGCACCTAATATCTGTCCTGGAGGTTCTGTCATTTGCTGTTGACTAAATGCTGTAGCTATTGTTCCTGATTTTCAAAATACCTATATGTCCACCATTCTGCTCTAAAACAACTTCCTGAAGTCCTTCCACTATTGTACTGGAAGCATGTAACTAGGGAATTTGCAATGCATTTTTTTAAAAAGTTACTGCATCTGATTTTCATTACCATATGTGTATCCTACCCTTTTCCAAAAGTGTTCACAGCAGTTTAGTTTAGTTTTTTAGTTTTTGTTTTTTTTAACTACCCTGCAAGGCAGGCTGAACAGAACAGTAAAGAAGGCCAACCAAGGAGACAAATCCCTGCTATTGTGCTATCATTTTAGTTTCAGGAAACATACACAATACTGTAAAACTATTTGATTCATGGATAGATACATAGATGATAGATAGATCCAGGTGGGTAGCTGTGTTGGTCTGAAGCAAAAGAATAAAGTAAGAGTCCAGTAGCACCTTTAGATTAGGTTTGCCAATCCCCAGTTGGGGGCAGGGGATCCCCTGGTTTAGAGGCCCTGTCCCACTTCAGAGTTATAGGAAAGAGGAGGGGGAGGAAATGTCTATTGGGCACTCCATTGTACCCTATGGAGGCTGATTCCCACATAGGGTAAAATGGAGAATTGATCTGTGTGTATCTGGAGGGGCTTTTTTTTTAGTTAGAGGCATACCATCCAGTGCCTTTCCTCAAAATACCGCCCCCCAAGTTTCAAAAAGATTGGATCAAGGGGTCCAATTCTATGAGCCCCAAAAGAAGATGCCCTTATCCTTCATTATTTCCAAATGGAGGGAGGGCGTTTAAAAGGTGTGTGGTCCATTTAAATGTGATGCCATAACTCCTTTTGGAATTCAATTGTGCTTCTCACACTCTTGCTTCTGGCACCACCTCCAAAATCCCTGAATACTTTTTGAGTCAGACCTGGTAACAGATAGATAGATAGATAGATAGATAGATAGATAGATAGATAGATAGATAGATAGATAGATAGATAGATAGATAGATAGATAGATAGATAGATAGATAGATAGATAGATAGATAGATAGATATGTGTGTGTGAAATATAAGACAATCAATTCTAGATTTAATAATCCATGTCTAGAATCAGCCTTTGTATTCTGTGTACCTATACAGGAATGTGGGTGGTCCTTGGGAAGATTGGGGCCACTAGACCTACATGGAGTTATATATGGGCTTTCTAGAGCCAGTAACTACAGTTCTGTTGTAGTGTATGTGTTTTCAATCCAAAGGTGCAAGGACTACATGTACAGGAGAATGCAGGATGATCCAATGCACAGAGTACACTAATATATAGATACATAGATGATAGATAGATCCAGGTGGGTAGCTGTGTTGGTCTGAAGCAAAAAAAATAAAGTAAGAGTCCAGTAGCACCTTTAGATTAGGTTTGTCAATCCCCAGTTGGGGGCAGGGGATCCTCTGGTTTGGAGGCCCTGTCCCAATTCAGGGTTATAGGAAAGAGGAGGGGGAGGAACTAATACACTAATGCACAGAGTATGGGAAACAAACAGGAGGAACTGGAAGTCCTAATAAAGGAAGGAGACTATGACAAAATAGGCCTTACTGAAACTTGGTGGGATGACACTCACAACTGGAATATTAGGATTCAGGGGTACAATATTTAAAAGGGACAGGCAAATGAGAAAGGGCAGAGGCGTAGCAGTATATGTGAAGGAGGTATATACTTGTGAGGAAATATGTGAATCTGAGAATGGCAGCTCAGTTGAGAGTCTCTGGGTAAAAATAAAAGGAGTAAGAAATAACAGTAATATTATTGTGGGGGTCTGTTATAGACCACCAAGTCAGGCAGAGGACTTGGATGAGATACTTCTACAGCAAATTGCAAAGTTTTCCAAGAGAAGGGATACTGTGATCATGGGAGATTTCAATTACCCGGACATCTGTTGGAAGTCCAACTCTGCTAAAAATGAAAAGTCAGATAGATTCCTGACTTTTCTTGCTGACAACTTCCTTTTCTAGAAAGTGAAGAAGGAAACAAGGGGATCTGCTATCTTGGATTTGATTCTCACCAAAAAGGAAGAATTGATTGAAGAAGTGGAAATAGTGGGCACCCTGAGCAGTAGTGACCATGTGATTTTGAAATTTACAGTCTTAGGGAAGGGAAAAACTATACATAGGCAGACTTATAGACTGAACTTCAGAAAGGCAAACTTTGATAAACTTAGGACTATGCTGAGTAAAAGCCCATGGTCAGAAATACTTAGGAGGAAGGGGGTTCAGGAGGGGTGGGAGTTTCATAAAAGCAAAATACTGAAAGTGCAATTGCAGACGATTCCTGTGAGAAGAAAAAATGGAAAAAGCCTAAAGAAGCCAAAGTGGCTCCATAAGCAGCTCTCTAAAGACCTGAGAAATAAAAGATACTCCTTTAGGAATTGGAAGGAGGGCCTTATAACCAAGGATGAATTTAAACAAATCACCAGTGCTTGTAGAGAAAAAGTTAGGAAAGCTAAAGCTCAGTATGAGCTTAGGCTGGCCAAAGATGCTAAAAACAACAAAAAAGGGTTCTTTTCTTATATTCAGAGTAAGAAAAAGAGCAAGGATATGGTGGGCCCATTGCGAGGGCAAGGAAGTGAAATTGTAACGGGTAATGAAGAGAAAGCGGAACTGCTCAATTCCTACTTTTCCTCAGTCTTCTCTTCTGAGGGAAATGGTGCTCAACATGGCAAAAACAGAACATATAAGGAGGGTATGAAGTTCCAACCTAGGATCAGTGTAGGGGTAGTACATAAACACCTAGTTTCTTTAAATGAAACTAAGTTCTCAGGGCTAGATGAATTGCATTCAAGGGTTCTAAAAGAGCTTGCAAATGTAATTTTTGAGCCTCTGGCTATTATTTTTGAGAATTCTTGGAGAACAGAAGAGGTGTCTGAAGATTGGAGGCGGCCAAATGTTGTCCTCATCTTCAAGAAGGGGAAAAAAGAGGATCCAGGTAACTACTGATTTGTCAGCTTGATGTCTATACCTGGAAAAATTTTAGAACAAATCATCAAACAGTCAGTCCTGGAACATTTAGAAAGAATGGATGTGATTACTAAGAGCCAGCATGGTTTTCTCAAGAACAAGTCATGTCAGACTAACCTGATCTCTTTTTTTGAGAAAGTGACTACCTTGCTGGATCAGGGGAATGCTGTAGACATCGTTTATATTGATTTCAGTAAGGCTTTTGATAAGGTTCCACATACTATCCTTGTTGACAAGTTGGTAAAATGTGGTTTGGATCCTGTTACCATTAGGTGGATGTGTAACTGGTTGACAGATCGCACCCAAAGAGTGCTCTTGGAGAGGAGTGACAAGAGAAGTGCCTCAAAGATCTGTCCTGGGACCTGTTTTGTTTGACATCTTATCAATTATTTGGATGAAGGAATAGAGGGAATGCTTATTACATTTGCAGATGATACTAAAGTGGGAGGGGTTGCAAACACAGAAGAAGACAGAAACAGGATCCAGGATGACCTTGACAGGCTGGAAAACTGGGCTAAAATCAATACAATGAATTTTAATGGGGATAAATGTAAAGTTCTGCATTTAGGTAGGAAAAATCCAATGCATGGTTATAGGATGGGGGAGCCTTGTCTTAGCAATAGTTTGTGCGAAAAGGATCAAGGTCTTAGTGGATCATACACTGAACATGAGTCAACAGTGTGATGCAGTGGCTAAAAAGGCAAATGCAATTTTGGGCTGTATCAATAGAAGTATAGTGTCCAGATCACGTGATGTGATGGTATCGCTTTACTCTACTCTGGTAAGACCTCACCTGGAGTATTGTGCTCAGTTTTGGGCACCACATTTTAAGAAGGATATAGACAACCTAGAACGAGTCCAGAGCAGGGCAGCGAAGATGGTGAGGGGTCTGGAGACCAAGTCCTATGAGGAAAGGTTGAAGGAGCTGGGGATGTTTAGCCTGGAGAGGAGATGGCTGAGAGATGATATGATCACCATCTTCAAGTACTTGAAGAGCTGTCATATAGAGGATGGTGTGGAATTATTTTCTGTGGCCCTGGAATGGCTAGATGGCCATCTGACAGCAATGAAAATCCTGTGGATATAGAGGGGAGGTGTTTGTGATTTTCCTGCATTGTGCAGGGGGTTGGACTAGATGACCCTAGAGGTCCCTTCCAACTCTATGATTCTATGATTCTAAGTTTAGTCTTTTTAACACACACATACATACACACAATATATGATCATATGTTGGATCTAATGTTGGAAGCCGCCCTGAGCCACTTGTGGGAAGGGCGGGATATAAATTCTAAATTCTAAATAAAAAAAATGAATATATGTCAGCTAAATGTTGGTTCAGTTTAATAGATATCATGTTACTTATAAAAGCTTAACAAACTTGGGACTTGTCAGACCCTTAAGGGAAGCATTTTTTTTCCCTTTTATAACTACAAGAGTCAGCTTGGCATGCTGGTTAAAAGCGTTTGCCTGGGATCTGCAAAACCCAGGTTCACTCTACCATGAAGCTTGCTGGGTAACCTTGGAGGGTAACTCTGTCAGCTGAACCTAGCTCAGATGATTGTTGTGAGATTTAAGTGGAGATGAAGACACCAGTGTACACTGCCCTGAGCTCTTTGGAGGAAAGGTAGGATAAAAATGTAGTATATAAGTAAATAAGAGTATAAAAGTAGTGTTAGCACAAGACAACATCCAACGAACTATACACTATTGAGCCCACATGGGTTCTAGATTTGTCCCCCCCCCCCAAAAAAAGCCCCTCTTTGTGTAATACCATAAGAAGACAAAGTGAAATTCCAAGGCAAAGAGATATCCTTCAGACTTTGGATCCTGCCTTCTAATTCCATTACAATACCATTTTTATAATCTAAACTCAATACAAAGGGGTTCAGCCCTGCCCTGGCCGGGCCACGAAAGTGGCTACGCGCCGCGGGGCCGGCCTTTGCATCCCCAGAAGGATGTAGGCTGAACGAAGCTTCCCGGGCATCCAGGTGCTTCAGTTGGGTGGAGCTCGGGCTATTTATAACCTTCGCCCCGCCTGTCCCTACGCAGTTCGTAGGGAGCTCTCGGCCCACCCACGCACCCTGCAGTAGTACAGGTTTGTACTGGTCATCTTATTGGGGGCCAAGTAGGAATTTTTTCACTTTCACCTGATTGGCTGTGGTGAGGTGTTTTTTGCTTACCTTGTACTGCAAGCAGTGGTGTGGCAGTTAGGTAGGTAGGTTAATTTGGTCACTTGGCAGAAGGAGCAAGGGGTTTATACCTTGCCGGTGAGAACCCAGGCCTATGCACCTGTTGAGTGCAGTCGATCTGCAGGAACGGCAGATGGGCTTTACGGCTTAATGTCATATAATGCGGATCGTATTCATGCCTCCCCTTAGTCGCTTACTTCTGGGGATTGAGGCTGATGTGTAAGGGGAGGGCAGTCGTGGTCTGCCGACCTGGCACTAGCCACAGTTGTATGGCTCGTGCTGGAGGCAGGGTGGCTCGCCCATTGTTGGACTTGGCGGGGTCAGTGGAAGACCCCAGGGCTTGTCCAACAGTTGTTTTACCTTGCTGTGTTTAGTTGTGAAGTTAATAAAGTGGCCTGTTTTCCCCAATTATCTGTGTCAGCCTCTTTATTCCGACTGGGGGGTGCAATTGCAGTTCCTTCAACTCTTGTACAGATATTTCAAAAGTGGAGTGTAACACTTTCTATGTAGAATTCCTCAGACTAGGCCTTCCTTTCAGCTATACAGCTATTTTTGTGAAGGCTTTCTGAATATTTATTTATTTAATTTAGCAGATTTATATTCTGCCCTTTCCCATGATGGACTCAGGACAGATTACAGGCATAATAAAACAGTTAAAACCACAATAAAATAATAAAAGTCAAACACAAGCGCAACAAGATAAAATACAGCATAGGCGGTGTGGGCACATTTTACAGATTAAAACATAAATGTCATAGATGTCGGCCTAAAAACTAATAGTCAAGATGGTGAATTAATAGGTCATGGTAGGGGAGGACAATGAGAAGGTATAGGCAGTGAAATGAGGATGCCCACTTGCCTCAACCAAAAGCCTGACAGAATAGCTCTGTCTTGCAGGCCCTATGGAATGGTAGTAAATCTGGATCTCCATGGGGAGCTGATTCCACCAGGTCAGAGCCAGGGCTGAAAAAGCCCTGGCTCTGGTCGAGGCAAGCTGAATGTCCTTTGGGCCAGGGATGCCCAAAAGATGTTGGTTGACTTATCGTAGTAATCTCTGGGGCTCATATAGGGAGAGGCATTCCCGCAAGTATGTTGGACCCAGGCCACATAAGGCTTTGAATGTCAGTACTATGCAGGAGACAACTAATAATTTTGATAGCATGATAACCTAATAATTTTGATAGCCTCATCTGAAAGTCAGTCAGTCTCAAGGGACTATGTGCATTGCTGAATGAAGCATCTGGACCTAAAATGCCTGCATGTGAACCTCAGACCATTTCAGACAGATGTGAGAGGCCAGCCTTTGTCATAGATTTTCTTGGCTTTCTCAGCTTTCTGTAAAATGATGATGATCTTTATTTGCCTCGGATTGTTGCTGGGAGGGATTGATGAATTAATTGCTTGTAAATCACTTTGAAGATGAGAAATACCTTGCAAGTACACACTGTTGCATGTTACTGTTTAGACCTCAAGTGTTATTAAGGCTTCCTTTCTTGGCTGAATAATTTTTCTGTGAGTTAATTGAAATACTCAAGACCTGCAGAATGCAGATTTCACCACTTCCCATCACAACTCCTCTATAAGCTTTGACAAGATCGGCATGCTTCATTATCCTCTTCTTATTGAAGTGAGATTGTCAGAAAGAATAATGAAGCCTGTGATCCTAATCATGCTGGCACAGAGGAAAGGTCTGCTGAAGTCATTGTGATTCCTTCCCCAAAAGAGTGAATTTCACACAGTGGGAAAGAAAAGGGATGAATTTGATCTCCAGCTCCTGCTCGTCTAAGCAGTAGATTGCTGGTATCAAATGCTAAGTCCTGATGATGGTGCAGGTCACACAAGGGGAAGTGTGCTATTTTGGGGAGAAGACAGGGTGATACTGATACAGGCAGCATTTCTTTCTACGGTGGCCATTCATAGAATCATAGAGTTGGAAAGGACCTCTAGGGTCATTTAGTCCAACCACAATGCAGGAAACCCACAAACACCTCCCCCTAAAATCACAGGATCTTCATTGCTGTCAGATGGCCATCTAGCCTCTCTTTAAAACCCTCTGAGGAAGGAGAGCCCACCACCTCCCGAGGAAGCCTGTTCCACTGAGGAATCACTCTAACGGTCAGGAAGTTCTTCCTAATGCTGAGCCGGAACCTCTTTTGATTTATTTTCAACCCATTGGTTCTGGTCCGACCTTCTGGGGCCACAGAAAACAATTCCACACCATCCTCTATATGACACCCTTCAAGTACTTGAAGATGGTGATCATATCACCTCTCAGCTGCCTCCTCTCCAGGCTAAACATCCCCAGCTCCTTCAACCTGTTTTCATAGGACTTGGTCTCCAGACCCCTCACAGTCACCCTCCTTTGGACCCGTTCCAGCTTGTCTATATCCTTCTTAAAATGTGGTGCCCAAAACTGAACACAATACTCCAGGTGAGGTCTTACCAAAGCAGAGTAAAGTGATACCATCACATCACATGATCTGGACACTATACTTCTGTTTACACAGCCCCAAACTGCATTTGCCTTTTTAGCCACCGCTCAGCACTGTTGACTCATGTTCAGCATTTTACCTATTTTACTCATTCACAGCTGCTCTTTACCTATCCAGAAGACAGAACTGCATGACTGCCAAGCCTGAGCAGCTTGCACAGGAGAAAGCTCATACCCTGAAAACTTGGTCGGTCTTTAAGATGTTATGCATTGAATGTGAATCTAGATGAAGTAAAAGAAATTCTTAAATATACTTGGCATTTTAGATAAACAGTTGAAAGATCTAAAGAAGTTTTCTCTATTTCTTTTTTTTTTTTGGAAGGTACTGTCTTTGGAAGGTACTGTCTTTTGGAAGGTACTGTCTGATTTCTTCCAGGGAAGCAGCATATATGTAGAAATGTGCAATCTGGATGCAGCACAATGTGGCTGTGGCAATTCAAATTATCAGTGACTCCGAGGGTGAAAAACTGATCTATATGCAACAGATATAATTAAAGCCAGTTAATTGTTGTTTGAATTATTTTTCATTAGTTACCTCGATCATTTTCCAGAAAGATGGAATATAAAAGTTCAAAATAAATAAATAACAGTTAAATATATGTAAATCTTTACATTTCTATAGTCTTGCAGTGCTGCTTGAGAATTGCATGTAAGGGCTGGGTTTGGACAATTTAGAGGGGTTTGGACAGTTTTCCCCATGACTGGTTGTTGCCTTGGTTGGTATCACTGGCAATTTTTTTTAAAGAAAAAAATGGTTAGTTCATTGTTCACAAGTGGATTTCCCCCCTCCACAAACAAGTGGTCAGAGTTGGAGTTTGGTGATTTTATTCACCAAGAGCCAAACTTGTGATTTCCTTTTTCTAATGGTTACATTTTGAATGCCCTGATCAAGTTACTATGTTTGTTTGTTTTTTTCTATTCAGGACTGGAATAACTGGGAATACCAATGTTTTCCAGCTCCCCGATACCCTAATTTAAAAAAATTGATTTTTTTTTGTGCCTGTTCCTAGTTGAGTATAAACACTTGATGACTCCTAGCCCAGCCTAGCCTCTAGGCAACACTTTTTTCTTGTGTATTCAGGGCTTTTTCTGTAGCAGGAACTCATTTACATATTAGGCTACACTCCCAAGATGTAGCCAATCCTCCAAGAACTTACAGGGTTCTTCTTACAGGGCCTATTGTAAGTTCTTGGCAAATTGGCTACTTCGGGGTGGGGGGTGTAGACTAATATGCAAAGAAGCTCCTGCTACACAAAAAGCCCTGAGTGTGTTGCTCTCCAAGTGTTTTATTTTTCCTCCTTGTTCCTTCACTAACTGTTTACTGTCTACCCAAGACTCAGAGGCACATTTAATGTTCCATGACACATGTAGTTCTTCCATTACCCCTTTATTGGGACAACTGGAAGTGCTTTCCAGGCCATGATTTTAGGGGTTCAATTTACATTTTTAGTACTGTTTGTTGAACTACTTCACACTTGGGCTCCTTTTCAAATGCAATCTTTAATTCATGTTTATGTTTCAGCTCATCCAAATCTGTTTTTGCTAGCAGATTTATTGTTAGTATCATCCTTAGCGTACAGCAAAGTTATTTAAAGGAGACTGTTTTTTTCTCTCTCACTTAACACCAACCCAACCCAAGAGAGCTTTTCCAGTAAAATGAATAACAAAATCGTACTACTGAGAAACTCCAGAGAAAGGTCACCACTGTCCTGAGCCCTGTTGCCCTGCGATCCCCTCTAGAGAGTGCCATACAGCCAGACCCTAGAAGGCTGGCTAAAACAACCAGCCCCCAAACTAGTTGGTTCTGTGCTTGGGGGTGGCCAGGAAAGCAGGAAGTCAATCCATGGAGGCCTATAAAGGCATCTGGTAAAACAATGAGAGGAAGATGTGAGGTAAGATGAATGAGCTAAGCCTACTGGTGAGAATGATGTTCATTAATACATGAGGCTACTTTATACAGAATCAGACCCTTAGTCCACATATCAGATAAAGAATGTCCTCTGCTGAGAAAAAATGATGGACATAGAGGGGGGGGGGCTGTAAATGGTGCTGTCAAAAGACAATATAATGCATGAGGGATTGCCTGATATTTCAACCATGGTAATATTTAATAAAACTCTTGTAGTATGGGAGGAACCCATAATCATCATTCATTTCTAAACTGATAGCATCACATTCTAATTCGCCATTTGCAGGCTGGAATCTTCCTGTGAGTTCTTTTGTTGAATAATGGTGACTAAGGTCAGGCACAGGGGCTTCTAGGAGACTGAAATATTTTCTCCACTGGCTTCCTAATCTGAATGTCAAGCTTGTGTCCATTTATTATTTTGTGAAGAAACTGACCTTTTTGTTCTACATAAAGAGCAAAAAAGGTATTGTTGGAACAGGAGGATGAGAAGATGAATGAGTCCCTAATGATATGACCAATATTTTTTTTAAGTTCTGTAACAACATTGCCTGAGTAGCTGAGTAGCTGTCGGGATAGAATTGAAGGGTCCACTTTCTGGGTTTACTCCATTCAGACTTAAGTTCATAGTATTTATTTATTTATTTATTTTATGATTTATATCCCGCCACATAGGCCAGCTAATATTGAGAATGACCAACAAGCTGCATTACTGTCAAGTACAATAAATTACCTATAGAGGGTCCTCTCCCCTCACCATATTCATAACTACTGATGATTGGTTTATACTCTTTACATGATGATGTGTATCACTAACTTGTTTTAATTTATCTAATGTAAGTATAGATACTGTCATTATCCATGGAAATTAATCTTTTGTTTGAAGGAAAAGGGATAGATGGAAAGAAAAGAAGATCCAATTAAAAGATAGGACATATGCTATATCTAAGTTTTTATGCAGTTATCTGTTACCAAACATCCATCAGTTAGCTGCCACTTTTTAAAAGTTGAGTGGATGGAAGCCATATACTTTTCAAAATGGAAATCAGTGCAGTGGCTGTACTTTTGGGATTGGCTTTTTATCTGACTCAAATATGTCAATGGAGTCTTTGGACAGGGAACAGGTGACCAGCCACAGTGGTGGATTACATAAGGACAAATGAAATACAATTCAATGAAGACAAAGAGAACTTATTTATTTAACCATTTTCCCCAGCTGTTTTTTTCCACTGAAATGCACATTAAAAGGTATATGATAAAAGATATCATAAGAGCAGTCAGAAGCAATAAAATCAATAAAGTTAACAAAATAGCAATAAAAAGCAGAGAAGTAAGATAAGCTCAATAAAATCCAAACAGCATAAAATCAGTAAAAGTCTTTGACAACAAAACAGTTTTTAATGTATATTTCAACAAATCAGTGTTAGTGCTTCATGAATTTGTCTGAAATTCCACTGAAAATGCACTTTCTACAGTCACAACTTACAGGATATCATATGGCAGGGGATAAAAAGAAGTGACTCCAATGAAGTGACTCAAGAAATCACAGGTTCATACAGGAAAAGAAAGCACTTTACTACTGTGCTCCCAACCTATTTAAGAGTTTAAAGATCAAGGAAATGTACACCTAGAGAATTCCACTACTTTCTCTAGTTAAGTTATAAAAGAAAAATTGGATTCTTTCTTTCTTTCGCTCTTTCGCTCTTTCTTTCGCTCTTTCGCTCTTTCTTTCTTTTGCTCTTTTTTTCATTCTGTCCTGTCTGTCCTGACTTTCTATCTTACAGAACTCAAGATGGCTCATAACATAAAACATTAAAATACACAAAAACAAAATGCGATGAATTTTAATCACATTCTAACTCACCACAGTACTATAGTGGTTTCACGAAGATGTTAAGTAACATATTGAATAAAATAAGAGTTCTGTGAAACTACATATCACACAAGTGCTATAATGCTAAGTTTTCTGCTACCTATCTGCCAGTTACGTTGTACACCCTATTTCTTGTTATTGTTCAGTTGCATAGTCACGTCCGACTCTTTGTGGCCCCATGGACCAAGTCATGCCGGGCCCTCCTGTCTTCCATCATCCTCTGAAGTCCGCTCATGCTAGTTACATGAAGCCATCTCATCTTTTGCTGGCCCCTTCTTCTTTTGCCTTCTGCCCAGCTTTAGGGTCTTCTCCAGTGAGTGCTCCCTTCTCATTTGGTGGCCAAAGTATTTGAGCTTCTGCTTCAGCATCTGACCTTCCAGGGAACAGTCAGGGATGCCCTATACCCAATCCAAACTGACAGGTTAGAATAATACCCTTGTGAAGAAATCAGAAAAAAAACTAAGAGAGTTGCATTATTGATCCCAGCAGTATTCTCTATGGTGCACAATCATTTCCAAATGTATAAAAAAGAAACAAAATATCTGCCCTCCCTTCCCTACTACCTTCTCTTCCTCTTCAATTTCTCTCCAACTCTCTAAGAACAGAATCTATTCTTTAAGAGTACCTTTGGCTAGAATCAATATTGAAATGTCTATAGATAACTTGTACCATCAAAATAGTTTCAGGATTTGAATCACTAGCAATTGTTTAAGCACTTTACTTTAAAAGGGAAGACTTTACTCTAAAAATGATCATCCAGGTTGTTCTTAACTAGAGAGTCTGTTCCCTCCAGGACAGTGCTGCTGGAGACTATTGTGTCAATGCAATAGAAGTGGGGGAAAGCTTCTTTTTTGCAACTATCACTGCTGACATAAGGGCTGTAAAAATGGCTCCTGTTGCAATCTACCCATTGGTTTAACAACCCCAAGCTCTCTGACATACCAAAAAGTCAAATATATAGAAAAGGTGCTAAGGAGTGTTTGTGCCTCAGCCCAGGAAATCTCTGTTTTCTATAGCTGGATCAAGACCTAGCTGGTTCTGCAGAGAAACAGCATTGCTGCTATTAACAGAAAATGGATTGTGACAAATCCCTCCCCTCACAGGCAATCCTGCTGAGAATACATGGGTTCATACTCCATTTTAACCATCAGATTTGGAAATATGACCTTGGATAACTGGGTTACGGCAATCACCCAAAAGTTCATTCTACCAATTGGTTCAGCAGTTGCTTTCTTGGAAGAAAGGAAAGTAATGTGCAGCTTTGCTACTACCATCATACACGCATTAGCAAAATCTCATTTATTTACAAAATGTATAACCTACATTTCGACCTTCATCAGGGTGACCAAGGTTGCCAACATGTTAAAAGCATTTATAATTTCAAAAAGTCTTTAAACAATTAGAACAAAACAAAACATATTATTAAAACAAAACCAAGATAAAACACACATACTAAAACATAAACATCACAATTAAAACACAGGACAGGAAGGAGGGCTAATTGAGGGAAAGGCAGGAAAGAAGCCTTTGCCCTGTGGTTGAAGATGGCAACAGAAAGGGATAGGTGAGATTCTCTGGGGAGAGAATTCCAAAGATTTTGTGCCAAGACCAAGAAGGCCCTCTCCTGGGTTGCAACTGTTATGAGACTACTGCAGTACACTTAACATGAAGCAGCCCTGAAGACAGTTCAGAAATTGCGATTAGTCCAGAATCATTATTAATTGGTGCTTGCTGATGGGGCCATATTGTCTGTGTCAAGAAAGGTTCACTGGCTGCTAATTAGTTCCTGAGGTAATTTCAAGTACTGTTGTCGACCTTTAAAATCATGATCAGATTGAGAACAGGATATAATGGAAAGCATTGTCTCCTGTATGAGAGCTTCCATGACTGTTAAGATATAAAGCTAAAGCCTTCCTTAACTGAAATAAATCTGCATCCACCTAATAGCAGGACACTTTGAGTAGCAGCAGTTTGATTATGGATGTCTTTCCATTATGATGCCTACAGGGTCATCACCTTATTAGCATCCTGAAAACAGACTTACACTGCAATTATAATAAGAGTTGCACCCTTCTAAGTCCATTGACTCCAGTGGATTTAGAAGGAAGTAATTCTATTTAGGGTTGCACTGTAAGGTTATACTGTTTCAGTGGGTCTGTTTTTTTCTCTTCATTTTCCATGACACATGTGTGAAGTCTTAAAATGTTTAAAACATTGTTTTCTTTTTTAAAAAATATTTTCTTTGTTACAATTTTATGGTTATAGTAATAAAACATTTGTGTGGAAATTCAGGGTACAGATAAGGAACAAAATAAAATATTACCTCAGTTTTTACTTTGGCTAATGAAATAAACTAAAGGCTTTGGGGGCTTTATTTCACATCTTAAATATGGTCATATAATTTATTATTTATTAGATTTTTATCCCACCCTTCCCTGCATGTAGGGCTTATATAACACTATGCAGGATACTCCTCACCACATATTATTTCTCAATAACCTCCTTAGAAAGTGTGATTGATTCCTGTTTTTCTCACCCTCCCACAGCATTAGATTGTAAATGTGAGCTTCTAAAAATCTGGGCTGCAGCAACAATGACATCCTGTGTAACCCTCTTACTTACAAGCCAAAAACCTGCTGGCTATAATTCTCCAACCTCAGTCATCAATCAGTCTGTTATTACTACAGCAAATAGGCCATTTGTCAACATCTAATGTGCTCACAATAAGGGTATGATGGATTATTCTTCAATTAAAAAAAAAGCAGTTGGATTGCATCAAGATTAAATCAGAGAATCCAAAACATCATGCCAGACTGTGATAATGGCCCCAAATCCAATAGTGTGAATGTCATCTGATGCAGAAATAGTCGTATCAGCTGAAATGATCTTTATGTTGTTGAATTAAATAGGTAATGCCTAAACAGAATATCCTAGAATAGCTATTAAGCATCCAAGGCATTCACCTGAAATTTTAGAAGGATTTTTAAGCAGAATGATCTGTTGTCAGAATTTTATTCTCCTTTCTATAGTTCAGAATATCAAGAAGAAACTTTAAAATTAGGACAACTGGCAGGGTGCTGCTAGGAAGATTGTTTTACACAGGAGATGATCCTTGGAGAAAGCTCTTATCAAAACAAGTGCTCCATGAATCTAGTCATATCTAAATACACTGTGTTGGCCCATTCCTGAGAAATGTCACTAGTAGATGCACCCATGCTGTCCATCATTGATGTGCTAATAAGAACATGAGAAGAAGTCTACTGGATCAGACCAGCTACCCCTGTAGTTCAGCATTCTGTCTCACACAGTGGCCAACCAGCTCCTCTGGAGAGCTAACAACAGGGCATAGATGCTGAGACCATCCCCTGATGTTGTCTCCTGGCACTGGAATTCAGAGGTTTAGTGCCTCTGAATGTGGAAGCTCTCCTCAGTCACCATGGCTAGTAGCCACTGTTAGACCTATCCTCCATTTTATTTTATTTTATTTTATTAGATTTATATCCTGCCCTCCCCATAGTGGGCTCAGATTTATCTAATCCCTTTTTAAAGTTATCTAATGTTAAATGCAAAGAGGTCAGCATGTGTTATACGTGCATTCAGATGCAACTAGCTCTGTGTGGAATGCTTATGAAGGTAAAGCCTGTCAGGGGAGGGTGGGATATAAATTTGAATGAATGAGTAAAGGGTTTGATTGATTGATTTAACCCATCTCCAGACTACATTCTCAGCCAAAAGGCTCCTGAGGCTTTACTTGTGAACTGAGGCTTCTATTATGCACACTACTGTAGTAAAAGAGAAGATCCAGGATTTTGCACAAGTGAGACTGGTCAAATATAGTCCAGGTTACAAATTAGCTCCATTGGATTGTTGTACCATTGAAAGTGGCATCCTGTAGAGCAGGATTGGTAATGTATTTGCCCTTAAAATATCAACATAATAATCATCATCACTTACCAGCAGCAACAATGCATATGGGACTTCACAGAGTTTAATAAGCAAAAAGCATCTGTGAAGATTTGCACTTCATCCTTGTGGTGACTCACCCACTGGCCATTTGTTCTGGGGAACAAATCTTTCCTGAAGGAATAGACTTGGCAAGCCAGACAAAGCTGATGTACCTTAAACTGCTTGAGAGCAGGTGTAGCCATATCTGGAAAGGTGCTAGCAGAGGCAAGGAAACAGATTTACTTCTTTAGGAGATATTAATTTACATGCATTAATACATATTCTCATCATTAAAAATAAGTGCTTAGCAGAAATAATCTTCTGTTATTGTTGAAAAACATATATCTAGCTTTCACTGCATTTTTGACTGTCCCCTTCAAAAAAATTAGACAGCCAGGTGTCAGAACTGTGGTTAGATCTGGAGGTTCCTCAGCAGCATGAAAAAAACAGAAAAATTACTTGGTTGGATCCTACAGAATATTTCCACTAATGGAAAGGAGGGCAATTTTCATCAATTTTCGTTTCCTGCTTCAGGAAAACTTTTCTGTCAGTGGAGATTTACCACAGTATCCAAGCCATTATAATTATATTATAGCAATGCGTGGGTAACCATGGTATTGGAGTAGGGTTGCCAATCTCCAAGTGGTACCTAGAGATCTCCTGCTATTACAATGAATCTCCAGACAACCAGGGTTAGTTCCCCTGAAGAAAATGGCTGCTTTGGAGGGTGAACTCTATGGCATTGGGGAGGGACGGTGGCTCAGTGGTAGAGCATCTGCTTGGTAAGCAGAAGGTCCCAGGAACAATCCCCGGCATCTCCAACTAAAAAGGCTCCAGGCAATAGGTGTGAAAAACCTCAGCTTGAGACTCTGGAGAGCCACTGCCAGTCTGAGTAGACAATACTGACTTTGATGAACCCAGGGTCTGATTCAGTATAAGGCAGCTTCATATGTTCATATATGTTCATTAAAGTATTTAAAATTTAAATGGCATTAAATCCCCTTCCCTCCCTAAGTTACACCACAGTAGTGGCATGCACCAGTATTTAAAGAAACTTGTCTCTTTAATTACCCTTCCTGGGCTGGCATAGGAAGGACCAGCGAGGTCAGGGCAGGCAAGAGTAAGGATTGTGGTGCACCAAGGGTGAATGGGGGTGGGTCTGGCATCCTCCAGGGGTGGGGACTCATCCATGGGGGGGCATCACCCCTAAATGCCTCCCATAACTATGGGGGGTACTCATGCATGCATAATATCAAGAGCACCCATACAGTAGATACCTTTCAAAGAGCCATTACAAAGTATTTCTAGAAACCCCGGGGGGGGGGGGATCAGGTATTTTAAGATCTTTTAAAATGCCAAATGTCCTACCATTTG
This sequence comes from Heteronotia binoei, assembly GCF_032191835.1. Taxonomy (NCBI): domain Eukaryota; kingdom Metazoa; phylum Chordata; class Lepidosauria; order Squamata; family Gekkonidae; genus Heteronotia; species Heteronotia binoei. The sequence goes on along the minus strand of NC_083224.1, from coordinate 49,803,756 downwards.
AATGCTGAGAATGTAGTTTTCTATCATGGGGGGGGGGGGGGTGAAGACAGTGGGTCGCAAAAAAAAATGTACAATCAATTTATTGATATCATCTTGGGATTAATTAGAAATACCATTTAACTAAAGAGTTCTTTCTGCTCTTCAGTTCTGTTACCTCTCCTGGCTGCATAACTTTTCATTTCTCAACTTACGACAAATCTTTTCTCCCTTGACTACAGCCCTTAATTTCTCTCCCTCCCTTTCCCATCTCTCTTTCTCTTAATGGCTTTACCGCTCAGTGCTTTGATTTATTCAGTATATAGAGCCTTTCTATAATTTTTATCATACCCTCTTGTTTGCATGCTCTTATTTAATTCTATAGAGACACTATACCTAATTAAGTTCCATTGTAGAGGCATTGAGTCTATTGGAATTCTCTAAGTGACTAATATACAGAAAACAAATGGTGAGAAATGAGAATTGGGATGGTGGCGGTGGCGGCAAAGAAATAAATAATGATGCCTAATAAGAAGTCATACAAAGATTGCAAAGCACTTTGCAAAGCCAGTCAGTTTTGAATATTATTCTAATGCAGGTGAGATTCAAATTAAATGGCAGAGGTGTGGTTGTTGCCCAGAATGCAAAATGTATGGAACACATAGTTCAGGTAGAGGGTTTTTTTGTTTTGTTTTTTAAAAACTGTGTCAAATATTTTTCATGTTCTAGTTTGATTTTCAAGTGAAAAAAAAATAAATACTGTGGGATAGACATCCCCTCCAATATGAAAACACCTCCTTAAATCATTGTTCCCTCCAACTGCTCTTTCTCAGGTAGGGTTGCCAGATTCATCTTGGGAAATTTCTGGAGATTTGGGGGTGGAGCCTTAGGAGGACAGGGAACTCAGTGGGGTACAATGCCACAGAGTCCACTCTCCAAAGCACCTATTTTCTCCAGGATAACTGATCTCTGTAGTCTGAAGATGAGCTGTAATTCCAAGGGAACTTCAGAGGGGTAATTCCAGGGGAACCTGGAAGCTGCAACACCTAGTCTCACCAAATTTTGTGTCACATTTTTCTTTCTTGGCAAAGCCAGTTTGAATATGATGTGAGTCAGGGTAGTGATTATGCATTATTATGTTGCAGCACAAAAGGTAGGCCTGGTGTCTATGACTGAGACCTGGTTGAAGAAGGGCAAGATGGCTACCTTGAAAGAACTAACTCCCCTGGGATATTTGGTCCTTCATCAGTCAAAAGGATGGAGGGGGGAGTACCAATACTCATTCAAGAGTCTTTCTCCTTTAGGCCAATCCTTACCCCAGATTCCCAGCACTGATTGTGTAGGCCTATCATGGGACTTTTTGACTATCTAGAACACTAGCAGATGCCGTGCTGGACATGTTGGAATTGGTACTGGGTTGGGCGCTGGAGTTCCCCAGACTAATTGTTCTGAGGGACTTCAACATTCATGCTGATGCTGCTGCCTTCTCACAGGCTATGGACCTAATGCCTTCCATGGCAGCCCTGAGCCTCTCTCAGATTGTATCAGGCTTCACATACTAAGTGGGTCACATGCTATATTTTATCTTTGGAATGGAGATAGAGGCGAATCTAGATACTATTGGTGCAGTGCCATGTCAGACCACTTTGTCCAGAAGGCCTGTCTGAGTATCCCAGCCGCTCCCTGCTTAGGCAGTGAGCTGATTTATGCTTAACCGTGGAGAGTAGTGGATTCAGTTATGAACATATATGAACTTCCTGTGTACAGCTATCTGTCCCTAATGTGTAAGGTTTTCTTGTGCTATATCAAGTCTCTATGAAGAGCACAGTGGGTCAGACAGCCAACCCTAGAATATTATATGTTAAATGTTAATAAATCAAACTGAGATCAATAGGGTTCAACCACATAAGTGAACACTTAAGGCACCCTAATTATGACTGCCCCAGTCGACTGTGGGGTCCTTCCTGTTGTCTCCCAGGTTCTGCTTTCTGGGATCCCTCACTGCTTGCAGGTGTCTTCAGCTTCCTGGGAACTGAACACCTTCTCTTTCCTCCCCAGCCAGTTTCAGAGACTCTCCTTTTATCCTCTTCTCCAATTCCAGCACCTCCCCTTCTAGCTTTTCTCCATCTACTCCCCATGAGCCAGAACCTCTTTCTTTCCATCTCCCTCATTCCTTCTTCCATCCTAGCCATCCCCTATATTATCCTCTGACAGGGGTTTTTTTGTAGCAGGAACTCATTTGCATATTAGGCTACACGCCCCTGATGAAGCCAATCCTTCAAGAGTTTGCAGGGCCCTTAGTACAGGGCCTACTATAAGCTCCAGGAAGATTGGCTACATCAGGGGTGTGTGGCCTAATATGCAAAGGAATTCCTTAACCCCTAGTTAGCCTATGCCTCACAAGGATAACTCATCCCCATTTGATTATTCTGAGTTAGAGGAAGCTGCTGCTGTGTTCCCTGGGTGCGAGGCTTCTCTAGAGTCCAAGATCCTGGGTACCTCCAAACACAGTGGCTGATTTCGCACTGACTTTTTACTGGCGCGACCACCCTCCTCACGCCGGCGGATCTGCAGGGATTTCGCACCAGAAGCGCCGGCGCAGCCAAAAGAGCCGGCTACTTCCGTCGCGAAACCCGCTCAAACGTTTTCCTGCTTCTTGGCGGTTTCCGTTTGAGCTGGTTTCGCGGCGGAAGTTGCCGGCTCTTTTGGCTGCGCCGGCGCTTCTGGTGCGAAATCCCTGCAGATCCGCCGGCGTGAGGAGGGTGGTCGCGCCAGTAAAAGGTCAGTGCGAAATCAGCCTACGTTTAATGAGATATAAGCACACTTTACTTTAATATCTCCAGGATCTAATTTAGAAGCTTTCAGGATCATAATCTTTGTACATCCAATGTTAAATATTGTATTACAATCATTTTGGATGGCTGTTTTCTATTTCAAAACATTTTGAATTTTGTAAAACCCTAATAAATGGAGGCTTTAATTCAGCCAAGTTGGGCACTGAATAGGTTTTATGTTTCTCCTTTTAACCTTTTAAAATTATTTTTCTGCTCAGCCCAGTCTCTTAATAATGCACAGTTTATGAGGAATGAAGGTGATGGACCATGGCAAAATGATAGTTATCTGGCAGTGAAGTGCATGAATTTAACCCTCCTTTTCCATGGCTATTCTTCTCACCAGAAGATGGCTTGCCCCCTCAGATTTTATGATAAAATCAAAGAAGCCCTACATAGTAACACAGCATTCTGAAAGTCACTGGTTTTGTAACTTTTGGGGAACCTGATCTCTTTTTTGTAATTTCAGGGACTTGATATCTTGCAATCATACTACAAAAGGAACTTTCACAGTGTGAACACTGAAGGAAGAGCACCTTGTGGTGACTTTTCCAAGTCAACAAAGACTATATGAGTTAGAATTTCTACCTCCTATATATTCATTTTTTCCCTAACCTGGTTAGCCCAGGCTAGTCTGATCTTGTCAGATCTCAGAAGGTAAGCAGAGTCAGTGCTGGTTAGTACTTGAATGAAGACCTCCTGGGAAGACTAAGATTGCTATGCAGAGGCAGGCAATGGGAAACCTACTCTTGCCTTCAGGGCCTCTCTGGGATCACTGCTAAGATGGTTGAGAGTTAACAGCATTTTAAACCACCACCGTATATTCTCTTTGCAAGAAATACATACATTTTCTGGACTCCACTGTAAAAATACATGAGGGATGCATAGACACTACCTTATACAGGAAACCTACTGACCGACAAACATACCTGCATGCCTCCATCTACTATCCCAAACGATTCATTGTATACAGCCAGGCTCTTCACAACAGCCGCATTTGCTCCAATCCTACTGACATAAATTCTCACCTGAGGGATCTACAAAAAACCTTTTTGGAACTAAAGTACCCACCTGATGAAGTCAAGAACCATGACCATGAGAGAGATCTTGGGGTCGTGGTAGATAATTCACTGAAAATGTCAAGACAGTGTGCGTTTGCAATAAAAAAGGCCAACGCCATGCTGGGAATTATTAGGAAGGGAATTGAAAACAAATCAGCCAGTATCATAATGCCCCTGTATAAATCGATGGTGCGGTCTCATTTGGAGTACTGTGTGCAGTTCTGGTCGCCACACCTCAAAAAGGATATTATAGCATTGGAGAAAGTCCAGAAAAGGGCAACTAGAATGATTAAAGGGCTGGAACACCTTCCCTATGAAGAAAGGTTGAAACGCTTAGGGCTCTTTAGCTTGGAGAAACGTCGACTGAGGGGTGACATGATAGAGGTTTACAAGATAATGCGTGGGATGGAGAAAGTAGAGAAAGAAGTACTTTTCTCCCTTTCTCACAATACAAGAACTCGTGGGCATTCGATGAAATTGCTGAGCAGACAGGTTAAAACGGATAAAAGGAAGTACTTCTTCACCCAAAGGGTGATTAACATGTGGAATTCACTGTCACAGGAGGTGGTGGCGGCCACAAGCATGGCCACCTTCAAGAAGGGGTTAGATAAAAATATGGAGCAGAGGTCCATCAGTGGCTATTAGCCACAGTGTGTGTGTGTGTGTGTATTTGGCCGCTGTGTGACACAGAATGTTGGACTGGATGGGCCTTTGGCCTGATCTAACATGGCTTCTCTTATGTTCTTATGTCCTTAAGAAACAGATTAACAAAGCCAGAATGATACCCAGAGAAAACCTGTTACAAGACAAACCCCGAAGAGACAATAACAAAACACCACTAGTGGTCACACACAACTCTCAACTGAAAACAGTTCAACGTATCATCAACAACTTACAACCTCTATTGGATAGTGACAGCTCTCTTTCAAAAGTACTGGGGGGTAAACCTTTCCTTGCACATAGACAGCCCCCCAATCTCAAACAACTCCTCACCCACAACATTACAACATCACATCTGAGCAGGAACACCGGGTCCAGAGCTTGCAATAAACCCAAGTGCCAACTTTGCTGCCACATACACCCAGACAACACAGTCACTGGGCCTAACAGTATTAACTATACCATCTCAGGCTCATTCACTTGTTCATCTTCCAACATTATATATGCCATTAAATGCCAACAATGCCCCTCTGTTCTCCACATAGGGCAAACCCTATGCCAAAGGATAAATGGACACAAATCCGACATCAGGAATTACAGAACTGAGAATCCTGTTGGAGAACACTTTAACCTTCCTGAGCATTCAATGGGTGACTTCAAAGTAGCTGTTTTATTGCAAAGGAACTTCAAGAACAGAATGGAGAGAGAAATTGCTGAATTACAAGTTATCATGAAACTTGGAACAAACACCTCCCCAGGACTGAATAGGGATATTGGTTTTTTATCTCATTACATATGCTAAACCAACTCTCACTAGCTGTGCATCCGCAGTGTTCCACTGTATTTCTCTTTTAGAACTGTGTATCAGAATAATATTTTTGTGTGTGTGTTGACATGCTCAAATGAGGGATGTGGGCTGTTTGTCTCATTACATATACTAACCCACCTTCCACTATACTTTAATGCACCCTGTTTTTCTAATGGCTAACTTATATTATTTCTCTTTTAGAACAGTGTATCAGAATATTTTGGTTTTTTGTTTTTTGTCTTTTTGTATTGACATACTCAAATGGGGGATATTGGCTGTTTGTCTTATTGCATATACCAACTCATCCTATGGCAAACTATATGGATGTTATAATCTCTTGAGAAACTATGCTCTCTGTTTAAACAAACAAGGCCAGAATGCTACCTAGATTTATGACAGAATGTCCATTGCTAGGAGATATGTGAACTTTTAACTCCCTTCCCTGGAAGAAGTAAATCAGGGCAAGCTGACAGCAGTCTGCCTTTTATCACCCTCCACTCCAGTGTTTTTTTCAACAAACACAGATCCCTATTTGTGATTCTTTTAATCTGCTAAAAACATTCCCATGATTCCACACTGCCCACTTATATTAAGAATTTCTGCTTCCATTCCCACTTGTCTGATGAAGTCTGCTTAAGAGCATACGAAAGCTTACATTCTGAAGAAAACTTAGTTGATCTTAAAGGTGCACTTGTCTACTGCTTTGTTTTACCATATAGTCATGTTAACTGAGAAACAGAGAGGTAGAAAGAAAGGCATTTAAGGCAAGAGCTGGTTATATAATCTTCAAAAAGGGTAAAGGGAAATTATAGAATTGAAAATAAGTTGGGTCTCTGCGCTATATACATCCATGCTGTGTACTAGCTCTCACAGAGGATACCCCCTCTCATCCTTGTCATGCCACAAGACAGCAGGAACAAGCAACCTCTCACCTTTTGGAGGTGCCTCTTCGATTTAAGGAATGATTATACAAAACAACCTATCTGGCTTCCGGATGTGTAAATAGGCCCTTTTAAATTTCTTTCAGTTTTCATAGATTGTGGTTAAGTCTTTTTGGTTTGACCATTTTTGTTGCTGGTGTTTCCAATTCATTTTATAGCATTTTAGTGGCATTTTTGCACTTTTTACATTCTACTGATGCAACAAAAAAAGTTGTGATACCCAATATACTGCTCTTCTGAACAGTTGCTATGCTTTTCACCATTACATTGAAACCGTAAATTGTTACATTTCTCCCTGTACTTTCCTGCCCTCTTATCCCTGTTTACAACTTTTTTCTTCAAAATCTTGTGTCTGTAGAGGGTGAATCCACTGTGACAGATGCATATAGCGGGTCCTCCATAGTTAGACACAGATATGTGAAAACCCATTACACACATCCAGTGAAATTAACTCTGTTCAACAATAGTTAAGGCAGTGTTATGTGAAAACTGTCCTTCAGCCTGAGAGATTCCTTGGCTTTATTATGCTGCAGCATATTTCTGGATGAGCATCAGAAAGCATATTTGTTGATTATGCTGTCCCATGCATTTAAAGCCATCACGTCTCATATCAGCTCTGGCATTGGCCCTTTTTCTTGGTCAAATGGAGTGGTGTTGCCAGGAGCCACTTGCCTGCTTTGCTAGGAGATATGTGAACTTTTAACTCCCTTCCCTGGAAGAAGTAAATCAGGGCAAGCTGACAGCTTTGTCTCTTCAGTCTGTTATCCACAGGCGAGAGGATGCCTCTCCTGAGATCCCATTAGGCGTACTGCCTCCACCACTAAACTTTCAACAAGAACATTCGCTAAGACCCGCATGTCAAAGAGAGTCTGCCCGTTAATGATCAGTGGGAATTTATTTTCAGTTTCTCTATTCCTCCACCTTTTGCTTCCTCCTCTCTTACTTTGGCTCCAAGTTTATTAAAATAAACCATTGACTCCACTTAGCAAAGCTTCATCTCTCAGACTCAGTGGTTTCAGATCATTATTCCAGATTCTTGGTTCCAGAGAACCCAGCAGGCACACACTCCTGCAGAATGAACAAGGGGGTTGGACACTGACCTATCTTTGCTTCCACTCTGCTGACAGACAGGAGAGAAAGGGTGGAGGAAGGGCTAGACATTAAGATGAGTCATGTTTACAATGGAATAACTAAATATAGCAAATTATCACTATGTCTGAAATGTTCACTTTCCTAGGTACAGTAGAAGCAGCCAGCCATAACCCTTGTGGGAAGCCTGGAAGCCATGACCTTCTGTGATAGAGTACGCTTGTAAAGGAGACACAGCCTGTTAATGTGGAAAGCAATGTAATGGAATATATTGGGCCCAGTCCAGAGGATGGGCAATACAATTGGATACCAGAATTTGTTCCAAAGCAATGGTTGCCATAGAAGCAGCATAACTAATTATTTTTTTAAAGATAAAAAAATTTTATTAACATATCCATACAGTATCCATTGTTCATAAGTGCAAAATGCTACACCATAAAGCATAAATATACAAGTACTAGCATGGGGAAACATTGCTTCTAATAGTACATATAAAACATAAGGGGTCTATAAAAACACCCCAACATTACTAAAACCAGCTTGCTAATAACAAACCCTTATTTCTTATTTCAAGGCTTTAAAAAAATTGTCATGATTAGAAAACCCTGCAATATATATTTTTAAAGGAACAAGTTTCAACTTTTATTTTGTCTACTACATTTTCTCTGCCTTTGCGCTAAGGAATTTGGAGAATTATACATGGTTATTCAATTTCCATTTAATCCTCCCAACAATGTTCTGAGGTAGATAAGGTTAAGAGACAAAGATTGGTCCAAGTTCACCTACTGTACTGCATGGCAGAGATTTGAACCTGGATAGTTGCCACATTACCCTAGAATCCAAGATTTTATTTGGTGTATCACTCTGGCTCTCATTTTATTGATTAAACCACACACACAATACTGCCATCTCTTTAAAATCCATGATGACTGTAAAACAACTCAAATGTAACCACAACTAAAGTATATACAACATTTGACTAAAGGAACAAAAAAACCAACAACCCTTAACAGAATAGTAAATCTTAAGAATCTAGGGATCTTTTATACACTGAACATGAGTCAGTAGTAGCTAAAAATTCAAATGGACTGCATCAAACAGAAGTGTAGTGTCCAGATCATGCAAAGTGATAGTATCACTTTATTCTGTCCTCATTTGAAATACTGTGGGTGAGGTCAGACCATTAAATCCCATTACCGGCATGAGTGGAGTCCAGAAGCATGTCGGAGTTTCAGTAGTTGTCCAAACGTCAGCATCTGGGAATGGTGGTTAGCTCGTTCCAGTCCCGTGTTGATACGACTGGGGCGCAGAGTAATTTGATACTGCTTTAAATCCGGAACAAAACTCTTAAAATGGTTCCTGAGCGGAATTTCTCTGTTTGAACACACCATCGGTGGCGAGTCGACGGAAGCGCCACAACACTTCCCGCCAAAAGAACCCTAAAGTGATATCACTGCGCCAGTGAATGAGTGAGCAAATGTTGGCTCAATAAATCGTTTAGTTGACCCTATTTATGGAAATAAAACTCACTTTTGAAACTAGATGTTGACTAGATGAACTATAGATGTGAACTGATTTGAATTCCTTTGCTTTTTGCAGCATGCGAAGTGCTTATTCTGAAAAAGTAGTGCCAATAGACTAGCATACCTGTAAGTGTTCCAACCCATTTAAAAGCGATGTGCATCCCCCACCTCAAGAATGAGGTCATGGCGGGTGTGCAAGGTCTATCATGGAGAAGAGAGGAGACGCTGGATCTGCTTGCCCTCTGGGGCAAACAAAGAATTCAGAAAGCCTTAAGACAGTCACACCAAAACATCAATATATACGAGGAAATTTCTACAGGGATACGTTCATGTGGTCACAATCGGACTGTGCAGGAGTGCAGGAACAAAATCAAAGCCCTGCAATCGGAATACAAGAAGGTGGTGCCATTGAACTCCAAAACGGGACAAGACACAAAGACCTGCCCATTTTACGAGGAGATAGACCAGATACTGCATGGAGACGCGGATGTCTGGCCGAATAGAGTCACACAAAGCTCAGAGAGAAATCCACCAAGAAACCTCACCCATGAAGAGGCGAAACCACCGGAGGAATCTCTACTGCTTTTTGAAACTGAACCAGATGGAGATGAGATGGTGGAAACCTTCATCGCGGAGGCTAACAATGGTGCAGGTGGGTCCTGATGACTACGGTTTTGGAAGGGGTTTGCTTAAGGGGGGGCAACAGAGCATGGGGCCGCGTGCTTGCCGGCGCACAGATTCCATGATGATGAATGGGTGGTTAGTATTGAAGACTATGATTCCACTATTGTAATCGGAACGCTGGATTTCTTCCTTATTTCAGATGCTGATGTTTACTGGTGGCGGACATTGCAGAGGGCACGTTGGAGGATGGCGACCAAACACAGATAGAGCTTCTGCTGCAGAACGGTGAGTTGACAGCTAATATATTCCCAGAATCAAACGTCAGCCTGCCTTTCTGTTCTTTGCCCAAGCATCGCTAGCTACCCAGCCCAGGCAAGCGGACTCCTCCCCCCCCCCACACACAACTAGATCTCTCCGTGAGGTGGGATTTCCACAATCTACCTTCATTGGCTAGCTAGCTACACAGCCAAGGCAAGGAAGGTGGATTGTGGGAATCCCAACTCAGGGAGAGCACTGTCTACCTGCCTTGGCTCGCTAGCTACCCAGCCCTGGGAAGCAGACTCTCCCCCCCTCCCAAAACTCATGCTCTCCCTGAGCTAGCCAGGGCAGATCATAAGATTTCTTGGGGGGGGGGAATGCTCTCCATGAGTGGGGATTCACACTGCCTACCTGCCTTGGCTCACTAGCCACCCAGCCCAGGCAAGCAGACCCTCCCCCCCTCAAGAAAACTCACGCTCTCCCTGAGCTAGCCAAGGCAAAGTAGGAGATTTCTTCAGGGGGGGAGGAGCTGCTAGCCTGGGCTGGGTTGGTAGCTAGCCAAGGAAGGTTGAGAGTGCTCTCCCTGAGTGGGGATTCACACTGTCTACCTGCCTTGGCTCACTAGCTACCCAGCCCTGGGAAGCAGATCCCCCCCCCTGAAAACTCCAGCTCTGCCTTGGCTAGCTCAGGGAGAGCATGAGTTTTCTTGAGGAGGGGGGGAGGGTCTGCTTGCCTGGGCTGGGTGGCTAGCGAGCCAAGGCAGGTACACAAAGAAAATCACCCCTCTTGCAGAGCTACTAAGCCACCACAGGTAGCTAGCTACCCAGCTCTCCCTCAGCTAGCCAAGGCAGGTTTATTCACCCCATATACTTCCAAAATACGGTTCTCCAAAGAATGACTACAGAGCTAGAAAATGAAGCTCACCTCAAAGCAGCAATCACACTAATACTCTGTTACAACTCTGATTTAGAAAACAGAACTGAAGGTGCTGGAATTCAAATTGATGAGGCACAGGTCACAGTCCTGGACAAGGAGAATGCTGTGGATAGTAAGTGTTCCTGTGGAATGCTAAAGAAGCAGACTTCTGCCATCATCCTATACTGGCAATTAATGCCTCTAAGCATAGCATGTCACTAGCAATCAGTTGAATTACAACCTTTCCCAATTCTCTTTCTAGAGACAAAGAAATTGGCAAAGAAAACCAGGAACCTCTCAACAGACAAATCGAGGAGCCCTGAAAGAGACCCAGACCGTTTGTTCCTCATAAATGTTTTCCTTTCCAACAACTGAGACCACCTATTGTTCAACGCAGCAGCAGTGCTGTATAACCTAATGGGAATTTGTGCTTCTTCGTTCCTTAGGTATTCCTCCAGGATCAATAATGGCAGAGTTGTCCCCTAAGTCTAGACTAGCTATCATCAAGGCACGCCAAAAAAAGGTGTCTGCAATACAGAGAGTGGGGAGACACTAGCAACTCAGATCAGCAAGGAAAACAAAATGATGCTTGACGTTGGCAGAGTGGAACATAACGAATTCATGGTCGAGATGCGGGCATCCAGGGAAGAGGACAGGGCCTCCAGGGAAATCAACAGTGATCTGATGCTTGTTGCAGTAAACAGCCTGAAAGACCTTTCTAAAACCCTTGTCCCTCTGGCACATGCCATAACTGCAAGATATGCTTCTGGTGGTAGGCCACCAAGACGTCCATGCAAGGAGGACAACGCAGCATTGAGTGCAATGGATGATAATGATGACAGTGAGTTCCAGTCTGCTACACCACAGAACACTGCCTCCAACAGTCAGCAGAGGTCACGGAGGGTCGCCAAGAGGAAAATTCCATATTCCCCACCACAGCAGTGAGAAACGGCAGGCATTATTGATGTCTGGATCCAGATCCACAACATCACTCATTTCGCAATGGTGCTTTATAAGCATGATGCGATGCTTTGTTGAGCGAGGGTGTTACTTCTATGGTGTAATCCTGGCTTCGTTGTGGCTTTCTGAGTGCTCAGTGCTTATATCCCTAGCGGCTCCTTCAGCTTTCCTCTTTGAAGGGTCTTGGCAGCTATGTGCTCTCTCCATAGCTTTAATAAGCAAAATGTTACCAGTTTGTTATGTCTGTTAATATAACATTTGCAAGTGAGACTAAAGGGGAGCCACTTAAACATTGTTTACGTTTCTATCCCGCATTTGGACTTTGATTGCTTGGTAAACATCGCAGTATTGCTCACATTGAGATGCAAAAGGGAGCGTTACACTTAGGATACTCCTGTCATGCATGCTTTATGTAATATATGGTGGCATGACAGCAGATCAGCTTGTTAAGCACAGTTATCTATGCATTGCATAAAGCCTGACCATCTTACATCATTGGAAAAAAGCTAACTCTAGAGCTAGAAACATAAGGGGAGTAATCCGCCAAGGTATTTCCTGTATTTTGCTGTTTGTGTAACAGAATTCTAACGCAGACATGGGAGTGCTTCGATGTTTACATTTGCAATACAAAGTTGGGTTTCGTAATTTGTGGGAATGTCGCGGTGATTATTGGAATCCAGTGCTGCTAACCGGTGATCTTCCTTATTACTTTGTGATGGCATTAAGGATGCATGTTCATTAAGACAAAAAGCTCTGTTCTGCACTTTCAGGAAAAATATTTTTATTAAAGGTACAATGGAGAGCCGGTTTGGTGTAGTGGTTAAGTGTGCGGACTCTTATCTGGGAGAACCGGGTTTGATTCCCCACTCCTCCACTTGCACCTGCTAGCATGGCCTTGGGTCAGCCATAGCTCTGGCAGAGGTTGTCCTTGAAAGGGCAGCTGCTGTGAGAGCCCTCTCCAGCCCCACCCACCTCACAGGGTGACTGTTGTGGGGGAGGAAGGTAAAGGAGATTGTGAGCCGCTCTGAGACTCTTCGGAGTGGAGGGCGGGATATAAATCCAATATCATCTTCTTCTTCAATGCAGGAATCTTGTTGTGCGTTCCTTTGCCACCACTCTTGACCACTGTTATCAACTATATAAATCAGTATTGATTGGCAAATTTTTTTTTAACAAATCAGACATCTTAGCAAGAGTCACATCACTAACTACCTTGGGGAACTTTTGCAAAAGTGTGGGTGAGTTCTGCTCAAAGATTTATGACTCCTTGCAACCCACAATGGAAAAAAAAAGAAAATTACACTAGCTAGTGAAATTAAAATTTGAGACATCACGTACATACATAATTTAAAAGGTTTGCTTCCTTGGCAACAGCTATTCATCCTCCTTGCCCGCTTGGGTGGTTGGTGTCTGCACACTTTCATCACTGTTCTCCTCTGCTGCATCGCTGATCTCCTCCACATCTTCCTCTTCAGAGTCAGTAACGGCCTCCTCATCAACCTCCCTCTTCTTTTCTTCACCCTCCGCTTGCCATCCCTCTTTGTCACACTGCAGCTGCATCTTCCTCATCTTCTCACTCAACCTTCCAACCAATCTCTGTGTGAAATTCATCCTTTCCTCCTGACGTCTAACTGTTGATAAACAGCAAATGTTAGTGCATGACATAACTTTAAGAAGTAGTGTTGCTATACAGCATTAATTTGAAATAATAGGGGTACATGCAGCGGTGCACTCGAAAAGATATATATGAATTCTGACTAATGCTTTAACACATAACTGAGAGGAACTAAGTTCTCATATTTCTTGAAGGCAACACATCAGCAACCATCTCAGAAACCATTTATTAGATGTGTCACTGCTGCTTTCCTGGATGCGTCTCAAGGGACACATGTGCATGCAGGGAAAGCATCAGGAATCATTGCTATGTTTCTTTGTATTAGCTGCCTTTAAATCAAAACAATAACATTAATGATGGTTAGAGAGAAGTAGTCCGTGTACATCTGCATGCTTCTTTTGTGTAGACACATATGTAACCACTGCTCCCGAAATACAACTCTGGCCTGCTAATGCAGTTGTAAGGGGAAAAAAAGGGCCTTACATTGCCTTCTCTTGAAGAAATCCCTTAGCACCTGTCACATCAACCATCACCAGTGGTCTGACCTAGCCTCAGATCGCAAAGCATGGAGGCACACCATCCACCAGGCTGTCTCTTCCTTTGAGAACGCACGCATAGCTGGTCTTGAGGACAAAAGGAGATTGAGGAAGAATCGCACTGCTACAGCACCAACCCTAAATCAGACCTTTCCCTGCAGCCACTGTGGCCGGACCTGCCTGTCCCACATTGGTCTTGTCAGCCACCAGCGAGCCTGCAGCAAACGTGGACTATTGCACCCTTCTTAAATCTTCGTTCGCGAAGCCAAGCCGAGAGAGAGAGACATTGCCTTCTCATAACGTCTACCTCTCTCTCAACTCTGGCCAGTCTCTCCTTTAACAAGTCTATGGTGGAATTTGGTTTGCTTGCAGATGCCTTCATCGGGCTACGACTTCCCCCTTCTGGAGAAATGATTTCTTACATATCAGGTATTCCCAAAGGTAGCATCACAAAATCATCTTACAGTGTCTGGCAAGTCATAACAGTAACCTCACTAACCTGTGCAAGACTCCGCTGCAGAGCTAATAACAACTGGCTCCCGCAATGCTGACTCCGCCCCTTCCTGCTGGGACACTTGACAACCTTGGAAACACATAACATGATTATTCAGTTGATCTGACAGATGTAGTTGTTGTTGCAAAACTTACATTCCCTTCCCCTACCAATTTGGGAGGTCCTAGCCACGGTAGACTGTATATCAATCATTTTCTGGAGACTTGCTTATTTTTCTTCTGAGCTGGAGCCTTTCACCAGCAATGGAGTTGGAAACCTGAATGTGTATCTAAATATCAGCTTGTGGCAGAAATACAGCTCCTCTCCAATAATCAGTGCTTTGTGAAAATATGGCTCCTGATGCCTCTCTCTCTCTCTCTCTCTCTCCCTCTCTCAATGACTTATTTTTAGACTACGGGCATTGGCAATTTGCAATACATGGGGATACTAGTGAAAGATGCGACTTGTTTAACAAAAAGCATTGTCTCCCCTTTCGGCCTAGAGGGAGTCTTCTAATTTGCCTCGATTTTATGTATGAGGTACAACTGCATGGGAACTGCAGATCTCATATGCATTATTTGCTTCTGCAGCAGTGATGCACTTACCTTGATCATCACTCTGCGGTGTTGCCTCTGATGTCTCCGTGCTGCTGATGTACCTCACAACACCTACGAAGAATTAGTGTTAAAAATCAACGTGACCTGAGGTGGCTGCAGGCAATTTTGCAAAGTAGGGTGGGAACACACTCTGAATTAGGGCCAAGAACACCTCATCTACTTGCTGAATGTGTGCATGGGAAGCTATGCAGCAACCAATCACATATGTCAGCAGCATTGCGGAACTAACCTTGTCCTTTGTCATGTCCATGAGATAGGGAGCGTGTGTTGTCATCTGCAGCAATCCGTACAGCCCTTCTCCACTTGGGTCTTGGATGTCCTATGTTAATAAGTAATATTGCATTGCATTTGGAAACAAACATCACTTTGCAAGCAGTACAACTAATTTCCTGGGCTAGGTAGCTAGTTAGTCAAGGCATGTTAAGAGAATTCTCCATGAGGGGTGCATTACTCAGTATACCTGCCTTTGCTCGCTAGCCACCCAGCCCACGCAGGCAGCCCCCCCCCCCCAGGTAAACTCATGCTTTCCCCTTGCAACATCAGGGAGAGCATGACTTTTCCGGGGGGGGGGGGGGCTGCTGCTTGCCTGAGCTGGGTAGCTAGCTAGGTAGCCAAGGTATGTTAAGAGCACTCTCCATGAGGGCTGCATTACTCAGTATACCTGCCTTTGCTCATTAGCCACCCAGCCCAGGCAGGCAGATTCCCACCCCCACCCCCCGTGAAATTCATGTTTTGCCTTTGCAACCTCAGGGAGAGCAGTACTTTTCATTTTGGGTGGCGGGAGGGTCTGTTTGCCAGGGCTGGGTAGCTGGCTGTCCATGACATCATCCAACCATAACCTTCTGAGACTTCCTACTTCAGCAAGAGAAAGGTGGACAGTTCTAAGGCTTCACAAGTTAAAAAAAAAAAAGATACTCACACAGCGGTCTGCAAACTTTCCAGCTTGGCCTACCGTCCTGTTACACAGATAAAGTAAGATGTCAAAGTAGGTGGGTCACCCATGTTCTGGTGGGATGCCATGCCAGTCCTCCATGGCATCCATAAAAGTGGACTTGAGCCGCTTAAACTTTTTCTTGCACTGCTAAGCAGTTCGATGGTGACCCTTTGCTGCGAGGGTCTCGGCCACTCATTCGAAGACTGAGAAAGACTCCAGACGTGTGGATGGCATTACCCTTTCCCCTGCATTCATTCTATGCAGGGTAAAGAGCAGCCTTCTTATCTCCTTATCCCTCCAATTGAATCCCCTCTTCGCAGTTTCGCCTTCCATGATGCTGACACTGGAGGGAAAGGTGGATGGAGCTGTGCATGTGGTAGCCCTGTGGCCCGATTGGTTAGTAACCCTAAAGGACGCCAATTGGTGTGATCGTGGAAATGCATGAAGGCTTCGTTGTTATTGTTGCCTTGCTCAGGAACCACGAAGGCTTTTTGCCATCGTTTATTTGCTGATTGCATTCCTCCCTTTTATTTGGAAATAAAAATATTACTAGGCAGGAATATTATCAAAGCGGGAAAGTGTTTTGTGTAGGTGAAAATTTCTAATGTAGTGAAAATGCGAGGATAAGATAATAGCTATAATTCTCCTGCAAACACACTTTCATAATCTTCCTGCAGCACTCAATGCTTTCATTCCTTCCCAAACGTTTTTAATCCTCACAGCGCTTCAGCACCTCCCTCAGTCAGGACGCCCTGCACTCTAAAGCGCTCTACATGCCATCACCCCACCAGCACGTTCTGAAACTATCAGTTGTAGCCTGTAAAAGGTGGACAGCAGCAAGCCTACGCTTGCAATGTGATCTTGCTTTGCAAATCTGCAAAGGTCCCCTGTGCGATAACCAGTTCCCCACTATGGAATACAATTGTTTTCACAATGTTTGCACGGCAGAACTTTCCGTATTCTTGTCAGAAAACCCAGTTTGGTGTACTTGGTAAAAGCAGGGGACTCCTAGAAGAGTGGGACCACGGCCTCATTATTGAAGCCTGAGCTCTGTGTCTCTGGCTTTGTGCAACTACTTTGGCTGCAGAAGCTAAGCAGGTTTGGCCATGAGTGACAGTTGGATGTCCATCAGCAGACAAGCAAGCCGTTGTCATCAGTTCAGAATTGGAGACAGATGAAGGTGCGTGCATTGGAGTGCCAGGCACAGCCACATAAATAAGAGCACCCTCCCCTTGCATAGTAGTGACCAGTGCTCCCTCTAAGATGAGTTATCATGAGCTAGCTCACAGATTTGTAGTTTCCAGCTTGCTCAATGTTGTCTTAACTCAGGAGGGATTGCCCCACAGCAGATAGCCAAATCACTTGCTCACAACTTTAATGCAATTAGCTCACAAAGAATAACCTTTGCTCACCAGACTACCCAGCTTAGAGGGAACATTGGTAGTGAAATGCTGTTCACCCACTAGGTGAGCAACATGGGCGACCCTCCAAGAAAAAGGAGAGCATTGGGCCAGAGATGGCAGCACTCAGAGACAGACTTGAAGCATGGCGTGAGTACATGGAGATAGCAGGTGAACTTATGGAAGATATGGTGATAAAAGGGCGCTACAGCATCAGTTGGGTTGCACCACCAGTCACCCTTGTTCCACTAACTATGCACTGAAGGGAACCAAGCATATGAGGTTGATCACCAATGCCCCATTGTTAAAGAGGAAGTGGTTAAAGGAGATAGTACTGAGGAGGGCAAATTAGAATTGTTGGAGGAAAAGTTTGGGCAGGGAGATGATGCATCAGTGGAAATGGTTCAGGGAAAATGTGAGGATGAGGGTGGAAAGATTGAAAGGTGACATGCAAACATCCTCGGGGAAAACCATTAAGTTATTTCATTGCTTAAAGAAAAGGGTAGGCCATCACGGTGATGTTCAACTTGACTATGCCCTTTCCTTCCCCTCCCCCCTATTTGAACACCTGTTGTTCAGTGACTCCTCTTGTGTCACATTGCTCCTTACACGCTTGTTTAATAAAGAAAGTTTGAAGCAAATCCCAGAACTGTGTTGCTTATTTTTCAATTTATTGGAAATAATGGAATTGTTGCTTAACAGGAAAAACTCATTTTGGGGCACAACATATTTTGGGAATCATTGGAGTGAGATGGTGCAGAACCATGGTATGCCATGTAATGACTGAAAACATAGTGCATAAGCATTCTCATTTTCACAGGACACAGGCTCATTGGCCAAGAACTAGGGGAAAGTGGCAGGTTTTGACAATTACTGACAGAAACTTTAGTACATAGCAGTACACATTCATAATAATGTTAGGCACTGTGCTGCAGAAGGATTCCACAAGCCACAAAAGTAAAGACTCAGTGGTTGAAAACTTGGGAAAAGAGGCAGGTTTTTACAAGTAACGCATTGCCTGCCACCAAGTGTCTTTGCACTGATTTCTTTTTGTATCCCAACTAGGAATTAGGGGGAGTAAGGATTCTTCCTTTTGGGTGCCCTCGTTGCTCTCTCTCCTGCAACTGCAACCTTAAGGAACACAGGAGGTGTGCAAAGGTGTTGTGTGGCATTGCATCATGCATAGCGGTGACAGCGACATATTGTGATTCCGCTGGAATATCTGCTGTCGTTGACGTCCACGACGTTCCCATATCACCCTTGTTATGGCCGCTCTAACCCTCCTTCCCTCCTCAAGCTGTCTTTCCTCATCCAGCGGTGGGTCAGGCTCTGCACCAGCATCATTGGCCACAGAGTTGTTATTTGAATTCACCAAGTCCTCAGGTGTGGCATGTCCACGTTCCTCAGACAGGTTGTGTAAGATGACGCAGGTGGCTATAACGGAATTGATGTTTTCCTGCTGCACTGGTAGAAGAGTCCCAATGCATCTCCAATGCGCCTTCAAATGACCAAAAGCCCTTTCCACGACGTTTCGACAATGACTGTGCACAATGTTGTACCGAAGCTCTTCCGGGCCAACATAGGGTGTCATCAGCCAGCGTCTCAGAGGGTATGGAGAGTCAGCAAGAATGACAGGAGGCACACGGACACCATGAATGGTGATTGTGGGGTTTCCTTGCACCCAAACACCCTCATCCATTAGATCTATTAGGTCAGAGCAACGTAGAATGTGAGTATCATGAGTTCTCAACTGTGTCCAATCATGACGTCTGTGAAACGTCCACAATGATCAACAGTGCCCTGCAACAGTACCGAGTAGAACTTTTTATGATGTATTCATTGGCCTGGCCCGGGGGGGGGGGGGCAGATCACCATGTGACATCCATCGACGGCCCCGATGGCATGTGGGAATCCCATGGATGCAAACCCAGCCATAATCTGTCAAAAAAACAAAAAATTGTTATCAGGTATGGCTGACCACATGCATCTATCATTTGCTAAGCAAAAGGCTTGTGCCTTCGAACGTTTATCTGAAGGAATATCAAATTAAAAAAGGAAACATTCAGGAAGGCCAGAGGTAATTACCATGGGAAGCAGCAAGTTTTGTGAGATGTCAGCATGAAAAAGGCCATGGCAAAGAAAAGTAAGGGCAGTTGAGGCAGCGTAGGAGAAAAGCTTTGCATCGTGGTGACATATATATATATATATAGTTGACTTGGCACCGTAGTGCATTAGATAAAAAACGTTTGCCTTACTATCCTTTGAGCACCCTTTCAACTTGGTTGGGATGAGAGAGCTCTAACACGTCGCCCTCTGAATGGCAGCCTCATGATAGCTTTGGCTAACTTGGCAAATTACGTCAGCTGATAATGTGATAATGTGGAAGAATAAAAATTGGAGGTGGAAGAAAGTTGTGAGCTACTGCATAAATTAGTTTGTTCTGAGGCCATTTTTCCTGAGCTAAGACAAAAATGTGTGAGTTGGAGGCTAAAAATCTGTGAGCTAGCTCATGCTAAGTCAGTTTAGAGGGAACACTGCCTGTGAGGTGGGTAGGGCTGATAGAGCTCTCAAAGAAGCTGCCCTTTCAAGGACAGCTCCTGCGATAGCTATGGCTAACCCAAGGCAATTCCAGCAGTTGTAAGTGGAGGAGTGGGGAATCAAACCTGGTTCTCCCAGATAAGAGTTCGCACACTTAACCATTACACCAAACTAGATAGTGATAAGCTTGAGTGAGTCCAGAGGAAGGTGACAAGATGTTGAGGAAAAGTTGAAAGAGCTGGGAACGTTTAGCTTGGAGAGGAGACAATTGGGAGATTATATGATAGCCATCTGCAAGTATTTGAAGGGCTGTCATATACAGGATGAAACAGTGTTGTCTGTTGCTCCGGAAGGTTGGACCAAACCAATGGATTGAAATTAAATCAAAATAGGTTTTGGCTAAATTTATTTATTTATTTTGTTTGATTTATATCCCGCCCTACCCCACCAAAGCGGGCTCAGGGCGGCTAAATATTAGGAACAACTTTCTGACAACAGTTCCTCAGTGAAACAAGCTTCCTCAGGAGGTGGTAGGCTCTCTGGAGGCTTTGAAGCAGGGGCTAGATGGCCATCTGACAGCAATTCTAATTCTATGAGTCTCTATGAATTTAGGCAGATCATGAGAGGAAGGGCAGGAAGGGATGAACCTGTGCTCAACTCTTGTGGCTTTTCTTATATGCCCAGGGTAATGCTGATCACCACTCTGAAGTCAGGGATCCTGGAGATTTTTTTTTTTTTTGCCTTCCTCTAAGCATAGAGCAGGGGTCATTGAGAGAGAGTGTGAGCAAAAATTCTACTTTGTGAGCTACTGCATACATTAGTTTGCTCTAGGGCCATTTTTTCTGAGCTATGACAAAAATGAGCTCATACTACTCAGGTTACAGGGAGCACTGGAGGTAACTGTAAATTTCCTTCACTGTACAGGGGTTTGAACTAGAGGCCCCTCAGGGTCCCTTTCAACTCTATGCTTCTATAACAGAATCTTATCCTCCCCTCTCCTCCTCAAACCCCACACTTTCCCAGATCTAGGTATTTTCCAATACAGACCTGGCAATCCTAGAACCCTGCAAGTCATCCCACCTACCTTGCATCAGATTATATTGGCTATATAGGACAGGAGATTTTCCCCTCTTTTCTTCCCCATTCAGCTCAGATCAATCAAACAGCTGAATGGAATAAATATATATCACAAGTTAGGAAAGGTACAAACAGGTATAAGAGAAGGCCTGCATGGTTAACAAACAAAGTAATGGAAGCTGTAAAAGGTAAGAAGGAGCTGGAAGCTGTAAAAGGTAAGAAGGACTCCTTTAAGTGGTGGAAAGCTAGTCCAAGTGAAATTAATAAAAGAGAACACAGTCAATGGCAAATCAAATGCAAGACTGTGACCAGGCAGGCAAAAAGGGACTATGAGGAGCATATTGCAAAAAACATAAAGACCAACAATAAAAATTTCTTCAAATATATTAGAAGCAGGAAACCAGCCAGGGAGGCAGTGGGGCCCTTGGATGACCAAGGGGTAAAAGGATTACTGAAAGAGGATAGGGAAATGGCTGAGAAGCTGAATGAATTTTTTGCCTCCATCTTCACTGTGGAAGATGAGAAGTGTTTGCCTGCTCCAGAACCACTTCTTTTGGAAGGGGTGTTGAAAGACCTGAGCCAGATTGAGGTGACAAGAGAGGAGGTCCTACAACTGATGGGCGAATTAAAAACTAATAAATCACCAGGTCCAGATGGCATACATCCAAGAGTTCTGAAAGAACTCTAAGTTGAACTTCTGGATCTTCTGACAAAATTATGTAATCTTTCATTGAAATCTGCCTCCGTTCCTGAGGACTGGAAGGTAGCAAATGTCACCCCCATCTTTAAAAAGGGTTCCAGAGGAGATCCGGGTAACTACAGGTCAGTAAGTCTGACTTCAATACCGGGGAAGTTGGTAGAAACCATTATCAAGGACAGAATGAGTATTTATTTATTTATTTATTTATTTTATGATTTATATCCCGCCCTTCCCAACAAGTGGCTCAGGAGTAGGCACATTGATGAACACGAGTTATTGAGGAAGACTCAGCATGGGTTCTGTAAGGGAAGATCTTGCCTCACTAACCTGTGAACAAACATGTGGACAAAGGAGACCCGATAGATATTGCTTACCTTGACTTCCAGAAAGCTTTTGATAAAGTTCCTCATCAAAGGCTCCTTAGTAAGCTCGAGAGTCATGGAGTAAAAGGACAGGTCCTCTTGTGGATCAAAAACTGGCTAATTAATAGGAAGCAGAGAGTGAGTATAAATGGGCAGTCTTCACAGTGGAGGATGGTAAGCAGTGGAGTGCCACAGGGCTCAGTACTGGATCCCATGCTCTTTAACTTGTTCATAAATGATTTGGGGTTGAGAGTAAGCAGTGAAGTGGCCAAGTTTGCCGATCACACTAAATTGTTCAGGGTGGTAAGAACCAGAGAGGATTGTGAGGAACTCCAAAGGGATCTGTTGAGGCTGGGTGAGTGGGCGTCAACGTGGCAGATGAGGTTCAATGTGGCCAAGTGCAAAGTAATGCACATTGGGGCCAAGAATCCCAGCTGCAAATACAAGTTGATGGGGTGTGAACTGGCAGAGACTGACCAAGAGAGAGATCTTGGGGTCGTGGTAGATAACCTACTGAAAATATCAAGACAGTGTGCAATTGCAAAAAAAAAAAGGCCAACGCCATGCTGGGTATTATTAGGAAGGGCTGTGTGCAATTCTGGTCACCGCACCTCAAAAAGGATATTATAGCACTGGAAAAAGTGCAGAAAAGGGCAACTAGAATGATTACAGGTTTGGAACACTTTCCCTATGAAGAAAGGTTAAAACGCTTGGGGTTCTTTAGCTTGGTGAAACGTCGACTGAGGGGTGACATGATAGAGGTTTACAAGATTATGCATGGGATGGAGAAGGTAGAGAAAGAAGTACTTTTCTCTCTTTCTCACAATACAAGAACTCATGGGTATTCGATGAAATTGCTGAACAGTCAGGTTAGAACAGATAAAAGGAGGTACTTCTTCACCCAAAGGGTGATTAACATGTGGAATTCACTGCCACAGGAAGTGGTGGCGGCTACAAGCATAGCCAGCTTCAAGAGGGGGTTAAAAATATGGAGCAGAGGTCCATCAGTGGCTATTAGCCACAGTGTATGTGTGTATATAAATTTTTTTGCCACTGTGTGACACAGAGTGTTGGACTTGATGGGTCGTTGGCCTGATCCAACATGGCTTCTCTTATGTTCTTATGTTCTTATACTGCGGGGAGGGGGAATTCTAATATTCAGCCAATATATTTCCACTCATATTTAAACCAATAATTGCAAGTGCCACCCTCTGCTGCCAGCAGAAATAGCTCCTTTAAGTGACAGCATTTCAAATACTTAAAGAGAGCAATCATATCTCCCTCGACCTTTTCTTCTCCAGACTGAACATTCCCAGCTCCACCAGCCTATCCTCATAGGACTTGGACTCTAGGCTCCTGAACTTCTTTGTCATTCTCCTCTATATATGTTTTGGCGAAAGAAAGGAATAGGCAAGGAGTGTAATAAGGACATTAGAGAATTACTTAGGTAGAGTTTGGGTGCTATTCCTGTATAAAAAAACCAGTGAAATGTTAAAGCTTGTCCAGTTATTGCTTCTATGTCTTGAGATTCTTAAAGTACATACTGAGCCTGCTTCAGTGGGCAGGGTGGGATATAAACCCAAGGAATGAATGAATGAATAAAATACTTTGTAAACACTAAGCACAAAGCACTTCCCAGCTCTGATAAACTGTCATTTATCATACAGAGGGGGAAGGCATTAAATATAATGCTTATCAGGTTAATGAAATTAAGTCTATTCATTTCACCTGACTCCTGTGTTCGCATCAACTCACATAACCCACCACATCTCTACAGGATCCCAGGTCTTGATTTGTATTTGCTATGATCTCTGGTTAAGGATTAAGGAACCCTGTGTGTAAAAAGGAAAATAAAAATAATTCCACTTGGGTATGGATGGTGAAGTGGTTCATAACTCTTGAGTCTGAGGGACTGGATGCATGGTAAACGTTATTAATAATATAGACAAAAGTGAAAGGCCTGCATCAGAGCTTGTGATCTGAACTCAATGAAAAGCTTCCAAAATCAGATCAAGGCTACCTCCAGTTTGTTTGTGTTTTTTGCAAAGGAGAAAAAGAGGCAGAACTCCCAGCCAATTTGATCCCAGGGAAGGTTTAGCAAACCTTAAGGTAGTCATTTTATCCTGTGCAGGCAGCAATTTCCCTCCAAATGCTTGTCTTGTGCTTCTGGCTTTTAAAACTTTAAATTTACTTTGGAGCCCACTGCCTGGACCTTGCTTGGAGCATGCAAACCCTGGCTTGGAGTTTGGACTCCTACTCTGTGGATTTGGATAGCTGGGGGACCTTCTTCAAGGGGCCGTAAAATCAGACCCCTTTGTCCAATTCCACTGAAACTTGGCAATATTTAGTGGAGGGAAGACTAGATGCACTGAAATTTTGATGTCATATGGTAAAAAACTGACTCTATAAATGAAGCCAAGGCCTTCAGTTTGCTAGACCTGAGTGAGGCTGTTAATGATAGATGTTTGGGAGCACATTGATTCATAGGGTCACCATAAATTGGAAGTTACTTGATTTTTATTTATTTATTATTTTATTTATTCTTCACATTTATATCCCACCCCCCCACCCACCCACCCCCACCCCCCCGCCAAAGCAGGGGAGGGCGACTTGATGGCATAACACATACTAGGTTTGCCAGGTCCAACTCAGGGAATATTTGGGGACTTTGAGGATGGAGCTGGGAGACTTTCCCATTCCAAATAAATAAATAAAAATACAGCAGTGCACTTTCCCTTAATACAGTCTTCATTTCCCCTTCCTCTTTTTTTCATTCAAATGGTACCACATCAGCTGCATGTCCACTAAAATGAAAGTGAACTCACACATACACTTACAAAGCAGCCAAAATAAGCAATTAGTTTGTCCACACTTTTGTGATCTCCCTGGGGCAATGGCATAGGTATCTTTACTCACCATAGTTTCTGAATGTAATAATCTGCTGTATTGCAACCAATTTATAGAGACAGAGGTCTTGGGGTGGAGGTTTCCTCTATCCCATACTCAGGTTCTAGTTAATTCTATGCTCTTCCTTTTACTACATAGCTTCTAAAAGGAATGCAAAACAAACAGAGGGATTGGGCTCTCTGGTTCCCCTCTCTCTCTCCACACACAAACATGGCTCTTCCTGCTCACTCCCGCCACAGCTTCAGTCTCACTGAGATGTAAAGGCACACACACACCTTCCAAAACAGAAGCAGTTGCAAGCTTTTTTGACCAAGGGCTTGGGGTAAGGATGGGGATTAAATTCCAAATATTCTCCAATGTTTTTTACAATACAATTTCAAAACAAGATGGGAAGGATAAGAATTAGCAAGGGGAAGGAGACTCAGGATTACATTTTATTTGCTGTCTTTGGTTTCTGAGTCAGTCAGTAATTCAAAATATTTCTCGAGCTTTTCTAAAAAGCAATGAAATCTAGAGACTTAGTAGCCCAAATCCAGTTCCCCTCAAGGTATACACAGCCACTTCTAAACTGCATCTACACATCATTAGATATTGCACTATTGTTGAGTTATAAGAATCATTCAGAAATGGGTTTTCCAATGGGGCAAGATAATCTATTTGTGCATGGCCACTATAACAAAATGGCAGAGCAACGTCCAGTGGTATGTGGATGCAGCCCTAGTTACAGTTAATGTCTACCAAAAACTGGTGGCTCTAAATGGGGATATCCTGTCAGTTCAGAGGTTCTTGGCTGAACTTTACAACATGGAGAAGATACACATCCAGATCACATCCATATAATCTTTACAGCATAAAAGCTGCTTCTTCATGCAGGCTGAATGGATTAATTTTTACTGAAATGGAAGTCAAGGATCCAAAAGAAGGCCCTGAAAATGAAATCAGAGACTGACAGAGTCATGCATTTACACAGGCCCCAAGACAAACTTTGCTTTCTTTAAGGCTTCCTATTTAATGTCATAGAAAGATTAAATGTTACAGCCAACCTGTCAGCTCAAAAGGAAGGTGTAAAGACTTAAATCTCCCCAGCAGTTGTGCCCTTTAGGCTGCAAGGTAATACTGAATTGCCCTCCAAGCACTCATTAAAGTGAAGGCCAGTCAATAATAGAGAAGAACCAAAGTCACAAATCCATGACTCAGCCTCTGGAGGAAACAAGCAGCAATAAGGGAAGAATCAATTGTCCACAGTCTCTTGCTCCAAATAAGGTTCAGGACCTGTGACACTTTCTTCATATCTCCTAGTTCAGTACAAATAAGTGGGAGGCCAAAAACTCTCAAATGTTATCTCTGCCGCTCTTTGCTTAGATTTACAGGATGCAGAGCATTGGTAAATCAAGAGAAGCAGAAGAGACTTGAAAAGAAAAGAAGCATATAAATAAGAAAGCTGTCAGAAAGCAGGCCGTCTCTGCCTCTCCCTTTCTATGAGTTTTAAACTGTGAGTCCAGCCTCCCTAAGGAGGTGTTAGCAATTGCAAGGGGATGTATCAGAAGCAGCAGATACTACAGGATGAGAATAGCAGTGAGAGAATACACCCCTTTCCCTTTTATGTTTGTTTATATTTTGCCAATTATTTTGGTTTGCTACTTTTCATGCAGTGGCTTGTATGGTGTATATATGTTGAGCATATGTTGAACATGCAGTGCATATCATCTAGACATAATAGAGGTCTGTAGGTATATATAAACACACACACATTGGATAGATACAGATAATTTTGACTTACTGCTGCACAAGTAACATTGAGTATGTCATGGAGGATAAGTCTATCAATGTTTATCAGCCATGGTGACTACAGGGAGCCTCTGCATTCAGAGACAGTCAGCCTCTGAAAACCAGTGACAGGAGACAACATCAGAGGAGTGTCTCAGCCTCTATGCCCTGTTGTTAGCCGTCCAGAGGAACTGGTTGGCTACTGTGTGAGACAGGATGGTGGAGTAGATGAACCACTCATCTGATTGTACTGGGCTCTTCTTATGTTCTTAGGATGGACAGATTTTTAAAAAGATAAAGGTAGTCCCCTGTGCAAGCACCAGTAATTTCTGACTCTGGGGTGACGTCGCATCATGACGTTTTCACGGCAAACTTTTATAGGGTGGTTTGCCATTGCCTTTTCCAGTCATCTGCACTTAACCCCCAGCAAGCTGGGTACTCATTTTATCAACCTCGGAAGGATGGAAGGTTGAGACAACCTTCTGCTGGGATTGAGCTTGGGTAGTGAGCAGAGCTTGGACTGCAATATTGCAGCTTACATGAGAATAAATCAGCATGAACCAACAGAAAATAATGCAAAAATAAAAACTCCCATTTGCACAGGTAAGAAATGACGTTGACACTGGGATTTGGGGACTGAAACAATGAAGAAAAATTGAGATCATCCTTTGCTGTGGAAGGGGAGCAAAAGCAGGACAGCTTGGGGGATGGACAAAATTCCTGAGGCCCAAGTCACCTGAAGCCTGCATCATGCTGTACTCAGAATGCATCTAATTCTTGTAACTTCTAATGAAGTTCTGCACTGCAGCCTTTAAGGTGTGCACTGTAAGGAAGGCGGAGCACAGTAAACAGTAGATATCTGCTCTCTGCTGGATACACCTTTCTGCAAAGTTTACTTCAAAGAGGCAAACACTTGCATATCCTGCTAAACCTCTCAAACAAGCCAGCAATGGAGCAAGTCAAGACCAACTCATGGTTGTTACCACATTTCCAGACTACAGCCTCCTAACAAAGTTGTTGTTTTCAGCAGCCTGTTTCTCTTTTCCTTTCCTTCCATCCACCTCCATAGTTTTCTCTGCTCAGCCATATCTTGGGGCTGTCCTATTAGCATATTGCAGAAAATAAAACAGTATTTCCTCTTTTTAAAATTCCTCTCTCATTTTGATTTCTTTCTTCCATGATCTGCTTTCAGTTCTCCCCACCCCCACTGGCTTCTAATTCTCCTCTTTATTCGTCAGTCTTGGTCTCTACTCATCCCTACCCTGGTTGGCATCTTAGAACATATTTAATAGTAATATAGCAGCAAACTCTTGTTAATATTATAAATGGAAAAGAGAGAAGATAATATTTTCCCATAATCAATCAAAGTAGTAAAAGGATGCTCTCACCTCTACCCTTTACATGCATAGTAAGGAAACGTTAATCTATTTTAGTGATTATGAACGTGGAACAGTAATTAGAATGCCTCATTCCTCCTCTCCTTAATTCAGTTTAATTACATTTTAAACACTATTCAGGCAGTGGGTTGTTGTCGTATTGGTGGGACATCTAATAACTCTTTGTAAATGCGACTTTGCTACCACAGACATTAAATGTCATGTTATATAACAAATGACAATCTCTTGAGAAAATAGGCCTGCAAAATCAATCTCAGTGATCCCAGTACTTTTTATCCAGCATCAGTACATAATCAGTTTGGCCTCATTGTG
Organism: Heteronotia binoei; assembly: GCF_032191835.1. NCBI lineage: Eukaryota > Metazoa > Chordata > Lepidosauria > Squamata > Gekkonidae > Heteronotia > Heteronotia binoei. Next base: position 49,775,455 of record NC_083224.1, on the reverse strand, counting down.
TTAGGTAAAGTTTGGCCTTTTTGTGTTAGGTAAAGGTACACAAATAAACTGAAAAAGATTCCTTGCTGATTTAATTACTGAAGATGTATTGTAATACAGATCACATGTAAGGTACGTATAAAATTAGATGCAAGGAGTCATATGGGGCCACCCAGGTGAACCTTTGTCCAGGGGCCCATGATGGCTCTTTGCAGACCTGAGCAAAAGACAGAAGTGGGAAAGTTGAAGAAGTATAAAAGACTGAAGGAAATAGTCATGCAAATTGGAAACCATGGGAATGGATTTTGTGAATATATATTACCAATTTTCCACCCCCATAAGCAGCTGTGTCCTTTTTCCCACTGATACTTGAAAGCTGATAATACGAGTCACCAGATTCTCAAGGTTAGAAAACCATGTAGGTGTATAAAGCCAGTGAGGTGGGTGGTCAAGCAGGATTACCCATCCCCTTTTTTCCATCTGCAGAAAGTAAACTGGGTTCAATCCAATGCATTTGGGATCCATGTATGAGTTACCTAGGGCATGTTCCCAGTTCATCCCTTGATCTACTTGTACATTTGCAAATGTGCTTAAAAATTGGTAAATGGTAAAACTGTATCTTCTCCTGAAGACAGCAGGGGACCTTAGGAACTATTAAACTGAGAAATCATTGTGAAAATATTTGCTTTATAGGTAGTAAAAACGTGACAAGATAATCCAAAACAGAGCTGTTCTGACTCTTAAGAGGAAAATGTTATACTTTACTTTTAAGATTCTGGTATGGAATAAATTATCCATTTAAATAATTAGGCATGGTCATACTTTCATATTGTATAAACATAACCATCTATGAACAGAACACTTAGGTATGCATTGTGGCATTTCTTGGAAAAATGCATATGCATGAAAGCATTTTGCTGGTAAATCTGCAATATATTGTATGCATGTTGTGTGTGTGTGGTATTCACCCATGAATTTTCAAATACAAAAAATAGATACATCTAGATTTAGTGAAATTCGGTAGAAAAGACTTCTGCTTGAGACCTGCTTCCAAAGATAGTCAAGTAGTCAAAGATAGCATTGAACTAAAGAGATTACAGGTCTGATTATAAAGTTCCTTATTTTCAGACAGTAGATCAGGGGTGTCAAATTCATTTGTTATGAGGGCCGGATCTGACCTATGAGACCTTGTTGGACCAGGCCATGTTAGGTTGGGTCAAGCCACCTCAGGCCGGGCAATGTGTGTACCTATTTAAGATTAGATAGCAGAGATACAGATTTTATAAAGAACACAGAGAAACACAAATATATATTTTTAAGAAACTTAAACATTCTTAAAACGTTAGCACTCATTGGTCTTAAAAATGCTTTCTTTGTATTTCTCCCATGGATCCAGGGAACTGGGCAAAGGAAGCTCTGGCTCTTTCCTTCCTTCCCCAGCGGACTGGGGGGGAGGAGCCTCAGTCAACAGAAGGAAGAAAGACTTGGCTCAGTAGCTCTGCTGTGCAACTGAGCAAGCCTTGCAAAGCAAACTGTTATGCCAAAGGAAGCAAGTGAGAGGGAGAAGAAAGCAGATGATATCCAGTTGCTTGAGGGCCTGATAGGAGCTCTCTGAGGGCCTGATTCGGTCCCCAAACTGCATGTTCGACACCCCTGGAGTAGATATTGAGACAGATGGCCTGAGATGAGTCCTAAACCATATGACCTCCTTATAGTCTGAAATATCACTGATTCAATACAGGAAAGAGCAAAAGCATATATAAATAAGAGGCTGAGGAAAGCTAAGGACAGACCAACCGCCTGAATTACTTTCCATGCTCCAGTGGATTACATGAGATTGGTTACTTTAGTAAAGCAAAGTCCTTTGTTTCAACTTAATGTACTGTAAAAGGTTTAGATTTATTCTAATGGTTTTAAAGGCGCATTGAGATCACTCTTATGCCAACTGGAGCATCCACAAAGGCACATCATTTGTAAATCTTCTGGGATTTGCTAGATCATGCTTATTTCACATTAAACAGTAAGCACAACATAAAATAAAGCTATTTGGTAGGATTGTAGTAAGTGCTGTGAAATGCTCTGGCACTGATAGGTCACACTATTTCCCCACCAAGGCAATGATCAGGACTTCCTAGTGCAGACACTGTAATGACAGAAATAGAGAGAATACAGGTTTGTATCCAGTTTCTCTTCTCATACCTTTAACGGAGCAGCATTCTTATCCATGACAGTGGGATTAGCTTGTATCATGGGAAGGAAATGTCATGTATCTAGCTGAAAATATTGAGACGCTACTGCAGATTCTGGGTAGTCATCCTATTGCAAGCACTTCTGCAGGCCAAAACCAGGGAATGGCTGGTTTCAGTATGCAAAGAATAAAGTAACTACAGAGCAACATAACCTTGAAGTAGATCAGAGATAGTCTGGTTGATATCGATAGATACAAGGAATATTGAGCTCCAAGTTTAAGTCCAGGTACAAAGATGGTCCAAGACACTAATGAAAATGATCCAGCTCAAAAACATGGGCTATTGGTTAGTGACCAACAGATAACTGTAGGCATGTGGAATTATTATTGTTGCTGTTGTTAAATGTATAGGCCACCCTTCCCAAAAGAGCTCAGAGCAATGCATAGCAAGTTTTGAGGAGAGGGTTCAGATGCTATGCTGAAAATTTGGTAGGGAAAAAAGCACACACACACACCCCCCCCCAGAGCCCCAGATACCCACAGATTGTTTCTCCATTGTACCCTATGGGAACCAGTCTCCATAGGGAGTAAAGGAGTGCCCAGCAGACATTTCTCTTCTCTATATCCCCCCCCCCCATTTTCTGATAACCCTGAAGCAGGGGGGGACAGCCTCCCAACCAGGGGATCCCCTGCCCCCAACTGGGGATTGAAAACCCTACCTAACACCCTGCAGGAGTGCAGGGCCTACTAAGAACCTGCAGAACCAGGCCAGAACAACCCTGGCCTAGAGCATGCAAAAAGTTTCTTTATGGTTCCAACTACTGTCCAGAGCACACCACATGGTCCATAAGCTCTCTGTAGTAATTTCAGCTTTTTTTTTAAAGGAACACCTAAAATTATTTATCTTAAATGTTGCTATAGGTAAAGCATCCACCTGGAGAACTGAAGATCAATGTTCTGAGTATATCCCAGATTTGTCATTGACTTCAATGGTCCCCATAAGATGTAATGGACCCAAATAAAATCAGGATTTCCAAATATTTACTTAATTTAAATACCATACTGTTATTGGGATTTGGGAATCATGAAATTATTTGTAAATCCTAATACCAATATTTTTCAGGTCCAATATACCTGAATCTGCAAAAAACTGATTTTTTTTCTTGCACACTCTTAGATGGCACCTTTAGCTGCCACAGGCTTATTTTATTTTAGAAAAGGGTTTGCAGGAGAAAGAGAAAGCATCACCCTCTGGCACCACCCTTCCTTGTTCCATCTCTTGCTGCCACTGGGGTTGGGCATGCTGCCTCACATGGTAGGCAACAGCAGAGCCAGTTTGGTGTAGTGGTTAAGTGCATGGACTCTTATCTGGGATAACCGGGTTTGATTCCCCACTCCTCCACTTACAGCTGTTGGAATGGCCTTGGGTTAGCCATAGCTCTTGCAGGAGTTCTTCTTGAAAGGACAGCTGCTGTGAGAGTCCTCTCAGCCCCACCTACCTCACAGAGTGTCTGTTGTGGGGGAGGAAGATGAAGGAGATTGTGAGCCGTTCTGAGACTCTGAGTGGAGGGCAGAATATAAATCCAATGTCGTCGTCTTCTTTCAATCAGCTTCTGTGAAGGGGCTCAGGGCAGAGGCTGCCACTGCGATGACTCTGGTGATGATGAGGGTGAGGGGAGGCTATCTACCCTCCAGCTGATTTCTGGGCAGCTGCTGACTTGATGGGTGGTACCCCAATAAGCAGCAAGGAACGGTTCCCCTTTCACTCCCCTACATTGTTTGCTGTGCTACCGCTGCTGTTATTGCACAACAGTTGGTGCACCCAGCAGCAGTGAGGGACAGGTGGTCACAGCCCTGCCATCAGTATCACTGGCCCCTCTCCTCTTCTGGCTCCCTCACCAGCACTGCTAGCCACCATCCTCTCTAGAACAGCTGTTGGGGCAGTGTGGCAGCAGTGAGTGGTGATGAAGTCTGTTCCATGTTGGAGGGCACACAGAAAGTGCCCAGGGGCAGCTGCCCCAGTTGCCTTATGGCTAAAATCACTCCATAGCCGTGTAGATCAGGACCACAGTGATCTGTTTTTGAAATGTGTGGTCAAACTTTCAGTCAGACCTCTTCAACAGTATCAAGATTTTTTCCTATTCTGAAATTATATGTACATTTTGGTAAGTGTCATCTTTTGACGAATCTACACTTTTTAAAATCAATGACTACCTTTTTCTTGTCTAGAACTGCTCACCTGTAATCTGAATCCATAAGTGTTAATAATGGGTCAGCATTTCTGGAGAAAAAGCAGAACATGTCAGGATTTAAGTCTAATTGAAACCATTCCTGTTATTTCCTCATCAGGTATGAAGAGTGCTTCTTTGACTGAAACATCAGGCTGTGGCTTGACAGCTTCAGGTGGAAGATTATTCTGCAGTTTAATCATTCTCTGACAACATCAGTTACTCCTTCATCTGCATCTATTAACCTTTCCTTCCACATGCTCAAAACACTCTCTCTGTGTGTATATATGTCCAAAAGATTGCTATACTGTAGATTCAACAACTGATGTAGAATTCAGTGCTCTGAAAATATATTTTAAAGAAAAGCAAAAGAAATCTATCACCCATGGAGATCTTCAAAATATTTTGGCAATATGAGATTAAATTGTGATGGAAAATAATTACAGGATTTATAAATGTGATGGGTAGTACTTTCTATGCTTACACTAGGAATGCAATTGCCCACCTCTTGTCCTATGAATTGCCCACCCCTTGTCCTATGAATTTTCTACTCTTCCAGAATTACAGTTTAAGGCAGGGGTGTCAAACATGCAGCCCAAGGGCCGATCAGGCCCCTGGTGGGCTCCTATCAAGGTCCACAAGCAATCCACTGTTGTCTCCTTCCTCCTCTTTCTCTTGCTTCCATCTGCTTCTCAGCTTGCTCTTCCAGGCTTGCTCAATTGCACAGGAGCTACAGAGCAAATCCTCTATTTTCTCCATTGGCTGACCAGCACATAAAGCAACTGTCCTGGATTCCCCCTCTATCCCCCAGGAAAGCAGGGATGGAGGTGGGTCCAGTTATAAACAAAAGCAGAGACAAAATTTTAAACAAATTCTGCAGAGAGTCTATGCCCTCTCTCAGGCTAAACAGGGTAGACTGCCACCAGACTCCTTTGACTATTCCCCAAGTCTCTTGAGGAAAGAGCCAACCTCTAAGCCTTACAGGGAAACTAAATCAGAAGGTCAGCCCTGCAAGGTAGGACTTGCAGCACTGAATTTCTAAAACAAAAGTTAACCATAGTCGAGCAAGTCTAAGCCACTGAACTTAGCCTTGGGACAGTGAAGTCAGAATCCATACAAGTCCATAAAATATATAGACTTTATTTAAGGTGCAATATATATTAAGACAAGATTTGTGAAGAAAAAATAATAATAAAACTATTCTTTTCCAGCAAGCATTTCAAAGCATAGTTACCAGGTTCCAAGAAACAAAGAGATGCTCCAGTATTCACAAGACAAAACAAGGCCTTCAGGAACAAATGAACTGCCTTTGGCCACTGACATAGAGGGTGTCAATGGTTCAAGCAGCCCACCAGCCAACTTCTAGGCAAAGCATAACTGAATTTATGAAAGTAGAATCTAACTGCCTCACAGGCCTAAGAAGCCAACCAGAGTTTATAAGATGATGTAACCTTCCATTTGGTTGCCATGGGAATCAAAAGTTAAATGCTGGCTAATCTGACCTTGGGTCTCAGGCTAGGTGCTTACCCATAATGGTACCCACAATGTTACCCACAATTGGGAGCCAGTAAGAGATAGCAGTACCGACTACTCCAGGTGCTGATGATTTCACTAGAAGACAATTATCTATTTATGAGACCATTATTTTCTCAGCAAGCTGCCTAGCAGAAATTTAAGATGCCGGGCCAAAGTTACAGGTTGACCAAAGTTTGCAGGGACCTCTGCAAAGCACTACTTCAAGCTTATGTACAAAGACTTGCAATTTCATGTTTTCCCTTGGGTCTTAGTCTCAAAGCACTGACCATGAGATTTCCATAATGAATTTCAATAAATCAAAAGTAGTTTTGCAACTTACAGATACACACCCGAACACCACCTGAACAGCATACTCAAATTGCTACAGCACAGGCATTGTCTTCAGATTTTGATGCAATAATTCAGAGCAAGAGGTGTCAGTTATCAGAAACTGTTGAAAAAAACAATATATTGCCAGACAGCTAATCTTTTAAGCATATGTTATTTTAAGTTTTTAAAATATCTCGGTAGTTGTCTCCTTCATAAAGTTTATATCTCTGTTACCTGGCATTTTATGCCACACATGGCCCAGCCTGACAAGGTCTCATTTATGTCAGATCTGGCCCTCATAACAAATGAGTTCAACACCCCTGGTTTAAGGATATGGATAAGCCTGCATTTGGAAAACCCCTGACTCTATTTCATTTTTTTTTTTCATTTTAGAGAAATGAACCCATAATTCTTCACTTATTTTTCTGTCATTTTAATATAAATCACATCACACATAAAAATGGATATAAATATGTTGTATATGTGAGCATTAATGGTGTAAAAATCACTCCTAGCCTCTGGAATTCTCTTCCCCAGGAGTCAGGTGAGGCCAACTGTAAGCCAAAATGCCCTCAAAACGAGGTTGGGGAATTGTCAGGTGGGCACCTGGCTCACTCAGGATCTTTTTACCTGTGTATACAGGATTCCACGTCCAGAAAAGTAATGCTTAAAATATTAGGGACTCTAATATTAAGTAAACCAATTAAAATTTATTAAGAAAAATATAGGCTTCCATACAAGATAAAATACTCATCAAAACACACATTCAGTCCTAGGAAACAGAGAGATAGGGGAACACATGGGTAGACAAACAGGGCGATATTTACCTATCGTAGTCTTCAAGGAAGGCTCCAATGGTGACAAGCAAGGAAGTGGGAGAAGGGACCCGAAACTTGGCCTTAGAATCGGGGATGGATCTATGCAGCAGAAATTGGGATACTGATAGAAGCATACCTGTGGGTAGCTAGTCCACAGATTATAAGGACTCTCTTGAGCCCTTAGGGGATGGGAGGTACGAAGGAGGAGGAAGGTGGTCAGCTGGTGCATGACCTCATGAAAAGGGGAGGTTTCGCAGTGACCATAAGGGCTGGACTACTGCGACAACCAACAGAAAGTTCATTGGTGGCACCTAATTGGGTGCTTGCTCTTGACCAATGGACTTACTTGGATCCTGGATACCTGAGTGAACTTTCAGGTTGAAATGGACCAGGGGGAGGATCCAAAATGACAGTTGGGGAGAAGAATAGAAAGATTACTTGGGTGAGGAGATGCTTAGGACTATTGGACTTATCAAATCATGGCCTAGGTAACACCCAGTTTGTACAAAGGAACTTGGCTCTGGCTGAAGATGGTCTTCCTCTGTCTTCTTCTGGGCACCAGTCTTTGTCTAGAGTTCCATCAAACAAAGAAAGTGGCGGTTGGACAATTAACCACTTCTGGGGTGGGTAGGTTGCTTGCAGGCACAGGTGACATCTGGTGTGTACGTGAGCCATCCGCTTCACTGGAATGGAGTCAAGCCTGGTAGGAAGATGGCTGTGTGTGGTGTTAGCCCTCCACTGTGGATTCCATGGTCAGCGCTTCAAAACCATTCGCCTGGATAGCTCCTGGCGGCGCAGTCTCTTCTGCTCCATGGTTGGGATGGGCGTCAGTACGGAACAATGGGGGAACCATCCGTTCTCCTGGTGGGCACTCTTGTACCGGTTTAGAGTGCCTTAGTAGCATTATGGCTGCTAGCACTGCATAAGTCCCTTTTGCCCCTGGATAGGTTTACCCACACTCTCTGGCCACACGTGTGTCACTTCTCCAGGTGCTCTGGCAACCAAGCTGGTAATCACGATGTTCTGTAAGGGGGTTTTTCCTCACACAACTCACTGCAAGTCTTCAAATGGCAATTAAATTAAAAAAAATTGGAAAGGCATTTTAAATTAGATTTCTGTTTTGTTATTAAGGTCAGGATTTTTTGTAGCTAGAACTCCTTTGCATATTAGGCCACACATCCCTGATGTAGCCAATCCTCCAAGAGTTTACAGGGCCCACCGTAACCTCCAGGAGGATTGGCTACATCAGGGATGTGTGACCTAATATGGTCACCTTGGTGGATGACCTCCAGCGGCAACTGGATCATGGTGGCGTTGCAGTGCTGATGTTACTAGACCTGTCGGCGGCATTTGACACAGTTGACCATCAGTTGCTAACGCGCCGCCTCGCCGACATTGGGGTTGGGGTTTGGCCTTGCAATGGCTCTCCTCCTTCCTCTCAGGTCGGGGACAAAGGGTGGCTATTGGGGATGAATGATCCCAGAGACACACACTAGATTGTGGTGTGCCTCAGGGAGCAGTTCTCTCCCCAATGTTGTTTAACATCTATATGCGCCCCCTTGCCCAGATTGCCCAGAGGTTTGGGCTGGGTTGCCATCAATATGCAGATGACACCCAGCTCTATCTACTAATGGACGGCCGGCCCGACTCTGCCCCAGGGAATTTGGACCAGGTCTTACAGGCTGTTGCGACGTGGCTCAGACTGAGTGGGCTGAAGTTGAACCCAGCGAAGACAGAGGTCCTTTGTGTGAGTCGCGGCGACCTAGGAGGGGAAATAGCTCTCCCGGCCTTCGACGGTGCACCATTGAAATCAGCGCACCAGGTAAAGAGTCTGGGTGTTTTACTGGAGCCTTCATTATCAATGGAGGCCCAGATAGCAGCCACTGCCAAGTCAGCATTCTTCCATCTGAGGTGGGCAAGGCAGTTGGCCCCTTTCCTGGAGTGCCACGACCTCGCAACAGTGATCCATGCAACGGTCACCTCAGGATTGGACTACTGTAATGCCCTCTACTTGGGGCTACCTTTGTGCCGGACCCGGAAGTTGCAGCTGGTGCAGAACGCAGCAGCCAGGCTGTTGTTGGGACTCCCAAAATGGGAGCACATACGACCGGGGCTGCGTGGACTGCACTGGCTGCCAATTACATACCGGGTCCAGTACAAAGTGTTGGTCATTACCTTTAAAGCCTTGTATGGCCGAGGACCAGCCTACCTGAGGGACCGTCTCTCCCCATATGAACCCCAGAGGGCACTGAGGTCAGATGGAAAAAATAAAATGACTATCCCTGGGCCGAAAGAGATCAAGTTTCAGAATACCAGAGCACAGGCCTTTTTAATTGCGGCCCCTGCCCTATGGAATCGGCTCCCTGAGGAGGTGCGGGCCCTGCGGAACCTTGATCAGTTCCGCAGGGCCTGCAAGACTGCCCTCTTTAAACGAGCATATATCGACTGCTGAATTGTTGTTAACTAAGCACCTGCCAACATGGTCCTGTTTTAAGGACCTATGTCATCATGGAATTTGTTTAAACTGGCAGAAACTAGCGTCAGAATGCCATCATTGCTGCCAGATCAATTCAAATTATGAATTTTTAAATACATCAACTGGTTTTTAAATAATGTTTAAAGTTCTTACTGTTAAATCTAATGTTTTTATTTATTATTGTATATATACGAAATGTTGTTAGCCGCCCTGAGCCTGCCTAGGCGGGGGAGGGCGGGGTACAAATAAAATTTATTATTATTATTATTACATCAGGGATGTGTGGCCTAATATGCAAAGGAGTTCCTGCTACAAAAAATGTCCTGATTAAGGTTATGTTTTATTCTGTTTTAAACTCTTAGAAATTCGAAAAGTCCAGCCTGGGTCAAGCTTGTCAGAGCTTGGGAGCAAGGCAGGGTTAGGCATAATCAATACTTAAATGGGAGACCACCAAGAAACAATGGAGTTGCAACACAGAGGAAGACAGCAGCAATGGTAAACCACCTCTGCTCATCTTTTGCCTAGAACATCCAGTGGATAGAGTCAGCATGAGTCAGTTACAACTCAGTGGTATATTCTTCTTTAAATTATTGTCATCTTAGTGTTTTAAAATGTAGTGACAGCAATTTAAACTGTTTGTGGGCTATGGTGTAATGGTTCAGCTCAGGAGGAAAATTTTATTAAGGATAAAATATTTCCCATGATGATTGATTTGTTGCCTTAAACATATGCGCTTGAATGTGTTGTGATTCCTCCCCCTTCCCATTCTACAGCCCCAACTCAACTGCACTGTTTTGTTTTACTAGGTTGTAGTATTCAACCTATTATTTACTAGGCTTTAGATTCAAATATCCATATCTTGTAATACATTTAATGATTGCCTGATATTCTAATGTTAATCCATCTACTGACTGACTGGAAAGATTTTTAAATAATAGTTTTTATATATAATTTCATAACAATAACACCAATAATGATGATGTTTAACAAACCATTTAAACTCAGTCTTAGTTTAGAGTCCACACAGAGGTTCAGATAGGCCACAATTATTTTATACTTTCTGATTTTTCTTTTGTGTGTACCATCTTTCCAGTGTTAGGACCCTTGTGGACTCAATTAAACTGTCAAATCCACTTCACCCCAGTTCTACTGCTTCACCTGCATGACTGGAAAGTTTAGAAGATATGTTCTGCTGTCTAGATTGAACAAGATCCTCTCCCAATTATGTGTACCTCAGAAGTTACATATATTAGTTGAGTACTTCCAGTCCCTGTTTCAGTGTTCTCAGAAAGATCTTAGAATTCTAGGGCAATGTAAAACACACAACAAAGAGCTGAAAAAACTTCTATTTACAACTGTGTTAAAAGTGGCCCACTGGAAACATAGTCAGCTCTGTTATAGATTACATATGCTAAGCTTTTAATTCCTCATCAAAGTTTCTTGCAGTGATCTTTCTCCATTGATAGGACTGGCAGAATTCTTACACACTTCATATGATAAATTGTAATTGATGCAATTTGACAGGTTTCAGGTGCAAAGACTGATAAACAGCAATTCTTTCTGGCCTTTGCTATCGCTTTCTCTTTCAAGCCCAGCTGCCAGTTGGTTGGACATATTTTCCTTTGATAGGCTCTCCTAGTAACAAGTTTTCTTCTCATTACACTAATTAACTAATTAACTTTCTGTTTTTATGTTACTTGTGGCATCTTGTTATTCTTGGAAATATTCGTTACTTTTTTTCTATAATTCCTGGCTCAGATAGATCCAAATATCTTACTTAATACCATTTTTTTAAAAATATCTTATTTAAGACCATTTAATACCTCTCTTTTTCTTCTCCTTCTTCTTCATACCATTTAAGGGCTCTCTGTTCTAAACTATTTAACTAGTTCCCTCATATGAATATTCAGTTCCAGCATGGGTATATGTATATTTGTTGTGTATATAAATATTGTGTCCTAAGAAACAAAATAGCAGGCAACCTTTACTCTGTTGCTAAATGGAAAACTGAAGATAGCTCTAAAGCTATGCCTTTCTAACCTATTTATTTAAGACAATGATCCCCAATGTGTAATTTGTCTCCCTATTCCCTAGCAAAGCAAAGAGATAATCATGACTTTTCCCCACATCATTGGACCAGGAGGTTGTCCAGAAGATCCAAGGAAGCATCACATTTGTGTCTGAATTGATCCTCTTAGCTTTTTGGCCATTCTAGCCGGCTGGTCTTCCCCCATAGCATCTGTGCCTGGCCTGGGACTTCTTCCCTTTCTATTCTCTGAAGTCTTCCCTATTTATCCCTTTTCCCTCCTCTGTGCCTGGCCTGGGACTTCTTCCCTTTCTATCTTCCAAACCCTTCCCTATTCATCACTTTCCCCCCCCTCTGGTTCCTTTTTTGGCAGCCTTTCACTTATCTCTTCTGTATGGGTTGGTGTCTCTGTACTAGCCACATAAGAGGAACACAATTTGGGTAATTTTACTTGCCATTAACTTAAAGTAACACAAATGGACACTTCCCCTTTCAAATCCTCTGTCTCAGTTAGGAAAATAAGTAGAGTTGCCAAGTCCAATTCAAGAGATATTTGGGGACTTTGGGGTGGGGCTAGGGAACTTTGGGGGTGGAGCCAGGAGACTTTGGGGTGGGGCTAGGGAACTTTGGGGGTGGAGCCAGGAGACTTTGGGGTGGCGCCATGAGCAAGGTTGTGACAAGCATAATTGAACTCCAAAGGGAATTCTGGCCATCACATTTAAAGAGACCTTTTAAATGCCTTCATCCATTGGAAATAATGAAGGATAAGGGCACCTTCTTTTGGGGGTGATAGAATTGTACCCCCTGGTCCAATCTTTTTGAAACTTAGAGAGTATTTTGGGGAGAGGCACTGGATGCTATGCTGAAAATTTGGTGCTTCTACCTAAAAAAACAGCCCCCAGAGCCCCAGATACCCACAGATCAATTCTCCATTATACCCTATGGGAATCAGTCTCCATACCCAGCGGTACCCAGCAGACATTTCTGCCCTCCCCCACTTTCTGATGACTCTGAAGTGGTGGGGAGGGCCTCCAACTGGGGATTGGCAACCCTAAAAATAAGAGTCACTTAATGGTCAAATATCTGTCCCCCTTGAGAACAAAAGACTCACTAGAAAAGACAATAATGGCAGGAAAAGGGGAAGACCCAACATGAGATGGATTTACTCAATAAAGGAAGCCACAGCCCTTGGTTTGCAAGGCCTAAGGAAGTCATTAATTCATTAATTCATAGGGTTGCTGCAAGTCAGAAGTGATAACACTTGAAGACACTGAACACACATATCTGCCCCCCCCCCTTCTTTCCATGTTGATGGAAAGCCCTGACTTATAGTGACCCCATAGGGTTTTCATGGCAAGAGATGCTCAGAGGTGGTTTGCCATTGCCTGCCTCCATATCATAACCTTGGTATTTCTTGGAGGTCTGAGTCTCCCATCTAAATATTAGCTGGGACCAACCCTGCTTAGCTTATTAGATCTGATGAGATTGGACTAGCCTGGGCTAGCCAGCTCAGAGTCTTCCCTATGATATTTATTATGCAATTCTGGAAATTATGCATACACTAAATTCAAATTCCTACCACAGAATCCATGTTTGACTAGCTGGTCCAATCCAGTAGGGCTCTTCTAAACATTTTAATTCAATTACAGAGTTTTTTATTCTGTTTCTATAGTTGTCTGTTCCTATGTACATACACAATTTTCTGATATGAAGGAAACTATGAGACAATTCAGGAAATACAACTGCTGCTTATTTACAATTGCTCCTCTGAATCAAAGCATTTTCTAAGCACACATGTAAAAATAGCCATAAAAGAAGTGAGAGCATTTAAGAAATTTCTTACAGCACTGCTTTGGAGGCATGAATTTAAATATTCTGTGTGGCGTCCAATGTGAATCCCAATTTAAATATCACATTAGAAACTCACACTCATTCCTTTGTACAAATTTTGAGTCCAGTTGCACTTTTAAGACCAACAAAAGTTTATTCAACGTATGAGCTTTTGTGCAAACACGGCTGCCCACATGGATCTATACTAATTCCTTTGCTAAATCATTTGTCATTTCTCATAATGAAGAGACAGGTATATAAAAGAAACAAATGCAAATCTGTTTGTAGCATCTAAAAACCCAACCTTGAAATCTTTTTTTCTGCAATTATTTTTGTTAAATTTACCTTCAGAAAAAAAGAAGCTTAATAAAGCAGAAGCATCACTCCTGTAAAGGCAACAAAAGGCAAAACCTTGAGTGTCCCCCCCTCCCAGGCTTAAATTCCACCTGTAATCATACAAAATAGCCTCTTTTCCCCCTCATCTCCTGACTTCCATCAATAGATTTATTTATTACTTCTTGGGTAAATGCTGGATGGGAAAATATTATAACATTATATCTAAGGCGTTTGTTCACCCTTTCATGCAAACTTTCAAGCAGTCTACTTACCTGCTGCACTCAACTAAAGAGGTTTTTGCACAGTGGTATTTATGTTTCCTAATATATCCTTCTGAGAAAATGCCTAATCTAGTGTGCATAGCAAATCTCAGAACTTATTGGGTCAGATCCAGTTATGTGTAAGAGGAAAGAAGAACAGTGCTTCCATGGGATCTAACATCTTTGTAGTGGAAGTGTTGCCAGATCACAGACAACTTAAGGCAACGTTGTAGGGGTTTTCAAGGCAAGAATCTAACAGAGATGGTTTATCATTGCCTGCCTCTGCATAGTGACCCTGGTATTCCTTGGTGGTCTCCCATTCAAATACTAACCAGAGCCTACCCTGCTTGGCTTCTGAGATCTAACAAGATCAGGCTAGCCTGGGCTAGCCTGGTCAGGGCCCATCTCCTTTACATTAAAATGCTTTGGCAATAGCATCCTTAACTATATCAGTGGTACTCTTTCCATGGCTCATGAAAAGCTATATTTGCAAGTACCAGTGTGATGGTAATGGAAGGGTTAAGAGAAAAACTAAGGACGCATAGAGCCTGAGTCAGATAACCTGAGGGTGGGGGCCGGAGTACTCAGAACTCTCAGAGGGAGTGATTGACAGTTAACGGCTGAGAGTAGTCTGTGACTAACAGTCTGAAGGAGACTGCTGAGGAGAGCAGTTGGTTTCTTCTGAAGGAGCTGAGACAGCTGAGGAGAGACTTCGAGCGAAGTAAAGCTCACTGCTAGGTCTGTAGAGACAGCCAAGGGGCTATGTGTGACAGAAGGAGAGTCACAGTGAAAGACCTGAGAGGTCACAGAACCATATACATTTCTCTTAAGAACTAAAGAGGTGGATGAGGGAAAAGATGTGGGTCTAGAGGAGTCTGAAGGGCTGGGAGTAGAGACACCAGTCAGCTCAAGAGAGACCAGGCATATTATGCCCAAGAGGCCAACCTAGAATAGCGTTGGAGAGTGAATATACGAACTGTGTACCCTGAGAGAGACCTAAGTAATATCTGTATTATAAGCCTGAACTATTGAGCAACTGTTAACTATCTGAGATACAATATAGCCCATGTAAATATCTTCCATTCCCCAGTTGGAGACTGTGTGTGTAAATAAAGTTCTGTGGTTTAATTTTAAGTTCTCTGGTGCCTGTATATTGGAAATACCCATCAAAGCTGCTGTGGTCCCCTACAAATTGAGTTATCCATCCATCTGAAAACAAAACAAAAACCCCGAAGAGACTAGTGTTGAGAAATCCATATTATACCCACCCCTTCTGTTCAGTAGTCGTGAGGTAAAATTTAAAAGGAAGAACTGTGGCTGAAGAGGGGCTGGGGTCGCCATAAGCTGCTTATAGAAGCGAACAAGACTAACAGTGGGCAGGCTGTTATAACCAGCAACCAGAAAAGTCACATTTCTTTTTTTTAATTTTAAATAGTTTTATTAATAGCATATGGTAACAATCACTGGCATGAGTCCTTGCAATGTACTCATTCCCCTGGTATAGCTTTTCAAGGTGGGAACCACCTGCTAGCCACAAGCCCCACTAGACAAGTGTCTTGACCCCTTTCCTGAAATATAGGGCAAGTACCACATTGGGTTGCAGTGCTTAGAATGGCCATAGATGGCATTTGAAAGAACCATATGTGGCTCCCAATCAACTGAAGAAATATCATTGAGTTATATGATGTGCATATGTATGTACACCACTTGATTATTCATGACAGGCAGCTGGTCATGTGAAATGATTTAATTCACAAGCATGATATCATAGGTGAACATAAAAGTTCTAACTGTAATCATATCTGATTGTTCATCCACATATGAAACCCATCAGGTATCAGGGAACCACCCTTTAACAGCGGGATTAGGAAATACCTGCCCATTGGAGAATGATAGCCTATGGCCCAGAACCATCTTCTATGCCCTATAGTTCCATAAATTAGCATATGGCATGAGGATGGGACAGAAATTCTCAGTATCATTGGTTTAATTTAAATTATGATGTTTTCAAAGAGAAATAGAACACAGTATGAGACACAATTTGGCAATTGTGTTTTAGTGTTTTGTTTGAGGCTGAGCTCCACAGAGACAAGGCAGAATCTACAGGGCCAGGAGTAGGGGAATCACTGAGGGTGGATTCAACATAGTAAGAAGGATTGATGTTGTCCTGCACAGTCTGAAGGTGGACTGAGGTCTTAAATACTCCTCTCCAAGGAGGTAGGGATATACACCCACCACTCTGGCCCGTAAATGTGGTGAGGCTGGATACAGTGGTGAGAACTAGAATAGTTGTGGGGCTTGACAGGCCAGTTCAAAACACCTTGGGAGCTTCAGCTGCCTCTGGAGTGGACAGTTCAGAGTCCAAGTTTGAGGAGGAAAGCAGAGCTTTCAATTAGATCCTGTTGGTCCTTGATTACTGTCGGAGCGGGAGTTAGCAGAGTGAGCTTGGTGACCTACCCAACACAGGGCTCCAGGAAAGAAATCAGCCAGACACCTGCAACTAGTGCCAAAATAGTGTATTTACAGATACATACAATAAGTGCTCACTAGTGCAGTCCAATACCTTACTCTAACAGACAAAATGCTCCGCCTACACACCAACTCTCGGAGAGAGACCTGTGTGGTCCACACACAGTCTACTTATAGTCCTACTAGCCAATCAAGGCTGTGCACTGTCATGCTGACTCAGCAGGTTTCTTCTCTTGGCTTCTGCCAGCTCGAACCGGCCTGCTGATAAGGTCATTGTGACCTAGCATGCTTGCTAGATCACCAGCTGTCAAAACATAGCTGTCAGACTGGGTGCAGATAGATTCATTACACCAACACACCTCCTAATCTATTGAACCCAGTACACCCAACCACTGTACATAGTCTTCATGTTCACATGCAGGCAGTAACATACATGTCCATATTTACACATTCACCATTTCTAGTCCAGGAACTCGTCTGGGTGATAGAAAATATCATCACTGTCCTGGTCAGCCAGCTCCTTCTGGCGTTTGGCTTCAGCCTCCCTGTTCTTTGCCTCGCACTCTGCCACCCAGGCCTTCCACTTCTTAGCCTTTTCCTTCAGCATTTCTTCAAACCCAGGTGGGTCTGGTTTACCTGTCAGAGTGACATAGGGTACCTTATACCTGGCAGGAGGTTTGCCTTTTGTGGTTCTAGCAGACACCCGTGGCTCTGTGCTAGGACCGGCCTTATCTTCTTCAGGCTGATCTGTTCCCACCTCCTGGGCTGGTTGTTCTGCCCCCTCCTGACCTGCCACCTCCTGACTTTCAGGTTCCACCTCCTGTTGATCTAGGGGTTGCACCTCCTGACTCTCAAGTTCTGCCTCCTGCCTTTGCATTTGATGCTCTGTGCCAGCTTTGGGCTCACCTTTCTCTGCCCCTCGGCTTGCCAACCCCCGGTCGGGAGAATGTTCCTGCATAATTACCCTGGGCAGGACTCCAGCATCATTATCAGTAACTGGCAGGAGTACAAATTCTCTCTTATCAGAGTGTAAGTGAGGCCAGCTGGACTGCTCGTTAAACTGGGCTGCCTCACTGAGGATTATTTTCCTTCTCTTATCGCAGAAGCGATAACACCTGGCCTCTGGCTTGTAGCCCAGAAAAGTCAGGCTCTCTGCCCGGACATCCCCCTCCCTGCTGCTCTTGGAGGGGATGCCAACCCGAGCCTGTGTCCCAAAGACTCTCAAAAATTTCAAACTTGGGGTTCTATTGAACAGCAATCGGTAAGGCGAATTATTTACAGGTTCACACCAAACACGATTATGAATAAACACAGCACAATACATGGCTTCTGCCCAATAACAAATTGGCAACCTTGCATCTTCAAGCATGCTGTACATCGTTTGCAACACAGCTCCTGTGCGCTCTGCTAGCCCATTTTCTTTCCCATTTTCTTGGGGCGTGGCTGGGTCCACTAAACGGTGGGCAATGCCCTTGTTCTCCAGCCAACATTTCAAATCGTTAGATAAGAATTCCCCCCCTCTGTCGGTCTGAATAGCCTGGAGGTTTACACCTAATTGTCTCTCAACTGCTTTGACCCATTTTGTGAACACCTTGTACACTTCAGATTTATGCACCATAGCAAAGACCAAAGAGTACCTCGTATGGTCGTCTGTGGCCACTAAGCAGTACCTCCTCCCCGACAGACTTTTTGGCAACGGGCCAATCACGTCTAAGTAAACTAGCTCTAGGGCACGCTTGCTTTCTCTTGTGCTTTCCTTAGACACAGCACATGCCCTGCTTTTGGTCTTCTTGCAGACCTGACAATCCAAGTAACATTTACAAGGTTTCACTTTTAGACTTGGCACCAACTCCAGGGTTTTTTTCAACGCTCTAAACCCGCAGTGCCCCAGTCTCCGGTGCAGTAAATGTATGCACTTATTGTGCACAGGCTCATTTGACACCTGTGCCACCTGGGCACATTCATTCTGGACCACATATATTTTGCCTTCTCTTTTTCCAGTTACAAGCACCTTTCCCCCACCTCCCAGGATTTTACAGCAGGTCCTTTCAAACCTCACCTGGTATCCCTGGTCAATTAACGTGCTAACACTTAGCAGGTTTGACTGTAGTGTGGGTACACATAACACATTTTGCAAAGTGCAATTTAACACAGGAAACCTCACATTGCCTGAGCAAGTAGCCTTGGCAATGGTCCCATTTGCTAATCTAACATGCCTGTGTTCAGGAATGCCAATATTGTTCAACAACTCCTTCTTGCAGCAGAGATGACTCGTTGCCCCAGAGTCTAAAATCCAAGCAGACCCTGTGCTCTCTACTGCAGACGTGACCAGCCGGGCTCCTTCCTCACACGGGCTGGTGGTCCTCTGCTCTCGCTGCCTCCATCCACGCCGCTTCTTCCCCCTCTCTGGGCAAGCTCGAAGCAGATGCTCTGGCGACTCACAGCCATAGCAGCGTCGGACTGCCATTGCAGTCGGCTCCTCTTTCTCAGCCTTTGGCCGTCTGCCAGCAGCAAAAGCTGGCTCTCTGTTGGCTGTCTTCCCGGACGAGCCGATAGCCGCACGCTCCTCAACCCCCGGACAGCTCACTGCCGCAATCCTCTCTTGGAAATCAAGCAGGTGGGCACAGACGTACTCCATCGTCAGGGTCGCTACGTCCACTGTCTCCAGGGCAGTTATCAGGGGAGTAAACTCAGGCGTCAACGATGACAGCAAAATGTAAACTCTGTCATCTGGAGCTACAGTCTTGCCTCTGGCCTCAAGCTCAACGAAACAGTCCGTTAGCTTCTTGATGTGGTCTTTCACACACCCTCCAGCTGGCATAACAGTGCGAAACATCTTCCTAGTCAAGGCCATAAGGGAGCCAGCAGTGGTACTAACATGAACCCCACTGAGCGCGTCCCACGCAGCCTTGGGAGTGTCCTTCCCTCGCACATGTACTAGCTGGTCATCTCCTACAGCCAGCACGATGTTTGCCAGTGCCTTATCGGCTAACACAGTCTCGGCAGGAGATAACGCTGCAGGGGGATTACTCACAAACAGCCATTGCCCTTCACGCTTGAGGTAGTGTTCCATTCTCAGGCTCCACACCGCGTAGTTGGCTGAATTGAGCTTCTCAACGGCCACTGCGAGCTGCTGCTGAGCCATGATGCCGACTCCTCCACACAGCTGGCTGCCGTCGTCCCTCTGGCTCTCAAAACGAGATAGCTGGTGCTGCTTTGTCTTTCAACCGGCGTTCCTCGCCTCCGGCTCTTTCCAAACTCTCGGTCAGCTCAACTCTCACGGTGCTCCTCCGCGCAGCGGAAGCGTGCTGGGCCCATAACCCTGTCGGAGCGGGAGTTAGCAGAGTGAGCTTGGTGACCTGCCCAACACAGGGCTCCAGGAAAGAAATCAGCCAGACACCTGCAACTAGTGCCAAAATAGTGTATTTACAGATATATACAATAAGTGCTCACTAGTGCAGTCCAATACCTTACTCTAACAGACAAAATGCTCCGCCTACACACCAACTCTCGGAGAGAGACCTGTGTGGTCCACACACAGTCTACTTATAGTCCTACTAGCCAATCAAGGCTGTGCACTGTCATGCTGACTCAGCAGGTTTCTTCTCTTGGCTTCTGCCGGCTCGAACCGGCCTGCTGATAAGGTCATTGTGACCTAGCATGCTTGCTAGATCACCAGCTGTCAAAACATAGCTGTCAGACTGGGTGCAGATAGATTCATTACACCAACAATTACATGTTCGGTTCTGTATTTAGGATTTCCCTGCTACTTGCCTCTTGTTATTTTCCTTCAGCCCCCTCCAGCACTGCATATATGTACCACATGCATGCATAGTGCTGTAGGTGGGTGCATTACTGGAAACCAAGAACTGTTCTGCAATAAAAAAGGCACACAATCAAGAGAAAAGAAAAATCACAATTAGTGTAGAGAAGGTTAAAGCAGTTTAGATTTTGTTATCAGTAAGTCTACTAAAACTCAAAATAATGACAAAATATAAAAGTAGTGCTAGGGAAAACATCTGTTGGTAAGCGTAAGAATGAAATGGAAAATTCAGTTCTCATGAGTCCCCCCCCCCCCCCCCCAAGAATGTATTTAATGAATCAAACTGCCACCAATATTTGTGAACAAGTACACAAAAGCCATTTTTGAAGCCTTCAAACTTCTTTCATTCTAGCTTGTCATCCTAGGGTGACAAGCTTACAAGGAATAGAGGGAAGGAGGAGGGAATGGTTCGGCAAAATCTATTAAACAGCTTTTGTGAACATTTCAACATTTTGTGTCAACTTTGCCTAGATGTGTCCGCAAGACCACAAGTGAAATGTCAAACAGATCCAAAGACACTGCTGAAACTGCTATAGCAATAAAACTTACTGTGGGAAATGTCATCCATACACTCAATTTTGTTTTTTTACAAAACATCTAGCCACTTTTGGTTAAAGGTCTCAGTGATGACTATGAAAAGAAACAAAAGTCAGAATGGAGCAAGGATCTGAATCTTGGCTAGAGCCATTGTATCAGAGAGACTACAAGAAACACTGTTTGGAGCTCTGAGGCAGGAACTTCACAAGGAGGGATGGATGAAGATGCCATTTGTTTGTATCTAATTCTCATATGAATTTGTCATTAACATTTTTGCTTTCTGCTTTTCCCAGTTCTTCTTCCTGGTATTTTGCAAGGGAAAGGTTGAATTGGCCATGTCCCATCAAGATTCCTGTGGGTCTGGCCTGATTCCCTCATAATCCTGTGCCATTGGCAAGGTACATTGTAGCACTCAAATTTACCTGTACTAGCACAGGTGAAGTAGGGCAGGCCAAGAGCAGCATAGGAATGGTGACACCCAATTTTGCTGTGTGCTGGCATCTGATTAGGTGGAACATAGATGCCTGGCTTTATCCTGTGCCAACCAGGACATAGTAGAGCCAGCAAGGAGGAGCAAAGCAGTGTCTCCTTTCTGTCCAACCATCTCTTTGGACTTCCATTGGGTGCTCAGGACATAGAAGAGGTGTAAGGAGGGGATGTGGCCCTTTTCCAGGGCCAATTTGGCCTTCCAGTCACTCCTGCCCAGTGCTAGAACTGAGCTAGTAATAGTGCACCTCTGTCAGCCATCCTATTGAAACATTCACAACATTATTATAGATCTCTCATTCTCTTTGTTAGAAGAAGTGTATTAGCCATTTTCAAAGAGCCATCTATTTCCAGAGAGGGAGGGTGGAAATATCAGTGTGTGCCCATAGCCCTCACAGCTGAATTTTGTCTCCTTGAGGATGGTGACTGTGACAAAAACAACCTAGCTCCTATTTCAGATCACACTACATTACATAAGTGTGGGTACCATGCTGTTCCTCTCTGAAGACATGCCCGCTCCAGGATCAAACTTCCAGTTCCCATCCTTTGAACTCCCATTGTTTCTAAACTTTTCATCTGAGCTGCATTCTCTAACACACTAAAGCAGATGTTGTTGCCTTAAGAAAATGAAATTGCTAAATGGTAAAACTAACAGCTGTGAATGATTCAAAGGACTGGAATTAAAGCACCATACATTTATTCTAAAGCTGCAGTTCTATGGATACTGACCTGAGGGTAAGCCCCATTGAATGCAGCTGGACTTCCTTTCAAGGGAAAACATATAGCATTGAGTTATTCATTCATTTCTTCTCATACAGAAGATGTCTTTGTACAGCCTTGTGAGAGATCCAGCAGTAACTATTAGGACATGAACCTATATGACCAAAGAGGAATCTATAAGAAAAAATATTTTTCATATATCAACAAATCTCCAATGTAAGAACGCATACTGTTTGAATGACAAAATTAGTGAATGTACGAACTACTGCAACTGATGGAGAAATCTTTAAAAACAGTTGAGAGTCAAAGCTTTTTCCAGCCCATCTAGGAGCCCAGCTGGGGGTCGTTTTTCTGGATCGTTTCACCCGTCCCTACATGATAATATAAAAGTCAGCGCTTCACTGAACTTTCTAATAGCCAGGGCATATTTCCTTTGCAACCCTGGTGCTCTTGCTCACTCTGTGTATCCTCCCTAACAGTGTGACACAACATATTGTAAAAGGAAAATGGTAATTAGAAAGAACATTTGAGCAAGGGAACTTGTCTGGAAAAAATGCTTTAGTTAAATGAAGCAATAAAGATTGTTTTAATCTGTTAAACACAGAGAGGGAGAGATCCATCCATCCTCAGCTTTAGAAAAAATAATAAAAAGTATGCAAATAAGAGCACGTTAACCCCTTCACTACTGAGTCTGTGCAACTCTACCAGAAGGGTTCATTGGTCCTATTACATGCAATTGGGAGCCTTTCTACTTATTTTCTTTACTGTTCTTCCTGGGCATCTATTTTCCTTGCTCAGCTACATAAATAAAATATTTCTCAATGAGTACTGGACCAAAGATGCACTGAAGAATCTAAAGGAGGGGACTCTTTGTAGTCTTGGAGGCCATCCATATGTTAACTGAGCATAAATTATCTGAACATGTCTGAGCTACTGCTTTCTGACCCATTCTGGTAACAGCACAAGCAAGCACGTAGCTGAGGCAAATGCTGTAGTAGCTTCCCAAGCCAATGCATTGTTCTCTGGAGGTCAGGAACCGGTGTTACAAGAATTCTCCTTTGTTTAATACCGTTTTCGCACACAGCTCACCTTGCAGTCACAATCCTGTTCCCTCTGCAGCGTCCGGTCGGATTTCCCACCATCTGCGCCGGAGTTACAGGAAGTGCCGCAGCTTCTGCGTAGCAAACGTAAACTGGGTTTTAGCGGTTTACGTTTGCTACGCAAAAGCCGCGGCACTTCCTGTAACTCTGGCGCAGATGGTGGGAAATCCGACCGGACGCTGCAGAGGGAACAGGATTGTGACTGCGAGGTAAGCTGTGTGCAAAAACGGTATAAGTCTTCTCATCCCCCATTAACCCTATCCCTTCAAGGCTATTATTAGAGGCTCATTCATAATTCCATTACTAGTCAAAATGCCGTCATATATCTCAATGGAGGACTGTTCATTCCATGTTCCATTTCTGGATTTGCAAGCGAACAGTTCAGAAGGCATTATAGTCATGAGTCCATAGACTCCATTGTTAAAGGGTAACAATGATGAACAAATTTCCCTGTGCATCAACATGACAAAATGAAAGCTACCCTTTTGCTTAAAGCATTTGACTCATGCTGTTATTCCATTTGCAGAGTTACAAATGGGCTGTGTTCATGCCACCCAAGAAATAAAAAAAGAGAAGCCTTTGAGTTAATTCCACTTAAAACAAAGCCCCAGGGTATTTACATAAAGACTTGGCAAGACAAAGGCTACACGATCTAGCATTGTCTTTCATGCATGCAGTGACAGCTGAATGTTCATAGTGACAATGCATTAAAATTGCTGGCGCTATATTAATCCCTACCTCTGAGTTCCTTTCTGGAAGACTTCAGATCAGAGCAGGACACAAGAAGAGCCCCCTTCCTCATGTAAAAGCATTTCCCTTCTTACTTTGTTTGTTTTTTAAAATTGAACCTTAGCGATGGATGTCAGCTACTCATGCACAGAAGCCAAATGTGTCTCCACTGGCATGGTGAAGTGTGTGCTGATACTGCAGCCCTTTTCTCAGTAGAGTTACTCATTATACACAGAGAACCACTTTGGTTAGAAGGCTCAGTCAGTCTGCCAGCAAAGCTGATGGACTAAATCTAACAGGTCCCTAAGATCATGAAGTGTTGTAGTCAAAAAAGGTGGAAGTGCTCCAGCTTGGAACAAGATAAGCTAACTGGGCATAAACTCCAGTATTGCGGTATAGAATCTCAGTCCTGGTAAATCCAGTCAATGTAAAGTGGGTACTCCTGCAGTCCTTCCCTTCATATATTCAGCCTAGTTCTGCTTCAGGAAGGCTAGGGGTGTATATGAAACGGTATCAGTAGTATAAGGAATTTGGCCTGGACAAGGGATGTAAGAAACAGAGGAGACTGTGTTCCTCAAAGGGAAACAAGACACACAAAATCACAGAAGGGCAGCTTCTTTTCAGCTCTCCCTCCCAAGTCTGTAAAAACAGCTTAACCAATCTGGGTCTTGGGTTCTGGCAGCAGCAGTCTGCCAGAACCTGTTCAGACAAAGCAAAGTTCCAGCATATCAAGAGATGCCATGTTTTCACTCCTGGCTGTGAAACTATGCCTAATCGAGCAAGATAAGGTTCCCCCCCAAACTTGGCCTTCCCACTGTGCAATCTCCTAAAATGTCACCCCCATCTGCTTTCATTTATGCCAATGGCAACCCAGTGAATGCACACTTACCTGAAGACAATGGGATTTACTTCCAAGTAAATATGCACAAGATTGGACTGAAGGAAGGAAGGCGAACTGAAGGAAAGGGGAAGTTTTAAGAGATCAGCCACCTGTGATCACCATGATACTTATTTAAGGATGGGGTAGCCAAGAAGGTATTGCAGGTTCTGTCTTTCTTTGTTATATGTACCAGCATTTCTTTGATGATTTCCTTCAGTGGTGGACTGAAAAGTAAAAATGGCCCTGGAGCAAGGCAAGCCAAATAATTCCTGTGGCAGTACAAGCAAGCATTGCAGAGGCCACTCTGCTTAGCAGTGCCAACAATGTGAGTTAGCTGCCCCAGTGCTTCCTGCCACAAACTAGTGGCAGTGTGGAAGAAAGCAATAGGTAAGCTAAGCTAGGGATGCCAGCCTCCAGTTGGGACCTGGGGATCCCCCAGAATTACAGCTCATCTCCAGGCTACAGAGATCAGTCCCTCTGGACAATATAGATGCTTTGGAGGGTGACCTCTATGGCTTTGTATCCCATTCCTGTCTCCCCCAGGTTCCATCCGCAAATCTCCAGGAGTTTTCCCATCCTGGATCTGGAAATCCTACCCCCATCATGCCTGGCTGGTGGCCAAGGGGGACCTGGCAACCCTAGAGCTGACATTAATTATCATGGCCAACACAGGGACTGAACCAAATGCCCCTTGAGGCACTGGCAGAATTTCTGAGGCATGGCTCTGCTTGCACCTTGCTGCCAGCATTCCATTACAGTAGTGGCCCATCAGGAAATTTCTTTGTAATTGAAATGGCCAATCCACTACCAGTAGGCTACTACTTTATATCAAAATGCTCATGGGAGTAAGAGGACTTCAGGGGACACTTTGACTTTCACTGTATAGCTGAACCATTCACATTAGTGGCTGCTTTTGTATGACTACATGTACTTACCCTGAATTTTAATAAAACTTGTCTTCTGACTTCAATTAGTTTGATTTTAAGCCATCCAGTCAAGCCAATCAAACTAGTCCACATTGAAGTCTGACTTCAATTACCATCTCAGCTGAGCAAATAGTAGATGTTGAAAGCTATCAGCAATGTTTCCAAAAGGGGGAGAGTTTGGATTTAAGAATTCTACAAAGACAGTCAATACATTTAATTCAGGAAACATGTTTAGCTTTTATTAACAATTCAGAGATAAACATAAGTTTTATAGAATTTAGGAAATTCTCCCTTCAATCTGTTTATTATTTAGTGGGATTTACAAATGTT
The DNA here is from genome assembly GCF_032191835.1 of Heteronotia binoei. Lineage (NCBI taxonomy): Eukaryota > Metazoa > Chordata > Lepidosauria > Squamata > Gekkonidae > Heteronotia > Heteronotia binoei. The sequence goes on along the minus strand of NC_083224.1, from coordinate 49,749,469 downwards.
AGCCAAAAAGATCACCTTGAATGAATTTAATAAAGAATGTATTCCTAGCTGCAAGGTGTTTCAGAAACCAGAGAGAAAAGATCTCATTCTCTAATGAAAATTCTACAGCACTTCAGCATGATAAACCTCATTTATCATCAGTTTTATTACAATGGGCTCTTTTTTTAGTCTGAAGTATATAGAGCAGAGCTAGAACTCTGAAAATTCCCCATCTGCTGAAATTACCTTGCAGATGCTGCTATGATGGCTAAATTCTTTTTAAAATTCTTTTTAAATTCAGTTCATAAGACTAAATTATATAGATCTGTGCAGATTGCCCAAGAAACCATTCACTGTTGATGGTTATCATAGGAACTTATAGTTACTGATAGGGCCTGTTCAGACGCACAGTTTAATCAGTTGTCGCTGCTGTTTCGTACCAAATTAAAAGTGGCTGATCAAACAGCAACATCTGCCTTCCGGTAGTCAATCATTTCCCCCCTCCCCCCCCCCAATCCTTCTCCAAACCGGATTATTTTGTCACCTGCTCCTTTGTAGTGTTTTTTGAGTTGTCCAGTTTCACCTAATAGTTTTCTCCATCTGGATAGTTCTGCTGCGATTTTAACCAACTTCCAGATGTTTGAAGGCTGTCCCAGAGCAAAAGGAGCCTCAGACATCCAGTTTACGGTTGCCATTTTTTTTACTACTTAGCGATATGCGCATAACCGCATAACCACATAATGTTTTCTGACATGTGTGCACATGCGTATAATGTGCATATGTGTCTAATGTGCTTATGTGCATCATGCGCTTATGTGCATAATAGTGAGGGAAACAAAAAAAAAAGAACTGCATGCTGCCGTCGTGTGGACGGCAGAAGACAGTTTCACTGCGGAGTGATTCGAATTGCATTATGGCAGTCTGATCGATAATATCCAGAACAAAGATATTCGGAACAGAACCGGGTCAGTTTAACATGGACTCAACATGCTATGTGAGCAGGGCCATAATGTGTTTCAGGAACTCTCCAGCCACTACATACAAATGAGATTTATCTCTACCTATGTGTCTGCCCCACCCTATGTATATTTATAAACTGCCCTACATATGTTGCATGGTTCTCTAAGCTTCTGGGAGCAAATAGTTAGACATACAGAGAAAACTGTAACTCACACATTGGCCTAAATGTGACACCAGCTCAAATACTACTAGATACCACCTCCCATCTACTGTACCTCCTTTCTGCTGCTTCTTCAAAACATCAGGTCCCATGACCTTCATCTTCTGTTGTTCCTAAGCAACAAAAGCTTACTCACCAAGGCAGTACTGAGGGGGGAAAAGTGCTTTCAATTAGCCACTGTAGAAAAAGTGCTGCCTCCTGAAATATTCTCTCTGACAGCCCACCTATAATTTATTTGTGCTAAAACCAAAATAAAAAATGGCAGAGCTTTAGATTAGCTCTACTGGAAAGATCACAGTTTCTGGGGCATATAACTTTATGTAAGTTATATACCTCTATAGGGATGACTGTCTGAAAAGTGTTAAAGGAATGGATTTTTAAAAATGTTTAATTTATTATTCAGAAGAAAGTGGTAATTTGAATATATACTTAGGAGTTCTGAATGCAGAACAAGCAGTTATTCCAGAATATTTTCTCAAATAATACTGTGATTGCTGTTGCAATTATTCATTTTTAAGGCTCCAATTCATAGCAGTATGAATTGGGAAGCTTTTTACATGGGTGCTTTTTAAATGGGTGCCGTTCCTCTGAGAATTAGGCAAGCCTAATTCTTAATGGCATTTAAATATACAGTTAAACCCAGTAGGTGATACGAATTCAGAGGGATTTATGCATATTTAATTTCTTTGGATTGTAGTGCATACCAATTGCCACTTAAAACTGAGACATTTGTAATCTTCTCTTTCTCTTCTCTTTCATGGAGTCACCAAAAGCTGTACAGAAGAACTCTCCACACTTCTCCTAGCCTGCAGAAGCCTAAAGCCTGAGCACGTGGCACAGATTCTTTCTGCCACTGTATTTCTAACCTATTCACTTTTGAAAGCTTTAGCACAGTTTGATCATTCAACAGCTGTAATTAGCTTTCATTGTAATTAGTTAACTTGAGAATGACATCATCTTTCCGAATTCTATAAAACAGAGGCATAACCAGATGTTTCTCAAAGTACAGCAGGGTTTACATGTCTGTGTGTTTACTTGTACAATAGAGACACTTTATCTTGTTTGTTAATGAGAGTTACAGAAAAGACCTAGCTTTGTTCAGACATAGTTTATTTTAAACATGATTACTTTGTGAAGCCATGATTTAGCTCACAATCATTCAAATTCTGATTTGTGCTGACAGACGCTGGTTCCACTGACGTCAGTCTTCCCCCTTTTCCCCCTTCAGAAAACCCAGTGAGTGTCCTGGCCTGTATTGTGGTGAAGGTCAGCACAGGTACCAGCATAACCTGAAGTGGGGTATCTGCCAGGGCCCAGACCTTCTTGCAGGCCCCACTGCCCCCATCCACTGCCTGCACACCTCCTCTGCTACTTACCTGCACACCATTCCCATGCTTGTTCGCAAATGCCTCCCCTCCCCATGCTCCTGACTACCAAGGCTGTCCAACACCACCATCGAAGAATGAGCAATTCATGCAAGGGATGCTCCTGGTGGTCACAGCAATGGCAGTTCTAGCCACACACACGGCACAATGCTGTTGAGGAAATTTTTAGAACTATTTGGTTTTACTTAGGATGGTTACATCTGACAGGATACACATTAATCACATCATGTAGTTTAACACCCTGAAGTGATGATGCCCTGATACCTTACCTTATGTATGAGATTAAACTGGATCACTGAAAAAGCCCAATAAAAAACTTAATAGAGTCAGCAGGTTTAGAACAAATATTCTGTCAATCTTCTGCTGGATAAAGGGCTTGATCTTGGCACTCTACAACATCCTTGTTTCAGCATTAGTTTTGCTTTTTTTTAATGCCAGTTACATGCTCACATGGTGCAAAAATCTAAACCAGGTAGCATTCATAGAATCATAGAGTTGGAAGGGGCCATGGAGGGCATCTAGTACAACCCTCTGCTCGCGCAGGATCAGCTTAGAGCATCCCTGACAAGTGTTTGTCCAGCCATTGCTTAAAGACATCCAGTGAGAGGGAGCTCACCACCACCTCCCTCGGTAGTGTAGAATGTAGATTCAGATTTGCACTAGAACATGCACAGTGCCAGATAGATTTGCACTAATCCTGATCACAGAACATATTTGCACTAACCTGCCTTAATTACTATATTTTCAGAATATGCCTTAGTATACATGACATAGGCCCATAGCGGTCTTTGAGAACAAAGAAAGAAAGTACATTGCATATCACAAAGCCCTTTTCTCTAGCAAGAGTATGTTATCATCATGTTCTGTAAACATCTTCTTAGGGAAAGTAAGCATTCTCCCTATCTCCAGAGACATATCACAAAGGCAGAAGTTTTTCCTCTTACACATTTTCTGTAATTAGGCCAAGTGCCCACACAAAGAAGACAAAGAACCTGAACAAATACCCCTTGGCCATCTGCACATTCCAAGAAAATGCAAGATACCAGGAAGTAAAGGGTTGGGGGGTCCTGATTAAAAAGACCCCATGAGGTATCACTTCATCTTTCATTCTAAAATGGGAGATGAGATTCATTTGGCCAATGATTCATTTGGCGGGACAAGGGGCCGGAAGCGAGAACTTAGTGACCAATCAACTAGACTTGCTTTGTTATCAAAATTGTATAAATATGCTATGTTTTGTAAAGGAGAGCTGAGGAAAATGGAGGATGTTGGAACAGAGAGAGAGAGTTGCTTTTCCTCCTGTCACTGGTGGCAATAAAGGCATCTTTGGATCAACTCACTTGAACCTCTGGCTGTTGAGTCTCTTAGATTGAGCTGGGGACTCAACTTGGCAACAGTGGTGTGTGCAACAGTAGTTGATTCCACCGTTGAACAACTTTTACTGTAATTCCACACACACACCCCAATATCCAGCTGGTACCTTCCCACCTTTAATTTAACCCCATTATTTCAAGTCCTATCCTCTGCTGCCAAGAGGAACAGCTCCCTGCCCTCCTCTAAGCAACAGCCCTTCAAATACTTAAAAAGAGCAATCATGTCCCCACTCAACCTCCTCTTCTCCAGACTGAACATTCCCAAGTCCTTCAGTCTTTCCTTGTAGGGCTTGATCTCCAGGCCCATGATCATCCTCATCGCTTTCATCTGCATCCACTCCATTCTGTCCACATCCTTCTTGAAGTGAAGCTTCCAGAACTGCGCACAATACTCAAGGTGCGGCCTGACCAATGCAGTGTATAGCGGGACTATGACATCTTGCAATTTGGATGTTATGCCTCTGTTGATACACTCCAAGATCACATTAGCCTTTTCTGTTGCTGCATCATGCTGGCTGCTCATATTTAACTTAAGGTCCACCCATATCCCAAAATCTTGTTCACACACATTGCTACACAGAAGTGTAGCCCCATCCAGTATGCATGTTCCTCATTGTTACCCAGATGTAGAACTCAAAACGTGTCCTTGTTAAATTGCATCTTGTTCACTTCAGCCCACTTTTCCAGCATGTTCAGATGTCATTGAATTCTATATCTTCTGGTGTGTTTGATGCTCCTTCCAATTTACTGTATTTATTGAGTAGCCCTTCCACACACATCATCCAGTTCACTCATCAGGCCCAGAACCAACCCCTGTGGCACCCTGGACACCTCCTTCTATTCAGATGAAATGCCATTGATAACTGCTCTTTGAGTGCAGTTCTCCAACCAGTTCCCTATCCACCAAATTATCCTAGAGTCCACTCCACAGTTCTCTAGTTTACCCATCAGAACATCATGAGGAACCCTGTCAAAACTTAAATAGAGGTAAACAACACCAGTAGCATTCTCTAGTTCCAGTAAGCTTGTCGCTCGATCAAAAGAAGGAAATGAGGTTGGTCTGGCAGCACATGTTGGGTCCAAATCCATGCTAACTTCCCCAGATCACCAAATTTTTCTTTAAATGCTCACAGATTGATCCCTTTAAAATTTGCTCCAGTACCTTCTCCGAAATAGAGGTCAGACTGACTGGCCTGTAGTTTCCTGGGTCATCTCTCTTCCCTTTTTTGATAATTGGAATAACATCTACCCTCCTCCAGTCTTGTGGCATGTCGCCCATCCTCCAAGAGCTCTGGAAGATGATGACCTCTCTGTCCATGTAAACCAGCAGTCCATGTACCGCACCTTGCCTACTACCATCTCTAAATGAGCCTATACTCTTCTTCGGGGGGGGGGGAGTGGAACTTGGGCAAAATAGGCATTAAGCCTTTTTGTTTTCTCATTTTCACCCAAGAGTGGGCCAAATGCTTCTTTTATCTTACGCTTGCTCCTTACATATCTGAAGAAGAATTTCTTGTAGCAAGCCTCCTCAGCCAGCTTTAGCTCATTGTGTACTTTGGCCTCTCTTGTGGCTGATGGTGCCTAGCAACCCACAGATATTCTTTAGAGGTATGTCCTTGCCTCCATTTCTTGAACATTTCCTTTTTTCTTCCCTAGCACATCACAGAGTTATCTGTTCATCCACATTGGCTTCCTGGATCCTCTACCATGTTTCCTTCTTCTTGGAATAGCAATGACTTGAGCTTGCAAGATCTGTTTTAGGAAAGCCCACCTGTCACTTGCTCCTTTCCCTTCCATCAGTCTTGCCCATGGAATGATTCTCATCATGTCTATGAGTTTATTAAAGTCTGCCCTACTGAAATCTAACATACACATGTGGCTATGAACGTTCTTCATCCCCCCACAGTAAAAGGAATTCTAGCAGGATCCTCTAAAGTCCCCACTACCTTCACCCCATCTCTTGCTTGTTGGTCAATATTAAGTTGAGTATGGCTGAGCCCCTTGTGGCTTCTTCCACCGCTTGATGAGGGAAAAGTTGTCAGCCACACGGGTCAGGAACATATGTGACTGTGGACACTTTGCAGAGTTTGTCTCCCAGCACACATCAGGGAAGTTGTAGTCACCCATAACTACCAGGTAATGTTGTTTGGATATCCTGTCAAGCTGTTCAAGAAGGGCAGCATCCACCTGCTCATCCTGGTCAGGAGATCCAACCACAATACTTTTTGTCCTTCCTTCCCTTATCCTTACCCAGATCCTTTCCACTGGACTGTCACCCTCCTTCTCCAGTATTTCCTGACAAACAAACCTTCTTTTCACATACAGCGCCACTCCAACTCCTCTTCGATCCTTTCATTTTTTCTTCAACAACACATATCAACCCACTACTACATTCCAGTCATGGAAACCATCCCATCAAGTCTCTGTATTGCCTACTAAATCATAGGCCTACATCTACATTAGAAGTTCAAGCTCTTCCTTCGTATTGCCCAAGCTTTGGGCATTGGTGCATAGACACCTGAAGCCTCAAACTTTTGGCTCCCTTAGACCTGGCCCTACCAGACAGGCTTCTGTTGATTGCTCTCCATTTCAATCCCTGTTTGTCATCTTCTTCTTTTCATGGTGTCAGCTGAAAGCCCACTTTTTAAAAAGTATTTTATTTTATTTTTTAAATAATATAAGAAGAAGAAGATATTGGATTTATATCCCGCCCTCCACTCCGAAGAGTCTCAGAGCGGCTCACAATCTCCTTTACCTTCCTCCCCCACAACAGACACCCTGTGAGGTGGGTGGGGCTGGAGAGGGCTCCCACAGCAGCTGCCCTTTCAAGGACAACCTCTGCCAGAGCTATGGCTGACCCAAGGCCATCTCAGCAGGTGCAAGTGGAGGAGTGGGGAATCAAACCCAGTTCTCCCAGATAAGAGTCCACACACTTAACCACTACACCAAACTGTTTATACGACATAAACAGAAACAACAACACAATACAATAACACAAACACTATAACAATGCAAAAACAATAAATAGGAAAAAAAAACCACATAGACAAACATTTTGGGGGAAGAGAACTTTGATCTAATTCTAAGTTCATCTATCAGTTTCATCAGGCCTTCTTTTCCATCACCCCTCTCCTTTATTACTACTATTTCTCCATACTCAACCAATCATATACGGGCTGCCAAACTTCTTTACATTGATTTAACTTTGTTGCAAGCAATTTGGCTGAAAGAAAGTCCATTTCAGCTATTTCCAACAGTTTTTGCACAAATTATTCTTTCTTAGGTATTTGTGGTGTCTTCCAGTACCTAGCATATATAATTCTTGCAGCTGTAGTTGCATGAACCAAAAATCTAACTTGTGTCTTAGAAATAGGGGTTTGACGTATACTCAAAAGATAAAGTTCAGGTAGGTGGTTAATATTTATTTTAAGCATTTTCTGTAGCCAAGTGTGCATTTGAGTCCAATAACTTCTCACCTTTTCACATTGCCACCACATATGGTAGAAAGAACCATTTTTTTCTGAAAGCCCTCTTGATGAATCTCTCCAAGTTTCTGCCAAACACATTCTTCCCGGACCTTGACAGGTGAAGTCAATCACAAGCAAGTAGGTTATCATGAAGAAAACCTAGCCCAGAATCCACATCGCTCCTGCTGGCACCACCAACACAGCCAGTGGTTCACCTCCATTATAATCTGCTCTTGTTATATTCCACTACCTATGACAGGAATGATTGAAGAGAACACCATCTGTGCTCCCATTCCCTTCAGCTTCCTCCCAAGAGCTTCAGAGTCACCCTTGTTTTCAATGGTGCTCATGGTCATGTCATTGGTTTCCACATGGACTATCACAAATGGGTAATGCTCTGTGGGCTTGATGAGTTTCAGGATCAGGTGACTGGAAATGGACCATGAGCATTCATGATCACTTCCCAAGTGGAGTCCTGAACCTAGAAATACCTTATAATAATGTTTTATTTATATGGAACCAGCTCCCGGAAGAAGTGCGGGCCCTGCGGAGCCTCGAACAGTTCCGCAGGGCCTGCAAGACCATCCTCTTTAGGATGGCCTTTGCCTGACAAAACGCTTGATGGATTCACCTTAAATGAGATCCGCCATCGTATCATATCTACTGAAGGAATAGCACCAGAAATATTTAATGTGTAATTTTAAACTGGAATGTTTTTAAGGTTAAATGCTGTTTTTAATACCTATTGTATAATTTATTGTATTGATATGTTGTTAGCCGCCCTGAGCCTGCCTCAGCGAGGAGGGCAGGATATAAATAAAACGTTATTATTATTAAATACCTTGGTGTTTGATGTACCCTGAAACTTAGAGAACTGATCAAATGGCTACCTAAGCCAAAAGAGTTAAAGCACAACAATGCAAACTTTTTAAAACTACTTATGGGATCCCCAGGTCTAATCCCCAGGCTAAGAGCCACAGGACAAGAGCCCTTTAGCTCTCACCCTTCAGCTTGTGCCAGAGGCTCATGCCTCCTCTGACAAGGAAGAATCTTGCAATTTAAAGGCTCACAGCCCCCACCTCTGACACAACAGCCAAAGCAACAGTAAAGGGTGGGGCCAGCAACCACCCCCAGGCAAACAGACCGTGTCTTTCAGCAACAAACCAGACAAAAAACACACAGAAGCAATCAGAAACACCTCTTCAGAAGGCTTTAAGCACTCATTCCCCGCCCCCCACATAGTTCTCTCACACAACACCCTCAGTTAATTATACCTTGCAGTTTAGGCAAAGTAAAATTAACCTTTACCTCACCAGCAACTCCTTCCCATAGCACACTTCTGCCCACTTCTACTCAAAAGCAACAAGATCTGGCCTACAGCCCCCTATTCCTTTATATGTAACCAAGCAATGCAACAGAGCTATAAATATACAACATGGACCTTTACACACTGAGAAAGAATTGTTGACAGAGAAGGGGTGTGTGAGATCAGACTACTATGCAGATATTTTGACTTCTACCCTGTGTAAGCCTTCTTCTTCATAGAGTTCACAATTCATGATTATTCAATAACTTGAGAGAAAAGGTCAGAAGAATCCTTCAAGTTGAGACCAACGACTTTGGTGGACCTCAGAGTATGAATACATTGATCACTGTGATCTATATATAATAGGGTTGCCAATCCCCAGGTGGGGGCAGGGGATCCCCCAGTTTGGAGGCCCTCCCCCTGCTTCAGGGTCATCAGAAAGTGGGGGAGGAAGGGAAATCTCTTCTGGGCACTCATTATTCCCTATGGAGACCGATTCCCATAGAGAGTAATGGAAAATTGACTGGCGGGAATCTGGGGTTCTGGGGGGGGGGGTTATATTTTGAGGTAGAGGCATCAAATTTGCAGGATCCAATGCCTCTCCTCAAAAGACCCTCCAAGTTTCAAAAGGATTGTACCAGGGTGTCCAATTTTATGAGCTCCCAAAGAAGGTGCCTCTATCCACCATTATTTTCAAGGAGGGAAGACATTTTAAAAGTGTGCAGTCCCTTTAAATGAGATGAGCAGAACTCACTTTGGAGTTCAATTGTACTTATCACAACCTTGTTCCTGGCTCCACCCCCAGTGTCTCCTAGCTCTACCCCCAAAATCTCCAGATATTTCTTGAATTGGACTTGGCAACCCTAATATATAATAAATTCAGGAAGATTTTTGGGTAGTTGGAGAAATACTGTTGAATTAGCCCAAACAGTTAACCTCTAGCCTAACAAAGAAAAATATTTTACATTTAGAATGAGAAACTATTTATGTCACACAAATAATAAGAACAATGTTTAAATCAAAAGATGCTGCAGACCAGAGCTTTTTTTTTACAAAAGCCCAGGAGGAACTCATTTGCATATTAGGCCACACCCCTGACATCACTATTGTTTCACATAGGGCTTCTTTTGTGGAAAACCTAGCAGGAACTCATTTGCATATTGGGCCACACTCTCTGACACCAAGCCAGCTGGAACTGTGTTCCTGTGCATTTCTGCTCAAAAAACAGCCCTGCTGCACTGTAAACATATTTTAAGATGCAATTTAAACATATGGAGGGGTGACATAAACTTTGTTTGTTTTACCCTGGGAATTGTCTTATTTAATAGTCAGTTTGTAATGTACTTGAAGTCATAATAAAGTCTTATAATTACTTAATTAGTTAAACAATAAAACTTTGGCTGACTGACTAATTAAATGTTTGGTAACATGGCCCTGAGATTGTAATATTTTGCACTACTAATACCATCCAAACAGTCAAAGGAAGGCCGTAATGTTTTGACCCTACACCTCAGGATGAAGCCACAAGGCCCAACAATTGGGATATTAGGGTTTACTTATTTACTGGTAAACTGCATACCTATTTGAATTTCCCAAACTATTAATGTGGGTTCCTTGAAATTTCCCCAATGATTTAGTGTTGGGTTTCCTAAAAGACTTCCTGCCTGCACACAGCCATTAGCTGAGAGACTGCATTTCTCAACACAATCCCATTGTGCCAGATAACATGAGTGTTGAGATGATGACACCCTTCCCAGCCCCCTGGGTCCAGTCATCCATGATTAACTTGCCTGGATACCTCCACCACCACTCAGATATGTCAAGATGTTCACTAGCAGTTTAAACTTCCAACACAAACCTGCACTCACCCTGCTAAATACCCTATTTAGGGTAGGGTTGCCAAGTCCAATTCAAGAAATATCTGGGGACTTTGGGGGTGGAGCCAGGAGACTTTGGGGGTGGAGCCAGGAGACACTGGGGCGGAGCCAGGAGACACTGGGGTGGAGCCAGGAGCAAGGCTGTGACAAGCATAATTGAACTCCAAAGGGGGTTCTGGCCATCACATTTAAAGGGACTGCACACCTTTTCAATGCCTTCCTTCCATAGGAAATAATGAAGGATAGGGGCACCTTCTTTTGGGGCTCATAGAATTGGACCCCCTGGTCCAATCTTTTTGAAACTTGGGGGGTATTTTGGGGAGAGGCACTAGATGCTATACTTAAAATTTGGTGCTTTTACCCCAAAAAACAGCCCCCCCAGAGCCCCAGATACCCGCGGATCAATTCTCCATGATTTTCTATGGGAATAAATCTCCATAGGGAATAACAGAGTTCCCAGCAGACATTTCCCTCCCCTCCCCCCACTTTCTGACAACCCTGAAGCGGGGGGCGGGCCTCCAAACTGAAGGATCCCCTGCCCCCACCTGGGGATTGGCAACCCTAATTTAGGGCCTAACCAATCTCCCACCTGGAGTCATGCCAGACAATCTGCTGAAAGCTGAAGGGTGGGGGGAGGCCTCAGCAAGCCCGGAGCAACTCCGGGCAAGCGGCTGAGAGCCAAGGGAGGGGAAAGATTTGCAGGCCTGCTCAGAGTTGCTCTGGATGTACCAGTGAGAGAGGGGAGGGAAGCTCAGCTGGCCTGCCCAGAGAAACTCTGGGCAAGATGAGCTGGTAAGGCATGGGAGAGAAGCTCAGCAGCTCATCAAAAGTTGTTCCATGTGAGCCAGTGAGCGAGGGGAGGAAAGGTCAGCTGGCCCACTCAGAGCTGCTCTGGGAGAGTTCAGCCAGCCAGAAAGGAAAGGGAAACTTGGCTGGCATGCCCAGAGCAACTCTGGGCAAGCTGCTGAGAGTGGTAAGTGAGAAAGGACACTCAGCAGGGGTGGCAGAAAGAAGGAGACAGTGCTGGGGTGGGGAGATAGAAAGAGAAAGAGAGTGCTGGGGTGGGTTAGGGCAGAAAGAGAAATACATTAATGCAGTAGAGGGACAGAAAGAGAAATTGATGGAGGCAGACAGAGAGATGAAGTGGAGGCAGAAAGAGAAAGGGGTCAGAAAGAACAAGAGAGTGATGGGGTAAGGGGCAGAGAGAGTGGCAAGCATGGGGAGAGAGTAAGAGAAGTGGCGGCAGAATGTAGAAAGAACAAGACTCACTTTGTAGCAGGAGCTTCTTCGCACCCCTGATGTAGCCAATCCTCCAAGAGCTTACAAGCCTACTGTAAGCTCTTGGAGGATTGGCTACATGAGGGGTGTGTGGCCTAATATGCAAAGGAGCTCCTACTACAAAGTGAGCCCTGAGAAAGAGTGAGATAAAGAGAGATCGGGGGGGGGGGAGGAGAAGGGGAAGGAATCATAAGCGAGGGAACGGAAGATTTGTATCACTTACCGTGAAGCTTCCTTCTCGGTGGACTGGCAGTGGGTCGGTCCGACTATTGGGTATAGGCTCCTCCTCCTCTTCACAGGGTCGGGTCTTCAAATGATCCGGATGGGGGGGAGTGGCCTATACCTCCCAGCTCCCGCCAGGTGTATCCAAGCCGCATCCCCTAAGGAATAAAAAGTTCCACAACCTCCCCATTCACATGCAGAGACAGATGAACAAGGAGAATCGTTTATTACGCTTCAACACCACCAAAATAGGAGATTGAAACCAAAACATTGCCAATACAGAAAGCAATATGATTCCGGAGAGGAACAGGCAAGGCTCCAAGATCCATCTCCAAAACCCAGGAAGCCACTCAACCTCTAACGGGCGGGCCGGACCGACCCACTGCCAGTCCACCGAGAAGGAAGCTTCACGGTAAGTGATACAAATCTTCCGTTCTCCGGTGGTCTGGACAGTGGGTCGGTACGACTATTGGGACGTAACAAAGCTGAACATCCCCGGGCGGGACCGGCTTCCCTGTTTAGAGTGCATGTTGCAGCACACGCCTCCCAAAGGCCGCTTCCGCTGAAGCCCATTTATCTACCCTGTAATGTCTGGTAAAGGTATGTACCGACTTCCAAGTCGCTGCCTTACACATGTCCTCCAACGATGGGAAAGACCGATACACAGCGGATGTTGCGGCACCCCGCAGTGAATGAGCCGTAATCCCATCCGGAGGGACTAGACCTTGGGCTTTGTAGGCCAATCCAATACACTCCCGAAGCCATCTGCTAAGGGAAGAAGCGGAAACCTGTTGTCCCCGCCGCTTTTTATCAAATGAAACAAACAATGAATCAGACTTTCTCCAGTCCTTTGTACGTTCAATATAAAAGCACAGCGCTCTCTTAACGTCCAAACAGTGCAAATCCTGTTCTTTGGGAGACTGAGGATTAGGGCAAAAATTTGGAAGAACTAACTCCTGGGACCTATGAAAAACAGAATTAACTTTAGGAACAAACGATGGATCTGGTCTCAGAACCACCTTCTCATTATGAAAGACACATAACTCCTTGTCCACCGATAGTGCCCTCAGCTCAGACACTCTCCGTGCCGAGGTGATGCCTACCAGAAAAAGGGTTTTAAGAGTCAACTCCTTAAGCCCACAAGAGGCCATGGGTTCAAACGGTCGTCTGCACAAGGCCTTCAAAACTACATTCAATTTCCACGAAGGGAACCTGTGCACTTGTGGAGGCCTAAGGAGAGAAACCCCCCTCAAGAAACGTTTAATATGTGGGTGCGCCGACAAGGCCTTAAGCCCCCGCACCCCTTGAATAGACGAAATGGCCGCCACCTGTCGCCGAAGCGTGCTAGTGGACAAACCCTTGTCAACCCCTTCTTGAAGAAAGGCAAGAACACCTTTAACCTTAATCGACATCGGGTCCCACCCCTGTTGGGTAGACCATGCAGAAAAAACCTTCCAGGTGGTATTGTACACTCTATTAGTGGAACCTTTGCGTGACGCCAACATGGTATCCACCACCCCTTTACTATAACCTAGTTCCTCGAGCTGCAACCGCTCAACCTCCAGACTGTCAAGTGTAACAGCTCTGGTTGCGGATGAAGCACGTTGCCCTGAGTCAGCAGGTCGTCCCTGCTCGGCAGCCGCCAAGGAGGCTGAACCGACAGTCTCAGAAGTTCCTGGAACCACGATCGTCTCGGCCAGAAAGGGGCCACGAGCACCATCTCCGCCCTCAAGTCCACCACCCTCTGAACCACCCTGGGTAAAAGAGGAAGGGGTGGAAAGGCATACAACAGCCCCCCTGGCCACTCGGCGCTGAGAGCATCGGTCCTTTCTGCCCTTGAGTCTCTGATTTTGGCAAAAAACCTGTCCACCTGACAATTTTCTGCCGTGGCAAACAAGTCCACCGCCACCGGGCCGTATCTCTCCACTATTAATCTGAAGATGTCTCTGTGTAGCATCCACTCTGTCTGGTCCAACCAGCGTCTGCTGAGCCAGTCCGCCAGAAGATTGTCCTTCCCAGGAACGTGAACTGCCTTTATCGACAGGAGGTTGATCTCTGCCCACTCGAAGAGAACTTTTGCCTCGGCATGGAGGGATCTCACCCTGGTTCCTCCTTGCCGGTTCACATATGCCTTGGCTGTAGAATTGTCCGTCTTCACCAGTACATGGTGACCCCTCAGTACCGCCTGCAACCCCTGCAACCCCAGTCAAATCGCTCTGAGCTCCAGGAAGCTGATGCTGCGCTTCATTTCATGGGACTCCCATTGACCCTGGATCATTCGATCCTGTGCGTGGGCCCCCCAACCCCACAGACTGGCATCCGTGGTCATACAGACCCTCTGGGGTTCGCGAAGTGGATAGCCCAGAAGGAAAAGGCCTGGGTCTAACCACCACTGCAACTGAGATGTCACCCCTGGTGGTAATGTCACTAGCTTGGGGAATTTGTTCCCTATCTCCTCCTGGAACGGACGCAGGAACAACTGTAGGGGACGAGTGTGGAATCTGGCCCAAGGAAGTAAATCCTGAAAGGAAACCATCATCCCCAGCAACTGCGCCAACGTCATCACTGAGACCCTGCGCTGCTGTAAGACCCTTTGCAACAGGAACCGGAACCTCTTCTGCCTCTCTGAGGTTACAAAGACTCTGTCCAGAGTGGTATCTATCTCCACCCCAAGGTGCACAAGTCTCTGGGAGGGGAGAAGGTTGCTTTTCTCTAAGTTTATAACAAAGCCATGACTGTGCAGCAAGGTCACTGTTTGTTGCATGGCTTCTAGACATTGCTGGTATGACCCCGCCTTCACCAGAATGTCGTCGAGGTAAGGAAAAAGGGCTACCCCCTGCAATCTCAACTCCGCCACCAGGGTCACCAGGATCTTGGTAAACACCCGTGGCAAAGACTTCAGGCTGAATGGTAAGGCTCGATACTGGTAATGTTTCCCCCCATAGGAGAAACGAAGGAAATTCCTGTGTGATTCCCGGATGGGAACATGTAAATAAGCCTCTGATAGATCCAAGGAGGCCAGAAAATCCTGAGACTGAATGGCTAGTAACACTGACCGAAGGGTTTCCATCTTGAAATGCTTTGTCAGGACAAACTTGTTGAGCCATTTCAGATCCAGGATGGTTCTGAACTCCCCATTCTTCTTCGGAACTAGAAATATAACTGAGTAAACGCCCAGCCCCCGTTGGGGTACTGGAACGGGCTCTACTGCCCCTATATCCAACAAGTGTTGAATTGCTGACAGCATTGCTCTGTGAGCAACCAAATCTCTTTTCCGTGGGACCCAACGAAAGTGGTTGGGAGGAAGGGAGTGAAATTCCAAGGCATAGCCCCGTTCCACCACCTCCAGAACCCATTTGTCTTGAATTGACTGCCTCCAAATACTTGTGAATGAGGAGAGATGACCCCCTATTTTCCCTATCGCCTGAGGTGAGGCATAGTCATTGGGATCCCCCTTTTTTGGAGGGGTTCTTAGAACTCTGGTCGGACTTCCCAGAATAATAGGGACCCTAGCCCATGCTGCAGTGTCAACCTCCCAATTGCGCAGCCGAATATTGCGTCTGGCAGCCACGCCACAGGCCATGGCTCTAGCTGCCATTTGCATGGTATCCAAAGAACTATCAGCTACAAAAGCAGCAGATAAGGCAATCTTTTTAAGTTCATCTTTGAACTCCTTGGGAGCTCCACTATCTGCTGCTGCCAAATTATTAGACCATGTGCACATTGCCCTGGCAAACAGTGAAGATGTGGTAGCCGCTTTGATGGCCCATGCTGTCGCCTCAAATTCTTTGCGAAGAGCCTGTTCAATCCTCCTGTCGCATGGATCCCTAGGCAAACCATCTGCATCAATGGGCAGGACCGAATTAGAGATCAGGCTAGTTACAGGGTCGTCCACTGTAGGCAACTTTAATTTTTTAGTGGCCTGTGGGATAAGAGAGTAGAGTTTGGAGAGGACCTGCTGGTTAGCCTTCGGCTTAGCCAGACGCTCCCATTCAGCCTTGATTAAAGCAAAAAAGGCCGCTGGCAAGGGGACCCCTGTCTGGGTGCTGCTCAGCTTTGGCATCATATCCCCTGAACCTGTGGGGAGATCAGGATCCAAATCCTCATTCTCCTTGGGCGTGGCTACAAAATTTAGGGTTCTCAAAACCTTGGGGAGCAACTTTGAATAGTACTCAAGGGGAAAAAGCCTGGATTGCACGGTGTCAGGTTGTTCTTCCTCCTCTGACAGCTCGCCTTCTTCCTTGTCTGACTGTTGGTCAGAATCCTCTGACTCCTCAGCCGAACTCACAAGAGGACATTCCAAGTCTGGGAGAGACTTGCTCTTAGGCCGACCTTCCAAGGTGTCACAAGGGCTAGGATCTCTGCCTCTTTTTCTTCCACCTTTCTTCCTCTGTTCCCTCAATGAAGCAGAAGAGCCCAACTGCTGGCGTAGATCCTGCCCCAATTCCTTCAACATCTCCTTTTTAAGCCACTGTAGTAAATTTGACTTAGCATCTTCCCCCGTAAGGTCAAGGCTCTGAGCCTCCTGCTGAGGGGTCAGGATGCCTGAAAGAAGGGGCAGGTCACACTCGCTGGGAGAGTTACTTTGGGAACTGGCCGCCATCTTGTTGTCCTCCACATCCCTGAAAGGAAGTGAGAGCAAAGCAGTAGGAAAAAAGGGCGGGAAAAAACACCCAAAATGGAGGACAGCCAGTCTAAGCTGCGCCCTCTAGGGGAACCTGGGACGTCTTGTCGTCAGCCCTTAAGAGCTGCTCCGTAAACAGACTCCCCCCCCCCAGTCAGGGCTTCGAATGCAGGAAGCACCGGAGTGAGGCATTAAGGCTATAATGGAAACCCTTCCCAGTGTTCCATACCGTGGGGGCTCGACCCTTCCACTATGGGAAGGCTTACCGCTCTCCGCTGCGCTCGGACCGAAGAAAAGGCTTTCCCAGCCAGAAGTCGCCCGGTCCACGCTCCTTCGGACGGCCAGGCGTCGGAAGACCGATGCGGGCGAACCGCAAGGGAATCCAAGCCCTTTGGTGCCTTCAGCCTCCGCTCCGTTCCAATCACGGTTGCGAGGAAACGGAGCGTCACGGAGCCCTGCCGATCGTTCCGCGGTCTACTGACGAGTAGACCAAGCAGCCTGCTCCCGCCGGCGTTGTTGGGGTAAGCCCCTACGCTTCTGGCCTGTCTCTTTCTTTTTCTTTTTTCTTTTTTAAACTCTTATTCTGGATCTTCTGCGCTTGTTCAAAAGTGCCACGAAAAGAACCGTCCTGCTCAGTGCAGGGCCGGGAAGAAACTGGCGGGAGCTGGGAGGTATAGGCCACTCCCCCCCATCTGGATCGTTTGAAGACCCGACCCTGTGAAGAGGAGGAGGAGCCTATACCCAATAGTCGGACCGACCCACTGTCCAGACCACCGGAGAATGTCCCTCCCCATTAGTTCCTTGTGGGTCCACACTTGTCTTATGTTTTAATAGAGAAATCAACCAAATCTTGGAATACTTAATTCTGATGACTAAAGCTGAGAATGGGCAAGACAGATCTCCCTACAAACCTGAAAAGGACCACAAGTTTGCAAAAAAAAAAAAAAAACTGAACTCTAAAGACAAAAACACTGGATGACTTATAACCCTGAAAATTATAAAAGCACCTGTAGCTTTGAGCAATGTATTTCCTCAGAGACTGTTGCTAGGCAACCACAGTATTCCAAGCTTGAGTCTTTCAGTAAAAGGCAGGGGAAAGGGGAAGAGCCCTTTCCAGCCCTATTTTGGCCTTTGAAGGAGGACTCCTTGGGGCCAGGCCTGCCTAGCGTTGCCAGCTCCAGGTTGGGACATTCCTGGAGATTTTGTTATGTAGTCTGTGCAAAGCAGGGTTTGGGGGAGAGGAGAGGCCTCAGCCAAATATAAAAACAGCCATTTTCACCCTCCATAGCAGCCATTTTCATCAGGCGGATAGATCTCTGTTGTACAAAATTCAGTTGTAATTCTGAGAGACTTGTAAGGTTCCACTTGGAGGGTGGCAAACCTAGGCCTGGAAGCAACCTCTGAGTGATTTGACACCACCCAACTTGACTCAAGTAGGCCTGGCTGCTTACTGCCATTCAACAACAGTCACTGTATGAAAGTCATTGTGTGCTGCAGTTTGGGTCTAGGAGTGTCCGAAGTCTAGGAGTAGGGTCTAGGTGACCCAGGTTTGAATCCACATCCTGCTTATAGAAGATCACTGGGAAATCTTGGACCAGTCAGATATTTTCAGCCTAACCCACCTCACAGGGTTGTTATGCAGATAGAACAGAGGAAAGGGGAATGATGTGAGCTGCTTTGGCCCCCACTGGGAAAAGGGTGGGGTGCAGGTGAATTAATTAAATAATAAATATGACTAAAGATATGAGGCAAATAAAAGGTAGGTTGATGAATCACTGAAAAGGAAAGAATGAGGCAGGGAGCTGCCAGGGGGAGGGAAAGAGAAGACAGTGTGAGGAGGGGGATACAGGAGAAAGTGAGGCAGCCCCCACAGGTCCTTGAGGATTCCCTACCAAACAAATGGGCTGGCACTGCACAACTAGGCAATGGTTTTCCTAAGTCGGGGCTGCCTGGCGGTGGAGAGAGAGGGCCAACTTGACAGAGGGGCAGTTAAAGGCAGGTTTGCTGTTGGGTGGGAGGCAGATATGGTTGCCAACTCCAGATTAGGAAATTTAACTTAATTTATTTTTTCTGATTGTTTGTTTGTTCAACTTATATCCCACTCTCCCCACCAAAGCAGGCTCAGGACACGGAAGGTGGGATAAATCCCACCCTATCCCACAAGTGGGCTTAGGGCAGCTTACAACAATAAAACAACATATTAACAACATATTAAGAGTGAATTCCACATATCAAGATTAAAACAGCCTCATAAAAACAGGTACTACCAAATCAGAGGCAACACAGTAAACAATAGTTCAGACATTGGCAGCAAAACCACACAACATGTAGGCTAGATTTCAGGGCTGGATCCTGGGGAGGGTGGGGTTTGAAGAGGGGAGACCTCAGAGGGTTATTATACCATAGACTCCATCCTCCAAAGCAGCCTGGGGGAACCAGGGTTACCAGCTTCCAGGTGGGTACTGGAGATCACCCAAAATTACAACTGCTCTCCAGATTTCATTTACATTTGATTTGATTTGATTTATATCCCGCCCTATCCCACCAAAGCAGGCTCAGGGCGGGATCACTTCCCCTAAAGAAAATGGCTGTTTTGGAGAGTGGGCTCTATGGCATTATACCCTGCTGAAGTCTCATTCCTCCCAAAACTTCACCCTCCCAAGGTTCCACCGCCAAATCTCCAGGAATTTCTCAACCCAGAGCAGGCAACTCTAATGGGAGAACTGATCTCTGTAGTTGGGAGATCTGCTGTGATCCCAGGAGAATTCCAGGCCCTAACTGGAAGAAGCAGGAAAAGGGGAAAGGCTAGGGGGAGTTTGTTGGAAAGGCAAAAGGAAAATAGTGAAGGAGAGAAAAATGAGATGCCTCCTACAAATCTTTGCAGGTCCCCCACTTCTTCATGACTATAAGCCTTTCAAAGATTTATAAACTGTAAATGTGTATACTCTTCAGAAACAGTACACACTTATTTTGTTACGCTGACTAGATAAATAAATTTGCTATTTTGTTTCATTCTCCTTGTCTCCAGTGAATAATATAAACAATAATATAAACTGCATGGGTAATAGATAAACAAAGGGTAAGCTGTCATAATCAATAATAGATTTCTCCTGTGAAGATTTGTCTATTCAGGGAATATAACTTCGCCTGACATGTGAACATCCTGGTACAAGGGCAGGAAAGTGTGCAGATGGTGAAGCATAACACCCCTATTCTGCCAGAAGGAATTCTATATATATAAAAAGAGAAAGGCGTGGAATAAAAGGGGAAGCATTATGACATCCACTTAGTGTCATGTCCCATAGAAATGCAACTGATTGCACTTTGGATTTTTTTTTTAGTCCCCTCATTTCACCGCATTATGATTTAATTATATTTGTGTATGTAAATATTTTATGTACTGGTAAAGTCAGTACTGAGAGCCAGACTAGTATATTGGTTAGAATGCTAATCCAGGACTAGGATGACATGTTTAAATCCCATTCAAATTGTCATGAAACACAGAGCTCACATGCATGAAAGCTGATCATGCATGCATGCTGTTGTGCGAGATGTGCAGTGATAGTGGTCAATTGATTCAATCATTACTCAATCTGGGGAATAGTTAGGGCTGGTGATTATGACATGAGCCAAACCTAAAGGAGTTCATGTATCCCTGGTTATGATCCCAGCATTCATGAAGCCAAGCACCCATGAAAAATTGCATTAAATTATTCCACTTTCCTAGTATCCTTTCTTTATGAATAGCAAAAACTTCAAAAATATATACATGTACACAGTTGTATTGCTTTTGGCTGTATAGTTTGAGGAGACGTTAATGAAGTACATAAAATTGAGTTGTTTAGCGCTCATGGAAGGAAAAAAATATGGGCCATGCAGGAAAATTCTAAAGATAGCAACAACAAAATGGCGAAAACACATTGCAACTATGTGCAATTCCAGTTTAAAATGGCTGCTGCATCATCGCCCGCTAAGGAGATGGAGGCAACAGAAGGAAGAGGCAGCACAGATGTGCTACCTACCACTACAGCAATTAGCATCAATACAGTAATCTGTGGGTGCAACGTTCACAGTTCTTTCCCTTGTTCTCTCCTTCCACCAGCAATTCTTTTCTCTTGAAGGGTTGCTATATCCAATTTACATGTATGTGTGAGAGATAGCTGCATATACCTTGTATATGTGTGTGAAAAAGAAAAAAAGAGTTAGAAGATTTGCAGTGCAATCCTAAACCTTCTTCTTAGCCCTCTGAAGTGTAACTCTGCTTGGAACTGCATTGTCAACCACACATTTCCAACATAACTTAGCCTAGCTATTAATAACTACAATACAATACAGTGCCTTTTGAATGATGAAACAATGCAAATTAAGGAGAAAGCCAGCCATTTCAAGATAGCATTAACACATACCTTCTTACCAGTCTTGCAGTTTCCTTTTCTCCTGGTTTGGATAGCTAAGAGCTTCCTCTTTAATCAAGGACCATTGGGAAGTACTAGCAGGTTTCCTCTCTCCACACATTGATTGCCTTCCCACTATGATGACAATTGGATCCTGTAATCAAAAGTGTAATCATTAATGGGGCAACTTATCAACCTCACATGCAGCACCCAGAAATGACTCAAAAATGCAATCTGGAAATTAAACTAAATGAGAAACAGTTTGGAGTTACAGAGGGGAAAATGGAATTGATTTGATTTAATCAGTGGTGGATAATGGTATTTCATGCCAAACTACTTCTACATAGCCCAAGTAGTCACATGATTTTTTATGTATCTCACAGGAATGCATAAATACAGGTGAATCCTAGGCCTTGTGTATGCTGAGATCTATGCAACATTTGGTTTTTCTACTAAGTGACAGTGAAGCTGGGAGGGGCTAATCCACACTGCCCAACAGCCTGCACTGAGAATAGCGCCAATATTCTCCCTAAACTGCGGAGTCTTGTAAGCAGAAATTTAACTTTGTAAGCCAAAGGAACTACTAGCATTAACATTGTGAGTGAGCTGATTTGACTATCGAGTAGATCAGTTGTGGGTTTTTTTAGAAGACATACCTTCTACCTACAGTAAGACTGCTGGGCTTCCTACTCAGTGGCATTCTTCTGCTTTCCAGGTTGTTGCCAGTTTATCTCTGGCCACCAGTATCATATAGCCGAATAGCTCTTGCAAATTTCTTTCAATGTTCTCAGCTAAAATATTCAATAACATAGTCTCAGCTTTCACAGTGAATTTAATTTTCAGAATTTTCTTCTTCTAAATCTTCTGAATGTATATTTCTTCATATTTGTACATGTCCACTACATATGAGAGAAAGTCACATCGATCTCTTTACATTTCCAACATCCCTTTATAATTTTAATCCATTTTCTCGGTGTCTTTTTATTTATTTATTTATATTTACATTTATATCCCGCCCTCCCCGCCTAGGCGGCTCAGGGCGGCTAACAACATTTCACATATTTAACAAGGATAAAACTTTAAAATTTAACAATTAAAGAAATTAAAAATAAAAACCAGTTAATTAAGTTAAAATATTTAAAATACATAATTCATTACATAGAATAAATCTGGCAGCAGTAAACTTGTTTGGCGCTGGTTCTGCCAGTTTAGATGGTTCCATAATCGTATAGTAGATGGCGGCTCCTTATTCTTAGCAACTCAGCAGATATCAGCATAGGCTTGCCTAAAAAGAACAGTCTTGCAGGCCCCGCGGAACTGGTCAAGGTTCCGCAGGGCCCGCACTTCCTCCGGGAGCTGATTCCACAGTACAGGAGCCGCGGCTGAGAAGGCCCGAGTTCTGATATTTTGAAGTTTGACCTCTCTCGGCCCAGGGATAGTCAATTTATTTTTGCCCATCGACCTCAGTGCCCTCTGGGGTTCATATGGGGAGAGACGGTCCCTTAGGTAGGCTGGTCCTCGGCCATATAGGGCTTTAAAGGTAATAACCAACACTTTGTACTGGACTCGGTAGGTAATTGGCAGCCAGTGCAGTTCGCGCAGTCCCGGCCGTATGTGCTCCCATTTTGGGAGCCCCAATAATAGCCTGGCCGACGCGTTCTGCACCAGCTGCAGCTTCCGAGTCCGGCACAGAGGTAGCCCCAAGTAGAGGGCATTACAGTAGTCCAGTCTTGAGGTGACCGTTGCATGGATCACTGTTGCGAGGTCGCGACGCTCCAGGAAGGGGGCCAACTGCCTTGCCCGCTTCAGATGGAAGAATGCTGACTTGGCAGTGGCTGCTATCTGGGCCTCCATTGACAATGAAGGCTCCAGTAAAATGCCCAAACTCTTTACCTGGCGCGCGGGTTTCAATAGCGCGCCGTCGAAGGTTGGGAGAGCTATTTCCCCTCCTAGAGCGCCACGATCCACGCAAAGGACCTCTGTCTTCGCTGGATTCAACTTCAGCCCACTCAACCTGAGCCACGTCGCTACAGCCTGTAAAGCCCGATCCAGATTCCCCGGGGCGGAGTCGGGCCGGCCGTCCATTAGCAGATAGAGCTGGGTGTCATCAGCATATTGATGGCAACCCAGCCCAAACCTCCGGACAATCTGGGCAAGGGGGCGCATATAAATGTTAAATAACATTGGGGAGAGAACTGCCCCCTGAGGCACCCCACAATCAAGTGTGCGCCTCTGGGATCGCTCCCCCCCAATAGCCACCCTTTGTCCCCGACCGGAGAGGAAGGAGGAAAGCCATTGCAAGTTGAGTTGCAATTTTGAGTTGATACACCATCAAAAGAACGTCTTGTACCAATTTTCCCTTAATGTTTGGCTAGCTGTGGATTTTATATTCTTCATCCAGATCTAAGGTTCTGCCTTATACAAAGGCAAGCTGAATATATACCCGAAAATACCTTACTGGCATTTTTCAAGTATTTATTCATCTGAATACAGATTAGGCAATTTGACTCAGCTATCAAAATAGCCACACTCAAATAAAAGCCAATATTATTCAGGTTTTATTTGGGCACAGCTAGAAGGCATAATGGAGCTGAATAAGTTTCCCAAATATTTACCCAAATATCAATACAATACTGATACTGGTATTTGAGAATATTTGGGAATACCTATACTGGTATTTGGGAATATTCAGTTCCAATAGACTGGGATGGGGAAAAACCTTCCTTCCTTCCCTCCATTTTCTTTTTGCAGACCCCTATTGAGATCACACAAAGTCATGGTATCACATTACTATGTTCTAGTTAGTCCTCACTTGTAGTATTATGTTCATTTTGGGGTACCACATTTAAAAAGAAGGCTGACAAGCTGGAACATGTTCAAAGAAGGGCAATGAAGATGCTGTGTGGTCTGGAGACCAAGTCCTATTAAGAAAGGTTGAGAGAGCTGGGTGTGTTTAGCCTGGTGAGCAGATTACTGACAAGTGATATAATAGCCATTTTCAAGTATTTGAAGGGATGTCATATAAAGGATGGAGTTTTTTTCTGTTGCCCAAGAAGTCAGACCAGGGACAAAGGATTGAAATTAAATCAAAAGAGTATTCAGATATATTTATTAAACTAGAAGATGTTTGACCACTACTGTATTATTTGACATATTTCATTATTCATACTAATGTCCTATGTTTTATTTTCACATTTATTTTTTAAATATCTTACGTTTTACCTATTTAGGTCCATCTTGATTTTTACAATTTTTATGTGGTTGTTGTTGGCCTGCATTGTGCTGTGTATCTGGTCATGGACCATAATAAAGCAAACTGAAACTGAGTTTCCCTTTGTTTAAAGTGTTTCCCGTAGGGCTAAACAATTAACTTAATTTTAATGAAAAGAACAATTTAATTTAAAGTCAGTTGTTGCAAAAAGGGAAAATATAGCAAGCAAAAAAACAAAAAAGTCTCATTACATTTTTTTTTAAAAAAGCAAGACAAAACACAATCTTCATTTATAAGATCTTCACATATCTTTCTGTGGTTCCTGTATTCAATAGATAGGCAGAACAAGCTCAAGGTGACCAGATTTCAGTTGCCATCTATTTTGTACTTGTTCCATCCAAGATATATTCTTCAGTTGGTCCACACAGCCTCTATCTCTCATCAAAGGAAGAGCCAAAAGGCTGACAGCCCTTTCTTTCTCCTCAAAATATCTGAGGACACTGTCCTGGAATATCTCCAAAAAAAAAATCTTTCTTGAATGCAAATCAGATCCTGATGGAAAATGCTGGGTAGAATAACTTACTGCAAACTTACACAGAGCCCATACTTGGCATACTTCTATCCTGGCAGGCTGAAAACGGGCAAAAGAAACTGGTTCTACACTTGTTCTATCAGGAGAATACTTGTAAGTATTAGCAGAGTGCAAATTAACCATTTTTCTACCCAATTTATAGATATTACAGGAATTACCTGCATGCATCAATTCCAGGTTAAATCCCAGGTATCTCTAGTCAATGGATCTTAACATAGCCAGAAGGACCTTTGCCAGTGTCCTTGGAGATCCAGTATCAGCACGGCTAGATGGACTGTTTCAATATAAGACAGGGTCAAACCAGATGTTGTACAGGAGATGCATTCAAGATCTACTGATACTTTACAACTCAAAATCAAGCTAAGAGTTGGATGCTGCTAGTCCAGCAAGTGAGAGTTTTAAGCTTTTCACAAAGTCGTAGAATCTTTGAGATGAGAGGCTTTTGTTTCAATGTCTCCTAAACATTCCAGTATAAGTTTTTGAACTTAACTGATTTTTCAGGTTTCAGAAGGCAGGGATACACAATCAAGTACATAAACTCCTTCTTTAAACAAATCAGGGACCACTCCACCCTTTAGAGCTGTCTCCTTTTTCAGCTGGGCAGGGAATTACTTCTCCAAACTACAAAATCTATCCCTTTTTCTGGCCTGAATAAGGGTCTTCAGCAATCCACCCACACATCCTTGCCACCTTCCTACTCTTCAGTCAAAGTTAAGTTAAATTCTCTTCAGTAGTCAGTTCCCAACTCTTCTCAACTGACACTATCCAGCCCGTCACTCAAAGGTTCTCTAGGTCTGTGAGGCATTAACCCTTCACAGTCTGCCCCATGTTTATACAACACTTATGAGCTTTTAAAGCACAGTCCATTCCACATGTCTCCAGAGTATCTTCTACTGATTTCCAGAGTATCTTCTACACAGGTTTAATATATTCTTTTCAACTGCCAGTACAGCCTTCCATATCGACAGCTGGTACCTGACACAAATTCTTACTGCCATTGGCCAGATTGGCAGGAACATCACAATATTTCAGCTCTCAGGAATATTAGATTAGTTTAGCCCTGCAGCAGTTAAAGCAGGGATTAGTTCACCAAAACAGGGTTTATGCTATTTGGGTGAAATATGGACACAATTTGCAGGAGGTAACTTTACTGAATCATTCTACTTCTCTACCATTGGACATTGGGCTGTAACTGTGACAAGATTAATGCAGAGCATCCATCATTCCCATTAATGGGTGGCAATTCTGGGCAGATATATTGTGCAGTCTGGCTTTAATTACTTTTTAAGGAGGCCACTGTATGTTTCATTGCTGCAGACGGTGAATTTTATAGAACAGAGATTAGGGTCCTGTGCCAACTGATTATAGTAGCCAAGGGGACTCTTTGTGTTCCTTGTTGTGACAAAAGGCAACATTGATGTACAGCCAACAAATAATTGAGTAAGATTATTTTAAATAGTTTCTACAGGCAAAACTCTCCCCTCTTTCTTAATTTGGTGAGGGTTTGAAATAACCTGTTTAAAGGTATAATAATTACCATAGCTTACTGTTGCCCAGATTTTACCATGTCCCCTGTAAACAAACCCTAAGGAAAACAATGCATCAGACACTCAGCGACAGTAATCTAGCCAGAAACACCCTACAGAATCTAATCAAGGAGTGACTGTGCTAATGAACTTTACAGTCCCAGGATGGAACTGCCTGTCTCTGTTGAGTCCCTAATCTATTCTACTGCAAAACCCATTGTAGTCACCCAGGCAAATTTTCCAGCAAATTCTATGGGGAGCAGAGCTTTGTAATTGCAATCCTCTTTTTACCTACATCATTACTAAAAATGAAGAATCATGAAGAATGGAACCCATGGTACCATGGGCCCTTCTGCTTATGGAACAAAGGGTATGTAATTTATGTGTATTTTCCCCTCAACTGCAACATCTTCTTTTTCTGCATTCTAAGTTGTTCTCAATGGCTCCTTGACATCCAAGTACATCTTTTCATCAGTGGTGAGGAAGAGGGCAGAAGACACAAGGAGAGGGGAAAGATGTTTTGTGAGCAGAATAGTCTAGTCATGGTTTATTGGCTCCAACCATTGCTTTTATATGCTGGATGATCCAAGCTTCAAAGCAGCACATCATTGCATATGCTTCCATGTGACATGAGATGTTGATTTTCCTTAAAATCTGATTGATTGGTGTCCATGCTTATCATTCTTTGAGCAGAGATTCCAATGCTATTGGACCGAGATATATATAAAGCATTCCTGACACATGTTCATCCAGCCACTGCTTGAAGACAGCCAGTGAAGGGGACCTTCCATACTGTAGGTAGCTGATTCCACTGCTGAACTACTCATACTGCGGGGAGGGGGAATTCTAATATTCAGCCAATATATTTCCACCCATATTTAAACCAATAATTGCAAGTCCCACCCTCTGCTGCCAGCAGAAATAGCTCCTCTAAGCGACAGCATTTCAAATACTTAAAGAGAGCAATCATATCTCCCTCAACCTTTTCTTCTCCAGACTGAACATTCCCAGCTCCACCAGCCTATTTTCATAGGACTTGGACTCTAGGCTCCTGAACTTCTTTGTCATTCTCCTCTATATCTGTCCACAACTCCATTCTATCCACAACTTTTTTGAAGTGCAGCCTCCAGAACTGCATATAGTGAAGGTGCAGTCTAGCTAATGCAGTGTACAGTGGGACTATGACATCTTGTGATTTAGATGTTATGCCTCTGTTGATACACTCCAAGACATTAGCCTTCTTTGCTGCTGCAACACACTGATTGATCATATTTAGTTTACAGTCCACCTGTACCCCAAGATCTTGTCCACACACACTCCTACTCAGAAGTTTGTCTCCTGTACAGTAGGTGTGCTTCTCATTTCTGTTACACAGATATAGAACTCTGCACTTATCTTTGTTAAATTGCATTGTATTCACATATGCTGACTTTTCCAGTGTGTTTGGATCCCTTTGAATTCTGTCTCTGTCTTCTGGTGTGTTTGCTACTCCTCTCAATTTGATGTCATCTGCAAATTTAATGAGTAGTCCTTCCACCCCATCAACCAGATCATTTATAAAAACACTGTAAAGTACTGTGACCAAAACCCTTTGACACCCCACTGGATTCTTCCCTCCAATCAGATGAAAATGCCATTGACAACTAGTTTTTGGCTGTAGTTCTGCATTCAGTTCCCTATCCAGCTAACTATCTTAGAGTCCAGTGCACAGTCAACCAGTCTAACCATCAGAACACCATGGGGAACCCAGTCAGAAGCTTTACTGAAATCCAGGTAAATATTGTCAATGGCATTCTCAGAATCCAGTAAACTTTGCACTTGATCAAAGGAAATGAGGTTGAGCTGGCATGATCCGTTGGGGACAAATCCATGCTGACTTCCCTGGATCACAAAATTGTGCTTTAGATGCTTGCAGATTGACCCCTTTAAAATCTGTTCCAGTATCTTCCCTGGGACAGAGATCAAACTGACTGGTCTGTAGTTTCCTCAGTCATCCTTTCTCTATTTTTGAAGACTGGAATAACATTCATCTTTTTTCCAATCTTGTGGCACATCTCCCATCCTCCAAGAGGTCTTGAAGATTATTGATAAAGGCTCTGCAAATGCTCTAGAAGTTCTTTGAGCATTCTTGTGTGCACACCATCTGGCCCAGGGGATCTGTACTCATCCAGTGCAGCAAGATGCTGTCAAGAGTGCCTCTTGCCATGAAATGAATGGGATAAGAATTGTCTGTATGGAACCTTTGAATCCTGCTTGGCTTTCTATTTTTTATGTTCCTGCACACTGGCCTGTTGTGTCTGCAATGCATCAAGTATCCATTTCAATCCTGTGAACAGAGCACAGGTTGCTTCCAAGGCCACCAATGTTATCTGAATCCCATAGACTTTTACAGTTTTGTTTCTTCATGATTAGGGAGGCTGGGAATGTTTTATGGGGGGATGCTATTGGTAGATTTAGGCGCTTTGCTTTTGAAACGTATAAGGGATGGACCCAGGGTATATCTATGTGGGCTGAGGTCACATGCATTAGTTTCAGCAAGGGCTTACTTGCACTGTAACTGTCTAGCTTATTCAATAAACTACCTTTAAAGTGATGGAGTACTGATTGGTGAAGACTGGGCAGTACTTGACAGATGCCCCACAGCAACTTCTCTGTCCATACCAACAAGCAGCCCAGATGCCCTGCCTTGTTTACTACCACCTGTAGATAAGCCTGTTGTCTTCTTCAGGAAAGAAACTGAAGCAAAATAGACATTGAGTCTTTCTACTTTCTCTGTGTCCACTGTCAGAGTTTCTCAATTTTCATCCAATACTGGGCCAGTCACCTTTTATTTAACCTTACTTTTGCTCCTCACATATCTGAAGAACCTTTTCATGTTGTAGCAAGCCTCCCTAGCCAATCTCAGTTCATTCTGAGCTTTGGCTTCTCTAACTGTTGACCTACATTGGCTAGCAGCCTTCAGATACACTTGTTTAGAGGTATCTCCTTCCCTCCATTTCTGAACATTTTCTTCCTTAGCTCAACATAGTGTTCTCTGCTCATCTACATTGGCTTTTTGGATCCCCTACCATTTTTCTGTTATGTTAGAATAGTGATGGCCTGAGCCTGCAAGAGCTATTTTTAAAGGAGATCCCATTCTTCACTTGCTCCTTCCCTTCCAGCATTCTTGTCTGTGGAATGACTCTCAGCATGCCTCTGAGTTCTTTAAAGTCTGCCCTACTAAAATATAACATACACATCAGGCTACAAACTTCCTTAGTCCCCCACAACAAAACAATTCTAGAAGAACATGGTCGCTTCCCCCTAAAGCCCTCATCACCTTCACCCCATATACAGACTCTTGTCTGTTGGTTAATATTAAGTTGATGATGGCCAAATCCCTTGTAGTTCCTCCACCATTCAAAAAAGGAAGTTGTCAGCAGGCAGGTCAAGAAGTTGGGTGATTCTGGATGCTTAACAGAGTTTGTCTCCCCAGTACACATCATGGAAGTCCCCCATAACTCTAAGATCATGTTTCTTGGATATACAGTCAAGCTGCTCAAGGAGGGCAGCATCCACCTCCTCACTCTGGTCAGGTAGTCTGTAACAGATTCCAACCCCAATATTATTTGTCTTTCCTTCCCTTATCCTCACAGTTACTTTTTACTGGACTGTCACCCACCCAGTATCTCCTGACAAGGAAACCCTCTTATCACTTACAGCACTATCCTGTCTCCTCTTTGACCCTTTCAGTCTTTCTTCAACAAGTCATATCCACCCACTACTAATATATTCCAGTCATGCGAAAAATCCCACCGATCATCTATAGTGCCTACCAATGCTCCCTCTAAGCCATGGAGTCTTGTGAGTAAAAATTCTACTTTGTGAGCTACTGGCATCCAAGTTGTAAGCTACTGGCATTCAAGTTGTGAGCTACTGCATAAATTAGTTTGCTCTGGGGCTATTTTTCCTGAGCTAAGACAAAAATGTCTCAGTCAGAGGCCAAAAATCTGTGAGCTAGCTCACACTAACTCAGCTTAGAGGGAACACTGGTGCCTATGAATTCATAGCCCTCTATCTGCATTAGAAGTTCAAGCTTTTTCTTCTTATTGCCCAAGCTTTGAGCATTGGTACACAAGCAGCTGAAACCCTGCACCTTCAGTTCTATTTGTATTCTTGGTGCTTGGGAGGGGCAACAGTGGGAGGGCCTCTAGCATCCTGGCCCAACTGATGGACCTCCTAATGGCATCTGTTTGGGGTTTTTTTGCCACTGTGTGACACAGAGTATTGGACTGGATGGGCCTTTGGCCTGATCTGACATGGCTTCTTTTATGTTCTTATTTGACCTGGCCTTCCCAGGTGGATCTCTACTGGTTGCTTCATTGAGATTTCTGTGATTGTTACCTCCTGTCCCTTGTGGTGTAAGCTTAAAGAATATTCCCAGGTTTCTGCCAAACACATTCTTCCTTGACCTTGATAAGTGAAACCCATTTCATGTTAGTAGACCATCTTCCAGAAAACCTAGCCTGTGATCCCAGAATTCAAATCACACCTCTTGGTGCCACCAATGTAGTTAGTGGTTCACCTCCATTACATTCTGTTCCTGTCACATTCCTCTTTCTCTGACAGGAAGGATCAAAGGAAATATATGTACCCCCATTCTCTTCAGCTTCCTCCTGAGAACTTTGTAGTCAGCCTTAAGGCTTCCAGTGATATTCACAGATGTGTCATTCATTTCCATGTGGAACATTTGTAGGTCTGAAATCAGTTTTGTCAGCTGGTCTGCAATATCTCCAATCTTTGCTCCTGGTAAGGAATGCACTTTTCAGGCTAGAAGGACAGGCCTGGACACATCATATTCCACACCCCTCAGCAGAATGCCATTGATGACTAATATTTTCCTTTCCCTTCCAATGCCATTTCTTCTCTCTTCACTGTCTTTCTTGTCCTTGCTCTTCTTTATCCACCAGTGTTTCCATCCCAGTCACCACCACAAGGGCCTGGAATCAATTTGTGAGTTTCAGGGGCCCTGATTGTAGACTTGTTCGAAGCCTTTGGGTTCACGCTGTAACACTCAGAAGAGGTTCAATAGGGCATTCAACCACTCTGTTTGTCCCTTTAACTAATCTCTGCATTTCTCTGCTGGGCCTCATGGCTTCTGTTAATGAAACCCTCCCCTTTCTTGATCTCATGAAGGGTAATAATCCTTTCCTCCATTCTCCAAATCTCTGAATCTCCATGTTCCATGCTCCTGAATCTTCTTCTAGGAGTCAGTGGGGATGGGCATGACCCTTCTTATTAACTAAATTTTGTTGAAGAATATTGGCTGGTTCATGGATTGCAAAGTGAAGTTTGTGTCATGTCAACCAGCATGAACTTTCAAGCTGTTCATGGAACATAAGAACATAAGAGAAGCCATGTTGGATCAGGCCAACGGCCCATCAAGTCCAACACTCTGTGTCACACAGTGGCAAAAAATTTTATATACACACATACACTGTGGCTAATAGCCACTAATGGACCTGTGCTCCATATTTTTTATCTAAACCCCTCTTGAAGGTGGCTATACTTGTGGCCGCCACCACCTCCTGTGGCAGTGAATTCCACATGTTAATCACCCTTTGAGTGAAGAAGTACTTCCTTTTATCCGTTTTAACCTTTCTGCTCAGCAATTTCATCGAATGCCCACGAGTTCTTGTATTGTGAGAAAGGGAGAAAAGTACTTCTTTCTCTACTTTCTCCATCCCATGCATTATCTTGTAAACCTCTATCATGTCACCCCGCAGTCGACGTTTCTCCAAGCTAAAGAGTCCCAAGCGTTTCAACCTTTCTTCATAGGGAAAGTGCTCCAGCCCTTTAATCATTCTAGTTGCCCTTCTCTGGACTTTCTCCAATGCTATAATATCCTTTTTGAGGTGCGGCGACCAGAACTGCACACAGTACTCCAAATGAGACCGCACCATACAGGGGCATTATGATACTGGCTGATTTGTTTTCAATTCCCTTCCTAATAATTCCCAGCATGACGTTGGCCTTTTTTATTGCAATCGTACACTGTCTTGACATTTTCAGTGAGTTATCTACCATGACCCCAAGATCTCTCTCTTGGTCAGTCTCTGCCAGTTCACACCCCATCAACTTGTATTTGTAGCTGGGATTCTTGGCCCCAATGTGCATTACTTTGCACTTGGCCACATTGAACCGCATCTGCCACGTTGATGCCCACTCACCCAGCCTCAACAGATCCCTTTGGAGTTCCTCACAATCCTCTCTGGTTCTCACCACCCTGAACAATTTAGTGTCATCCGCAAACTTGGCCACTTCACTGCTCACTCCCAACTCTAAATCATTTATGAACAAGTTAAAGAGCATGGGACCCAGTACCGAGCCCTGCGGCACCCCACTGCTTACCGTCCTCCACTGCGAAGACTGCCCATTTATACTGACTCTCTGCTTCCTATTACTAAGCCGGTTTTTGATCCACAAGAGGACCTGTCCTTTTAAACCTCTAATTTGGAGGTTTGTGGTGGTTCATGAAAAGATGTATCTCTAGACAAACTGTCTCCATTCAAATCTAAATGTTTACTGAACTTCAAAGCAACATAACTTGGAGGTCATATAGAGAAGAGTCAGCCAGAGATCCCCTGCAAGTTTTGTGTCTCTAGCTTGCACAGGATCCGTTCTATACACTCCTGAACCTCCTGAAGCTGCACCTGTCAAAATGACACCATGTTAATGACAGGTTGTTATTCACATGGAGATTCGCCATGTAGCTGGATCTATCCAAATAAAAACAGATTTCCAAAAATCTGTATAAAGCACTACCATGTGGAACTTTTTTTCAAAGACCTCCACTGAATGGATGGGATGTTTGCATCAGCCAGAGCCACCCCCCTCCCCAAAGGAGCAGTTTGGTGGAAGAGCAGCAACTCCACGGTATTCAGTATTCTGTCCCTAATTTGGACAGTTCCCAATGTCATTAAAAAGAGCAAACAAATCACTTTAAAAACTCTTGTACAAAACAGATCTTTTTCAGCAGGCTATGATCTACTTTTAACTACTGAGCATTGCAAATTAACATTGTTAAATGGAACAGAGAGGTTCACATATACCACCTAACTACACCAGAGAGCTGACCAACATAGCTACCATCTGCAACCACTCTAAAATCCAGTTACAAATGAGGGTGATAGCTGTAACATGGTCATTAAAATTCTTTTTGAGTCTTCATCATTAAGCTGGCCCTTAGAGAGGCAGACTTCATACCTGGACAAAAATCGTGTGTTAATGGAGATGCACCCCGTATAATTGCTGTCATCCATCACCTCCCTCCCCCCTTTGCCTCTGATGTTGACAAAGTGCAGCTAAATATTTAAATAAACCATTTATCTTCAGAAGCTGAAGGATTAAATGCAGCCAAAATTCTCAGTGTAGTCAGCAAATGATACAAATCCATGGATTAAACAGGATTTTCGGGAAAGCACTGAATCTGCTTCTGCATTATTTAAAATAAAATACTTTTATTCCCAAGATCCTTGCTGTGATGAGTAATGGAGACAGAGACAGAAACAAACATGATTCTTTTATTTATTGGAAGCAACTATTCCCCTTTTCTCATTATAGTTGATTTCTCTGGAACCTCACTTGAAGCGAAATGTGTAAGAATCTGATTTCTGTTGTAAATTCTCTCCCCCAATCAATAGTTTTCAAATCAAGATGAAGAACACAGTTATTTATGTTTTATTCCAGTGGTAAATCTATAGGTAAATCTAACAGAATGAACTAAAAGGTCTTAAAGGTGCCACAGGACTCAAAATTTGTTAGAATGAACTCCAATTAGCAAAACAGAACTCTGCTGCCTCCTCCCTCTTACTATATCCAATTGTTCTCCAGAAAATGCTGCTCCTTGGGGGATATGGGAACCTTGGGAAGTACATGGGGGCAAATAGAAGCAACAGAATTAAGGAACTGGTGGAAATTATTCTTCCCATTTGTGGAAACTTGAGGTCTGGATTCCAAACTGATCACAAAGCAAGCATTAACAACTCTGTAGAAAAGTGGTATTGACTACTCACTCTGAGAGGCTGCCACATGTGTTCATTTTGTCAGCCATGAATAGTAAATTGCACTAAATTTAAAAGTGTCACTAATTTGAAAGGGGTGCTGCTAATTTCTGGTGAAATTAATTGAGATGGCAAGAGCTGCAACAGCTGAAACCAAGATGAACCTTTCCCAGTGTAGAAGAAGAAGAAGATAAGAAGATATTGGATTTATATCCCGCCCTCCACTCCGAAGAGTCTCAGAGCGGCTCACAATCTCCTTTACCTTCCTCCCCCACAACAGACACCCTGTGAGGTAGGTGGGGCTGGAGAGGTCTCTCACAGCAGCTGCCCTTTCAAGGACAACCTCTGCCAGAGCTATGGCTGACCCAAGGCCATTCCAGCAGGTGCAAGTGGAGGAGTGGGGAATCAAACCCGGTTCTCCCAGATAAGAGTCTGCACACTGAACCACTACACCAAACTGGCTCTCTGTGTCCCATTTTTTAAATACTATATTTCTGTTGCAGCTGACAATCTGAACTCTTTGATAATTAAACTATATGCTACTCTTTGCTATTGAATTCTACATCTGCCACCGGTCTTCACATAAGCTTCAATTCAGCATGCAAGCACATTGTAATAGGTGGACATAACAGGATTTAGTTTCATGAGCATGGATTTTGAATGAATATCAATTTAAGAACATTTAGTTAGTGGAATATGTTGCCAAACCACATTAATGGGAATTGGACACACTGATCTTTCCCCAAAGAACTTACTTCCAATTCTTATACATCGTTTAAAAGTGCATTTCCTTGAAACTGTTTTCTTTTGACAATGACTGGCTTGATCAAGTCAGGTTGTAAAAAGACTTCATTTCAATCATATATAACTAGACTTTGTGTCTCAGTAAAAGGCACAGTAAGATAAATACATCTTTCTGATATATTAATTCTAAATAAACTCTTCCCAATACAAAACATGTCAGCCAGTCTATAACGATAAAGAATCTGTCCAAAGAATTTTCTCCTATGTATAATTACAGCGAAAGTTCAAGATGCTGGGATTGTCACATATGACTTTTGGGTTGGATCCTACTGGATTTTCCCCTGGTGACAGCTGGAGAAGGTGCTTCCTTTGACCATTGAAATCTATGGGGCAATGTAGACAAAAGCCACATGAGATGGAGGCTGAAGTAAGAAGGAGAACTGGGCAAGATCAAACAGAAAAACTGAGAGGACTGAATCTATTGGTAATTCCAGACAAAGCTGTCTTCTAACATAAACTAGTACATGTATAAAAAGTAATTAAAGATTTTTAAAATTTATTTTGAGGCATTTGGACAATGCATCTGGAATGATTAACATTCACAAATTAATGCAATGTATGAAATCAGAAAGTTGGAAGGGACCTCCAAGGTCATCAACCCCCTGCACAATGCAGGAAATTCACAAATACCTCCCCTCATCCCAGTGACCCTTTGTTCCATGCCCAGAAGATGGCAAAAAGCCTCTAAGATCCTTGGCCAAATTGGCCTGGAGAATTACTTCCTGATCCCAAACTGGTGATCATCATTTCCCTGGACATGTAAGAAAGAGCCACAAAAACTAAGCACTGATGCATCCTTTCCTGCCCTCCCTCTCATGATCTGCATAAGTTCACAGAATCAGTACTGCTGTGAAGTGGCCATCTAGCCTCTGTTTAAAAACCTCCAGAGAGGCCACCACCTCCTGAGGAATCCTGTTCCACTGAGAAACTGCTCTGTCAGGAATTTCTTCCTAATGTTCAGCCCAAAACTCCTTTGGTTTAATTTCAACCCGTTGGTTCTGGTCCAGCCTTCTAGGGCAACAGAAAACAAATCTGCACTATCGTCTATATGCCTGCCTTTCAAGTATAATTAAGAAAAGCACTATATTTTGCACATTTGCACATTGTCCACTACTTGTGACCCACTGTCACACAGAAGGGCCTAGCAGGGCCTTCTACTGGCTGCCATCACTCTGGTAGGGGTCTGCATGGTAGGGCCCAGAGCACTCAACCACTCCTGTCTTCCTCATTAATAAATACCTTTTAATTGTGACCAAAGAGACGTGAGAATCCAGGCAGTATAACAACAGTTTTTTTACAGTGCTCAAATAATAAGTGGGTAAAAACAGTGAAATATATATCTAGACAGAGAATCTCTCTACCTGCAGCCTCTTCAGGAAAAAAAACACACCCTGTCTGGGCTTGGCTTTTATGCTCTCCTCCCTGACCCCACCGCTTTCTGCACTAGTTTCCCTCCAAAACCTTGCCACCTAGTCAGAGGGACAGAAGGGAACCTGAGAAATGTAGGCTTTCACCAGTAACTCCTAGGCAGGCTTCTCTTGGGCCTGCAGGCCTCACTAGGCCCAGGATCATGACACCCACCAAGCTTAATGTAGCCTTCCAGCAGCTCAGTACACTTTCACTTCCCTCCCTTCTGCGCTGGGCTCCTCATGGCAGCTTTTTTTTCTGGATCCTGCATTGGCATCTCTGGAGTGGGGCTGCATGTTCCCTCCTTGCTCCCTACCCCATGCAAACTCAAAAGCCGAGAACAAGACCAAGACAAAGGCTAGTGCGGAATCTTCAAAGCCACAAGACTCTGGTTTACTTTTGTGGCAACAGACTAACATGGCTAGTCAGTCCTCTGGATCTTCACTGCCTGGCCAGAAATGAAGTAACGGAGGTTGTCAAACACCAGTGAAGGCAAAATTAGTGAAGGGCAAGGTCCCATCAACACAATTTGGAACTGAATTTGTGTTAACCAAGCTACTTTTCAAAAAGCTGAAAAGCATATCAGTAATTTTTAAACCAATTTAAAAATCTAAATTTCCAAAAAAAAATAATAAAAAATTACTGTACTCCCTATTAAGCAACTGAGGATATATTACGGTACATGTCATTCAATCCCTTGTGAACATCTCACTAGGGGGGACTAGGAATGTGTGACAATGATCACAAGTAAAATGTTGCTAATTATAGTGTGCTGTACTGTTTTAATAGATGGAAAATAACAACTAGGTTCAAGCTACTCATGAATAGTTGAACTGCCAGATGAAAATTCAGCTACCTGATTGTGCTCAAAGAACAGAATGGAAATTAAATAATATGTGCTTGTGTGCATCCATTACAAAAAAAAAATGCATTCAATGTGTGAAGCAGTAAACTCAAACTCATTTCACCCCATAAGTAGACTTAGTAACCAATCAAATGTAGTGGATGCTTCTTTCTTTCACAAAACCAATTTAGAAAGGACAACAACATGCTGACCACTTCTCAGATTAAAACTTCAGCTCTGTATGCAGCAACAAATAAAATTTGCTTCATTTGTCTTCTGGTTGAATATCAACAACTCAGGTGAATTATGACAAGGAAAGCAGACCAAAACATCAAAATGGCTTACGCATTCCAAGGAATGATGCCAAATTGTGGATTGGAGCAATAAGTACATGATATGCAGAACTACTGCAACAATGCCTAAAGACTGTGAAAGACTGGATGAGGGTAAACAAATTGAAACTAAATACAGATAAAATAGAAGTACTGCGGGTGGGACATAAAGCCTGTCTGTAATCAGGTGTTCTACCTGTTACGATGGAGTTACAATCCCCTTAAAAGAGAATATTTATAGCTTGGAGGCACTTGTAAATGCCACATTCTCCTAATGTGGCCATTCCTGGAGATATTTTATTTTCTTCAGAACATATCTTAGTAATGTCGAGTTTACATTATTATAATATTTTCTACAAGGGCCTGACCTTGAAGATGATAAGCTTCAGGTGGAAGCAAAGGAGCTGCTGCGTCTCTTATTGATGATCAGTTGCACTGGTTCCCAATTAGTCTCCAGGCTCAATTCAAGGTGCTGATTTTGATCTATACATCTGTGAATGATCTAGATTTAGAGAACTTGAAGAACTAGTTACACCCATATGCACTTGCCCAGGTTTTGAGATCTGTAAATGGCCTCTTCTTGCAGGAATCATTATAAGCTGTATTTAGATTGTCTGGGATCCATTCAAGGGTTTTTTGGGCTACCATCCCCAAATTCTCTCAGGAAGTGAGACTGGCAGTTCCCACCTAGGCATGTGTATGTTGGGGAGGAGGACTGTTAAAATTCAAATTTGGCATTTGGGAGGGGTGTTGAACCAGTGCTAAATTTTTGGATAAGCCTATGCTGGTTTAAACGTGTTTATTTTATTTTATTTATTTTATTTAGATAATTTATATTCAGCCCTTTTCCAAATGGGCTCAGGGTGGATAACAACATTTTAAAAACAGCATAAAACAAAAGTTAAAACCAATAAAAGTAAACAATATAGTTTGGCAGCTCAGTTGGGCCCCTCATAATATACTGAGAGTTGCAGGGGGGAGGGGTCTTTTTTGATTTCCAGGTTTATGCATCCATGTTGACTATGAAGAAATAGGGGATATTTCTGGGGATCTATTTAGAGCAAATGGCACGACATTTTCAGGGAATCATAATGCCTTAAAGTGTTTGAAGGGAATTGGACAAAGGGATTTGAATTTATAGACTCATGATCAGCGCACCCTCAACCATCCTAGTCTCTATTGTTCCTTAAGGGAGAAATGGAATCTTTCTGGGAACTGGAAGCCAGTTCTGTGTAGCAAGTCTTCTCCCTCTCCTAAAGCCCCATCTCCAAGTTTGAGGGGGATTAGATAAAAGGATCACAGTCACCTGTGATGGACTGTACTTTTAGAAGCTTAGAAGTGCTGTGTAAATAGATAAAGGACTGTGAAGGGTTAATTCTTCACAGGGCCAGAGAGCCTTGAGTGACAGGCTGTTCCAAGAGATCTTATTGGTTAGCATCAGCTGAGCAGAGATAGACTTCTGAACTGGATGTTGAGGATAATTGCATCTGATTTTAGCCCTACCTGAGAAAAGTCAAGTACTGACAGTTTTGGAATTCATCCTTGGCTGAGAGCAGTATAACACAATCAGGAGAACTAAGGGAAAGTTGGCAAGTTTGAAAAGTAGGTGAAGACTCCTGTTCAGGACAAGGCATGGGGACAGATCTTCTAGAGAGAGAAGAAAATTCCATATCCAGCCAAATAGGGAGTTAGCTCTGAAGAGTGCAGAGATCCCTTCTCTGGTGTGGTTAGAAACTGCCTCAAGAGTAAGTTAAAAACTCAAGATGACTACTGGTGTTTCAAGGGAAGGGGTTTGGGTACTGAAAAGAGTGTACCAGCCTTCTGGAAGCTAAACAAGTCAGTGACTACTCAGAAGAAACTGGAGTGTTTAGAAAACACTGGAACAAAAGCCTCCCAACATAAAAGTTTTAAGTAACTGTGAATAGTTTAAGAAATGCGCAGTAGCCTGAAATATAAGAACTTAAGTCTGTGCATGTAATAGTTTTATCTCCAAAATTTCAACCCCTGATTTCACCTGATCTTTCCTCTCTATGTCAAAAGGAATATTTTGTTATTTTTGAATTTCAAAATGCCTTGAGTGCCAGTTAAGTTAAAGCAGGCTCCTGATCCTTCCTTGAGGTTCCTGGGCTGAGTCAACAGCCCAAATATTGTAGTGTGACAACCAGAGTTCTTCAGCAAAGAAGAAAACACATTACTAGAACAGGCCAGTCAGTAAAGGGAAAGAAAAACTGAAGGAAAATCTTGCCCTTGAGGGAGGGAACTAGGGTTGCCAAGTCCCCTCTGCCATAGAGTTTCCCCTCCCAAATGGCTAGAGTGTCTGGGAAAACCATAGACTTTTCCCAAAAACACCTAGAGAGGCTGCCGCACGACAGGTGCCATCGTCATTGTGCGGACGATGTTGGGGGAGGTTCCCTCCACCAGCCCAATGTGGCAGCCCTAGAGGGAACTGGACAGGGCCATCATACCATCCTAAGTACCAGGAAGTTTTAGAGTACTCAAGAGCCTCTCCCAATATGTTCTCATCACATCTGGACTTCCAGGTGAATATGACATCACAAGTCAGCTGGATGTCATTTCCACCCTGGGGCTTTCTTCCCATCACTCAGGGGAGGGAGGGCCCAACCATCAGGAGACCTTGTGCTATAAACTGGCAAATTGGTTACCTTCTAGCTGGGCCAGAACCAGCCATTTTCCTGACTCCTGGCTGCACTGAAACTTCTGCATGGTGATGTCACAATCCTGTCCAGGGTCTGTGTGTTCTCAATGCATATTGTATGTTTGTGTGCATGTAAAAGCGTGTTTCTCTTTCTGCTACCACCCCAAGTTGTAAAACCCAGCCTATACATAACCTTGGGGAACCATGCTCAAGCTGCCTCTGAGCAAGTACAAAGGGCAGAGCTTTTCAATTATTTTTGCTCCCCACTCTTGCATACATGTTTTTAGCCTGTAAGAGTGGGCTCAGTGTGTGGGTAGGATTTGAATCACAGTCTACTTTCTTAAATAGGAAATAAACTTGATTACTAAAGATTAAATAAATGTCAGACCTAGAGGATAGCAACTAAATTATAGTAAACAATGGTGATGTCAGGGGAGTGTCCTAATATTTATTTTATTTTATCAAATTTATATCCCACCCTCCCCTAATGGGTTCAAGTTACCATCCATAAAATAATATGCAAATGAGTTCCTGCTGGGCTTTTTCTACAAAATCCATGATAGTACAACACCTCAAATGGAACAAACACCCCCCCCACACACACACACACACACAAATTCTCTACTGCCATTTTACAGAGAACTTTGGTTCCCAGCATAGATCACAGCATCCGGGCAAAGTATTTGAACCAAGAACAAAGGAAGATTCCATCTTTTAAATCTCTCTGCCTGCTTTGGTGAAAAATCCCATCCCCAATCCAGAGTTAGGAATCCTGCCTCTTGTGAGATATACCCCAACCTCTTCCAATTAGCACGTAGCCCTTGTCTCCCTACCCCCAATTAGATTTTTATGACTGTCATTCACCTCCTCCATTTGGCACATAGGCCACATGAGTCCTTCATTCCTGTTTTTCATTACTCTTCCTGACATTTCTTATTGTGCCCCACTTCTTGTGGAAATAAACAGTTTCAGAGTCTGCATACACAACTATGACTTACCTCTTCAAGAAGGCCTTTGAACTGGATTTAAAAGGGGATGTTGTTTGTTTATAACCTTGTGCTTTTTCAGCTTGTTTCAGATGCTATGTGATGCTTTTATATGAATTACCTTATTAGTTGCCTTGAGGATATATGGGCAGAAAAACCATTTATAAATATTAATTAGTTAATAAATATCCATTTGGGATGAGCAAAAGTTCTCCATTATCTTTTTTCACCCGAGAGGTTCCCAACCTGCCGGCCCACATTAAGCTGGTGGGGAGAACCTCCCCCTACGTCGCCGGCATGATGACGTCACCCAGAAGTGATATCATCACGCCAGTGACGTCATGCACGGCCTCTCTAAGCATTTCCTATGGGTTTTTTCCTGGACGCTCTAGACATTTGGGAGGGAAAACTCTGGTACAATAGGAGAATGCCGGGGACTTGGCAACCCTATTCAGGTCTGTTTTGGCCTTTGTCCACCCTGGTCTCCCTCCATGGGAGTTTGGAAGAAACCACAACTTGGAAGACTAAGGAATATTGTTGTAGCTGCCTCTCTCTCTCTCTTGGCTTGGCTTCGCGAATGAAGATTTAAAAAGGGTGCAATAGTCCACGTCTGCTGCAGGCTCGCTGGTGGCTGACAAGACCAATGCGGGACAGGCAGGTCCGGCCACAGTGGCTGCAGGGAAAAGACTGATTTAGGGTTGGTGCTGTAGCAGTGCGATTCTTCCTCAATCTCCTTTTGTCCTCAAGACCAGCTATGCGTGCGTTCTCAAAGGAAGAGACAGCCTGGTGGATGGTGTGCCTCCATGCTTTGCGATCTGAGGCTAGGTCAGACCACTGGTGATGGTTGATGCGACAGGTGCCAAGGGATTTCTTCAAGGAGTCCTTGTACCTCTTCTTTGGTGCCCCTCTATTACGATGGCCGGTGGAGAGTTCGCCATACAGGGCAATCTTGGGAAGGTGGTGGTTTTCCATCCTAGAAATATGCCCTGCCCAGCGCAGCTGCGTCTTCAGGAGCAGTGCCTCGATGCTGGTAACTTCCGCCCGCTTGAGGACTTCAGTGTTGGTCACAAAGTCACTCCAGTGGATGTTGAGGATGGTGCGAAGGCAGCGCTGATGAAAGCGCTCGAGGAGTCGCAGGTGATGACGGTATAAAACCCATGATTCGGAGCCGTAGATGAGGGTTGTCATCACAACCGCTTTGTAAACATTGATCTTTGTGCCTTTTTTCAGATGCTTGTTGCTCCACACTCTTTTGTGCAGTCGGCCAAATGCACGGTTTGCCTTTGCCAGCCTGTTGTCAATCTCCTTGTCGATCTTGGCATCTGAGGAGATGATGCACCCCAGGTAGCTGAACTGCTGGACTGTCTTCAGAACTGAGTCACCCACAGTGATGCAGGGAGGGTGATAATCTTCCTGGGGTGCAGGCTGGTGTAGAACTTCTGTCTTCTTCAGACTAACTTCTAGGCCGAATAGATTGGCAGCCTCTGCAAAGCAGGATGTCATATGCTGCAGAGCTGATACCGAGTGGGAGACGAGTGCAGCATCATCAGCAAACAGTAGCTCTCGGATGAGTTTTTCCATTGTCTTGGAGTGGGCCTTTAGTCGCCTCAGGTTGAACAGGCTGCCATCGGTGCGATAGCGGATGTAGACACCATCGTCATCATCTAGATCTACTGCGGCTCTTTGAAGCATCATGCTAAAGAAGATCGTAAAGAGAGTTGGCGCGAGAACGCAGCCTTGCTTTACACCTGTGCCTATTGGGAAGGGCTCCGAGAGGTCGTTGCAGTGTCTGACTTGGCCTCGCTGGTCTTCATGTAGCTGGATGATCATGCTGAGGAACCTTGGGGGACATCCTAAACGTTCCAAGATTTGCCACAGGCCTTTCCTGCTAACGGTATCAAAAGATTTGGTAAGGTCGACAAAAGTCACATACAGAGCCTTGTTCTGTTCCCTGCATTTATCTTGGAGCTGCCTGAGAACAAATACCATGTCGGTGGTGCTCCTGTTAGCTCTGAAGCCGCACTGGCTCTCTGGGAGGAGTTCTTCTGCAATGGTGGGCACCAGTCTGTTCAGGAGTATTCTGGCAAGGATTTTGCCTG
Source organism: Heteronotia binoei (assembly GCF_032191835.1). Classification (NCBI taxonomy): domain Eukaryota; kingdom Metazoa; phylum Chordata; class Lepidosauria; order Squamata; family Gekkonidae; genus Heteronotia; species Heteronotia binoei. The sequence continues at coordinate 49,705,885 of NC_083224.1, read as the reverse complement.
TGATGGAGAGCAGGGTTATCCCCCGGGAGTTGGAGCAGTCTGACTTTTCCCCTTTGTTCTTGTATAGGGTGATGATGATTGCATCGCGAAAGTCCTGTGGTAATTTGCCTTGTTCCCAGCAGGTGACAAGTACTTTGTGAAGTGAGCTATGTAGTACTGTGCCCCCATGCTTCCAGATCTCTGGTGGAATTCCATCAACTCCTGCTGCCTTGCCACTTTTCAGTTGCTTGATGGCTTTAACAGTCTCTTCTAGGGTGGGGCTCTCATCCAACTCTGTTTTCACCGGTTGAAGTGGGGTGAGGTGGATTGCTGAATCTTGAACTACGCGGTTGGCACTGAAGAGAACCTGAAAATACTCTGACCACCAGTTCAGTATGGATGCCTTGTCTGTGAGGAGCACTTGGCCGTCTGCACTACACAAGGGACTCTGAGCCTGATATGATGGACCATATACTGCCTTCAGGGCTTTGTAGAACCCTCTTAAATCACCAGTGTCTGCACACAGCTGGGTTCTCTCTGCAAGCTTGGTCCACCAATCGTTCTGAATGTCTCGAAGCTTGCGCTGGAGGTTGCTACATGCAGCGCGAAAGGTTGCTTTTTTCCCAGGACAGGAGGGCTGAGCAAGATGTGCTTGGTAGGCAGATCTCTTTTTCGCCAGTAAATCTTGGATCTCTTGATTGTTCTCATCAAACCAGTCCTTGTTCTTCCTTGTGGAGAACCCGAGGACTTCTTCAGAGATCTGCAGGACGGTAGTTTTTAGGTGTTCCCAGAGTGCTTCTGGAGAAGGGTCTGTGGGGCAACTGGGGTCCTCAATTCTTGACTGGAGTTTTGCCTGGAAGGCAGCTTTAACTTCGGCTGACTGGAAACTGCCAACCTGAAACTTCCTCCGAGGGATACCTCCTCTCCTGGGTGTGGGTTTAAAGTGAAGACGGAGATTGCAGCGTACAAGACGATGATCCGTATGACATTCCGCACTGGGCATTACTCGGGTGTGTAAGACATCTCGAAGGTCTCTCTGGCGCACCAGAATGTAGTCGATAAGGTGCCAGTGCTTGGACCGTGGGTGCATCCAGGTTGTCTTCAGACTGTTCTTCTGCTGGAAGATAGTGTTGGTGATGGTGAGCTGGTGCTCCATGCAGAATTCTAGCAGGAGGCGCCCGTTGTCATTGCAGTTGCCAATGCCGTGTTTGCCAAGTACTCCTTTCCAGGCTTCCGAGTCTTTACCTACTCTGGCATTGAAGTCGCCAAGGATGATCACCTTGTCCTCTGTAGGGGTCTTCCGTACGAGGTTGTGTAGATCAGCATAGAACTTGTTCTTTTCTGCAGGATCTGCTTGAAGGGTTGGGGCATACACACTGAAGAGTGTTGCATGCTGCTTGTTTTGAAGTGGGAGGCGCATGGACATGATGCGATCTGAGTGACCTGGTGGCAGGTTTTCGAGTTTGGAGGCAATGGAGTTCCTGACCATGAAGCCAACGCCAGAAAGGCGGCTCTCAGCCTTTGACTTACCCGACCAGTAGAGGGTATAGCCAGCACCGTGTTCTTGAAGACTACCTTCCTCAGGGAAACGGACCTCACTGAGAGCTGCTATGTCGATATTCAACCTGAGAAGTTCGTGGGCAACTAGAGCAGAGCGTCGTTCAGGGCGACCACTGTCTACTGTGTCAAGCATGGTTCTGATGTTCCAACACGCCAGCTTTAGTCTTTGCACACTTTGTGAGGCAGCTGCATGCCTTTTCTTTGTTGTTATTTTTTGACCGCAAATAAGGATGCCCGTTGACCGCGGCTAGCCAACTGGGGTGGAGGAGACGAGCTTTGTTTAGGCCACCTTTTCTAGGCCCCTCTCCGTGTGGAGCAAGCAGTGCTGTCCCTAGATAAGGCTGCTTGGTCGTTCAGGGTGCTGCCGAAAAATGCTTTTGTCTCCGGGTTAGCATCAGGCGACCAATACCCTGAACCGCCTACATGCAGGATTGGGACTGCGGCTTCCAGTGGCACCTTCCACCTGCCGTTTCGCCCCTTGCCCATCGCTGCAGGACTTGATGCGTTGTGGGTTGTGTATGTGGATATGCCCTTCAGGCCTGCGCAGAGGAATTTTTTAGGTGAAGCGCAGTGTGCACGGTACTGGCTCCACCCTTTCACCTGGGGGTCATCTGCCATGGCCCAGTAAGCCGGGACGCCGGCAGCGAGTCCTCCAGGTGGTAGGTGTTACATTAACGAGCTCTATCTGCCCGGGTTTGATGTTAGAGTTTTCCTTCTCTTAGGCTGGCGAGGTTGGTGGGCCCAGCCTGCCCATCCGGTTATACCGCCGGACAATTCAGTCGCACCATGACGTAGCAAACTCTGTGAAAAACGGGGGGGACCAGCGAGAAGGTGTTGCTACGGATGCAGTAATGCAGGAGAGGCCATTGCAGTGACCATCTGCCAGGCATAGCCAGACAGTGACCACGCGGCGTTCACTACACCGGGAGAGGAGAGGCTATGTATTGCGCATACACTTTCCCTGGGGGGGTAGGATACCCAGGGGGAGCCCCCCGCCCCCCCCCTAGTAGCTGCCTAGCAGCCTCCAAAATAGCAACTGAGAGATCATGGACATTTATTTCTGAAAGCTACAGGCCGTGTTTCTATTATTGGGAATTTCTATTATTGTTTCATTTCTGAATGCTACAGGCATTGTTTTCTATTATTGGGAGTCTCAGCTCTCAAATGTATTTTTTAATGCTTTCAGATTTTTCTGCAGGCTTGGGGCTTTGGGTTGCCAACTCCATGCTGGGAAGTTCCTGGAGATGGGGAAAGTGAAAGATAGGATGGGAAAGGTGAGAGACCTCAGCAGGCTACAATGCCATACAGCCCATCCTCCAATGAACCATTTTTTTCCAGGGGAACTTATCTGTATGGCTTGGAGATCATTTGTAATTCTGGAGGTTGGCAACCTTACTGGTACTTCCTTCAGCTTTGTTGAGAAATCTTTTCTGTTGTTCCTAGCTCCAGTTTGTGGCTCTATTTATCAACAATGGCCTGGTTTAGAATTAGATATATGATGCATAGCTAATGGTAGTTCAGTCCTCTTCTATTTATGTACTTTATGTTCTACACAGCTTTTAGTCACATAACATTGTAGATTAGCAATGGCCAGCTGAGGATTCCTGCAGTCTTTCAATCCAGACATATACCACTAAAATCTGTCTACAAAATCTTCCTTATTTACTGTTCCCAAATCCTATTTTATTGAGCACATCCCCTATTTTCTGATGCCTGTCCCTGGTAAATTACTGTCACTGTTTGGTCTTTGAGGAATATTTTAGAGTTACTTAAAAAAAAAAAAAACCATCATTAGTGTGAGTTGCTAGAGTTGTCATTCTTCAGGGTTAGTTCCCTCTCCAGAGTCTAAAAGATGAATCTTTAAATGGGGAATGGATGGCTGCATCTAATCTCCACCATATAAGTATACACACATCATTATTAAAGCACCATAGGGTACACAGCCTGGCATTTTAGACACTGCATGTGTTAAGATATGTCTGCAGCTTTAGACAACAGATTGTAAGGCACCTATCAAGAATGTCTTTAACCCCAAAAAATGAATAGTTCTTGACCACTGCAGAATAAATGAATACAATTTACAGCAAATGGAAAAGCAAATTGTCCTTACACATTAGCATATGGATTAGAGTATTGAACAGCGATTCTTAGTGAGAGAAGTGGGGTTTTGCAATGTCCCTATTTTCATCTGTGAAATGTTGAAGCATATAAAATCGAGGCTATTAATTAGCAGAGACTCTTTGATCTTTCATCTGTGGCTTACATAGAACCAATTTCTGTTCAATTACATAATATGAATTAAGGAAAAGTTGCTCTGCACTATAATCTCTTTGTTCTTCAGATCTATTTGTCTGACAGTCTAATCTAATCACTGATACCTCATCTCACACCACAGTATCTATGCAGAATTCATTCCTATGAAAAAAAATTAAAACTTTCTTATCTTAAAGAATAAAGTTTGAGTTTGCTGCATCAGCTGTTAACAGTGCAGTCCTAAGAAGAGTTATGCCCTTCTAAACCTATTGATTTCAGTAAATTTAGAAGGGTACAGTCCTGTTCAGGATTGCACTGTAACTATCTAGGACTTGCTGAACAGCAGCAATTTAGCCCAGTCACAGTTTCAGTACGGGGTGGGGAGGATTTGCGGAGGCATCCTTAGCAGACCCCTTTAGACTGCAACAATAAAAATTAGCCATTATCTCATTCTGCTGCCAAACAGTTTGGGTATCTTGTGCAAAGTGAGGTCTTTTGGGTAGGCTTCCCAAATCCCCCGCTTGGCCTGGAGACCCCCGATTTGGAGCCTCCTCCCCCCGCGCGGCAAAAAAGGGAAAGCGGGAGGGGGGGAGAATGGCAGCCCTTCCCACCCAGCCCCGATTGCAGCAGCCAGAGCTCTTCCGTTTTCTCAGGCTGCTTCCTGCCCCCAGTCAGCTGGCCGGTGAAGGGAGGGGAGCCCAGCCCCGCCTCCAAAGGACCATGTGCCTTTGCACCCCCGGAGGTGAGTGAGTTCTGCCGGCTTCCTATTCCATGCCATAAAGTGCCCAGCTGGTGTGCCTGTGTTGCTGTGAGAAGCTGGCAGCAACTCGTGAGTAGAGAGGCCAGTCCCCTGCATCAGATTTGCCAGAAACGGGGGGGGGAGGGGGGTGAAGAGGGAAACATCTTCATTATTCCCTATGTGAAGATCGATTCTCATAGGGTATAATGGAGAATTGATTTGGAGGTTTCGGGGGCTCTGGGGGAGCTGTTTTTTGAGGTAGAGGCACCAAATTTTCAATATAGTATCTAGTGCCCCTCCCCAAGGTATCCCCCAAATTTCAAAACGATTGGACCAGGGGGTCCAATTCTATGAGCCCCCAAAAAGGTGCCCTTATCCTTCATTATTTCCTATGGAAGGAAGACATTTAAAAAGGTGTGCTGTCCCTTTAAATGTGATGGCCAGAACTCTCTTGGAGTTCAATTATGCTTGTCACACTCTTGTTCCTGGCTCCGCCCCAATGTCTCCTGGCTCCACCCCCAAAGTCTCCTGGCTCCACCCCCAAAGTCCCCAGATATTTCTTGAATTGGACTTGGCAACCCTATCTGCGGGTATCTAGGGCTCTGGAGGGGGCTGTTTTTTGAGGCAGAGGCACCAAACTTTCAGTATAGCATCCCGTGCCTCTTCCTCAAATTACACCCTAATTTTCAAAAAGATTGGATCAGGGGGTCCAATTCTATGAGCCCCAAAAGAGGTGCCCCTATCCTCCATTATATCCTATGGAAGGAAGGCATTTAGAAAGTTATGCGGTCCCCTTAAGTGTGATGGCCAGAACTCTCTTAGAGTTCAATTATGCTTGTCACACCCATGTTCCTGGCTCCACCCCCAGTGTCTCCTGGCTCCACCCCCAAAGTCCCCTGGCTCCACCCCCAAAGTCCCCAGATATTTCTTGAATTGGACTTGGCAACCCTACTTTTGGGGAAGCTGGCCATTTGTCCACCTTAGTATTCCTCAAGACAGAGAGCAAAGGGGGAAAAAACCCTCAGACAGTGATATCTAAAATATACATGACATGTATAGTACTGGTCATTTAATCTAAGACTTATTTATGACAGTGCATATTCAAAGTACATCTTGTACAACGTACTATAATAGTGTCATAGTTTAGTTATTTTTATTTATTTAAAAATGTATATCCCTCATTTTCTCCCACAAGGGCATTCGAGGAGGTTCAGAAAAAATCAGCAATTTCTTTTTGTGTAAACTTATTCATATTTTATTGTTTTGTATCAAAACATTTCACATACTCGGAAAACTTCTATATACTAATAACCAAATCAGCTTGGGGGGAGGGTGGCATATAAATAAAATAAATAAATAATCTGAGGATACTTAAATCCAATGAATGAAGCTGTGAACAGGCAAGATATCCCTGGAGAAAATGGTTCCTTTGGAGGGTAGACTCTCTATAGCAATATATCCAGCTGAGGCCTCTTCCCTCTCCAAATTCTGCCCTCTTCAGATTGCACCACAAAAGTTCCAGAAACTTCCCAACCTGGAGCTGGCAAACCCAGAAAAGTCTAGCCCCAGTGCGTTCCCCCTCAAAAGTCACAATAGGCCTGGAAAGGGCCTTGCCCCCTTCCGCTGCCTTTTACTATCAGAATCAGACTTGGTACTGTGGTGGCCTAGCAACAGCCACTGAGACAATCTGTTGCTTAAAGCTAAAGGCACTCCTTTTATCATTTTGGGTTTTTAAACCTCCCCATGTATTTTTTTATAATTATTTAAAAATTTTCTGCATGCCTAGGGCATTTTCAGGTTTGTAGAAAGACCTGCCTTGCCCACTCACAGCTCTGTTCACTGGATATTAATTAAGACATTTGCAAGACAGAAATTACTACTTTAATTGCAATGTATGAGAGACCTAGAAAAAGGGCACTGTGACCCAGCAGAGCACATCTTCAGGGGCTTCAGTAGCCACAGACAATTCTGCCACAGATGGACCAGAGAGAGTAAAAATAGCTGTCATTGCTCCTCATTTCTTTCCCTGGAAGCAACCATTTTCACTCTCTCCTAATCACTCATTTTCTTAGTGCTGTCTGGCAGAGACATCAGATCTTATAACAAATGGTCTTCTCTGTGAAATACATCTCCACGGAATCCATGGACAGAAAAGAAGCGATGCCAACTTCTTTTTGATATACTAAAAATAAAAATTAAAATTAAGAAGCAAAAAGTTGTTATCCCCCCTCCTTTTATTGGGTACTTAAATTTATTTCTGTTGGTTTTACCTTGTTTTCTCCTTGCACTGTGACACAGGAGATTAAACACACTATAAACTTTTATTGGCACCTAAGTGAAAGCACAATAATCTTCTAATAAATAGCTGTGCTCTGCATCCAGAAACCTTTTTCATGCAAATTCCACTCAAGTTTCCTTTGCCATACTCTGTGGATGTAGGGTTGCCATGTGACCTGGAGATCTCCTGAAAAGACGAAAGATCTCCAGATTGCAGAGAACAATTTTCATTGGAAAAATGGCTGCTTTGTGAGGGTGAACTGCACAGTATAACATCCTACTGAGGACACTCTCCCTCCCCAAACTCTGCCCTCCGCAGGCTCGTTTTGTGAAGTGGACAAAACAACAAACACCAGTTCTGCTTGGCTGAAGGACTATTTATTAACAGTAACTGCAGGGTGGAGATGTACAAAAACTAATGACAAGATTGCCCATAGGAAACAATGGAAGAGCCTGGCTTACCCATTGGATATCATGGGAGGGAAGATTGCCAATTGACTTACATGGGCTCCATTGAAATACATTGAAGCACAGAAACAGCTGCAACAAAAATGCGGAATGGATCTTCCAGGAAAGTCAACACAACCTACAAGTGTCCTGGACACGGATAGACAAGGGAAGGGCAAATTTCCAGACCCTGAGACTGGACCAGGTGTTCTGGATTGGAATTCCCAGGGGGGAGGGTGGGTTGTCAACCTCTGAGACTGAATTACAAGAGGACACAGCACAATGCCAGCCTCCGCCAACCTCCAGGACTGGATTGTCAGGGGAAAAAGTCCTCTGCCAACCTCCAGGACTGCATTGCCAAGGAAAAAAGTGCTCTGCCAACCTCCAGGACTGGATTGCCAGGGGGAAAAGTCATCTGCCAACCTTCTGGATTTGATTGCCAAGGGAAAAGGTGCTCTGTCAACCTCCAGAATTGGATTGTCAGGGGAAAAAGTTCTCTGCCAACCTCCAGGACTGCATTGCCAAGGAAAAAAGTGCTCTGCCAACCTCCAGGACTGGATTGCCAGGGGGAAAAGTCATCTGCCAACCTTCTGGATTTGATTGCCAAGGGAAAAGGTGCTCTGTCAACCTCCAGAATTGGATTGTCAGGGGAAAAAGTTCTCTGCCAACCTCCAGGACTGGATTGCCAAGGGAAAAGCTACTCTGCCAACCTCCAGCACTGGATTGCAAGGGGAAAAAGTCCTCTGCCAACCTCCAGGACTGCATTACCAAGGGAAAAGGTGCTCTGACCACCTCCCAGCACTGGATTTCCAAGGGAAAAGGTGCTCTGCCCAGCCCCAGGACTGCATTTCCAAGGGAAAAGTTGCTCTACCCACCTCCAGGAATGGATTGTCAGGGGGAAAGTTGCCAACCTCTGGGACTGAATTGCAAGGGGACACAGCACAATGCCAGCCTCCGCCAACCTCCAGGACTGGATTGTCAGGGGGAAAAGTCCTCTGCCAACCTCCAGGACTGCATTACCAAGGGAAAAGGTGCTCTGACCACCTCCCAGCACTGGATTTCCAAGGGAAAAGGTGCTCTGCCCAGCTCCAGGACTGCATTTCCAAGGGGAAAGTTGCTCTACCCACCTCCAGGAATGGATTGTCAGGGGGAAAGTTGCCAACCTCTGAGACTGAATTGCAAGGGGACACAGCACAATGCCAGCCTCTGCCAACCTCCAGGACTGGATTGTCAGGGGGAAAGGTCCTCTGCCAACCTCCAGGACTGCATTGCCAAGGAAAAAAGTGCTCTGCCAACCTCCTGGACTGAGTTGTCAAGGGAAAAGGTGCTCTGCCAACTTCCAAGACTGGATTGCCAAGGGAAAAGGTGCTTTGTCAACCTCCAGGGCTCGATTGTCAAGGAACAATCTGCACTGCCAACCTCCAGGGCTCGATTGTCAAGGAAAAATCTGCACTGCCAACCTCCAGGACTGGATTGCCAAGGGAAAAGCTACTCTGCCAACCTCCAGGACTGGATTGCCAAGGGAAAAAGTGCTCTGTCAACCTCCAGGGCTCGATTGTCAAGGAACAATCTGCACTGCCAATCTCCAGGACTGGATTGTCAAGGGAAAAGCTACTCTGCCCACTTCCAAGACTGGATTGCCAAGGGAAAAGGTGCTCTGCCCACCTCTAGGACTGGATTGTCATGGGAAAAAGTCCCCTGCCAACCACCAGGACTGGTTTGCCAAGGGAAGCTGCTCTTCCAACCTCCAGGACTGAATTTCCAAGGGATAAGGTGCTCTGCCCACCTCTAGGACTGGATTGTCATGGGAAAAAGTCCTCTGCCAACCTCCAGGACTGGTTTGCCAAGGGAAGCTGCTCTTCCAACCTCCAGGACTGGATTGCCAAGGGATAAGGTGCTCTGCCACCTCCAAGACTGGATTGCCGAGGGAAAACGTCCTCTGCCAACCTCCAGGTCTGGATTGTAAAGGGAAAAGGTGCTCTGCCCTCCTCCAGGAGTGGATTGACAGAGGAAAATGTAGTCTGCCAACCTCCAGGACTCAATTGACAAGGGGACATGTACCTTGCCAACCTCCAGGTCTGGATTAGCAGGGGAAAGGGTAGTCTGCCAGCCTCCAGGACTGGATTGCGAAGGGAAAGGTACTTTGCCATCCTCCAGTACTAGATTTACAGGGGAAAGGGCAGATTAATAGCCTCTAGGACTAGGTTGACAGCAGGAAATGGAGGTTGGTAGCCTCTAGGGCCAGATTGACAGGCAAGGGGGGAGACTGACAGCCTCTAGGGCCATATTTACAGTGGAAATGGGAGATTGATAGCCTCTTGAACTAGATTGACAGGCAAAAGGGAAGTTTGACAGCCTCTAGGTCTAGATTGATAGGGAAAAGGGCAGATTGACAGCCTCTAGGGACAGATTGTCAGGGGAAAGGGAGATTGACAGCCTCCAGGGACAGGTTGTCAGGGGGAAAGGGAAATTGACAGCCTCTAGGACTGCATTGTTAGGGGGAAAAGGAGATTGACAGCCTCTAGGGCCAGATTGTCAGGGGGAAAGGGAGATTGACAGTTTCCAGGATTAGATTGTCAGGGGGAAAGGGCAGATTGACAGTCTCTAGGACTACATTGTCAGGGGAGATGTTAGATTTCCAGCTTCTGAGAGTGGATCACCAGTGGAAAAGGGAGATTGCCCTGAGGTGCTCTGGTACCCAGTACCTGGTTGTCATGGAAACCAAAGTCCTTTTTGGGGAGACACCTGGAGTATTGGAACTCTTGGCAACTGCATGCCTTTCCTTTCCCCAGGACTCCCTACAGTAGTATGGTTGAAGGCGATTGGGACTGTGTCCCAAAAAATCTGGACCTAGCGCTGCAAGCCGTGGCAGGTTGGCCCAGGATTAGTAGGTTGAAGCTGAATCCAACGAAGACAGAGGTCCTTTGCTTGAGTTGTGGCACTCTAGGAAGAGAAATCCCCCTCCCAGTTTTCAACGGTGCATCACTGATAGCGGCACACAGGATCAGAAGCTTGGGGGTTCTACTGGAGCCTTCCTTGTCAATGGAGGCCCAGATAGTGGCCACTGCCAAATCCACTTTCTTCCATCTTAGACAGGCGAGGCAGTTGGCCCCTTCCTGGAGTGTCATGACTTGGCAACAGTGATCCATGCAATGGTCACCTCGAGACTGGATTACTGTAATGCCCTCTACATGGGGCTGCCATTGTGCCGAACGCGGAAGCTGCAGCTGGTGCAGAATGCAGTGGCTAGGCTGTTACTAGGGCTCCCGAAGTGGGAGCACATATGGACAGAGCTGCGCGAGCTGCACTGGCTGCCAGTTATATAAAGGGTTTGTTACAAAGTGCTGGTCATTACCTTTAAAGCCCTATATGGCCGAGGGCCTGCCTACCTTAGGGACCATCTCTCCCCATATGTGCCCCAGAGAGTACTGAGATCAGGGAGAAAGAACTGGTTGACAATCCCCAGGCCGAAAGAGGCCAAATTGAAGAGCACGTGTGAATGGGCCTTTTCAATCGTCGCTCTGCGCTGCTGGAATCAACTACCAGATGAGGTGTGGGCCCTGAGGAGTCTTGACCAATTCCGTAGGGCCTGCAAGACCACTCTTTTTAAAATGGCCTTCACCTAAATGAAGGCTTAATGTAGACCTGCAGTAGATATAATCTACTATATCCATCCGCCACACCCACTGAGGAAAGCATCCGAGATGTAGCACTGAAAATGTTAATTTTAATTGCAAATGATGGTTTTAATTGTGTTGGTTTTATTTATGAATTATGTATTGAACTGTATTGATGTTTTATATTGTAAATTGTAATTTTATATGTTGTAAGCCGCTCTGAGCCTGCTTCGGCGGGGAGGGTGGAATATAAATAAAATGTATTGTTATTATTATAATATTATTATTATTAATTATGTGGTACAAAGTTTTACTGCCAACCTTTTAAATAGTTAGAGGTTCATTGTTTTAAACTAGTGAAAAATTACAAACATAATCTTAGCGCAGTACACGATAAACTGCCAGAAGATCAAGTAAAGGTTGGTTTGAAACACATCCTCGTGTCTGGTATGAAGACTTGCCATACCAGATGTTTAAGCAGAGCAGGCCAATTTATGCTTAGTTACAACATCTTGTAATGCCACTTCATTGCTTCAGGCTTCCTGCATCCAGTCAGGGCCAGACACATGGTCAAATTTGGCTGTAGGCTACTGCCTGGAGAGTCGCAGTCTATATTCCAGTCCCAGCTGCAAGAGAGAGGCAGCCTTGTGCTCTTCAGAGTAAGCACTTTTGTTTATTCTCTGACTCCACCCACTTCACACCACTCTCAACCCCTTGTAATTTGGCCCACCTAGGTTTACACTTCTTTTCCTATTGTCCCCAGGACGCCTCTTCTGTGGAAGGCATTCTAGGGAAAACCCATGTGTTCTGGGAAACCTCCACCTCATTCCTGGGGCTGGTCTAGTCCAATGTCCTTTCCACTCTTTTTCCTGCATGGAGGAGAAGGTTGCCCATGGTCTCTTCCAGTAGCACCATTAGTATCTCTCAAGAGGTAGCCCAAATACTAGGGGCTACATTCCTGCCCCCCTCCCCCACCAGTCTCTGAGCTCAGATACAGAAACTTTTAAAGCAGGCTTAGCACTGCTCCTGGAGGCAAGGCATTTCCCCACACAGCCAATATAGGGTTGCCACAAAAAATGTTATTTTTCATGTCCCTAACTTTCCCTGACCAACATTTGACAATTTCTCTGACCACCATTCGAGTATAACCACAAGTTAAAAAATGAATAGGTCGTGTTGCATTAATGCGAGGCTTAATGAAATTTTTTACTCTACAAGTGCCTGCATCTCAACTGCAACAATATTTGTCAGAGTAAAATTGTTTCTATCAGCTTCTTTCAACATTAACTGCACCAACATCTGTTTTGCAATTGCACCAGAAATTACACCAAGATGGGGGGGGCGGGGCATCGGTTACCATGATGGCAGACACAGAATAGTCAAGCTCCCTTTGCCCAACACCCTTACCACTAAAAAACATCTATAATAATTCACTCTGGTCACTACAAATCATGCGCAGAACTGGGTAATAAAAAACAAACCTGAAACCCCCAGAAAATCTGCCATGAAAAAATACTTATCTGCAGCAAACGTGTCAAAGAAAATGACGCAACAAGCTGGCTGACCATCCAACATGGCGACCAAAACAGAAGAGATGGAACATACCCAAGCTTTACCATCGAAAACTTACTTACGTTGTGGACTTACTTATCTCCTTCAAAGCCGATCTCTTAAAAGAAATAGTGCAAATCCACAACACACTAAAACTGATGTCTGAACAGCTCAATGGAATACAAATGGTTCTCCAAAAAGTATCAGAAATAGCTGATACGGCCTTAGAAAACAGTATAACTAATCAGGAAAGTATCCAAGCATTCCAAAAACACAAGGCTTGGGCTACCAAGAAAATCCTTATTTTAGAACAGAAACTCCACGAACGCTCTATAAAATTTTGCGGCTTTGATGAACTTGAAGAAGGAAATACAAACCTAATTGCACTTGTGTCCAACTAGCTTGCTCCATAATGAGCTTAGAAGATGGCGTTGCGCTATTAATCCTCAAGGCATACAGAATTGGTACAGCACAATCAGCAGCACGTAAGGGCCCGCAAGACATAATGGCAGAATTTGCAGACTACTGCATGCAGAATGCAATTTTACAAGAAGCAAGATCTAAAAAGGGACTGACTTACAAAGCAACAGCAATTTTTGCTTTTTCAGACTTGCCCTCAGAACTCCTCCAATTTCAGCGCTCATTAAAACCAATTGCAACCACATTGATGGCAGCAAACATAAAATATAAATGGCTCTCAACGGAAAAATTATCGGTTTGTCATAATGCAATGACTTACTACATAGTGGACATTGATTCTGCATACAATCTCTTACAAATGCTCAAGCTTGATGTTCCGGATGACAAACAGCGAAGATCTACAAAACGCAAGTTGGACTTATCGTCTACCCACCTGAGCTGGCACAGAATCCATTCAAAAAGGATCAAGACAGATAGTAAGAAAGACAGAAAGGGTGATACCTAATGTTAAACTTTTGCTTCAACTTAAAGATCAAGAGTGAACAATTCATAAGCGGGAGGGAAGGGGAAGGGTATTCTCTACTATAGCTCCCTGAAATGGCGGAAATTTTATTTTGGTTATTATTTTTTAATATATCATATGCCAATCGTAGTGGGAGATGATATTCTCTTCCTAAGTCCAAGGAGCCTGGGAGTTTTTTAGTTGTTCGGCAGAACAGCAGGAATGCTACTTCCTTTGATGGACAAAATGCTTCCTAGGCAAAGCAAAGTAGCAACTTTTGTGTGTTTTTTATTGAATTCTGGTACTGTAAAATTTTATATTCAAGATTTTTATTAACAAGCAGCAAAAAAATGTTAGTCAAGTTCTTTTCAAGGTTAGTTGGGGAAGGGGGGGCAGTTTCCATTTGGGTTGGGAAGGGGGTGGGGGGGAGGGGAGAGGATATAGTTATCCTAGTTAAAATTCTGTATACTACAAGAAACAGTCGACCAAGATTGAAAAGCCACAGCACACGATTGTATTTTAAATGTTATGAAACACAATACCAAATAATGACAAATTTTAAATTTAGGCATAACTTCCTTTTTGTTAAATATAATAAGCATATTTTAATGACTGATATACTTAATCTCTTTACTGCAAATTGCAGAGGGCTCAACAACCCAATCAAGAAAAAACGGTTCGAGTCTGCAATACTAAAATTAAACCCAGACATAATCTGTCTCCAAGTGACCCATTTAAAAACATCCAAATATTGAATTTTTTAATCAAAACAATTTTCTCACCAATTTCAAGCACCAGGATCAAGTAAGGCAAGAGGTGTCGCTATTCTAATTTCAAATAGAAATTCATTTTCTTTTGTTGATTCATATTCTGACCCAAGAGGGCGGTACCTATTCATTAAAGGAACACTAAGAAACAAACTGGTAATGATAGCATCGGTGTATGTCCCTAATGAGCAACAAATAACATTTATTGAAGAAGTCTTAACAACATTTGCACAGGGTGAAGTTTTAATAGACACTGACCTAAACTTCATAATCAACCAAACCTTAGACAGAGCCAATCCTAAAAAAATCAACTGCAGAAAACTAATCTTCAATGATACACTAAACTTCATTCTACTTTGGAAAAATTTGATTTTTTTTTTATTTATGGAGCCCATGTAATCCATTAGTCAGAGATTACTCTTATTTCTCAGCACATTTCCAAGTGCATACCAGAACAGATTTTCTTTTAGGTTCTAAAAACTTTTTAAGCACTGTCCTCTCATCAGAAATAGGCTCAAAAATTTATTCTGATCATGCTTGGGTCAATGCCATAATTCTATGGTCTAACTCAGCGAGACCTCCAAAGCAATGGACACTCAACCCAGCCCTACTTTCAAATGACATGATAAAATCCAGCATTGAAAAATCTTTTCAAAACTACTTTCATGAAAATGACACTGAGGAAATAACGAATGCAACACTATGGGATGCAATGAAACCTGTTATAAGAGGGCAATTCATATCAATTTCAGCCTACTATAAAAAAAACAACAGAGCAACTTAAAAGCAAAAAATATTAACAGAAATTAGCTGTTTAGAGAGTATCCATAAAAAAACATGTAGCCCAAAAATATTTCAACAACCAGTAACTCAATAAAAAGCACTAGAAGCTTTAGAATTAGCCAATCTCAAAAAGGAATTGTTTAAATCTAAATTTAAATATTTAATCAGAAGCCCACAATCCATCCGTAATCTTGCTCAATTGGTCAATCACAAGACACCCCTTAAACATATTCAATTAATTCATGACAATCAAGGAAGAAAACATATAACTAATTCAGAAATTTTAAATCAGTTTTTCAAATTTTATAACGCACTCTATAAATCAAAATCACCATCTCATGATTGAATTAATCAATTTCTAAAAACAATCAAAGATCTTCCAAAACTAAACATAGGCCATAGAAATCTGCTGGATGCACCTATCAACTAAAAAGAAATTATAGATACTATTAAACGCCTCAAAAATGGCAAATCCCCAGGATCCAATGGCCTACCTAATGAATTTTATAAGGCTTACCCTCAAATTTTCTCCAAGTATCTTACGAGAGTCTGTAATGATGTGTTAAACAAAGGTATTCTTCCAAACTCATGGTCAGACTCAATAACAATTGTTCTTCCAAAACCTGGTAAAAACCCAGCGGATGTGAAATCATACAGACCAATTAGTTTATTAAACCAGGACTTCAAAAATTTTTCTTCCATTCTTACTTCAAGACTAAACAGTTTCATTTCTACTTATATTCACAATGACCAAGCCGATTTCATACTAACAAGAAAGATAATGGACAATATCTGAAAAACTTTAAACATAATCACTGCTGCACACATGAGATTGAATCAATTTTACTTTCACTAGACCTGGAAAAGGCCTTTGACTCGATTGAAGTCAACTATTTATTTAATATCCTTAAAGCCATGGGTTTTAGAGACAAATTATTCACAGCAATTAAATCAATTTATCAATCTCCTAGAGTCAAACTTAAACGGTGCATACTCTGAATACTTTTTCCCCACTAGGGGCACTCGACAAGGGTGCCCCTTGTCTCCTCTCCTTTTTAACCTGGCTATTGAACCTTTAGCGATAATAATCCACTCAAATCCCAATATTTTGGGAGTCAATATAGCAAACACCACTTACAAACTATCAATGTCCACAGATGATGTTGTACTATACCTCACAAATGCTACATCATCCTTAAGACAATTGAATCCAATAATTAAATCCTTCAGTCAGATTTCAGGACTTCACTTAAACAACAAAACAGAACTGTACCCAATATTGCTCAAGGATCAGGCAAAATTAGACTTAACCACACAATTTAAATATAAATAGATTACAAAAAACTGGAGATACTTGGGTCTTCTAATTCCCCTAGAACTTGATGTCTTATATCCAACCAATTGGTCTCCTATCTTAGATTCAATGCAATCAAAACTCAAAGCTTGGAAAAAATTTAATATGACATGGCAAGAGAAAACTGACCTTATACAGTCTATTATTTTACCTAAAATTATGTTTTTATTTAGATCCCTTCCACTTGAAATTCCAAGAAAAGCATTAATCCAACTTCAGAGAATACAGAGAGTTCAAGCTGATGTGATCAACAAACAACACCGTACACAGCAAAATCTCAACCATTCTGAAAGGAAGGCCATAGACAGTCTCAGGAACAATATGGATATTACAATTAAAGAGGCAGACAAAGGAGGAGCTGTTGTCATCATGAACACATCAGACTACATCAAGGAGGCTCAAAGGCAACTCTCAAATATTTCATTTTACAAACCACTGGACTCAGACCCCACACAGGAATATAAAAAAGAACTGAACAAGATTACAAAGGAATTACCACTGAGCATTCGGGAACGGTTCCTGTCAGACACATCGCAGGAACCTCAACCAGATCCTTTTTATCTTCTACCCAAAATACACAAACAAGACAACCCGAGACATCCTATTGTGTCGGGGATAGGCACTATCACTGAGGGGGTATATGGACACTATTCTAAGACCCTGTGCCACCAGTGCTCCTAGTTATGTTCGTGACACTACAGATTTTCTGAGGAAAATACAAACTTTGAATAACCTTCCAGAGAACACTATCTTAGCTACCATGGATGTGGAATCTTTATATACCAACATCCCACACCAAAATGGATTACAAGATGTAAATAATATAATCTCTGATAAAAAAAAAAAAAACAGCTGAACTTTGCCACAAAACTGTGCCATTTTGTTCTCACCCATAACTACTTCAGGTTTGGCAATGAACTTTTTCTACAGATCAATGGTACAGCCATGGGCACCCACATGGCCCCACAATATGCTAACGTCTTTATGGCTGACTTGGAGCAATGCTTCTTAGACTTTCACCCACTCATACCTACCTTATACCTGTGTTATATTGATGACATCTTTATGGTCTGGGCACATGGTAAAGAAGCCCTGGATGCATTCCACCAAGCATTCAATGACTTTCATCCTACCATCAGCCTGACAATGCAATTGTCAACCTGACAATGCAAGTGTCAACCTGACAATGCAAGAAATACATTTTCTGGACACCACTGTAAAAATACATTAGGGATGCATAGACACATACAGGAAAACTACTGACCAACAAACATACCTACATGCCTCCAGCTACCATCCCAAACATTCCAAATGATGCATTGTATACAGCCAGGCTCTACGCTACAGCTGCATTTGCTCCAATCCTACTGACAGAGATTCTCACCTAAGGGATCTACAAAAAACCTTTTTGGAGCTAAAGCACCCACCTGATGAAGTCAAGAAACAGATTAACAAAGCCAGAATGATACCCAGAGAAAACCTGTTACAAGACAAATCCCGAAGAGACAATAACAAAACACCACTACTGGTCACACACAACTCTCAACTGAAAACAGTTCAACGTATCATCATCAACTTACAATCTTATTGGATAGTGACAGCTCTCTTTCAAAAGTACTGGGGGGTAAACCTTTCCTTGCACACAGACAGTACCCTGATCTCAAACAACTCCTCACCCACAACAATACAACATTGCATCTGAGCAGGAACACCGGGACCAGAGCTTGCACTAAACCCAAGTGCCAACTTTGCTGCCGCATACACCCAGACAACACAGTCTCTGGACCTAACAGCATTAACTATACCATCTCAGGCTCGTTCATCTTCCAACATTATATATGCCATTAAATGCCAGCAATGCCTCTCTTCTCTACATAGGGCAAACAGGACAAACCCTACGCCAAAAGGTAAATGGACACAAATCTGACATCAGGAATTACAGAACTGAGAAACCTGTTGGAGAACACTTTAATCTTCCTGAGCATTCAATGGGTGATCTCAAAGTAGCTGTTTTACTGCAAAGGAACTTCAAGAACAGAATGGAGATGAATTACAAATTATCATGAAACTTGGAACAAACACCTCCTCAGGACTGAACAGGGATATTGGTTTTTTATCTCATTACATATACTAAACCAACTCTCACTAGCTGTGCATCCACATTATTCCAATGTATTTCTCTTTTAGAACAGTGTATCAGATTTTTTTGTGTGTGTGTTGACATGCTCAAATGAGGGATGTGAGCTGTTTGTCTCATTCCATATACCAACCCACCTTCCACTATACTTTAATGCACCCTGTTTTTCTAAGGGCTAACCTATATTATTTCTCTTTTAGAAAAGGGCTAACCTATATTATTTCTCTTTTTGTTTTTGTTTTTTTTTTTGTATTGACATGCTCAAATGGGGGATATTGGCTATTTGTCTTATTGCATTTACCAACCCATCCTATGGCAAACTATATGGATGTTATAATCTCTTGAGTAAACATGCCCTCTATTTAAACTAACAAAGCCAGAATGTCAGTTAGATTTATGGCACCCCTATGACAGCAGTCTGCTTTTTATCACCTAGTGTTTTTTGTCTTACACTAACAAATACAGATCCTATTTGTGATTCTTTTAATCTGCTAAAAACATTCCCATGATTCCACACTGCACACTTATATTAAGAATTGCTGCTTCCATTCCCATATGTCTGATGAAGTCTGTTTAAGAGCTTACATTCTGAATAAAACTTAGTTGGTCTTAAAGGTGCACTTGTCTACTGCTTTGTTCTATTGCTTCAGACCAACACGGCTGCCTGTTTCAGAGTGTTAGACTAGAATATGGAAAGATTGAATTCAAATCACTAATTTTTTTTTTGAAGCTTGCTAGGTAACATTGAACCAATCACAGGGTTGTTGGGAAGTTAAAATAACTTTGTGGGAACCAGCACATAACTTGACATGAGCTTCCTGGGGGAAAGGCAAAAAATGTAAAAATGTACCAGATATATTAATCACATATTTATTGTAAAATCTTAATTTACATTGTTCTGAATCATTTTTCCCATCTTTTCCATCAAGGATGCATTTTTAGTTAATCTGCCTTCAAAAAAGTTAAAATAATTAAATTGGACAAATGGAGATATCAGTCAGGGCCAGCCCTAGACTGTCTGGCACCCTAGGCAAGACTAACTTCTGGTGCTCCCCCACTGATAACTTAACTGAGTCAAATGGGGGGGGGTGCCCAATTCGGTGCCCCCAGAAGGCCAGCACCCTAGGTAATCACCTAGTTTGTCTAGTGGTAGGGCCAACCCTGATACCAATTTATGCTGCATTCCTGATAGTTAGAGCAGTTCCTCAGTAGAACAAGCTTCCTTGGGTGGTAGTGGGTTCTCCCTTGAAGGTTTTTAAACAGAGGCTAGATGGCCATCTGACAGCAATGCTTTCTGTGAATTAGGCAGATTATGAGAAGAAGGGCAGGAAGGGTTGCATCAGTGGTTAGTTCTTGTGGCCCTTTCTTACATGCCCAGGGAAATGCTGTTTGACCCTTCAGGATCAGTCAGCAATTTTTCTCCAGGCCGGTTTCGGAAGGGATCTGGGATCTTTTGGGCATGGGGCAGGGATCACTGGGAATGTATGTGTGGACCAAGTACTGAGCCCTACAGCACCCCACTGCTTACCGTCCTCCATATATCTTGGAGAGATCAAAAGTGTATCAATTAACCCCTAGCCAGCTACATGCCAGTCTTACACAGATTGACTCCTAAGTATGGATGTTCTTGAAATGATCTAATGTTTAATTTCTCTACTCACCAGCACTAAATATCAGAAAGGAGCTTGACTGCACCTATTTTGCTTGTATTGTTATATTACCATATGAAGCTGCCTTATCCTAAATCAAGCCCTTGGTCCATCAAGGTTAGTATTGTCTACTCAGACTTGCAGTGGCTCTCCAGGGTCTTGGGCAGAAGTCTTTCACATCACATTACCTGCTACCAGATTTTTTAACTTGGATTAAACTTGGAACAGTCTACAAGCCAAACAGGTGCTCTACCACTGAACTATGGCCCATCCCCATTTACATTTTGACTTCCCTACAGAATGATGAAATAAAATATGTATTCAAATACATTAATACTATTTTGAGAATAGTGCATGTGGCATTCATTTAGCCAGACAGGCATGCAATGTCATATGGAATAACCAAGAAACAAATGTATTTACAGGTAAGACACAAAAACAATTTAAAAAGAGAAGAGTGAGGCCAGTGAAACAAAGCACCTATGCAAAAAACCTCCAGCAAATTGATGGAACAGAACAAAAGGAATTCATTCATCCCTGTCCATGCCATCCATATAAGCGGTAGAGCTTCAGGATTCTGCTGTAAAATATTTCTAAAGCCTCTATAGTATTTCTTTAAAATTACTTGGTAGAATACAACGCCACCTCATCTCAAATTTTCAACAGGAGTAATGGCAGTTCAAAAACTCTCAGTAAAACCACCGAAATAAAAAACCATTAAAATATAAAACACTATGAACTCTACCCCAAAGAGCATCTTCATATTTGAAGGAAACACACTATAAATGCACAGTATGTCTGACGCCATAAAGGAAAATTGCTTCCTACAAGCATTTACATTTTTCAGGTGAATTCTCACTTGTCTAAATAAAGGAAAAACCAAATCATATTTCACTTACAGTCATTGTGAAAAACACAAGAAACACTTCTGTGCTTAACTAAGCATTTTTATTTAACAGCCCCCACCCCTACACACACACATACACAATGTTATGAGAGATCCACTTGAGAACTTAGTCTTTGCAAATACATTCTGCAGTGAACTAATGAGGCCATTTCTGGTCCTTTTTCTGGTGGTGCATTGATGTTTGCTTTTAGTTTCCATTTTCCTATAGTGTATTTGCTCTGACATGGATAGCTCAGGTTGGTCTGATCTCATCAGATCTCAGAAGCCAAGCAGGGTGGATCCTGGCTAGTATTTGAATAAGAGACATCCAAGGAACACCAGAGTCATTGATGCAGAGGCAGGCAATGACAAATCACCTCTGAACATCTCTAGCATTGAAAATCCCAATAGCGTTGCCATAAGTCATCTGCAACCTGATGGCAAAAAATATATATAGTGCCTTTAAGTTATCATTGCCTTGCATGTTGATGGAAAGAGAAGGCACAGTAGGGTTTGTCAGGCCCAACCTGGCAATCTGTGGGAGAGCAGGTGGGTGGGTACATGCAGTTAGTCAGAAGTAATGTCATTGTGTTCCAGAAATCACCAGAAACTCTATGGTGAAATGACAGAACTTTGGCGATTCTGAGAGAGGAATTATGTCAGTTCTGATTTTTCCCAGGAGTGACATCATACCGCTAGCCTGATGGCAATTTTTGTTTATTTTTGTCTCACTGCTGGGTTGCCAGCAGGATGTTTCCCATAATAGTAGGAGGCCTGGCGAACACACCCCTAACACAGCAGTAATAGGCAGCAGAGTGGGAACAGGAGCCACACACACATTTTCTGTTCACTACTGCTGTTGTCACTCCAACCATTGTTTGTCTCTCCCCACCCCCCCACCCCGGTCCCTTTTTATCATCATCATTATTAAATTCGATGTATTAGGTCACCCATTCCCTGCAAGTAGGGCTCAGGGCAGCTTACAAAAAAAGCACAACAATTAATTTAGAATAAAACCAAAGTTAGAATACTAACATATCAACACATAAAACAGTACCCTATTAAGATGGCAGAAAGAAAACTTTCACCTTTCACAAGCCTCTTGGGGGGAAGGGGCTATGTAGAGTGTGAGAGTGCCAGATATTATACTGTCTTGTCACTGTCCTCAACCAAATGCCTGGCAGAACATCTCTGCCTTGCATGCTCTGTGGAAGGGTATTTAACTCTCACAGGGCATGGATGTTCTCCAGCAGAGAGTTCCACCAGCAGAGAGTGACACCATGGTGTAAGCAATTTCCTCCTCTGTTGCATCTATTCCTAGAGAGGCCTGATGTCATGTACAGGTTTTCCCAGAAGTGGCATCATGCAATTTCTGGAATCATTTTTAAAAAAAATTTCTCCACTGGTTGCTGGAATGTCAACAGGCAAAACCCACTCGAGGATGAGAGATTTCCCACCCCCAGAGGGCACACCACAATTGTAAGGGGCAGCAAGGGAAATGAATGGCTTAGTAAATATGTTTCAGACATACAGTCCAACAAGAACACTTAGCCCATATTCTCACCAGAGGTGTCATCCTTGATTGGCAGTGCTATAACATAGCATGTTTTTCATCCACACTGCTGTCTTTGTTCCTTGCAGAGGGCTCTCATTCTTCACAAGCTGAGGTGCTTCTTGCAGGAACCCAGAACTGACTAAGCATTAACCTGACATCTTTACTTAGAGGCGAAGATTCAGTTCTTTTAACATTAAGAACTGTTATAGGTGAGTACATTCAGGTGGGTAGACACATTGGTCTGAAGCAGCAGAACAAAGTTTAAGTCCAGTGACACCTTCAGGCAGGGCTTTTTTTGTAGGAAAAATCCAGCAGAAACTCATTTGCATATTAGACCACACCCTCTGATGACAAGACAGCAGGGGCTATATTCCTGTGTGTTCCTGCTCAAAAAAAGCCCTTCCTTTAAAACCAACAAAGTTTTATTCAAAGCATAATTTTTCATTTGCAAGTACTCTTCTCTCTATTGAAACCAAGGCAAATGTCAGTTAGCTGTAGCAATAATGGTGATCTTATAACAGTATTGTTAAAGTAGCATGATGTAGTGGTTGAACTTGGGGCTAGGAGACACAGATCATTCCTTGCCATGAAACTTACCGGATAGTCTGAGGCCAGTTACTCTATCTTAGCCCAATATTGTTATGGGGATAAAATGGGTAAGGTAGCATTGCAAGTGCTACTCCGAACACCTTTGAGAAAGACTAGGATAAAAAATGTCTTAGATAAAGAACCTGAACAATTTTTTTAACCCAAAAGAACAAGCAGAAGTTAAATAAAGTTCTGTCCACAGCCCTAATAAGGACTGCAACCTCATAACATCAACATGTATTCACTACAGTGGATAAAAAGTTAAGAAAACTGTTCTGCAAACTTTTGTCCCTAGTAATGTTCATCGCCATATTACTGTCTCTATCTTGGATCACAGGAAAGGGAGGGAGAAACAGGCTAGGAAATCTTTGATGTTTATACCCTTATGGTTTTGTAATTTTCTGTTCCTTCAGGGAACAGACGTCAGAAGGGAAAGCATGAGTAAGGTGTGTGTTAACAGCCAGTGTCTAAAGAGCTTTGTAATACATCGGCCTTTAAAACATCTTGAAAGCCATCCTCTCATTTTGGTTCACATCTGTTGAACTTTTATTAAATTGCCACCCTGGGTTTTTCAAATGACTTCCAGCTCCCTCTCTATATGGTAGCATTCAACAAAGCAATGCAAAAGAAAATGAGAAAATAAACTGCAAAGAATGTCTTTTACCCCTGCTGTAACATTACTGACTTCAGTGGATACATGTGCCAGTGCTGAAGTCAGTTCTTTGCTGTTATGCGTATAAAGAAAAGGATCAGGAGAGATTGTCTTTTGGTCAAAACAAAATTACAATTTTTAGCTTACTGTCCCTTTAATACTAGTTTGATCTACAACAAATCAGGTGGTATTATTTACCTCCCTACCATAAAAAAAGCTTCAAGAACCCATTTTCACAAATTAAGTCTCTATAAAAGGGCCACATTCCTCCCCACCCCCCACCTAGTTGGCAACTCCTTTTCTAACACTCAGAGGTTGGAGTCCCACAACCTGATTTTGACTCAAACCATTGCATGTTAAATATGAGGAGACTTGTTTGCTAAGCACTCAGGGTTTCAGTTTGGATTGGGACCATGGTGTAAGGAGAAGATGGAAGTCCCTTCTCTGCATGCTAGTTTTCTTGACCCCAAATTGCACTCAGGAACGATTTGCCCCATTGTGGGACTGTACTTGTGGCCCATCAGTACATGTGCAGGTCCCTAATGGAGCAAGCAGCTCTCCCAGGTGACGTTGGGTCTGGAAAGTGGTATGAGAGGAAGAGTTGAAGTTTCTTCTACGCCTTGAGCCATGGCCTCAATCCAGATCATGGTCCTGTGTGCTTGGGAAATAAGTTCCTACATATATAATGTGTAACAGTCTAGGTCAAAGTCAGGTCAGGGGAGCCCAGGCATGTAGTTTGGTCTACTAAAAATTAAAATGTGTAGTCTGACCTATATGCATTGTTCATATTGTTTTCAAAAGGTTGATGCATATCTTTCATATCCCTGCCATGAACACTGACAAGTATCTGACAGTCCATGGAGTGAGACTTTCCTGCTTCTCCCTTCTGGGTTCCCTGAAATATGGTTTATGAGATCAGCAGATCCTCAGAAACAACATAGGCAGTAAAATACAGGCCTGCTGTGGGAAGGGGAATTTCCACCACCCCCTTCTGCGAACCAAAATGCCATTCTGTCCAAGGAATTGTGTGCTTGGATGCAAGCCATTATTTTGCTTTCTTTATCCAAAAGCAAGACATCTTTCTGTTTTCCTTCTGTGTATTTCCGCATCTCGCAATATGGGTAGCCCAAGGCATTCACTTCTTGAGGAGAGCACTTTTGATATATGAGGAATAGAAGGGATGTTCCCATTCCTGATACTTCAACTATTTTCACCATAATATAGCGGCAACAGCAGGCCATGTATTATATTCTGTGTCTTCAGTAGTTGTGCAGATGGGAAGGTTTTGGCAGGTGCACCTCCGTCCGAGTCCTCTTTGTTGTGGGTTTCTTAAAAGACAAATGGACTTCTGATGATCACTGTATTTGTTGAATTCACATGGACTCTGAAACCAAGTTCTCTAACCAGCTTCCAGGGTAATCAGTATTATACTATGAACATAAGAACATAAGAGAAACCATATTGGATCAGGCCAATGGCCCATCCAGTCTAACACTCTGTATCACACAGTGGCCAATATGTGTGTGTGTGTACACATATATATATACATACATACCCACACACACACAAACACACACACACACACACACACACACACACACACACATATATATATATATATATATATATATATATATACACACACACACACTGTGGCTAATAGCCACTGATGGACATCCGCGCCATATTTTTATCCAATCCCCTCTTCAAGCTGGCTATGCTTGTAGCCACCACCACCTCCTGTGGTGGTGAATTACACATGTTAATCACCCTTTGGGTGAAGAAGTACTTCCTTTTATCCATTTTAACCTGACTACTCAGCAATTTCATTGAATGTCCACGAGTTTTTTTATTGGGAGAAAAGGACTTCTTTCTCCGCTTTCTCCATCCCATGCATAATCTTGTAAACTTCTATCATGTCACCCGGCAGTCAACATTTCTCCAAGCTAAAGAGCCCCAAGCATTTTAACCTTTCTTCATAGGGAAAGTGTTCCAAACCTTTAATCATTCCAGTTGCCCTTTTCTGAACTTTTTCCAATGCTATAATATCCTTTTTGAGGTGCGGTGACCAGAACTGCACACAGTACTCCAAATGAGACTGCACCATCGATTTATACAGGGGCATTATGATACTGGCTGATTTGTTTTCAATTCCCTTCCTAATAATTCCCAGCATGGCGTTGGCCTTTTTTATTGCAATCGCACACTGTCTTGACATTTTCAGTGAGTTATCTACCACGACCCCAAGATCACTCTCTTGGTCAGTCTCTGCCAGTTCACAACCCGTGAACTTGTATTTGTAGCTGGGATTCTTGGCCCCAATGTGCATTAATTACACTCGGCCACATTGAACCTCATCTGCCACATTGACACCCACTCACCCAGCCTCAACAGATCTCTTTGGAGTGCCTCACAATCCTCTCTGGTTCTCACCACCCTGAACAATTTAGTATCATCTGCAAACTTGGCCGCTTCACTGCTTACTCCCAACTCCAGATCATTTATGAACAAGTTAAAGAGCATGGGACCCAGTACTAAGCCCTGCAGCACCCCACTGCTTACCGTCCTCCACTGTGAAGACTGCCCATTTATACTCACTCTCTGCTTGGTCAGTCTATCTTCTTCCATATGAGGTCTGAGATGTATACCTGATAGGTAGCTGCATTTATAAGGCAGGGACAACTTACCATTCTGTATTTAAGGCCTCCCGTCCTAAGGTTTCAACCACACAGTTGCAAAATGCAAGAGTTTATAATGGCAAGAGCTATTTGGACATCAAGTTGCTAAGTTTCCCAATGGCTCCTATACCTGTGGTTTTATTAGCAACTCCACACTGTGTTTGAATGGGTGATAGCAGGCCAGGTAGAGTTGCCAACCTATAGGCAGGGGCAGTAATTATCTCAGAATTCCAGCGGATCTCCAGACTATAGGGATCAGTTATCCTGGCAGAAATGGTAGTTTCTGAAAGTGGACTCAATGCCGTCACATGCCTGCTGAGCTTTCTCCCCTTACCAAACTCTGGCCTCTCCAGATTCCACCCCCAAAACACTATTATTTATTTATTTATTTATTTATTACGTTCAACTTATATCCCGCCCTCTCTGCAAGCGGACTCAGGGCAGCTATGGCCCGGCCATCTGCCCTGATCCACTGGCAACACTATTATACTGTGATTTGTTCCACAGATAGCAATGCCATAAGACTTTATTATCAGTGGGCAGGGAGGGAAAAGCAGATCCATTATTCTAGCCTCATGTAGATTTCTGAATAAAGCAACATCTTAAGAGCTAATGGTAGACTCCAGGGAACTTTACTACACAAGTGTTAATTGAAATCAGCAAACTTCAGCATCCAGACCTCAACAGCCCAGACTAATTTGGTGGTAAAGCTGCACTCCTGTTTCTTTGCTGTTAGTATCTTTCTTTCTGCTCCGTGCCTCCCCACTGTCATTGAGGCACTCTCAGCTGCTCCCATCTCCCTAATAACAGCATGTTATAGAGTTAATGTTGGACTCAATGGAACTGAAAAGTAATGTGGCATTTTTGAGCAATTCTTCTAAAAGTATTTTTGAGCATCTCAGCCACAGAACTTTCCCCAACTGCCTAGGGAATTTCCCCTTCATGCATTCAGTTCTGCTCAGTCTCCCAAGGTGAAGTTTCATTTAGTCTATTGCAGTTCCACTCGAGCACTTACAGTTTGGCATCCAGGGCTCATTTTTACTTTGAATGGAGAAGCATTCTCTCTCCTTTCAGCTCTAGCTGAGATGGCCCCACTTTGCCATTTACACAAAACATTAAGGCTCAAATTAGGAAGGTTTTGTAAAGAACAAAAACCAATAAGCCTCTTAAAACCCTGGGTGTGCTACCAAAGTAAACTGGGCTTCTAGAACCCAACTAATAGACACTAACTCATAATAGGAGGGCTGAATGTTATATGTTGTGAGATAAAAGGTGTGAGGATATTGTGTATACTCTGATATTCAGCAAGAAACAGCAGGAGAAAAAAATCTAATACATTGATTGAATTGTTAGAAAGTAGAATTGAGCCCAGTAGGGAACACTTCAATCCTTTTAGGTCTTTGCTTTTAATGGTAGCATGACTAAGGTTGCCAATTGCCTGGAAGAAACATGACCAAAAGGGATCCATTTTCCATCATTGCTGGTTGCACTTTTAAATTCAGTGCTTTTGATCTTGAATTCACTTCATATTATCTGGAACCAATGCTCACAACAATATGCACACAACTAGTCAGTTTCTTTATCTGGCATCAGCGGTTCTAATACCAGAAAAAGAAACTGACTAGTTGTGTACATATTGTTGGGAGCATTGGTTCCTGTTAATATGAAGTGAATTGATCAAGACGAAGGTCTACAATCGAAACATGACTTTTTAAACCTAGGAAACATGTTATCATTTACACTTCATTATAAAGACATTGCCTCATGTGTTGAGTCTTCAATGTACTGCAAAGTAGCTTTTGACATCGCAGACAACATCATCATCCATCAGGAGAGGTCAAAGCACACCTACTAGGACTTTGCACTCCTTGGAGACTTTACTCTACGTGGACTCTTTCATGATGAAAAATGGCAAATGCTTTATTGTAATTTTGATTTATAATTTTGGATATATACATTATATGTTATAAAATAGTATGAGATATTCCTTTAATAGTGAGTCTTTAAAAAAATTCTTTGTACTGAGCAACTACAGCATAGTCTTGTAAATTTCACTGAAATTGACTTTTCTTGTAGAACATGGGTCTCCCCTGCTTCCCTACCTAGAGGTTGGCAACCATCTCAGATTTATTCTCTTAACAAGACAATTTCCACATTCATGCTCCTATTCAGGTTAGCTCTTGCTAATAGCCAGTTCAGTTCAAGGTTTCATCCTGATGTAACTTTTGTTTAAAATAAAGTTATTTGTTGGTTATACAACTTCCACCTGTCCTCCTCTTCATTATACTTAGCAATACACATCCAAAATAGCTTGAAGAGAGTACAGGAGATTATAAAACACAGGAGATTATGCACAGGAAGGAATATTAAAGTCCCTAGTACCTGTAAAAGTTTTAGACTCATACATAAGGTTTTTGAAAACATGGCACAAATTACCAGTATCATATGAAGTGACAAAATTATATTTGACTCAACAGGTCTATGAGGCAAAAGAGAACCTGTGTGATAGGACTGACAACTCTGGGTCAGGCAATTCCTGGAGATTTGGGGAGGGACCTCAGTGAGGTATTATGCAATGGAGTCCACTCTCCAAAGCATATATTTTCTCCAGCGGAACTGATCTCTGCAGCTTGGAGACCAGTTGTGAGTCTAGGAAATCTTCAGGCAGCACCTGGAGATTGCCAATTCTAACATCTGGTATAGCAGTTAGAGTGGCAGACCAGTTAAGATCCGGGTTAAAATTATTACTCTTTAATTGACTGTAGTTCAGTCAGTTACGCTAAGCCAAACATATGTTACAGGGGTGTTTTGAGGATAAAGAGGAAGACAGGAGAATCATGTGCCTGACTCTGAGTTTCATTGATGGTGGGAGACAGAAGCCTATGATAGATTCAGCTCCTGATAATAATTGAGCAGCAGCACTTTACAATAACCAGAGTTTCTGATTTATTTAGAAAATATAGCCCCATAGGTCCTTTGTGGACTAAATATATCAAGTGTCATAAGTTATCAACCACTTTCAGAATTCAAACCATAACTACTTAATGCTAACTTCTATTGCTTGTTGTGTATCAGATGGTATAAAATATTGAAATTAAGCATTATCAAATACAAATGTCAAGGATATAACAATTCTTAGAGGGACATTTTGGTAAATTCATGGGGACAAATTTGTTTTCAGCTCTGCAAAATATAATAATGCCAGTTTGTCAGCTCTTTTTGCCTAGGCATTCTTTTAATGCATGTTTCATGAAATCATCCAAGAAAAAAGAAAATCCATTCCACATCTCTAAACAAAAGCTTGGTTTGCCCATTGATCTTGCTTTTGAGAAAGGTTTCTACTAGACAACAGAAGGAGAGGTGTTTTCTTTTTTATTTATATACTTTACATTAGAGGTTTCTGAACTAGTAAATCTTTTCCTGCGGCCATAAATAAAGAATAATTTTGCATGGGGAGACATGCAGGATTAGAATGAGTGGATCTGAGTAATGGAGCTTTCAGTGTTTTTGTAAATTAGGAATGCCTGATTTGACAACCAACAGGTCGTCTTCATCAATTTGCTTTCTCAACACAACCATGCAAGTATTCTGTAATAAAGCTTCCTGTCCATTTCATACCTAATCATGTACATCATAAATCTCCCAGATCACAAGACTGCTTGCCCTGCTCAGAAGATCACTAGGGATATTTGTATTAAAATGTTATAAAGACAAGAGAACTTGTGCTTTTCCCTTCTCAGTGCTATGGAAACCTGTATCATCTAGGGGGAAATTGGTTGTAATCAGTGGCATTCCACCCTGTTCCCCAAGCACTTATGCTAGATATAAATATAATACTATAATATTATAATACATGTCCTGGATGGCCGAAACTAGCAAGATCTCATCAGATCTCTGAAGCCAATCCTGCTTAGTCCTTAGCTGGGAGACCACCAAGGAAGTCCATGGTTGCTGGAAGAAGAAGAAGAAGTGCAGATTTATACCCCACCCTTCTCTCTGAATGAGAGTCTCAGAGCGGCTTACAGTCTCCTATGTCTTCTCCCCCCACAACAGACTGTGAGGTGAGTGGGGCTGAGAGGGCTCTCACAGCAGCTGCCTTTCAAGGACAACTCCTGCAAGAGCTATGGCTAACCCAAGGCCATTCCAGCAGCTGCAAGCAGAGGAGTGGGGAATCAAACCTGGTTCTCCCAGATAAGATTCTGCACACTTAACCACTACACCAAAGAGGTGGCAATGGCAAACCAGCTCTATCTCCTGCCTTGAAATCTCTACAGAGTTGCCATAAATTGGCTGCAACTTGATGGTGCTTTCCACCACCCCTATAATACATATTACAAAAATCTACAATGCAAATTACAGCAAGGCAGAGCTGAAATATTTGGATTTCATACTTATTCTTTGAGTGTTGATTTTTAAAATATGCATCACCTGTCTTTCTCCAAAATGAACTCAAGATAGCGTACATTGCTTAGGTCGCCGCGGCCCGGGGGGGGGGATCCCCCTGCCAGCTTTTGATGGTGCGCCGCTGACGGCGGTGGACAGGGTCAGGAGCTTGGGGGTGCTGTTGGAGCCTTCCTTAAAGATGGAGGCTCAGATAGCAGCCACTGCCAAGTCCGCATTTTTTCATCTTAGGCGGGCAAGGCAGCTGGCCCCCTTCCTGGAGCACGACGACCTAGCAACAGTGATCCATGCTACGGTCACCTCGAGGTTGGACTACTGCAATGCCCTCTACATGGGGCTGCCCCTGTCCCGGACTCGGAAACTGCAGCTGGTGCAGAATGCCGCGGCCCGGCTGTTATTGGGTCTCCCAAAGTGGGGACACATTCGGCCGGGTCTTCGGACTCTGCACTGGCTTCCAGCGATATACCGAGTCCGGTACAAGGTGCTGGTTATTACCTTTAAAGCCCTATATGGCCTGGGACCTGCCTACCTGAAGGACCGTCTCTCCCCACATGTTCCCCAGAGAGCACTGAGGTCAGGAACACAAAATCTCCTCACTATCCCCGGGCCAAAAGAAGCCCGCTTGAAATCCACCAGAGAAAGGGCTTTCTCCGTTATGGCCCCCACATGGTGGAATCAGCTGCTGGAGGAGGTGAGGGCCCTGCAGGACCTGGTTCAGTTCCGCAGGGCCTGTAAGACGACCCTCTTCCAGCTAGCTTACACCTAGCTAGGATGAAAACTTGATGTAACTTGGCCAGCCATCTGTTTATATGTAATTGAAATGTTATTGGTTTTAAGGTTTTAATTGCTTAAATATTTAATTGTTTTTATACTTAAAATTGTTTAATTTTCATGTTTGATCAATTTTGGAAGCCGCCCTGAGACACTTGTGGGAAGGGCGGGATATAAATCTCGAATAAATAAATAAAAAAAAACATTATAGAGAGCAGATCTTATCCATAAAAGAGTACAACAACTAGACAACAGTAGGAGTTTAAGGAAATGTGGTGGGAGGTTCAGCAAGGGCATGATGTCATCTCTGGGAAAATCCAGAAGTGATGTTCTACCTTTCAGGAATCACCAGAAACTCTATGGTAAAATCATAATTCCTAGAGAGGACTGATGTAGTTTCCAGACTTTCCCAAAACTGGCATCACACCGTTGACCCAACAGTCTTTTTTTCCTATAAGTATGTGTGAGTGTGTGTGTGTATATATATATACACACATACTCCTGCTGCTTTTCCAAATGGCCACAGGAAATGGGAATGGAGAAGCATGTCAGGGGACCCCAAGCACCCAACAAGGCCTGGCAAGCCTGACCACAATCCAGAGGGCAATAAAACACAACCATGCATCCCAAATAACGTACCCATATTTCCCAATACTGTAACTCAGAAGAAACTAAAACATCACCAAAAGACCTGGAAAACAATGCCAATATGGCCTCAATTCTTTTAATATCTGTGTAGAGAGACATCTCCACACATAAGAACATAAGAGAAGCCATGTCGGATCAGGCCAATGGCCAATCCAGTCCAACACTCTGTGTCACACAGTGGCCCAAAAATGTGTATGTATGTATATATATATACACACACACACACACACACACACACACACTGTGGCTAATAGCCACTGATGGACATCTGCTCCATATTTTTATCTAAACCCCTCTTGAAGGTGGCCATTCTTGTGGCCGCCACCACCTCCTGTGGCAGTGAATTCCACATGTTAATCACCCTTTGGGTGAAGAAGTACTTCCTTTTATCCATTTTAACCTGTCTGCTCAACAATTTCATCGAATGCCCACGAGTTCTTGTATTGTGAGAAAGGGAGAAAAGTACTTCTTTCTCTACTTTCTCCATCCCATGCATTATCTTGTAAACCTCTATCATGTCACCCCGCAGTCGACGTTTCTCCAAGCTAAAGAGATCCAAGCGTTTCACCTTTCTTCATAGGGAAGTGTTCCAGCCCTTTAATTATTCTAGTTGCCCTTTTCTGGACTTTCTCCAATGCTATAATATCCTTTTTGAGGTGCGGCGACCAGAACTGCACACAGTACTCCAAATGAGACCACACCATCGATTTATACAGGGGCATTATGATACTGGCTGATTTGTTTTCAATTCCCTTCCTAATAATTCCCAGTATGGTGTTGGCCTTTTTTATTGCAAACGCACACTGTCTTGACATTTTCAGTGAGTTATCTACCACGACCCCAAGATCTTTCTCTTGGTCAGTCTCTGCCAGTTCACACCCCATCAACTTGTATTTGTAGCTGGGATTCATGGCCCCAATGTGCATTACTTTGCACTTGGCCACACTGAACTGCATCTGCCACGTTGACGCCCACTCACCCAGCCTCAACAGGTCCCTTTGGAGTTCCTCACAATCCTCTCTGGTTCTCACCACCCTGAACAATTTAGTGTTGTCCGCAAACTTGGCCACTTCACTGCTCACTCCCAACTCTAAATCATTTATGAACAAGTTAAAGAGCATGGGACCCAGTACCGAGCCCTGCGGCACCCCACTGCTTACCGTCCTCCATTGCAAAGACTGCCCATTTATACTCACTCTCTGCTTCCTATTACTCAGCCAGTTTTTGATCCACAAGAGGACCTGTCCTTTTCCTCCATGACTCTCAAGCTTTCTGGAAGTCAAGGTAAACAACATCTATCGGGTCTCCTTTGTCCACATGTTTGTTCACCCCCTCAAAGAAATGTAACAGGCTAGTGAGGCAAGATCTTCTCTTACAGAACCCATGCTGAGTCTTCCTCAATAACCCATGTTCATCAATGTGCCTACTCATTCTGTCCTTGATAATGTTTTCTACCAACTTTTCCGGTATTGAAGTCAGACTGACTGGCCTGTAATTTCCCGGATCTCCTCTGGAACCCTTTTTAAAGATGGGGGTGACATTTGCTACCTTCCAGTCCTCAGGAACGGAGGCAGATTTCAATGAAAGATTACAGATTTTTGTCAAAAGATCCACAAGTTCAACTTTGAGTTCTTTCAGAACTCTCAGATGTATGCCATCCGGACCCCGTGACGTATTAATTTTTAATTTGTCTATCAGTTGTAGGACCTCCTCTTTTGTCACCTCAATCTGACTCAGGTCTTTCAACAACCCTTCCAAAATTAGTGGTTCTGGGGTGGGCAAAAAGTTCTCATCTTCCACAGTGAAGACGGAGGCAAAAAATGCATTCAGCTTCTCAGCCATTTCCCTATCCTCTTTCAGTAATCCTTTTACCCCCATGGTCATCCAAGGGCCCCACTGCCTCCCTGGCTGGTTTCCTACTTCTAATATATTTGAAGAAATTTTTATTGTTGGTCTTTATGTTTTTTGCAATATGCTCCTCATAGTCCCTTTTTGCCTGCCTGATCACAGTCTTGCATTTGATTTGCCACAGCCTGTGTTCCCTTTTATTAATCACACTTCCTCCAGAACATAATTCCATAAGGTGGGAGAGAATATGGATTCAGGCTAGCACTTCCTAGTTCTAGTCCTAGTACAAGCTGGCAGGACCAATTCAGTAGAGCCATTTTGTAACTTGCTTTACAATGGGGATCTTCCTGCATAGTCTTTTGGGTCACAGGCTATTCATTTTCTTCTATGATAGGTAACAGATTATTTTCAAATTGCATTTGACATTTCAAAGCCCATTTAAAGCATTTGCTATTCTCTATATAGCATTGATTCTCTGTTCAATATTCCATCTGTTATGGAATTTATACAGTCATTATCAGCATCATTTTTGGCAATACTTAATTTCTCAAAAGCAAAAAGGAAAGAGGTCCGTGGGTTCAGGCCTCTCTAAAAAGCCTATTTTGTGAACTGGGAGCCTTGGCCCTGATCCCCAGGTATGTGCAAGAATGCTGACTGAAATGGACAAGAGTCTGATTTAGTATGTCGGTTTCCTATATTCAGTGGGCATTCAGCACGACTGATATGGACTGCATACATACATATGTCTGAAGGGCACAACTTTATTAATTCTCACATATCAAGACATAACAGACAAAATTAAGCCCTGAAACTGAAAGTGAGTTTGGAAGTTTCATTGCAGGATATGATGAAATAGGGTCCATGATCCCCGAACAGGAATAAAGGACCAATTAGAAATGAAATAAGTTTGCTTCCAAAAATGCCCCAAGTTGATTTGGGTGGTGGTGGCAAATATTGCTCCCCCCCCCCCATCAGAATAATGAGACAGACACAGAAATGGAATAAAGGGCCACTTTATTAATGGCAAGGGGAAAAAAAACATGGGGACAGATCAAGCCAGGGGTCAAGCCAGACCACCTCTTTGACCTGAAAATGGGCGAGCCCCCAAAGCCCCGGGTATGAGCCAACCCGATGGCTCAGACCTGACCGGCCCAACAACATGATCGCCGCTCACAAAGCTCCACCATCCCCAAAGCTGTACAGCCCGGAATGTGGACACTCTCCATGTGACGGGATCCCTCGGCCTCCCCGGAGCCGACCTTGGGCCGTACAGCTTAACTGTCACCCAGGGAGGCCATTCACCACCAATGGTGCGGTGCCACAGGAGCTCACCAATCCCCAACATAATCCCAACAAAAAACAGCCACAGACAGTGCCAAGCCTCTGCTTAGGCCACTGTACCTAAATCGACCCCCAAAACTTGCACCAGCCCTTGCCATAAGTCGGCTAAAAAGGCCCCATTACCCATTACTGAAAGGTGAACACCGTCATCCCTATACAAATCCGAAAGAGTAGCCTGAATGGAAGGATGAGGCACATAAACCCCAAGCCCCCTCCCAAGGGCTTTTCGCAAGGCCCTATTAGCCTTGATCCGAGCATGCTCCAAACCTGCTGGATCGCAAGCTGCCCGCCACACCCGGTGCAGCAATATTGCCAACCACAGGATAAGGACGCACGACCACCTCTTGCCAATCAAGGCAATATCCGCCTGTACCTGAATCGAAAGGGCCTTCCCCTTCATCAAGCCCAAGTCATTCTCTCCCAGATGTATCACCAAAATCTGCGGAGGAGGGGCCCTCACACCCCCAAACAGCAGCGGCAGGAGCCCCGACCACCTCATACGCTGGCGACCCTGCCACTCAATGACGGCTCTGTCACTCAGGCCCAGCTGTGAACCAACTGGCGTCCGTCTGGCCTGATGTGCCCCCCAAAACACAATACTGTAGCCACATATAAGGATCCTTTTCCTTTCCATGCCGGCCACAGCACCTAGAAGAAAAAAGCATTAAAACTATTGAACAACCCAACTGAACATTATCCACCGGTGCCTGGAAAGTGGGGAGAGGAGGAGGATGGGGGGGGGGAGACATCTAGTGAGAATGAGCCCTGGCCTCAAGGCCGTAATGGCTGAACGTAAGTTCAATAGGCCCTGGACTTCCAACGTCCCACACTGCGAATGTCCTCACCCCCGTAACCCATCGCTGCAGCTGTAGAAGCAGCACCGATCCTGAAGGAATGGGTGCCGAATATTACCCCACCAAGACCTAACTCCGACAATGCCCGGCTAGTAACTGCCCAAAATTGATACTTAGTCAAGGGTGACGTATCTACATGGCAAAAAAGAGAGCCATCCGACCCCCCTCGCAATTCCATATAATGGACCAGCGCGGTGACTGGGCATAATTCCTTCTCTGAACAAGGCCCAATTGTAACCGTGCAACCTTGCTGTTTTTGGTCCGTCTTTGACCAGCAGACACACAACGCCGCACGATCACCGGATAACTTTAAGTCTCCCAACTGCAGGGCCCTTGCAGAAGTATCATTACGGGAGAGCGCCACCAACTCAGACACTCTAAAGACTCCGAAAAAGGCCGTCAATGTGGCCACATGGAACAGCACCTCCTCATAAATAGAGCCACAAACAAGTGCCCATGTGGCGCAAAGCCCCAA
Source organism: Heteronotia binoei (assembly GCF_032191835.1). Classification (NCBI taxonomy): domain Eukaryota; kingdom Metazoa; phylum Chordata; class Lepidosauria; order Squamata; family Gekkonidae; genus Heteronotia; species Heteronotia binoei. Next base: position 49,669,153 of record NC_083224.1, on the reverse strand, counting down.
TAGGATAGATGGCGAAATAGGTTGTCTGCCATCGACCCGATGGCCTGTTACTCGGACCCAACCCTCTAACATTTTTTGGATACGAAAATCCTTAGTCGCATCCAGATGGCCATGCGCCTTGCTCAGGAAAGATAGCACGGCCATTTGACCCGATAGATTTTACCGAAAGACCCCGCTCCCGTTGCCGAACACAAACTTGTAACAGCTGGTCAACAGGAACTGGCCAAACCTCCAGCAACCCAGCCCCCTCCCTAAAAGCTGCAAACTGGCTAGCCGCCCGGTCATACAACCTTTTAGTGCTGGGCGCTATGGCGAGGTGGATTGCCCGGCTAACTTCGTCCCTCCAATCTGCCACAATTCCGCTGGGATGCGCACGGGAAGCAGGTCGGCCTCCAGAGCTAACTGATGAAAACGCTCCATCTGTTGGCGAGACAGGGCGCCCGCCACTCCATTACAAATACCTGAGGCATGCTTTGCCAAAACCAAAATATTTATCTTATGACAATGCAAAGTGAATGCCCTGACCAACCTAATCACCAAGGGGGACTTAGATGTCAAACTGTTAATGACATGTACCACTGCCATGTTGTCGCACCAGAAGTGCACCGTGTGATTAGCCAGGGCATCGCCCCAAAGGAAAATAGCCACCACGATAGGAAAAAATTCCAGAAAAGTCAAGTTCTGACATAACTCCGAACCTAACCACTCGTGCGGCCATTGCTCAGCACACCAGTGCCCCCAGAAATAAACCCCAAAACCAGTGGTACCAGCAGCGTCTGAGTCAATCTGGAGCTCCACTTCCAGCTGCATGTCCCTTTGCCAGAAGGAAATACCATTAAACTCCATCAAAAATGTCAAAACCATAGTTGGGCCCTCCATTTTTTCGTGAGCAAGTGGAACCCCTAACTCCTCGGTTAACCCCTAAAAAGCCGTTAACAGGAAAAGACACTGCCCTGAGCCCATGGGGCCTGCAAAGAAAAAATCATCCAGATAATGCGCTGTGTCTCGCACCCCTGTTTGAGCATGGAGAGCCCACTCTATAAAGGTGCTAAACCACTCAAAAGCCATGCATGAAACTGAACAACCCATTGACAGCACTCTATCCACGTAAAAACTCCCCTCAAAAGCAAAACCTAACAATTCAAAATCTGCCGGGTGCACAGGGAGTAAGAGGAATCCTGACTTAATGTCGCACTTAGCGAGCTCTGCGCCAACTCCACACCGCCGCACTATCTGCACAGCCCGGTAAAAGGACGTATATTTTACCAAGCAAAGCTCACCAGGTATCGCATCATTGACTGATTGCCCCCTGGGACAAGAAAGGTGATAGATTAACTGAAATTCACCAGCCACTTTTTTAAATTTGGCATAGGCAGGGACGCAAAAGGGCCTAACACTCAGCCCTCAGCACACACTTTCTTAATTTTTGCTCGCATGATGTGCTCTAAGCCCTTAACCGAATGTAAATTGGAACAGGAAAACGGGGTCCGTGAGTCCTGATAAGGAATCCTAAACCCATGAGAAAACCCCTCCAAAAGATAGCGTGTATCATCCAAATGTGGATAATCATGCAACAGCTCCTTAAGAACCCTCAGTCGAATGGGGCTGGGCCCCTTTTGCAGCATGCTGCTCTGGCCCGCCGGTCGGCCGCTTATTAGCTCCCCTTGGTTTGGACCTGTTACAGGCTGTGAATGCATGAGGCCTTCCACAAAGCGGGCACTCGTGCTTGTACCTACAAGCCTTCCTGGCACACACGCCTTGGGAGGTAAACTCCCAGCAAAGCAGCCGTGGCTGAACCGACTGCCCCGCGGTTGCGCGGGAGCCAGAAGGAGTTGCTGTCTTCTGAATGAGGTGGCCGCTATCGGATCTCTCACCAGCGTTTGGCTTAGCAGGTGCCATAAATTGCAGCCAAAGCTGCTGGTTAATCTGATCCCATGGGAGGCCAGGATTAATTGCCGCCCGCATGCGGAATTGTTCATCATACTGAAGCCACGCCCCTCCAGCAAAGTCATTATACGCCCGGTATATAATATCACAGTACTGGAAAAGGGGGGCGGCCCGCCATGGCTGAGCCCTAGCTATGACGCCAGCATAAATGAGGCAGCCAATTTGATCAGGTCCTATCCACCTTCCTCCGTTTCAGCTTCTCCTTATCTTTTTCATCGAGCTCATCCTTTGACTTCTTCTCCAATTCCCTATACAAAAGGCTAAACCCATCTACGTATTCACCTTTTAAAATCTTGTCCCTGGTGACAACAGTAAGATGATCACCGAGGGGTATGGCAGGGTCACCAAATGGCAGTGCATGAAAGTCCACCATGCTATATGGGACTGGTGGGTGTGATGGAAACCCCCAAATCCCCCTCTGCTGTGGGAGCCAGGAGGAAGACGTTGAAGGGACCTGCTGCCAGCCCCAAGATAGGACCCCCCCCCCCCGCTGCCACATGTACACTAAGCCCTGGGCCACCAACCTGACTCCCCACCCCAGGGGATGAATACCAAGGTGCCCAGGCACTCTCCCCTGCAGCCGTAGTAGCCAAACTGCATGCTTGCTGGGAAGGCGTACCCGAAACCGCTTGCCGGGCCATAGACAGCCCAGCCCCCAAATAAGTAGTACCTAAAGCCTGGGACCCCACTACTGACACAGAACATGACGCCAAGCTAGGACCCCAAGGGCCCCACGGCCAAACAACCCCTTGCTGTTGTGTAGGCAACTTACCAGCAACCTCGGGTAGCACTACCGCCACTGCATCAGGCTCGTCCCTCTGCTCCTCTACTTGCGCTACCACCTCCCTTGCGCCGTCGCTGCCAGCTTCAGCACCCTGCAAAACAGAAAGCCGAGCGAGCACCTCCTTCTGGCAGGATATGGTGGCCGCTCTTCCCGAACCCATGAGCCCAGCAGTTCTCCGCGAGGGGCCGCCAACCCCTCTGGCTTCTTCCAAGGCAGCAAGCTGTTCCATGATAGCCTGCCTGGTCCTGGCATCCTGACTCTCCTCAACTGGGGGCTGGTCAGGGGGAGGCCTCTTGGGGGGGGGCTTCTGGCAGGCTGTTTCCCCTTTTTGTTTCTCTGGCCCTTCTTTGATGCCATGATTAATGGCCACAATGCCAACAGCGACCGCTGTATAAAATTCCACTGGGTGTCTGGGGGGGGCTCCCTACCCCCTTCCCTAGGACAACAAGACCCCCTGCACACAAGCCTACCAAAAAGGAGGGGGGGCAGACTCCTCAGGGCTCATGCCCTCCCAGTCACCACCTCCTCCCTGTACCGCGCAAACAGCCCCACAGCACCACTTTGCCCGAACGGGCCGCAACACAAAGCCCGCGGACCTACTCTCTAAGGCTCGTCTGAGCCTAAGCACAGCACAGCCCCAACGGGGTGGCTCCAACCGCGCTGCTGCTTGCCATCCCAACAGCAGGCTCCCACGCCGATCCGCTGCCCTCCAACAGCTCTCAACCTCCCTAGGACGGCCACAATGCTGCGGATGCGGCAGACGCGGCTTTGCCCCACCCGAAAACAATTCCCTACTGTGTGTTTGGGGGTGGAGCCGGCCTTTTAAGGCCACGCCTCGCCCCCGTCCAGATGTAAGGAGTGTCAGCTGCCTCAATCCATCCGGGGAGGCAAAGAACGACCCCCAGCCTCAGCGGGCGATCGCTGCTCAGCTGGGAGGGGGCCGAATTCCTAGAGATTCTCTGAATCCTCAAAGATAGACCAAAGATTAACTAAATATTTGATATATATATATTTAACATTAATGTGTCCCCCAATACTTGACATTAGGCACTGAAAGCTATTTCACAATAATATTATCATAGTGGTGTTAAAACCTTCTAACTTAAAGGAATGATTACCACATCAGCCTGACTGCAAAGGAACATGATATCTGCCAAAGCAGAGAGTGCTGAAACCTGGTAAATACATTTTCTTCCCCCATTTGTCCCCACCTCTAAATCCTTCCCATTTATATACTCTTTCCTTTATGTAAAAAAATTTGGTGGTGAGCTCCTTGGAGCAGGGAACAGTGGTAAAATATCATTGATGGTAAAATCATCATCATCATCATCTAGATTTCGTATACAACACTGTTAATCTTCATCATCACCCACTAGCACTCTGCAGAGGGTTCTGGTTTGCATGAATAAAAGATGAACCTGCTTGCAAAACCAACACATTGCCCTCTTCATATGATATGTCAGTAGTGCATATCATACTCCCAAAATGCACAGCTGGCAGGCTTCTACTCCATGAGAATGGAATTCCACTGCAATGCATACAGAGGGCTATTGTGAACTGGTAATGCATCTTGGAATGCACACTCATATAAATAATTGATTGATATCAAAGATTTCAGGTTTACACAGCTGGTAACATCATTAAGGTTTGTAGAATCTTTCGGGATCAAGTGCCGTTTTCTACTGGAAAAGTTCACAGTACTGGAAAAGGGGGGCGGCCCGCCATGATATCTGCCAAAGCAGAGAGTGCTGAAACCTGGTAAATACATTTTCTTCCCCCATTTGTCCCCACCTCTAAATCCTTCCCATTTATATACTCTTTCCTTTATGTAAAAAATTTGGTGGTGAGCTCCTTGGAGCAGGGAACAGTGGTAAAATATCATTGATGGTAAAATCATCATCAGTAGAACACGGCACTTGATCCCAAAAGATTCTACAAACCCTAATTAATTGATAGTTTGTCCCACTACTACCAGTCTTCTCATAGAGGAACCTCTGTAAAGTTTTCAAAGACTCCAAGATAATTATTAGTGTTGTGGTCAGTGATGTTGAGCACTAAGATCCAGGAAATTTGAACCACCACTCTGTCAATGGAAGCTTGTTAGGTTAACTTGTTAGGTAGCCCAGGGGTGTGGTAGGGATAATGGAGGAGGGGAGAATGATGTTTGAGCCATTTTGGGTCCACATTGGTGAGAAAGGGAGAATAGAAATGTCTATATAAATTTACCAGTACAGAAAGCCAGTTTAGTGTAGTGGTTAAGTGTTTGAGAACCACATTTGAGTCTTGACTCTTCCACATTCACCTGCTGATGTGACTTTGAGTCGGTCACAAGTTCTCACAGAGCCGTTCTGTCAAGAGCAGTTTCTGTCAGAGCTTTCTCAGCTCCACCTACCTCATAAAGTGTCTATAGTGGGGAGGGGAAGGGAAAGGAGGTTGTAAACTGCTCTGAGACTCCTTTGGGTAGTGAAGGGTGAGGTATAAATCCAATCTCTTCCTCTTCTTTTTTTTATGGTTGGCATGCAATGGAATTTTTAATCTTACAAGCATGTAACTGAATTTAATATTTCACATTCTTTCACAGGTAATATACAATGGTAAATAGTATTTAATATCTCATCAGATTTTGTATACCAAAACAAAACAGACACCAGCAAGCCAAAAATATTTGGATTTCAAAGTTCAAGACAAAGATTTGAGTGTTACATTTGAAAATTCTTAGTACATAATTCACCCTTCTTCCTCTTTTTACTTCTTTGCTCTAGGAATATATTCCAAAAAGTTATTTTGGCTTTTTCCTTATTAATATATATGTTTAATAGATCATGATTAATTCCCTGCTTGGTTTTCTGTTTTCATGAATTCCCTCTTATCATATACTGCCTGTCACACCAAATATGTCTGTCTTTTTCATTTCATTTCAAAGCTTTCTGCTTCACTTTGTTGAAATAAGTCTACTGAATGATATAGTTAAAAGAACATTGAAGCAACCAAAGATATGTTTTCTTTAAGGCATTAGGACACAAATCCTATTCACCAAGGGTAATCCTGTTGAAGAAAATCTATTGATGAAAAAAAAAAATACCACAATATGGCCCTAAATGACTGCTTATTAATTTAAAACATCAAATAGTGATGGCTGAATACAAATTTATCCAAGTCAAACATAATCACAAAACCATATGTGGATTTTTTAATTGTCCATGTTTCTTATTTCTGAGTCAGTAGCAGGAGGGGGGGGGAGTTTTGAACACTTAACACAGAACAGTGATGGGTGCTCAAACTAAAACTGGTCACTTTTTGTTAGCATCCTGCCAAATACTTGAAAATGTTCAATGGAACCTGCAAATGTCCAAAGGGGATATTGCAAAATGTATGCATGTGCATGCGCAATCACACAATTATATACGATCTCCAGATTACAGAAATTGGTTCCCCTGGAAATGGCATCTTTGGAAGGTAAACTCCAAGGCATCAGATACTTGCTAATCTTCCTCCTCTTCCCAAACTCCACCCTCCACAAGCTCCACTTCCTAAGCGCCAGGAATGTCCCAAGCTGAACTTGGCAACCCATTGAGTTTAGACCTGTCCTTATTCATTCATTCATTTATTTATTTTGTGTTAATTTCTAATCCACTCTATCCCACAAGCGGGCTCAGGGCGGATCACAACAGACTTAAACAATAACAATAAGCAATAAAATTAGCAGTAAACAAACAATTAAAACAATAAAGCAATTAAAACAATAAAATTGCTCCATTTCAGGTGGAAGACAACTAATCAGGCCATAGTGCAAAGAAAGCTGGAACCGATGATGTTCCAATAGGCCCAATAGACAATGGAATGCTATGACAGGGAGGTCAGACTTGATGTACTATGGGCATCCGCTGCCTCACTCGAAGGCCTGATGGAATAGCTCTGCTTTAGAGGCCCTACGAAAAGGTAGTAAATCAGGTAGGGCCCTAATCTCCAACAGAAGCATGTTCCACCAGGCCTGAGCCAGGGCAGAAAAAAGCCCTGGCTCTAATCAAGGCAAGATGGACATCCTTTGGGCTGGGGACAACCAGCAGATGGTGATTAGCTGAATGTAAAGTCCTTCAGGGCAAATATGCAGAAAGGTGGTCCCTCAGATATGTCCTTAGTTTAAAGAGCATTCTCCAGACTGGTCACTCATCAGAAAGATAGTACTTGTGCTCTGAAGGTAAGGTTGCCAATTCCCCCCTGGCTCCCAGTAAGGGATGGGGGGGTAGGGTTGCCAGATTCAAGTTAAGAAACTCCTGGAGATTTGGGGAGGGCAGTAACCTCAGTGAGGTACAATGCCATAGAATTCACCCTCCAGAACATCCAATTTGTCTGGGTCCTCAGCCAAGAAGCCCAGTAGCTAAGCTCCTCTGTTTGGCTTGAGCAGAAGGACAGGTGCCTCAGAGCCCTGAGTAAGACACGAACACCCCCAACCCCACTGTTTTCACACTGAAGAATGACTTCCAGCTCCCTTTCCTCTCCGTCTCTAACTCCCTTTCGGCCTAACTGCCTGCTGCCAAGTAAATTGTGCAACCAACACAGGGAATCACGGCAAAATTAGGCAGGGGAATACAAAGCACTAGGCTTCTGTGAAAACCCGTCTCCAAATAAACAACAAAGCCAATTATATAAACAATAAGCATATATTTGTTCAAAGTAGACCACTCTATTAGTCCTCTATACAAAACAAGGAACGTATTCACAGGAAACCAATCCAATTTTTTCAGCAAATTAATGCCAAATTCATTCAGGAAAATCCAGGTGAAGGCACTGTGATAACAAAACTGTTCAATATTCCTAGATATGTGCAGCCAGCAGTCCATAAAAGCAACAAGGTCGTACTGGTGCCCTTGTTTCACATTAGCTTCTTCGAACTTCTCACATATTTTTTATACACAGAGGAAGAATGCCAAACTGTTTCATCACTGAATAACTCTTCAATAGTGTTCACTATTGAAGTGTTATTCAGTGATGAAACAGTTTGGCGTTTTTACCCAGTGTGTAAAAAAATATGTGAGAAGCTCAAAGAAGCTAACGTGAAACAAGGGCACCAGTACAACCTTGTTGCTTTTATGGACTGCTGGCTGCACATATCTAGGGATATTGAACAGTTTTGTTATCACAGTGCCTTCACCTGGATTTTCCTAAATGAATTTGGCATTAATTTGCTGAAAAAATTGGACTGGTTTCCTGTGAACATGTTCCTTGTTTTGTATAGAGGACTAATAGAGTGGTCTACTTTGAACAAATATATGCTTATTCATTTATTGTTTATATAATTTGCTTTGTTGCTTATTTGGAGGCTGGTTTTCACAGAAGCCTAGTGCTTTGTATTCCCCTGCTGCCAAGTAAAAGCAGACAGGTATGAAGTGGAGATATATATCTCTTTTGCAGCAGCCAGCACTGCTTATTGAGCTTTGGAGGGCTGCTATTGATGTTAACAGGGCTGCAGAAGTCCACCCCCATTGCTTTGGTGATTAATTGATTGGTGCCAGCATGTCTGCACTGCTGCATGAACCACCAACACGAACTACACAAACTTCCATAAAAACCATGGAGGTTTGTGGGGGGTTCATTGCAGGTGCAATTGCACAATCCTCAGATCATGAACTGGGAGACTTTTGTGATGAATTTAGGTTCATGCCCATCCCTATTTACTTGTCCTGCTTTAAAAGCAAGGGATGTGTTTGTTCTTGGGGGTAAGGTTATACTAGGAAAAAGCAGCATTTGTTTTCACCAAATCAAAATCATTCTTACTATCTGCGGCATGTGACTTGGCAGGCTTTAGTGTACCAGAGACTTCCTGCCTCCTGCCCAGCTAGAAATCTAAGGAAGAGGGCTGAAATCTGAAAAAAGATAACTCTAGCAGCTTAAACGAATAAGATTTTTAAAAACTCATTCCCCACTGGTAAAAATAAGTGATGTAATAGGAAGAGGTTTCAAAAAGATATGGGCAATTGACTTCTACGAGAAAACAACACACCATACAACTTGATGCTTTCTATTGTGCAAAACCAGGGTAACATTTGAGGGAGCTACTTTCTGAGCTATTGGTGACCCTCTGAACATATATTCAACTATTGTCTTGAAGTGGACACAAGAGACGGGGAAGGAAGGAAGGAAGGAAGGAGCAAAATCAGGCTTTGGTGGAAACAGCAGGGAAGTGCTATATGCTTCCCCATGATATGTGCATTCTTTGATGTCCAGAAATACTAGAGAAAAGTAAACTATTCTGTGCTTTGAAGTGATTTTTGGCAGCTGAACTAAACACAGCTATCTTGGCAATGAGAGCCCAGACTTGAGACTGAATCTGGTAACTCAAACTGTGATTATGAGAGTTTGGAGTGTGGCATTAAATGGGCATCTAGGTGTTCAAAGTAAATCAACAGAAGTGGATTTGGAGATAAGACACACCTCCATATTTCAAAGTCACAACAGAAGCCAGCAGATGCTAAGTGCATTATGTCCATTTCCAGTAGGTCTGACAGGGTGGGGGAAATTAAACATCAGCAGCTGTTTGCAGATGTATCTATAACAGTTCCTCATTTGACTTAATAGCCCAGGAGGGCTAGTAAATCCAGATAGGCTCTGCACAGTGACATTACTAGGTCGACATTAAAAGGCACACACAGCAGGATCTGCATTTTCTTTGTGAAGAATTTGAATAAAAGGCTGAGGTTACAAAAGGCAAGGTTTCTAGGTGTTCAATACATTAGTTAGAACGACATGGCTTTTGCATTTCTCTTGTGCTAAATTAATCTGATTCTACGTGATGGGATGTAGGAAAACAGGAAAGGATACTAGCATTACTATCTGAAGACAGCCCAGTATTCTACTCCCCAACAATACCTGTCTAGTCATCCCAGAATATTGTGACATGATGCTGTCTTTATGATTAAAGTACAAGACATTTTCAGTTTACCCATTCATGGACACATAAGGACCATCTTCTACCAAAATGCCATTGACCTCTACACATATCTGCTTGCTTCCAGCTATCACATTGATGATCACAATGAATGATTTACTGCAGGGGTCCCCAAGCTTTTTGAGCTTGCGGGCACTTCAGAATTCTGACAGAGTGTGATGGAAATAGCTGCTGCAGGAGGCAAGCCAACCACAACATGCCTTCAATCACACAGCAATAGTCCTTGTGTTGTGGTGCCAGCTGCTGCCCAAGCAATGCTTTTCAAAACCATACCAGCAATCAGATCTCTACTAATCAATCAGAAGGCTTAGTGGGCAAAAGCCCTACCAGGCCCCACACACTTTCAAAAGACCCTTGATGGGTGCTATGGTGCCCAAAGGCAACACACTGGGGACCCTGATCTACCATCTGCAGCCATCCACTAAGTTACAACTGCATTTGTTCCAATTCTTCAAACTCACACCTGAAATATTTGCAGCAGGAATTCTAGCCCAATGAAGTAAAGAAACATGTGTAGAGCCAGACAGGCCCAATGAGATAACAATGCAGTACCACTGGTTGTCACAGCTCAAGCCGGTTCAAACCATCGCCAGTGATTTACTGCCTATTCTAGATGGTGATATTTCTCTTAGAGGGCAAGTGACAGACAACACATGTTAACTTACAAATTGAGGGGACCACTACTTGGATAACTATGAGGTTTAAATCATGTGTTTGCCTATACATATGTTGAATACAGCAGGAGAATTTCTTACTGCACAGCTAAAGAAAGATGAAGTGTACACACACAATATACAGATTGCCCAAAGTCTGAGACCAGTGGTACCTTTAAGACCAAAGTTTTATTCAAGGTGTGAATTTTCATGTGCATGCATACTTCTTCAGGTACACACAGATTGCACAGATGTCCACTGTAAGTTCTGAACAGCCCTTCTAGCTCCCTCCCATCCAAGGCTGAAAAGGACTAGAGATTTCTTACTCATTACAGGTTGTAAAACTGAGATGCCCCACCCATTAGTGTTAACTAGCTAAGCAAAATTGGTGATTTTTTTCTGCACTATTCTTGTTTAGATTTGTTTTTAACATTACATTTCATCCTATCCTTTCTACATTTTATGGCCCTTTGACCCTGCTGTTTATTGTTTTCCGTAGTTCATATCTAAAAATTCTGCCTACTGGGTGGACATCCTGCTAAGACCATCCTGTCTTATCTCTTTAAAATATTTTAAGTTGCACTCCTGTTCTTGTTGGGGATTCTTTCCAAGAGAATTCTGCTGCTTGAGGCTTTTTGTGTTTGGGTGTGTGTGTGTGTTTTCAACTGCATTTTTGCTGCTAGTTTTTGTACTGATAATCCTACAATATTTTTTATAATTGTGTTTCTTTCTCTGGTCCCCAAAGCACATCCCCAAAGTAATTGTTACTGTGCTCCCTTTTTGACAAAGGAAATTATAGTTAAGAATGAAATGGAAGTCCTGTGGACCTGAACCACTTTAATAGTACCCCCTTTTCTTCAGCATCTTCTCAGCTGGTTTTCAGATTCAGTGACTCTTAATGTCTATGTTATACATGTGGCTAGCAACCTGCTGCATGTATAATTTACAGATCTCTAAAGGAGCTGAACAAAAAAAAAGGAGCCAGCCATGCGGGATGTTACAGGTCAGATGTATGCAGCCATCTTTTGACTTAAAAAAAAAGGAAGTATATCAGAAGTATAAGGAAGGGCTGTATGTCCACTCATGGACACACACAAATATGGGTAGGAAAAGCATGTTGGGGATGGTAGTTATGAGCAGGGAAATGACTGACGGAGGTTAAGCACACATATACATTTCATTCCTGATACGACACACAAACCTGCCTATTATTGAATCAGGCAATTTGTCCACCAAAGTCAGCACTGTCTACTCTGATTGGCGGTGGCTCTGCAAATTTTAGGCAGAGGTCTTTCATATCATCTACTTCCTAATACTTTTTAAACTGGGGATGTTGGGGTGGGGAATAAGATTGGGACTGTCAGCATGCAAGGCGGATGCTCTGTCACTGAGCCACAGCCCCTATGTTAATGTTTGTAGCCTCTCATGTCTACTTTTCACTGGACACAAAATCAGCAGACTGTTATACATAGCTGTTAAGAAACATATTATTTGGATCTAGAGTTTGCAGAAATAGAGGTCAGAACTGAAAGTGTAACTTTAAATATCACAAGATGAGGAAATCTGACAGACTGTATTTTGCTTGGCCAAACATGCGAGAGGGAAGAATGCGCTGAGTTCTAGCAATGGCGAGAAAACCGAAGCATCAGATATGAAGTAGGAAGGATTAGAATCAGAAATTAATGAAAGTATTGGTCATGGGAACTTCAAAAGAAGACTGGAACAGGCCAGCATAATAGCCTGAGATTGCAAGAGATTGAAAATTGTTTGATACTATGTTTATGTGATAAGTATTATCAGAAGAATAAGGAACAGCAAACAGCGAATGAACTTCTGGCAAAAATTATTAGAAGAAATTGAGGAAACAGATGAAAATGGTAACAGAGCATTTGAAGAGTTATATTTAAAGGGGCAGGGTCTAAACAGAATGAAACCCTTTTTGTAGAAATGCACTGAAAGCAAATGGAAGTTAGAGCTGAACTAGATGGGAGTCTCTCTTCTAGTCTGGTCCTAAATCATGCCCCCTGTCCTAAAAAATAGAAAAGAAACTATAGCATTTTCTTATATCAGCTGAGAACCTGGTGGAAAGCTCAACAGCAGTAACTAAATTGACTATTAATTCAATGTATGTTGTCCATTAACATACTCACTATGACACAATACTCAGAAAATATATGGTAAAGATTGCTGTGATTTCTTATGCTTCTATTTGGACTTCTCCACTCAGATAATAGGAACACCTACTTGCATGATTCACAGAATGGGGAGGGGGTGAGTGAGCAGGCTATGAATGCTAGAAATGCTGAATGATCTGACCCTCCAGAGATTTAATGGAAATGAATTGAGGTTGTTAGTAGCTTGGGGATGCAATTACAGGGAAATAATCTAAGCTGTTTAGCAAAGCATTGATGTGGGGCTCACCAAAAATGATGGATGCTAACTGCTAGCTCTACTTAATAAGAATACATTTTCAAAGGTTGGCATGAACCTAGTTGTTCTTTTGTAAGGCTGTTGATATACAACAAAATTCAGCTTGCAGTCCTCTTATCTCCACTGACCATTTGGTATGATTCTAGCGAATGGTGTTAATGCAAAATGGTCTTTTGTGTTTCAGGTGGGGCTTTGACTTGTTTCAAAGGTGTGTGTGTGTGTTAAGTGCTGTCAAGTTGCTTCCAACTCATTAACCCCTGAAGGAACCCACATCATCCTTTCTCCACTTCTTTTGTGATTTTGGGCAGCAGGTGACTTGCTGGCCTTTTGACTATTGGGGGCAGGCAGGCAAGAAGAGTCCCATGTGGGTGAGGCCTGCTTGGGCTGGCTGGATCTCTAGCCAGCTCAAGCAGGCCTCGTTCACCCGGGACTCTCCTTTCTTGCGTCGGGTTGCTTTTGGCTGGTGGGGGGTGGCATATACTAGTTATGCTAATGAGCTCCACCACCTATTTTTCTACAAAATGACCCCTATGCAGGATGAACCATACTTGCTGGGCAAGCTAGCTGATACAAGCAGCACTTACTCTTTCTACTATCTTGCTACAGCTGGTCGTTGAAGTTGAATATGCAGGCTTGTTGATGCTCTAGCTTTCCATCTTTCATCTCAATAGCACTATCAAGAATGGAGCTACAGAATCTACCCTGCAATCATGGCATGCATGAATTACCTGACACAGCTATTCTTCTTCTGGGAGGTCTGGTTTCTCTAGTGGGAAGGTGGTCTAATTGTCATGGGAACTCCTCCTCCAGTAGACTGTTGAGATTCATGTCAGGTGGCCACTTCTCCTAAGGTGAAGTTAAAATCTGCCGCTTCGCATGGCTGGCAAAGAGGGTGAGGAAGCCTGGGAGAGGAGGGAGAGGGTGGCAAAGCTGTGGGCTATACAACTCTGGGAAGCATGCTTCTGCTTCTCCAGCTATCACCTCTTCCTACTCATCCTCTTGCAGGGCCTGAGGTGACGTAGGAATGGATTGGGCATGGCCACATCACCCACCCACCTCAGTGCTTCTTTTGTTTCATAGACTCTTCCTTCCATTCAATTTAACAGCAACACAGGCAGCAAGTCAGGCAGTTCAACACCATGCTCCCAAACAGACTATTGGGCAGTAGTGGTGGAGCAGTAGCAGCAGATACAGCTGGAGCAGAGCATAGCTAGGGAAAGAAAGAAGGATGGTGGGGCAGGCAGTAGCTTCCCTTCTGCTTCTCTTTTGGCACCTCTCAAAACCTGGTGTCCCTGGTGATTACTTAGGTTTGCCTAGTAGCCAGGCCAGCCCTATTGATCTTCCAAGTGCTAGTTAGGATGCTTTACCTCAGTAACTTGCATTAATGTTTTCATGCATCTTGTTTCAGCTGGATCAGTGGGTATTGAATATCGTCATCTGTGTATCTAGTATGTTGTAGTAGGTTATCTTGTATTTAATTACAATTATTCATTGGGCGGTTTTAGATACTGTTTTGTTGTTATTGTAGGACTATTTAATGGCAGAGTGGGATATAATTTTAATAAATTAAGCAATGAATTTCAGGCTACAACACAAATTGCATTGAGATTGTGGTAAACTCTCCAAAACCTCTGTATATATAACTTCTCTAAATATAATTTCTGAGAATGCATTCTGCTTCTCTGCCTTTCCATATTTAAACTTCCATTAATAGGTGACCAGCAATTGTGATGACTCAGTGGTACAGGAACAGCATTTTGCATATGCTAAAAGACTCTATTCATCATTACATTTAATAGCAAATTGCTGACCTCCATGCTAATAATGAAAATAAGGAGTGAACCAGCTATAGGATACAATTTCATAGGACCTGTAAGATGGAGCTATTCTGCCAGGCTTTTGGTTGATAGTGGGCGTCCTATTCCAGCAACTATTCCATCAGTTGGTCTCCCTTGTTGTGACATCATGCTTTATAGCCTTGTTGTGACATCATGTTTCACTATGGTGCTATCTTATTTATTTTCTTCTTGGGATGAAAACTGCTTTGTTCTGTAAAATGTGCCCTTCCTGCCTGTGATGCACCTTATTTTGTTTTATTCTATTGTTTTTGGTTTGCTAATTTTATTGTATTGTTTTTAAATTTAAATTGTAGGTTTTTTATTGTTGTTCAGTTTATGTTATGATCCATCCTGAGCCTGTTATGGGAAAGAGTGGAATATAAGCCTATTAAATAAGTAAATAAATAAATAGTGCCATATTTGTACAAGGCCCTAGATTCTGTTGTCAGGGTCTCCAGGTAAAAGGATCTAACAAAGTAGGTCTGGGAAAGATTTTGGCAGGAGGCAGGAGAAAAAAGCTGTAGAGAGCTAGTATCGGTCAGAAAGGAAAGTTTGACTATAATATGTAGAAAAGGATAAAAGTGAGGGCAGCTGGTAGATCCTGCAAACAGCAGCACGTCTGTGAGGAAAAGCCATCTTTTTCCTGCCTTCTTTAGAAAACCTGGTGCCAGTCAACAAGCCCAGGGGCTGGGGCTACTGCACCTCTGAGATTTTTGCAACCTTCCTCCTGACCTTATATCACTAAACACTAAAGTTGAAAACTTCTATACCATAACTGTTCTAATTTACTAGATACTCTACTTGTTTTCTGGTCCCTGGTTTGACCTGCATGTCCCCATTCAGACCTCCCAGAAGGAAAATGGTGACTGTGTAAAATAATTCTCTTGTGAAATGTTTCAGGATATGAAAATTGACTTCTAATGGAGGGTTCTGTGGTTCTAACCCACATCTCATTTGAAGCTGATATTCCAAATCATAGTTTTAGCACATGATAGTTTGCATCCTATGAGATCCATTTGCAAGACTTTTGTACCTCCCTCTGCAGCCCACTGAACCCCATAAAAATTGTTCATGGGAGTCAGTGGACTCTCAGCATAGTGGGCAAAGTAGGAGACAGCAGTGAGAAGGGCAGAAATTTCTTTCCTTCCTCCAAAGGAAAGAAATAAATGGGATACAGGCCTCTGGATTTGAAAGTTAAGTCAGAGCAATGGCAGGAGGGGAAAAAATAATGACCATTGTGCAAGCTGCAACGTCACATCACTTCTAGTTGTAAAAAAATGGAGGGGACATGAGGAATTGCCAGAAACTTTGTGGTTTTACCATGTTTCTGGCAATTCCTAGAGCTACCTACATCCCCTCCATTCTTTATGTGGAAGTGACATGCAGTCACTTTCGCTTAGGCTTCCCAACCCTCCCGCCCTGGCGGGGGAGCCCAGGATTCCCAGTCTCTTCCCCCACTCCCCCAAAAAACGGAAGCAGGGGGAGGAGGAAGTACAGGAGGCCGTACCACTTCGTGAGGATGAGTAGGCTATCGGAATCTTTCAGGTTCATGTGACGAAGAGGAAAAAAAAGACACTCTTTGCCTTCCTTGCTGACGTCGCGCAACTTCCTCCCAGAGCTCCGTCCGCCCTGGGCTTCTGGGAAATCACTTCCCCTTCCTCTCAGAGTGGTAGTGTCTCCTCCTTGACCGGCGAGTGGCACATGCACGAAGGAGATCATGGCTGGGCTGCTTAGGGCAGTGTGGCGGCATGGCTTTGGCCTTTGGCCTTTCAGGTTGGGATGTGGCATTGGCGCCGTCGCGCCCTCCTCGGCGCCGCTCCACTCCACTCAGGCCGCAGTCTCCCGTGGCAGCAGCAGGTGAGTGTCCCTGGCTGGCCTGGCGGTAGTCACACTGGTGGTGGGTGAAAGGGCAGGAGAGGCCTGGCTGGTCCCCTCAAGAATGAAGGTCACGTCCTTTTTTCACAGCGAGTAATGTAGGCTGCATGTTTTATTGTTGTTTATATTGTAAGCCACTGTTCACAAGGCAGCAAGGCTCTGAACAGCGTAAGTATTACACCAGCAGTTGGGGCAGCTCGCCACGCTCCTTGGCGCCATTTCCCCCCCTCCCCTCTAGCTCCACCCCCAAAGTCTCCTGGCTCCATCCCCAAAGTCCCCATGTGCGGTCCCTTTAAATGTGACGGCCAGAACTCCCTTTGGAGTTCAATTATGCTTGTCACAGCCTTGATCTTGGCTCTACCCCTAATGTCTCCTGGCTTCACCCCCAAAGTCTCCTGGGTCCACCCCCAAAGTCCACAGATATTTCTTGAATTGGACTTGGCAACCCTACTTTCACTCCCTGCCCCCAACCACAGCCTTCCCACAAGTTGCTAGGCTCTGCCCAGCAGCACTAAAAAAGGAGCATGTGAGTATAGAAAAACAAACATGAGGAACATTTGGGATGAACTGTGAATTAACTTTTTGTGTCTGACACCTCATCATATGACTGCTTGATTGTTCTGATGCTTTCTATAGACAGCCCACCCCCCACCCCCTCCCAAAGATCTTGAACTATGTGCTGTAAATAAAGTTCACACCTAAGATAACTGCTTTGAGATAAACAAATCTATCAGCAACAGCTCTTGGCTCTTTAAAAAAATGTGTGAACTGTTGGTAAGTATTTGTCAACAAATGTGAGGAAATTATTTTTCTGCCCATGGCATCAATTGCTTATTTGATTATTTGGCTGTCTTGTTAATCATCTGTGCTCTGCAGTTGTTTGGCTAATTCATAGAACATGCTGTCTTGTTCAGAAATGACTCACTACTTATGGCACATGTTGTCCATCCTCCTTCCCCAAGCTCGTTTTTAAATGTTTACTGTTTAGGTCCATGCTAAAAAATTTAAGCTTTTTGTATCTGGGCTTTGCCAATCTGTATTCATAACAAGCAAAAAGTAAGGATGAGGTTTGGAGATGAATATTCATCCATGCTGAAAGCTGCGAAAGTTTTGGTTTTGCAAACTGCATTGTCGTGAATAACTCTTCCATTGCCCTCCTACTTGTATATAATAAATTATGTGACCTAGTGAATCATAGTAGAATGCTGAACTCTGTGCTTTTATTTGCAAATCAATTATTTCTTACTACCCAGACGACTGTGATATATACAGCAGTAATGATGCTGTCATTGAACACTGCAGTGATCTCACATTATTTCTAATCCCGACATCTGTAGGAAACACAATAAATTTGGAAACAAAGCCTGGACTTCCAGAAGTCTAATTTCTAGTCAAAAGAATATGTTCATATAAACCTGCACCAGGAAGACACTGTCTGGTTTTTACAGTAATTATCCAAATAGCCTTTGTCCTTCAGTCATATAGAGACATCCAGGGAACAGGGGCCACAAGCTCTGCTCTCACTATATTCTGTGAAGCCTGCATGTGATCAGAGACATGAAATGAAAGGTGAGAGCCAAAGGAGCAATACTCCCTCTAAGCTGTGGAGTCTTGTGAGCAGAAATTCTACTTCGTGAGCTACTGGCATTAGAATTGTGAGCTACTGCATAAATTTGTTTGCTCTGGGGCCATTTTTTCCTGAGCTAAGACAAAAATGAATGAGCTGGAGGCTAAAAAAATGTGAGCTAGCTCACACTAATTCATCTTAGAAGGAACACTGCAAAGGAACATTAGTTTATGGCTCATACCCTGTGGTCCAGTGGACTGACGCCGTGGATACTACTGGCCCAAGATATTTGGGGTACTTTTTGTTCCTTGTTTTAAGAAGGATAATAGACAAGCTGGAACGGGTCCAGAGGAGGGTGACGAAGATGGTGAGGGGTCTGAGACCAAGTCTTATGAAGAAAGGTTGAAGGAGCTGAGCATGTTTAGCCTGGAGGGGAGGTGGCTGAGAGGTGATATGATCACCATCTTCAAGTACTTGAAGGGCTGTCATATAGAGGATGGTGTGGAATTGTTTTCTGTGGCCCCAGAAGGCCGGACCAGAACCAATGGGTTGAAATTTAATCAAAAGAGTTTCTGGCTCAACATTAGGAAGAACTTCCTGACAGAGCAGTTCCTCAGTGGAACAGGCTTCCTTAGGAGGTGGTGGGCTCTCCTTCCTTGGAGGTTTCTAAACAGAGGCTAGATGGCCATCTGACAGCAATGAAGATCCTGGTGAGCAGACTTCTCTGCGGCACCCACTTGAATGCGGTGTGCTGCAGAGAGCTATTCTCTCACCAAATGAAAGACAGTGGGGCAGGAGCCCATCCTCCCACACACTACAGTCCTGAGCTGAATCAGGCTTTAAAAATGACATGGCCTGCAGCAGTTGTGCAGCTGCAAGCCAAGTCTAAACAACCTGGACTCAACTCATTAAAAGGTTGTAGTTTGGCCCATAGGACACCTATCAGGAATAGGATGGAGAGCTCAGTAATGTGCAGGCTGCACAGAAAGTTTCAGAAATATATTCTTGGGCACATTAGAGACTATGAAATAAAAACTTATTTTTAAAGCATGTTCTAAACTGATTTACTTTCCTATGTATAAATCTTGAGCAGTCATCAACACAGAAGGCATGATCACCTTGTCTTGAAGGACTGGGATTTTCACAGTGACCTTCCAGGTCTCCGCCTCTGACCTGATCCTTTTAACTTAGAGATGCCAGGGATTGAATCTGAAACTTTTTGCATGCAGATCAGATGCTCTACCACTGAACCATAGCCCCTTTGTAGTAAGCACTGATAAAGATGGAGAGGCAGCCCTAAACATCACAAAGCAATGTCAGAAGAAAAAAAAGAAATTTCTTGTTTCCAGGCTGCAGAAGTGAATATAATAATAATAAAAAAAACCTGTCCTCAATACTGAAATTATAATTTCACCCTCACCTGTGCCCCAATACATCTCACTATCAAAGGAATAAATGATGAAATAGGCATTTCTTTTCCAGCAAATTCAGGTCTGCAGCAATAACTCTCCTGAGAAGTCAGCAAGTTCTGAGGAGAATGAGTTTATGAAGATTCTGAAATAAATCCCATGAGAGAATCACAGAATACACAAACAAAAATAAACAACATAAATGTGTTGTTTTTTAATAGGCAGCAACATAATAAAAGAGATAGGCAGAAGGTATTTCTTCCAAATTTCAGTGTATTCTGGATGTCTAATGAACTCGTAGGGTTACACCTTTGTAGAAATAAAATTTAAGAAATAGTGTTCATAAGTATGTCATTGCATGAATGATCTTACTTTGAAGTAAGGTAATGTTCTCAGAATTCCCCCCTCCCCTCAAATCCAGCTATGTTTACTCTTTCCTGGAACTTCTATAAACTGAAGATTTTTTTTTCTGAGGATGTCACTCACCCCAGGATTTTCATGCATTGTGTTGTATTGTGAATGTGAAGTAGAGAAGCTTCTGTTGTGTTGGAAGAGTAATTTAACATAGCAACATTACACAACCTGATTTCTCTCTCGGCTTGGCTTCGCGAACGAAGATTTAAGAAGGGTGCAATAGTCCACGTCTGCTGCAGGCTCGCTGGTGGCTGACAAGACCAATGCGGGACAGGCAGGTCCGGCCACAGTGGCTGCAGGGAAAAGTCTGATTTAGGATTGGTGCTGTAGCAGTGCGATTCTTCCTCAATCTCCTTTTGTCCTCAAGACCAGCTATGCGTGCGTTCTCAAAGGAAGAGACAGCCTGGTGGATGGTGTGTCTCCATGCTTTGCGATCTGAGGCTAGGTCAGACCACTGGTGATGGTTGATGAGACAGGCGCCAAGGGATTTCTTCAAGGAGTTCTTGTACCTCTTCTTTGGTGCCCCTCTATTTCGATGGCCGGTGGAGAGTTCGCCATACAAAGCAATCTTGGGAAGGCGGTGGTTTTCCATCCTAGAAATATGCCCTGCCCAGCGCAGCTGCGTCTTCAGCAGCAGTGCCTCGATACTGGTAACCTCCGCCCGCTTGAGAACTTCAGTGTTGGTCACAAAGTCACTCCAGTGGATGTTGAGGATGGTGCGAAGGCAGCGCTGATGAAAGCGCTTGAGGAGTCGCAGGTGATGACGGTATAAAACCCACGATTCGGAGCCGTAGATGAGGGTTGTCATCACAACTGCTTTGTAAACATTGATCTTTGTGCCTTTTTTCAGATGCTTGTTGCTCCACACTCTTTTGTGCAGTCGGCCGAATGCACGGTTTGCCTTTGCCAGCCTGTTGTCAATCTCCTTATCGATCTTGGCATCTGAGGAGATGATGCACCCCAGGTAGCTGAACTGCTGGACTGTTTTCAGAACTGATTCACCCACAGTGATGCAGGGAGGGTGATAATCTTCCTGGGGTGCAGGCTGGTGGAGAACTTCTGTCTTCTTCAGACTAACTTCTAGGCCGAATAGCTTGGCAGCCTCTGCAAAGCAGGACGTCATATGCTGCAGAGCTGATACCGAGTGGGAGACGAGTGCAGCATCATCAGCAGACAGTAGCTCTCGGATGAGTTTTTCCATCGTCTTGGAGTGGGCCTTTAGTCGCCTCAGGTTGAACAGGCTGCCATCGGTGCGATAGCGGATGTAGACACCATCGTCATCATCTAGATCTACTGTGGCTCTTTGAAGCATCATGCTAAAGAAGATCGTAAAGAGAGTTGGCGCGAGAACGCAGCCTTGCTTTACACCTGTGCCTATTGGGAAGGGCTCCGAGAGGTCATTGCAGTGTCTGACTTGGCCTCGCTGGTCTTCGTGTAGCTGGATGATCATGCTGAGGAACCTTGGGGGACATCCTAAACGTTCCAAGATTTGCCACAGGCCTTTCCTGCTAACGGTATCGAAGGCTTTGGTAAGGTCGACAAAAGTCACATACAGAGCCTTGTTCTGTTCCCTGCATTTCTCTTGGAGCTGCCTGAGAACAAATACCATGTCGGTGGTGCTCCTGTTAGCTCTGAAGCCGCACTGGCTCTCTGGGAGGAGTTCTTCTGCAATGGTGGGCACCAGTCTGTTCAGGAGTATTCTGGCAAGGATTTTGCCTGCGATGGAGAGCAGGGTTATCCCCCGGTAGTTGGAGCAGTCTGACTTTTCCCCTTTGTTCTTGTATAGGGTGATGATGTTTGCATCGCGAAAGTCCTGTGGTAATTTGCCTTGTTCCCAGCAGGTGACAAGTACTTTGTGAAGTGAGCTATGTAGTACTGTGCCCCCATGCTTCCAGATCTCTGGTGGAATTCCATCAACTCCTGCTGCCTTGCCACTTTTCAGTTGCTTGATGGCTTTAACAGTCTCTTCTAGGGTGGGGATCTCATCCAACTCTGTTTTCACTGGTTGAAGTGGGGTGAGGTGGATTGCTGAATCTTGAACTACGCGGTTGGCACTGAAGAGAACCTGAAAATACTCTGACCACCGGTTCAGTATGGATGCCTTGTCTGTGAGGAGCACTTGGCCGTCTGCACTATGCAAGGGACTCTGAGCCTGATATGATGGACCATATACTGCCTTCAGGGCTTCGTAGAACCCTCTTAAATCACCAGTGTCTGCACACAGCTGGGTTCTCTCTGCAAGCTTGGTCCACCAATCGTTCTGAATGTCTCGAAGCTTGCGCTGGAGGTTGCTACATGCAGCGCGAAAGGTTGCTTTTTTCCCAGGACAGGAGGGCTGAGCAAGATGTGCTTGGTAGGCAGATCTCTTTTTCGCCAGTAAATCTTGGATCTCTTGATTGTTCTCATCAAACCAGTCCTTGTTCTTCCTTGTGGAGAACCCGAGGACTTCTTCAGAGATCTGCAGGATGGTAGTTTTTAGGTGTCCCCAGAGTGCTTCTGGAGAAGGGTCTGTGGGGCAACTGAGGTCCTCAATTCTTGACTGGAGTTTTGCCTGGAAGGCAGCTTTAACTTCGGCTGACTGGAGACTGCCAACCTGAAACTTCCTCTGAGGGATACCTCCTCTCCTGGGTGTGGGTTTAAAGTGAAGACGGAGATTGCAGCGTACAAGACGATGATCCGTATGACATTCCGCACTGGGCATTACTCGGGTGTGTAAGACATCTCGAAGGTCTCTCTGGCGCACCAGAATGTAGTCGATAAGGTGCCAGTGCTTGGACCATGGGTGCATCCAGGTTGTCTTCAGACTGTTCTTCTGCTGGAAGATAGTGTTGGTGATGGTGAGCTGGTGCTCCATGCAGAATTCTAGCAGGAGGCGCCCGTTGTCATTGCAGTTGCCAATGCCGTGTTTGCCAAGTACTCCTTTCCAGGCTTCCAAGTCTTTACCTACTCTGGCATTGAAGTCGCCAAGGATGATCACCTTGTCCTCTGTAGGGGTCTTCCGTACGAGGTTGTGTAGATCAGCATAGAACTTGTTCTTTTCTGCAGGATCTGCTTGAAGGGTTGGGGCATACACACTGAAGAGTGTTGCATGCTGCTTGTTTTGAAGTGGGAGGCGCATGGACATGATGCGATCTGAGTGACCTGTTGGCAGGTTTTCGAGTTTGGAGGCAATGGAGTTCCTGACCATGAAGCCAACGCCAGAAAGGCGGCTCTCAGCCTTTGACTTACCCGACCAGTAGAGGGTATAGCCAGCACCGTGTTCTTGAAGACTACCTTCCTCAGGGAAACGGACCTCACTGAGAGCTGCTATGTCGATATTCAACCTGAGAAGTCCGTGGGCAACTAGAGCAGAGTGTCGTTCAGGGCGACCACTGTCTACTGTGTCAAGCATGGTTCTGATGTTCCAACACGCAAGCTTTAGTCTTTGCACACTTTGTGAGGCAGCTGCATGCCTTTTCTTTGTTGTTATTTTTTGACCGCAAATAAGGATGCCCGTTGACCGCGGCTAGCCAACTGGGGTGGAGGAGACGAGCTTTGTTTAGGCCACCTTTTCTAGGCCCCTCTCCGTGTGGAGCAAGCAGTGCTGTCCCTAGATAAGGCTGCTTGGTCGTTCAGGGTGCTGCCGAAAAATGCTTTCGTCTCCGGGTTAGCATCAGGCGACCAATACCCTGAACCGCCTACATGCAGGATTGGGACTGCGGCTTCCAGTGGCACCTTCCACCTGCCGTTTCGCCCCTTGCCCATCGCTGCAGGACTTGATGCGTTGTGGGTTGTGTATGTGGATATGCCCTTCAGGCCTGCGCAGAGGAATTTTTTAGGTGAAGCGCAGTGTGCACGGTACTGGCTCCACCCTTTCACCTGGGGGTCATCTGCCATGGCCCAGTAAGCCGGGACGCTGGCAACGAGTCCTCCAGGTGGTAGGTGTTACATTAACGAGCTCTATCTGCCCGGGTTTGATGTTAGAGTTTTCCTTCTCTTAGGCTGGCGAGGTTGGTGGGCCCAGCCTGCCCATCCGGTTATACCGCCGGACAATTCGGTCGCACCATGACGTAGCAAACTCTGTGAAAAACAGGGGGGACCAGCGAGAAGGTGTTGCTACAGATGCAGTAATGCAGGAGAGGCCATTGCAGTGACTATCTGCCAGGCATAGCCAGACAGTGACCACGCGGCGTTCACTACACCGGGAAGGAGAGGCTATGTATTGCGCATACACTTTCCCTGGGGGGGGGGGTAGGATACCCAGAGGGAGCCCCCCCGCCGCCCCCCCACAACCTGATTAAAGAGTAGATAAAGGTTTATTTAGGGATTAACATATTTGAAAGGTTCCTAATTACATCTCTAGCTGAGAGAGAAGCACTTCTGAGAAGAAGGAGGAAATTGCCCTAAGAGTAGCAGTTTAGAGACGGACAAGGAATTACACTTAACGAGAGAGAAGGTGCTGACCTTACTATCCTGTCTAGTTATTTTATTGCTGCCCTGCAGGGTCTTCTTCTCTTCTTCTTTGTACACCAGACATTGCCTTTTCCAACATGTTGTTGAGGGGTTCCTCTAACAATTATGTTGAGAAACAGAAACTGATCTCAAGGATACAGTTGACATAGGCTGATTCTGCACACACCTTTTTCCGGGGCAGGCATCTGTTTCTGGATGGAGCAAGCTAGCGATTTCACACCAGTTGCTCCGCGCCACCATTTCACGTGGAGCAAACCCGTGAATTGCCCCGCCAAAGCTGGGAAAATTACGGGATTATCAGACTGAGGGGCAGATAAAAGAAAGGCAGATTGAGCAGGAAGGTGATTAAGAAGCAGAGAAAAGGGAGAGGATATGGGGACTCCTCGGAGGATACAAAGGGAAATCTACCCCCCCCACACACACACACACATGCAAGTCCTTGTGGAGTCCCTGCTTGTCCATACTATTTTGATATTATTCTGCTTATGATTTTGCTTTGTATTGTCTGAACTGAACATAAGAGAAGCCATGTTGGCTCAGGTCAATGGCCCATCCAGTCCAACACTGTGTCACACAGTGGCCAAAAAAAAAATCATATATATATCTTTCCCTTATCTTCCCTGTTAATGGGGTATAATCAAATCCACATGTAATGCGGTCTCTCTTTTTACGTTCTTCTGAAAAAGAGACATCCTGTAGACATTATCTGCCCGTTTTCTAGCTTTCTTTACAACAGACCTCCTCTCTTGTAACCTCAATCTGACTCCGGTCTTTCAACACCTCTTCCAAAATTAGTGGTTCTGGAGCGGGCAAACACTTCTCATCTTCTCATCTTCCACAGTGAAGGAGGAGGCAAAAAATGCATTCAGCTTCTCAGCCCTTTCTCTGTCCTCCTTCAGCCATCCTTTTACCCCTTGGTCATCCAAGGGCCCCACTACCTCCCTGGCTGGTTTCCTGCTGCTAATATATTTGAAGAAATTTTTATTGTTGGTCTTTATGTTTTTTGCAATATGCTCCTCATAGTCCCTTTTTTCCTGCCTGATCACAGTCTTGCATTGGATTTGCCACAGCCTGTGTTCCCTTTTATTAATCTCACTGGACTAGCTTTCCACCGCTTAAAGGAGTCCTTCTTACCTTTTACAGCTTCCCTTACTTTGTTAACCATGCAGGCCTTTTCTTATACCTGTTTGTGCCTTTCCTAACTTGTGGTATATATTTTATCTGAGCTTCTAGGATTGTAGTTTTAAATAGCCTCCAAGCTTCCCCAAGGGTTTTGACTGTATTTACCTTTCCTTTCAGTTTCCTCTTCACATGCCTCCTCATCTCAGAGAATTTACCCCTTTTAAAGTTAAACATGGTTGTGCCGGTCTTTTGGGGCAACTCTCTATTTATACAAACGGTGAAATCAATAACGTTATGGTCACTGCTCCCAAGCGGTGTAATCACTTTTACATCTCCCACCAAGTCTTGGGCATTACTTAGGACCAAATCCAGGACCGCCCCACCCCTGGTAGGTTCTGAGACCATCTGCTCCATAGCACAGTCATTGAGAGCATCAAGAAACTCAATCTCTTTCTCTCGACCAGAACTGAACCTGTAATTCCTTATTTTCTTTTTTTTTCACAGAATATTATATATGTGTGCATATGTATATCATACAAATTACATACACAGTTAATGCAACATACGTTCATAATACACATGAATCTACAAAGTCAACAGCAAAAAAAAGATGAAAAAGAAAATGAACATAAACAAAATAGGTAGCATCTATCCATCTCCTTTAAGAATGCAAAGAGAATATAAAGCCCTTCGTCTTATCAGACAACAAGTCTTTACAGTGCTATCCTAAGAAGCGTTACATCCTTCTGACTCTGTGACATAGAATGATATAACTCTGCTCAGGTCAGCAGTGTTAGCTATCATTCTGGGTAGACAGTGTAGCAGTGGTGTTGGGAAATTCACAAAAAGGAGATAATGAAAATTACTAGTCTCGTTGCATGTAGGTAGGTCATTGTCCATTCAGTGAGAAAGGTCCACATGACCTGTCCTGCACACCTAGTGGCATCAGCCAGAAGTGATTCCCAAATACATGGGATCACATCTTACATGACTGTGGCTACATGAGAAGCACATCTTTACAGCCCCTCATCTCACAGCAGCTAGTTAATTAACAACCAGGTTGACTGAACTTGAAAAAAGCTCAATAGCTCCCCACATTGGCTACTTTTATAGTCGGAAGGACATCTTTTATGTTCTCAATTATGCATCGTTTCTCTGACTCAGCCTTGTTACTGCATAACCTTTTGCTCCTCACAACATAATCCCATGTAGCTATTTAACAAAATGTCACCCTACCCTACACAGACCATACATCTCCTAATCGCCAGTGCCTAAGCTTTCTCATTCCTGCTGGCAGATGCAAGCTCACTCACTCAATGAGCTGTCACCCAACTATCAATAAATCAAAATGTCACCATTGATACAAAGTACACATGTAAGCAAGGTAAGAAAGGCTTCTTGTCATTCCATTTCCCTCACATTGTTTGAGAAGACATTACAAATCAGCCTCTGCTCAGTTGAAGATTCATTTTTACTGTCCAAAATAAAGAAATGAATCAAATGATAGGCAAGGGACAAAGTGATGTAAAAGTGCATGTTGTACCCCCCCCCCAACCCCAAACCTGGAAGAAACCAGAGCTCTGCTGTATTTCAGAGGAACTAAATTCCATGTAAATGCATTCAAAATTTTCAATGGCCATTTGCCCTATTCATCTTAATTTCTTGTTTACCACTGCTGGATCAGAACAAAGGGCCACCTAGTTTGGTGTCCTATTCCCCTCTGTGCATAGTCAGATGCTTTCAAGTTGTGAATAAGTGGAATGGAAAGGTCAAAGCCTCTCCCTGTTATTGCCTCTAAGAAACTGGTATTCAGGAGTACAGTTGTGCTTGAACATAGAGGCCTGTTTAGCCACAGTGGACCTATTGCTTATAAATATGTCTAATCTTCTTAAAGCCATCAAAATAAGTGGTCATCATATTCTTGTAGGACTGCCAAGCCTCCGGGCCAGGCGGGGGTTTTCCCTCCCAGGAGGTTCTCAACCCGCCAGCCCACATTGGGCTGGTGGGGGGAACCTCTCCCAACATCACTGGCACAATGATGTCATCCATGAGTGCCGTCATCATGCCAGTGACATCACACGCTGGTCACTCTAGGCATTTTCCAGGAAAACTCTATGGTTTACCTGGATGCTCTAGCATTTTGGGAGAGAAAACTCTATGGTACAATAGGTACCATAGAGTTTTTACCTCTCAATATGCTAGAGCATCCGGGAAAACCATAGAGTTTTCCCAGAAACACCTAGAGTGGCTGGCATGCAATGTTACCAGCACAATGACATCACTTGTGGGTGATGTCATCGTGCCACACATACTTAGCGCACGTGAAAACAGTCCCCCTCCAAAGGCCATGGGGGACTTGGCAACTCTGTATTCTTGTGGCAGTGCACAATGTACATTAATTGTATATTATCTGAATAATTGCTTTCTTTTCATCTGATCCAGTCACTAATGAGTTTCATGGGTGACTGAATTTTAGAATATGTAGGAGGAAAGTTCTTCCCCTGTATTATACATCATTTCATAAGACTGGTATCATGTCTCACCTTAGTCATCCTATTTAAAACTTTTTTTAAAAGGTCTATGCACTAGCCTCACCTTGGAGTGAAGGTGCTTCCTAATCTTTTTGGTTGCTCTGTCTTCCTCCTTTTGAAACAGAATTGGGGAGGCCACACAAGAGATTTCTGTGAAAGTGTTACAATGGTTGTCTTACTTTCAATCCTTTTCTTAATAATGCTGGCATGATTGCCTTTTGAATCACCACCACCACATACCAAAGACACTTTTTTGTTTCCTCTTCCACAACCTTAAGGTATAGCAGGTCCTACCCATGGTGTGACTTTTGGAAACTTGGGAAATAGTGGTCCAGTGAATGCATATAGAGTCAGTCTATTGCTCTATATAAAAGTCTAAATTGTCTACTCTGTCTAGCAGCTGATCTCCATGGTCTCAGGAAAAGGCCTTAAATATTACCTGATCCTTTTATCTGGAGATGCCAGGGACTGAGTCTGGGACCTTGTGTATCCAAATCAGATATACTACCACAGTTTCATCCTAGTGGTAAGAAATGTGTCCTTCATGCTGCTTTAAAGCTGCTTTAAAGCTTCTTTTTCTCTTCTTTTATATAAATTTCTGTCTGAGATTCTAGCTTTGAAAAGATCTTGCTATTATTTGCTTGCCTAATTGTATTAGGTAGCACCTTTTGCTGTTGCCATTCCTATTGCTTTTAAAGAGATGGTATGAATGCTTTTAAAGCAATTTGCATAGTATTACACTTTGCATTAAATGTACTTATCCCTCCCTCAAAACACAGAAGTGTCTAGGACACAATTATGGCCTGTTTGTTAAGTACATCAAAAATACCATTGTTTAAAATCATATTCCTTTGAGGGTCAGCTGAACACTTGTTAGCAATCAGTGCTCAGATTCATTACTGTTCTGTAAATACCCTGTGCTTGTGCTGAACAAATAACACACAAAAATGAGGGGTTTGAGTAACCATTCGTTTTTACCAAATTCAGTAGCAGTCCTGAGCATACTATCAGAAACATAAAATGTGATTATCCATCTTTTTTCCAATAGTGCAATGAAAATAGTGATTATAGAGCATTGCATAGAAAGTTATTGTTACAGTGTACTATACAAGCCTAGACCATGTCTTCTAGCAAACTATCCAAATGCAGCATCTGTGCACAGCCTGAGACTTATCTTAGAGCACCCAGTTAGCTGTTTTTGCAGTCAGATTTTCAAGCTCCTCCCCCATCCCCCAACCCCACAATGTATATGATCATCTAACACTTTAAAAAATGAAGATGGGCAGAGGAATGTATTCATGCCTGAGTGTTCAAGTGGGGTTGGAGGTGGAGTTTGATAACATATGTCATGAGTTCAGGATGTAGTTCATTGGATAATGGTGGTCTGGACCCATATAATTCAGGCTAGGCATGCCATGAATTTTGTGTTGAATATATTCAGTGGGCAAATTAATTACATTTGAACGAGACAATCAGATGTTTGAGAGAGCCAGTTTGGTGTAGTGGTTCAGTGTGCAGACTCTTATCTGGGAGAACCGGGTTTGATTCCCCACTTCTCCACTTGCACCTGCTAGCATGGCCTTGGGTCAGCCATAGCTCTGGCAGAGGTTGTCCTTGAAAGGGCAGCTGCTGTGAGAGCCCTCTCCAGCCCCACCCACCTCACAGGGTGTCTGTTGTGGGGGAGGAAGGTAAAGGAGATTGTGAGCCACTCTGAGACTCTTCAGAGTGGAGGGCGAGATATAAATCCAATATCTTCTTAAAAGTAACTGTCTGATCAATTAGCAGCACATGACTCAAAAGACTGCCTGGCAAGTTTGCAACATCTCCCCCCCCCCCCCCCAAAAAAAAACACCACTCTGCATAGGTGTGATATGCAACCAGTCAAATGGCTACTTAGACAAACACCAAAGGGGATGGTTTTTTTAAACACAACATTTATTTATGACAGCTTTAACTATCTATGACTGCATCCACACAGTGAGCCATTTCCCCTGCATTTGTTGTAGTTTGCAAGGAAACATCAGATGACAAAAGGCCTCTTTCAGTATCAGTTTGCCCAAAAGCACCCCTAAGCTGCCTATCTGATCATTCAGTGGAAGTGTAACTTGAGAGGGATTAGAACACTGACAGGGAAGTCCTGGGAGAACTGGGACTACTGGAGCATAAGCAAATGTCAGGGGAATATCTTGAAATGTGTCATTTATCAGCAAAACATATTTGTTCTACTATATAAAAATAAATAAAACAACTAAAATAAAGTCCAATGTAAGAATGCCATCTGACAGCAATGCAAATCCCATAAATTTAGGGAGGGGGCAGAGGTATTTGTGAATTTCCTGCATTTTGAGGAAGTTGGACTAGATGACCCTGGAGGTTCCTTCCAACTTTAAGATTCTAAGAATGTAAGAATTGCTTTGATACTCCGGGACCATCTAATCCAGCATTCTCTTTGAAAAAAATTAGAAGCCAGATGCTTCTGGACACTCTCAGATATGAAGGGAATGGCCTTCCCCATGTCCCTCTCCAAGATGTGTACCACAGAGGAATGTTCTATTTATATATTTTAATTTATTTATATTACTCTTAGTCCACCTTTCTTAGTTGGACTCAAGACGGATTACACAGAGGTCGTTTTCGCACTCACCTTCCGCCGGCGCGACCCCCCTCTTCACCGCGCAGGATCTGCGCGGATTTCGCACTAAACGCTGCGGAGCAGCCAGAAAAGCCGGAAGCTCCCGGTGCAAAAGCCGCTCAAACTGAAACCGCCAAAAAGCAGTTTGGCATTTGCACGGCTTTTGCGATGGGAGCTTCCGGCTTTTCTGGCTGCTCCGCAGCGTTTAGTGCGAAATCCGCGCAGATCCTGCGCGGTGAAGAGGGGGGTCATGCCGGCGGAAGTTGAGTGCGAAAACGACCAGAGTGAACAATACAATACAATTTAGACAGTATGATTAGTAGCTTTTGGTAGATCTGTTCTCTATGTATTTCTCTAGTCCAAAAAAAAGGAGCCTTAGTAACAGAGAGGACATGAATCTACCTGAACGATCAGAAGTTAAGAAGCTGTATTCATCTGTAAGGAACAATTTTGGATAAAGAGTTTCAGAATGGCTGGGATTGAGTCCCAGTTGATGGTGTTCTGACAAAATATTTTTCTTTGGCATGGGAGAACCAAGCTCAGGTTTGCACTCAGCTGGGATGCCAGCTATTTGTTCTAGTGCAGGGGTGGCCAACAGTAGCTCTCCAGATGTTTTTTGCCTACAACTCCCATCAGTCCCAGCCATTGGCCATGCTGGCTGGGGCTGATGGGAATTGTAGGCAAAAACATCTGGAGAGCTACCATTGGCCACCCCTGTTCTAGAGCATGTTGTCCTTGCTCAGTTTAACTATCTATAGAGCTGTTGAAATGCATTAAAATAAAACAGGAGGATCAGTTTTTGTGAATCAGAGTGTACTTTGTCAATTGCAGTGGAGTGAGCTCTCATTCATGAAATCTTTTACTGGAATAAATGCTATTAATCTATAAAGTGCCACTGGATTTTTATTTTGCTTCCACAGACAAGGTTACATAGGTGAAATGTATTGTAATGTGCTATGAACCCTTAAGAATGAGAAAGAAAATACTTTTTTTCCCTGGACAAGAAAGATTTACAGTGCAATCCTATACAGGGTTACTCTAGTCTAGACCTATTAAAATCAATTGGCTTAGACTGGCGTAACTGTGTTTAGGATTGCACGGATAGTATTTCAGTGATGCAGAGCTGATACTGATTATTATCTCTACTACAATATACAAGCTATTTACTAATCGTGCATGTGATTGCAGTGTTAGAAGTTTGGTGTAATGCTTGTCAGGAACTCCATCCATACTTTGGGCCTTGCAAGCAACAAAGACAGAGGGAGAAACTAAATGCAACACTAGCTGCAGCTTGTCATGTTCTCTGAAGAATCTAGAGAAAGCAACCCCCTGTCCTTCTGCTGTGCTTCAAAGGAAAATATATGCACAGCAAGCATGCCTCATGGCTCCTTTATTTGCTACTTGGCATTTTGCACTCAGAAATGCTCAAGCAGAACAGATAAAGATAAAAGTCAAACTAAGAGGGACTGCCCATTATGCTTGGTACATTACACACAGACTCATGAGCTGTCTGTCTATTAGGCTACCATCATGTATCGTTCATTTCAAAGACACTGTTATTCCTGACTTCAACCAAGTCTGGGATGAGTGGATAAACATCCAGAAGGGTTGAAAGAGTGGATGGTAAGAGTTACAGCATGATTCCATCTGAAATGTGATGGATGAAGGGCATCTACCTGTGTATATCACTGAAGCCATCAAGGCCCAATGACCCAAAGAGAATTGTGCATAGCAGAACAGCAGTGAAAGAAGAAAAGAGTGGAATTTGGGAAAACAGATTTTATTTTGCTCAAAAGTCAGAATTTGGGAATTCCTGGTGGGAACTGTCTCGAAGAGTTCCAGAGAAATAGCCATGCTAGTCTTTTGCAGCAAGTCCAGTAGCATTTTAAACACTAGCAAAATTTTAAAAAGGGAAAGGTAGTCAGCACCAGTTGTTTCTGACTCTGGGGTGATGTTGCATCACAACGTTTTCACAGCAGACTTTTTATGGGGTGGTTTGCCATTGCCTTCCTCAGTCATCTACACTTTCCCCCTGGCAAGCTGGGTACTCATTTTACCAACCTTGGAAAGATGGAAGGCTGAGTCAACATTGAGCCAATTACCTGAACCCAGCTTCTGCTAGGATCGAATTCAGGTTGTGAGCAGAGCTTGGACTGCAGTACTGCAGCTTACCACTCTGTGCCATGGGGCTCTTTTTGCAAAATTTATTCTGGCATAAACTTCAATAAGAATCAGTGTGGTGCAAAGGTCAGACTAGGATCTAGGACACCCAGTTTTAAATTCCCACTTTGCCATCACTGGATGACTTGGGCCTGCCACACACTCTCATCCTAACTGGAAAGAAGGATTGACATTGCCCATATGATGCCCACATCTACTTCCCTCCCTCAGAGGCAAGAGTTTCCCTCTATTTTTCTTACCCTTTGTGACTGAGCCACCCTAGTTGTCTGTTTTCTTCTTTCTTGAAGAACTCTGGTGGTCCCACCCTATAACAGTATGATATTTTAGCTGTTGGCTCAGCCCAGGAACCTGAGGGAAGGATCAAGAGCCCCCTTTAACTTAAATGGCACTCTAAAATGTTTTGAAATTCCAAATTAACAAAATATTTTATTCAACAAAGAGGGGAAAGATATTGAATTTAGAAGATATAGGATTGATATCCCACCCTATACTCTGAATCTCAGAGTGGCTCACAATCTCCTTTACCTTCCCACCCCCCCACCACAACAGACACCCTGTGAGGTGGGTGGGGCTGAGAGAGCTCTTATAGCAACTGCCCTTTCAAGGACAACTCCTACTAGGGCTATGGCTGACCCAAGGCCATTCCAGCAGGTGCAAGTGGAGGAGTGCGGAATCAAACCTTACTCTCCCAGATAACAGTCTGCACACTTAACCATTGCACCAAACTGGCTCAGATTGAATTAGAAGTAAAATTTCTGAGGTAATTTAATATAAAACACTAAAGTAAATCAGTATGTGCACAGACTTGTTCGTATTTTTCATAAGGATCCAGTGTCTTAGGATCCTTAAGGTTAGAGACTTTTGTTCCAGTCTTTCAAATGCTCCAGTACACTTTATTTGAGAATTCACTGCCTCTTTTGGTTTCCAGAAGGCTGGTAAACTCTATCCAGTTCTCTAAATACACCAGTAGTCTTCTTGAGTTTTAATTGACTTTTAAGATTTCACAAGGCAGTCTCTAACCACACCAGACCAGGGATCTGCCACTCTTCAGAGCTATCTCCCTGTTTTAACCAGGTAGAGTAATTTCTTCTATCACTAGAAAATCTATCTTCTTTTCTTGGCCCAAATGGGGGTCTTCTACTAACTTTCCACTCTTCTTGTCAGTTTCCCCAAGTTCTCTGTCTGTGTTAAACTGCTCTCATCAGGGCTGAATTCAGAATGAATGAATTCTCCTCAGCATCCAGTTCTGAAGTCTTTCTCTGTTCAACAGATGCTAACCAATCAGATCTCTTGGAAGAGCCTGTCACTCAAGGTTCTCTGGCTCTGAGAAGAATTAACCCTTCAAAGTTGTTTATGTCAGCCGATGTAACTTTACTGGTAAACTGCTTAGCCGAACTGTAGCCATCTTTGAACTGTGTTACTAACCATGAGAAAAAACCCTTGCATATCAAAGTAGAGAATGCAGATGTTACCAATGCTCAGTGTGAACCTTTCTTTCCCTTGATACTAACAAAGGCAGAAATTCCCCTGTTTGAAGATAAGGCGCCTCCAGGGACAGTTGTTTG
Source organism: Heteronotia binoei (assembly GCF_032191835.1). Lineage (NCBI taxonomy): Eukaryota > Metazoa > Chordata > Lepidosauria > Squamata > Gekkonidae > Heteronotia > Heteronotia binoei. The sequence goes on along the minus strand of NC_083224.1, from coordinate 49,634,807 downwards.
ACTATCCCCGGAAGAATAGCAACAACAATGAGATAAGAGGTAAAGACGGTGTGACTTGTTGCACCTCACCTCAACAATGTTTAGAATTGTAGCTCTGTATACTTCCCTTTGATGTATCCCAATATAGCCAGCCTCCTAAGGCCACATTGTATCAGTCTCAATTTGAGCAAATACTTATGGATTATCGAATAAAGCTTAACTTTGCAACAATTCAAGGTCTGGCTGATTTGAAATTCCATCGTCTGACACTTTATTTGTTTGTACAGCACTTTTAAGTTGTTGAGCAGTCCATCACAGCCAACAAAATCAACAGAATAAAAATGGAACAAACAAACATGAGTGCATCCTCTTTTACTGGTAAACACTGAAACTTAAAAAAAAAATGGATTGGTTGGGGGAAGGGGGTTCACAATTCCCAAGAATCCCAGATTTGTGTTGACATGATGTAACCCAAACCACTGATTTCTGTGTATATCTTCTGCACATGAATTTTGTAATGCACAAACCTAGTGAGAACCTCTCCTAATTGATGAAGGTGGGCAAGGTAGAATTAACAGCAAATCAGATCAAGGAAGAGGCAGTGTGATAAGCAAAACTACGTTATTAACAGTTTAAAAGGGTGGGTCATGCTGAGGAATTAGCACCTATAGCAGTCCTTTTTTTTTTTTTAAGCCTGGGGGCAGATAGTACTAAATTTTTTGATGAATCCTAAGTCACCAAGTTTGCACTGGTATCTCACTTTAAAGTGTTTTTAAAGGAGAACAGTAACCTTTAGATCAGCATACTATGCTGTGTAAGATTAGAATGCACACCCACTGTTGTTGTTTTTTTTAATACTGCAATTTTTAACATCAGATTTGCATCCATTTATTCTTTGTAATTATTACCAAAAGCAGTCCACATCTAAGAAAATGTTTAAGGAGGAGTAGTTAGCATTTGCTTCTCAATAAATTGTTCCCAGGGGACCATATGTTTGCATCTGTATTCCGATTACTGGGTACTAAAAATACAAAGGCACCCACATTTAATTCCTCTATGAAATAAAATCATCTTGGTGATAAGTAGATGAAACAAGGAACAAAACAAGGACATGATAACTTAAAGAACTGAAATTAAGAAAAAAATGCCCGCATGAAAGCTGGTGGAAACAAAACAGACAATATGGGAGTATATTCTTCCTCGCCTATTTGGACTTCACAAAAAGGAGAAATTGTCAGGACAAAGTGAGATGTTGGTGGAGTGAAGTGTCCTGTTATAAGGGCTAAAAGAACAGCTCGGGTTTATTGAGCCCTGCACATTTTATATCTCTGCTAAGTCCTTGTTATTCATAGCATAGCTCCCTGGAGAAAGAGAAATAGTCATACAGAGTATCCACCAAATTGTCCTCAGCACTTATATTTTACTTGCAGTTCTATGGTACATAGATTTAATGTACAGTAATAAATAGCGCGATAATATCTTACATTTCTATAGCACCTTTATATTCCCCAATATATCCCACAGCACTTTGCAAATGATGGGGCTTGCTTCTCCTCTCCTGCATCAGGTATGCAAGGTCCATTGACTTTAGTGAAGTTACTCTTGACTGACATTTGTGTGAGCAAGATTGGAATCAGGCCCTCGATATGCAGGAACTGCTTCATTTGCCACCGAGGCGTAGCAAACCAATTATGGAACAAGATTCTCCCACGTTACAAAAATCAGTTAGCACAGGAAGCAAAAATAAATCCTTTATCCACTTGAAATTGCAATGTGCATTTAGAAAAAGGAAATGTTTTAAAAAATAAATAAAACCTTGTAATTGCAGTTTGGTCACAACTGAATAGTCAACTTCAAGATCAAGCACTCTACTTTAAAAAAAGAAAAGAAAATTGAGATAGCAGGCATATTTTTTGGAGGAAGCACTATAGCAGAGGCTAAACCTATCTGGTTCTCTCACAGAGGATCTATGCAGCTGGCACCATTTAGGATTCATGTGGTCAATGATTATGAAAATGTTTCCCAAAAGTGATGCACAAAAGTGTCAGAGAATAAAGTCAGAGTCCAGTGGCACCTTTAATGCCAAGTTGGCTGTTGTCTTTTGCCTTCTCAGAATGCACGTCCAATGGTAAAACAATGAAATGGACATGAATTAAATGTGCCATAATAGCATTGTTTCCTTATGGGTGAAAAAGTTTGTACTTTCTTCTTCATTAGGGCTACAAACATACCATAGCTAATGAACCCTGGCCCATGAATCAGACCAAAATATAAAAGAAGGTCACAAAAGGTTCCTTTAAAAGGACTTGTTTGTTTTGAATGAGTGCTGTACAAGAAAATAAAGCACCGATCAGGAAGCAGTAATAAAGCTGATGAATCGATGCAGCTGACTTCTCAGGGGAGTGCTTTAGGAATCCCAGTGATATGTGAAAGTCTTTCTTCTCAGTCAGATGTACCAGGCTTATGATAGTAAATGAGACCTTGCAGTGGCTGTGTGAGAATGAGGCAACTCCTGGCTGAATTGATCAAGGTGTTCACTCACTTCTCCCTGGAGAGCTTTTACTTTGGAGCTGGTAGCTTTTGGTTTAAATTTGGATGTCTTCCTTCTGGTAGCATTTATCTCAACAGTGACGTCCTGAATGAAGAGCTGCAAGCTATGAAACTTCCACACCTGCCAACCTTTCAAAATGAAAAAGAAAGTAATTCTAGTTCCTCTCCATGACCTTGAGCTTCTTTATCCCTTTATCTTGCACTCCATTATGTATAGAAAAAGAAAAGCAAGACATCTATTTTTATGTTTGCATTATTTCAGAGTGTTAAGGGTTTAGGTCATATAGTTGGCTCTTGCTGTCAGATTCAACAGTAGATCACTGCTATGTTATTCAGCCTCCCCAAAAGGAACATATATGACACTAAAACAAAGTAGGATTCATGTAGCACCTTTAAGACCAACAAAGTTGTATTCAGAATGTAAGCTTTCGTATGCATTCATACATACTTCTTCAAATGAGGGGATAGGGTACACTGTATCCTATCCCCTCATCTGAAGAAGTATGCATGCATACATATGAAAGCTTACATTCTGAATAAAACTTTGTTGGTCTTAAAGGTGCTACATGAATCCTACTTTGCTCTACTGCTTCAGACCAACACGGCTGCCCACTTGGAGCTATCTATATGTGACATTAAAGTCCATAAGATTGGGGTGTGATTTTTTTAACAATTTTGGGCCACAGAAGATTAAGGACAGAAATGTCAGGAATTCAACTGACATGCAATCAGCTATGTGAAACTTCACCAGCATTCCAAATATTGTTTTGTTCTTGTCAAACTATGCTTTGAAAAATCATCCTACTCCAGAGAACATTGAGAGCAACTGACAGGTGACTAGTTTTGTATAACCTAGGACATTTTGGAGTGGAATATGAGTGATACTGAGTTAGAGATGTGAGACAGTGAGAAAAGGAATGGGAACAAATATTCAGCAAATGAGACAGGCACTTAAGCAGACAGTCACAATCAATTTAGGAAAAGCCTTTTAAAGAAATCTGATTCAGTGAAGCTTCAGAAAGGCTGAGTTAAACATTTTTTTTCAAGAGAGTAGCATACTGTAGAACAAAAAAGAGGTGATAAACCTTCACTTCAAAAGTATTACTCCTAGTTGAACTGTATTTCCTTATTTCTGTCTAGACGTTTTTATTCTCTTGGCCATTAAGCAAAATAGGCTAGATCGGGGTGTCAAACATGCGACCCAGGGGCCGAATGAGGCCCCCAGAGGGCTCCTATTAGGCCCACAAGCAAGTCTGTTTCTGCTCTCTCTTGCTTCCTTCAGTTTTCAGAGACTGTTGGATAAAATATTGCAAGAGTGGTAATCTTTTAAGAATGTTTTATTTAAAGCTTATTTTTTTTTAAAAAAAATCTTCAATTGTGTTTGTCCTTTATAAAGTTTATGTCTCCGCCACCTGGCATTACATTTTTTATACACATGGCCCAGCCCAACAAGGTCTCATTGATGTCAGATCTGGCCCTCATAACAAAATGAGTTTGACACCCCTGGGTTAGATCCTATCAGTAGGGTTGCTAACTCTGGGTTAAAATATTCCTGGAGATTTTTTTTTGAGGGGGGGGAGGGAGCATGGGAAATGCAGGGTTTAAGGAGTGGAAAGACCACAGCAGGGTATAATGTCTTCAAGTCCACCCTCCAAAGTAAAGATCTCTTTAACCCTGCGTTTAGCTGTAATTCCAAAAGCTCTCCAAGCCCCATCCGGAGTTGGCAACATTATATAAGAGAGGGTCAGAGAAAAAAGTTGATAGAGCAGATTTTTCCTACATTGTCCTTCCCCCAGCAGCCCCTTGCATAGTCCCAAAATAATCCACTGTTGGGAATTCCTATAAACAAAATGTACTGCCATACAAGGGACTGCAATGGGAAGTGGAAATTCAGATGAAATCTCTCCCCTGTTCCTCTTCTGCCAACGGAACACCTTCACTGCCAGAAGAGGAAGGAGGAGGAGGAGATTTTGCTCATTTTGCCTTCCTAACTTCAGCCCCTTTCTTGTGATGCAGGTTATCGGTGAAGAAATATAGTCTAAATGTCAGGGATGCCACAGTCTGAAATAGAAATGTGATAATGTCAGACTCGGACCTGGCTCGGTGAGCAACCTGGAACTGAATGTGTTATACTTTATTAAACATAGATCCTGAGACAGGAGCATTCAACACTGCTTCTTTTGATGGGCAGGCATGAGATTTGTAGATTGAACAGGCCTGGCAGGAGAAATCTTTCTGTGCTAGCCTGATCAATAGGAATGGAAGTGATCCACATTTTCATGGTTTGGTACATGATTCATGGCTATGAACCAAAACATAAGTAGATATGCCAGTCCATAAATTGAACAGTTCATATAGGTTTGTGAGCCATTTAAAGTTTAAACCTCTGTTTTTTTGTTCCCTGTGAAAATGGCCAGAAGCAAAAAGAAGGAGTTTAAATGGCTCGGAACCATTTAGACCTAACAGCTGGATCACTGTTCAGTTCTCCCCCCTCATTTTCCTATTTTTCTATCAGAAAAACTGAAAAAGTTCTCCGACCTTTTTATAATATTCTTTTTCAGCATGAGAACTCTTGACTTTAGATGAATTTTACTCAGTCTACAAGTAAAAATATTTCATACTTCCTTTACTCAACAGCAAGTACCGTATTTTTTGGACCATAAGACGCACCCCCCCCCCAAAAAGTGGGGGGGAAGTGTGTGCGTCTTATGTAGCGAAGGTACATACCTTCCTCCGGGGGGGGGATCCGCTGCCTCCACCTCCAATCCCGGCACTTCCCCCGCGCCTGCCTGCCTGGCTCCAGCTTCTTCCAGCAAGCTCTGGGATCGCTCCACGTGGCCCCACCGCAAACCCAGCGCTTCGCAAGCGCTGGCTGTGGAGAGGGCAGCGTGCTTCCTCCTTGCCTGCCTGCTGGCTCCAGCTCTGATGCTTACAGCAAGCGCCAGGATTGCTGCCTCCGCCCTCTGATCGCAGCGCTTGCTTTAAGCATCAGAGCTGGAGCCAGCAGGCAGGCAAGGAGGAAGCACGCTGCCCTCTCCACAGCCAGTGCTCGTGAAGCGCTGGGTTTGTGGAGGGGGCGGGTGCTTCCTCCTTGCCTGCCTGCCTGGGTGTATTAGATTGGTACTCATCTAAGGCACTCTGCCTCCTTGATTGCAGGTCCGATCTAAGCTTCTGTCTCCAGCACTTGAAGGGTGGAGGTGAGCTTGATGGACTAGTCTTAATCATCTTAGTCTCACCTGCTGTATCAGAGCCAGGTGGTGGATCTGGATCAGCTGCTTGCTGTGAGCATTGAATAGTTTGGAGTGCTCTGATTCTACCAGGTTCAGAACTGGCAACATGAGGCTCTTCTTCACCCATGGAATCTCTTTCTCCTGAGTAATCCTCAGTACAGCTTGACTCAGGCTGGCACAGGAAGATTCAGACTTCTTATCTTGGCCAATTCAAAACTGATGGTCAAATCCTCACCAATACCTGAGGTCTTCTGTCCATAAAAGGAGGATCCCAAGCCCCAACAAACTGTTTCTCAGATCTTTGGTTCAAATTTCTGCTTGTTTCCTTGCTGCATTCTGATTTTTTTTTTTCATCCTAGCTTTGCTGACTCCTTGCTCTGCTTCTTGGACTTCTGCTCTACTGACCCCTGGATCTCTTCAAACCACCAGCCCTCTGATTTAAAGTTGTATTCCCCTTTTTTTTCCTTCTTCCTCTAATAAAGTGCACTCCCTTTTTTGCTGGTGGCTGATGTATGTGTAAGAGGGAGATAACAAAGTTTGAGTCTAGTGACACCTTTAAGACCAACAACTTTTTATTCAAGATATATGCTTTTAAGTGCATGTACACTTCCTCAGATACAATGAAATGGAAGTTACCAGTCCATACATAAAGGGTGAGCAATAAATTAGCATACAGCATAATGAAGATGTTTAACAGATTGAAGGACCAAACAGGATGCTTAGTTTATATGGTCATCATTTGTTTGGGTTTAATTCTGAGGGGAGAACATAATAAAGGAAATAAATATGTCAAACTTGGTGTATCCTAAACTGTGGAATTCTGAGAGTAACTAATTGAGGCCATGCCATTATGCTCCATCTGTCTCCTCTCAAGCATGGAGGTGACTTACAGCATCTTCTTTGAAGTGGAGTGATGGACTGTATAGAGACCAGAGAAATACTATTTTTATTTATTTATTTATTTATTTGATTTATATCCCACCCTCCCCGCTAAAGCAGGCTCAGGGCGGCTTACAACATAAAATCCCACAAACAATTAAATTATTAAAATTACACATTCAGTAGTAAAACAGATTCAATGATTAAAACAGTTAAAACAGAATATTGAGTTGGTGCTATTCCGGTGGCGAAGGCCTTCTTCCACTTCTCTTAAATACCGGTGTCAAGTCAATTAAATGCCAGCCAGAAGAGGACAGTCTTGCAGGCCCTACATTCCAGTCTACCATTCCAAATTACATCACATTCTATTAAAATTACATTACATTCTATTAAAGATGCCAGTGGACTCAGACTTTATTCTGCTGCTTCAGACTAACTTGGCTACCCACTTGAATCTAAGAGACAGAAAGAGATACTGAGAAATCAGTTACAGTCCTTACAGTGCGATCCTAAAGAGAGTTACACCTGTCTAAGTCTATTCTTTTTAATGGGCTTAGACTGGAGTAAGTCTCTTTAGGATTGTACTGTTAGTATAGGGTCTCTGCATGTTTCCTTTACTTGTTACAATAAAGTCATTGTGTGTGTGTTTACAATCACTTCCTGTCTCATTTCTTGCATTTTTTTTGGGGGGGTGGGGGGTGGTATAATTACTGAGATATTTCCTGGTATACACAGGCTACAAGATTGTGTACTATCCCTTTCTGGAATGTCTTCTATAACTAATTTCCCTTTTCAAGGACCAATTTGGTAACATAGGGTGATAACGGACTGGAATTTTAAGGTGCCCTGGAGATGGGAGGCAGGCAGACCAAAAAAGCACCTCCACACGTGCACATCTGCCTCCTGTCCCCATCCTGACTCAGGCCTGCCTGAGGCCTGATCAAACTCACCTCAAAGTCAAACAGCTAAATTCTGAGGTGCTTGGAGGTGCTTCCTGGCCATCCAGATGGCCAGGAAATGCCTGGGGAATGGCCAGAAGGTGCACAAGCACTCAGGAAGCTCCTCCGGGGTGAATGCAGCCTATTCCTGTTCCAGGGATAGGCTGCAGGTCATCTGGAGGCTTCCAGTTTGCTCCTTTTCCAGCTGACTCTCTTTGGGGTGGTTTCATGCCACCCTGAGCCAACCATCTGTAATCACCCATAGTGTGCCTATTTCCTGACCTTTGCAATACCCAGAGTTTGTTCCTCATAGAAATATAGTCTTATTTAACTGGCGAGAATCTGCACAAGTCCTTACCCTTGGTTGGCATGCTACTGAGACCCTGACGGGTTGACTTTAGGCAACCCTAGTAGACAGAGTAGGGGCCTGGATTTTACCCAAAGTGGTGGTGGTGACGGGAAAGGGGAAACAAAACTGTGTCCAGCTTTATCTATTGATGGGTGGCCAGTCCAACTGTACCCCGGAAAATCTAGACCTGGCTCTACAAGCCGTGGCATCTTGGCTCAGGCTGAGTCAACTGAAACTGAATCCAACAAAGACGGAGGTTCTCTACCTGAGTCAGGGTGGTCCAAGTGGAGAGATCCATCTGCCAACTCTTGACGGGGCGCCATTAACACCGGTCCCTAAGGTCAGGAGTTTAGGCGTGCTCCTTGAGTCCTCCCTTACAATGGAGGCCCAGGTAGCAGCCACTGTTAGATCTGCCTTTTTTCATCTTCGGCGGGCACGGCAGCTGGCTCCTTTTCTGGAGCACAATGATTTAGCGATGGTAATCCATGCTACGGTCACCTCAAGAATAGACTACTGTAATGCTCTCTACATGGGGCTACCCTTGACGCACACCCGGAGACTACAGCTAGTGCAGAATGCTGCGGCACGGCTGCTAATGAGGCTGCCACGATGGGAGCACATTCAGCCAGTACTGAAAGAACTGCACTGGCTACCTGTTGTGTTCCGAGTTCGCTTCAAGGTGTTGGTATTGACCTTTAAAGCCCTTTATGGTCAGAGACCTGCATATCTACGGGACCGCCTTTCTCTGCATATCCCCCAGAGAGCACTGCGTTCAGGGGCAAAAAACCTACTCTCGGTCCCCGGACCAAAAGAAGCCAGGCTATGTGTGACAAGATCTAGGGCTTTCTCGGTGGCAGCACCAGAGCTTTGGAATGCTCTTCCAGAAGCCATACGGGACCTGCGGGATCTGTCTGCATTCCGCAGGGCCTGTAAGACCGAGTTGTTCAAGCAGGCCTTCGAGGCTTGACGAAGATGGCTGCCACCGGACATCACACAGAACGCCGGTGTTCACGGCTTGGAATTCTAATGCCGCTATAATGTATTCAGCACTATATAATGGTTTTAATAATCTCGAATTGTAATACGTTTTTAAACTGAAAATGTAAATTATGGTTTTATATATTTTATTTGTTTAATTGTGTAGATACTGTGAGCTGCCCTGAGTCCGCTTGCGGAGAGGGCGGGATATAAATCAAATGTAATAAAAATAAATAAATAACAATGTGAGAGAGGCCACAACAAGACCTTCAAGTGAAGGACTCATATTTGATTTCTTTTCATAGACATCTCCCTTCAAGTGTGACATAGTGGTTAAGAGCGGCAGACTCTAATCTGAAGAACTGGGTTTGATTCCCCACTCCTCTACATGGTCTGCTGAGTGACTTTGGGTCAGTCACAATTCTCTCAGAACTGTCTCAGCTCTACCTACCTCACAAGGTGTCTGTTGTGGGGAGAGGAAGGGAAGACATTTCAGTTATTGGATTTGTATCCTGCCCTCCCCGCAAGCCACTTTGAGACTCCTTCAGGTAGTGAAAAGCAGAATATAAAAACCAACTACAACTCCTGCTCCTCTTCTTCTTCTCCTATTCTTGAACTCTTTTCATTTTATGTATGTTTCTTATTTTACTGGGGGGTCTATCTTATTCTTACAGCAGAGTCATTAGGTAATTTTTACATATACTCCATTACCTCTTATAATTAAGCTCATAAAAATCCCTAACAGAGAATAATGTTGACCCTATACTGAATTGTCACATTAAAAGAAAGACAAGTTCCCTCCATTGTTGTTGTTTGTTTTTTAAGTAGCTCCTTTTCTGAGAATTCTCATCTTCCTTTCTCAGGAGGTTACCCATCCCAAAGCAGTATTGTAGATGATCCACTGGCTGAGAACCTGTGGAGGACAGCTGTGATTTCTGACCTGCTCACTGCATGTTTCTTTTTCTCTTGACTGAAACACCAGCATAGCATAGCAGCATTGTGACTTGCAAAGATTTATTTGCCCTACATGAACTTTGGACAAAAAACCAGTTGAACACCTGGATCTTATGCAGAGTTAGACATGCCTAAGCTTATTCACTTGAAATGGGCAATCTTAGTAGAAGACTGCAACTTCCCCATCTCCCACTTCTCACAGCAGCCTGTTTCTGACCTAAAGGGATAGTATCGGAGTCTGCAGGAGGAGGAAGAAAAAATCACCATACCCTCCCTTGAAAATGGGGGGGGGGACCTGTTCTATTGGAAGAGCTGGTGCTGTGATGACAGAAGAGCACACAGGATCCAGGCCATTGATTTCTAGGGAATTATGAGCATCACAGAAAGTTGAGATGTAAATGGGTGTTGTACAGATAATCCAGATGGAGTATTGAAGAGCTTGAGGTAGTGCGATTAAAGTCTAGTGACTTTTGAACATGAGAAACAAACACTTAATGTTTATTCTTGTATATAATACTGATTCACATACAATGACTATTCATGCCTTAATGGAAGACCCAAGGACAAACCACTCATTTTTAAGCAGAGGTATATTTTAGGCTTCCCAACCCCACTGCCCTGGCGGGGGATCCCTGAATTTGCAGCCTCCTCCCCCGCTCTCCAAAAATCCAGAAGTGTGGGGGGGAACATGTGTGTAGGCATCATGTAGTTGTAGAGCTCCTGCAGGTTTAGAAACCTGCAAACAGTTTTTAAAATGTCTGCCTTTAAGGCTGCGCAGGAAACAGGAAGCAGGAAGGGCTTCATTGGAAAGGGTTAGTAATAGTTTCCATGGAGAACGGCGCTTCTCTTTCTTTTGCTTTCGTTTTCACAGTAAGCAAAGTTCTTCAGGAAGAAGATCTAGTAAGTATTTGTGTGTGAGAGAGAGGGAGGGGGCAGGGGATTCCCTGGTTTGGAGGCCCTCCCCCCTTTAGAAAGTGTGGGGGGAGGGAAATGTCTACTGGGCACTCTATTATTCCCTATGGAGAACGATTCCCATAGGGAATAATAGGGAATTGATCCGTGGGTATTGGGGGCTCTGGGGGGGCTATTTTTTGAGGTAGAGGCACCAAATGTTTAGTATAGCATCTAATGCCTCTCCCCAAAATATCCCCCAAGTTTCAAAACGATTGGACCAGAGGGTCCAATTCTATGAGTCCCAAAAGATGGTGCCCCTATCCTTAATTATTTCCTATGGAAGAAAGGCATTTTAAAAGGTGTGCTGTCCCTTTAAGTGTGATGGCCAGAACTCCCTTGGAGTTCAATTATGCTTGTCACAGCCTTGTTCCTGGCTCCACCCCCAAAGTCTCCTGGCTCCGCCCCCAATGTCCCCAGATTTTTCTTTAATTGGACTTGGCAACCCTAGTATATTTTGACGTACGAAAGTAACAATCAAAGCCTGTACTGGTCACCACTGAACAAAGGAAGGTAGCCAGACAGGTTCTGCCATGCGTATATCCTACCTACTCCCAGGAGTCTGTAGAGGGCTTTCATTCCTAAACAACACTAAAACAGCAACAGCAAAACCCCCACTAATTATATGTTGCCATGGTAAAATATAACAAATGTTATATTCATTTCTAAAAATCCATGTTTGAACTTTAGCACAAAATCAGGATGATAGCAGAAAAGCCCTTCAGACTTCTTCCAGAATTATACATAATGATCCAGCAAGGCCTCTCCTACTGATTTAAGTGGATAGGTAAGCTCACAGGGGAGAAAACAATCCTTCTTTTAAAATGCCATGGCCACCATTAGTTTCACTACTTCATAACCCTTAAGATACTATGTCTATCTGTCTGTCTATTGTATATATCATCTACCACAACCTACAGAATAGAAATCCTAAGTATTTTTGCGGGTAAGAGAATAGCAGAGTAGAGTTTGTGATATACTGGGCTGTTAAGCAAAGTATAAGCCTTCTTCCAATGGAAGAGTCTCTATTGACCCTCTTCCACCAGAAGAAAGTTTCACAATTCATTGATCAGAATGGTAGGATACAAGCCAATGTACCAATTACCTATGAAAAGCTGTGAAGCAAATTAATTAATACAAGAACCCACAAAACAAATAGTGCTTAAATACACCTTAGGTCCACTGTTGCCATTTTTGCTGGGAGGAACTCTTAACTTCCTATTAACTCACAAATACTCCCCTTAAATGGATACCCCATTTGCGGCCCCAGCAGTGAATGGATGGCTGGATGTAATGCGGATCACAAAGACAGCAACTTATGTGTGGGGATAACAGGCCACAACTTTATTGATTACAGCTGCATGTGCTTTCTGGATGCCAGGGAGGAGGCAGACCAAACTGAAAATTGGCCATCTCAGGTCTGCCTGCTCATCCCTACCCCCAGAGCAAGCCTGGCCAGCTACCTGATTGGCTGGATGGGAGAGAAGAGCTGCAGAAGGCTCACACATTTCATGCAAGACACTGGAAAGCATCAGTGTGCCAAAGGAGATGGTACATGACTCAGCAAACCACCCATCCTGCAGGATATTATGGGGGGTCCCAGTAACCGGGGTCCCATTCTTTTCCCACTAGATGTTTTCTTTTAGGATATTCAATAATTGAAATCACTGATATGGATCCACAGCTATAGGTACACTATGCCACCTTTGGAACTGAGAAATGTCTTCAGTGTATATGTATAGATGTGTGTGCCATCAAATTTCAACTGACTTATGGTGAACCCAGCAAGGGGCTTTCAAGGCAAGTAAGATGCACAGGTGGTTTGTCATTACTTTCCTCTGCAGTCTTCCTTGGTAGTCTAGACTCCTAACCAAATGCCAACACTGCTTAGCTTCCAAGATCTAACACGATCAGGCTATAATGTACCATTCCACCACAACACCATATTGTAACATTCAAAGCAGAGGTGTATCCCCCTCACACAAATGTTTAATAGGTGCAGCTGGCAAATAACCTATAATGTACTGACAATGGGCTTCAACAGTCTTGAACAAAAGAAGACAACAGCAAAAGTTTCTATCTAAAACCATGAGTCGAAAAACACAGAACTGAAATCATTCTAGTTGGCCATAATTTAGCACAGACAATGAAAAGGTAATGGGAGGATGCTGGAAGTAGACCAAATGTCAAGCAAAAGAAAGAGTCAGAGAAGAATTAACATAATAATTGGGTGTTTAGCGCAAGAGACACAGGGATGAGGCTCAAAAGAGCAGAAGCTTTTGAAAGAGAGGATTTGAGTGTCAGCCAGAGCAGCAGCAACAAAGTGAAGCTTAAATTTGGAAAGTAGATGCAATATTCACAGAGTTACATGAATAAGGGTGGGTGGGTGGAATCAGGTTGTGAGTGCTTATTGTTTACAGGTGTAACTGCATTGATCCTAGGAAGTAATGTACTAACAGTGCAATCAAGTTGGTTTAGAAGGGTGTAATTCTGTATAGGACAGCATAGTAAAATATTTTAGGTGGTGGTACAGGTGGTGGTAATAAAGCTATTGAAATTGATGTTTTGCACCTGAGGACAGACTTGTGTGGTTTCCTTGTAGCCACTGTGGTTGTGGATACAGTGTGGCAACAATGGGGCTTTTTAAATGTCAGGTCTCCCTGCATTTTCCCTGCTGTATGGGGAGGTCCAGGAAAATCCAAACTTTTCCAGCCACACAGCAGCCATCCAGGCTTTGCTGTGATCTTTCTCAACACTTTGCAGCAAAGCAGGCTTGAGATTGACTGCAGGAGATCAAGTCGGAACGAGAGCGGAGGGAGAGAGACAGAAGGTGCATCAATGCACCACAATGTGCAGGGAAGGCAGAATATATCCACTTCTCAAAAGCATCAAACCCATGGCAATTAACCAAAGTAGGGAAGGTTTGTGACCAAGGATGGTTGATTATTTATCATTTTGGTACATGTTACTTACTGCCTGCATACTACAGAACTTCTACACCACTGGAAGTTTCTTTGGCGGCTGACTACCTGGCACCTATTCCCAGAGATTAATAGTTCAATCTTAAACAGAGTTACAGCTTTCTAAATCCACTGAAGTACATTGTTTCAGGATTGCACCATTGGAGAGGAATGTAGCTAAATTGTTCAACTCTGCTTCATGTAAGGTTTTAATTTAATTTTAATTTAATTTGTGATTTATACCCTGCCTTATCCTGCAAGGTGGTCTCAGGGCCGCTTACAACATTAAAACGTTGCAGTAACAATAAATAAAACATCCAATTAAACACAGCACATTCAAAATATCTCATAAACATCATACATAAAATAGAGGGTCACATCTCCAACACTAACACAGCCAGAAGCCACTATTCAGCAGTTGGTATGACTTAGCACAGCTTCAGGTCATTGACAACACTCAGACCCTTGACCAACTCAAGGACAAGGATAGTAAAGTGCTGAGGGAAGGTTTCAGAGGACGCCCGGTAAATTTCACCAGGTAGTGGCCCAAATTGAAAAGGCCTTGGCCCTCGTTGAGGCCCAGCAGGCATCCTTAGGACCAGGGATCACAAGAAGATGTTGTGTAGATGATCTCAAAGCCTGGGGGGGGGGCTCATATGGGGAGAGGCAGTCCCAAAGATATGCAGGTTCTATTTAAGGTTCCATTTAAGATTTCATCTCCTTTCCTTTGCTGTCCACTGCAGCTTTATCATTGCCAGGCACTGAACTTCCCTCAAATCCTTCACAAACATTGTGAAATCTACTTAATTCATGAATCAGTGTTTACCAGATTTAGCATGCCCACATAAGTTCACATGTAGAGCCCTGCTGGATCAAACCAGTGGACAGAGGAGGCAACATTCCCCTAATGTTTTCTCCGAGCACTGGCAGTAGTAAAAAGGGGTACCCTATCATCATCAAGCTGCATACCAAAGTGACAGCTGCCCTCCCACACACACACAAAATGAATACCAGCTGTTTCCTATGGGGGACTGAGGCAACTGTCCCTGATGGAGACTAGTGATCTCCTGATCCACACATCCAACGAATGCCAGATGCTTCCTATGGGGGGAAAAGAGGGGTCAGCCTATGCTTTTGGTGTAGCCTGCTTCATATTGTTTGGGGAAAGCATGTTTTGCAACACAGATGTTATTTAGAGAATTGTGGAGAAGCAACTGTTCTAAGCTGACATACTTTGGAGAGGAGACATACCCAACGGATAAAATGATGGATTTAAACTGAACACAGCTAACTTTATACCAGTAACATGTCCCTTTAACATCAGGTTTCGTGTCAATACAACTCTCTGGGGACTCAATAATGCCATAGAGTTTTGCCTGAATCCTAGATCCTTGGTTTGCCAGTCCCACAGTTATGTGTTGAGAGGATGATGTTGTGTGTGTAAAAATGGTTGCTATTTTGCACTGGTTTGTATTTGCAACGGGTGAGCTTTTCAAAAACAGGTGCATTGTAATTCTAGGAGATCCCCACCCGGAGGTTGGCAACCCTAACGCTGGGCATCTGTGCAAAAGCTGTGCTTTGAGGAAAAAAACTATGTTGGGGTGTTAAAGGTTTTTCAGTGTCTCTCTGTGTGTTTTACAGGGGGGGAAAGTGTTGCAAGACAAGCATGACTAGTTCTGCCATCCATTCTAATAACACTGCCCCATTAATTATTAATTGCAAACACCTATAGTTTCTTATTCATGCTTTTCCAACATTAAATCCTATTTTTCTAGAATGTCTCAGTTTGAGGGGAGTTTTTTAAGCATGTCTGTGATATAAAAAGAATGGTATGAATAATACAGGCAGATAATATGATTAGGGATAGGCATGAACCTGTCTATGGCCCTAAATTCACAACGGAAATTACCTGGGTCATGGTTTGTGAGCCAAGGTTTGTGCAATCTGTCCTCAAGGACTTTCCCATGACTTCGCACATGATTTTCAGAGGTTCAGGCATCTTGTGGTGGGGCATGTCAGCAGTGTCTGCTGCAGACACACTGGCATCATTCAATTAAGATCATCAAAGCAATGGGGGATGGACTTCTGCAGCCCTGGGAACACCAATAGTGGTCCTCCAAAGCTCAACAGGCAGCACTGGTGTGATGAAATATACTTTTAAGAAGCTCAGAAGTGTTGTACAAATAGATGAAGGACTGCGAAGTGTAATCTTCACAGATGCCACAGAGCCTTGAGTGACAGGCTGTTCCAAGCAATCTAATTGGTTAGCATCAGCTGAGCAGGAAAAAGACTTCTTAACTGCATGCTGAGGAGAGATTCAGTTGGATTGCATAGCATCATGTAGCACAAATGGCCTTAAGAGAGCTCCCATTCTCTATGGGAGCAGAATGATATATACTCCCAGCTCACATACAACTGTTGCTTTCCATCAGCAGCAGGTGCACCACACATTAGCTAGAGGCAGAGACAGAGAGGGATGGGAACAGGAAGTCATTTCTCCTGTGAACAGTGAAGCTCTGAGGCACCTGTCCTTCTGCTCACACTGAGCAGAGGGGCTTAGCTTCATTAGTTCCATGGCTGAGGACCACACCCCAATTGGGCTTTATGACTAACTCCAGCTGGCTGGGATTGTTTGGGGTAGAATGGACTCAGGGCTCTGATCCATCTGTCTCTCTGCTCACACTGAGCAGGAGGGCTTAGCTGATGGTTGCCTTGACAGAACACACCCCTACTTTATTTACCCAGTCTGAATCTCCATTTTCCCAGTTCACATCCATCCCTAAGCATGACAGCTCCCAGGGTGCTCAGAAGCTCTTTTCAATATATTTCAATTGTCCCTACCTATATTTGGAAATATAAGCTGATCACTACAATTATTTGCTGTGAATGCAAAATCCTTGCTAATTCCCTTTTATATAGGAAAGATAAATATTAATTTAAGTTCTTTGACCACTCTAGCACTGCTTTCAGTTTTGCTACTTATGCCTAGGTAAGGTTTCATATAATCGATTTCTACATTTTGTTCATAACAAAAGCACTAGTTTTCTGGCAATCTCTCCTAACTTTTGCTGAACAAAACAGCAAATCATCCCATTCCTTTCACAGAATAACCATATGTAGCCATGTGGATTCATTAGGATTTATTGAAGGTGCCTCTTTCTGTAAGTTCAGTGTTTTCATACTATATTAACCATGGGAGAGGGTCCTAAAATATATGATGCATGAGAAGGCCATTACAATATTCTACCCTTAAATTTGTAAATTCCAAAGCTGATTTGGGCTTTCTTATCTTCCAGACTGCTGAGCACGTGGGTGTGCTAGTAGCATGGA
This sequence comes from Heteronotia binoei, assembly GCF_032191835.1. Taxonomy (NCBI): domain Eukaryota; kingdom Metazoa; phylum Chordata; class Lepidosauria; order Squamata; family Gekkonidae; genus Heteronotia; species Heteronotia binoei. The sequence continues at coordinate 49,617,709 of NC_083224.1, read as the reverse complement.
AACAAAAAGAAAAGAAAAGAAACAGGTCAGCATCTTCAACTCTTCTTCCAGGATCAGAAGGAAGAATGATATCCTTCTGACCCTGGAAGCAGAGTTTAAGATAGCTGCAGATGGCACTTTATATATCTGAAGATCTCCCCTCAAAATTAATTCAGAAACTCCAGCTGGTGTGGAGTGTCACAGCTTGGCTATTATCAGGAACTAGACAAAACATGCAAATCACTTCCATTCTGCAGATACTCCATTGGCTGACCATCTGTTATTGGGCTCAGTTTAAAGTATTGGCTATCATATACAAAGCCCTTCCTGGCCATGGTCCCTCATATCTGCAGGATTGCTTTGCTCCCTATGCTCTGCCATGACAGCTTTGCTCATGTTTTTAGGGGTTTCTATGGGTGCCAACAGGGATTTCTGTGGGTGTAAATGGACAAAATCAACAACTGCCCATACATGGGCTTTTTCCATTGTGGCTCCCATCTTATGGAATGACCTGCCCAAGGGAAAGCTCCTGCCTTTTCACAAATTATGTAAAACTGAACTATTCAAGAGGGCTTTTTTTGCACAGGTAAAGGGCTGCAGCATACGAAGTGGTTCACAAATTTACTTGGATAAATGGTTAGGAATTGTGGACTGTACTGCTGTGCATAGCTTACTGTAAGTAGGATCCCATTATGTAAATTTTGCACTGCTTAATGTGCCATGTTAATGCTTGTGCAATTCTTCAGTTCCTTCTGGTGGTTCCAGACTTCTACAAATCTAATGTATTGTCTATTGAACATCTCATTTTGTTGACTATACTGACTCACTATGTGTAATCTGCCTTGAGTTTCTATGAGAAAGGCAGACAATAAATTATATTAAAATAAACCAGTCCTAATTACTTCACTACTGGGATTATCTCCCCTGCTATAGCTGGATGGCAGGTGGCATGCTGTATTCCAATCACATCAGATTTCAGAAGCTAAGTGGGAACAATACTTGGATGGGAGACCATCACAGGACTCTGCAGAGGAAGGCAATGGCAAATCATCCCTGCTTTTCATTTGCCTTGAAAGTCTCTTCTAGGGGCATCATATATTGGAGGTGACTTGACAACAACTTAAGGATTTGGATGGAGATTCAATTTCCTCACAAAATACTGAATTCTATCACAGAGTATAGTGTAGTCATTATAGTACTGGACCAGGATATGGGAGACCCAAGTTTAAATTCCCACTCTGCCATGAAAACTCCTTGGGTAGCCTTGGGCCACTTATACTCTCTCAGCCTCACCAAACACTCATCCTTATATACTTCACACTTCTGTTGTTGGCAGGATAAAATGGAGGAGAGGAAAATGCTGTTTTAAGCCACTTTTGGTGCCCACTGCAGAGGAGAATGGGATAAATATCTAAATCATAAGCATCCCATCATTCTGCCTTTACAAGGACTGCCAAGATGGTTGTATAAAACATACAAAATAAAATACTTTATAGAAACATTAAAATGAACTCCCTCCCAATCATACCTCTTTTTTAAAAACTTTTAAGAGTTAAAATACATATTAAAAATGAAAATATAAACAAAACAGAAAACAGTGGTTAGGAATAAGGGATCATTGAAGGATGCTAAATTGGGGAGTGGGAGTCATCAGCTGGTGGTGGTGAGGAACCTTTTATGCCCAGGAAAGTCCACACGTGGCTAACCAGCTGAAGCTGATAAAAGGCATTCTCGGCCAAAGCTGCCATGTGCTTACCCAGCAGTAGGCCTGGTTCCAAAAGTATCCACAGACTACAGACTTGTACCTTCAAGGGGAGTGTAACCCAATTCAGAACAAATCAGTTCTTCCATCCACCAGTAGCACTTCTGTCTTATCAGAATTATACTTCAGTTTATCAGCCTCCAGGCACATTTCAGGATTTCTACAGCCTGACTGAGATCAGTTGGAAGTGCAAGACAGAGCTGAGTATCATCCACATATTGGGGCGTTTTCGCACTCACCTTCAAGTGGCGCGACCACCCTCTTCACGCCGGAGGATCTGCAGGGATTTCGCATAAGAAGCGCCGGAGCAGCCAAAAGAGCCGGAAAGTTCCGTCGCGAAACCCGCTCAAACGGAAACCGCCAAGAAGCAGGAAAACGTTTGAGCGGCTTTTGCGACGGAAGTCGCCGGCTCTTTTGGCTGCTCCGGCGCTTCTTATGCGAAATCCCTGCAGATCCTCCGGTGTGAAGAGGGTGGTCGCGCCACTTGAAGGTGAGTGCGAAAACGCCCTTGGTGACAACCCCACCCAAATCTCTGAATGATGTCACCCAGTGGTTCTATGTACATATTAAAGAGAATAGGGGACAAGATGGAACCTTGTGGGATCTCATAGGCTGAAGGCCAAGGGGCTGGGCAGGAGTCCCCCACTACCAACTTCTGAAACCTACTATCCAGATAGGACCAGAATCACCATAGAATGGTGCAATCCCAGTCCAGATAGGCAGTCCAAAAGGATAACATGATCAATGGTATTGAAAGCCACTGAGACATCCAAGAGAATCAACAGAGTTGCACTCCCTCTGTGCATCTCCAGACACAGGTCATCTATCAAGGTGACTAAGGCTGTTTCAGTCCCATAAAGCCTGAAACCAGATAGGAAGGGAATAATTTGCCTCATCCAGGAAGGATTGGAGCTGTCCAGGCGTCTCCCATTCAATCCTGTTGCTCAAGTCTGGTCAATAATTATTGAGATCTTCTGGGCCAAGGTAGCACGCGCCATAGCCTGTTTCAAGGTTGGGTTGATCACACCATCTCTTAAGGAAGAATTAGCTGCTTCTTGAACTCAGTCAGCTCCTGTGCCCAGCAGATTAAGTAACCAGGAAAGGCAAGGTCATAAAGGCATGCAGTAGGCTTCAAACTTCTAAGGATCCTGTCCACATCCTCAGACTGAATAAATTGAAAAGTATCACAAAAAAGTGGATAAGTTGGCACTCTGGCACCATCCATCCCTCTCACTGCTAACTTAGAGTTCAAGTCAGAATGACTGCAAGAGATTTTATCTACAAAAAGCTGAGCAAAACGGGCACCAAGGGCTGCTGAGCAGTCCAACTCCTCCTGCAGGCCAGATCCCAGCAGGCCTCTGACTACCTAGAACAACTCTGTTGGTTTACCTGTGCAAATGCAATAGTGGTGGGAAAATGGTTTCTTTGCTGCCATCACCACCATATACTTTAAAATGAGTTTTTGCCTTTCTACTATTGGATTTGAACCACGTCTTCTTCCACTGTTGCTCTATCTGTCTCCCTTTTCTTTTTATCATACATAGCTTCTCAGTGAACCAAGGGGCTACTTGGGCTCTAACGCTTAAGAGAGGGTGCTTGGGAGTAATCTTGTCAACAGCCGTGGTAATTTCCTCATTTCAGACATCAACCAAAACATGGACAGGAGCACCAACCATATCAACAGGAAAATCCCCTACAGCTATCAAAAAGCTATTCAGATCCATCTGGTGCCAGGGGCAGTCATCTTAATATGTTATCACTGCAGAGTCTTGGTATCCCTGAAAGTATTTACCATGTAAGCTGAACCCAAGCAATAGTGATTTGTCCATGACAAAGGAACCATTTTCAATTCCTTTGCCCTCAGATCACATTCCTGCTTCCCAGAACAAAATAAAAGATGATAAATATGGATACATTTCTTAAATACACTCAAGGAAGAAAATGAAATTTCTCTTGTCCATTTTACATAGTTTATAACATATTGCATGTCTTTAGGATTATCTTTGGCCCTTCTCTTTTTGGTTTTGTACTGTTGCATCTCCCCTATTTTTCCCCCTTTTTGAGGTAGAAAAGTGTCCAGAGCTCTGGATATCCTGTGGTTCATGAAGATTTGCAGTTCTGAATGAGTGCACCCAATCTTTGGGGAAAGCCCTGTAAATCAGTTGGATGTAGTCTACCAAAGGCTCAAGTTTGGGTGCTTGCCCAAGATTGCAAATGAGAGAGGGTAGAATTCAAGCAACTGGACATCCTGGAGTGCTATGTTCCACTTCTTAGCACTCAATCATGCATGTCTGATCTTGGAGCAACTAAGAATCATATCTAAACATCCCATGTTTGATTGCATCAGCCTCAAGTGCTTCTTTGTTCCCTCCATTACCTCCTTATTAGGCCATTTTTAGAATCTTTTACTGAAAGAAAAAAATAAGCTTCAAAAAGAAAACAATTGTTATTGTCAAAAAGTGATCTCTCTTTGTCTCCAAAGAGCTGGAAGAGTGAGAGGAGTTAACAAGTGTTGTTTTATTAAAATACAGCATCATGTCTATGGGTGTAAAATAGGATGTGCATGTGCACAAATAGTACCCAAATAACTACTGAAAGACAAATTAATTGCCATCCTATTGCCAAGAACTATGGATGTGCTTTCAAAGCAGAATGAAATTGATTACAAAGTTGTCTTGTGAAATATATCACCAGATAAATGAAAAATTCCAAGCCTCTGGGCAGGGGAGTGTGAGTGTAGCCTGAATGCCACTGGTACATTTCAAGAGTGAAATGTGCAAGGAATTTTAGAGGGGGAAAGAGGCACTTTTTGAGAAAATACTCTGAACTGATTGCCTATTCTCCACTAAAAAGAATCTATGTGAGATATCTGATTTCCTATCTACATTTTCTCTAATGGGTAGCAAATATATGTTCTATAGGAGTGTGCACTGAGAAAATTTCATTAGAGTCTCAGATCCAGGCATGGGGGAAGTATTTTTCATATGATTGCATCATTTGGGGAAGGGCATTATCAAGTTCTGGTTAGAACTTCATGTGGTGTTTGGGGGTTCTTCTAGATTTTGGAGACTATTCTTTTCAATAAAAAAAACCATTTTGAGGGACTGGGGTATGTGTTGAAGATAACACCACCAAATTTACTCTGAATGCAGACCTCCCTCTCCTCTCAAGACACCCCCACCCCCAATTTCAAGCACATGCAACAAAGGGACTCCATTTTACTGGACCTTGAAGTATACACATATTGCACATGCATACTGGAGACATCATTCTTGTCAATGGATAGCCAATTTGAGGGATCTGGGGCAGCAGTTATTAAAGATAATGGGACCAAAATTGCATGGAATATGGTGCTGTTTCTCTTCTCAAGACCCCCAAAATTTTAACCATGTCAGCAATGGGCCTTTATTTTACTGCACCCCCAAGCAGGTGAGTTTCCATGCATGTGCATCTCTTTATAAACTGTTATGGTGGGAAAATGACAGACAGCGATGTCTGCCTCAGCATTTAAAATAAACCCTTCTTTCATTCATTTTCTTCTCCCACTGTAGCAGTGAATGAGCAAAAATTAAAATTTCTTGCATTTCTTCTGAAAAAGCTCTGCTTCCTTGTGATTGTAGTGAATGCCCCCATTAACACTCTTCTCTGACTGCGCCTCCTGTGCTAGCATCCAATTGGAAGGAAGGATGTCAATGCTCACTGACATTACTTCTGGCTAATAATGGAAGTGACATCATGATATTGGAGAGGCACGCTAGGATTTGCAAAAACTCTATAGTTTAACTGTAGAGTTTCTGTGAATCTCAGAGAATCCCTCTAAGAACTTTACTCCTTTCAGCTTGCTAGTATTCCTCTTGTTACCCAGGCATTCCATTTTTGCCCAGGCAGACAGTTGAGGAAGTTGGGAATGGTGCATTTACAGGCCCCATCCCCATTCTTATTCCTAAACCTCAGAACCACTTGATCTTACAATATGTGATGGACTGCACTCTTTAAGAGGCTTAAAAGTACTGTACCAACAACTAAAGGACTGTGAAGGGTTAATTCTTCACAGAGACAGAGAGCCTTGAGTGAAAGGCTGCTCTAAGCAATCTGATTGGTTAGCATCAGCTGAGCAAAAAAAAAAGTCTTCTGAGATTGAGGAGTTTCAGTGGGAGTAAATAAATAATAAATAAAGAGAGAAGAACAGGGAGAGTTAAACAGTCAAACAGGGAGAGTTATCTCTGAGGAGTACAGAAATCCCTAGTCTGATGTGATTAGAAAGTGCCTGTAGAGATGGGAAGGGGTGGTATAAACAAATAAAAAACCCTTAAAAGTCAGTCAAAAACTCAAGGTGTTCCAAGGAGAAGTGGTTTGGGTACTAGGAAAAGGGTATCAGACTTCTCAGCACCAAAAGAGTCAGCAATTACTCAACTAGAGTGTATAGGAAAAGACTGGAACACAAACCTCTCAATATGAAAATCAAAGTAACTGTGAATAACTTAAGAATCTCTCATTAGCCTGATATATAAGAACAAAAGTCTATAATTGTTTTACCTCAGCAATTTCAACCCTTGATTTCACCTGACCTTACATCTTGAAGTTAAATTAAAAATGTTTTTTTTTTAATTTTAAAAATGTCTGAAGTGCCATTTTCAAGGGTTCTAGTTAAAGGGTGATCCTATCCATTCCCTCAAGTTCCTTGGTTGAGCAAATAGCCAAAATATATTTTACTAGCAGGATGGGACAGCCAAAGTTTCTTCCGTGGAGAAGAAAACATGTTATCAAGGCTGTTCAGTAAGTGAAGAGAAAGAGAAGGAAAAATCTGCCTCTGGGAGGGGAAAGTAGATGGGGAGTATCATACAAGACTTCAATACAGGCTCCCAACCTTGCTACACCAGATGCCTCTTCCTGTTTCATTGTCAACTTCTTCCTTCAGTGCAGACTTACTAATTGTGGATTATTGTCTCCTTTTCAGGTCAGCTGGAAGTGGAAATCACAGTAGTTAATAGGGTTGCCGCCAGTCCCCTGGATTGACAGAAGTAAAATAAAATTTTTAAAATGTCAATCAGGTTGACGGCATGACATCTCTTCTGGGGAAATCTAGATGTAATGTTATAACTTGCTAAAAAGGTAAAGGTAGTCCCCTGTGCAAGCGCCAGTCGTTTCCAGCTCTGGGGTGACATTGCTTTCACAACGTTTTCATGGCAGACTTTTTTACAGGATGGTTTGCCATTGTCTTCCCCAGTCATCTACACTTTCCCCCCAGCAAGCTGGGTACTCATTTTACCAACCTCGAAAGGATGGAAGGCTGAGTCAACCTGAGCCAGCTACCTGAACCCAGCTTTCACTGGGATCAAACTCAGGTCGTGAGCAGAGAGTTCAGACTGCAGTACTGTAGCTTTACCACTCTGTGCCACGGGGCTCTTATAACTTGCTAGGAATCATTTAACCTTGGTGGTTTTATCATAGAGATTCCAATGATACCTAGAGAGGCATGACATCACTTCCGAGTTTTGCTCAGAAGTGACATCATGCTGTCACTGATGGCCCGCCCCCTATGCCTCTCTCAGTCCCAGCCAAATATCTGGTAGGCCATTAATAATGGCTAATTGGTTCCATTTTGTATGGTAAGTCATATTGTACAGGTAAGATCAACAACTGGATAGAAAAAATGCCCTGTCCTTTTAATTTATGTTTAATGAAAAGAAATTGATGGCTGAATATTTTCATGGCATTAAGTTAAATAAGACCACCTGATACTTGTTTGCAGATCAAACTGACAGCTAATGGACAGCTAGAGATACCAGTTTAAAAACTGGCTATTCTATGCCCTCACCAAGTTTATTTGCATTTTCTATTTTCTCAGAATTCTGCCTAACACCCTGAGGGTAAAGCACATTGCCAAATTCTCTGTTGTTCTTTCTTGTTAGCTTGTATATTCCATTGAATAATTTAAAAGACTGCATCCTGTTGGCTGTTTGTAAAACCAGGGCAGCAATTCTGAATACTTCCAACTGGGCATATATTTATTGGCTTCTTGTCATTTACCAAGTTTACATTTTAGCTCTGTTTTATGCTCATCTTTCCTCTGGTACAATGATGGTCTTGGACCATAATTGTTTCAAGTCATAAAATATGGATATTACAACCATGAATATTAGATGTCAAGTTATAGCCTTCTGAGGTAATTTGAACAGTATAAAATGGTATTTAAATACAGCTAACAATGGAGAACTTTCAAATATTCACAGTAAGCACAAAAGGGCCTGAGTAAATCATAAAACAAAAAAGAAAAGACAGTGATAATAATGGTCAAGGTAAAAAACCGTGACTGTAAAGCACAGGATAGTTTAAATAAAGATCCTTTCAGCACTAGAGCCCTTTAGTACTGCTCCATCACCATCAGATGTTATCTGTGAGATTCCAACAAAGCACTTGCCGTAGAATCCTGAACAGAGGGTCATCCTTCTAAGTCAATTCACTTCAAATGGGTTTAGAAAGGTGTGACTCTGCTTAGGGCTGTACTGTTGGTGTAACTGCTGTCTTTACAATCCTACAATGCATGCCCCTAGAGCAAAGACAGTGGTTTGTGATATATTCTTGTACAGGTTAGAGGTACGGAGTGAAATAAATTTAACTGTTTGTTCCAGGATGGTGTTATGGTTGGAATGTCAGGCTAGGAACAGGGTGATCCATATTCAAATATCTGCTGTGCTTTGGATCTATTGGAACTTTCTGCAGACTGAAGGAATTGCCATGTGCAGACTGGGACCTCCCTGCCTCCCTTTCCCACTGCAGTCCAAAATGCCCCCAATACTGCTCTTGGGGGAGAGGGGACTCCCAACCTGAGGAGGAGTTGGAAGTCTGCAGCAGAAGGAAGGGATCATGAAAATCACTTCCCTTCCATGTATGGATATTCTCTATGAAGTTCATTTGGTGAACTTAGATTGGTTGCATTCTGCCAGCCTTAAACTACCTTCCTGGGTTGTTGTAAGGCTAACATGGGGAAGGGAGAAACATGCACTCTTTGGAAAAAGGATAAGACAATGATGTGATGGATTAAAAGTCTACAGGTTTTTTTATGCCATTAAGAATCCCATTCTTCCCTCATTGTGGTGATAAGACAGCACAGAGCAAGACAAATGTGTGGAAAGTCTCCCAAGGTTATTTAAAGTAGGTGATAAGTGAACTAGGAGACACAAAGAGGAAACACTGTATCCACTGACCTTTTATCCTCTTAGCTTGTTGGTGTGGCTGTGTAAATCTTATTTTTCTTTCTCTGAAAAGACTGGATTATACCCCTTGAAACCTGAGGTCCAAATCAATATGGATCCATAAATCCAGAGTTCACTCCATATAGCATAGTTTTCACTTGTCCGTTTTTCTATAGGTTTATACTGTAGGGGGGATCGATGGGTAAATCAAGCTAAATTTGATCTAGTAAGTTCTAGATTTCAGCTTTCTGGTACATAATCCTCACCTTCCCAGCACACTTCCACATGACATGCAAAAAAAAGGAAAGAAAGAAAGTGAAATGATACCATTTGTAATTTTGCCTGCTAACCAGTGTCACAACTAGCCTTCTGCAGTTGGATACACTTCCAGTTATTGTTCTAAATTGGCTTATGTTTGGATTGCTTTGATTTGAACAAGATCTCTCGTGACATCCCAGCATTACTTTTGTTTGATGATAAAGACTGCAATCTATTCTATGTTTCGCCTCTTCCTATGATATAGATTTCCTCAGTATCTCATGTTGAGCATCCTATATAAGAATAAAACCCAAAATGCTTTAAGCGTCCAGAGAAGGACATGTATTCACCTGAGCTGACATGGAAAAAGAATCCAGGCACACTTTTTGCCATCTTTCTTTTTTTTTAAAAGATCCTGTGAGACAGTTGGCTGATGAAACTTGGTCCACTAGCTAGAATAACTCTGTGGAGGCGGCTGCAATTCCTCTTCCCCCGGTTTCCCTTGCAAAGTGGCTTATAACTGCCAGTCCTGGTTCTTGTTTTAAAAAGCTCTAAGAGGGTGATGCCTAGTAAAATAACGGCAGTCTGCCAGGATTTAGCTGCTATAGTAGAGGACTCCTGTCAAAGAATCCAAAGAATCCTTTGATTTTCCAGGGCTGCTGTACACAAGAAACCAGTTCTTTATAAAATAAATAAAGTTTATTAAGTACTTTTAGAATAAATTTGTTTCTAGGCAACACAAAACTCTAAAGTTCTTGCAGCTGAGAAAACAAGAACAAGCTAACTTTTCTTTTTATAACTTAAATTTGATTAATTTTTTTCATGCTAATAAATAACATAAATACAACCATATTGTCAAAAAGTAAAAGGAAAAAAGGAAAAAAATCTTCCAGAAGTATCACTGCAGTGCCATTAGAAGAGATTGACAAAAGATTACAAAATTAATACAGTATAAAATCCAAGTATTTAACAGGCATTTCACAATCTTTAGATGCTCTGTTATTAATATAGTCTAAACAGACAAACCATTTTTCAACAAACATGTTTGCAATTTTGGAATTATCTTGCTGGATTATAGATATTGTTAGCTTGCCCTGAATAATCTCCCAGACTTTAGTAAACCAATTCTTCAACGAGGGAATTTTACTGTTCTAACACAGTTGCACCTTACATTAGATGGTACAATCTTAGGCTGCATTCACACACACTAAACAATGCACTTTCAATCCACTTCCAATGCACTTGCCAACCAGATTTTACTGTGTGAACTGGCAAAATTCAGTTGGAAAGTGCATTGAAACTGAATTATTCAGTGTGTGTGATTGCAGCCTTAGAGTCACAAAGGCTTAAGTGTTCTCCACATAGCCATCCATTGCAACTCAAGCATGTCATAGTCCAAGCCTCAGTCCACTAGCTCCTAGCCCAAGTATAGTCTCAAGACACCTGGTGTCAGGTGATGGTGACCACCCAATCAGGACACATCTCACCGGAATCCTTTAGAATGTTACACCATCACTCCTGCTTTCCCCCTCCCATTCCATGGACCATGAAGAGCTAATTATCACATTCCTGACTCTGGCCTTGAAGATGATAAGGGCCATGTAGGCAGGAAGGACCAGTTGCTGACACCTGCAAGATGGACTAGGCCTCTTAGTATTCACATTAACCTTTAGCAGGAATCAGGGAGTGCTTTGTCTCACAAGTGTTTTGGGTAGAAGTCCTTTAGAATATCCAGTACTTCTCAAGACTAATGTTTCTGATTACTAATTGCTACTAGGGTTGCCAAGACTGTTCTCTCATGCACACAAAACAATGTCGTCACCCGGAAGTGACATCATCATGCCGGAGATGTTGCACCGGGGATGCTCTAGGAATCACGGTAAAGCTCTATGGTACTATAGAATTTTATTGTGAATCCTAGACCATCCCTGGTGCAACACTCTAGGAATCATGGCAAAACTCTATGGTACTCTATGGGGATGCTCTAGGACTGCAATAAACTTTATGGTACCATAGAGTTCTATCACAAGTCCTAGAGCATCCCCAGTGAAACACCTTAGGAATTGCTGCAAAACTTTATAGTACCATAGAGTTTTATCGCAAATCCTAGAGTTACATCCCTGGCATGATGATGTCACTTCCAGGTGACATCATCACTTTATGCACACGAGAGCACAGTCCCCCACTGCAATCCCTAGAACATCCCTGCTGTGACACTCTAAGAATTGCAACAAAACTCTATGGTACTGGAAGTCCTAGGGCGTCCCTGATGTGACATCCCCAGAGCGATGATGTCATTCCCAGGAGACATCATTGCTTTGTGCACACAAGAGAACAGTCCGCCACCACAATAGTGGAGGGACTTGGCAACCCTAGTAGCAATTAGTAATTAGAAACACAGGAGCATCTATTTGTTTCAGCTTTACAGCTGGGGCTAATTCCCCCCAAATCAGTATCTGCTTCCAGTTCCAGCTACCATGTTAGAGATTAGGAGGACCCATGTATATTGTACATTGTGGGGAAACAGTTCAAAATACAGTACTCCAGGAAGCACCGCTTTCCATTCCAATCTCCAACTAACTACTGACAAGTTTCGCTTTCTTGATAACTTAGCAGACAGGACCAGAAAAATGGGAGAGGGTAAGAAAAGAATAATCAGAAGGTTGATTTAGACTTTTAACAGAACAAAACAAAGTTTTATCTAGTCCAGGGATCCCCAAAATTTTTGGAAAATGGTAGTGATAGCATTGTAAATTGGGGCCAGCCAGGGGTCATTTTGTAGAAAAATAGGTGGTGGAGCTCATCCAGGGATTGTTATGCAGCTGCACCTACTATTCAGTGGACAAGGTGGGAAGGAGGAGGTGGAACTCTCAGAAAGGTTCAAGAGCTGTGCTCCTGTGAGCTCCCGCTGAATCTGGGCCTGGGGCCAGTCATAAAATTGCTGCCATGGGGAGCGGTTACAATAGGTTGGGAAGTTCCATACAATCAAGCATTTTTCATTTTAGGAGGCAGCTGTTTCCAAATGGGGACCTCCTAAAAACCCAAAGGTAATGCCTCCTGGGTTCTTCTGAAGCACTATTTGCTGTTTGTTTTGTCAAAGAAGCAAGTAAGCCTCAGGAAACTATGTGCAGACACCATGCCATCCACAGGCATCATGCTGGGGACTACTCTCTTCAACTGTACGATTTCAGGATATAGGTGGGAGCTAGATGTGAATTTATTTTATTCCCTCCCTGTAATGATATCCTGTCTTTCTCGCTAAGGCTCAAAACAGATTACAAAACATTTCTAAAATTGATCAAATAGCATAAGACATCTAATAAGGGCACAATTGTTGCTGTAGATGCATTTTGATGCTACATCCCACAAAAGATTGGTTTATCTTGTCCATTCTTTAAAGGGCTGCAATGGAAGCAGAGGTGGCACAGAACTGGTGGAGCTCTATTGGTGGGGTAATGTTTGCCTTTAGGTTTTACCTCAAGAGCTATTTCACTAAGATAAATTAGTGATTTTTTTTGCTGGTGATGTTGTTTAATGTTTGACATGCTTAATTCGCATCACTTACATGAGCAATATGTTTAGCATTGGTTGCATTTGACATATCATGCTTACCTATGGCCAAGTAAAATTGTGCATGAAGCTGGTTTGTTTTCAGGAGTGTGCAGGCCCCTCATTCCTCTCCAAAGCTGCAATTTTGTTTGGTGAATCAAAGCTGAAAGCTCATTCTGGTTACCCATAATGCATGAATGCAGGTACATGTGTTAATTGTAGTTTGTTCCCCCACCCCATTACCCACAATATTAAACCAAGGTTTAACCCAGGTTAGTGGTGGTGCTAACAGTGGTTAAAGTACATGCTTGCATTCATACACAAGGATAACCAGAGTTAGTTTATAAGTACAATTCTCACATGAGTAGGGAGACAGAATGTGGCTCCTAACAGGAGGCAGGCTGCTCCGTTTTGCCCCTTTGTAAGGAGGAGAAGCGGGCAGGGCATTATGGGAGGTGAGGGCGGAGCAGGCACGCCTTAACGGCTGTCTCCACTTCTGCCTCCCAGTCTTCGCCTCATGCTTGGGGAGCGGAAAGCTTGGACGAGCTCCTCCTGTCCTGCCTGGCATGGGGCCTTTCGGTGCGTTGGTTTTCATGCCGCAGCGAGCCGTGGCGGCGGTCCCTCAACTGAGCTTCGGAGGAGGAGCCTGTAGCTCAGTGGTGATTGTTGGGGTGGTCTGCACTGTTGCTGGGTGGGCCGTTTAGGGGGTCTAGCTTTGGGGCCCTCTTTATTCCCCCCATCCTATTGTTGGGGTGGTCTGCACTGTTGCTGGGCAGGCCGTTTAGGGGGTCTAGCTTTGGGGCCCTCTTCATTCCCCCCATCCTATAGTTGGGGTGGTCTGCACTGTTGCTGGGCGGGGCGGTGGCCATTTTCCCTGCTTATTACTCTCCTGTTGCTGGGCGAGGCAGTGGCCATTTTCTCTGCTTATTACTTCCCTGTTGCTGGGCAGGGCAGCGGTCATTTTCTCTGCTTATTACTTCCCTGTTGCTAGGCAGGGTGGTGGCAATTTTTTGTTAGTCTTTGCTTAGAGTCACCCCCCCCCCCCATTTTTTGCAGGCTAGATATCAGGCTCGCTAGCCATGCCTAAGTGGCAAGGAAAATCAAAGGACAATAGCCCTGCACCAAAATCCCAGCCTCGCCGGCCAGTTTCTTATAAGTGCCCAGCACCTCAGCCTATGCCATCTGAGGACGAGGATGACTCCTTTGAGCAGTCTGCATTAGCTAGGTTGGCTGCTTTGGAGGATTTTAGTGGCAAGCCCCATATCACAGAGGTTGAGGGTAAGAAGGGCGTTTCATCCAAAGCTGTCAAGGCTGGGGGGATACTCTGGGAGTCCGATGCCTGTAGCTTAACCAGCTACATGCCTGTAGCTTAACTGTAGTGTCTCAAAATGTCACACTGTAGGGTCTCAAAAGAGAGCCAGTTTGGTGTAGTGGTTAAGTGCCTGGACTCTTATCTGGGAGAACCAGGTTTGATTCCCCACTCCTCCACTTGCACCTGCTGGAATGGCCTTGGGTCAGCCATAGCTCTGGCAGACGTTGTCCTTGAAAGGGCAGTGGCTGTGAGTTCTCTCAGCCCCACCCACCTCACAGGGTGTTTGTTGTGGGGGAGGAAGATAGAGGAGATTGTGAGCCGCTCTGAGACTCTAAGTGGAGGGCGGAATATAAATCCAATGTCGTTGTCAAAATGGCGCAGGACAGCTCCCCCCAAAACAGTTTCCTGGAGACACCTTGCTTGGTGGTCTGCTACTTGGATCCCCCTAAATCTTACATGCATGTAACATGTGGGCCATGTGGAGGGTCACCCCAAGAAGGAATTGTGTGTGTTGAAGGCCTCTAGCTCACCCAGGTCAGTTTTTGTCACTCCTGAACCAGCAGAGGTGACATCCCTTTGAAAAGCATTGCACTGAATGACCTTTTTTAGGGGTCTGTAACTCAGCCCCCCAAAGTCCAATGTGGACCAAACTCGGTGGGTATATTGAAGAGAGTGATCTGGATACAACCTGCCATTTTGGAGCCTTGAAGCCCTGCGTGGGGCTTTTAAAAAACCAGACCAGTTTGCGAACTGGTTCGTGAACCAAGCTGTGGTTCGGTTCACGAACTGGTCTGGGAACCGGTCCAGTTCTGTTTGTGAACTGAACCAGCATTTTCCGGTCTGTGCCCATCCCTGCTTAGGAACTTTGAAATTGAATGCTGGACAAAGAGGGCTATTCTTTCCAAAGTCTGGTTATTTTTTCCCCCTTTAAAATTGTCTGGAAATAATTCTGTTGCATGTGCAGATCTGGCTTCCTCCCCTCAAATAAACCCCAAGCAACCCCCTGTGGGGGTCATTGACAATGACATCTCCAAATGTGAGCTGTGTCAGTGTTGGGTGAAAACCTCAGGCTTCTTGCTGACATTTTGTCACATCAAGAAGGGGAAAAAATGTTCTTTGGACCCAAAGGTGGTTCTTGCTTTTCGTGTAAATGTTTATGCCCAAGCTGGTTAGGAAAGGTCATTTGGGGCCCCAAGTTCCTTCCAATACAAAGTGTACCAAAATTGTACACATCTGTAGGTCACTCAAAGTTGTCCCTCAACTCAAAGGCATTCAAGAAGAAACCAGTGATGACATTTTAGTGTAGCCATTTTCTTTCCATAGGGTTATCAGCATTTGCCTCATTCCCTTGTTTACTCTTAGTCACCTCTTGGTTTTTTTTTTTTTCCTGTTTGCAACTTTTTACAAGACTAGAAGACTAACAACACATCCTTTCATTTGTAATTCCATGCTCAGGGGAAAAAAACATATATGCATTTTACAATTCTAATGCTTCACTGCTGTGCCAAATGTTCGCTACAGGAGTGGCAGTTCCTGCAACAGAACTGTCTTATCTACTGAGCACAGAGATTTCAGCAGGTTTTCAAAGGTCTTCAGAAATTTAAATGGGGACTTTTTCTGTTTGCTTGCAGCCAGTTGCTGATATGCACGTCCTGATGTGGCCTTCGTTTCTTTAACAAGGGAATAAGCCCATCACATATCATGTTTGCAAGTGATTGAAAGCTGGGAGGAAGGGCAAAGACTGTGATGGACAGGAATCAGGATTCAAATTAGAATGGAACCCTGCGAGATACTGCAGGAGAAGGAAGGCTGATGTGCCTGAATATTTTTTAACTCCTCCCTCCCTTCTAACATACAAGATGAAACAAATCATTTGAGGGAGATGGACTTACTGAAAACTGCTCCTGAGCCCAATCCATTCTTCCAGCACTCTTTGTGGAGACAAAGGGAAAAGAGCTCAGAGGAACTCAGGAGGAGATAATTTCCACTATCAAGTGACTGTTGGGTGGGATCTAGGTTCACAGGCAATGCATCAAAGGGTGCACTGTCTTTGAGCCCAATCCTTTCTGTTTCCTGTGATCAAGGATGGAGGAATACCCTACTACCTACATGCTGTCCTTGGCAGCCAGGGATGCTATGTAAGAGCATAAGAAAAGACATGATGGATCATGCCAAAGGCCCATCTAGTCCAACACTATGTGTCACATAGTGGCCAGAACCCAGGGGCCTCAGGAGGTTCACCAGCAGGGCCAGAACTCCAGGATCCCTCTTGCTGGTGCCCCTCAAGCACAAAGAATACAGAGCATCACTGACCCAGACATAGCGCTCCATCTCATGGCTTATAGCCACTGATGGATCTCTGCTCCATATATTTATCCAAACCCCTCTTGAAGCTGGCTATGCTTGTAGCTGCCACCACTTCTTGCAGTGAATTCCACATGTTAATTACTCTTTGGGTGAAGAAGTACTTCCTTTTATCTCTTTTAAGCCGACTGCTCATTAATTTCATTAACTGCACACAAGTTCTTGTTTTGTGAAAATGGGAGAAAAGTGCTTTCAGGAAGCAAGTTTCTCCAGGCCAGGGATCCAGGAGGGTTTCTTTGCCAACTTCTGGGGATGAAGCAGGGTTCACTGTGTGTGTGTGGTGGGGGGGAGATATTTTTGAATTTCCTGCATTGTGCAGGGAGTTGGACTAGGTGGCCCTGGAAGTCCCTTCCAATTCTATGGTTCTACTTTTTTCTCTACCTTCTCTATCTCATGCATAATTTTGTAAACCTCTATAAATGTAATTTCTGAACCATCATTTCTCCAAGCTAAAGAGCCCAAACTTCTTTAACCTTTCTCCATAGGAAATGTGTTCCATCCACTTAATCATTTTAGTAGCCCTTTTCTGTAACTTGTCCAATGCTATATCTTTTTTGAGGTGCAGTGACCAGAACTGTACATATCCCAAATGAGGCCACACCATAGATTTATACATGGGCATTAATAATGCTTCCTAATTTGTTCTCAATCCCCTTTGTGAACAAAGTCTTACAATGGCTTTCCAGGCTCTCCTCAGTTTCCTCTTAAGAAATGCTAATCGATCTCCCTCTTCCTCCAAGAAGGGAACAAAGATTTGAAGGGGTAGAATCCTAGAAAATCCTAGGAAGAAGTAGCAGAAAGACACTTCTCTGACCTGGTCAGGGGGGTGGAGAAACAGAGATAAGGTTGCCAAGTCCAATTCAAGAAATATCTGGGGACTTTGGGGGTGGAGCCAGGAGACTTTGGGGGTGGAGCTAGGAGACATTGGGGTGGAGTCATAAGCAAAGTTGTGACAAGCACAATTGAATTCCAAAGGAAGTTCTGGTCATCACATTTAAGGGGACCATATATCTTTTTAATGCCTTCCCTACATTAGAAATAATGAAGGATAAAGGCACCTTCTTTTGGGGCTCATAGAATTGGACTCCCTGGTCCAATTGTTTTGAAACTTGGAGAGCATTTTGAGAAGACTCATCAGATACTACGTTGAAAAATTGGTACCTCTACCTCAAAATACTGCCCCTCCAGAGCCCAAGATACCCTGGAATTAATTCTCCATTATACCCTATGGTCCAGCAGACATTTCCCTCCCTCCCGCTCCCCCCGTTTCTGATGACCCTAAAGCTCTGGAAGGCCTCCAAACCGGGTCTCCCCTGCCCCCACCTGGGGGTTGGCACCTCTACTCACGAGTTGCTGAACTTTCAAGTTTTTCACAGTAACACAGGGCAACCAAAGATTCAAGTTTACCTTCACACTATGCAAATGACCTCTGCAAGGATTGTGGAACAAATGGAGGGTCTGGGCTCCTTTCACAGCCATGTTGTTCTGCCTCCCCCCCCCTCCCCTTCAGCCATAAAGACACAGACACACCATCCAAAGAGGAAGCCTCCGGAGGGCACATGATGGCTGTTGGCGTGAGGCTTCCCCCTGCCAGCCAGCTGACTGGGGGCGGGAAGGAGCCTAGGAAAGTGGGAGAACCACTGCTGGGACCTGGGGATTGGCTAGCCTAAACAGAGATGATAAAACTTCCTTGCAACAGGTAGGAGGTCTCTCTTTTCATTAGACCATGAGAGGAGATAGAACTCTCAGTTGAAGAAGCGCCCATTGACCATGTGGTTGGCCTGGATGGCTGAAGGGAGCTTTGTAGGGTTTCTGTAACTTTTTAAAGCTAAAGAGCCTGTCCTATATTTTACTGTCTGATAGGGCATGCATAGAGAAAAGGACAGAGAATTTGTGTTTTACCTATTTCTTTTGTATCTCATGGTCAATTTGGTACTCTGGTAAAAGTATGCTTGCAAGCAGTTTCTTTTTAATAAATACTTTATAACTTTTGAGGCTGGCTGCAGTTCTCTGTAACACATAGACCTCCACCATCACAGACACACTATTTTAAAAGGCATGCCAAGGGAAAGGCAGACAGTTGTCAAGAGGGAGGCTGCTGAAGTTACAGAAAGAGATTCGGCCAAAGAGCTGGCAGAGGAAGCACTGGGCAGAAGCAATGCATAGAATGCACCTGTGAAGAGCTCTCTGAAGGCATCACAAGGAGGCCCAACAGGATGCACAAGAGTTGCCTAACAATGTGTGGAAAAGCCTGCAGACAGGCGAAGCAGGGAGTGAGAGAAGAAAAAACATGTATGGGAAAGGGAAACTGACTGAGCAGAAGATGAGAAAGGACTGGGGGTGGGTGGGAATGGACTGACAAGAACACTGGGAGAGAGTCAAATGAAGTGTGGGATGTGGCACATAATAGCTGGATACATGTTATAAGCCTGCTGTAAAAGCAGGGCTAGCAGAATGCTATACCTGTACTGGAGTTGCTAAGGAGGAACCTGGGAGGGTGGTCCTCCAGATTTGGCAGGAACCATGATCTGAGGCCACTGTCAAGATCACACTTGCTTATGTGGATCTATTTGTAGAATGTGTGCTTACCCATTTAGGGACATGGCTTCCTCACCCCGCTGCTGAACTCATACAACTGCTAAACTTGCCATTTTATTCCCTTGTTCCAGACATTTTGTTGCTGGAGCTGGGCCTACTACCCTGCAGAGCTCTATTTGTTTCTGTGCTTAGAATCCACTTTGCCACAACAAGCCTGGCAGTATAATTTCTGAGTTTGGGAGATGCTGGGAGTATGTACCACTGAGCCGTGAATATTACAGAGGCTGTAAGGCTCCAGAAATAAGAAGCATTAAATAAATATTTTGAACTTGATACATAGTTTTGAGGGCCTCAATGTAAAGGCTTAAGTTGTTTATATGTACATCTCTTTATCGAAATGGAAAGCATAATGATCGAAATTTCGTTGAGAACTTACTTTATGCACATTTGGAGAATTTATATTCATACTATTCTTGAGTATTGAACATTCTTTACATATTCCTTGGAAGCCTGAAATTGTATTGGAACTTGGTGGTTTAATTTATATTATTCTGACCATTGTATTTATTGGCAACAGAGTGTGTATTATAACATTTTGACTTTTTCCCATCAATATTACTAGTGTTTTGTGTATTTTTAATGTGTTTGTAATAATTAAGTACATTGTTTTCATTGAACAAGGGAGATATCTGGTATTTTCTTTGTCCCCATCCCTGTTCTTTCATTGTTGCTGTTTGCTCCTGCCTCTTTAAGGATCCTAATTCCATACAATATATTCTTTTTCATTGCTCTCATTACTCTTGTGGGCACCACTACTGGATTCGTCCTCTTCTCCCCTCTTCAAAATCTTTGACCAATAATAATTTAGCTTTTTTGTTATCTGACAAGTTCCCCGAAATCACTACATCTGTGGTTGAATTTCTGCCATCTGTATGGAAATTAAGGACTAAAGAATACAATATATAGATCTATTCTACCTGCCTGATCTGTCTTTTTAATTTCAGTGGGTTCTGGTTGGTGGTGACCTTCTTTACATTTTTAGGTGTCTAGTTCTTGGACTGTTTATCCCTGTTTTATTGTATTTTTATGCCACTAAAGGTTCATTTGATTGATTGGATTGTTGCTGGTTTTATTCCAATACATGGTATTATTTCTGCATGTGTAGATCTCCTGAGATTCTCTCCAACTCTGATCACAGCCCCTCTTATTGTGCTTAAATGAACCTGGAACCATGCCCCCTTCAATTACTGTGGAAGGTGCCATAAAGAGGGTTAGCTTAAGGAAATTACTACTGATTTAAGAAAGGGGTTATTTGCAGGCCTCAGATTCAGTGGGAGCTCACAGGAGCACAGCTCCTGAACCTTTCTGAGAGTTCCACCTCCTCCTTCTGAGAGTTCCACCTCCTTGTCCATTGAAAAGTATTGCAGCTGCATAACAATCCCAGGATGAGCTCCACCACCTTTTTTTCTACAAAACACCCCCTGGTTATTTGTAAGTGGATAAGCCTATCTGCATTTTTTTTCAAAAACTCTGTTCATAGATACTGAAATACTCATCATTTGGGCTTAGGGAAGGGGCTACAATAGTTTCTATTGAGCTCTGTATGTATAGTGAACATGTTCAGTTCATGTGCAACATACACAATATTTCTTTGTGCGTAGCCCACTAAAGACATTACATGAAGGGAAATGGATTCTGGACCACATGGCTGAAAGCTGTACTTACACGTAAAATCTATGTATTTATTCATATAGCATTCACATGAATTGCACTCCCAAACACCATGGTTGGTGGGCTCCCACACTGCGCAAACAGAATGCCAACATAATGTAATATAATGTCTGCCAAGGGGTCGTACATCTAGTAATTCTATATGTCTATAATTGAAAGAGTGATCTAAACACCACATTTATCCAGGTGTCCCTGGTTTGATTTTAAAAATGAATGCATAGTGGCTGTTTGTTACAAACAGATGTGCATGCATTCACTGTAGACTCTATACAGGGCTCTGGTAATGAAGAAATTACCACTTTTCTATCTGTTTCATTTTTTTCCCTATCTGTTTCATCCTTACTTGAGAAGTAGCAACCCCACCTAGCAAGGAAGGCTGGCTGTAGCCCAGCATAGCTCTATCTCATCAGATCCTTGGAGCTAAGCAGGGTAGACCCTGGCTAATATCTGGATGGGTGACCTCCAAGGAATACCAGGGGTGTCACATAGAAGCAGGCAATGGCAAAACCACCTTAAAAACAAAGCCAGCTCACCATCTAGAGGTGCACAATGCTAAATGAGCTGGAACTTCTGGCTGCCATTCTGGCAATCCTAGGATCTCCTGTCTATATTACATCCACTACCATATGATAATTATTAATTATCAGTATAGCCTTGTTGCTAGTGCTTGCAATAATTACTGAAGTCACTTGAACATCCCCTTTGTGTATCCACTTTTTGGCAGTAATATCACCCAATGAGCAGAAGACAGTAGTTGATGGCTCTTCTTATAGCTATTGGAGCAACTGTTGGAATGGCAGCAATCCTGCCAGCCTGCCAACTGGGAGAGTTCTGAGCTGGCTCCACTCTCGATCTGTTTGTTAGTTATGATCAGCACCTCTGAACATTCAGACAACCTGTGTGTGAACAGTTCACATATTTCATTTCAGCAAAAAAAATATGACCATGCATACATTATCACATATTATTGCTTCACTAAACCTCTGCCCAGTCCACCAACCAATCCACTGCCACCAGTGCCTTTCAATCTACTGTTTGCCACATTTGTTAAGTGCACAAAACATTGACAACTTCCCAATTAGTAATTTAAAACTGCAAAGTGTCTCTCTGTGACCTTTATTTCTGCCTGCTTCAGTGCTCATTATGGCAAAAGCAGGCAAACAACCTGGATCTCATCACTTCACACGTGGGTGAACAGGATGAGGAAAAACAGCCCTTGAAAAAGGCCCTTCCTCCACCAAGGAAAGGAGGAGAGGCACATGAGCGATGGCTTCCCGTTGCACAAGGCTTGGGTGAAGCTGGACACCATGTGTACTCCCATACAGCCTCATAGGAGTTGTATTTGGGAGACAGGGAAGAAGAACTGACATAAGTAACTAGATGATTCTTGTCCTAACTAAGTAATGATGAAGAGTTGCTCTGACCATAGCCATGTGTTCATGCAAAGTAACTTATGCAGTAGCCAATGCACAGACACAAAACTGCTTGCCATAACATCCCATTCAAACTTCAAACAAAAATATTGAGGAGCTTGGCTCATATTCACAGGAATAGCCAGTCTCTCAGTGGTTTTCAATACTATTGAATATGATAGCCTTCTGAAAAAGATGGATGATTTGGGAGTAAGGAACACAGTGTTTCTGAAATTCTGCTCTTACTTGACTGAGCAATTCCAGAAGGTGGTCCTTGGGGACTGCTGCTTGTCCCTGTATATTCTGTCCCCAGGTTTCCTAGCCCACTGGTCTCCTTAAGCTGCTGTCTACAGCTTGTCAGGGTCTGGGGTGTAGGGACAAACAAGCGCTGGAGCTAAGTCTGGCACACAAGATTAGTAGTCTTGCAAACCAGTTGAGTCAACTACCTTCCTTGCCCTCCAGTAGTCTGGAGCAAAAGCAGCTCCAGCTGTTCTAACAGCAGCTTCCGAAAAATTCACCTGGCTAGATTCTAATGGGTCCAGAATCCTGCAGGGATCTACAGATTGATCCTTGGAGCTGATGGGTCAGGGTTTGAGGGGGCTGCTACAATAGAAGGGTATGATTCCTGATTCCTCAGGTTACTTTCCTAATAATTCTGAGCCCAAGTCTGTGAACAACCTAGCTGATGCTATGACACTGTGACATTTATGCTATGGGCTTCTCCTGTAGCAAGAGAGATCCTTCATGTCCCCCATGCTATTTGATAGTTATATAAAACTATTTATTTAAATTTCCCTTGGCAAATTGAGCAATTTTTTTAAAAAAACATAGCTCCCCTAAATAGGTCTAATACTAAAATTCATATCCCAAAAGTTTGATCTTGAAGTTTGATCTCATTTGTAAGACTTTGGGGGGGGGCATCTAGTTACTAAGTTCATGATTATGAGCCCTCTTTTATGATTATTGTGCCATCAATAATTGACGATGAAGAATATTTAACACGACTGTACTGTCCATTGCATTCAGCAGCAACTCTGTTTCTGGTTCATTGTTCTGCCAAATCCTTGTGGAGTCACCAGATTCCCAACATGCTTAATCTGCCAGATAGGTCATGAAAAAGTCTTCAAAAGCATTTTAAAAAAATCATTCAATAGCAGTTCAGGGCAAAAATTTGAGAGCCTGGTTCTTGAATGAAATCGGTTAAGCAAAGTGTTAAATGCTGATCCTGCCATGGTGCATGACTTCATTTTCAGAAAGGTTAAATCCATTGGCAAGTGTTATTTTGTTAAGGTTATCTCATAGTTCAGTAGGTATAGCATGCTCTTATCAAACCCACAGCATTTGCTAAGGGATTGACAACTCTTAAGCTGCCCCAGTTTCACAAGTCTGCAAAAGAGACGGCAAGCGAGAAGCAAATGGTGAATAATTGCCTCCTGCAGCAACAGATTTATCACCATGAAAATATGATTGGATCCCCTGGAATGTATGTTGCTTTCAGATCTGGTTGTGCTCCCCTGCTAGCTCAGAAATTACATCAGATAGAAGTTCCCAAACCACTCCATGCCAAGCCTCAGTTTGGTTCCATAATAAAGATAATGATTGCAAAGGCAGGGATTATAGGCTGCTAAGCAATAAATGCAAGCCTCTCAAGTAAACAAGCACAACAAAAAGAAAAGAACAATTATCTGGTGTGTTTAGGTTACATACTGCTTCAGCTAATATCGCTCCAAGGGTTGATGACATTTTTTGTGCATATTTGCATTTTTTCAGGGGCAGGTACCCCTAAATCTAGCCACTAGCTTGTCTGGTTGAGTGGTCCAGGACTTCTGGTGAATGGTACACCCAAAAACACTGCTAAGCAGTGGAAGAGACTCCAGTTGTTTGCTAACTTCTCCAAGCCTCCATGCAAATAATAAAAAAAAAAGACCCAGTGCAATCGTCCAAGGAATCTGAACTTTCCTGGGGGAGTTTGGTAAAGAGTCCAAGTATCATCTCAGATGTTCTCCAATTTGGAAAAGGTAAGAAATAGTGGGAGGAACTCCTGCTGTTTCTTACTGCCTCCAAACCACGATAGAAGACCCTGCCTCTCTCCTAAGCCATCTGGTATACACAAAAGACTTGGAGGAGAGGCAAAGTTTGTCTCAATCAGGCTGCAGTTTTTAAAAGGTAAGAAACAGCAGGAGACTCTCGTACTGATAATGAGTTGCTTCCCGCCCCAGCCCCTTGCAATCCAATTCCCATGGGAAGAAAGTCACAACTGTCTCAATATAGATACTGAGGAAATAAATCCTTGATAGGCATTTCTACAACCTTCAGGTATCTGTCCACCATTCTAAGTTTGTCTTGAGCCATGGAAAGGAAGTCCAGGAGTTTATACTAAAAAACTTGCAACATGCTTCTGAATAGGGCATAAACATTTCTTAAGCAGAAAAGTATGGGATCTAGTCTACAGACCTTCTTCCTTACGTGATATTTTCCTTCCTATTAGCTGTGTGCATCATGAGATCTTTGATCTTTTGAAGGATCAGCTCCAATAGAAAAAAAACATCAGACCTGGTTTGTCTTACAGGGTTTCTTGCTGTTGGAAACTTAGAGGAACTGATGCTGATTTGCAAAGGTCATGACTTGAATATAGATGCAGAAAGACAAGAAGACCCTCTTGTGATGAGCCACCACAAGGAAGCAAAGAATTGGCCTTGGGTCAGCCATAGCTCTGGCAGAGGTTGTCCTTGAAAGGGCAGCTCTGTGAGAGTCCTCTCAGCCCCACCCACCTCACAGGGTGTCTGTTGTGCGGGAGGAAGATAAAGGAGATTGTGAGCCACTCTGAGACTCTGAGATTCAGTGGAAGGTGGGATATAAAACCATCATCATCATCATCTTCTTCTTCTTCCTCTCTCATTTCTGGTTCTACTGCATGACAGGATCCCAAGACACTGTATTCAGGACCTGGATAGATGACTAGGGGCATTCCTGAATTTCAAAGAATTGACCTTGGGTCGGCCATAGCTCTGGCAGAGGTTGTCCTTGAAAGGGCAGCTCTGTGAGAGTCTTCTCAGCCCCATCCACCTCACAGGGTGTCTGTTGTGTGGGAGGAAGATAAAGGAGATTGTGAGCCGCTCTGAGACTCTGCAATTCAGAGTGGAGGGTGGGATATGAATCCAACATCATCATCATCTCTTCTTCTTCTTCTTCTTCTTCTTCTTCTTCTTCTTCTTCTTCTTCTTCTTCTTCTTCTTCTTCTTCTTCTTCTTCTTCTTCTTCTTCTTCTTCTTCTTCCTCCTCCTCCTCCTCCTCCATTATTTCTGGTTTTACTGCGTGACAGGATCCCAAGACACTGTATTCAGGACCCAGATAGATGATTAGGAGCATTCCTGAATTTCATAAATACATTATCTTAATTTGAATATCACAGTTTTTGATATAATTTACTCTATTTTTAACAGAACTACAATAACCTATACCATTTGACTTGTCTTTGATTGACTTGTCACCATTGAAATGTGTGCCTGTTTTTGCTTCAAATATGTGCCTTAGAGCTCCAAGCAGAGTCCTTTGTTAGTAGTGATGACATACCTGTTTCACTCCAGATTATGACTGACTAGTCTTTCTTCCTTCATAAAGGGGAATCTATAGACTTCCAGGAAGGAGAATGTTTGAAAGCAATATGATGGTCTCCCTTTGTGGAAGAGAGGATACAACAAATTTTAAACTCCACTAAGGCACAGGATCTCCTTCTCCACATTAGGGAAGTAACATATGTAGAACAATGGCCAATGCTACTGGCTCAATTATTGGGTCTGTTGAAGACAGCATTTGCTATGCAATCCAATGGAACAAATTATTATAGGAGGAAGAATCAGTAGCTTGATAGGGAATGTAAGTAAGAATGTAAGGCTCTTTCACGTTTATTGCATCTTAAGCAGGATTTTAAATCTTTGTGCCAATTCAAAAAGTAAAAGATCATTAGAAAGGGTTGGAGTTCCTTGGTGTGGGCCTTGGAGAGTAATTCTTGTTGTTCAGTTACACAGTTGAGTCTGACTCTTTGCGACCCCATGGACAGTCACGCCAGGACCTCCTGTCTTCCACCATCCTCCGAGTAATAATACAAAGCAATTCTGGAAGTTGGTATAATCTTCAATAGACTCTAGGAATGTTGTGCCTTTCTGTATCCCTGCCTAAACATGGCAGCACCATTTTAGAAAGCTGTTTGATGTCTCTGTGTCAACACAGGCATCCTCTGTTATTCAGAATAAACTACAGGAAGGGTTGCAGGAAGGGTAGAATCAGTGCTTAGTTCTTGTGGCCCTTTCTTACATGCCCAGGGAAATGCTGTTTACTACTTAGGGGTCAGGAAGCAATTTTTCTCCAGGCCTGTTTTGCCAGGGATCCTGGAGGGTTGGGTTTTTTTTGTTTTGCTTTTTTGCCATCTTCTGGGTGTGAAGCAGAAGTCACTAGGGGTGTATGAGGGGAGGCATTTGTGAGTTTCCTGAATTTTGCAGGGTGTTGGACTCAATGGCCCTGGAGGTCCCTTCCAACTCTATGATTCTACCCTCTTCGCCTCCAGTTACCAGTAAAAAAGTGAGGCTTCTGATTAGGGAAATAGAAAGAACCCTTCTACCTAGAGACCAATTAGTCTTCTCTCTATAACTGAGAAATTATGTGCTCCAAGGCTTCAGCAAAAGCTTAAAGAATGGCTTTTTGAGAAAACGTTGATTGGTTCAGAGCAGGTGTGTTTTATGACCTGAAAAATAATGACAGATTGTTATGTAGTTCTCTATAATCTAACAGGGAAATATACTTCAAATCCAAGTGGTCATTTATATGTTGCCTTTATGGATCCTCAGATGGCATTTGATACAATTCTGCATAGAGGACTGTGAGAAAAATTGGAAAAGCTGGCTATAGACCTTAAATTACTTTGGCTGATTTATCAGTTGTACAAATCTACTTCAGCCCAGGTAATGCGTACCCAGGAAGGTCACCTTTCAAGAGCTTTCCCAATATGCAAAGGGGTTAGGCAAGGATACTTGTTGGCACCTATGTTGTTTTATATTTATCTGATACGGTGACATCTTTGAATAAAATAAATTCACATGCCCCTATGCTGTCAAAGTCCCCAGTATCTGTTCTCCTCTATGCTGATGGTGCTGTTTTCTGTGCCAGAACATCTGTGAGGCTGTGACACTAAGTAAAAGCCTTTGCTTTGTATGGTGGACAACAGGGACTTACTGTTAATTATGATAAGTCAAAAACACTGATTTTTTTTCTAAGTCACATACCCCAAAATTTACTTGGAAAATTGGATAACAAGATTTGAAGCAAGTAAATAAGTTTTGTTATTTGGGTATCTATTTCCAATAAAATCTGTCATGGAAAGTCATGAAGGGTCATGAAAATTATGGATTTTGCCGCTTCTTAAAGGGAGGGCAAACAAGGCTTTTTTTTTCTGAGGGAACGTGTTGGAACGGAGTTCCAGAACCTCTTCATAGAAGCAAAATTCTTCAAAAAAAATATTTACTAATTCTTGAGGAGCACCCATGTGTTTCTCCTTCATTTCCCTCTTGAAAGTTCCATTTTAAAAAAGCCTCGCAGTTGGTTATCTAATAAAGCTCATTGTTTGCATCACTGAACTGCCCTTCAGCGCTGTTGTTTAGCACCATTTTGGGTGACGATGCAGTTGGTGACCTAATTACACTCTTCGATTATCTGGGTGGCCCTAAAATGCTGTCTTGGAGCACACTGAAAACAGCTCAGCTAGCCATCCAGTTTGTTGGATGATGCAATTGGTTATCTAATAAAGACCATTGTAAAGACATTTATTATATTGCTATATTAATTATATTTATAATTAAAGGAGACCCAAAATCTTCCATGCTTCCCAAACAGTTTTGCTGGAGACCTCCCTGTATTGGAAAGGGAGGGGGCCAGGGTTTAGTCCATTAACCCTACCTGGCTTTGAGCCGCCATGCTGAGAAGCAGAGAGCACAAAACGAGCTGTGCTCTAGTCAAACGCCACAGTGGTGAGTAAGAAAAACACCATCGTGATATAGGATGCTCATTAGCTATGGTTTGTCATTTTCAGGCAAACCTCTACCCTCAAGAAATTGAGGTGAGGGTGGGAAACTGGAAAATGGCCCCTACAGCAATGCTCTAGGAATTTCCGCTTTTCTCTTTCCTGGAGAGTGTCAGCTGGAAGTGATATCACATTCCTCCAATCAAACTCCACCCCCCCCCCCCCCGGCATGGCCTTCAAAATCTTCCAACATTTGCTGATGAATTGCCTAGCAGGCTCACTAGCCAATCAGAATCCTTAGGCCATATTTGCACCATTCAGCATTCAGCAAGAACATTGGTGTTCTTCTAGGATGTGAGACAATGATTTTGCTTCCACCCTCTGTAGGCCAAATGCATGATGTAGCACCATGGAGGCAGCCAAAGAACTAGGGGGTGGTTCTCTTGTGTTTCATTCTCTTCTCCCCCTTGCAAGAGGAAAACCATGTTTTTGCAGAGTAGTTGGCAATGCTTCTGTCTCAAGAAGCAAAACTGTCACAGACATGCAGGCATACATGTCAATGCAAGAGAAGGATCATTTTTTTCAGAAGACAGAGTAACTTGGTAAGGGGAAGTGAAACCCTTTTGATACCTGCCATCATTCTTTGCTCTGCTGAGAGCTTTTGGTGACTAAAATATTGTTGGTACTTTATCCTGTGCATGCATACTTGGAACACACACACACAAACACACACACGATTTTTAATAGAATTTCAGGAAACTGTGTTTAGGATTGCAGCCTAAGTTATTTTTTTCTTTAAAATAATCTCTTTTTCTACCAATAAAGCAACACGTTATCTCAAATGAAATGTTCCTATAAAGATAAATGCATCTCATTTTAATGGATCTCTTCTCCAAATAATTTGTGGAGAACAATAGCAAAGGCAGATCTTACGTTCTCATTAAAAAGGTTTATGAACAAATGATAAAAGGCTTTGGCGTCCTATCCAGTGTGATCTTTTGCCTAATCTTCCAAAATATTAGCACCTCTCTCATACTACTTTTTACCTTTCTTTAATCGATTTAGATATTCAGAGATAGCCCTGCCCTTTCATGAGGGCAAGCTAGACAACTTTGGGTAAGGGCTGCACTACACTAGTCACTCCCCACGACTTCAGCTCCCAGATCTTATCCTATAGCAGGAAATCTCTAGCCCCATTCCCTGCTGCCACTTGAGATGGAAGGAAATCAGGGGGGCAATTCAGTGCCACATCAACATTACATCACTCCAGTGCAACCCTGGATGTGACGTCATTGCCTTGGGGCAATGCTCTAGGATTAATCCAGTACTCCATATAGCATTGCTTTGACAGAATAATGTCACTTCTGGTTCTGCCCCAACTCCTCCTCCCCTCCTTCTATGATTTCCTCAAGGGGGATTCACAGAATGAATTCCCTTTTGCACTTCTGAGGGGAGGGAGGTCTAATGCAGGGAAGCTCATGCTGGGATTGAGGTTGACAGTCTCCATGGCGCCACTGGACCTCTGTTTTATTTAGACACAAGTCCAAAGGCACCTTAAAAATGGATGGCATATAAGTCACTATACACTTTCATGCATTGCAACACATCCTTTTGTGTATGTTGCAGACAGCTGCAGCAGATTGACATGACCAGCCTTTTGCAGTTTCCATTATCTTCTGAATTGTGCACACAGCTGGCTACTGTTTGCAGCTCCCACTGGGAATGAGATGGGGGTGGTCTGAGAGGAGAGGCGGAGGATAGGTGGTCACTGGATCTCACACTCCCTCAAAGCACTGCTGGCATCTGATAAGCCATGCAGGTTGGTTGTGTGAGTGCACAGGGGTCTCAAGGTGGATAGGGTACAGGGATGCATCACAGAGGGATTCTGAAGAGGTGTCTCATGTACAATGATGTATGTCTGCGGTGGGCCATCAGCTGGACTGTCCTGTTCTCCATTTTGCAGTTTGTGAAGGGTATCCTGTGTTGTCACATGGGTTCTCTTTCCTAGCCAGAGGCCTCTTTTCACATTGCAGTTTTGATATGTCTTTCATTCCTGTCTTCTAGCACTCTGTACAGGGGAGTGACATTGAGAGGTAATGACCACATTGGCAGGCAGTGGTTGGCTGCATCTGTGTGTGCCACTCAAAGTGCTTTCACTGGATGCTGCAACCTTATTGGTCAATGTTGCATGGGTTGCTATGGATTTCAGTACACTCCCTGTGTGGTTTTTGCCTTGTAGAGAAGCACATGCTGTTTCTCCATGCACACATGGACTGTCCCTAGGACTCTCATCAGCAGCACTGCTATTACATCAGTGGTTGGTTGTCCCACCACAGCAGTCCTCAGGAACGGGCTGTTAGTTATCTAACTTCCTTTTTTTAAAAAAAGGACAATCTTATGCTTTGGTGCTAATTATTATATTTTCTTACACCAAAGAGAGAGAAACATACATGACTCTCTCCATCCTCTCTTTATACCTTTTAAGATAGTTAGGGTCTGAATGGTAGTCCATAATCACCCTGTGAGTATCATGGGTACTGTGAATGCAAACCTGAGTCTCCTAGTCCCAGTTTAACACTTTAACATCAAAATTACTCAACCATCCATATTTTGTTACAAACAAAAAATGCTGGGGTTGGAAACAGTTATAATTTTCTTGCTTAATTGTTTGCTTCCACTACAGATTTAAACATATCCATTTATCTTTTGTCTAGGGAAAAAATTGCCAGCATTTTACATCGCCGGAATTATATACTATGTGAAGAAAATCTCCAAGAATTTCTGCACCACTAAAGTACCTTGAAACAGCTGGTTCATTCAGAAGAGAGGACGCTAAGCCAGCACAGACTAATCTATACCAGGATAAAGGACAATGTTTGTCCAAGAAAATTAACTGTTTACTTTTTCTTCCAAGGGGCCATGCTTGGATATATGAAACCTGTAAAGTTGTTCTCTATTGCGAACATTTTGGCTCAAGCACCTGCCAAGTTTAACAAAAACTCTGTGGACTGCCACATAATTTGAAAGGTTGTCATGGGAACTGAGGTGGGGGTGGTCTCTAGTGGCTGATGTTCAAATAAGATGGTAATGAATTTGAACAAGACAATATTAGACTGCACTGAAGAGTTGTTATCCCCAAAATATTTAAACCTTTAGTGAGGGTAGAACTATAATACAGTAGATGTAGATGTGTCACTGTGTGCTTGTCTGTCCTCTTCCAGGGTACAGGGGGATGGAATACCTTTAAATAAACTAATTAAGCCCAAATATGGTTGCTCTGTGTTTTTATTTGGGAATGGTGATGGGGGTAATACTGACACACAGATCCTCTACAAAGATGGTGGTGTTTTCTCTGACACTAGCTCATGAAGACAGAGTACGGTTGCAGGTACTGCTATACTTGAAGTGGAAAGATCTGGATTCAAACCCTGAGTGGACATCCAGATCAAGGGGTGGCATTAAGGTTCTTACTATCTCTCAGCCTACCTAAATTTGAAGGATATTCTGAGAATAAAATGAGATCACAATATGTATACTGTCCTGACTACACTTTTAGAAGCTTAGAAGTACTGTGTAAACAGATAAAGAACAGTGAAAGGATAATTCTTCACAGAGCCAGAGAGCCTTGTGTGACAGGCTGTTCCATGAGATCTCATTGGATAGCATCAGCTGAGCAGAGAAAGACTTCTGAACTGGGTGCTGAGGAGAATTGAGTCTGATTTCAGCCCTAGCTGAGAAGAGTCGAGTATTGACAGTTTTGGAATTCAGCCGTAGCTGAGAGCAGTTCTACACATACAGAATACTGGGGGGAAGTTGGCAAGGAGGTTCGGGAAATTAAGTGAAGACTCTCATCCAGGCCAAAGAAAGGGGATAGATCTATTAGTGAGAGGAGAATTTCTCTACCAAGTCAAACAGGAAGTTAGCTATGAGTATGGGTATGTAAAACAAACAAACAAAAATATCAGATTTGGGGCTTACAAATTCATAGTGGGAGGCAAATATCACCTAATAGCAGATTCAGGAGCCAAATCTGATTCAGGAGATATTCAGCTATTCCCGAATATATGGCCACATTATACCCTATAGACCATTGATGTCAATGCCAAAACAGGGTAAATTGAAATTAAAATAGGATAAATTCCACCATTGTTCCCTATGGGCCATTGAAGTAATAGCAAAACATAGGGTAATGTATGGGCTGTGGGGAGGAGGGGGTTTGAGGAACAGGAGAAGAGGGCAGAGTTAATAGAAGAGAGAATAGTCCAGTCTGTTTCTGAAATGATGTTGCAGTAAAATAGGTTGCTCAGCTTTGTGAATCTTGACTTCAGATTTGTGTCCATTCATTTTTCAATATACCCAGGCCACAAGGGCACTGGGTTCAGCTGCTGGGCAGTAGTTGGTAGGGTTGTGCTACTGGACCGGTCACTATTAAGTTGGCATAGGGCTCTGCTGCTTAGTACCAGTGCATTCAATGCGCTGTTTCTGTGCTGTAATCCTTGCAGAAAGCACCCTAGGTTTGTAATTCAGAGAGATATTTCAACTAAGGTCCTGTGTATGGCACTGGCACTGCAACAGTGGCACTTGTTCTGCTGGGCACATAGCACTGTTATGCTCCTTTCAAGCAAGCATCCTCACCACAGTTCTAGGACAGGATCCCCAATTCCTTAGCAACTGGGCTGTGAGTTGTATAATTATATATTATATATATAATTATATATTACAATGTAATAGAGATAAAGTGCACAATCAGTGGTGGGATTCAGCCGGTTTGCACTGGTTCTGCAGAACCGATACCTAATGTGCTATCAGTTCGGCGGAACCGGTTGTTGGCCAGGCGCCTGCTTTTAATTTTTATCCACGAAGGAGCCTCCAGCAGCCCGCCGCATCGCAGCGTGGCTGCCGGGGAGATTTTCCCCCCTCCGGAGGAGAGAGCGGCCAATTTAGCGCGCTTTTGGCACGTTTGCAGGGGGCGGGGCTTCTGTGTGCCTTCAGAAGCCTCCGCTCTATGTTAAAAGTGGCGTGCCGCGTGCATCGCCTTTGCCGTCCTCAGGAGCGCTTTTGGCGCGTTTGCAGGGGGCGGGGCTTCTGTGTACCTTCAGAAGCCTCCGCTCTGTGTTAAAAGCGGCGTGCCGCGTGCATCGCCTTCGCCATCCTCAGGAGTGCTTTTGGCGCATTTGCAGGGGGTGGGGCTTCTGTGTGCCTTCAGAAGCCTCCGCTCTGTGTTAAAAGCGGCGTGCCGCGTGCATCGCCTTCGCCGTCCTCAGGACTCAGGAGCCCTCCTCTGCAGCTGATTTCCAGCACTCAAGATTTGTGGGCAACGCATGCAGGGAGACCGAGGCTTCGCTCAGCTGCCGCGGCTTGGAGGACTTTCCCTTCAGAAGGTTCCTTTTGGTTTTTTTTTTTAGCTTGTTATATTTTCTTTAAAATGGTAGTTAATATTAATTATTTTTTCTATATCACCCTGGGAAGTGCCAGTATATTATGAACACGAATCTACAAGCCTCGCATGGAGCCCTTCAGTGAGAAATGAGCCTCTGAATGTGTATCTACAGGCTTATAGTACCAGTTTTATAAAACTGTACCAGCAGCCTGCTTCTCTCCCCTCCCGTCCCCTCAGGTAAAAGGAGAGAAGAGGGGGGAGGCAGGCCAGGACTCGGACTTGGGGTTGCTAAAGCGGCGGCAGCAGCGCACAGCAGCCTGCTCCTCTCCCCTCCCGTCCCCTCAGGTAAAAGCAGAGAAGAGGGTGGAGGCAGGCCAGGACTCAGACTTGCTAAAGCGGCGGCAGCAGCGCACAGCGGCCTGCTCCTCTCCCCTCCCGTCCCCTCAGGTAAAAGCAGAGAAGAGGGGGGAGGCAGGCCAGGACTCGGACTTGGGGTTGCTAAGGCGGCGGCAGCAGCGCACAGCAGCCTGCTCCTCTCCCCTCCCGTCCCCTCAGGTAAAATCGGAGAAGAGGGTGGACTCGGCTGACTCACTTTTGTGCATTGGCCCTGAAAGATGACCGAGGGGTATGATGCTAAAGATATTTGCATGTGCGCCTGGAGCACACAAGGAGCAAGGGCCAGATATCCCATGGATTGTGAATACCTAGTTAGTGCCTTTCCTTTTGTTTATTTTCCTCAGTGCACCTGGATTTACCTTGTAGTTAGGGTTGCCAATCCCCAGGTGGGGGCAGGGGATCCCCTGGTTTGGAGGCCCTCCCCTGCTTCAGGGTCGTCAGAAAGCGGGGGGAGGGGAGGGAAATGTCTGCTGGGAACTCTGTTATTCCCTATGGAGATTTATCCCCATAGAAAATCATAGAGAATTGATCTGCGGGTATCTGGGGCTCTGGGGGGGCTGTTTTTTGGGGTAGAGGCACCAATTTTTCAGTATAGCATCTAGTGCCTCTCCCCAAAATACCCTCCCAGTTTCACAAAGATTGGACCAGGGGGTCCAATTCTATGAGCCCCAAAAGAAGGTGCCCTTATCCTTCATTATTTCCTATGAAAGGAAGGCATTGAAAAGGTGTGCCGTCCCTTTAAATGTGAGGGCCAGAACTCCCTTTGGAGTTCAATTATGCTTGTCACAGCCTTGATCTTGGCTCCACCCCTAATGTCTCCTGGCTCCACCCGGTATATCTTTTGGTATAGTTAAAATGGTCATTAGGACATAGAACCTGTTGTTAATTTATTTGAATCCCACCACTGTGCACAATTGTATCATCCTGAAACCATCCCACCCCCACCGCCCGGTCCATGGAAAAATTGTCTTCCACTAAGCTGCTCCCTGGTGCCAAGAAGGTTGGGAACCTCTGCTCTAGGAGAATCTGACTGCTGCCTATGTTTGCAAGTTTTTCCCATCATAGGAAACAATGAGAAAGGGGGGGCAACCACTTTGGGGTCCCATAGAATGGGAACCCCTAGTCCAATTTTTTTTGGAACTTGAGGGTTCCTTGGGGGACAGGCTCCTGCAGCTACACAGCATATTTGAAGTCTCTTCCTCAACCCACCTCCTCCCCAGTGTCAATTTTCCCATCATGGGGAAATTGACAACTTTCCCCCGTACCATAGGAAAGCATGGGAAATGGGGGCACCATTTTGGAACTTGGGGTTTTGTGGGAGAGAAGCTCCTGAAGCTGCCCTACAAATCTGGGACCTCTCCCTCAAACCCCCTCCTCCACAGACTCCATACATTACCCTGTGTTTTGCAATTACTTCAAAGGCCCATAGGGGACAATGGTGGAATGGGGGCATCCCCTTTGGGTGCCCCTAGAATTGGACCCCCTGGTCCAATCTTTTTCAGATTTGGGGGTTCTGTGGGAGAGAGGCTCCTGCAGTATCTAACTCAAACCCTTTCCCCCACCCATCATTCAATTTATCCTATTTTGCTATTGATTTAAATGGCCCATTGGGTATAATAGGGCCAAATAGCTGCCAAATTTCGGCGGTTATTCGGGACTGCTGTATTCAGCAGCTGAATCAGATCAGAGAATCTGATTCAGCTGTATACAGCTTTAATGCAGCTGAATTTGCTATTTTTGGAGGTTGAACCAAGTGCACACCTCTAGTGCAGAGATCCCTGGTCTGGTGTGGTTAGAAGCTGCCTCTAGAGACCTTAAGAGTCAGATAAAAACTCGACAAGTACTGGTGTTTCAAAAGAAGGGGTTTGGGTATTGGAAAGAGTGCACCATCCTTCTGGAAGCCCAAAGAGCCAGAATTCATAGAAAGAGTACTAGAGCAGGAGTGGCCAACAGTAGCTCTCCAGATGTTTTTTGCCTACAACTCCCATCAGCCCCAGCCAGCATGGCCAATGGCTGGGGTTGATGGGAGATGTAGGCAAAAAAAATCTGTAGAGCTACCGTTGGCCACCCCTGTACTAGAGTATTTGAGAAAAACACTGGAACAAAAGCCTCTCAACATAAATATTTAAAAAATAACTTAAGAAACTCTCATTAGCCTGAGACATAAGAACTGAAGTCTGTGCATGTGCTGGTTTTACCTCAGAGTTATCTACTTTGAGTTACCGCAGAAATTTCAACCCCTACTTTCAGCTGAACATTCCCCTCTATTGAATAAAATATTTTGTTAATTTTGAATTTCAAAACATCTCAAGTGCCACTTTCAGTAGTTTAAGTTAAAGAACAATCCTGACCTTTCCTTCAGGTTCCTGAGCTGAGCCAGCATAAATATATTGAGACAGAGTGGGACAGCCAGAATTCTTCAGGAAAGAAGAAAATAGACTGCCAGGCCTGCTCAGTCAGAAAGGCAAATAGAAATGGAGAGAAAATGTTGTCTCTGAGGGAGGGAAGTGGATGAGTCCATCATATGGAAGAAAAGTAGGACACAGATGTGATAAACAAATCAAATGAACCCACCATTTGTCAAGTTTCATGGAGTGCAAAAGCAGAGAGAACAGTTCTAAACTAACCATATATTTCTGACTTTGCTATACCTACTGATAGAAAAGTTTCCATTTTCCTCTTGGATCTTGGTCAGATTGTCTGGGTCTCTCCAGAGCATTAGAAAACAAATGGCTAGGTGATCAATTTGATTCCTGTTCAAAACAGGAAGCATATCCACTACTCTTTCATTTCCTCCAAGCCAGACCAAATGCTTGAAACTCTTCCGATCCAGTAGGCTTCACCTGACAGCACCATCTGTTGGGAGAAACAGATTCCCAACTGAATTGTTTCCTCTCCTTTTTCCACATATGCAAAATACCTGATTTACTTACACCATTTACAGTAGAAGGTTGAGCAGGTTCCTTCTACACTTAACAGTTTCTTCTACTCATTGCCAGCTGTCTGTTCAGTTTGACTGGCCTCTTGACTCTGAACATTTGAATCAGCACATCTGACTGTAAAACCACAATTCATGTTTTGTCACAGTCCACTGGCACAGAAGTCTAGATATTGCATCCTAAGCACCTTGTTGCTGGTGCTGCAGGTCATAGGATTAGGCCAGTTGGGTCTACACATTTTTCATGACAAAATGACAGTATAGTTAATGAAGTTTTGATTCAATTTTTTAAAACCGTTGACTGCATTTGGGGATTTCTATAAATCACTATAAACAAGTTTTGAAACTGGCTGAGCCAGAATTATTCACAGGGTTGGAGGAGAGTACCAAAAGGGAGGGCTTTGTTTGACCTATGCAGAGGCAGTACCAGGAAATATGGAATCCCTGTAAGAATGAGCTGCAGCAAGGATGGGGTTTTGTTGGGGGGTTGCGGGGTGACATGATAGAGGTTTACAAGATAATGCATGGGATGGAGAAAGTAGAGAAAGAAGTACTTTTCTCCCTTTCTCACAATACAAGAACTCGTGGGCATTCGATGAAATTGCTGAGCAGACAGGTTAAAACGGATAAAAGGAAGTACTTCTTCACCCAAAGGGTGATTAACATGTGGAATTCACTGCCACAGGAGGTGGTGGCGGCCACAAGTATAGCCACCTTCAAGAAGGGTTTAGATAAAAATATGGAGCACAGGTCCATCAGTGGCTATTAGCCACAGTGTATGTGTGTATATAAAATTTTTTGCCACTGTGTGACACAGAGTGTTGGACTTGATGGGCCATTGGCCTGATCCAACATGGCTTCTCTTATGTTCTTATGTTGCATGTAAAACTATCATCCACCCAAAGTAACTATTATATTTGCTCACCCCCAAAGATCCTCTGACTTGACTTACAGAGGCCTGGATAAAATCATTCAGTTTTATAACCAAGCAGAGGTCCCTGAACTAGCAGGAATTTCCTCTCAAATGAAAATAGCCCACCTGCTAGAATGGTCCAGGAGGCAGATTTATTAAAAGCCTGTTTTCTAAAACAGAGGTCCCCAAAATTTTTAAGCCTGAAGACATATTTGAAATTCTGAGACAGTGTGTTGAGTGCAGCCACAAAAGAGCTACCACAGGAGATGGAGCTAGCCATACAATGGCTGCCACAGTTTACCTTCCACCATATAATGAAGTTGTGGTGGCGGCTGTTACCAGAACTTTTTAAATGCTACATATCCAATCAAATCACTAATGGCCAATCAGAAGTCTTGATGGGCAAAACCCCCACCTGGCCCTTCCCACTTTCAAAAAACATGTGATGGGCACCAGAAAAGGTGTCAGTGGTTACCATGGTGGTTACTAGGGATGGGCACAAACTGGCTGATGAACTAAAGTTCACAAACTTGGGCCTGTTTGGCCACACCAGACTTCCACAAATTTTGGCACAATTTGTAGTGGCTTGGGATGGTTTGTGAAGAGCAAAGTTGGGGGTGAGTGGTTAGAAGCTCTCTACCATATTGCTGATTGGTTGAAATGGCTTGGAGCCATTTAAACCACTGCTTTCTACTCACTATCTGAGGGGAGCAGAAAACAGGGTTTTAAATAGAAGATGTGAAGCACCTTCCTGGGGGCATTTCACCCCCACCTTTCTGCTAGCTGCACCTTGCCATGGCCAGCAGAAACAAAGGGGGGAAACTTTCCCAGGGGCATTTTACCCCCACCTTTCTGCTGGCAGTGGGCAGCAAACAGGAGTGGGTGAAGTGCCCCAGGAACCTTCTGATGGCTGTGGCTTGCTGTGACTAGTAGAAAAGACAGAGTGAAGTATCTTCTTGGGGACATTTCACACACACCTGGGAGGCACTTCACATCCATATTTATAGCTACTTTAAATCCTATAATAGGGGCATTGTAGGTTCCATAGCAGGTTGGTGGATCTAGTCCCGAACCTCTAGCTACCACTGTAATCACTGGATTTCTCCATCCCTCCTCAGACTTTCTTCCATCACTGGATCTATCAGCAGTTAGTTTTGTACCCAAGCCCGCCTCCTCAGTTTTGCCAGTGTCTTGCTTCTTGAACCTTCACCCTTTTTGCTGAATCACTGAGTCTTTCCTTTGAATTCTCCTCATTACTTGGTTTTGGCTGTAATTCGCCACCCCCTTCACCACAGAACCTGCTACCTTAGATCACAGCCCAATGTACCCTTCTCCAGGATAAGGCAATGTAAGTTTTTCTTTTCACTCTTTAATCCCCCTTAGATTCCCTATTCACCTCAACCAGGCTACAAAAAGGGGCAGCATGGCTAGGACCATATTACTGTATGCTGTGCTGATTCATATTTTTGCTTTCCCTCACATTCTATCTTTCTAGCCTTGTACCTTGTTAGGGTAATAAAGATTATTTCTTTTCAAAGCTTTCTCTCTCTCTCTCTCTCTTCCTCCTCCTTCTTTCAATGGAGTGCTGTGCCAGTTTGGGATCCAGGTATACTATAGACTGTTCAACTCCAAAATAATTACACCAGTGACAGGGCCTGTCCTTACACACATAGAAGATAATTTGCATGTTAAGGGCCTGACATGGTTTGATTTGGGTTACATACTGGTCAAGTTTACCCTTTTCTTTCTTAAACAAGCAGAAAAGCTTGAACTCAGAATTTAATTTTAACCTACATTAGATGGAACTTTTAAGTCAATTTTTCAGCATTTTCATCAAAAAAATTAGTTCAAGAGAGTACCAAGGAATGAGCTCATCAGAACATAAGAACTCTGCTGGATTAGACCAGGGTTCCATCTAAGCCAACATTATGTTTTAGCAGCTTGCAAAATGTCTTTGGAAGTCTATTTTTATCTATTATTCATTTTACTCTGCCTTCCTCCATAGTAAAGATCCAAAATGATTTACATCAATCTCCTTTCTCTATTTTATATTCACAACAACCCTGTGAGGTAGATTAGGCTGGCCCAAGGTCACCTAGCAAGAATTCATAGGAGAGTGGGGATTTGGATTGCAACCTGGTAAGGTTCTCCCAAAACCAACTCCAATACTCTAACCACACTGTACTGGCTCTGAAGGTACTCAGTGAGACAATGTTCATGCTTCCCCAGACAGATAAGGACATAAATATGATGCCTCCTTATATCATATCAGGCCACTGGTCTGTCATCAATATTGTCACTGTAACTGCCAATAGTTTTCTGGGGTTTGTGGCAGAAAAAAATATGTCTTACACTACAGCATTTGCTTCTAACCGTGCATTCCTAAACAGAGTTAAATCTTTCTAAAAGCATTCACTTCAGTGGATTTAGGAAGGTATAAGTATATTTAGAAGAAACCCTGTGGCGCAGAGTGGTAAGCTGCAGAACTGCAGTCTAACTTCTTCTCATGACCTGAGTTTGATCCCTGTAGAAGCTGGGTTCAGGTAGCCGGCTCAAGGTTGACTCAGCCTTCCATCCTTCCGAGGTCGGAAAAATGAGTTCCCAGCTTGCTGGGCGTAAAGTGTAGATGACTGAGGAAGGCAATGGCAAACCACCCAGTAAAAAAGTCTGTCATGAAATCGTTGTGATGTGATGTCACTCCAGAGTCAGAAATGACTAGTGCTTGCACAGGAGACTACCTTTACCTTTAAGTATATTTTGGATTTCACTGTAAATTTTTGAAGTTTTCCATTTTGATAAATAGATGTGTCTTTAATAACATAAACAGACAAATATTATGCCATTTTACTATACTCAGCCCATTTCTGCTCAGATTATGATACCAAAAAAAAACCACAACCAAACAAAAAAAGCAGCAGTGCCAGAGTCTCTTAGTAAAACATTAATCTTGGATCACAGGTTTATTGTATGGATTTTGCAACACAGCCCATATTACAAACATTGTCTGGGAAACATTTACAAGAATAAATAAGATGGACTTGCAGTTATTAAAAAAAGATTACACTTCACTGTAATGTACAGTCAAAAAATATATCTGATATTCATTGACTTGACATTATTTATCTTCCCTTCTTGTAAACTAGGAAAAGAAAAACTCTGAATGCACAGTGCTGACTTTTCAGTATTTATGGTTTTTTCTGTTTTTTTTTAAATACGTGCTTTATCTATCAAACATCCAAACTGTACAAGTGAGCTTAATTAGTAACCTTAGGCATCCAGGGAATACTGCAAAAGAAAAGAAATTTAGCTCTCATGCAACAACCCCTCCAAGCTAGCAAAATTGTTGGATGAAAGGAGCTAAAACAGGAGTCTATCAGCTAGCTTGGGATGTCAACACAATTCCCCCCCCTCTCCCTGGTGTGCAGGCAGAAAGTAACAAAAATGTTGGCAAAATACCTCCTTGGAAGCCAGTAGATCTTGATTTTTAAAAGATAATGGGAGGGGGGAGAGGAAATCAGTAGGGGAAGATTTGTGCAATGCTTGTACTTCTCTACTCATTTGCCTTTGCAGTCTGTGTGGGATGCCTTTGTAATTGCTATTTTTTTTTAAAAAAAAAATGTATGAATGAAACCTGATTCACAAGACTATTTTTTACTTGGGCAAAGTCACTAAAATGTGACCTTCTCCTGCTAAGCCACTGTACTGAAGTAGTCTTATGAATGCACGATCATAAAGTAACTGCCTAGGAAACAGAGGGCGGGGGGTTCCAGGACATAGCAAGTTGTGATGTTACTTTAAATAGGGCAACATTTACAGAATGGCTGTTAACAGTTCTCATATTTTCAAAAAAGAAATGACTATGTGAACTGGGTCTACATGTGATTTTGTTTTTAAATAAATATTGAGATAAGGGGCAATTAGTTCTCATCTGTGTATGCCAGTGATTAAATACATTTATGCTAGTCATAGCTATTTGCTTTTGTGGTAACTGACAAAAGCTTGCAGACATGCAGCAAATCATGTGATGAACTAGCTCTCCATTTTGGAACTAGAAACTGAGCTTGTTTCCTGAAGATCTGCACAGACAAAACACACTAAATGAGCCTTTTTTTACACCAAACCTCAGAATTTGACCCAGCCCTCTGTATAACAATAACAAGTACAAGGACATCTATGGCTTACTTTCATTTTCTCCTTAATACAGCACAGCATGAAAAGTTAAAAGTTAAACTGTTGAAATGATCAGTGAATGAAACTCCACCCTGGCTTCATCCCTTCCCCCAAATGTTGACACTTCATCCCCCCCCCCCCTTTCTTTCAAGCATTTGTTCTGCAATGAAGCCTATAAGCATCAGCCTTTTATCATACATTTCTTCATTACCAAGCTAGAGTTGTTCTGGTGGCCAAGACAGGGGCAGGAATTTATGAGACAGTCACCTTTGTTGAAAAAGTACGAGAAAAATGATCTTTTTTGAAAAGGGCAATCTGGTTGCCAGTAGTGCAGAGATTTTAGAGATTTACTGTTATCATGTTTATGTTAGGCCAGCCGCTCTCTGCAGCTGCTGCCTTGTTCTCTCTGAATGAACTGCTTTTTGAAATCATCTCAAGTTGTTATGTGAGGAACTCCCTCATGAAAGTATAAGGTGCTGAGATATTTGTGTTGAGTCTACATGAACAACATTTCTTGGGCTGTGTGTGAAAAATCTTCATTTTCTCTTTGAGGCATTTTCTCTCCTCCCACCCACCCTCCAACTACATTGTGATAGAAATTTAGATGTTAACATTTGCAGTTCTGTTCTTGACATCAGAAAGGTGACTAACAGCTTTACTTAATTAGTTTCAATGCCATATAATTTTGACTTTGAAAGTGTCTGGCATTTGAGAGAATCCTCTTAAAAATTCACTCAAGAAGGAGGATGAACTAAAGTCTTAGTTCTTCATCAAGGCTTTCCTATTAGTATCCACACAGAGTATGTCCCCCACCACCACCATCTTGCTTGATCTTTCATTTCATTCAGTCACTTTTATATAGAAGGGGTGAGGAAGGCTGGAAAATGTCAAACATTTCTTTGATTTTAAACTAATGTTTTAACAACATTGAATTAATTCTTCTTTCAAAAGCACTGCTCAATGGGTGTTGTTGCTTTGAATGGATGAAGGGATTCTATTGAACCATAGTTGCATGGGAAATGCAGAAGTCAGAATATAAGCTGCAAATTAAATTCCTTTCGTGTATTTGAGAGTTATTTAGCCATAAGAGAGGCTGCATAGTTGCCTTATCCACAAGGAACGGTGATTCCATTTATATTTTTAATATTCTACTTCAGTTTTAGGGTTGCCAGGTCTTCTACTATAGCAGAAAATCCTGGCATTTTTGCCCACTTCTGGTTATTTTTTTTAACACCAAAAATGATATCATCATGCCAGCATGACACCGGCACTGTACTCCCCACCCCCAGGGGTTGCCAGTGGGCTACAGTGATAAGTTTAGATATTGTTGTTACTCCTAAAACTTTCAATCCAGAGAAAGTAAAAGCTGCAATCTCATCACACATCTATTAAATCTCACCCTTCAAATCCAGTAGCACCTTTAAGACCAACACAGTTTTATTTGACGTATAAGCTTTTGTGTGTGTGCACACTTCTTCAGATACACTGAAATGGAAGTTATCAACCGTTACGTATAGGTAAAGGGTGAGCAGCAAATTAGCATACAATGTAGTGAAGATGATTAACAGATGCAAGAACCAAAAGAAATAACAAGCTTAGCTTATATGGTCATCATTTGTATGGGTTTAATACCAGGGGAAAACATAGTGAAGCAAATAAATATATCAAAATTAGAGATTGATGCATAAATGTATTCTTATTAATGTGGAATGTAAAGAGTAATTAATTGAGACCCTCTTGTTATCTGTCTCCTCTCAAGCATGGAGGCAATTAACAGCAGAGAAAGACAAAGACCAACCTGAAAATCAAGTCAGCTACTAGGAAAAAATTTAAATATTTATTACACATGTATTACACCTTGAATAAAACCTTGTTGGTCTTAAAGGTGCCACTGGACTGGAATTTTATCCTGTTGCTTCAGATCAACATGGCTATCCACCTGAATAAATCTCATCCTGTCTTTCAAAAAATGCACACACCTGGGATTGTGTTGCAGTAGTATGATAGTTCTTAACAAAAGGGCCAGTTCTAGTAAAAGGGAGCGA
This sequence comes from Heteronotia binoei, assembly GCF_032191835.1. NCBI lineage: Eukaryota > Metazoa > Chordata > Lepidosauria > Squamata > Gekkonidae > Heteronotia > Heteronotia binoei. The sequence continues at coordinate 49,573,753 of NC_083224.1, read as the reverse complement.
TGGTACTGGACAATGCTCAGCACAAGCAAAGCCTGAACTTGAGTGGAGTTTAGGCTACTAGAATGATATTAAGAGCAGAAATACTGAAATTTTCTATTACAAGTGCCCCCCCCCATTTCCAAGAGTTGAATGTAGTCTCTCTCTCTCTCTGCTCTATCAGGCCCAATTTTCCTCCTTCCTAATGGCCCTATTCCACATGGCTTTTGTTCATATACATCCCATGAAACATTCCAAAGACTTTTCAGATGGTCAGAGGAGACTTTTTCTTTTTATCTGTGGAAAACCTGCTGGATGCTGGTTGGTACAATCATATTTTATGTTATGGTATAAATCTCAATCTGTCTCTCTAAAACAAGCACACACCTGGAATAATTTTGCAGTAAGACTATGGCTGGATTCAGTTATCCAGTTTTCCTGAACAGCTTGATTATTTTGGCATTTGTTGGCAAAAATTCAATGAAACCTGGCTGTGTGAACAGATCCAATATAATGTACTATAATGCTACCAGTTTCAGTACACTTCTTTTTCTAGCTTGTTCAAAACTATTGTACTTGAACTTTAACTCCTGCAGTAGTCTTGATAAAGTTATTAACTCCTAGTCTCAATTGCCTTATTGGAGGTGGGGTGGAGAAACCACAGTGACTATCCTGTAAGGTTAGTTAATGAGATAAGGGTTGTAAATAAAGTAGCATTAATTTTAAATTATTATACACATTAAACCAGGGGTGTCAAACATGCAGTTTGGGGGCCGAATCAGGCCCCCAGAGGGCTCCTATCAGGCCCCTGAGCAACTGGCTGTCATCTGCTTCCTTCCCCCTCTCTCGTGCTTCCTTCTGCATAACATCTTGCTTTGCCAAGCTCTCTCAGTTGCACAGCAGAACTACTGAGCCAAGCCTCTCTTCCTTCTATTGACTGAGGTTCCTCCCCCCCCCCCACCACCTGCATCCCTGGGGAAGGAAGGAAAGAGCCAGAACTTCCTTTTCCCAGTTCCCTGGATCCCATGGGAGAAATACAAAGAAAGCACCTTTAAAACCAATAAGTGCTAACATTTTAAACATGTTTTAAGTTTTTTTTAAACATGTGTTTGTGTTCTTTATAAAATTTATATCTCTGCTACCTAATCTTAAAAATGTACACACATGGCCCGGCCTGACATGGCTCGGCCCAACCAGACATGACCTGGCCCAACAAGGGCTCTTTTACGTCAGATCTGGCTTTCATACCAAATGAGTTTGACACCCCTGCACTAAATAGTTACAGGCTGGGCTGCTTGCCACTAAAACTTGTGCAAGACCTGAGTTTTATCTAGAGCTGACTCTTTGATGATAAGCTTGTAGCTTGCAGGTTTTAAAAAAGAAAAAACACCACGTTAACATTTGGGACTAGGCTCTTCTGGTACAAAGTTTGCAGAAGAACCAAATAAGTAGATTTAAAAAAAAATCAGCTTAAGATAACATTCATCTGTTGTCTCACATCATAAATTTGTCTATTTCGCTTTAGAAATTCACAACACGTTTGCGTTTAAACATAACTTCCACATAGTGTATCTGTTCCAGAACAATTGACCACAAAGAGCCTTCCCAAGGACCTGCATCGGTCATTCAAATAAAATATAGTTGCTGAACAAAATTTTGCTATGTGAATGCTTCTGTTGATCAAATAAACACATGACTTTTTATAGATGTGTGGGCCCTAAGTAGCCATTCAGATAATATTTGTGGCTGGATTGGATGCAGTAATTGTAAGGTAGATATGTAGACATATAGTGCTTTATAGAGCATTTTGCAATGTTGTGTGGGAATCTAAAATTCAGATACACAGTTTTTCAAAGATGGGAATTCACATTTAAAATAAAAGTTGGGAATCAGTGGATATGACATGTAGTTCCAAGAGATAACAATGGCAAACATGAAATTATGAATTTATACAAGACATACAAGATTCTTAAGCAAAATTTCCTAAAATATAGAACGTTCAGTTTTATGCCTTAGAAGACAATCTTAAAGCTCCTAATAATGATAAATGAGATGGGCTAATGAAAATATATATATATTTGTGTGTGTGTGTCAGCATAGGACTGGACTGTAGGCTGGAGAGAATTCCTGAACTCTGGTGGAAAGAGCCTTGTGCAGCCCCTGTAGAGGGTTCCTTCCCTTGCCCCTACAGATGGCTAGGAGAATGCTATGGGCCCCCAAGAACCAACTATCCAAGCAGCCAGAGTGACACCACAACAGACACCCTGGTGTGAGGTAACACAGGGCAATCTCAGTGCTGGATTAAACCCTGTGGAGGCCCCTAAGCAGTCAAAATCTCGGGGTCCCTTCACAATTTTTCCAAGAATCAGAGCACCCGCCCTGCCGCCTGCTGCCCTTGCTGCAGCCACCTTCTCAAAAGTCCCTTTGACAAAGCTGCAAGGAAGAGGCAGAGAGAGGCAAACTTGGTGATGATTCCAGCAGCAGCTGCATCAGGCAAGTTGGACAAAGAGTGGCTCAGTTGCTGACTGTGTGTGCAGGCTGGAGGGCTTCGAGCAGGGGGGGGGGGGAATGTGGGGTAAGCTGGCCCAGGGCCTCTAAAAGCATGGGGGCTCCTAGACCAGTGCCTACTTGTTCTAATTGTTAAGCCAGCTCTGCAACCTGAAGATGGAATGAGTCTCAAGGATAAGATGTTACTTCTGTGGATAAAAGGAACTGAACCATTCTGGGGTTGTTTTTAGCTATTCATCACTCAAAGGGAGGAGTATTGGCACCTAAATGGTCACATGCCAAATGATGAAGCCATACTGTCTGAGGTCACAAGGAACAATACTGTCAGAGACATACTCTGGCTGTTCAGCATTACCAGAAAGTCATTCTGGATTCTTTCCAAACACGGTAAAAATATATCAGAAGTCTTTACCTCTTCAATGAAATCAGAAATCTGGCTCACCTTCAGAGGTCCTTTTCCACAGGGATGACTGGCTGTTAGCTAAACACTTTTCGACCCCAGAATAGGTGATCTTGTTTATTTACAATGAGTACATGAGCAAGTCAGGATTGTTGTGGGGGAGGGGGAGAAATGCACCCCCTAATACTATATACCTTTGTATAAAAGTGCTATGATTTCAGTGGGGCTTACTCTCCAGTAAGTGTGCACAGAACTACAGCTGTTATTGCCTCTGGAAAAAGAATTTAGTAATGCTTCAAAAGCCTAAAAAAGCTGACCAGAAATCACCTTCTTTGAATGCATGGGGTGTGTGTGTGTGGGGGGGGGGGCAGCATTACATAAGCAGTCCTAATTGCTGACATTTACATGGTCATTTGAAGGTCATAACAAAATTCACATATATACAACTCTGAGTGATTTGCAGTGAATGCCAGTTTAAGTCCCAATGAGGTCTTTGGACTGTCATAAGCATAAAGAGCATTCCTCCAATACGTGTAGTGTGAAAATGGCCTAGTAAAGCAAAATACAAGTGTATGCATCCTGGCATGTTGTCCACTTTCAGCTCTTTGAAGATCTATTGTCAGCCCCCAAATTTAGAGACACAATCATTTGATGGCGTCATGTTACTTTTTTATTGATGCTGAGTACTGCATTGTTTTAATGTTGTTGAATTAAGCTGTTTTATAGCTTCTGTTTAATACAAGATGTTAACTGTATTTTTTTTAAAAAAAAACTTTTAAAAGATTTAGCAATGTGTATAAAATATCTGGAGCTGTCGAAGATGTGGGATAAAAATATTTGAAATTGATGATAAACAAATCTGCTTGGAGCAATCTGGAACAGGATCCATGGCAAAAATGTTTGTTAAGAATACTCTTCTCCCCCAAAAAAGTTTGCTTCATACTCTCATATATCTTCAAAAACAACCAAGTTCAAATCTAAATTTTTATTTTGTCATTCAACTCGCAGGCTGATAGGATGGATCCTACCTGTATTTTATCACTCAACTGAGCAAAATTTGTTAGTTTGTGCACTTATTTATTGAAATATTTATACCCTGTACTTCCTTTTGGTGCAAGTTCGAAGCCTTCCTCCAATCTAAGGATACCTCTTCCAGTTTAAATGGTTCTTCTGTTGAAGGAAGAACCACAAGCGAGAGGAAGCCTTCTTAGGTGGAGGAAGGCTACTATGAGGATAGTTGGATCCACCCCATCGTAATTTCACTTCTGCCACTCTTCTTCTGTCTTTTGCCAGCTTCCCAATTCCTCTTCTCTGACACTTTTCTTGCATACTCCCTATGGAACCTCTATACTCAAGTTGATGGGCTGATGCAATGGTTCAGTATATCTAAGCCTTGCAACACTCAGCCAAGACAACTTCCCATTTAGCATGTATAGCAACATGACCAAATCAGTCAACATAGGGAAAGGACATACAGAACTCAAACAGCATAGCATCTGTTGTCAGGTACTATTTGGCTCTGGTGCTGTGCCAAACTGTGAGCATAGGAAATTCCCTGGAGAACATATCCTTTACTTTCCTTTTAGGTTTCCTTTCTTCATTTCATCATTAGTTATTCAGATATCTTACACCAGCAGTGATGCAAAATTCATCATGCTCCAGCATAGAACAGGTCTATATCAAAATAGCCATTAGTTGGCTTCAACCAGATTATTACAGACATCAGCAGATAGAACAAAATTTGATTCCAGTGGCACCTTTAAGATCAACAAAGTTTAATTCTAGATATAAGTTTTTGTGTGCATGAATACTTCATCAGATAACACTTTATCTGATGAAGTGCACATGCACATGAAAGTTTACTAAACTTTGTTGGCCTTAAAGGTGCCACTGGAATCACAGTTTGTTCTGCTGCTTCAGATCAACATGGCTACCCACCTGAATCTATCATCAAGCAGATAGTAAGTGATAAGTACTGATTCAGCCACTGTGCACTACAAAGTACAATAAAAAAGCCCTACAAATTTTGGCTAAGGATAGAACACTTCTGCAAATCTACCTCCCCCACACTGGCCCCCAAACTCTGAGCATACTGGCAAACTGCATAAATAATGACTGTCTTCTCTTTATTTCTTCAAATAAAGAACTTAGCTGAGCAGCTGAATGTTTGGAAATTTCTATTTCATTTCAGCTTCTAAGGGCATGTTCAAATAAAACAGGGTCTGGAAATCTCACTGAATTACAATTGATTTCAAGATGACTGAGATTGTTTTCCCTAGCCGGGGGGGCGGGGAGCTACTTTGGAGGGTGGACTCTATGACATTGTAGCCCACTGAGGTCTCTCCAAACCATTTTTAGATTCCACCCACCAATGTCCACAAATTTCTTGCCTGGAGTTGGCAACCCTACTTTTAACCACTTTGCTTAGTGTGGGAGGCCAGTCTTTCAGGCCACATAACCTGCTATGGTTGTTCATAAGTCAACACTCATGTGCTTAAATAGAAGAACATCTTTCTGGATAATCAGAAGTACTAAAATAATACACTCACACTGCAATCCTAAACAGAGTTACACCCTTCTAAGCCAACTGATTTCAATGGATTTAGAAGTGTCCAACACTGTTTAGGATGACACTGTCAGTATCCTACCAGTCTTGGTATATCCAAAACATTAATCTGTGATTCTAGGTGCCATGGTAAGTTACCATCTCTGCAGATAACTGCCTGAAGTTAAAGTTTTCTTGGAAAATACTTTTATTGATAGAAAACCCCTATTTTAAAAACATACCATCGATACACAGAGAAAGCACTTTCTCCAAAAGAGCTTAAATGAAGAAAAAAACTATTAGGTTAGCATGGAAACAGGGGATTCATAAAGTGTACTTATGTCACTCTTGATCTGAAACTAAAAAAACCTTTATTGCTACCAAGAGACCTGTTCCTCCTTACCTATGTGGTTTGTAAGATGCTGTGCTGATATCTCTACCTTCTGTTTCATTTTCTATGGAATATTAATTCTTACTTTATTATCCAAACATTATCCAACTATCACAGGGTCTCTCTCTGAAGACAGGTTCAGGTGGGTAACCATGTTATCTGAAGCAGCAGAACCAGGACTTTTTTAGTAGCAGGAACTTCTTTGCATATTAGGCCACGTCCCCTGATGTAGCCAATCCTCCAAGAGCTTATAGGGCTCTTCATACAGGGCATACCGTAAGCTCCAAGAAGATTGGCTAGATCAGGGGTGTGTGGCCTAATATGCAAAAGAGTTCCCGCTACAAAAAAAGCCCTGAGCAGAACAAAGTTTGAGTCTTCAGATATCTGAAGAAGTGTGCTACCGCACAAAAGCTTATACTTTGGATAAAATTTTGTTGCTCTTAAAGGTGCCACTGGACTCAAACTTTGTTCTGAGCCTCTCTCTATTTCTGTTTTTCTGTCTCATACATGAGCCAGAGAGCAATTTCCATGATCCCTTTGCATATAAGAATGGCTTCTGTAGAAATTTCCTTGGGTCACACTCACTACATGCAGGGGTCATTTTGTAGGAAAACAGGTGGTGGAGTTCATCCAGGGATTGTTATACAGCTGCACCTACTATTCAATGGACAAGGTGGAAAGGAGGAGGTGGAACTCTTAGAAAGGTTCAGGAGCTGTACTCCTGTGAGCTCCTGCTGAATCCGAGGCCTGGCTCCATGACAGAATGTCTCACCAAACTGGTTATCTTTAAAATTTGGTTAAATATGAGGCTGGATTCTTGAGACTTCCTTATTTCAGCAGAATTTGTTTCTACACAAGAGCATTTATAAATATATAACATATTGCAATTACAGAAATATCTGCTGGTAGTGATGCCTTACTTTGCACATCTTTATATAAATCAGGGGCAAAATAGGATTATACCACTGCTCTCTTTCGAGGGGCATACTTGAGACATCCACTTTTCATTATGGACAGTCACAGCTGCCTGTACTTCCAACTTAGGACTGTGGCACACAACCAAATGCATGAAAAGTGCCCTGGAAAAGACAAACACTGAACTGAAAACAGGAACCCTGATATGGAGATTGCAGATCCCTACACACTGCTTCAATAATCTCTTCATCACCCGTATGAGAAAATATATAACTAGAGCAGGCTAAGTGGGGACTGCTGCAAATGTGGACTGTGGGAACTGGATAAATATTATGCCAAGCACATCTGTTTTCCAAATATGCAGCAGGTAGTTGTGCTCTAATAATCAAGATATACTTTAGATACTAGAGTATTATGTATCTCTACTAGAGTATACTATATACTATAGTATTATGTATCTCTCAAGCAAATACCAAATCTGTTTGATGTTCAGCAGCCTTTGTTAAGATATTTCCATGAAGATTTGCATTCTGTGAATTGTGCATCTTCTTCTGAGTTATTTACTTGCATGCTGAAATCACAAATTATTTCCTCAAGTTGTTTCACTAGAATTTAATTATTTTATCCTCCCAGTGAACTTATAAAAACAGACCTTAGTAGCAAAAGGCTTTGCTAATTAAAGGCACCTTCTAAATTAAGATATCTTGCAGCTATCACTGTTTTATCCTTAAAAAAAAGAAATTGACACTATATTTCAAATGCAAAAAATCAATGAGTCTAGGGCCTGAATGCCTTGTTATTAATTAAGTAACTAGAGGGCTGAATCACATCAGTGAGGTCTCGCATGAGAGACCTCTGTTAAAGAAAGAGCTTGTCCCTGTGATGTTCTGTTGCAATGAGCAACCTCAGCAAAGCCGTAGAATCTGAGGCTGTGGTCACACACACTAAATAATCCACTTTCAATCCACTTTCCAACTGGATTTTGCCAGTTCATACAGTACTGTGTGACCACAGCCTGTGTCAGGTATCCCAGGGTTCATATGAAAACATGAAGTTGCCTTATGCCCTGTCAGACCACTGATCAATCTAGCTTAGCACTGTTTCCTTGGACTGGCAGCAGTCTCCAAGGTCTCAGGCATAGAAACATCACCTCTACTTTTGAATACGGGATCACAACAAAAGCTTGCCTCACCTCCCCGCAGATATTTTTGGTTGTTTCCATCAGTGAAAAGATTTGTAGAAAACAGAACACATTGGAGAAGAACTAGAAGAGTCATAGAGGAGCAAGCATACAGGCAACATATTTGTAGCTGTGGTTTATATGTGACAAAAATCCATGATTTTTGGTTTCCGGTATGAAAACCGTATATTTGGTATTGTGAATAAATGATCTGAGGAGGAACCAGGTTTGAAATAATTATTCCATATGAAAGCTGTTGCACAGATAAACCACCTGCAATTAATGCATATGCAATGGACAACCAAGGCTTACATCTGGCCTCCTCCTTAGGGACACAGTGGGAATCATGACACCCAGGAAAGCCAATTACTTTGGGAAATAATGATCAAAATTTGAGTTGAAAAAGCTTCAGAACCACTGTTGCAGGTAAATGTGCCAACTATTCCGTGCTAGCACATCCCAAATATATGGTGCACATCCTAGTAATGATCAAAACTGGCATGTGATAAGTGGATGTAGGTAGAGGGTTCTTGGGACTCACTGCAACTCAAAAGTAATAGCATCCTCCAGCTAATTTCATTTGTCACATGATAGATTTGGGTCACTGCATCTTTCACAATGACTTCCCCTCAGGGAGAATAATGTTGCTACAAGAACCTCATGCAGAGAAACATGATGGTTCACCTAAACAAGATGTATGCAGGTTTTTTTGCTAGATACAACATTCTAAAGAAACCAGTTGGTTAAACAAAAAATGATGGCAAAACACATAAATATCAAGCATTGTAATAGCTACTTCATTTCAACAGGATTTTACTGTTCATAATTAAATGGAATTCAGCCACTTCATATTAACCAGTTTACTAGTGGTTCTAGAGCTCCTTAATATAATTGTTGACCCGAGAAACAAAACAGAATCGTCTGATGTTCATTTCCAAGAATAGCTTCTTGGGACTTCACAGAAAACTCTGTAGTATATAATTTCGATCTTTCCCACTATCTATCTTCTTTGGGCATGCTTCCTTACTTCTACATAAAGTTCTCTTCTTTTGATAGGCAAATGGGTTCTCATGTTGGGGATTAAGAATATGGGACTGTTGACATATTTCTATCTTTTTGTATAAATGGCAAAGGGACATAACTTCCATCACAACCATTTTACCAAGTCCCATTTAGGAATTTCATTGCTGGAGTGTTGTCTGAGAACACCTATTTAATTCTAGGTGCTCTGCCTTGTATTGAACCATGACAACCCTGTGCTACTTAGGCTGAATACTACAGCTTCATCACACCACTTATTTGGGGAATTTTGACTAGCAATCCTGTTTTGTGCTAATAGATTTGACTGTACTAGAAACTCATATTGAGTTTTCATACAAAAGTTAATAAGAAGGTGGGAAATTGCTATTATCTATTCTTATAGAATCAATGCCTTTCATGACATCAGCCAACCCAGTCTATGACGACCCTGCCAACCTGATGATCCCACATTGCATGACATGACAGGTCCTTATAGAAAGGTTTATGGGTGCTGGAGAGAAAGCCCCAATGCATTGTAATACAGGCAAACATTTTAGGATCATCCTTCCATTTCAACCTCTTTTTAAAGAGACACTGCACACAAACAAATACGTAAAGGTAAAATGGAAATTAGCTTCATTACAAATCAAAGAACAATAATAGCTTGAAGCTTGTCATATTAGGATGTCCTCAATTCAGGAGCCTTTACAGAATTGCTTTACCAGAGCTGCAGCTAATAGGAACCATTAAGATGTAACCAACCCATGCACAATACTGGAAATCTAGCAGCACTGCTTAGCAACTGAGGCAGAAAATTCACAGCAGCTTCTTGGTTCCATGGCTGGCTTCTAAATCAAGGGATGATGGCAGCAGATAGAAAATTACAGCTTCATGGCCACGGCCTTTTCATTTGGAAAAACAGATCACAAAGGCTTACGGTGCTGAAAGCTTCAGCGTGTGTCTACTGAAGCTTTCCTCCTTTGCCAAATGGCTGATATTTGAAATTAAAAACATAAAGTGAGGATTTGTGGAAAATAGGAAGAGGAGCTAAAAGACGGTGGATTATCCCAGTATTTTTTTTTTCATCTGTATTCAAGGAGAAACAAAAATGCACATCCAAAATGGCAGAGAGAAGCGGTCAGAAGGGATTAGAAAGCAGAATCTTCCAGCCTGTCTTCTGGTTTGCCAATTTGTATCATAGGCTGTTTAAAAAATGAGAGGCTCCTGTAGAAAGCAGATGGCAGCAGATCTCTCCTCCTTCAGCAGTGAAAACTGACCCAGTCTCTCACTCAAGGATGAAGAGCTTTACTCTATTAACCCCGATATTCCTTTCAAGTGAGGGGGGGAACTAGCATTCTTCAAACATCAAGGCTCTTGGAATTTGGAAAGCTCCCTGCCCTCATGAACTAAAATGAACTCAAGTATTCCAGTGCAACTTCGTATACAAATTTATACTGTTCCTGTGAGAAAGAGAAAGAGAGAGAGAGAGAGAGCTCACTGTGAGAAAAAAAATGTTTTCAACTTCAGCATGTACAGTATGTTTAGACTGTTACACAGTGGTGCTGATGTACATGCAGATAATCCACATTTGCACATAATATCTACCTACCCCAGTTCATTTATATTGTTATGTGTGTGTGTTCTAAACCCTAACTTCTAAATCCCTTCAAAGAGCAGCATAGAAGATTTTAAAAAATAGCTTGGCTTTAAAAGAAAACCTTGGCTTGTTTGAAAAATAACCCATAGAATCTTTTCTGTACACATTTTCCTCTTCTATGAGAATCCAGTACTAAAGGGCAACATATGTTATAAAACATGAATTTAATGAAGGCTATATTACAACAGATGTGGTCATATTGTTTTATATCTGAACTCAATTATAATTATAGTCAGCGTTTTTTTAAAAAAAGCATTCATTTGCAGCTGATATATTTCATGTGGGTTTTGAAACAAATAACAAATGCAAGAGTACATTTTTTAAAAAAAACAACCCTTTGGATTCCTTTCAGGGTGTATATAGACAACTATATTCTAGTATTTTTTTAAAAAATAACTCACATTTTTTTTAAAAAGCTGACATAGGAGTGAAAGTATACAAAATTGGCAGTAATGCAGATTTCACTCTAAACTACAGATGAATCTGAGGGGAAGCTTAACTATCTTATTTGTATACCCTCTCTTAGGGTGCATTCACACTACACTAAATAATGTGTTTTGCAACTGTATTTTTGCTATTCTTACACAGTAAAAATCCAGTTGCAAAGCGCATTATTAATAGTGCAATCCTAAGGAAAGTTACTCCAGGCTAAGCTCATTGAAATGAATGGGCTTAGACTGAGGTAACTCTCCTACGGATTGTACTGTTAGTGTGTGTGAATGCACCCACTGCAATGTTATCCTGATTCAAATCCATTTCTGCCCCAATTCTTTTCTAAGAATGGCAGGATTGTTTCCTCTCAGACACCAAATACCACATGCAAAACATGCATTGAATGATTTATGTATTTCAGAAGGTGTTGCCTTTTTCCCCCCTGAGCACCTGCCTTTAATTTTTTTTAATAGTTTTGCAAAATAGTGCTTTTTAAAGAGATGGGCAGTTTCTTTTTCTCCCATTAACTTGCCTTGCTATATTGTGAAATTGTAATATAGTGATATACAGGATTCAGTGGGAGCTCACAGGAGCACGGCTCCTGAACCTTTCTGAGAGTTCCACCTCCTCCTTCTAAGAGTTCTACTTCCTTGTCCATTGAATAGTATGTGCAGCTGCATAACAATCCCTGGAGGAGCTCCACCACCTATTTTTCTACAAAATGACCCCTGCTGATATATCAAAAACTAAGGGACCTTAAAAAGGGGGGGGGGGATGGGTAAGAAAAATTAGCAGAAACATTAAGAAAAAATAGCAAGAATAGTCTTGCTGTGCCAGACCAGTGGTGCATCTACTCCAGCATTCTGTCTTACACAGTGGCCAATCAGTTTCTCTGGGGGTCCAAAAACAGGTCACTGAGACTGATGCCTTCCACTGATGCTAGTTCCTGGCACTGGTATTAAAAGGAGGCACTTTCAAAAGTGCTGCAGACTTTTCAAACAGTAATTTCCTGTGATGCAGAGGCACACACCACCTATAAAATCTGGAAGAAAAGTGTTTTTTAAAATCGTTCAACCCTTCATTAAAAATGGGACAACAATGCTTGCCCTTTAAAGTAGCTACAAAACCCAAAAAATGTTGGCATCAGAAGCCAAATCAGTGTAAAAAGTACCCTTCACCTGTTCTACTTACCAGTGTCTCCACCATGTTGGACTTGTTGTTCCGTAAGGTTTTCACTATGTGAAAAACATCAATGATGTTTTGCTGCTGGATCATTTCACACACACTGCATATGGCACAGAAGGTGCCACTGCGGCCACCGCCATTCCTATGAACACAATGGGAAAGGCAGTTAAGAAAGGCAGCCAGTTTTATATTGGCTGAAGACCTCAAGAGATCATGAAATAATGAAAAGATCACCAAGTTAAAAAAAAAAATCTGAATATAACCAGTCATTGGAATTCTGATTGCAGAAACCAATTTTTTTTTTTTCAGGAATCTAATACATACAGGAGTATATGGGTATATGAACAAAAAAATGATCTATTGGGTAGTATGCGAAAGGCTGGATTTTCACACAAAAATGTTGGATATGCATTTGAAGATATGGAATATATACATAATGGCTAAGTTAAGTGAAATGAACAAAAGGTTAATATATCCAGAATCAGATGTGCTCTTCTCTATCTGGTATCCAATATTAGAATACCTGCAGAAATATGGTGAGATCCTTAAGATCATTACAACGCTAAAGTTATGGTAAATATAAAATGGAAGATTTGTAATATGTTTCTCTTCTTTTCTCCCACCAAAATGCTAATTTGAAATTCATTAGTCTTTGTTAGATTTTATGTATGCATGTTCAACAATACCTTCTCCTTCTGTAATTGCAGAAATTGTTCTATAAATATAACACATTGGATTGTACAAACTTATAAAAAATAAAAAATGTTTCAATAAAAATGTTGGATATAAAGGAATTTGCTTTAGGGACACAGTAAGTAATTGACAAGTAAAACTATTTGGAATGGGTTTGGTTAATGTGATTTATGTTCAGTGCTCAGACTGTGCCATGTTTTGAAGTTCAAACTATGTCACCTCAGCCATGTGATAGAACCTAAATACCTCAGCCTAATTTCCTTCCCCCAAACTGGCTTTCTAGCTGCAGTGACTTGGAAGCCTCATGGAAGACCTTTGTGTAGGGCTACCATTAATCCTTAGCTCATAAAACAATGAAATAGCAATACTGCAAGGACCAGTGACCATGAAATATGTTTTCTGAAATGCTGGTGTACTTAGTAAATCATCTGGGATGCTTTTACATAACAAGCTGCTAAGCATTCTCATGACATCATCCTAGGCATGATCCCTTTATGGTTTCCATGGTGTCCTACTCATTAGTCAGGTCTGATGTCTGGAATACTGCCATTTCAGAGGTCTTTGTCACAAAGAATAACAGATGCTCCAAAGGGGTGCCTCCTTCAAACTGGAATCTGTAGTCACTCTTGGTATTTTGCTCAGGGCAGTGTACAACAAATGCCAACATATCAATAAATAGTTTAAACATATTTTTTTTTAAAAAAAGCAATTGAAGCAATATAGTACAACAATATGCTTGTCTGAAGTTGTCCAATGGAGGAGAATGGGCAAGAAATGGGGGCAGGGAAGGGCAAGAGATGGAGGCCAGGCTTGATGGTAGGCCATTGATGTCCTCAGCTGTAAGCCTGGTGGAACATCTCTGTCTTACAAGCCCTGTGGAACTGGACCAAGTTCCACAGAGCATGGATGTCACCATGGAGAGAGTTCCACCATGTTGGGGCCACAGCTGAAAAGGGCCAGGCTCTGGTTGAGGACAGCTGGATATCATTTGGGCTAGGGATCACCAGGTGATTTTGCTCCCCAGAGCATAACACTCTTTGGGGAGCATAACAGGAGAGGCGGTTCTGAAGATGCATTGGCCCCTGACCAGGCCTAGTTATTTGTTTTGGGAATGAGATGCTTTGAAGAAGAAATAAATGGGCATCAGAAAACCCATTTGCTGGTGTCAATGAATTCAGAAGCACCCAGTTGAGGATCACTGATGTGTCTCAGGGAAAGAGGATAGTGTAGTAGTAGAGTGTAATGGAACTGTGGCATAAACCAAGATTGAAATCGAGTGGGCTCAACTCATTGTGACTTTGAGGATAGAAAATTCTTAAGTTTGCCGCTGCAAACCATTCACATAATTTTTAAGGCTGGCATCATTACTAAATTCACACATTTGGGTTGGCAGTACATCTCAATATACGTCAAACTAAGTGTTTTGTTTTCTTTCAGAACAACAAATATATGTAGGCTCACAAACATATAATTACGTTATAGTTCTTCCCAGTTCTTTTTCAAACTCATTTTTGTATGTGTAACCAATACTGAGTACAGAAAACAAAAGAATAAAGGTACCTACAAGCAATGGACCACAGTTCTCCCATCTCGTCCATCATACTGTTCCTGCCATTTCTCTAGCCGTCTGACAACCTTCAATAGAGAGCGTTTGGAAGGAGGTGTGTCTCTATATGCTGGCCAGCCAATATACTGTAAATGCTGAACAATACGGTACCCGTCTTGGGGCTAAGAAAAAAGAATTACATTATTTGTTGGGATGTGAAAAAGGTCCAATAAGAAAATTTCTATGTAATATCAAAATATCACAAGTGTAATTATTTATACCAACAACATTTATAGCATTTATATTAATTGCAGGAAGATCCCTATTAAGATACAATAATTATAATAGTCTGTAATTGTAATTGCATACCAGTTTACATGAGTTTAGTTAACAGGATTATACAGGTCAATGTGTGCTACTGACCCATAAGACATATATGTTCTGGCCCACTTATGGGGCCACATATAGGATTTTTTTCTGTCGTCATCCTGGTGTTATAATTAATTTTATTCAATGTTTTAACTTGTAATTGGTTGCTTTTCTTGATTGTAAGTTTTATATGTTGTTATCCGCCCTGACACCATTTTTGGGGAGGGCAGGTTATATATCAAAAACAATAAATAAATAACAATAAATAATAAGTGTGCTAGCTAAAGTTATGTGTTGATTAAAAATGAAAACATGATATGACCAAAGAAAATCCCAGAAACCTCATAAGAGATTGGAATTATATCCCACCCTTCACTTAGGATCTCACAGGCTACAGAAGACCTGATGAAACCCCCTTTTTTCCTGTTTGAGCTTGAGGGAAGGCAAGTGAAGTCTTTCATAAGCAGCACTGGAAAGGCAGAGGATCAGACAGGGGTCATTCTGTTAGGGGAGGTTTTATTTTTCCAGCTAAGTACATCAGTAAGTACTTTCCTGGATAACATGAACAAATATTTGCAGACACTTAATTTTTGGCAAAAGAAGTAGACTTATACAGTAGTTGTTTCTCCTGAGGCCTGAAATGACTACACTTTAACAGACAATCAATACAGAACTGGTATCTAATTTTGAAATTATTCTGAAGGTGGCTGATCATCAACGATATCTTTGCTACTGGCATTACAGGATTTTTGAAGCTATTGTTTAGGGCAGGGGTGGCTAAACTGCAGCTCGGGAACTACATGTGGCTCTTTCACACATATTGTGTGGCTCCTGGAGGTCAAGGAGGAACTTAATGCAGGCTTACTCTCAAATAAACATGGTTAGCATTGGAACCTCAGTCAGCTTCTGAGCGCTCATCCATATGTAGGTGATTATTTCTGTCATGTGTGAAACAGGGAAGGAGGGGGAAATAGGCAGGCTTGCAAGCTCTTCTTCTCCACCACAGAGGTCACCCAGAGATCTAGAGTGGGGAAAGAGAGCGCAAGAGCTGAGCGAGCCACTGGAAGAAAGGATGAAATTAAACAGGGTGGTGCAGGATTCCCCCTTAGTTTCATAGCTCTCGTAGGACCTGTATTTACTAACCATGGTGTCAAGCCAAAAAAAAAATGCATAATGATGTAAATGATGGTCAGTGATTTATATGGTACGTACATGTGTGTTTCCTTCTCCCACTGGTACAAAAAAATAATTCCCTAACTTTTCCCTATGCTGTTCTTATGGGGACGGTTATTCCCAGCTTTCATTTGTTTGTTTTTTAAGTCTCCTTCTAGCATGGTCATGTTGTTATGGGCATACATATGTATTTTATCTTTCTGTGCAAAGAAAATATTAAGAGTTTTAATAAAGCTGTGTGTAATATTTGTTCATGTCTTGTGGCTCTCTGACATTTAGTATATGTGACTCTTATGTTAAGCAAGTTTGACTGTCCCTGGTTTAGGGAGTCTTAATAAGTGTTCTGGACATGTCTCCTCTATCTGCAGCCTTAAGAGTGATACTACATAACAAGTTAGAAAGCTCTAACAATTTCATGAATGGGTCATCTCTGAAGACTAAAGGGCAGGTTCAAGTAAGCTTGATAGGAAAATAAGAATTCTTGGGGATAAGAAATTGTAAGTGGCAAGAATCTTAGAAGAAATCTTAGAAGGATCTTAGAAGAAAAGCTTACCTATCTTACTTAGATGGATAGATGAGAGACAAACAGAGAGAGAGAGATGAGTTCAAATACTACTCTAGTAAAGTTCAAAACTTTACTATACCATGAAAGCTTGCTGAGAGACCTTGGACCAGTCATGGTCTCGCAACCTAGCCGTCTCACAAGGTGGTTAGTAGTGTAAATGGAAAAGGAGGGAAGAATAATATTGTAAGCTGCTTCAGATCCCCAGTGGGGAGAAAAGTGAGCTACAAATCAATCAATATGTTTTTTCTAAAAAACATAAGCAGAGTAAACTCAATGTTTAGGCTTTTAATACTAATACACATTTTGTGCATGTGGATGTGCACTTCCCAGTCTTTTTTTATTAATGTGCATGTGTGTGCACGTGTGTGCGTGCACCTGGAAGGCATGGTGACTGACCCCTACTGGGCATCTGGAGGATATCCGGAGAGGACATGGAATAAAGCCTGTTCCACCTCCTTCCTCTGGTATTCCAAGGAGGTCTCTCATCCAAGTACTTGCCAGAATCAACCTTGTTTAGCTTCTGAGATCTGATGAGATCAGGCATGCCTGAGCTATCCAGATCAGGGCTGCACTTCCAAGTCTTGACTGTCAATTATAAGTGTAATCATCAAGCATTAGAACAGTTTTCATTTAAAAAAACCCCTGAAGTTCTGTATTTAAAAAATCCTGTGCAAGTACAGAATAGGCCGTGCCATTGTTTTAACTGTGTGTGACAGATACTCTGGCTGAGCTAAACGATCTCATCTCCACAGAGTGATTTTTTAAAAAGGCTCCATGGAGTGGTGGGCAAGTCCAACGACATTTGGAAGCCTCAGTAATAAGTGAATCTTCATACCCTTGCCATGTTGCAAATCCGGAATATCCTGTTGATGATATCTTCATCTATGTCAGCAGAAACAAACTCCACTTGGATTGGCCCATAACAACAGGATGTTTTCTCTGGCCAGTACTGCATACAGAGCTAGTTATGGAGAAAAGGAAACAAAGAATGAAAAAACAATGAAAGGAAAATATTAGGAATGAGTGGACTTCCCCCACTATTCATTACTACTCCAGACTTCCGCTCTGTGCTGTGTTCTACTCCTCATTTCAAGTTTGACTAAGAGATTTTTCTAATAGCCATTCTGTAATTGGCTCAGGCACCTCCAATGCATTTATATCCTTTCTTCCCCTCTGTATTGGCAATGCATATTAAAAAAACCCCCAAAATTTGCTGTGATCACGAGTATGTTCACATCGAGGTTCTTTTGTGCTGTGTTATATGGATATGTACACACTGACATCCATCACATTGGTAAAACACTACATAAAAATGATTAAAGCTGTACACATAATACATCGCAACTGGTTTTTAGAAATATTTTAGCATGCATCGGTAACGTAGCAGAGTAGAAAACACCCAAACAAATGGAAGGAACTGTAACCGATGGCAAACTAGACATGAACAAACTTATGTACAAAATTCGGAAATAAAGTAACAGAATTCAGCTGAGCCTATGGGAGTGCTGCTCCAGCATCTAATCACATTTTAGGAGGAGGGTGGAATGTTAGAGGGGAGCACAATAAGAGTCAATATCTGCCTTAGGGAAAATGCAATGATAGCCTGTGAGTCTGCCAGAGTAAAAGAGCAGACAGTTAGAAGAATAGTTCTGCCAGGTAGTGTGGCAGAGTGGTGAGAGAATACCTCTGTGTGAGGACAGAGTATCCGGTTGTTAGGCCTGCCTCTGGTAATAAGCAGATCTTGTACCATTTAGTCTGACTCTTGGGATAGGGCAGGATGGTGTGGGTGGAATTCTTTTTCTGTAAGAGGATCTAACCTAGAGGCCAGTCAGTAAAAGCCTGTTTGTGCCTGAAAGTATTTTTTAAAATTCAAACCACCCTCTTAAGCTATAACTAGCTTAAATTTATGTGCCTCAGCCAAATTCCCTGACTATCTGGAGACCTGTGCTGCAGATCTGCTTTTTGAAACAGACCTATAAATCAATCAATCAATCTTCTACATTGCATATGTACAAATTCTGCCTCAGTGATCTCCATATTCTGCTTGTGCACCCCAGAATGTACCACACAGCAGCAAAGCCATTCTTATACACTTGCTGCCTTAAAAACACCTGGTAACAGAGAAGATTGTTTATAGTTTAAAACAGGTATCAGGTGGTAAATGTGACTATCAACACGCACAATTTTTAAAAAGTATTTACAATCAGGTAATTCTGGGCCTGAAAAACTGCTATTTTGGATGAAATGCATTTTTATGAAACTGTTTTACCTATGTTCTCCTTTGGGTTTTGTTAGAAGCAAACAGAAAAACAGCACGTCAGAGCAAAGGTTAGGCTGAGCCCTCCTTCCAACTGTGCTGTTTTGCTATATACATGGATATGGAGGAGGTAGGGTTGCTAGCCTTTGCTGGCACTTCAGTGGAAGAATTTGGAGGGTAGGAGCAAAGTGTAGCACAATATCACATCTGGTGCAAAACCAGAAGTGATGTCATTGCATTGGGGCAACACTGTAGGATTCATCTAATGCTTAAATCATAGAACTTTTGGGTGAATCCTAGAGTGTCACGCTGATGTGCAATGTAACTTCTCTTTGTGATCATAACCCGTCTCAATTTTTCCTCTATCGTCCTATCAAGGCGAAGTGGGAAATGGGGGGGGGGGGCAGGTCAGGAAGTGCATCAGGAGACATCCCCCCCCCAAGAGGGGAAGTTTGTGTGTGCATGCATGGATGTTTGAGAGAGAGAGCACTCAAATACACATTCCCCATCAAGTAGCATTAAATGGTACAGGCCAGGAAAAGTTTCATGATCACTTGATTCTGATAATGATTAAATGTACAAGTTGGCCTTGAGTTTCCTATTTGACAAAGACCAAGTCAGTAAGTAGCAACAAGTTAGGGAAAAGCCAACAAAGTTCTGTTTACACCTTGAAAATGCATTATCATTTTTTGGGAAGGACAACTTACAGCAATCTGTTTGAAAGTCTTTAACCAATTTCCTTTTTTGGTCAACAGTATTTAGTCTATACCTGAAAGTAAGTGAACCAGTATTTACTTAAGATCTGAAAATATTCATATATCTGTGCCCTCAAAAATCCACCTACTTGTGCAGCATCCATTTCATTCAGCATCACAATGGAGGAACAGTTATAATCAAACACCAGCCTCCAGAAATCTGGTACAGTGTTGGGTAAAGGATGCTGGGTAACTATAAAGGCAGCAGGTTGCTTGTGGCTCTAACAAAGGTATGGAAGAAGAGAGAGAGGGAGCGAGAGAGAGAGAAGGAAAGGATTAATGTTAAGAAAAAAGAAATCAATCACCATTTATCCAGAAGAATATTAAACCCGGGAGGCTTGAGCAGGCAAAAGGATCCATTTAACTAGATTATACAAATTGCACCTCATCCTCTTTGTTATCATTGCAAGCTGAAAGAAGGCTTTTATAATGGATTCCAATGAAGACATTTCATTAAAGAAAAGTGCCATGAGAACAAGGATTATCTATCATGAATTATTCATGTTATACGACTCTGCAAAATAATAATAATAATAATAATTAGAAGAAGTGACTGGGGATGACAGCTGTCAGTAGGCCTTTTCCATGTTGCTGCTGGGGTCGAAAGACAGCAAAAACATCAGAAACCAGGATCCAAGAAGAACTTGTGCTTATGCAAATAGCTTGCAATAGCTTCCTCTCAAAGGATTTTTAAATTGAGGTGGGGTTTGGCCTCCTCTTCTACACCACCAATGTTAATTTTTAAGGGCCAAGTCACATGTCACAAAGTCCTTGTGGCTGCTGCAACAACATGGTATCATTTATGTGATGGGAGTTTAGTGCCTTCCAGACTCCCACAGGCCAGTTCTGATTATGATTATAGCACATGTAGAGAAAGCACTTATAGATTCCCCCCCAACATAAACTATCTATGTAACTTGAATCTGCCCTGTGTATCTATTTGTTCTGTTGCAGAAATGTATCTATTTATTTACTTCATTTATATCCTACCTTTCTCTCCAATGGGGACCCAAAGTTGCTTACATTATTCTCCTCTCCTCCAATTTATGCTCACAACTACTCTGTGAGGTAGGTTAGGCTGACAGTGTGTCACTGGCCCAAGATTACCCATCAACTTTCCATAGCAAAGTGAGGATTTGAACTTGAATCTCTCAGATCCCTAGTCCAACACACTAAAAATAGCTGTCACCAATGCAAACAGTGTCTTCCTGGGCAGTTTCAGGATCTGAAAATGGTGCAGGGAAAAACCCAGAAGCCCCTTCTCCACATATGCCATTGGAATCAGACTGAAGCATGCTGGGATGCACAAAACTTCCATTTCATGTCTCATATAAAGTTCTTATGATAGACATGAAGACTTTGTGATGTGTGAATTGGCCCTGGTCACTCAGTTTCCAAGCCTAAACTTATTTTTTTAGGTTTAAGGAACTGCTTCTATTGTTCTTTGTAATTTGGCCAGTATTTCAACATATTCTATTTTTCTACATATTATGTTGTTGGGCAAATTTAGGTCTACTTCAAGGTTAGCCAATCCCAGCTTTCTGACAAGAACAATATACATTTTTACATACACAGATTTATAGCACTCACATTTGCCATGTTTAAATGTAAAAACACAATGTGTTAATCTTTCTGTGTTCTGCTTCAGTAGTAATTTCCCAGCCTCAGAAGCCAGTTGACTACCTTATCTCAGCAAATATCCAGCAAGATATTTAACAAAAGACTCAATACCAGATGCAAAGGTCAAGAGAAGTTAATTATTCTTCTTGGTGTGATTCTGCTGTGTTTGGATATTATGTCAAGTGAAAGCAGACAATTCATGTACATTATCAGATTAACCCTGTGCATTTGGTTTCATATTTGTCTGGTGGGTATCCTCCATGAAATAACAATGTAAGACAATAAAAAAGTACAAAGGAATCAACATTTGGTGCCAAGATCACTGATTTCTGCAACAATACAAGCAGAATTCTGTATACAAATTATGTGAATACAAGCTAAAGGAAATCTGCAAATTTGATATATTTTATGTCATTTCTGCTAGCTCTAGTAACAGGGAAAAATAATAACAGCTGCTGAAGATCTACCACAGCAATATCTATCTACATATTGTATCCCACCCTTTCTCAGGGTAGCATGTATGGTTCTCCCATCCCCCCTTATGTTATTCTCACAACACTGTATGATAGGTTGGCTAAGAGAGACTGCCTGCTCACTAATAGATACCAACAGTGAAGCACACTATTAGAAATTATGTTCATCAATATTTCCCATGTACTTTCAGGGTGATCTGCACACCTCCAGGAACTGCAAATGACAGTGGAGGTGAGTGCTCTAGCAGTGCTTATTGGGGAGCTAAATTCTGACCTCAGTGCTGCAACTGAGTGCTTTCTCTGTTTATTGCACTATTAATAGCCACAATGCATAGATGGAACACTAAGCTTGGAGAAGTGATGCTCAGTATTCTTGGTGCTGGGGCGGTAACAATGGGAGTGCTTCTGGAGTTCTGGCCCTGCTGGTGGACCTCCTGGGTTTTGGCCCCTGTGTGACACAGGGTGTTGGACTGGATGGGCCATTGGCCCAATACAACATGGCTTCTCTTATGTTCTTAATTATAGGATAGTCAAAAGACTGCACTTCCTTTGCAGGCCCGTAGCCAGAAATTTTTTTTTTTTGGGGGGGGGGGAGCAGCGGATACATTTTTAGGTGGAGGGGCCATAAAACACTGCAGCAGCAGCTGCCACCCCTTCCCTTCCTGTGGCTCCATGCCCCCCCCCCCCACGGTGCCTCCTCCTCCCTCCCTTCTTCACACTTTTAAGGCCCATGGAAGGCATGGCAGCTCAGTTGAGAGTCTCTGGGTAAAAATAAAAGAAGTAAGAAATAACAGTGATATTATTGTGGGGGTCTGCTATAGACCACCAAGTCAGGCAGAGGACTTGGATGAGATACTTCTACAGCAGATTGCAAACTTATCCAAGAGAAGGGATACTGTGATCATGGGAGATTTCAATTACCCAGACATCTGTTGGAAGTCCAACTCTGCTAAAAACGAAAAGTCAGATAGATTCCTGACTTGTCATGCTGACAACTTCCTTTTCCAGAAAGTGAAGACGGAAACAAGGGGATCTGCTATCTTGGATTTGATTCTCACCAACAAGGAAGAATTGATTGAAGAAGTGGAAATAGTCAGCACTCTGGGCAGTAGTGACCATGTGATTTCGGAATTTACAGTCTTAGGGAAGGGAAAGGCTATATGTAGTCAGACTTATAGGTTGGACTTCAGAAAGACAAACTTTGATAAACTTAAAACTATGCTGGGTAAAATATCATGGTCAGAAATACTTAGGAGGAAGGGGGTTCAGGAGAGGTGGGAGTTTCATGAAAGTGAAATACTGAAAGTGCAATCGCAGACGAGTCCTGTGAGAAGAAAAAATGGAAAAAGCCTAAAGAAGCCGAAGTGGCTCCATAAACAGCTCTCTAAAGACTTGAGCAATAAAAAAGACTCCTTTAGGAATTGGAAGGAGGGTCTTATAACCAAGGATGAATATAAACAAATCACTAGCGCTTGTAGAGAAAAAGTTAGGACAGCTAAAGCTCAGTATGAGCTTAGGCTGGCCAAAGATGCTAAAAACAACAAAAAAGGGTAATGAAGAGAGGGCAGAACTGCTCAATTCCTACTTTTCCTCAGTCTTCTCTTCTTAGGGAAACGGTGCTCAACATGGCAAAAACAGAACATATAAGGAGGGTATGAAGTTCCAAACTAGGATCAGCATAGGGCTATTACATAAACACCTAGTTTCTTTAAATGAAACTAAGTCCTCAGGGTCAGATGAATTGCATCCAAGGGTTCTAAAAGAGCTTGCAGATGTAATTTCTGAGCCTCTGGCTATTATTTTTGAGAATTCTTGGAGAACAGGTGCCGGAAGATTGGAGGCGGGTGAATGTTGTCCCCATCTTCAAGAAGGGGAAAAAAGACGATCTGGATAACTACTGATCCGTCAGCTTGATGTCTATACCTGGAAAAGTGTTAGAACAAATCATCAAACAGTCGGTCCTGGAACATTTTGAAAGAATGGATGTGATTACTAAGAGCCAGCATGGTTTTCTCAAGAACAAGTCATGTCAGACTAACCTGATCTCTTTTTTTGAGAAAGTGACTACCTTGTTGGATTGGGGGAATGCTGTAGACATTGTTTATCTTGATTTCAGTAAGGCTTTTGATAAGGTTCCACATACTATTCTTGTTGACAAAATGTGGTTTGGATCCTGTTACCGTTAGGTCGATCTGTAGAGAGTGCTTGTGAATGGTTCCTCATCCTCTTGGAGAGGAGTGACAAGTGGAGTGCCTCAGGGATCTGTCCTGAGACCTGTTTTGTTCAACATCTTTATCAATGATTTGGATGAAGGAATAGAGGGAATGCTTATTAAATTTGCAGATGATACTAAATTGGGAGGGGTTGCAAACACAGAAGACAGAAACAGGATACAGGATGACCTTGACAGGCTGGAAAATTGGGCTAAAACCAATAACATGAATTTTAACAGGGATAAATGTAAAGTTCTGCATTTAGGTAGGAAAAATCCAATGCATGGTTATTGAATGGGGGAGACTTGTCTTAGTAGTAGTATGTGCGAAAAGGATCTAGGGGTCTTAGTGAATCATACGCTGAACATGAGTCAACAGTGTGATGCGGTGGCTAAAAAGGCAAATGCAATTTTGGGCTGTATCAACAGAAGTATAGTGTCCAGATCATGTGATGTGATGGTATCACTTTACTCTGCTCTGGTAAGACCTCACCTGGAGTACTGTGTTTAGTTTTGCGCACCACATTTTAAGAAGGATATAGACAAGCTGGAATGGGTCCAGAGGAAGGCGACGAAGATGGTGAGGGGTCTGGTCCTATGAGGAAATGTTGAAGGAGCTGGGGATGTTTAGCCTGGAGAGGAGGTGGCTGAGAGGTGATATGATCACCATCTTCAAGTACTTGAAGGGCAGTGATATAGAGGATTGTGTGGAATTGCTTTCTGTAGCCCCGGAAGGTAGGACCAGAACCAATGGGTTGAAATTAAATCAAAAGAGTTTTCGACTCAACATTAGGAAGAACTTCCTGACCGTTAGAGCGATTCCTCAGTGGAACAGGCTTTCTTGGGAGGTGGTGGGCTCTCCTTCCTTGGAGGTTTTTAGACAGAGGCTAGATGGCCATCTGACAGCAATGACGATCCTGTGAATTTAAGGGGAGGTGTTTGTGAGTTTCTTGCACTGTGCAGGGGGTTGGACTAGATGACCCCAGAGGTCTCTTCCAACTCTATGATTCTATGAAGGGGTGGAGAAGCTCTTTAAAAGGTGACCCTCCACACACACCAATCAGCTGATCGGTGGGAAAACTGGCACAGAAAGCTGGTTGCTCGGCTCCTATGCACTTCTGGCACGCTCACGATCAGCGCTGGGGGCAAGGAGGCAAGGGCAGCACTGCTTTTCCCATGAGTCACTCACTGCTGCTGCCCCCAGTGCTTATTGTGAACACACCAGAGGGGCATAGGATCCAAGTGGCCAGCCTTCTGCACTGGTTTTCCTGTAGATCAGCTGATCAGCATGGAAGTCACCTGTTTAAAGAGCTCGGAGCAGTACTTCACTGCCCCTTCCCTGGGCCTTAAAAGTGTGAAAAAGGGAGGGAGGAGGAGGCGCCATGGGGGTGGGGGGCGTGGAGCCACAGAAGAGGAGGGGATGGAGGATGGCAGTTGCTGCAGCAGTTTTACCCATCTATCAGCTGATCGCCAGGCAGGGGTTGGCAGCATCTGCCTGGGGTTTCAGTCCAATTAAGGGGCTACAGAGCTTTAAGGGGGGGGGGGTTGAATGGAGTGGCTGTGCCCCCCTGTAGCTACAGGCTTGTTCTTTTGCAGTTTCCTGCAGTTTGAATTTATGAGGCCTTTGGCATTATTCTGACTGGGGTTGCCTATCTTTAAATATGTCAAATGATCACTTGCATGATCTATTGATCATTTTATCAATCATATTTTATCCTAATTTAGTGCTGAGGTCCTGGGTAGAAGGAAATAAAGCCCTTTCAGTGTTGTAAACAGGTAGTCTATCTTAATTCCTGTGAAGAAAGAATATCCCAGATAGCCGTGTGCACTTCAAAAAAAATGTCAAGTTAATTTTGGATGAAGATTTGGGAGTTGGCATGACTTTCTTTATCTCAGTTTCCTGAGCTTCATTACCATTTCATTCGTTCCTTCGTTCATTTGTTCATTCATTCATTCAATTTATATCTAGGGGTGTGCATTCGGTTCGGCCGAACTGAATAGACCCCCGAATCACCCCTGATTCGGAAGTATATGGCACCATATACTTCCGAATCCATTTTTAGCCCATTAAACGGGAGCCGTATACGGCTCCCCATATACTTCCGAATATATATATTCAGAAGTATTCAGAAGTCAATGGAAAAGGTGGGAAAGGAGCTTCTGCAGCCTCAGGGGAGCTGCTTGCCTCCTTTCCCGCCTTTGGAAGACTTTTCCCACCTCTCCAATAGCCTCCCTGGGATCAGGGAGGGAGGGGGAGAGGAGCCCCAGCAGCCAATCCAAAGCATGCATTTGCGAAATGCATTGCAAATACATGCTTTGCAGGGCTGTTGTGTAGCTGATGGCTGGGCTGTTGTGTAGCTAATCCCCCAGCCATCAGCAACATTGTTGTTCTTTTATTTACTTGGGTATCCAAATAAACACTGTTCTCTGGCCAATCACAGAGCAGTGGTATTTTTTGAAACTGCTCTGTGTAGGGCCAGAGAACCTTTTTAAGGAGTCTGCCTGGCTGGATTCCATTCCATTGCTGCTGTGTTGGTGTGTGAGAGAGATTGTTCTGTGCTGGCCCTTGGCCTGAGCTGCTGCTGCTCTCTCTCAGCCTTGCCTGACTTGCCTGGAGTAGAGAAGATGTCTAAGGTAAGACAGCCTTGGGGTTCTTGTTTTTATTTTAGTTAGTAAAAGGACTTTTTAAAACTCAGTCCCTTTACTTATCCAGATTTGGGTGGGTGAGTACTGGGTATCTTATTTGGGGTTAGGGGGGTTTACTGGGGGTGGGGGCCGGGGGTGGGGGGGTGGGTTGCCAATTTGCCCATATCTCACTTTAGTGAGAGGATGTTTAAAAGTGCAGTGTTCTTTTACTTTTCTTGATTTGGGTGGCTTGGATTTCTTGGTTAGGGTGAAAGTTTTTTTGGGGGGGGGCAAGGGGTTGGTAAAGTTCCTGTATTGTTAAAAGTTAAGTTTTTTACTGTTTTAAAAGGATTCTGTGTTTAATTTGTTGCTGTTGTGTTGTGCTGCTGTTGTTCCTTTTCTCTTCTGATTCTTGGTGGGGGAGGGGGGCTGTTTGGCCTAATTTTCATTGTTTAAAAGGTCACTTTTTTAGCAGTTGAGTTTGTTGGCATTTTTTCCTGTTGTCCCTTTTCCTCTAGGCGGTTTCCAATATACCCTATTTTGCCACTGATTTCAATGGCCATAGGGTATAATGGGGTTGTATATTCAGAAATAGCGGCGCATCTACCGTATATGCAGCTATTCCGAGTACCGGTATTCAGAAATACACGGTATTCTGAATTGTTTGGCCCCGTGTATTTCTGAATCCGTGTAAATTTGATTTTTTTTTTTTTGCACACCCCTATTTATATCCCACCCTTCCCAGGCAGGCTCAGGGTGGGTGACATCAAATTACACAAACATTAAAAACCAGTTAGTACATAATCATTAAAACAAATGAAACTATTAGAAAATTAAAAGATGGTGAGATAAATATAACAGTTCAGAATCCCCCCATACGCTGAACAGGTGATAACAGGATTTTTAAAATTATTATTCAAGGAGAAATAGAGGGATGTTGTCTAAAACAAACCAACCAACCAGAATTAAATATTTTATCCTGAGGATTCTAGATAAGCATATTTACTGACTGAGTAGGTACACGTTTTGCTGATTCTAGCCTTTGGAGAAACAAAAACAGCATATACTGGGATGGGGAGAATGACAACGACCTTGGGCAAAGCTGCCAATGCAGCAGTTGAAACAGGGGAGGCTACTTGAGGGCATAATATCCCCAATACTGCACTTTCAGCCTTCTCAATCTAAGTTGCTTTGGAGACCAGTAGGAATTTTTGGGGTTCCTTCTGAAATTGACTAAGGGAGGCACATTTTTCACCTGTTTCACATGGGTAAATGAATAAGCCAAATTCTAAGAGGTTGATAAATCTTGAAATGGGTTGGGCAGGATTTGTGGCTTTGGTGTTTATTATTAAATCAGACTGATGGATATCCTTAGGTCTCTAAGAAAGGAGGGAAGCTCCCAAGTCAGCAACTGAGGGATGAACTGTTCCAAGGAAATGTGGGGGAGGATCTCTTTGTACTCAGTATCATCACTTCAATCATCACATTATAACATACAGTCTACAGAATTGACAGCGGCATCTCTCTTTTCAACTTGAGTGCAACCAAAGAGAAAGATGACTTGTCCCAAGGCAGTGTTGAGTTTTGAACCAGAGTGAGATTGTCCAAATGCTGAAAAATTAAATTGGGGAAGCCTTTTTACTGGCCCCCACTAAATGGAGGGTGGGGCGTTTAATGCCATGCATCTTAGAGTTTAATAATCAATTCCTTTTTAAATCCATGCATTGTTTCTGGTGTCTTCATTTCATAGTGCAAGAGCTGGATGGCTGAATGTTTTAAGGGCTTGAGAATCCTTTAAAATTTGTGTTACAGGAATTCATTAAGTACAACTTGTTGCCTGCCACACCACAAACTGTATGTCACTATATTTTTGGCTCCACAAATATTAAACCCACAGAAGTGTTCCTGATCATCATTACTTCTAATTACTCCAGCCACTGGTTTTTGAGTTGGGATGGTGGGTTCTTCTATTGACAGTGCGATCACACCATCATGCAGATTAACATCAGCATGATGGGTTTTGTCTGCGTTATAAAACTATAAGGAAATTCTAGCATGAAAGGAGATTACAAATACATTATTCCATTTTCTCTGTGGCTTATAGAGTTTAAGTGAGTAAATGATCCTTTCAGAACATCTGGGGACTCCATGTGGATTAGGATAAGAGCTCAATCTGAAAAGCCCACATTTAAAACACATCTGATTCCTTAAACAATTAGGTAGCACAACAGACACAAGTGTGATTTTCTGTTCCTAATTCAAAAAAAATCCAGCTAACACATCTACTCAAGGCAAGACCAGTGCAGACACTGTCATAGTTTACAAATGACTTAAAATCACTCATGTTTAAAGATTATTTCAGTTAACACTGGTGCAGCTATAATGCTGATGCTGAACCATATTTAAGAATGTGAAGATTTATTCACAAAAAGGAAAGAGCCCCTGTCCAGCTTTTTCCTTTTTGTGAGTACATTTCCACATTCTTAGATGTGGTTCAGCATTTTAGATGCACCAGTGTTAATTGGAACTAATCTTCAACCTGGATGCTTCTAGAGTTGGCCTCTATTGGGGATGGTGGTGAGGGTGTAATGTTGTTGGTCCTTTGGGTTTGGTTAAAAGATTGCCATAAGCAAAATTGTATCTGCACTAATATTAACTATGGTTAACCCTGATCTGTGTACATTTTTTTGCCCAGCTTTTGAAACAGTTGTAGTTTGCAGATATTGACATAAGAACATAAGAGAAGCCATGTTGGATCAGGCCAACGGCCCATCCAATCCAACACTCTGATCCAACATCCAATGGCCCTTCCAGTCCAACACTCTGATCCAACATGGCTTCTCTTATGTTCTTATGTCAATATTTGCAAGCTACAACAGTTTTAAAAGCTGGGCAAGAAGTGTACACATGTCAGGGTTAACCATAGTTAATACAATTTTGAACCATGGCTAAGGGCAGTATGGGGATGGTAGGAAGAATTCAAAAAAGAGAGGGCTGGAGAGGAAGGAAGCATGCAATCCATGCTAGTGGCAATCTTTTAACCAAACCCAAAGGACCAACATTACACCCTCACCACCATCCCCAATAGAGGCCAATTCTGTATGGACCACATCCCCAATTCTCTTTATGATTTTTTTTTTGTTTAATCCATTGGTGTTAGCTGTTTTGAGCTGATTGAAGAGTGGGGTAAAAATGTTTGAAAATAAACACAGAGAGAGTAAAGGTGAAGGTAGTCCCCTGTGCAAGCACCAGTCGTTTTCGACTCTGGGGTGACGTTGCTTTCACAACGTTTTCATGGCAGACTTTTTATGGGGTGGTTTGCCATTGCCTTCCCCAGTCATCTACACTTCTCCCCGAGCAAATTCTCCCCCAGCAAATTCATTTTACCAACCTCGGAAGGATGGAAGGCTGAGTCAACCTCAACAGAGAGAGTCAACAGAGAGAGAAGCCAAACTCAATTCAAATGTCCGTAAGATTAAAAAGAGCCTTCATGAAATTTATTTGGAGTTAGTAATTCAGGACTAGTTTCAAATGATATTGTCCAATAATATTTAATACCCCTCATTCTAGAAATGAAAATATGCAAAATAAGGAAATCCATGTCTGTCTGTCTCTATCTCTCTGTCTCTCTCCCTATATATATACTGGGGGTAATTGCCCCCACTAAAAAACAAAACTTGAGCATGCCATCTGCACATGCAGAGATGGAACCAACCCCAGGCATTTTGTCCATTATCTTCAAGCATGCTGAGGCACCTAAATGTAGATTTGATAGTGGGCCTTAGAGACAGAGGCATCCAGGAAAAGAAGAAAACAAAGCAACAGTGAATGGAGTGGAAAAGGTAAAGAAATCGAGACAGGGTGAGACAAGTGCAAGAGTGGAGATAATAACGATCAGGTGTGGGGGGGAGTGATAATAATGAGGACAGTAAACAGTAAGATGGAAAACAAGATACCATCTTCCTTGTGAGTCAGCCTCTTGTCAGAATTTACTTTTGTATTTCCTAGAAATCAGGAAATAGTATCTATTTTGAGCATTCACTGAACACCCCTGGGATTGTCAGCATTTAACAGTTTCTGGACATTCACTGTAACATATACATGCCATCCCAACACATCTGTGATTAAAATGGCAGCACTATTCCCCCCCCCCCCTCCACAGTTTTCCCCTGGGAATGCAACTGCTACAAGGATAAGTCAAAACTAGCCTGTAGGCAAAACAAAATCTAAGCCTTTGTAACAAGGGCAGGGGAAGGAAGATCAGAAGCAGGTTATGAGGCATGAGAATTACCTCAGCTCTGAGGTGAATTGATCTGTGTGCATTCTTTGTAAATGTGAACTTAGTCTAAAAATATGGCAGTTTCTATGCAGGCAGCTGCACAACTCTGAGTTAGATACAAATGGCTTGTGCAGAAAACAGCTTTTGCTCAGTGAAGCAGTAAAGTCCTTTGCTCACTCAGCTGTTACATAACAGATATCTATCTACTATCACTATGTCTCAGAATCACTTCAACAAGACCTACAGCGTCTGAAGTGGTTTTTGAGACTTTCCCCCCAAAGAAACCCAAACATCAGATGGCAGAGGAATGGTTCACAAGTCGCAACTTCAACTGAGTACATGCTAAACAATGGAAAAAAGGAAGGGATCAAAAACTAGAAAATATATAGAAACAATATAGAGAGGCACTATAGTTGTAGTTAATTTCCCTCAATGCTGGGTTTAATTAGCATCCCCTGTACAAAATGATAAAAATATACATCATGTAGGAAATCTGTGACTGCACTGGCAAGAGGGAATGCATATAAGGGCTCTTTTCTGACATTGTGGGGTGACATTTTTCATTCATCCCGTGATAGATACCCCACTTCGTTCTTATGTTAGTAATGATCCTCTTAGCCACTCCATAACTAGAGAAAGAAGAAGAAACAACCAAGTGCCCTTCACTGGCATTGTTTCAGCCAAATAGCACTAAGCAAGGCAAGATCTTCCCGAGAAAGGGGTTTTTGGTCTTTCTCCTAAATTAACTAGTAAATCTGTTTCTGCATTATCCCTCTGCAAGTGGGGCATCATATGACAAAATGCTTCTCTAGACAAAATACTTTCATTCACATGGAAAGTGAGTGTACACCAGACAAAAATATTTTAGCCTCATCTTTTCCCCTGACATGAGTAAGGATGCATTTTCATGAGGAATTTTTCCCATCATGTGAGCCTTCATTTACAGTGGTGAGATTGAAACACGGGTCTATTGCATTGAGAACTAGGCCTCTTGTTGTGTCCTGAAGAAATAGAAGACATTAGCCTGGCTCTTTTTACTTGGCCTATTCAAATGAAAAGCCCTCTAATATGAGTATTGTCAGTATGTATGTATGGGCCACTTTTTCTTCTGTTTTATTTTATTTTTGCTGCTGGGAGCAGAACTGGCCTTGCTTAGAGGAAGTTCAGGGAGAGACTGACAGTTTTTCCAAATCAAATGGGAAACCAATGTATTTCTCTACATATGCTTGTTCCCATACTCAAATCCTGTTCTAAACTTCAGAACCATCTCTGGCTGGTAGACAATCAAATAGGTGTTGACATCAGCACCCACTCTGGAAGAACAACTTTATTGTTCTATTGCATCATCAACTTAAGCTACTAAAGCAATAGCAGCTCTCTCTCTCTATCTTGATTACTTATTAAGGAGAAAAAACAGCAACAAAACACATCTGTGCTACCATTGCTTAAAGGGGATGGGTAGATGTATTCTGCAGCAGGTCATGTATATTCAGGTACAAAAGATGCAATAAGACTTGTATTCAAGCTCTATTTTAAAAAAGAGCCAGACACAACCACCTCCTCCAATATTCCAATGCTGTATACATGTGGTTGAAAAATGTTCTGGATGATTCTAGCTTAAAATGTTATTTAAGATACAGTATAGTGTAGTAGTCTGAGAGACTTAGACCAAGAAAGTTGAAGTTCAAATCCTCATTCAGCCACAAAGCTCAATTTGGGCAATCATTATCTTTCTGCATTACTTACTTCATAGTTTGTGATGAAGGTAAAATAGAGAAAAAAATCACATATATAGGCTTCTTCAGCAAATAATAGTACACCCAAAGCTGCTACTCCGTGTAATTTAACTATAAAGGTTGTAATTTGTTCTTACATCCATGAGTGCAGCATTAATGTAGTTGCTTGATTCCCCATCAACAGAGATGAGGAATGGGAGGCACCGATCCAGGGGGAGGACATCCATGCAGCGGTTCTTGTCATGGTTCCTAGGTAAGAGTCCAATACTGCAATCTTCTGGCCGGACCCGAGGCGTTACTATGTTAAGGGTCTGTAAAAGGGAGAAAGCAATGTTGATTAGTACTCAACTTCAAAAAAGATCCAGCTTTACATATAAAAGACAACTTCTGCTTTGTCCTCTTCAAATACAGGACATGGCTCTATATGGATGAATTAAAAATTAAAATAATCTTACTACTGTACTCAAATTCCAAATATGCTCTATTCAGAAGGTACCTTGGCTAACTGAAAACAAGAGGGTGTTCTGAA
The DNA here is from genome assembly GCF_032191835.1 of Heteronotia binoei. Classification (NCBI taxonomy): domain Eukaryota; kingdom Metazoa; phylum Chordata; class Lepidosauria; order Squamata; family Gekkonidae; genus Heteronotia; species Heteronotia binoei. The sequence continues at coordinate 49,540,712 of NC_083224.1, read as the reverse complement.
AACACTCATGGGGGAGGGGAAATTCTATTCTGGCATCCCCAACATGGTGCCCATGGGCACCCCTGGTGCCTACCAACACCTCTCCTGTTGACCGTCAAGTATTTTTAGGAAGCGGGTGGGGCCAGGAAGGGCTCATGTCCAGCAGGGCTTCTGATTGGCCACTGGAAATCCAATTGGGTGGTCAGATTAAAATAACATTGTTTCAGTTGCAGCTGCCACCAGTGTTGGTTTTGCTCTCTTTTATGCCCTTTTTCCCAATTTATTTTTAAATAATTGTCCCTCATCTCCCCCTGCACTTAGGCTTCCTCTGTATATATGGCTCTACCTCTTGTGTCAACCATTTTGTGGTTGCACCCACCACCCTGTGTCAGATGCCTATAGGCTCAAAAATGTTGGGAATTCCATCATATTCACATCCTGCTTCTGAACCCTCATCTTCCCCTCCAACCTCCACCTCCAGCTTTTGTGCCCTCTCCAGCCATCTGTAGTTTGTCTTTCTCCATCTTTCACTGTGCTAGCTCTCCCCCCAATAGCTTCACTTTCTTTACACCTTCCTGCCCACTTGGTTGTATCTCCTGACAGTACAGCAAGGTAAAGAGAAGCAGGTGAGCCTGGAGAAGTAAGATGCTTCCCCTCTTCACCTGCTCCAAGAGACTACTGCTGCATTTTTGATCTGACAATTCAAAATGCCATCCAAAATCTGGCAGATCTTTTTTTTAATGATAACAACTGTGTATATGCAGACAATGTTGTTAACTTATTTAAAATAAACAATGAAAACAAACAACTTAAGTTTTTCCTCCAAACCCAGAGGTTTCTGTTTCTTCTTACCCAGGCTTTTAATTGGGTGTTCTTTCTTTTTAACTGTTTTTTAATCTGTTTCTGGTTTGAGGTCTGCTTTAATGGTTTGTGGCTTTGATAAATTATTGAGATTTAATTTGTAAACTATCCCAAGTGAGACTATGGAAAGCAGCACAAAAATCTTCTAGATTACTAAATACATTTGTAAAATCCTACACTGGAGCTGGGGGCAGCCTTGTAGTGCATATCTGACTGTCTACACAGGGGCCAATCCTTGGCTAATGGATATAGGGATACTGACCCAAAAGCATATCAGAAATTGTCTGCAATATAGTCATTGTGCATAGAAATTGACAGCACAGTTCAGGTGATGGCCTGATGCATCCCGAAGGTGCCAAATACTTTTGCTGAAACTGCCACTTTCAGGTGCAGCCAAAGGTAACACTTGGTAAATCCCTGTTGTTCACAAAAGATCAAAGTCAATAATTAGATATAGCTGGAAAAATGTACTCCAACTAGGCCACAATCTCCACCTGAGTATCTAAGACAAGAACATCCAGCCTATGTATTTTATGAACCACGGATAAGGATATTCCATTGACATAACCGAACAAGTTCCTTTTTTAGGATGTGTTGGACCAACTCATCCCAACATTACTATCTCACTTCTCTTTTACACAGATATATATATTTAAAATTTAATATTTTTATGATTATATCACTTTTCTATATATTCAAGCTTGAATCCCAGGGCCCTGTTCCAGATGTGCTTCGCACCATCCACAGCACAGTTCATTTCCTCTGGCGCTAGCACTTTTGTTTGCATAAAGCTAATTGAAAAATGATGATGTTATATAGATGGAACTACTAGTAGGAGAGTGTGCTGATGAAAAAAAGTTACAATTTCATTTCTGGAGTGGGGACTTTTATCTTGATTGCTTATGTCCATATAGAACACTAACAGTTTGGGATTCAAATCCATGTGATTTATTTGGGTTCCAGATGATCCATACCATTGCTTTCAATGGGGAATTTAGTTGAAGATCTGGGGCAGCTGATTATAAAGATAATGACATAAAATATGCACAGAACATAATCCTCCCTCTAATGTAAGGACCACCATCCAATATTTCAAACAAACTGGACTGACAGTTCAATTTTACAGACCCTGAAGTAGGTGGTCTGCCAACATTCCATATGGAGGATTTTTTCAGGGACTAGGAGTGACTGTTCTTCAGTCAAATGATGCCAAAATTGCAGGAGAGTTAGCCTACCTGTCCAATAAAGACCACTTTTCCAGTTTCAAGTTAATTGGGCTCTTGAACAAAGTGTCTCTAGCTAACATACTTGCAATGATTAAAGGGGCTGTGCCCCTGCAAAGGAAGTAGGTAAGGCAAACTGAAGTTCTCTGTGGCTTCATTTCTAAAAGTGACTGGCTGGGAGCACTCTGTGCTCCTCCATTGCAAGGATTTGATTGGAAGATAGACATACCATTGCCTGGGAAATCAGCAGAATCAAAGAAAAAATGAGTGCATGCTACGCTGCTGTTAAGTGCCCAAGCTTGGGAAGCAGGGTAATGGATGGTTCAGGGGTCCCTCCCCGCAGTAATTCCCAAGAATCAAGGATCTGTATTACCATTCTGAGAAATCACTATAGATTTCTGTGTATATCTTTGGCTTGGGAATTTTGTAATGCACATCCTTAAGTACAAGCAGCCCCATGGCACAGAGTGGTAAAGCTGCAGTACTGCAGTCTGAGTTCTCTGCTCACAACCTGAGTTCGATTCCAGCAGAAGCTGGGTTCAGGTAGCTGGCTTAAGGTTGACTCAGCCTTCCATCCTTCCAAGTTCAGTAAAATGAGTACCCAGCTTGCTGGGGGGAAATTGTAGATGACTGGGGAAGGCAATGGCAAACCACCCCATAATAAGTCTGCCATGAAAACGTGACACGGCATCTCCCCAGAGTCAGAAACAACTGGTGCTTGCACAAGGGACTACCTTTACCTTCTTAAAGTACAAGTAGCAGAAGAATTAAGCTGCACTGTGGTCAGAGCAAAGCACACCTGGAACATGGTCACAGGATACAAGCCAAAAAAATGAAGTTCCTTATGTTTACTCTACACTAAAAAAATAAGATTCTTGCACAGCACACTGACATCTGAACTTGGAGAGAAGAAACCATTCTCAGCTCAGTGTGCAATGGAGGTGGAAGGTATTCTGTATTCTCAGTTTCAACTACAGCTCAAAAATGATTGTATTAACGGTAGTAGCTTTACTGTTTTCTCTGATATAACAATGACATTCACATAACCAAATCACATTGAATGACACTCACTTATTCCTTTACAGAAATATATGGTAAATCCAGATATAAAAATCAGAATGATAATAAACAGACTTCAAACATGTGGGATGGTATAAATCTGTGATCTCAGCAGCAATTTATGTACATTGTATAGCTAGCAGTAAGCAGCCAAACCAAAATGTGTTCCAGCAATGCTAAATCCCTTTGATAGAATCCCACCAGGCAGCAGTCTGGCGAAAAGAACAACCAAGCTAAAATCTCTTGTAATTACACTGAGTTGCCAGGGTGCAAATGGTAAGCTGCATCATGTGAATGGCTAGACATTTGGCCTCTTAGCAATTCATCAGTGTCTCTTTTCTCACTAATCTTATAAACCAACACTCAAGCAGGACTGCAGACCCAGAATTTTCACTTAACCATAAATACAGGAAACTCTATACTTATTAATGCCACCCTGGTCTCCTCTTTCCATCTCTGCACCCATTCAGTTAATGTTACCAATGTGAACTGTGTTTCTGATCCCAGCTGAAGCATTCAGGTACCATTCTGATGCACATAGTAATATATCATAATTTACAAGCAAAGTTTTGTAAGAATGGTGCTTGCATTTACAACCATATGTTGTATCTGGGGCTACACAGGATTATGGGACTTTCAGTGGAACCTTTTCAGTTCATAGAGTATTTTTTTACAAAAAACAAACAGGCATCAGGGTAGAAATCTTCATTGAAACTCATTCCCCCATCACAGATAATTGGAGTCTAGCTGTGATGAAGTGGCTACACATAGTTGCAGACAATCCATTTTCTAGGCAATATGCTCAAATAAATATTGTGCCAGCTGGCACATCATGGGGGAGGTTCTGTGGGTTCAAATTCTGAAGCAGAATTTAAAACTATACACTGGCAAAACAACAAAACAACAACAAAACCCCACTTAAATTAGGACCTGGAGGTTTTCATTCTGTTTCCCCACAACCCCTAACAGCAAAGGTACTTTAACTATATAAACATCTAGTGCATGAATGTTCTTTCCATGTTGACTGCCTGCCTGCCTGCCTGCCTGCCTGCCTGCCTGCCTGCCTGCCTGCCTGCCTGCCTGCCTGCCTGCCTGTCTGTCTGTCTGTCTGTCTGTCTGTCTGTCTGTCTGTCTGTCTGTCTGTCTATCTATCTATCTATCTATCTATCTATCTATCTATCTATCTATCTATCTATCTATCTATCTATCTATCTATCTATCTATCTATCTATCTATCTTTAGCCTGCCCTTCCCATAGAACAGGCTCAGGGCAGGTTACATCATAAAAACAATCAACAATAACAAAACAATAAAAGACCAATTTACAATATATAAAATCTAGAACTACAGAGTGACAACAGAAACTAAAATGGCAGGTTCTGCCTCACAGAAATGGCCTATTGTCCAGGTCCAGCAGATCTTATAGCACTGGGATGGAATGAAAGGGGGAGGCCAGTAACAAGTGACGTCCACTGCCTCAGCTGGAAGCCTGGTGAAAGAGCTCTGTTTTACAGGCCCTGTGGAATTGGAGCAGATCCCGCAAGGCCCAGATCTCCAGGGGGAGCTCATTCCACCAGGCAGGGGCCAGGGCTGAAAAGGCCCCAGCCCTTGTTGGGGCCAGATGGATGTCTCTGGGGCCAAGGAATTACCAAAAGTTCTTAGGTCGCTGATCGTAAAGACCTATGAGGCTCATATAGGGAGAGACGATTCCGAAGGCATGCTGGCCTCTGGCCATATAGGGCTTTAAAGGTAAGTGCGAACACCTTGAACCGGATCCAGTACTCAATAGATAGCCAGTGCATTCCACGCAGCACAGGATGGATCCGTGCCTGTACAGGCGACAATGTCAACGTCTGTGCAGCAGCGTTCTGCACCAGCTGGAGTTTCCAGAGGAGGGTCAAGGGCATCTCCATGCAGAGAGTTACAATAATCTAGCCTGGAAGTGACCATCCATGGGTCACTGTGGCCAGGTTGTGGGGGGCGAGATATGGGACCAACTGTCTGACACGCTTCAGATGGAAAAAGGCTGATCTGGCAGTGGTGGTAATCTGGGTTTCCAAAGTCAGAGAGGCATCCAAGAATGCCCCCAAGCTCTTCACCCTCAAGGTGGGCATCAACAGAGCCCTATCAAAGGATGGGAGCCTGATCTCTGATCCCAGCCCCCTGTAACCTAGGCATAGGACCTCTGTCTTCGATGGATTTGATGGACTATGATGTAGAGTATGTTCTAATCTATATTCAGACATAATCATTGTTAAATAGGAGTATCATAAAAAGATCCTGGCAGGACTTGAGAGATTGTCCTTTCTTTAGCAAGGGAAAAACCACATTCCTTTCCTATTTCATTTATTTAATGAGTAAGCCTGGCACTGAAAACAGTTTGCACAGCTGAGCCCTGAGAAAGCCGAACTTCAAATTAAGCTGTGAGCATCATACATGATTATCCAAAGACAGCTGAAGGGCAACCGTCAATGAAACACTGCACAAAAACTTCTTTCCCTCTGAACATGTCATTCTCCAACATGTTTTGGGGCAAGTAATGACTCTCCACTATCTCCACAGAAAAGAAAGCAGCACAGGCTGAATAAAAAGCAGTGTTATGTTTGATTTATGCAATTTAATATTTCCCCTGGCTGCTCTCTGTTTTTTCATATCACTCTTCAGTGTGAGTTCTCTGTTTAGGTCTTATTGATGAATTTGAAAGAATACACTGTAGAGGCAGGGGAGGATGCTGCCAAATTTCACCTCAGCACTCAGGTGGGATTCCCAACTGAGATGGCAGCCAGGGATGGCATTTGGATATATCTGGTCTGAATATATAGCTGAAAAATACAATAAAGTCTGCCATGAAAACAATGTGATGCAATATCACCCCAGAGTCGGAAATGACTGGTGCTTGCATAGGGGACTACCTTTTTTTGTTTTCTGAATCTATTCAAGTGTCCAAATAGTATATGGGATTTTCTGGGGTACTGAGAAATGGGTTCCAAAAAACTCTGGAAATATTCAGGAGTAATTGGGAATACCAAAAGGCAGCATTTTAAGGCTTCCAGGACTGTTTTTCTTTCATTTGTGTCTATGTCAGTGTCTTCTTGCTTGGTATTGGCTTGCCAGTTTGGGTTTGGCTTGGATTCTGTCCTTTGACATTGGTTTTGTAGGTCTTGCAACACTGTGTTCTTTGCAAAAGCTGGTTTGCTTTGGATTTGTAGTTTGTGTGGTTCCTCTGGATTGACATTACTGGATTCTTAGGTTCTACATTGGCTTGCATTCTCTAATTTGACATTCATGTTCCTTATTAAAGTGGTTTGGTTTGGAGGATTCTCTTGTTTGATATTGGCTTGGATTCATTTTTTTTAATGGCAATAATGGGGGACAATATGGGGATATTCCTGGACCACGCTAAGTCCCCAGGTCATGTGTGGCAATGGGATAATGAAGGCATCAAATTCTCACTTCACTAGAAGTATTAGCAAATGCAAGGGGACAGCCTAACGTGACCAAGGACACCCCTAGATTGTGCTGCATCGCCACATCACAAGTTAAAGAGTTTCTATTGCTGTGCTGGCAGTATTTCACTTATCAATTACCTTATTAGTAACCTCTAGGTTTTGTGGAGCTCTAGAGGAGACTATGCAATTGACTCTGAATTCTTCAGTCTGCTAGAGAATTTCAGAAGAATTTCAATCTAGCTTGGAGGTTTTTGGTTTTTTTAATTGGCTAAACTATGATCATGTGTAAAAAGCTTATGTTTTTTATTTCTCAAATCTCCTTTAGCCAATGATTTCAGGGAAGTTAGTATTGAAAATATCAATAAAATCTTAAAAATGTAACAGACCACAAATTTTTAAGTATAGCTACAAGGATCCTGATTCAATGAAAATTAAGATTTCCAAAATCAGAGATGGCCCCTCCCCCTCAGTTCAATCCAGCCAAATGGCTACCATATATAACTGAGTTGGTTACTATATTGGGCTATAAACAATAAAGAGGACATTGTATTCCCACTCTCCCCCTCCTTATGAGCTATTTTCCTGCTGAATTGTTATTGCGCCAATTCACCAATAAGATTTGAGGCTTCTGGCTCCAATGCAATCTGTTTTGAGGAGCACCTTATTTCTCTGCTACTTTATGTGTATGCAAGATATCCCTGAGAACCACAGCAGTTTGCTCCAATTCTTCCGTCCTATCTTGATGCATGGCTCCAACAACTGGCTATAAACCCTCATGTGGGAGTTCATTGTGGGAATGTGTGTGCAACTTTGCAATGGCCCTACCATCCAGCAAAGGTCCCCCTGAAGTCCGTGTCCCACTTTTCCACCCCATTCTCCACAACACTGCTTTCCCTTTCTCCTGATGAACCTTACTGGATTGCACTTGCTGGAACAGGCTCATATGTTGTACTCTCCCCTATCCCTTTCTCTTTAGATTAATAACTTTACTTAGGATAGGTTTATGCCTCGTGAAGTGACTGAATATTACACTTACACACTTTCAAAGAGTAGAAAAAGCAATGCCATCATTTCTGTTGTGAAGTATACATACTTCCTTTTGCATTTAACATTCAAGAGGTGAGGATCTTAATTTTAAAAGACAGAGAAAACAACCACGCAAAATTCTGGCTACTGTGACTGGAAAATGGGGTTATTCACCTTCAGGTGGTGGCTGGAGATCTCCTAGGATTAACAGTGATGTCCATGCAACAGAGATCAACATCTGGAGAAAATGGCTGCTTTGGAATGTGGCCTCTATAGCAGGGTTTTCCAAACTCCACCCCCCCCCCTTGGCCCAGTTATTTCTACACTTCTCCTTTGTGGCCCATTAAAATTTGGGGGGTGAAGCCAGGAGAATTTGGGGTAGAGCCGGGAGACAGGAAATGATGTCATTTCCTGTGGTGTCACTTCCAGGTCAAGGGCCAAGTGATGTCATTTCTGGGGCACACTGAACCAAAACTCCACCTCTTCCTGTGATGTTACTTCCAGGGTACTCCCCCAAACCTGCCTTTTCATGTTATAGTGAATATGCAAACATCTTTTGTGAACATCTTTTTGTAAAAAAGAGCCACCATGTGTTCACTTTACAAATGAAACTAGTATCTGGATAAATATGTGATTTCAATCACACATTCAGCTGTGTGCTGAACATAATGCAGATTACTTAACATTTTCCTTTATTAATGCAGATTAATAAAGAAAAATCCATTGCAAAATGCATTATTTGTTTTTGTGTGAACACAGGCAGAGTTGAGAAGACAGAGAGGAAAGAAGAAGCGTGCATGCCACTCAGAGCTCCTTAGGTACAAAATAAACTGGATAAAGAGACTCAGGAGGATTTACCTCTCAGTCACCACAAGCATACATGGGATCAGGCAGCAAGCTCTGCCCAAGTTTCCCTTGCCTTTTCAGAAAACAAACTACCTGGCTTTCCTGTTGACTCTCAGGACTATCAGCCAATCAGGGAACCCACTTCTCTTTGCGAGGACTAGTTGCAAGGATGGGCAACTTCATTTGTCTAGCCAACAGGTGGGATGTTTTAACAGAATTAATATGACAGGACCTTAAAAGCCTTTGCCATCTCTCAGCAAAAAGACTCTAATGTCCGTCCCCCTGCACACCAGTCAGGAGTTTTCCCCGCCCCTCTCTGATGTTTCCGAACATCAGAGAGGGGCAGGGGAGGGCTTCTGACCAGTGTGCAGTCTCTGTGGTACTCTCTGAGCGCCCTCTGTCTGGAGGACACTCAGAGTGCTATAGTCGGTGGCGTGGGGGGCAGGTGCTGGAGTGCGGCTCTGCAACATGTCACCAAAGATAAATAGAGAGGAGAAGGGGGGGAGGGCCTGGAGCACAAGAGGGGAGGGGGCAGTCGGGCCACCCCTGGTGGCTCAGCATTGAGGCTTGCGTGGCCTGGTGCCAGGTCACGACCCTGCAAATGGGAAATGCTGCTCTATAGCATTATACCGCAGTTAAGACCCTCCTCCCCAAACCCTGTCTTCCTTAGGTTCCATCTCCAAAATCTTCAGGTATTTCTCAACTCACAGCTAAAAAGTCTGAGAAAACATGGGATCTGTTATTTTGGAGGTTTTACCTGGAATTCATCTTTTATCTGGCTGGAATTCGTCTGTGGGTCCAATCTGCTGATGTTGTAGTATATGGATCTGAATTCACAAACTGGGATGGCTGTGTTGCCACAAAGGCATGCTTCCAGAATGGCATCATGAACGAAGACATATTGCTCCTATCAAGCAAGAAGTTGTACATTCATCACTGCCCATCCCTTTAGGAGCAATCTTACAAGACCTGCTTTAATAAAGGAACTTCCAACAATCCCACAGAGTTCTTAGGTAAACAAGCAAAGCAAAATACTTCCTCCCTGTGAAAACAGTTTGTGGGGTGGAAAGTGCTAGCATTTTACTATTGAGTATATGTGCATTGACAATAAGGAAAGAGTGTTCTTTTCCTGGCCAAAAATAAATAGAGAAACACATGTCAACATATGCACAATGGTATAAAAAGGACTGCATATTCTATCACTATTTGGATAGGTGAAATGATCCCATATTTTTAATGGATAATTTAAGGGAATCTTAATCTATCTGTAGCATTATAAGTAAGTATAACTAGCAATAAGTATAACTTATTGATTATAAGTAAGAAATCATGCAGGAATAAGAGGGTAGAACAACTGAGAAATTTCCCCTTGACTCAAATCCCCCCCAACCCCCAAGATCCTTGACTCACCCTTAAAAAAGAAAAAAAAAGATGCTCAGCTGCCCTGTATATTCCTGCGCTTCCATGAGTACATGCTGAATCTTCATCAAGTTGTTTGGATAGTTAGATTCTACTTTTCTTAATGCAAAAAGGAATATTTTTGTAATTCCTCAGGAAACATCTGAATGTGCAGGCCCATACTTGTCTCAGAGTGAGCTCATTTAACTACCCCACTTGCAGGTGCTTAACCATTAACTGTAATAGCGATTAAATAATTTAAAACAATTTAAAAACAGTTCTGGTGCTAGTATAGTAGTTCCAATGTGTTCAACAATGTTGGGCATCCTCTTATACTATTATTCAGTTGAAGGTGAGTCGAAAGTGCTGTTTTACAGGCCTTGTGGAACTGGATGAGGTCCCACAAGACCCTTACTTCTTCCAGAAGTTGGTTCCACCAGTAGGGGGCCACAATAGAGAAGGCCCTCTCTCTAGTTGACTTCAATCTCACCTTCCTCGGCCCGGGGATTGACAGTAAATTCTGCATCCCAGATCTAAGTACCCTCTGGGGGATGTGTGGAGAGAGATGGTCCCTAAGGTAGACAGGTCCTTGGCCATATAGGACTTTGAAGGTAATGACCAGCACCTTGTAGCAAATCTGGTAAACTATACAGCTCTTGCAGCCCTGGCTGTATGTGCTCCCATATAGAGAGCCCCAATAACAGTCTGGCCACTGCATTCTGCACCAGCTGCAGTTTCCAGATTTGAGACAAGGGCAGCCCCATGTAGAGGGCATTGCAGTAGTCCAGTCTCGAGGTGACCGTAGCATGCATCACAGTTGCCAGGTCGCCACACTTGAGGAAGAGGACCAATTGCCTTATTCACCTTTGGTGGAAAAAGGCTGATTTGGCAGTGGCTGCTATCTGGGCCTCCATTGTCAATGCATGCTCCAGTAGCACTCCCAAGCTTCTGACTCTAGGCACTGTCATCAGTGGTGCCCCATCAAAAGCTGGTAGGGGGATTTCTCTTCCTGGACCGCTGCGACGCTGGCAAAGGACCTCTGTCTTCATTGGATGCAGCTTCAGCCAACTCAGCCTAAGCCACACTGCCATGGCTTGCAGTTCCAGGTCTAGGTTTTCTGGAGCAGAGGCAGACCAGCCATCCATCAGCAGATAGAGCAGGTGTCATCAGTGTACTGATGGCAACCCAGCCCATATCTCCAGACAATCTGGGCAAGGGAGCGCATATAAATGTTAAACAACATCGAGGAGAGCACCACCCCCTGAGGCACACCGCAGTTAAGCGGGTGCCTCTGGGACGATTGTCCCCCAATCACCACCCTTTGTCCCCGATCGCAGAGAAAGGAGGAGAGCCATTGCAAGGCCAACCTCTGAATCCCTGCATCGGTGAGGTGGTGAATCAGCAACTGATGGTCAACCGTGCCAAATGTAGCTGACAGGTCCAACAACATCAGTACTTCCGAACCACCTCAATCCAGATGTGGCTGGAGATCATCCACCAGGGCAACCAGTACTGTCTCCGTCCTGTGACCTAGGTGGAAACCAGACTGGTGTGGATCTAAGACGGAAGCATCCTCAAGAAAACTCTGTAACTGTAATGCTACTGCCCTCTCAATAATTTTACCCAAAAAGGGTAGATTCGAGACCGGCCAGTAGTGTGCCAATTCAGCCGGGTCTAATGTTGATTTTTTCAAGTGAGGGTGGACTACTGCCTCTTTAAGGGGCCTTGGAAAGAGCCCCTCAGAGAGGGATCTATTTACGATATCCTGTATAGGATATTGAAGCTCCATCCAGCAAGTTTTAATCAGCCAAGATGGGCAAGGGTCCAAATCACATGTTGTTGGGCGCACAGTGGAAAGAATTCTGTCAACTTCCTCCAGGCTGAGTGTTGTAAAACGATCCAAAGCTGGTCCAAAGCTGGTCCGAAAAACAGACATGGGGCCTCGAGTTCGCATACTGTGGCAGGGAGGTCATGAGAGAGTGACGAGATCTTATCTGCGAAAAAAGTTGCAAAAGCCTCACAGCCAATATCCAGTTCCCTACAATTTGGTCTGCCCTGTGGCAGTGTTGTAAGAGTCCAGATAATACTAAATTATTGAGCCGGGCATGAATTCGTAGATGCGATCTGGGCCACAAAGTAAGCTTTCTTTGTGGCTTTGACTGCCAACTCATAGGACCTCACAAATTCTCGATAAGACGTTGTAGTCGCTTTGTCTTGAGTACACCGCCTTTCTAGCCATCTGAGCCTCCATTTCATCAGCTGCAGTTCCGGGTTATACCACGGTGCTAGCTTAGAACGAGGGTGCAGAGGGCACTGGGAAGTGATCTCATCAATGGTCATAGTGAGCTAGTCTTGCCAAGACTCAACCAGGTCATCGAGAGAAACACCAGGGGGCCATGGGTCCTGCAGCGCCATCTGGAACCATACTGGGTCCATCAGGTTCTGTGGGTGAGCTAAAAAATGCTTGCTGCCTAAATGGGTTTGGGGTGGCACATCCCCACACAGGTGGGACCTGTCTACCTGAAGGACCGTCTTTCCCCGCACGTTCCCCAGAGAGTACTGAGGTCGGGAACACAAAATCTCCTTACTATCCCTGGGCCGAAGGAAGCCCGGTTGAAGTCCACCAGAGAAAGGGCTTTCTCTGTTATGGCCCCTACATGGTGGAATCAGCTGCCGGAAGAGGTGAGGGCCCTGCGGGACCTTGTTCAGTTCCGCAGGGCCTGTAAGACGACCCTCTTCCGGCTAGCCTATACTTAGCTTGAGAATTTTACTGTAACTTGCTGGATTCCTTTTATATATAGCTGAAATATTTATGTGTATTAATAACTAGGGTTTTATCTGTTTTATCTGTTTTATCTGTTTTAAATATGGATCCCTTTATATGTGTAATTTTGATGGATCTACTATTGGAAGCCGCCCTGAGCCACTTGTGGGAAGGGCGGGGTATAAATCTTAAATAAATAAATAAATAAATAAAAAATAGTGGTCTGACCATGGCACTGCTTCTGCAGTAATTCAGTCTACTGTAACTCCCGTCGCAAAGATCAAATCCAGCATGAAGCATACATGAAGCAGAATCAGATGCTCTACTTGTCTGCTGATTTCACATTTAAAATCTTTTATATGTAATACAAATTTCAAAATGGTACAGTTGGAAAAAAATAAGTAAGATCATTTGATGTGTTATCTGATGAGACATTGTTCTTTTCAGGAATTTTAACCAAAATAAGGATGTTAAATAGTTTCAGTATTTATAGACCCTAAGAAAATATTCCATCAACTAAAAGCTACTATAACAAATTTTAAGTATCTTCTAATTAAAAAAAATATAACTTAAAATGTTTGCTATCAGTTCTTTATAGATGCTTACTACAAAAAGTTGATAAAATAGAAATGTATGGGCAGAGATAGTACCAAATTTCATGATTACTGTCATTTTATTTGGAAGTTAAAGCTTCTTTTGTGGTTTGTGGGTGCATTAACTGTCATCAAATTGTTTCCAACATGGCAATTCATGTCAAATTCGACAGGCTGGAAACTGCTAAGAGTTGGTTTAAAATATTATGTACACTTCGAATTACAATGAGAAGTTACAAAAGGATGATATAATCGTAGAGATTAGAGAACAGTACAGCCACCCAGGACACAGCCCAGGTAAGTGATTGATAGCATGCATTTTAAGTTACAAATCACATAGATTAATCCTGAGAGTTTTTATTGATTAATTAAGCAAATAGAAAAAAAAAACTTCTGAAGAAAAATAACATGCTTTGCTTCAGATGAAGTTTGCACGTGGAGAAATTCTCTCGTGGGTGGGAGAGAAAGGGAAACACCTCTCTATAATCTTGCATTTTTGCAATCCCTTATATTGATAATAAATTACATTCCTTTTTTTTTAATGGCCTGTTGTCTGAGTAATCAGGAGCATCTTTTTACTCAATCAAAAGTATGAAATCAATTAATCCTGATGATTAATTGGCCATTATGTTGCCATTCTGGGCTCACTACTTTTCTCATATATGACCATCTGGTAGGGCAGACAAGTTATTTTCTTGGGAATAACAAACAAGAAATGACATTATTTTTCACCTACCTCTGTCTGTACCAAATTGACCCTCTGGGATCTCAGCTCCCGGACACAGTTAAATATGTCCACCACACCTTCATTCTCAGCCATGTCAAGCATGATGTCAATGGCAATAAAGCACCCTGTCCTCCCAGCACCAGCACTGAGGGAGGGGGGAGAAAAAAGGACCTGATCAATGGACCATGAAAAGGCAGCACATTTTGAGGGGTGAAAAGAAAACAAGTGTTGCAAATGTAACTGTCTTCCTTCATTAGTCCCTCTCTGCCCTGGAGGTCTGGACCACATCTCTGAGCAACCCGAGCTCTCTGGGGAGTACAAGGGAAAGAAGAAACATGGAAAGGAAGGAAGGAAGCAGAGGACAGCAAAATAATAGGCTTGTGGTCATGCTTTCCTTTTTCTGAATATCTGAAATATAAAGCATGTGCAGAATTCAGTTTATTTGATAAATGCAGAGAGAAAATGACAGATGGGTAGACAGACTCACGAGAGATTTTGAGAGCATTTTTTGAACTATTTCTTTTAAGAGCAAACATTGACTAACAGAAATATTTGACAGAGCTGAATCATTCCTGAATGGGTGCCACTTCTTTCACATTGCCATTGGAGGAAAGTGCCATCAAGTCACAGATGACTTGGCAACCCCAAGAGACATTCAAAGGTTGCTTGCCATTACCTGCCTCTGTGTCATGACTCTGGTACTCTTGGGGGGTCTCCCATCGAAGTACTAACCAGGACTGATCTAGATTAGTTTCTATGATCTGATGAAATCAAGCTAGTCTGGCCTATGCAGGTCAGAGCTTCTTTCACCTTGGTGTCCACAAATAGACCTTTCAGAAAGATCTAGATGGGGGTTCAAACACATGCATGTGACCATTTTTGGAATCAAAATCAAGGTCTTCTGCTTTGTAATTCATGTAGTTTCTATTCATAGAAGATTTGATTTTTGCGTATGGGGAGGGGGAGACAAAACATTATGGATCCTGTGAAACTGCTTGCTTGTGGTGATGTTTTCCTTGATATAAGAGGCTCGTGTCAAGGGAAGGCTTTTTGCAATGGAGGAAAGCACAACTGCTAGCTGAACAGATCCCTGGAATACAAACTCTTTGTCATCATGCAGAGTATACAACTGCCTCCCAAACATATGTGGTTTGAGACCAAGCAATTTTGAACAAAGTAGACTTTTCACACAGCTCTGTTATAATGTGCACATTCAGTTCTGCTCTGGAATGGGGACATGAAAAGCAGAAGGACCCACTACACATGCAATAAAACAAAGAGAGCTTTCCCTCCTGACTTGCTAGTTTATAGGTGTAATGCAAGTTTTAGGTCATTTTATGTCATTTTATATTTATTCCATTTTATACATTTATTGTGCCATCAACAAATCTCTATCTGAAAGTATCCATCAACAGATATCATTATGTGAGCCTGCTCTTTATGTTGTTTGATTCTCAGTGGTGAACATAAAGTAATTCACCATGACCCAAGATACACTATTGCCACAGATCATTCTTGGAATGTGAGATTTGAAAACAGATTTGAGCCCTGAGCTATGGTACTATAGCTATATGGTTTCCACCTGAGGGTGGGGGCTGTGGCTCAGGGGTAGAGGTACATAATTTGCATGCAAGAAGTCCACAGCTGAAAGCCCAATATCACCTGTTAAATGGATCAAGAAGTAGGTGATGTGAAAGACTTCAACCTGAGACCCTGGAGAGTTGCTGCCAGTTGGAGTATATAAAGAAACTTTCCATGAAAATAACTAAACTATGAACAATTACTATGATAAGTTTATATTAATTTTAATTTCATACAATTTTTCTTCATATGCTTTGCCCTTTATCTGTGATTCTCTTTCATTTTTGTGTGCCACTCAGAGTAGACAATACTGACCATGATAGACCCATGATCTGATCCAATAAAAAGCAACTTCATGTGTTTACATACTTTATACTAAAGCTCAGGAGTGGCTGAACATGTATCCAAACAGAAAAATTGTACCATCTCTCCTTTCTACTGTGATCTACCAACTGCTCATAAAGTAGAAAGTCTTTCTTTTCCCCTCACCGCAGAGCCTAGAGAAACTTTAGATACAAGAAATGCTAACAAAGCAAGGAGATAGAATGACTATGAATTAGTGGCCCAGATTAATCAAAAACTAGGAGGGAAGAGGGCATTTTCATTTGACTAATCATGAGTAAATGGCATTTTGTCTCCCCTTCTCTCTTCTTTTCAAAATTTTAACAAATAGCTATACATTTTCTATATTTCTATATTTAGAGAAGTCCTGTACTTCCTAAATATTGAACGACAATATTATCATCCAGTGAAGCATTGGAGATAATTGCTTAATTAATTACTACTATGATGGGTATACTGTATGCACTGAATGGAAGACATAAGATTTGTGCCACAATACTGCTTCAAGGACTATGGGTCAAACAGGAGGAGAACATCAGTTTGCACACTGCTTTTAAACTGAGTTTGAAACGGAGAATCTTGATAGTCAAATATTAAATGTGAAACATTGGAAGACAACATTGGATCTTTTGAGATATCATCAGTCCCAGCTATGTATTATGGCCCAAATAATGCTCTTCCACCTGAAATGGAGTAATTTTAATTGTTTTTATTGTTTTAACTGTTTAAATTCATTGTTACATTTTCATTGTTTCTTGTTTAAATTTATTGAGCCCTCCTGCAGGATAGGGTGGAATAGAAATTAACAAACAAACAAATAATACTATTAAAAAGCAATAATCTCTAAAAAGCAAGTATCAATAAGCACCTAAATATGGGGACACTATCTTAATAAATACTATGGTGGCATGAAGTATAGAATAGAACAGTATACCTAAAATATACAATATCAAATTGTTGTGTGAAACTGATATTGAAATGAAAAATACTGAATTACCTGAACATTGTAGCATTCTTGGGAGAAACCCAGATTTGTTACAGCCATGACCCCTATAATTATCTAGTGCTTTATGATGGTAAAGCCACCCCCACCTCACTTTCAGACGCAGAGCACAAAACACAAAAAGCCAGGATGGGAAGCAGTCTTTGATTAGTCTTACAAGTTATTAAATTGCCAGCTAAAATCGGTTAAAACACAAAGTGTTTTAGGCACCCTTTGCAAGAAGATTCATCCTAAAAGCAAACATCCTGATCAGCTAACATCATTTGAGATTCTGGCCAGCTAGAGAAGAGTCAGTGTTTGCAGTGGAGAAAGACAAATATTGCAGAAGACTTACAGGGTTTAGGACAATCCCCAGTAATTCAATGGGAACAATTTAGTCTCCTGCCTGAGTTAATCCTAATCACAATTTGATGCTTGCAGCCTGCAGCAACACTGCTAGGCTGCATTAGCAGGCTTTGCCTCCCTGGGAGGAAAGGGAGGATTGGCGGCCCGTTTGGGCACGTATTTTAGGGGGCAGAGTCAGGCCATTGTAATGGCCAGACCTCCGCTTCCTGCTTCAGTCCCAGACAAGATCAGTCCGGGCGAGAAGCGTGTTTCGAGCGGCGCTTTTTTTCTGCGCTGGAGAGGAGGCCCCGTTTCTTTGCGTCGGCATCAGTGTGCCTCTGGGTGCGGTGGTGGCCACTTTGTAATGGCCAGACCTCCGCTTCCTGCTTCAGTCCCAGACAAGATCAGTCCGGGCGAGGAGCGTGTTTCGCGCGGCGCTTTTTTTCTGCGCTGGAGAGGAGGCCCCGTTTCTTTGCGTCGGCATCAGTGTGCCTCTGGGTGCGGTGGTGGCCACTTTAGCAGTCAGGGGTCTTCCTGTGTGGGAGCTGGGGGCTCCCTGGCTCATCTGTGGCTAAGTTGAACGAGCTCCTCAGGTCGTCAGTGGCTGCTTGAGGGAGCTTTCTATAAGGCTGTAGTATTGCTCTTTATTCTTTCTTTTGCTTGGGGTGACGTGCCCTCTCCCTCCTTTTGGCAGGGAAGGGATTTTTTGTTGGAGGCTGGGACTCCCGGCAGGAGTTAGGGGGATTGTTGCCTTAACTGGGTCAGCCATTTGTTCGCTTCCCTGTAATTGTCTGGGGTGTCAGCCATATTGGATCCCCTGTCTTCTTTAAGGAAGGCGGCCATTTTAGGAGGCTCTTGTTTGGAAGCCATTTTGAGGTTCTTCCTTAGGTTATAAAGATGTCCAGTGGAAAGGGGTCTGGTAGGTCTAAAGGGAAAAAGCCGGTGCCTAAGGTCCCTAAGGCTCCTGCCAAGAGGCCTCCATCCCCGTTTTCGTCATCTGCTGAGGAGGGTGATGTGGCTGTTAATGATAACATTATGCAAAGGCTGCAGGCTCTGGAACAGATGACGGGTATTCCTCCTTCAGAAAGGGTGGAGGGGAAAAGGGTTTCTAAAAGGGGGCTCCAAGCTAATGTGTTAACCAGGTTGTCTATCCTTGAGGGCAGATCTGGTGCATTCATCACTGGCAGTGCCATGGGTCTTGGTGGTCTAGATGTGGGATCGGTGTCATCTTCAGGAGCTGCTGGAGTTGGGTCAATGCTGGTTCCTGCTGGATCTGTGGGTAAGGCTGGGGACAATTCGCAGGCATATGCTGGGCAGGCTTGGCCATGGGGACCTTGAGGTCCTGCCTCACCGGATGGGCAGGGCATCCCTGCTGTGAGTAGAGGTTTTGCTTCCCCCTCAGGCACAGGCTCTTTCTCAAATTGGGCTTGGCCAGTTGGACAATGTGGCCCTCATGGGGCTTGGCTGGGTGTGGGGCAGCAGGGTATTGCAGGCTCTTTTATGGGGAATTGGGGCACCCCCTCTCCTTATGGGATGGTCCCTTTTACGGCATTGCCCTTTGGGGATGTAGCTTTGCCTTTGGGGGACCATTTGCTACTCGCAACAAAGGAGAAAATCTTAAAGGGTGAGTATGTGGATAGTTTTTCCCTCCTTCTTCGGGAGTTGTAAAAAAAAGGATAAAAAGGAGTTAGATGAAAAAGAAAAAGGAAAGCTGAAGAAGCGTGAAGTGGAGCGGACCTGGGCAAATTGGCTTCCGGGTTTTTTTACTTGCGCTGGGGTGATTGCACGGGCTCAGCCTTGAAGGGCGGCTGCCCTTATCCAATACATGGACATAATTTATAAGGGGTACATGACGTTTAGCGGGCCTGCCTGGATGCAGTATGACGAGGAATTCAGGATGAGGGCCACTTTATACCCTTCCCTTCAGCGGGACCATATTCACCAGCAGCTGTGGCTGCAGGTCATGTCTCCAGCACAGCCAAATTTAGGCGACCACTTTGATAGCGGTCATTTGGTGAGCAGGTCAGCTGCAACCTCCTCAGCATTGTCAGGCTCTTCCCACAGTTCTGCAGGGCAGGTGGTTCAACCTCGCCTGCTTTGTTGGGAGTTCGATTCTCAGAAAGTGTGTAGCAGAAAGGCTTGCCGGTTCAAGCATGAATGCCCCATGTGTGGTGGGTCTCACTCCTTCAATAACTGCCCGAAAGCCCGAGTATACAAGAACCAAAAGAAGCCTGAAGGGGGAGGAGGGACATATCAGGCTGGAAAAGGGGCCCAGTCCAATAAAGGCAGGTTCTCTTGAGCACTGGCTGTCTAGGTACCTGCGAAGGGCTGACAGTGTTTACCTGCTAAAAGGTTTTAAGTTTGGTTTTAGGATCCCTTTTCAGGGGCCCTAGTTCCCATTTATGTCTGGGAATCTTAGTTTCATTAAGGGTTTAGAGCAGGTTGTCAAAGATAAGATTGCCAAGGAGTTGGCTGAGGGCAGGATTTTGGGCCCTTTTACCCATCCTCCTGTGCATAACCTTAGGGTATCCCCATTGCCTAAAAAGGCACCTGGGGAATTTTGTTTGATTCACCATCTTTCCTTCCCCAGAGGGAAGGCTGTTAATGATGGGATTCCCGAGCATTTATGCTCCGTTAGGTATACCAGCTTCGATCAGGCCATAGCCATGGTGAGACGCTGCGGGGAGGGTGCAGAGCTGGCGAAATGCAATATTAAATCTGCATTTCGTCTTCTACCAGTGCATCCTGCTGATTTCGAGCTCTTGGGATTTTCTTTTGAGTGTCAATTTTACATGGATAGAGCATTGCCAATGGGCTGCTCTGTATCATGTTCAGCTTTTGAGTGTTTCAGCACATTCTTAGAATGGGCTGTTCAGGAAAAAGTGGGTTTACGGGACGTCATTCATTATTTGGATGATTACCTTTTTGTGGGTCCCGAGGGGACGGGGCATTGTGCGCAGCTGCTGTCTGGCTTTATAGAGCTGGCTGCAGAACTCGGGGTTCCTTTGGCTCCGGAAAAAATGGAGGGTCCAGCCCAAAAGCTGACCATCTTGGGGACTGAGATTGACACAGTGGCACAGCTGTCTAGGATACCTTTCCAAAAAATAGTAGAGCTAAGGAGTAGGATTCATTCCTTTCTTCTTAAACGGAAGATCACCTTGATTGAGTTGCAGCAGCTGGTAGGACATCTTAACTTTGCTTGCAAAGTGGTTGCCCCGGGGCGAGCCTTTCTTCGAAGGGTCTGTGATGCTATGGCAGGACTACGCTTGCCTCAGTATAGAACGCGGGTTACCAGCAGCATGAGGGAAGATTTGAGGGTTTGGCAAGAATTTTTGGAGTCCTTTAATGGGGTCTTTTTTTTGGAAAGATGATATGAGGCTTGAAGCTGAGCTCCAGGTCATGTCTGATGCTGCTGGGTCTTTGGGCTTTGGAGTCTATTTCTGCGGACATTCCACGGCTGGGGGCTGGTGTGCTGATAGCTGGCCAGACTCCTTGAGGCAGGTAGGAGTGAACTGAGATCCTACGTTTCTCGAGTTCTTTCCCATTCTAGTTGCAGTTTGGCTATGGGGGAAGGATATGGCCAATCGCACTGTTCATTTTTGGCGTGATAATATGGCGGTAGTCCATGTCATTAATTCTCTTTCATCCAAATCTCAACGAGTTATGAGGTTGGTGAGGGCCTTCACTCTGCGTTGTCTGAGGCTTAACATATTGTTTTTAGCCAAGCATATCCCTGGGATGAGTAACGGAGTGGCTGACGCTCTCTCTCGTAAACAGCCGGAGAGGTTTCATCAGCTGGCCTCGGATGCCAACCGAGAGGTGGTGCCAGTGCCCCAGGAGCTATGGCTGATTGGAGAGCCAAGGCCTGCAGAGCAATGGCCTAGCCATTGCACCTAGCACCAGGAAGTCTTACAAACAGGTTGTGCGGCAGTTTGAGGACTTTAGAGCTGAAGTCCTAAAGGTAGGGTATCGCATCATTTGGCCTCTCCTGGTGGAGCAGTTGCTCCACTACTGTGTTTCGCTTTGATGTAAGGGAATGGCCATGTGATCCATTAGGAGGCGCCTGTATGCATTGGTTTTGCTAGTAAGGCGCTGGGTTATAAGGAAGAAACAGCTGATTTTCGTCTTCGGAAAATGCTGGAGGGGTGGGCCAGAGAGGCTGGACCTAGGCTCGATACTTGGAAACCTATGTCCCCTCTGATTCTTAAGGGCCTGAAGGGGGTTTGGGGCATGGTGTGCGCTTCATATTTTGAGGCATCTTTGTTTCATACAGTGTCTTTAGTAGCTTTTTTCGGGGCCCTTACAGTCAGTGAGCTAGTGGCATGATCTAGAAACGATGTTTCTGGTAATGCTCTGTTGCTAAGGGATTTGAGGTTATCTAAGAGTAAGGCGGTGATTACTGTCCATCACTCTAAGACGGATCAGTATCAAAAAGGTACCGTGCTTGAGCTTGGCAATTGTTCAGAGCTTGAGCTGTGCCCAGTTGCCGCGTTGGCTGTTTATTTGGCAGTTCAGGGGCACGAGGGGTTTTTGTTCTCTCACGATAATGGGAACCCACTGATGAAACATCAGTTTTGGGCTGTGATGTCACGGGCTTTAAGTGAGCTGGGGTTGTCTGGGATGCGGTTTGGGACTCATTCCTTTAGAATTGGGGTGGCCTCGACAGCTGCCACCCTGGGGTATCCTTCTTTCTCCATTCAGCGCTTGGGCCGTTGGCGCTCATCTGCTTACAAATCTTATGTTTGACCTTTGCTCAGTCCCTAGTTTGGCTTGTTTGGCTAATATGTTACTGGTTATGTTCTTGTTTGACTGTTTTTTTTTTCTTTTTAGATGCTGTTGTTCCTGGCCAGAGGAGCCGAGTTCTCGTCTGTGGCCATAGCCATGTGTTTTGGGCTGCTCATCAGGCGTGGAGAACTTCGGTCGGCTCTCAGCTGGGACTCAGCCAATATGCTTGTATCGAGTGGCAGGGGCGCCGGGGCCTTCAGTGGCCGGGCCTGCTGCTTTCGTTATTCCAAGGGAGTATGAGCCTTCCTTCTCAGGTTTTAATTATTCACTTAGGAGGGAATGATCTCAGGCTAGTAAAAGGCAAAGCTTTAGTCTGGCAGGTTCGGCAGGATTTTCAATACATTAGGGAGCGTCCTTGGACCACTATAATTTGGTCAGCCATGCTTCCTCGACTTGTTTGCCGCAGTGTGTGGGACCCTGCAGCCATTGAGAGGGCACGCTACAAAGTTAATAAGAAAATTAGGAAGGCATTGGAAAGGGGGTTGGGCCACTATTTGTCCCATCCGGACATTTCTATGGAATTTCCTGACCTCTACAGAGGAGATGGGGTACATCTCTCAGAAAAGGGTAATATGCTTTTCTTGAGAGATCTCCGGCAAGGGTTGCGGGTGGTCTTGGGCCTCCTGGTGGGTGCTAAGCCCTAAGTTGAGACTTGGCCTTAGTGGTGGCAGGTTTTTCTGGGTTTAGGGTATTATGCGGCTAGAGGAGGACCATGAAGCATCCCCCTTTTGGGGAATTAGGGGTCTGGCATGATCAACCTTGGGGTTTGGTGACCCGGGGTGCGGACCGTCCTGGAGGCTCGACTAGAGGGTGCCTTCCATTGAGACGTGCGTCCCTCTGGGGCATGCCTCCCTGCTGGACCGGCCTGGCGGGAGCTGTGTCACACAGCTCCAGCTGGGGGCTGGGTCTCTCGCCCGCAAATGGCAGGGGAGCAGTCTGTTGAGACCCCTAGCCCTGACCAGGTCGCAGTTTGGGTGTCTCCTGAAGTTGAACCCCAACAAATCTGTAAGCAAAGATCCAGTCATTGTGTTTGAGTTAATCTGTATTTTTTATTTTATTTCATTATTTGCTTCATTTATACTCTGTCTTTCCCCCCAGCAGGGACCTAAAGGGGCTTACATTGTTCTCCTTTCCTCCATTTTAGTCTCACAGCACTATTAGATAGTTTAGTCTGAAAGTGTGCAATTGGCCCAGGGTCACCCAGCAAGCTTCCATGGTACAGAAGGATTTCAATCTAAGTCTTGCAGATCCAACTGGCTCTTTATATCAGGACTATGTCCTGTCACAATCAGCTTGTGTGGTAAACATACTAGTGAAGGATATAAGTTTATTTGAAGCCTGAAACTAGCAGATCATTTAATTTGACTGCAAAAAGTAACACAGGAATCCCTCTGCAGTGGCTGGAGATTAGGTATATAAGATCTGTAATTTAACCATACAATTCAGGTCAGGTTTTTCCATTTAATCCTTCCTCCACCACCAAGGAGACAGCACACACTCTTTAAGACTGGTACCTATGACCAAACTTCTCCCTTTTTCTTAATCTCCCCTTCTTTTTTCTCACTATGGCCCATGTTCCCTATGCTTTTCCTCCCCATTGCTCTGACACAGCTATGGAGCCCAGCTTCAGCTCTTCCAAACCCCATCTCCAGATACTGGTTCTCTGGCTTCTGCCAGCCCATTTTTCTGTGTTTCTAGCATAACTCTCCCTCTCAGATCCCTAAGCTTTCTCTTTGCATTACTTTCTATTCTCTTTCCCTCCCTTAATCCTTTTTCCTATGTTCTTCAGGAACACACACACTTCCACACAACTATTTTAAATAAACAACCTATAATTGGCATCTTTAATTATAAAAAATCTTAGTAATTGTTTCATTAGGACTTGCCAAAGCAGATATTTCAAGTGTTTTACTATGACTTGCCAATACTTTGATTGCCAACAGCCTTTAAAATTTCCTTCCAGTCTTGCCTTCAATCTATGCATTTAAAGTTACTAAAAGTTAACCCTTATTTCTTTTTTAGAACAATGGTCACATTATAGCAAGACACCACATCAGTTTGCAATTTGTATATATGAAGACTCTGTAAAGCCCAGAGTTGGAGGTGCATGTGTGGGTGCATGTACACCCCCTTGGTCCCTTTGTATCAGCAGCCCTGCCCCATCTTACAGTGTATTCATGTACACCCTGCATGCAACACAATATGTCTGTTTGTAAGAAAGAACCAATATGCATTCTTGGTACAAAATGAAACAAAAGTGGGGATAAACCACACACCGGATAAAAGTGGGGTTTAAACCACACACTCAGCTCTACACACACTTGGGTTGATTCTACACTCACCTTGCTCCAGGGCAGGCTTCCATTTCTGTGTGGAGCAAGCTGGTGATTTCGCCCCAGTTGCTCCATGCTGCCATTTTGTGCGGGGCAAACCAGCGATTTGCCGCGCCATAGTGTAAACCTGTTTTTTCAGGTTTACACTGCGGCGCGGCAAAAAGCAGGTTTGCCCTGCGCAAAATGGCGGTGCGGAGCAGCTGGTGTGAAATCGCCAGCTTGCTCTGCACAGAAATAGAAGCCTGCCCCAGAGCAAGGTGAGTGAGGAATCAGCCTGAGTGAACCATGAGAGTTACTTTCCACAAGTATAATAAAATATCAAGCGTACAATGTACACAAACTGTATGCGTGTTCACTGTAACGTGGGAACAGGGTTGGAGTCAACATGGCGTGGATGACAGACTGAGATCAGGGACACTCAGGTTCAAGTCACCACTTGGCCATGAAGCTTGCTGTGTGACCTTGGGCCAGTTATTCCCTCTCAGCTTAATTTACCACTCAGAATGCATTCACACTACACTAAATAATGCGTTTTGCAACTGGATTTTTGCTACTCTTACACAGTAAAAATCCAGTTGCAAAATGCGTTATTTAGTGCAGTGTGAATGCAACCTCAGAGTTGTTCTGAAGATAAAAATGGAGGAGGCGGGAACCATGTGTTCCATCATGAGATCTTTGGAGTGAAAGGAAGTTAAAAATATAACAGTAAAAGCACAAGAGAGAAAGAGGGATACAGAGAGAAATAAATTAGATTTATAATAATTGGTTTCAAAACCTTTTAAATGTACAATAGTTATATTACCAGATTATGATTCTTCTGTCCAAATAATGTAGCTCTTGTGATCAGTGACTGGCATACCAAAGAATCAAGTAGATTATACAACAATGTGCAGTTTGTGCTATCACTTTACACTGAAAGGCCAGCATACATCACTCCTACTTCCTTGTTTTCTCCTGTTCTTTGTTTATATTACACTATATCCTGGCTGAAAAAAATTAATCTGGAGCAGGTTAAATGAAGCAAATTCAGGAGGATGTGTGCAGGACCCTGTCGCAGAGATCCTTGCACCTGTAATTCTCTGCAACAAGGTTAGGAAAGCAAGTACAACTTGTGAAAATGAATAGCAAGAAATGACAGAGAAACAAACTGTATACCTGCAGTGCACAACAATTGGCCCTGCCTCTGGTGGATTGAGGAACTTCACTTGTCGAACAAAGCCCAAGAGGCCTGTGGCATAACAAGGAACCCCATGGTCTGGCCAGCTGGTGAAGTGGAACTGCCGAATCTCTCGGATTTCATGATAGCCTTTCTGAGGAAATAAAACAATCTCTCTTTTTCTCTATAACAATGTTCCACAATGTTAATCACTGTGTTGTCATTTCTGTGCCTACTCATTGTTCATTTCATTAATATCTTTTTCTCCTTGACATTAGCTACACATACGTGTTCTGATAAAACACTGTACAAAAACAAACTTGACACGATTGAATGTGTGGTGTTTTAGCACTGAACATGTGGACCCATTACCATCAACAGAAGCACTATGAAAAGCAACTTCAATACAATCATGGTAACATCAAAAATTGCTTTTCTGCAGTGTTTTGTCCACATGCACATGTGCATCAGTAACAAGGAGGCAGAGGAAAGAACTAAAGTTTGCAGCAAACTTTGCATATTTTGAGTTGGAATGGAACTTTCCTGCCTCCAACTGCAGCACCAACCATCTCCATGAAATGCTGCTGATGCTCCTGGGGATAAGAAGAAGAGTTGGTTCTTATACCCTGCTTTTCTCTACCTTAAAGAGTCTCAAAGCAGCTTATAATCACTTTCCCTTCCTCTCACCATTACAGGCACCTTGTGAGGCAGGTGGGACTGAGAGAGTTCTGAGAGAACTGTGACAGGCTGAAAGTCAGCCAGCAGACTTCAGGTGAAGGAATAGGGAATCAAACCCAGTTCTCCAGATAAGAGTTCACCGGTCTTAACCACTATGCCATGCTGGCTCTTGGGAAACAAAATGAGGGGTGTCTGCAGCAGCAAGGTGGATCAGTGGAAATGGCCAACTTAATTTAGATTCAACCGTATAACCCCAACATTAGTTTTAGGAATCCTTTTCATTCAATGAGACTAAGGATAGAGAAACACAAAGCAAAGAGATCTTCCGGGGTAATAAAGGACTAGAAAGGAAATCCACTCACCTTTTGGACTGTAAAAGTGCGTATGACATATTCTGCCAGTGGTTCTGTCTCAATTAAGGTGACTTTAATGTCTCCATAGACCTCTGTATCATCTGGCCAGTATCTAACACACTTGACCTATACCAAGAAAGATCACAAAGAAAATAATATGTAATATAAAGCAAAACTTGCCCTAACCCATACCCTACATGTCTTGCCTATGGATAAATCTGAAACAACAATTCATCCACAGTGGTGCAAATCAGGTATTTATCAAAATGCTTTAAAATACATGTGACTCCATCAATATGCACTGGCTCCCATGCTGAACCGGGCATAGTGTTATTACAAGGAAAAAAATCATAAATTATATGTCCAAGGAGATGAATATGGTATAATTTTTAGTAGCTGTTGTGACCAGGAAAGCACTTTATGGCTTATAAGATTTTATTTTCCAGTCCACACTTGTGGTACAACACTTTGAATAATCAATGGAATCATATTGCTATTCAAGGATCTGCTTGAGCCACAAATGTTACGCCAGACCCTCTAACTCAAGCGTAGCACGAAGCATCACAGGATGAGCTGTTGAGGGGAGAGCAAGAAGCCTGTAAGTAGGAGCTACCCCTCCCATTCAGATGTGTATGCTAACCCGTGCACTCTCCCATTTGGGGAAAACTGCTTGCTGTTATGGGGCAAAAAGGAATTCTGAGGATCTCATTCAGATTAGCTCTGAATCGGGACCTACTTTTTTGCTGTTCCAGGTGGTAGCAGCACAAGAAAGTGTGGCCTTATGAATGGTTCAACCGTAACTAGGGATAGCAGGAACAGTGTGGATTTCTAAGAACACAGGTAGGCCTAGTTGGTTAGCAGCCCAAGGCATTTAACAATGACAGATCACTCCTAAAACAGTCTGTCATTTGTTTGAGCAGCACAGATGGTTGTGCAGGGAAAGGTCTTGGAGATGAACAACTGTTAGTTGCTTGAGCAGAAAACTGAGGGAAGGAGGTGAGACTTGGCACCTCTCAGCACAGTTAACATGCATACTATGATAACCAAGGTCAGCAGGAACACTGGCCAAGTGTGGAGCTAAGGTAGTGCTGCCCCAAATTTTGGTAGTCAGTGTACTGTCCTAATAGCAACTTACAGTTAGAATTTGAGTGAATACTTTGATGACACAGATCAGCCATTAAAAAAAAAATTATACCCATGTATAAATTTAATGGTGTCATTTGTGGGGTGCTGGTATGATTGCACACTACAACATACTCTGAAATGTATGTTGTAGAACTTGTTGAAATAGCAACCAACCATACCTGCTGTACTGTTAATACAAACCCATTAACATTAAAAGTTTTATAATATTATAATAAGAATGTTGACAACAGTAAGCAAATTGTTCATTTGATAAATTTTTGAATGGATAATTCAAATGACCTAATCCTTCTATCATACAATGAGCTTTAATCACTGTATGGTGAAGTTTCTATGGAGCTTTGTCATCTGAAGGGATCTCACATAGAATAGATTTGTAGATACTGTTCATTTGGCAGGCTCTAAAAATGTAGCTTTGAGAAAGCCAGATATGACTCTCAGGCTTGACAGAGTATGAAGGAGCTATCAGACAATGGAAGAAAGTAGGTCATTTGAATCTATCCAGAAACTTACCAGGTAATGATATCTGGGCACACTGACATTAATAGTTACAGAGTTATACCACTGAAGAAAATGGGCTTAGAATGGTATAACTCTGATTAGGATGTGTCTGATAGAGCCAATAATAATAAGAAGGTGCTTCTGGGCATGAGGGAAAGCAACTAAGGATGCAAACACAAGACCATTTATCACACTGTAGTTAACAATAGCCTTTATAGTAGCCAGCGCTTTTTTTGTAGCAGGAACTCCTTTGCCTATTAGGCCACACACCCCTGATGTAGCCAATCCTCCAAGAGTTTACAGGGCTCCTAGTACATGGACTACTGTAAACTCCAGAAGGATTGGCTACGTCAGGGGTATGTGGTCTAATATACAAAGGAGTTCCTGCTACAAAAAAAAAAGCTCTGATAGTAGCTTTAAACACATGGGCAGCAAGTAATTTGAAGGTTTAGCCATATGATGAGCTGCTAACTATCATGTTGTGGCAATTGCTTGAAGATCTAGGAAAAAGGAGTGGTGGTAGTAACATTTAACTCACCATTATAGTTGATCCTTTAAAAAAAAAACAGTTCACAGAATAGTTGAAATGAAGTAACCACATAACAGGTTGGATTCTATAGATGTTCCACAGGTAGAAGCAAATCTTTCCCCTAAAGTCCCTTCTCCTAGCTTTCCTTGTATCCCCACCCAAAACACTGTTGGAGGTTGAGGAATCCTCACAGACAAAAAAGAGTCATGAATGTGCCAGGATCTCTAGCGAAGAGAACAATCAGGAGAGATTGCCCCTCCACTGCCTTCTGCCAGTGGAACATCTGTAGGATCAAGCCTGATATTCCTTTATCTGTATGTGATAGATAGTGACTGAATGCTTTGGGCAATCATCATACCCTGCCAACTTCCACCAGGTTAGTAACCATGACAACACTTGCAGAATTCTCCTGCCAGATCATCCTCCAAAAATCCTTCACTGTCTCTTGCATCGGTCCTGAGGGGTAAAAGAATGAAAGAGAAAGGACATCCCAAAAGTAATTTTGGAATAAACAACACATTTTTGCTTCTCCCCACCAACATCCCTGCCCAACTGAAATTCTGACCTTTCTACAGAGGATTTCCTGTTCTTTAAAGTTTGGTTTGTGGAGCAATCCAACTCTTTAATAAAACAGGTAATCAGGATAAATACTTTGCCTACTGCTGAAGCAATATGTGCTACAGACAGATATAAATTTATGTGTTCCCTATTCAGTTCTGAGAACTAGAAGAGCTATATGGCCGTTAAGCCACTTGAAAACCACAGTGTAAAATAAAATGAATAGTGCTAGGACTAGGCAGAATTACCAGTTACAAATCAATGCTAAAATGTGGAATCTTTAATTATTTGGTAAGATTTTAGGCAAGGAATGTTTTGGGAGGCAACTTGATTATTGTTCAGTAGATGTGTGTATTCGTGATTTTTAATGAAATTTTGTGGAGAAGGCGCTAGCTACTTCCCAAAAAACTGAAACTTCACTCCACATCATGATATATATTTGCAATCTGTCACACACACTAAGATACACTGCCAAACAATGTTGAAGATTTTTTTTAAGTGTAATGCGTTTGCAAATATTTATTTTTGATCAAATTCAAAACCAAAGGTTACATTGCTGCAATTTATCAGAAGTATTAACTTCGTTATTGGTCAGAAGTTTGGATTGGATTATGGGGTATTGATAAAAATATTTATTTACTTCATTTTGAGTCATCATCATTCTGTGTCTTTTGTGGAGAAATGCAAGCTAAAATTAGCATAAATAAATATCTTAGGATAATATTATAATTACAAAAATCAGTGAATTAGAGATTTGTGTGTGTGTGTGTGGGGGGGTGTTTCTACTCAACTGGGCATAAATTACCCTACCACCCCCAATACTTGAAGGTATTATGATGAAGCTGTTGTGCTCATGAATATATATATTTAGTCTCCTTTTTCTTTCAAACAGATAGCACTTTTTAATATGCTTTTGGACATCATTAGTTCTATCATATCACAGACTGGTTCTAAAAAACCCTCTGTAGTCTGTACCCAGCCTTATCAACTTGTGTCTCAGAGCTTTGACACTTTGCATGTGTGTATCCCATGAGTTTTATAGCCCTTACAATTAGCAAGTAGTATGTGTAATTTAGTGTAGTAACAGAATATTTGAAAGCCTGCAAGTTCACAGGTGTTACCTCCTTTCAGTTTTCGATAGTGTAGGAAAGTGCTGCTTGTATTGTGTTTAGCCCTTGAGCCAGTCCAGTTGTGTGTTGTTACTTATGGCAGAATTCCATGCAACTCGACTAAGTATGTACAATGCAAATCTTATGATCTGCCAAATGGAGTATCCCAACAAGGAAGTTTTTTTTTTTTGTATGTAGTCTATAACTATGGGCCAGATTAAATCCTCCATGCAGACTAGCCTTGTGGCAGGGAGGAAACAATATATGAGCCAATGATGGCAACAAAATGACTATACTGACATATTCTGTAGCCACCCCAATTACATGCATCATTTTGAGAGATGCAAAATCAATAAATAAAATTCAGGTTCATCTGCTTAAGCCCTCCTATGGTTATTTTTTAATAGTTTCTTCTACACCATGGCACATAGAAAAAAATACAACCTCATATGATTGCTTGTCAAACCTTGAGTAACAGCAGCATATTTCTATGGCCTATTGAAATCCTATTTTAGTTCTGTCATAACCCCCCACCCACCCCCATGATTTTTATCTTTAAAAAAATCATTCACTGTCTTTGCTTCTTTTAGGCATATGTGACTTGAGGTGTCATTATGATTCCTAACTAGATGTGTTCCCTCAGAGGATCATACCATTGTGATCTATAATCATACTGCTCCCAATATTGGCTGAACATGCCTTTGTTAGGGAGTGCAGGGCTCCCTAATATGTCTCCCATGGACACCATGGCTGCTTCCAGTACTTTCCCTGGTACCCAAAAGTGTTTATAGAAAATGGGTGGCCAAGGTGAGCCTGCTGCACAGCAAGGCTTCTAAGTGGTTACTGCTGTGCAGATTTTTTAAAATGTTTCAGCAGAAACTGACACCACAGTAGTGTTTTTATTCTCTCACACACATTTCTCTTTCTCAGTATATTTTTAAAATTTCTCTTCCTGTCCTAGGTTACTAGCCTCCAGATGAGAGGAGAAAAAGGCAATGCCTCCGGAGTAAACTGTTTACACAATTCTCTTAAAGTCTTATCACATCTAATTAG
The DNA here is from genome assembly GCF_032191835.1 of Heteronotia binoei. Lineage (NCBI taxonomy): Eukaryota > Metazoa > Chordata > Lepidosauria > Squamata > Gekkonidae > Heteronotia > Heteronotia binoei. The sequence goes on along the minus strand of NC_083224.1, from coordinate 49,509,339 downwards.
TAGATTGAAACAGACAGACAGAATTCCAAAAATACAGAACTTCAAAGCACAGAATACAAAACAGGAGGACACCACAATAACTCCAATTACAGTTCAGAATAGTAAACAAATTTTTTCTTCTTTCGTAAGTGGATGTCCATAGCTCCCGTAACGCAGCAAACAAGACTTTCAAAAGGATGCCTGTCCCAATCCACTTTCAAATATGCAGCTCAAAAATTATCTTCAAGTAGCAGATACTTAAATGGGAATTTCTGGTATTTTTCCAACCACGTAGGAAGAGCCAGTTTGGTGTAGTGGTTAAGTGTGCGGACTCTTATCTGGGAGAACCGGGTTTGATTCCCCACTCCTCCACTTGCACCTGCTAGCATGGCCTTGGGTCAGCCATAGCTTTGGCAGAGGTTGTCCTTGAAAGGGCAGCTGCTGTGAGAGCCCTCTCCAGCCCCACCCACCTCACAGGGTGTCTGTTGTGGGGGAGGAAGGTAAAGGAGATTGTGAGCCGCTCTGAGACTCTTCGGAGTGGAGGGCGGGATATAAATCCAATATCTTCTTCTTCCAGAGTCACACACAGATTGAAAAAGAGGCTGCAGACTGCTTAGCTAATGGGTCAGAATAGTTGCTTGGCAATGGGTACTGATTTTTTCAAAGGTTCTGTTAAGTATCAAGATCTTGGAGGAGGTGACTCTCTCAGCTAAGAAGGTGCATGACTGTCTCTGTGTGTGAAAATGATTAAAGTAAGACTGTGCTGATTTAAACTGAATTCATAAATGCTGATCAATTTAATCAGATCATCTTGATCAATTAAAAAAACTTTGGTGGGTTGATGTCTAATGACAACAACAACAAAAATGACATACAAACATTCATTCTTGATAGAACCACTGGTTTCCTACTTCTCATTTTCCATACTGAGGAAAATTAAAACGATACATCATAATGCCAGCACATTCACTATTTTGAGAAATTAAAAGGATTAAAAAAAAAATTCAAATGAATAAATGAACTTTAATGGAGTTTTTAAAAAACTGACTTTCCATCTAATTGTCTAAAGAATAGAATCAATGTAAATATTGGCATAGAAGAATAATGCGAATTAGGATTTTTAGAAAAAATAATCCTGCGATGAATTAAGCAGGAGCCCTCAACATAAAAGAACCTATTAAGACCTAAAAACATACATGTTCATCAGTCCTTAACTCATCACCAAGAAGAAGTGCTTGTCAACATGGCAGACCAGCTCATACAGTCCTTCCTCATTGCCACTGTATCAATGGGATTTATCCTTGTGAAGGATGTTAGAGTGCACACAGACCTATAACATATTACAATTATTATCTATCTTTCTTAGGCTGGTATATGTATTTTTTCCTTATGTTGTTTCTCAGAACCACTATGTAAAGTAAATTAGACTGAGACAGAAAGTGATTGGCCAAATCACCAAGGGCACTTCATGAGACAGCAAAGATTTTAATCCAAGCCTCCTGTTCTAGCCCAACAATCTAACTAGAACAGCAGCAGAACAGTCTGGTATTCTACAGTATGATTTGTGCATACAGTTTGTACATCTGGTTATAAACAGGCTGAGGTACCTTTTTCAGGAGACTGGAAGAGTACTGGAAGGTTGCCATTGTAAGGAGTGGTATCAAAGGAAGGGGAGACATTTTCTACTCAATCTAGAATGGTAAACTCATTTATGAGGATTTACGATTTCTAAGCAGGATGTACATACTGTTTTACAAATCTTTATATCAACTTAATCAAACTTGCCTTGAGTTGCAATGTAATGGTGAGGTCGATGATATCCCTAGAAGATAAAAAGGTGACAAAAATTAAAATTAACAAGGTTCTACTTCTGGAGGACTTTCAGATGTAAATTTGCTGTATTAATAGTTACCGGTTGGCACCACTAATACTATTTTCCAAAGTAGATACTGATGGTAATTTTCAGCAGTGGGCTAATGAATAACACATTCTACCAAAAAGCAACCTTTATGTTCCTCTTGTGATAGAATATCTTTATGTGTCTGCTCCAAACACATATAAAGCCTCAAGCAGGGGGACCTCAGTAAATGGAACACTGAATAGTTCCCCTCTTGAACTTTACTCCCCCTATAGCTCACTGCTGGTGTCAGAGCCTAGAATAAAGAAAACTGGCTAGACCAATGAATTGCAGGGGAGCTAAGGTGTGTAGGAAAAAAGCTGAGTGCACCATTTTGCATATTTCTTGTACTGTCAAAGATCCCATGACAGTCACTTTATATATGAATGGAGCAGATGCATGAATGATGGTTCTGCCTCAGCAGTTCACTGATGCATAACATTTACATCAGAAATCACTAGACAAACACAACATATAAAAAGGTGTAGTGGCCTAAATTCATATACTCCGATATCAAGACTCAAAAGTGTCTTAAAATATTTTCAGGAACTACACTGTGCAGAAGAGAGTAGAGCCCAAAGGAGGGTAACCAATGGGTTGTTCTTAATGGCTGTATTTTGTTTTTAATGACTGTGTTGTTTTAATTGAACACTACTGCAAACTCGCATATAATTTCCCCTAAAGAAGAAGAAAATAAAATGAAATCTGGTCTTTGGGCCCCAAGATGAGTCAACTCCCCACCCTTTAACTGGAAGTGAAACCTGTTTTCTCCCATTGATGCACTTTCCACTGCACCAATCAATGGTTGGCTTTTGACAAATCTGCAATAAGATACCATTTGGGTGTTAGGTGGGAAAAAAGCCATTCAACATAAATAAATGCCAGTGAAATTATTAACAGGTGGAAATGCTGCAATTTCAATTATAGTTTTTGGAAAATTCTGGAGAGTTTACTTTTCAACAACGGAAAGAATGTATACAAAACCAGAACTTAGAAATCAGCTTAATATTTTCATGTACGTACTCAGCTGCTCTTGCTTTAGAAAACCTTCACTGCTAATTCATTAATAGACTAAACATGAAGAAATCTACATCCTCTCATTTGAAAAACAACACATCTGTTTCTTGTCAAAACTGACTCAGGCATCAGTGATTTTTATATATATATAATGTGTAGGCTGTGCCATATTAAATGATTTTTTTTCTTTTCTCTTAATTGAGGGATCCTTTTAAAAACACTGTCATATAATTATAGATTAAAGATACTTGCATTAGAAAAAGAGATGCTGTTAAATACCTTCCTAATAGGTAGTAGATTTTGCACTCTTGTCAGGAATCCACAGGACTTTATTAATAAGATAGAGAAGATTTAAACTGATGCTTGCAACCTTCATTCCATTACCTTGCATTTTTAAATAAACATATACTTAAACTTGTTGGTGTTTGGGATTATATCCCACTGAACTCACAGCAAACTAGATACAACAAAAGAGATATGGAACATCACTCCATCTCTTTTGGCTCTTTGTTGATGTCTTATATATATAAAACAAGGCCTGATGTCATTGCTCTGTGTGTCATCACACCTCAGCAGCTACGAACATCTTCAGCATGATGTCTTCCAGTGAGAACATGGCAGAGAAATAAAGGCTTAAAGAGGTCTTTCCTCCCTCCTATCCCTAATTGAAATGCCATTTGTCTCCTTGGAAAAGGCAATCCTTTCTGCTACATTAACAGAAGGGGAAAAAAAACTTTTCAAATGAGCTCAAAAGAAAATCTACCATGTAGTTTTACCTCTGTGCTTGCCTTCGAAAGATTGTCTTGATGAGGAACTAAAAGTTACAGTTGTAGAAAAACCCTGAAGGCTCCAAAGCTATTTTATCACTACAAGGAGTTGATCCAGTAAATGGTAGTAACACATTTATTTATTTTCTTTTGTTAATAATTCTTTTTACAGAATTTCCCCCCACAGCTCTTACATCTATATAGTTGGCATTTATGTAGTCTGAGTGGGGATCTCCATCCAGCAGTTGCAGCCTGACCCGAGAGTGATCATCTGAAAGTAATCAAGTAACAGATGACAATTGTAGATAGGGAGGAACAGACATTTTAAAGCAAATGGGAAAGGCAAAGAGGGTATAAAGAGAATGAACAATTCAGGAAATGATTAATTCATGTTTTTTTTTTAAAAAAACCTACTAAATATATACAGAATCATCTCTGTGCCTGCCTGAGCCATCCAGAAGCTGGTCTAAAATTTATGCTCTGTTCTTTTGTTCACCTTTAGTGTGATCTTCGATTTACTGCACACTCCTTGGACTTAGTATTTCTCCAAGCAATTTTGAAAGCATTAGCATTTTTCATGACACAACCTTTGTCAGGTCACAGCTGAATCATTGTCCAGAAGCACTTTGCAACATAAAAAACCTTGAAAAGGTTTTTTTAAAAACCTCCAAAAAGGCTCTTTTTGGATCACCGAAAAGAGAGGATTAGAATTCTGACTGGCTTTTCAAGCCCTCTCAAGGAGAGCTGAGGCAGTCCTGATTAGTCCTGTTTAAAGGTAAGGTTAAGAAAATGTACAATCTAAACAAGGTAAATTGTTATGATGATCCATTTTTCTTGCACCTACAAGGACTAGATGCTGTACAAAAAAGGAGGGAGGGTTTGGTCTACACATGCAGCAGAATAAGGTGATAGAGTTCTGTGCTGGTAGGAACAACTTCAGGTTGTGGGGAAGAAGTCATAGTGTTAAAGATCCCCGATGTAAAAACTTCTTGCAACAAAACCAAACCCAGGAACAACAGTTCTAGCACAGCTCCTCACACACTGTAAATTTTTCCTCTTCAAAATAATTACTAATATAGTTACTTTGTAAAATATCTCCCACCTGCAGTCTAAAATGCTCCATTCTACCAGCTCACTGTCTGCCACCTTATGACCACCTCATGCCACTGCATATGTAGACCAGGACAGTAAAAAAAAGACACCTCCAAGCTTAGTATATAGGAAAATAGACTCAAGAGGAAATGGTCACAGATACTGGAGTCAGTAGTAAACAACCCCTTCCCTAGAGCTAACAATGGAATACTAGGATCGTAGGTTAGCCAGATTTCCTGTTATAGTGAGTGATCTCCTGTTGGCAATCCCTGCTGCCTGCTGGTGCTCTTTCACTTGGTGGGAGAAAAACAGATTTGAATATTGTCATCAGCACAACAGGTTTATACCACTTCCAGGGAAAATGCTTCTCTAGGAACTGCAGGAATTCTAAGGTAAAACGAAGAGATTCCTAGAGCAGCATAATGTCAATTCCAGGTTCTGCCCAGAAGTCATCATGCTGACAACACATGTACCCCCCTGCCACATCTACCACTAGTTGTTAGGTGCTGGTAGCAACTCCCAGTTGTTACCCATATTAACTGAAATCCCTTAGTGATAAACCTGTGAGACATCTCCATCTATGTACTCATCAGATAATAACAGTAGATCAGTGGGCTGTTGGTGGTTCTATACTCCATCTTTATTACTTTTTTAAAAGGACAGCAACTAAAAAAGAGGAGTTGTTACTCCCTTTACTCTCTGTAAGTCCTTGGAAATTTTACTATAATAAAATGCATGGATGAAGGAACAATTCCAAAATGGCCTTAGCATGGCCTTGGGTCAGCCATAGCTCTGGCAGAGGTTGTCCTTGAAAGGGCAGCTGCTGTGAGAGTCCTCTCAGCCCCACCCACCTCACAGGGTGTCTGTTGTGGGGGAGGAAGGTAAAGGAGATTGTGAGCCGCTCTGAGACTCTTTGGAGTGGAGGGCAGGATATAAATCCAATATCTTCTTCTTCTTCAAAATACTAAGCACAGTTTAGTGCAGAACAGTCAAGACTGCCCCGTTCTGCACAATAATTGCCCACAGTCATTTCAGATTCCTCCAGGGCTGGATCGGGGGGGGGGGGGCAGAGGGGGATGCTTGCCCTGGGCACTGCCTGGGGGGGGCACCAAATTGCATATGAAATCCATTCTATCTATGGGCCCATAAGATAGAATGGGCCCATAAGGGGGCACCATTTTTTAATTTTGCCCCCCCCCCTCAAAAACATGTAGATCTGGCCCTGGATTCCTTACTCCTGTAAAAAGACAGCAAATAATACTGTATACTATATCATATATATGTCAGTGTATAGTACTCCAGTTTATTTTATCCCTAGTTTTCAGGAAGGGTAACAACCATCTCATAGTATGTCACCACTACCCCTATTTTACAGATAGCACTCTGAATGTGAATTGCAGAGCATGTTCATCACAGAAAGGAGAAAAAGCTTATATATTTATGGATCTTCTTACCATAGCTAGCAATAGGAAGATAATTCTTACATGGAACTTTGGATTATGGCCTATCATACTGCTGAATAAGCAGGTGGTAGCTGTAGCCAGGGTGTCTTTTACCAGCTTTGACTGGTTAGCCAGTCAAAGGCTGCACCTAACTGGTTAGCTGCAGCCTTTCCTGGGAAGAAAACATCTGGCCACTGTGGTGCATTCTCTGGTTGCATCTAGATCAGACTACTGCAAGATAGTCCACATGGAAGTGTTTGGAAGCTTCAGTAGGTACAGAATGCTGCAGCCAGGAGGTTGACTAAAGCAGGTCATAGTGACCACATCACTTCAGTCTTGGCCCATCTGTACTGGCTTCTAATTTGTTTCTAGGCACAATTCAAGATGCTGGTTTTGACCTTCAAAACTCTATATGGTATGGGACTAACATATATGAAGGGCCACCTACTCTAGAGGTGTTGAACTCATTCACAAAACTTGGAAGGCAGGTGGAGGAGAGCCTGCTGAAGACTCCTGGTGAGTTTTACATCTCCCAAACCAAATGGACCAATGAACCATGAACCGGTTTGGGAAATCAAATGAATCATGAAACAAAATGAACCACTAGTTTGGACAATCAAAAGAACTAGAATGATCCACCATTTTCCCATTCCATGTCCATCCCTACTGCCCAGGGGTGGAAAACATTTGTGTGAAATGGCCATACATCATGCCTTTCTGAATTATAAAATAAACTTCAAAGACCAAAGCTTGTCTATATTTGTGTTCAGTTTGGTTTCTGAGAGTAAATGACATACTCCCAATGTTTAGTTTTGTTGCCAAACGCCTTATGTTTAAAAAAAAAATACCAGAAATGTGTGTTGCAACATTTTGGTGTTGTCTGTCTCTCATGGAAAATTTATTCTGCTAAAAAGTGTGAATGGCATGAAAAGGCACGCAGATTACATATACACCAAGGCTAAGAAATATTAATGATCATGGCTCACCCTTCAGGAGGTAATGAGGCCTTTTATTTTATTCATATTTTGAGTAGGCTATGCTTGGTTAAAACTAACACCATAACTTATTGCATAAATTACATTTTCCATATGTTTGGAAGCTGTTAGTAAGACACATATTTCATTGTGATACAGTGGGTTTATGTATTAATAATAATTAATAACCAACAGTGAAACAATATGGAACGAGAGCAGACTAAAATAATGAAAATCACCCACACCAACATATCACTACAATGAAGCCAATTCCCGAATGCTTCTTGTCAGTCGACTTCCTCATGTACAGATTCTTCAACCATTAGACCCACCACTTTGCTCCCACTGTTATCAGCTATATACAGAATCAAGCTGTTCTACACAATTCCTAGGCAACCTACACATAAATCAGTACGCTGAATAGTATTAGTTTATTCTCCATTCTGTTCTTATGACAAACAAAATGTAACACAAAGAAATTTCCAGAGAAGGTGTGACTCTTTGTCAGATGTGGGAAACTTTTTGGTCCAAGTGCTGAAAAAATGCAGCCTCTACCTGTGAAAGTGTTGGTGTACCAGTAAAAAAAAAAAGAGTGGATGAGGACTGTAATTGGCTAGACATGCTTGTAGCAAACCATGTACCAGTGGTGAAGCCAGCATATCAGTTGTTCACCACTGTAAAGGTCTGGAAAGGTATGATTGCCATGCTTACTCCTGTGCCACTAGTCCCAGCAACCTTGGTTGTTTGGGTAGTATGCTGTTATCAGCATGTGTGTGCTACTTCTGCTGTCTGTGGGAAGTATGGTTCACCCAGAAGGGACAACTAGTAGCCAGACTGCACAATATGGCCCACTTGCTTACACTCATTTTCTTGTGTTTCTCAAATGCCATAGAACAACTGTGAGGAAATTATTTAAAAAAAAAAAAAAAACCGAGAGCCCAAATGGGCTCAGAATGGTGCTACAGAGGGAGGAAAGGCTCCTGCCTCCCCCCCACTCCAGTTTTCTCACACAAAAATTGCACAGGGGAGGAATAATTTCACCAGTTTTGCTGCTTCATGTATAGAGTTACTCCATGTGGAGGAGCAAAATCAATGAAATACTCCCCTCCCCCAGTGCAGTTTTGAAATAAGATAACTGCTTAGGAGGGAGACAAGAGCCATTCCTCCCCCTGTGCTGTTGCTCCAAACCTATTTATGCCTTCCTCTTTTTTTTTAAATTAAAGATGCAGTTCCTCACAGCTGCTGTGTGACTACAGGGAACACAACAAAATCAGTATAAACAAGTGAAGGAAGGTATCATGTAGTTAAGTGCTAAGGCTATAGGTTCTAAGCTAAGCTGGCCCTTTCCTGGCCATGCTGCTACCGCACCCCCAGAAGGAGCAGAGGCCGACGCGTCCCCCTGTCCATCCAGGGATTAGGAGAGGGGTGGGGTGCTGAGGGCTTCATAAACCCTAGCCCCGCCCAAGAGCACGCAGTTGCTCTTTTTCCTCGGACAGGGAGTGTTTTGGCCGGCCTCTCCTTTGGCCTAGCGGGCCTGTAGTGGGCCGGGAGAAGTCGGAGAGCGGCACAGCTGCTGGTGTGGGCGACAGAGGAGCATCACGGCGGTAGGAGAGATGGTTTGGAGGTGGTGGGCTTGTGGCAGCCGCAGAGGGTAGTAGCCTCTTTCGGGCGGCAGCACAGTGTGGGGCCATGTTCGGAGTGCGGCAGGCGGCAGTGATGGGTCTCGGAGCCTCCCTTACCCTGCCCCACATCTTCCCTCCACCCCCTATGGTTTGGGCCTGTTGGTGCCGGCCTTGTTTGGTCGCTTGGAGGGGTCCTCCTTTCTTGGTTTTTTAGAATGCAGGGTGCCAGGTCAGCTCATTTTAACTCATACCACCCCCCTACCCCCACCAGTTTCCAAGGAGAGTGCTGGAGAGTGGGGATGTCTTAGGCATAGTTGGGCACTATAGCAATGACCCCTAAGAAGGGACAGGGTGTGCCCAAAGGAAAGCAGTCCCTTAAGAGGCCTTCTGGGTGAGGCAATCAAGGGGCCAATGCCCCGGGGCAGAAGGAGGAAGACATTACTAGGCAGACGATCATAGATCAATTAGCTGCCCTGGAGAGGGATAGTGTCATGGAAGTGGGACCCTCTAAATTGCCCAGGGGCCCTAAGGCTGCCAAGACCTCCACGAGGGCGTTCGAGAAGGAGGTGCTGGCTAGGCTTTCTGCTTTACAGAAGCAGAATGAGGACAAGGATGGTGGCGAAGAGGAGGATCTGGGGGGTGCCTATGGTGGTGCAGGGAGGATCACAAGGGTGGGGCAGAACTGGTCCATTGACAGGCAAGCCGGTCACCACTAAGGTAAATACACCTTGCAGGCCAGGGCAGTGGGGTCCCAGCCAGATCCCCTGTCAGGCCAGTGCGCCTGGGGCCAGCAACCCCAGTAGCCGATGCAACAGGATTGGCCATATCCCATGTGGGGTGCTTGGGGGTTCCCCCCAGCCCCCTATGGGAGTGTACCCTTTCAGTTTCGCCCCTTTGGTGACACAGCCATGACATTGGGGACCACCTCATGGTAGCTACCTGGGAGAAGATCTTAAGAGGAGAGTACATTAACATCTTTGGCCTCCTTTACTGGGAGAAAAAGGAAAAGGAGGACCTTGAGGACAAGGAGAAATTAAAGCGGAGAAAAGTCAAGTGGAACTGGCCAATTGGTTACCTGGTTTTTTAATTTACGCAGGGGTAATAGTGCGTGCCCAGCCTTTGTGGGCTGCTCCGCTGTTTCAATACTGCGATATAATATACAAGGCATATACGGACTTTTCGGGTATTGCATGGTTGCAGTATGATAAGTTCCATATGAGAGCAGCATTGAACCCCACTATGCCATGGGACCAAATTAACCAGCAGCTGTGGCAGCAGCTGATGTCTCCGGCTAAACCGAATGCTGGTGACCAGTCGGATAGCGGTCACTTGGTCAGCAAGCAGGCGTCAACCCCAGGGCCCCGCACATTGACGGGGCAGTCGGTTCAAACCCAATTATTATGCTGGGAATACACATTGCAGGGCATCTGCACCAGAAAGTCGTGCAAATACAAGCACGAGTGTCTGCTGTGTGGCAGAGCACATGCCTTTTCGGCACGTAGCAAAACAAAGCCCAAGGGTGGTGGCAAGCAGCCCAGGGGACCTGTCCAGCATACTGGTAAAGGAACCCAGTTCCATCAGACTGAGAACACTTCAGCGACTTTTGTCTGGATACCCTAAGCCAGCTGATCGGGTGTATCTTTGGGAGGGGTTCAAATTGGGTTTTAGGATCCCCTTTCAGGGCCCCTTATGGCACCTAATTTGCACTCTGTGTTAGGGCTGGAGCATGTGGTGTGGGAGAAATATGCCAAGGAATGCGCCAAGGGTTAGGGTTCGCATCACCTCCAGTGCCAACTTTGCGGGTTTCACCATCTGTCCTATCCCCGAGGTGGGTCGGTGAATGATGCTATTCCTGACCACCTGTGCTCAGTTAGGTATACTTCCTTTGATCAAGCAGTCAAGGTGGTACGCCATTGTGGGATTGGAGCCGAGATGGCGAAATGCGACATTAAGTCGGCGTTTCGCCTCCTCCCAGTTTCCCCCAGCGACTTCAAGTTGCTGGGGTTTGCATTTGAAGGCCAATATTACATGGACAGAGCACTCCCGATGGGGTGCTCTGTGTCATGCTCTGCCTTTGAGCGTTTTAGTACCTCTTCAGAATGGGACCTCCAGAACAGAACTGGGTCAGAGGATACGGTGCATTACCTTGATGACTGCCTGTTCACGGGCCCTGCGGAGTCAGGCCAATGTGCCCAGCTCCTAAATGCATTCGTTAGGCTGGCCAGGGAACTGGGCGTTCCCCTGGCTCATGAAAAAACCGAAGGCTCTGTTCCAGTTTTGACCTTTTTAGGTATTGAATTAGATACCAGGCAGCAAGCTTCATGGCTCCCTGTAGAGAAGTTCTCTGGACTGAGGGCTAGATTAGCCGCCTTGAGGGGTAAGCGTAAGGTCTCCTTCTTGGAACTCCAGCAAATAGTGGAGAACCTTAACGTTGCTTGTAAGGTGGTGGCCCCTGGGAGGGCCTTCTTATGGAGTGTTTGTGATGCCATGGGCACCTTGCAGCTTCCTCACCACCAGCTAAGGCTGACTAGGGACATGCAGAGTGACCTGGAAGTTTGGGAGAAGTTTTTGGACTCCTTTAATGGCATATCTTTTTGGAGAGATGACATGCGGATCGAGGCCAAGCTTCCGGTCACTTCAGATGTGGCAGGTTCCATCGGTTTTGGGGTGTATTTTTGTGGGCATTGGTGTGCAGAGAAATGGCCCAAGGAATGGCTGGCCAAAGGCATCTGTCGAAACTTAACTTTTTTTGAGTTCTTCCCCATTGTCATGGCAGTACGTCTCTGGGAGGTGGATCTGGCCAACCATGTTGTACATTTTTGGTATGACAATATGGCATTCATGCATGTGATAACATGCTAACATCGAAATATGAGCCTGTTATGAACCTGGTCAGGGCTTTTATGCTAGACTGCTTGCATTTGAACATTCTGTTCCTAGCCAGGCATGTCCTCGGGGTCTGTAATGGGGTGGCGGATGCTCTGTCTCATCGACAGATGGAGAGGTTTTGTCAACCGGCTCTAGAAGCGGACCCCAGGCTGGTGCGGCTGCCACTGGACTTATGGCAACTTGGTGAGTCGAGGCAAATAGGACTATTCAATTAGTTCTAGTTCCTAGCACTAGGCGGGCGTATGGCCAAGCTGCAGCCCAGTTTAGCGTTTCAGAGCTCAGGTAGGGTTGCAAGAAGCATGGCCCATTCCCGATGAACACCTTATGCAATAACATGTGTACTTAAAGGGCAGGGGCCTGGCAATAAAATCATTAAGAATCCAATTGGTGGCACTGGCCTTTGCCAGTAGGGCCCAGGGATTATCTGAAGCTACTGGCAATTTCCGGCTAAGAAAAATGCTGGAGGGCTGGGTGCGGGATCGCGGCCCTCGAGTCGACCCCAGGCAACCAATTTCCCCATTGGTCCTTCGGGGGTTATTTGGAGCATGGCTGGGGGTATGTATATTGGATTTTGAGGCCACACTTTTCCACGCGACATCCCTGACTGCATTCTTCGGGGCCTTAAGGGTCAGTGAGTTGGTGGTCCGGTCCTGGGGTGACACATTGGGGCGAGCGTTGACTGATGGCAATGTGCAGTTCCTTGGCGACCAGGTCACCATTAAGATTTGGAAATCAAAAACGGACTAGGTGCAAAAAGGTGCTCGCCTCGTTCTGGGCCCTTGCAATCAAAAGAAGGTCTGCCCGATCTGTGCCATGGCACAGTATGTGCGGCTATTACTGGGCAGCTGGGTCTGGGTTGCCCCCCCCTTCTTCACGGCCTCCTACAGAAGGAGCCTGACAGGGCAAGGGTAACCTCTGGCCGGCCCTCCAGGCAGAGAGCCGTACAGCCCAGCTGCCAATCAAGCCGACCAGAAGCCCAAAACAGGGAAGACCCAGGGTGCTCACCAAAACAGGAATATACCCCACCTAACTCCAGCCAGCGACCGATTAAGCTTAACCTGCAGCAGGGGATCCCTGACACTCTGAAACGAACAGTGCAAGGTAGATGAAAAGCACCCCAATCATGGCCAATTAGTTGGGGTGAAAAAATTCCTACCTGGCCCTGTAAAACCAGTGACCGGATAAACCTGCACTATTACTGGACGGGAGGGTGGGCTGAGGAGAAAGAGCAACTGCATGCTCTTGGGTGGGGCTAGGGTTTATGAAGCCCTTAGCACCCTGCCCCTCTTCTAATCCTCGGATGGGTGGGAGGACGCGTCGGCCTCCGCTCCTTCCAGGGGAGCAAAACTCAGCCTCCGGCTTATAGCCATCTCAGGGTGTCAGGGATCCCCTGCTGCAGCTTAAGCTTAATCGGTTACTGGCTGGAGTTAGGTGGGGTATATTCCTGTTTCGGTGAGCACCCTGGGTCTTCCCTGTTTTGGACTTCTGGTTGTCTTGATTGGCAGCTAGGCTGTACAGCTCTCTGCCTGGAGGGCCGGCTAGAGGTTGCCCTCGCCTTGTCAGGCTCCTTCTGTGGGAGGCTTTGAAAAGGGGGGGGGCAACCCAGACCCAGCTGCCCGGTAATAGCCGCAGCAGTGGCTCATACCCAGGGCAGGGTGGCTCACCCTATACAAGACGAGGCTGCGTACAGTGGTACCCTGTGCTCGCCTTGTTGGTCTGCCCCATGCAGTTGAATTATGTTAATAAAGTGGCCCTGTTTTACCCCAACATACGTGTCTGCCTCCTTATTCTGACTGGGGGAGCAATACTTAACAAGTGTAATTTTCCCCTTCAGGTTAGGTTAGATGTGACTAAATCCTACTGAAACCAGTCAAACAAGCAAGTCAAGACAAACATAAGCCAAATAGTTTTCAGAAGTGTTTAGTGTAGTCATCACTACTGGATCTGGACCTCTATGAAACAGTTAGGACCATGAGATGGGTCTGAATACATGGTACAGATGTATTATTTCAGTATAGAAGTGATCAAATAGTCTATTTAAATGGGTTGGCTGAAAGTCATATGCAAACTACTCTAAGCTCTTTTGGAGAATAAATGGGTAGAAGAATAATACGAGAACAATTAATATGGAATTAGCCTCCAGTTTATGATCCTATCACACAAAAACCTGATTTAAACATACAGAAAACTGAGTTAGAATGCTGAGATGACAGAATAGACTGTCTCACTTCAGACAGCAGATGGTGGATTTCAGCTCTGAATGTTCCTTCACATACAACAAACATACAAATCAATGCTAGCATGTCAGGGAGAAAGACTCTGCCCCTTCTCTTTCCTTGTTCTATTTACTTTTAACCCAGGAGAACATTACCAAATGTGGTCTTCTACCTACAGCCATAACAGGGAAATCCAGTCAGCATTTAGCATTTATCACCACTCCCCTGTATTTGTGAACCAGACCTTCCCTGGAAAGAAGGTTCCATTAAAATCAAGTGGTTCTGTTTCTAAATGAATAAATAGTGCCATGTAAGTATCACTGAAAGAGGCTCTGAAAACCTTTTTGCAGTTTGTGAACCTAAAAACACCCTGAGGTACTGTCCTTGAACCCTTAGTATCACTCAGTTACACAGATGATACAATCCTCTCACTTTCTATGGTTATCCTTTATTTACACTGTTTCATGCCTATGTCCTCTGTTATTTAATTACAGACTTTTTTCCTGAAACTCCATTGATTTACTAACTCATTTAATAATTATTTGAGGAAAAATAATCATTATCCCATTATTTATCTTACAGGCATTCATATCCACCATCTCCTTCTTTGCAGTTTGCTATCCGTACTCCTTAATTTTTGCCATTTTTATCATTCCCAGCATTCTCTGGTTGTGAACTTTCACTGTATTTTATGCCCAAGGGATACCTTTTTCATACACGATTACAGTTTTCCTTCCTTATTCAAATATATCCTTTCTCTTTTTTTGTAATTCTTGTGGTGTTAAATCTATATTTTTAGTTACAGAAAAAGCATCTACCTTTCTTGAGCAACCAATCACCTTTGTGAATATTTTCTGAATGCTTTGCTTCCCTTTCATCTTGTTTGATGTTCTTTTCCCTCGTTCTTTCTCACATGCCTCATTAAAACAGAATGTTCCCTTCCCTGCAATCATACTTAATAAATAAATGGTTATCTTTTCCTGATGAACTTATTTAACTTTGCTCATTCATCCTGGGTTCTGTTTATTCTAAACCATATGAAGTAGCCCAGCAGATTTATGGGGCCTTACATCCTCAAAGGTTTGGCTCTGCCTCAGTGATGGGATGAAAGGGGGATGTGTGTACTCAGAGCCTTATTTCTCTCATTATGATGATTTTAGTCATTCAAAGGGAGGGAGAAAACATTTTTATCGACTAAACAGGCACCCAAAATTAACCCAGCAGCAGATGTTATACAAGGACATTAGTTATTTACTTACAGTAAATGTATCTTAGATAATGTACTCCCCGCTTTGCACAGGCAATGCCTCTTTTAAAGAGATGCCTGTTGTGATGCCTATGCATATATCATCACATCCTCCCATACGCAAAAGGTATTTCATGTTTGTGCAAATATCTGAAAACTCAGTTAAATCTCATACAATTTTTGGACTATGATTCCATTAACTGACTAACAACCCTAATTATGAAGTGCTAAAAGCAGAGGACCCACGGTATTTTGCAGGGGCATCTTATTTCCTCTCCCCCACCATTTCCTTTCTTCCCTTTCTTGGCAGCTCCCCATAGCCTCTCCTGTCCTGCTTCCTTTTTCTCTTTCCCAAGCTATTAGCCAAACTACTTTTACCTGCCCCCCTCCCATCTTCAGCTTTCCCTCCTTTCATCCCCTTTGCACAGGCTTGTCAGGTCTTCCACTACAGCAGGAGTCCTCCCAGCAAACCTCACCTTTGCCTGCTGCCACCTGAAAGGCTGGCAGGAGAAATCAAGGAATGTGAAAGGTTGGCAGCAAATTAAGGAACATGATGTCACTTGTGATGTCACTTCTGGCAAAAACAGAAGTGATGTCATGGGATGAACTAGGATTTGCAAAACAGATGTTTTGCAAATCCTAAAATGTCCAATGACATTACTTCTGGGTTTTACCAAAGTGACATCAGTGTACCAGCATGACATTGGAATGCTGGCCTTCACACCCCTCCCCATATGCTCCCGCGGTTTCTGGCTCTGGAAAACTCTGGCTGAGTTGCATGGTGCCAGCTAAAGGGCTGGGCTCAGCAAAGTTGTGTGGTTTTGGCTGTCAGGCTGGGCTGAGCACACTTGTGCAGTGTCAGCCTCCAGGCAGGGACCCACTGTACAGTGCCTGGGCAGGTAGGAAATATACATCCCTCTCCATACACCATTTCTTCTTTGTCTCATCCTGGTAACTCTCATATGCTCACTTTCCCCACTCTTTCTTCCCTCTTTCCTACACACCCACAAAACTACCTCTAATCTGCCCCCCACCATCTTCAGCTATGTTTGTTATTTATTATCTTCATTTATATCCTTTCTTTCTCCCTAACTGGGACACCAAGCAGTTTACATCATTCTCCTTTCCTCCATTTTATCTTTATACCAGCCCTGGGAAATAGTTCAGACTAAAACTACATAACTGGCCCATGGCTGTAATTGCCTAGGGACCCCAAGAATGGCCTCTGAAATCTCTTTTCTTAAAACCACAGTGGTTTTCATAGGGTGAATTCTGCTGAGCCACAGCAAGCAGCTAGGCCTTCCTGAATCATGCAAGTTGTTTGGGATCAAGTCACCCAGGGGCTGCTGCCAGGTGTAGGGTTGTCAGCCTCTAGGTGGGACTTGGAGATCTCCCAGAATCACAACTAAACTCCAGACAACAGAGATCTGTCCCTCAGGAGAAAATGGCTACTTTGGAGGGTGAACTTTGTGGCAATATATCTAGGGTTGCCAAGTCTAACTAAGAAAATACCTGGGGATTCTGGGGGTGTGGCCAGGAGACTTTGGGATTGGAGCCAGGAGACTTTTCCATTCCCTAAAATAAATATATAAACATACAGCAGTTCAGTTCCCCTGAATACAGTCATTTCCTCATTCCCCAGCAGCTTACTCTCTCTTCCACACACACACGCAGACACATACACATACACTAGGGTTGCCAAGTCCCCTCACCTTTCCTGTGGAAGCCTTTGGGGGAGTGTTCTGGGAGGTGGGTGGGGATGCAAATATTGTTTTGGACCTCTTCTGATAAAATTGAAAGTAGCCAAAACAGGAAATGGTTGGCAGACATTTAAGTGGTATACTAGGGGGATGACAACGGACCACTCAAAAGGCTGCCAGCCATTTCATGGCCAGTTTGTCTCCTCCCCCCTTGTAATGAGGGGGAGGAGCAAAACTGATTCTTGAAAAGAAATAGCTGTTAGCCTAAACCAGCTGCAAGCTTGCTCAGTGATAAGGATCACTGAAGCTTTGCAGCTATTTTGAGTGGTCCTTTTTGTTTCCCCAGGGGAAACCATTTGAGTGGCCATTTGAGTGGTCCTTTGTAGTTCCTCACTCAAATGGCTGCTCTGGGGCAGCATTTCCAGTTGTTGTTGTTGTTTTTATTATTATTATTATTATTATTAGTAGTAGTAGTAGTAGTAGTAGTAGTAGTAGTAGTAGTAGTAGTAGAAGAAAGGGCCCTGCCCCTCCTCCTGCCTTTTTACAATTTTCCTCCCTGGAATACTGTGGCAGCCTAGCAATAGCCACCAAGGGAATCTGTTTTTTGAAGCTACAGGTGTTCCTTTTATAATTTGTGAACTTTTAAAACTCTCCAATATACTTTTTTCACATTTTCCTGCAAAACTCAGGCCCTTTTCGGGGTTGTAGAAAGATGTCCTGCCCCTTCACAGCTTCAGTCACCACATTTAAGCATCCAAAGATTTGCCAGCTTCACTATTAGAATATAATAAGCCGTACATCACCCAGAGGGATTGGGTGATCCATAAATACTACTAATAATAATAATGCTACAAAAATCTTACAGTGCAATTTCCGAGCCATCACAAAGAACTAGTTCACACCAGACTTGTTTCCAAGCTAAGATCATCAAATTCAGAATGGAATGCACTTGCCCCACAAGAAAACAGATATTTATGAACTGTGGGGCCTCCTTTTGTAATTCAGCATTGGCATGTGATGCTTCATCATCTATCCTTTCAGTATTAATAAAAACAAAGCTATGGCTGCCCTGTTCCATACAAAATTCGGCAATATCTCTCTACCACTAAGTCCCACACTCTTAAGTTTGTCTTAACTTCTAAGTTATTGACTTTCCCCTCTATGGTAAGTGCACTTTACCTACAGTTTTTGTTTCAGGATTATTAGTTTCCCTTTCATATTTGTAGATTCTCTGTACCTCTTCATACAGAAGATATAGCAAAGATAACAAAATAACATATTATTACCGCAAGATTTTGTTCACTTTTTTTACTTGAGGCTAGGTGATAAACCTTCAAGAATAAGAAGCTTTTAGGTGTGAAAAGCCCATTTTTAGAAGGGTTTTTTCATACCAATTAGCTTTTAGTGCCTAGAGATGTTGCCAAAAATGGTGAAAAAAGATCAAATGAGAACAGTTATCAAGCTAACATCATAACATTGGTGTAAAACAAACAATGTCAATTAAAGGTTAAAAAAAAGTTTGTAACAAGAAAATAAGGTTTGAAAAGAGTAACCTACCCTATGGAATGATCTATTGAATCTAGAGATGGTTTGTGATTCCTTATCTGGACCTGAAAAATTTGCATGTTCACGTTTTTTTCCTTTTGTGGATGTTTTGCTCTGTTTTTGTTGTACTGATTTGTACACAGGCTCTCACTACAATATGCAAGTCCAGTCATAGACTGTTATTCATATAACTAAGATATGCAAGTAAATATGAAATAAATTTCACACACACACAAAAATGGGCCTGAATTCAGCCATCCATGCATGGAAGGTACACTGAGTTTTCCTGTGTTCCTCTCTGTTCACAGGATCTGTGTGGAAGAACAACTGTTTAGGTTGGTGGGCTGGAATAAGAATGGGCAAAGGGATGTTCCCCTTTGTTCAGTTGTGCTGCACTTACAAAAGAGGAAGGAGGAACAATTTCATCCATTGGCCTTCCTCACTGCAGCCCTATAACCTGCATGGCTATTCCTTTGCATGGGCCCTACAATGCTGCGAATGAGCCTTCCGGGGGTTGGAAGCAGCTACAGAAAAAGAGAGAAGTGCAGGAAAACTCCACCCAAATTCTGTGTACAAAATGATAGGATATATTATATATACAACACAAAAAAATTCACAAAACAATAGACAAAAGAGGAGAAGTAAAAATGTTGATAAAGATCTGAACAAATATAAAAAAGAAATTAAATGGAGAGCCATTCACTCATCTCTGGTGAAGCAAGTAACTCAACAACCTGCTAGCCACTAGTATTTCACAGTTTTCCTTCAAGATCTCAATTGCATCTGATACTCCAAGTCACATCCCTCTTCAGCTTCCTTGTATGAAGACAAAGGGCAAAATATTGACTGCTCTAATATCCACTGAGACATTCATACCAAGGAGATACAAAAAACAGCAAAGCAAACAAAATGAGAGAGGGAAAACAGTAACAAAGAAGCATGGTTTGCAAAAATTGAATAAAGAATGTCAGATATTTTGTGCTTTTATTCTTGTTTATATTTACCCCCCTCTCTGCTAGATGCTTACAAGATATACACAGGAAGTTCAGTTCAGTTTGAATTTGCACCTACAGGAGATGATGTTGCCATATCTGTTCTTATTGCGATTTTCATCTTCTTTGGCTGTATCCCAAGATGCTGTCTGCCCCTCGGGTAGAGCCTGCAAAATAAACAATAATGGAGTGTTTATGAAATAGCCAGTGCCTTCTGGTGTTTTAACATAACAAAGTGGGGGTAGAAAATGGCAGCATATCATTTAACATACAGTCAAACCAACTGCTTTTCTCCAAGAAAAGGGCACATCTAATAATGCAGTGCTGAAGAGAACATTCATATCTTCCTGCTTACAGTTGTATTCCCAGTGCAAATTGTACTAAAGCAAGTAAGAAAGATTTTGCTTTTGGCTTCATAGTCATCAGGAGTTTTGATACAGTAAACTAAATGGTTTCTCCTATGCCTATGAAAAATAAGTAGAATGCACACAAGGTATTTTAAATGTGAACAAAGGCAATATTGCTAATAATATAAATTCCTCCTGCAGTATAAATTGAGGAATAGGGCTACCTCAAACACCAGAGCTATAAGAATGTCCCATGCATTATATGCATACATTTCGGCTATAAAGTATACTTATGTCCTATAAATCATACCTATTATCTTGTGAGCACAATTCAAAGTGTCAGTTTTGATATATGAATTGCTAAACAGCTTGAGACCTTATCTTACAGAGCAGCTATTACTTTTGTTCCATTACAGCTCTTACAAACGTACTATTAATTATACTATCCATGCATGAAACTTGCTCTAGAAGAATGCAGAGAGACAGTCTTACCACCTTCCCTCCAGCTGTAGAACTCCCTTTGCTTAAGCTCTACTGGAAGTGTCTTTTTTTTTTTTTGCTTGCTTGCTTTCCCTGCCTAGGTCTAGGGCTAACAGTGCAATCCCAAACAAAGCTACACATCTATGTAAATCCACTGAAGTCAATGGCTTTAGAAGGGTGCAACTGTTTAGAATTGTGCTATACATTTCAGAGGGTTTGTGTAATTTCAGCTCAGTGCAGTACTTTATATTTTAATGCATCTTTAATTCAGTGGCTTTATTGGATTGTTTCACTGCTAAGAAAGACAGTAAAGAATAAAATCCTCCCAGGCTTTGTCACAGTCAACAAAATCTCTAGATAGTTGTACAGGAA
This sequence comes from Heteronotia binoei, assembly GCF_032191835.1. Classification (NCBI taxonomy): domain Eukaryota; kingdom Metazoa; phylum Chordata; class Lepidosauria; order Squamata; family Gekkonidae; genus Heteronotia; species Heteronotia binoei. The sequence goes on along the minus strand of NC_083224.1, from coordinate 49,488,762 downwards.
GAGAAGCTCAGAAAATACAAAGGGAGCTGTCCAGAATGGCAGCCTGTAAACATGAATACTTAAGATGACAGCGCCATGAATGCTTGCTCTTGGATGTTATAGTGTACTTGTTCTGTTGAGCTTGTTATAGTTACATCTTTGCCCTCCTTTGTGACTAAAAATGAGAATTCCCATAACTCCCTCAATTCAATTTTGTTTGGAGTAAAAGGAGGGAAATTCTTGGGAAATCTCTGCCAGCTAATGAGATCACAATTGAACTTCAATTGCCTTTCCTGTCTGCAGATAATTTAAGCAAAGGCATGGCAAGTGTGTGAGCCTTTAATGGAGGGATCTTTGTCCTTGGATCTAACTGAGCCAGCCCTCTGGGTCCAGGATCAGCCCTTCATGCAATCTGATGTTTTAATAATTTTCATTGTACCTTTTATTTCAGTTCATTGTATATTTTTCTACTTGTTTACATTGAATTTTGTAAGACACTTTGGGTCCCCAGTGGGGAGAAAAGGAAGTGCCTACATAAATATTTGGAATGCTCAATGGTAGTCTGAAAGATGGTTCTGTTTAAAATCCTTGGAGCAGGTCTTTATATTATGGTCATGGATTATACCCAGACAATAAAGGAGTATATAATATAAGTTTAGAGAGCCAAGTTTTCTACGGATAACTAATAAGCAATTGGCTGAAAAATCACAACAGTGCACTGCTTATTTATTGAAATGATAACTACTTGATCTGTGATGGAGTTGAAGAAAGTGCAGAATATGTGGCCATCATATTATGAATATGCTGTTTAAGGAGGCTGGACCACGGCATTTTGTACCAGCTCACAAAGGGCTCCAGGGGAGATAATGTCAGGATGCATTACAGATGCTGCTCTTCACAAAGATAAGTAATAAGTGGCTCTAGCTCAAATCACCAGACATGTATAGTAATGATTCGGCAAATGGCAAGATCTTTGATCATGCATCCATTTCCTCCTACAAAGAAAGTGTTATCTAATGGTGGCTAATCTCCTAAAGGGAGGGGAGGGGGGAGTAGATGAGAGAAGCTTATTTTCATCTTCAAAGTTAGAGGAGAAAAAGGTGTATTATTTGTACATTAGTGTATACTTACAACAGACAGCTAAGAGAATGTCAGCAGTTATTTGGGATCTCATCATATACAACTGATGTAGGAGAAAATTGGATTATACAATGTACGTAGGATAGTTAAAATGACTTCTGTAAAGTAAATGCCAAACACAACTTTTACCAGACATTCATTGTTTTGACCATTAAGTTTCCCATCAAAACAATAGGAAGTGCTTTAAAAAGTCAAAGATTCAATGTGTATTATGAAAAATACCAAAAAGAGCTGGTGACTGTTTACTCCCCTGAAAACTGAGGAACCTGTACAAATTGAATTTCCAGCGCATGGTGTGTTGTACCCTTTGGTGGAATCAACTACCAGAAGAGGTGCGAGCCCTGCGAGACCTAAATCAGTTTCGCAGGGCTTGCAAAACTGCCCTCTTTCAGCTTGCATTAAGATGAAATCTGGGAAACAACATCTAGCCATCCTATACACAGCTGAATTGTAGCACTGAAATTTATACTTTACAACGGTCTAATTGTCTATCTAATTTTAACTTAATTTATGAAAGTAATTTTATCTGTTTTAATTGTTTAATTGTTTGTAGTAATATTGTATTTTACTGTAATCATGGTGTATACCATGTCGTGTTAGCCGCCCTGAGCCTGCCTTTGGCGGGGGAGGGCGGGATATAAAAATAAATTTATTATTATTATTTATAATGTGATTTATATAAGCATGATTGCATCCTTGGGGGTGGGGCGGAGGTGTGTGTGATGGAATCCAGAGTTTCAAAAGTATTCTCAAATGATACAGCAAAATGGCACAGCTATTCTGATCCCATTGCATTGTTCCCATTTTGAAACACTTAGGGCTCTGATACACTTGGTAACGTTGTTTCAGAAATCCATACAAGATCATAATCTGTATAGCTATCTCTCCAGTATGGCTAGATATGTGGATATCTAAATCCATGGACAGGGCCCATGCTGAGAGAAAGGAGATCTTTCTCCAAATTTGCAGGACCCCCTGCAAATTTATAGAACAATCTAATTTTTAAAATGACATTTTTTTTAAATCTAGGGGAGGGTTTAAATCGCCCCAAAACAAACAAACAAAAAAACATTATTTGAGCATACACAGAGCATTTACCAGAAGGGGCCCCTGCAGGTAGTGCAGCATCTCCCAGGGGGCCCTACTGCAGCCGCCACCATGGCTTTTGGGGATCCAGCCACTGTTACAGCTCTTGGGAGCCCACTACAGCCACTGCCATGGCTCCGGGGGGGGGAGGGGCTGTTGCAGCTGTGTCTGCAGTTCCTCAGGGCCATGCTGCAGCCACATGGTTGAGCGAGGCAGCAGCAAGAGGAAGAGCACCCTGATTCACCTAAGGCTGAAGGGAGGTTTCCCAAAACAGCCAAGCAATAGAGCAATTAACAGACTCGGCATTTATGTCCCTTGTGACACTCTCTCCGTCATTCTCCAATTCTGACATGTTTACTGCCTTTGTTGTTTTATCATGCAAACTATCCAGACCAAATCTTTCAGTTTGTTAATGTCACTATTTTGCCATTGGATTTTAGTGTTGTACTACTTTGCATGCTTAACCACTGCCCACCAGCTATATGTAGCACTGCTCACTGTACCCCATTTCATTGTCTGACAAAGTGTGCATGCACACAAAAGCTTACATTTTGAATAAAACTTTGTTGGTCTTAAAGGTGATTCCAACTTTAGCCAAGCCTACAGTTCTCAACAATGAAGACGTAATAGAATCTCATTTTAAATAAATGTTGCTTCCATATCTCTTATTATGTATGCTCCACCCAAGTTCAAGTTGCCCTCCAATCACCACACATTTCTGCTAGGTAGACTGAATGCCTTGCCTATTGAAGGGTAGATTTGCTAACGTTTCATTCTCTGCATGCCACCGTTATTGTGCCTCATGCATGATTGAGATCATCATGTTTGTTATTCTGTCACCGATTATCTTTATTGAGAGAATTTTGGATTTCCCTTATTTTGAGCAAGTACCAACTTGGCATTGAATCTCAGGTAGTATCAGGTAGAGCCAGTTTGGTGTAGTGGTTAAGTGTGCGGACTCTTATCTGGGAGAACTGGGTTTGATTCCCCACTCCTTCACTTGCACCTGCTAGCATGGCCTTGGGTCAGCCATAGCTCTGGCAGAGGTTGTCCTTGAAAGGGCAGCTGCTGTGAGAGCCCTCTCCAGCCCCACCTACCTCACAGGGTGTCTGTTGTGGGGGAGGAAGGTAAAGGAGATTGTGAGCCACTCTGAGACTCTTTGGAGTAGAGGGCGGGATATAAATCCAATATCTTCTTCCATCTTCTTTTTGTTGGCTGATATCTTGCAGTTACATGATCTGTGGCCAAATTCTTGTAACATTTTTGAGACACTCTCTTGCTAAGTATTAATGTGACAATCATAATTTTATGTAACTTTCTTTTATCATCATTTTGTAACTGTTTTTGATTGTGGTTTTATTGTATGGCTCAAGACCTTCAGTCAAAGGAACTTAATGTTAATTTTTAGAAGTATCAGTTTCTAGATAACTTATGCATGTAACATTTCAAAATAGAATCCTATAGAACAGGAGTGGCCAACGGTAGCTCTCCAGATGTTTTCTGCCTACAACTCCCATCAGCCCCAGCCAGCATTGTCAATGGCTGGGGCTGATGGGAGTTGTAGGCAAAAAACATCTGGAGAACTACCAATGGCCACCCCTGCTATAGAACATGTCTCAATATATCCTTGTGAGAAACCGGTCAGGGTCAGCTTGGGAGGGTGACCACTATGATTTTTTCCTGTCACCTTCAACCAGTACCTCAGGCACACCAAATAAAATTTTGTCAGAAAATAAATTAGGCATCAGTCTTTTTAGATTCAAAACCACTAAATATATTTATTGATTCACAAAAGATGAGGGAGTAAAATAATAATAATTAGTTATAATCAAATCAGTTGGCAGGCAGGCAGTTCAACTGAACAGACATTCTCTAACCACCAGAAATTTGGCAGGCTGAATTATTATAAATTGTAACTGGCTGAAGATATATAAAAATCTAGCAGATACTAAACAGGCTGGCAGTGCTTCCTTAACCTTAGGGAAAAAACTCTATAGAGAAAGATTATTAAGTTCTATACTCAAACTTCACACAGACTTCTGACTTGTGCCAGAAATATTCCCTCACACTCACTCTCACTAGCACACAGGCACACTCCAGAGCTTAGAGTAATGTCCCCAGGACTCACACCTTTTGAGTGCTATCACAAGGCCCCCAATCCTGTGTGTCTCAGTCCCACCCAGCTAGTGTCCTAGTCTGACTCTTGGGATTTCTTCTTAGTCACAAGAATCTAGTCTTTCCCTCAGTGTGTTTAAGTGTTCTTAATTGAACCAGGAGTCTGCCCTGATGTACTGGCAGATCCTCTGCTTCCCTCAGAGAGTTTCTTCACACAGAGCCTGGTGTTGCCCTTTCTTCCCAATAACTCTCTTTCTCAGACAGAACTCAAAATCCAGTTCTGCCTCACAAGAAACTCACAGCTCTCAGCTCTCCAGTTCTGTCTCACAAGGAACTCACAACTCTCACTCTCAGCTCCTTCCCAGTTGATTCTCACAACTGATAGCCTTCAGTACCCAGACTGAATTAAAACTCTGTGAGGTGTTTTTCTCCCCACAGCAAGCCTTTTAGAAATTGATACATTTAGTAACCTGGCTGTGGCTCAGCCAATCAGTGTGAGCTGTTTTCTGCTCACCAGGCTAACTGCTTTAGTTCATTACAATCTTAAGCAATAATGGCTTTCATTACTTCAGAATACTAGACTATTTGTGTTATAAACCACAATGTGTATTTTCTTAATATATTGGTATAATGTTGCCATAACTACATCCAAGGTTTGTGGTGCTGTTCTGGTGTAGCTTCTATTATACCCTGTCTTATACATGTAACTTATACAGCAAGTCTCAGGTCTTCCTGCTAGTCCACTTAGAGATTCCAGTCCTTAGCTGGTAATTCCCAGCAGCACTGTGGGTAGGAAATTTCTTGAAATTCACTTCCTGTTTTGCAACAGGAAGTGATGTCATGACATTCTAGTGTCCTGTGCTCTGCAGTCAGGCTCGGTCAAGCCTACTCTAGAGTAGTGCCCTCACAGCAAGACTTAGAGGATAGTGACAGAAGCTGGTTGGTGACAAGGAACTGGAAATAGATGCAACGAACCAGAGCTAGAACACAGGCTTGTGCCTAGTGGACAGATTGATTCAGCAAGACAGGATTCCCAAACCTTTGCCTAAATAGGCTAGCAGATAACAGAGCTCAGCTGCATTGGTCACAGGTGCTAAAGCTCCTATGGCTGCATTGTGCTTTGGCTCAGATCCTGCAAAGAAGTACTGCTTCCACTGAATGGCTCTAGGATGGGGTTGCAATCTTCTAATCTCTGATGAATTTCAGGTCATGATGCAGAGGCAGGCAATGGCAAACCACCTCTGAATGTCTCTTGCCTTGAAAACCCTATGGGTTCACCATAAGTCAGCTGAGACTTGATGACAAAAATAACAACAAATAGAGCATCCTATGTTTTCCTCAACATAATATTTATAACACTTATATGACCTCTTTCTCTTGAACACCTCAGGATTGAGCATGTGGTATGTGCTTGTAATCTAAAATCACCTTCTGGGAATCAAGTCCTGCTGATTTCACTAGAACTGTTTTAAGGATTGCTACCATAGCGGAAGGCTGAGCTGATATTATTTGCTGGACCAATTTGTTATCAGTCTTATTATTTGTTTTAGTTAGGAAATAAATAAGCAGTTTTGTCAAAATCCTGCTTGGATAGCAAGGACAACATTAAAACTTTGATTTACACAATATTTAGGCTATGACAAATAGCCACAACAGATTTTTAAGCTCCCCAAAGGCATAAAAACAAAGATGGTTCAGCGGGTGAACATTTCAGCTGAGTTAACTGGCCTGAAGCAGATGTTGTGACTACTTTTTAAAAATTATTATTCATTAGGATTGCAAAAAAAATATGACCTTGCTTTTAGACGTGGCAAATACTAACAGGATATATCATTTTTATATGTCACAAAGCTCCTGTAGCAAAAAAGGAGAAGAAGCTGAAAATTAAGAAAAAATGGATCTCATGGTTAAACAACTTTATCTGAGGTCATCAGATCCAGACCATTTCAATTCTTCACAGTCCATTAATACTCCACTAAAGCAACTTATCTTGATTTTTAAAAGCTGCTTAGCACATGTCATAAAAGGTCATAATGTCTGCAGGAGATTATGTTTGTTTGCTATCGAGAACCAAGAGTGTTTTATAGAAATGTTGTTTGGGTAATTTATACATCAAAACCTATTCACAGACAGATTTTGTACAAGAAAACATGCTTCTCCAAAGTCACCCTAGAGATGTTCAAATTATTCTGTGAGCCATATAAAAGCCATGGTGAACACTGAATATTTCTATACAGGTTTTTGTTTAGATGCTGCTTGAATTTTCTAGTAATTCTGGGTTTATTTAAAAGCAGAAGTTCCTTTTTCTGATTTATCCAGACTCAATATGAAACTGCAATCATCCCTTTTCCTAGCCATATTAACAAAAATTGATAGAAATATTGTTGTTAAAAATCAATGCCTGTTTTGTGTCAACTGTTTATAAACAACATAGATCCATTTGGGTAGCTGTGTTGGCTAGAAGCAGTAGAACAAAATTTGAGTCCAGTGGTACCTTTAAGACCAACAAAGTTTTATTCAAAATTTGAGCTTTCATGCACATCTGAAGATCTCTGCCTGTATCTGAGGAAGTACACAGAACAGCTCATACCTTAAATAAAACACTGTTGGTCTTAAAGGTGCCACTGGTCTCAAGCTTTTGTTATAAACAACATGTAAGTGTATAAATGGTGTGACATAAATGGGGAATAAACAAATTAATGAGTTTGCTATACATTTTAGTCCAGGCAAAAAAGGTCTTCCTGATTATGCATAAAAATTAAATGAAAACATATGTATATTCATACATCCCTCATTTTGCTTTATGGGTTGGAACCCACCAACCAGTGTCACCAGTAGACATGCTTTCTTCTGCTGGAAGGAGCTTCTGCTGATGTAAGACTCCTCAAAGAATGCAGAACTGAACCACAAAATCCAACACCCTATCACTGGCATGGAGGAACACCAGTATCTAGAAACAGCTACTTCTGTCCAGCATCAGTGGAAAGTGGACATGGTATGTTCATTTCTCACATGCACAAACTCTCTAGCATCCATCCCAAATAGTCCTTCCACCATAACTATCAAAATCCTATAAATTTGCAAGTGGGATATATGGTTCAAAACAGTTATGCTAATGGATATGTTTGTACAAGTGAAGCAAAAAATGGAAGGAGAAACTCAGTCAGGTGAACCTAGGTCATAGAGATATTTTACAAGAGCAAAATTATTTGACATTATGACACCAACTTGTTATTTATTTGTTTTATTTAAAACATTTATTAGGCACCTTCTACCTTGTGGCATTCAAGGCAGCTGTAAAGATACTTATAATATAATTGATGAAATCTGCTAAAAAAACAAAGAGGTGGCAGGGGTGGGGGGAAGGAACAGATCTTAAAAGGCCAAGTATATATGTGTGTAGACACCAGTCTAGAAAAATGGAAGAACTTAAAAAAATTGTAGCTCATTTCAGAAAACAGGCACACCTAAGCAGCTGGCCTTGAAAAATAAAGTCTGTAATCATTTTTTCATCATAATCCCCAGATGGCACCCTGCTAGATAAACCACAAATGTATTTCCCAATGGAACTTACGGTGGGTCAATTATACAGCATTTTGAGTGTGCAGAATGTTTAACTAAGCTTATCTCATCGATCATACCTACTATACTATAAAGTGTGTAGATATTATTTCCACTTTATAGATGCAAAATAGAAATGAGCAAAAGTTGTGACAGTGGAACTTCTTTGGGTTTTATTCAAGAGTCAATTTGGGGTTCATTCAATTGGAGCTCCAATTAGCTTATTTTTACACTCAGGTCCATTCTGAATGCCAGATCTTACTGTACACTCTATTAGAATTTAGAGCCAAGCTAATTTCCAACACATTTCAAACATAATAGTTCTTCCTCAGGGAATATATTAGGAAAGCAGTGCTGTAGTCTAATAGTTTGTATTACAAATTATACCAAAATAGAAAAAATTCTAATAATAAAGCAAGTATGAAAATAGGGTCTCTGATGTAGGTTGCTGTACAATAGGAACTTGCAACACATTATTTTTTATAAGTGGGAACCAACAAGGACTTGCAGGAGGCATCTCATTTCAACCCCCCCCCACCACCACCACCACTATTTCCTCTTTCCTGAAAGCCCCCATAGCCTTTCTTCTTTTCCTGCTTCCTTCTCTCCTTGTTATTTTTTTCTATGTTGTTTTTACTTATTGGTTTTAACACTGTAAGTTGCTGCCAGACACTTCAGGTGAGTGACAACAACAACAACAACAACAAAATCTATTAAGCTAACTTTTGGAATGCTGTGATTGCCTAGCAGCAGCCACTGAGGATATCTGTTGCTTAAAGTTACGGGTGCTCCTTTTATCATTTTTTGCTTTTTAAAAACCCCCCCCCCATTTTTTTTTTAAGATTTCACTTTTCTTTTCTTTTTTTGCAAACCTGAAGTTCTTTTAAGGTTTGCAGAAATATCTGTTTTGCCCATTCATAGTTCCAGTCACTGGATTTAAGTATCCAAAGATTTGGATACTTCACTATTAGATATTTCAGTATTAGAATATAAGATTTAGACACACAGGGTGCGTTCAGACACTCCATTAGTTCCAACATAGCACATTCAGACTTCCACATCTGTTACTCAGTAGCAACTCGTAGTCATCCCGACCTGCCTCGGATTGATCTTGCCGCAATTTGACCCCAGAGAAAGTTCAGTCCTTCCTGCTTGGTGCGGCATACAATCGGGTTATTTCTGTCTGAATGGCTCATCCACGATGCAGCCGATTTGCACTTTCCTCAAAATTTGCACTTTCCTTTTCCCTCGGCATCCATCTACAAATCTCTTGAGCTCTAAAGCAACCATATCAACCAAGAGATTGCAACACCCCCCCCACACACACACACACACTGCAGGAGGTATGTGTATGTGTGTGCATGTGTTGGGAGGTAAAGAAGAAAACGGGAATTTGAGGATGCTGCTTTTAGCTGAGGATGCAAAGTGCATTCCAACTAATGGTTCCTAGGGAAAGAGGCAATTGGGATCTCTTTATTCCCCCCCCCCCCGCAAGTGTGCGCGCATGTTTGCATCTCTCTCCGCACCAGGTTTTGCCGGAACTTGTTATTTCAAGCACAAGGAAGAAGCGATACAGGTCTACAATGTCTGATCATTCAAATATGGGACCAGTGTGGGGCCGCTCTCTATCAGGAGTGATCGTCTGATTGGAAATGCGCAGATACAAAATTGGGCAGTTCAAACTGGAGCATGATGCATCCGTATTTAATGTAACATCTGACCACATAGGGCTTTTTTTGTAGCAAGAACTCCTTTGCATATTAGGACATATACCCCTAATGTACTCAATCCTCCAAGAGCTTACAGGGCTCTTTGTACAGGACATACTGTATGTTCCAGAAGGACTGGCTACATCAGGGCATGTGTGGCCTAATATGCAAAGGCATTCCTGCTACAAAAAACCCCCCCAAAACCTTGGACATACATAAATACTGTAGTGCTCTTATTGTAAATTCTTATTATGCTAAGTTAACTTGAGCTGCATAAAAGGAAGATCTACATTTTAAAAATAAAATGATGTATGATATCTATTAGATATAAATCATAGTCAGTCATATGAGTATTTATGGATAGGCCTTTCATTGTTTCCATGGCTCTAAATGACAATGGAAACACCAGATGTTCAAATTAGTAGGTGGAATCAATAAGAACTTTAAAAGAACCCTACTGGATCATGCCAATGGTCCATCTCGTCAGTATCCTCTTTCACACAGCAGCCCACCAGTTGCCTCAAAGGGCCAACAAACTTGGTATAGAAACCAAGGCCTTCCTGTTATGTTGGCTCCAGGCACCAGTATTCAAAAGTTTAGTGCCTCTGAATATGGCTACTAACTATTAATAGACCTATCCTGTATGAACTCCCTTTTTAAAGCCATCTATGCCTGTGGCCATCACTACCTCAACCAGCAGTGAATTTCACAATTTAATTAATCATTAAATAAACAAATGTTTCCTTTGTGTATCCTGTAACTATTGTCTAGCAACTTCATTGAGTATCCCAATTTCTAGTGTTATGGGAGAAGAAGAAGTTCCCTTGGAAGGATTTCCACCAGTAGAGCAAAACTTTCTCACCTCCGATTCTTGCTGCATCCTAAAATGCTGTCCTGGACAGCAGGTCCTTTTAGGTTGCAGGGACGGGGGGAGATGAGAAATTCATGCTCCACGGGTGGAAATTCTTCCATCATGGAAATGCACCAGTGGATCCAAGCCAGAAGCAGCTCCCTGGGCAGTAAGAGAAACAAATAATGTACAGTACAATCCCATACAGAGTGACCTGACTCCAAATTCTTTCCACTAAATAACTCTGTGAAGGATTGTTCTGTAAGTAACAGGGAATACAAAGGAAGTCTTTCCAAATGTGCATAGTCACAAAAAGACAGTGTCACACTGTTCCCCCCATGAACTGAATCTATAAAATGTAATGGCTTACCCAAGTAGCCTTAGTACTAGAATGCTACATTCAGTCTGAAAATGTGCATCTATCAGAAAGTATGGATTCTTGGATGAGAATAAAGTGTCCTTTTTAACTATAGTTTACAGTCCTTTCTGACTCAGGATGAAGTTTTAGCTCCAAACCAAAACACACTATATAAGTTTACAATTGCCATGCGAAGGTCCTTATTAGGGATGGGCACAAACCAAAAAAATACAGTTTGATTTGTGGGGCTAACAAACCACTCTGCATGGGTCAGCTGTTAAAAAGGGCTTTTTTCAGCAGCCAGACTCTGGGGCTAGCTATCCATGAAAGTTCCCTGGGGCTAGCTGCTCCAAAAAAAAACCTCTTTAAGCAGCTGAACTGTGCCTAGCAGTCTGCCCTTGTGGCTCAGCTATTTAGATGGATTCATATGCAAGCTGACTAGGTTCATGGTTCAGTTCTAAACAGCTGAGCCATGGAGGCAGCCTACTGGACTTGGCTCAGCTGTCTCCCATCTAAACAGTTGAGCCATGGGAGTTTGTTATCGCCCACCAAATCAAAAGATAGAGGATGATTATAATATGATGGAAGGATTAAAGATAGTGACTAAACATAAAAACTGTGCTGTAATAGGTGATTTTAACTACCCGCAGATTGATTGGGTCAATATGTGTTCAGGTCAAGAGAAAGATTGAGTTTCTAGATGCTCTCAATGACTATGCTATGGAGGAGATGGTCACAGAACCTACCAGGGGTGGGGCGATCCTGAATTTGGTTCTAAGTAATGTCCAAGACTTGGTGAGAGATGTAAAAGTGATCACACCACTTGGCAGCGGTGACCATAACATTATTGATTTCACCATTTGTATAAAAAGGGAGTTGTCCCAAAAGACCAGCACAACCACGTTTAACTTTAAAAGCGGTAAATTCTCTGAGATGAGGAGGCCTGTGAAGAGGAAACTGAAAGGAAAGGTAAATACAGTCAAAACCCTTGGGGAACCTTGGAGGCTATTTAAAACTACAGTCCTAGAAGCTCAGATAAAATATATAGCACAAGTTAGGAAAGGCACAAACAGGTATAAGGAAAGGCCTCCATGGTTAACGAACAAAGTAATGGAATCTGTAAAAGGTAAGAAGGACTCCTTTAAGCAGTGGAAAGCTAGTCCAAGTGAGAGTAATAAAAGGGAACACAGTCTGTGGCAAATCAAATGCAAGACTGGGATCAGGCAGGCAAAAAGGAACTATGAGGAGCATTTTGCAAAAAATATAAAGACCAACAATACAAATTTATTCAAATATACTAGACGCAGGAAACTAGTCAGGGAGGCAGTGGGGCCCTTGGATGACCAAGGGGTAAAAGGATTACTGAAGGAGGATAGGGAAATGGGTGAGAAGCTGAATGCATTTTTTGCCTCTGTCTTCACTGTGGAAGATGAGAAGTGTTTGCCCGCTCCAGAACCACTAATTTTGGAAGAGGTGTTGAAAGACCTGAGTCAAATTGAGGTGACAAGAGAGGAGGTTCTACAGCTGATTGACGAATTAAAACTAATAAGTCACCAGGTCCAGATGGCATACATCCAAGAGTTCTGAAAGAACTCAAAGTTGAACTTGTGGATCTCCTGCCAAAAATATGTAATCTTTCATTGAAATCTGCCTCCTTTCCTGAGGACTGGAAGGTAGCAAATATCACCCCCATCTTTAAAAAGGGTTCCAGAGGAGATCCGGGAAATTACAGGCCAGTCAGTCTGACTTCAATACCGGTACAGTTGGTAGAAAGCATTATCAAGGACAGAATGAGTAGGCATATTGATGAACACAAGTTATTGAGGAATACTCAGCATGGGTTCTGTACGGGAAGATCTTGCCTCACTAACCTGTTACAGTTCTTTGAGGGGGTGAACAAACATGTGGACAAAGGCGACCCAATAGATGTTGTTTACCTTGACTTCCAGAAAACTTTTGATAAAGTTCCTCATCAAAGGCTCCTTAGAAAGCTCGAGAGTCATGGAGTAAAAGGACAGGTTCTCTTGAGGATCAAAAACTGGCTAATTAATAGGAAGCAGAGAGTGAGTATAAATGGGCAGTCTTCACAGTGGAGGACAGTAAGCAGTGGGGTGCCAAAGGGCTCAGTACTGGGTCCCATGCTCTTTAACTTGTTCATTAATGATCTGGAGTTGGGAGTAAGCAGTGAAGTGGCCAAGTTTGCAGATGACACTAAATTGTTCAGAGTGGTGAGAAATAGAGAGGATTGTGAGGCACTCCAAAGGGATCTGTTGAGGCTGGGTGAGTGGGCGTCAACGTGGCAGATGAGGTTCAGTGTGGCCAAGTGCAAAGTAATGCACACTGGGGCCAAGAATCCCAGCTACAAATACAAGTTGATGGGGTGTGAACTGGCAGAGACTGACCAAGAGAGAGATCTTGGCGTCGTGGTAGATAACTCACTGAAAATGTCAAGACAGTATGCGATTGCAATAAAAAAGGCCAATGCCATGCTGGGAATTATTAGAAAGGGAATTGAAAACAAATCAGCCAGTATCATAATGCCCCTGTATAAATCGATGGTGCGGTCTCATTTGTGTACAATTCTGGTCACCGCACCTCAAAAAGGATATTATAGCATTGGAAAAAGTGCAGAAAAGGGCAACTAGAATGATTCAAGGTTTGGAACACTTTCCCTATTTAGAAAGGTTAAAATGCTTGGGGGTCTTTAGCTTGGAGAAACATCAACTGCGGAGTGACATGATAGAGGTTTACAAGATTATGCATGGGATGGAGAAAGTAGAGAAAGAAGTACTTTTCTCCCTTTCTCACAATATGAGAACTCATGGGCATTCAATGAAATTGCTGAGCAGTCAGGTTAAAATGGATAAAAGGAAATACTTTTTCACTCAAAGGGTGATTAACATGTGGAATTCACTGCCACAGGAGGTGGCGGCGGCTGCAAGCATAGCCAGCTTGAAGAGGGGATTGGATAAAAATATGGAGCAGAGGTCCATCAGTGGCTATTAGCCACAGTATATATGAGTGTGTGTGTGTATATATGTGTATTTATATATATATATATATATATATATATATATATATATATATATATATATATATATATATATATATATATATATATATATATATATATATATATATATATATACACACACACACACACACACACACACACACACATATTGGCCACTGTGTGACACAGAGTGTTGGACTGGATGGGCCATTGGCCTGATCCAACATGGCTTCTCTTATGTTCTTATGGGGGCAGCCACCTGGGTGCCTCTCAGCTGTTTAAAGGGGCTTTCTTAGGCAGCTAGCCCCAGCACTTTAAAGTCACTTTAAACAGGCGAGCTGCAGGAGCAACTTTTCCCCCCTAGCTCTTATGTTTCTCATCTAAACAGCTGAGCCATGGAGGCAGTCTGCTCAGTGCCACTTAGCTGTTTAAATGGGCTTAATTGGGCTACCACTGCTGCCTATGAAAACCCCTTTAAACAGCGGAGCCATGTGTAGCAAACAGCTCCCATGGCTTAGCTGCTTAAAGAATCTTTCTTGGGTAGCCATACCCAGGTTTGGAGCCATTTAAACCCATGCTTTCTGCTCTATACAGCAGAAAGCAGTGGTTTAAATGGTTCCCAGTCATTTAAACCATACAGCTGAGTGGCAGGGAGCTCTTCGCCGCTCAATTGTTTTTCATGAAGAGCTGTTTTTCATGAACCACCATGAACTGCAACAAAATCCATGAAAGTTTGTGGCAGTTCTTAACCTTTGTGAACATTGCTTCATGTATTATACTGTTTTTAGAATGTTGTGATCTGTCCTGAGCACATTTTGGGAAAGGGCGGAATATAAATTGCCCAAATAAATAAAAAATAAATAAATGAACTATAAGCTGGCCAAAATTTGTGAACTTTATTTCAGCAGCCAGTTCATACCCATCCCTGGGTATGTAAATCTCAATAGCTGCTCTGTTCAGGAGAAGAAGGAGACCACGTCATCCACTTTGAAAGAACTGAAGTCCTTTCTATGGTCTCACATTATCATACTCGCCTGAACAGAGTAGCTGTTGTAAACTGTTTTAATCTTTTTAAAGATTATAATCCCTACAGTTCTTTCTCTCCTTTGAATCATTATGATACACATCACCAGTACTGGTCTTTTGCTCACTTGCTGGGATTGGACCATGCTCCAATCCACCTTGTAGCTCTATCCAGCCATTTGTGATATGTGACTGGTTCCACCCATACTGGATGATTACCTAATGTAGAATACTTTGACAGCTGCATTAAAAGTTTGCTTCCCCTCTCACTGTACTCTGGCTGCAAGCCAATGGATGTTATTAACTTTCAACGTGTTATCTCTTCCTCCATATTGGAACTTTCTAACTTTAATTTAATTGTACATGCTCAGAATTTTCACTTACTCATTTTGATAAACCAAAATCTGAGCTATGACAGTTACTTGCTCTTAGGTGTGTATATGTGTGGTTCTGTGTGACACTTATTTTCTCAACATCTACAGATAATGCAAGTTTATTTAAGGTCTGATCCAACTTCAACCCTAGTAAACAGCTTAACATTATTTCCAAACACAATCTGGCAAGATTGGAAATAGGATATAGATTATCTAAATGCTTCAGATAAATGATGCTATATGATATTACTTTAGCAGCCATTGATTTTTCCCTCCTTCTGTATTGAGACCATTTTTTAGCATCTGTCCTTTCATAATGCAAGAAACACACATACATTTCAGTCGCTGTAAAAAGGGACAAAGAGTAGCAGAAGAAAATTATCCTTTGTTCCCTTAAAGGAACACCTAGCACTGTCTGCTTATCTATTATAAAATACAATTTGAGCCAACAACAAGGCTAGAATGAAACTATTGTGTTTGATTTTTAAATTCTGGGCCCCATCTGCTGTGCTGCCCAATGGTAACTACAAATGGTCACCAAAAAGCTTCTGGAAGATATAACATTGTATTGTATTTTAAAATTCTGCCCCCTGTATGCTGTGCTGTCCAACACTAACTAAAAGTGGTCACCAATAAGCCTGTGGCAGCCATTTTAATGGAATGTCCTACATGGGGATGGGCAGAAGGGAGGTGTCCCCTTGCTTTGTGAGATAGTGATGGGGGTCCATATAATGACAGCTTAGAAATGTGTAAAAGTAAACCTATCACAGATCTAAATTAGTCAGAATATATTGTATGACATATATATATACATATATATATAATCTCCATAACATACCCAAATCAACAGTCCTTCCTTTGTCTTTTCTACTCGCTTCCTTCCATTAACACTTCCTATAGAGTCCCAGGTCTCTTTATTCAAATTCTCCCATCTCTAAAATATTCAGTTATTCTTGAACCATGAAAGTGGGCTTTGTCCAAGAACATTATTAACCTAGCTAGTTATTTAAAGCATCAAACAGAAACCCCAGTAAACAATTACAATGTCTTTGAGGATGCAATTCACTAAAGAATAAAGTCAAACAAGAGAGAAGATTCCAAACCATCCATCTCCCCCTATTGTATTGTATCGGATAGATAATTTCTGCCCAATATAATAAATGTATTAGCTGCTAGATGGTTCTAGCAATGACATCTAGTGAACTGTTGGCTTTATATGAACTATCAGTTTACAACTCAATGACTTGTTGGCAGTAAATCTCAAAGCTAAGTCATTAGCCACTGATAAGAGGAAGAAATGGAATGGATTTGACCTTTAACTGACTGGGACAATTCTCCACGGGCTAGTGACCTGAACTACCCCATGAATATTTCAGGCTCGTCTTTACAAAGAAACCTACCCATCACCTCTTATTTCTGGAAAGCAGGGGTGGAATTCTAGCAGGAGCTCTTTTGCATATTAGGCCACACACCCCTGATGTAGCCAACCTTCCAAGAGCTTACAAGGCTCTTTTTTGTAAGCTCTTACAGGATTGACTGCATTAGGGTTGTTTTGCCTAATATGCAAAGGAGCTCCTGCTAGAATTCTACCTCTGCTTGAAAGAAAGGTCATTAAAGAAAGGACACAGCACTTGTTATTGCATCTGCTCTGCCTTCCTTACAAGCACAAAGAGGTGGTAACCACAACATCTTCCTTATGAAGACAGCAGCTGAGGCATCAGCATGGCTGTAGTAATTGTGCTCATGTCCAGGCCACCTTTTTAATAATCAAGAAGAGATGGAGACCTCTGCCATCTCCTTAGGTAGGGGGTTGTGCAGGTCACAGCTAGGACACTACCTTCCCACAGTGGAGAGATAGGTTCTGGGGTCACTGCCACATCCTTATCTTAGCACCACCATTGTCTAGGAATATTTTTAGAAAGCCATCACATAATAAGAATGGATGGTGATGTGTGACTTTACAGTTCCCACTCCAGTCCTAGGGTAGAAGAAATCTGAGGAGGAGATTGGATTTATACCCTGCCCTTCACTTGGAGTCTCAGAGCACCTTACAATCTCCTTCCTCTCCCCACAACAGACAGAATTGACAGAGCTCTTTCAAGAATTGCTCTTGAGAGTACAGCTCTGAGAAAACTTGTGACTGTCTCAAGATCACACCAGCAGGAGCATGCTCTTAACCACTACACCAAAAGATAGGCAGCAGTGTCTGGTCTACATTGAACACCCCTTCTTGATTTAGAAGGATATTATTATTATTATTATTATTATTATTATTATTATTGTTGTTGTTGTTGTTGTTGTTGTTGTTGTTGTTGTTGTTGTTGTTATTTCCCTACCTATTTGATTATTTATGCTTTGGATTGGCATCATATGAACTTTGTATATGTTGTACCTTTTCTTAAATTCCTCCCCCAATTCATAGTACAGTGAGAAGAAGAAGAAGAAGAAGAAGAAGAAGAAGAAGAAGAAGAAGAAGAAGAAGAAGAAGAAGAAGAAGAAGAAGAAGATAGAAGATAGAAGATATTGGATTTATATACCACCCTCCACTCTGAAGAGTCTCAGAGCGGCTCACAATCTCCTTTACCTTCCCCTCCACAACAGACACCCTGTGAGCATGGTGGAAGCACCAACAATTGCTCTCATGCAATCCCATATTAATTTGCCTAGTATCTAGGGATTAGCCAGATACTCCCTTACATCAAGGCTGAAGTCTTTTCCATTCTCAGAAACCATATGAGAGGCCACTACATATAAGAGGACTCAGACAAGGATGCAGAAGCAAATGAGGAAAACAATAATGTTAGCATACAAAATTAGCCTCTTAAAGCTACCAAGGCAATTCTACTAAGTACTAGCTCTGAGAATCATTTCATTCTTTATCTTGTTATTCAAGCGAGCGAACATTCCTCTCACCTCATACTCCTCTTTAAAGCCATATCCCTGTCCCCGTTTCATCTGAGTGATGTGTTGCAACAAGTCGGCCACTCGGATTGCTGGCTGGAACTGTCCCCTGGGGTAGGACATTTCTACGGGGTCGCAGCTTCGATAGGGATGGGTCTGGATTGTCAATGTCGGCTGAGTCATCTCCCCATGGCTACTGTCTGTTTTAAAAATAGGGAGGCAAAACAAACTTTCACCTAGCTGTTATTTGTTTAGTTATTCTCTTCCCCATTATTGGTTAGTTATTTCCCTGTGGGTGAAATAAAACACAGTAGGATTACCATATAACATCCAAAGTCACTGCAGGGAAACAACAAAACAAAGCTAATGTGCATTCACTTGGTTTTATGAGGGATTCAAGAAAGAAAACACAGGAAGAGAAGATTTCTAAACAATTACACATCAGGAATAAATATGATTTATCAATGCAGATTAGATCAGAAACTTAAGTCTTTTTTATGCCAGCTACTCACAGCTGATGGAATCTACCTCCTGTTCTTCTTGCTGCTCACAGCTCAAAGGCAGAAATCATTATGACAAGGCAGAACTCCAGTGCCATTTGCCAGTGGGTGGGACTGAACATTAGGGGGTAAAGAAGTACAGTGTTCTTCTGACCAGTCTCTTAATCCCCCCACCATTGAAAATAGCATGTTCTGATTTGGGAGCAAGAACTGTGAACCCCAAGAACAGAGCAAAGAGAAAGAAGCTGATGTGTATGCTTGTGCTCTATATCTCAACTGTTTTATAAAGAAAGAAACAAACAAAAATGCTTTTCTGAGCTTTCATGTAGGAAGAGGTGTCTTCCACACATTTCATCTATATTCTGCTCCTTTTGACTTTAAGAAAAATCGAATTCAGAAGCAGAGTTTTTATACTCTGGTTTTCTCTACCTGAGTCTCAAGGTGGCTTTCAATCACATCCCCTTCTTCTCCCCACAACAGGCACGAGAGGTTGGTGGGGATGAAAGAGTTCTAAGAGAATTGTGACTGGCCCAAGATCACTCAGCAAGCTTCATGTAGAAGAGCGGGGGATCAAACTCAGTTTTTCAAATTAAAGTCCACTGCTCTTGAACTGTTATTTATTTATTTTATTTATTTATTTATATTAAGATTTATACCCCGCCCTTCTCACCTAGGTGTCTCAGGGCGGCTTACAACACAATAATTAAAACAATTTCAGTTTAAACAATTAAAATACCATTAAACCATAATTTAGTAAAAACAAGATAGAGTAAAAACCGGCGGCCTATAGATACATTTTTTCATCCAGGATATTTTACATTGTCAGTTAATATCATAGGCCTGCCGGAAGAGGACTGTCTTACAGGCCCTGCGGAATTGCCCTAGATCCCGCAGGGCCCGCACCTCTTCCGGCAGTTGGTTCCACCAATAAGGTGCCGTTATTGAGTAGGCCCGATCCCTGGTGGATTTTAGGCGGGCCTCCTTTGGCCCGGGGACTACCAACAGGTTTTGTGAACCTGAACGTAGTACTCTCTGGGGAACGTGTGGGAAGAGACGGTCCCTAAGGTAGGCAGGTCCTAGGCCATATAGGGCTTTAAAGGTCATAACCAACACCTTGTACCGGACTCGGAATATTACTGGCAGCCAGTGCAGACCCTGGAGCCCCGGTCGAATGTGCTCCCATCTTGGGAGCCCTAATAACAGCCGGGCAGCAGCGTTCTGCACCAACTGCAGTTTCCGGGTTCGGCACAGGGGTAGCCCCATGTAGAGGGCATTACAGTAGTCCAGCCTCGAGGTGACCGTAGCATGAATCACTGTTGCCAGGTCGTCACGTTCCAGGAAGGGGGCCAACTGCCTCGCCCGCCTAAGATGAAAAAAAGCGGACTTGGCAGTGGCTGCTATCTGAGCCTCCATCGTCAATGAAGGCTCCAACAGCACCCCCAGGCTCTTAACCCTGCCCGACGCTGTTAATGGAGCGCCGTCAAAAACTGGCAGGGGGAGTTCCCTTCCCGGGCCGCAGCGACCTAAGCAAAGGACCTCTGTCTTCGCCGGGTTCAGTTTCAGCCCACTCAGCCTAAGCCACCTAGCCACTGCCTGTAACGCCCGGTCCAGATTTTCTGGGGCGCAGGCGGGCCGGCCGTCCATAAGCAGATAGAGCTGGGTGTCATCAGCATACTGATGGCAACCCAGCCCATACCCTCGGGCCATCTGGGCAAGGGGGCGCATATAGATGTTAAATAACATCGGGGAAAGCACCGCCCCTTGAGGCACCCCGCACTCAAGCGTGTGTCTCCGGGACAGTTCCTCCCCAATCGCCACCCTTTGTCCCCGACCGTCAAGGAAAGAGGAAAGCCATTGCAAGGCCAACCCCTGAATCCCTGCGTCGGCAAGGCGGCACGCCAGGAGCCGATGGTCGACCATATCGAACGCTGCCGATAGGTCCAACAACATCAGCACCGCCGAGCCGCCTTGATCCAGATGTCGCCGAAGGTCATCCACCAGGGCGACCAGCACCGCCTCCGTCCCGTGGCCCGGGCGAAAACCAGACTGGTAGGGGTCGAGGACAGAAGCATCATCCAGGAAGCTCTGTAGCTGCAACGCCGCTGCCCTCTCTATAAGTTTGCCCAAAAAGGGCAAATTCGATACCGGCCGGTAGTGTGCCAATTCGGTCGGATCTAACGTTGTTTTCTTCAGGAGGGGACGGACCACCGCCTCTTTGAGCGCCGATGGAAAATGTCCCTCCAATAGGGATCTATTTATGATATCCCGTATAGGATATCTTAGCTCCCTCTGGCAGGTCTTAATAAGCCAGGAGGGGCATGGGTCCAATTTACAAGTTGTTGGGCGTGCAGATAGGAGTTATACCACTCTGGCTCTCAATGAAGTCATGAGGTAAATTATGACTGCTGTCCCATCATTCCTTGGTGACCTCTGAACAATGAAGAAAATTTTATTTTTTCCATTGCCAGGAACAGGAAAAGAGACAGACTGAGAAGATAAAGTAGGAGACATTAAAAATCCTGAATGCTGCAGTTTAGGAAACAAAGCCTATACCTAAGATATTTAGACCCTCAGAATTCTTAATATGCATAAGAACTGCTTTTCTGTCCTTTATAGGATGAAGCAGAATAGACAGAGAGGAAAGCAGGGCTTGGGGGCTAAAGTAGATAGTATAAGCTGAGTCTTTCCCAACTTTTAAATGTTGTTTTGCTTCACTGAAGCAAATGACCAGTGTGTGTGTGTGGGGGGGGGGGGGGTGCGCTGGATATATGTGTCAACATCTGATTGGAGTAGCAGCGCAGGAGAAGGGATGGGGTTGGGCCATTTCGCTGAACTGTTTTCTGTATCTGGAATTGGTGAATGGTTTCGGGGTAAATCATCACCCCTGTGCTGGTAGATCTGCACTGGTTACTTACCTGTTTCTGGGCACAATTCAAAGTGTTGGTTCTTACCTTTAAGGCCCTAAATGGCTTGGGACCAGGGTACTGTCTCCTCCTTCCTTTCTGTGCTCTTGCCTTCAGAGGTGAGATGAGTAGTAAAAAGAGACAGGGCATTTTCTGAGGTGGTGCCTTACCTCTAGGATGCCCTCTCCCTTGAGGCTTGTCTGGCACATATTTTACTTTTTTTTAGGCAATAGGCCAATACATATTTTTATCAGGTTTTAAACAGAGGGCTTGTCTTACCAGCTTTTTAATGGTCTGCCTTGGTTTAATGGACAGTTTTTAAGTTGTCCAATGGCTAGTTTTTAATATTGTGACGTTGTTTTAATTGTAAGCTGCCCTGAGGTGACAAAGAAATATCCTAAATTATCTGCTTGCAGGAATATCCAGTTGCGGGAAAGGTGAGATATAAATAGAACACATAAATGTTTTCAGAGATTCTGAATACAAGCAACCTTTGACCAAGAAAATTATAGATATAAAAGAATGTATGGTTAGCATAACTTTCAAATTTTCCTTGCTGCTGACATGAAAAATAAACATTTGCTGGCTTCTGTAGCCATTTTTAAGGGTAGAGGCTAATAAGAGCACAGTATTTATTTATACAATAACTAGCCTAATGTAATGTAAAGGTCTTCCTTTTCTTTTCTTTTTCTCCTGGGTTGCTGCCCCCAAACCATCCTGCCCATTCTATTAATTTGCCATCATAAGATTCAACGGAAACTCAATTTCACAACCTTTCCCAGAAGGTAGCCATAGCAGCAATGTGCACAGCCAAACTTCTCAGCTTGTTTAGATATAGGGCTGGATCCAGAAAACATTTCCATTTAATCACACCTGATTTCCTTCCTTATTTCCATCCCCATCATACGTGGCTTTACCCAGGGAGGTCCCATGTTTCCTTGTATATCATCTTTGTTAGCAAAAGGGGACCACCTCTTCCCTTTTTCATCAGACAAAAAGTTGGTTGGAACCAACCAACCCAGTATTATTTTCCATATTCCAATCAAATTCTTTCTCAGCCATTTTTGAAGTTTCTCTTTTTCTACAATTCTATAATCAGAAATCTAAAGTTGAAGAATCCTCATAGGTCTTTCTACTGTATTAACAGGACAACTTCAGCTCTGGTTTCAAGTTAGGCTTTGATGTTACATGAATTAGCTTTTATATCACTTTCCTTTCTCTTCCTCTTCACCCCAAGTGCTACAATCTTGTTTTATGGCAAAACATAGCTTGTCACCAGGGCTTTTTTTCTGGAAAAAGAGGTGCCAGAACTCTCAAGAGGGAAATGAAGCAGAAAGACATGGGTGTCCCTCAAGAACATTGAAACATTTTTTGAAAATTTTGTTTCTACAAAGAGGTTCTGGAAATTTTGTTTCAACACGTTCCCTCAGAAAAAAAAGCCCTGCTTGTCATTAAATTTTAATTAACAAATTATGCTTTGCATTGCCCTCCAAAACAGAAATGAAAACCTCAGTCTGGTAATGATTTCCAATTCCATTTTGGAGTCCAAGCACAAATTACTTTTTGCTATGACAGTGAGTTGCAATGTGCAAAGGAAGGAAGAAGCATGCAAGCCTGTGTCTTGTTCTGACGATCTCTAAAGGTGAACCAAACAACTATCAAAAACAGTACAGACAGCAATGGGTGCTGCAATTTGGATACAAGTTCAGTCAACAACCTTTCTCATTTTTATAGGGATCCTCTGGCTGAGCTGACTAGAACATATATGTTGTATATTTACAGAGGTATATGTTGTGCACTTCCTTGAGCCTTCTGGGGAAGGTGGATTATAAAACCAATAACTCACTCAATCAATCAATCAATCAATCAAAACTGACCCTAGGAACCAGGCTGCAATTCAAACAAGAGTAGAACTCTCTTACAGTCTGGGCACTTGCTCCAGTATTTGGCCATTGCTGATGTAGTATAAGTTGTGAATTTCTGTTTATGCCTACACCCTGTGATACAGCCAACTCTGAAGCCTTGACTTTCAAGCCATTTTCATTTTTTTAAGCTTGAGGAAGAATTCAATGTTTTTGCTAAGATATTGTATCACAAATGATACAGGGTTGCATCCTATGCTCTTTTTTTGTTGTTGTTCTGATAGTGCTCATGTATTTTTCTAGTGCCTGGGCAAACAGACATCAATGAAATGAAATGGTAAGCTCTAACCCACTAAACTGTGAAAATGGTACATGTAGAGAATTCAACTTATGCTACTCAGATAACAGACATCTCCCAAACAAAGCACAACCATAGAGTGAAAATCAAGTTTTAAGATATATCCAAAATGAGCTGAAGGAGGTAATGCAAGAAAACAACACAAGACTTGATTCTTTACACAGAAAGAGGTGATCAATCACTCTGAACCACAGTTCTGGACAACATCTAAGACTTCAACAGTTTCTCTGCTTTGCAAAAGAGAGGGACAGAAAATGAAGAATTTGTTTTTCTTCACAAAACAAACTCTGACTGTAAAGTGAGATTAATCCACATATGTTCTGGAAATAATAATACATAATTCTAAAAAAGTAATTTGTTCCCAGTATGTCTAATCATACTCCAAATCTGAATATAAGTAAGGCTAATTAAGCGCTCAAGTAGGACATTCTGCCATCTTTCAGGAAGTACTGCTTACAACACCTGTATGAACAATTCAATATGAACAACAGGAAGTTTCCCCTGTACTAGAATAATCAGTTAGAGGAAGCTGTTGAAAACAACTTCCAGAGTCTCAATATTCATCTATAGGCAGTGCTCCTCCAAGTTACTCCCATGAAAAATCAACAATACTTATATGTAACGTTTTCAGATATTATTATTACAATTTTTCATGGAAATCATTTATACCATATTACAATAACAAGCAGCAAGCAAGCTGTTTTTAAATTCTACATATTTTTTACCTCATAATGTGTTCTTTGAATATTGAAATGTACTACTCATATTTGATTCATATCATGCTTTGTTTGGTATATCATACTACTCTGCACTACTCATATTTGATTCATATCATGCTTTGTTTGGTATATGCACAATGTCTGAGAGAATTGAATCTAGGAGACAATCAAATCAGAGAATCACAGACATGAGGTCCTCCCCCGCCCCCCCCCCCTCCCGGGGAAGTACTTTGCTATACAGTTATCTGGGATGAACTGTGGTGGCTCAGTAAGTACAGCCCATACTTTACATGCTTAAAGATCCAGATTCAATCTCTAGCACTTTGTATTTGGTAACAGAAAGTGTGAAAGATTTATACATGAAATCCTGTAAGAGTGACCAAAATAGATGATACTACTTTTGACAGACCAGTGGTCTGTCTAAGACATTTTCACAAGGTCATGTATTTGATGTATCAAGATGGATTTAGTCATCAGATACATGGAGCTTTCTATAGGAAACTACCATATAAACAAATGAAAACATACATTAAAATGCTCTTCTTGTGCACTGTGTTTTCTCAGTCACTAGATTTCTGTGTTCCCTTTCCATCTCTTCATTGACTATATCTCTTCCCATGGCAGTTTTCAGCCATGCCTCTTATTGCATGATGGTCATGACAACTGAATTGACATTACTCTTTGAATGAAAGCACACTCCTCCAAACCTGTTTGCATTTTAATGGCAGAAAATATGTTAGTCTTAACCAGCAATCCTACAAGAAAGGGGCAAGAAAGGAAGCTGATGGGATTTAGTCTAGGAGTTGCTGAACCAGAGTAGCGTTGAAATGATGTCACACAATAATCATTGTGTTGCATTGTTGCATCTCAGGGTAACACATGCACTGCAAAGAACTGCATGAATCAAAGGTGGGCGATTGGCAGAAAGAGGTCAGGAGAGGTCGCACCAGCTACAGGTCTATTCACATTAACAATCCTATTGACCTTTTGCTCTGGAGTAATCCTGTGACCACAAAGCATGAACAATCACTTAGAATAATGTGGTGATGGCATTTGCTGTTAAATAGTAAAATATGATAACATTACTTTGCAAATATAATATAGTAAGAGGCACAACTGGCCACTTCCAGAGAGAGAGAGAGAGAGAGAAATGGTCAATGGATGGGGAAAATGTCAAAGCATGCTTTAAAAAAAATCTTCAAGCATTCCTGTAATGCAACCCTTTGCCAAGTAACTTCAGAATAAGCCCATTGATTTAAATAGATGTAGGTTAAAGCAATTCTGCCCAGGATTGTATTGTAAACCTTCTCAAATTAACATGAGTTCAGGAATCCATTTTGCAAGAATCACCCTATATAGTTAACCTGCTAAAGACAAAAGTGTGGTAGGGGGAGGGAGAGGAATGTCTACACTATGATCAGGCTTTGGGGAAACAGCTCACATTCTGCCACAATGTGCTGTCCTGAATACAAAAAGCAAAGTTTTGTTACAAAACTCTTTCTTTAATATCAACAGCCTTCTCTCCGATTTTGAAATGATAGGCCTATCATATCCATTTATATTTTTATTCCGTTAGTCTTGGCAAGTGTGTAACATGATAAGACATCCTTTGCACAAAATAAATTATTTTTGGAGTGGTGTTTGCCATGGATTTAATTACACACACATCCAATCTCACACTACTGGAGTAAAGGGTTGTCATTTCTTTGACATCTTCTAAGGATGGATCCAGCATGGCTAATATCACTCTCTGAATTATGCCAGTGGTGTGGAAGCAGTTGGCAAATCAGGCTTATAGATTGTGTTTATTTTCATGTGTATCCAAACTATTATGTGACAAATGGCTTATTTCAAAGTGACATGCTAAAGTATTATGTGTGTGGCTATAAATGATAGCTGATCATTTATCATACTGATTACACCAACTTAATACAACTGAACATGTTATTCAGAAAAGAAGACTGGCTGTGTAATTTGATTTCCTATTCACACCAGTTTCCAAAAATTTTTCATCTCATGGTTCAAGACCTATTGAATAGGATTCAAACTTTTGTTAATGAAGTGAGATCACAGATGTGATCCTTACTGTTTTCCTCTTTCTCCTTTGAACATAAAAACATAAGAGCAGTTGGGTTAGAATGAGTATAAAGAAATACTTCTTCACCCAAAGGGTGATTAACACATGGAACATAAGAACATATGAGCAGGCCAATGGTCCATCTAATTAATTAATACGAAACAGGGAGTATAAATGGGCAATTTTTGCAGTGCAGGGTGATAAGCAGTGGGGTACCGCAGGGCTCAGTACTGGGTCCAATGCTTTTTAACTTGTTCATTTAATGATTTGGAGTTGTGAATAAGCAGTGAAATGGTTAAGTGTGTGGATGACACTAAATTGTTCAGGTTGGTGAGAACCGGAGAGGATTGTGAGGCACTCCAAAGGGATCTGTCAAGGCTGGGCAAGTGGGCATCAACATGGCACATGAGGCTTAATGTGACCAAGCGCAAAGTAATGCGCATTGGGGCCAAAAATCCTAACTATAAATACAAGTTGATGTGTGAACTGGCGGGTGTGAACTGGCGGCGACTGATCAAGAGAGAGATCTTGGAGTCATGATAGATAACTCACTGGAAATGTCAAGACAGTGTGCAACTACAATTAAAAAAGGCCAACACCATGCTGGGAATTATTAGAATGGGAATTGAAAACAAATAGCCAGTATCGAAATGCCCCTGTATAAATCGATGCTGTGGCCCCATTTGGAATACTGTGCACAATTCTGGTCACCGCACCTCAAAAACGATATTATAGCATTGGAAAAAGTGCAGAAAAGGGCAACTAGAATGATTAAAGGGTTGGAACACTTTCCCTATGAAAAAAGGTTAAACTGCTTGGGGTTCTTTAGCTTGCAGAAATGATGACTCAGGGGTGACATGATAGAGGTTTACAAGATTATGCATGGGACAGAGAAGGTAGAAAAAGAAGTACTTTTCTCCCTTTCTCACAATATGAGAACTCGTGGACATTCAATGAAATTGCTGAGCAGTTGGGTTAGAACGGGTATAAAGAAGTACTTCTTCACCCAAAGGGTGATTAACACATGGAATTCCCTGCCACAGGAGGTGGCAGCAGCTGCCAGCATGACAGCTTCAAGAGGAGATTGGATAAAAATATGGAGCAGAGGTCCATCAGTGGCTATTAGCCACAGTTTATTGTTGGAACTCTCTGTCTGGGGCAAGTGATGCTCTGTATTCTTGGTGCTTGGAAGGGCACAGTGGGAGGGCTTCTAGTGTCCTGGCCCCCTGATGGACCTCCTGATGGCTCCTGGTTTTTTGGCCACTGTGTGATACAGAGTGTTGGACTGGATGGGCCATTGGCCTGATCCAACATAGCTTCTTTTATGTTCTTAAATTTAAAATAATTTATACTGCTATATATTATATATCCCACAATTCATAATCAGTACAATATAACATTTTCACAGTTGTGCCATATGTATAAAAATCAACTACTATGCTAATTTAGGGAGTGGGCATAACACAGTGGCTAAGAAAATGAGCTGCGAGGTCCCTTGTTCAAGTGTAACTTCTGCCATGCAATTACAACTTTCTGGATCAATTCATTCACCCTCCCAATCTGCAATCTGGAGATAAAAATATTGACCTACATTTACAGAGGAAGGGAAGATGGCATAGTATAGCCCTATCACCTTAGACATCAGAAGCTAAGTAGGGTTGGTACTTGGACAAAGACCACTCTGCAGAGAAAGTCAGTGTAAAACTACCTCTGCTTCTCACTTGCCTTGACAGCCTTTTGCTAAGGTTACCATAAATCAGCTGTGATTTGACAGTCCTCTATGCTACACATGCATTTACAGGGTCAGTATAGGAAATTGGAATACTGAAAGTGCTATCTAAATGCAAGAAACTACTACTACTGCTGGTGGTGCTGCTGCTAATTTCCTTCTTTAAACTACACTCGACATTCACATGCATTCATTTTCAAACAATGCAAACAGCTATGCCTGAAGGACATTACACCCAATTCAGCCCCGCCCTGGCCGGGCCGCGAAGCGGCTATGCGCCATGGGGCCGCATTTTGCCTCCCCGGAAGGAGGGAGGCTGACAACGTTCCCAGGCATCCAAGGCTGTTGCGTGGGCGGTGCGTCAGGCCTATATATAGCCCCGACGCTGCCCAGAGCTATGCTGTTTTTTTGTAGCTCTCAGCCCACTCACTCACCCTGCAGTAGTACAGGTTTATCTGGTTGCCTTATGAAGGGCCAGGTAGGAATTTTTTCACTCCACCTTTTTGGCCTTTGGTAAGGTGTTTTTCGCCTACGTTGTACTGCTTGCAGCGGTGTGGAAGTTAGGGAGGGATACGTTAATTTGGTCACTTGGCAGAAGGAGCAAGGGGTTTATACCTTGCAGGTGAGCACCCAGGCCACTGCACATGTTAGTGCAGTTGAGACGCAGGAACAGCAGATGGGCTTTATGGCTCAATGCTGTAGAATGCGGATTGTATTCATGCCTCCCACTAAATTCGCCTCCTTCTGGTGATCGGGGCTGAAGTTTAAGGGGAGGGTAGTTTGTGGCCTGGCTGGCCCGGCATTAGCCACAATCATATGGCTCGTGTCGGGGGCTAGGTGGCTCGCCCATTATTGGACTTGGCAGGGTCATGGGAAGACCCCAGGGCTTGTCCAATAGCAGGTAGCCCTGCCGTGTTAGTTGTGTTATTAAATAAAGTAGCCCGTTTTCCCAATATTTTGTGTCAGCCTCTTTATTCCAACTGGGGGGGCAAACACCAGTTTCTCAGCACCTCTGCATATGTGGAGGCCCTGACCCTGAAGATCTGTGCCATTATTTGTTGGCCTGCCCACTTTACTCAACACCAAGAAATAAATTTCTAGATATAAGCCTGGACAATTCAGGCCTTAGCATCATAAACAGAAAAAGTCATATTTCTATTTGCAGATGTGGAACCAGAAGTTTCATACAAGGTTGCTTTTTTTTTTGCCTTAGCAGCAAAGAAAATTAGAGCCAAGTTTGAGTCAGTATAGGCCCATTAAGATTCTAACTAGTAGTCAACAGACATTATTGGAGGTTTTTTATGAAATATGCTCCAAAATGTTATTTTATAAAGTTTGGATCTAGTTTTATTGTGTTCTATTGTACACTATTGTTTGTAATGGCCAATGGCCCTATGCAAGAAAACTGATCTGAAACTTCTTCTTCTTCTTGGGTGGAAATAATCCTATTGTTTATCCATACAATCATGTGATCTATGTTACTGTCTAACCATCTCTTTCATGTTGCCATTCAAAGACAGACTTATCTGGATAAGTAACATAGCTTTCTTGGATAGCTTGTTCCACTGCTGAAGTACTCTTACAGTCTACATTTTTTCATAAATATGTAAACTTAAATAGTCCGCTTAACAGTTGCTTTTTGATATACACTCGTTAGCTAAAATAATCAAATACTTACTGTCTTTTTTGTAGCATCCTTTGATATAGTTGTAAATAAACTGTAAATAGATTCTATTTTAATCCTAAAAATACCCAATTTGCCTTTTTTCCCCTCTTTTGGACTTGTTCTTAACTTTATTCTTATATGTATAGTTATACATTATCTGCTTTCAAGTTGTCAACATACTCTCCTAGAGATTACCAGAATTCTGCAGCAGTAATGAAAGATAGTAAAGGGAGCTGTGATGTAATATTACTAAAGATGCTCATTAATCACTTTGTCTCAATTTTTTATTATGGATTATTTTACTGCAAATGAATTCATGGATCTTGCTCTAGAAACAACCCCGGAAAAAGCTGTAAAATGGCAGCTAATTTATCATGGCTTGAGTCATCAGTTTTTAAATTTCCAATTTAAAACAAATCTATAAAATACTATAATCTTCAGATTAGATCAATTATGTTGAAGTTCACTTATCACACATAATCATCATCTACTTTTTCAGCTGTATAAACTCATGTGATTGAACTAACCACAGGGTATTAAGTACTCAACAGAAAACTACTATGAAATATACAATGAATCTTCATTAGTTCTCACTGTGAGAACCCAGCCCAGCCTGTTTTTTCCCAACTATGTTCTTCTTCATTAACAGAAGAGAAGACAAAAGAACTTGTATCAGCCCAGATACAAAGCCAGTTCACAACTATTATCTCTGTGCTTTCTAGAGCTGCATGAAACAATCTTTTGAGTTTTGCTTTGGCTTTCATTATGATCAAAAAGCTTTTCTATCTGCTTTCAACTTCACTCTCAACTTCACTATTCATTTTCATCTTTGTTGGCTTACCAGGCACTGTATAGGGAAATTTCTAATTCTTGGGAGCCTAAGGAACCAAAGTGATCCCTGAATGTGTCTGACCAACTTCAGAAACATTCCATATCTTGCAAACAGATCCTTGATCAATAATGAAACTCCATGAATGACTGTTTGTTTCAGACATTTGTCCACTTAACATGAATAAAGCCCAATGGAATATGGCATACAGGCCCTACCTTCTGAATTCCACAAGGTCAGCCAAACATCTGTGAAGCTCCTAATGGGGGTGAGGGATCCCCTTCCCCCAGCTCCCATTTCCCACAGAAGAAATATATATATTTTTTTAAAAAATGGCCATTGGTCCTATGGTGTGATGTTGCATCTGGGGAAAACCAGTGAGGTCAGTCCTTTCTAGGAAACCCTAGGTTTTGCCACATATGGTAATTTCTGGCAATACCTAGAAAGGAATGACCATGATGCTGTGATATCAGTTCCTCATGACCCCACCCCCATCTCCTAACAATCCTATCAACAATCCCAACTGCATGGATGACCATAGATCCAAATGGGTTTTTTATATATAAAGATGGTCATTGCAGAGATATGGTTGAGTATGTAAATGCTGAGAAGAAGACCCAGTGAAAAGTCAATCCTCTCTACACATATATAGGGGATGTTCAGTGAACATGTTCAGTGAACAAACAAGCAAATGTTTGAAGAGGACAAAAGCTCCCAGAATAATCAATGATGAGATTCCTTTGAAGATAAAATGGGGAAAATAAAACTCTTACGTACCACCTATATGATTTGCTGAAAGAAGACACAACTATCATAAAATATTTATCCTGCAACCGCTTTGGGCTAGTTTCCAGAGAAAGGTCATGATAATCAATCAGCAACACCTTGGTATATAACCAAAGGTCACAACAGTATTCAAAATACAATATCAAACTATCCAGCCCATGACAGGCTTCATATATTTATTTTAAAATAAATGAATGTCATCTAACAATTACCTTCTAGAATTTCTTTTTCAAAAAGCACATCTCAATGCTTTTGCTATTAGCATCAAAACTGCTCCATTCATAAGTTTATAGTTTGTCCGTACCATAAATCAACTCAGTTCTGCAAATTCAGGAATTACGATTTATGTATCTAACATTTTGCATTGGTCTAAATTTAACTGTGAAGTAAGAAAATGCCAGTGCCCTCTACAAAAAAATTATTCCTGGAGGGACAATGGATCCTCAGTGGAAGCACCTGGAGGAGGGTTGCAGTGAGAAGAGGGAATTGGCACAAATTGGCAGTAGCTGTTAAGAAAACTTTAGTGCTCTCAAAACTTCTGGAATGTTGTTGGATACATTTCAATGGCTTCAAAAGTTGCAATACATTTTAACAGGAAATACAAAATGACCATACAAACTTACAGACTAACTGTCAACTAAAGGTTCCCACTCTCCTGGCTTTATGGAAACTATGGAAAAAT
This sequence comes from Heteronotia binoei, assembly GCF_032191835.1. Taxonomy (NCBI): domain Eukaryota; kingdom Metazoa; phylum Chordata; class Lepidosauria; order Squamata; family Gekkonidae; genus Heteronotia; species Heteronotia binoei. The sequence goes on along the minus strand of NC_083224.1, from coordinate 49,456,542 downwards.
GAATTATTCAAGAGGGCTTTTTCTACTCAGGCAACAAAGCTGCACTCTTACAAAAGGCTTCACAAAGTTACCTGGATAAATCATTTGGGGACTGTGGTCTATACTCCAGTGTATAGTTTCTTGTGGGTTGACTCCCATTGCGTAACTTCGCATCATATAATGTGTCATGTGAACACTTATGTTTTGCTCCAGTTCTGCTTTTTAGACTTCTGGTTGGTTCTACAACCCAGATCCTATTTAATTGTTTACTGAATGTCTCATCTTGTCGATTGTATTGGCTCACTCTGCATAATCCACCTTGAGTCCCAGAGAGAAAGGTGCACTATAAATAATGTAGAACGATCAACCAATCAAATAAATGGGCTGGCTGTCAAAAAACTATGAAGATGGAGCACTGCAATGTAACATCTCATAAATTGTTTGAAAGCATCAGGAAAATCCAACACCTCATGCTTTCTTTAGAGCACAATGATTGCTACAGAAATAATATTTGATGACTTAGCTAACATTTTTTTTCACTTTTGTGAATGGAAAGAGTTTCCTAAACAATAAGCTACCTCAACAGTGGGTATGTTTTATGCCCCTAAAAATGTACTATAAAATTCATTCACATAAATATGAAAAGCTAAATGATATTTATTGATCCAAATATGATTTGATTCTCCACAAGTTACTTGTTATAAAGTTCACACAAGCTTGCTCATCATAGGCATTAACTTTGCTTTCCTTCCAGGAGAATAAAGTGATGCAGAAATTAAGCAACAGAATTAAACAAGCAAATAAATAAATAAATAAATTTTCAGGTGGTTTAAAGCACACACACATAAATATAGAAAAATCAGTTCTATTCTCTTCGTTCCAGTGAGGTATTTGCCAGCATGGTATAGTGGTTTGAGTGTAGGGATGATGTGAAGCTCTGAGCAAACATGTTTGGTAAGGAACTCTTGAATGTCTAGAAAGCACTGTAGTCACCAGCTGCAAATATGCTCCTGATTTATCACTGAACTATTCATCAGAGTTGGTTGGGTGGCTGCACACCCAGTGCAACTGTGTGCACTGTAGCACCACAATGAGGCACATAAAGTTCTCCATGACCATTTAGGTTGCGGAAAATGGCATAGGGGGAGATTTAGTTTCTTGTTCCCCAACACTTTGCTTCTCAGCCAGATTGGGCCCCAGACAGCTTCGGGATGTTAGTTTACCAACATCACCTTGTCAGTAAAACCAACCAGGGAACTCTGACCTGTCTCATGATTTATGTAACATCTAATTTGTCTCCTGAGTACTCCAGTAAAAAAGGGAATAGTTTTTAACCTAAATCCTAGAGTTTTAAAAATCTGTGGTACCACAGTTTTTAACTCAAATCCTAGAGCATCCCTGGCATGATGTGTCCAGCATGATGACATCACTTCTGGGTGACATCATCATGCTGTGTGCGCTTTGCGTGCACAAGAGAACTTCTAATTTACTAATGCATTAATTATCTAATGTCCCATTTTGCTGATTGTACTGATTCATTGAGTCTTGAGTCCCTGAGAGAAAGGCACTGAGTTGCTAGCCTCCAGGTGGAGCCTGGAGATCTCCCACTTTTACAACTGATCTCCAGCTGGCAGAGATCAGCTTCCCTGGAGAAAATGGCTGCTTTGAAGGGTTGACTCTATGGCTTTGTACCCTGGTGAGACCTCTCCCCTCCCCAAACCCCACCCTCTCCTGGCTCCACCCCCAAAGTCTCCAGGTATTTTCCAACATAGACCTGGCAACCCTAGAAAGGCAGACATAAATAATGTAAGTAAAATAAACATATCTGCTCTAACAATGCTAAACACATGTCCAGTAGGGGTTCACTACTCATAAGCATGTGGTGTAGGCTGTATGAATGGCACATTAGTTTCCATTTGCAGAACTATACTATGCTACACCTACACTACAATGGCTTCATAAATATTTGGTCTTTCAGCCAGATGCATGTGTTTGAAGACCAAACTAGACATGATGCTGTTTAATGATTGGGGTTGCCCTGACCTCACTCTTACTCACCTCTGTCAGGTGCTGGGAAATAATTTCTCAAATGCCAAGGTCAAGCCTCCTACCCACACCATTTTCTCAAGCCAAAACACATCGCCCCCAAGAGCAGTGAAAAGCTGAATTCCCCCTCCCCCTGTACTACAGTCCCAGGCTGAATTAGGCCACAGAGGAACTTGGGAAATTGGTTCCAATAGCTGTCATTTGACTCGGAAGAAAATTTCATCAACCTAACTTGCTAAAAATACAGCATCAAGTTTGGCTTGAGTAATGCTCTACCTCCTGTCTTCCAGCATGCAGATAATTTGTTAAGAAATTTGTTAAGATCCTTTCGAGACCCTTTTAGTGTCCTCTTCTCCTCTTTCCCTGTTCTCTATTATATACAGCAGATTACTTGCCCAGGTATTATTAGTCATGCCACTATCTACAGAGGTCTGTAGTTTTAATACAGAAAAAAAATTATTCTGAATTTTGTGTTATTTTACGGTATTCTACCCCAGGACCACTCAAAAGTTTCTCCTTTCTGCTGCACAATGGGGAATATAACACCCCCCCCCCAAAAAAAAGCAACGTAGTGTTTGCACAATATTCTGTTTTCAATCCCTATACTCTGTTTTCAAATGAAACATCAGTACATCGGCTTTCCTATACAACTTGTTTAATCTGTTAAAGTGGGTGTGTAATAGAGGAGAACATAGGTTTTAAGGCCATTATTCCTAGGCATATAAATATCTAAATTTAATAATGAAAAATGGCATGACAAGAATTGCCCATGAAGGTATAACCCAGTATTTTATAATGAATGGGGAATCAATGAAAAAAATTGAATCCCATAATGTGTCTCAAATGCTCTTCATTCTTAGCACACACGCAGACACACGCACACACATATGCTCAAGCTCAGACAAAATGTTGCTAATGGTCTCTTCGGACCTCAAGTCTCTCAGATCCATTATTTTTGTTCATTTTAACCCTTTCACTGTCAAATGGAACTGAAATCTATAATGCTATTTTGGATTTTTTTTGGGGGGGGGTTTAATTATTGTTTGTGACCACACTGCAGTAAACAAGTTTTCAAGGAATAAAGCCGATCAAGTAGCACACTTTTGATGCTGCATGAATGCTAAAACAATTATGCTTCCCACTCATCAGCTTAACAGTGATGAAGGGAAAGTGTTTACCATCAAAAAGTGTACTTAACTGTAGTAAACAAGACTTTGGGAAGATGTCTGCTAATGTTCTACTTAGTCATTTTCAGAAAAGATGACTATGTTCTCGCATCAACAGACTATCGTGAATCATAACAGTCTTCTTACCTAACAGTGTGGTCGATGGAACAGTGTCTGATGATACTTTGAGATGAAATTCCAATTGTGCACAGAACACGGATCAATGGAACCCAACAGAAGGTCCACATGAGAAAAAAATGGGGAGAACAATATATAAATACAAGGTTAGCTCTTTCCAATATTCCAGAGGCTTAATTCTTCACTGCCATATTATATCTCTGTGGGGTAAAGGCACAAAAGCAAACAGAATCAAGAATAAAGTCTGGCATAAGTACCTGAGTAGTAGGAATTCAACAATGATTTGCTCTGAAGGGTTTTGCTTTGGACAGAAAATGAGCAAGGAGAGGATGGTGCTAGGTAGGAAAGACATAAGGAAGATACTTTAGACACATGTAAAGAGAGAACAGGGAGAAAAGCTTCTCAGAGAACTAGGTAGCATTGAACACACAGGACAAAGCATTAAAGCAATTAGAAGCAAGCATGGTCTACTAGCAATTCAGATAATTTTCTTTTGTATAAATATAATAGGACTCCATGCACTCTGATATTGTTCATGTACAGCAGGGTGTTCTGCTTGCTACAAATGTTCTTCCACCACCATAATTTCAGAATAAGAATAAATTCATTGCTAAAGATGCAAATCAGCTTAACTATATTGGCCTAAAATACACTAATTAGATGTGGGCTTCCTGCCATATCCATCATGACTACTGTAATATATACCTTCTTTTTAAAAGTGGGGGGAGAGAACAGAATTAGAGGTTCCCTAAGAAATGGCTCTGGGGATTATGATGAAGGAATGCACAATGCTAACACCAATATACAAACTGCAAATAGATGAACATATAAAGCAGTTGCCTATTAAAGAGAAGCTCTGAAATGAATTAGCTTGTTAAATTTGCATGTCAGTACAGCTATGCTTAGGACCTGAAGACACAAACACAGTCCTCTCTTGTGGGAAGCAAAAACAATTCCCTTCCTGGCTCATTTCTATTCAAGTTAACAGCACTGGGGAGGAAGGCTAATGCTCCTTTTTCATTCTCTCATGGTTCTGACTTGAGGAAAACAACATGGATAAGGATCAGAGGAGCACATGCTAATAATCTATGACTGTGACAGTGTTCAATGGTAGGGTCTGGTGTCCCCAGAATCTTAAAACTCTACAAACTGCCTCATAGATACTAACCCTAGTTATGTTTTAGAAGGTCTCATAAACCAGCATACAACTTAACACTTATAATATCATACATATTATTTACATGTAATCAAGTTGATACCGGCAGGCCAAGAGAATGGTGCGCATAACCAAGGAGTCCCTAAGCAGAATCATCTATGGTGACTGGGATCACAGACTTTCTGCTTTCTTGTTCAGCCACCAAATAACTCCAAGCACAGCCACCAGCCACAGCCCAGCAGAACTCCTCATGGGGTGGCACCTCACAACATGTTTGGGCCGGCTGAACCCCGACCGGGCTCCAGAACAGCGCCCAAAACCGGTGTGTCAGAAGAGGGTTCTTTCCAGGCACCCCCATGTATGCCCAGAACTTCACCAGTGGGCCGAAATTGGTTCTGGCCAGGTTGATCCATGTCATTGGCCCCAGTTCCTATGAAGTTTCAACCAAAGAGGGCCAACTGCTCCACCAGCACATCAACCAGCTGTGCCATAGGATGCTTCCGGAGGAGCCCGAGAGCCTGGGAACAACTGAGGAAGACAGCAACCAAGAGGAGCCAACATTGCCATAGACAGGGGATGAGCCAGCACCATGCAGTCCAGCGCCAGAGACCCACAGAGAAGCGGACCCTCTGCCTCCAACCACCTAAGTTCCTGGAGGGTTCCAGATTCCTGGCCACCACTGAGCATTCCTTTTTCTATGCCACAGTCGTGTGAGGCTGAGGCCACACCGAGCTTGGCTCCTATGACACCTTCTCCTCTGGCCAAGCCCCGACGCTTGCAGAGGGAATGCTGCCAACCAAAGTACCTATTTGTGTTAAGTACTTTGGAACTGGGGGGAGGGGTGTTATGTACTGAATTTAATATTTCAAGGAAAGCTTTCAAGCGCACCCAGGCAGCTGCGGAAAAGCTAGAGACTCTGATTAATTTGAACTCAAAGCAGCAGCCAATGAGCAGTCTTGGCGGGAAACCTGATTGCTATGATTTGGTATGGGAATCAGGGGTGTGTGTGTGTTTCTTTTGCATGTTTATAAGTGGGGTCATGACCCTGCCATGTTGTCTTAGTATGTAGTTGCCAATAAAGCATGTTCCTGTTTGAACTCCAACACATCAAACCCAGTATTTAACACCACCGAACTGCAGTCTTTAGCCACAAATGCATGTGAGCAGATTGCATTTTCAAAGAGTATCCTCATTAGTATATAGTCAAACAGAATGATTTGAAAGAAGGTAAGGCTGTATCATTTTCTCTGATATGTTAGGTTATGTGCACAGACAGGTTTTTTAACACAGGTGGATGGTTTTAATATGTGCAATCATCCACCACTAATGTTTTTAAAAGTTAAAAACTTTGATGCAAAAAGCTTTGATGCAAACTTTGTAGATTTTACCAATGCTTTCTGTAACGTACTCAGTCTGGAGACGCGAGTAGGGCAACATTCTTTATTAGGAGCACGTTGCAAGAGAGCGAACACGCGGGCCGGGTCCCGCTTATGTACAATCCCCGGTACAGCCTACTGGACAGGTCAGGCCAATCCTGACCTGTTAAACTTCCCGCCACAGCTGGTGATTGGCGGGGATTTCGTGCCCCGCACTAGAGGCGCCTGGGACCGCCCAGTCGCCTCTGCGCATGGCGCGTATGGCTGCCGATACACTACACTTTTATTATCTACAAAAGGGTTTAACCCCCTTTAGGAATTTGAATAGCCACTCTGAATTCTATAATTGGTGAATTTCATAGACTACTATGAAATCATATAAGAGGAATCTGCTTATTCGGAGGTTCTGTGGACTGGTGTTGGAGTTGGAATGTAGTTTGCCAGCCCATGATGGGGCGCTACTTACACCAACACCAACTATCAAGAGTTTAGCCGTGACCAGGGGTCATTTTGTAGAAAAATAGGAGGTGGAGCTCATGCAGGGATTGTTATGCAGCTGCACATACTATTAAATGGACAAGAAGGTGGAATTCTCAGAAGGAGGAGGTGGAACTCTCAGAAAGGTTCAGGAGCTGTGCTCCTGTGAGCTCCCACTGAATTGGAGGCCTGGCCGTGACACTTTCTCTCAATGGAGGCCCAGGTCACACACATTACCAAGACAACATTTTTCCATCATCGCCAAGCCCAGCAACTGGCTCCTCTCCTATTGTGCTCAGACTAGGCCACAGTAATCCATGCAACAGTCACCTGTAGATTAGACTACTGTAACTCGCTCTATGCTGGTCTGCCCTTAAGTCTGACTCAGAAGCTCCAATGGGTCCAGAATGCAGCAGTGCAAGTCCTGACAGGACCACCACAGATGGCACACATTCAACCTGTGCTGCACCAGCTACAGTGGCTTCTGGTTGAGTACGGAATCAGATTTGGTTACGACCTTTAAGGCCTTGAGCAGTCCTGGACCAGCATATCTACGGGACTGCCTCCTCCACTATGTCCCAGGAAAGGCACTACGCTCTGCTGGTTGAGATCTGTTGGTGATCTCCAGCCCTAAAGAGGTCTAGCTGTTCTCAACGAGGGCCAGGACTTTTTCAGTCCTGCTCCCAACCTGGTGGAATGCTCTGCCAGAAAACATCAGGGCCCTGAGAGATCTTTTACACTTTCGTAGGTAGTGTAAAAGGTAGGCTTGTAAGGTAGAGCTGTTCTGCCACACTTTTCCATGAGGACAGCAACAGTTACCACACTGGCACCTTTCTCTTCTGACCCTTTTGGGCATTCGCCTGCCCTGGAAAAAATCATCTGTACATTTGAATGACAATACTCAATAAGACAACATTGGGCTTTACAATTTGTTTACTTTTAACTGATTTTAACGGTTTACATGTATGAGTTTAATTTTTTTTTTTTTACATTGCCTAGAGCCCAGTGGTGGCTGGGATGCGGCAATTAATCAATTAATTAATCAATTAATCAAATTGAATTATATAACTAAATATCCTTATTGCTTATGGCAGATCATATGTGTCTTTGGTTCTAGCCAGGCTTCTGGCAGGTATTCCTAACTTTATAACTGTAACATGCTTTGAACACAGCATCCTATTTCCACTTCTCTGCATCCTAACATCCTTCCCAAGGGGTTTCCTATGCAAAGCTCTCTGCCTGAAAAGTACATTTTTAGTATATTTTCAAACTGAGTTTCCTAAACAGGCAGCCTGATCCGTTCCTAACATTTGCCTTCTTTTTCTCTTCTCCCTCAGCATGATACAGTATTCTCCTTTGGAACAGTTGCAGCAGTTCTTCTTTACCTATAACCCCCTGCCCCCATAAGAGTACATCAGCATGGCAAAGGTACAGCATTGCTTCTGTGTAGGATGTATCTTAATTGTGTCACTGATCATTTCATCATGTCTCACTCATCATGCTCATGGGATGCCAAGTTACAAGAGATGCGTTCTCTGTAATGACCTTGCATGTGCCTCACTGAGTTGGATAATTTTAGCTCCTTGTTCAGAACACCCTTTATCATCATTTTTTTTTTGTCTTTTTCACTAATACCTGTAGATAGATCCCAGTAGGCAGCCGTGTTGGTCTGAAGCAATGGGGAATATTGGCTGTCTTATTGCATATACCAACCCATCTTATGGCAAACTATATGGGTCTTATAATCTCTTGAGTAAATATGCTCTCTTTTTAAATGCTACCTAGATTTATGACACTCCTACAACAGCAGTCTGCTTTTTATCACCTAGTGTTTTTTCAGCTGTTTTGTCCTACACTAACAGAGATCCTATTTGTGATTCTTTTTATCTGCTAAAAACATTCCCATGAATCCACACTGCAAACTTATATTAAGAATTGCTGCATCCATTCCCATATGTCTGATGAAGTCTGCTTAAGAGCATACGAAAGCTTACATTCTGAATAAAACTTAATTGGTCTTAAAGATGCACTTGTCTACTACTTTGTTCTAATACCTGTATTCATTTGTTCTGTAAGGTAGTGGACAAAATCACAGCACCTCCAAAAGATGACACTTTTATCACAGAACAATTTCACATGCAACATGCTACAGATATTTTTTTAAAATTTCTTCTGTCTTTTTGTGTAACTTATATTTTCATGCTTGCCAGTGAAATGAAAATGGCAATGACTGCAACATTTATTAAGGGATAGCATTACAATTGAATTCTTCCAGGGGGGTAAACTGAGGATCTGAGCTGGAGGGGAAAAAAAACTTCTTGGAGAAAAATTACAACCCTATATAAGACCTATGATCTAAAGTGCCCCTCTACATGAAGAAAGAAAACTGTCTAATTACCTCACTAAATCAAATGGCCATGGAGATGCTATGTTCAAATAAGCCTGGTAGCCCCATTCACTCATTACTTTTATAAATGGAAGACCAAGATCCTTCCAGACTCCTTTAAACAAAGGAGAATTTGTTTATCCATTTTAAAAGACCAGCTCTACTCCAGTTACTAGACATATGCAGTGCTCCTCTTGCTCTATCATGACCTACAATACTTTAGATTGGAGAGGGAAGGGGGTTGCATCACCTCATCCCTCCTCCTTTCCATATCCTCTGCTTTTGCGCACTGCCTGAGCAGTGTTGCAGAGCTTCCTTAAATAGACCACCCTCCCAGTCCCTCCCCTGGCTTGTTCCTCCCCTCTACCATTAGTGATTTGAAGCCCAGCATCAGCTATCTCCTAGGCTGCTCCCTTCCTCCAGGAAGGGTTTCACCTGGCTGCAAACACAATTACTGAACCCAGAGATTGCCACCTCACCCTGCCTGTTCTGGGAGCATCCTAGCCTAGTTGCCAGTTGGATATGGCTTGTCTTAACCCAAGGTGAGTTGCCTGTGCAAGACCAGAGTGCATCCCATCTCTGAACCTCATGCCACAGTCCAATCTAGGTAAGGTAATACAATTACACTGTGGTGAATGGGACAAGGACTACTACAGTCTATTCTACATGGCTCTAGAGACACATTAGAGATGTAGTTTGGCAACTGAACTTTTCTCCAATAGGTAAGTGTATTTCTGATATATTTCACAGATGTGGCATAAGAAGTTATAAATGTTTTCAGGTTATTAGATCACTTTTTAATGATGACTTTCCAAAGAGATCACAGGAGATCTGAGGACAGCTGAGGGTAAAAATGAAATTCATTTTAATGAATCCCTTCTTTGTCTGAGATTTTTGCTAAAACTTCAGATTATTAGCAGAATATCTAGAAAAGTAATTATGCTCTATTCAATTATTTGTTTCAGTAAGGTTAATACAACATCTGCTCATTTCATTGGCCAATTAGCCACTCAGTATAGCCAGATGTACAGCCTAGAAGTGAAATTGCTACTGAAAGATCACTGTTCACCACCCACCCTATTTCAAAACACACATCAGAAGGTCATTGATTAGAAAAAAAACAGATTTACAGATTAACTGGTTCTCTGAGACTGTCTGCTTTTACAAATGTAGGTTATTCTGTATATCTATCATGCCTTTTTCGTGGGAAAGAGGAAGTAAGGAAAGCACTGTAACAAAGTAGTTCAGAAAGATGCTTTGGTAAAGGGACATGGACTGTGGATAATGTCACTGAAATACAGTGGATAAAACCATTGTGTATAATATAATGTGTATGCTGCTGTAATTAGAATACTGCTATGTAATTTCTACATTGTTTAACATGTTGTGCTTTGCTTTAGCTTTGCTTCTGGATTTCTGAAATCCAAATCCCATTGTATTGTTTAATAGACGTCCCATCCTCTTATAGATAACAAAGCAAAGCACACAAGACAGTAAGGACTGAGGTTTGCTTTCACACTGGCAGTAGCCATAGCTTACAGTTCTGCACAGCTCAATGTGCTTTCAGTTAGTTCTGATTAATAACTGAGCCATATGTTCCTTTAGAGAAGGAGAGTAAAGAAAATAAAGCCCAGAAATGTAAGCAACATGTAGGAATGCATCAAATTCCGCCCCCCCCCCCCCAAAAGTCCTTTCCTTTCTTTGTCTTCTCTTGGCCATTCCTTCCTTCCTTTTTTTTTTTTAAACAATGACATTATAGAAATATGTTTTGTCAATTTAGAAAGCAAACAAACTTGTGAAAACTATATTTCCTTTGGTTTATACAACTCCTTTTTCCAATGCCAGAAAAATTAGTCAAGCTCAAACCATATCTGAGAGTTGGGCCCAAGAGTTATACTGCAGGTCCCAGGAACCATAAATTGTCCACTCGGTACATGATCATAGGGAGAAACAGACAACTATGTGCATGCAATACTTGACCAAGGGCTATTGTTGTTGCTTTGATCAGCTGCAGCAACATCAGTAGTTGAGGAATAGCCCTCAGGCATTTCAGCTTCCAGGTTTGCCTAGGTATGGTGGTAGACTGGATCATATCCATGATCTTCTACTCAAGCCGTAATTCAAAAGAACAGATACTTGCCTTGTAGTTGTTCCCAAATAAAGTTACCACCCTTCTAGGTCCACTGAAGTAAATGGATTTAGAACAGTATAATTCTATTTAGACTGCTCAGATGCTAAAATAAACATTTTAATGATGTTTTTAGAAAGATTAAGAGGCCTGTTACCACTGATGTGCGTTACAGTGGAAAGGGTAACAACATAGTGACAGAAATAGAGGTAAGTCTAGCTCTCAGCCTTATGTTGGAACATCATTTCTGCCTGAATGGGGAGGGAAACAGGATGGGCAACTGGGTCTCAGCCAGGTGGCTCTTGGGAAGCTTTATCGGCCCCTCTTAGCCAAGCTAGCATAGCCAGCAATAGGCTGGGGGCCGTCAGCTGCCGCCCCGGAAGGAGTGAGGGCTTACCGTCTGTCCCAGGCATCTGGGAGCTTGCTCTGGGCGTGGCGGCGGGGCTATATAAGCCCTGGCCCCGCCCAGAAGTATGCAGTTGCTTTTCGGCTCTCTGGGAAGAGAACCGTGTCATTGAGCTTTGGCCGCCAGAGGAGCGCACGGCGGGCGGCGCTTGCGAGGGGCATCCCTTGACAGCGACGAGGCTGTGCAGGGTGTTCGGGTGTGGCGGTTCTGTTGGTGCGCGAGCGGCGATTTCGGGCGAGGCTTAACTGCTGGTGGTGACGGGCATGGTAGCTGGGCCCTGCGGCCCCGGATAGGGATGTTCACTGGGGGTGCCTGGGCAGATGTTCCTAGCCCCCCCATTTATCCTGTGGTGTTAGTGAGCGGGGGGGGGGGGGTTAAGAGTGGGTCCTTTTCTCCCTCCACCCCGATCACCATATTAACAGTGTACAAGGGGTTTTTTTTTTCAGCTGGGAGAGTGCTTCACCCCCAGCCCCTTCCCCACCCCCACCCCGTATTCAACCTACCCAGCATGGCACCGTGCTTGGGTTAGTGGGGTGGGTGTTAAATTTTATAACTTCAGGTGTCTAAGGAGTGGGGGCCACCTTTTTAGTGGGCCAGGGCCATTTTGGTCCAGGTGGGGTTTTCTCTGGGCTGTCAATATGGCTTCCAAGAAGGGCCAGCAACCTGCCAGGCCCGCTAGGAGGCGGGGCCAACAACCCGGCCCCGCTGAGGATGTGGGTCAAGAGGCTCAAGTAAGGAAAGCTATTATGGGCCAATTAGAGGCTTTAGAGCAGCAAAGAGGTGTGCAGAAGCTTCCATATGGGAAGGGTGCCATAGAGCAATGGGGCGTTCATCACAATTGACTTTTGAGAAGGAGGTACTGGCCTGTCTTTCTGCATTACAGGGCAGAGCTCCAGGGGTTGACATGCAACACAAACCGGACCAGGAAGATGGCGCTGACTCAGGCGAGTGGCCGGTCGACGAGAACATAAGAACATAAGAGAAGCCATGTTGGATCAGGCCAACGGCCCATCAAGTCCAACACTCTGTGTCACACAGTGGCAAAAAATGTTATATACACACATACACTGTGGCTAATAGCCACTGATGGACCTGTGCTCCATACACTGTGGCTAATAGCCACTGATGGACCTGTGCTCCATATTTTTATCTAAACCCCTCTTGAAGGTGGCTATACTTGTGGCCGCCACCACCTCCTGTGGCAGTGAATTCCACATGTTAATCACCCTTTGGGTGAAGAAGTACTTCCTTTTATCCGTCTTAACCTGTCTGCTCAGCAATTTCATCGAATGCCCACGAGTTCTTGTATTGTGAGAAAGGGAGAAAAGTACTTCTTTCTCTACTTTCTCCATTCCATGCATTATCTTGTAAACCTCTATCATGTCACCCCGCAGTCGACGTTTCTCCAAGCTAAAGAGTCCCAAGCGTTTCAACCTTTCTTCATAGGGAAAGTGCTCCAGCCCTTTAATCATTCTAGTTGCCCTTCTCTGCACCTTCTCTAAAGCTATAATATCCTTTTTGAGGTGCGGCGACCAGAACTGCACACAGTACTCCAAATGAGACCGCACCATCGATTTATACAGGGGCATTATGATACTGGCTGATTTGTTTTCAATTCCCTTCCTAATAATTCCCAGCATGGCATTGGCCTTTTTTATTGCAAACGCACACTGTCTTGACACTTTCAGTGAGTTATCTATCATGACCCCAAGATCTCTCTCTTGATCAGTCTCTGCCAGTTCACACCCCATCAACTTGTATTTGTAGCTGGGATTCTTAGCCCCAATGTGCATTACTTTGCACTTGGCCACATTGAACCGCATCTGCCACGTTGACGCCCACTCACCCAGCCTCAACAGATCCCTTTGGAGTTCCTCACAATCCTCTCTGGTTCTCACCACCCTGAACAATTTAGTGTCATCCGCAAACTTGGCCACTTCACTGCTCACTCCGAACTCTAAATCATTTATGAACAAGTTAAAAAGGATGGGACCCAGTACCGAGCCCTGCGGCACCCCACTGCTTACCGTCCTCCACTGCGAAGACTGCCCATTTATACTCACTCTCTGCTTCCTATTACTCAGCCAGTTTTTGATCCACAAGAGGACCTGTCCTTTTACTCCATGATTCTCAAGCTTTCTAAGGAGCCTTTGATGAGGAACTTTATCAAAAGCTTTCTGGAAGTCAAGGTAAACAACATCTATCGGGTCTCCTTTGTCCACATGTTTGTTCACCCCCTCAAAGAAATGCAACAGGTTAGTGAGGCAAGATCTTCCCTTGCAGAACCCATGCTGAGTCTTCCTCAATAACCCGTGTTCATCAATGTGCCTACTCATTCTGTCCTTGATAATGGTTTCTACCAACTTTCCCGGTATTGAAGTCAGACTGACTGGCCTGTAGTTTCCCGGATCTCCTCTGGAACCTTTTTTAAAGATGGGGGTGACATTTGCTACCTTCCAGTCCTCAGGAATGGAGGCAGATTTCAATGAAAGATTACAGATTTTTGTTAGAAGATCCACAAGTTCAACTTTGAGTTCCTTCAGAACTCTCGGATGTATGCCATCCGGACCCGGTGACTTATTAGTTTTTAATTTGTCTATCAGTTGTAGGACCTCCTCATTTGTCACCTCAATCTGACTCAGGTCTTTCAACACCCCTTCCAAAATTAGTGGTTCTGGGGCGGGCAAAAAGTTCTCGTCTTCTACAGTGAAGACGGAGGCAAAAAATTCATTTAGCTTTTCAGCCATTTCCCTATCCTCCTTCAGTAATCCTTTTACCCCATGGTCATCCAAGGGCCCCACTGCCTCCCTGGCTGGTTTCCTACTTCTAATATATTTGAAGAAAGTTTTATTGTTGGTCTTTATGTTTTTTGCAATATGCTCCTCATAGTCCCTTTTTGCCTGCCTGATCACAGTCTTGCATTTGATTTGCCACAGCCTGTGTTCCCTTTTACTAATCTCACTTGGACTGGTTTTCCACCGCTTAAAGGAGTCCTTCTTACCTTTTACAGCTTCCATTACTTTATTTGTTAACCACGCAGGCCTTTTCTTATGCCTGTTTGTGCCTTTCCTAACTTGTGGTATGTATTTTATCTGAGCTTCTAGGATTATAGTTTTAAATAGCGTCCAAGCTTTCTCAAGGGTTTTGACCGTATGTACCTTTCCTTTCAGTTTCTTCCTCACATGCCTCCTCATCTCAGTGTATTTACCCCTTTTAAAGTTAAACGTGGTTGTGGTGGTCTTTTTGGACAACTCCCTATTTATACAAACGGTGAAATCAATAACATTATGGTCACTGCTCCCAAGCGGCGCAATCACTTTTACATCTCTCACCAAGTCTTGGGCATTACTTAGGACCAAATCCAGGATCGCCCTTGGTTATTGGGGCAGTTTGAGAAGTCGGGCAACAGGCTCCAGTGGTGGCAGTGGTGGTTAACCCCCTTGGTGATATCAGTAAGCTCCCTTTACAACAACAGCCCCAGGCATGGCCTTGGGGCTCATCACAATTCTTGGTCCCCCCAGCCACAGCGAGGGGAGCAGCGGTGATGCCAGGGCTCAATGTGTGGCTGGGCTGTCATGGGCTTGGGGGACCCCTTGGGTATTTCAGCAAGGCCAAAGTGGGGGAGGTTCTAGTTCTCAGGCTTCCGTGCAGGTAGCTGCCCTGGCCGTGTCACAGAGCGCCCCAGCACAACAGGCTCTGCCTGGGGTGCTGCCTTGGGGTGGGCAACAGCAGTTGCAGATGTATGGCGGGTGGCTGGATTATCAGCGTGGTATGTGGAATTACCCCCCAAATCCTTATGGGTCCATACCTTTTCATGTGCTTCCATATGGTGACACGACATTGCCATTGGGGGACCATCTGTCGGTGGCTACACGTGACAAGATTTTGAGGGGTGAATACGTGGATGTTTTCAGTCTCCTCTTTAGGGAATTAGAAAAGAAGGATAAGGAAGAACTGGATGATAAGGAAAAGGAAAAGTTAAAGCGTAGAAAAGTGGATAGGACTTGGGCCAATTGGCTGCCCAGCTTCCTTATCTATGCTGGCATCATAGCAAGGGCGCAGCCGTTTCGCACGGCTGCGCTTTTCCAGTATTGCAACATAGTATACCGTGCATACACTGATTTTGTTGGTGCAGCTTGGTTGCAATATGATGAGGCCTTTCGGATGAGGGCCGCAGTCAACCCAGGGCTGCCTTGGGACCAGATTAATCAGCAGCTTTGGCTGCAGTTGATGTCCCCTGCAAAGCTGAATTTAGGTGATAGGGCAGATAGTGGACACTTGGTGCATAAGCAACAGCTTGCTGCAGGGGCCCGCAGTATGGCGGGCCAGTCGGTTCAACCCCGGCTGTTGTATTGGGAGTTCATGTCCAAGGGTGTAAATTTAAGCATGGGTGCCTGATGTGCTGGGGGTCACACACCTTCTCTGCCTGCAGCCGGTCAAAACCCAGGGCAGGTGCTAAACACCCTGGTGGGGAGGGGGGCAACCAGCAGCCTCCTGGTAAAGGGGCCCAGCCCCATCCATCTGAAGGTACTCAGTAGACTGCTTGGTAGATACCCCCTGATGGCAGATAGAGAGTATTTATGGGAGGGTTTTTCCTCCGGGTTCAAGATTCTTTACCTGGGATCTAGGGTACCTTGTTTGGCTCCTAATCTCCGCTCGGTTGTAGGTATGGAGCATGTAGTTAGGGCAAAAATAGCCAAGGAGTGTTCGGAGGGGAGGATCTAAGGACCCTTCGATGCTCTGCCAGTGCCCAATTTACGAGTATTCCCCTTGGGGGTGGTGCCTAAGAAAGCACCAGGGGAGTACCATTTGATACACCATTTGTCCTACCTGAAGGGTGCATCAGTGAACGATTCCATTCCTGATGTTCTTTGTTCAGTCCGGTACACTTCATTTGACCAAGTGGTCAAAGTAGTGTGGGGGTGCGGTGTTAGGGCTGAGATGGCAAAATGAGACATTAAATCAGCATTTTGCCTTTTGCCAGTTCACCCGGATGACTTTGAGCTTCTGGGCTTCAGTTTTGAGGGAAAGTTTTACATGGACAGGGCCTTACCTATGGGTTGTTCGGTGTCCTACGCCGCGTTTGAGCGTTTCAGTTCCTTTATGGAATGGGTGCTGCGGGACAGGTCGGGGCTAGGTGACACTGTGCATTACCTGGACGACTACCGTTTTGTGCATCCAGCGGGGTCTGGGCAATGTGTCATTTCAGGAGTTGGCGCGGGAGCTGGGCGTGCCATTGGAGCACGAAAAGACTGAAGGGCCCAGCTTGGTGCTTAAATTTTTGGGTATTGAGCTGGACACCAATCAGCAAGCTTCACGTCTGCCTGAGGATAAAGTGGCTGGTCTTAGAGTACGGTTAGCCTCACTTAGGAGGCAGTGCAAGGTGTCGCTGCTTGAGCTCCAGCAGGTGGTGGGACACCTCAACTTTGCATGGAAAGTTGTGGCCCCAGGTAGGCCCTTTTTAAGATGGCTATGTGACGCCATGGGGCATTTGCAGCTTCCTCACCATAGGGTGTGAGTGACCACAGGCATGCGTAGGGATCTTGAGTTTTGGGAGGAATTTCTCGAATCTTTTAATGGTATTTCATTTCGGCGGGAGGATTTAAAGATTGAAGCTGAGCTCCAGTTATCTTCGGATGCAGCAGGAGCTGCCGGATTCAGGGTATACTTCCGGGGCCACTGGTGCGCGGAACAATGGCCCATAGGATGTTTGGCCAGCGGGTTTTGCAGGGACTGCACCTTCTTGGAATTTTTTCCCATTTTATTAGCTGTTTGGCTTTGGGGTGAGCAGCTGGCCAACCATACAGTTCACTTCTGGTGTGATAACATGGCTGTAGTACATGTCTTCAACTCCCTGTCCTCCAAATCAGCATGGGTAATGAATCTGGTGCGGGCGTTCACACTGCGATGCCTTAGGTTGAACATTTTATTCCTTGCAAGGCATGTTCCAGGAGTGTGCAATGGGGTGGCGGACGCTCTATCTCGCCAACAGATCCAGCGTTTTCGCCAACTTGCTCCGGAAGCGGATCCATGGCCAGCACGAATGCCCCAGGAACTTTGGCAGCTTGGGAGGCTGAAGCCAGTAGGGCAATTCAATTAGCATTGGCACCGAGCACCCAAAGAACTTATGAGAGGGCAGGATTACAGTTTTGGGTTTTTAGGAGCGCCACTGGACTGCCAGATAGCTGGCTGGTTCCTGCGGCGCACAACATGCAATTTTGCGTATATCAGAAGGATAGAGGGTTGGGGCTTAAGTCAATTAAGGACCTTGAGCTTGTTTGGAGGTTCTAGCAGGAGAGCACAGCTATCGTATACCCTTGACCGAAGAATGGTACACGCCTTCTATCTGGGATGGTTGTCCTCTTCCCCCGAGCGCGCAGCTTCGGGAGGGATGCACATGGAGCGGTGAGGGAGGTAGGGGACACCCGCGTAGCCAGCCATATCAGCCGAATCAACCCTGGCGATCAATGGGGTGACAGATGTCGCAGCCAGATCGCCCTCACAGCCAAGGAAATAAAGCAGTTACTTTTTGCTATTACATTTTGAGATTAATATGGGTGTGTCTAAGCATAGAAGAGACCAAGAGGAACCTTCATTACCTCCTCCTAAGCAAAAGAGAATTGGAGACTTTTACTCTGTACAAATTCCAACCTCCAATCATTTTGAGATTCTGGCTGACTATAATGATGATTTAAATAAACCAGCTTTAAATGAATCAGCCTTAACAAAACAAAAAGTTGGTGATTCACACCCAGTAATTAATAACAGCTGTAAGCCGGAAGGGCAGTGCGGAGTCCTCTAAGCAGCACTGAGTGCAACAATTCTAATGACCCATCTGATTTGATCAGCCTTGTTGCTATAACAGTTGAGCACATCTATAATCAACTAAAACTGTTGCATAGTGAAACTGATCATGCCAGTAAGCAGATCTCTTACTTTGGAAAGAGACTCCAGGAACTGGGAGAGATGGAATCTCCAAAAAGCCCCTTTTTGGATAGTTATCCCAAGACTGCCTTTCCAAAGCAAGTAACAAAGTCAACAACAGGTTACAAATTAAAATCTTCATCTGATGAGCGAGAGCAACTTTATAAACCCATCCTCTCCCCAAACAAAATCTGTTTAACCATCTGCAACTACAAGGGGAGGGGCCCTTAGTGGAACTCTATGCAACTATCCAAAAGACATCTAAGAACTTTATTCCCAGGGGAAACGGCTTGGATGGATCTGCATGAGATAGATCTCTTTGATGCTTGTTCCCAGTCACAGAGGGTGCTTTTATCTTTCAGGTCAGCGCAGATTCCTCAGCTTCTGTTGCGATCAAAAAAATATCTCTCATCCAAAGGAATCTTCCCTATGCGCATCTTCAAGAATGAAATCATTCTACCCCTGATTCATCGAAAGAAATATCCAGACCTACAGGATAACTCTTCAATAGTTGCAGATAGATTCATCCGCCACAGCAAATTTGTCACCTCAATCTTACCCTCTTAATGAATCTATGGAGGTTTTTTCTGCAACCAACATCTTGGAAGACAATATTAGAGATAAGTTCCAATCCCTTCAGTCTTATGATCAACAAGACATTTTAAAAAGACTAGACTTGTTGAAAGAAAGCCTCTTATTGAAGCAGAGTGAGCAGCAAAAGAGCTCTCCTGGGTCTTCTTCTATCGAGTTGCGAGACCTTCAAGATATGCCTTTGATTGACCTAGATCATCAAGATCGTCCTCACTCTTCAATTTCCATTTGCTCTCTTTTAACAAACTCGAATGTGGATAATATGATATCTACTTTCCCATCTGAGATTTCACTAACCACTTACCCCCAACCTGAAATCAGGCGGCCTTCGGAAAGGCTGGTCGTTGCTGAAATCCATCCAGCGCCCACCACGTCTATGGACAATTCCATCTGGCCAAGCCTTTGTGAACTTAGCAAAAATATTTCTAGGGGCCTCGAAAATGAAGGTATGACTTTTGTTTCTTCCTGCTTGCCAAAACAATTTTCCCAAGATGACTGACTGAGATCCCCTTCATTGTCTTCAATTCCAAATACTTCTCCATTATCGGACATTAAAATCATCTCGTGGAACATGGCTGGTTGTTGGAATAAATCCAAAGATGCTGAATTTATTAGTTACCTTAAGAACTTTGATGTCACCTTACTCCAAGAGACTTGGTCCCAAAATCCGATTCATCTTGAAGGTTATAAGTCCTATTTGCTCCCAGCCTTTAGAACCAACTCAAGAGGCCATTTTCAAATGGGTTTGTCTATATTTGTGTCTCTTCTTCATAATTCTGTAGGCATCCCCCTACAGGCTGGAAGTGTTATGGAACAAGCTATCAAGCTTGTTTATGGGAATCTTTCTATGATTTCGGTAAACATATATATCCCTCCTACCCTAGATAAATCGGCCCTTTTACATCATTGGGAACCTTTGAATGTAATTGTGAGTGAATTGGAAACCAAATTTCTTTCTTTTGAAATAATAATAGCAGGAGATTTTAATGCAAGAGTAGGGAATGATGATAAAATCTTTTCTAAGGCCCTTAACCTCCATCTAGATGATACCTTACCATCTTTTTTTTCCTATAGGAGGCAATCTAAAGATAGCTATTCAAATTTGGCAGGCATTTGCTTTGCCAAATTTTGTATCCAACACAATAGGCTCTGGTTAAATGGTTTGGAAAGATTTTCTCATTTGGGGGATTTTACATTCATTTCTAAGAAAGGTTGCAATATAATTGATTATATTACTGTCCCTTTCTCACTAGAATTTTACATAAAAGATTTCTGTATAGGTGATCTCATTATTAGTGATCACCTTCCACTTATCTTGACCCTTCATACAGAATCTTCCCCAGACTCTTCCCTTAATCCCTCTATACACTTGTTGGAGTCTACGTCCTTACCAAAAATCTGCTGGAATAGTCAGACTAAACAAGCAGCTCAGTTACTTTTAAATTCTCATTCCCTTTTGAATCTTAAAAGGGTTTTAACCACCACAATGAATTCTTCAGTGCTAATAATAGCCTATGATTCTCTAGTATCTAACATTCTTAGTTCACTAAATGTTAAACCTAAAAATGTAAAAAAGGGAAGAAACATAAAAATCTCTGCAGCCCTGGTTTGATGAAGAATGTAGAGCCGTTAAAACGCTGTTGTGTAACACCTACAGATGTTACTGTGACTCTGGGGCTTTCTCTTTACCATCAGAGTACTTTGATCTTAAAAATCATATGTCCCAAGTTATTATAAGCAAAAAGAATGATTATGCTAAACTTCAATACGAGGAGCTATACCAGGCCATAATCTTAAATAACTAAAAAATTCTGGTCTATTGTATCAGGTGCCCATAGAGTTGATGCCCCTTCTATGTCTGCCATTTCCCCCAATGTCTGGTACCAATATTTATAATATATAATAATAATAAAATTTTATTTATATCCCGCCCTCCCCGCCTAGGCAGGCTCAGGGCGGCTAACAACATTTATAAACATACAGTACAATAAATATAAGACTTTAAAATTAACATTATTTAAAACCAGTCAGTATACAATTAAAATTTAACTTAATTTAACTTAATCTGACAGTGACGGTGGTATTTCGGCGCTAATTTCTGTCAGTTTACATTGTAACACAGGTCTTTAAACAGAACCATATTGGCGGGTCCCTTTGTTAAACAGCCATAATTCAGCAGTCCGTATACGCTAGCTTGAAGAGGGTGGTCTTGCAGGCCCTGCGGAACTGATCAAGGCTCCGCAGGGCCCGCACCTCCTCCTGGAGCTGATTCCATAGGGAAGGGGCCGCAATCGAAAAGGCCCATGCACAGGTGTTCTGGAGTTTAGCCACTTTCGGCCCAGGGATAGTCAGTTTATTTTTCCCGGCTGACCTCAGTGCTCTCTGGGGCTCATATGGGGAAAGACGGTCCCTCAGGTAGGCCGGTCCTCGGCCATATAGGGCTTTAAAGGTAATGACCAGCACTTTGTACTGGACCCGGTATGTAATCGGCAGCCAGTGCAGTTTGCACAGCCCTGGCCGTATATGCTCCCACCTCGGGAGTCCTAATAACAGCCTGGCCGCCGCGTTCTGCACTAGCTGCAGCCTCCGGGTCCAGAACAAAGGCAGCCCCAAGTAGAGGGCATTTCTTCTCTATGTTCTCCCAAAGTAAACTATACACTTCTAGACCTTTCAAACTTTCTCAGGTAGACCTTCCGGAGTGGCCCTCTGTGACTTCTGATGAAGTTAAAGATCTAATTTTGCAATTGAAATCAGGTAAAGCAGCAGGACCAGATGTTATTCCCTCTGAAATCCAAAAGTTAGATTCAGATTGGTGGGCTACCCCGCTCACATCTCTCTTTACTAGTATTGACAGAACTGGCATAATTCCTAATGCCTGGCTTAATTCAATAGTGGTTCCAATTTATAAAAAAGGAGATCCCGCCATCCCAAATAATTACAGGCCGATTAGTCTCCTATCCACCATTGGTAAATTATATTCTAAGTATCTGCTGAGGAAACTTGAACAATGGATGACATGAGAAAAAATTCTTGGTCCGGAACAGCTGGGTTTTTGTAAAGGCAAAACTACTCTCGATCATTGTAATACTTTGTCCCATCTAATTTCCAAATACACTATTGGGGAAAAGATGAAATTGTATGTAGCCTTTTTAGACTTAAAGGGAGCATTTGATTCAATTGACAGAGACCTGTTGTGGGATAAACTGGAACAAACAAGTATTGATAAAAGACTTCTTACGCTCATTAAAAAATTATATACTTTCAACTTTTGTCAAGTCAAATGCTCCTTATCAGGCAATCTTACGTCAAAAATCCCGTTAAGAAAGGGGGTTAAACAAGGCTGTGTGTTGGCCCCCTTTTTGTTTAACCTCTTTCTTAATGATCTTGCTCCCTTTTTGTCAGATACTGACCATCATAGTCCAAAACTTGGTGCCAGACATGTTCCCTTACTGTTATATGCGGACAATACGGTTTTACTATTTTGTTCCAGAATTGGAATAAAGCGTTTGCTTGTTCGCTGTATCACCTTCCTTAACAACAATAAGCTCCTATTGAACTATGACAAATCTAAAATTGTTGTTTTTTTCCAAATCTTGGAAACCAACTAAATGGTCAATAGGCGGCAAAGAGATAGAACAAGTAAAATACTACAAATACCTAGGAATTCATTTTCAATATAACACACTTTGGACTAATCATCGTAACTGTATAATTAAGTCAGTCAATGTTAGCATTGCAGCTATCCAGCGCTTCTTTTACAGCAGAGGCAATCAGTTTATCCCAGCTGCGCTAAAAAGCTTTAAGGCTAAAGTGATACCGCAGCTTTTAGATGGGGTCCCAGTGTGGATCACAGCCTTGGATAATAACATTGAAGGTGTCCAATCAAAATTCCTACAGAAAATTCTGGGATTCCCAAAGTGCCTACCATATGCAGTTTTGTGTTTAGAAACAGGGACGAATCTTGTGGAAACACAAGCATGGCTAATGTCACTTAAATACTGGCTACAGCTACATTTCCACAACTGCTCTCAGAACCTAATTTGTCAAATTGGCTAGTATTTATTGAGAGGAAAATAAAATCTATGGGCATTGATTTAGATTTACTTCTTATGCTATCCTTAAAAGAAGCTTTTTTGAAACTTAAGCTCAGAATTCTAGATATTGAAATGCAAACGTTATATAGCCTGGGCAACAAGTCCTGCTCCCCGCTGAATTTCAAACTTCCTCTCTCAGTAGGGAAATGAGCGTCATATTTCTCCTCTCTGCAAGCTCCACAGCAACGGCGCACGTTCTTGTTAACGAGATGTAATGCATTACCATCTGCTATCCTATTTGGTAGATTTAACAGGATTGAGTACTCTAATAGACACTGTCTTTGTAATTCCAAGTGTATTGAAACTATTTCCCATGTATTACTGAACTGTCCTCTTTATGATAATATTTGTTGTATATACTTGAAAGATATCTTAGCAGATATGTTGGGCTGTGCTGATTCAGGCAAAGTCCACAAACTTTTAAATGACACTTGCGCTGAGGTAACTTTAATGGTGGCTAGATTTCTCCAACAGGCCATGGAAATACGACAGAGAATGGTTCTGGAATGACCACATTTTATTTGTTTTAATTATTTAATTTGGCTAAACTCGACTCATATATTTTACTTATTTTGTGTATTTTAGCTCCCTATGTACTCTATAATCTAGGATTTTATATTATTTATATATTTCTATTTTACTGCTAAATCTGTTTTATGCCAATAAAGGCTTGCTATTTGCAAAAAAAAAAGTCAATTAAGGGTCAATTGGCAGCACTTTTCTTCATGAGTAAAGCGCAAGGGCTTCCCGAGAACACGGGTGATTTTAGAGTCAGGAAGATGCTTGAGGGTTGGGCAAGGGAGCGTGGGCCACGGGCTGATACCTGGCAACCCATATCCCCTTCGGTGCTGAAGGGGTTGTATAGGGTCTGGCCGGGGATATGTTCCTCTTTGTTTGAGGCCGCACTGTTTCATGCGGCCTCTTTGGTTGCCTTTTTGGGGGCTCTGCATATTAGCGAGTTGGTTGCACAGTCCAAGACTGACAATTCTAACCAGGCACTGTGTGCCAGGGATGTCAAAATTGTACAGGGGCAAATTCTTTTGATGGTCAGGCGGTCCAAAATGGACCAGCATCAGAGGGGGATGACTATTACAATTGGCCAGTGTGTATTACCAGATTTGTGCCCGGTCAAGGCCCTGGAAAAGTATGTACAGCTCAGGGGGGAGGGTGATGGCCCCTTTTTTTGATATAGTGAGCCCCCCCCCTTACAAAATATCAATTTTGGGCTGTGACTGTCAAGGCATTGGCTGAGTTGGGTTTGGGGGGTATCAAGTTTGGAACACATTCATTCCGGATTGGTGCTGCTTCCACGGCAGCAGCAATGGGCTACACCCCCTCCACCATACATTGTATTGGCTGGTGGTGGTCAGCAGCTTTTAAATCCTATGTGCGTCCGTTGGTCACTTAGGATGCTGCGGGAGCAGTTTTGTGGTTTTGTTGCCTGTTGGCATATTTCCGGGTTGTGACATTTTTCTGTTTTCCAGGTGCTGTGGCTCATAGGGAGAGGCGTCGGATCCTCATCTGCGGGCACAGTATGGTGTTCTGGGTGGCCCATCATGCCAGGAGGCCACCAGTGGGCACCCAGCAGGGCCTCAGCAAGTAGGCAACGGTGGAGTGGCTGGGTCGCCAGCGCCTGCGTTGGCCAGGGATCATGCCACTGTTGTTCCGGGGGAGGATGGTGCCTCCTCCTCACATCCTAGTCATCCACCTGGGTGGTAATGACTTGGAATTCATGAAAGGGATGGCCCTTTCTTTTCAGGTGCAGACAGATCTTTGGGGAATTAAGCGAAGATGGCCGGGCATTATTCTAGTGTGGTCAGCAATTCTGCCATGCAGGGTTTGGCGGTCTGCCCTTTCCCCTGGGGGGATAGAACGCGCCATGCGTAAGGCCAACTGGGCCTTACAGAAGGCCATGGAGAGGGGCCTAGGGATATTCCTTCCCCATCCGGCCATACAAGTCGAGAATGCTGATTTGTATAGGCCGGATGGGGTTCATCTGGCTGAGTTGGGCAACCGGGCCTTTTTGGAAGAGCTTCAGCAGGGGTTGTGGTTGGCTCTGGGCCGTCCGGTGGGCGCTAATGCCTAAGCAGAGGCTTGGCATTGGCGGTGGCAGGATGAGGTCATAGTGTTTTCAGGGGAGCACCTATGGCTCAGCACCAGTTGGTGCGGGTGGTCTGTATGAACTGCAGATGGGCTGTATGGCTCAATGAGGGGAGTGCAGATCACGGCAAAGCCTCACCAGGGCGGATTTTTCCATGAGGGATTGATGCTAGCCCAGGTGGAGGTGGGCTTTGGGCCTGGCTGCTCAGCACCAATCAGAATACTGGGCTTGTGCTGGGGGCAGGGTGGCTCGCCCTCCCAGGACAAGGCGGGGTCATGAGGCTGACCCCAGGGCTTATCCCGTTAGGCCATACCCCTTGTCGTTCTAAAGTTTGTTTCCAATAAAGTTTGTTTCCAATAAAGCGGCCCGGTTTTATCCAACACACTGTGTCAGCCTCTTCATTCCGACTGGCGGCACAACTGCAATCCTGCACTAATTAGCCATTTACATCACTGAGGGCAGGTGGGTTTGCTTTTAAGTTTAAAAGGAAGAGTCTACAGATTTGCCATGTCCACAGGAGGTTGCTGGTTAACAGGGCCAGGAAGGAAATTTGCCCATGGTTCTGATCAGCTAATAGACTCTGAGATTTTTGCCTTCCCCAGAGCAAAGATGCTCTGCATGTTTGATAGTACTGTTTAAAAAAGGTTAACTGTCACAAATGGCTGATGGCATTTAGCCACTGGCTTGGGAAGATAATACAGGTTGTGCAGGGTAGGCTCCCTGCATGACCTTTACAGGGATCTAGAGGCTGAGGGCATAACAGTCAGCCTTGGGGATGACACATTGACCATGACTCCAGAAAGCTTCCGACCCTAATACCAGCCCTCTTTTCCCTGATTACTCCAGCAGGTGGGGTGGGGGTTGCTGACAGCACCCAGGCTGTCAACTTCATCCATTATCCTCAGCCTATGCTGTGCCAATACACAAGGAACCCATAACAATGAAGTTATGGCCTGATTCTCCCAGCACAACATGTCCATGTCATCTCTCTCTCCTCCCCCAAGCACTGGTCCCCCCCCTCAAGGCACAATTTCACCCTCCCAATTAAATTGTATCATTCTTCTTTCCCTCAAATTTATTTGCAAAGTCACAGATTGTTGATCCCATGGTATCCAAGCCTTTTAAGTAACAAACACTTCACTACATATGGAGGTACCCTCGGCACGCAAGTGAAACTTACTGAATCCATTAACATCTTGGCAGCTCGAAGAAAAAGCTTCTTCATTATGAACAGCACTGAGCTTTGTAGTGGTCTTGTCTGAAGTAGCAACAGGGCCCATTTCTCTCTGAGTGCTGCTCTGAGTCTCCTTTTGCTTCTTGGCTAGTTTCCTTCAAGGTGTATTGAAGAAGGAAGAAATCATGGTTAGTTTTTTTTTTCCTCTTTCTGTCCCCCTTTCATTAACAGCAAAGAAAAAATATATAATACCTTAAAGAAAAAAAGGGGAGGGGGGAGGAATAAAACCTTTCTGAATCAGACTAACATGCAGGGCTTGTTGCAAATGTGATGAAGTGTTACATTGCATCTCCATTGGAAGCTTTAGCAATGGAGAGTGCCTGTGCAAATCAGCAATGGAGTGCCATGGAAGTTTAAGAGCAAGCAAAAATGGCCCCTATAACTGGTGGACCAAGGGAAACGGTAGTGCCTTACAAAAGAACTCTAATGGTGTAAACTAAACAACTGCCTACACCCAGTTGATGTTTGCCAGATGCCACTCCCCTTGTATTGTGTCTCCCCTTTCCCAGTTGCTAAACCAGAGGGAAAGGAAAGCTTTCAGTGTAGTGATAAAACATGCTAAGATGATATTTGGGGAGGAACTGAGATTCTGAGCTTAGGTAAACACAGCAAATTTGTATTTACAAGTGATGTTTAAAACTGGTTTTGAATTTCACACTGATTGCAAATCTAACAAAAAAGCTGCATGGAATAGTTTGCATGTGAAGTTTTTACATGTTTTCTCCACTTCCTAGCCCACATCAATAATGTTCTTAAGTAAAAAAAAACTAGACAATAATAAATGTTCAGTTAGCATAATAATTAACTTATAAACTCATCCAAGTTTAGAGGAAATATGTGTCTGAACTTCAGCTCTTTATGGAGGGGGGGGGGGTTGAGTTCCTGTTGCCTCCTGTGAGCTTCTCTGCTTGTATAGCACAGAAGCCACTGGCTGGTCACTGTTGGAAACTGGATGGTGTACTAGATGGATTCTAGATGGATCAGTGGGCAGAGGAATGGTTATTTTCCCAGAGGCAGGATTGCTATGAGGGTAATCTGTACTTGAGTTTCCATAAATGAGCTTGATGTAGGTAGAATAACAGGGCATGGAACCTAAATAAGTTTAGTGTAGACGGAATAATGGGGAATGGAACATCCAGCTAGAGAGGATTCACCTATGTTGTGTGCCAAAATCTGAATCGATTGGAAATGACAGAAAATCCTCTAGCATAAATAAGAACTAGTGCCAGCTCTAAAAGCACCACCCTTCCAAAAATAAAAGATTCCAATCTTTACTTCCAGCTGCCAACAGTATGAAAACTGAGAAGAATGATCAGCTAAGCCTCTGCTGACATTTGGCTGCTCCAGTCTTCATTCATATCAGAAGAGAAAACTGTTTAAAAATGAATCTGTGACATTCTATAAACCAGCAGCCCGGAAAGATATCACACAAAACCACCACACCACTAAAGAATGTCCTCCATTGATAACAAAATAAAACAAAAAAAAGCAAGAAAAGGAAAAGAAAAACTGCTTAAGTAGGTGCTTTCCATCCCATTTTCTCTGTACTGAAGACTGAACAATGAAATTAAATTATGTGAAGTTCCCCCCCATAAACTAAATTGATTTGCTCATAGTAAAAACGAACCTAAATCATATGTCTTTCCCTAACTAAAAATTAATTTGATCCGTGAACAGGAAATCCATCTTTTCCATTATTTATTAACCATGTTTATTTAACACTGCAGGCATTTACAAGCTAAGCAATGTTGAAATATGCAGGCTGTAGATGCACCTATGAGTTCTAAGACCTAGACAGCCTCTTGCAGGGAAACATCATGCAATTTATACACCAGGAGACATTGCAATCAACTGGAAAAGAGCTAAATGCTAAAAATGACAAGTGTAACATATATGTGAAAAGGTTATTATTGAATTCATTTTAAAACGAGAATTGTGTATGTGTTATATGTCGTCAAGTCATTTCCGAATTATGGCAACCCTATGAATTAATGACCTCCAAAATGTCTTGCTCAAATCTTGCAAACTGAAGACTTCAGATCCCTATTTTGAGTCAATCATCTCATGTTGGATCTTCCTCTTTTCCCATTGCCATCAACTTTTCCTAGCACTATAGTCTTTTCTGCTGAGTCTTGTTTTCATGTGATGTGAGAAGTATGATAGCCTCAGTTTAGTCATTTTAGCTTTTAGACTAGATTTGATATAGAACACAATTATTTGTCTTTTTAGCGGTCTGTGGTATCCATAAAACTCTCTTACCTACACCCCATTTCTAATGAAGAAAAAATGGGTAAGAACCATTTGGACCTTGAATATTGGTATACCCTAAAATGGTTAACTTTTTACAGTTTCAGGCATCTCTTGTCTGGGGACTCAGTATTGAGGGAAAAGTGGCAGCCTTGCAGGCTGTCATTTTTAGCTCATCATGTCTACAGGTCATTTCAAGCTCATCAAAGAAAAATTCAAACCTGCTTCCCCTTGTATTTTATGGGGTACATGGTCCATTTTAAGTGCCCATTTCTGGCCTGCTGACAATAAGAAACAGCTACTGTAATTAGAAATTAAAATGAGCTAAATTGCTCTGGGAGGTATCTTTTTTGTATTTTGAGCGACACTTTTCCCCCACTTTAAAAACTGCATGAAAGAGTTGCGTTCAGAAGACAGTAATAGTATCCATTGTCACAGCAAATGAGGGCTCATTCAAATATTACCAAGGATGCTGAAAAAAGTACTCAGTATATCAGTGATTGCCAATTGGGGAATAACATTTGCTTGGACTGTCTGGACTGTCTGGGTGATTAAGAAACAAAGAAAGAGTCATTAAAGTGAAAAGAAAAATCTTACCCACATGGGATAATGAGAGGCCCTGAGGAGGTATAATGGATCATACCACTTTAGCATGCAGGTAGTGGATACTTTGAAAGTTCACCTTAAAAACTTCCAACAAAGCAGAAAACCAACACAACAAGCAGATCTCATTGATGCTCTTCCTGTTTTCTACAGGGGATAGTTTCAAAAGGTGATCACTCATGATCCTCAGTCTGTAGTGGTACAGTTCACTCACATGTTGTTTCACTTAATTTCTACCTGATTCTTCAGCATGAGTAAACCACAACAATTAGCTTGAGGTCTCAGCAAAAATCTTTCGTATTTTATCTGTGCAGTTTCTTCCAGATTAGGATTTTGGTAAAAGTTGTACAAACAAGTGTATTTTAACACATATTCATGTTATTTTATTCAAATCTGATGTTTTCAACTGATGGCTGGTTCTTGGGCACGGACAGTAAGTATCATGCTTCATTTTGAGAAATTTCAGCTGAAACCTTGAAAAAATCTATAACTTAATTTATTTTAAAAATGTTGAAATGAGATATAAATTACAAATTACATTAGGCATGTCCCAGTCTTTAAGAGTTTATCCATACTGACAGGAAATGGTGGGTACTGTCACCTTTGTGAACTGCTGGCAGAGTTTGGTAAATTGTCTAGGAAGTGCATTTCAAAGTCAAGGTAAATAAATATAAATAAAATCAACACATAAATGATCTATATGGGATGTGACATGTAAGTCCCATCAGAATCAATGAAATATACCCCAAAGAAGTTCATAGAATGGTCAAGGGCTGTATCTACACATCATTGGATATTGCACTATAAGAATCCGATAGTGGTTATTCTCAAATGGATTATCCTGTAAGGACAAGACAATTCACTTGCCTGTGATCCCAACAGTGCAACAATAGCATAAGGACCAACAATATATATGAGCAGCTCATTCATTCAATGGAAGGAAGCATACAGTGGGCTCCTACAAGAATGAACATTGGGACTGGTCCTATTTAATTGGTTTACAAATGACCTGGAACTAGGGTTGTGTACTGTAGTGGCCTAGTGAGCTTGAATGTTAAGAGCTCCAGAAGAATATCTACAAAGGGGGCAACAATGTGGCACATAAATTTCAGTGAAGATAGGTTAAGGTAGTGCATACTGGAACAACCCCCCCCCCCCAACTTTAACATATTAGCATGAGGTTTGTACTTGCCATATAAACCTATGATGCAGCCTCATTTGGAATACTGTGTGTAGTTCTGATTACTGTATCTAAAATGACATTACAGAGGTTTGAACACTACAGAAGCGAATTATACAAGATGATTAAGGAGTTGGAGCACCTTTCCTGTGAGAAAAGGCTGAAGGCTCTGGGACTTTTCAGTTTCAAAAAGAGCCAACTAAGAGAGGGGGGACAAGATATAGGTTTAAAAATTATGCATGAGGTAGAAGGAGTGGACAGAGAGAACTTTTTTCCTCCTTCTCCCAAAATACGAGAGCTTCAGGGCATCCAGTGAAGATGATGGCCTGTGGGTTCAGGATGGAAAAAAGGAAAACCTACTTTACTCAACAAGTGACTAAAATGTGCAATGCACAGCCAGAATACATAGTGATGAACACAGGCATAGACAACTTTAAAAAGGGATTAGACAAATTCTTAGAGGATAGGTTATCAGCACCTACTAGCCATGGCGACTAAAGGGAACCTTCACATTCATAGACTGTAAAATTCTAAATACCATGCCAGTATGCAGCATCAGGGGAAGGCCTTGGCATCTATGCCCTGTTGCTGGTCCTTCACAGCAATTGGTTAGCTACGGTGTGAGTCAGGATGGTGGACTAAATGAACCGTTGGCCAAATCCAACATGGCTCTTCTTATGTTCCTATGTTTTGCTTAGAATAGCACTGTCGGTTGCAGAGCTTGGTTTTTGATGTCATGCTGTCAATTTTTGTTCTTAGTTGCTTTGTCTAAAATATTGTTCTCTGATGTGTGTTTTTATTTGCCTTGGATATGTAATTATGCATCATGTTATTTACTTTGTTTTGAGTTTTTACTCATACATTTTAGCATCAAGCATTTCATTTGACCAGGAGGCTTTCTTTGTAGACATAGTACCATTACTCTTCTGTCATTTCTATGATGCCTTAATAGACTGGTTCAATTTGTTTCAATTAACTTACTGATTTGGTATCTTCTTGATTTAGATCTCATGCTTCAACAAACAGGAAAGTCCACTCTTTTCTGAGACTGTGTGTGCTTTGGGTAGAGGCATGTTTTTGGAAAATACAGAGGCGTACTCTTCATGCATGATACTAACTTGAATTTGAGTGTGCATAATTGACACCCAATGCCTGTGAAGTTATTTTCATGCAATCAAAATCACTATGACCTTCATGAAAGGAAATGGGAACTGTTTTGAAAATGGAAACAACAAAAAGTTCCACAACATTGCAGGGGAATTCATGATATTCAGCTACAGTCTGCCATCGCTCACCCTATGCCAGCTTGCTTGCTGTTCACATTGTCATTCAGTTTTGTACTCTGAGTCCAACTGCATTGTTCATTAATCCTGTACTGTATGGTTACATTTTTCTACCCTTTCTCTCACCCTTGAGTCAGAAGGAGAATGGTGGGCTATAAATAAGCTAAATAAACAAACAAAATAAGAGTATGCAATGTGAGAGTTGGGCTGTCTTTCTGTCCACCTCTCCTCTATTTTCTTGTCACATGCTAGACTGAGATACCAGACACCAGCCAGACTACACTCCATTTTAATAATCTAACCTGAAAAACTGTATCACAGGAGGGCAGACATGCCTATAATGAAACATTTTGTGCCTCTCAATCAAATACTGATATTGTGAACAGCTACTCTCATTTTCAAAATATTCACAATCATCTCCAATTTGTATACATTTATAATTTCTTCCCACTTTTTCCTCACAGCTGTGGTGAACATAATAAGAAAAGTGGTCTTCATCTGAAGACATCCAAATCAATACATTCCAATATGGATTCAATTATTAATACATCTCACAATTTTCCACATGTGCACTGTGATGCTGTCAGCTGCAGGGTAAAAAGGCAGCACAGCAAGAAATAGGCAGATGATTTCTCTCATTGTGGAGCTGCCACTAATTATAAGGCATGGGTACAATCTGCATCTGAGTACCCTCCTTCATGAAAAGCCAGCTAGTTAGTAAAAGAAACCCAAGTCTGTAATCATTATTTCCCATCATGCATCATCAAAAGCAGACAGTGCATCATCAGTCTTCATACACACTGTTCATCATGTGTGTATCTATATATGACTCACTGTAACCTCAAACTTAATATGGTCAAAACTGAATGTTGCATCTTTTTGCCTAAACCTTCCTTTGCTCATACGCTTTTCAGCATCCGCCCCAAAATAAAAGCACAGGTTTGTTTTTGTCCCTGCTTTCTCTCTTTCATTCCTTATAGTTCACCAGTCATATTTTACACTTCAAAACTTGCAGACCTTTTTCTTCACACACTAGCTCACAATCTCTCACCTTGTCTTTTCAGCCTTCTCCTTTCTGCTTGTCTGCTTTCAGCCACCTAGTACTCTGCCATAAAAAACATTCACCTCCCTTGTCACTATGTACTATCCCTCCTTAAATCCTTATACTGTTTTCTTGTATACTTTCAGACCCAGCATAAACCAACCATCCTTACCTTCAAAGCTCTTTGTGACAGTGTCCTTTCCTTATCTCTTTATTCTCCTATCCCAGAGCACCAATGCCTCTGACCTCTGCTTCTCTAGCTCTAATATCATGGTATGCACCATGCCCTGTAAGCCACCCTGAGCCTGCTTCGGCAGGGAGGGTGGGGTATAAATAAAAATTTATTATTATTATTATTATTATTAGTACCCTGAATCATCCAAAAGTCTTCCTTCTTCCTCAAATGTCTCTGGACTTTCTCCTTTGTGGTCCCTTATGCCCAGAACTGTTTTTCAGCATGCCAGAGTGATGCCACCACTCTCACTTCCTTCAGATCCTATGTCAGAACTTCACTGAAGCCTTTTCATATTTCCTGCATCCCCTATCATTTCCATGAATACATATTCTTCCTATTTCCACTTCTACCACTTTTCCTTCCCTTTGTTTTCTACTTTATGTCAAATTTTAGATTAAGAGAGAAGGGACTGTTTTCTTATAGCATCATGCATATTGAGGGCACTGTATAAGTCATAAAATGTTTACTCTGAAGTAGAGCCTACTGACTTCAATGGAAAGCAGTCCCAGAACAATGTACTCAAGTACAATCTTTGGTTGGCTGTGGCTATGGTTGTTCTGAAGGGAAAATGGATGCAGATTCAACCACATGCACTGGTGTTCTGAGTCCCCCCCCCCCCCTGGTGATTCCAGTCTTCTAATATCGTAATGCATTAGTTATTGAATTTCCCATTTCATTGACTGTACTGACTTACTATGTGTAATTGCCTGGAGTCCATGTGAGAAAGATGGACCATACATAATGTAAAAAACAAAACAAACAAACGAGCCTATCACTTTTGGTTTGCTATATCATCACACCTTAATATAACAACAATTGCAGAATTTCTAAACTGAATGCTCTGGACTCATTAAGGGTAGCCTTCCTGATTTGCTAATAGAACAGGGCTACATGAATTGCTTGGGCACCAGGAGTTCTGCAGACTTCTCAGTGGGAAATGCTAATCTAAAATGAATACGTCCTCAGTAATGAGCACTCCAGACTGCTGGGGTGAATTGTTATTGCTGCTTTATAAAGGTTTGTAAACAAAGGTAGGAACTGCTTATTAAATTCAGCTTAAATTATTTCTGGCAACAAATGGCTGGATGCCCTTATGCTTTGATTTCTTCAAAATGATGATAATGGACAAAGGACTAGATCTGGCAAGCTTACTTTGCTTTTCTGGGAATGAACAATACAGTTTTTATTTTGAATGGCCCATGCAGAATGGAACACTCGGGCTTCAAAGACACATCTGCAGCAAAGCAATTCCAAGTGATCCCTTTAACCCTATAGAGGACACAAGAGAACCCAAAACCTTGTCCTGGACTTGGATGTTGAAACTGAAAGATATAGAAAAGGGTCAGCATCCTTCACCTAGCTCATAAACCAACTTAAGTGGCAACTGGTTTGCCAACACCAATGAGAACCGATGGAGAGCGAGGAAGCAAAGAAATATGCACAGAAAAAAGTTGTGCAACAGACCCTTCTTTATGATCTGCATTGTTTCACAACACTACACATTTTCAGTTTTGAAGGGTTTGTTTTTGTTATCTTTTTAAAATTCATATTCAGGGCACATGTGTTTAAAGATTTTGGAAAAAGTGTGCATACTTCCGAAATCTTTGAAACACCTTCACCTCTTTTAGTTCTGTTCCAATTTTCCAGGCTGAAAGTAAGCCAGAACACCCCAAACATGGTTCCTCTGAACTTGGGTAAGAATTAATTATCCAACATGTGAAGTTATAATAACAAGGGGTAAAAACAAAACAAGGAAAGGCTGAAACTTTTTTAAAAGATTGATTATTCCATTACTGACTCTGAACTCAGTAGTTATCGGTTTTTTAGGCTCTCTTCCTCTTCCATGTCCCTAGAAGAAAACAAACAAACTTCACCGATGGGTGAGCAATTTTAGCTTCTAACAGTGTTGAAGCACAATGGTTGGATCATGTAACTTTTCTTTGAATTCCCCTGAATTCCTACTCCCCAAGCCAATCCTGAGAACTAGAAAAACCTCTGAAACATCAATGGGATTTGGCACCGGGGGTGGGGGTGGTATATAGAAAGAAAAGTGAATTTGTAGAAATTACACTTATTTATTTTATGTTATTTATGTCCATTTTTCTCACTGGGGCTCAAGGCAGATTACACAGAGTGAGCTAATACTTTTAATGCATTCAGAAAGCTTTCTGCAATCGTGAGGGTACACGGGGATGATTTAGGGGTTCCTGAGCATTAAGGAGTAGTTTTTGAATGAATGTAGAAGACTAGAAAATGGAAGGTCACAAATATTCTTTTTGTAAATTTGCCATGTTCCCATAAATATTGAATCTAACCCACAAAAGCCCTGCTAAGAAGAAAGAAAAAAGGTTAAACCAACACAAAGGTTAAAATATTCATCTCCTCCGGAGCTTGATCCAATACAGAAGATAGCTTGCTGAAGTGTTGAGCTGTCTTCTGAATGACAGAAGCATTTATTTGAAAAATGCTTCCCTCCCACAAATAAGGCATTTGAAATGCTATATCTGAATTGCTGACAAGCCATATCACTGACAGCTCCTGATCTCCTCTCTGACCAGCTATCCATAAGCACAACTATTGGAACATCTAAGGAAAACGGCTTTCATCATATTAGTGTCAGTCCCTTGTGGATTACAGGACTGTAGGAAATGTAAAAGTGGCAGGAACTCACCAGTCAAGTTATCAAACACTGGAAAGAAGCATTTGTGTTTTGCTCAGTATGCAAATGAAAAGGTACATGAAGAAACAATGAATGAATGGATTCCTTAAAAAAGAATGCAAGATAATATGTATGGACAGGGCTTTTCTTTTCTTTTTTTTTTTAGCAGAAACGCACAGGAACGCAGTTTCGGCTGACTTGGTGTTCGGGGTGTGACCTAATAGTTCTTGTGGGGCTTTTTCTACAAAAAAAGCCTGTGTAAAACAATGGTGATGTCAGGGGGTGTGGCCTAATATACCATTGAGTTTCTGCTGGGTTTTTTCTACAAAAAAAGCCCTGTGTACTGACACATTTGAAACAGCAAAATGTCAATACCAAAGAATCAGTAGATATTTTACTTTCACTTGTCCAAGAATGAAAAAAATTGTGAGGACAAAAATTAGCAAAATGCTTTCAAGGCACCAAGGAAAAAGCCCTTTCTAAAGCCTGACTGGCATTTAAACTGGCATTTAAGGAGGACTGGATTTCAGTCAACACATGCATTGGTAACAGACCAGTTTAACCCAACAGATCATCCTAAAATATAAACTCTTGAACTGTCTTGCAACTACTAAGATTTCGCATATTTATCAAATGGATCAGATATTGTGAATGACTATAGAGTCAACAAAAACAGGGTCTTCTAATTTCCTTTCTTTTGTTCTAGGATGTGATGATCTAAACAACAAGAATATCTTTCAAAGTTGGGGCTCATATTCTGAACCTATATAGTGTAGTGGTATGGGATTTGGATATAGGGTTTGGATCATAGAGTGGGGCTGAAATCTACACTGCAGAGCACAGTGTGTGATTTCAATCTTAGCTTAACCTAACATGTAGTGTGAGGAAAACCCCCCTTACAGAACATTGTAATTACCAGCTTGGTTGCCAGAGCACCTGGAGAAGTGACATACACACGTCTGGCCAGAGAGTGTGAGTAAACCTATCCAGGGGCAAAAGGGACTTATGCAGTACAAGCAGCCATAACGCTACAAAGGCACTCAAAACTGGTACAAGAGTGTCCACCAGGAGAACGGAAGGCTTCCCGTCGTTCCGTATGATGTCCATCCCAGCTATGGAGCGGAAGAGACTGCACTGCCAGGAGCTATCCAGGCGAATGGTTTTGAAACACTGACCATGGAATCCACCGTGGAGGGCTAACACCACCCGCAGCCATCTTCCTACCAGGCTTGACTCCATTCCAGTGAAGCGAATGGCTCACGTACACACCAGACGTCACCTGTGCCTGCAAGCAACCTACCCACCCCAGAAGTGGTTAATCATCCAACCGCCACTTTCTTTGTCTAACAGAACTCAAGACAAAGACTAATACCAAGGAGAAGACCAAAGAAGAAGAAGAAGAAGAAGACCATCTTCAGCCAGAGCCAAGTTCCTTTGTGTAAACTGGGTGTTACCTAGGCCATGATTTGACTCTCTATTGTCACCCTTTTAGATAAGTCTAATAGCCCTAAGTATCTCCCCACCCAACAATCTCCTCTATTCTTCTCCCCAATGGTCATCTGCTTGGTCCATTTCAACCTGGAAGTTCACTCAGGTATCCAGGATCCAAGCCAGTCCATTGGTCAAGAGCAAGCACCCGATTAGGTGCCACCAATGAACTTTCTATTGGTTGTCGCAGTAGTCCAGCCCTTATGGTCACTGCGAAACCTCCCCTTTTGGGAGGTCATGCATTAGCTGACCACCTTCCTTCTCCCTCATACCTCCCATCCCCTAAGGGCTCAAGAGAGTCCTTATAATCTGTAGACTAGCTACCCACAGGTGTGCTTTTATCAGTATCCCATTTCCGCTGCATAGAGCCATCCCCGATTCCTGATCAGTTTCGGGTCTCTCCTCCCACTTCCTCACTTGTCGCTGTTGGAGCCTTCCTTGAAGACTATGATAGGTAAATATCACCCTGTTTGTCTATCCATGTGTTCCCCTATCTTTCTATCTATGTTTCCTAGGACTGAATGTGTGATTTTATGAGTATTTTATCTTGTATGGGAGACTATATTTTTCTTAATAAATTTTAATGGTTTTACTTAATTAGAGTCCCTAATATTTTAAGTGTTACTTTCTGGATGTGGAATCCTGTATACACAGGTAAAAGATCCTGAGTGAGTCAGGTGCCCACCTGAGAATTCCCCATCCTTGTTTTGAGGGCATTTTGGCTTACAGTAGAATGGGGTCAAATATGACACCCTAAATTCCACCAAGGAACAGCATAATAAAAATTATATACAGTTGGATCCAAAGCACAGGTAGTGGAGTGGACCTGATCCTTAATGCTGAGACCTTAAAGTCTACTCCTAGAAAGGAGGGAGACTACGAGTGTATACTGCAAACAATTTCATATCAATTTTCAACTTGTGTTTTCAACAGGTTTTTTTTTTTTGTTATTTTAGATTGGGGAGGGTCATCATTTGAACTGAATACCAGTCATGCAGGCCTATATTGTAGCCACTGGTTCTCCCAACAGTTGGAGAATGGCTACCAAGCCACTAAGTCTGCCATAGAAGAAAGTCACAACAGATGCATACCTTCTTCCCTTTCATCAAATAAAAGAATACTAAAAGATAACTGAGGAGAATGACTCCCAAAGTTCTTTTCATAACTCCCAGAATTCTGAGACTGTTTACTTTTATTCAAATATACCAGGACAAAGCCAAAATGCTAACATAGAGTATATTTTCAGTACACCCCTACAAGAGACTAAGCCTATTTCTTTGGATGTACCTCAGTTGAAGTATACCCCAAATTAGTTGCTTTGGGTTGGCTGAGGGACACCTGAAGCAAAGCACTCCCAAAAGTCCAGGAGGAAAAAAAAATCTCTCCCAGAATCTTGAGAATGTTCCGGGGAGGCATGGAAATAGGGAGGGAAACAGAAGCAACCCTTATGGGGAAAAGCTCTTTTTCAGCAAGAAGGATGCCAATTGATAGCTTATGCTCTGGGAGACCTTTACATTTTAAAGGAGAAAAAGCTGAACATGCTATTATTGTCCCCACTTGAGGCTTCTCGCTGTCTCTAGCCCTGGATTCAGCAGAGCTTGCCCCACAGCCAAAAATGGCAGATGGGCCAAAGAGCTCCTACCCTCCCATGAGGCTTAGCTGTAATAGTGACCTTTTGCTCTTCGGCCACTGGGGAGGGGCTTTTTAAAAAATCGGCAACTGAATAGTATGATATTGATTTGATAGTATAGCAATATGTGTACCAGCTTCATTTTTTCTTTTTCTTTCTTAAAGTAAGTCTCTGTCTCTTTCCATTGTGGAGATATGCCTTTGTCTTTATATAACTGTAATAGAAGGAGCCAGAGCCTTACGTCAAAAAGAATGAAAGCTGATGATTCAAAGAGCCTGGCACACGTTTTGCTATGCTGTTACATCAATATAACACTATTCAAGTGCTGATTTTAAAAAGTCTACAGTGATGGGGGAGAAAATGGCTGATGCAACAGCCATACTTTATGAGAGTCCAGGAACTCACCAGCTTATCCACCATTTTTGACTTTGGGGAATGAATTGTGCTACTATCAGTGCTGGTAGCAGAGAAAAGTTTTCAGTAGGAATAATGCTGGCACAGTAAGTTCAAAGCTGGCTACCTTTCTTTCCTTTCCTCTTTTCTTACTCCTGATGCCTTGGGTGGAGAAGCATGACAAAATTATATATATATTTTTTGAAGTGCACATCCCTACAACTGATCCAAAAGAACAGTGTAGAAGGAGGACATTGGTGACAATCAACCTTCCCTTTCCCTTTAACCTAAGTGTCAATCCAGGATAGTAACCTGATGGCAACACAAATGGATGGAGTAGGGAGAAAAGACAAGATGACAATGAAGGTGGCTGATTTGAAAGGAAGAATACTTCATGTTGGCCCTCAGAGAGGATAGGCCCAATCTCTTAAGGTGTCTGTCCTGGTCTCTTGTATAAAACATAGGGCTGTTGTTAGCCCAGAAATTGATGGAACAGAATGCCACTGTGACGGTAATGAATGGGTTAATAAGAAAACTAAGGACGCATAGAGCCTGCATCAGATGATCTGAGGGTGGGGGCCAGAGTGCTCAGAACTCTCAGGAAGAGTGATTGACAGTTAACGGCTGAGGGCAGTCAGTGAAAAACAGTCTGAGGGAGACTGCTGAGGAGAGCAGTTGGTTTTTCAGAAGGAGCTGAGACAGGAGCTGAGGAGAGTCTTCGAGGGAAGCAAAGCTCACTGCTAGCTCTATAGAGACAGCCAAGGGGCTTAGTGTGACAGAAGGAGAGTCACAGTGAAAGACCTGAGAGGTCACAGAACCATATACACTTCTCTTTCCGCTTCTCTTTCTCTGTGTTCTGCTTGAATTTTGGCCATTTGAATTTCTTTTTCTGATTCTATTCTGGCCAATTCCAACTGTATTTTCTTAGCCTCCATGCTTTGACTAGGATATTCCTCAGGAATCTCTTCCTGTGCCTGTCCATCCCCAGTGGCTGTGGTAGTTCTCTTAGGAGATGCCATTTCTGACAGGAATTTTTCTAAAAACTGTCTTAATTCCTTTACTGCAGTGTCCCTTTACTTTCTGTGTGTCAAAGTGACACTTATTTTTGGGTTTTTCTTCGAAATCCCAATGCTGGCAACCAAATTATAACAGCTTGCCTGCTGTTTGTCTTGTTCGCTTCTATAAGCGGCTTATGGCGACCCCAGCCCCTCTTCAGCCGCAGTTCTTCCTTTTAAATTTTACCTCATGACTACTGAACAGAAGGGGTGGGTATAATATGGATTTCTCAATACTAGTCTCTTCGGGGGTTTTGTTTTGTTTTCAGATGGATATAGATCTCAATAGTTAGGGGACCACAGCAGCTTTGATGGTTATTCCCAATATACAGGCACCAGAGAACTTAAAAGTAAACCACAGAACTTTATTTACACACACAGCCTCTGTTGGTGCGGGAGTTAGCAGAGTGAGCTTGGTGACCTGCCCGACACAGGGCTTCAGGAAAGAAATCAGCCAGACACCTGCAACTAGTGCCAAAATAGTGTATTTACAGATATATACAATAAGTGCTCACTAGTGCAGTCCAATATCTTACTCCAACAGACAAAATGCTCCGCCTACACACCAACTCTCAGAGAGAGACCTGTGTGTTCCACACACAGTCTTCTTATAGTTCTACTAGCCAATCCTGGCTGTGCACTGTCATGCTGACTCAGCAGGTTTCTTCTCTTGGCTTCTGCCGGCTCAAACCGGCCTGCTGATAAGGTCATTGTGACCTAGCATGCCTGCTAGATCACCAGCTGTCAAAACATAGCTGTCAGACTGGGTTTACATAGATTCATTACACCAACAGCCTCCAACTGGGGAATGGGAGATATTTACATGGGCTATATTGTATCTCAGATAGTTAACAGTTGCTCAATAGTTCACGCTTATAATACAGATATTACTTAGGTCTCCCTCAGGGTACACAGTTCATATATTCACTCTCCAACACTATTCTAGGTTGGCCTCTTGGGCGTAATGTGCCTGGTCTCTCTTGAGCCGACTGGTTTCTCTACTCCCAGCCCTTCAGACTTTTCTAGACCCACATCTTTTCCCTCATCCACCTCTTTAGTTCTTAAGAGAAGTGTATATGGTTCTATGACCTCTCAGGTCTTTCACTGTGACTCTCCTTCTGTCACACTAAGCCCCTTGGCTGTCTCTATAGAGCTAGCAGTGAGCTTTGCTTCCTTTGAAGACTCTCCTCAGTTCCTGTCTCAGCTCCTTCTGAAAAACCAACTGCTCTCCTCAGCTGTCTCCCTCAGACTGTTTTTCACTGACTGCCCTCAGCCGTTAACTGTCAATCACTCTTCCTGAGAGTTCTGAGCACTCCGGCCCCCACCCTCAGATCATCTGACGCAGGCTCTATGCGTCCTTAGTTTTCTTATTAACCCATTCATTACCGTCACAGCCACTCTTCTAATAAATAGAATTACATTCAATTTGTACGGTTTTGAAACGAGAATCCTGTGCCAGCCCTTGCAAAAAATGTACAAACCATGGTACAGTAGCAGAACTTTCCAGATTGTATCCTACAAGATATCATGAGAATGGATGTTTTACTTTCATCTGGCCTACAGAAAATGGAAATCGATTCCGCATGTAACTGGTGTCCTTTTTCCAAATTGCTGGTATAAATTTATCCCAATAATTCCATGTGTATCAGTTCTTTTAAAAATGGTTCTGTCTATTACCTTATGCATAAGACTGCAGTGGGAATAAAATGTATTTCCTACACAACACCAATTGTTTACACTAACTGTTAACTTTACCATGTATAAATTACAAACAGTGGCTGGGGACTTCTCTTGGGGTTAGTAATGATTACAGCTAGCTCAGAGGAGAATGGGTTAGATTAGACTCTAAAGTAGCACAAGTGGAAAGCACTTCTGCTCGGCAAAGGACAGATCTTTTGCAGATTGCTTACTCAAGTTGTAGCCTCTTATACTGCTGTCCCCCGGTCTTCAGGAACAGCTTCTGTGTGGCATGGGGCACTGCAGAAGATGACTGAATACAGGAAATATGAGTTCCTGAAGCAGAGCTCTATTTTCAGTTCTTTGGATGTTTAGGATTCTGGGATCTGAACCAGGAAGGTAAAGGTGATCATAGGAACTGTTTTAGTAAACTTCTGTGGTCTACCCTCAGAGCTTTCTTTAG
Source organism: Heteronotia binoei (assembly GCF_032191835.1). Taxonomy (NCBI): domain Eukaryota; kingdom Metazoa; phylum Chordata; class Lepidosauria; order Squamata; family Gekkonidae; genus Heteronotia; species Heteronotia binoei. The sequence goes on along the minus strand of NC_083224.1, from coordinate 49,414,385 downwards.
AGGCAGAAGAGAATGGAAATGCACATTAGATTGCAGACAGTAAGAAGCCTCTGAATTAGCAAGCCTAACATAAAAATAGGAAACTGGCATTCACCTCTCAACAGAGCATTACATTCTGTTACAAAGCAGGAGTCAAGTTGCACCTTTAAGACCAACCAATTTTTATTTAGAGCATAAGCTTTCGTGTGCTCTTAAGCACACTTCATCAGACAAGGAATTCAGCACAGTGAGCAAAGCCATACATAGCTGAGCAGAGCCATACATAGCTGGTAGGCAGTGGCCCAGAATGCAACATGGTACAGATTTAAGAACCAATGACAGTGAAGTAAAATTATCTGGTAGGCAGTGGTTTAGAATGTAAAATGGTACAATGACAGAATAGTAAAATTAACAAATTGAGCAAACCTTTGATCTGAGTAGCATGAGCATGCGAAAGCAACAAAACTCATGCTACTCAGATCAAAGGTTTGCTCAATTTGTTAATTTCACTATTCTGTCATTGTACCATTTTACATTCTAAACCACTGCCTACCAGATAATTTTACTTCACTGTCATTGGTTCTTAAATCTGTATCATGTTGCATTCTGGGCCACTGCCTACCAGCTATGTACAGCTCTGCTCAGCTACGTATGGCTTTGCTCACTGTGCTGGATTCCTCGTCTGATGAAGTGTGCTTAAGAGCATATGAAAGCTTACGTTCTAAATAAAAATTGGTTGGTCTTAAAGGTGCCACTTGACTCCTGCTTTGTTCAACTGCTTCAGACCAACATGGCTGCTTGCTTGGATGTATTCTGTTACAAAGTCACAGCTATAGCTCAAAAGACAAATATCAGGGCTCCTGGACTGGAAAGAGCCACTTCAAGGGATGTAGATTTATGAGCAGGTGCCCACAGCCTTTACCTTTGTGTAACACAATAGCTTAGGAAACATCTGAATATTTGCAGCCAGGCAAAACAGCAAATTGGTTGGATTGCATCATGAGTTAATTATAGAGGATCTGAGAGTCTGGTTGTTGGCAGAAGGACATGAGACTATGAATTCTTTGGGGGGAGGGGGCCCAGAGATATGAAGCAGACTACCAAGGAGATTTTCTTTCCCCAAACAGAATTATATTCACATATTCTGCTCTTTCCTTCCTTGGAAAATGCTTTGCATTGGGAATTGCTGGGTTAGGGTAAACTTAATCCACTGCACCAACAAAGTAGATATCTGCAGCTCTTGATGTGATATATTGATAGAATATATATTTTATTGCACTGCTTTTATAATGGCCACTACAACAAATTAATTTACTTACATATATGTCATCAAAACCCCTCTGGCCCAGCGTTAATCTCAGACCAATTCTCAAATTTTGTTGGCATTTTTTTTAATAGTCATTCTGGTGTACAAGAAACACTATAAGATTATGTTAATGTTTTCTCCTAAAAACCCTGATAAGCACTCCATGCTTCTATTTCTCTTATGATGCTATATAGGCTTTTGTCTTTCTGTGTGTGTGTGTGTGAGAGTGCACATTGTGGATGAGCATGACTCTCTTGAACAAACTTCACCAAAGCGACTATCAATTTTCAGGCCACAGCAAAATTAATCCAATCAGCAAAGGAAGAGGATGGGGCATATATATTCCTGCCTTTCACTAATTTGAAAACCATAAGACTTTTATGAATGCACTATCAAGAAAAAATAATCCAATATACATAAAATATTATAGCAATTGTCTGCTAAATGCAAATACTGTTTTAAAGCTGGATTACAGTTATTAGAGATTCTAATGGCATGAAATAAAGAAATGATGCTAAACAAATACATTTATGATTCATTCTTAACTTAACCACATGGCACATTTGGGCTGTTTCTTGCTAAATATTACAATCCAATAAGAAGCACAATGCCTATGCCACTTAAAACATAGTTCTTGCCAGGGTTTTTTTTAGAACTCATTTGCATAGTAGGCCACACCTCCTGACACCAAGACAGCTGGAACTGAGTTCCTGTGCATTTCTGCTAAAAAAAAAAAAAACCTAGCTATGCTACATGTTAAATAGTAAATTAGATAGACAGAAACAATTTTTTTGGTAGAAAAAGCCCAGCAGGAACTCATTTGAATATTAGGCCACATACTCTGATGTCAAGCCAGATGAAACCGCATTCCTGTGTGTTTCTGCTTAAAAAACAAAGCCAAAAAAGCCCTGGTACTTGCCTCTGAAATGATATGTGCCTTTACAGGACAATCCCAAACATAGTTACTAAAACCAATGAAGTAAATGGGCTTACAAATGTGTAACCCTGTTTTAGATTGCACAGTTAGTTTTATAAATGCAAGAGTCAAACTAGATACGGCCTGAAGAATTTAAGAGAGGAGGCGGCTGAGAGATGATATAATCACTATCTTCAAGTACTTGAAGGGCTGTCATATAGAGGATGGTGTGGAATTGTTTTCTGTAGCCCCAGAAGGTAGGACCAGAAACAATGGATTGAAATTAAATCAAAAGAGTTTCCAGCTCAGCATTAGGAAGAACTTCCTGACAGAGCAATTCCTCAGTGGAACAGGCTTCCTTGGGAGGTGGTGGGCTCTTCTTTCTTGGAGGTTTTTAAACAGAGGCTAGAAGGCCATCTGACAGCGATGAAGATCCTGTGGATTTAGGGGGAGGTATTTGTGAGTTTCCTGCATTGTGCAGGGGGTTGAACTAGATGACCCTGAAGTTCCCTTTCAGCTCTATGATTCTACAACTTTTTAAAATTAAAGGTATCTGGGTGAATATGCTGACATTATATTACAGTACTGAGGTGGGTGGGTGTCAAAATGTCCACACTAAAAGTGAGAGAGAAACAGAGAGAGACAGACAGACAGACCATGGGATATGTATTTCCCTTATGAAGCAAATATAAAAAGTGGAGAGCTGGTGATGGAACAGGCCTGCTTTGACTTGCAGACCTTGTTCTGCCCATCACTCCTTGGCACTGCCAACTCCTGGAGGGGTTTCCTCCTAGCTCCCCTTCCCAACCTAGAGCCTGGTTATTATAGAGACTGATTACAAATTTGCGCCTTTGATGAAGAAATAGCCATGTGCACACAGACTGCTTTTCTCCCAACTTGCCCCCCCCCCCCCGAACTACTATGTCCAAGACGATGGGGGATCTGGGTGTTACAGAGGCTGAGAATCTATCTCCATTGTCAAAAAAGATTTATTGAAAATATTTACAAGCATCCTTAACTAGATCAGCAAACAGATTACAAAAGAAAATTGGTCATAAATGCAATCCCCTTTCCCTGGTCTAGACACACCCTAACTAGGCTTGACAGTCTGGGTGAGGGGACCCCCCCCCCGGTTTTGCAGGCTCCTCCCCACCACCAGCCAGCTGGCTGGTGGGGGGGGGGAAGCCCCACTTCAACAGCCACAATATGTCATTAGATTTTGCAAAATCCTTGTTTTGGAAGGGGGGTGTTTGCCTTTAAATCTTAGCAAGACTAAAGCTGCAGGGGGGAGTGGGGAGAGAGGAATGTGTATGAGAGAGGAAGCCAGAGAACCCAGTCCCTCTGTTCCTTTTGCATTCATTTCAGAGGCTGTTTGGGACAGTAAAGATATAGTTGGGTTTTTTTTAAAGGATAGTAACAAGTTAACTAGAACCTGATCATGGGATAGAGGAAAACTCCACCCCCTAAGTCGGTTGACATGCAGCAGACTGTTACATTCAGCAACTCCAGTGAGTAAAGTTATTTACACAATTGCCCCAGCGAGATCACAAAAGTGTGGGCATGCAAATTGGTTATTTTGGCTGCTTGTAAATGTGTGTGTGTGAGCTCACTTTCATTTAATGTGTGTGTGTATGTTTTCACTTTCATTTAACAGCTGCTGGGGGATAAAAAAAGGCAAAAAAAGGAGGATGAAATGAAGACTGTATTCAGAGGAACTGCGCTGCTGTATTTTTGTTTATTTATTTGGAATGAGAAAGTCTCCTGGCTCCACCCCCAAAATCTCCCATCTCTACCCCCAAAGTCCCCAGAGATTTCTTAAGTTGGATCTGGTATCCCTAACCTTAACTGATATTAAATAGGGCAGACACTAATAATTTTAAAGAGTTACAAGGTACTTATCTATGTTTCATTGCATGGGATACCTTCAGAAAAAGATGGCTGCCTGCTTGCATCCTCAACAAGAGGTCTGTCCAGCTCAGTATAACTAGGAAAAGAGGGAGCAACTTCCCCTTGCAAGGAAATTTTCCTAACCCCTCATCTCTACCCACTTTACATCATTCTCTCCACCCCCTTGACCTGGTTCACCCATGTTGCAGTTATATCCTGAGAGCCCTTCTGGAATGGGTTGTGGGAAATCTCCAGGAATTGCTTCGAGACTTCCTAGCCCCAAATTCCTTAGTTGGTTTTCCTACAAGGGCTATTAGCAGATGTATAGGTGTAATCTAGCAGGCCATTGAACTGGCTTCCTGCCACTTCCAGAGGTAAAAAAAACAGTTATAAACTCAGAGGGGGGGGGGGCTTCCTCCACATAGATGATGCAGGGGAACAGGTTACTTTGCCCCAGTGCTACTGCCCTGACATTATTCAGACCCCACCCCCAAAAGTCTGTTTTTACTTTCTTTCTTTCTTTTTTTTTAAAGTGGGATTTCCTGATATCCCATATCTCATCATGTAGTCCCAGGTTTACTTTCCATATTCATTTGTATTGGGGATGTTTACATCTTTAATAAGGATGTCCCTGAATAAGGAAGTCTATTCACACTTGGCAGGCACAAGCCTGTCAATTTCTACTCCCCCACACAAAGACAAAACTCAAAGAAAATGTCATAGTAGAAACTTCAGCGGATTCTTCCTGTCCCATAACTAGAGTTGCAAAGCAATAGGAGTAGCCACAATTGACAAAGGCTGACAGCATGAAGGAAAGTCTTGCATAGATTCCTATAGGTGCATAGATGCAAAACATAAGTCAACAGATACAGAGGAAAACAAAATGCTTTAGGGCTGCTTGAAACAATGCTGTTGGCACTCTATCACTCAGTGGTTGGAAGTTTATCCATTTCCAGACTAGTATGAAAACAAACACACAGGTGGCAGCAACCATGTGCTGCAATTACCACGTGACACAGCTCTTGCATTTAGGTATTTCAGTGTTTGGATAAGAAACGGTGATGTACAGAATTTTCTGTGCAGGATACATGACATCTACTGATGAGAGGAGACTTCAGCCACACTCAGTCTGCAGGAGATATTCCTCACTAAAACACCTTGTAACTGCCATTCATGCACACACAGCAGTTCATTCCCATACTACTGGAATAGCATGGCTGCCGTTTCCCTATGGCTGAATCTATTGTATTTTTATATGTGTGTGTATGTGTGCACACCTGGAAGTCATGGAGACCTCTGGTGACTGACTCTTACTGGGGGTCTGAAGGATATTTAGAGAGGTGCATGAGGAAAGCCTGCTCCCATCTCCTGCCTCTGGTATTTCAAGGAGGTTTCCCATCCAAGTACTTGCCAGAGTCAATCCTGCTTAGCTTCTGAGATCTGACAAGATTGGGTTTGCCTGGTCTATCCAGATCAGGGCTCTATGGCTGAATCTTGATCCATGCTGTTGATAGTAGGATGGTGGGATTCTAGGGGACTCTTGGATCATGTAGGGAGATGTCATACTGGCAATGCACTTCATTGGGAATGCTGTGTTCATGGAACCCATGCAATTCCATTTTCTCAATGTTATCTTAGATGATATCACCCAGCTTTCTTGCCACAAAGAGTGTCTCTGAGCAGCCAAAAGGAAAATTTGCACTGTACACTCACCAAGAACCCTCCTACAAACAGATCAAGCCAGATGAGAGCAGTGCCTTGCAAATTTCTAGTGTCATTTTCTTTCCCCTCCACCCTCACTTCTGTCTTGCTGTTTAAACTTTTTTTTTTTTAAGTTGCTGTGGGAATGTGCACAATATCTTGGGCACCTATTGAGCCAGCTCTTTCTCTCCATGCCTGAGATTAGGGACCTTTGGTTTAATGAGCAGAGAGTCCATGGTTTCAAATATGTTTGATTCTCATCCCACCCCACCCCCATACCAGGTTGGAACCAAATATGCAGATGAATCCTTGGGCATCTCACTGCTCATGGAAAAAATCCTTCTGCACATAGAAGTCTTTCACTCATAGAAGAAATTGTGCCTTTGCATTCATCACTGTAGTTTGATCCAATCTAGACTCTCAGTTTGTTGATCCAAATATAACTTGATGATTAGAGATGGGCATCAGAGTTGTTGGTCTGTTGCATGCCCAATTCATGAACCACAGACCATCACAAAATTTTAAGCATCAAATGAACCAGTTCAGTTTATGAGGTTCATGAACTGGTAGAACAGCGCACCAACACGCTAGAGTTACCAAATTTGCAGGGGATTTTTGGCTGAATCTCCTCTATCTGCTCTACAAGTTTGATGAGGATCAGACTTATGGGATTCGAGTTACATTCCTCCCCTCACAAGAAGGTGCCCCCAGGAAAGTGCTTTCTGGGAAAATGATAGGCAGAGGTTCAGTAGGCTCCTCCCCCATCTTGGGTTTCTCCACTGCTCTTGTCAGTTTCAAATGACTCTTCAACAGGCCTCGGATTCAGTGGGAGCTCAAAGGAGCACAGCTCCTGAACCTTTCTGAGAGTTCCACCTCCTCCTTCTGAGAGTTTCACCTCCTTGTCCATTGATTAGTAGGTGCAGCTGCATAACAATCCCTGGATGAGCTCCACCACCTATTTTTCTACAAAACAACCCCTGCTCTTCAGTTTCATTAAGGTTCCTTTCCCCCTTTGCTTGCCTTCCATTGTGTTCCCATCTTCTTGCATAGAGCTTGCACACACACCCCTTTGGATTTGCTGTGACACTGTGCTTTGAGATCTATCAGTCCTTTTAAGCTTGCATTGCCACAGTGGTAGTGGATTCTGCTGGGCAACTAGTTGTACTGGGCTTGAAAAAATATCCCCCTCCCTTCAGTCTATACTGCAGAGATTCTGTGGTTTGACATTAGTTCTCTTTTGCTTGCATTGCTGCAGTTACAGGAGTCTATGGAATGGCTCAGGAACAAATCAGTGACACCAAATTCACAGGAGAACTTTCACCCTCCCCCCCTTGCTTTGAAGGCTGGTAAACATCTTGGTTGAATGGAGATAGTGGGTGCTTTCACACAGTGACTGTTTGCAAGTGGATTTTGCTATTCTTACACAGTACAAATCCAGTTGTGAAGTACATTATTTAGTGTGTGTGAACGCACCCAGTATGTCTGGAAATGAATCCATGAACTGCAACCCCCCCCCCCCCCTCTATGAACAGCTTTTGAAATTCATGGAAAGTTTGTGCCTGTTGACCTGTCATGAACTTGACTTTGTGAAGCATGAACCAACCAAAATGTATCACAAACTTTAGTTTGTGAGCTGGTTTGTGCCCATTCCTATTGATGACAGTCCAAAGTGGTGGACTACTGGGTGAAATACAATGCTGCACTAGAGTGACCACTTGCCTGATCCAGCAGGGCTGTTCTTACGTTCAAATTTCCCAGCCTCAGAAGAGACTCTCATTACTTCACATTTAATACAGTTGTGTAATGAGGGGAAACACGGTAATTATCCCAAATGGACTTAAAAGTCTTAGCTCTTGTGTTGCTCCAATGAAGTCAGATGTTCAGCATTTCATTTGTTTATATACTTTTCTCCCCATTTGGAACCCAAAGCAACTTACAATGTTGTTCTCCCCACCTCCATTTTATCATTACAGGCTTAGAGACAGTGACTGGCCCCAGATAACCCATCAAGCTTCCATGGCAGAATGGGGATTCGAACCTGAATCTGACAGATCCTAATTCAGCGCTCTAGCCACTATATCATGCTAGCTCTCATCTCCTTTCAGTGGCATTGATTTAGTCAAGATGTGGAAGACAAATACAATAGCATGATGCTTGGACCATTATTAACTGTCTATTAACTAATACCAACAGAGATGATTTATTCAACAAGGCTACAAGGGATAAGTGAGGATTAAAGGGCAGACTACAATTCAAAGTGAGACAGTGCTATTTTCTTCTAATCACAAGGGGTTAAAAATAGAGGAAAATGCAAACTATTCCAAAAACAAAGACCAATACATGGCAAAAAAAACCAAAAACAAATGAAAAAACCTGACTGGTAAATATTTTTTTAAAAGGATGAAATTCTAATGAGCATGCTCAAGAAAAATCATATCCAGCTAGGTACTTACAAGTAATAGGAGTAGGAATATGCATTTCTTCTAAATATTGATGGGCAGCCAGATGAAGAAAATGTCCAAAAGTGGGGAAAGAGGAAAAAAGCATGATTAGACTTTATATCAATGGTGCTGATTTTGAAATGTACACAGTATTGCACTGCTCTCTCTACTACCCAGTTTATTTTTAATACCTATGATTCTGAGCACTGCTGTAAGGTTTGGCAATTGATCACTTAGAAGAAGAATTCCTGGGTTCTATCCCTGCAGCTGCCACTAACATATTGCATAGTCCTGGGCAAGTCACTTCACTGTGCTTTGAGTTCCTCATCAAACAATAATGGTATCTATCTACTGTTGCAAAGAAGCTTAGGATCTCTCATTTTTTTTAAAAAAAATATTATAACAAATATGCAAGGCATGGTAATAGCAAAAGCTGAAGAGGTGATGGTCATTTGTTGAGTCATGTGTTACATTTTCCAGTTCTGGGATTACTCCTGCAAGCGATTTTTGGGATTGGATATAAAATGCAATAAACAAACTTTACACACAGTACAACTCCAAATAGTGTGTTCTGTGCATCAGTGATGTCCCTATGGATGCTTTAGTTTGAAATTATTTATTGGCTTAGCAGTGATTTTGACAATGCCTGAACACTTGTTGGTAGCAAGCTGCACACAGACTTTAGATATGAAATATTCCAAAAACTCCCTACACAGGTTTCAGTTCTTGTAGAAAATACAAGATCATGGATGGATACAGCTATAGGATTTTGTGTACAATCCTGTATAACAGCGCATGGCATTCCACTGATGCAGTGCCAAGTTGTTATGGTCAGTTACCACCAACTGTTCCAGCTAGGAGACATACACAAACCAGATATGTGTCCCAGCACAACTGCCAAAGCCAGTGTTTTTCTAGAATTCTTTTCCTTTTAAATTATAATGCATGAAAATAACAAACATACAACAAACAACTTACATCTTTTAAAAAATGATAAAAGAAAAAATTACTAAAATGATCAATTGATTCATATTTTTATAAAAAGGAACATTCCAACAAAAAATCTAGATTGTATTCTAAGTAATGCACAGCCATACTCAAAGGTCATTTATTGCTTGTATTTTAGAGGACAACATCCTGGGGATACTTAATTCTGAGCATGATTCTATTTTCAGCAAGGCAGGATAAGATCAGTCTTCTGTTGAAAAAGTGGACACTGCTACACTCATGGGGGAGAGGGGAGGACAGCACAGTGAGATGTTTGTTCTGGCTGGACACAACTACCAGCACGAGGGGAAGCACAAGAAAGAGGTGGGACACAGCAAGAGAGGAGACGGATATAAAAATACTTTAATCACTTAGAAGTTAGCTGAAATTGCCCTGATAATTTTGTAACCTTGCACCTGCAGAAGAAGTAGCACAACATTTCCTTTAAAGTCAGCAGAGAGTCACTGACAACTGCCCCCTAACTATATTCCCTTCAGTTCATCTCTATCCCAACTAGGATTCTGCTTGACCCTGCTGCTGATGAGCTTTGCAGCTGCTAGTTATGTAAGTCCCAGAAAAGGAACATAGATCTCATATGGTAAATTGTTTGCAAGGGGCTATACTGCCCCCCCCCCAAAAAAAAGAGCACTCAAGTAATGGAAGGTTTGCACAAAGGGAATATTTTGCTGTAGAAACAAAAATTGAGCGAGAACAAAACAAAATAAAGGGGAGATCAGAACTTCTCAGAACTCTTCAAAATATTTTGCCTTCAGGCCCAAAGATGCTAGCTACAGAACATCAGAAATGGCAAAGTTCCTTTTGCTACTGGGGCTGCATGGATCAGGTATTGTACACTGAATAAGCATAGAAGAGATGCCTATCAAGCAAGGGTGACCCATGCTCCAAAGGATGAGCCCTTGCCGCATCCCTTCTTTAGTCTTTAAAAAAAGTGTGTAAGGAACTCAAATACCTATCACTTCAGAGTTTCCTTCCTTCGCTGCATTTAGCGTAACAGATAGCTCACAAAACAACTTTCCAAACTCAATAGATCACCCTGTGTCCTCTAGACAGGGGGTTGCAAGAAGTTACCAAGAAAAGATAAACCATCATGCATCAATGACAGGACTGGAAAAGCACACCTATGAGGCACTCTCTTCCATCACACACACCTGTATACTGCTTGCATTTCAGGGGTGGCAGCTGTTGAATATCATGAACTACCACACCACATGCACTGCATTATTTGAATTGGTTAATATAAATGCAATAATGGGCAATTTGGTGTACAGAACAGAAACTCTATTTAAGTACTATTAAAATAGACTATGTAATAAAAGATTTGATTATTTCAGCAGATCCAGAGGGAGAGGACACAGAGGATAATGATTGTACTTTTTTGTATAATGCAAGAAACGGTTATTCAAGAACTGATGGGCATTTGGTTTTTACAGCATTAGGTAACAAAATCTATCAATATTAACAAGAACAGCCTATGCAGTGTATTGAACAATACAGTCTCTTTGAGCGATATCAAAAAGTAAATGTAAAATCTATGAACGTGAAATCATGAAAATTGTTAAGTTATCTTATGATGAAAGATGGTAGACAAGGATATAACAACTTTGCTCAGAATAGGATTTCATTTATTTGCAAATACAGTGCTCAGATTGGTGGTTCTATGTATGTATGAATCAAATGAAAAAGTCAGTAAAGGTGGAAATTAAAATTATGTATTATTGAAGAACTAATTAGAGACAGAGCAGTTTTTTAGTATACTTTTAAACTGATAAACATTAATACTTCCACCTATGTGGCTCATTCATGTTTTCCTGTTCTGTGCCAGGTATTCAAGATCTGGAGGTACAGTGACAGTAAAATATTCAAGCTGTAAAAATATACATATATGTAGGATATAATTTCAAATGGTATGCTACCAAATATTTTCATATTTAAATCATTAGGCTGTTCTGGAACATATCCTAACTTTTGGTCATATCTTAGATTTTGAAAATGTCATCACCATCTGTGCATTAATCTCTGAGGTGCCAAGAAAACCCAGGAAAGCTCTAATCTGCTTGCCTCCTTGGCTCCCCCATATTAGTTCTCCTTCTTCAACCACATGGCATACATGGTCCATCTCTTGTCCATATTATGTTTTGCTCATTAGGAATATTTGTATATGTGCTATTTCCACAAACATTTGAGTGCTTATTGAATTCTGGTTCTCCATTGTTTGGGATTGGTTGTGGGGTTTTTTTGTTTTGGGATTTTTTTGGGGGGGGGGCGGTTTTTCTTGTGGGGAGGGAGGTGTGTCCTCCTTTGTCTTCCAGAACATCTAGAAGCAGAAAAAGTGTCAGTCTTTTATTCTCTTAGAATCAGAGCAAACTTCCACAATAGATCATCCCAACAGACTTTCTGAGGCCAATTTGTTGCACATTACAGAATATACAAGTTGGGTCTGACTCTGAGACCCCCAGCCTGTGAGTTGGGGCTTCTCAGTTCTTGTGTTCATAGTGCCCAGTTCAGACTGTAGATTGTGACATGAGAGAAAAATGGGTTTCAGTCCTTTCCCCAAGTCATTTAGTTTGACAGCAAAGAAGACATTTTCTTGAATTTCTGTGTGAGTTTATTTGAACAAATTATCAAAGGGAAATGAGAAATGCATAATGAAATATAGTTTTTACCTAGTTTTTAAGGAGTTGTCAGAATTTCCTTGCCTCCCTTGTCCCTGAGCCTGCCTTGGCAGGGAGGGCGGGATATGAATAAAGGTTTATTATTATTATTATTATTATTATTATTATTATTATTATTATTATTAATACAGTTTGTTCTGAAATGCCTTTCTGAAGCTCTGAGAACCCTTCCTAGCTTGTCACACAGTATGGTGGATGGCACCAAGTAATTGAGCAAAATTGCCTTCCCTTCCCTTTTTTATTGGTGACTTCTTCTTGCAGGGAAGGATCTTCAGCGAAGTACACTACCCCCCTTAATACTGTGATTTTTTTTTTCTCACATAAGGGTAAATTCACATTTCATGGGAATCAGGATATTTTTATGTTTATCTTAATGAACTGGAAGGATGGTGGCTCAGTGGTAGAGCATCTGCTTGGGAAGCAGAAGGTCCCAGGTTCAATCCCTGGCATCTCCAAAAAGGGTCCAGGCAAATAGGTGTGAAAAACCTCAGCTTGAGACCCTGGAGAGCCACTGCCAGTCTGAGAAGACAATACTGACTTTGATGCACCGAGGGTCTGATTCAGTATAAGGCAGCTTCATATGTTGAACTGCTCTTTTAAAGCACAGGATTCTAAAGCCAAATTCTGACCATAGCTTCCAGAGACTTTTAACAGTTGGAGAAATGTAGATACAGAGCAACCAGACTAAATCCCGACATCTGGGAAAATCTGACTATAGTTAAGCAAACATCACTTCAATGAAACACCACCTGGAGGGGGGCTGAAAGGATTGGACTATAGCACTTGATGCTGATATACTGTCTGAGTTTTTAAAAATCTGTTTATCATGCTCAATGAAGAATATGCATGTGATCCTCTCCCTTGTGACACATGGAAGTTACTTCTGAAACTCAGAAGGTGGAGTTTCAGAACAAGGTGATCAGAGCCAGCTTCTACTAGAGCTACTGTTGGCAAACAAATGCGGGAGGGGGGATTCTGATGTACATGCAGGCAGAAAAGAGAAAAGATTTCAGATGCACTAATGTCAGGATTTGCCTTTTTTCTAAAAGATGGCTCTAGTCTTGCAAGATGGTTTTTATGATCTTATCAGCATTAAGAGAAGTACAGAAGAAAGATTTTCTTAAAGAATATGGAGAGTACTGTAGCTAAAATTTAATGTTAAGTGATATGTTCCCTAGGGATGTTCGTTTCATTGCTACCTTAGATGAAAGATTCATGTGACACATCTTGGAAATTACTTTGTTGTTTCCTCAGCAGACTTTAATATCCACACAGATCCTGACTTTCTTAAAGCCTTCTCCCTCTCATTGCTGCCCATTATGCCTCCACTCCCTGTGCTGTTCGTGCAGTTAATCTGGATAGTCTCCTATTAGAAAGAGAGAGAGAGAGTTCGGTGTGAGAGCCAGTTTGGTGTAGTGGTTAAGAGCAGTGGACTCTAATCTGGAGAACCAGGTTTGATTCCCCATTCTTCCACATAAAGCCAATTGGGTGGCCTTGGGTTAGTCACAACACTCTCAGAGCTCTCACACCTACCTCACAGAAAGCCTGTTGTGCGGAAAGGAAGGGAAGGTGATTGTAAGCTGCTCAGAGACTCCTTTGGTAGTGAAAGATAATGTATAAAACTAGAGGAAATTTTGTAAAAAAAAAAAGAGGTGCTGGCACTCATTAGCATAACTCATAGCATAATTCATTTACATATGTCACACACCACTAACATCACTGACAATACATCAGAAGGAGTGAAAGTGAGAAAGAAAAATTAAAGAAAAGAAGGCAGACAGAATGAAAGAAAAAAGACAGAGAGACAGAGAAAGAATGAAAAAAAGGAAAGGAGAGGAGAGGTAGAAAAAAGATGGGAAGAGAGGGGTGAAAGAGAGAAAAATGGAAGGAAGATAGATATATGGGGGAGCTAAAGGGAGCCTTGTAATGGCTCCCTGCCTCATAAAGCAAGCAGCTGAGCAGGTTCATCCATCAGCTGTTTACTTTAAGGGGCAGGCAGCAATTAGAAGCCTCCCTTTCACTCCCTCCTGTTTGCAATGGTTCCCTGACTCTTAAAGCGAGCAATCGAGTGGGTCCACCCATTAGCTGTTTGCTTTAAGGGGCAGCCAGCCATTAGAAGCCTCCCCTTCACTCCCTTCCACTTGTAGGTGGAGGGAAGTGAAGGGAGCCTTGCAATGTCTCTCTGCCTCTTAAAGCCAGCAGGCAAGTGGGTCTGCCTGTCAGCTGCTCACTTTAAGGGGTGGACAGCCATTAGAAGCCTCCATTTTGGCCACCCTCACTGCCAAGCAATGGGGAGCAAAATGGAGTGCTGCTTTGGTGAACTCCACCCCAACTGAGGCCTGTATATAACCAACTTTTCTTCTTTTTCCTTTGCTACAGCAAAAAGGATTTTGTTTCAGGTTTACTATTTTACTGTGTTCCATCTAGCCAGAAAATGGAACAAAACCCTACTCAAATCAAATGCATAGATGAATCTCTCCTCTTTGTAAGAGCTGCCCCATTCTTCTCATTGATGAATTCATTCGGACATATTGACCTACTCCCACAGTTAAAATGAATGCATGCAATTAGAATATTCATGGGGTTCTAAACTGGATATCTATTGCAGAGTGATTACCACTCTTCAGAAGCTACAATATTTATATTTCCCTTATTTATTGTGCAAATAAAATTCAATGAAAAGCAAAGGGATTGCTCAGTAATTTGAGAGGACAAGCAGAATTCATGACAAAGGTAGGAACCACACATCATTGGATACTATGCTATTGTAATCATTTGCCTCATGAATTGTCCTATCCAGCCAATATGTAGATCCAGTCAGAATGTCACAGAGAGGGAGAAGGAAAGGAAAACAGAGGTGGGTTTTTTTTTTTCTATTTACTTTCCTTCATCAATCTCATCCATGATTCTTCTCTCCTTCTTTCTTACACATTTAATTTTCACAGGAACCTTATGAGGTAAGTCAAGCTAAGAGATACCGGGTGGTCAAAGATCACCCACTGAACTTCTTGGCCAAGCTGGAATTTGAACCTATGTCTCCCCAGTTCTAATAAAAAAAAATCTAGCACGATGTTACACTAGTTCCCCTGGTCCCATGAGCTTCCCAGGGAACAGTAGTGATGCTGGGCTAGAACCAAAGGGGCCACAACAATAGCCATGAAGTTCACACAATGGTTTCAGTGGCCAAAATATATTCTTGTGTGAGTTTGTAAGTACCATGTGGCCCTGAAACTATCATTAAAAGCAAAACAAACAAATAAACAAATTCCTATGAAAATCTGGCAGACTCTGGAGTTCCCCTTGGTTTATTCAATGTTAGGCTTGTATGCACCTATTCAATTTAAAAGTATAGACTGACAAATGTCCTGATTCTACAGGACGTGTTAAACACAGTGCTAATATTCAACAACAAATCTCTTTCATTTTCTAAAGTAATTATAAGTGTCCAAGAAGCATCTCAATTGAATTGTGTTTGTCAATCAGACAGAATCTTTTGACTGTTCATCCATCCTTAATTTCAGCCATGTTTACTTGTCTTGGCAGCGTGTCTTTTCGCCCTTAAACATTTTATCTGTATATAGGCTCGCACTGCTGTCAATTCGTCATTTGGCTAGCAAAATGCTACATTCAGGAAAATTAAATTAATTGTGTGTATTACTGATCAGCTATAATGCCCTGGGCCACAAGCAGACGTCACTCTGATGTCTGAAAGTAGTGCCTCAAGTTTGTCTAATTAAATTACTACTTCTCTGCCTCATTGCCTTGAAAGACAAGAGAATCTTGTACTTGCTGCTCTGTGGATTGAGGGATTATTCTTTTTATGTAAGTCTGAATTCAAAGTGGTTAAGCTGTGTGTGCCTGTTTTTGTACAATACTAAGACAAATCTCTTTCTTATAAATATTTATTCAGGGTTTGTTTGTTTGTTATTTTAAGAACTTGATTCATTTAATGTGTGTGTGTTGTTGCAGTCCATTGAAATTCTGAGATGGCTTTTCATCTCAGTATGGTTCTAAATTTGTATCCATTTCCAAGAGAGATGGCCTTGGAAAACATTTGTCTCAATAAAACACAGGTACCCAACTTCCCTTACCTGGGTGGGCCAGGTTTGTTGGAACTCAGTCCTAAAATGGCTGACTGACTCCATCTTAGTAATAGTAATGTTGTTTCTGCAATGTCATGCTGAGTCATGCTGCATCATGATCCAGCTGTTACCTGTTACTGAGGTAAGGTGGGATGACCTCACCTGTAATTAGGCTTTGTGCTGACTCACAGAGCTGATGCAACCCTGATGATTGGTACGTGTACTTAGGGAAGCTCAGTGAGCCTGCTCAGTCTGCCTGTAAGGATTGTGGGTTCTGTGAGGCCCGCTATCTGGGTGGCAGCGATCACTGCTGGTGTTGGATCCTATGCTACTGTGCTTGGATCGTGCTGTGTATACTTACTGCTGTATACTGTTATCTATCGTGCTGTGTATACTTACTGCTGTATACTGTTATCTACTGAAGTGTGTACTGATTACTGTGTATGACCTTGGCCTGGCAACGACTCTGAATATTGGATACTTTCCTGGTAAATATATCTACCATTGAATACAGCTGTTTCTCTTGTCTATTAATTCCTGTGTTTTGCCTGTCCCTCTCCTTCAGCTCTTCTGCTGCGTGCAAAATACTCTAACAAGGTTGGCCCAATCTCATCAACAAAACTAAAATCTCATTAGCAAAACTAAAAAATGGTGCCCCCACTCAAAATTGGTGTGGAGGCATGCCCGCCACTCCAGGCAAAGCACCTCCACTCCCACATAGGCAAAGCACCCCACAAGTGCTTGCCCCTTTTTTCCTTCCTGGGTCTATGAACAGACCCAGGAAGGAGAAAAGTGGTGTGGGAATGGGAAGGAGGGGAGAGTGATCAGGAGTCTGCTGATCAACAGAATCTTTATTGCTCCCCCACTCAGCCTCTGGGGGTGCCCAATCTGGCACTCTCCGGACAGCACCTGGGGCAAAATGAAAAATTAAATATAAAAATGAAAAATCAAATAGATTCCTGACTTGTCTTGCTGACAACTTCCTTTTCTAGAAAGTGAAGAAGGAAACAAGGAGATCTGCTATCTTGGATTTCATTCTCACCAACAAGGAAGAATTGATTGAAGAAGTGGAAATAGTGGGTACTCTGGGCAGTAGTGACCATATGATTTTGGAATTTACAGTCTTAGGGAAGGGAAAAGCTATATGTAGTCAGACTTATAGGTTGGACTTCAGAAAGGCAAACTTTGATAAACTTAGAACTATGCTGGGTAAAATCCCATGGTCAGAGACACTTAGGAGTAAGGGAGTTCACGAGGGGTGGGAGTTTCTTAAAAGTGAAATACTGAAAGCGCAATCACAGATGATTCCTATGAGAAGAAAAAATGGAAAAAGCCTAACGAAGCCAAAGTGGCTCCATAAACAGCTTTCTAAAGACTTGAGAAATAAAAAAGACTCCTTTAGAAATTGGAAGGAGGGCCTTATAACCAAGGATGAATCACCAGCGCTTGTAGAGAAAGTTAGGAAAGCTAAAGCTCAATGTAAGCTTAGGCTGGCCAAAAATGCTAAAAACAACAAAAAAGGGTTCTTTTCTTATGTTCAGAGTAAGAAAAAGAGCAAGGATATGGTAGGCCCGTTGCGAGGGCAAGAAAGTGAAATTGTAGCAGGTAATGAAGAGAGGGCAGAACGGCTCAATTCCTACTTTTCCTCAGTCTTCTCTTCTGAGGGAAATGGTGCTCAACATGGCAAAAACAGAACATATAAGGAGGGTATGAAGTTTCAACCTAGGATCAGCGTAGGGGTAGTACATAAACACCTAGTTTCTTTAAGTGAAATTAAGTCCTCAGGGCCAGATGAATTGCATCCAAGGGTTCTAAAAGAGCTTGCAGATGTAATTTCTGAGCCTCTGGCTATTATTTTTGATAACTCTTGAAGAACAGGAGAGGTGCCGAATGTTGTCCCCATCTTCAAGAAGGGGAAAAAAGATTATCCAGGTAACTACCGACCCATCAGCTTGACGTCTATACCTGGAAAAGTTTTAGAACAAATCATCAAACAGTCGGTCCTGGAATATTTAGAAAGGATGGCTGTGATTACTAAGAGCCAGCATGGTTTTCTCAAGAACAAGTCATGTCAGACTAACCTGATCTCTTTTTTTGAGAAGGTGACTACCTTGCTGGATTAGGGGAATGCTATAGACATCGTTTATCTTGATTTCAGTAAGGCTTTTGATTACGTTCCACATACTATCCTTGTTGACAAGTTGGTAAAATGTGGTTTGGATCCTGTTACCATTATGTGGATCTGTAACTGGCTGACAGATTGCACCCAAAGAGTGCTTGTGAATGGTTCCTCTTGGAGAGGAGTGACAAGTGGAGTGCCTCAAGGATCTGTCCTGGGACCTGTATTGTTCAACATCTTTATCAATGAATTTGGATGAAGGAATAGAGGGAATGCTTATTAAATTTGCAGATGATACTAAATTGGGAGGGGTTGCAAACACAGAAGAAGACAGAAACAGGATACAGGATGACCCTGACAGGCTGGAAAACTGGGCTAAAACCAATAAAATTAATTTTAACAGGGATAAATGTAAAGTTATTCATTTAGGTAGGAAAAATCCAATGCATGGTTATAGGATGGGGGAGTCTTGTCTTAGCAGTAGTACGTGCGAAAAGGATCTAGGGGTCTTAGTGGATCATACGTTGAACATGAGTCAACAGTGTGATGCAGTGGCTAAAAAGGCAAATGCAATTTTGGGCTGTTTCAACAGAGGCATAGTGTCCAGATCACATGAAGTGATGGTATCGCTTTACTCTGCTCTGGTAAGACCTCACCTGGAGTTTTGTGTTCTGTTTTGGGCACCACATTTTAAGAAGGATATAGACAAGCTGGAACAGGTCCAGAGGAGGGCGACAAAGATGGTGAGGGGTCTGGAGACTGAGTCCTATGAGAAAAGGTCGAAGGAGCTGGGGATGTTTAGCTTGGAGAAGAGGCGGCTGAGAGGTGATATGATCACCATCTTCAAGTACTTAAAGGGCTGTCATATAGATGATGGTGTGGAATTGTTTTCTGTGGCCCAGAAGGTAGGACCAGAACCAATGGGTTGAAATTAAATCAATAGAGTTTCCGGCTCAACATTAGGAAGAACTTCCTGACCGTTAGAGTGATTCCTCAGTGGAACAGGCTTCCTCGGGAGGCTAGATGGCCATCTGACAGCAATGAAGATCCTGTGAATTTAGGGGAAAGTGTTTGTGAATTTCCTGCATTGTGCCAGGGGTTGGATTAGATGACCCTAGAGGTCCCTTCCAACTCTATGATTCTAAGTGCCCCCTCTGCCCCCCCCCCCCAGATCTAGCCCTGCCAAGCTGACTAGAAGTTTCCAAACACACAGCACAAACAAAACAACAAAGGGAGTCGAAAGTGTCTCATGAGAGAGGAGTATGTTGTTACTAGGGGTATTACAGTGTAATTCAGCAAATTCAGCTTCCATTGCAGACAATTGTATTGACACTTTACTTAAGGTTCTGATGATTTTCCTATTCATCAAGGGGGAAATGGTTGCTGGATGTGAAAACTTTTTGTTCAAGCTAGCAAGAAGTTTAATATAGGCTTGTAGTTCTATTGAAAGCAAGGGATAGTTTCTACATTTGGATTAATTCCACTGAATTCCAACATCTGTACACATATTCCAATGGGCATCCTATTTATATCTGTAGATCCTAAAAACAAGGCTGATGCCAAGGGGAGATTCTGGGGATATCTGAGACCACGGCATGGAGAAAGCAGAGAATAAAATAGAAGTTTTGTACAACCCTAGTTGAGACAAAATTTAAAGATCACTTTCAGACATGTATCTCAACTTATGATGCTTAGTCCTATCAACAAATATGATAAATTTAAGAAAATAATCTTTAAAGACTATCATCCTGCACAAAACACTATGTGAAATCAGGACTTCTCCACTGTCCCAAATCCAGTTTGAAGGCATAGTGCTTTAGGACTATAACGAAAGGTATCATAAATGCAAATACATTGACTTGGATTCTATTTTTCTCCCCACTGCTGAATACAGGAGGAGTTTTCACTGATTTACCGTGCAGACCCACATTTTGCCTCACACATTGCTCCTCAGAGATAATGTGGAAGGAGTGAGGTAGTAAAGTTCTCTTCAGTGAAAACTGTTGTAACTACAAATCATAAGATTTAAACCACTGCCTCCAAAGGGTAAGAGCCAAAATGTAATAAGTTGTAACAATTAAATAACCAGTTATGAGCATGTGTGGTCCTATGAAGCACAGCTGATGATGTTTTGTTGTAATACATTATTCCTTGATATTTTATTCTGGACACTTTGCATTGTAAAATAAAGGAGACTTGATCACTGTCTTCAAATATCTAAAGGACTGTCAAGTAGAGAATGGAACAGATGTTCTATGTTATTTCAAAGGAAGGAAGCAGAACAAATAGGTGGAATTATACATAAGTAAATTTTGGCTCATTACCAGGAGAAACTTCCTAACTGTAATAACTCTGCATTGGAAGGATTGCATTGGAAGGGCTTTCCTTCATTGGCGGTCTTTAAGCAGAAGCTGGATGGCTACCTATCAGGGATGCTGTAGTTGTGCATTGAACTAGATTACCTCCAAGATCCATTTCAACTCTATGGCTCTATTTACATAATTTAGAGAACTGTCTGTGAAAAATGTACAACCCATCTTCATCCCCATCCCATCACCACAAAAACACGATATCACAGTAGGACAGTAATTAGTAAGCACATGGAGATGTTACCAGCTATGGAAAATTGGCAAGCACAATAAGGTGGGATGAGATTCCACATACAATGATTCTTTTACACATGACTCATATTTCTATCCCAGTTATTACTTTCATGGTGTTTTGTTAGCATTAGTAAGAAGTGGACAAAGAGCAAAAAATTTAAAGCTCAAAATTTTAGTTTAGCTCTGCCAAAATTCCTTTTATAATACACTGGATTATTTTAGTTCCCTTTAGATTATACAAAAGTATTGAAAAGGTTAAGAGTATTAGGTATTTTAGGGTGCTCTGGACTGAATTTTAAATACAACAACATGAAGCATGCATAACAAACATACTTAGGTACACAAGCTGCCTTGGGCAGGTTCCCTGCAGAGGCAGCACAGGTATTTTCCAAATAAATTAATACAAAGATTGGGAATTCTTAAACATTTTCTATAAAACAGTAAATGGATGCACCAGATTTTCTTTGCATGTACTTCAGGGCAGATTGGTTGCCTTCATAAATCTGTTGGCACAACTCTCAAAAAGCAAGATAGGATCTAGAAATGGTTTCCTTAGGGATTATAAGACGTTTGCCTTTGAAGAATAGGACTCATGGCAAAACATCCACATGTAAAACATCCACATTGCTGCAGCTGTGATCAAACAGTGAAACTACTACAGTTAAAATACTCCATTTAGTAACAGCCAAAGACAGAAAACTAAACCACTTGCATGTTCAAACTCACATAACCATTGTGGTGTTGGAATGTGGCAGACTATGGGCTAGCTTTAAAATTGCTCTTTGGAAAACAAACATATGGTCAAAACGGGACTTAATAAAACAAGGACATAAATGTCTCCTTAGTGCTAGACAATGCCAGCTTAACTGAATCACTACTTCACGACATATGAGAGGCATGGGTCATAAAATGAGAGCAAGAAAACTCAGCTATCATGCCATGCTGGTTCAGAGTGTGAGCACTAGTGGTTCACATAGAAAGCATATATAAATGCAAAAAAAGATGGACTGCTTCAAAACTTTGTTTCCAAGACATGCCAGCAACAACTTCAGAAAGTGGTGGTCAGATATGAATAGAAACAAATCCTCAGACAACCCTTCTTTCCTGGGCAAGTTTTTAACAATGGTCCATCGGAACTGATGGTCCAGAGGAAATGGCTGTCAGTGAGCATGCACAGTCAAGCCACACTTAGAAGGTTAATGATAATCACCTTGGATCTACTGCACCGCTCCTTCAAAAAAGAATAAAAAGGCATTTTTTTGAAGAATCTAACACATTTCACAGATGCAATATAAAAATCAGATGGGAAACACCATAAATATATCTACAAATCATTTTGTCAGTCTCCAAATACACACACACACACACAAGAATGTAAAGTTTGCACAAAGTGTCATAACACCTTAACATCACAGTGTAGAATCAGTAGACACACAACTTTAATAGCATTGCTCATGCACACACATATAAACTACTTTTCATCTGAGGGAGAGGAAATGCTTGATAATTAGCTTCCTTAATACCTCCATGAGGCTCTCTTTTCCTTTTCATAGCTAGGTGAATTGACTTGCTCAGGTAGGATAAAATAGCCATCTACACTACAAACTTATATTGTTTTTGATATTATACCTCTTTAACTGCCATTGCTTCCAAAGAATCTTGGGAATTATTGTTTAAGTGAGGTGCTGAAAATTTTCAGGTAGAATTCTCTAGTATCCCCCCACCATGAAACTACAGTTCTCTGGATATTTATTTCTTTATCAGATTTATATCCTGCCCTCCCCCAACAGGCTCAGAGCAGCTTACAACAATACCATGGGAAGAAGGAGTGACTAACCAAATATAAGTTTGTAGTGTGGATCTCTCCGGTGGCAAAACAATGGGGTCTAGAACCCAGGACTTTTGAACTATTTGTTTACACAAGTGTACATCCTTTATATTAATAAAATAATGTCTAGTATGTTGTACTCCTTCACAGCCTCACCAATCGAGAAGGAAGAAATCTGACAGGGATGGGGAAGATTCTATCCACTTCATTCTTCAAACCAAGTGTTTGTGATGGTCAGAGATAATGTACAGAAAGCCATGTGGGTTAGAATCATGGGGAAACACCCCCCTCCATGAGATTGATATATGCAAAAAAGGTCTTTGGGTATCTGACAAATATCTAAAACTATAAGAAGAAACCAACACTACTTCAGCCTCCACTCCGCCACATGAGAATGACTATATTATTGCCACAGAAGGAATAAATTTTTTAAGCAAAAGGCAAGCATAATAAGAAGCATCTCTGAGGTCAAGCATATTAGGTATTTTAGAGACTTACCTCCTCTTGATGGTAAGCATTGCTCCCAAAAGAATAATTACAAACATAAGAAGGCCAGCGATAACTCCTGCCATTTTCACAGTATTATCAACCTGCTTTTCTGGTTCCACAGCATTGGAATTCTGTGTCGAAGCTCCTTAAGAGGTTGCAGGACCGAAGGAAACAAAAACAACAAAAAGGTACCTTGTTGAAATATACCAGGTTTCTTTTATATTGGAAAATATAACAAATGTATAGCCGAATTTCAAACCAATAGGACAGGATAGAGAGGAAGGTGCAATGTAACATTTTAAAACACAACATCTTAAACAGCATTACATTTATACACTGATAACTCAATGGACTGGTTAACAAACACTCTGGTTATTTTAGATAACTTAAGAAACATCTAAGCTTTAGCAGCTGCAATTTTACATCCAACATACAAAATAGATTGTTTAAAAATATACATAATCCTAGTCTGGCTGTACAATCCCCAAATCTTCACTCCAAAAGGAACTAGATAATTGTCAGTTTGCCATTGCTACTTTCTGGGTTTTCAAACTTTTATACAATTTCTGTTGCTTCAGTTATAGAACTTTCCCTATTACTGTATAGAAATTAAAACTGTGAAATGTATAGTTAATAGCTCTACATCACTCCCTTCTCATCCAGCAACACCCCCCCCCCCCATAATCTTAACTACCAGAAACCAGCAAGAATACAGTAGCATCTTAAGGGCTAACAAAATTTGTGAAAGAGAATGAGCTTTCATGAGTCCCTCCTCATTTCTTCAGATACAGCAAGAAAGTATCCAGCTGTATTTGAAGAAGTGAGCAGTGATTCATGAAAGTTCATACCCTGCCACAAATTTTGTTGACCTTTAAAATGCTACTAGACTTTTGCTCTTTTTACTGCTATGGGGACAGAGTAATGGTTCTAGGAAAAAAGCACAAAGGAAAAATGGCCAAAGAAAAACCCCCACTGACATAAATGCTCACGGGAAAAAAGCCCCCGTGGAAAAATATGTAAAGCACCATAGGTTTTTATAATTGTGGATAACCATTAATAATATTTTATCCTAGACCCTTGCCAGTCTGGCTTTCACCCGGGTCATGGGACGGAGACAGTACTAGTCACCCTGGTAGATGATCTCCAACGGCATCTGGACTGGGGTGGTGTGGCGGTGCTGATGTTGCTAGACCTGTCGGCCGCGTTCGACATGGTCGACCATCGGCTACTGACCCGCCGCCTTGCCGATGTAGGGGTTAGGGGGTCTGCCTTGCAATGGCTTTCCTCCTTCCTTGAGGATCGGGGACAAAGGGTGGCAATTGGGGGCGAGCGGTCCCAGAGGCGCACACTGGATTGTGGAGTGCCTCAGGGGGCAGTTCTCTCACCAATGTTATTTAATATCTATATGCGCCCCCTTGCCCAGATTGCTAGGAGACATGGGCTTGGGTGCCATCAATATGCAGATGACATCCAACTCTACCTGCTAATGGACGGCCGGCCTGACTGCGTCCCAGAGAATTTAGACCGGGCCCTGCAAGATATGGCAACCTGGTTGAGGAGGAGCGGGCTGAAACTGAATCCAGCGAAGACAGAAGTCCTTTGTCTAGGTCGGGGCGCTCGGGGAGGGGAAATACCTCTCCCAGTCTTCAACGGGGCGCCGCTGAAAGCGGCGTGCCGAGTCAGGAGCCTGGGAGTTTTACTGGAGCCTTCACTATCAATGGAGGCCCAGATTGCAGCCACTGCTAAGTCAGCCTTTTTCCATCTAAGACGGGCAAAGCAGCTGGCTCCCTTCCTAGAGCATCAAGATCTGGCAACGGTGATTCATGCAACGGTCACCTTGAGACTGGATTACTGTAATGCCCTCTACATGGGGCTGCCTCTGTACCAAACCCGGAAGCTGCAGCTGGTGCAGAACGTGGCGGCTAGACTGCTGTTGGGGCTCCCCAAGTGGGAGCACATACAGCCTGGGCTACGCGAACTGCACTGGCTGCCAGTTGTATACCGGGTTCGTTACAAAGTGCTGGTCATTACCTTTAAAGCCCTATATGGTCGAGGACCTGCCTACCTTAGGGACCGTCTCTCCCCATATGAACCCCAGAGAGCACTGAGGTCAGCCGGGAAAAACCTGTTGACCATTCCCGGACCGAAAGAGGTGAAGTTGCAAAGCACCCGTAACCGGGCCTTCTCCTCTATAGCTCCGAGCCTATGGAATCAACTTCCAGAGGAAATGCGGGCTCTGTGGGACCTTGAACAGTTCCGCAGGGCCTGCAAGACCATCCTCTTCCGATTGGCTTTCGCTGAAGAAGAAGGAAATTGTTAAGAAAACTGCCATCATAAAAGCAAACATAGCACTAGCACTTTTATTAATTAATTTTAAAAACTTAATCAGAATTTTAACCAAACTGTTTAAATGTAGTTTTATTCAATCTGTATAATTAATGTATGAACTATGCTGTTAGCCGCCCTGAGCCTGCTCTGGCGGGGAGGGCGGGATACAAATAAAATTTGTTGTTGTTGTTGAAGTCCAATTCAAGAAATACCTGGGAACTTTAAGAGTGGAGCCAGGAGCAAGGTTGTGACAAGCACAATTGAACTCCAAAGGGAGTTCTGGCCATCCCATCTAAAGGGACCACACTCGTTTTAAACGCCTTCCCTCCATAGGAAATAATGAAGGATAGGGGCACCTTCTTTTGGGGCTCAAAGAATTGGACCCCCTGGTCCAATCCTTTTGAAACTTGGAGGGTATTTTGGGGAGAGGCACTGGATACTCTGCTGCAAATTTGGTGTATCCACCTCAAAAACAGCCCCCCCAGAGCATAAGATAACCATGGATCAATTCTCCATTATACCATTTTTTTATTAATTCCAGCTATGTTTATTGATTTCTTCCTTCCAGATACTTGCCAGAGTCAATCCCGCTTAGCTTCTTAGATCTATGAGGCCTTAACTACTTCTGCTATTTAAGAAAGAGGAGCAGAAGGAGGGGGGAAGCTAAAGGGGAAGGTATCATAATTAAAAATAAAAGATTATTATTATTAACATAAGAAGAACCCTGCTGGATCACACCAGTCTCTACAACTGGAGACCAGAGATATAAAAGGATTAGCCTGGTGTGACCCAGGCCATTTACTATCCAGATCCTGAAGAAAGCAAGACTTAGGTAAGTTCACTGTGCTGAGGGGAAAAATTAGATATTGGGAGGAATTTATTTAGAAGTAGCATGGGTTTGATTTAGTAAAGCATGGTTTTTCAAATTCTGTTTCTCACCCATAGGTTTTGGGGAAAAAATAAAAACCAGTATGTCTGCAGAATGGTCTTCAAAGCAGCCAGGTATCTTTTTTGTACTTTAGAATGTATTTTGAGAAATGTGTGCTCCACATGGTTTACTTCAGTGGTTCCTAACCTTTTTGCCACCAGGGACTGGTTTCCTGGAAGACAATTTTTTTCAGGGACTTGGGGAACAGCACTGGGGTTCTTGCCACCCCAGGCTGCCCCCCATCTCATGCCCCCCATGATGGTCTGTAAATGAGGTGTGAACTGATTAGCAGGGGTCTTTAAGTGAGGGGGACGGGAAAGTCACTGCTGCGCTGCCCCTTTTGCTTCCCCTGCAAAGTGAGGCAGCCTCAGAGTGAGGCTGCTGCCTCTTTCGTCTGACCAGGACACAGGCAGGGGAAAGGGGCAGTGGGGTTGCTTTGCCTTGCTCTGAGGTTGCCTCTCCTGTGCTGCCTCTTTTGCCTGGGTCCGTGGTCTAGTGGTTGGGGACCTCTGGTTTACTTAATATGATATTTTTGCTGCAATAATTCCTTAGCCAATGAAGCATGTGATCATCAATACTTCCTCTAAGTTATGGGATCTTGTGAGCAAAAATTCTTCTTTGTGAGCTACTAGCATTAAAGTTGTAAGCTACTGCATAAATTAGTTTGCTCTGGGTCCAGGTTGTGAGATATTGCATAAATTAGTTGGCTCTGGGGCCATTTTTCCTAAGCTAAGACAAAAATGTCTGAGCTGGAAGCTAAAAAACTGTTAGCTAGCTCAAACTAATCCAGTTTAGAGGGAATCATTTGTCTGTGGTTTTGTTTCCCCCCCCCCCCTAATGCACAGGTGGGTCGTTTAGAGGGGAAAAAGAGGAAATATGAGGTACTACATGACATGGTTGCCACTTCTGTACAGCAATAGGTGGTTGCCACTTCTGTACAGGTGGAAGATCAACTTAGTTACTTAAATAGATTGGCTAATTTGCAATGAAGAATTATATCTGAGTTATTATTGTTGTTAAATAATTGTTGCTTTTACTATTCGGGTTAGATAGTCCTTTGTCATGGTTACTGGGTGTACCAACAACAACAACAACAACAACAAAATTTTATTTGTATCCCGCCCTCCCCGCCGGAGCAGGCTCAGGGCGGCTAACAGCATAATTCAAACCTTAATTATACAAAGATGAATAAAATTACATTTAAACAATTTAATTAAAATTCTGATTAAGTTTTAAAATTAAATAAGTAAAAGTGCTAATGCTATGTTTGCTTTTATGATGGCGGTTTTTCTTAACAGTTTCCTTCTTCTTCAGCGAAAGCCGATCAGAAGAGGATGGTTTTGCAGGCCCTGTGGAACTGTTCAAGGTCCCGCAGGGCCCGCATTTCCTCTGGAAGTTGGTTCCATAGGCTCGGAGCTATAGAGGAGAAGGCCCGATTCCGGGTGCTTTGCAACTTCACCTCTCTCGGTCCAAGAGTAGTCAACAAGTTTTTCCCGGCTGACCTCAGTGCTCTCTGGGGTTCATATGGGGAGAGACGGTCCCTAAGGTAGACAGGTCCTCGACCATATAGGGCTTTAAAGGTAATGACCAGTACTTTGTAACGAACCCGGTATACAACTGGCAGCCAGTGCAGTTCGCGTAGCCCAGGCTGTATGTGCTCCCACTTGGGAAGCCCCAACAGCAGTCTAGCTGCCGCATTCTGCACCAGCTGCAGCTTCCGGGTTCAGTACAGAGGCAGCCCGATGTAGAGGGCATTACAGTAATCCAGTCTCGAGGTGACTTGCTACCACAATGTATTAACATTAAAAAGTTTGACAAACTGTAAATTAATAAAGTTATTTAATTTTATTTAAATATATTTCTATGTAGAGTTTAATTTCTGTTATTATTGTTTTTCTTTCTTAATAAAGTTCATTGATAACAAAATGGTCACTTTTTGTTGCATGTGAATATGACATACTTTAATCC
Source organism: Heteronotia binoei (assembly GCF_032191835.1). Lineage (NCBI taxonomy): Eukaryota > Metazoa > Chordata > Lepidosauria > Squamata > Gekkonidae > Heteronotia > Heteronotia binoei. Next base: position 49,386,130 of record NC_083224.1, on the reverse strand, counting down.
AAAAATAACAACAAAATATTATTAATGGTTATCCACAATTATAAAAACCTATGGTGTTTTACATATTTTTCCATGGGGGCTTTTTTCTATGTGGGCTACTTTCACTATGGGCTTTTTTCCATGTGGGCTTCTTTCCATGTGGGCATGTTTCCATGGGGGCTTTTTTCCTGTGAGCATTTATGTCAGTGGCTTTTTTTCTTTGGACTTTTTTCCTTTGGGTTTTTTTTCCGGTTACCCAGAGTAACACAGTTACTTATCTTGATCTTGACTGAAGAAGGCAGGAGGAGATTATCTATCAGATACTTTAACAACTGACCTGATTCTACCCAACTCCCCACCTAACCAGTAGAACTCCATCTTCAGAGGCTGTCACACGGTAGTCCACTATCCCAACTGACATTGGCCATTTGGAAAGCATGAGTTAGATATATTTGATCAGTCTGATGAAACTGTTGTGGAACATTTAAGTAATGCTTTCTGAGATTGCCATAAAATATGTGGCTGCCAGAAAAGTTGGCAAAAATGAAACCCCAGGTTCCAGACACAGACAAAATCAAACAAAGCTAGCAGTAAAGTCACAAAAAGAAACACAAAGAGGATTTGTGTAGCACCAGCAGATTATTTCTGAAGAGTACTGAACTATTAATTTACTGTAAGTAAATTTTTAATATCAGTGCAAAGAAACCAGGTAAATAAATAGAGAGACAAGATCTGCAAAATATGTATGCAAGGTCAGATAAGCAATGGAAGGTGCTCTTCAAGTCAAGACCATGAGAAACTTCTAGATCAGGGGTGTCAAACTCATTTTGTTACAAGGGCCAAATCTGAGATAAATGAGACCTTGTTGGGCTGGGCCATGTGTGTACTTATTTAAGATTAGGTAGCAGAGATGCAAACTTTATAAAGGACACAAACACAATTAAAGATTTAAAAAAAAACTTAAAACATTAGCACTCAGTCTTAAAGGTGCTTTCTTGTATTTCTCCCATGGAATCCATGAACTGGGAAAAGGAAGCTCTGCCTCTTTCCTTCCTTCTCAAGGGACCAGGAGGGGTAGTTGCCTCAGCCAATAGAAAGAAGATAAGCTCTTCTTCGGTGTGCATCTATTGCAAATGGGGCCATCACCCAATTAATTTTCTCTTTGATCATGATTTTTTGTTGAGTAATTGTTTTAAATTTGCCCTCTATCCGCTAGCTTAAACAGAGGCCTCAAGTCTGCAGACCACCCCCCATCCTGATTTCCAGAAGGATCTGACCCAATGAGCACTGCCCCATTGCTATGGTAACCCATCTTGTTAGCGGCAGTGCAGCCACCCCTTGCTGGCAAGTAAGAAGGCTGACACTAAGTCCTGTTTAAAAATGCCAACGGAGGGCTCATCACTTCTCTCACTCTTGGTAGTACTCATCACCTGTAAAATGACTGCATTAATTGACCAAGTCTTTAAGCTCACTTAGGAGCTGATGCTGGAATCCCTGGGTTGCAGCAACTCAAATATATTATGTTCTCCTGTTACTATCCCTCTAAAAGTGTCTACTTCAATTGGCTACCTTTGTTATTTTTGGCGGTGTTGTTGTTTGGAACTGTATTCAGGGCTGGCACATGGGAGTAGGTGAGGTAGGCAGCTACCTGGGGCAGGCAGGGGCAGGCACCCCCTCCCCGCTTGCTCTGACTCTAATATTGTGAGGCATGCTTTCTTTGTTCTGAGCGATCAGAGCAAAGAAAGAACACCAAGGCCCCTGCCCAGCCGCTCTCTCCCACTTTGGCCTCTGCTCAGCTGGGACAGGGCTGCTGTGCAGGAGGCGTGCTGTTTCTTCACTCCAATTGCTCAGAGCCCCCTGCCCAGCCGTCCTCTCCCGCTTTGGAGGGAGCTAAGCAGGGGCTGCGATGGGCATTGTTTTTTCCACTCCAATTGCTCAGAGTGAAGAAACAATGCCCCCCATAGCCCCTGCTCAGCTCCCTACAAAGCAGGACAGGGGTGCTGGCCAGGGGGCATGCCATGCACCAGGTGCACTTTGCGCGCATGATTAAACACTGGGGGGGAGGTGATGCAGGGTTCTGCCAGGGGCCTTGGAAACCCTAGCGCCAGGTCTGACTGTATTTGATGTTATTGGGAAGCAACTGGCAGAAGCAGATCCTTCCAAGTAGACTTCTGTGTCTTCCTAAAAGACACTGCTGGGAGGCTGAGGGACCCTGCCAGATAAAAAGCCACATATGATTGGTGACTGCAATGCAGAAGGGAATCAGGCAGGGATTGCCTTCCCTCCCTTTTATGTTAGTGGAATAATCTGCACTAGTGAAAAATGTGATTCAAACATTTTAAAACTAATTAAATAATTAAGAATTGTACATTTTGTATTTATTTCATTTGGTCCACTGTCCATAAGGTCTCTTGAGAACTTGCAAAATCAGAGAAGCCTTTGCATATCGAGATTTGAACAAGGAAAGTCAGTTATGTTTGAGAGGTTGTTCATTATTAGCAGAATACCTAAGGCTGTCTGACATGGTTGGCTTGACATTCAAAAATTCTCTCATAAATCAACCTTCATTTTATTTCAAGTTCCATTCAAGTTACACACAGAGTTCAAATGATTCTTTTTTATTCATAGAAGTGCTCTTTTCATAATAGCTGATTTAAAAGTAGAAAAGAAGCAGGAGAAAGAAAAGAATTTAAAACACTATGATGACCAGGAAGAAACAGAAGGAACAAAGATTTAAATGTCAGAATAATGTTGATGGCTGCATGTAAGTATTTTAATAAATAAATAGCTTTAGTAGAAGGAAAAAGAGAATGAATACCACAATTACTGATCAATTCAACATTCAACACAGAAGAAAGGGCTGAATGCGAAAGTCTGTAAAACATAAGTGTGTGTGTGGGGGGGAGCATGAATATGAACCCCTTTTATCAACAAAGAAAAATCCTGGAGCCAAAGAAAGTAAAGGACACAGGAAGGACGAACACAAAAAAGAGAACTGAAATACAAAAAAGACAGCATGGCAAGAATATTATAAAAAGAATAGGAGTAGAAAATAACTTGCTTAGCAGAGGACAAAGCATTCAAATATGAGTAGAACATAAACAAATAATGACGGAAAACAGAAATCAACTAGGATTTCATCCCAAATGTTGTGATGCAAGAGTGAACATAGAGAAGAAGAGCACTAAGGTTGGAAAGTGGAAATATGACAAGTACAATAAACAGCAAAACGGTGAAGTACACAAGCTCATGCAGCATTCAAAGAGGAAACAGCACAGTCACCAGAAGATGAAAAGAAAATGCAGATGAGAATGTAAATACATAAGTGAAAGCTTCAAGAGACACTGAATAAGTATCACACGAAGAAGAAATATGAGATACAAGGAAAGGAAGACAAGAATAAAGAAATGCATGGAATTAAGAAAATAGCCTCACAACAGGGTGGTTGTGAGGTTAAACTGGGAAATGGATAATTATGTACATCATCCTGAGGTCCTTGAAGGAAGGGCAAATGTAAAGCATGTTGTCAGATCAGGATGCCCAGATTTTTATGGTGAATACAATGCTATATTAAGGAGTTTTAGTTTCTCTTCATTTTAACTGGGGGAACAGGAATGACTGCACAATGTCCTAACATAGAAATGATGTCAGAATTTGTCCCACAGTAAGTATAACAGCTGATAATGACAAAGGAGAAAAATGTATAACTGGACAAAAACAAAGAAAAATCAAGCTTAGCTTCTACCTCATTTATTGCATGTATTCAAGAAGACTTCTCTTAAGTATGCACACATTGGTAAAGTATATTACATTATTTTTCAGCTCTCAAAGCTCAATGCTTTAAAGGAAAGTGTTATTTCTTCCTTAGGTACAGCAACCATTGCTATTGAAAATATTGTAACAGGAAGAAGAAGAAGACTGCAGATTTATACCCTGTCCTTCTCTCTGAATCAGAGATTCAGAGCGGTTTACAATCTCCTATATCTTCTCCCCCCACAAAAGACACCCTGTGAGGTGGGTGAGGCTGAGAGGGCTCTCACAGCAGCTGCCCTTTCAAGGACAACTCATGCAAGAGCTATGGCTGACCCAAGGCCATTCCAGCATCTATAAGTGGAGGAGTGGGGAATCAAACCCAGTTCTCCCAGATAAGAGTCCATGCACTTTTATTTCTCATATTATTTATATTTATTTTATTTATTAATTGATGGGATTTCTATCATGCCCTTCCTGCCAAAGCAGGCTCAGGGCAGATTACAGCATAAAAATCATATAATACAATAAATATATATTTAAAAACCTTAAAATTACATCAATCAAAGGGCAGCAAGCAGGCAATTGATATTAATTCCTTGGATTTGATCAGATTTCAAAATCAAATATTTGTTAAATAAGTTTGCTCAATTTTGACAGACAATTTAAAACAGTATGAGCAGATCTGAGCAGGTTTGAGCCAGTTTGAGCATTTTAAGCATGTTTGAGCCAGAGGGGCCAATCCTATTAGATTAAAAAAAAAAACAATTTTCATTAATGTCAATTAATTACAGAATCTTGTTATATTTTTACACAATATTATTGCCTCTTAACATAGAGCATTAAAGCAACAGGCAGAGTACATAAAGTCCAATAAACAAAGAAATTAATTCACAAAGTCCATTATAAATTCACATTCTAGTTCTCAAGTGGAAACCATCAAGTCCATGATAAGTCCAATATGCAGTCCTAGTCCACACGAGGAATCTAGATAATCCCTTGTTCCGATGATTTCTTCCTCAGTGAACCCCAGATAGTAATGGCATGTAACAAACTATGTCATCATAGTGGTTTTTATGTCTACCCTATATATTTTGTGGGTCTCAATTAATTAATTGCATGATTAAGTCCAAATTTTCAAGTAATTATTTTAGACAAGGCACTCTATTTGATTCCAAAGCACTTAAGGCAAATATTTCTAAGACAAAGTAGCCTTGAATTCACACAGAAGCTTACACTCAGAATAAAAACTGTTGGTCCTAAAGGTGCCACAGGACTCAAACTTCATTCCACAAGGAATTAAGGTAACATTAGACATATAATTAGGATTTTTTTTTTTTTTTACAGAAGCTAAGCTGCTAATAGCACAGACCTGGACACAGGAAAAGATGTATGAGATGGATACATGGTACCTGCAAAATATGGTTTATGATGTTCACTTAGGGAAAATCTGCATATAATAAATTCTGGGAAGGAATGAAAACTTTGTGGGATAAATGTACTCAGGCATGGTGTCTATTATATACTGGAATAGGACTAAACTGAATGAGTTTGCTAAATAGGTATATATTTATTATGTTTTAAATTGCTGTGAGCTGCCCTGAGCCCTGTGTACAGGGAAGGGAGGGATATAAATCTAAACAGTAAATAAATAAAATATACCTATTAAAACATTGTTTAAAAGAAACTTGTTAACCACTGCTGCTTTTTGTCAGATGTAGAACTGAGGCCATGTATTCTTTTTTACAAAGTCATTGATCTCATCAGCCCACAAATATCTTAGGATGATGAAACAGGAACCTATAGGCAACAAATATACTTGAATTTGAACTGAGACTCACCAAAACTAAAAACCCATGAAAGTTTATAAAATAGATTTCAATTGTGTTAGAAAGTTAGGTTTCAAAGGTCTTTAGAGCGTTCAGTCCTTCCCAATCCATTATTTGCGTGCAGACTATGAATGTAACAAGCAATGGGAATGACCAGTAGGATTACTGAAAATTTAAACTGCAATTGTGATATAAATTTGCTCTCTGTGTGCTTCACCTAAGTGAAGTTTTACATATACATTTTACTCGTCACAAGAAGAGGTTCAAATGTGCTGATTAAAATGTTGGACAAGGATTGTGGACACCTGGGTTCAGATTTCTGATTCTGCATTCTCCCAGGAGGCTCTCTGGGGGACCTTGATTCAGACATAATCTCTTGGCCTAACATATTTCACAGAGTTTCTATGGGAATAATAAAAAGGAGGCAATGTACACTGTTCAAGTTCCTTAGAGGAGCGATGGAAGAAAAATATGATGATGATACAAACAGGAAAAATAAAATAAACCAGCAATTACCCACAAAAAAAATTGTGTATGTGTGTATCAAAACACCACTTACTACTAAAATAATTGGGTAGAGAGACTGAGCTGGAAGGAGCTCAATAACTTCTCCCCTGACCCTTTCAGTGCCAAAAGGGGGTCCAGATATGGCACTTCATAGGCCATGGGAGAGGGCACTGAGGAAGCCAATCCCTTCTGTTTCCTGGATCCCCAAAGCTGCATAATCACCTTCAACATTGAACTAACTGTTTGGAAAGCATAATTAATATTAGGGTACATTATCCAGTCCAATTGTCTCCTGCTCTCCAGGCCTAAAGTTGAAAGGAAGCTAACATTACTTTTCCTTTGTGTTAGCCAAAATGCCCTTTTAAGTGATTTTTAAAGGAATTGTAGTTAGTAGGCAAGATGGCAAAAATAGCATGAGGCAGTATTTTTCTAGGCATAACAGAGGCAGTATTTTCCAGGCGCCTATAAGTCAATGAAATTTTGGATTTAAAGCAAATTATTTTTATACAAAGAAACTCAAGCATACAAGGCCAATCCTACATTCAACACACACAGTTCAGAACTAGGCAAATAGCTAGAAAAGATAGAGATGCTTGCATTATCAGGAGTATTGTTGGTGGGTAATACATTAACTGTCCAGACAAGAAACAGAGATTCAGCAGCGTGAGGGGGAGGGGATATGAGATGACCAGCGCCACATGGAGAAAGAACACCACATGGATCAGGAGTGGGGTGACTCCCTCAGCAAGGTAGTTATCAGGAAAAAGTCACACCTGAATGGCAGGAGAGTCTGCCTTAAATAGATAATTTCATGACCTGAGGCAGGGTCCAGTGAAGGGATTACCTGGTTGGTCAATTTGACAGGAAATTTGACAATAGTACCCATCCGATTAACATGTCTCTGAGTAAAAACATACACAGAATAAAGAAAATTGGAATGGACAATTTAAGGTCTGTTGGGTTGTTGTGGTGTCACCTCTTGGGGAATGTGGGGAAAACAAAAGTGATTGGGAAGAGGGGAGATGGGTAGCGGGATCTGGTTGATGATAATTGTAAAATGAGATTAATCCAACAATGTTCTATTGCAGAAGTGGCCAACGGTTCTATTGCAGGGGTGGCCATGCTGGCTGGGGCTGATGGGAGTTGTAGGCAAAAAAACATCTGGAGAGCTACTGTTGGCCACCCCTGTTCTATTGACAGAGGTGCCATTTGGATTAGTGGCAGGAAGACTCCTTTGTCCACCAGTAATCATTCTGATTGCCTTACATCAGTTCCTTTGTCTCTGGCTGGGCAGCCAACATCTGCATGATTAAAGCTGATGTAAGAACTCTGGAATGCAGTACATGATAAAGACGCAGTTTCTTCATGGCTGCTACAGGAAAAAATAGTATGTCATTTTGAAATTTCCAGGAACGTGGCTTCCCTTAGATTTGCCGCTAGTCTTGTTTCTGCAAAGACAAGGCCGCAGGCATCTGCAGCAGGAGCTGGGCAGTGAAGAGATGAAGCATGGTCTGAAGTCTTTGCAGTTTTTGTAGGCAAAGCAGTCCACAGTATAATAGTCCCAGTGAGGGGTGCCTTGTGCCTGGCTTAGCTCAACACAATGACAGTCCAAGAGGAGCAAGTGCCCCAAAAGTTGATTTGGCATGAGTGCAAGTCTATGTACAGTCCATTAGAGTCCAAAGTCAAGTGGAGGGTTGCTGGGAATCATGGCTCTTTGGCAATATTTTGGCCTGCCTAACTCGCAGCCTCAGACGGTTGAAGATTTGGGACTGCTCACTGTTTTCAGGGCGGTCCTCAGCTCTCACCATATTGATGTAATAGAGTTGCCAGCCTGTAGGTGGGGCTTGGAGACCTTCTGCTTTTACAACTGATTTCCAGCTGGCAGAGATCAGCTGCCCTGGAGAAAATGGCTGCTTTGAAGGGTGGACTCTATGGCACTGTACCATGCTGAGGCCCCTCCCCAAACCCCACCTCCTCCTGGATCCATCCCCAAAATCTCCAGGTATTTTTTAATACAGACCTGGCAATCCTCATGGCGGAAGTATGAGGCTCTTCCCAAACCATGTAATTTTCTTCAAGGATAGAACTACCCATTAGTAAAGACTCTTTCATACCCTGTCCTTTCCACATTTAGGCTTCTGGGATGTTAACATACAGACAACCCATTTAAAAATTGGAAGGGCAGAATAGTTCTTACATTGTTCCTACATCTAGGATGTTTGTAACAAGAATCTGAATACACTTCCTACTGAATAAAACAGATTTAATTACAAATAACTATGCTCCATTTTATTGCCTTAAAATGTTGGTTTTCCCCTATAAGAATGTCACCAGAAATATGTGAAGAAAATGTTCAAAAGCTGCCAAAAATTAGCTGATTCTTGAAATGCTGTGAAAATGAAAATAGTGAAATCCTAACTGTGACTTTGAATACTTAACTACTTTATAAGTCTGAGAACAACAACATGTTTTTAGTCATTTTTTTCCAGAATAGAAAGCACAGCAGGGGAGGATCAGATAGCATTCCTGGAACAACTAGGCAATTTCTAAAATAGTTCTATCAGTGTTTGTTTGTTTTTTGCTGGGAAGTTTCCACTAACCAAAGTTTCAAGCTGCTTTTATACACTACATTTATTTATTTGCCATTTTATAGGAATTTATTTACAAAATGAAGTGAAGTGAATATATAATAAACATAGCTGAAGACTGGGGCCGGATAAAAGTGGGTGGAATGAGTTGCCAGAGGAGGTTAGGGCCCTGCGAGAGCTCTTAGAGTTCCGCAGGGCCTGCAAAACGGCACTCTTCCGACAGGCATTTACATGAATGGTAACATCTGCAGCAATGAGACTGGCTCATAAGAACACCACCAATGGCCTACTTCACTACGCTATGGCGATCCTGAGACCTCTGAGTATAGCTAACCACCAGAATTTAAATTGCTGCCTGAAATTATGATAGTAGCACATGCAAATGTTTTAAATTGTTTTTATGTTTTTATTGTTGTTTATTGTATCGGTCACACTAATGTGTTTGTGTCAACCCTTGGTTTGTGAGCTGCCCTGAGCCTGCCTTTGGTGGGGAGGGCGGGATATAAAGTAAGTAAGTAAGTAAGTAAATAAATAAATAAAAGATGGGTTGGTTGGTGGCTAGGAAGGAGAGAAGGAGGAGGGGGGTGAGATATGGGGGCTGGTGGGAGGAGGCAAAGAAGAAATAATGTGGGGGAGGGAAGGAGGGAAAGCTGAATATAGGGGGCAGATAAAGGCTGATGTGTTGGAAGGAGCAGCTCACAGTACTGAAAGATCCCAGGAAAGGAAAACAATTATCCTCACTTACAGTGGCTCCCAGAACAGATCCAAAAAAAATGCAATCATTATAGCTTCTTCTGTTGTGAGCTACAGCTGAGACAATTCTTGTACACACTGTTCTTCTTACCTATTTGTTTATAGCCTAGGAAAATGGGAGTTATACAACAGTAAAACTGGCAATGGAGTCCAAATTTAGTACACTATTCCAATGCAAATCTTCTTTGCTCACGTATGATAAAAGATAACAAATTAGCCTTTCAGTTTGAGAGTTAAGGGATAATAGCAACATCTAGAACATAAGAAGCTGGCTTTTCAGAAGAGATGATAGTACATAATGAACGGATTCTTAAAAATAATAACTGTGTGTATTACACAGCAGGGACAAAGGAGTGCAAAAACAGAGATATTCTGACTAAGGCATTGCCACAGGTAATCCTGTAAAGAATTCTATACTTACAGTTAAAATTAAGAAAAATGGAGGAGAGAAAAAGAAAGTGATACAGACTACAGAGGGAAAAGCATCTTTTTCATTTGAGACCAGACCACAAGTAATGGAAATCCAAATTGTACAGAGACCAGATTATTTCTATGGCAAACAAGAAGAATTAATAAAGGCTCTGGCATCAACACTATAACCAAAGGTCAAAAATAAATAAAGGCTGGCATACTAAGAATGCTAGCCTAATTACACATTTTGTTCTACTATTATAATAAATTGTCAAAAATGCTTTAATTCTATCACACAGAATTTGTCGTCTCTTATACTGAACTACTGGTAGCAGAAGCTCACTGTTCAAACTGACAATATGCTTTGCTAGAAATAAATTTGAGTTCCTCAATTGCTCTGCCTGAGAAAGTACCACTTTTTCATCCTGTCCTCCTCTAGAGGGAGAAGCAATGCCCAATTCAATACAACTGTTGGCCCTGAAAACCTATCATCATCTCTGGAGTCAAAAAGGAAGTCATTTCATCTCTGTGGTGTTTGGTTTGCATATCAAAAGGTTCAAAGCACTGAAAGGTTTTCCTTTCTCCCCAACCCAGATGGGAAATACTCTTTGCCGAATCCTGCATAATAGCTTCAATAAGTGCTCTATGGATATATTAAATTGGAGTTTGAAAAGATATGGTAAATCAAAATACTATCTGATTCACCCATGATCCTGGGAGATATGGGTTAATTGGACAGAGAGGTTCTTGAAGAAAAAAGGTCTCTGTGAAGATACAGACCAAAGGGTTCACCACCAAGATTTAAATAAAATATCACTGATAGGGTCAAATTACAGTGGTATAAGTGGTACAAATCCAGATGAAAGGCCTAATAAGGTAACAGCAATTACACATAACAGAACTGCAATGTCAAATTAAAAAAAAAATATATGGGAGTTCTTTTTCCCCTTAAAATAGAAAAAAAGAACACAATTAAATGGGAGTTGATTTGATAATTTTAAAAGTGTCCAAATTTTGTAAATTAATCATACATAAAATGTAGGTCTATTTGTTTTCCCATGATTACATGCTGTTAACCCAGAGCACAGGTCTTGCTTAGGTAAAACAGGTCTGGCTTGAGTCATTGCATAGAACAGGAGTGGCCAAACCTGATTAACATAAGAGCCACATAGAATAAACATCAGATGTTTGAGAGCAGCAAAACATGAACCTCAGATGTTTGAGAGCTGCAAGGAAGGAAGGAAAGGAGGGGTGAAAAGAAAGCAACTTTAACTTTAAATGCATTCTCCAAGCTGCTGGCTGGCTGGCTTGGAAAAGCTATTTAAAGAGAAAAATGCCTTCTCCAAGGCAACTGATGGGGTGGTGGGGGCTTCAAGAGCCACATGTGGCTCCCGAGCCTCAGTTTGGTCATCCCTGGCCTAGAGGACCCCATGCAAGCCAATTAATTTCCATGAAAGCATTCCATTAAATAAATACGTTTCATTGAATCAGATATTTTTCAGGAGCAGACTCCTTCGGAAGCACTAAGAAAGTCAACTACACAAAGTGCTTTTCTTCTAGACTTTTCATAGTCTTAATGTCTTTTTGGCTGATTCACAATGTGAGCCCAATGGTATACACACACACAAAATTGCACAGTTGTGTAAATAGCACCTTAAATGGTTTTCATGTTGAGGCACTAATTCCCAATGAAGAGACATTCTGTATGAGCACTTCCTAGACATAACCAACAATCCATCTATTCCAAAAATGCTCATATGGAGGATCCAGACTTGGATGTACTAGCTGCCTCTCTCCGACATCTACCTTTTTTCTTCTGTTACACTTTAAAAGTCTACTACCACTTTGCATTATACTTTAAATAAGAACCTTTATAGATTAATAACAGCAATCAATGATAGGTTCCTATTTAAGGCATGATTCATGAATACTTTTAGGAGTGCAAACTCTGAAAATATTTAGTGGCAATGATATATTCATGTTAACCTTTTGAAGTAACCTAGAGAGAATCAGTAATTGTGATTCGTGTCCTTACATTTTTGCTCCATAAGGACCATGACAGCTCAACTCATGCACTGTTGCCAAAATGTATAGATTGTTAAGAAATTGTCAATGTAGGGACTACAGACATATATTTTCCAAATGTGTGATATTCCTTCTGGCTTGATGCTCTCATTTCTTTTGAAACATATGGCACTTATCTAGATGAAGATGACTTTTACAGTGCGCAGTGGCTGTAGATAACTCATTTGAGCTGCTAATCATTATTTACAATACCATTGTTCCATCTGGAAAGGTTGTTGTCCACGTCCCCTTAGAACATGCCCCAGGCTGGGAATGGGAATAAATTTCTATTAAAAAAATATACTGCATTAGGCCACTAACCCCCCCCCCCCCCAGAATCTCAATATATAATTTAAACACAAGTTAGGGAACATGCCAGTTTCCCAGAGAAAAGTACACTCATAAACCTGACAAAAATTTAGAAGATTTATTTTTCAGAACTGGATATCATTTGGTAAGGTGCAGGAACCACCATTGTTGCTAATGCTTTGCCACGGTGACACATAATCCCATGCTTTAAATCTCTGAGTAGAAATGAATTAAGGAAAATATTAATGGACCAAATCTAGGAAGAAATACAACAAAACCATTGGAAAATGGTTGTTGGAAAATTGAATAAACTGTTGGAACATAGAATAAACCTGTCAAGGAGTTTGGCATCCAAGAGTGTCAAAACACTAACTGCAATAACAGATCTTACAAGAGTTTATGTCTGTTTTAAACAATGTATTAGCGGTTTGTGAAACCAGAATACATTCTCGGGAAAAAACAGATAGGTGCTCTGAATTAAGCCAAAAAGCATATTAAACTGAGAATCTGGGAGGCATTTCATCCCGTTTTTTGCTTCCTGCCAAAAGCCACAGTGAGTAGAAAGCTGTGGGTGCATTGACTTGAGACATTTAAACCTCTGCTTTCTGTTCCCCACAGCTTTTTGTGGAGAGCAGAAAGCAGGGGTTTAAACTTTAAATGGTTCATGAACCAATACAAACCAGCTGGGTTTGCAAACTAGCCTATCAGTTCATGATTCAGTTCATGGTTCTTGCCCATCAATAATAACATTACCCCAGCATCACTGACATCCACTTCTGACCTTCCTCCTCTGCTCTGACTTCTTCATGTCTACGCTTTGGTGATGTTAAATAAATGTATAGAAGTACTAGCTCTAAATAGTTGTCATGTTTTGATTGTCAAATCAAAACACATCCAAAGGATAAAATAGTCACTGTGAAAATATAAAAAAGGGACCTGCTGTACATATCAAATGTCCCTTTAGGCCTGTATCTTGTTGCCCTCAATGGCCAACCAAATGCCAATGGGATACCCAGAAATGACACATGAAGGCAGGAATCCCCTCACACTTTTAACCTACAGCAACTGCTATTTAGTAATATGCTGCCTCTGAACATGGAGATCCCCAAACAAGTTATATGCTTCTTAATGCACAGGTGCAATCATAATTAGTTCAAGTCATTTTGTCATCTTAAACAAGATGGACCCATTCCTACCCAGATCCAGCCAGCAGCAGCTGGTACTCAGGAAAGTGACTGATGGAATCCATCTCCCATGCTTCTAATGGCTGTTCCTGTATGGAGCATCATTTTACTATTGCAAGAAATCACTTGGGTAAATTGGCTGGAAAACTGACCCTGGGTTGGCCAACATCTTTTGTTGTTGTTAGAACCTCAACAGTAATTGAAACATCAAGGCTTGTTTACCAATACAAAGTTATCTCCACATTGTTTGGTGTCATATTAAGAGTGTAGTAACCTTGTGTTAATCACTTAACAACTTTTTTAAAAAATGTTCAAACTGGATGTCTTTCATCCTGGTGCAAAAGTAGTCAAAATATCCTTCAAACAAATCCCATCAACATCACACTTATTCCAACATGCAGGCACACTGTGACATGACAACCTTGGTGCTGCCCCAAAGTTTGCATATTTATGACATTCCCTTTCCTGAACTGATAATCACCTGTGCTCATGAGGCTGGGCGGATTTCGAGTAGTCACCTGTTGCCTACTTATTAGTGCTAAGAACAAGGAAAACCGTTCCCAGGCAGCATGCACAAGAGAGAAAAGAAAAAAGGAAAATAAAAATAAAAATTTGCCACTTTATGAATAAAACTGCATTTTCTTTTGCACAAAATTGCACTCAGGAAAAAAAAAATTAACCTTGAGAGATAGGGAACCACTTACAAACCTTCTGTCTTGGTTTCAATTAGGTGTTGAAATTAATGTAACACACTCAGAAAACACAGGAGGCAATTGTTTCTCCTGTAGCAAGAGGATACAATTTTCACTAATAAAATGTCAATACTAACATATATTGTTTGGGGAGAAGGAAAAAAAAATCAGTTCATGCCAAACGAACAGATAAAATTAAAATAAGAACAGAAAATATATGTCATTAGGGAAACTAAAACAGCAAAAACTTATTTTTAAAACCTTTCTGAATTAAAATTCCAGCAGAGAGCTGGTAAATCTGGATTTAATGATCAGTTTATTTTAAAAGGGGAGCCCGTTGCACTAATAATGTTAACATATTCAGGTTGACAAATAGGTCAGACATTTTTGCTCACCTCTTAATTTAAACACAATTAGTCTGCTGGTGGATGAAAGAGACAATAGATGTAAGGCAGATAATAGCAGCAATGAATAAAAGAACTATGGTTGTTACTGTGAATGAAACACATATAAAGCAATGACAGAAGACAGGGCAAAACACATAGATGTGTAATATTGACCAGCAAAAGTGAAGGTATGGGACATTCAGAATAAATTCTGGGCACATGGTCACCAGGAACAATTAGGGAAAAGTAAGATGCATGAGTCCACAAGGGCCAGTGGTTCCTTTGTATCTTTCAGCTCAGCCTCTCAAAAAAAAAAAAAATGATTTATATGTCTCCTTCCTCTCAGACACTGAGCTCTCAAGGTGATATACACCAAAAAAATATTGTTTGCCCTCTATAAGAATTTAAGAGAATGATTTGGTAAGACAATTTGAATTATTCTTATATTCTAGAAAACTTTTATAATGGAGTTTTGTATCAGATACCCCAATAGATGTAAAAGCACCAGTTTGATTATATTATTATTTGGTCCAGGAGGATGGGGTTCCGTGCCTTAGTCAGAGGTGTGTTCACAAACTGAAAGAGCGCTTTCAAATCAGGGCCCCCAACAATCATACACTTGGCAGTCCATGAACAGTCCTTCCCAAATGATGGAGCTTGGCCAACGCCTCTAATTGATGAACGAAGCAGATGTATAGTCAGGTAAACTGGCTATCTATTTCTAAAAGGAGTTCTAGGCATGCAGGCAGAGCCAAAGAGTGGGGTCAAGGAGCAAGATTTTGCTCAAAGCTAGAGGGAAGTATTGGCAGGAGATGAGAGAGGAAATGGAAAGGGAGAATAATGACTAATCATGAGAAGTTGCTGAAGCACAACAGATTTGTGGCGCTGCTTTGAACTCAAGGTACTTTTTTTAAAGGGAGAGGCGATGGCTCTGAGAACAAGGCACCATTTCAACTCCCAGATGGTCTCCAGTTCAAGACCTACATGCACACATACACAGGTGGTTCTGACCAGTGTCAGTTCAGAATCACTTCTTCACAACAGGTATCATAACACACAGCCTTTTCAGCAGAAGGTATATAGAAGTAACTCTAAAGTATACAGCATGTACATTTGAAGGAAGGGAGCAAGTGATGAATGAAGACCATTTGGAATTTGGACCACTTGGAATTTGGACCATTTGAAGACCATTTGGAATTCTTTTTCATAAAGAATTCAGTTGCTGCATAGTTTCTATATACGCTGTATAGCAATTTGGGGGGTGGCGTGGCACCCATGTTACAGTTCTAAGGGTTTTTTTTTATTAATGGTAATTTTTAAAACACAGTTTGCCTAAAAGAGCACTTGCTAAAATAGCACAACTGCAGTCAATACACAAACCAAATATATGGCTTGTAGCTGTGACATATATAACATTATCTTAGTGTATGTGGTTTTTAAACATATACTTTTACCCATCACAAATCACCCTGTATGGGTACCAGGTCACCTGATTGTGTGGTCTTAGTCTAATCTTTGAACATTTAATTAAGTAACACTTCTCAGGACTATGCTTTGTCTTGTACTGCCTCCAGTAAGGGCATCATGTCCTTCTTTCCCATTCAGTAGTGCATAACACTAGACAGTGGCATTTTACCCTCAAATCACCATACAACTTTCTGCTGACAGTAAAAACAACAACAACAACGCTGGAACAATTTAGGCAAAATACACAGGACAATCAAAATTGAGGTCGGCGGTGTGCCAGAGGGTGCACTTGCAGGCACTCAAAGCCGGGCTGCAAATGCACTGCGAGTGCACTCACTGCTGAGCTGGGTCAGCAAGGCAAGAGGGTGCACTGCAAATGCACTGCTGCCATGCCAACCTGCCAACCCCACTCAACCTTCCCTGGGTCTGTGCTCCCAAGCAAAGACCTGGGGAAGGCTGAGTGGGGTTGGTGAGGCAATGGGTGCACCCATTGCTGTGTCAACTCCACTTAGCCTTCCCGGGGTTTATGCTTTCAGAGGAAGCACAGACCCAGGGAAGGTAGCCTACCCTGGGGAAGGCAGTCTGTGCAGAAGCACAGGCTCTGGAAAGGCAGCAGAAGCTGAGGAAGGCTGAGCAGGACCTAGGAAGGCTCACCAGGTGTGGCACAGTTGCGGGTTCACTTGGAAGTGTTGAGTGCCAGTCCTGCTTATATAACAGAGGTCCCCAATCATTTTGAGCCTGTAGACACCTTTGGTATTTTGTCAACCTGTGGGAGGTGCAACCACAAAATGGCTGCCAGAGATGCTGCAGGCATAAAATGTAAGGTGTAGTTATGAATAATTCTAACAGCAACTCTTTAATAATTCAGGTAGAAGCTGTGCTTGGCAGAATGCCTTCTAAATGAAGATATTGTTTAAAATATTTTCTTCCATACACATAGCCTTCAGTCATACAGTGCGGATCCTTGTGTTACGGTGGCAGCTGTGCCTATGCAATTTAAAAAATCTGCACAGCCAACCAGATCTCCAATAGTCAATTGGAAGTCCTGCCCACTTTCCAAAAACACTTGGCAGGCACTAGGAATGGTGCTGGTGGGCACTATGGTGCTCAAGGATGACATGCTGGGAAAGCTGCTGTATAATTTATGCTGCATGTTGAACCTAGCTTTTCTTGCTATTAAGTTTCTGCTATGGAATATGCATAGTGTAAAGTCTTACATACACTAAATAATACAGTTTGCAACTGAATTTTTACTGTGTAAGAATAGTAAAATCCACTTGCAAACAGTCACCATGTGAAAGCCCCCTTAGTATGGGCAAAGGAGATGCATCTTTTTTAAAATATATATATATATATATTGTGAGTTATCCTTCAAATAGCTATGTTTGAAACAAGGCTGGTTAACAGAACAGACAAAATATCAAGTGTTCATTAAGTATTAACTTTACTTCATTAAAACTGCAGACTCTACTTTGCCCCCAAGTGTCCCCTGTAACTCAGCAGCAACATTTCAGGCTACAAAGGAAGGGAAAGACGCAGGACAGTTCTTTTCTGCTGCTATAAGAGCTTTTTTTGTGTGGAAAATGACTTTTGGAATTGGGTTATATGTTTTTCCCGTCACCTTCTGTTCTTCTCTAATATATCATTATGACATTTAAGATACATGCAATCAGATTGCATACATGCATTATAATTTTCCATTTATCTTACAGCTCAAATGCTTGTGAGCAACTGCTCCAGAAACAAAACTATATGAATATGAAGCTCTTTTATGAATAACACTGCAAAACCCTACACAGCATTACATCCTTCTAAACCCTCTGATTTCAGTAGATTTAGAAGGGTGTAACTCTGCTTAGGGTTGTACTAATTTTTCTAATTATTTCTCAAATTTTATAGCACATTGGTGTTTTGTCAAGTGTCTAAATGGTGTCAGTCCAGTATTTCTGTCTTCCGACATTTACTTTTCATTCCTCATCGAAGAAGTAGCAAGTGACAGTAGCATCTCATTTTAGAAGAATAAAATTTGAAGTATTTTGTCTAATTGAGACTTTGGACAGGATACCAAAGACATTTTGGAATAAATTTCATTAAGACTTCTGTGTTCCATAATTTTGGTTAACCTGAGCCCAAATTTTCCTGTCTACAAATATCTCCCTGTCATTAGAAAATAAAGAGAAAGCCACCAGTACTGGACCATCCCCTCCACAATTTAGGCATGGAGCTTATAGTCATGAACAATTCATGGTGACTAGGAGATAAAAGTCAGCCTGTTTAGACCCAGCCCAATACACTAACCACCTGCTGAACCATCTCCTTTATTGTTCCTGAATTTGTCTTTGTCTGGGTTCCACTCCCCTTTAATTCGAGGTAGTTTGATTTAAGGGAATTTCTAACATGATTTCTAGAATTGCAGCATGTGCTGCATATTGCAGCTTTGCATCTCTCCTCCACGCAACCAATGAATGTGTGCATTGGCAAAACACTGCAGAAAACCATCTTTCCAGTGGTTGTATATATGATTGCTTCAGTATTCCTTTTAGTCAAAGCTCTACTGATATTCATATGCACTCCTGAACATTAATAAAAACCACACCCAATAATTATTTAAATGAGCATAACATCAAGATTGGGTTTTTTGCAATGTTTTTCAAGTCATGCATCACTAATGGCATGCATCAACAAAGGCTGTCCCCCCCCCCCCCCAATGTCCAGTGAATATGGACAAAGATTGTGAAAAGTATTCTCCAGCCTTTTTGGTCTTGGCCCCAACCTGGTGGAACTCTGCTGAATACCAGAAGGGCCCTACAGGATCTTATGCAATTCTGCAGGGCCTGTAAGGCAGAGATGTTCCACCTGGCTTTTGGTTGAGGACAATGGTTTCCATTCTGGCTGTCATCTTCTCCTTGCTCTCCAGATTAGTTTTGTTCCTCCTCCCCTGCCCATGAGGTGGCTGTGCAGTCCAGAATGGGAAGTAATCTGTAGCTTGCTATCCAGATCCTTTTAAAACTGTTGTACTTATGTTGTCTATGCATTTTATTTTATGGCTTTCTATGTTTTTATCTACTGATGTACATTGCCCAATACCTGTAATTAAATAAAAAAAAAATGTTAATATGAACAGGATGAAAATGCATAGAGTACCTGACTTCTTTGCTATAGAAATTCATTTAACTATCCCTGAACTTTGCTCACTGTCTCTTAAATTTGCAATATCAATTTAAATGATTTTGGGGAAAATATTTATTTAATCCACATTTAAGAATTAAAGTGATCATTTCATGAAGAACCTCTACATAGGGGAGCGACAGGGAAGGGAGCAAGCAATACACTAAAACAAATGCTACATTGCAAAAATAACAACAAGAAATAAAAAAAAAATGTCACACTCTTTGATTTACAGGAGCGATATGCCCAATTTTCAGCACCTCTGCCAAGTTCTCTGGTGTTTCAAAGCTGCAGTACTGCCTATAATTCAGTTGGGGACTGACATCAAATGCCAAAGAATCACTCTCAACTGATGCTTCATTGTTGTCTTTCTTCGGGTTTTCTACTGCCTCCCTTTTATATTGGAGGTAGAGAAAGAAGAATGTTACATTTATGTGTTAATAAAACAGTCTGAATCCATAGGGAGATTCTTGTGGTCAATTTTCTGTGACAGACAAACTAACAAGGTCTCCTGGACATATAATTTTCAGTACATTGATGAAGAATGCTTTTGCTGGCTGAAAACTCACCGACCATATTAAAGATTTTTTAAAAAAATAGAACATAAAACTATTATTTACTGAAGATTTCTCAACACTGCTCTTGATTTTTTTTTCCTGTTCTTGGAATGTTGTCCAAAACTATTAAATAGGACACAAAAGACAGTCAGAGATGTTTCTAATATAAGCTACTTTTCCATTAACTGCACATATTAGAATACTTGTCCCAGATTGTCATGCTCAGGGGTTTTTTTTGAGCAGGAACACACAAGAAAGCAGTTCTGGCTGGCTTGGTGTCAGGGGTGTGGCATAATATGCAAATGAGTTCCTGCTGGACTTTTTCTATAAAAACCCCACACAACCCTGGTCATGCTGGGTTTATCCTGGGCTGATTTTAAGAGGTGTGAAAGTACCCAAAAGACAAACTAACATTTCATATATAGTCCACAGAAGGATTAAGGAGAAAATGGACAAGAGCTGTGGCATCCACTGCCAATTATTGGGATAGACTGGGTTAATGTAATTGAGTTACTGAGCAAGGCATCAATGCGATATTTGGAATAAACTCTGAAAAAACAAAGTCAGTTACGATGCAGTTTCTAACTACAGGGTATCTCCTACAATTTCCACAACTGTAATCAAGGACATGTTGGGATCAAGCTGGTATGGGGCCAGTGGATTGACCTCATATTAGAAGGAGACAGAAAACTTTTTTTTTGTCAAGGTCACCAGAAAATCAATGGGATGGATACAACCACCTTGTCTCTGTTGAAAGGGGGAGAGGGGGGGTCTTTTTCAGTATAGAAAAGACTATGTTGGGTGTCATGGAACCCACATGGGCAAAAAGCCAAGTGTGAAAGATGGTGTAATAAGGAGTGGGATTGTTTGAGACGGAACAACATTTCTGAATGGATCCATCAAAAGGTCAAGGCATGATCAAATATTTATGAAATTGTCAAGGTTTGGACTAGGCTTGCCAATCTGAATATCAGGGAAGTCAGAAAACTGTTCCAGGGAATTGTATGAAAGCAACAACAAAGGAAACAAGCAAAAGCAAGCAAGAAAATCTGGAAAAAAATGTCGATCTATACACATGCAGACCAAAAACCACAAAGAAAGAAAGATTTGTTAACCAATTTTGCTTGAATGGCCTCATGAAACTTAAATGACAAAAGCTGTTTTCATAAGAGAAGCCTCGCTGGCCTGTTGTAACAGAAGGATTTAATTCCCAAGAACCCTTTCTGCTTGGACCTGCATGATGTTCCTGGGAGTCCACTGCCACACAGGAGCACAATTTCACATGATACAGAAGGCTGCCATGGGAGGGAGAAAGGGGAAAGTTGTCAATGGGTCTTATGGTATCTGAAAGGGTAGGCAGTGATTGGATTTTGGACCACAAATGAATCGGTTTCATACAGAGATAAATAACCAGGAAAAAACAAACAAACATCAACATACCTTTTGTTGCTAGTCGGACACAGTTGATCTTGATCTCCTGCAAATAACAAAATATGAAAAGGCATCAGATATTAATATTTCCTTTTATGAACCTTAGAATTGGCAGTTTCATTAAACTGTAATCAGATAAAGTTAGGCCCTTTCCAGATGATCAGTTTTTAAGCATGACAAATGCAGAGTTGTTGCTAACTTATTATAAAGGATTGCAGGGATACTGTATCTTCTGGGAATTCAAAACCACAAACTAGAAAAACATACACCTATTATTATTATAATTGCCATGTGGAAAGTGACTGCATGAGTGAATAAAATGGGCATTGACTGATACCTGTTTGACAGACACTGTTCTTAAAATCACTTTATTACTGAACACGCCCAATATTTTATGTATGTGCTTAAAACATTTATAAATCAGCCTTCTCTCTGGAAACTGGGTGGTAGCAACAATAAAGCTAATATATATTACATAGGGCGTTTTCGCACTCACCTTCAAGTGGTGCGACCACCCTCCTCACGCCGGCGGATCTGCAGGGATTTCGCACCAGAAGCGCCGGCGCACCCAAAAGAGCCGGCGACTTCCGTCGTGAAACCAGCTCAAACGTTTTCCTGCTTCTTGGCGGTTTCCGTTTGAGCTGGTTTCGCGACAGAAGTCGCCGGCTCTTTTGGGTGCGCCGGCGCTTCTGGTGCGAAATCCCTGCAGATCCGCCGGCGTGAGGAGGATGGTCGCACCACTTGAAGGTGAGTGCGAAAACGCCCATAGTTAAATGTACAGGAAAAGAAGGGCCAGCATGTACTAAATTTACATTAACTACCTCAGATTCAGGTGAATCATAGAAGTGAACATACTAAGGCCCTCAGTTCTTGCTTGTACCCAGAATTATTAACTCTTGTATTTGTATGCTAATTTACTGCCATTCACAGAACTTCTGACATTCAATCTCAGCTTGAATCACCCAGTACTTATACATCTTGACTCTAAATGGATCTTCCTGACAACCACTCAA
This sequence comes from Heteronotia binoei, assembly GCF_032191835.1. Classification (NCBI taxonomy): domain Eukaryota; kingdom Metazoa; phylum Chordata; class Lepidosauria; order Squamata; family Gekkonidae; genus Heteronotia; species Heteronotia binoei. Next base: position 49,364,042 of record NC_083224.1, on the reverse strand, counting down.
CTCCCTAAAAGTAAAGGATTGAGGAATTCTGTTTCACCTGTATCTGAAGATGTGTGCATGGACATGAAAGCTTATACCATAGATAAAACTTCTTCAATCTTAAAGAAGAAAAAGACAGAAAGGAAAAGAGACCTATTTTGGCTTTTGATGGACTTACACACTTTATGAACTTTCTCACTTTCAATTTTTTTTATTAAGTTTAGGTATAAAGAGAAAGAGTAATGCAGGGATAAAGAAGCAAAAAATAAAGAGGGGAAGGACAAAATATAACAACAAAAGACAAAAAGAAGCAGCAATCTGAGGCTTGCAACCTGCAGCGACGCTGCTAAACTGCTTTAGCCTGGTTTGCCGCCCTAGGAGGATTGAGTTGGTGTTCACCCGTTTGGGCGCACAATGTTTGGGGCGGGGCCTGGCTATCTTAACAGCCAGACTTCAGCTCTTCCCTATCAGTCCTGCGGATGATCGATGCAGGGTAGGAGAGCTCTCTGAGCGTGTGGGGAGGCCTCCGTGTTCCCATCAGTGTTTTTGAAGCGTCTGTGGCTGCTGCGACGTCGGAGGGGTCCAGAGGGTTTCTGAGAGTGGTTAGAGGCTTGGCTTGGCTGCGGTGGCGGAGGTCCTTTTTTCCTTCGGCTGAGTGGTTTCCTTGGGCAGGGGGGTCTGCTGGGGGCTCTGGATTAGTGTTTTTGGTTAAGCCTGGGGTGGTCTGCCCTCTCCCTTTCTTGGTTTCTTGGGGTGGTAGGTCTGAGTCCCAGGGGGCTATAGGGTGGCTTCGGTTGCTGGGGCTGCCTTTCTTTGGTGAGAGTGGAGGGGAGTCGGCCATTTTAAGTCCCTTTCTTGTAGGAGGGGAGGCAGCCATTTTAGAGAGTGCTTGTGAGCAGCCATTTTGAGGGTACTATTGGGCCTGCGGCAATGTCAGGTGGTAAGGGGTCTCGCAGGTCCAAGGGCAAGAAGCCAGAATTTCTGATGAGGAAGGCAATGTAGCGGTGGATGCCAATATTATGTGTAGGTTGCAGGCTTTGGACCCTCGCCCCGGCTAGTGCTGCTAGGACGTGGCTAACCACCGGGACTGGGTAGGGGTTGTCTTGCAGCACCTTATTGATCGTGCACTTGTAGTCAGCGCAGATCCTAACCTCCCCGTTGGGTTTGACTGGCGTCACTATGGGGGTCTCCCATTCCGCATACGTTACAGGCTCTAGGACGCCCTGGGCTGTTAGGCGGTCCAGTTCTGCCTCTATTTTAGGCTTAAGGGCGAACGGGACGCGCCTCGCTTTAAGCCTTATGGGCCTGACCATTGGGTCTATCGGTAAGGTGATGGGAGGACCCTTGTAGCTCCCCAAGGACCCGTCGAAGACCTCGGGGAACTCCCGGCAGACCCCGTCGAAATTGCTGGCCTGCAAGTGGTCCACCCCCACCAGCTGGATTCCCAGTGGATTGAACCACGCCAACCCGAGAAGTGTGGTCAGTTGGCGCTTGACCACTAGGATGTCTAGGGGCCCCCTAAAACCCCCTCTTTCTACATGCACCCGGGCCCACCCCACGATGTGTACTGGGTTCTTCTGAAAGTCCCTCAGTACGAAGTCCGCTGGCCTCGTTTGGATGCGGCGGCGGGGACATAGTTTCTTGAGGGTTTCCTCCGAAATGATAGAGATGGAGGAACCCGAGTCTACTTCCATGATGCAGGGGGCGCCCTCGATTAGGACCGACATTTTGACCTTGTCTGGGGCCGCGAGGGGCAAGTTCAATACCTGTAGACTGGTGGATGCCGTCGTGTGTGTGTCCAGGGAGTCGTGATGCGCTGACGGTTGGCGGCGGCTGTTCTTGGCCCGGCAAGCCCGGGCGATGTGGCCTGTCTTTCCGCAGCTGCGGCAGTCCAGGTTGCGGTACGGGCAGTCCCGTCGCTCGTGGGGGTCGCCGCAGCTGGCGCACCTGGAACCGGTGGTGGCGGTGGCCCTCTCCGTCGCTCGTTGTCTCGCGGGGGCCCGTGTGTCCGTTCTCTGAGGCCGCCGGAGCTGAAACGCTTCTTCCTCTGCTCGGTCTTCCAGCTCCGTTTCTCCTTGGTGGACTGCTTCGCCGCGTGGCTGGCCGAACGCCTTGGTGGCCCTCTCGAACGCCGTCGCCTCGTTGAAGGCTTGTTGTAGCGTGAGCTCCTCCTTAGCGAAGAGCTTCTGCTGCAGTCGTTCGTCTCGGAGGCCCCAGACGAAACGGTCCCTCAGGGCTTCGTCCCTTTTGTCAAAATTGCAGTTCCCGGCGATCTGCCGAAGGGCCGCCAGGTAGACTGCCGCTGTCTCCCCCGACTTTTGGTCCCTCTTGTGGAAGAGGAATCGGCGGGCGACGATGGACGGTTGGGGCGAAAAGTGGCCCGTGAGGAGTCTCACGACTTCCCGGTAGGTCCTCTCGGTCAGCTTAGCTGGAGCGGAGAGGCCTCGTGCGATCTCGAAAGTTTCTTCTCCGCAGACGCTCAGCAGGACGTCTCTCTTCCTGTCGTCATCTTCGATCAGGTTCGCCCGCAGGTAGCACTCGACCCTTTCTGTGTAGGTCTCCCATCTCTCGGGGTGCTCCGGGTTGAATTCCGCAAGATGGCCCGTCGTTACCGTAGTGTTCGCCATGGTGGCGGCGGGCTGTGCGATCCTGCGGTCTCACGCCTTCCTCGTCTCCGGCCCGGTCAGGTTCCCCTCGGGGCGGCCGGACCTATCTAGATCCCATCCTCGTCGCCAGTGTAATGTACTGGGAGACGAGACGTGGTGAAGGCATAGGTCTTTATTGGTTGGTACATCACAAAAACTGGGAACATGCGGCCGGGTCCGCTAATATATACATGCATCCCGGAACATCCCCTTGGCTGGCCAGCCCAATCCTGGCCAGTTAAACTTCCCGCCCTTGGTCAGGATTGGCGGTTGCTTTTCCCGCGCTGCGCACGGCGACCCGAGGGTGGCTCGGGTCGCGCGGCGCTTGCGCTGAGTCCGATACACTACAGGATCCATAGATGAAAGTAACAAATGAAAAAGAAACATCCAGATTCTAAAGATCTCTCTTGCCATTTCAAAGTCACATGTCAGTTCCCTTTTATTAATTCAATGTTAACCAGATTCGCAAAAGCAACAACAAACAGTTTATAATCTCTTCTTCTTAAAAGCCTTCCAAGTTTTGATTTTCTTGATGAAATCCACCTCTTCTCCCCTTGGCACCTTCATCCGTTCTACTGAAAACAATGCCCACATGCCGTCACTTCTTCCTGTAAACACTTTAATCAGTTTTGATTTCTGCTTCTTCTTTGTAACTGCATATGTTATCTCCATTTTGATTTCTTTCAGCACATTTCCCAACGGATCTTTATCCACTTCTCCCAACGCAATACACATCACTGGGATCTCTTTACCACTCTGCTCATGTAGATTTTCAATTTTGCTGTGTTTCAAAACAAAAGTTTCCACCCACTTTTGTATCAACTCAGCTAGCTGAGCAATTTCCTGCTTTAAGGGAATATGCTAGCCATAACATCTTTTTTATCAACCGCTTCAGTTCGTAATGCCATCTTTTCCACAGTATAACTCTGTCTGATAATCAAAGTTAAAAAGTAGCTCAAAGTCCAAGTTAGTCTGTCCTTCCAAATCTCCTCCAGCCTCGTGCTTTTCTTCTACATTCCGATTATAATCATTTCAGTCCCGATCAAGCATCAAATGCATTTCTCTTAAAGGAATATACAACTTTTATTCAGACTGGTGTTATAGTAGAGAATCCATTAGTCAGTAGTATTAAAAAGTAGACTTACCATACTTGCATGGTAGAATTTCAGTGATTAAGGTAGAAGAACACTGCATTGGAAGCTTATTTAAAGAACCAAGCAGCCATCATGGCGACCGTGGTGGTGGAGCATTGGAGTAGACAAGAGAGACAGGGACCAGCTGCCGCCATTTCCCCAGCTCCTATAAAGCTCCTTGCTGATAGGAGACCCCTCCTGGGTCCCCCTTGAGGTGCCACAGCTGTGGACCCCTTCTACCGCCCAATTCAGGGGGCTGCTGGAGACGAGCTCCGCAAACCACCACGAGGTCAAGGTGCCAAAACCAGGAAATTGACTTTATGAACTTTCTAAAACTTCATAGGAACTTTCTTACATATGTGATTGTTTATGACTGATTATTGTGATTTTGGAATATATTTTGAATATTTTGTTTATTGGTATTAGTTAATTTTCATGGCTTGTTTTTTTGTATTCACCCTTTTCCATGATTGTCTCTTGGTTGCATTACTATTATAGTGTAGCACATGAGATAAGCATTTGTAGAAGCACAGAGTTGGAAGGGCCCATATAGGCCATCTAGTCCAATCCAGGGTCGTAGCCAGCAGGGGGGGCATGGGGGTGGTGTCCCCTATAGAATCTGCAACACTCCCACTCAATTTAGTGAACGGGGCACTGCCTCTGTGGCCCCCTGCTGTTTACAGCCATGGTTGAACTCCCTGCTCACTGCAGGATAAGTCTAGAGCATCCCTGACAAGTGTATGTCCAGCCACTGCTTAAATGCCAGTGCACAGGCTGCGCACAGCCTGATGACATGTGAAAGTCTGTGAAAAAAGAAAAGAAGGAGGGGGTTGGGCAAATTTCAGCCTGGGGCGCTGGAAACCTCAGCGCCAGGCCTGTTGGCATTACAGGATGAAATGTGATAATATAACATTCAAATCTAACTGAAAATGAGGAGACAATGCACTAATTATCCTAAGTTATTCAACACCTCTCTGTGTGTGTTGTGCTGTCAAATCGCTTCTGACTTATGGTGACTCTATGAATTAGTGACCTCCAAAACTTCCTATTGTTAACAGCCTTGCTTGGGTCTTGCAAACGGAGGCTTCCCTTGCTTAGTCAATCCATCTCATGCTGAATCTTCCTCTTTCCCTCTGCCTTCTATTTTTGCTAGCATTGAGGTCTTTTCCAGCGCTCTTGTCTTCTCAAAATGTGACCAAAGTACACCAGATTAGTCATTTTAGCTTTTAGAGAGACTTCAAGCTTGATTTGAACCCATATTTCAAATGAATCAATATTCTTCCTGTAAGCTTTCTTCAATGTCCAAAGTTCACAGCCATACATATTAATGGTAACATGAATTATATTGATCTTGGTTGCCAGTGACACATCTTACATATGAAGTTGCCTTATCCTGAATCAAACCCCTAGTCCATCAAGGTCAGTATCGTCTACTCAGACTGACAGTGGCTCTTCAGGGTCTCAGGCAGAGGTCTTTCATATCATCTACTGCCTGGTCCTTTTAACTTGAGATACCAGAGATTGAACCTGGGACTTTCTGCATGCCAAGCAGATGTCAGGCAGATGCTCTACCATTGAGTCACAGTGCTGCACACCAAGCCTATGCTCAGAGTGTTGGACAAGGAATGGGGAGACTCAGATGGAAATACCCACTCTGCTATGGAAGCTCCCAGGGTGACCTCTCTCCCTACACCTAACCTATTTCACAGGATTGTTTTGATAAAAGGCAAGGAAGGCTGACATTAGCTTCTTGGAGGAAGGGTGCAATAAAAATGTGGCAAAGCACCAATAGGAATAGATCATGGAAATTACATGAATGGCCAGGAGACCTGAGCAGACTGAATGTGTCTTTGGGTCAATAAGTCTCCAATAGACCATGCAACTGCTGATTTAAGAATCTTTTCTAGGTCCTTCATGGCTGCCCTTAACCAATCTCAATCTCCTAATTTCTTGGTTGCAGTCTCCCTTTTGGTTGATGATGGAGTCAAGGAAAAGAAAATCATTAAGAATTTCAATTTCTTCATAAACAACCTTAAAGTTGTGTAATGCCGCAGTAGTCTTTACTTTTGTTTTGTGATGCTGTTTTAATCTTCAGCAGTAGTCATTTCAAGTCTTCCCTATTTTGTGCCAATAATGTGATGTTATCTGTATATCTCAACTTGTTTACGTTCCTTCCAGCAGTTTTCACTTCACCTTCATCTAAATCTAATCCAGCTTTCCTTATGATGTGTTCTGCATAAAGACTGAACAGACGGGGATAAAGTACATCCCTGTCTGACACCTTTGCAAGTTGGAAACCATTCTGTTTCTTCCTGTTCTGTCCTAACAAAAACCTCTTATTCTGGGTAATCAACACCATTAACAAACAAAAAATTCAAATCTTATGGGGTGGGGCTACATACCAGTACACAAAAATGACTGTATATGCAGGAACAACTCATTTCTGCCTTAGAAAGTGTGCTGTAATCCATGGAAGCTTATGCTAGAACAGTTTCAGGAGGATAGTCATATTGGTCTGCAATAGAAGAACTAGATTCAAGTCCGGTTGCATCTTAGAGACCAACAAGATTTTCAGAGTATAATATTGATAGTATCTTATGAAGGGAGCTTTGACTCTCAAAAGCTTATACCTCACAAATTTTGTTCATTTCCAAGGTGTTATTGGACTCATCTAGCTATGCTAGAACACAATTTTGTTAATGGTGCCATAAAACTGCACTTTGTGTGTGGTATCAGTTCATTTCAGCACTCCTGATCTCAATGGGATCAAAAACTGATTGTATTTCCCCCATCTCTCAGAAGTCTAAAGCTTGGCTTAGGTTTTTGTCTAGTTTTTCTTTCACACCAAACTCAGAAACATTTCAGTGAAGCATCTGGCTTTTGATAAGCCCATGGAGCAAAATTCACACCATTCAGAAACAGGTGCTTTACAGAACAAAGCCCAACAGTACTCTGCTTCACACATGTTCTGTTTACATTCTCTTCTGGGAGAAGCACCTGATACTCCAGCTCTCCTGTGACAACCCACAAACAAAAACTCAAATGAGCATCTCTCTTACCCTAATATACACAGACACACCACACAAATATAGCATTGTGCAACAGAAGGCAAGGAGGCTTGTGATCTAATTCAGCTGCAATTTATGACACTTGTTTTATAACTGACTATTAATTATATGTTTTTTTTCCAATGCAACAATCACAGCTAATGGCAACAGAGATTATGAACACATGGAAGAGTGCACACACTGCTACAAAGAGAGAAGCTGTAACAATGGGGGAAAAAATCCTCCATTGTTTTTTCCTTCTCCTTAGCTTTTGAACTGTTTACAGTAAATATGCTTCAAAGCAAATTTTATCAGAGTTTTAGGTTAAAACATAAATTGACCCCACCAGCCAGGTAAGTGGACCTGGCAACCCTAATTGCCACTGTGGTCAAATGGACATATTGAAGGTTTCATTACAGCATAAAAATGTATTTCATGATGTTATCATATTATATAATGCTCCCCCCTCCCTGTGCCTCACCTCCAGAAGTTCTCAGGATTGCCACGTGCTGGCCGGGCCACTCTATCTATTACTCATGCTATTAAAGACTTGGAGGAGTCTATCAACCCTAGAGTTACCAAACTCAAGGTAGGGTCTAGAGTTCTCCAAGAATTGTGACTTTGATCAGTTTTTCTGGAGTAAATCACATTTTCAGAGCTAGACCTTAATGGTATCAAATCCCTGCTGACCTCCCTCCCCGCACTTACCCACCTAGGCATTATCTCAAATCTTCAGGAATTTCCCAAATTGGAGTTGACAGCCCTAATAGACCCATGCAACAATTATTCTTGGCCCAGTGACATTTGCCATTGTCAGTCATGAAGCCTGGTCCCCAAGATTTTCCTATGTCTAATTATCTTTGAAGATCAGAAAAGGCCTTCATGCTTTAACAAGAGCAGGAACAGGACAACAAATCACAGTGCCTCCATAAAGAATTACCTGATTGACTTAGAACCAGCCAGAACATGAAAAGAGAGGTCCAATTCTATGAGCCCCCCAAAAGAGGCCCCCATCCTCAATTATTTCCAATAAAATGAAAGCATTTAAAAGGAGCACAGCCCCTTTAAATGTGATGGCCAGAACTCCCTTCAGAGTTCAATCATGCTTGTCACAACCTTGGTCCTGGCTCCACCCCCAAAGTCATCAGATACTTCCTGAGCCAGACCTGGCAACCCCCAATTGCTGCCACTGCTTAGTAGGCTGACAGGGGAAAATGAAGGAAAAAATCTGTCATTGTAACAGCAGCATTATGTCATTTCTGGGCTGAACCAGAAATGATATCATAGAATTGGAAGGGACCTCCAGGGTCATCTAGTCCAACCCCCTGCACAATGCCCCCCTGCACAAATATCTCCCCCTAAATTCACAGGATCTTCATTGCTGTCAGATGGCCATCCAGCCTCTGTTTAAAAACCTCCAAGGAAGGAAAGCCCACCACCTCCCGAAGAAGCCTGTTCCACTGAGGAATCGCTCTAATGGTCAGGAAGTTCTTCCTAATGTTGAGCCAGAAACTCTTCTGATTTAATTTAAACCCACTGGTTCTGGTCCTACGTTCTGGGGCCACAGAAAACAATTCCACTCCATCCTCTAGATGACAGCCCTTCAAGTACTTGAAGATGGTGATCATATCACCTCTCAGTCGCCTCCTCTCCAGGCTAAACATCCTCAGCTCCTTCAACCTTTCCTCATAGGACTTGGTCTCCAGACCCCTCACCATCTTTGTCACCCTCCTCTGGACTCATTCTAGCTGGTCTATATCCTTCTTAAAATGTGGTGCCTAAAACTTAACACAATATTCCAGATGAGGTCTTACCAGTGCAGAGTAAAGCAATACCATCACATCACGTGATCTGGACTATACTTCTGTTGTTACAGCCCAAAATTGAATTTGCCTTTTTAGCCACCGGATCACACTGTTAACTCATGTTCAGCGTATGATCCACTAAGATCCCTAGATACTTTTCACACATACTACTGCTAAGACAAGTCCCCCCCCCCCATCCTATAACTATGCATTGGATTTTTTTCTACCTAAATGCAGAACTTTACATTTATCTCTGTTAATATTCATTTTATTGGTTTTAGCCCAGTTTTCCAGCCTGTCAAGGTCATCCTGTATCTTGTTTCTGTCTTCTTCTGTGTTTGCAACCCCTCCCGATTTAGTATCATTGGCAAATTTAATAAGCATTCCCTCTATTCCTTCATCCAAATCATTGATAAAGATGTTGAACAAAACAGGTCCCAGGACAGATACTTAAGGCACTCCACTTGTCACTCCTCTCCAAGAGGATGACGAACCATTCACAAGCACTCTTTGGGTGTGATCTGTCAACCAGTTACAGATCCACCTAATAGTAACAGGATCCAAACAACATTTTACCAACTTGTCAACGAGGATAGTATGTGGAACCTTATCAAAAGCCTTACTGAAATCAAGATAAACAATGTCTACAGCATTCCCCTTATCCAGCATTCCCCTTATCCAGCAAGGTAGTCTCAAAAAAAGAGATCAGGTTAGTCTGACATGACTTGTTCTTGAGAAACCCATGATGGCTCTTAGTAATCACATCCATTCTTTCTAAATGTTCCAGGACCGACTGTTTGATGATTTGTTCTAAAACTTTTCCAGGTATAAATGTCAAGTTGACAGGTCGGTAGTTACCTGGATAATCTTTTTTCCCCCTTCTTGAAGATGGGGACAACATTTGCCCGCCTCCAATCTTCCGGCACCTCTCCAGTCATGATGCTCCAGGATTCAGTGGAAACGCTATGGTAAAACCGCTGAATCCTAGAATAGCATGATGTCACTTCTGGGTTTGACATGGAAATGTCATAATGACATGATAGCAGTGGCGCCCCCATGTTGCTGGCTGGCTTGTAGAATAGATCCCTGTCAGGTTGACATGGTGAAGATCTGCAAAAAACTACAAGTCATTAAGCTAAGGAACCAGTTTAGTCAGATTGTTTTAGCTTTCTGTAATGTTTTAGTTCTATTTAGTTCTCCTGTCTGTCTTAAATTTTTTCCTGATTTCTTTCCATTCCTCCCCTGAAAATAATTGCATACACCTTCCCTTATTACTCTGTCTTCTCTAAATAAAGTTAAAAGTCATTGTGTTAAGAGAGTCTATGTTGACCCCAGATTGCTCAATTTCAAAAGTTCATAAGGCAGTGTATTTGACTAGATGAGGTGTGTGCATGCATGCATTAGAGAAAGAGAGAGAGGCAGAAGTGAGCCTGTCAGACTCTGCCTCAGATCTCAAAGTGACAGGTGATGGCACCTACCTAGTAAGAGTGTGTTGGCTGAATGTTTTAGGAGCAAGCAATGGCCAGATGGCTCCAGGGAGACCAGTGAAGCAGGGTCATCCATCTTCAGTTTCCCCCTGCTCTTCTTGGGCAAGGCCACAAGAAATTTAGGAGGAGGGAATGTTAAACAGTAAGGATATGTCCAGGGGTTGTTTAGTAGAAAAACAGGTGGTGGAGCTCATCCAGAAATTGTTATTCAGCTGCATCTACTATTCAATGGACAAGGAGGTGGAACTCTAAGAAAGGTTCAGGAGCTGTGCTCCTGTGAGCTCCCACTGAATCTGAGGCCTGGATATGTCCAATAGAAACTGCTCATGCTCTCTGTAAGGACACACAAGTAATAGTCTAAAATTATGGCCCTAGAGAGATAAAGACTACAACAAAGTGTTCTGGCTAGTTTGCTCTAATATCAACTTTAGGTCACTTGTTTCTCTCCCTACATTTCCAGAAGTTTCTTTATCTGCTATTTCTACTTGTTCTTTAATATAGCCCAGAAGAATTATGCTTTGATCTTACACTGAACAATAACTAGTTCTATTTTCAATGCACATTGCATGTTTCACTTCCAGAGGGACCAGTGGTTCTTGCAATCACAACACCCTCTAAATTGTAACATCAAATCAGTTCTCAAGTCATCTTCTATTTAATCCAATTTATCTAGATCAATGCCAGGAGCCTGACACATCCCTAATACCTCTAACAATGAATTCATATTGAAGAAGAATACAAACTTACATTCAGATCAAATTACAGTGTGGCTGAAAAGAGTGGGAAGCAACTAAAGTACACCTCCACAAAGATAAATCAATACTTTTTAATGACATACTCCACTGACTCAACCAAACAAGAACCAAAGGCAAGAGAAATTTTCACTAAATCATCATGTTGCAAGCAAAAGCCTTGCTCATCATACAATATCTCATCAGATATACAGGCAATCCAGAGAGACATTTCACTCACATATTTTAAGTCCGTGCAACTATACAGTTTTCATGAACCTCTCACCCAAAAGTGACTGGTATATTGTCCTTATCCCTAAAGCTACATTAACATGGTTTACCCTTTAAAATGGAGAAGCATTGATACATGATAGGCTTCCCAATCCCCCTGGTTTTCCAGGCTCCACCCTGCCCCCAGTTAGCTGGCCATCAGGGAAGCTCCGCCCCCACAGCCACCATGTGCCTTTAGATCTCTGTAGGTTTAGAAGTATGCAAACACCCTGTGTTTTAAAATGCATGCGTGAGCTTTTAAATTTGAGCAGGAAGTGAAAACTGCATTGGGAGGGGCCACCAGCAGAGCCACATGTGTGTGTGAGAGAGTGAGAGTGCAATCCCTCTGCTTGCTTTGCTTTAGTTTCAGACATCTTTGTATAGGAAGCAGAGCCAGTAAGTGTGTGTGTGTGTGTGCAAGAGAGAGAGAGAATGCTTGTTTTAGATTTGTTTCAGACATCTTTGTATAGTAACCTGTTTATGAGATGGAGGAAAAATTCCACCTATCTATTTTCATTTGCCTGTGTTAGTCTGAAGAATTTGGTTGGAAATACAGCAGCTCTTACAAAAGTGTGTACTTGTAAACTCTGTTTATTTTGGCCATTTTGTGAGTTTGTGTTCACTTTCATTTACTGGAACTGCAGCTGTTGAGGGACAAGGAAATGAAGACTATTCAGGGGAAGTGCACTGCTTTATTTTTATTTAGTATAGGGAATGGGAAAGTCTCCTGGCTCTGCCCCCAAAGTCTCCTAGTATTTTCTGAGTTAAATTTGGCAACCCTAATACATTATGATACGTCATCTCAAGATGATGGAAAGAATGATAGCTTTCTCAAGACAGCCTGGGGATCATAACTTAAAAAGTGGCTAACCCAAAAAGCAAGTCTTTGTTCTTAGCACTTACCCCATTTGCTTTACTGAGAGCCTGAAAGTAAATGCTATAACTTTTCAGTGGTGAAAGTGGAGCATTCCAATAGCCATTGTAGGTTTTGTTGTCTCCTACTGTGAAAGGCTGGGTGACGGGCAAGTTGACTGGCTTCAGCTCAGCCGCAAAGTAATGGGGGGAATCAAGGCTTGATGCATTTTTGTAGCTCACTGGAACAGAGAAGCATTCAATGATATCTGCAGCTCTTCGTGACTTTTGTGGCCTCTCTTCTTTCACAACAAGCTGATAAACACTGAAATAGAAAACAAGCTTTCAGTGGGATGAGGATGAACTGAGCATGCAAAGAGAAAAGCATACGTTGTATCAAAAGAACTTTGGTTTCCCACATAATTCCCAGGAGGCAGTGATCATGTGAGAGAATTTATCCCCTATCGGAGTGGTTGGGATGAATTTATAGTTTAGTAGTGAGTGTGGGCATCATGTGTTACAATTTAAAAATGTTGATTTATTTCAATGACATTGGGGGCAAATTACATCTCCCCACAATACTCTGGAAGAATGTGCATACATATACTCCTATAAAGTCACAGTCATTCATAAGATATCACTTATACTTTGATGAATAAGAAACCAGTAAGAAAAAAAATAACGTTGTTTTTGATGTCTGTTATCTTAATTATTATTTTTAATTAATTAGTGGCAATGCACAGATGCTGGGAGGAAAGTTAGTGCTCTTCTGCACAGGTGAAGACATAGCAATTAGCTCTGAGACAGATTACATTTGTTCATGTGTGAGACCATCTGCCTGGCAAAAATTTAAGGATCATGACATAAGCCAAACTGGTCAGTGCTCAAACTTATCTCACTGTTAATAGCTTCTCAGAAATAATTCAAACAACATTTCATGAACAATAAAGAACCTTTGCAGTTTACATTAGCAATGGATTGAATAATCAACACAATAATAACAATAACAATGTCCATCTTCATTTAATGGGTTAATACAGGGGTGTCAAAGTCATGTGTTATGAGGGCCAGATCTGACAAATGAAACCTTGTTGGGCTGGGCCATGTGTATCATGAACTGTAATTCCAGGTAGCAGAGTGACAAACTTTAAAGGGCTTATATAAACACAACTAAATATTTTTTACTTAAAATCAATCATGCTTATAACATTGGGACATTTGCAATATTTTGTTTAACAGTCTCTGATAACTAACACCTCTTGCTCTGAATTATTCCATCAAAATCTGGAGACAATGTCTGTGCTGTAGCATTCTTGAGTATGCTGTTCAAGTGTGTATCTGTAAGTTGCAAACCTATTTTGATTTATTTACATTCATTACAGAAATCCTATGGTCAATGCTCTGTTCCCTATGACCCAGGAGGAAACATGAAATGGTTGGGCAATGTGAGTTTTTGTATCTAAACTGTTTTGTGTTCTAGTCAAGAACATGTGAAGGCACCATAGCACAGACCGATGGCTTTGTGTTTGTCTACAAAACAACAGTCTTCCCAGAAAAATAACTGCAATTCATATGAGGCAATGCAAGAATAGAAAGACAACAATGCATAGTGGGGTCAGTAACAGCTACTATCTGGGAAGGCTAGGTTCAGAATCCCCGGTCTACAAATGTGCTGATCACACACTTTCAGCCTAAACCTTGTTGTTATTCCTCATCTAAATAGTTTGCTGTTACTCCTCATTTAAATCATTCACATGGTTTTCCTACTGAGAAAGACTGGATCATGAGGGCATGAATACATTGAAAAGTGGGAAGGAACCCAAAGGACCCCTGGCAAAATGAACTTAATAAAACAAACACACACAGTTTAACAAGGCAAGGAGCTCTTACCTTGAATAAAATCTATTTTGATCTTAAAGGTGTTTGTTTTGCATTTTCCCCCTGCCATTGAGGCAGCCAAACAAAGCAGCCTCTCCTCACTTTTTTCTTTTCCCCCCTCCCTCTCTCCCAAGAGAAGAGGAGGAGGGAGGAGGAGCCACAGGCAATGCAGGAGATCGGCTGTGTAGCTCTGCTGTGTGATTGGAAGAGCTTGGCACAGATAGAGCTTTAATTGAGAGAGGTTTAGCTGTGCTGGGCTCTCTCAATTGCCCAGTAGAGTTACAGACCCTAGCTCCTCCATTGGCTGAGGCTCCTTCTCCCTTGGAGAAAAGGGAGTGGGGAAGAGGGAAAGAGGCAGAGGCTGCTTTGCTAGCTGCATCATACAGGAGAAATACAAAAATGGTGACCAAAGAAAGAAGAGAGGAGGAAGGAAGCAGACAATGGCCACTTGCGTGCGGGCCTGATAAATGCCCTGTGGGGGCCGGATCAGGTCTATCAGCTGCACATTTGGGATAATATGTCTTGAAAACCTACTTTCCATACTAAGGGTGAACTGGATGAAACTGCCCTTCTCTGTACTCAGAGGCAAATTTATTGGTCAACAAATCTTTCAGTAATACATACATTAAAACAAAACATAAGGATTTTACATGTTTCCATTAGAACAATTCCTATAGGAATTTTAACTACTTCATGTGAAAAACATCTCAGCTAATTTTTATGTATAGTTGACACGTGCTGTAACCTTCTTTCTGTTAAAGAGTTTGGAAAGCTTTAAAACTTGCACACATTTACTGAGAAATGTAGGTTCGCAGTCCTATTAGTACTAGAAACATGTAGTTTAAATATGATGCCACCCTCATCTTCTGATTAAGAGTTAGTAAGTAAAAGGATAGTTTCAGGTGGGTAGCTCTGTTGGCCTACAGTAGAAGAGCAAGGCTCATGTCCAGAAGCACCTTAGAAACCAATAAATTACCGTATATAATCTTTCAAGAATATATGCTTTTGAGAGTCAAAACTCCTTCCATCATATAGAAAAAGGATTATGTTTATCCATGGGAAAAATCAGTTTAAAACATTCAGATGTAGGGTTGCCAGCTCCTCCCCCCAGTCTGGTTGGGGTTTTCTCTGCTTCTTCAGGCCCCTCCCCTCCTACAAATGCCCCCAAAATGTGGCACAATAATATCACCCAGAAGTGACCTCATCACACCATCAATGTCACATGGTGATGTTCTAGTTTTTGGGCAAAACTCTATGGTAAATTTAGGCTCAAACCAGAGTTTTACCCAAAAACTGGAGTGTCACCACACACCATTGGCAGCATGATGTCACTTCCAGGTATGTCATCATACTATGAGTGCTTTGTGCACACAGCAAAGAACTCCCGGATAGGACCTTCAAGCTCCATGCCTCCAGTAGAACAATAGGACATAGTAACTGTATTCAGATGCTCAAATAAAAATTCTGACAAAGACAGCCAATACCAGCTTTGCTGGAGTATGCATCCTTAATTTTGATAGTTCTAGACCTCCTTTTTGTCCATATCAAATCTCTTTGAGGTTTTCATCTCAGTGATATCAAGCACCAAATGCTGGCTCTCCTTGTAGCTCTTTATTTTAACGGAAATGTGTGTAACTTTCAGATACAAGGTATTTTGTTCTTGCTGTCATCTAAAGCTTCCAACTTTGGCACTGCAACAGCAAACACAAACATACTTGTGTCTTAACAGTAGTCATCCATTTGACAAAGAGAACGGTATCATGGCAAGCCACATCACTTCACATCCGATTATTCATATATGCTGCCCTCACCTGTCTATATGAGGCTGGTTTTTTGTCTCGTTAGACAGGAGAGATCGATGGAAGGCTGGGGAGCAGCTGGCAAGTTATCATTCTAGCAGCTTTCAGAGACTCGTTGTGGCAGAAAGATGGACCTAAAAGCATTCCTAGCAATGTCTCATCAACATTACATTGCAGGAAACAATGGAATGGCAGCTAAAGGAAGAGAGAGTTTCAAGCATCTAACCCACACACTAAGATTAATCACTGTCAGTTTTTATGAGTGTATGACATATTCTTTTCTAAAGGAAAAAACAGTTGCATCTCAGCAAAAAACCCCAAATGGGACAAGTGTTTGTTTTTAAAGTGACAAACATAATGCAGAAAAGGGAAATTTGTGTAGAGCAGTGTACATCCTATATTGCAGGTCATTCCAACCCCTGTGCAGACATTCTATGCCTTTGTATGTTTTTTTTTTTTTGGGGGGGGGGGGTGTCATTCCTTGCTGACTCTAGCTTCACTGTATATTCACAGCAACATCTACCCAGATATATGCTGTCTACCACATGCATTCAAAGTATACTTTTATTGAGATGTAGAATCACAGGGTGGATCTGACCCCTATTGTATCACCCCAGTGAACAATTTCAAGCCTACCTCTAGCCTAAGGAGATTTTCTCTTACTTATATGGTTCTTCTTTCAATACAAATACCACTTAAATTGGAGGAAGGATCCTTTAACTGGAGGAAGGCTCTTTGGAAGAAGGTTGGATTAACACATCTGCTGGACAGCTGTGACCTTAGATGCATAACATTAACAGTAGGGATGGGTACAAACCCACTGATGAATCATGAATTTTGGCCAGTTCATGGTTTGCAAAGCAATGTTTGCAAACTGAAAAACCACCACAAACTTCCATGAATTTTTATACAGTTCATGGTGGTTCGTAAGTAGCAGAAAGCATGGGTTTAAAACCCTTCTTCACAAAAACAAAACAAAAACAGCTGAGCATCTCTTTCTGTTCTTCATGAAAATAGCTCAGCTCTTTGGTTTAGATCCCTGGGAGCCATTTAAACCTCTGCTTTCTGCTCCATGCAGCTTCTTTCGGGAAATAAAAGCAGGGGTTTAAATTTTATGTGGCTTATGAACTGATACAAACTGGTTTGGTTCCCAAACCAGCATATCAGTTCATGGTTCATTTTGTGGTTCAGCCACAATCCATGAACTGAACCAAAACATGTGGTTCATGTCCATCCCTAGTTAACAGCATCACAGTAGTCCATCTAGTCTAGCATCCTGTCTCATGCAATGGCTAAATAGGTACCCTGGAGGCCCAACAACAGAATACAGAAGACGAGGCCTTCCCCTGATGTTGCCTCTGAGCACTGATATTAAGAGGTTTATTACCACCACTTGTGGAAGTTCCCTATGACTAGTAGTTGCTGATAGACCTATCCTTCATTAATCTATCAAATCCCCTTTTAAAGGTGTCCATGCACGATCCTGGCGGAAGCTGGGTTCAGGTAGCTGGCTCAAGGTTGACTCAGCCTTCCATTCTTGTGAGGTTGGTAAAATGAGTACCAAGTTTGCTGGGGGAGAAGTGTAGATGACATTGTAAGTATGAAATATCTCGGGGCGCAGGCAGGAGAGAGTCTAAAGCTGGTCCAAAGTCAAAGTTCAAGGAATTGGTCAGGAGCCGAGTCACCACAGCAAAATCACAAACCAGAAGGAGAAGTCAGTGTCCAAAGCCAAAGGGTCAGGGTGCCAAGGCATTCAGAATGGTCAGGAACTGGAATCAGGAAGGAGTGTGAATGTAAACCATGTAAGGAAATGCCCCTAATTTCCAGAACATTGTAGTCACCTGTCTGGTTGCCAGATGACTTGTTGCTTCCACAAGGTTGCCAAGTCCCAGGCGTGAGTTATATGGGCACATCAATCAGCCTACTTCCTGGGTGACCGTAGTTCCTCTAGTAATCAGGGCTAAGAGATCTGAAGCATTGGTGTGCAGCGCATCTGTGTCTTTCAAAGACGCGTGCGCATTCTTGAGATGGGAGGGGGAGAGTTTGGAGGAGACTGATTGTCAACAGCTGGTGTGGGTGCCTGGAATGTAGAGAGTGAAATTGATGGCCCAGCTGTTGGTTCTTCCTGGTCTGTTAACCCTTCCAGATCCCCCTCTTCAGGGCTCATTACAAAGTGTAGAAGGCAACGGTAAACTACCTCATACAAAGTCTGCCGGGAAAACGTCTTGATGCAGTGTCACACCCCAGAGTCGGAAATGACTAGTGCTTGAACAGGGGACTACTACCTTTACCTTTTATAATGCTGGTTGCAATCATTCCATCCTCTAGCTGCAAATTCCACATTTTAAGCACTTGTCCATCCTGGATCTACTGCCCATCAACTTCATTGGATGCCACTGAGATTTAGTATTTTGGGAGAGAGAGGGGGAATAAACCTCTTTCCACTCTTTCTGCCTTGCATATAATTTTATAAACCTGTCAATCCCTTTCCTAATAATCCTCAAAACAGAGTTTGTCTTCTTCATTGCTGTAGTACATTAGGTCGACTGCTTCACTGAGCTATCCACTAAGACCCTAACGACTCTTTCCCTCACGCTCTCAGAAAATTCAGGCTGAAGATGGGCACAGTGAACTGGAATGATCTCCAACATTTTATGAGTTTATGTCACAGAGAGAGAGAAACAAACAAAGGGTTGGCCAAAAGATAGTCATATGTATGAGAGACTTGTAATTATTTTTGAATAGATTTTGTTAAGATAAAAAGTAGCAAGAATTATTAACATTTTTATATATAGAACAAAGCAGTAGACAAGTGCACCTTTAAGACCAACAAAGTTTTATTCAGAATGTAAGCTTTCGTATGCTCTTAAGCAGACTTCATCAGACAAATGGGAATGGAAGCAGCAATTCTTAATATAAGTGGGCAGTGTGGAATCATAGGAATATTTTTAGCAGATTAAAAGAATCACAAATAGGGATGTGTTTGTTGGCGTAGGACAAAACAGGACTGAAAAAACACTAGATGATAGAAAGCAGACTAATGAATAAGGTTAGAATGAAAGCAGAGATTCTCTAATAGTATTTACTGGTATACTATACCCAGAACAAACCTACAGTGTTACTGAGGTGTACTTCTGGAGTTAAATTATCTGGTATACTAAAGCTAAGTAGATGTTTAGGGTTTCTTAAGTGCTGCACATCTATATCTGAATCAGTCCTGACCAGAGTAATCCAGGATACAACAAGCAGGCAGGTTTTATTATCACACAGTTACCTAGGAGTCAATTAAAAATGCTTCAAAGAAGAACTC
Source organism: Heteronotia binoei (assembly GCF_032191835.1). Classification (NCBI taxonomy): domain Eukaryota; kingdom Metazoa; phylum Chordata; class Lepidosauria; order Squamata; family Gekkonidae; genus Heteronotia; species Heteronotia binoei. The sequence continues at coordinate 49,345,106 of NC_083224.1, read as the reverse complement.
TTTGGCTGGGTCCAGATTGCTATTTTAAACTGGCATAGGGACGGGACACAGGTGGACCAAAAAAGCACAACCAAATGTGCACATCTGCCCCCGTCCCACTCTCACACTTGTTGCCAGTTGTCCAAGTCCTACCACAAAAGCTATCACTTCTGAAGTGGTAGCAAATCAGCAGAGCAGCTTCCAAGTCACCTCCAAGGTGCCTTCCAGCTGTCTGGTCAGCTGGGAAGCAGCAGAAGCATGGTGTTTGGAACACTTTGGTGCTGTGGACACTCCTCTATGGCATGCGTGGCTCGCCCCTGTCCCAGCAGCGGGCCACACACTGTCTGGCCTTCCCAGGGCATTTCTTTTTGTGCGGGCCCACTTCTGGGACAGCACAATGCCGCTCCAGACTGCCGGTCTGGACCCAGCCTTAATGATGTGCATATCTTCAACAGGGTTAAACAGACATATTAATGCAGAAAACAATAATTCCAATTAAATATTTTTCCTACATTTCTGTATTTCTTGGATTTCTTCTCTTGATAATCCTTCAAATGTGACATTTTATGTTGACTCTGAAATTTAAGCAGCCTGCAGGCCTAGCTGTATGAAACGAAAGTACTTTTCAAACCAAGCTCTGTAGAAACTCTTAAGTCTTCAGAAGATGGCTTAGACTTATATGATATAATGGTACAATTAGCCATGAAGCATTCTTTAAAAAATAATAAAGGAGGAATTAAATGATAAAGTCCCTAAAAACACATCAAACAAAACAAACTTAAAAGACAAAATGTCTCACAGAACATTGCTTAGAAACTATTTTTAAAACTTAAAAGTTTCCCAGTTGTCCTTCCCTGCACACACAACTCCCTTTCCTGTCCACCAGACTCTTTTGCTACTCTTCTGTAATCCAAGTACTCTGAATCCTCTCAATAGAATAATATTTTTTATCAAGAATTAAACAAGAAGCTTTCAAGCTAAAGGTGGTTGTTATATAGAGCTTCCACATTTCGTAACCTGGATTATATTTTTTTAAAAATCTAGATAAAATGCTACAACAGTTTTGCTGAGATGCTCAGTAATGCCTTCCCGATCCTTATTTCCAAGACAGTAGCAGATTATTCAGAGTAATTGAATTCACACCATTTTCACTCTGTTATCTTTAATCAGTTTGCAAGGGGACTGTAATCAATGTCTGCACAGGATTTACCCCTTTCTGAAAAAGAACCCCCCAAATATAATTCAATTTAAAAAGTATAACAGTGGAGTCTAATGGTAGATGAAAACTAGGATCAGATATGATTACTAAATAAAAGCATAATGCATAATAAAAACTTATGCATTCCTTATGCTAAAAATATGTAGGACAATAAATCTCAGTTTGATTTGCCTCTTAGAATACAATCTGAACTCCCACTTTTAACTATGGGGACTCTCATCATAGTGACAGTTTACATAAAATCTTCGCAAGTTTGTGACTAAGGAGTCACCAATAAGATGATATTGTAACAGATAAAATATAAAACAATGGCACTTTCACTCTGCATTGATGTGAGTTTTTAAACATAAGAACATAAGAGAAGCCATGTTGGATCAGGCCAACGGCCCATCCAGTCCAACACTCTGTGTCACACAGTGGCAAAAAAAATTATATATACACACACACTGTGGCTAATAGCCACTGATGGACCTCTGCTCCATATTTTTATCTAAACCCCTCTTGAAGGTAGCTATACTTGTGGCCGCCACCACCTCCTGTGGCAGTGAATTCCACATGTTAATCACCCTTTGGGTGAAGAAGTACTTCCTTTTATCCGTTTTAACCTGTCTGCTCAGCAATTTCATCGAATGCCCATGAGTTCTTGTATTGTGAGAAAGGGAGAAAAGTACTTCTTTCTCTACTTTCTCCATTATCTTGTAAACCTCTATCATGTCACCCCTCAGTCGACGTTTCTCCAAGCTAAAGAGTCCCAAGCGTTTCAACTTTTCTTCATAGGGAAAGTGCTCCAGCCCTGTAATCATTCTAGTTGCCCTTTTCTGGACTTTCTCCAATGCTATAATATCCTTTTTGAGGTGCGGCGACCAGAACTGCACACAGTACTCCAAATGAGACCGCACCATCGATTTATACAGGGGCATTATGATTCTGGCTGATTTGTTTTCAATTCCCTTCCTAATAATTCCCAGCATGGCGTTGGCCTTTTTTACTGCAAACGCACACTGTCTTGACATTTTCAGTGAGTTATCTACCACGACCCCAAGATCTCTCTCTCGGTCAGTCTCTGCCAGTTCACACCCCATCAACTTGTATTTGTAGCTGGGATTCTTGGCCCCAATGTGCATTACTTTGCACTTGGCCACATTGAACCGCATCTGCCACGTTGACGCCCACTCACCCAGCCTCAACAGATCCCTTTGGAGTGCCTCACAATCCTCTCTGGTGGTTCTCACCACCCTGAACAATTTAGTGTCATCCGCAAATTTGGCCACTTAACTGCTCACTCCCAACTCTAAACTTGCCAGGTTTCGATGCTGACTCCAAGTAAAATAATCAAGATGTAGCAGAAGTAAGTAAGTAAGTAAGTAAAATTTTATTTATATCCCGCCCTCCCCCGCCAAGCAGGCTCAGGGCGGCTAACAACACACCTCTGGCTCTTGCAATAAACACCTAGCCCCAAATAAAAAGAATTATCCACTCCATTAAAAGGTGTGTACATGACCACTGATTCTAAATATGAACACAGGTTACTCTCGGACCCAGAACTAGAGGTGAACCAAAATTAACAAACTATTTTTTATACTTAAAGTCTTTAGTTTAAACTTTAAAAGTTCAGTTTAAACTTTTAGAAACTGGACAAAGATAAGCATACTATCACCTGACTTTCAAGTCTAATTTCCTGATTTCTTTTTCCCCACTATTTTAACTGGGATGAAAACAAAGAGGAAGAAAAATGCTATTTGTTTAATATTTACATTCATCCCGTTTATAATCCTGCATTATGCTGAAATGTAAACTGTAGAGCTAAACTGTACTCTAAACTTAGAGATATGCACCTAAAAAATTGTAATTGTGAATTGTAATTTCAGAAAGGGTAGGATTATTTCTTTCATTAAATGTCAGGGCTTTTCTTTCATATCAGAAAGTCATGTCAGAGAAAGTTTTTGGGTTTACTAATGTCACACCAGATGTTTGTCCATTGTTTCCTATGGGGAAAAATGGTGTGAAATTGGTGTTTTTTCTGAAGGTTTTTTTAAAAACCAAATGGCACTAATGTTTCAGTATACCCCCTCTACTCAAGTTTTTAATGAATTAGACATAGTGGTATAATTTTGTGGCCCCTTAACACTGATATACACAGCCACACTTTCCCCCCATTGTTTCTATGGAGGGAAATGTTGGATTTCCAAGAGCAGGGTTTTTTTTAACCTAAATGGCACCCCCTCCCTCAAAATACCACAAATGAGAAAAAATTAAAATAAGAACACAAATGTTCCCCTTGATAACTACTCTTCCTCTCAGGAAAACAAAAACCCTAGCTAATTAAAACAAATCAAACCAGTCAGTATTGCAAATGAGGGTCCAGCATAGGAACTGTGTTCCCTCTAAGCCAGGGGTGTCAAACATGTGGCCTGGAGGTCGAATCAGGCCCCCAGAGGGCTCCTATCAGGCCCCCGAGCAACTGGCTCTTGTCTGCTTCTTTCTCCCTCTCAGCTTGCTTTGCAAGGCTTGCTCAATCGCACGGGAGCTACAGAGCAAAATATCAATTTTCTCCATTGGTTGAGGCTTCTTTCCCTCCTGGTCCCCTGGGGAGGGAGGGAAAGAGCCAGAGCTTCCTTGCCCCAGTTCCCTGAATTACACAGGATAAATACAAAAAAGCACCTTTAAGTAATCCAAGTCTATGCCCCAACCACTGATGCAGAAGAGGCTGAAGTGGACCAGTTCTATGAAGATCTACAACACCTTCTAGAATTAACACCAAAAAAAGATGTCCTCCTCATCATAGGGGACTGGAATGCCAAAGTAGGAAGTCAAAAGGTAACCAGAACAACTGACAAGTTTGGCCTTGGAGAACAAAATGAAGCCGGGCAAAGTCTAATAGAGTTTTGCGAAGAGAACAAGTTGGTCATAGTGAACATCCTCTTCCAACAACCTAAAACACGTAGACATCACCTGATGGGCAACACAGAAATCAGATTGATTATATACTCTGCAGTCAAAGATGGAGAAGTTCCTTACAGTCAGCAAAAACAAGACCTAGAGCTGACTGCGGCTCAGATCATGAGCTACTCATTGCAAAATTCAGGCTTAAACTGAAGAAAACTGGGGAAGCCATTAGGCCATTCAGGTTTGTCCTTGATCACATCCCTTATGAATATACAGTGGAGATGAAGAATAGGTTTAAGGAACTAGAGTTGATAGACAGAGTGCCTGAAGAACTATGGATGGAGGTTCATGACATTGTACAGAAGGCAGCAATCAGCACCATCCCAAAGAAAAAGAAATGCAAGAAAGCAAAGTGGCTGTCTGATGAGGCTTTACAAATAGCTAAGGGAAGAAGGAAAGCAAAAGACAAAGGTGAAAAGGAAAGATTCACCCAACTGAATGCAGATTTTCAGAGAACAGCAAGGAGAGATAAGGAGGCCTTCCTGAAGGAACAATGTAAAGCAATAGAGGAAAATAATAGAATGGGAAGGACAAAAGATCTATTCAAGAAAATTGGAGAAATCAAGGGAACGTTTTGTGCAAAGATGGCCATGATAAAGGACAAAAATGGCAGGGACCTAACAAAAGCAGAAGAGATCAGGAAGAGGTGGCAAAAATACAGAGAAGAATTATACAAGAAGGATCTCAATGTCCCGGACAACCATGACAGTGAATTTGATGACCTTGAGCCAGACATCCTGGAGTGTGAAGTCAAATGGGCTTTAGAAAGCATTACTAACAACAAAGTGAGCAGAGATGATGATATCCCAGTTGAGCTATTCAAAGTCCTAAAAGATGATGCTGTTAAAGTGATACACAAATTATGTCAACAAATTTGGAAAACACAACAGTGGCCACAGGATTGGAAAAGATCAGTTTATATTCCAATCCCAAAGAAGGGTAATGCCAAGGAATGTTCGAATTATCGCACCATTGCACTCATTTCAAAAGCCAGCAAAGTCATGTTAAAGATTCTACAAGCTAGGCTTCAGCAGCATGTAGATCAGGAACTACCAGAAGTTCAAACTGGGTTTTGGAGAGGTAGAAGAACTAGAGATCAAATTGCCGACATTTGATGGATTATGGAGAAAGCACGGGAGTATCAGAAAAAGGTCTCTTTCTGCTTCTGCTTTCTATGCTAAAGCCTTTGATTGTGTGGATCACAGCAAATTGTGGCAAGTCCTTAAAGAAATGGAAATAGCAGATCACCTCACATGTCTCCTGAGAAACCTTTTTAAGGTCAAGAAGCAACTGTCAGAACGGCATACGGAACAACTTATTGGTTTAGAATAGGAAAAGGAGTTTGACAAGGATGTATATTGTCACCCTGCTTATTTAATTTATATGCAGAGTACATCATGTGGAATGCTGGCCTGGATGAAGCACAAACCGGAATTAAGATTGCCGGGAAAAACATCAACAACCTCAGATATGCAGATGACACTACTCTAATGGCAGAAAGTGAGGAGGACCTAAAGAACCTCTTGTTGAGGATGAAAGAGGAGAGCACAAAAGTAGGCTTGAAATACAACATCAAAAAAACTAAGATCATGGCATCTGGTCCCATCACACCTTGGCAAATAGAAGGGGAAGTTGTGGAAGTAGTGACAGACTTCACATTTCTGGAATCCAAGATCACTGCAGATGGTGGCTATAGCCATGAAATTAAAAGACATTTGCTCCTTCGGAGGACAGCTATGGTGAACCTGGATAGTATAATAAAAAGTAGAGACATCACCCTGCCAACAAAAGTCCGTATAGTCAAAGCATATAGTCAAAGTGTATTCCCGGTAGTAATGTATGGCTGTGAGAGTTGGACCATAAGGAAGACTGAGCGCAGAATAGATCCTTTTGAGATGTGGTGCTGGAGAAGACTCTTGAGAGTTCCTTGGACTGCAAGAAGATCAAATCAGTCAGTCCTAAGGGAAATCAACCCAGACTGTTCCCTGGAAGGTCAGATGCTGAAGCTGAAGCTCAAATACTTTGGCCACCAAATGAGAAGGGAGCATTCACTGGAGAAGATCCTGATGCTGGGAAAGACAGAAGGCAAAAGAAGGGGACGGCAAAAGATGAGATGGTTGGACAGCGTTACCGATATAACAAACACGAATTTGAGCAGACTTTGGAGGATGGTGGAAGACAGGAGGGCCTGGTGTGACCATCCATGGGGTCGCAAAGAGTCGCACTCCACTGTGCGGCTGAAGAACAACAACAACCACTGGCAACTGAGTTGTCTAGCAACTCAGACCTAATAAAGCTTTCAAAGTAACAGAGATCTTATGTAGAATTCTAACTTATCAGTCCAGTAGCAGGGCTTGCCAGACCAAAGAAAAACATGTTGTAATAACAGTTAAGGTAATTTGCAAGCTGTTTAGCAAAGCACATTGCAAAGTACTAATTATTTAGCAAATGAGGTGATCAGTGGTGATTTAAAAAACCCCTCTTGGACAGCCTTAATTATCTGTTCTTATGTTCATCCATATAGAAATGAACATCTGTTGAAATTGATCTCTACATATTCAAGGGTTATACACACATACATTCACAGGTAGGCTTCTATATATGCTTGGATACATAGGATCTATGTACTCAAGGGTCTTGAATGTGTAGAGCTTGGACGTTGGGCTCAACCCTAGTTTTCCTCTTGTGCCCATTTGTACTTGGGTTTGAACAAAGCTTCAAGACAGCTACACAGTAAATTCAATTATACCCTTTACAAAATAAACAGTATGTTTACACTGCACTGTATATGCTATCTGACTCACTTTGATGCATGCAAATTGACTAGTGAGAAGTGTCAGCAGGCATTTCAGGTTTGTGCATTCCTGTACCACAGCCTTCCCCATAAACTTGACCTGTTTTGCAATACAGATTAGACATAATAGCTACTGTTCCCTTGAGGAATAAGCATGGGTCCGCTCATTCCAATTCTATGTTATTCCTTGCTGGCAGATTAAAGATAATGAATACCTACAGCTATGGCTTCTGCTGTGAGAGGAGCCATGCTCATGTCTTTGGAGGTGCCTTTTCTCTCCTGAGCTCACCCTTTATCCATCTGACTTGCAAGACACAGCAAGAAACAAAAGGTATTAACATCATTTCAGAAAAGGCAGAATTCAGCTGGCTGGGGTCTTTGAATCATTTGTTTGGTGCCAAGTTCTTCCTTTCTGGATGACAAGGAAAGATTCAAGGACAAGAGCCACTATGTGTGCAAACTTCAGTAGAGAAGAGATTGGGAGCTACTGCATCAAGTCTCCTGTAGCTATATTATGTTATGATTTATGTGGATCAATACACATGGAAATGTTACTTTGGAATACATCACACACACAGCTTGCTAAATTACGATCCCATAAATTGCTTGTAACAGGAATCTAGGACACAGCTCATACTATTATCCTTGAAGAAATTTATGGGGGTGGCACATTTTGACAAACTGTTGTGATTTGTAGCCATATGTGAGAATTCCAGAAGTTCTCCCATGTATGCAAAACATTATCTTGGAACTTTGAAGATAAGGAAAAACATTATGGCTACAGTCCAGCACCAAGTTAAGTGTGCTTAAGCCCACTGATTTCAGTCAGCATGCATAACTCTTTAAGGGATTCTGGCCAAGATCTTTTAAAGTGGAAATTATGTGCAAACAGCCACTTTCCCATTTTGCCAGAAGAAATATCATGCATTCCTAAACTGAAATAATCCTATCAGCTTCATTTTTGCTTTCTGCAGTTCCATTTTCCACTATGGCCTCAAAATGTCATCAGCTTTTTGACACAGGCCTGAAAGCCAAACTACGTGTTCTTACAGTTCTGTGATAGGAACTCCTATGTGATTTGGCACTGAAAAACAGCTGTGGAAGAGAAAGTCCTGATATTTGGGCTATGATGCTGGAGGGAAAGTTGACTTAATGACCCGCTCCCCCCAATATTATTTTTCCAGCTGAAATTGGACCTTCAGACTCCTTGAAGCACTATTGGAGGGGGAGGGGAGATAGGCATTGATACCGTGGCTGTCTTGTTCCTCTGGGACTCAAAGCAGCTCACAGATACTGTTTGCAATTGGAGACATTGGACCAGAGGGGAAAGCTAATTCCCCCCTTTGCAAGCACTATGACACCAGTCTGAATCACACAAGCATACTTAATCCTGGTTTTTAATGCCAAATAGGGTTGCCAGGTTTCCCCTAGCCCCCAGTAGGCGATGGGGAGTAGGGTTGCCATATCTAGGCAGGGAAACTACTTGAGATTTGTGGATGGGGAGGACAGGAACCACAGTAGGCTACAATGTCATAGAGTTCACCCTCCAAAACATCCATTTTCTCCAGAGGAACTGGTCTCCATATTCTGTCTTGCTTCTCTGTGTTGCAGTAGCAGCACTGGCATATGTTATGAAGACTAAAGCACTCTTCATGATGGTGTGCACAGCAATTGTTTGAGTTTGCACGGGAGACAATAAGTACTAGCAGCTTCTGCTACTATTCTCTTTCATCTGAATGAGGGAGCCGAAGAAGACAAAAGATGCATTTCATTTCATTTTCATTTTCTTCGATTTATATCCCGCTCTCCCCACCGAGGCGGCCCAGGGTGGCTCACAACATAAAATTCTAAGAATAAGATTAATGAATATTAAAATACATTAAATAGTTTACAGCAGTTAAAACAAGAAAACGATCTATCAATGTGCTATCCTTCAACCTTCCTTTGGAGTTTTTCAGGTACTGGTCAGTTATATGCCAACTGGAAGAGGACTGTCTTACAGGCCCTGCGGAACTGCCCAAGGTCCCACAGGGCCCTCACCTTTTCCGGTAGCTGGTTCCACCAGCAAGGGGCTGCAATCGAAAAGGCCCTGTCCCTGGTTGACTTCAGACAGGCCTCCTTCGGCCTGGGGATTGCTAGTAGATTTTGAGAACTAGATCTAAGCACTCTCTAGGGAACATGTAGGGAGAGACAGTCCCTAAGATAGGCAGATCCTAGGCCATATAAAGCTTTAAAGGTAATAAACAGCACTTTGTACCGAACCCGGTATATTATTGGCAGCCAGTGCAGTCCCTGGAGCCCCAGCTGAATGTTCTCCCACCTGGGGAGCCCTAATAACAGCCGAGCAGCGGCATTCTGCACTAGCTGCAACTTCCGGGTTTGGCACAGGGGCAGCCCCATGTAGAGGGCATTACAGTAGTCCAACCTTGAGGTGACCGTTGCATGAATCACTGTTGCCAGATCATCGTGTTCCAGGAAAGGGGCCAGCTGCCTTGCCTGCCTAAGATGAAAGAATGCGGACTCACAGTGGCTGCTATTTAGGCCTCCATTGTCAGGGCAGGCTCCAATAGTACCCCCAAGCTCTTGACCCTGTGTGCCATTGTCAGTGGCACACCGTCAAAGGCTGGTAGGGGAATTTCTCTTCCCAGACCATGTCAACCCAAGCAAAGGACCTCTTTCTTCGCTGGGTTTAGTTTCAATCTACTCAGCCTGAGCCATCTAGCCACAGCTTGTAACGCCAGGTCCAAATTTTCTGGGACACAGTCAGCCCAGCCGTCCATGAGTAGATAGAGCTGGGTGTCATCAGCATATTGGTAACAACCCAACCCACACCTCTGGGCAATCTGGGCAAGGGGGCGCATGTAGATGTTGAACAACATCAGGGAAAGCACCGCCCCCTGAGGCACACTGCAATCAAGCGTGTGCCTCCGGGACAGTTCACCGCCAGTCGCCACCCTTTGTCCCCGACCATCGAGGAAAGAAGAAAGCCACTGTAAGGCCAGCCCCTGAATCCCCACGTCAGCGAGACGGCAAGTCAGCAACCGATGGTCAACCGTATCGAACGCTGCCGATAGATCTAACAACATCAGTATCGCCGAGCCGCCTCGGTCCAGATGCCGCTGAAGGTCATCTACCAGAGCAACTAGCACTGTCTCTGTCCCGTGACCCGGGCAAAAGCCAGACTGATGGGGATCGAGAACAGAAGCAACTTCCAGAAAACTCTGTAACTGCAACGCCACTGCCCTCTCAATGAGTTTACCCAAAAAGAGTAAATTCGAGACTGGCCAATAGTGTGCCAATTCGGCCGGATTTAGTGTTGATTTTTTCAGGAGAGGGCGGACCACCGCCTCTTTAAGAGGTGCTGGAAAATGCCCTTCCATCAGGGATCTATTCATGATATCCCGTACAGGATATCTGAGCTCCCTCTGGCAAGCTTTAATAAGCCAGGAGGGGCAAGGGTCCAGGTTACAAGTTGTAGAGCGTGCAGACAAGAGGATCCTGTCAACTTCCTCCAGGCTGAGAACATTGAAACAGGCCAGAACACGATCCAAAGACAGGCACGGAGCCTTAGATTCGCATACTGTCTCCAATGTGGTGGGGAGGTCATAGCGGAGTGACGCGATCTTATCTGAAAAGAAATTTGAAAAGCCTCACAGCCGATCTCCAATTCCTTAGAATTTAGTCTGCCTTGTGGCAGCGTTGTAAGAGTCCGAATTGTATTGAACAATTGTGCTGGGCGCGAAATTGCAGATGCAATCTTAGCTGCAAAGTATGTTTTCTTTGCGGCTTTGACTGCCATCTCATAGGACTTCATAAACTCTCTAAGATGTTCTAGTCACTTCATCTCGAGTACGCCGCCATTGCCTCTCTAGCCGTCTGAGTCCTCGCTTTAATTGCCGCAACTCCTGTTTGTACCAAGGTGCCAACTTTGGACGAGGGCACAGAGGATGCCTAAGTGCGATTTCATCGATGGCTCTGGAGAGTCTGTCATTCCAAGACTCCACCAGGTCATCCAAGGAATCGCCAGGAGGCCAGGGATCCCATAGAGCCATCTGGAACCGTTCCAGGTCCATATGGCTCCATGGGCGAGCTAAAATATGCTCTCCGCCTAAACAGGCTTGAGGTGGGACATCCCACACCAGACCAGCACATTCAATGCCCTTGATCTCCGGGGCCGGGAGAGCCCGGAAGGAGTAAGCCTCTTGTATGAATAGACCCACCCCTCCCCCCCGCCCGCTAGTCCATGACTTGTGAAAGACCGAGTATCCTGGGGGGGGCATCTGGGAGAGAGCTACGGTCTCCCCATCGCACACCCAGGTCTCGGTCACGCATGCCAGGTCCATATCCTGCTCAAGCAGGAACTCCCAAAGGGTAGAGGTCTTATTATTTATGGACCTGGCATTGCATAACACCAGTGATGGAGGCGAGTAATTTAACCTGGCCCCACTACCTGCCACCGTCAGGATGAGACACAGGCTGGAAGGGGGCTGAGCACTGTCATGTCTCAGCCTTCTTCCCTTATAATTCTGCCTGTTCCCACCGTCATACCTTCCCCTCCCCCAGAAGTACTGAAATTCCCAGGCCAGTCATCTCCTGCTGGTGTCCACCAGAACTTCAGACGGGTGAAATAGCTGAACCTACTTCCTCCTCAACCCTCCCTTCTCTAGCCAATCTATCAATTGTGCTAACCTGCCAATAGTGTCTAATGGTTATTTAATTAAAACCCCCACCCCAAATCTACCCATTAATTCATTAGCTAAAAAATAATTAATTAATTAACTCCATTGGCTCCTTAAGTATAAAACCCTCCCAATCAATTACTCTTCCCCAATTAATTTGCCACAGATACAGTTTCCTCAAATTAGCCAATTAATGAAACAGTAATCTAATTTAAATAACCAATACATTAATTTACACAACACACCAAGGGGTGGGGAATAGGGTTGCCAAGTCCAAGTCAAGAAATATCTGGGGACTTTAGGGGCAGAGCCAGGAGACTTTGGGGGTGGAGCCAGGAGACATTAGGGGTGGAGCCAAGATCAAGGCTGTGACAAGCATAATTGAACTCTAAAGGCAGTTCTGGCCCTCACATTTAAAGGGACGGGACACCTTTTCAATTCCTTCCTTCCATAGGAAATAATGAAGGATAGGGGCACCTTCTTTTGAGGCTCATAGAATTGGACCCCCTGGTCCAATCTTTTTGAAACTTGGGGGGTATTTTGGGGAGAGAGACTAGATGCTATACTGAAAAATTGGTGCCTCTACCCCAAAAAACAGCCCCCCAGAGCCCCAGATACCTGCAGATCAATTCTCCATGATTTTCTATGGGAATAAATCTCCATAGGGAATAATAGAGTTCCCAGCAGACATTACCCTCCCCTCCCCCCGCTTTCTGACGACCCTGAAGTGGGGGGAGGGTCTCCAAACCATGGGATCCCCTGCCCCCACCTGGGGATTGGCAACCCTAGTGGGGAACCTTGGAGGAGCACCTAGGTTCACGGACACTAAAACCAGCCAAAAGCTTTGCAAGTCATGAAATGGTGCTCCCTGATCCTCGTAACTGCTAATGTCCTCGTAAAGTTCCCTGTGCAATGCATACATTGACATTAAAATTTGCCTTTCAGTGCTACAGAATAAACACCAGTATCTGCTCCTGCTTCTGTACTAGGGAGGGCTTCACTTCCAGTACTGAAGCAAGCAGTTATTGGAAGCACTGATCCCATACTGCTGCCATACGTACACTTATACTATGAGTTGCTTTTTTTAAAAAAGTACTCCTCATTTAAAAGAAATAAAAAGGACTGTGATGAGGCTGAAAAGAAGCAATAATAATCTCATTTTAAAGATTAAAACATTTTAATCCATCTGAAATAATTATGTATATTTCCTCCACAAAAAAGTTATTTTGTTTTCAACTATGTTCCATAACCATGAAAAATTCTGCAAGTTTCAGGACCTTTCCCCACTATCATGTGATAGATTTGTAATGGAATAACTGAACCAGACAAATACATGAATAGAGGTGAAGTATAGCTGCTTCGGCTAGCAGTCATACTAGAATAATAAGCAAACTAGTGGAAGGAAATGTTACTGGCTCCTTCAAAAATACTTCCCACTACAGAGAACAAGAGCGATTTTGTATGTGCAAATCCACCTTGCTTTCTCTGAGAAGTCTAGTTTTTGCTTTTTGATAACTTCTATAGACAGAAGTTGAACTTGCAGTTGAAATACTGTAATTGCTGCAGTGGCTTTCTTTGTATCTTCGCTCTGCACTTATGATAATCCCCTCATTCCATCTGCAGCCCACTCACTAATGCAGCAGCCCCCTTTTCTAGTTCCAAGAAAATTATGCATTCATTATGGAGGAAAATTAACACCTCAAAGCAAACTATAATTAGGAATTCTTCAATTCAGTTTATGCTTTTTCAATTAGGCCCTCTATAATTTTATTCATGGGAGCATTAACATGTTTCCGTAATTTATATACCTGTGGTATAATTAAGTCCTGAAATGTCTCTGTCTACAGAGGGAAAAATGGGGCTCAGGCATCTTCTGTTTAATTTGTATTTAGGTGCAAATGCATACAGCACTCTGCATACTGCACACCAGGTGGTCTGCATGTAAGGGGAAAAAAAGATGCACAGATCCAAATGGTTGTCTAGTCAGAGATTTGCCATTTAGTTTATCTAAGAAATCTGCAGTGGATTCCCCAAAGAATCTCTGTTGGAGCAGGTGCTAGTTAGTGTGTTGTTGTTGTTGTTGTTGTTGTTTTTTTTAAAATCTTCACCTCTCATAACAGTAGATGTCTGATAGTGGCAGGGGGAAAGTGGGGAAGAACCTACTAGTTGGCTAGCTGCAGCTTAATAAGACCTGGCCAGATACTGTTTGGGGGTGGGAGGGTATTCCTACCCCACACATCTGCTCCAAAAGAGATGCCAGAAGGGGATGGCCTTGCCCGGGCACTACTGAAGTAGGCAGTCTGACCAGAGGTTGTGGGGATGGGGGCAAGGCTGAGGCTCTGCCCAGAAAAGCCTTAGTAACAGCTTCAGGGTTTGGAAGGCTTAGGCAACAGGCAGCACCGGGAAGCAGGAGAAAACGAGCAGCAGCTAGGGCCTCCTGGGACTTAGGTAGGGATACCAGCCTCCAGTGGAACCTAAGGACCCCAGAAATTACAGTTCATCTTCAAACTACAAGGATCAGGTCCCCTGAATAAAATGGATACTTGGGGTTGGGGTGTGTGTGGACTCTATGGCATTATACCCCACTGAGATCCCTGTCCTCCTCAGGCTCCATCCCTTAATCTCCAGGAGTTTCCCAACCTGAATCTGACAACCCGACCCCCCCCATCCCCCACTCCTGGCCACAGGGGATCTGGCAATCCTAGGCCTAAGGAGGAAGAGAAGGCTCTTTAAACCTTAGGGGAGGGGAGGGCAGGTGAATAGAGGGCCCAGGCCCACCCACTGGCCCAGATTCCCACCAGTGGCCCACCCCTGAATAGAAGGCATTGGGTCAGCAAGGGCCAGCCTATCCCCCAGGAATTTCTTTATTAGGTTGGCCAAGGAACGCCAGGGAGGAAAGGCCAAGAGATGCTGAGAGAGGTATCTGGTGAGAGAAAAAGAGGGCGGGGCAGGATGAAAGACACCCCCATGCCATATTCTGAGGCTTTTTCTGGGATGAGAACTAAATCAGAAAACATTGGAGGATGCTAAAGTCTTGGACTCTGTCCAGACTCCAGAAAAGTCTGGCAGGTACATACATAGTGGTGGGCGGCAGCAGCAGCAGCAGGAACATGGCCAGAATTTGCCCCCAACACACACAGTATAATGCTATCCTTATGCTAAGCGTTTTGGCATACAAATGAATGACAGCAGTAAATGAACTGGGGGGAGTAAAAAGGTAATATTGGAAATTATAGGAAGGTTAAGCTTGCTCTCCATCCTCAGATTCTTATCCCTCTCCCCCAAAGTCCTGCTGATCGAGTCAATTTATGTTGCTCCCTGGAATTTAAGGGTAGAAATGGAGAAATGAGTTTGTTCTTATTGACATAGCTGTGCCTTAGTTATATTAGAACACCCGTGATAGAGATGACAATGCTGGCTATTATGCAGAGAGATAATGCCTGACATAGACAGAATGAGAAAGAAAAGAAATTCACTTTGCTCTCATCTGCCTACCCATTTATGTTGCCAGTTTTCCACATCTTTTTTTAATATATCTCCCCAGCATTTGTTTAATGTTTGTACAGAGCAAGTATACTTTTTTCCCCTTTAGAAAAGACAAACACAGAATAAAGCAGCTATTCAATATTAATGGAGAGTTGTACAATGAACTTGCTCCAGAACGAAGCTTTTTCCAGCATGCCTCATCAGTGGTGAATGTCAGTTCCACTTTGTACAGAATCTCAACAATACATTCTTAGCTTTTTGAGCTGATCCACAAGTATAGCTACAGAATCAACATCTATCATAAAAAATATCTTTCCGAGATAATGAACTTCCTTCCAAACCATTACTTACCCACTTTTTGGATGGTTCATTATACATTCAGAAAAATTTGGAATTTAATATACCATATTTAATGCTACCATATTTAATATATAATGACAGTGTGGAGCAAGCCAGTCAAAACTCAGAGTTTTGGGACAACTGTTAACAAGTATTTTAATTCTAAAATACCTGTTAACAAGTATTTTAATTCTAAAATACCTGTTAACAAGTATTTTAATTCTAACCAGAAATCAGAAGCCACCCAGCCCTGATTTCAGAATTGGTGAATCCATTGCACTGGACCCATTCTGCATTAGGTGCAACATTTCTGAGATCTATCTCAAAATAGATCCAGACTCTAGATGTCTGCACTATAATTGCAGTGCTGCAATTATATTATCACATGCTAAAACATATAAGCCCTGATGTTAACAACTGCATTAAAAATGCTTGGATATCCTGCCTTCCTGGTGTCTATGCTTTTGATTTTGTGCTAGTAATTAAAGGTGGAGGCTGTAAGAGGAAGAATTAAATTCCTGGTTTAAAAGGGTGCAGGCCAGAAACCTCAGAAACTAGCAGAAATGTCCAGAAGCCTACTGACCATGGGAAATTAAATGCATAGCTTCCCTAAATGAACCACTGCACATATCACTTAAGGCTTCAAATAGGGTTGCCAGCCCTCAGGTGGAGGATCCCGATTTAGCAGGAGGAAGCCCAGCCCCCAACAGCCATGACCTGGCATGACTTCCCTGATGTAATGATGTTACACAGAAGTGATGTCATCATGCCAGGGACATTGTGCGGCAAAGCTCTGGGTATTCTGGGCAAAACTCTATGGTAGAGTTTTGCCCCAAATACCAGAACATCACCGTGTGATGTCCCTGGTGTGATGACATCACTTCCATGTGACACCATTACATCAGGGACATCACATGTGGTGACATTGCCTTGCCTCCCCACTTCTGAAAAGCTCCCTCCCACCCCTGCCAGTGAGGCGGTAAGACCTGGTAACTCCAGCTTCAAGCCCTGCTGTGTGGTAAGGAGTAAGACTGCTAGGTTTTGGTACATGATTTCTTAACAATTTTGATCCTGTATGCCCCAACCCAAATCCAGTCCATAAAAATAGATTTTATATAAGAAGTAAGCTTCATGTTGCTGGTAGTGGAAAGTACCATGAAATCACAGCTGATTTACAGCAAACCAACAGACTTCCAAGGTAAGTTTCAAAAAGAGGTTGCTTGCCAAAGCCTGCTTCTATGGAGCAAGCCTGGACTTCCTTGGTGGTTTCCCATACAAAACTATAACCTGGGTCAATGGTAGCTTAGTTTCATGAGATATGATGAGATCTGGCTAGCCTGGGCTATCCAGGTTTAATTTAATATTGCTACTTTGGATTAATTCTGAAAATGATCTGGATAAGTCAAGGAAGTCTGGAAGGCACGGCATGTCGGAGAATCTTCTTTTTACAGAAAAAAATTATTTAGCACATGGAAATTAGGGAGCTCTAGTACCTGAACTATTCAGCAGGGAGAGTACACAGTTCACACTTAAAAAAATAACACTAAAAAATAGCATGGTACCTATAACAACACCGCAACTAAATGTTGATGCGCCTGTGCTTAGTGAGGGTGGTCTTTAGTGAAGCAAAGAATGAAGGCTTGAACACAGCAGTGATAAAACCACTATATGCAATTTATTTACACCTCCACTCTCCAAACCGACAGAATGCTCCGCTGCAACTCCACCATACATATCCCACACACAGTAAAGTGTCTTTGTCCATTTATACACACCATCCACCCAGGTAACCAATCAGCTTGCTGCTGAGTCATGCTGACATTGTCCAGGCTGATGCAATCTGGCAACCAGCCACCTTCTGTCACTTAGATGATCTACCTGGCAGTTCTGTTACTTTCACTTTTCCAGCATGTGCATAGAAACTGCTTGGCTTTGATTATAATGACACCCCTCCTCAGTTTTTATATAGCACATAGCTGCAACATATCTCGTAGTTTTACAAACTTTTCAACAGTTACATTTTTGGTAAATACATCAGCAATATTTTCTACAGAGGTACAGTGTTTTAGTATCACCAGGTCTTTATTTATGGCTTCTCTAACGTTTTGGTAGCATATATTGATATGCTTGCTGCGACATTTAATTCCTTTCGCCATTGCCAGTTGTTGAGCTGCAGGCTGTCACAGTAGATCATTACAGGTTGTGGATCAGACACCTTTAGATCTTTCATTAAATGGATCAGCCATTCTATTTGAATAATTGCATCACTAATGGCTGAGTATTCCGCCTCGCAGCTGCTCATGGAGATATGAGTCTGTTTAAGTGCCTTCCAGCTTATTAAAGCACCATGCATAAATATTGCATTACCTGACGTAGACCTTCCGTCAGGCCTCTCTCCCCAGCTGGAATCACTGTAGGCTACCAATGTTTGTTCACTATCTGTATTCATTGTGAGCTTATAATCCATTGTCCCCTTTGCTGTGGAGCTGCACATTGCTGACTCAGAATATGAACAGCCATACAAATGTCAGGCCTGGTCCAGCAAGCCAAGTATAACAAGGACCCAATTAAAGATTGATAGAGTTGTTTACTGTCCAGTAAGGCATCATCTGTCTCTTTAGTATAACTGATAGACATAGGACTCTCAACTATTTTTGCTTCTGTCATGCTATGGGCTTCTAGCAGCTTTATTATTTTTTCTTTCTGACTTAACTGAAAATGTCCTTTTTCATCTTTAGTTATTTCCATTCCCAAATAATGTTGTATCTTTCCTAGATATTTAATTTTAAATAACGTTTGAGCTTCTGTTATAAACCAGTCTAGCTGCTTGTCATTTTTACAGAGAAGACATAGGTTGTCTACATGAAACAAAATATAACATTCCTGCCCATATTTGTTATGACTGAACAGACATGGATCTGCCACACTTTGTTTAAATTCTATGTTCTCTAGTGCTTTGCTCAAACATTTATTCCATTCATTGGCAGCCTGACGTAATCCATACAGTGCTTTGTTAATTCTGAGCACAGGCATGTTGTCTTTATTAGGAAAACCAGGGATTGATTGTAAATAAAGCTCCTCTTTGATTGTGGCATTAAGGTAGGCAGTGGTTACATCAAAATGATGTACTGTCATTTCATTAAGGTCAGCTTTGCATAATGCTGCTTTCAATGTTTCTAGTATAACTGTAGGAGCGAAACATTCATCGAAATCCCTGCCTTCCAATTGAGTAAAGCCCCTCGCCACCAGCCTAGCCTTTTTCTGTAGTTGCCCATCAGTTAAGCGCTTAGTTTTGTATAACCATTTGCATCCGATTGCATGCTTCCCTGCTGGCAACTCTGCCGGTGTAAACACCTTGTTTTCAGTCAGAGAATTAAATTCGTTTTGCATGGTTTGTAGACAGCCTGTGCGCTCCTGACTGTTTAAAGCTAATACGACTTCTAGCATTTAGGTTCTATGGTATGCACATGGTTTATGTCAGTGCTATAACCATACCGTTTAGGTGGTATTCCCTTGTTTTCTCTAGCAGACACTCTGACCTCAGGCGTTTTGCACCTTACAGCTTCAGAGCTTTCCTGCTTTATACTGTCTGAACTGCCAGCACTTTCCTCTCTCTGTTTCAGTGAGGGAGCTTCTCTGTTTACATCACCGTGCCCCTCCTCACTCTGTAGAGACAGCTGTAATTCAACTCTCTTAGGCATTTCATTTGCATGGATTCTAGTCCAGTTCTCATCCTCACAGAACGAAGCTGCTCTACTAAATCTCACTATGTCATTTGAGTCCACAAACCGATATGCTTTCATGCCATTCTGATAGCCTACAAATAATAGCTTTCTGGCTCTGGCTCCCCCTTTCCTCCTCTTGTCCAGAGGAATATTCACCCATGCCTTAGACCCAAAAATCCTAAGGTAGTCAAGGTTTGGCTTTTTTCCATACAGTACACTATATGGTATATCATCCAGAGCCTGAGTCCATAATCTATTAGAAATAAAACAAGCTGTTTTTAATGCTTCTTTCCAATATGCCAATTTCAGTGCACTGTCTGCCAGTAAAGCGTGGCACATGGTTTGGAGGACACCTCCTCTTCGCTCCGCCATGCCGTTTTCGGCTGGAGAGGAGACGTTGGCAACTCTGTGATTAATGCCTTCCTCCTTTAAATAGATCTAAAAGTTCTTACTTAAAAATTCACCTCCCATATCACTTTGGAGAACTGCTATTTTGCAGTTTAATTGCCTTTGTATCCTTTTTGCCCAGTACTGGAAAGTTGGAAATACATCACATTTTTGCTTAATTGCATACACCCACGCAAAGCGGCTGTAGTCGTCTACTATGATTAAACTATATCTATTCTTTGATACACTGGGTGCATACGGCCCCACTACATCTGCATGCACTAATTGGAGTGGTCTTACTGACACCCGGTCACTCTTTTTAGCTACTGGAAACACTTTGGACTTTGCCTCTTTGCATATATTGCAATCAAGGAACACATCACATTTATCCACCTTATTCCCTTGCAATATAGCCAGTGTTTTATTAATGGTATTGTAGCTTGCGTGTCCCAGACGTCTGTGCAATCGATGAATGCACCTACTGTGGAGTTGCTTATTCCACTCTGCCTGTGCCTTTCCCACCGTCTGTTCTAACACATAAACATTTTCCTTTAACACACCCTTTGCCAACAGTTTACCTTTTTCAGTATCTTACAGCCCTTAACATCAAAAGATACCGTGAAACCAGCTGTTGCTAATATTGAGATGCTTAGCAGGCTCATCTCCAAAGCTGGCACACAAAGTACATTATCAAAGGTATAGTTTAGTCCCGGAAAATGCACCGTGCCTTGACAAAGCACGTCGGACTCCTGGCCGTCAGCTAAGCTTACAGTTTTTTGACTGGCTGGCTTGGTGTCCTGCAACAGCTCCTCCTTGCAGCAAAACATCGGCATTGCTCCAGAGTCTATAATCCATGGCACACTCTGTAGCCCTGAGCCAGTTCTCACCAGAGTTGCTTGCTGTGTCCTTGAAGACGGCTGCCAGCCTCTCCTCTGCTGGGGACAACTCCTCTGCAGGTGCCCGCCTTGGTTGCAGATATAACATTTTTTCTTTTTCACTTGTAAAGCTCTCTCCTCCGGCTCTGCCTGCCAGCTGGAAACGACTCCCCCAGGCTTCTGCTTCTCCCTGTGGTTGCAGTCAGCCTGCTCTTTGCATTCCAGCTGCCTCTGGTCTTCAGCCAGGAGCTTTCCCGTTATGTATGGCAAAGTCAGTTTATCTGAATCCTGGCCCTCAAACGCCATTAAAAGCATGTCAAATCTCTCATGAAGAGAGCTGAGAATTAAGCAGACTTTGTCCTCATCAGGCACAGCTTTCCCCCGCTGCTCTAACTCCTGGAAACACAGATATACCATCAAGGTGGTCCCTCATCGACTCCCCGGCCAGCATTCATTTCCTGTACAGCTTCCGAGTCAGAGATATCAGCGAGCCTGCTGATTTCTGGACATACACGGCCTTGAGGGCTTCCCAAGCCTCCTTTGCTTTCTGGTGCCCTCGAACATGCACCAGCTGGTCGTCAGACACACTCAAGATGATTGTGGCAAGAGCCTTCTGGTCCTGAACGGCCTCTGCCGGTGTGGGATTCTTGGGAGGAGCAGACACACAGTCCCATAGCCCCTCTCGCTTCAGGAAATGCTCAAGCCTCAACGACCAGGTATTATATTTGGTGATAGTCAGTTTATCCACCAGCACAGTAGCTGCTGCTGTAGCCATCCTGCTCAGCCGCCGACGTTCAGCCTCCTCCAAGACAGCTTCTGGAGCACCTCAGCATCCTTCTTCACCACCTCTCTCAGAGCTTACAAGCACAGCGGAAGCATGCTGGGCCCATAACCCTGTTGATGCACCTGCGCTTAGTGAGGGTGGACTTTAGTGACGCAAAGAATGAAGGCTTGAACACAGCAGTGATAAAACCACTATATACAATTTATTTACACCTCCACTCTCCAAACCGACAGAATGCTCCGCTGCAACTCCACCATACATATTCCACACACAATAAAGTGTCTTTGTCCATTTATACACACCATCCACCCAGGTAACCAATCAGCTTGCTGCTGAGTCATGCTGACATTGTCCAGGCTGATGCAATCTGGCAACCAGCCACCTTCTGTCACTTAGATGATCTACCTGGCAGTTCTGTTACTTTCACTTTTTTCAGCATGGGCATAGAAACTGCTTGGCTTTGATTATAATGACACTAAACTGGATTATAGAATCAAATAAACAGAGTGATATTATATACATTCAAGGCTTTTTTGTAGAAAAAACTCAGCAGGAACTCATTTGCATATTAGGCCACATCCCTTATGCCAAGCCAGCCAGAACTGCATTCCTATGCGTTCCTGCTCAATGTATACAATGAACAAACCAATGAAAACTATGCAGAATCTCATAGGCATGGCCTATGACCCTATTCTTTTTTAAAATAAAAATTATTCCTAAAACAACCCTATAAGGTTGAGTAATATTATTATCCCCATGTTGCAGGTGGTGTGTGACTGAAACAAACTGTGGTATGCTTATGGCTACCCAGTACATTTTTAACAGATGTTTGTTTGCTTATTTTTAAATAATATGCAATACATGAGATTAGTATACATGAGATAAGTGCCTCATTACCAGAAGTAACTGTCTTTCCCTTTCAGGTATTCCATTCAGATTCATCAATAGAAGGAAGTGGTCACACCCAACCTGGATTGCACATTCTGTCTTTTTCATGTCTTTTGCGCTTACATGGCACTCATTTCCTGCATCTATTCTCCCCTCCCCTTACCACCTATATATCTCTGGCCAGTTTCTAGATACCCTCCACGCATCTGACAAAGAGCTGCGTTTCTCAAAGGTTTATACTACAATAAAATTTGTTAGTCTTAAAGGTACTGCTAGACTCTTTACTATATTGCAGCAACAGACCAACATAGCTAACTTCTTTAGATCTATTTTGTTTATGATATCTATAGTCCGTATTTTTCACTTTGACTAAAGCAGATTACAAAGAGTGAATTAATATAATCAACAGGATAGGACTTTCAAGAAACAATACAAGTTTAGAATTGCAGAACAGAAATCTAAAACAGAACTGAAACAAACCACAAGTATTAACATGACATATTAAATGATGCGTAAATTACAAGCTAAACACAGTGGTATATTTTGAGGGGAGACCTCATGATTTATCCAAATAGAAGAGAAGAAGAGCTCTGATAGAAACTGCTCTTGAGAGTAACAGCTCTGTGAGAATTTGTGACTGATTCAAGGTCACATCACCAGGTGCATGTGGAGAAGTGGGGAATCAAACCTGGTTATCCCAGATAACAGTCCACATACTTAACCACTACACCAAGCTGTGGCTCTCTTGTGAATCACTATCTGAATCATTTAGTACAGTTCATCTCTGTGCCTGCATCAAAAAGCCCTCTTGAATAATTTAGAATTGTATAGTTTGCAGAAAGGCAGGAGGAGTGGAAACCTTCCTGACCTTCTCAGGCAGGCCATTCCACAAGGTGCGAGGCTACAGCACATGTATGAACAGTTGATGATTTGCCCATTTGTAGGCTGACACGTGCAGAAGACCTTACTCAAATGAGTGAAGCTGTTGTGGAAGTGCATAGATGTAGAGGTGGTCTGAACAGATATGAGGGTCCAAGGCCATGAAGAGCTTTGCATATGGTTGTCAAGACCTTAAACGTGAACCTGATGATAGGCAGCCAGTGGAGTGTGTAGAATAGGAGTAATATATGTGCTCCATTCAGCTCCCAATAATAGCTGAGCCACTGCATTCTGCACCAACAAAAGTTGGTGATCAATGCACAGTGCATTACAGTACTCTGCTTTTGGTGGAGTGGATCTGGGTGGCCAGATACGGTACTCTGCTTTTCATGGAGTGGATCCAGGTGGCCAGATCAGCAGTATCAAGGTAAAGGGCTATCTTTTTGGCTGGTCGAGTTGAAAGCCTTTTTTCCAGCTACATTAACTTTCTTTTCTGGAAAGAACGTTGGATCCACTATAACCCCAAGGGTCTTAAGTGAGTCAGCCAGGGTCAGATGAACATCAGAAGTAGGGAGCACAATGAACATCAGAAGCAGGGTACAAAGAAGCAGGGTATCATCCACACATTGATGATAACCAACCCCAAAGCCATGGATTTATTGTCCTAAGGGCTTTACATACAGATAGAAAAGCATGGGGGATAGAATTATGCCCTGTGGGCCTGGGCTCTCCATTCCAGATGAAGGTATGCCTGGATCCTGTTGCTTCTTCTACTCCAGTGTTGCTTCTTACTGACTGCACCAGATCTTAATAGCATCTGCATGTCTTTCATATACATGCATGAATACACTGGGACACAAGGCATTAAAGCATGATCTACTGTGGGTTAGCTTCAGTCAAACTGAATTGCTGGTTCCTTGTTTTGATACCAGAATCTTTTGTTAAGTCTTCAGTGTATTTGTCTTAAAGGAATACTGCATAGGATACTAACCATGTATATGCTGATATTTGCAACAATATATAGCATGTAGGCTTAACATTACTCTATTTTGGTTGGGGACTATAGGAATGCACCATGTAGGGATAAGAACTGGGGTTTCAAATGGTACAGGTACAGGAAATAGGACTGCCAGCCTCCAGGAGGGGTCTGTAGATTTCCTGATTTTATAATTGATTTCCAGACTACAGAGATCAATTCCCCTGGAGAAAATATCTGCTTTGGAGGATGGACTCTATGGCTTTATACCCTACTGAGATCCTTCCCCTCCCCAAATCCGACCCTCTCCAGGTTTCAGCCTGTAAATCTCCAATTCAGAACTGGTAGCCATATACAGGCACCATTCCACTTGTCCCATTTGTCACTGTTATAAAAATGAGTTATCAGCTACTTTGGCCTAAATCTATAAAGACTCTATTCTTATTCAAAGAATAATCCATTTCATTTCCTTTTGCTGAGTTGTTCAGTGGGCAGATTAAAGCTATTTTTTACAGATTAGTTCTGAAATGCATAATACAATATAATGTACCAAGCCATGGCTCTGGAGCCTAGGCTTCTGTGACTCTCAGATAGTTGCTGAGCAACTGTTGTGTTACTTTTTCTTTCTGTTGAACTCTGTAATGGCACAGAAGATAAATGGCAGGGGTGTAAAGACTACAGAAAGCCAGAATGGCACTCTATAGAATTCATTACTCCTTGCAAATTATTTCTGGAGATGCTCTTGGGATAGGTTTACCCCATTCCTTGTCTAAACTGCTCTGTATAACCTCTCTTAAATTCAGAATAATGTGGGTGTTGTATTGATGCCACAAGTGAAATGGGTGTTAAATAGACTGGCTCAAAAAAGACAAAAGGAAACATACAATACCAACCAGGACAAGATGGCAAACAAAAACTGTTATTCCATTTCCTATCCTGTGAAGCACCTTTTAGGTCTACACACAATTTCCAGGGAATTAGGGCAAACGTAAGGCTTTGCATGATCTTTGTGAACTTTGAAAAACAACCAGAGCCCTGTCTGTGAAAAAAAATGTGATCATTATAATAGGTCTATCACACACTGGAAATAATATATATGTATTTGTGACTTTTCAATTATCTCTATAGAAGACACTGTAGCAGAATAAGAAGTCACACTACAATTTTGTAAAAATGCTCTCAGAAAGATTTTCATAATAGGCTCATTTTCCCACAGACACTTATTGAATATAGGAAAAAGCATGGCAAATTGGACTTTAAAAATAGAAGAAAGACTGTTCAATAAAAAAGAAAGAAAATAGCAACACTTAGGACAGCAGGTGGTAAAATGAAACATGGAAAAAAACCACCCCTAAATAATAAACGTTGGCATTTTCTGCTCTCCATCAGCATACCACACAATTCCTATGTATGTCACCTAATGAATTTTTTAAGTTTCTTTAGAGAACTACTGAATTTTACTTTTAATTGACACAATGCAGCAAGTGAAAAGGTATTTCTTTTTCTACATATCTAATCAAAAAGAGCAAATTTGATTTATACCACCACTTTTCCCCTGAAAGCCAGAAGCTGCAATAACACTAGTTTTAATAGAAATGTAAGAGAAGATGGGGTTAGTTTTGGAGACCATAAAAATAATTTAAAAAACAACAACAACTAAATATATTTCTACTCAGAACACATCAACTTCAATGCTTCCTTTATATAATAAAGATAAATAAATAAAATAAATAAGTCAGAGTAATTCACATAACTGAAGAAACCCAAAGTACACTGGGTAAGATCCAGTAAGATAAACTAGCACACTGAACATTTGTTGATTTAGATGGGAGGAAACGACATGGCTTCCCCCCTGAAATGTCATCATGTCATTACTAAAAGCTTTGCCCCATGCCCCCACACCAACTTCTGTTTTCCTTCCTCTTTGCATATAATTTAAGCCAAGGCACAGGCACAGGCACAGGCACAGGCATGAGCTGATGGGCAAGAACCAAAGGGCAAAGAATGAGTGAGTCCAAGGAATGCTCCAAATTGCCTGTCTTTGGGTAGACAACTAAAACTGTTCCATTTGTACCAGGTGTGTCAAACTGCCTTATCCTAAATCAACAATCTAAAGACCAAATACTGGACAACTGAACTAGGCCTATCTGTTTAGGAACTGAAATAGTCAAGAAATTCTCACCAAAAAGTTCTCAATTTTTAACAGCAATTTTTACAGCAATGCTTTAGTTTGACTGATGCAACAAGCAAACAAAGAGATCGCTTTTATGTGTGTTCTTGTACTCAATAATAATACATGTCATAAATATTCCTCTAACATACAGAAAGACACCATTTTTGCAACAAAAATGTGTTTATCAAATTGTGGAAATTCCTAATCACATATAGGTAATTCTCAGTTTAATAACCCATAAAACAACAGGTTTTTAACTTTCTCATGCACAGAGAGGGAGGGAGAGAGGGAGGAACTCTGCATTAACTCTCATCCATGGCTCTGTAATCTTCAGTGTCTCTCTATCAACTGAAAGAACAATGAATTGTCAACTGAACACATATAGGAAGGAAAGCAGGGTACAATTATGTGTCAAACTGCAGCTTTTTAAAAGTCAAACTGCATCTTTTCAAAAGTACTGTACAAAACAGAGTATAGGTATGTGAAGGGTTAGTTCTTCACAGAACTAGAGAACCCTGAGTGACAGGCTGCTCTGAGCAATCTGCTTGGACAGCATCAACTGAGCAGACACAGTCTTGAGAGATGTTGAGGAGAGTCAGTCAGATTTGTGCCTTCACTGGAAAAAGTCAGAATTTGCCTTGACTGAGAGAATCTCAGTCTTAGCAGAGAGCAGTTTAACACAGACAGGAGAACTGGGGGGAAGTGGCTAAGAGGTTTGGGAAGTGTACTGAGACTCCCATTCAGGTCAAGGAAAAAGGAAAGATCTTCTAGGGAGAGAAGAAGATTCCCTACCCTGTTGAACAGGGGAAATAGAGATCTGGTGTGAATAAAAACTGCCCTTTGAGAACAAAAGTTAGGTAGTCCCTTGTGCAAGCGCTGAGTCATTACCGACCCATGGGGTGACATCACATCATGTTTACTTGACAGACTTTTTATGGGGTGGTTTGGCATTCTCTTCCTCAGTCATCTACACTCTACCCCCAGCAAGCTGGGTACTCATTTTGCCAACCCTGGAAGGGTGGAAGGCTGAGTCAACCTTGAGCCAACTACATGAACCCAGCTTCTGCCGGGATCGAACTCAAGTCATGAGCAGAGCTTGGGCTGCAGTACTGCAGCTTACCACTCTGCACCACAGGGTTCCTCTAGAGACCTAAAGAGTCAGTTAAAAACTGGTGTCTCAAGAGAAAAGGGGCTTGGGTACTGAAAAGGAGTACCAGCCTTCTGGGAAACCAGTAAAGTTTGAGGGATACTAAAGAAAATGTGCTGGAGTGTTAAGGAAAAGTATTGAAACAAATGCCTCTCAATATAAAATTTCAAGAAACTGCAAAAAAACTTAAGAAATTCTCATTAGCCTGTACATAAGAATTAAAGTTTCAGTTACTGGGTACTCTGTCATGCTGTCCTCCACCTGCAGCATGAAGTGATACAGGCTATGAACAATCAGGTCACATGATCTACTATTTCCTGCTCATGCCTAATGGCTTTTGTATGTTAATGGCTTGTGTTTTATGCTGTAGTTTTTAATTGTAAGTCATCTCAAGCATGACTCTGAAGAGGTGGAATAAAGGCTACCCATAAGTCTGACAGCACATACTGGAGCCAGCAGCTCCTGTGGAAATTAATTTATATCCAAAACTCTTAATCTGTGATTACCGAATAATCAAAACTTTGGCTTTTATATTTAAATAAGGATACATCAGTGGTAGATTTGTAAGCAAGGAACTTCAGAGAGCAAATAAGAAGAGACCAAGAAGGATCTTCTACCTGACAGGTGCTCCGCGAGACTGCGCTGGCTTCAGCATGACTGTGATGGTTGTCTCCGTCTCATTCAGAGGAGAATCGGTGTCATATTCTGGCATTGATGGAGCTGCAGAGCAACAAAATAATCCATGCATTAGTCACATCATGAGATCTGATGCAACTGATAACACAAAGTTCCCTGGTACAGTCAGGAGAACATTAAATAACACCCCTTCCTGATTCTGAACAACCATTTACTTTACGTGAGTTCTGCAATGGCAAAAAGCAGGATATAACTGTGATTAAAAACAAATGAAGAAACAAGACTGTGAAATATGATGCTTACTTATTTAATTAAATAATAAGCATATATGTATGTGTATATATATATATATATATATATATATATATATATATATATATATATATGCTTACTTATTTAATTAAATATTTTAGTCCACAAATGAAGAAACAAGACTGTGAAATATGATGCTTACTTATTTAATTAAATAATAAGCATATATATATATATATATATACTTACTTATTTAATTAAATATTTTTTAGTCCACCTTTCCCTGAAAGCAGGGCTCAGGGTGGCTTACAACAGAAAACACATAATAAATAACTAGAAGTTAAAAATCCTCTAATAAAATATAGGCAATTTTTACACCCTCAACTTTGTCACTGTAGGTTAGATGACATTTTTGCATAGTGTTTTCCTAAATGCTATCTTTAAAGTAAGTAGCATAAACTGATTTTATTTAACTCTGTTGTCAATTTCACATCCTGAGCTGCAGTTTATTCCCTGCAAGAGCTTTTTATTAGGGAAATGGCACACAGTGTACATAGGCTATCAGTCTGCAGTGTCTTATGCACTTTGCCAAACTGCTCTTTGAACTTGGGAAACTTAAAAGAAGAGCTTTGGAGGCATCTTCTGAAAAGGAAAGTCTCAGAGGTGCAAATTAGTAGCATATATGCTTCCCTATGGATCAGGACCATTAATTATGAACTTACTAAGGATCTCAGTGCTGCCCTATCCTCTCATCTCCTGAAAACTCTCTTATCCATATTTATATGGGTTACTTCATGCTACATAAAACAAATGTTATAAAGCAATAATAGCAGAGTCATACAGTTAAATGAGAATATTGGATTTGTATAGCCACTTATCAAAGGTATATTCAGAATACTTTTACATATATCCCACAAGTATGGTTGCACTCATAATGGGACCAGCTGGCATGTATCTATGTGATTCCTTTAACCAGGGGTGGAATTCTACCAGGAGCTTCTTTGCATATTAGGCCACACACCCCTGATGTAGCCAATCCTCCAAGAGCTTACAAAAAAGAGCCTTGTAAGCTCTTGGAGGATTGGCTACATCAGGAGTGTGTGGCCTAATATGCAAAGGAGCTCCTGCTAGAATCCCACCCCTGCCTCTAACACAAATGTTGCCTGGCCCACTGGAAGACTGCAATGTATGTACATATACCAGAGGGACCATTTTAACTGAAGTTTTTAGATGGACCATGAATGGTAAAGGAGGAATCATGAGAAGCAGCAATAAATATACTGGACAAGTTACATGTAAGGAAGGGTTTTGAGACAATTAGTATTATCAGTTGTGCAAACTGCATTGTCAATGCACATGCAAAATATTCCATGTTCCTGATTAATGTACATTCAACTCGCATGATTCTTCTATATAAAGTAGTTGAGCTGATCACTTAGCTCATAGTGCTAAAATCTTTACTGCTGAATTTTCAAAACGTGGCCAATGAATAAAATCTGCATACTCTAATTAATGACTAAGAAGCAAACATTATGACAGCCTCATTCACAAATGTATTATGCAGAAAGTGGTGGGCAAGCAAAATAAGTTTTTGTATGTGAAGTTTTATACAACTCAGGGCATCAAATTATACAATCATATATCTAATAATAAACCTGCTGACTGATAGACAGGTATACACATCAGATATTTTTCTAGAACCATGGTGAAAACCACAGGTTTGCAGAAAAATGCAAAATTAAAATTTATGTTAAAATTCTGAGATCTTGCAGGGCTGCATCATATGATCTCAGCCCCCTCCCCTTTTTGGGGGGGAAGAATCTGACCATCACCTGAGCTAGTCATGCTGAGGAACTGGAATTCTGGGCAAATGGGAGAGTAGGAGCTGCCACCATCCCTTCTGCCAGTTGGGCTGAGGTGGCAGCACTTTAAGGGTATCTGTCATTTTCACTGCTGTTCCACCTCTACTACTGGTATTGTAGGTGGGCAATGGGTGGGTGAAGATTGGGAGCCACCATAGCCCCCCCTTCCACTGCCTTGGTGCAAGCTGATAAGGATAAAGAGTGCCACTTTGCTGTTGGCGATGTGAATGGGCAAAGAGGAATGGAAACTGCCATCTCTGCTACATCAACCAATCTGGCCTGTTAGGTGATGGTTGATGGGATCCTCCCCTGCAAGTCTTCTGGGTCTCAACTTGTAATATTATAATTTAGCTAGTATAATTTAGTTTAGTTTACTGTTAGGTTCCTCTGAAATGAAAACAGAAATGGGGAAAATCTAAGGGGCAGAGGACACACTTTTTATCTTTGAAGTCTGATCACTGTGTTACAATCACAGTGATTTTGCCTGGGAAAGCCACCATGCTTCCCAAAGCCTGCATAGCTGCCCTTGAGATCTATTCCTTGTTGATGTTGAAAATGCTAGATAGTTAGATGTACTATTTTTTTTTCCGGATTTTTTAAAGCAATTCCATTTTTATTTGCAAAATCTGTCTTTAAAAATCAAGAATGGAATAGTAACTACTCCAAGACTGAATGCCAAAAAATTAGGGCAGAATTTGCATTCTCAGTCTTTCCTTATCAGGATAATACCTGCAATTTTAGTTGCAATCCGTGTAGTGATAGGAGGTCCAAACCCCTTGATTGTGCTGGCTTTGATGGTGAATGAGTATGTAGTTCCTGGATATAATCCTACAAACAGATGGTGGGTTTCATTTCTTAGTTTGAAGACCTTCCCTCTCTGGTTGGACAGATCAGCAGTGGGATCTAGAGAACCAACAGCCTTGTATGTAATCTGAAAAAGAAAGTCACATTTAAATCTTTCATACTGGGATGACTGAAAAAATACATAGCATGTTAAAACAATTTTATTGGTAACATATGGTAACAAATCTATTTCTTACATCTTAACTTCTTTTATCTACCCCATATATTACTTTCTACCCACCCCTCCCCCCGTTACTTGACCCCCGCTGGTGTTATTTACTTAAAATGCTAATATTTAAATGTACCCTTGACTATTAAAACAAAAAATTATATTCTTCTTCTTTCTAAAACTTAATCATTATCAAAAATTGTCCCATGTCCTTTTATTTTCCACTCTTTTTCTACATATCTTCTGAACTTTTTCCACTCCATCTTAAAAACTTCTAAATCATAGTCTCTTAATATTCTTGTTAATTTGTCCATTTCACTCCATGTCATATCTTTTATAATCCAATCCCATTTCTCTGGTATTTTTTCTTGCTTCCGCAATTGCGCATATACTGTCCTAGCAGCTGAAAACAAGTACCAAATTACAGTTCTATCTTCTTTTGGAAATTTTTCCATTTGTAATCCCAACAGAAAAGTCTCTGCAACTTTCTTAAATTCGTATCCCAAATTCCTAGAAATTTCTTGTTGAATCATCTGCCAATACTTTTTTGCTCTTTCACAAGTCCACCACATATGATAGAAAAAAAACCTTCATGTTTTTTACATTTCCAACATCTGTCTGGCATCTTATTGTTCATCTTTGCCAACTTTTAGGAGTCATATACCATCTATACATCATTTTGAAACAGTTCTCTTTAATACTATGACACATCGAAAGCTTCATAGAATTCTTCCACAAGTGTTCCCAAGTTTCCATCTGTTTTTCTTTATTTATATTAAATGCCCATTTAATCATTTGAGATTTCACTATTTCATCCTCCGTAGACCATTTTAACAGTAATTTATATATTTTTGAAATTAGCTTTTCATTATCTCCAAGCAGAACTTTTTCCATTACTGTTTGTTCTTTTCTTATTCCTTCCGTTTTGATATCATTATCCACCAAACTCTTTATTTGTCGCATTTGGAACCAATCATATTTATTATTCAACTCTTCAGCAGTTTTCAGTTCTATTTTGCCTCTTTGTATTTTTAATAATTGATTATATGACAACCACTTTTCTTCACCTATCTCAGCCGTTATTTTTATTACTCCAGCTGGCACTATCCATAACAGTTTTCTCTCATCCCCATATTTCTTGTATTTCATCCATGTATTTAGCAAATTATTTCTTATATAATGGTGAGAGAAAAAACCATCCATCTTCTTTTTTCCATAATACAAATATGCATGCCAGCCAAATTTATTTCCGTGACCTTCCAGCACTAAGAGTTTTTTGTTTAACAGCATTATCCATTCTTTTATCCACACTAAACAAACTGCTTCCTGATATAATTTTAAATTCAGTAGTTGAAATCCACCTCTCTCTTTTGCATCTGTCAAAATTTTCATTTTTTTTTCAAAATGAAAAAATACATTGCAGATGTGAACTTAATTGGTTTGTATTTACATGTCATCACTCTATCATTTGCTTTTCTTAATACAGAACATTAGTACACTTTTTATACTGGCTAAAGTAAAATGTCAGAAGTTTGTGAATGCTGATGTTTACTGGTAATATAAAACACTTTAGAAGTCCAGTATGTATATATGGGGGCGGGGATTAGCATTACTACTATATCAAAAGAGCCACTGAAGGATCTAAACAGCCATGAAAAATGTACAGATCCCAACTTGTATATTATTGAATGCGGCAATTATAACAAATTCCCACTTTGTTCAGATGCAAAAGAGAAATCAATTCTGTTGAACCATCTGAATATCTGTGGTAAAATGATAGTGATGGAAGAAATCTGCAGAAGTTCTTGAAATAATCCTGCTGATGCTGTAGATAAAACAAAGGAGTAGCCAGACAAGACAAAGAAAAGGTGTCTCAAAGCAGTTAGAAAACTTGCCATTAAGTTCTCTAATTGTATAAATCTGTGGTCTCTGGGCTACATTCTAGAGCCCTTCCAAAATAAAGTTATCAAAGTTACTGCTGGAACTGAAGACAGAAAGCATATACTGTGTGAGGAATGTTTTCATAATGTTTCAACCTTGAACTTATGTTACTATGACTATAATTTGAATATATGAAAAAAAACCTGAACTTACATATTCTGCAGTAAATGGGACCAGTGTTTCTCAATTACAAAAAAAAAAAAAGTGTGATTCATAGCAAAGAGTTATGCAATGAGGAGAATCTTTCAGTCATCGTGACTACCCTTCTTACTTCAGCCCTATTGCTTGGTTTCAGAACATTTATAAAATGTCCATGTGAGAAGGCTAGCACTGTTGTACAAACCCAGCCCAGGCAATATTCATTATTAGATCTATTGCTGGACTACTAGCTTTAGAGAGCTAGAAGCCCAAAGCATACTTTTGAAATTCTGCCTGAATGCTTACCAGTGGCAACTGCTGATACACACATACTCAGAGATAAAACTCATGCCTTATTTACTAGCCAATTTCTTTTCTGTGCTCCAAATTCAATCTAAAGGTGGCTCAATTTCAACTGAGCCATCAATATAATACACCATCCTCTAATGCTCCCTTAACTTTTCCTGCTATTACAGGATCTTCACTTATTTGTAATGAAACATGGTGAATAAATCAATGTATGTTAATGAGCACACACCACTTCATTTTTTTTTATGAAGGCCTTCACAAAAATCAAATTCACAGGTATATGGGGGCAGGAAAACAAAATCACTTTTATAGGGGGAAATTGTATGACAAAGAAGGCAAAACTTTCCATAATATTCACAATCAACGTCCCTTGAATTTGTAACCACTTTAAATAATACACATGGGAAAATATCACAAAATGTGGTGAATTCTATGTTCTAAATGAAATTAATTACTTGGGAAATGTAATACATATTATAAATGTAAAACTGTACATTTTAACATTAGATTTAACAACTACTGCTGGTAGTTTTAGTTCAACTAAAGTTTTAGCATTTTATATGTGAGCGATGGCATTATGTACTTATCTCTTTCCCACTGACAGTATTCAAGAGGGCCTTTTGCACAGGAAATAGGGCTACAGTGTAAATATGTAGTTTAAAAATAAGCTTGAGGTAAAGGGTTAGGGACTGTAGCTAGGGTTGTAAGCCTCCAGTTGGGACCTGGAGATCTCCCGCTTTTACAACTGAACTCCAGCTGACAGATCAACTCCCCTGGAGAAAATGGCTGCTCTGAGGGGTGGAATCTATGGCATTGTATCATGCTGAGGCCCCTCCCCTCCTACCCTCTCACCAAATCTCACCCTCTCCCAGATCTACCTCCAAAGTCTCCAGGTATTTTCCAACTCAGACCTGGAAACCCTATTAGACTGCCACTGTGTATAATTCATACTATCTGTTGTTGTAAGTAGCTTCCTTTATGCAATATTACTATGTAATATTTGAATTTCTTCAGTGTGTCATATCAGTACTTATGCTTTACTTCAATTCTGATTGCAGCCAGATTTCTACAAGCCAGATCCTATTGCACAGCCTATTGGATGTTCTACCCTAAATATTGTACTGACTTGTCAGCATACTTCTCCTTGAGTCCAATGAGAAAGACAAACTATAAATTACACAAGTAAATAAATGCAAGTGCTCAATAGCATGCCTTGGTTTGCCAAAGTCATAGAAATATCTATGAAAATGAGCATGAAAGTTATTCTAGCTCAAGCCCATAATAGAATAAACAATCCTAATGGCAGATGATCATCAGCCAGAAGGCTGTACTGGCATATCCATTCTTATAGCCCTGGATTGAAGAGGACTCCCAACCTGGCTCCAGACATGCTCATGAAGAGGACAGAAGCAACTTGGAAGGGGGGGGGGGACAAAGAAGTGAAGCCTCAGAGCCCCTCCCTTCCATGGCTGAGGCTCAGCGAAGCCCTTTAATGGCAGACTGGCAGCCCAGTTCACTACATGCAAATGCAACAGGGTGTCCCAAGGACTCATGTTAAGAGGCAGTACGCCATGGTGTCAGCACCTTGAACAGCTCTGTCATCATGACCCTTGTTGAGTTAGTCATAGTCATGTCCTCAGTTGTTTTAAACAGGATCCAAATGAACTGGAGAAGGGGACCCAGCAACTACCCAGCATTGAGGCAGTTCCCTCTGATTTAGAACTCCTAGCTGTCAAGACTATGACCAAATAGACTATGGTTGGAAACTTGCCATCTGTGTCACCAGTAGACACTCTGAGTCCAGTGACAGCTATATCTTAGCTGTGCTAGGCTAGGTCCGAACCACCAGCCTTCCAAGCTCTAACACCAGCCAGCAGGAGCAGTGGAGACAGCAGGCCCATTCAAAAGTGGCCCAGCAGTGCCAGGCTTCCAATCTGCTGAGCTAGACCATAACTGAAGTGGATTTTGCAGGATTCTGGCCCAATCAAGCACCAGCCAGATGAGTTCCAGGAACCACTTACAGAACATTTGGGGCTGATACCTTCTATTTAAGCCTTGAGCTGTGAAGGGACTCTTGTTGGATCATAAAGCAACAGTTCTTGTTCTCTGATTCTTGCATTCTAGACCCAAGCTCCAGACTACCAACTAACTCCTGGCTCTTAAGAATATCCTCACCATGGTGCCTGGAGACAGAATGTTCTGGTTCTTTTTCTTTTCTATCCAAAGAACATTCTCAATACTTTAAAACTTACTATCATGTGATTTAACCCCATTCATTTCAACAGAACACAGCTGAATTAAACTTTCTTTGAATATTGCCCCTTGACTATCATTCCATGACCAGTTTTCTAACCTCAGCACCAATATACTTCCCTCATTTTTAATCTCATTGTCCCTCCAATCCTTGCAAATATAAAATAATACAAAGGGAAGAGAGAGGGGAAAAGACAAAGAAAAATCTTGTAACCGCTCTAGATTTTGCAAATGAAATATTTGATTAGATACTAGCAGAGTCTGTGTATGTGTGTTTCATGATGAAACAAGGCATTTATGGCACAGATTACACCTAACCTCGTCTAAAGTATATGCCAATTATTGTGGTCCCTCCAGCACATGCCCTAGATTATTGCTCTTCCTCACCGCCACTGAAATTCTGTGTGTTTCCCTTCAGAAAACACAGCCTTGCTAACCTTTGTGCCCCAGTTCTGAGGCTATTGTTGAGTCAAGCAAACGAGCGAGCAAGCAAATGTTTATTAATGCTGCAGGAGCCAAATGGTCTTGTGATATTGACAGTGAGAAGAAAGACTCAAGAAATCACTCAGTTCATGACGTTGCCTGGATCTGAACCTCAAACCTCTAGAGAGTGTATCCCTTGCTGATTTTTAAGGCAATCATCATGCAAACCAAAACCCTGGAAACAGGACTACTTATATGTCGAGCGTGGTCACACTGTTGTATGTCTAGTGGAGATGAAGGAATAAACTAAGGATACTTGGGTGGCTGTTAGAGGTGTCAGCTTCTTTGCCAAAGCATCTGAGCAGCAGCAGACATGAAGAACACACCTCATATGTTGTAATGGAAGACCTTGTTAGCTCACATGGCCATACACCTCTCTGAGCATGGAATATTGACTCAGCCTCCTCTGAGACCAATATGAATCCTGATAATGAACAGTAGTTCCAAACCCGCCTGCAGAGCTACACAAAGTCCTCCTGTATGTGAACAAAGGATCAGCTTGACATTATGAAAATAAAGGCAAATGACCTCATCACTTAACCCCTCTTCTCCCCACTATTAAATGGCAGTTCATTTTCCTATTACTGATTGATTTTAAGACATCCCTCATTTTGAAGCTTCAGTTATTGTTCCGATATTTTCCCTGAGTTAGTAAGAAATACTTTGCCTACTACCATTGCTTTAATTTAGCCCCAAGAGCCAGAGGTAACAAGGATCATTAGATCAGCATTTCTAAAATGAAAGACAATGGCTGAGTTTGGTATCTGATCTATAGAATTCAAAGTTGTTGAGGAGTACTAAGAGGGAAAGAAAGGATATTTCTGTGGATCTATGACACTGTGGCATAACGAACAGTATTAATGAATGAATTGGATTTTTAACCCATCCAATTGACAAGAGGTCAGGTTTGAACTTTCAATACCAAAATGCAATAAAAACACATTTATATATTTCAGAACAGAATACACATTAAGAATGTAGGTTCTTTTCCCCAGCCACTGCTTGTCCAATGTTTTACGAAACAATTATTTGTTCTAAAAGGAGAGATGCCTTAGCCAAAAAAGAAAAGAAAAGAAAAAGGAAGCAGGGTAACAAGAGAATTCTGTTTCACACAGGGTTTTTTTAGAATAAGCCCAGCAGGAACTCATTTGCATATTAAGTCACATACCCCTAATGCCAAGCCAGCTGGAACTGCGTTCCTGTGCATTCCTGCTCAAAAAAAGTTCTGGTTCCATATCAAATTATTAATATGAAGCAAAGTGTCCATCAAAGTTGTGAGATTTATTCTCCCCATTTAAGAAGGGATGTAAAAAATATTATTCAGACAACCTTCAACCAATGCTCATCCAAATATCATAAACGGGAGCCAGACTTTTCCTCAACTGTGATCTTGACTGCATCCCTACTTTCAGTGTTTCCATACTATGGTCCCATTTACTTATTTATAAAAAAAACTAATGGTGCATATACACCTTATCTCCTCCATTACACAAGAACACCTCACATCAAAAGTCCAAGTTTATTTATTTATTTAGAAAAGGTACCATATAACAAAAAAACGAAACATATAATGCATGGTGTTAAACAGTATTAAGCAAACAAATAGCAGCCTAAAATGATACTGGTAAAAAAGACTACAAACCAGAAACAGGTCAAACCCCCCCTAAATTAAAGGTCTGAATTAAAAAAAATGGCCTGTCCCTTAAAGGAAAATAATTTCAAATGGAGTCTGGAATCAGAAGGGCAACCAGTGCAGATCGTTTAGCACAAGGGTAAAACAATCCCTGTATCAGTCTCCGCACAATAATGGGGGGCACCAAATTTTGGACCAACTGAAGTTTCTGAGCACTTTTTAAAGGCTCAGAACATGTAATATGTACAGCATATTATAGTAACTGACCTGGATGCAATAAGAGCATGGATTGCTGTAGCCGAAATATGTTTTTTGAGGAATGGCCACAGCTAGTGTATCTGCAAAAACCAAAAGAGGATCCTGAGCCTCTAAAACACTGTTACAGTTACCTGTAACTGTTGCACATTGAATGGTCTTCTGTGAAGACACACATGTGGGACTGCATAGAAGCTATGGTGAAGAACCATAGGTCAGGGTCCCCAAGCTATGAATCAGCTCCTTCAGAAAGAATACAGTTATTCCCAAGATAGGCTGTTTTTTTTTCCAGTACTTCAGTGGTTTTGTCATTGACCAACAGTACCTCAGACTTGTCTGAACTGAGTTTCAGTTTAGTGTCCCTCATCCATCCTGTTACTTTCTCTGGCCACCTGTTCAGGTATGTCACATACTCACCTGACCCAGCTGATAAAGAGAAACAGAGCTGGGTTTCATATACATATTGGTGACACTACAATCCAAATCCCTGGATAATCACAGTGGTTTCATGACCATGTTAAAACAACATCGATAGAGTGAGATAGACCTCTACAGGACTCAACTCCATAAACAACATTTTCTTCCAGCACCATCTTCTGGAATCAGTCAATCAAGTAAGAGGAAAACCACTACAGCACAGCCCTCCCCCCTTGAAATGCAGGCAGTTTCTCCAGAAGGTTGGCCTTGGTAGATGGAATATTTATTCATTTATGAAAAAAACCCATCCTGCCTTTATAAGGTCCACCAAGGCAGCTAACAATGTAAAACATATATGATAAAATTACACTAGAAAACTATTAAAATCAACCCCCCTGCTAAACATATCTCATAAAAAACAACTTTAAAAAAGAGTTTAAAACAAATCTAAAACAGTGAAAATATATACAAAATATAAATAATCTGTTAGGAAGGAGAGATCATTGAGGAAATGTCAAACAAAACAAAACAAAACAAAACCCTCTTCACCAGCTGGTAGATGATGCAACAGAAGGGACAGAGAAATCTCCCAGGGGAGATAGTTCTAGAGCTTTGGTGCCATGACTGAGAAGGCCTTTTACTGCCAGGAAGTAAAGGCTTTGAAGTTCAAGACCAGCACCTTGAATAGTGCTCAAAAACAAATCAGAAGCAAGGTGGGCCAAAAACAGAGTGATGTGGTTCCTATGACTTACTTCAGTAAACACTCTGTCTGCAGCATTCTATAACTTGATTTTCCAGCAATAATGTTCAGTGGGGTATAAACCCCAGAGTTGGCAAGGGTCAAATGAACTCCATCAGATGTGAGGAGCAAATATCCTTCAAAACCAACACCTTCCCAACCAGAATTACTTCTGGTTGGGAAGCTGGTGGCTTTCTACCACACCACTAGGAGATTTGGGTAAGGACATACATAACTGTATATCATCTGCATATTGAAGACAACCAACCCCAAAACTATTAATTCTTTGACATAAGGGCTTTACATAATTGAAGAGTATGGGGAGTATGATTGTACCCTGTGGAGCCCCACAGGATAGGTCCCACACTGATGATAACTGGAGCAAGTTATTGCAGTTGCAAAAAAGGTATTTTGCCAACTCATCCTACTTCAAGAAGGCTGATCTTCAAGAAGGGGTTCTGCATTGGACTGGTGGAAATCATTCATCATTGATTGGAGTTGGACACTAAGTATTGCCATTGGAGACAAGTTATTGTCAGTGTGGGACCACCACAGTCAGATCTTTTCTGTCCAGGAAAGAACACAGTTGGCTAACCAGACAGAGCTGGTAAAAGACACTTTTGGACACATCTGCCACCTGCTTATCTAGCAGTAGGCTTGGGTCCAAAAACAGCCCCATACTATGGACCTGTTGCTTGAAAGGGAATCATAGAATCATAGAGTTGGAAGAGACCTCCAGGGTCATCTAGTCCAACCCCCTGCACAATGCAAGAAACTCACAAATACCTCCCCCTAAATTCACAGGATCTTCATTCCTGTCAGGTGGCCATCCAGCCTCTGTTTAAAAACCTCCAAGGAAGGAGATCCCACCACCTCTCGAGGAAGCCTGTTCCACTGAGAAACCGCTCTAACGGTCAGGAAGTTCTTTCTAATATCGAGCTGGAAACTCTTTTGAGTTAGTTTCAACCCATTGGTTCTGGTCCTACCTTCTGGGCCACAGAAAACAATTCCGCACCATCCTCTATATGACAGCCCTTCAAGTACTTGAAAATGGTGATCATATCACCTCTCAGCTGCCTCTTCTTCAGGCTAAACATCCCCAGCTCCTTCAACCTTTCCTCATAAAACTCAGTCTCCAGACCCCTCACCATCTTCATCACCCTCCTCTGGACCCATTCCAGCTTGTCTATATCCTTCTTAAAATGTGGTGCCCAAAACTGAACACAATACTCCAGGTGAGGTCTTACCAGAGCAGAGTAAAGCGATACCATCACTTCATGTGTTCTGGACACTATACTTCTGATGATACAGCCCAAAATTGTATTTGCCTTTTTAGTCACCGCATCACACTGGTGACTCATGTTTAGCGTATGGTCCACTTAGATCCTTTTCACACATACTACTGCTAAGACAAGTCTCCCCTGTCCTATAACCATGCATTGGATTTTTCCTATCTAACTGCAGAGCTTTACATTTATCCCTGTTAAAATTAATTTTATTGGTTTTAGCCCAGTTTTCCAGCCTGTCAAGGTCATCCTACATCCTGTTTCTGTCTTCTACTGTATTTACAAACCCTCCCAATTTAGTATCATCAGAAAAATTAATAAGCATTCCCTCTATTCCTTTATCCAAATCATTGATAAAGATGTTGAACAAAACAGGTCCCAGGACAGATCCTTGAGGCACTCCACTTGTCACTTCTCTCCAAGAGAATGAGGAACCATTCACAAGCACTCTTTGGGTGCAATCTGTCAGCCAGTTACAGATCCACCTAACGGTAACAGGAACCTTATCAAAAGCCTTACTGAAATCAAGATAAACAATATCTACAGCATTCCCCTGATCCAGCAAGGTAGTCACTTTCTCAAAAAAAGAGATCAGGTTAGTCTGACATGACTTGTTTTTGAGAAACCCATGCTGGCTCTTAGTAATCACAGCCATCCTTTCTAAATGTTCCAGAACTGACTGTTTGATGATGTTGTCTAAAACTTTTCCAGGTATAGATGTCAAGCTGATGGGTCAATAGTTACCCACATCCTCCTTTTTCACCTTGATGAAGATGGGGACAACATTTGCCCGCCTCCAGTCTTCCAGCACCTCTCCTGTTCTCCAAGAATTCTCAAAAATAAAAGCCAGAGGCTCAGAAATTACCGTACATCTGCAAGCTCTTTTAGTTCATCTGGCCATGAGGAGTTTCATATAAAGAAACTAGGTGTTTATGTACTACCCCTTAGGCTGATCCTAGGCAGGAACTTCATACCCTCATATGTTCTGTTTTTGCCATGTTGAGCGCCGTTTCCCTCAGAAGAGAAGACTGAGGAAAAGTAGGAATTCAGCAGTTCTGCCCTCTCTTCATTACAATTTCATTTTCCTGCCCTCGCAATGGGCCTAACTATGTCCTTGCTCTTTTTCTTACTCTGAACATATTTCCAATTCTTCAATCAATTCTTCCTTGTTGATGAGAATCAAATCCAAGATAGCAGATCCCCTTGTTTCCGTCTTCATTTTCTGGAAAAGGAAGTTGTCAGCAAGACAAGTCAAGAATCTATTTGACCTTTCATTTTTGCTGACAACTTCCTTTTCCAGAAAGTGAAGAAGGAAACAAGGGGATCTGCTATCTTGGATTTGATTCTCATCAACAAGGAAGAATTGATTGAAGAAGTGGAAATAGTTGGTCATGAAGCTAAATGTAATGTCAAAGTTCTCTAGGAGATTATTCTAGAAACAGCTGAACATCTCAAAGGGGAAGTTTTAAATTTGGAGGG
Source organism: Heteronotia binoei (assembly GCF_032191835.1). Lineage (NCBI taxonomy): Eukaryota > Metazoa > Chordata > Lepidosauria > Squamata > Gekkonidae > Heteronotia > Heteronotia binoei. The sequence goes on along the minus strand of NC_083224.1, from coordinate 49,303,135 downwards.
GCTATAATGGGAAGGAATGTACTCACTTTTATCTTTAAACCATCCTAGTATGGCCTATATCATGGAGAAAGATGGACACATCACACAAAAGAAGTAAGGCAGTGAAAGAAGTCGAAAACTAAAGATTCAACCAACAGTTATACAAGAGTGCATACTGGATAACATCCACATGGTGTGAACCACACTTATGATAGATTAATGGATAAATTACCCTCAGTCTTGTCCTTTGGCCAAGATAACAGTATGGAAACCTGCCCTGCTATAGACAAGAGTGCACTGACAAGTTTCAACTGTGGGGAAGAAGGAAACTGTTGAGGGCTCCAAACCACTATCTAGAAACAGGGTTGTTTGATCACCCTTCTGTCCAGATCACAACCTGTTTGCAAACTGAGAACAACAATAATACTCAAAAATATTTTAAAGCATTCAAAATTAGATAATAAATGTTGTGTTTCTGAGTATTCTCAGACTGCTTTCCTTATTTCCATCCCTCATCCACCATTTTTGTTATACATGAAAAAAGGAGTAACAATTCAGAAATAAAACACAGAGGCAGTTGATCCTGCCAGGATAATGAGAATGTAGAATGGTTTATATTCCTAATCTAGCACTCAGTTTCCCTGGATGATTTAAACTTTATCTATGGCAACTTTCCATTTCAACTGTAAATACCATGCACTTGTTCATTCTCAAACTTCTTTCTCTTTAGTTACCCCACTCTACTTGTCCATCTACCTGCCAATGCACATACCATAATTACTTTATATAAGAGGTCCAAGTAGCAAGTCTCAATTTAAAAAAAATGCAAAAATGACTTTTCAAAATATTATTTATGCAGCTATTTAAAACATTGGAGGTAGCAGATGAGCGGTAAGAAAATCCAATAGTCTTGGGGGGTGGGGACTGTAATCAAGCAAATGGAAACATTCAAACAGCTCAACAGAACATGAGCTGAACCATATATATATATATTGAAACAGAATTAGTTATTAAAGAGCCAGGTAATATTTAATAGTTTTCTTCAGAGATTTTGCCTTATATTGTCTCTTATTTGTTTATGGTCTTCATGTTAATTTAATTTGGATTCACAAAAAAAACCCTCTTCTTTTTCAGACTTACTGATAGAATATTTAAAAAGAAAGAAAGAAAACAACACATACAAAAAAAAAACACCACCAACCCCCCCCCCCAAAAAAAAACACCACTTCTTGTAAGGAAGTATAATTGATAGAAATTTGCAAGAGAAAGCAAATTTAGCCAATGAAGAAACTGTGCTGGCTGAAAGCATTTCATCTGCTACTAGTTTGCTGCTGAGTTCGCCCTAAAATGGTGGGGTGATGAAAAGCACAAAAGTGGGGAGGCGTGATCATTTCCTGTCATTGTCTGTTCAAAACAATGACTCTGATTGCTGTTTGTATAAGTGCCACTGCAAGTTAGATTGTCAAACTGCCCCAGATTGGGTTTCTACTTGCAAAGAAAGGCTGAAAAGAGGCTGTTTCAATAGAAAGATGGATATAGGCTGTGCAATTTCCCAAGCCCATTTTTCTAGGTTTGAAAATTAATACCTACATACTTCCTCTCTAACAGTAATTCTGTAAAGTATAGACTGGCTGGCCATATAAAGTCTGTGATGGTTAGAAGGCCAACCTGTTCAAAATTAATTTCAGGAACAGATAGGGCAGGTTTCCCCCTTCCCTGCCAAGTTTGTCATGCAGAAAGTGGGCTGAAACTTCCAATATTATTACACCCTCCCCCTCCCTCCCCCGCACAATGTTAGTGTTCTAACTTTGTTCATAATCAAGGAGTAACCACAATATTAAAAAGACCAGACTTCTGTCACCTTCCCCCTCACTTCTTCATGAACAGAAATCATTAGTGCAGGACATCTAATAGACACTATTCACCATGTAATTAGTGAAACATTCCCTAATTGGGAAAATTATAATTTCAAAGGTAAGCCTCCCATAGAACTTTTCCTGTTAATGCAGAGTACATGATCACAATAACCAAGAGCCAAAATAATCAAAGTAAATGGCATGTGCTTCTTTAACATTTCCCTAGAGGAACATCCAGCTTTTGCCCCCTCACCTCTTTCACTAATGAGCTGGAAAATCCACCCCCAAGCTGCCAGATGAGACTGACGAATTCCATCTCTCTGCACCAATAACATCCAGAATAGCTAATGTACAGATGGAAAAGAAAATTTTGACCAGCAAGGGGAGAGGAGAGCTTTACCAATTCTGGCACTTCTAATTTCAAAATCATCAAAGCAGCCCCAGTTATCATCTTTCCTCCTCTGTATTTCTGGATTGTTCTTTTACACTCATAGTTTAGCAAATACTCTTGGCCATTTGCGTGGTGTGATTAAGACAATTGTTTATTTTCCTGCCCCACAGGTGCTTGATTGCAGTTTATAGCGTTAGTTATGAAAGTACTGCAGTATAAGAATCTGGACTTTTTTTTTTTGGCAGAAAGACAGCTGGAACTGTTGTACCTTGGTGAGTAGCCAGAGAAGAAGCCAACTGTTTTAAAAAAATTTGAATGGTGTGGAGGTGAGTGAGGTTAATTGCTAAGGATGTAGGTTTAAGCTTCTCATGCTGAGAGTCTCAGAACTAAAATGATCTTGATAGGATTTGGCAGGTCTTTAAAAGTTAGACATCAGGAAGAAACAGAAAATGTAATGCTAGTGAGGACGATGCTGGGACCATTTCCCTACCAAAGAGAAAATTGTTTTCCTTGGCTTTAAAGTATTTGTTCGTAATCTCTGTGGATTAGTCTTCTGCTTGATGTTTATGTCATTCCTATACTTTCTATTGGAATGGAATGGGAAGGTGGGGGGGGGGGGGTGCTATAGTACTTTTCTATTTCTCATGGGATGTTGTGCAAGCTTTTCCCAAAGTAGCATCTTACACATCTAACCTCTAAGCATAGTCCCATCCTGGTCTCACGTGATATAAGTATTTTTAAACAAAATTTAGTTGCAGAGCATACGGACATCAAAAATAAGGCTAGTATTTCAGACAGTGCAGTCTAGATGAGAAGAAAAGTTTACTTAGTAAAATATACACACATCTATTGTTTGAACAATCACAGAAGAGACCCTGAAAAATGACTGCCTTAAAAAAGAGAGACCTATTTCATTGCTTGTGTTACCTTGTGCGCTGTTTATTTTATTGATGGACTGCTGTATCGCTTTTATGCAGACGACCAATTGTAGCATGGGTCCACTGGAAGAACTGTCTAGTACACTGCCTGTTCTATATATGTACCACTTTGACCCAGTTTCCATTATGGATGTTTACAAAATCCTAGGATCAGTGAAGGCTCTTGTGCTCTTGCTCATCTTGGCTTCTAAAATAATGTAAAGACCATGTCAATGAATACTTAGTATCTATTATGTGTCAATCATTAACTCGGGGCACCTTCCCTTGACAACTCAAAGAAGTGGTTATCCATTCAGAAAAAAAGAAGTAGCTACTTCTTAGGCAAAGTGGCTGAGAGAGCAATAGCAGATCAACACCAGGTCTTCTTGGATAGCTCATCTGCCCTAGACCCTTTTCAACCTGGTTTCAGCCTGGGCTATGGGATGGAGACAGGTCTCCATGATGAGGTCCATCTAAGAGTAGAAAGAAGTCAGGCATCCTTGTTGCTTCTGCTGAATCCATCAGAATTTGACACAGTGGACCATGCCACCTTGTTGAGGCACCTAGAGGAAGAAGTAGGTATCAGGGGTTCTGCATTAGGCTGTTTGAAATAATTCCTCATGGACTGGACACAAAGAATTGCAATTGGAGACCACTTATTATCAGTGTGGAACCTATCCTGTGGGGTCCCACAAGATACAGTCCTACTTCCTATACTCTTAGATCTTTATGTGAAGCTGTTATGTCAAATAATTCATAGTTTGAGGGTTGGCTGTCATCCATATGTGTGTGTGTGTGTGTGTATATATATATATATATCTGCATATATATCTGTGTCACAAAGTGGCCAATATATATCTGTGTCACAAAGTGGCCACCCCATGGGGTGGCTCCTGTCTGGCTGGCACATTGCTCAGGATACGCCCAAGAGATCTCTCCCCCCCCCCCCCACCCCAAACCACACGGATTAAGTGAAGATCAAACCCGGCCATCCTTTAGGCAGTCTGCATTCTCCCCCCTCATGCCGCACAGCCTGGGGGGGGGGACCCTGCAAGACCCCCCAGCCCAAATAGGACTGCTGCATGGTGCTCACCGAGCCGCCAAATCCAATCCAACCAACCAAACCTAAGTGACCGACCTCAACTACCGCACCACCTCAGCCAGTTCCACAATCCTCCGGACAGTAGTGCAGGGTAGGCGAAAAACAACCCTTCCTACCACCAATCAAGAAAGGGGCAAAAAATTCCTACCCAGCCCCCGTTGTAATTGGGTGACCAGCCAAAGCCTGCACTATATCCAGGGCGGAAGGGTGGGCCAAACATGCGGCAAGACTGCACAAAGAGGGGAAGTCATATGACTAGGTTTGTGCCCTCCCCCCAGGACAGGAAACTGGCTGCTCTAGCAGCCGACTCCTCTGCTCTTTTCCTTCCATCTGAGGCAAAGGCAGCCTCCCATGCTGCAGACTCCTTTGGCTGCAGGTAAGGAGCTGAATACTGCAAGGGCTTTACATCACGTCCACAATGGCAGTCACATCTATGCATATGGACTACTGCTGGCACAGATTAAAGAAGACTGCACCATTGGTGCCAGGAACTCATCAACAAGTCAATGCCCAACATCAGAACCAGCTGCCAACTGGCCACATCCATTGTTTTTCCTTTCCTTCTTTTCGTCTTGCTAAAGGTTTCCAAGAGGTGTTACAAGTAGTTAGCATATGGACCCCAAATTCCCACGATAGCAGAATCCTGGACTTCATCGGTCCACCCTGGGAACCAATCCAGGGGGAAAGGATCAGGTATCTCTTCCAATTGGGGATACTCCCTAATAGGCATTGCCCCCCTTTTTCTAAGGTAGGAAAATGGACTATTTAAGGTCCTACACATAGGTGTTCTGGGTTCTCCTGTTGGTACCCCATGTATTGCCAGGAGAGATAATCCACATACCTTGATCAAGTTTGGGACCCTCATAGTAAGTTCCACTGGTCGATTCTTGCTATTCCTCTCCCTTGCTGTCGTTGTTGCTGAAATCTTCTCTTTGGACAGGTAATCTGTATTGCCTGTGATCATCACTTCAATCCTGCTAATGCAAATGTCCCTATCCAATTTTCACCTCTGTATTTTCACCTCTGTATTCCTAGTTCTTTATGATTGTGAGTGTTAGTGTAACTGTATGATTGTATGATTGTATAATCTATATTTTCCAATAAAATGCATTGAACTTTAGCAACCAATTTCCACATTATTGGGTCTCTGGGGAACTCCAACTCCTGTAAACATAGGTCGTTGATCCTGCTCTGGCCATTTGCCTGTTAAATCTAATTCCTCTAATTCGATCTCAGAGGCAATTTGGCTAACACTTGGTTTAAAGGTGTTCTTTGCAACCTACCTGGAAACACTCCTGGTATCTATGTATTATCAGAATCTGTTCCATTACACAATTTTCTCTTCTTCCAGGGCAGGGGTGGCCAAACTTGCTTAACGTAAGAGCCACAAAGAATAAATGTAAGATATTTGAGAGCTGCAGGACATGAGCATCAGATGTTTGAGGGAGGGAGGGAGGGAGGGAGGGAGGGAGGAAGGAAGGAAGGAAGGAAGGAAGGAAGGAAGGAAGGAAGGAAGGAAGGAAGGAAGGAAGGAAGGAAGGAAGGAAGGAAGGAAGGAAGGAAGGAAGGAAGGAAGGAAGGAAGGAAGGAAGGAAAATAGGTGAGAGAGGGGAGAGGTAGAAAGAAAGCAACTTTTAACTTTGAATGCATTCTCCAAGTTGCCAGCCGGCTTAGCTTGGAGAAGCTTGGAGAAGTGATTTAAAGAGAATGCCTTTTCCAAGCTGGCAAATGGGATGGTGGGGACTTTCAGAGTCACACAATATGTGTGAAAGAGCCACATGTGTCTCCCAAGCTGCAGTTTGGCCACATCTGTTCCAGGGGAACTGCTGGAGGTAGGGTTGGCCTTGCCTTTTTTGGCTTCTCATTATAATTTAATGATCTGTATAATTTCAAAGGGTCTTTGGACAGTATTGATTAATGATGTATACTACACTAACCTTTTTTAGTATTTTTTTCTTCCCCTTTGTGTTATAATCATATTTGATTGTAGCGTTCTGCTGCTTTCAGTTGATTGAGATCTCTCAGCATGCTGCCATTGTGCATGATGGCTGCTTTCCACCAAGTGATTTGGTAGTTTTAGTTTTTAAATGTTGTAACCAGGATGTTTTTTGAGTAGAACACAGTTCCGGCTGGCTTGGCATCTGGGGGTGTGGCCTAATATGCAAATGAGTTCCTGCTGGGCTTTTTCTACAAAAGAGGTCTGGTTACAACGGTGTCTTTTTTGTTTTGCAATTTTTTTGGTTTATATTCATTGCAAGATGTTTCGAGTTTTCTGATGAGTAGAAAGGCAGAACATACCCCCCCCCCCTAAAATCTACATAAAAATATGTGGCACACATAGCACAAAATCATCACTATTGATGCCAGCTGCCGAAAGGGGCTTTAAGCACAGGATCATCCTTATGAACAGTCATGAGTGATCACCCAAGGTTTCCCAAGAGCCATGTCCCATTATTTCACTTTGATCACTTTTTAAGGATGTAAAATGAGGCTCAGAAATGTTATAAACAATAAAATAAATACATGCATGACACCAGCAATCCAGTTAAGCACTGAAGTGGATAAGCTTGCAGAAGTACACATTTTTTCAAGAGAGTGTGAGCTTAAGTATTGCATTTTAATATGGTAGTTTTTAATTGTCAGTGGCATAGAAATAATTGTGAGTGGTGTGGAAATACTCTAAATAAATACATACATGCATACCTAAAGAAGGCTGCAGAGAACTCCAAAACAGGCAACAATATGACGAGCTTCAGGGTAAGTGGCTATAAAGAGGTACACACTGGGAAGAAAACAGCAACACAGTCCTAATATTGTGCACAGTGGTCAGAACTGACTGTGATTCTTCAGGAAAGAGACCTTTGGGTCCTGGAGGCTAGCTCAGTGAAAAGTCACTGAAAAAGGCACATTTCATGCTAGGGATTATTACAAAAGGGACTGAACGTAAAACAGACAGCATCACTATATGATGTGGTCACATTTACACTGTACTGTATTTCCATGGGCAGCTGTTTGGTCTGAAGCAGTAGAACAAAGTTTGAGCTTGCACTCATACTTCCTCAGGTAGTACTGTATACAGAGGTTGCATCATCTCCCACAAATATAATATATTGTGGTAGAGGAGCAGAAAAGAGAAAACAACATGACAAAAGGATTGGAGGCCCTTCCCCACAGGGAAGGCTAAACAATTTGGTACTTTTTGGTTTAAAAGTCAAGTAAGCAGGGATGATACAGGTTCATAAAACATTGTTTGTTGTTGTTATGGAAAAACTGGATAGACAAAAAATCACCACAACCACACATCCTAAAGCACTAGAATGTGACATCGCATAATGGGCAGTAAATTCAGAACAAATAATTGGAAGTACTTTTTCACATGTCAGCTATTTTATTTAAGGAATTCACTTCCACAATTGTAGCGATGGCCCTACCTTAAGTAACTTGAAGTCGGCACTGCACTAACGATTAAGATAAGGCTATTAATCAATATACCAAAAATGGAACTCTCACATTCAGTATCTTTCTCAACACCAATTTCTATTAGTTGGGGGCAACAATAGGAGAAGACTGTTACGTGCTTTCACTGCTTATGTGCTTGTCAGAGTCATATGGTTGGCTATGGGGGGCTCTTTCCTCTGATGCAATACGGCTCTGTTATGTATGTGGACTCAAGAGAAGACTTGGATATTCCCGCCGGCTCATTTGAGCCAGGCAGACTGAGCTTGGGGACGTGAGAACAAAGGGCTGCAGGATTCAAATCCCTGTAGCCCCACCAGTTTGAATGACCCAGTGATGTGCTTGTAACGTACTCGAAACGGAGACGAGAGTAGGGCAACATGGTTTATTGGGAGCACGTAGCTAGAGAGTGAACACGCGGGCCGGGTCCCGCTTATATACAATCCCGGGTACAGCCTACTGGGTTGGTCGGGCCAATCCTGCCCCGTTGAACTTCCCGCCACAGCTGGAGATAGGCGGGGAACTGGCTCCCGGCGCTGGGGCTCCTGGGACTGCCCAGTTGCCCCCCCCGTCTGGTCGCATGACATTTCTTGATACACTACACCCCTCCCCCCCTGGTTAATGTACAAAGTCCTGTAAATATGCGGGGGGCCGGCGCTCCCGGGTGGACCGTCTGGGGGTTTCGGGTGGAGGCAGCGCGGCCGCCGGGGATGGTGCTTCGGGGGGTCCTGGGGTGGACGGGGGCGGCCCGTTCGGTTCTGCGGATCCCTCGGGCTCGGTCGGCCCCGGTACCTCTGGCGCCCGCGTCCCGGATGTTGGGATCGCGTCTTCTAGGCGGTCTCCGTTTGGCTCCTCGCGGGATATAGCCTCGTCTGTGTCTGCGGGTGCCTCCGGGAGAGTGCGGCGCCTCAACTGGTCAATGTGCCGCCGTAGCACCTGGCCCCCCTCAGTCGATATGTCGTAGTGGCGGGACCCGGTTACCCTCAGTAACCGGCCCGCCACCCAATCGGGGCCCCTTGCATAGTTTCGGGCGTAGACTGGGTCGCCCGCGAAGAAGCCCCGGACGGTGTCTCGGACTTCGGGACTCCCGCGGGTGTCTGAAGCTCGGTCGGGGTGCAGCCGGTCCAGCCTGGTTATGAGTTTGCGTCCCATGAGGAGCTCAGCCGGGCTGACTCCTGTGACCGGGTTGGGTGTGATCCGATTATCGAAGAGGAACGCGGCCAGCCTGTGGTCCCAGTCCCCCTGTACAATTCGGCCGAGGGCCTCCTTTGTTGTGCGGACCATCCGCTCTGCCTGGCCGTTGGTGGCCGGGTGGAAGGGAGCCGACCTTATGTGCCTGATCAGATATCTTTGCAGGAACGCCTGGAAGTCGGCTGAGGTGAAGGCGGCCCCGTTATCAGAGACTATGGTGTCCGGGATGCCGTGTGTGCATAGGACCCTGCGCAGCGCTCTGACCGCGGCTGTGGACGAGGGGGACCCTACGGGGATGACCTCCAGCCATTTGGTGTAGGAGTCCACTATTATGATGAAGGTTTGCCCCTGGAAGGGGCCCGCAAAGTCGATGTGGAGTCTCGACCATGGTTTCCGGGTGGACTCCCACCTAGTGACGGGGGCGCTGGGCGGCTCGGGCCGCGATTCCTGGCAGGTCTGGCATCTGCGGACCCAGCCCTCGATCTCCCCGTCCATTCCCGGCCACCAGACGTAGCTCCTGGCCAGAGCCTTCATTCGCACTATGCCGGGGTGAGTCTCGTGTAGGGATTCTAAAACACGCCTTTGGAGCGGGGGCGGAATCACTACCCTACTGCCCCATAGTATGCAGCCCTTGTGTGCGGCTAATTCCTCCCTCCTCGCCTTGTAAGGCCTGAATTCCTCACCCATGTTTCCCTCTGGCCACCCCCTCACCACCCAGTCGAGCACCCGTGCCAGTGTCTTGTGTTTCTGAGTGGCCTTGGCCACCTCCGCGGCGTGGAGTGGCGGCTCCGGGAGGCTCTCTATCATCATGACCTGGTGTGCGGGTGCGGGGTCCGGACCCGTCTCCGGGAGCGGCAAGCGGCTGAGCGCATCCGCGTGACCCATAGCCTTGCCGGCCCTATGAACCAGTGTGTACGTGTATGAGTTGAGGAATTGGTTCCACCTCAACACGCGCTGTGAGAGTATTTGGGGGGTCTGTCTGTCTGGGGCTAGTAGACCTAAAAGGGGCTTGTGGTCCGTGGCAATTGTGAACCGTCTCCCATATAGGTACTCATGGAACTTGCGGACCCCCGCCACGATTGCCAAGGCCTCTTTGTCGATCTGCGCGTAGTTGCGCTCGGCTGGGGTGAGCGTGCGGGAGTAGTATGCGACCGGTACCTCCCTCCCATCTGGCAGCTGATGCCCCAGGACTGCCCCCACCCCATACGGCGACGCATCGCATGCCAGGATGACGGGGAGGGCCTCGTCAAAATGGTGGAGCACCGCATTGGACACCAGGACGTCCTTGACCGCCTGAAACGCGGCGGCCTGTCGTTTGCCCCAAACCCAAGGGGCTTTCTTGTCCAGCAGCCGGTGAAGGGGCTCCGCGAGGGCAGCCTTGTGGGGGAGGAAGGAATGGTAAAAGTTGAGCACCCCCAAGAAGCTTTGTAGCTCCGCTTTGCTCGTGGGGGCCGGGGCTTGTACGATGGCTCGGGTCTTTTCTTCCGTGGGGTGGATTCCAGTTGCGTCTACGGCGAACCCTAGGAACTCCACCCGTGGAACCCCCAGCAAACATTTCTCCCTCTTGACCTTGAGCCCCGCGGTCTGGAACCGGCGGAGCACCTCTCGGAGGCGGTTGCCAAATTCTTCGGGGTCCGGGGCGGCGACTAAAACGTCATCGAAGAACGGCTGGACTCCGGGAATTCCTTTAAGGAGGGAGTCCATTATGCTCTGGAAAATCCCCGGAGCGACGCTCACCCCAAACTGCAGCCTCTTTACGCGGAAGGCCCCTCTGTGTGTCACGATCGTTTGGGCCTCTGCCGTCTTGCTGTCTACTGGGAGCTGCTGGTAGGCTTGGGCTAGGTCTAGCTTCCCGAATATCCTAGCCCCCGCTAGGGCGGCTAGGACGTGGCTCACTACCGGCACCGGATAGGGGTTGTCCTGTAGAGCCTTATTTATGGTGCATTTATAATCGGCACATATCCGCACCTCCCCGGTTGGTTTGATGGGGGTAACGATGGGGGTTTCCCAAGTGGCGTAGTCCACCGGCTCAAGGACGCCTTGTGCCGTGAGGCGGTCTAGCTCTGCCTCAATCTTAGGTTTCAAGGCGAACGGGACCCTCCTGGCCTTGAGCCGAATCGGCCTGACTGTGGGGTCTAGGGGCAGGGAGATGGCCGGCCCCCGGTAGCTTCCTAGGGACCCATCGAATACCTCGGGGAATTCCTTGCAAATCTCCCCGAACCCACGGGGCGTTAAGGTCTGCCCCACCCCCTCCGCGCGGATTCCCATGGGTTTGAACCAGGCCAGACCTAGCAGGGTAGCCAGCTGGTGCTTTACCACCAGGATGTCCAGCGGGCCGTGGAAGGACCCCCGCTCGACTTGTACCCGCGCCCACCCTGCAATTTGCACCGGGTTCTTCTGGAAGTCCCGGAGTATGAAGTCTGCCGGCCGAAGTTGCAGCCGCTGGCGGGGACACAGTTCTCTTAGGGTTTCCTCCGCTATGAGGGAAATGGAGGACCCGGAGTCCACCTCCATTTGGCAGGGGTTCCCCTCGATAAGGACCGTCACTTTGATTTTATCGGGGGAATCGTGGGGCAGGTTCAGTACCTGTAGGGACGTAGAGTCTATCGCGTGGGACTCCGCGGACTCGTGGTACGTGGTCGGCTTCCTGCGGTTGGGCTTGGCTCGGCAAGCCCTGGCGATGTGGCCGGTCTTCCCGCAGCTCCTGCAGTCCCAGGTCCGGTACTGGCAGTCTCTCCTCTCGTGGGGGCCGCCGCAGCTGGCGCACTTGGTGGCCGGGGCTCTCTCCGACGCTGGTGGTCGGTCGGTCGCTCGGGGGCGTTGGGTCGCTCTGTTGGGTGGCCCGGCTGGGCGGCGTAGCTGATGGGCTTCCTCCTCCTCGGGGCCGTCGTGGTCCAGCTCTTCGTGGTGGGCGGCTTCCATCTTGGCCCGGGGAAACGTTCGGGCGGTTCGTTCCCACGCCACCGCCTCGCTGAAGGCGGCCTGGAGGGTAAGCTCTTCTTTGGCGAAGAGCTTTTGCTGGAGCCTTTCGTCGCGGAGGCCCCACGTGAATCTGTCCGCCAGGGCTTCCTCCAGTTGGGGGAGGTTGCAGTTCCCGGCGAGTTTGCGGAGGGCCGCCAGGTAGTCCGCGGCGGACTCGCCCGCGATCTGGTCCCGTTTGTGGAACAGGAACCTGCGAGCCACCCGCGAGGGCTGTGGTGAGAAGTGTCCCGTGAGGAGTCGGATGATCTCGTCATAGGATTTCTCCGCCAGACGGGCGGGTGCCGAGAGACCCTTGGCGATCTCGAACGTGGCAGGCCCGCAGACGCTCATGAGAACGTCCCTCTTTGCTCCGGCGTCAGTGATCTTGTTGGCCCGGAGGTAGAACTCGACCCGCTCCGCGTAGGACTCCCATCCCTCTGGATTTGTAGGGTCGAAGGGCTCGAGGTAGCCGGTGATTCCTCCTTGGTTGGCCATGATGGCGGCGGCGGTCGCTTGTTGCCCAGATCTCCGTCGTAGCCGCTGAGGCTAGTATCCCATCCTCGTCGCCAGTGTAACGTACTCGAAACGGAGACGAGAGTAGGGCAACATGGTTTATTGGGAGCACGTAGCTAGAGAGTGAACACGCGGGCCGGGTCCCGCTTATATACAATCCCGGGTACAGCCTACTGGGTTGGTCGGGCCAATCCTGCCCCGTTGAACTTCCCGCCACAGCTGGAGATAGGCGGGGAACTGGCTCCCGGCGCTGGGGCTCCTGGGACTGCCCAGTTGCCCCCCCCCCCGTCTGGTCGCATGACATTTCTTGATACACTACAGTGCTAGCGCGGGAACCTAGAGATGTATATAAGTTGGGCCTGCAGGCCCCATCATCAGTCTTGTATTGTAACCTTTACTATGTGATTTCTAATAAAGAGCTTGTTATCACTATGTGAGACTCTGCCATGCCTAGAACCCACTATATTAAGGGCTCTTTCAGCTTTCTGTATAGTTAATCAAGAAACACATGATATGACTTTGGATGACTTTCCTCATCATACAAATTTCTGAACCACTTACAACATAACATACACGTCGGATAAGCCACTACTACTCTCTCAAGATACTTGGCAAGGCAAGGGTGCTGTATAATAACACTTGAAGAGATCCAGTGATCTGTCCCCTGAATAAACTGACCATGGTACCAGGAGGTATATTTAGCATTGCAGTCAATTCTTTTTCAGTGAAGCTGTTTTCAGTCTGAAGACCTGCATGCACACTTTTTTTTTGGGGGGGGGGGCTGAGATTCAGCTATTAGCTTCAAAATAATAAGCTTAGAGGAGGGCTTTCCAACTTTTTTGAGCCTTTTTTGAGAATCTTTAGAATTCTAATACAGGATGGTGGGTGCAACCACAAAACAGTTGCCCCAGGAGGCAGAGCCAATCAAAATATGTCAGGGAGGGATAACTTTAATATTGCAGGCAGAAGCTCTGCTTAACAGGATACCTTTTAAATTAACATATCGTTTTAAAATATTTAATTGTATACACTAGGGTACCCAGGTGGGGATAGGGGATCTCACAGTTTGGATGCCCTCCCCCAGCTTCAGGGTCATCAGGCAAGGGGAGAAGGGAAATGTCTGCTGGACACTCCATTATTCCCTATGGAGACCGATTCTCAGAGGATATAATGGAGAATTGATCTATGGGTACCTGGGGCTCTGGGGCGGGGCTGTTTTTTGAGATAGAGGCACTAAATTTGCGTCTGAGCATCTGATGCCTCTCCTCAAAACGCCTTCCAAGTTTCAAAAAGATTGGACTAGGGGGTCCAATTCTATGAGCCCCCAAAGAAGGTGCCCCTATCCTTCATTATTGCCAATTGAGGGAAGGCATTTAAAAGGTATGTGGTCCCTTTAAATGTGATGGCTGGAACTCTCTTTGGAGTTCAATTATGCTTGTCACAACCTTGCTCCTGGTTCCACCCCCAGTGTCTTCTGACTCCACCCTCAAAGTCTCCAAGCTCCACCCCCAAATTCCCCAGGTATTTCTTGAATTGGACTTGGCAACCCTAGTATACACACAACTTATCTTCAGTCATGTCATGAAGATCCTTGTGCTGTGGTGGTAGCTGTTGCTGAGTCAATGTATTGTTTTGTTTTAAATCTGTGCAGCCAATCAGATCTTCAAGGACCAATCGGAAGCCCCACTGGTTAAAATCCCCACCTGGCCTTGCTATTTTCCAAAAACACTTGGAGAGCACCAGGAAAGGCATTGGTGGATGCCATATCACCCACAGGCACTACACTGGGGATCCCTGCCTCGGAGGCAGCCTCATAATTAATGGAAACTGACTTTAAATTGACAACACTAAATAGTAAGAATCCAACTCCAGCAATTTAGGACAAGGTAAACTTTCATTTTTTCTTTGTATCATTTATATTTTTCAATTACTTTGATTCTTCATTTATTTTACCACCGGTTCTATACATTTGTTTGAATTTTATATTTTTAACACGATTCATAAGGAACTTATACAGATTTCACAATTAGGGTTGCAAACCTCCAGGTAGGACCTGGAGATCTGTTTTTACAACTGATCTCCAGCTGGCAGAGATCAGCTGCCTTGGAGAATATGGGTGCTTTGAAGGGTGGACTCTATGTCATTGTACAATGCTGTCTACAAACCCTACCCTCTTCCAGCTCCACCCAAAGTCTCCAGGTATTTTCCAACACAGACCTGGGAACCCTAATTATGCATGCTATTTTTACATTTAATGCTGATTAATTGATGGGCAAATAACTAACATTGGAAAATGTATACATTTTTGTGGGGGAGGGACCCAGGTAGAAACAGGAAATGGCACAAAATCATGGGTTTCTGTCACCAAGAGTGGGGGGGAATTGAAATGGGTACTCTTGGGTCAAAAGAGCAGGAATGAGAAATTTGAAATCATCCCTAATTTTGAATGTACAGACTCAAGTAGTTAATATTGCAATATTCTTGCCCGGGACTAAATACTTCTGAAGGAAAGATGTTTCAAACAAAGCTGTATTTTATCTTATGAGAACAGACCGGAGGCTTGAAAATAAAAGTCTTACCAATATGTCGGGGAACTGAAAATAATCATTATAAAGTGACAAAAGACAAGTTTTTATTCATCCAAATTAAGGGTAATTTATTGGGAAAGTAACAATTTGCTTCAAAGTTATTGCCTAAAGACACAACAGCTGAGGCTGGCTTTGATATATTTTATCATACATATTTCCCTCGCACAATGTTTGATTCACAAATGAAGTCCAGTAGATTGACCTAAATAAATACAAGTTTCCATTTCACTTCCATAAACCCTAAACTGAACATTTGTTGTGTTTCCTTTTTTTGCCAGCAGAATTTTTATTCACTGAAGAAGAAATAATTCACTTACAGTTATGTTTCAGGATAACAGAGTGATAAAATATGACCATATCTTAACAGTAGAATATTAGCTTAGTATGGAAACTATGTCCATGATCAAAATATCTACTTCAGGTTTGCCCAATGATCTGAGTATGTCTACTGTCACATGGATTCTTTTTTTTACTTTCAGGAGATCCCCATCAATTGATTTAAAGAATTTGTGGCCCAGCATTCTAGTATCTTATAGCAAAGGTAGGCACATGTAAATGCACTAAAACACAAAAACCAAGTTTTCCAGAAAAGAAGCCAACAGAATAGTTTAATCAATTGCCTTATATATAGAAGTATGACATTCCCCACACCCCAGCAGAATCAGTCAAATGCCCTCTCAGAAGGCACCGCCTTGTAGACCTATATGGTGGCTGATAAAGATGTAAACTTCTTCACACTTTCGGACTGATTTCACATTTAGCGTTTGCTACTGTTTATCTGCGGAGCAATTCTTTCCGGATCATTTTTGCAGATTTTGTACCAGGGTCTCTTTTGTGAGGTTGCTTTGTGTGCAGCCCCGCGCCAAACTATTTTCACATTAGCATTGGATTGGCATCAGAGTCATGTCAATCAAATTTGAGACCCCCCTTTTTAAGCGCATGCATGGTTGCATTATTGCGTAACAACGTAACAAAAGTAACGTGAATGGGGTCCCTCCCCCCTTTTTTCATGGGCTAACTGCAGCACGTGTGATGTTTGATCTTTACTATTGGCTCTAGCATCCTGTGCCGGATTTTTGAAAGACGAACCCACCTACTCCCCCACAGCCATTTCTATTGCGATATCCGCATTCACAATGGAGAATCTTGAGACTGAAAGTGTGGCATGCCTTTATTCCATGATGGAGATGCTGGTTTTTTGCCTACACGCAGCAAGGCATCTCAGTCTGCTTAAGAGCATACGAAAGCTTACATTCTGAATAAAACTTCGTTGGTCTTAAAGGTGTGCTCGTCTAGCGCTTTGTTCTATTGCTTCAGACCAACACGGCTGCCCACTTGGATCAACCTTTATGTATGATAACGTGTTGCATTTAATGGATGGCAGAATTTCACCACTGTGAAATATCGTAGTAAAGCAATCAAATAAAAATGTTTTTAAAAGGGTGGGCACACGTTGGAAGTCTTATGTGAATGCACTGCTCGGTTCTACGGCTGATGTGGGAGAGATTCACCCCCCCCCCCCAGCAAGGCTGCCAGTATAAGAATGGTGTTCATGATTAAAGGTGTTAACGTCTATTGCCTGGTTCTATTGCTTCAGATCAACACGGGTGCCCACTTGGATCAACCCTTATGTATGATAAAATGGATGGCGGAATTCCGCTGCTTTGAAATATTGTCGTAACGCAATCAAGTAAAAATGCTAAAAAAAAGGGATGGGCACATGTCGGCTGATGATTTGCATGTGACGTCAAAGGGGGAGGCAATGGGAGGACTATCCGGAGGGTAACGCCCCCAAAAGCAGTCGCTGCAAAATGGGAAAATTTCCCCCCTCCGCAAGTTCTGCGAATTGGATCCACAGGTTTTCAGAAACTCCGCAAAAATGAGCATCCAGATACCGTGCAGTGGAAATGGTTAAGCCACGGATCAGAAGGAGGATGCGGAGTAACATGTGCGAAATGCAGCAAATGCCCCAGAGAAAAATGGGATGCCACCTCGGGTTAAACGCTAGTGCAAAAATGGTCTCAGTAAGTCCATTCCATAAATAAGAAGCAGCAATGGAGAAGGAACAGCATGGGCACTAATGAACTGTTCAGATGATGTAAGCAGTGGAGTAGGTTACCCTGCCACCCAGGGGATGTCACTTTGAAATGTTTGCCAGGTGACTTGTGGGACTGGTGTTCAATAAAATATCAAAGTTCCCATGAGTCATGTGATTACTTGAATTCCACATGACTATATCTAGATCAAATAATTTTCTAAAATAAATGATCTGGTAGTCCAGGGGAGTATTGCAAAAAACTGCAGCATGCATCTTTATGACTGATGAGTGATATCTAGGTTTCAACAAAATCCAGACTGATTCCCCACTTGCCTTGTTCCAGTCTCGTTGTTCCTTTTCCCATGGTGCTTCTGCTGGATTTTGCACAAGGTGCCCCAGGGCAGCCAGCTGCCCCACCTATTTTCAAGTTCCCTCCACAGAAGGCAGAAACCAGTTTTCAGAGGATCCTGCCTGCTGTGGAGGGAACTTGAAGAGAGGCATGGCAACTCGCTGCCCTGGGGCAGCTTGTTAAAAATCCAGCAGAAGCGCCACAGGAAAAGAAGAAACGAGACTGGAACAAGGCAAGTGTGGAATCAGTCCCAGATTCTGGTTTGGACTGATCTGGGAAGGAATCAATCATAGAGATCATGTCTTAAATAATATGCCTTCACATTTCACTCTCACATTGCAGATGGTTCCACAAAAGTAGTGATTAGCTAAGCGTCATCACAATAAGCTGTTGAATTTGGCCTCCAGGGTTGCATTCAATTCAACTACTTCCTAAGCTTTTGTTTATGAAGACCTGCATGTTTACATTCATCTTGATCAAGGGGAGGGGAAGCTTAACAGAAAAAGATATTACCAGCTAAAACAGGGTGGCATAAACACAAAACAAGGTGAACAGGAATGTTTCTTTTCCACCTCCAAACTTTATTTCTGTGCATCTTCAAAAACGAGCAGAGAAGTGTTAGAAATGTTGGCTTTTGTCTGAGATGTGAAAATGTCTAGAGCTAGCCTTGGACTAATGACAGCTCCACATGTAGCAAAACTGATAAGTACATTACAACTGTGAAATGAATATCAAAAATTATTTTATCTTGAGAACACTGCACATACTTATGGCTGGTCCTTACTTGTGTTGATTCTTTAAAGGAATTATTAGCTCTTATCATTTATGTTCAATGAAAGAATTAAGCATGCAATATGAGGTATCATGGTTCAGAGACAGAGCTTCTGCTTTGCATGCAGAAAGTCCTAGGTTCAATCCCTGGCATTTCCAGCTAAAAGAAAGTAGATGATGTGATGTAATGTGTGGAGAGCTCAGTGCATGAGTATGCTGGTGCTAACCTTCATTACCATGTGTTCACTAGCATAAGTGGCCAAGTTTTAGCTCCCTCCCTTTGATCAGGCATGTCTGGAAAGCAGCGTCCATGATAATTGATAACAGGGAGGGAGGTACACATGAATATAGGTGCAGTACTCATGAGCTACTGATAGCATTGTGGGGGGCACTTGTGCCTGTTCCCATTCTCTACACTTTCATCAATGCACAGTGTCCATGTGCAGAGGACTAGTATAAGACAACTTCATGTGTTAAAGATCATCAAAAGTACTTAAATTGAGCTGGATGGTTCCTGAAATCTATAACATACATGAAATTGAACAGAAACATTGTGGTCATATAGCAGTGAGTAGGTGGATAAGAACAAGACAGGGGTAACAAAAGAACAGCAGCACATTTAGTGGGGTGTAAAATGGTCACAACTTTTATTGATTACAGCTGTAGAGGTTTGTTTTGGCATGTGGTACTGGATACTGGACAACCTGGCTGATGGAGAACTGATGGCTGATGAGAACTGCATCTCTTAGCCCACCTGCTGAGAGGAGCATCCTGGAATGGCAGATCAGCTGGGATACACATGGGCACAAGCCACTACATGCTCCCTACCACCTGGGGGCATGATAAGTTTGGCAGCCCCTGAGCTGGGCATGCCTACCACAAGCCTCTGCACCAAGATTCTTTAAGAGGACTCCCAATTGGCCCACTCCTCCCCCAAATTGGAGCCAGCCCAATGCCAAAACAACTTTAAGGTATGTCAAGAGTCAAACAAACTCAAATGCTGAAAAGTGAAAGAGGGAAAAACAGCTGGGGTACAGTGAAGCTGGTGAGCTGCTGACTCCTGTTTTTTGCAGAGCAGGTGGACCAGAGTGAAAACATTTCCTCTGAGGTCAACTATCCCAGCCAGCCTCAAGACACTCCCAGCTGGGCCCTAATTGGCTGGTCATTCAGAGAAGCTCTGCAGCAGAAATGGAAGACATGCAGGGCCCCTGGTGAAAGTCATGCAAGGGCCCTGGTGAAAGTCAGGAAGTGAGGCCCGCTCCCCAGCTCGCACCATCTCCACAGGTTAAGTCTGGGAGCCACATAATTACAATCAAATATCACCCAAGTACATTTGCTTGCTCATGACAGAACCAGACATTAAATCCTTGGGCACATATATTCCCACAACACAATACTTCAAGCACAAATCTGGGATTGAAGATTTCCTCCTTTAATTTTAGCTTCTCATGTGTGAGAGAGGGAGTTCTTGGCTCATTCACATCACATACAAGCCACAGTCTGTTCATAAGGTCTGAATGAAAGTCAGTGAAACAGATGAGAACTCACAGGTTGAATTAGTCTGTGATATCACTTTTGCATGTCATATACCATGCTAAATCTAAAACATTACATATAAAATAAAGAACCAGTTTTTCTTTACTCTCTGTAACTCATAGATTTAAAATGCTGAGCCAACATACTCTAGCTATGGGAATAAAATACTAAACTGTCATTACCAGATAAAAATCCACAGGAATAAAAGATGACCCACTATCAACAAAGTATGCAATTTACTGTATAAAAATAAATCAGACCTGGGATAGCAGATCACTTATACAGTTGTGGCTTTTTCCTCTGACATTTTGTTTTATTGCAGTTACATTTTAAGCTGTAAGCTGGAAGAAACAATGCAAGCAAGTAGAAGGAAATGTCAATGAAAGGACAGTTCTGAGTAGAAATAGAAATTATATGGTTTCAAAGGCCTGCTGGAGTGTTTTGATTGCTACACCAAATTCTTATTAACAGACTAAAAGAACTTTCACTTCCTGGGCAAATGTCTTCTTTCTTGAAAAGTTATTACAGAAAACAGCAAGGGGAACACTTTTTTTTTTTTTTTGTATTTCAGAATTTTCCAATCATAAATCAAGGATGGACCCTCAAGCCCTGTTTGGATATTACTACCCATGCTGTTTTCTATTGCATTATATTCTTGTGCTGCAGTTTAAGGAGAAAGTCACCAATGGCCTGAATTCCCTTGTAGACATGGCACTAATTGTGGTAGAAATGCTGCTGCATTTTCTGTAATTGTGGTGCACCCTAGTTTCTAGTTCTAAGCTGATCTGTTTCACTTGAGATGGGATATTAGGATGAATGCACACACATTATGGTCAACTCACGTCTTAATTCAATCTGTACTGTGATATTTTTTCCCCTCTGTTTGCGGCAAACTGATAGTGTATATCAGTTCACTGTAAAACTAATTCCCTGACATGGCTCACCTGTTAGAAACTATTAAACTCAGTCTCCTGATGGGTTGGTTTGCAAGCTGCCCCCAATTTGCCTTCAGGATGAATGAGCGTTTCAAAAACCAGCAGTGCATCCTTGTCTTCCCTTCATCCAAAGCCACAAGTTTCCTCCTCTGACTTCTGTTGGTCACATTCTTTAAATATATAAAACATTTAAATCGGACCGTGAGGATTTTACGTAGTTCAAGTGCCTCCCTGTGTCCCTTACAGCTGCTGGTTCAAGTACTTATTAATAGAAAAGAAAGGTGAATTGTCTACATTGGAAAGAATTTGGACTTGTGTGTTCTCACACACTGCTGACAACAACTTTTCCCCTTCTTTTCCCCAAAGGGGAAGAAAACCTAAAACCAACAAAAAACACAGGCAGATTCTCTATTGTGTGTGTGGGAGGCATTTGGGAAGGCAGATTCTCTATTGTGTGGGGGAGAGGTATCTGTGAATTTCCTGCATTGTGCAAGGGATTGGACAAGATAACCCTGAGGGTCCCTTCCAATTCTATGATTCTATTGAAGATGCACTCTCCACAACCAGGGGCCTTTAATTCCTTTTCTTTTCTTTCCTTCCCTTCCCTTGTTCTTTCCTCCCTTGTTCCCCCCTCCCTTCCTGCTTTGGTATTCTCAAACTCATACCACTATGGTCAATTTCATTTCAGGTTCCTAGGTTCTGAAGGCAGGAGACAGGCTCTGCCAGACTAATATATTAAAAGTGTTTTGAAAATGAAACTGATCAAAAAATCACACCATACTTTTAATGAGCTGACTCTGGCTTCACTTTCCCTGCAGCCAAACACGAGCTGTGGGTAACATAATTTTAGAACTATGGAGAGGTCCAATTCAGCTTGGGACTGTGATATGTGAGTGTGTGTGTAGGGGGCTCCTAACTCCCCCTTGTACTTTTTTCCCAGGCCCAAACCAGAAGCAGTATTCTCTGTATGTACAGCTGCAAAATGGGGAAAATAACTTTCAGAAGATGGCAGTTAAGGTAAAAGTGAACAATTCTGTGGTTAGTACTCTGTCGAAAATACCGAAGAGAAAACCTCCTAGAAATCCCCAGCAAGCTTTAGATCAAGAATCCATGACTATTTGGAAATGGGACTGCTACCTTAAGTCTCCAGGTTTTTGTGTGTTCATCGGCTTCTTTATCTCCAGCAACTATTTGAACCCTGTCTGCTTGGTCTGCCTGATCTCATCTGTTTCCTTGACTAGGAGAGCTTGGACTCTGTACAAGATTGCCAGGATTCTGGTCTTGCTTGCCAGGAGCAACTGGGACATACTGTTGATTTATGACCACGTATAAAATGAAGATTATATATTATATAGCAGTAACCAATATTATACACTATGTGTATATGTGAAGGAGAGATGTGCAAGCCATCCAGCACTCAGTCAAGATGACAAGCAAACAACTCTTTTATCTGACTGGGCATCCCTGGAGAGTGCAAGCAGATGCCAAATAGACCAAAACCCCACTGGACAAGCCCGATGACTAACTATATTGGCTGGAAATTGTGGGGAAATGATCACAACAACAAAGACAAGATAACACCCTTCATGAATTCATGGAGGGCTGGACAGGGATAAGCTGGGTAGAGGATAAATGTGTTATAAAGTTGAGACCCTTACAGTTGTGGAGTGCTGCTGAACATGGGATAAAGTCAATACATTGAATTTATCACCAAAATGAAAGATCTTGTGTTACTATAACAGCAATCTAAAAATGAGGAAAATAAAGATGTGCCATTAAATCCTGGGCTCAAACCTGTAAAGAACTTTGGTTCTTTGCAGAACTCTGGTCAAGAGAACTTGTGTAGAAAAACCCTGATTAGGCCTCTTGGCTGCAGAGATACTTTCTCACAGAGATAATTGGTAAGTGACCTTCAAGCAAACTGTCTGTGCCGTACCATCTTTATCTGGGTTTCTTAATTTGCAGATTCTTTACAGTTAAAGACACAGGCTCAGATGCTGGGAAAGTGAGACCACTATCTGCAGTACGTGGTCACGTGGCCTAGTAATGAGGTAAAGAGGTTACATCACCTATTGGATTGTGATTGGCTCTACGGCCCAGAGTCAGTCAGAACCCTTTTCTATAAGTTAGCTAGCCTTTTTCTCTAGGTGCTACCTGGGTAATCACTTGGCAACTCAATGTGTCAGTGGCTGCCCAAGCTCATTGCTGTTTCTGTGGGCTAAGGCCCTAACTTGTCTCTGAGAAGCAGAACTGGATGCTTGGAACTTAGCGGTAATTATTGCTCTTTACGTTTAGCTGTGCTGGAAAAGCCTAGTTTATTATTTCTCTCCTTCGCATGTCATGTCTTTTAGAATATTTGTGCATGTTCAATAAAACAAATGTATTTTTTAGCTTGGTGTGGATCTTTGTCTCCTACATCCTCCAAAGCTAAATCTAGAAGTCTTGGACTGCTCACCCACAGCTAATGTTTTAGTTTGGAAACTCAGTACTGCAAGCCAATATTGCAGGGTCAGCTTTCTGTAAATCGGCCCTTACCTGTCCGTGCCGCACGTAGCTGAGGGCGGGGGCCACACTTTGCCTCCCTGGAAGGAAAGGAGGTTTATGATTGTGGGGGTGTGGGGTGCCGGACTATAAAAGGCCTGGCCCCACCCAGTAACACACAGTAGTTTTTGGCTCTTGGCCCATCCACCCAGCAGTAGTGCAGGTTTGACCAGTTGCCTTTGTTGAGGGGCCAGGTAGGAATTTTTTCTCCTTCAGTCGATTGGCCCTGATTGGGGTGTTTTTCACCTACCTTGCACTACCAGCTGTGAGTGGAGTAAATTTAGGTTTGTTAATAAGTTGGCCACTTGGCAGGAGGGAGTTTAGGCTATTACAAATGGTGAGCACCCTTGCTGCATCCCCGTTCGGGGGTAAGTGGCAGACTGGATTGACAGCTGGGCTGTACGGCTCTCTGGTGTGAATGCGGGGGATGCCCGGGCAGGGGGTGGACAACCCAGGCAAGCCAGCCTGGCATTAGTCGCTGTTAGTGGCTTGTGCTGGGGGCTCGGGGCTTGCCCATATACAAAACAAGGAAGGGTAAGGGTACCTTTGGCTTGCCCTGTTTGTTTGTTAGCCCCATGCCGGTTTACATTGTTTAATAAAGTGGCCCTGTTTAATACACAAATCCTGTGTATGCCTCGTTATTTCTGAATGGGGGGGGCAATAATTCCCCAAGAGGCTCAGAGGTTTGCCCCTTAACTCTGTAGCTGTTGGAAATAGTTTAAAAAGGATTTGTGGCAGCTACTGTTTTAGGCTGGAGAGGGAACTTAGAGTCCCTCTAGGACTTTTGCAACTTGTTTTGCCTTGCCTTTGAAATGGGATTTCTGCTCTTCCAGGGCTTGGGGGAGTAGAAAGCCATGATAACCGCCCCCCCACCAAAAAAAAATCTTAAGCTTATTATTTTCCTGACACAATGACAGTATCCATCGCTTTAAGGCTTCTTGGTACTGTTGGCAGGATTATGTAACAGTTGCTATACAGGTGATAAAGTGAAAGCATGTGAGTAGCATGTGTAACCCATTAGCCAATAAGGAATGTGATTGGTTGGTGAGGGTATAACAGCAGTAGCCACAATGCTACCTACTGTGGAGAGAACGGAAGGAGAGGAGTGGTATGCTGTTGGATTGTTGGATGGACTGATATTGATGGACTGTGTAACTGACTATTCTTTTGGACTGTGTGTACCTGTACCATTGAACTGGCTGGACTGACTATAAGTGGACTGACCTCTGGACTGTAACTTGACTTTGCTATTGCCTAAACCCTAATACAATTCTGTTAACTGGCTGTCTGTGAGTGTGTATTCATTAGAACATCAGCTGAGGCTGGGCTGACCAGAGTGGCCCTGCGGGACGTTTCCACTACACTCTGTCACACAATGATCAGCATACTCCCAGTCTTTTGTCCAGACCAGCAAGTGACCAGTTCATTCCAATCACTTATTCTCAATTCTTGGTGTGACACTTTGCTATGCTTAATTGTCCCACTTAAAAGTTAAATATAAAATAACCAATGGAATCCATCCCTTTTGGCTCCAGCCCAATCCCAGCCTTGGAACATTTCTGATGTCATTATTTTTCATGTATAAATCTAGCCACAGAACTTTGTACCAGTTTTTCAGACCATCCATCTTCTGCCTCTGTATCTCATCACTGAAAAACCCCAGAGATCTTGAGCCTGCCTTGGTCTCTGCCCTGCTTTTCTTCCCCTTCCTTTGATGACTGCCTGGGGTCATTTGGCACACTGTATTGCTATGTGCCCTCCTTTATTTTCTTTCCACTTCAGATCTTCCAGGACTTCCATGTTTTTGGATAGGCTTGTATGATTTAATTTGTCCCATTTTATATTCTTCTATTGCTCATCTGTTAGATTACTTAGAGTTAGGATACATATTTCTGTATGCCTCCTGCTTTTATTGTGCCATTTTTCTAAATAAATATTTAAGCTTGAATTCTATTTTCCACCTGCTTATTTCTGGGAATCTCCCCATTCCCATAAGCAAAGTGCTGCTCCAAGTTCTGGACCTTGGTAAACATAGGCAGCAGTCCCTCAACATAAATTTAACCCAGAATACATGTGTATATAATTGACGCTTAAGGAGGATGCTCCAAACATCAGGGGTTATGCATATGTAGGCCACATGTATGGTAAAAAATGATGCAAAGTCAGCATATTTTATCTGAACTACATAAAGTCAGAACTATGACAAAACCTGTCACATATTGAGGCTTTGAGGTCATTTGCATTGATACATTTAGAATTGCTGCATCAGTTAAAACTCAGACTTCATGTCACAAAATATTTAGTGAGTTGTTAAAACACACACATGTATGCACACACACAAAGTTTACTCCAGGACACTGTGTAAAGCTGCTGAACAGAAGGAAAGATTCCTTCATCTGATTTTTTTTTTTCTAGAGAAATGTCTACTGGGGTAGCACTGGGTGAGCAAAACAGGCAGAACCTTAGAGAGGAGCTCTGCCACGTCAGATGTTAACTTTCTGCAATAAAAAAATGAGAGCTCTCCAAGGTACTGAAGGGAGAGCAGGCTACACCAGATTGCAATGTGTTTAGCTGCTGGCAATATTTATAAGCAATAAATGGTATAAGCAGAAATATTTATGAGCAGAGAAATCAGAGAGTGGTGTGTTGTTAAATGCAATGGTTTTATTTCATTGTCTAAATGCAAAATCTCTTAGCCGGAAGCAAGAGGCATTGGGCACATCAATGCAATTTCCACTGGCAAATTCGTATTTATATACATAGCCTATTCTCAAAACCCACTGGACTTCTCAAAACAAGCAAGCCTCAATCACAATACTTCTGCCAGGTTTCTAGAAGCTAAATCTCGAGGGGGACAGTAACAGCAGATGACACAAACTGACATCCACATCTTCCTGAGGCCATTCATCCTCCATTTTGCACTCCTAAAATTCACACTCTGGGTTGCAGAAGACACTGTGCCTGGGGCCCTTCCAAACTGTGGAGTCTTGTGAGCAAAAATTCTTCTTTGTGAGCTACTGGCATTAAAATTGTGAGATATTGCATAAATTAGTTTGCTCTGGGGTCATCCTTCCTGACCTAAGACAAAAATGTGTGAGCCAGAAGCTAAAAATCTGTGAGCTAGCTCACACTAACTCTGCTTAGAGAGAACACTGGCCCTTCCTAATGCACACCAGTGCTTTGGGTTGCTGAAATTGATATATAATAAAGCCTTTGTGGCCTCCTTGCTTCTCCCAATCTCCACTGTGCCCACAAAAAGCACTGGAAATATAATCCTGCTTGTCTGAGCACTTCCTAAGCAAAAGTCTAAAAAAAAAAAAAGCTTGTTTCCATTTAAGATTCAATCACTTAAATGCATCATAAGTCTTATACTTCTCCTGTTAGAAATTTCAAACTGTTAGTATCATTATCCCATTATCCACATTGTTCCTCAAAGGAACCCTATTAAAAAGAAAAAGCAATTAAAGGGGGAAGGCACCAAACAAATAAACCCCAGGCTTTTCACGTACAAGGGGAGATAGCAGCTCATCAATACAATTTCTTCATTTGAGATCTATAAAATAACCCATACTAGCTGTAGGGGATTTTCTGCTCCAGGCTGGCTTTTGTAAAAGGTGTATAATGTTTTCCTTTCTTTATTTAAATCTCAACCAAAGCAGCCAAGAATAGTTCCGCCTTCCCTGCTGACACAGCCATGTTGCTGCTGGGATTACATGAGTTAACTAGTAGCAAGCAACCAGGGACTTCCTGAAAAACTCTTTTATAAGCAGCCTTCTTGGCACTCGATTACCATGACAGAAGAAGCCAGGAGTCTAAGAAACTCTGCTGACAGCAGAGCAGACCTTTGCCTCAGGCAAAACAGAATGAGTTCCTACAGTTCCCAAATCAGTGTGATTTATAGCCTAAAGCTATGCCTCATTATTTCTGCATCGCCAAGGTCGTTAGAACATCATGCATTAGTTGTGCAGTGGACTTGCCAATTCCCTGGTCAAGGACGCAGTGGTGCTTTAGTCAAGGAGGGTATCTAATCATCCTGGCAAGGAAGTGGACATCTGTCTCCAGTCCTGAGTGACTACTACACTCACACCCCTAGTGCTGTGTAGTTGATGAATAAACTACATGGTGGTTTACTAAAAGGATGAGTATACATGAAGTTCTGTTTGGTAAAATCTGGGAATGGGAGAAGCCCACACTGGCAGAGACTGACCAAGAGAGAGATCTTGGGGTCGTGGTAGATAACTCACTGAAAATGTTAAGACAGTGTGCGATTGCAATAAAAAAGGCCAACGCCATGCTGGGAATTATTAGGAAGAGAATTGAAAACAAATCAGCCAGTATCATAATGCCCCTGTATAAATCGATGATGTGGCCTCATTTGGAGTACTGTGTACAATTCTGGTCACTGCACCTCAAAAAAGATATAGCATTGGGTAAAGTGCAGAAAAGAGCAACTGGAATGATTAAAGGGTTGGAACACTTTCCCTATGAAGAAAGGTTAAAACACTTGGGGTTTTTTAGCTTGGAGAAACGTCGACTGCAGGGTAACATGATAGAGGTTTACAAGATTACACATGGGATAGAGAAGGTAGAGAAATAAGTACTTTTCTCCCTTTCTCACAATACAAGAACTCGTGGGCATTCGATGAAATTGCTGAGCAGTGGTGTTAGCACTGATAAAAGAGTGATTAACATGTGCAATTCACTACCACAGGAGGTGGCAGTGGCTACAAGCATAGACAGTTTCAAGAGGGGAAGGGATAAGCATATGGAGCAGAGGTCCATCAGCGGCTATTAGCCACAGCAGCCACAGCTTATTGTTGGAACTCTTTGTCTGGGGCAGTGATGATCTGTATTCTTGTGCTTGGGGGGGGCACAGTGGTAGGGCTTCTAGCCCCACTGGTGGAACTCTTGAAGGCACTTTTTTTTTGCCACCGCGTGACACAGAGTGTTGGACTGGATGGGCCATTGGCTTGATCTAACATGGCTTCTCTTATGTTCTTAACACACTTTGAAAAGCTGCACTGAGGAAATGTCTGCTTCATGAGCATTCTGTGATGAGCAGTAACTCACAAAAACTTATACTCTGTCCTTGATCCCCATCAGTCCAGCTTTCGCCCGGGCCACAGGACGGAGACCATGCTGGTTGCCCTGGTAGATGACCTTCAACGGCATCTGGATCGGGGCGGCTCGGCGGTGCTGATGTTGTTGGACCTATCGGCAGCGTTCAATACGGTCGACCATCGGTTACTGATCTGCCCCCTCACCAACGCGGGGATCCAGGGGTTGGCCTTACAATGGCTTTCCTCTTTCCTTAAGGGTCGGGGACAAAGGGTGGCGATTGGGGATGAACTGTCCCGGAGACACATGCTTGATTGTGGAGTGCTTCAAGGGGCAGTGCTCTCCTCGATGTTATTTAACATCTATATGCGCCCCCTTGCCCAGATTGCCCAAAGGTATGGGTTGGGTTGTCATCAGTACGCTGATGTCACCCAGCTCTATCTGCTTATGGACGGCCTGCCTGCGCTCCAGAAAGTTTGGACCGGGCGTTACAGGCCGTGGCTAAGTGGCTCAGGCTGAGTGGGCTGAGGCTAAACCTGGAGAAGACAGAGGTCCTTTTCTTGGGTTGTCGTGGCCTGGGAGGGGAAATCCCCCTGCCAGTTTTTGATGGTGCGCCACTAACAGCGGCGCACAAGGTCAAGAGTTTGGGGGTCCTACTGGAGCCTTCCTTAACGATGGAGGTTCAAATAGCAGCCACTGCTAAGTCTGCATTCTTTCATCTTAGGCAGGCGAGGCAGTTGGCTCCTTTCCTGGAACATGATGATCTAGCATGGGGCTGCCCTTGTGTCAAACCCGGAAGCTGCAGTTAGTGCAGAATGCAGCTGCCTGACTGTTATTAGGGCTCCCAAAATGGGAGCACATTCGGCCGGGGCTCCGGAGTCTGCAGTGGCTGCCGATAATATACCGAGTTCGGTTCAAGGTGCTGGTTATTACATTTAAAGCCCTATATGGCCTAGGACTTGCCTACCTTAGGGACCGTCTCTACCCACATGTTCCCCAGAGAGTACTGAGATCGGGCTATCAAAATCTGCTTGCTATCCCCGGGCCAAAGGAGGCCCGTCTGAAATCCACCAGGGACAGGGCCTTTTCTGTAATGGCTCCTTGCTGGTGGAACCAGCTGCTGGAAGAGGTGAGGGCCCTGAGGGACCTTGGCCAGTTCCGCAGGGCCTGTAAGACAGCCCTCTTCCGGCTGGCCTATAATTAACTGGCATTAGAAATTCTATATAGAAGGTTCAGTGTAGTATTTTGATAGATGGCTGTTTAAATGTTTTATTATTTTACTGTTTTAACTGTTGTAACTGATGTATTTTAAATTTAAAATTCTATGTTAAAATTCTATGTTGTGAGCCGCCCTGAACCACTTTGGTGGGAAGGGTGGGATATAAATTGAAATAAACTTAAACAAATTTTGTTAGTTTTTATGATGCTACTAGACTCTTGCTCTTTCCTGCTGCTACAGTCAAACTGGCTACTCATCTTCATCTAATTTAATACTTAATCATAACTAAATATATCTTCAAAGTTATATTAGTGTCAAGTTGTGGATTGAATTAAACAATCTAAAGGATGGAAAGGCACCCAAAATTCAAATCCTACCCCAAAGCAGATTGCTTCACATAGACTTAATCACTTAACCCACACTGCAGTATCCATCAGTGTAGAGAACAGGAAGAAAGTTTAAGTACCTCCAGGATAGGTTCTTCAGCACAATAATGTAGAAAGAGTATTATTTAGAACAGAGGTGGCCAAACTTGCTTAAGATAAGAGCCACACAGAACAAATGTCAGATGCCTGAGAGCAGCAAGACATGAACAACAAATGTGGGAGGGAGGGAGGGAGGGAGGAAGGAAGGAAGGAAGGAAGGACGGAAGGACGGAAGGAAGGAAGGAAGGAAGGAAGGAAGGAAGGAAGGAAGGAAGGAAGGAAGGAAGGAAGGAAGGAAGGAAGGAAGGAAATGGGGGAGGGAGAGGAAAGAGACCAACTTTAACATTAAATGCATTCTCCAACTTGCTGGTTGGCTTGGCTTGGAGAAGTGGTTTAAAGAAACAAATGCCTTCTCCAAGCTGGCTGATGGGGTGGTGGGGGCTTTGAAAGACACATAATATGTGAGAAAGACCCACTTGTGGCTCCCAAGCTGCAGTTTGGCAACCCCTGATTTAGATTGAACCTACACATCCAATGGAATAAAAAAGGAATGAGGTGGCAGAATGCTGAAATGGCAATATTCACTATACCTCTTTAGGTTATAGGTGAGGAATCATATTTCTGAATGCTCCCTCATGTTCCCCTCTAAACAGAAAATTAGCACAAAATGGCGATGACTGGTCCTGACCTTTTCTTCATGCTAGGTTTTGTACTAAGGAATACTGAAAATGTATCTCCTACTTCCAACAGTAGAATTCATTGTACAGCAATACAACTAATTCTGCTGCATGTTATATGAACTGATTTTTTTTTTGTGGGGGACAGCTGGCTAAAACTAAGATGAAATATAGGAGAAGAGAATATATTAGGTAACAAGTTTGATACCTGAGCTTTGCTTTGGCATTTAAGTACTATTTGCTGCTTCTCTAAGTTGCTTCCTCCTTCTAGCATTAGTGTATCTTACATGACGTTTGTCAGTTTTCTTGAGAGCAGTAAGAGGTGATGGCTGTGACAGATGTTTCAGTTACATGTTTAGCTGTATATGCATAGGGTGCATTCACACACTAATGTGCTTTGGAACTGGATTTTTACTAAGAATAGCAAAATCCACTTGCAAACAGTCACTGTGTGAAAGCACTGATATAATGTAATGTTAGGATTACTCAGAGGCTTGCCAGTTCCCAGGTCCCAGTGGGGAATCGCACAGTTTTTGGGCTCCTTCCCACTGCCAGTCATCTGGCTGGCAGGGGGGAAAGCCTGCCCCAACAGCCACCAGGTTGGAAGGCTAGAAGAAGGTTGGAAAGCAGCTTGCTTTTTGTAAAGTGTGTGTGCCTTTAGATCTGTAGGAGCCAGACTGAATGGGGGTGGGGTGACCCAGCAGAACAACATGGCTGTTCCAAGTGAGCTGTGAAGCTGTAAGGGAAAGCAGCCTAGACCCTCCATTTGCTTTATATTCTTTTCAGATGTAGTTTGCACAGTAAAATTAGAGCGTAAAGAGCAGACCTCATATTCAGTGGGAGCTCACAGGAGCACAGCTCCTGAACCTTTCTGAGAGTTTCACCTCCTCCCTCTGAGAGTTCCACCTCCTTGTCCATTGAATAATATTGCAGCTGCATAACAATCCGTGGATAGGCTCCACCACCTATTTTTCTACAAGACAACCCCTGATAAAGAGTAAACCACAAACCTTTGGTTTCCCTGTGTTAGTCTGAAGAATTTGGCTGAATTTACAACCAGGGGTTTTTTTTGAGCAGGAACACAGCTTGGCATTAGGGGGTGTGGTCTAATATGTAAATAAGTTCCTGCTGGGCTTCCTCTATTAACAAACCTTGTGAAACAATGGTGGCATCAGGGGATGTGGCCTAATATGCAAAGGAGTTCCTGTAGGGCTTTTTCTAAAAAAAAAAAAAAGCTCTGTATACAGCAGATGGTTACATTCAACAACTCTGTGAGTAAATTGTCCTAGTAAGATCACAAAACTGTGGGACTGCAAACTGCTTATTTTGGCTGCTCTGTGTGTGTGTGTGTGTGGGGGGGGAGATGTGCAGCTGCTGGGGGATGAGGAAATGAAGACTATTCAGGGTAACTGCACTGCTGTATTTTTATTTATTTTAGGGAATTTGAAAGCCTCCTGACTCCACCCCCAAATTCCCCAGATTTTTCTGAGTTAGACTTGGCAATCTTAATTACTCATCTAATATATAAAGAAAAATCAAGTGTACACTGAATATGCATTCACTGTAACTTATGAACAGTGTTACTGTGTTTAATGACGTATATAACTACTGTCCTGTAGAATAAATGCATTTGCTCTAAATCTTGGAAGGGGCACTCTTTTTAGTGCTGATTCCTTTGGCTTTGCCCTTCATAAATCGAATAATAAGCACCTTTATACATCTCCCTTGATACTTGCCAGTTTTAAAACAAGTTCTTATAGATATAGGGGTAATGATAATGAAACATCCTGCTAATCAGGTTCTGGGAAGATGTCCAAGTAACCACCGACAACTTCAGAAGTGAGGTTCCCCTCAGAACTCATAAAACATGATTCACGCTTGTGTATGAAATGCAATATTTGTTTTTAGTTCCATTACAACCTTTGGCCAATCACAGTAAGTGAAAACTTCTATTGACAGATAAAACAGACATCATCAATCATCATCATCCAGAAGAGAGGATAAAGTTCCCTTGCATCTCCGCTATGAAACAGAAGGAAACTATCAAAATGCATAATTAATGTTATGTAGAATATCTCCAGAAGACTCCAGGAAATTGGGAGTCAGCAAAAAATCCAGATCTGTGTGTCTGCTCTAAGGAAATGTAAACCATTCTCGGTGGCTACCACTTTGCAACAATAACCCACAGTAGCACAGTCCTCTGATATGAACTCATCCTATGTTTCTCTCAGTGAAAAACTTTAATCAACAGACTAAAAAGGTACAAATAAACACAGAAAGTAATGCATACTCCTTGTTCACAAACCCACATTTTCATTTCTCCAAAACCACAACCACAAAATATTATAAACCACAACTGACTGTACTTTCAGGGTTCTTACTCTGTGTCCCTGTTAATGGCATTATTTTCATTTGCTATAAATAAAACCAAATGGAGCAACATATAAGAGTAAAAGGGAAAAATGAAGTGGATACCAAAGCAACTGTGAGCTCCACTGTGATGTATACATACCATTAAGGATTTCATTAGGTTTACTAAAAGGTCATTAGTGATAAAATATCTTTTTTTTTATTTTACCTACTTCCCAAACATTATAGTCAATTCCACTTCCCAAGCTCTGTAACCCATTGACATTAATTAGAAAGCTATATATTAGAAGAGCAGTTTTAATGAGCTGTTATTTCAAATGGCTTTATTGGCGAACAGCATTGTTCAGTTTAATAGCACATAAAATGACAACTACAGAAATTGCTTTGATAAGATTAAAGCATCTAGGGGTTATTCAATCTCCTGTACTGTACCTCTCACAGTCCTTGGGGCTAAGAACATTTTGCTATATACACACACAACTTGCTGTGCCAGCTCTTCCTGGGAGATGTGGAAGGTTTATTAATTTTTTTAACCTACTCAATACAGAGCAGAGACTGCAGCATCTCTAAATTGTTTTATAGGACTGCACAGATACAGATATGACGACCAACCAAGCCTTTGAATAAAGACATTTATTTCCCATTCCAGTATGTCAGAACATGTATGCCAACATAACCAACTATTGGGGGAGAAAATAAGCAGATTCCATCTGGACTTCCACTGGACAGAGATAAATGGTATATTAATACTTTAAATGTTACTTTAAACTGAATAAAAGATAAATTAGGGTTGCCAGGTCTGTGTTGGAAAATACCTGGAGACTCTGGGGATAAATCCGGGAGAGGGCAGGGTTTGCAGAGGGGAGGGGCTTCAGAATGATACAATGCCATAGAGTCTGCCCTTCAAAGCAGCCATTTTCTCCAGGGAAGCTGATCTCTGCCAGCTGGAGATCAGTTGCAAAAATAGGAGCTCTCCAGGCCCCACCTGTAGGCTGGCAACCCTAACAGATGGACTAGTGCAAAGGTCCCCAACATGGTGCCAAAGGACACCATGGAGCCTGCTGGTACCTTTTCTGGTACCCACCAAGTGTTTCTTTTAGAAAGTTGGAGGGGCCATGGGTTTTTTTGCCCAGCTCATGTAAACAGGGTTGACCCTGGACTGTCTGTCACCCTAGGCCAGGGCTAACATCTGGTGCTCCCCACTGATAACCACTCCATGCCGGAGAGAAAGGGGGGGAAGAAAAAGCAAAGGAGGAGAGAAAGAAAAGGGAATGGAATGGAAGGGAAAGTGGGGAGGGAAGCAGCACCATGCCCGGGAGAAAGGGGGGAAAGCAAGGAAGGAGAGAAAGAAGAGGGGACAGGAGTCTGGGAGAGAAAGAGGACATGGGGCACTAGGGAAAGACAGCCCCACTCCAAAGCTCTGCTAGAGTTCCTTACCTGGTCCTTGCTGAGATTTCTCCCTTGGCTGCTTGCCCCACCATCATGCTTGTGAACTGACTCCCATCTCATGCAGGGGACTCTGGCACTGGGGGCATCCTTGTTTGGGGCTCTCCCTGGAGGCTGCAGACCCTGACCTCCAATGGCCCGAAATCTGCTCCCCCAACAAACCCCCTTTCCCCAGCAAAGGGGATGGTGGGTGAAGGCTGCCTCGGCACAGCCTTCCCCCCTCAAACCCTTCCCACAGCTCCCTCTAGAAACGCCCTTTGCAAACACTATGTTCAGATCCAGGGGGTGGGTGCAAAGGCTGGAGCAAGCGGTGGCAGAGCAGCCAGGCACTTCTGAGCAGCATAGTGCTTGCTCAGAGCCGGATGCAGGCGCAAAGGCTGGAGCAAGTGGCCATGGCGCAGCCAGGCACTAGCTAGGACTCCCTACTCAAGATGGTACCAGCAGGAAGCCTCAGCGCCATCTTGAGTAGGGACTCCTAGCTAGTGCCTGGCTGCACTAATAAAATCTCTAATTTGCCTAGTAGAAGGGCCAGTCCTGCATGTAAAGACAGATACTGCCAGATAAGGGTTTCTAACTATTTTAATATGTATACTTATTTTGGGAGTATGCAAGGGAATATACAATACATCAATTTTAAAAGTCATCCTGCTAAACAGGGCTTCTGTCTGAAACGCTGCAGAATTACTGTCAGAGTTATGGCCAACCTCAATCCCTGAGTGTTGAGACTGGCTCTGTCTCTTGTGGCAGCCATTTTGTGATTGTGTCCACTGAATAATTACACAGCACTCTTCTAGGAGTTATGATTACCAACCTCCAGGTGGGGTCAGGATTCTACTGGAATTATGACCAGTCTCCAGACCACAAAGATCAGTTGCCTTGGAGAAAATGATGGCTTCAAATCTCCCTGCTGAGATCCCTCCCTCCAAGCCTCCCCACCCAGGATCTGCCTCCAAATTTCCATGAGTTTCCCATATTTGGTAAACTAATGGGAACTCAAATGCCACAGTGAGTGTCCTCCAAAGAAGGCACTCTGTGAAGGAAAGGCAGCCAGGTAAGTGCAAGGAAAACCACCAAATACAGGAATAAGGATTCCATAGCATCCATTCCAATTATTTATTATACCTCATTTCACTACAAGAGAAGAATGAAAAAGCCACATGAATGTTGTTTTTTGTTTCATTTATACCCTTTGCTTTTCACTAGATGCCTATGAAAAACATGGCCTTGGTAATACCGTTGTTTTATGTTTGCATGCACAATTAATTCAATGTACTAAGCAACTAAAAGATGAAGATTTTTATGCAAAATTACAAAGGACAGGAAAAAAAACAAACAAACACCCTTGCTCTTTGATTGTTTGATTTTGGAGATTGTTTCAATATATACATTCAGAGATATTAAACTGTTAAAAAGGGAGCTTTATGCATATTAACGCATAATTTCATTCAGAGTGTCCCTTGGGAACATTCTAAAGTCCTGCAAATCAATTCTTTTGCAGCATTGGGAGGAAATGTCATTCATGCAAGAACTCAAATACACATTTCATCTAGCCCATTGTTTCCCATTGCAGGGTCGGGACCCGGTAGCGGGCCATGGAAGCCTCACTACTGGGTCACAAGAAATGCCAAAGCTAGCCCCGCCCCCAGCAAAGCATGACCTCTGCTCTGCTTCCTTCTTTCCCCCATCTCTCTGTTGTGCAGAGAAAACCTAGCCTTGAAGACTGACACAGGCTGCAAAGCCTAAGCTCCATTTGGCTTTCTTCTTCTCCCATCTCTCTGTTGAGCAGAGAAAAGCTAGCCTTGAAGACTGACACAGGCTGCAAAGCCTGAGCTCCATTTGGCTTCCTTCCTTCCCTCATCTCTGTGTTGTGCATAGAGGAGCTGGGCTGCCTCTCCTTCCTTCTCCCCCTCTCCCAGTGTTTGAGAGAAAAGCTGGCATCCACTGGCACTTTAGATCCATGAAGTGTTCTTCAAGGTATGAGCTTTCATGTGCCTTGCAGTATGTTCTTTTGGGGAGATTTCCCGGGAGGCCTGGGCGGCAAAGAAGGGGTGTGTGTTTTTTTCAGCTGGGAGGGGCGGGGAGTGGGCATTCCTGTAGCTATTTTTTTTTACCAAATGACCTCTGGGCAGAATTGTTGCTGGCTGGGGTAATCTGATGGTAAGGCTTTTTTCCCCCTTGTCCCCCTTCTTTCTTTTTCCGTCTGCAAGGGATGCTCTGTCTGTATTCTTGGTGCTGGGGGTGGGGGGAAGCAATAGTGGGAGGACGTCTAGTGTCCTGGCCCCACTGGTGGATATTCTGGTGCTTTTTGGACATTGTATGAGAGAATTTTGGACTGGATGGTCCACTGGTCTGATCCAACATGGCTTCTCTTATGTTCTTTATTTCCATGTCTTTCTTTTCCTTTCCTATCCTTCCATTTCATTCTTTCCCTTTCTTTCCTTCCATTTTTACTGGATGAAACTTTTTTTTTTCATCATACTGTTGTTGCAGACATAGGAGCTCTGTCAATGAAAAATTGGCACCCCCAGTTGCGGCCAGCTGGCCTTTCTATGAGATTTCTGTTTGAGTGAGAGAGAGTTAGAGGTATGAGGCAGAAAGAGATTATTGGAGATTACTGCTGTATATCTCAACAGCACTGGAAGTGATGATACTATGAACTTGGCACCATTTTACTGGTCCTGCTTTTAACAGCTGTCTGACACCAAAATTAAACTCCTCCTGCAGATATTAAAAAGGATGAAAGAAGTTCACTGGCTAAATATCTGCACAACAGGTTGCTTTTAAAGGCATGAGAAACACAGCCAGTAAAAAGCTGCAAGCCCCTCATAAATATCCTTTTTGAGATAACTGCAGAAAAGCTTGTATGAACTTCATATAACTTGAAATTAATTCATTAATCGCAGTACAATTCTCTACTACCTTTCACAGCAATTTCCCAGTGTTTCAGCCAAGGAAAAGTATGAAAAATAGCTGTCAAAGATTTTCTTGAAACCAAGCAAGCTTGAGGAAGGGTTCCAGCAGTAGCAGCTGAAGGAAGGGCCTATTGAATGTGTCAGCATATTTTGAGGTTCGGCAGCTGCCAGGGCCCAGTGTGAGCGGTACACAGCACTGGCATTCCTGATGGCAATGGCAACAGCACTTCCAACTGCATACACTGGCCAGTGCTGTTGAGGAAAAGGTGTGTAGGTGGTGCAGGCAACTGAACATGGGCATTAGGAGTGCTTGCAAGCTGGAGAAGAACACACAAACAGATAGGTGCATGCAGGTGTGAGGGTGAAAACAGAGGACCCTGGGAATGTATGAAAAAGTTGCAGACCACCCACTTTCCACCCCCATTTTGGCTCAGCATGAGTTTCAGAGAGATTTTTCTGAAAATAAAGTTACTTCAGAAGAAGAGGCAGGTTTGGGGGAGTGACCTGGAAGTGACATCACAGGAAAAGGTGCAGTTTTGGTTTTGGTGGAGTTTTGGTTCAGTGTGCCCTGAAAGTGACATCACTTAGCCCTTGACCTGGAAGTGACACCACAGGAGATGACATAATTCCTGTCTCCCGGCTCCACCCCCAAAGTCTCCTGGCTCCATCCCCAAATTTTAGTGGACCACGAAGGAGCAGTGTAAAAATAATGGGGCCACGGGAAAGAAAAGTTTGGGAAACCCTGATCTAGCCTAAAAAACAAATCAGAGCAGAGTGATGGAGATCTTCTCAGGCTTATATGGATACTCCCAAAGGGATTATAGAATCATGCATTTAAATGCAAACTATGGTACCATGATAGAAACTACTTGTGGCTCAGAGGGAAGCAAACAGAACCCTTTAAAATGGAACTCACTCTCTGCTAATCTTAGGCTTAAAACTCCCATTCTTCTCAATTCATATAATTACAACTGCACAGGTTGTAAGAGCTCAGTAAGAAGGGAAATAGGAAACAAGATTTGGCTCAGATGAATGTCTGATGCTTCCCCCCTTCATAATTTTACTTGATTCAAGCTGTAATTGCTTATGTAAAAACTATGCTACATATATACTTGTAAATGGAACCGAGAAATCATCGTATTCCAACAAACATGACATACATTAATGTTAGACAGTCACCCCATCGAGAATCCATTTCACATCACATTTATTGGGTCCTGCAGGATTTAAATATGTGGAATAATTAACAAATTATTGGGAAAGCCAGCCAGCTGATCATTTGCTGTCACATACTGCCAGTAACTGAAGCACAACTTTCGTCATAATACCAATAGTGGGATCTTCTCCATGAAAAGCAGAACCTGGCTGTGCTTACTGCCTTTTAAAAGTCCTTAAAAGTCCCTATTTTTAGAAATGATTGGCACAACACTGCTCTGGGTACTAGAGAAATGAGGGCACTCTACTGGTCCAAATGATGTGTCTCATAGAACTATTCATAGTCCAATAGAACTATTCATCTCCAATCTCTCTCTCAAAACCTGTTTAAACATTTTGCTTTTCTTTAGCACATTTGGCCCAGTTGCAAATATAGGGATTACAAATCTATGGCTAAATCTGAACTACATATCTAAAGGCTAGACTGGACAGGATGGTATCCATGGTCCAATAGAGATGTGGTTGCCATTTTAAAGTCTAATGTGTCAAATTTAAAAATACCACAAGGACCTGATCCTTATTGGACCAACAGTTTAGTAAAACCAGTTGTTCACATACACACCTCCTCCAGTGCCTTTCCTTATGTTCTAATCTTTTCTTATGCATGGAGGAGTAGTTGAAACATTTTCAGCACACGGGGGTGCTGGGGGGGGCAACAAAACTTGGTCCCATCACACCACAGGCCTGATTAAGATTGAGTCCTTATGGCATTTTTAAATCACTTGCGTAGACCGAGGGCTATGTGTTTCCAGAAAAATAACAGAAGCAGTGAGACAGTGCAAGAATAGAGAGATAGCCACACATAGCGGTCAGTATCACCCTACTATCTAGAAAGCCTAGGTTCAAAACCCCCAGTGTAAACAGGAATTATGCTAGACACACACTCTCAGCCTAATCCACCTCACTAGTGGCTTGTGGTTATTCCTCATCCAAATAGTTCCCATTGCTTTCCTATTGAGAAAGACTGGATCAGGAGAGCATGAATACAGTGAAAAGCAGAAGAGAATCCAGTTGCATCCCTGACAAAACAAGCTTAACAACACACACAGAGTAGCAAGGCAAAAAGCTCATACCTTGAATAAACTGTGTTAAAGGTCTTAAGAGTTGCTTTTTTGTATGTCTTCCATGGGATTGAGGCAGCCGAGCAAAAGCAGCCTCTGCTCTCTCCCTCTCTCCACTCCCTTTTACCAAAGCACAACTTTTACCAAAGGGAGGAGGAGGGAGGAGGAATCTCAGCCAATGGAGGGGCTTGGCT
The DNA here is from genome assembly GCF_032191835.1 of Heteronotia binoei. Classification (NCBI taxonomy): domain Eukaryota; kingdom Metazoa; phylum Chordata; class Lepidosauria; order Squamata; family Gekkonidae; genus Heteronotia; species Heteronotia binoei. Next base: position 49,263,434 of record NC_083224.1, on the reverse strand, counting down.
CTGTAGCTCTGCTGTTTGATTAAGAGAGGCTGGCAATGATGTAACCCTCTTTGGGTCCCCATTGAGAGAAAAGGTAGGATAGAAATGAAACAAATAAATAAAGGCTGCCCCCATATCATGGATCTTAGCCTCAACACATCTTTAGGCAATAATCCAGCCATAGTGCTGATATTGTCTCCTGTCATTGCCAGTTTTTGCTTCAAACAAATAAAGAAAATGTGTTTCTTTGAAGTCTGAAACTAGCAAATTCAAGGGAGAATACCGCTGGGGTTGTATCTATACAACAGGATCAACTCATCCTTCACATCAACCCCCACCATCATTCCAGCACAAAGAGAGCAGGATCAGACAAAGCATGGCTTAATTTCTTTCTCTTTTCTGTCCAATCTCTTCCCACTTTCTGCCAGTGCATCCAGTCAAGTGCCTCCTTTCATCCCAATGCAAACACCATACCACAACATCACCTTGCTCCACCTTCTCTCTCTCTACTTCTACAACCACAGCCCCACATCTTCTCCCTGCACTTCTGCAGCACAGCACCTTCCCCTTTTCCAATATCCTTCCAACAGCCCCTGTCTCCCAATTCAGTCCCAGGCCTCTAACAACTGCAGTCTGCAACTCATTCTCTCTCTCCTATCTTTAACAGCTTTTTTTTTTCTCTTTGACCCTGCCAGGACCTGGCACATACTTCCCTCTTTCAGTTGAATCTCCCCCAAGGGGATTACAGGAGAGTGGAACACCACTGTAAAATAAGGCAATAATCATACTAGAACTGAGAACTCCATTGTTACATTTATGACACTGGGTAATTGATGTTTCTATTTTCCTTCCTGATCTAGCCACTTATTAGTCAGTACAACTTACTACTGCTTATTACAGGTATTTTTCATTCCAACTCCTTTGGGAGGAGGTCTGCCAGAGCAAGCTGGTGTATACATAGGCCTAAATGATCCTTAGAACTGCCAGGATGTTTACTTGTAGGGATGTCTATATGTATCAGGTTTTGGGGTGACAAGGTGACCATGTGACTCTGTGGTAACAAATCTTATGTCATGTTTAAAAAGGGATATTTCCGCTTAAGCTTCATAGGTGGAAACTGCCTCATCAGAGGGAAAAAAACTATGAACAGCAGGGTTGAAACATCATAAAATGCAAGACTTATATGTCATTTCTATGCATATCTCAAAAATTTAAAAAAGCACACAGTGATCTTTTACCAATAGATGTAACAGTGTCTGTTTAAGCCCCAGTTAATACAATTAAATCTATTGTTAAATTCTCATTCAGCAAATTATTTACGCAGCATGTATTTATGCTCCAATAAATCTGTTAGTCTTGGTGCCACAAAGCTTCTTTTATTTATAAGGAAGGAGAGAAATTGTAATACCTACTAAAATATATTTTGTCATGGAGCTATGATGCCTTTTGCAATGAATTAATATTATACATTTAATGTTAAAGAAAAAAAGAAAATTATATCCTAGGAAACTGTAGTTTATTTTCTATGAAATATGTTTTGCTATTTAGTAAGTAATGGGGGGATCGCACAATTGTACCTCTTTTTATGTGACAAAATACTTTGAACTGGTCCTAGTGGAGGCTGCCAATAGCAGAGTGAAAATGTTTTCCAGATTGAAGACAACTAATTATTTTGGTTATGCTGAACTTTCCCCCTTTATTTTTTTCTATTGCCAAACTTTGCAATCTGCTTATTTGTAAAAAAATAAATAAAATAAAATACTTTTAAAGCAAACATGCCCATATTTCTTGCTTGGGTATGTCTTTTTTTGTATGGCACCTGGAGTCTGTAAACATTTTTGAGTTATATTCTCTTTGGAGAAAAGGCTGCAGAAGAAGAATGAATCCAAGGAATCAAATGAATTCACTTTGGTTTTTGAATGGGCAGCAAACTGGGGGTTGATGATGAAACCACTAACATGAAGGGCTTCATCAGATGTTGCTTCCACTAAATGCCATCACTTAAAAAATAAAGTTATTATCATGATGCCTTACCACTCTCCAGGCACCATAGTGCTCCACGGCAGCTGTTCAGACAGAAAAGTGATTTCTAGAACAGTAGTCTGTTCAGCATGCTGTACTCTGATATACTGTTTAAAGACCAAACCGTTACTTCAAATATTTCAAGGAGTTTTCTCTTATTGATTTTCATGTCTGCTGCTCATCAGATCATACAGATTCTCAGAAAATAATTAACTTGTCTCTTTCTTCAACCATTAGGAGGAAGCTTTAATATACATCTGCTCATATGTGTGGGCTTTACAAAAGAATTTATAAGCACCATTGTGCTTGTTTATGAACCACAGGACAGGTAAATGTAAGTACTCAGAGCACTTCACTTAAACAGCTGTCTTGTGGAATTCACTTTCTTACTATGTGGTGACTGGCACTAACATAGCCAGCTTTAGAGGGGGCTTTGATAGGACCATCTTTTATTTTTAAAAGATTTTAAAACCATTTCTATCCTGTGTTTTCTATCAAAGTTGCAAGAGGTAGCTTACAGACAATTTTTGAAATATATAAACAATTAAAATACCAGCATGAAATAACATATTAAAATAACATCTTTTAAAAAGTGTAACCAACAGAAAGCCTGGTAAACAGGCTAAATTAATATTTATTTATTTATTTATTTACACATATAGTTTATACCCTGCCCTCCTCACTGAAGCAGGGTCAGGATTAAATCTTTAGCAAGTGCTATAAATTTAGCACACTCTGTGTAGGGGTTTAGATGATGACTTCAGTAATTGGGCAGATTCATATGGAGCCACGTGTTCTAAGAATCTACTTCTATGCACTTTTTAAATTTAAATGTAGTAACCAGCACTTAAAGTTTACAATAAGCCCCCCCCCCCAATATATATATATATATATATATATATATATATATATATATATATATATATATATATATATATATATATATATATATATATATATATATATATATATATATATATATATATATATAAATCCTTGAGCATAGATGAAGCCTGTGCTCTGTAATTTATGCCCAGTAGTAATCTTGCTGAAGTTAATCAAAGCTTCTGAACTATCCAGAAAGTTAGCCCCACACAGAACATGTTGTGGTACTCTAGAGTGAATTATAATATGGGTAACTGAGCCTAATCTCTTCATGGAAGGGCAACAGCTAGTGAACCAAACAAACCTAGTCAAAGGTCCAACACGCCACATGAGAGACTGAGATTCGGGTTGTAAATGCAGATTTAACAGTACCTATAAACTGCGAACATGTTATTTCAAGGCAAATATAACCACATCCAGACCAAGCTGATGCTTTGATTCTGTATAAATGTGACTAATGGTGCCTCCATCTTGTAAGGATTGAGCTTTAGCTCATTAACACCTCCAGAGACATTTTTAAATCATCCACTACTTTATAGGAGTCGAGTAAAAAAGAGAAATGGCAATATGCATAATTAACAAACGGATGATATTAAACTCTAAATATCTGAACAACTTCTTCCAGTAAATTCATGTAACTGTTGAACTACATGATGGCTAAAACAGAGCCTTGGAGACCCCCATAGTATAAATTTCAAAGTCAAGAGAAACTATCCCATAACATCACTGTCTGGCACTGGTCGGTGAGATAAAAATGGGACTGGTGAAACATGCTTCCTTTGATACTCATCTCAGAAGATACTCATCTCAGCCTGCTCAGAAGAACACCATGGTCAAAATCTGCTAAGATTAAAGTGAACAGGGTCACATTCCACCAGTAATGACTATTGATTAAGGTTTCTGAAACCAGACTGAAATGAAGCCAAGGAATAAAATTAATCCTTAAAAGTGCCTGGTGGTGTTTACACACCATTTGCACCGGTGTCTTGCCCCAAATTTATTTGCTACCAAGTGATAATTATCATCATCTGGGTCCAAAGGAGGATTCTTGAGGAAGGGTTTCGTGACTGACTCTTTCAAGACAATCGGTGCCACTTTCCTTCCAAGATTCACCCAGGCAATTCCTTCCAGCTCAACAAAATCAGTCATGAAGGCTAAGGATCATGCACTGAGTTGTAGGCCAGACATCCCCAAGCATCTTGTCTACTTTCAACAACAATACCTGAAAATAAAGTAGCTAAACAATGCACTAATAATAACAAGACTGAGCTGTTAAACTGGTTGGTCCAAAACAGAATCTAATAGTTTTATCTGCACTTTTTAATGTGTTGAGGTTACACAATCAGAGCCAATATCTCAAGGCATGATAAATAAATTGAACTTCCAGTTATGAAGCAATGTACTTCTATATCCTAGTTACTGGAGAGCAAGAACAGGACATGATTCTGGTCTGCTTGCCCTGCAAAAGTTGGTTTGTGGAACTGCAAGCTGAATGAGGTGGATCACTGGTCTGCTCTAAAAGAATTCCTTGTGTATTCTAATGATATCCAAAGCGGGGCTGTACAGTCTCTATCTGGTTACAACCACAAACATTTCCTGTCTATATACAAGCTGTATGCCTGAGCTGTAATATAGGATACAATTGTCTCATGTACCTGAAGATGTCCCTGGACAAACATTGCTAGTTGCATCAGATTGTGCAGGCCTTTTGGTAACATGCACAAACATCCTCCAGAGATGGAGCTAAAACCACTAAACTCAATTTCTTTCTTTGACCTAAGCCACTTTAGAAAATCATGTTTCCAGATGTGAAAAGCTCAGTGCATTAACCTCGCTGCAAACATCCAGCCCTCTGCCATCTGCTTTCACTACAGAGACAACTTCTAGAATTGCTATATTCATAGGACTGGTTGAAATGAGACACATCAGACAAGATCATCTCCAATCTAAGCTTTTTCTCTCTCACTATATCAAATGAACCTTTTAAAGAAATTACAGGCAGGAAGCTAGATGGACTTATAGTACAATTCATATTTAATCTGTGGCTGCAAAACTAGGAATGAGTAAATGTGTGTGTGTGTGTGTTTTATTTCAGATTTTGCTACAAACCTAAGGCTTTTCTCAGATTTGTATGAAGATCTTTCTTGTCAGTCCATGGTCTCAGTCACCAGATTTAAACATCCACAAATCTGGTCACATTGAGAATTAGATATATTGAGCGCTCAGAGTTAGAACCTGAATGAGATGCCATGTTCCAAGAGCTTCTTAGAACCAAGCTAGTTTTCATTTGGCTACCCCAGATTTTTCACCATATTCAATATTTGTTGTGCACGAAACTTTATAATTCTATGTTATAACAACTTTTCTCTGCTATGGCTTGTCAGGTAGCAAATAGGGATATTTACAGTCCAAATAAGATTCTACCACCACCACCAGTTCACAGAACAGAGTGTTCTTTTTTGTGGTTAAAACAATTTTTATTTAGTAACATATGGTAACAATATCTTATTCCTGCATCATTAATAACTTCTTTTTATCTATCCCATATATTACTATTTAACCACCCCTCCCCCCGTTAATTGACCCCCGCCGGTGTTATTTACTTATAATACTAATATTAAAAGGTACCCTTAACTAACAATAACAAAAAATTACATTCTTCTTCCTTCTAAGACTTAATCATTATCAAAAATTGTCCAATGTCCTTTTATTTTCCACTCTTTTTCTACATATCTTCTGAACTTTTCCCACTCCATCTTAAAAACTTCTAAATCATAGTCTCTAAAAATTCTTGTTAATTTGTCCATTTCACTCCATGTCATAACTTTTACAATCCAATCCCATTTCTCTGGTATTTTTTCTTGCTTCCACAACTGCGCATATAATGTCCTAGCAGCTGAAAGCAAGTACCAAATTATAGTTCTATCTTCTTTTGGAAATTTTTCCATTTGTAATCCCAACAGAAAAGTCTCTGCAACTTTCTTAAATTCATATCCCAAGATCCTAGAAATTTCTTGTTGAATCATCTGCCAATACTTTTTTGCTCTTTCACAAGTCCACCACATATGATAGAAAAGAACCTTCATGTTTTTTACATTTCCAACATCTGTCTGGCATCTTATTGTTCATCTTTGCCAACTTTTTAGGAGTCATATGCCATCTATACATCATTTTAAAACAGTTCTCTTTAATACTATGACACGTTGAAAGCTTCATAGAGTTCTTCCACAAATATTCCCAAGTTTCCATCTGTATTTCTTTATTTACATTTATTGCCCACTTAATCATTTGAGATTTCACTACTTCATCTTCCGTAGACCATTTTAAAAGTAATTTATATAGTTTTGAAATTAATTTTTCATTGTCTCCAAGCAGAACTCTTTCAATTTCTGTTTGCTCTTTTCTTATTCCTTCCGTTTTAATATCATTATCCACCAAGCTCTTTATTTGTTGCATTTGGAACCAATCATATTTATTATTCAGCTCTTCAGCAGTTTTCAGTTCTATTTTGCCACTTTGTATTTTTAATAGTTGATTATATGACAACCACTTTTCTTCACCCATCTCAGCTGTTATTTTTATTACTTCTGCTGGCACTATCCATAGTGGTTTTCTCTCCATATTTCTTATATTTCATCCATGTATTTAGCAAATTATTTCTTATATAATGGTGAGAGAAAAAACCATCCATCTTTTTTCCCCATAATACATATAAGCATGCCAGCCACATTTATTTCCATGACCTTCCAATGCTAAGAGTTTTTTGTTTAACAGCATCATCCATTCTTTTATCCACACTAAACAAATTGCTTCGTGATATAATTTTAAATCTAGTAATTGGAATCCGCCTCTCTCTTTTGCATCTGTTAAAATTTTCATTTTAATCCTCGGTTTCTTCCCAGCCCACACAAACTCTGAAGTTTTTCTTTGCCATCTATTAAATTGTTCACTGTCTTTCACAATCGGGATAGTATGAAACAAATACATAATTCTTGGTAGAATATTCATTTTAATTGCAGCTATTCTGCCCAGCAATGACAAATTAAGTTTATTCTATTTTAACATATCTTCATCCATTTTACGCCATAGCTTCTCATAATTATTTTTGAACAAATCAATATGTTTCATTGTCATCTCCACACCCAAATATTTTACCTTAGAGGTAACTTCACAACCCGTTAGCCTCTGCAATTCCTTTTGCTTATTTACTTGCATATTTTTACATAGAAGTTTTGATTTTTCTTTATTAATACAAAGCCCTGCCAATTCCTCATATTCTTGTATTTTAGCTAACAACAAAGGTGTGCCTTGTATGGGATTTCCATTTATAAACCTTATATCATCTACAAATGCTCTATATTTGTAAATAAATCCTTTTACTTTTAATCCTTCTATTTCTTTATCTTCTTGGATTTGCATCAGTAAGATTTCAAGAGTCATTATAAACAACAGTGGGGAAAGCGGATAGCCTTGTCTTGTACCTTTGCTAATTATCATGTCTTCTGTAAGATCTGCATTTATACATAGCCTTGCACGTTGTTCAGTATATATTGCTTTTATCATCCTTATAAAGTTTTCCCCCAACTCCATTTTCTCCATTACTGCAAACATAAAGTCCCAATTTAAATTATCAAATGCTTTCTCTGCATCCGCAAAGAATAATGCTACTTCCCTTTTCTGGATATCTTTCATAATTTTCTACAATATTTACAGCAGTTCTAATATCGTCTCTTATTTGCCTTTTGGGGAGAAACCCCGCTTGATCTTCCTTTATAAAATTTGTCAAATATTGTTTAAGCTGTTCTGCCAAGATTCTTGTGTATATTTTATAGTCATTATTTAATAGTGAGATTGGTCTATAATTTTTTACATTCGTAACATCTCTATCTTCCTTTGGAAGCAACGAAATAACAGCTTCCTTCCACATATTTGGTGTTTTCCCTTTTATTCTTATCATGTTCATCAATTTCTGAAGTTGCGGTATTAACTCCTCTTTGAAGGTTTTAAAAAATTTAGCTATACATCCATCTGGCCCAGGTGCTTTTCCATTTTTCATTGCATTAATTGCTGCTTCAATTTATATTTTTTCAATTGGATCATTCAACACTTTTCCCATATTTTCTGTTAAAGGTGCTATTTTAATCTTTTGTAAATACTCTTCCATCTTTTCTTTCTTTATTTTAACACCCTTAAATAATTTGGCATAATACTTAAAGAATTCTCTTTTTATTCCTTCTTGATCTACCACCTCTCTTCCCTCCAACACAATTTTATTAATAGTTTTACTTTCTCTATTTTTCTTCAGTTGCCAGGCCAAATATTTTCCAGGTTTATTTGCTCCCTCAAAAGATTTCTGCTGCAATCTTTTCAGATTCCATTCCAGTTCTTTATTTAACAAATGTCTCATTTGTGTTTGTAATATTGTAATCTCCCTCAATTTTTTTTTCCCCTGGACTTTTTCTCAGTTCCCCTTTTTTTTCCCTTTATTTCATTTTGAATGTCCAGCATTTCTTTTTCTTTTCCCCTCTTGTCTTATTATTCAATGTAATCAGTATTCCTCTCATTACTGCTTTATAAGCATCCCACACCATCTGAAATTCTATATCTTCTTTATCATTTATTTGGAAGAAAGCTTCAGTTTCATTTCCAGAGATGTCACTACTTCTTTATTCTGTAGTAAATCTTCATTCAATCTCCATCTTCTCGACTTTTTAGACAATTTTGTAATCCACATTATTGGGTTATGATCAGCCCCTATTTTAGGTAAAATCTCTATTTTCTTTGTTATAAGGCCTAAATCTTTAGTACCCCACAACATGTCAATTCTGGAAAAGGTTTTATGTCTTGCTGAAAAAAAGGTATAGTCCCGCACTTCAGGATTAAATTTCCTCCATATATCCTCCAAATTTTCTTGTTTGACCAATTCAAAAAAAGACTTTGGCAATTTTCCTTCCTTATTATTTCAGCCCCCCCCCCCAGACCTATCCAGTGTGTTCTTAATTGTTCCATTAAAGTCCCCCATTATCAAAACTTGATCATATGTCACTTCATCAAATTGTTGTATAATGTCTTTTTAAAAAGCATCCTTTGCTCCATTTCGTGCATACAATCCCAGTAACAACGGGGTTTTTTGCATTTAATATTATTTCTACCACTACAAATCTTCCATCTTTATCTTTAAACACTAATTTCGGGTCCAATTCTTGTTTAATATAAACAATCACTCCCCTTTTCTTCTGTCCAGCCAGTGAATGAAATTCTAGTCCCAATTGCTTATTCCATAAAAATTTGTAACCCTTTTGTTTGATATGTACTTCTTGTAAACGAACTATATTACAATTTTGCTTTTTAATCCAATGAAACGTTGCCTTTCTCTTTTGTGGTGAATTTAGTCCACTTACATTCCAAGATAATAATTTGTAATCCATCATGGTGCAAATTCTTTATGTTTTTCATAAAATCCACGCAGTTCCTGTGTGCTTGTAATTGTAATACTTTTTCCTTGTAGCTCAAAGCTCAAACCTTCAGGTATTATCCATCAATACCTCCTTTCATTGTCCCGTAATTTTTCTGTCAATTTCTTATATGCTTTTCTGTCATTTATCACTTGTATTGGCAACTCCTTCATAATTCTTACTCTGCTGCCTCCCACTATCAATGTCTTTTCAAAGTTTTTATTCATGATTTTTTCCACCATTTCTTTTGTCATATATCTTATAACCACATCTCTTGGTAGATTATTTTTTTTTGGCATATAATGAATTCACTCTATACATATAGTCATACGTGTTTCTAGTCCCTTCAGGATCTTCCTCCAAAAATTCTGCAATTATTTTTATTATATATTCTTTCAAATCAGTTTCTTCATCCTCAGGTACTCCTCTCAGACATATCTGGGTCTCCATCAATTTGCAGTCATGAATTGCCACTTTTTCTTGTATTTTTAACTAGGTGGAATCATGTACTTTCACTCTCCCTTCCACCTCTTACACTTTTTTTTGATGTCACCACAGTCTCATTTCTGAGATCCTCTCTATTTTTTTTTATCTCTTCAATATCTTTTCTAATTTCTTTTTTGGAAGCAATTATCATCTCTTTCATTATCCTGGCTTCCATTGCATCTAAATGGTCCTGCATTTTCTCCAGTGAAGCAGTCCTTGCATGGGTTTGCTTGCAGTCTGACATAGAAAAACACCAAAAAATTTGACCTCACCAAATTAAATTTCAACTATCAGATTTAAAAGAGTGAGGCTTGCTCTTTCCAATAAGCCTAATTTCGCTGTCCTCAGAGCCTCCTGGGCTTGGATATTAATTGTTAAAGTTTTTACTTTTTCCAAAATGGCGGTCGCGACTTTCTGCTTCACTAATTTTTTTTCCTTTTTCCTCTAGAGGCTTCCAAAATGGTTATTAACAATAATGTCCAATAGTCTTTACCTTATAATCATCACCTCTGTCAGTTCCACCAATTTTTAATGTCCCGGACACTTTAAAAATTTTATTTAAATTTTAGCCTCCTAGCAATAGCCGCCGATGTTTTTCTATGATATTATAGTCCTAGAGTAGGGTGGCTGCTTCAATGATTTCCCTTTTCCATCTGATACTTCCTGCTTTGCTTGCCACCAAATCCCGTTTTCACTGGTAGAGAGATCTCATGATACTTGACGTATTTCCTGTGTTGGCTGTAGGAGCTGCAAATCTATGACGATGGGGCTTTTTCTCCAAAATCACAAGTAGACAAACCAATAAATTCCTTTCCACTTTTTAACACTGTCCTTTAAATTTACAGAGTTCATTTTTCGCCCCTTCCCCCCTTCTTCCAAGCTTTCTAGATTTCAATTTCTCACCTTCTGATTTAACTTTAATTAGTCCCGGAATGAAAGATAGCAATCTGTACTTTTTCTGTAGTTATCCAGATCAACACCAGTCTTGTATAGCTTTAGATGTTTAGCAGTATCAAAGAAGATTAGGATCCTGTCGAGCTTATGTGAAATAAATGACTCTGGAAACTTCTGCAGATGGTGAAAATGCAGCTCGTCTCCAGAGACCCCTCAAAGGAGCCCCCCCGCCGGGACTCGCTTTTAGCCAAGGTAAATCTCCTCAAAGTTTTCTGTTTGGTGTAGTGGTTAAGTGTGTGGACTCTTATCTGGGAGAACTGGGTTTGATTCCCCACTCCTCCACTTGCACCTGCTGGAATGGCCTTGGGTCAGTCATAGCTCTGGCAGAGGTTGTCCTTGAAAGGGCAGCTTCTGTGGGAGTTCTCTCAGCCCCACCCACCTCACAGGGTGTCTGTTGTGGGGGAGGAAGGTAAAGGAGATTGTGAGCCGCTCTGAGACTCTTCGGAGTGGAGGGCAGGATATAAATGCAATATCTTCTTCTTCTTCTTCTGTGCATATCTTGGACTGATCTCTGACTGAGAAAAGTAGGCAGTAGGCATCAGATTGCCTTCCACTATGCCAAGCAGAAGTTCCAGCCTGCTCCCCTTCTGAGAAGCAGTTCAGCTCGGCATTTTCCAACCCCGGAAGTCACAGAACAGAGTGTTCTTGATTTCTGCACAGTGAATGTTATAAGGATGTAGAAAACTATATTGTGTAGTCTCCAGCCCCAAATAAACTGATCCTCTGTTGACAACTCTTCTCACATGGGAAAATAAACAAATAAAACACAGAGGATTTGATTATGTGAGAATTCATTACATTGCAGCAATAGGATGTGAAAATAGATTCAGATGGACAGCCGTGTTGGTCTGAAGCAGGAGAACAAAGTTAGAGTCCAGTGGCATTTAAGACCAACGAAGTTTTGTTTAAGGTATGAGCTTTCATGTGCATGCACACTTCCTCAGATATAGTGACATGGAATCTAATTTCTAGCCTGCTCTCCTGAAACAGTTCAGAGCAGGTTAACAGTTCATAGAGTCAGATGCCTCTACGTAGGATGTGAAGTTAGCCTCCAAATGACAAATGGGAGGGGGGAATATTTGCCCTGCAAGAGATCAGCACAAATTTCTCTTTGCCCACCAAGGTCGGAATAACGAGTCGGACACAATGCATTGGATTAAAATTGGGCCACTTTATTAACTTACAACATGAACAGCAAGGGAACCCCACCAGCGGCCTGGCCAGGGCTAGGGGTCACCGCGACCGCTCCCCTGCCATTAACGGGCGAGGACCCAGCCCCCCTTCCGGAGCTGAGCTGCTCAGCTCCATCCAGGCAGGCCCAGCAGGGAGGCCCGCACCAGAGGGCCCAAACCCAGACGCACGTCTCGGCGGAAAGGCACCCTCTAGCCGAGCCTCCTGGACAGTCTGCATTCTCCAACCCGGGTCTCCAAACCCCAAGGCCGATCATGCCAGACCCCAAAGTTTCCCCCAAAGTGGGGGATGCTTCACAGTCCTCCCCTAGCCGCATAGTGTCCTAAACCCCTAAAACCTGCCAACTAAAGTGACCACCTATTTAAAGGCACCTTCCCAGAGCCAATTCCACAATCCACTGCACTGCTATGCAGGGTAGGCGAAAAACGCACCCCAGCACCAGCCAATCAGCTGGGGCGTAAAAAATTCCTACCCGGCTCCCCGAATGAGGCAACCAGCAATGCCCACATAGCAGACAGGGCGGGTGGGAGGGCCGATCGTCGCAGGACTGAAGAGAGGGACGGGGAGCTAGCCGTTGAAGCGGCTAAACCCCGCCCCCTGCAAAGCGCGCCCAAACAGCGCGCGGACCAACTCTCCCGCCCTGGAGGGCAAAAGGATCTAAGCAGCCTAGCAGCTACGCTGCAGGCTGCAAGATTACTATTACCTCTTATTTTGCATGTATACTAAGTAAAGTATGCAATCAGTTATGCTCCCACATGCCAGTACTGATTACTGGCAATAAAGCTATAGATGTTTAGTACAACAGCTCACTTGACCATCACCACCTCAGAAACCCTAGGTTACAGCTACCCAGCCCCGTAGCCAGGATTTGGAAGGCCCGGGGGTCTTTAATTTTTTGGAGGGGCACTCAACGGCCCCAACCCATAGCCGCTCTCATGGCCACCCTGACCTACCATCACACTGGCTGGTGCACCACACAGCCAGGATTAAACTTTGTTGGCCTTAAAGGAGCCACCGGACTCAAATTTTGTTCTATTACTTCAGACCAACGCTGCTACCCACCCAAATCTGTTTCTGTTCCCAGAACACTCAAATTCCCTACTGCCCCCCCCCACCACTGATAACCAATTTCAAAAAGTTGAAATTGCTCTGGCAAGTATTTGGATGGGAGACCTCCTTGGAATAACAAAGTTGGGAGGGTGTGTGTGTGTGTGTGTGAAAATTAAAGCAAACTACAGGATGGTCACCTGAAGCAATGGAAAGCAGAACTAGCTTTAGTCTTCTTATTCAGTAGGTTTACTCCCAAGATAATGTGCTACCAACCTCCTGGTGGGGCCTGGAGATCACCCAGAATTACAACTGTTCTCTGGACTACAGAGATAATTTTCTCTGTACAGAATGGCTTTTTTGGGGGGGGAGGGGGATTTGGACTTTACATGCCACTGAGCTCCCTGCCCTCCTCAGGATCCACCAAAAATATCCAGGAATTTACCAGCCAGAGTTGTTAACTCTATGAATTAAAGCCCATATATCATAGTTCTGCTACCCAAATACAGGGTAACTGTATTGAAAGCATATTGCCAGCCTTCCCCCCCCCCCCGCCCCCAAACACATGCACACACACAAGTCCTGTTCACAAGTTACAGCAAACACACATACAGGGTGTCTTGTTATTTAAATATATATTGAGTCATTCTCTTGGTAGGAACCAGCCTTGTGGAGCTGGAGCTAAATAAATGGCTTGCTATAGAGACCTAGGAAGGAAGGGGGGGGGGGGAGGGCTTAAAAGAGGAAATGCTCTTTCCCTGTGTGTGTGGGGGAGGGAGCGAGTTTTACTTTGTGAATTACAAAGAACATGAAGAGCTTCAGATATGTAGCAGAAGTTTTGCAGTCAGATGGAACATTTACTTACCAGGATGTGTGTGCGCGCATGGCGGGGAAACTTTTAGATGTTGAAATTTAAAGAGGCTCTCAGCCGCAGAGAGACAGAGAGAGTAGCAGCCGGCTGACAACAAGCAGCCGGCAGGGTCTGCTCCACAGGGTCCTAGTGCACCCCTACTCGTCACCAACCAAGCCAGGAGTACCAATAGCTATGGAGCAGTTGAATCTTGTGCTGGGTTAAAGGGCCTGCTGATCAGCTGATCGGCTGGCGGCTCTTTTAACTGGAGGGGGAGGCTCGGGACTATTTCTGCCCCCTGCCATACATTCCAGGATGCAGCAGAGGCCCCAGGGGCTGTTTGGGGGCCCCAAGTCAGGGGGCCTCACCCAGAAGTCAGGGGCCTGTGCCTCCACAGGCCACCTCGTAGCTACGGGCCTGCAGCTACCATTTCTCAGATAAAGAAGAATCACCCCTACCCAACATCAGATGGAGAGCTTGGACATACTCTACCACCCTCACCACACCTTGTTGCCACATCCCAATCAGAAAAGCCTAATAGGCACCATCAGGAACAGTCAGAACTGTATACTTGCCAAAAGTAGAGACAGTACATGCCACCTCGCAATTGATTATCCTCACCTCATAGAGTGTAATGATCCCATTGGTCTCATTTGGGGGTTTCCACTGAACATAGATCTTCTCTTCAAAGGGCCCTCCCTGAATAGATTCTAGAGGAACAGATCCAGGAACTAGAAAGAAAATGGGGGAGGAAGAGTTTTAATTACAATATTTATTCTCCTAAAATCTCTATAGTACACTAGAGAAAAGTTTTTCAACCATGCTTAGTTTATTCAGTAAATGTATGTGGCATTCAGGTTGGCTCTAAGTTTATATGTATACTGTTTGTTTGTGTCATTACTGCATTTGGGCTATAGGGGTGTCTACTGCATTATGCTTCTTGCAGTGTGTGTTATGCCACAGGATTATGGCAATCAGGATCAAACCCTAAGAATGGTCATATTTTTAGCTCTGTTAGTAAGTTCACTGTAGTTCACAGGAGTACTTGGATCACTGAAATTTACTACTTTTATAACATTAGTTTGTGATTCTATTCTATTCACACTATGTTAAAAAAAAAGACACTGGGGCAGTTTGATCCTAATGTCCCGATCCTGGCATACTGTTGACACTGATGCAGCATCCTATAGTCTCACAGCAAAGAAAAGACATGGTAAAAAAGACTCAATTCTGAGGAAATTAAAACCACAAAAGCTATAGAAGAGTGACGCTGCTTATACAGAGCAATCACAGAGAACAATGCTGATGATTCCCCTTGTTTCAGCAATATATAGAAGTAACCAATCAATGCATGACAAGGCCTATATGCCTCCCTAACATCAGTCCACCACAACTTATAACAAGCTTAAAAAACATCCCTTTGTAGGGAGGGTCACGGCATATCTAATAGAAGTGATATAATTACCACATACTTGGGAGTTCTGCAGATGGAGGTCTACATACAACGCTGTAAACACATACACTTTCAACCAGCAGATACACAAGGAAGGAAGCCTGACCAGTCCAGTAGTACCAACCAGATTCCTCAATATCTCACCTCATATAGGAAAAGTCCACAGTAAGCCCAGACAAGAGTTTATGTCTGGAGGGTGAGCATGAATGCCCCAAGAAATGGCACTTTTGTGAGACATCGGGTACAAAGACACTAAGGGTGCCAGTCATCTCTCCAATAACACACCAGGCACAGGGCTTTAGGATACCAAGGGCGTTTTCACACTTTCCTTAAGCTGGAGCGACGTCCCTCTTCACCGCACAGCGTCTGCACGGTTTTCGCACTAATTGCTGCGGAGCACCTGGAAGAGCCTCAAAGTCCCGCGGCTTTTGCGGCGCAAATGTAAACCGGTTTTTGGCGGTTTACATTTGCGCCGCAAAAGCCGCAGGACTTTGCGGCTCTTCCAGGTGCTCCGCAGCAATTAGTGCGAAAACCGTGCAGACGCTGCGCGGTGAAGAGGGACGTCGCTCCGGCTTAAGGTAAGTGCGAAAACACCCCGAGTAAACTCAAATCCTCCACTGGCATGTTCCCATTGCTGACCATTTCTGGCTCTTATGTTAGCCTAGTGGTGCCAATAACAGATTTATGCCAGTGCAGATTCAGAAGAAGGGCATTATGTTGATGTGTCTTCAGGCTATGCTGTCATAGCATGCAGTTCCTATCTTGCACAATTTAAAGGCTGGACTTATGATTGTATTCTGAATCTCTACTAAGTGTCTCAGGACTTTGGATATTAGTGCTGGTTTTCAGAATGTTTCCAGTCCTTTCTTTTCTTACCATCTTCTTCAGTTTGCACCACCAATTCCTCACTCTCCATCTTGCCCTCTGGGTTTGAAAGAGCCAATTTCAGACGGATGGTCATGAAGGGTCGAAGTCCTCGCAAAGTGTAGTGGGATGATGTCTGAATTAGTTCTTCTGCCTCATATTTCTGCTGATTGAACACATACTGGTAATAGACTGTCAGGTTATAGCTGTGGCAGCGAGTCACAGCATAACCAAATGGCTCCCACTGTAATGTCAGCTGGCGAGATCGGATGTCAACAACCTCCACATTCTGGGGGCCATGCACTGGATCTGTGGAGCAAACAGAAGACCTTCAGATAATAAAGCATATAAAAGTGTATCAATTTATTAATTCATTTAAGGAATTTATATGGCAGCTTTCAACTTAAAACATTGCCATTAATTCATTTAAACACCAAAAATTATCAATATAAAACAGGCCAGGAGGATAAAACAGCATATAACAACCATTGCACATTATGGTAGGTATCACATGAGCCTCAAAATGGAGGGCATTCCAATGGTGATATGCTACAACTGAAAGTATCTTGTCACTTGTCATCACCCCCTACTCTGGTGATTGGACAGCAGGGGTTAGGGGAGGCAGAGCTTGACTGTTGTGATGAACATATGGGTGGAAAGTATCTTTTGAGGTTGTTTGTGAGTTAATATTCTGAATATTACTTATTTGGAACAACTTCTACATTTAAGGACTTGGGAGATGCTCAGATAGTTTAGTTCTAAGTTATGCATTATAAAGAAAACTACTTTTTAAAATGTCAACGGGATTACCAGCCCAAATAGTTTGGGGGGGGGGCAGTCATGTAAATTGTTATTGCTCCAAAGATGCAATGCCACTTCTGGCACAGACCTGGAAGTGGCATCTACATGTCAAAGCAAAACTTTAGCATTCCACTGAAACTCTACGGTTTACCTAGAACATTGGCCTGTGGTGATCACATCACTTCTGGGTTTGTGCTGGGAGTGATAATGATTCCCCACCACCACCCTACTGAGAGACACTGGGGGACCAAAGCTTCTAGAGTGGACATCTCCCACCACAGAGAGAGAGAGACTTAGCAACTCTAATTTCAGACCAAGAGCTGAAACTATTTGATTTACCAAAGTTAACCTCAACTATGGTTTCAAATGAAGAATGTGACTATTATTATCCAGTGTGCCCTTCACCACAATACAAGCAAGAATCCTCACTGAGTGCTGGGAGGGGATTGAAGATAATTAAACAAATATTTGAGCCAATGTGTGGAACTGAAGCCCTGAACTGGGTAGCCCAGGCAAGTCCACTAGTGTTGCCAGCCTCCAGGATGGGTCTGGAGATCTCCTATTTTTACAACTGATCTCCAGCTGGCAAAGATCAGCTCCCCTGGAGAAAATGGCTATTTTGAAGGGTGGACTTCATGGCATTGTACCATGCAGAGATCCCTCCTCTTTCCAAACAACTCCCTCTCCCAGATCCATCCCCAGAGTCTCCAGGTATTTTCCAACACAGACCTGGCAACCCTTATCTCATCAGATATGAAGCTAAGTAGGGTCAGACCTAGTTAGCCATTGGATGGGAGACCACCAAGGAAGTCCAGGATCACAACACAAAGGCAGATTATAGCAAATCACAATGAAAATCCTTTGGGGTTGCCATAAGTTGCCTGTGCATTGATGGTACCTTTTCACTACCATGCAACTCAAATCTTGGTTTTACAAACTAACAATAGCTTTAAAATAACATAGTAAACAAAATAACTGGGCCATAAAAGTGTGTGACAGACTGCACTTTTAAGAAGTTTAGAAGTACTGTACAAACAGTGGAAGGACTGTGAAGGTTAATTCTTCACAGAAACAGAAAGCCTTGAGTGAGAGACTGCTCCAAAAATCTGATTGGTTATCATCAGCTGAGCAGAGAAAGTCTTGAGAGAGTTGCATGCTGAGGAGAGATTCAGTGAAATTTCTGCCTTGACTGAATTCAGTCTGATTTAAGCCATAGCTGATAAGAGTAGAGTACGGACAGTTTCAGAATTCAGCCCTGACTGAGAATAGTTTAACACAGACAGGAGAACTGGGGGAAAATTGGCAAGGAACTTTGAGAAGCAGGCAAACATTCCCATTCTGGTCAAGGAAAGGGAATAGATCTTATAGAAAGAGAAGAAAATTCCCCACCCAGTCAAGCAGGGAGTTAGCTCTGAAGTGTGCCGAGATCCCTGGTCTGGTGTAATTAGAGGCCACTGGGGGTCTTTAGAGACCATTGGGGGTCTTTAGAGACCCTTGGGAGTCAGTTAAAATCTCGATGAGTACTGGTGTTTCAAGAAAAGGTAGAATTGTCAGGTCTGTGTTTGAAAATACCTGGAAACTTTGGGGGTGGATCCAGGAGATGGTGGGGTTTGGGGAGTGGAGGGATCTCAATTTTTACGATGCCATAGGGTCCACCCTTCAAAGCAGCCATTTCTCCAGAGGAGCTGATTTCTGCCAGCTGGAGATCAGCTGTAAAATTGAAAGATCTCCAAGCCCCACCTGGAGGCTGGCAACCCTAGCTCAGATTTTGGCACTGGAAAGAGTGTACCAGTCTTCTGGAGACCAAAAGAGCCAGAGAATACTCAGAGAAAGTGTGGCATCACACTGGGAATTTGCTGCAGCCATCTCCTGGTTTTGAAAAACCTGGTTCTCTTTGATGTGTGCTGTGTCAATCACACAGCCTCTGCCCTGCTGCTGGAAGAGCAGTACAAAAGTATACAAATACACACTGTGTGGCACAGATAACACTTAATTCTTTTCAAGTAAGATATCAATCAAATCTAATAAGAATCTAATAATATTAGGTTTCAATCCAATCAAATAACATTAGATATCAATCAAATCTAATAAGACATAGGACGTATTTGATTGATATCTTACTTGAAAAGAATTATTTTAGGTACAATGAAGATTTTATTGTTCAACAGCAGGGTGTTTCTATGGGAAGCGCTTTTGTGCCGTCAATTGCATGCTTATTCATGGCTAAGTTAGAAGAAACCTTTATATGTAATAGTTCTCAATATCCTTATTGGAAAGACATCGAACTGTATAGATTTATAGATGATGTCTTTTTAGTGGTCCATCATGCTGATAATATACCTAGTTTAGTAGAGGTGATGAATTCATTTCATGACCATATTAGCTTCACAGCTCAGCATGACTCTGATACCATCAGTTTTTGGGATACAGTTGTATACAGGGTGGCCGGAAACAAATTGGCTGTTAGAAATTTTTGTAAAACTGTTGACAAAATACTTACCTCCACTACTCATCTTACCACCCACCGAGATTACGCAACAATATCCTTTTGGATTATTTTTGAGGTTAAGACAGAATAACACTTCCCTTGTAGACTTTGATAAGGGCTGTAGGGAAATGAGCAGTCTCTTTGAACAACGGGGTTATCCTCACTCTATTGTAAGAAAGGCCAGACAGAAATTGGCAAGGAGGGAAAGAACTGAGCTTTTAAGATATCATGAGAGACAGAACCCCCAAAATAGACTTCTGTGGTCTCTTGACTTTACTCCCAGGGCTGAAACCATTAAAAATATCATGCAGAAACATTAGCATGTGATAAGACACATTCCGGGTTGCCATCTCCCGCCTATGGTGGCCTTTAGGAGATTTAGAAATCTGAGAGAGAAATTAATAAAGACTGACATAAGGAGGAGGAAAATTTGGGCATGATCCTGAATCTCTAAAGTTTTTTGTGCTGCAGAAGGTGGAGACGTCAATGGAAGGTGGAGATGTACAGAGGTTACTCTTACCGAAACAGGCGGAATGGATATTCAAATCGTGATCCTTAGAACCAAATGAGTTGAATTTTCAAAATGATTTATCTTGTTTTTTATTGATTACCTTGGGGAACTTTGGCTTTGATTGCTTTAAAGAATACTGTGATACTGCTTTAAGAGGTTTTTGCTTGCATCTGGTTAGCACCGTCTTATGGCAGCGCTCACCTAGTGGTTCCTTGAGCGTGTGCCTGCCTTGAGATTTGTAATGTGCAGTAGAGAGAGTTACCCTTATCAAAGTTTGTAAGTATTATTTTTTGATATGTTCTTATATTCATATTTAAGAAATTATGATGTTTATGAGAATTGCATTCATCCAGGCTCTTGAAAAAGTTTGAAATGCCTACAGGTGGTTCTTCGACACGCGCAGCAAGCATAGTCAACAGACACGTTGAGAAATTTACGATGGATTCATTCGGTGAGTGAAGAGGAATGAGGTGGAGAGCTGCCGCTGCTGCCCCACCACTTCCTTTGAATGAACTTTCACTTCTCCATTGCTCTTTTAAGCCTTTCTTTAAGGGTTGTTATTATTGGACTTATTTGGACTGAGTTTGCTCACTTGGAGCTGTGCTCCATTTGTTTGTCTGCACTTGTGATATCATATTTTGTAAATATAAACTTATACATGACTTAAGTGTTATCTGTGCCACGCAGTGTGTATTTGTATATTTTTGTACTGGCATTGTCACTGTGTTCTGCTGTTTGTGGTTGGATTGCTGCTGGAAGAGGCACAGGATGCACATGCACAAGAGGAGCATTCAGACTGCTCCTGCACATGCAGGGTGTATGCAACATGTGTCCCAGCCATTCGGCTAGCCAGGAAATGCTCCCTGCATGCACTTTAGAGATTTGCTTCCAGTAGCTATTTAATCTGGTTGCAGCCCATCCTAAAATGAGGTAAGTATGGGTGGGACTCAAATAGCAGATGTGTGATAACACACATTATATCTGGAAAGAAGGCTTGACTAGATTGGGCCAAATCTCTTGTTATCTCACCCAAACTGTGCTGGAATGCTTGGGAAAACACTGGAACAAAAGCTTCTCAACATAAAGATTTAATACCGTTTTCACATACAGCTTACCTCGCAGTCACAATCCTGTTCCCTCCGCAATGTCTGTCGGATTTCCCACCATCTGCGCCGGAGTTACAGGAAGTGCCGTGGCTTTTGTGTAGCAAACGTAAACTGGGTTTTAGCGGTTTACGTTTGATACGCAAAAGCTGCGGCACTTCCTGTAACTTCAGCGCAGATGGTGGGAAATCCGACCAGACACTGCGGAGGGAACAGGATTGTGACTGCGAGGTAAGCTGTGTGCGAAAACGGTCTAAGTAACTATGAACAATTTAAGAAACTCTTTTTAAGCCTGAAGCAGGGCTTTTTTTTTTTTTTGTAGCAGGAACTCCTTTGCAGATTAGGCCACACACCCCTGATGTAGCCAGTTCTCCAAGAGCTTACAGTAGGTTCTGTACTAAGAGCCCTGTAAGCTCCTGGAGGATTGGCTACATCAGGGGTGTGTGACCTAATATGCAAAGGAGTTCCTGCTACAAAAAAGCCCTGGCCTGAAGTATAAGAACTAAAGTCTCTGCAAGTACTGTTTTTACCTCAGAATTATCTATACTCAGTTACTTCAGAAATTTTATTCCTGATTTACTCCTGACCTGTCTCTTCTATATTGAATAAAATATTTTGTTAATTTGAAATATAAAAATATCTTGAGTGCCATAACCATTTAAGGTGTATAAGTTAAAGGGAGCTCCCACTCCTTCCCTCAGGTTCCTGGGCCCAGCAAACAGCCAAAATATTATACTGTGACATGGTCAGACAGCCAGAATTTTGTAGGAAAAAAGAAAGCAGACAACTAGTGTGGCTCACTCACAAAAGGGAAAGGAAAATGGAGGAAAAATCTTGCCTTTGAGGCAGGGTAGAGAAAGGGGGCATCATAGCATGTGCTTCAAATGTCAATGCTATTCCATTCAACAAAATATACTGCTAGCACACATAGCATTTTATACACACACAAATATCTATATAGAGATATACACATATTATTTTGTAAATACAGAAAGTTGGAAAGGGTATGTATGAACACACACATACACAATCACTGCTGCATCACTTTCTATTCTGTGTGTGTGGGTAAACCTCCAATATTATATTCATCATCTGCCGATTATGAATGTACATATGGGCCTGCATAATGCAATAAATGATTATATGTAATTTCCACTCATAATTTCTTGGTTTCAATGTGCAATTAAAATATATTGCTTGCTAATTTCATCTTTTCTCAGTATGAATTTATAGAAACAACAATAGTGTTTCATAACTTACAACAACAAGGAAATCTATAGCCATTTGTCCTTTAAAAGCTGCACATGGCATGAGGAGGAGAATCTAAAAATTGTCAGAGAATAAGAAGCAATCCATTTACACTTCTGTTCATGAACAAAGCATAGATGTGTTGAGCAGCTGGTGTGCTGTTCTGAGCTCTAAAATGGATGGCCATTTTTTTAGAGCCTTAACATACTTAATTTATTTTAGGCCTTGTTTTAACAAATGAAAATTTGGCATGGCATTCTAAACATGCAAAATAAAAAAAACAACCTTGCATCTGTTTATAAAAATGGGTTCAGTGCTCTTATTAAACACTCTGAATCTTCAGAAGTACTAATACGTATATTCTGGCAGGGCTCCTGTGCTATTAAAAGCTATGTTGTAACAAGCTGGAATATAGCAGCTGCTACTACTATTCTCAGCAGTCATGGGAAAAGCTGCACTTTTCACCTTTCTGCTACTTATATAGTTCATAGAGGTATAGGAGCCCTGCAGAGGAACATGTTGGAATAGGCATGGTACAAAGGCCTCCACTTCTGAAGGCCTCCACAATGGTAGAGCATCTGCCTCCAGTTGAAGAATCTGGCAGTAGCTGATATGAAAGAACTCTGCCTGAGACCCTGGAGAACTGCTCTCAATCCGAATAAACAATATTGACCTTGATGAACCAAAGATCTGATTCAGTATAAGGCAGCATCCTATGCTCATGTGTTTCAAAAGCGAGATTCGTAGTTTTGGGAATCAAGAAATGTCTGTGGCTCCATTTAAGAGAACATCCTACGCAGGAAGAAATGTCCCATGTAGAGTTGCCAATCCCCAGGTGGGGGCAGGGGATCCTTCAGTTTGGCGTCTCTCTCCTTGCTTCAGGGCCATCAGAAAGCAGGAGGGGGGGGGGGTATGTCTACTAGGCATTCCTTTATTCCCGATGGAGACCAGTGTTTCCTCTAAGCTGAGTTGGCATGAGCTAGCTCACAGATTTTTAGCCTCTAGCTCATACATTTTTGTCTTAGCTCAGGAAAAACGGTCCCAGAGCACCATAATTTAAGCAGTAGCTCACGACTTTAATGCCAGTAGCTCACAAAGTAGAATTTTTGCTCACAAGACTGCAGCTTAGAGAAAACATTGATGGGGACCAATCCCCACAGGGAATAATGGAGAATTGATCTGTAGGTATCTGGGTATCTGGGGGGCTGTTTTTTGAGGTAGAGGCACCAAATGGGCAGCATAGCATCCAGTGCCTCTCCTCAAAACACCCCCAAGTTTCAGGGAGTCCAATTTTATGAGCCTCAAAAGAAGGTACCCCTATCCTTCATTATTTCCAATGGAGGGAAAGCATTTAAAAGGTGTGCAGTCCCTTTAACTCCCTTCAGAGTTCAATTATGCTTGTCACAACCCTGTTCCTGTCTCCACCCCAAGGTATCCTGTCTCCACCCCCGAAGACCCCAGATATTTCTTGAATTGGACCTGGCAGCCCTAGTCCCAGGACCAGTATCCAGAATCTCCACAAAGAATCCTTATAACGAGTGTTATAATATTGCTGTGCCTGAAACACTGGAAAAGTGCTGCCAGTCTGAGTGAAATCTTGGAACAATAAGCTACTTGGGGGCACCATGACTAGGGTTGGTACTTTTAACCCAGTGGCTCCGTGGTTTACTTGGCCATCCCATCTATTCCCTGTCCAGCTGTCCTCCTCCATCTTCTGCCTAGCTGCAACTAGAAGCAGTCTTGGATATTTTGTATCCCTCACCAACTGTTTGGGGCAATGATGACATTTGCAGAAGTCATTGGGACTCCTTCTAATTAAGGCCAGGGAAGGACAGTAAAGAGGGAATCATGGAGCAAGCTAGGGATGAAAGCTTTTGTTTCTGGTAAGCTTTTACTTTGGTTCTTAGCCTGATTGTTTTCTCCTGGCTGTAATTAGAAAAGTGTCAGATATCTTCTGCAAATGCTACCGCTATGCAATACAATCAGGATGGGACAGCAAGAGCTTTGTGACCCTTACCAATTACATCTGGGAAGAAACAGATGATTCAGGAGACCTTGAAAAGGTAGACAGGAACCCAGGATGCATGGGTATGCAGCCAAAAGAATCATCCTTCTGTATTCCTGTTATTATAGGCAGCTCACTCCAGAGGGCATTGTAATCTATAGGATTTACTTCTGAGAAGCCATGCACAGGATCAAGCTCTAAGAAATAATTTCAGAGAGGTAGGTATTTTACCTCCAATCTGAGGAAGGTTTACTCAGAAGTAGGTAATAAGTCCACTTTCATTGTCATTGGGGAGGACATTAATTTGTAGGGTTACCATGAGTTGGAAGTGACTTGATGGCACTTATGCACATAAACACACAAACCAGGATCCCAAACAGTGATTTAAGTAACACAGGTTTGGAAGTCTGGTTTATAGGGAAAACAATAATCTGTATTTTGTGTGTTTCCAATGTAAAGGCAAACTATGGTTTGCCATGAGAGTGGAAGTCTCTGTTAGATTGTGTGGCAAATCATAGTTTGCAGCTTCCAGTGGGATGAAAATGAGGATGCACAAGACAAAGAAATTCCTTGGCTCATTTATGTAGCAGTTACATCTGAAGAATGTCTTAGGACCTATGCTTTGGTGACTTCTAACAAGAGCAGGGGTGGTCTCAGTGATTCTGAGGCCCCAGTCAAAAGTCAAAGTCATAATTACTATTAGAGGTCCCAGTCATTACCATATCAATTGTGAATGTACTGATATGGTAATGTTTGTATAAGTAATAATAATATTGATTAGTAATTTAGATTAAGCAGCCCCGTGGCGCAGAGTGCTAAGGCTGCAGTACTGCAGTCCAAGCTCTCTACTCATGACCTGAGTTTCGTCCTGAAGGAAGCTGGGTTCAGGTTGCCAGCTCAAAGTTGACTCAGCCTTCCATCCTTCCGAGATCGGTAAAATGAGTACCCAGTTTGCAGGGGGGAAAGTGTAGATGACTGGGGAAGGGAATGGCAAACTACCCCATAAAAACATCTGCCATGAAAACATCGTGATGAGACGTCACCCCAGAGTCAGAAACGACTGGTGCTTGCATAGGGGACTACCTTTACCCGATCTAGATTAGAAGCTTTATTATAACACAGTGTTGGTTTCATATTATACACTGTGATTCCCCGTGTTTTGGTGCCAACTTGGAGGCTGGCATACCTAGCAGGTGCGAGGCAAGATTTTTTTTTTTTTTGCATTTTCATGGATTGCCTTTTCAAGAGATACTGGTGGGGGGGGAGGCATGACTGGTGGGGTAGGTGGTATTTGAGATCCAGGCTGAAGGGGCCTGGTGATGTTACAGGGTACGAGAGGCTCCCAGTCTCCACCACTTGCCAGTGTGGAGACCAAGCACTTCAAGGCCAAAGCTGCTACCTTGGCAGCTTCTACCCTGAAGTCCTTGGCCTCCACACTGATGAAGATGGAGAGATGCCCATCCCTGAATACCCAAAACACAGTTTGGCCCAGTCCTTATGGCTATGACTCAAGACTCAAGCAGTGTAGTGGTGGTGAGGGGAAATTGGAGTTTGGGGGGTATCAATTAGCTGTAGAGTGGGACAGGGCCCCCACACTTGTGAAGCTAGTAACAGCCATTAGCCTGCCTGCCCTCTTACACCAAAGAGACCATCATGGCAGCTTGCTCCCTGAACAGTGGTGTGCCCACTCCACATACCTCCCCAATGCAGGCCCTGGGGAAGCTGCCCAAGCTGTCCTGTAACTAAGACCATCCCTGAATCAGAGCTATGATGAATTCTCACAAGTTTGCAAACAGATGAGAGTCCAGGCCAGAGAGCATTTCTTGTGGGCGGGCCAAAGCCACAGTGATTTAGAAAATGGGTACTAGCTGTGAATCAGCCATGACAAAATCCTTTCAGCAGGGTCCAGGGAATTAAGACTCTTGTTTCAATTTGTTTGAAATCAGGTTCAACGCTTCTTTAACATTCTATTCTGAGTATTTGCCCAAATGTAACTAAACAATATTGAATCCATATGTTTCAGTTAAACTAGTGCAGCTTTCTCATGCAGAGACTGATAGCTTTTCCAACCCCATGATTCTTGTAATACTGTAGGAAGCACAACTGCATAAGCATGTAAAGCAATTAATCATAGAGAGATTCTTAGCATGGAATTTCTAGGGGGGGAAAGAAAAAAAAAAGACAAGAACAAACATCATTCTTTTTTTTCTAGTTGACATAAGAAATTGTTTCTTATCCCATCCTTTTATTTATTACAGATTCTAAACCAACAGGGGTTTACCAAATGTGAACAATAAATATTTCGACAGCTGTCTTAGGAAGGCAATTAAAAATTTACTTTTTCTGTACAGTAGCAGCATCCTGAAGTGCAAATATAGCTGCATGGAGCTCCAACAAAACTATCACAAGATGGAAACCTTTATTCTCTGCCTAGACTCAGTAGCCCAGAATAGCACCTGGGGCCACCAAAAGCACTGTGACCCCATCCTCCAGAACAGAAACCCTCCATTTAAGATGTGCAGCTATTGCAAGTCTGGCTTGCATTATCTGTGACTGACAACTTCCATCAGGTGTATAGGGCAGCTCAATGAAACAAGATAAATTGAATAGCAATACAGAGACAAACTCACCCAGACACATATACACCATTTCTGTATATTGTCAAGAACACATTTTTTTTAACCCTGTCCATTTCTGGTGACAGATTTCCAATGTATTCTTAGTCTTTCTACATGATATTCCATTTTAATATAATTTTTATAAGGTTGATAAACCATTTATATGCAACTGTTGCAAAAGCAGGCATCAGTTTTAACAGTAGTATTTGCAACCAAATTTCATTAGTATGGTCAGAGAAAGAGATGTCATTAGTTTTGTCCTGTTAGCCTAGAAACCCTAAAAGTCATTTCCACTTTCAAATCAAACCACAGTGGTCACAAAAGTTGGTAACGTTCCTGCTGTGTCTTTCTGGCCTTTGGGCTGAGCATTTACCCACATCCACTTTACAGAGGACCAAATACCACAGGAACTTGATGGCACCACCACCATGAAATAGATATTTGTTATTTTATCATCAACATTACACTTGATGACCCATCAGTACCTTGTGTTTTCTGTAAGCAGTCTCTCTGCACCTGTGGCCTTTGGACCTTAGAGACAAGAGCTCTTGGTTCTTGATCCTGAAGGTGGATTAAAACTAGGCTTCCCAACCCTCCCACCCTGGCGGGGGTCCCCTGGATTTGCAGCGTCTTTCCTCGCTCTCCAAAAGTCTGGAAGCGGGGGGAGGGGGGCGGAAACGGCGCCAAGGAGCGTGGAAAGCCATGAGTCCGGGTCCTTCTGAGCCCATCTTGGAGGAACAGCCTGTAAATAAATCCAAGTGGGCAGCCCTGTTTGTCTGAATCCTACTTTGTTCCTCCGACCTTGGATCGCTCCTACATTGTAGGAAAGACCGTGAATGCGTTTGCGGCAGACCAGGCAGGCCAGACTCTCTTTCGGTTGCGCTTGTTTCCCCCCTCACATGATTGGGCTGGGCGGGGCACGGGCGCGTTGCAGGGCTGGACAGCAGCAGGCACTGAAATTCAAATCTGAAGGGCGGTTGATAGCCACTCTTGCCTCAGAGGGACGCAGCAAAGGGAGAGCGAGCGCCGTAGCAGTGCTTGTTGCAGACATGGACCCTCTCACTGAGGTAAACAGCTGCTCACTGATGGGCCGCTTCTGTTTGTGGAGAGGGAGCTTTGTACGGGTGGGAGGGATACTGACGGAGGGAAGCCTTTGCGTGTGTGGGGTGAGGAGGAAGGTTCCTTTGTGTGGCGGTGGTGGCGGCGACAACCTGCTCGCCTTCAGGGCTCGTTTCTTTAGAGGGAGCCCTATGGCTGTTGGGTAGACAAGCCTCTGTGCAAACAGGCATGCATGGCCGGGTTCTGGTGACAGCAGTGGCGGACTGGCCATGGTGTCAGCTTAGGGTTGCCAATCCCCAGGTAGGGGCAGGGGATCCCCCAGTTTGGAGGCCCTCCCCCCTGTTTCAGGGTCATCAGAAAGCGGGGGGAAGGGAGGGAAATGTCTGCTGGGAACTCTATTATCCCCTAGGGAGATTTATTCCCATAGAAAATAATGGAGAATTGATCCACAGGTATCTGGGGCTCTGGGGGGGTGATTTTTTGAGATAGAGGCACCCAATTTTCAGTATAGCATCTAGTTCCTCTCCCCAAAATACCCCCCCCCCAAGTTTCAAAAAGATTGGACCAGGGGGTCCAATTCTATAAGCCCCAAAAGAAGGTGCCCCTATCCTTCATTATTTCCTATGGAAGGAAGGCATTGAAAAGGTGTGCTGTCCCTTTAAATGTGATGGCCAGAACTCCCTTTGGAGTTCAATTATGCTTGTCACAGCCTTGATCTTGGCTCCACCCCTAATGTCTCCTGGCTCCACTCCTAAAGTCCCCAGATATTTCTTAAATTGGACTTGGCAACCCTAATTAAAACACAAGAGGCTGGTATAAGAAAAGAGGAGCTAGTAATTTGTTAGAGCTCACCATACATCTGGGCAGTCCTCATCATGGAGCTACAAGCATAAACGAAGGATGATTTGCAGCAGTATGAGGATAATTATAATTTCCATAAGAGAAAGTGTCCCCCCTCTCCCTCAAAAAAGCAGCTGTCTCATGAATGCTGGTATGTGAAGCCATTTTGGGAAGGGCCAAGGTAGGCCTGGTTTAAAGACCAGGAACTAAACCAAAGGAACAAAACGTGCTTGTTTAGGCTTTGCCATAGTCAAACAGGATCACTGGCATTTGCACATTCAGAATTAGCACAATACATTTGCAAGGTCCCAGGCCTCCCATCTGCAAATTTCAAACATTGCATGTGTCTTCAATCTAGTTTATATATGACACCCGGTGTGCAGAACCCCATAAGGATTTTTTTTTTCTTGAGTATCACATTTAAACCAGGCCTTCAAGATGATGCTAAAT
Source organism: Heteronotia binoei (assembly GCF_032191835.1). Taxonomy (NCBI): domain Eukaryota; kingdom Metazoa; phylum Chordata; class Lepidosauria; order Squamata; family Gekkonidae; genus Heteronotia; species Heteronotia binoei. The sequence continues at coordinate 49,234,125 of NC_083224.1, read as the reverse complement.
GCAGAACCTGCCTCAATAGGATGAGCAGGATACAAATCTAATAAAATTAAAATAAATAAAATAAAAACAAAAGCTGTAAATCTGGCACCTGTGCCCCCTGCAACACCTGTAGAACTTAGCCCTGTCCTGTTTTCATGACATCACCCTGCTTGACATGACAGGCTGCCACTGGCTGAAGGTGGGCAAAGCAAGATGTCATGACATCAGGCCACGGTTCAGTATATTCACTATGAACTCAACTTTTCTTTCAGCCATTTTGTACAATGGCTTGGGAGATACAAGATGAAAAACAGTTCTCTTCAAAAGCTGTTCCATACGTTTTGCTCGTTTCATTTTTTCTTTTGTACTGTACCTTACTGCTGGGAACAGAATTTAATCAGTGGGCATCTGCACCATTAATAAACTGTGCCGAGTACCATCCACGGGGTCATAAAAGATGGGCACTGGGGGGCCCAGAGCAATATGGCCATCTCCCACTCAGTGCTGTGCCATTAGTGACAGAACCAATTTCTTGCAATTAGGCTCCTGCAGCAGGTAGTTAACCTGAAGGGCAATGGCTGATTGTCTCCATTTAGCTTTGCTGCTCAGCTGAAGCCTCTCATTCAGAGCATAATGCTTTGCTTCAAGCTTTGCTGTCCCTCCCCCACCCCTTCGCTTGCCTAACAGTGGGAGAGAAAGACGATCAGTGTTATTAACAAAGCCAAAATCAAAATTCCCAGTCCCACCGCTTAATATAAACCAGAATTGCTCGGAAAGGTAAAGGAAATCATCTTCAAGAGAAATAACAAAACATGGGACATCTGAACAATAAAGAAGCAGCTTTCCTTGAATGTGTGGTTATAGGTAACACAACGTACATGAGGTTCAGAACAAAGTTTGAGTCCAGCAACAAAACAAAGTTTAAGTCCAGTGGCACTTTCAAGACCAACAAAGTTTAATTCTGGGTATAAGCTTTCTGAAAAAGCATGCATGCACACAAAAGTGTACTCCCAGAATCAAACTTTGTTGGTCTTAAAGGTGCCACTGGACTTAAACTTCATTTTGTTGCTTCAGATCAGCTTGGCTACCCACCAGAATCTAGATGAGGTTTAGTTTATCCCTCTCTACACCCAGAATTCCATGCTAGCTATAAGTTAACTACAGCAGATGCGGCCAGGCCTGGCATGCTATGTAAGGCTGCCAAGTAGGCTTAACAGCCCCCATGTCTCAGCAGGGGATCCCCCAGTTTTGCAGACTCCTCTCCACTGCCAACCAGCTGGCCAGAGGGGGGAAGCCCCACCCCAACAGCCATGATATGCCTTTAAATCTCAGCAGGCTTAAAAGAACTTTGCAAACAGTTTGTGTTTTGGACTGTTTGTGTGCCTTTAAAACTCAGAACGAGGAAAGCTGCATGGGCAGGGTGAGCAAGCAGAGCCACATGGCTCTTCCTGGTGAGTGTGTGAACCTTGTGAGAAAGGAAGAGAAGCCAGTACAGTTCCTCTGTTTATTTTGCATTCATTACAGAAGTTGTGTGTATACTAAAATTGAGTTAACTAGAATCTGATTATGAGATGGAGGAAAATTCCACCCCCTTGGCTGCTCTCCTTTTGTTGTCCTGTTAGTCTGAATAAGTTGGTTGAAATACAGCAATGGTTACATTCAGCAACTCCTGTGAGTAAACTGCCCCACTGAGACAACAAAAGTGTGTGCTTATTTTGGCTTCTTTGTGTGTGTTCACTTCCACTTAGTGGAAGTGCAGCTGCTGGGGAATGAGAAAATGAAGACTGTAATCAGGGCAACTGCACTGCTGTATTTTAATTTATTTATTTTAGGGAATGGGAAGGCCTCTTTGCTCCACCCCCAAACTCTCAAGGCTCCATCCCAAAAGTCCCCAGGTATTTTCTGATTTGGACCTGGCAACCCTACTGCTAAGGCTCTATTCAGGATGGAGAATTCCCTGTTCATTCCCATTGCTATTCTCTACTGCTGTGTAGAGAAGCTGTGGAGAAATTAAAAAGTGAAAATCAATAAAACAAACAAACAAGATTCTCCAGCATCACCTGCATGAATACACAGAAACTTCTACCATAGGGGCTCCAGCAAATCCTAGAGCTACCACTGTTGTTTCCAAGTATTCCCCTGGCAACCAGCAGAAAATGGGGAGAGGCAGGGGATGCAATGATATCACTTCCAGTTCAACCAGCAGAAGATGGGAAAGGGGAGGCAGCTACTCACTGTAGGAGGGCAATCTTCATCACCATGTGATGGCATTACTTCCAGTGCAACTCTGTGCCAGCATCACATCAGGAAACACTCTAGCAATCACCACAAAACTGTATAGCATTCCTAGGCAAACGCTGAACCATTGCTCCAGTGCAATGCCAGCCTTTCCAGGTCATGGCAGAAGTGACAACATCACATAGTAACAATGATCACTGCCCCTCCCCCACCCCCATTTTGCTTGCCTGCTTCTATCTGCTGTTCGGCTAAGTATTGACAAGCATCAACAATAATTACCAGCTAAACTGGGCACCTGGTAGGCATTACCTAGCTATTGGCTGGGTGACATAGCCCCTTAACATCCTATTTTGGCACATGCTGACCTGCAGGAGACTGAGATATCACCACTATTTAAACAACAGTATATATCATCGGCTATACAAAGCCAATTTAGAAGGATGATCAGGGGTGGAATAAACACCAACTCTGACACTGATGAGTTGTATCTTACTACACCGCTGTGACACTGCCCTTAACAAGAAGGTTCCTAGTGCAGCAATTTCAGAGAGCTAGGAGGTGAAAAGTTCACTGGAATGGAGAGCTTGAGTAACAGGCTGTTCCCTCCTCCTCCCCCTCCCCCCCCTTTATTTGATAGGCCAGCATCAGCTGATGCTCTTTTTTGGAGTCCTTCAGCCAGTTGGTCTTTGGAAAGTCAAATATTCAATCAGTTGGCTCCTGACAGAGTCATCTGTAGCCAGTGATTCTGAGCCTGCAATCAGACATGCAGTTTGACCTAATATAGTTGCTCTTACCCTGCAGATTTAAAGTGAATCATCAGACAGCAACATTTGCTTCCTGTTCTCCAGTCAGAGCCAGTTTGGTGTAGTGGTTAAGTGTGCGGACTCTTATCTGGGAGAACTGGGTTTGATTCCCCACTTCTCCACTTGCGACTGCTGGAATGGCCTTGGGTCAGCCATAGCTATCTCAGGAGTTGTCCTTGAAAGGGCAGCTGCTGTGAGAGCCCTCTCAGCCCTACCCACCTCACAGGGTGTCTGTTGTGGGGGAAGATAAAGGAGATTGTAAGCTGCTCTAAGTCTCTGATTCAGAGAGAAGGGTGGGGTACAAATCTGCAGTCTTCTTCTTCTCCCCCAGTCATTGGCACCCCATTGGCCTTCCAAGTGGAGTTATCAGGTAGCAAGGAATTTTTACAGATGTTAGTACTTTCACTCTGCATTCCTGGATGTCTGAACACAAGGTGGTTGGGAAGTGTGAACCTTCCCTTCTGACTTTTTTTTTTCTTGATCAGGCAGCAATGTGCACATAAGCTGATATTTGCCCCAGGGTTTTGAATCACCAGTTGTGTGTTTCTGCACACAACATTATGTCAGGATTGGGAGACTCTAGGGGGGTTGGTTTTGAGTGACAATCCCGCCCCCCTAAAAAAAATCCTCTTGTTTTTTGAAGTTGGAATGACATGGAAACAGTCTCTAGTTAGGCTTCCTTATTAGCAGGGAGCCTGGGGAGGTTGACAACCCTACTCACATCTCACTTTCCCCCATGTAAACTGTGTTAGCAGAAAAAGGGTTACTGTTGGAGAGCATCCCATGATTGACACAACAGTAAATGTACAGAAGGCAACGGGAATACTCATGTAAACATGCATGATGTTTACACTTCCGCCCCCCCCCCCCCATGTATTCCACAGAAGAGAGGCAATGTGAGGGAGGCTGAAAGGGGCCACAGAGGGATTGTGGAGCCATCAAAAAGGACCCAGAGCTTTGGATGAAAGAAAAGGGTTATATCTTCTGAGGAAAAGAATTTCTGCCCAGCTGCACAGGGGGTTTTCCTCCAAGGAGACTCTAGTCTGTTGTGCAGGGAGTTGGATTTAGACACCTTGGGATACTGAAATAAACTGTGGTTTCCAAAAGGGGGAGAATTTAGGTATAAAAATAAAAAGACCATCTCCAGGAAACTTGAAGAGATATAGAAAACAATAAAGAAATATTGTAACTAAAATATTCAGCTCAAACACCTCTAACTGTAAAGTTCTAAGAAGATCTATATGAAAATAAGATCTATGTGAAAATAAACTTCAACATTATTGTGATTGCTAAAAAATTATAAACTGTATTAAGAACAATTTTTACCTCAGCATTTCCAAGCCCTGACTACACCTATTCAAACCCTGCCTGTTAAATAAAATAATTGTCTGTTTGAATGATATACTATCTCAAGTGCTATTTACAGAGGGGGAAAAACAAGAGGGTTCCTGCTTATCCCATCAAGTTCCTGAGCTGGACTAAAAGATAAATTAGAACTTTGTGGAACAGACAAACTTTTTACATGATAACTAAATCCACACAATTGGGCCTGCTGTGTCACAGTTGGGAACTATTTTTTGTGTGTGTGTGTGTGGGAATACCTGCCTGATAGTCGGGAAGTGCAAGGGGTCTGTCATAACCACTAATCCAAGGGTGTCAAACTCATTTGTTACGAGGGCTGGATTTGACATAAATGAGACCTTGTCGGGCTGGGCCATGTGTGTCATAAAATGTAATGTCAGGTAGCAGACATATAAACTTCATAAAGGGCACAGACAAATACAATTAAAGATTTTTTTTGCTTAAAATAAAATGTTTAAAACATTGGCACACTTGCAATATTTTGTTTTACAGTCTCTAATAAATGTCCCCTCTTGCTATGAATAATTGCATCAAAAACTGCAGATAATGTGCTGTACCAATCTTGAATATGTTGTTCACTTATTGTTCAGGTGTCCCGTCTGTAAATTGCAAACCTACTTTTGATTTATTGACATTCATTACAGAGATCTCATGGTGAATGCTTTGAGCCTAAGACTCAGATGAAAACATGAAGCAGCTGGCACTGAGCTTCTGTACATAAGTTGCTCCATGTGCTGGTCAAGAACATATGAAGGCACCATGGCACAGACTGAGGGCTATGTGCTTGTCTACAAAACTATAGTCTTCCCCAGAAAAATAACTACAACTCCTATGTGGCAGTGTGAAAACAGAGAGACAGCCATGTACAGTGGTCAGTATCAGCCTACTATCTGGGAAGTCTAAGTTGAAGATCATCAATCAAAGGAAAATGTGTAAGAAAAAAATGAAGGGAAATTTGTTAAGTAAACCTGGGCTGGACAATCAGCCTAAATCTGCCTTGTTGATATTGCTCTACTAAATAGTTCACATGCTTTCCTATTGAGAAAGATTGGAGGGCATGGATATAGGAAAAAGAGGAGGGGAAACCAGTTGCACTCAACTAGCCCAAACAAACTCTCTCTGTAGCAAGGCAAAAAGCTCATACCTTCAATTAAATGTTGCTAGTCTTAAAAGCACTTTCTTTGTATTTCTCCTGATGGTGGGGACTAGACAAAGGAAGCTCTGGCTCTTTCCTTCCTTCCCCAGGGAATGAGAAGAGGCAGAAGCCTCAGTCACTAAAGAGGAGAGGTTCAGCTCAGTAGCTCTGCATTGTGATTGATTGAGCCTGGCAAACTTAATCAACACAGCAGAGCTATAGAGCCAAGCTCCTGCATTGACTGATGCCCCTCCTCTTCCCTTTGGGAAAAGGGAGGTGGAAGAGAGGAGAGGCTGGTTTGCTGGCTGCTTGGTGCAGAGGAAAAATACAAAATGGCAACCAGGGATAAACACAAAATGGTGGCCGGGAAGCAAGCAACGAGAAGGAAGGAGACAATGGCAGGTTGCTGGAGGGCCTGATTGGAGCCCTTGGGGCGGGGGGGGGGAGGATCCAGCCCATGGGCCATATGTTTGACACCCCTGCACTAATCTAATTGCAACATATTCTTCCTTCTGGAAAGAAATTATAAACAACGTTATAAAAGGGCTCGCAATCCACCTTATAAATATGCATATGTAGTCAGTGTATCAAAAGCAAAGAGTCTTGGAACCCTGAATTTTGAGAGTCATTGTCACCTGAGAGCAAAGTATCTTACTTTTTTCTCTCTCAGTCTTCCTCACCCAGCATTACACCATTTACTTTCTACCAAAGGTATGGGGATCATTTCTTTGTAGTCTTCATAGGTTGAAGAGATCTCATTCACAGCAAAAAGATGATTACACAGAAGGATCATAGAATCACAGACTTGGAAGGGGCCATAAAGGCCATCTAGTCTACCCCCTGCTGAATGCAGGATCAGTCTAGAGCATCCCTGACCACTGCTTAAAGATTACCAGTGAGGAGGAGCTCATCATCTCCCTTGGTAATTGATTCTACTGTTGAACAACTCTTACCGTAAAAAAATATTTTCCTAATACACTGTCATTACCTTTCCACCCTTAATTTAAACCCATTATTACAAGTCCTCTCCTCTGCTGCCAGCAAGAACAGCTTTCTGCCCTCCTCTAAGTGACAGCACTTCAAATACTTATAGAGACCAATCATGTCCCCCCTCAACCTCCACTTCTTCGGACTGAATATTCCCAAGTCCCCTCGGGCTTGGTCTTCAGGCCCCTGATTATCCTTGTTGCTCGCCTCTGTATCCACTCCATTCTGTCCCAGCCCCGTAGCCAGGATTTGGAAGATCAGGGGACCTTTGATTTTTTGGAGAGGCACTCAACGGCCCCAACCCATAGCCGCTCTCATGGCCACCCTGACCTACCATCATGCCGGCTGGTTCCCCACACCGCCAGGATTAAACTTTGTTGGCCTTAAAGGAGCCACCGGACTCAAATTTTGTTCTTTTACTTCAGACCAACGTTGCTACCCACCCAAATCTATTTCTGTTCCCAGAACACTCAAACTCCCTACTGCCCCCCCACCCCACTTATAACCAATTTAAAAAGCTTGAAATTGCTCTGGCAAGTATTTGGATGGGAGACTTCCTTGGAATAACAAAGTTGGGAGGGGGTGTGTGTGTGTGTGTGTGAAAATTAAAGCAAACTACAGGATGGTCGCCTGGAGCAATGGAAAGCAGAACTACCTTTAGTCCTCTTATTCAGTGAGTTTACTCCCAAGATATTGGGCTACCAACCTCCTGATGGGGCCTGGAGATCACCCAGAATTACAACTGTTCTCTGGACAACAGAGATAATTTCCTCTGTACAGAATGGCTTTTTGGGGGAGGGATGTGGCCTTTACATGCCACTGAGCTCCCTGCCCTCCTCAGGATCCACCAAAAATATCCAGGAATTTACCAACCAGAGATGTTAACTCTATGAGTTAAAGCCCATATATCACAGTTCTGCTACCCAAATAGTATTCAACTCTATTGAAAGCATATTGCCATCCTTCCCCCCCCCCCCCGCCCAACACACATGCACACACACAAGTCCTGTTCACAAGTTACAGTGAACACATATACAGGGTGTCTTGTTATTTAAATATACATTGAGTAGGAACCAGCCTTGTGGAACTGGAGCTAAATAAATGTCTTGCTAGAGAGACAGAGGAAGGAAGGGGGGGGGGGGGGCTTAAAAGAGGAAATGCTCTTTCCCTCTGTGTGTGGGGAAGGGAGCAAGTTTTACCTTGTGAATTACAAAGAACATGAAGAACTTCAGATATGCAGCAGAAGGGGAAAGTTTTGCAGTCAGATGGGAACATTTACTTACCGGGATGTGTGTGTGCGCACACAAAAGGGAAGCTTTTAGATGTTGAAATGCTGCTAAAATTAATAGAGGCTCCCGGCCGCCTCGAGAGAGTCAACCGGCTGACAACAGGCACCTGGCAGGGTCTGCTCCACAGGGTTCTAGTGCACCCCCACTCCTCGTCAGCAGCCAAGCCAGGAGCACCAATAGCTATGGAGCAGTAGAATCCCCTGCTGGGTTAAAGGGCCCGCTGATCAGCTGATTGGCCGGCAGCTCTTTTAACTGGAGGGGAAGGCTGGGAACTGCTTCTACCCCCTGCCCTATGCTCCAGGATGCAGCAGAGGCCCCGGGGGCTGTTTGGGGGCCCCAAGTCAGGGGGCCTCACCCAGAAGATGGGGGGCTGTCCCCCCACAGGCCCCCTTGTAGCTATGGGTCTGTTCGGTCCACATCCTTTTTGAAGTGAGGCTTCCAGAAATGCACACAATACTCTAGGTGTGGCCTGACGAATGCAGTGTACAGTGAGGCTACGCCATCTTGTTATTTGGGTTCAGTTGGGTAGCTGTGTTGGTCTAAAGCAGCAGAACAAAGTTTGCAGTCTTTGTTTTCTAGATATTAAAAATGAAATTATTCTGTGGGTAGAATGACAGTGAGGTGTTGTTAATTGGACTGATTCCTCACCAGCAGTTCCTCCACCCTTGGGCTTCTGCTTGAACTGGCTCAAGTGATCGATTCCCCACCAGTTGCTGCATGGGTATTTTTTTATCCATGGCTACCTCCCATTACCCTCACAGCAGCTGGATCTCCAAAAAACCAAACCTGGTCACTGCTAGGGGAATGGGAGATAACCACAGATCAAAAGATACCCACACAGCAACCAGTGGGGAATCGATCACTTCAGTCAGCTCAAGCAGAAGCCTGGGGGCAGAGTAACTGTCGGTGAGGAATCAGTCTTCATCTGGCTGCTCTGATCTCCTACCTTCTGACTGTTTTTATGGAGGGTATCTCCCTCCTTATTTCATAGCACTGTGTCTCAAAAGCACATTTATCTCTGGTTATTATAAACAACATAAACATAACATGTGATTCTTACCTTGTGCTTGTTTTGCAATTTAATGTTGAATATATTAACAACAGCCCATTGAACCTTGCAGTAAACCTTGCTTCTCTCCCCTACCATGCTTTAACATCACAGTGCAACAATGTACCATGTATAGTACTAATTTGGTGGAATACCCTATAAATCATGTCTGGGGAGAGAAGGCAGAGAAAAAAGAAAAGCGGGAATGGAGAGTTGCCAATCTTCATATATTAATCAGTCAGATTTTCTCCAACATGGGAAGAGTCATAAGACTAGATGAAGAAGAAATACAAAAAAAGAAAAGAAATAAAAAAATTCTGAGACACCATTTGCATTGTATATATCTAAGAATGGAGTGGAAATGGCAAGGAAAAATCTCAGAATTAAAATCACCAGTCAAGAAACAATTCAGGAATAGTCTGCATTCCAGAAGACAGAAGACATCATGTTAGTTTGTTGTGGCAACTAAATGCATAATATTGTACTTTAATGACTAAGCAAACTTGTGGCATGAATACTCATAGGATACAACATATTGAGCCATATGACCAGGGCTTGAATTCAGCAGGAGCTCACAGGAGCACAGCTCCTGAACCTCCAGCCAGGGTCTGCATGCAGTGGGGAGTTCTCTCCCCGCTGCACACAGATCGCAGAGCATATGCAAGTAAGATATGCTACTGAGCTCCTGTACCTTTTTCCCCTACAAAACAACCCCTGCGTTTGACACATTATGATCGTAAGGACTACATCATTCCAGTCTTGTTCCACTTACACTGGTTCCTAAGTCGTTTTGGAGTCCAATTTAAGGTGCTGCTGTTGACCTTTAAATGCTGTTTTAAGACCAGCATATCTGAAAGACCACCTTCTCCCATACAAACCTATACAACCTCTAAGGTTTAGATGGATGGCAATCCAAGACAGGGGCTTCTTGGCCATGGCACCGGATCTATGGAACTCAGCCTCCAAGGATATTCATCTGAGTTTGCCTGTCACTGTCTTCTCCCTGTGGGTGAAGAGTGTATTGTTTTCTTTGACATTCCTTCAATTTTCTCACCTTTCTGCCTCAGGTAGAAAGGTTGCCTGCCTCTTGCTCTTGGCCTCTGTACCCCATCACTACTCAGGGTTGCCAAGTCCAATTAAAGAAAAATCTGGGGATTTTGGGGGCGGAGCCAGGAGACATTGGGGGTGGGGCCAGGAACAAGGATGTGACAAGCATAATTGAACTCCAAGGGAGTTCTGGCCATCACATTTAAAGGGACAGCATGCCTTTTTAAATGCCTTTCTTCCATAGGAAATAATTAAGGATAGGGGCACCATCTTTTGGGGCTCATAGAATTGGACCCTCTGGTCCAATAGTTTTGAAACTTGGGGGGTATTTTGGGGAGAGGCACTAAATGCTTTACTAAAATTCTGGTGCCTCTACCTCAAAAAATACCCCCCCCAGAGCCCCCAATATCCACGGATCAATTCCCTATTATTCCCTATGGGAATCATTCTCCATAGGGAATAATAGAGTGCCTAGTAGACATTTCCCTCCCCCCACACTTTCTAAAGGGGGGGGAGGGCCTCCATACCAGGGAATCCCCCCTCCCTGCCCCCTCCCTCTCTCTCACACACAAATACTTACTTGGTCTTCTTCCAGCAGAACTTTACTTGCTGTGAAAACGAAAGCAAGGTTGCACAGGAAAAGAAAGGGAGGGGCCGTTCTCCATGGAAACTGTTACTGACCCTTTCCCATGAAGCCCTTCCTGTTTCCTGTGCAGCCCAAGGGGCACACATGTTAAAACCGGATCAGAAGCTCTACAACAACATGATGCCTACAGGTATCTTCTCTCTCCCCCCGCCCCCCCCCCGCTTCCAGATTTTTTTGAGAGCGGGGGAGGAGGCTGCAAATTCGAGGGTCCCCCGCCAGGGCGGGGGGGTTGGGAAGCCTATCACTACTTGATAGGCTTCTATATTGCTCTGTTTTTATACGCAAAACAAGGCTAATTTGTTGCAATGGACCTGTGGCATCATAGCATCAGGATGTGATAGTAGTGCTTATATAGGGACTTGGGATTTTTATAGTTTTAATTGATTTTATTAGATTTATATCCCACCCACCCTGCTGAAGCAGGCTCAGGCTTTTGTAAGTTGCTTTGAGACATCATGTTCAATGTGAAAAATCAGATTATGAATATTTTAATATGGAAATAATGTCTAAAAAGGCATTTCCCATGGAAATATCACATAAATTGCTGTTTAAAAATTACCAAGAACCTACATTATAAAATATTGAAACCCTATCTTCATTTTTTTCCAGAGTCAATCATGATAACCCTCAGTGTATAGGGACTACACAAAGTAAGCCAAGTGTTAGGGACTTGTAGATTCTTCTATCATGTATACAGACTACACATACAGCTGACGAAGAGAGTTGTGTTTCTCAAAACCTTATGCTATAATAAAAGTTGTTAGTCTTAAAGGTGCTACAGGACTCTTTACTATTTTGCAGCAACAGACTAACATAGCTAACTCCTCTGCACATATACCTAGGCATATACCTCCCCACAAAGCCATTCTGCTACCAGAAAATCAAACATACTTATAAACATACGCATACCACTGTACACTTACTAGGAGGGAGGGGAGACTTTTTCTCATTCTAAAACTTGGTATGGATCCTACAACTCCCGGCTGTGTAAACAGACTGTTAGTTACAAAAAACAAAACAAAACAAACCTGAATCTGACAAGATGCACCTTTGCTATGTCGACAGCAGATTGTTTTTAAAATAAAAGAACAAACTGTTATTATCTTCCCCTGTATGCCCTCAGCAAGTTCTTGGGGAAAATTACTCATTACCATGTTGTAATAAGCAAACTGAAGTTATATAATGGATTCCATCAAACACTGGAACTACAGACCTCCTAGTAATGACAACAGAGTAGAACTGATATTAAAGATGTTCAAACTGTTGGGGGAATTGAATGTACAACAGACTAAGACTACACTACTACTTTTTAAAAAAAAAAAACTATGAAACTCTTTAAAATGGTTTTTGTTGAAAAGAAATCAGACTTGAAATACACAAACAAAATAGCATTTCTAAATTATATAGTTTTAAGCCTCACAGAAGAATATTGTGAGAAGAAAAAAAGAACAATCAATGCCTAGATTTTATTAAAACGAACTTCCACAATTCATATCACTTTTCTATGCTCACTTCAGTTAAGAATACTTCTTTTTGAATTTAAGGTACAGAGAGGTTTTTTTGGCCATAAGCTCATGGACATTTGCATAGTACAAAACTATGTTTAAAGATACTTCTCTGTTTGGCACACATAATAAGAAAAGAAAATACATTCTGTGGGACCAATACTTAGGAACCCTGGAGCTAACCTGGAACTCTATCAATTGATAAAGCATTCTTTCTATTGTGATCCAGAGGGATTCAAGGAATATATTTACTTCTAATTTATCAAAAAAAGAGGATATTTCTCTTTTAAATTCAGTCATAACCTTTGTATTTTCCTTGCCTTTGCTTAAAGATTTTTTTTTATTGCTACTAAATGCTAATTAGTTAAAATTCTTGGTTGCCATGCTTGGAGCTGGGAAGAATTGCCATTCTAGGTCAACTTGGCTAGCAAGTTGTGTTTTTTTTCTCTCCGATAGCCGTTTATCTTATTTTTCTAATAATCAAAAACTATTAAACAAAACATAATAGCTTATCTGGTATGGGGTAGCCTGAACAACCTTCTGCTCAAAGCACACTCTAAACTGGATGACAGAAATTAGTTCTGAAGCATGACCAGCATGGGAATACTGCCAAGAAAGTCTTCCTTGTAGGAAATGATCTCCACCCTGACTGTAATCTACAGAACTATTTACTGTGATTATCTCTGCAATTATATTAAGAGTCATGCTGTCAACAGTCTTCAGGAACCTGAAAAGGGCAAGGAGACTTGCAATGAGGAAGAGAAAATCAAGCCAGTAAATCAAGTAAAAGCTTTGTTATCTGACACTAAAGGGAAAGGGGATTGCTGGTAATCACATGTGGCAGACTCTCTTTACCTGCTCTTTCATGCCACTTACTCAGAAGACTCCACAGCAACCAAACCCCACTCCTTTGGGAATTTCATGGTAGCAGCCCCCACACTAGGCGAGACCTTTCCTCCATGTCATGGAGCTGTCCCACACAACAGGCAAACAAGTGGACCAGCTGCTCAGGAGCCCTCTAGCATAGTTGGCTTCCAACAGCTTGAGACAAGCTGAGAGGGGGTGGTACCTGAGCATGACATCAGTGGCACAGAGGCCCAGGAACAGCTGGGTGCATCAAGCTGGCCAGCTGGAAAAGTGGGAGCATGGCATCCACATGCCCTAACATCCAAGGGTATGGTGGCTGAAGGGAAAGAGTTTGCCCTCTGAAAAATGCTGGCTAAAGTCTGAAGTGTCTTTCACATTCTTTTATTCTTGTTTGGATGCTACACTGTGTGGTCCCAATGCAAACCTGTTCACAACTGCAGGGTATGCAGTATACTTCTGCAGAAGTGAGGGTGTCTCTTCTGTCTTTTGCTGATCGTAGCATCTGATGTATTTTTCTGGTGGTTCTGAACACTGTTTGTAGGTTATGTTTCTTCATAAGTTTTCCCATCTGATCAGTGATTCCTTTGATATATGGCAAAAACACCTTTTTTGTGGGAGACTGTTTTTCTTCAGTTGTTTGTTAAATCCTTGGTTTAATTGCTCTTCTGATTTCATTCTTAGAGTAGCCATTTGCTTAAAGTGCGTGGTTCAGATGACTTCCCTCACCCCAACAGCTATATTTCTATTCCTCTCCTATGGCTTTCCAAGTTCACACCACATACCCCATTGCATGCATATCAACCCTTCCCTTCTGTGCCCTTCCCTCCAGTCCTCATCACCCAGATACACTCCCCACCACACACACACACACCCAGATACACTCCCATTCCCATTCCAATAGTTCCCCTAACACCCATTTGCATCAGCAGCTCCCAGAACCACCACTTTCAACACAATGAGCCAGTTTGCTGTAGTGGTTAAGTGTGCAGACTCTTATCTGGGAGAACCGGGTTTGATTCCCCACTCCTCCACTTACAGCTGCTGGAATGGCCTTGGGTCAGCCATACCTATCGCAAGAGTTGTCCTTGAAAGGGCAGAGCCCTTGTGAGAGCCCTCTCAGCCCCACCACCTCACAGGGTACCTGCTGTGGGGGGAGATGATATAGAAGATTGTAAGCCGCTCGGAGCCTGATTCAGAGAGACGTGTGGGGTATAAATCTGCAGTCTTCTTCTTCTCCCTCCCTTCTTCTTCCTTTTCTCCTTCTTTCCACAAAGCTGCTTCTCCAACATCATGATGGAGAAGGAGTGAGAGAGGCAGGAAGAGGAGAAGAAAAAAGTGGCAGTGACAGCATCAAAAGAGGTAGCTTCTGCTGCTGAAGTGAGGGAAGAGTGTGCACTGGCATAGAGGAGGCAACTCCCCTCCACTGATAGGAGAGCACATGCATAACCTTGTCCAACAGAGAGAGAGAAGAAGAGTGGAATGAATCTCCAGTCAACTGACCTGAGATGAATCTTTTTGCTGCTCTTGCCGCCGCCACCACCCTCCTCTTCTTTGCTTACAGGCCAGACAACAAACCTGAATGGGGAGCCTCCAGATCATATATTTGACTTCCCTGCTCTAGAGGCAGTAGAAGAACCAGAGCCTGTGATAAGTCCACTCAGATGGGGATTTTCTTTGATACAGTTTGTGGAGGGGGCAACTATTAAAAGAGACAGATGTAGGGGAGTAGAGAAAGGGAAACTGAGCTGGATGGAAATTAGGGTTGCCAACCTCCAGGTAGAATTTGGAGATCTCCCCACAATTACAACTGACCTCCAGTCAACCAAGATAAGTTCTCCTGGAGAAAATGACTTTTTTGGATGGTGGACTGTATGGCATTATACCCCACTAATGTCCCGCACCTCCCTAAACCTTACCCTCCCCAAACTTCACCCCCCAAATCGCCAAGTATTTTCCAACCCAGAGAGAGCAACCGAAACAGAAATCCAGTCAGCTGAGCAGCTTTCTCTCCCTCACATGTGAACAGGCTCCTGTGAGTGCTGATTCTCCATGTCATATATATATATCCCTCATCTGGCATATAGCCAAAAAGGGGACAAACCATCATGCTAGTAAGAAACCGAATACCAGACAGAAGTGAGTAGATGAAGCTTCTTTAACGACCTGCTGTGACTGAAAGATGGGAAAGTAAAAGTACAATATACTTTCTGGTGTTATTACTGTCCTCAGACCTTAGAGTTGCTGACAGACCTGGAGGGGAAAAAAAATCTGTCCCTCTACAAGAAGTCTAATGAGGTGTTGTTATCCTGTTACCAGGTGATGTTATTTGTTTCTATGCTCTAAAAAGCTTTAATTGCCCATTTCCACACAAAAAGCAGAAATGATATTTTTTCTCCAGATCTGCTGGCAATCCTGTGAGTACATGTGGGGTAGATGGGACATACTGTTGTACAGCCTGAACTGATTTATCCAGGATCCTTCCTTAAAATATGAGACTTCAGTAACTCTTTTTTTCCCCTATGAAGTTTTTTTTTTACTAAACCCTGTTCAAGTGTGAAAGCAAATTAAAAATGTATAGTTTAATTTTCCACCTGTCACATTTTAAAGCTGCAGGGTTAAATAAAAATTGCTTTGACTATTTGTTTCTCCCAGACTAAGTAGGCTTGTGGGACTTAGAAAATTCTAGATATATATCATCAGTAATTATAGGCACAGAGATCCCTGAACTCAAAACTGATAGTTTTCTGAGGACAATCTATCCCACTCACCTTGGATGAGCTGGGGAAATGAGATGTAAAGAACACGGCACAACTTGATTCCTAGTTGTGCTTATCACTGCCTTGTTCAGCACATTGGTGTGTGAAAAGGAAGTGCCATTGCCTCACATCATGTTTATGGAGGAAGTTGTTTCTTTTCTGCTGGTTTCTACCTTTGTTCACTGCCTTCTGAGTCAGTGCTTGCATGGAATTTGTTTATACCTCTCATTTCTGATTCCTAGGTAGTCCTAAAAACATAACGGCTATCTATATAAGAGCACAGAAGAAAACTAAACACACACAAAAATCAAAGGGAGAATGATGGCATATGAGTGGTGTCTTGTAGGCTGGTAAACTCCAGGGCTTTTGCAGGAATTCCTTTGTATACTAGAACATGCCCCCTTGATGTAGCCAATCCTCCAAGAGTTCACAGGGCTCTTAGTACAGGACCTACTGTACTGTAAGCTCCAGGAGGATTGGGTATATCAGGGGTGTGTGGCCTAATATACAACGGAGTTCCTGCTACAAAAAAATTCTGGTAAGCTCTAAGATGGGGAGGCAAGCATCAGTTATTGGAGTACATTGCACTCCCTTCCCTTTGTAAAAAAAACAAAAACAAAAAAACACTGTGCTTTTGCTAAAACAAAAAAACAACCCCCTCCCTCCCAAACCCTGGATTGTATAATGAAAAACAAACTTTAAAAAAATATCTGGTTTAATTTCTGACTTCCTCATGACCTTTGACATTTGCAGCAGTGACCTTCATCAGCCAAATCACCATTATGCTTCATATTTGCTTCTTAAATTGTCAGTATTATTGGATTAAGAGGAGCAGGTCAACAAGCATATGAATAAGGGTGATCTGATACATGTAATATTTAGATTTCCTGAAAGCTTTTGACAAGGTATCTCACCAAAGACTCCTGAATAAGCTTGGTAGCCACGGGATAAGAGGAAATTTCCCCTTATGGATTAAAAATTGGTTAAATGGTCAGGAACAGAGAGTAGGAATAAATGGATTATTTGCTTCTCTACATTACATTGTCCTTTTATTCCTACTCTTTACTCCATGCCATTAAGCCAATTTTAATCCATAAGAAAAGTTGCTTGCTCACCCACAATTCCATATCATTTATGAATAGCACCTGTTTCAATATTGATCTTGTTCATAAATGGTTTGGAATTGGAATGAGCAAGCACTATAGTGGCCAAGTTTGTAAATGATACTGCTAGTAGTCAGAACCCCTCCTCCAACAGAATAAGTAGTTTAGTGCACAGAGATGTAAAGGTAAACACCCTTCATACTCATATAACCTCCATAAACTATAAGACACTGCTTGGCCTGAAATGTCACACAAAATGGATGTCAACAAGAGTCAAACCAGAGACAGGCCTGGGAAAATATCCCTGTTTTTGGAAGGTGAAGACAGATGGTCAATTGACTAGCAATCTCTCTCCACCCTTAAGAAGATGCATAATTAAAGAATAAAGGGGTTCCAGAAAACAACAACAACAACAACTCTGAACTAACCCTCCTCCTGAACCTTCCCATTTAACACTACTTACAAATACTTCGTGGCTTTCCATCCAGCTCTTAGCACCCCAGATCCAGTCATACAGAAAAATTTACACCTTCCATCCACTGCAGGACATCTCTTAAAATTACTATCCATTCCTTGTTTATCTCTAGAGATAAACATCTCAAAGCTTTGTTTTTGGGGTGGTCATGTAAACATTTTGCCTATATTAAGCACACCTAGACAGCAGTCAGTATGTGTGTTCTTAGAGCTAAACAACACCCACCCACACTTGTGTATGGGACCTTCTCTGAAACACTGGCTGTTTTGCAGCTCTCTCCATGGACCTCTTCATCTAGATTGGTAAATATTGCCTCTCTGAACTCTATTTCCCTGCTCCTCTTAGCTAGTGTGTTTGTATGTATGCTTTGCTCTTCTATTTTCTCTTTCAATAAACACCCTACCAGTTATTTTGAGAGTACTCTAAGGGAAAATTCTGGTATACATTAGTGGAGATCCCCAGTCACCAATCTCTTGCTAAGCTAATTTCCCCCACTAATTAGGAGACAGCCAATTCGAGTAACAATACCAATTTTTCAAGTTAGTGAAAATCAAAAAGGATTATGAACAGCTTCAGGAGGTTGTCTCTAAATTGGGTGAGTGCGCAACAACATAGCAAATAGTTCAGTGTTGGTAAGTGTAAGGTGAAGTACAGTGAAGTTTAAAAAATCCAAACTCCAGATATATGTTAATAGGGTCTGAAGCAGCTAATACCAAGACAGAGATCTCGAGTCTGAAATGGAAGCTCAATGGAAATATCAACTCACTTTGTGGCAGCAGTTGAAAGAGAGAGTGAGAAGCAACCTCCATTCTGTGGAGGAAAGGGGTTAAAATAAAACATCCAGTATTGTAATGGCCTTGTTTAGAATACTGTATACAATTTTGGTTACTATATCTCAAAGAGAAAATTGCAGAGTTGACAAAAGTACAGAAGAGTGCAACAATATGATTAAGAAGCTGGAAAGTATTTTCTATGAGGAAAGAAGAGACTGGCATTTTTCCATTTTTTTAAAAAAAATAATGTTGGGGGCATGATAGAGATTTTAAAATTATGCATAGGACTGAGAAAATGGATAGACTCATAGACAGAAATGTTTTTCTCCTCCCTTCCTACCCATCATTCAGCGGGTACCCAATGAAATTGGTGGGTAATAAGTTCAGGACAGACACAAGGAAATATTTATTTATACAATAGTTAATTACATTTTGTGGTTCATTGCCTTCATTTGTAGAGATGCCAGTGAGCACAGGCAGCTTTAAAAGGGGTTTAAAGCTAGGTTTATTGATGATAGGTCAGTCTTCAATGACTATGGTGAGTAAGAACATAAGAGAAGCCATGTTGGTTCAGGCCAGTGGCCCATCCAGTCCAACGCTCTGTATCACACAGTGGCCAAAAAAGCAACTTCACTGCTTACTCCCAACTCCAAATCATTAATGAACAAATTAAAAAGCATCAGACCCAGTACTGAGCCCTGCAACACCCCACTGCTTACCACCCTCCACTGAGAAAATTGCCCATTTATATTCATTTTCTGTTTCCTATTAATTAGCCAGTTTTTGATCCACAAGAGTAAAGGTAACCTCCATATACAGGGGTAGCCAATCTCTAAGTACCAGTGCTCTAGGGGAGCATCAGGGAAGGTCTTGGTCTTTATCCCCTGTTTGTCTCCCCTCTGGGACAACTGCTTGGCCGTTGTGTGAAACATGATGTTGGACTAGATGAACCAGTGGTCTGATCCAGCAAGGGTTTTTATGTTTTTATGAACATTTGCCATAGGACATTTCATGGGGATAGTTCTAGTATCTAGGTGTTTTGCAGTATAACTACCCCTGTGAATATAAAAAATAATAATGGCCACCAACAATAGCCCATTCTGAAGGTGCACTAGATCTTGACAGCAACAGAAGAACAGCTTAATGACCTTCCCTAGGTTAGCCCACAGACAAACAATTTTCCTTGAAACAGAAGAAAAGGAAGCTAGCTGCAGATACTCCCTCCCCAATCCTCCCCTAACACTTCTATCATACCCACTGTGGCAACCAGGTCTCCATCTGTGACATTCAGAAAGACTAGCGAGAGAATGGATGTTGTTGTCTTTGCTCCTGCTTGAAGTATGAATTTAAAAGGTAATGTCCATTCTTGGCAAGCATGAGAAAAATGATTTTGTTTCTTCCCATTGTTCTGACTCACAAAAGCTCA
The DNA here is from genome assembly GCF_032191835.1 of Heteronotia binoei. Taxonomy (NCBI): domain Eukaryota; kingdom Metazoa; phylum Chordata; class Lepidosauria; order Squamata; family Gekkonidae; genus Heteronotia; species Heteronotia binoei. The sequence continues at coordinate 49,214,686 of NC_083224.1, read as the reverse complement.
TACTGGAACAAATGTTTTTAGACTTTAATGTGCCTCTAAACTTCTGTTTTCTTTTAGTTATCTGTTTAGGTGACATGATTTTAAAACTGAAGAACAGCAGTGGCTCCTGGGAGAAGGAGGAAACACAAGCATCTCAGCCTAGATCTCTTGCCTTTACCTGCCCAGAGCCTTATTTCTTTACCTGTTGGCCTGAAGGAACTACTCATCTAACTTGTTGAGCAGCCATACTGTTGGCACACTAGGTGAAAAACTTGACCGAATCCTGTGGCCACCTGCCAGTAATATGGCAGATGAGACCCCATGTGAAAGTCTACGTATTCCCTTGGCACTTTTCCCCACAGCACTGTTATGCACTAAATTATAGAGGACACGAGGCATCTAGTGTGGGTGTCTCTATCTTGGTTCCATGTAGAGTCTTTTCAGATGTATATTATTATTTTTAAAGCCTTCTCAATACATTTTACACCTCCCCTGCTGCACATATCAGTATTTCATTAACCTAGTTACAGTCGTATAATGTAAAAGTTTAAAAATAGTTCAATCCTTGTCATACTTAACACTCTATTGTTCTCTAACAAGTTAAGAACAAAGAGAACAATTAAAAATAAACCAGCAACCAGCAGCAGTAAAATATAATTACTGATTTTATTAAAAGCATCCATCATACATTCATAGAGTTGAGTGTTATTTCAGCACTGAGAATAGAATATATGTTACTCAGTATTCTAAGGATTAATTATAAAAGGGTGATTGATGTCAACGGAAACTGGCTTTCCCTAAAGGGCAGATTTCTCAGCAGTCAGAGAGTAAAACAGAACTTGTTTACAACTTAAAAAAAATCTTTATGGACCTTTTCCAGGGACAGCGCCATCAATACTTGGGACTCAACCAGCTTCTGTAACTTAAGTGGGCTTTATTTGGTTGATATGCCATCTCTAGATAGTGAAACATACAACACTCCCCCCCCCCTTTTATATAATGAGGCTTCAGAATGAAGGTTGTGGAAACGGTCCCTTAAGTGGAGGCGCTTCTTCATAATTGCTATTGTACTAAATTACATGTGGGGAAAGAAATTAAATAAAATAAGGGAATTGTTTCTTTTGATAAACAGTTCTCTTTCATAGATACGGCTTTGTTCTCTGTCAAGCAATCCGCATGGATGAAACATTTGTTTTTCTGTCAGCTTAATTCAGAGTAAACACTTTTTAAAAACCCACACAAACACATCTACAATATTGTCCTCTTTGGTTCTAGCCAGGCTGGTAGCACAGATGCAGCTTGATCATGGGAGAAAGTATCGTTCATAAACAGAGAAAGAGAGAGAGAGAGAGTTGGTGAACCTAACAAAGGAGAGGCACCAAATTAAAACAAAACAAAAAATAAATAAACCCTACAACCTGAAATGTATATATATATATGTAGAACTGCTGAAAGCAATAACATTCTGTTGGTAAATGATTCCTTAGCCCAATTATATAGGATTTCTCCTTTTCTGGGTGGGATCACCAGGCCCTCAAAGCTCAGGCTTGAAATCTGGGAATATTCATCAACTCAACCTTGGAATTTGATATTTAACAGAAACTGGCACATTAAATGCTTCCTACGAGCTACATTCCATGTTGTACAAAAATGATTTTTGCTCAGGTTATCTAAGATATCTACGGGACCGCCTTTCCCCATATATCCCCCAGAGAGCACTGCTAGGGTTCCCAAATCCCCCGCTAGGCCTGGAGACTCCAGATTTGGAGCCTCCTCCCCCCGCTGGCCATAAAAGGGAAAGCGGGGGGAGGGGAGGGAGGAGAACGGCAGCCAGAGCTCTTCCGTTTTCTCAGGCTGCTTCCCGCCCCCAGTCAGCTGGCCGGTGAAGGGAGGGGAGCCCAGCCACGCCCCCAAAGGACCATGTGCCTTTGCACCTCCGGAGGTGAGTGAGTTCTGTCCCCTGCATCAGATTTCCCAGAAACGGGGGGGGGGGGGTGGAGGGGGGGTGGAGAGGGAAACGTCTTCTCATAGGGTATAATGGGGAATTGATCTGCAGGTTTCGGGGGCTCTGGGGGAGCTGTTTTTTGAGGTAGAGGCACCAAATTTTCAATATAGTATCTAGTGCCTCTCCCCAAAGTATCCCCCAAATTTCAAAACGATTGGACCAGGGGGTCCAATTCTATGAGCCCCAAAAGAAGGTGCCCTTATCCTTCATTATTTCCTATGGAAGGAAGACATTTAAAAAGGTGTGCTGTCCCTTTAAATGTGATGGCCAGAACTCTCTTGGAGTTCAGTTATGCTTGTCACACTCTTGTTCCTGGCTCCGCCCCAATGTCTCCTGGTCCACCCCCAAAGTCTCCTGGCTCCACCCCCAAAGTCCCCAGATATTTCTTGAATTGGACTTGGCAACCCTAAGCACTGCGATCAGGGACTGTTGTCCGCCCCTGGCCCAAAAGAAGCCAGGTTGTGTGTAATGAGATCTAGGGCTTTTTCAGTGGCAGCACCAGAACTTTGGAACACCCTTCCAGAAGCCATAAGGGCCCTGCGGGATTTGTCTACGTTCCGCAGGGCCTGTAAGACCGAATTGTTTAAACAGGCTTTTGCTGTTGATTGAAAAAGGGCTGCCACCGGACATCTTATAGAAAGCTGGTGATCACAGTCGAGAATTCAATACCGCCTATATTGTACTGAAACAGTGCCATAGAATGGTTTTAAAACTGAAATAAGTAAATTATGGTTTTATATGTTTTATTGGACTGATTGTATTTTATGATGTTGTGAGCTGCCCTGAGTCCGCTTGCGGAGAGGGCTGGATATAAATTGAAAGCAATAAATAAATAAACAAACAAACAAATAAATAAATAAATAAATAAGAAAGATCTTGGAGTTTTACTGAAATAATACTAGAAAACATATAATGACAGTAAAGAATGTATTTGAAAACTGAAAACAGTTCACATACTGATTTTAATACTCACAAGTTTGGCTGCCAATATAGCTGAGTCTGAATTTTTTAAAAAGGCTTTTATTTGGGCTCAGCTATAGCTAATGGCTAGTGGGCTCCTCTTGCAGCTTGCCACAAGAGGAGCCAGCCCCAGCTGAGGCAGTATGAAGCTCTCAAAACTCACTGCCCCAGCTGATCCTCTCAAGTCTGTGTGCCCTCCCTGCTGCACAAAGAACCTGGGAACAGCTTGTCCTGAGGTACTTGCTGCTTTGGAGTTGACTCATGCAAAAGCCATTTAAAGGGCATGTGTTCCCTTCAAATGGCTCCCCTCTTCATTGGAAATAATAGAGGATGGTGGCACCTTTCTTTGGGGCTCAAAGAGTTGGACCCCCTAGTCCAAACTTCTTAAAACTTTGGAGGGGGGGGTTAGGAGAGGCACTAGCAGCTATGCCACAAATTTGGTGCCTCTACACCAGCAGCTATGCCACAAATTTGGTGTCTCAAAAAAACAGCCCCCACAGGGCCCCAAATACCAGATCATTTCTCCATTATATCCCAATGGGACAGTCCCCATAGTGTATAATGGAGCTGAATAAATTCAGGTTTCCTGAATACTTACTGAATCTCAATACCATACTGATACTGGAATTTGGGAATATCAGGAAATACTGATATTTTGGGGGTCCAATGGATCTGATTAAAAAAAATTTTGTGCACACCCCTAAATACAACATTCTACTTCTAAAACAAACTTGACACATACTGGAAAAGATCAGAGAGACTTTACTCCACCTTATTGGAATCTGGACTTCCTCAGAATGTCCTGCCCTGCATTTTTAATTAGTTTATTGACAGACTGCTTTCCAACAAGAAGTCCCCAAGGTGGCTTACAGTACAATAAAATAAAGATACAATAAGCATTCAGATAAAACAGATAAAAACCAATAAAAATATAGAAAAAAACCCCAAACCCAATAATAAGGATTTTCCTCAACCCCACAGTTTCTCACTTATCTAGCTCCAAGACCCTCTGGAAAAGGCAGATCTTCACAGTCATATACAATGCCTTTAAGAAAACGGTCAATATCTAAGGGAATGATTTCCAAAGGTTGGTGGACAGCATCTGAAAAAGCCTTCCCCTATCAGTTGAACCTCCCCCCCCCCCCCCATTAATGCAAGATTGTGAGAGTATGTTGAAGACCTCTAGCCATGTTTGGAGATGCAGTCATTTGTATTCTCTGCCTGCACATTAAAGCAGAGCATCACCACATTCTGACATCCATCAGGAAATCTTAGCAAGGTGGATATGTGGTAACAGTTAGTTCTCTGAAAGACCAGATCTTCACACAACACATTTTTCAAGTTCTACCATACAGTTGTGCAGCCCAAGGTCAACTCAGTTGTACTGTTTCAGTAAACATGAGTATCCTAATACAACAATGGTTCATAAATATGCATTTGGAGATTTGTACACACACATTAGATATACTAATAAGAACAGATTTTTGCATAACATTCTGAATTTCAGGCTTTAATATTCAGCAAGTGATTTTAAAATATTCATAATGCAGGGGCATTACTAGCAGTAGCCAGATTAGGGGTGCTTTTTCATATGATTTTCATATTTGCAATGTCCATTCAAAGAAGCTGCTGACAAGACTCTTCCACTATTATTATATCAGCAAATTTCAGCTGATAAATAGTTGTACAAGACTGGTTTGCAAGAAATAACTCCAGAGTCCTGGGGAAAAGGATGATTATGTCAAACAGTTAATGCTAATAAGAAAAAAAATGCTTACATGAATTACTGATGGGATTTCTTTATTACAAATATAAACACTTCCCAAGAAGAAAGGAAATCATTTGTTATTGGTTGCCTTAATTAACAGAGAGGGGTATGATCTTCTTGAAGAGGCTATTATAAAACATATTCATTGAGGCTACTAGAAATCATTTTATCTCTCATTTTTTTAATGTTGACTTTGAACCTTTAATGATATCCTTTTTTGTAACTTTATTTCTTTTAACAATATTTAAATATCAAACCATATTTCTTAATATTTATACAGCACTGTGTGCAAATGTGTGAAACATTTCATATTCTATTTATGAAAACTGCCTCCCATACCATGCAAGGAAGTCATTATTATTCACATATTAAAGGGCAGAGAGTTGAAAGATGCTGGTGTCAAAGCCTTCTTCAGGCAAAAGTGGTCTTCCTGGCTCTTTTGCATCACCCTACCCACATTTTCAGTGTTCCTCTGTAAGTCTAGACGCTGGGGATTCTGAGCTATAGACTGAGGAGAATCCCCCAGGAAACTCTTCTTCATAAAGCTTATCAAAACAACAAAGAGCATTTAAAAAAAAATTGCATATTTGGACAGAATGCACAAGTTGATAATGAAAGGATCACATTTGAGGACCTCAGCACAACTACAGTTTTCACTCAAGACAGAAGTGCAGTATTCAAACATGAAAATAAAGAATTCTTGGTGTCCCCCCCCAAAAATACATTGAGCTCTTTGAAGTAAAACTAGATTACAAAGTGGTTGGCATCCCCAGAGAAATGTCATAAGCAGTCTTGTCTGACCAAAGGAATGAGATTACTATGGTCTTGACAAAATCCAGTATAGTTTAAGCAACAGACTTTCTTTTTAAGCCCAAGTATACTTCACAGAAAGCACAGAAGCCCTTTAAAAATGCAATAGATTAATTGTCTCTCTAGAAAATGACTCACTTGTAAGTGATTTTAAATGCCTCTAATACCTGTAATCTCTCCACAGCCACGTATTACGGGGAAAAATGCATCGCTGAATGCTTCTATTACCAAGATGTGTTCTGAGTTAATTCAGTTGAAAACAATCAACATACCAAGAGATGCAAATCTGCACATTACTCAGTCTAGCAGTGGCAAGCTCCACTTGTACTGGCAAGCAAAGAAATTGATGATATTGCCACGAGGTGCTGCATAAAGCTGGTAAACACATGAAATCTACAACTTCCACTTAGAAAAACCACATTGACCATTAGATATTAATGAGGATGGAAGTGATGAACGAGACAGAATTTGGGGTGGAATAGTCCATTATGAATACTTGTAGGTGGCTATCATTCAAACCTAGTATCCATTGTTAACACTCAAGACTAGTACTAGACCACAAAAGGCGATGTGTGTGCACTGAATAAGCACAGTCCATTCTTGCACATCTGGAATGGAACCTCCCCAGAGAGTGTTTTCAGTCTCTCTGAGTCCACCTCAGTGCAGTGAGCTACCTCCAGGCAAACTCAAGAAAAGGAGCATGGATGTGTGCATATGTATGCCAGTGAGAGAGATATAGACAGAATGACTCTGGCTCACTTCCATTTTGCTATGGCATTACAATCAACAGGGCTGCAAGCAAGCATGTGACTATCCATGTGCAAATAACAGCCAGAGTTTTTAATAGAATTAGGCAGCTGAGCTCATTTCCACCCCATTAGGATCAGTATATGAGACAGAGCCACAGAAGAAAAGCAAGCACAAAAGATTAGTTTTCCTCCTCACTGCTTTAAGAGATGCTCTAAGCTCCAAATACAGAAAATGATGCCATCTAGAGAAACCAGAAAACCCAAAGAGAGCATCAAAACTGCTACTGCCTCCAGATTCCTCCTCGGCACTATTTGCATATGAATGCTCCCCTGACCAATGCTTATACTATTAATATCTTGCACTAGATAAGATTGGGGGGAGAACAGCAGAGGAAATGCTGTCTTGTGGAGAGTGTGTTTTTAATTGAACAGATGTGGAGAAGCTTATGACTCTCAAGCTGTAGCAACTCCCCCACAGCTGTTAGCCTTGCTGTAAAGATGCTTTCTCTGTTTCTTCTGTGGTAGGAAGTGAAGGCCAAGAGTCAATTTGTTCTTCTGTGGTATGTGCTCAAAGGGATGGTTCCATGAAAAAAGCCCACAGGAAAAAAGCTGACTCACAAAAGCTCATACTGGAACAAATGTTTTTAGACTTTAAGGTGCCTCTAAACTTCTTTTTTGTTTCAGTGATCTGTTTAGGTGACATAATTTTAAAACTGAAGAACAGCAGTGGCTCCTGAGAGGAGGAGGAAACACAAGCAACTCAGCCTAGATCTCTTGCCTTTATCTGCTCAGAGCCTTATTTCTTTACCTGTTGGCTTGATGGAACAACTACTCATCTAACTTGTTGAGCAGCCATATTGTTGGCACAATAGGTAAAAAACTTGACTTCGAATCCTGTGGCAACCTGCCAGTAATATGGCAGATGAGACCCCATGTGAAACATTGTTGCATGTGAATATGACATATTTTAATCCTAAAATAACAACCTAAAATATGTTCATTCTCATAAATGGAGATGAATGGTTATTCACAACTATAAATATCTATGGTGCTTTAAATGTTGTTTTTCCATGTGGGCTTCTTTCCATGTGGTTTTTTTTTTTCCTGTGTGGGCTGTGTTTGCACTGGACTTGGAAATTTGCTTGTACTATTCCTTATGTTGACTTTTTAATACAGTTTATATGGCATCTTTATGTAGATTGTACATCATGCATATGCTTAGCTATAGCTGAGCTTCTGAAGCACAAGTAATGTCGAGAAGTGCACATTTCATGGGGGAAAGCCACAATGGTGTGGTTTAGTCCTCTCTAACTTTTCAAATGGAATAGGGCAACTTGGGCTGTGTGCCTTGTGCAGCTCAGCTGATGATGAATGGCTTTGAAACAAGTATATAATTCAGCTCTCTCAGTTGCGGAGGGACGGTGGCTCAGTGGTAGAGCATCTGCTTGGGAAGCAGAAGGTCCCAGGTTCAATCCCTGGCATCTCCAAAAAAGGATCCAGGCAAATAGGTGTGAAAAACCTCAGCTTGAGACCCTGGAGAGCCGCTGCCAGTCTGAGAAGACAATACTGACTTTGATAGACCAAGGGTCTGATTCAGTATAAGGCAGCTTCATATGTTCATATGTTCAAAATTTCCTTTCCTTTCATTCTTTGTTTTTTTGTTGTTTTTTTTGCTGTGCCAGTTACCCACCCTGCCATAAGAAACAGAGTTGCTTGCTCTTTGGGTCTGAAAAGGAATTTTGAGCCCCCTTAAAACTGGATTGCAAGGTTTGCCTGCCCTAGATGGGGAAATTCCTGGAGATTTTTTTTTTTTTGGGGGGGGGGGTGGAGCAGGGAAGGGAAGGGTGTCCCTCAGGATATAATGTCAGAGTAAAGATGCCCCCCCTCTCCACAGGAGCCATTTTCTCCAGGGGGACTGATCTTGATCAGCTGAAGATCAATTGTAACAGCAGGAGATCTTCAGGTGCCACCTACAGGTTGACAACCCAAAAGATGACATTTTCCACTCAGTACAGCTTAGGTTATGAAGGACAGTTTAGATCTTAGATGGATGGCAGGAACAGTGCAGGTTTCTCCAGCACAGATAGGGAAGTCTGGCAAGTGCATGATGAAAGGAGGTTTGCCCAAGCTGGTCATTCATTGACTATGTGGCTGTGAGATAGGTTTGCCAACTTTGGTTTAAGAAATTCCTGGAGATCTGGGAATAGCGCCTACAGTGGGGTTTTAATAAAAGAGGGAGCTCAGCTGGATATAATGCCATAGAATTTCACCTTCCAAAGCAGCCATTTTCTCCAGGGGAACTGATCTCTGTAGTCTGGTGATCAATTGTAATTTTGGGAAATCTTCAGGTTGGTATCCTACTGGGAGGTGGAGTGTGGGGGAAGGGACTCCACAGGCACTGAACAGCAATAGGTAAATCTTTCTGGCTGCATTGCATGAGGGAGGGAGGAGGCTTGGGACCTCTTGGCACAATTTTGTCCACAGGCAAATAATGCTCAGCAGAACTGCAAGTTGAGAGCCAGGGTGAGGTTGGTATCCTGTTCTTATGGCTAGACAGTTTCTTCAAGCCTGCTTCTTTAAGGCCCCCATAGCCCTTTCAAGGGAAGTTCAAAAACCTCAGCTGAAGAAACCGTGAAGTATGTAATCAAAGGCTTTCACAGCCAGAGTTCATTCGTTGTTGTAGATTTTCTGGGTTGTATGGCTGTGGTCTTGGCATTGTAGAACCTGACATTTCACCAGCAGCTGTGACTGGCATCCTCAGAGGTATAACACAGAAGGCTAGAGTTCTCTCTGTGTCAAAGTGAGAAGATGATGGTGGGCAGATAATTTATATCTACACAGGAATGTGGGGTAGGGCTGAGTCATTATCTTGTAGAAGTTTGCCAGGCTGTGACATGCTAATGGAGGAGCTTCCCCGAGAAGGTTCTTTTGCAACAACTAATGAACCATCAAGAGTTCTTAACAAGTGAAATATTTGTGGAGAGGGTCAAAAACTTCAAGACATCCTCCCACAATGTTCATCCTACGCAATTAAAACACCATCACCAACAAACAAATATGGGGTTTTTTTGTCTCAGTTCTGTCTTCTGTCCAAATGATGGCCTCCAACCAGAAGAACAAGGGGACTTGTATACAGTTAAGTTATCTCCAGCAACATACTGAAATGACGTGGATAACTTGGCAAATGGACTGAATGATACCAATTAATAGACAGAAATCACCACAACTGGTTTTGTGCCATTGAACTGTCCCCTTAAACAAAGGAGGACTTTGCAGCCCAGTCTTATTCATATATTCTTAGAAGTGAGTGCTATTGCGTTCAGTATTATTTCCTTCCCAGTAAATTTGCACAGCACTGAAACCTTAGAATTATCTGATGCTTCACCTATTCTGGCATCAGCTACAATCAAAACATTCCAGACATTTACACATCATATAAATTCAGAGACACATAATTTATTTTGAGATTATTCATTCATTTCAGAAACCAAAACTACTTTTAAGCTACAGATCGAGGGAATGGTAAAGCTACCTATTCATGCCATATGCAGTTTCTAACATATAGTAACCCATTTCTCCTCTGCTACTTTCTTTACTGTACATTCCCTACAGAACATAAGAGCCTGTGATGAACGACTAACAGCTTTCGGAAGATGGAATCAAGCAACTTTATACTTATCAGAATAAAATTCTTCTGAGAGAGCTGTTTATTGATTTGTGCATCTGGCTCTCTTTTGGATTACTGTTAAATTACTTTTATCCTCAAAGTTAAAAAAGAAGCTGACATCAAAAGGGACAAAGCCAGCACCATTTTTCTTTCAAATCTGCATAACACATATCGCTGAATTTATTTTCAACACAGTAGCAGCAGAAGAAGAAAAAAAAAAGTAGATGATGATATTTTTCTATGTATCTCCAACTAATTTGCTGGACTCTTAAGGTTGGATCCAGCATGAAATTTTGGCTCATGTTAGACTTCTTGCATAAGTGAAAATGCAAGAAAAAGACAGCAATAGCCACATATGCTAAATCAGACTTACTGTATCCTCACTTATACAAGAACTTGTGTGACAAATTTCTGACAACTATAATATATATGGAGGAAAGAGTTAGGTGTTGCACAAAAAAGGCAGAACCATATGAAGTCCATTACTTTTCCCTGCTGCTACATCATTGGGCCAGGCCCCAGAGCACAATAATGGATAGGGTTGTCAGATCCAGGTTGGTAAATACCTGGATATTTTGGGAATGGAGCTTGATGAGGGTGGGGTTTGGGGAGCGGAGGGACTTAAATGGGGTGTAATACTATAGAGTCTAGCTTCTGAACAGCCATTTTCTTCAGGTGAACTGATGTGTATCACCGGGAGATCAGTTGTAACACCAGGAGATTTTTAGCCATTATTTGGAGGTTGGCACCCTTAAATGAACAAACTTGTGTATACTATACACACATAAAAGACTGGATGAGGCAGGAATAAACCCATTCCACTCATCCGTAGCTTCATAAGGATTCAGAAGATTCACTCCAACTGGAATCTAAGATAGGGTTGCCAGCCTCCAGTGGGAGCATGGAGATCTCCAGCTTTTACAACTAAATCTCCAGTTGGCAGAGATCAGCTCCCCTGGAGAAAATGATTACTTTGAAAGGTGAACTCTATAACATTGTACCATGCTGAAGCTCCTTCCCTCCCCAAACCCTATCCCCTCTTGTATCCACCCCCAAAGTCTTCAGACCTGGCAACCCTAATCTAAGATTCCAGTCTGGATTCTGGTTCAGGCGGGACTCTTCCCAATCTCTACATACAATTCAAATCCCGGATATATTTCCACATTCACCTGCCTACTTAAACATGCACTTGTGAAAGCAAGATACTCTGATTAGATAAAGCATTACCGCTCTCCAGACATAACACAAAACCATAGTTTAATTAAAACCTACAACAAGTGTTTGCCACAATGAAACAATGTGATTGTTTCTAGTTTTTTTGTTATCAGGCATACTTCTTTAATTCACTAAGTTCTGCTGTTAACTGCCACAGGTGTTCCTCTTGAGGTCATTAAGGATAATTTACCAACACATGGCGGTGTTAGAATTATTGTGGAACTTGCAGATTGGAAAGAAAAGTGATGGCTTGTCTTTTGGAGGTAGGAATATATATATATATATATATATATATATATATATATATATATATATATATATATATATATATATATATATATATTCTCCATGTATGCATACATACACGTGATAATGTTTAAGTTTACATTTTTAAAAATAATTTTAAATGAAATATGTATTAATTTGTTTGCAAGATATTATATATAGAGAGAGAGATGGTAGTTCCTCCCCCTCTCCTGTTGAGGCAACTTGTTTCATAAAGTACCCGTATTTTTCGGACCATAAGACGCATCCAGTTTTTAGAGGAGGAAAACAGGAAAAAAAATTTTGAAGCTGTGCACCCAGATCTGGGCACCTTCCCCCTCTCAATCCTGCCTCTGATCCCAGCCCTTGCTAGAAGCAGCAGCTGAAGCCTGGCAGACAGGCACAGAGGAAGCCCCCCCCCCCTCCGCAAACCCAGCGCTTCGCCAAGCGCTGCGTTTGCGGAGGGGGGGGGCTTCCTCTTTGCCTGGCTTCAGCTTCTGCTGATAGCAAGGGCTGGGATCCAAGGCTTGGCTGCCTCCGAAGCCAGCCCTTGCTATCAGCAGAAGCTGAAGCCATGCAGACAGGGACAGAGGAAGCCCCCCCCCCCGCAAACCCAGCGCTTCGCCAAGCGCTGCGTTTGTGGAGGGGGGGGTTCCTCTTTGCCTGGCTTCAGCTTCTGCTGATAGCAAGGGCTGGGATCCGAGGCTTGGCTGCCTCCGAACCCAGCCCTTGCTATCAGCAGAAGCTGAAGCCACGCAGACAGGGCCAGAGGAAGCACCCCCCCCGCAAACGCAGCGCTTCGCCAAGTGCTGCGTTTGCAGAGGGGGGGGGGGTTATTCCTCTTTGCCTGGCTTCAGCTTCTGCTGATAGCAAGGGCTGGGATCCGAGGCTTGGCTGCCTCCGAACCCAGCCCTTGCTATCAGCACAAGCTGAAGCCACGCAGACAGGGACAGAGGAAGCACCCGCCCCCTCTGCAAACCCAGCGCTTCGCAAGCGCTGGCTGTGGAGGGGGCGGCATGCTTTCTCCCTGCTTGCCTGCCTGGCTTCAGCACTGATGCTTAAAGCAAGCGCTGGGATCGGAGGGTGGAGGGCGGAGGAAGCGATCCTGGTGCTTGCTGTAAGCGTCAGAGCTGGAGCCAGGGGCGGGAAGCGCCGGGACGGAGGCAGCAGATCACGCCCCCCCCCCGGAGGAAGGTACACATGGTACCTTCGCTTCATAAGACGCACACACTTTCCCCCCCACTTTTTTGGGAGGAAAAAGTGTGTCTTATGGTGCGAAAAATACGGTATATTGGTTCCAGGATGAAGTTAGCAATTTATTTGATTTGCTTATTATTTTGAGCTAGGGTTGCCAAGTCCAATTCAAGAATTATCTGGGGACTTTGGGGATAGAGCCAGGAGACATTGGGGGCGGAGCCAGGAGCAAGGGTGTGACAAGCATAATTGAACTTCAAGGGAGTTCTGGCCATCACATTTAAAGGGACCACACATCTTTTAAATCCCTTCCCTCCATAGGAAATAATGAAGGATAGGGGGATCTTCTTTTGGGGCTCATAGAATTGGACCTGGTCCAATATTTTTGAAACTTGGGGGGTATTTTGGGAAGAGGCACTGGATGCTATGCTGCAAATGTGGTGCCTCTACCTCAAAACACACACACACACCCCGAGCCCCAGGTACCCGCAGATCAATTCTCCATTATTTCCTATGAGAAAAAGTCTCCATAGGGAATAATAGAGTTCCCTTCCCCTGCTTTCTCTCTCTCACTCACACACACGCTTAACTGTCTCTGGTGCCTCCACAATGAGATCTGGAAAGTACAGGGGCTATGCTATTCTCTTTTACACACACACTCATTTGTCTGAAACGAAAGCAAACCAGACGGAGGGGCTGCACTCTGACGAGGTCTGCTGTTGTTAACCTTTCCCCATGTACTTCCTGCTCCAATGTAAAGGAACACACACATTTCAAAACTGGACCTGTTTGCAGGTCCTGCCAGAGATCTAGATGTACAGGCTGGCTGTGGGGGAGGGGCTTCCCCCACTGGCCAGCTAGCTGGGAGCGGGGGGAAAGCCTGTAAAACCGGGGGATCCCCTGCTCGGACCTGGGGATTGGGAAGCCTATTTTGAGCAGGGCTTTTTTTGAGCAGGAACATAGTTCCAGCTGGCTTGGCATCAGGGGTGTATGGCCTAATATGCAATGAGTTTCTGCTGAGCCTTTTCTATATATATAAAAAAAGCCCTGATTTGAGTTCAGAAATATATGCAACATTTATTTATTTTAATTTTCACATAGCACCGATCAGTCATGGACCTTTGTTTATTATGCATTTTTGTGTGTTTTTGTAATGTTTTATCCCTGCTTGTTGCTATTTATTATTGAGGAAGATAATTGCCAAAATGTGATTGGTCTTTTATTTATGCTATGTAAATAAAGGTGTGGAGGAGGGTGGTTTGCATTTACTTAAACAAGTATGGTAATTTTTGGGGGTTTTTGTTTTTTTGTTTTTACTATTCCTGCTTTTGAAATGTATATTTGGTTGGGAGGGGGGGGGGATTGGCAATAATGAATCCATAAGGTCAGGAATAAGTCTCAGAATCTTTTTTACATTACACTTCAATAATTTTGTATCTATATATATGGTATTGTTTCTCTATATTTCTATGCTTTTTGATCCCTGGTGGTGCCAACAGGTTCTCCACAACTACCAACATGCCATTGTTTGGCCAGAATAAAAGTGATATGTTGAGGCAAACCAGGATTTGAAGTATCTGTTCTGAGCCAAATCCTATTTTAAAACCAAGTTTTGTGTTATTGTTTTAATTACTTGTTTTTATTAATTAATCACTGTGATCTATTGCTGTTATTGTTGACATGTTGTACTCCGCCCTGAGCCTGTTTGTGGGAAAGAACAGAAGAGAAATCAGTTAAATAAAATAAATAAATAAATAAATAAATGTCTAAACTCATCCACTGCCATGTTTCATAGAACAAACTACTAGAACCACTTGACCAATACAGAGTCTTTAATCAAGTGAATTGCTTTCTAATTAATGCTGATATAAACAATTAATTTAACCTCCCACTTGAAAAGGGCACACATTGCCTAACATGTACACTTGATATTAATGTTAATAATTCTTAGAGCCCACTCGTGGTTAGGAAAACAACTGTGGGAAATTATCTTTTATTTCCTGCACATTTATAAAATATATACAGATTATAACAACTTGTGTCCACCCCTGAATGTCCACCACATTACATTATGGGTAGTGCAAGGGAAATGTTTCATTAAATGTCTTTCTAAAACTGCACATTTGTTAAAAGGTCTCGGCTTTCAGTGACTTTTTTCAGAAGGAAATACTGTTGGTTACATGGTAATGCTGTGTGTCAACAGCATTTTAGGCCCTAATGTAGCTGAATATGTGAACAAGTTCTCAGAAGCCTGGTTCCTACCCTTATGTAGAACTGGGTCAATTGTGTGCTTATTCTTCTTTAAAAAAAATGGAGGGTATCAGGGGTTTTGGGATAGATGTGTGGCCAGGAATATCAGAGTGGCTGAAGAGCCATGTGGGATCCTGGGTAGCAGCCTTTATGAAGAACTTTCTTTACACAAGAGGAAAGCAGATATATCTGGAAAACCAACATAAAAGGTCATGAAGGTAGCCCCTCTTCTATCTCACTTCCATTTCTAGCCGTTTGCAATTAGGGTTGCCAAGTCCAATTCAAGAAATGTCTGGGGACTTTGGGGGTGGACCCAGGAGACTTTGGAGGTGGAGCCAGGAACAAGGGTGTGACAAGCATAATTGAACTCCAAGGGAGTTCTGGCCATCACATTTAAAGGGACAGCACAACTTTTAAATGTCTTCCTTCCATAGGAAATAATGAAGGATAGGGGCACCTTCTTTTGGGACTCATAGAACTGGCTGGGGGCGGGAAGTAGCCTGGGAAAGTGGAAGAACCCCCGCTGGGACCTGGGGATTGGCAAGCCTATTTGCAATGTAGAAATTTTTGGCCTTGGCCCCAACCTGGTGGAATTAGCTCCATCTAGAGATCCAGGCCCTCACTGAATTGCCACCTTTTTGTAGGGCCTGCAAAATGGAGCTATTTCACCGGGCCTTTGGATGAGACAGCTGGCATCTTATTCCATCAGCCGGTCCTATGCTGTGAATACCACCTCTGCTGTAATATTGATTTTACTTTCAGTATTCTAGACCAGGTGTCCCCAACCACTGGTCCGTGGACCGGTACCAGTTAGTGGTCTGCTAGCAACTGAGCCACGAAGCAAGGCAAAAGCACCATACCGCCCTCACCTGCCCAGGACCCAGGTGAACGAAAGAGGCAGGTGAACGAAAGAGGCAGCACAGCCTTGCTCCAAGGCAGGGAGGCAGACTAAGAGCAAGGCACAGCAGCTCCACAGCCCCTTCCACCTGTCTGGGACCTGATCAACTGACCAGCAGGGGTCTTTAAATGGAAGGGGAAGGCAGATTGGCCTCTTCTGCTGCCTGGCCACCTAGCAGGGAGGTGGAAGAAACAGCCCCAGTCCCCCCCCCCCCCCCATTTAAATGATGGGCCGCAGGCAGGGGGGCAGCCTGGGATGGCAAAAATCCCACCACCACCGCTGGTCTGTGTAAAAATTGTCTTCCATGAAACTGGTCCCCAGTGCCAAAAAGGTTGGAAGCCACTGTCCTATACCCTCAGTATATATAATATTTGCCCAACTGAACCGCCATTTTAACTTATTATGATTTGTCAAATTGTGTTGGTCATATTGATTTGATTTTAACTGTTGTTTATACTGTTTTTAGAATGTTGTTATCCACCCTGGGCTCATTTTTGGGAAAGAGCAGAATATGAATTGCCTAAATAAACAAATAAATAAAGGCCTGTATCTTTCAGCAAGGACATTTGGAGGCATTAAAGTTACTTAAGTGATTCAGTGGAACTGAAAGGGGTTCACAGTGCCAATTCCAGGTTGTGATATGCCTGCAAATTTGGGGATGGAGCCTAGGGATGTCAAGGTTTGGGGAGGAGAGAGACATCACTGGGGAATAATGCCATAGACTCCACCTCCAATGCAGCCATTTTCTCTAGGGGAACTGATCTCAGTAGTCTGGAGCTCAACTGAAATTCCTGAACTCCAGCCCTGACATGGAGGTTGGAAATCCTATAAGAGGTCAGGGGTGGAATTCTAGCAGGTGCTCCTTTGCACATTAGGCCACATACCCCTGATGTAGCCAATCCTACAAGAGCTTACAAAAAAGAGCCTTGTAAGCTCTTGGAAGATTGGCTGCATCAGGGGTGTGTGGCCTAATATGCAAAGGAGCTCCTGCTAGAATACCACCCCTGTAAGAGGTGAATATAATGATGGTATCATAGTGTCATCTGCATGGACTCCTTGGAAGCTAGGTTCTTGGAGCTGGTATGCGTGAAGCTTTAGAAGAGTTGATTGTGGATAACAGGGAAAATGAAACAAGTGTTCCTAATGTATAGGCATGCCAAAGAGATTTTAAAATCTGAACATGAAGTGTCAATGAACATGGAATTAGCACTGGCACTCTGTTCTAGCCTAGTCAAGTGATGAAGATTCACACCAGCCCTTTTTCTAGATGATAGGAATGAGCAGGGCTTTTTTTGAGCAGGAACGCACAGGAACACAGTTCCAGCTGGCTTGGTGTCAGAGGGTGTGGCCTGATAGGCAAATGAGTGCCTGCTGGGCTTTTCTACAAAAAAGCCCTGTGTGGAACATTGGTGATGACATAGGGTGTGTGGCATAATATGCAAGTGAGTTCCTGCTGGGCTTTTTCTACCAAAAAAACCAAAAGCCCCGGGAATGAGTTTTGGGCACAGATAGCTGGTGCTGGGCATGAACCGGCTGATGAACTAAAGTTTATCATGACTTTTGGCCTGTTTGGGGTTTGCAAACTGAATTTCATGAACTGAGCTACTGGGATGAACTACAACAAATCTTGGCACAAAATCCTTTTTGCTGGATGCTGTTTTGTTTTTGTTTTTTTTAATTCAGTGATAAGCAGAAAGTGAAAACTCTTTGCAAAGGAGTGCCAATCAGGAAAGGATTATCCAGTTGGATGGAAAAATTGGCTAATAATTTCTTTTACACACACCTGCTGAATCATTCATTTTCTTGCTGCCCCTCTTACCACCTAGGGAAATTAATTAAGACAATTAGGTGCCACAAATTGTCAGTTCAACAGACTTTTGACCTCTCCCTACTGTTGGGATGAATTTTGTTCAGATTCACATTTACTGTATTTCCAAAGAAGAAAAGAACACCACACTGTATTTATAAAGTTCCAGCTGCATAACACTAATAGTTACCTAGCTATCTAGGTATTGCTGAACATGCAGGGATATACAGTGCAGAATTGCATTCCCTTAACCCAAATCATAGCAAGTGAATGTGAAAATGGGTTCCAAGATTTGTGTAAATTAAGAAACAGTTAAGCAGTAGAAATGGAAAACTGAGGTAACTGAAGCCTTCACGAGAGTCTATACAGAATTTTGATATAAGGCATACAACGTTCAAATCAGTCTACCAAGAAAGAAAGCCCAGTTGATGTCCACTGAATAGAGTCTTGGGAAACCCAATCATCAGTACAAATCTGTCAGGAACTTTGCATACTGTCATCACTGTAACAACTTATACTGCCAAAGAGACAAGCCACTTGTTCATTTCAAAAAGTGGAATGTCTCATCAGCTGGGATAACCACTGTGGCAAATCTAGGAAACAACAACCAGACAATGAGCTACAATGCTCCACATGTGGGTTCATTTCTGTTCTTTGGATCTCAGCTCTAAGTTCAGTAGTGACACTTGGGCTCATTGAAGCCCTACATCATCATAATCATAATTTTCTCACCTCATCATGAGTATGCATTGTGAAGAAGAAAGATAACCACTATGAAGGGGCTTTTTTTCTTTTTGAACATTCAATTGCTTTATAAATCACAATCACATCCCACGTAAACCTTAGAGATTGGGGATTTTTTTCAACAAAAGGAAAATAAAGAGGTACTTCCAACAAGACATTTAAAAACAAACCATGAAGACCCAGCATATGGGTTTTAGAACAATAGCAGGAATGTAGAGAAAAATATACATTGCTTTAGTGCCTGAACTTTTTTCATGACCCATTAAGCAGCTATTACCATCCCTTGGAGATAAAGCAGTCTTTTCACAGGCTTATAATGAAAATTGCAAGCCCACACACCAGGTGCTTCCCATCATTTCACCTTTTTAAGGAACTCCATTAAAAGACATACACAAATTTCATGTCAAATGGCTGTTATGGTATGCACAGCTGAACAAGTCTCAAAAGCATTAACACACAAAGAAAAGAACACCTGAAAACCTACAAGGAGACATTAAGGTATTCGAGTGGAAGGTTTTACATGCGAGATGGAATTGAGACTGTTAAATAAACTATGAAATCGCTTGAAATCAAACCACAAATCACATTTAGCATAAAGTTGTTCTACAAACTGCACAAATTCTTGATTTTCAACAAGGCTCCAGAATGGTACACTTCATCCAAACTGGTATCTGAAACCAGATTAATCTTGATTGTAATTCTATTTCTAAGGTTTCGGTTTTTTGTATGCTTACTTGGGACTAAACATGATAAAACAAGTGAATTGCTTAGGCTGGTTCCACACCGCTGGCTCAGGGCAGCAGTGTGCTAATCCAGAAGTGAGCCGGCAAGAACAGAAGCACCCTGGAGCATCCAGATGGTGCATGGCCCACCCCTGGAACAGGAGTGGGCTGTGGGCACCCCGGAAGAGCTTCCAGAGTGCTCATACACCCATCCCCCACACCCCAGGAGCTTCCCAGCTGTCCAGATGGTTGGGAGGTGCCTTGGAGGTGCCTCAGCAGTTAGGTACCACTTTGGACATGGTATCTTTTTGAGCTGGCTGCACATCAGGTAGGGATGGGTTGGGCAGTGGGAGTAGGACTGCAGGCATACTTTTTTTGTTTGCTTATCTGCTGTCCCTGGGGTGGCTAAAACCGCCTGTCTGGCACCAGTTTTAGTGTAGTTCTGCTTGCAGAAGGGATTGTGCACAATCTTGTGCAACATCTTCCACTGACCCACAAATTTAGCTTCTAGCCATTTCTACTTAGAACACATTTGGAAGGTTCTCCTGGCCCCATGCACAGTAAAAGTCTGTGAAGAAGAACTACTCACAAGTAGCAGAACTTCAGGGTTTCAGATACATATTGATTTTACACTGGCCCTGATAAGGGAATTTTACTCTTAGGACCTGTTATGTATCCACATACTGTTTTTTGACTAAGCTTGTTTCTGCCCTCCAGGATCCTAATGCCTAAGCCACGATTGGCCATTCATGTTGAACCGGCCACTCGGGGCCCCGAGCATGCAACAACTTTATGCAAAACATAGAATCCTGGAGTGACCAATAAGGTGGTTTTCCACCAACCAAATGGGTGTGTTTGGGGCGGGGTTTATTATATATCTATGTGTGTGTGTGTTCCCTCTGTTCCCCAGTCCCAGTTTGACATAAAATAGAGTTGCATCTACCCACCGCTCACAATTCTTCACAACACAACAGGACCTAAACTGGAAGGTGCTTATTTGCAATATTACTATTTGCTGTATATGTACTTACTGCTGACATAAGACAGATACTTTTTTGTGGCCTTCCAAAAAATTGTCATTAAATTTCCAGATTGGAACATTCCATTATTGGGTTCTAAATTAATTGTTTATTGCTTTACAAATGTAACAAGGACTTTGTTGTATGTTAAAATTTGTACTATTTGACCTCTGATGAAGGCCTCTGTAGGCTGAAATGCATCAGGTCATATATGGTTCTTGCATGTGCATTTGCTACTTTGATGATTTTATGAGGTTTCATTTGGGCCCCTACAAGGTTTTTCTATATTTTTGTAATAAACACATTCATTTTTTCCATAACTATTAATGTTTTTAACTTCTGGCCCCTTACTAGTATTCTAAACTTTCTTTGGAGGTTTTTGCTTAATTGGTTTAGTTTCTCTCTCCCTCTTATTGTGTGTGTTTTTAACAGCCTCAAGAAGGAGAAGCTGGGACTCCTCTACCCCCAGCAGGTATTTTCTGGGATCTATGTCCTGAAAGGGATATAGTTTGAACTTCCAAAACACTGAGCTAGTGACAGTTGTATAGGCTTTAAGAGCACAGGTATAAATTTCTTAATTGCATTGTGAAGGACAAGTAGAATTATGCCACCACAGTGATGAAAGACATTGCATCTAAAGCTGCTGGGGCTGGATCACAGATCCATTCCACTAGCAATATGACCACCTAGTGTAAGTACCTGGTGTGATGTCTCTGTGCCTCAGACCTCCAGAAGCAAGTGACCAAAGAGTATGCAGGACAGACAGGCACACACTAAGCATCTTCCTGTTTACTCTCTATTGTCATAGTCTACCTTTGATGTGCAGATCAACACAACTAGGGGAAAGCAACTTCCTCTCTCTCTCTCTCCTTCTCCCCCCCCTTCTTCCACCCACACAAGATGAGGTTGCAGGATGTTCTTCTTTGAATCTGGAGCAACCAGAACCAGTACCCTTCCCAGCATAATTTTTCTAAATATTTAATTAATTATATTCCAGAAAATTGGGCTTGGATCTTGTAAAATATATCCACTGTCTGAAGAGATATCCAATTAGATGTATATCTTATCTGTTTCTTCCTGTTGCAGCCTTGATTCCCCACCTCCACCAAGCTGCTGGTCCTGAGGGACAGGGGAACCTCAGAAGCAGCATAGGAAGGGAGCTGGAAGTTTGTAGGAGGGAGAAATAAGAAGAAATCACCCCATTGCCATCAGCAGAATTTTTCCACTAGATCAAACTCATTATATGCATATTTACCACAGCCTTCTGGTTTATTATGCAACCCCTGAAAATATTATTCTATCAAGCTGTATATGTTTATAGTTATGGCTAAACTTAATTGCTTTGTTTATGGACTTCTGGAAGGTGCCTTAGGAATTTATAATTAACAGTGCAATCCTAACACACATTGCACCTTTTAACTCCATTGAAGTCAATGGACTAAGAAGGGCCTGACTCTATTTAGGATTGTACTGTGAGACTACAGGATGCAAGTATGAGCCACAAGGGTGGGGGAACATACCACAGGCATTTCGGCTGACTTCAGTATAGGTTCTAAGGTACGTTCCGTTGATGCCCAAGAAAATGGGGTAGACAGCTGTCAGCTGGTGTCTTTGAAAGAACAGGAAATGGTTATGCTAAGTGTGATACAGGAAATACTCTTCTTATTGCATAAAAGAAAATCTCTGCAATGTGTTTTGTAAAAAGCCTTTTGATTAACATTAGCAAAGAATCAATTCAGACCTAGACCAAATGTGGTATAAGACACACAGACATGTACAGACACACTGCGATGGCCTGGTGTCATAAGAGATGAGAAGTCAACAAATGGAGCAGGGCTTCCTGGGGGGGGGGGGGGGAATCCCAGTCACATCATCAGCACTAATGACATTACCAAAAACATTCATTCTGGAAGCCAAAGAAATAATGATGAATGAGCTTTTCTTTCCTCTCTCAAAGGGAAGTGTTTTTGATCTGTAGGAATTAGAGAATGAGGAAACATGTTCATCTCCTGCCTTAGGATTGAATGGAGCAAAAACAAAGGAGGATGGGCTTGAAAAAAATGGGGGAGGGTAAGAAATTATTACATAGAGGCTGAATCCTTTTCCTAAAGCTACCTCTCCTGCCTGAGATGTAAGTACTAACCCTGCTTCTTAAGAGATGGTTTTGAAAAGCAAACACTGTACTAGCTGTGGTTATGTCCACTGTTTCCCTCTTTAATCAAAGGTTAGAAATAACTACAAATCAGTCAAAATACTAGCTTTTACATGATAGCGCATTTTGGCATTTCCAAGGTGATTTTTTTTAAAAAAAACTATTAAAAGGCAACACCATAAATCCTGGTTAGCTAATTGCATATAAAGAGGGGGGAGAGCCAGAGGTGCTTGCAGCTTTCCATTCACATTAAGAAATAATGACAATGTTGGGAGCTGTTCTGCTTAAAAACTCAGCTCAGCATTTGTCACCATATTCAGACTCAGTGGGAGGGCGAAGCACATGAGTTTCGAGCATGTCAGTTATGGATGCTTGCCAAACAGGTGGCTGCTTGATCCAGTGAGAAAGTTCCTTTAAAGCCTTTCATAGGAAGACTTTAAAATTACAAGGCTTTTTATAATGCGAGGGTAGTCATACATAGCTGATTACAGGGACTGCTCATGTTTTCAGAAAACTTCTCAGTGTCTTGCATTAGCTGGACTCAGATTTTTTTTATATAGCCCATTCTTTAAGGCTTACACTGAAAGAAGATACATACACACATCCCTTCACAAGGAGTTCTGAAATGTGGCATAACTAGAATTTGAATGACAGCACCTCACTTGATACACTATACTTAGGGTGTAAGAAGACAGAAGACAGTTTCTTTAAGCTGCAACAACTCCTAAATACATACGCACATACATTTTTCTTTCCTTAAGGGGACAGGGCTGGATATTATCATTGCTGACACTTTAAAATATATCCTTCAGTCAAGTCTTTCTAAGACATGTCCACCCACTAAAAGTTACTTAATTACAACTTTGTATTTTTTTTTCCAAAATCACAAAGTCAGACTTGACTGTGTGACTGAACAACAAATTTTTTTTTCCATAAATGATCTGAATCTATACTGTTCTGTGCTGTCACAATTTAACTAAGGCTTATGTATTTACTTCAATAATATACCACCTTTCTCCCTAATGTGGGTCCAAAGTGACTTCTGTTCTCCCCCCCTCCTCTTTACCTTCAACACAACATAGCTAGGTTAGGCTTAGAGAGAACTGGTCCAGCATCCCCCAGCCTGCTTCCATGGCAGAGTGCAGATCTGAACTTTGCCCTCTCACATCCTAGGATGACATGAACTACTACATCCCATCTCTTCCTCTTCTTCTACATCACACTGGCTGATTAAATAATTGAGATTCTGTTTTGTTCACATCATTGCTATTAGTACATACTAGCATGTTTCTCATTTTGCTGCCTTTCTTGGGTTTAGAGTGGACAGAACTCAGAAGGAGGGGGAGAGGACAGAGGCTTTATCCCCTCTCCTTTTACTGTGCAGCCCAGGTCTCCTGCTCCAAATAAGACTGGGCCAGGTATGATACGATCCACCTTTTGCACTCTGGACACACCCCATGATGCATCAGAGGCACCAGCTCACAGTGTGCCCTGAATGTACCAAATGTACACCAAAGTGTGGTGCTTCAGATGCAATAGACAAAATGTCTGAGTACTTCAGGAGGAAGCAGTTGTAGAAGAAAGATTCTTGACTGACCACCTGCCTGGCCAAGCCAGCTGTGGGTTTTGCACCAGCACTAGCCTGACCCTGGAAGGAGTCAAGGGTGTAGTTAGGTAACTTTAACCTTTGGACATAACAATCTTAGGAGGATTCACACTCTGTGCAGGACTGAGTCACAATTTGCCTAAATTATTATACTCTGCAAGGCTAAATATTTTTCCTTGGGAGTAAGTCTAACTAAGTCTGGAAACTGTGAACATCAGAAGATTCAAGAGAGAAGCGGAAGCATTACTATGTAAAATGGAGATGTTTCACCAGGCTCTCGGGTGAGACAGCAGTCATCCAAATCAATCTCGGCTTCCCCCACTGAGAATGGTGATCTGTGATCAGCCCAAACTGAGCATCTCTGTTCAGGAAAACCCACTCTGATTGTAGCCTGTCATTTTAATAGTAATATGCTTTTATCCGCCATCTCTATGAAATATCATGATGTGAGATGGCCAGGCTGGGCAATAAGTGATGATGGTAAAGTTTTCTGGGTACTGTTGAGTTGTCTGTTGATAAAATGTTGTATTTTATTGTTTTATCATATGTTGTACTCCACCCTGAGCCCTACGGGGAATGAGCAGAATAGAAATATACTAAAATAAATAAATAAATAAATAAATTTACATTTTATTGTTACTCTGTGAATTGTAACCTGCTCTGAGCCCGCTTGTGGGGAGAGTGAGATAAAAATCAAAATAAATAAATACACACATGAACTGTGGGACCGCCTCTCCCCATACGAGCCCCAAAGACTGCTGTGATTGGTCAATCAACACCTTCTGGCCATCCCTGGCCTAAGGGACTTCTGGCTTGCCTCAACCAGGGCCTGGTGGAATCAGCTCCCTGTGAAGATCCAGGCCCTACCATGTGCTGAGCCACCAATATGGAGCTCGGGAGTTGCATCCCAAAGTCTGTTCCTTATACTGCAGGGGATATGTAGAGTAGGAAGGGAATTCTTTTTTTGGAGGGGGAAACATCAACAATTACGATCAATAAAGTCCTCCCCAAGAAAAAGACAAAAACATATTTTGTGTATGTACCCAAATTATGATGGCAGCTTCAAAATCTACTAAACTGAAGTGGTAGTATGATGCACTTCAGCACAAAGTGGCAAAGAGAAGAAGAAGAAGAAGAAGAAGAAGAAGAAGAAGAAGAAGAAGAAGAAGAAGAAGAAGAAGAAGAAGAAGAAGAAGAAGAAGAAGAAGAAGACGACGATGACAACTGCAGATTTATACCCCGCCCTTCTTTCTGAATCAGAGACTCAGAGCGGCTTACAATCTCCTATATCTTCTCTCCCCACAACAGACACCCTGTGAGGTGGGTGTGGCTGAGAGGGCTCTCACAGCAGCTGCCCTTTCAAGGACAACTCCTGAGATAGCTATGGCTGACCCAAGGCCATTCCAGCAGCTGCAAATGGAGGAGTGGGGAATCAAACCCGGTTCTCCCAGATAAGAGTACATGCACTTAACCATTACACCAAACTGGCTCATCATTCCCAAAGAGGGATGATTAAGAGACTCATAATGTTATTAACTAATCACTAAATTTTAAGAAAGAAACAACAAATAATACCCTGTATTACCACTCCAAATTGCCTTTTGAAGTAGCTGTGCTTCAATAGGGGGACATTTCAATTTTTCTACATAAACATTCCACAAGCATATATTTGCAGTGTCTTCCTATGTTATTTTTTTATGAAGAGGTTACCTTGGAAATAACCTGTTCTTGAATCAGCAAACATCTTTTCATGTAGCCTTATGGTTTTTTAGTGTGGGGTCTTTATATCTTCATATGGACCAAACAGAAACAGCTGACATGCTTGTGGCTTTTTAATTATATCCCTGCGATCATAGAACAAATACTTAAGGGTGAACTGTTAGTTGCTGTGTAATTGTCCTGCTATGGAAGGTCCCATAAAATGAACTATGGAAATCTCCCATACTAAGCATGAATACATTTAAATTTGTTTGCATGCATATTTGTTAGTGCAGTGCTTACTTTGTATTTCAATGGTTTTCCCTATTTGTATTTGAATACAAATTGGAGACAATTTCCATAGACTTCTATGAGTTTTATTTTGCATTCAGATAAGAGAACCTTGCATGCACATTAGGCAACAAACAGAATGATGAAGCGTTTGTTAGAATAAATTAGTATGGGACTAGCTCAAGAAAGAAATGGTACTGTCTTTCTTGGAGCCAAAGGTGCCAAAATGCCAATAGCACTGAAATGTAGCCAAGATCAAGAATGACAAGGCAGCTGCAACAAAGAAGGAAGCAACAAGTTAGATGACCAATTTGCTCAGTTTGATAGGAAACTTAAGATACATATGGAATACGGATGGGTGAATGTTCTCTATCTCCATTCTTAATATCTGTGCTTACAGTTTCAATTCTCTTTTTGCAGCTTGTTTTACAGATTGATTTGAATTGTGAATTCGTGTTGTATGGTTTAAATATGCAATTGAAACAGTAGTTCTGCTAGCAGTGTGCACCATTCATGTTATAATGCTGGTCTGATGATGCTCAGCAACAACCCTGTTACGTAGATTAGACTAAAAGAGAAGTGACTGGTGGAGTAGGGATTCAGACTTGAGTCTTCCAGAACTCATCCAGCACTCTAACCATTATGTATGGATGAGACACAGGGGAATGCAGAACAATGTGATGCGCTAGAATGGAGTCACTTTGATTCTGTGTTACAGAGGAAGAGGGAGAAACTAGATGCTTGGAGGTTATGGGGGCAGTTGTTTGTCTATCCTAACATCTAGTTTGCCCCAGACTTTATGTTTAACTGTGTATACTTTTGCCAGTATTAATTTTGGGGCTAATCCAATCGTATATGCCATATGTATTACAATGAAGGTCCAGTAATAACAATTTCTTATCCTTAAATGACAACCCAACAATCCAGTTTGAAGCTTGAGAAAGCAAAGTGCAAAGAAACTGCTAGAACCAGAGGAGTACCCATTGGAAACAGGTTGGAACTAGGCTGGAAGATAAAAAAGTTAAATATTTCTATCAGCCTACTCCTATTTTAAATATTCCCCTACTTCTTGCATCCCATCAGCTCTCTCACTTATCTCATGAAGTGAGTCATGGAAGGGAGGGAGGGAAGGAAGGAAGGCATGACAAAACAAAACACACACTTTTGCTGCAATGACTTTCATCACCAAAGATCAGTTACTTGTTTAGAATATTTGTCCAGTTCATAATGGTCAATTATATTATAAATCAAGCAATGTTTTCCTCAAAAATTTGACTTAGAATATAAAATGGGATTTCCGTGAGGTTCTAAACCTCAGTATTCAACAAACCAGGTGCACAAAGCCAAACACTTTGTAAATACACATGTAAAGGTTATGTTATGTTAAGCCATATTGTCTCTGAAATTATTATTGCTGTTGAGCTAAGTGACCACTAGGATAGCCAACAAAGTAGCTTTTTGTTTGATGAATATATTCTAAGTTTGAGTTGATTCTCTTAAAGGTTTATTTTTAAAATCTTATACATGCACCCACACATGTCCCAAGATATGTTAGTTTGGAGAAGGGTGTGAGTTGAATTTGCAAGTGGTTCTTCTTCAACATGGCTAATAGTAGCACCTACAGTTCCAAGAAGACTACATGACAGCATCACCAGCAAGCATTTAAAGGCATTACAAGCCTGAGGGACTCTGAGGAAATAGGTAAAAAAAAATACAAATGCCAACAAAAAAGCTCATAATTACAAAGTCAATTTTTCCTAAGGGAAACTCACCCATCACTGTTACTAATTAATTCCCTTCTTCAGTCATTAATTCTTTTGTCAAGGGCAGAATTCTTCCCTTTTATCCTCATGCCATCCATATTATTATAACACAAACCATGAGGTTTCGGTTTGTAACTGTGCAATACAGTGAATGTTCCTGGATCAAATATTACCTAAGACAGGAATACACTAGTCAGGAAGCTGCTATCCCTTTCGTTTAGAATACTAGTTATGCTAGTCATTTAGAAAAAAAAATGCTGCCCCTCCAGGAAGATGCCCAAGGCAACTTACAATTTAAAAATAATATAATATAATAATTAAAATTCAGTATCAGAAGAACAGCCCAACATAAAATCATAGACCATAAAATGGACTACAAATAACTCAAAAGATAACTTCCCCTACTAAAATAGTGTTGAATATTTATTTATTTATTTATTTATTTAAAAAAACTTAAAAGACTGGGTGAACATAAATGTTTTGGCCTGGTGCCTAAAAGAAAGCACTGTAAGTACCAGGTGACATTCAAGCAGAGGGGAATTCCACAGGTGAAGTGCTGCTACTGGAAAAGCTCTATTTCTGGTTGCTGCCCACCTTACTACTGAAGGCAGGGGCACAGGCAGCAAGCCTGGTGAGGCAGATCTTTACTGGTAAGCTGGACAATATGGGACGAGGTGCCTTATCTTACCACTGGCCTACCTTATGGGCTTATGGTATGTATCATTGAGATATTGTCTGGAGTGCTTTAAAAACTTGGGGAAAACATTACATAAATACTAGACATATGTTGTTTCTGTACTCTGTACAGAATACAACTTTGCAGCCTTAGTTTTCTGGAAGGCTTAAGGGTATTTATTCAATGTATTTCATTTTAAGAAAAACACATTTACCTTTTCCACTCCACACACACACCTCCTTGCAAAGTCTCCTCAGGGTCACAGAACTGGTGTCATTGCAATTAAGACTCAAGATGACACATTGGCAGTTCCAGAGCATGTTGCAGGAGAGAAAAGCAGTGGTATGCACCAGCACAACTAGATCTCCTAAGAGGGCAGATAGGTAGCTTTCATACTAAATGGAAATGGAGAAACAAGTGCTTTTCATCACTTTGCTGACTTTTTCTAACAATATATCTAAATCCAGTAGGACTCTTGATCATTTATAATAAATTGATTTAATTTAGTTAAAATATTTGAGGGATCCAAATTTATTTTGGCTATGGCTGTGTGGGTTTGCATCCTGATCTGGATGACCCAGGTCAACCTGACCTGGTCAAAACCTGGACTCTAAGTCAGTCCTGGTTAGTATTTGGATAAGAGACCAATGAGTACATAAGTTGCTCTAGAGAGCCAGGGAATAGCAAACTACCACTGAATGTCTCTTGCCATGGAAGTAGGGGTGTGCATTTGGTTCGGCCGAACCGAATCAACTGCCGAATCATCCCTGATTCGGCTGTATATGGAATCGCATACAGCCGATTCCAATTGGGGCCCATTAAGCGGGAGCCGAGTATAGCACCCGTATACTTCCGTATAAATATTCGGAAGTATACAGAAGTCAATGCAAAAGGTGGGAAAGGGACTTCTGCAGTCTCAGGGGAGCTGTTTGCCTCCTTTCGCACCTCTCCCATAGCCTCCCTGGGAACAGCGGGGGGAGGGGAAGAGGAGCCCCAGCAGCCAATCCAAAGCATGCTTTGAAGGGCTTTTGTGTAGCTGATCCTCCAGCCATCAGCAACAATGTTGTTCTTTTGTCTGTGTGTGAGCGAGATTGTGCTGTGCTGGCCCTTGGCCTCAGGCAGCAGCTGCTGTTGCTCAGCCTTACCCGACTTGCTTGGAGTAAGAGAAGCTGTCTAAAAGGCAATACAGTCTTGGGGTTCTTGTTTTTATTTTAGTTGGTAAAAGGACTTTTTAAGACTCAGTGTCTCTTTACTTGCCCAGATTTAGGTGGTGGGTACTAGCTTATTTGAGGTTAGGGGGTTCTGCTGGGGTGGGTTTTTTTTTGCCAATTTGCCCATATTTTACTTTAGTGAGAAGACTTTTAAAAGTGCAGTGTCCTTTGGGTGGCTTGGATTTCTTGGGGTTAGGGTGAAGGTTTTTTGGGGGGTGGAGGGGTTGGCAAAGTTCCTGTATTGTTAAAAGTTAAGTTTTTTACTGTTTTAAAAGGATTCTGTGTTTGATTTGTTGCTGCTGTGTTGTGCTGTTGTTGTTCCTTTTCTCTACTGGTTCTGGTTCTTTGAGGGGGGGGTGCTGTTCGGCCTAATTTTCATTGTTTAAAAGGCCACTTTTTTAACAGTTGAGTTTCTTGGCCTTCTCCTATTGTCCCTTTTCCTTGTTCTGTTTTTTTTTTTATGCGGGGGGGGGGGGGGAGCTGGCACTTGGGTGAGAAACCCAGAACCAGCAGGCTTGTTGTGCTTGGCCAGCTCTCCTGTGTTGTTTGGGGCAGGGCTGGAGAGCTGGCATCTGTAGACTGTGTGTTCTCTGGCAGGGAAGCTGGCTTCTGGGTGAGAGACTCAGAACCAGCATGCTTGTTGTGGCCAGCTCTCCCTGTGTTGTTTGGGGCAGGGCTGGAGAGCTGGCATCTGGGTTTGCTGCAGGCAGGTCTGCAGAGCAGACCTTGAGCAGATTGTGTTTTGTGTGGCAGTGACGTTGGCAACTGGGTTTATATTGGTTCCAGGCCTGCAGGGTTCATAGAGTAGCTTTCATTTCATTTCATTTCATTTTATTTGATTCGAGATAGAGGGATGTAGTGCATTTGGGTCCTATAGAGATTCTCTGTTGTGAAGTTAGGTTTGGCTTTGGGTGCCCCAGGAATTGGACCCCCTGGTCTAATTTTTTTTATGGGGGGGGGGCTTGTGGGTTTTGTGTGGGACAGTGCCCTGAAGCTGCACAGCAGTTTGGGGGGGCTCTCCTCAAAACCTCCTGCTCCCCAGAGCCACTTTTCCCACAACAATTAAAGTGAGGAAGTGGCTCTAATTGTTTTTTTCTCACCATTGGGAGCAGTGTTCCTTTTGAGGTGCCAAAGATGGGTGCAGTCTTTTTGGGCTAGGGGGGTTTCATGCTGGGGAGTCCCCTGAAGCTGCCTTGCAGTTTTGGGGCCTCTCCCTCAAACTCTCTTCTGGCCAGAGCCACTTTCCCCACAGCAATTATAGTGGAGAAAGTGGCTAATTGGGCTTTCCCCAGCATTGTTTGAAATGGGTCTCTTGGGGAGCCCAAAGACAGGGACCCCCTGGTCCAATCTTTTTGGGACTTGGGGGTCTTGTAGGGGAGTATCCCCTGCGGGTTCTCTGAAGTTTTAGGGGCTCGCCCTCAAACCCCCTGCCCCCCAGTAGCCTTTAATTATGCCCTATGTTGCCATTTATTTCAATGGCCCATAGGGTATAATGGTGGAATAGGGGCACCCTGTTTGGGTGCCCCTGGAATGGGACCCCCTGGCTCAATCTTTTTGGGACTTGGGGGGTTTTTGTAGGGGAGAGTCCCTTGCAGGTCCCCTGCAAATTTGGGGGCTTTCCCTCAAACCCCCTCCCTTCCAGGCAGTTTCAAATATACTCTATTTTGCCATTGATTTCAATGGCCCATAGGGTATAATAGGGCCGTATATTCGGAAATAGCTGCGCATCTACCGTATATGCGGCTATTCCGACTACGTAATTCAGAAATATACAGGATTCCGAATTTTTCCCCCCGTATACTTCCGAATCCGTGTACTTCTGAATTTTTTTTTTTTGCACATCCCTACATGGAAGCCCTAAGGGGTTGCTATAGGTCAGCTGTGATTTAATGGCACTTTCCACTATGTCGACTTTCATATGCAGGACACTTTTCAAGTAACTGGGATAACAGGGTTCTCTAATGGGACTCATACAGCAGTTTTGTCAAAGTGGTCCACAGTCACTACATATTTCTTCTAGGTGCCTGATTAGTCACAGGTAATATTTAAAGGAAAAATCTCAAAAATTGCTGATAATGATACACAGTTGAGATTTTGTTCAGATTTCCGTACTCTAAAAAGCAGTGCCATTGTTTAGAGGTTAATCATCAAACTGCTCAAAGGAGTCGTTATTTTTTTTTAATGTCACTCAGAAATCAGCATGGTGTATGCATCGTTCATTGAAGCAATCAGAGGAATGCATTCCAGTCAACACCATTCATCAATGTCAGCTACGAGAGCAATTATATTTCATCCAACAAAAACACATAGATGACAGGCATCGTATCCTAGATGACAAGCGGAACTATCTTCTGTAACTATATGTCAGTCCTATCCTGGCTGGGACAGGGTTGTTTATGGGCATCAGTGACTGAAAGAAGAGGTGGCTATTATATATGAATAAATCATATTTGCAAAAGTTGCTCTCCCATGTAGCAGTCAGAATCTATTCCCACCAGAAACCTATTTGCAGAAATTACTACACAATTGGATATCACAACTGGATAGATGGTGGTAGAAAGGCTTTACTACCACAGGAGAACAGTAGTGGGGGCATTACTACTCCAGGAGAGAAAAGGTTTTCTACTGTGCAGCTGGGCCTGGCTTGGCAGCTGGCAAAGCATAATTGACCCATAGTTTATGGAGGTAAAGGTTGTCAAGGGGAGGGAAGGAGGGAGAATTGAAGACAGAGTGGAGCAGATAACAGTAGGTTGGCTAGTGAATGAGTAGGGGGAAATAAGAAGACACTTATGGGGGCTTTCAGGAAAGATGGAGGAGGAGACTGGATTTATATCCTGCCCTTCACTTCCTGAAGGGCTTAATTGCCTTTTCCCAAAACAGACACCCTGTGAGGTAGGTGAGAAGTAACGATGAACAGGTTTGTTCCAGAGATGGCTGGAAGCGGATATTGGACAGACGTATAAATCCAGATGACTGCCACATAGGGTTGCCAATCCCCAGGTGGGGGCAGGGGATCCCCCGGTTTGGAGGCCCTCCCCCCGTTTCAGGGTTATCAGAAAGCGGGGGGAGGGGAGGGAAATGTCTGCTGGGAACTCTATTATTCCCTAGGGAGATTTATTCACATAGAAAATAATGAAGAATTGATCCGCGGGTATCTGGGGCTCGGGGGGGGGCTATTTTTTGAGGTAGAGGCACCAAATTTTCAGTATAGCATCTAGTGCCTCTCCCCAAAGTACCCCCCAAGTTTCAAAAAGATTGGACCATGGGGTCCAATTTTATGAGCCCCCAAAGAAGGTGCCCCTATCCTTCA
The DNA here is from genome assembly GCF_032191835.1 of Heteronotia binoei. Classification (NCBI taxonomy): domain Eukaryota; kingdom Metazoa; phylum Chordata; class Lepidosauria; order Squamata; family Gekkonidae; genus Heteronotia; species Heteronotia binoei. Next base: position 49,181,928 of record NC_083224.1, on the reverse strand, counting down.
TTATTTCCTATGGAAGGAAGGCATTGAAAAAGTGTGCCGTCCCTTTAAATGTGATGGCCAGAACTCCCTTTGGAGTTCAATTATGTTTGTCACAGCCTTGATCTTGGCTCCACCCCTAATGTCTCCTGGCTCCACCCCCAAAGTCCCCAGATATTTCTTAAATTGGACTTGGCAACCCTACTGCCACAGTCAGAACTTTCCTTTTTTCAAAATATCCTAGAAAGGGGAGAAGCTTTGAACTTCCCAACACTAGCCCAACTCCTTTCCAGGAACATGCATTGATACTTTGACACAGTATCTGTTGTGGAGAGAGGAAGGGAAGTATCAATGCATATTGGGAGCATATTCCAGCTTTGAACACTAGCCCAACTCCTTTCCAGGAAATGAAACAATTCAGGATTGTATTTTTAGCCCAGACTAAAGTATACAATGATACCATCATCCATATAACTGGTCAGGCAGTTTCGTTCAAATCAGTCTTCCTTTAATATGGTACCAGCAAAATATTCAAGTCTTTATAAGATTAAATGATTTAGACTAACATAGTTCATAATTTCAAAGGGAAAGTTGAGCAATCAACACTGGGTTTTGTTTAGTTTTTACCCAGAATAATCAATTTACACTTGACAAGTGTATCAACAGATTGTTTTCATACCAATTTAAATTGAGAATAATCTATTTTTTAACATTTACAACACTGCCTACATGTTTCTATCACTATACCTTCATGGAGAGCTTGAGTTACACAAGACTTGATACCAAGTGTTGCTGTTGTTGTTTTTAAGGTAACAAAAGGTCAGTTCCATTATAGAGATCAAATCTACAGTGCTATTTTCTGGAACTCACAGAAGAGCTTGTGATCAAATGTTCCACCCTATACTGGTCCCTGCAAACATATCCACATGATGACTAATGGAAAATTGCAGCACTAACAAAGATTATTTTTATTTAGGATGTAGTATACAAGTATTTTTAATAAGCATCTAAGGCTATTCAGTATGTACCTCTAGTATGCCACTTCCAAGTACCACTACAGTGATGAAAAGAATACTTGCCCTTTCTGAAAGACAGTTGACAGTGGTCCTGCTGAAGGTGCATAGAGCTCTTCTGCAAGGACAAGCACTTAGCTTAGCGTGTAAAAATCCAAAGACATTTCCAAAAGATAGCAAGTCAAAAATGATTTTACTTCCTAGCCTGCCTTGCTAAGCTGTTGTCAGATCAGCCACTGGCTCAGTGAAGTTCTGAAGAGAATTTCTTCAACCTGTCACTTCCTATCTTTGAACAGCATGCTGTGCAGGCAACTGGGAAGAAAGGCAAATGAAGGTAGAGAGGAGTACTTCAATAATGGCAGGTGAACTATACTTTTTATGAGCTAAATCACAGGTGCAGCTTCCAGTGATGCTCTATTACAAATTGCTTAAAATGCAGGATTCCTTAACAACGGGCCTGATTGTTTCCTTACTTTCATGTACAAAGCTCATTTCACAAATACAGCAGAAAACATTTCAGACAAAAACTATCAAGGCAATTAATTACTCATGCAGTTAAAACAAACTGACCTTTGATCACATACCTTATAGTGACACAGGAGGTTCACTCTAATTACCCACAACAGCATTGCTGAAGGGTGACTGCTTAATTATCAGGGTGAGTTCTTCATATTTAATTAGATATTTTATTTGAAAAATGCATTTTGAAATTGTGCTCTTCAAATGTCTTCACTATAAAAGATCACTTATAATTTATTTTAAAAGTTTTCCTCCACCTCTCTTTTAAATATATATTTCAGAACACTGCAATTTATCTTTTTAAACATTGGCCTAATAAGATTAGCAGTTGCTTACTTTCATACATTCAGTAGGAAAATCAAGAGGAACCTAACTTTAATCTCAAGTATTGATTGCATATGCCACCAAAATGACTGAAAACACCACCAAGCACAAACATACAGACTGATAGCTCAGGAAGCATCTCAGGAGCTGGCACAAGGCTTGGATCCTGTACGTTCTGAATCATGCATAGCATTTTGGATGCTACAAACTGTGATTGCAAGGGCAATCTCACCTCACTCTCTCCCAGAAGGTCACTCAGGTTCACAAGAGTCATGTTCAAAATTCCACAAACATGTGGAGGGCTAATATGATAAAGAGGAAATGGGTGAAATTGCACCATCTCTCTCTTCTGCTAATGGTATTATTTTTTCCTCTCTAGCGGATGTAGGTAGGTTGGGATGATTTCACCAGATCCCAGCCCCCTTCTTACAGCAGCCCACATGCTCCAGGACATTTTGCCTACAACATTCACACCATCGACCATCAGCTTTTTGGAGATCTCCAGATGAGCAAAAGTCCCTATTCATCATCCCCTTCTACTCGTGGTTTGAAAAAATCCAGACCCATTCATTCCATTCTGCAACATGATCTTAATAGTCCACTGGAGTTTAAAAGCTTGCTAATTGACCCATTAAGCTTAGTTAAATTTCTATAATGATTTGTTGCCATTCTGATGATCCATTGTGAACTTTGTTAGTATGGACACACATATGGTACCCATTTCAACATATATTTTATAAATATTGTATGTGTATACACAGACATTCTGCAATTCATATCTCCATCATGTATATATAATGATAATACCTATCCAAATGCATATCACCCCCTGAAATACAGGCTATATATCAGGGGTGGCCAAACTTGCTTAATGTAAGAACCACATAGAATAAACACCAGATGTTTGAGAGATACAAGATATGAACAAATACTACACCCAAGTTTTTATTAAAACTCTTAATACTGGACTTGGCAGAACACCAAAGTGGACTCAGTGGCATAGCCAGCAGCTTCCCTCCCCTACATGCTCACTTTTCTCCCTTGACTCTTTCCCCACTTAAGAGAGCCAGTTTGGTGTAGTGGTTAAGTGTGCAGACTCTTATCCAGGAGAAATGGGTTTGATTCTCCACTCCTCCATTTGCAGCTGCTGGAATGACTTTGGGTCAGTCATAACTCTCGTAGAGCTGTCCTTGAAAGGGCAGCTTCTTGGAGAGCTCTCTCAGCCCCACATACCTCACAGGGTGTCTGTTGTGGAGAGAGGAAGGGAAGGGTAAGCTGCTCTGAGACTCTGAGTGAAGGATGGGATATAAATACAATCTCCTCCTCTTTCTCTCACTCTCAGAGCTCAATCAAGCTGAGAAGCCCAACTCAACTGAGTCCCAGAATGAGCTCCAAAGGCCAATGAAGGCTGTGTCAAAGTATCAATGCATATTGGGAGCAGAGCATGCACATAAAAGCTTACATTCTCAGTCTAGGCAGTTACTCAGCACAACATCTATAAATGAGCAATATCAAACATTAAATATACTACACAACACTAGCAAAGGCACCACAAGGAGCCATATATTTCAAACATCCACATACTGGCCCCATGGCCAGGTGACCAAAATTGTTAAACCACTTTAAGTCTGTAGGGCAGAGAAATGCTTGGAAAGCCTTCCTTGATGCTAGTGTTTCAACCTGCTAGTCAAATAATAACAGTACAGCAAAACCATATTCTACCTGGAAGTTTAATCAACATACAAAGAGACTCATTTGGTTTAAATGGTTTTATGAAATTTCAATAAATCCCATTCATTCTATAAGTAGAATTCTTGCATAGACTTTAGTTTAATAGGGGGGTTTTTTGTCCAGAACGTTATTTTCATATCTTTAAACTGTGCAATTCCTAATAGGATATTTTTGCTATGCTTCAAGACATTCAGACTCTGCACCTGTAAACTCAATGTCCTCATTTCTTTGTAGATCAAGAGAGGTAAAAACAAACAAAATAAACAGGACTTCCTGCAACCTACTAAGATATATGTCATAAACTTTTACTATAGAGATTCTTGAATTTGCAACTCAATGTCTTATTTGGTCCAAAGGTAACTGAACTATGGTGTGTAATTACACACAAAAGTTAATACATACTTATTCCAGGACTTTAAAAAAAGAAAGAAAGAAAACCTTCTCAAGATTATGGCTCATTTAAAAAATATCAATAGGATTCTATTCAACCACATCAGTGGTTAAAGGATGTGGTGGGGAAAAACATAGCCTACATGCCTTTAAAACACAGATAATGTGATCTTTTGGCAATTATGCTTGTATTTGTACTAAATTCTAGGGATTCATTTATCTTCATTTTTGGAAATGGACATCCTATGAATTAGTGCTTGGTTGGTCTCAGTGAAGCAAATAATAACTGTACAAAGATGATTCTTATGTTGAACTTTATTTATGCTTGTAGCAAAGGCCATTGTGATCTTAAGAAACAACATAAATTATAAGAAAAAAATACTAACAATAAAAAAAAGTACAACAACCAACCAAGCAGAGATCAAAATATAAACATTTCTAATTTTAAAAAAGTCTCAATTTCATTTCTAGTTTAAACACAAGAATCTACAATAGAAAGTAGGAGTGTCTATCTATAATTCCCCTTTTGTGGTCTAAGATATGCAGCCCAATCCTATGCACAAGTACTAGGAACAATTCTCACTGATAAGGCTTACTCCCAAGTTGTGTTTGCATAGAAATGCAGCCTGACATCTTTTAAAATGTATTCCAACTGTGACCAGGGGTCGTTTTGTAGAAAAATAGGTGATGGAGCTCATCCAGGGATTGTTATGCAGCTGCACCTACTATTCAATGGACAAGGTGAGAAGGAGAAGGTAGAACTGTCAGAAAGGTTCAGGAGCTGTGCTCCTGTGAGCTCCCACTGAATTCAAGGTCTGTCTGTGACTAACTGAATTCAAAGCAAACAAACAACTGGGTCATATAAGTTAGCTATTCATATAAATTAATATGTGTAGATACTTCATCTTCCATGAAAATAAAACCCATAACTTACACATATACTGCATAGATTAGCAAGATTTTACAAGGAATGGATTTCAGTAACACTAGCACATGAATTTCCTTTTGTTGCTGGAGAAGAAAATGCTATCACTGTATATTTTCTAGCATTTTAAGCCTGAACTAATGCAATCCCTTTACAAGTTAGTAGACAGTAAGTGCCAACATTCATCTAGGCTGCAATCAGAAGGACCCAATCTTCTGCTTTTAAAATGTAATTACTATAAATGTATAGCCTAGTTTGGAATATAACACTAATTTCAACACAGACTCTGGTGTTTAAAAAAATGCTGGTTTGTACAATTAACAAAATACTTCCTCTCTTAAAATCACATAGTCTTAAATTGGATTGGTCTAGATGGCTTGTGAACAGGTCATATTCTTAGAAGCAGAATTCTGATCAAAATTTACAGTCCTAAAAGCTTTCTCCAAGAGCTGGTTGACTACTGAAATTCACAGTGTGGGTTCAGTTGTATGTGATTTGCATGTAAAAGGTTCCACATTCAATTTCTGACATTTTTCATTAAAATAATCTCAGGAAGCAGATACTGTTAAAGGCCTCTCACTGCTTGAGACACTGGAGAACAGCTGACCATCTGAGTAGACAATACCCGGCTAAAAAGACCTTGTACAGATGGAGGGTAAGAGCATCCCTTTGGCATGAAGAAGGCCTCAAATTTAATCCCCAGTATCTCCAGTTAAAAGGACCAAGAAGTAGGTGATGAGAAAGACCACTCCCTGAGACCTTAGGGAGCTTCTGCTAGTCTGAGCAGGCAATACTGACCTTGGTGGACCAACAGTCTGATTTAGTATAAGGCAGCTTCATGTGATCATATACAGCTGCTGCTAATGACCTCATCATTGAGAAAATAAGCTCAGTATGGAACATTGGTCTAACTTGGCAAACAGAAGCTTTGTGTGTTCATATTTAATTAATTAATTTATTTATTTTGTGCATTTATTGCCCACCCTTTCCCATGAAGGACTCAGGGCAGATTCCAACAACTAAAACATTAAAATCAACAATAAAACATCAAAATAGTTAAAACAATTAAACCAATACATTAACTCAATCATTTAAGACAGCATGGATGGTATAAACACTTGAGGCGTAATTATCATGGGCAGCCTAAGTTGCCCCAAGATGTCAACAGTATTGGCCCCAAATGAAGTGGCAGTCATTGCTGGGAGGCCAGTTGGATGGTGTAGTAGGGTGAGGACATCCGCTTGCCTCAATCATAGGCCAGGCGAAACAGCTCCATTTTACAGGCCCTCCAGAATGGTAACAAATCCGGAAGGGCCTGAATGAGCTGATTCCACCAGGTCAGGGCCAGAAAGGCCCTGGCCCTGGTCGAGGCAAGCGGGATGTCCTTTGGGCCAGGGATGGTCAAAAGATGTTGGCCGGCCGATCGCAATGTCCTTCAGGGCTCATATATGGTCCCGCAGGTATGCCAGTCCCAGGCCACGCAAGGCTTTAAATGTTAATTCTAAAACCTTGAAGCGGATCCGGTACTTGATAGGTAGCTGGTGCAGACTGCGCAGCATCGGCCGACTGCTTGCCCATAAAGGCAATTTAGTAAGCAATCGTGCTGCTGCATTCTGCATCAGCTGGAGTTTCCGGACCAGTCTCAAAGGCAAGCCTGTGTAGAGCGAGTTACAGTAGTCCAACCTGGAAGTGACTGTTGCATGGATCACTGTAGCTAAGTCCTGAGGAGCCAGATAGTTGTTTGGCCTGCCGAAGATGGTAGGAAGCAGATCGTGCAACAGCTGTGACCTGGGCCTCCAGGATGGCCTCCAGGGTGGCATCCAGTATCACACCCACACTCCTCACCTTCTGAGCTGGCACAAGAGGTGCGCCATCCAGGGTGGGGAACCGGATGTCCAATCTTGGCCCTCCACGACTCATGAACAGCACCTCCATCTTAGTTGGATTAAATTTATACATCACAAAATAACTCTTATTCTCCTCATGGTCCTGTATGGAAACTTACTCCATATTATATATATAATGTATGTGTATATATACAAATATGGAGTATACACATTATATAAATGAGTAGATTAGATAGATAGATAGATAGATAGATAGATAGATAGATAGATAGATAGATAGATAGATAGATAGATAGATAGATAGATAGTAGAGTGCATGTATATAAATACTTCTGTATATTAAAATTTTGATGTTATGAAGTAAATCTGAAGCAGTTTTACTACCGTGACAAAGGTAAAACCACAAAGTACATAGGTCTCAGTGCAGACTTCTAAGCAGTGAAAGTGATTACTGTTATCAAAGAAGTGGTTCTTTTCTGTGAATTCTGTGTTTTCATGGGACAGAAAATTCAAAATGCCAAGTCATGTTTATGACTGAGCAGATATTTTGGACAATTGTGTTAATCTGCCTTTTAAAAGAACCACTGAGATTAGGGTCTGAGACATAATAGTGAATTTTAACTAGTTGAAGAGTTTGTCAGGAGCAGCAGCGGATCAAGGCAGAACAGCGCCCTAGGCAGGGCACCCCGCCCCCTCCGAAAGCAGCAGGGAGCAGCCATGAGCCTTCACCATGGAGTGTGCTGAGGCTGCCCTAGCTCCACCCCTGCATCAGACACAGCTGGCAGAGTGACAGGCAGCCCTGCAGCATGCTCTGCAGCACAGGTGTGCGGCTCTGCTGCAGCCACTTTTGCCAGTATTTCCCTCGGCATGGAGGTGATGGTGAGTGGGAGGGCCATTCCAGCACCCTCCCAGAGCTTGCACCAACACCCTTACCAGGGCCATGCCCCAAGCAGTCGCCTGGGCTGCCTAGTGAAAGAGCCGGCCCTGGTCAGGAGATAATAAATGGCCAACCTCAGTCTGGTCAGAGTTGAAATGTGAGTCAGGAATCAGGATGTCATAAAGAGGTGAAGATGAAGAACAGAACAGCAGAGGAAGAGCCACCTGCAGGAAGAAGCTGATGATTTGGAAGGGGGAAATGAAAGAAAGAGGACGGCTATAATAAGGTAACCGAACCCTGTGATGCAGAGTGGTAAGCCGTAGTATTGCACTCCAAGTTCTGTTCATGACCTGAGTTCAGTCCTGCAGGAAATTGGGTTCAGGTAGCTGGCTCAAGGTTGACTCAGCTTTCCATCCTTCTGAGGTCACAAAATGAGTACCCAGCTTGCTGGGGGTAAAGTGTAGATGACTGGGGAAGGCAATGGCAAGCCACCCCATTAAAAAAGTCTGCCAAGAATACGTTGTGATGTGATGTCACCCCATGGGTCAGTAATGACTCTGTGCTTGCACAAGGGACTACTTTTACCCTTTTATAGTAAAAGAGCTGAGGAAGAGATGAAGTTTTTCTGATGCAGTACTTGGTGTCTTTTTTCCAGGATCTTCCTTGAACAGCCTCAATGAGATAAATCACTAGCTTAAGATATGCACTAGTATTTCCAAGAAATGGAAAAAATCAAGGTAGTGTCTGACCAGAAGGGAGATTTCAGAGTAATGCAAACAAAGCTACGTGAGTGCTAGCTTATGATGGAAGCTAGAGAAGGGGAAATTGGCTATTTGAATGATAAACTGGGAAGAACATAAGTTGAGACTGCCATGCTAAAAAAAAGTAACAAAATAACCCAGAATAACAATATCCTTCTATATATTTAATATTTGTTTAAATGGTTTGTTCTATCTTAGATCATCACACCGGGTATGTTGCACAGCATCACTCTAGTATTTTGGACAACACTCAACATGCCCAAAATACCAGTGTTGCCACTTGATGTCCCCAGTGTTATGATGTCACTTTCACATGATGTCATCATGTTGGGGATGTTGCATCAGGTCCTGGCTGTTGCGGGTGGGGCTTCTCCCTGCCAGCTAGCCGGCAGCAAGCAGGAGCCTGTGAAATTTAGGGAAAATTCACTTCCATATAGGGGCTGGCAACCTTAGGGGCTAAGGAGAGTTGGTCCTGATGGTTATTTAGATGGGAGAACATCAAGGGAATCTAGGGTTGTTACACAGAAATAGGCAATGGCAAACCACTTGTGAACATGCCTTTCCTTGAAAATCCTATGGGGTCACCTTAAGGTGGATACTTTAAAGCATTTTACACACAGCATGTACTTCACAAGTATATGGGGGGGGGGGGGAACCTTGCTAAGATTCTCAAATTAAAACCAGTAATGGAAATGCCACTGCATGCCCAGTATGTTTAAATTGATAATGTCATTTGCATTCAACCCTCCCCAAACAGAACACTTCAATAAACTGGTAGGTCCCAAACAGCCATTTATGAATAAGACTGTTTTAAACTTCTCTCACATAGCTTTGCAGGTTATTAAACCACAGCTAATTAAGACTAAGTACAATGTGGGCCACGGTATTTGGACAAAGGCACTGGATTTTAACGCTACACCTGCCATGCCACCAGTTGGTAATCAGGTAATTCATCAACTCACTCATTTTGAAAAACTGAGAAAAAAACATACAAAACAAACAAAAAAGCTTGCAAACTAAAAACAAAGAGATACATGGCAATGTGCAGTAGAGGTCCAGTGAAATATTCCTACAGTGTGCCAACCTGTCTGGAAATATATTTCCAATTATTCTGGTTGGGCAGGTGCAACCAATCTCTAGCTATCTGGCCTTTCCCTACAATTCATATTCCCTTGAGGGGGAAAAGCCTATCATGGCTGTGTTTTTCTGGGAGGAATGTAGCGTCTGTTATCTGGAAAAGAATTTTTTAAAAAATGTATGGATTGAAAAGGCGGGGATGTTCAGAGACACAGACAGTAAGGAAAAATTGCAAAACCCAAACATACACAATTATATGGCAAAAGATTCAGAATAATGGGCCCATTTTCCATCATTTCAGGAGCAGCAAAAAAACAAACAAACTACATTTTCCATTTAGAGCACTTTCTGAATTCCATTAAAGGTGTTAAGTGAATACAGAAGCTTCAGGGTGAGATGACAGTAAACTAAATGGAAATGTCTTCTTCATACAAGAGGAGGGTTTTTTTTTTTAAATCAAACTCATTGCTCCACTATTCCTGCTTTGTAGAAGTTTTTTTAAAAAAAACCAAACACCTCCCCCCACACACACACACAATAAGGCACTTTGCACTTGATACATTTTTGGTTTTGCCCCTCACATATATGTCTAAGGATTCCTTTGTTTCAAGTTGTTTATAATATGCGTGCATAAATATATACACCCCCACACGTGTGTGTGTCCCCCCACCTTGAAAGTAGTTTTCTTATTGCTGTAAGTTAGTATATGCTTGGTCAATAGATACGGTTCTACTTGTCACTCAGAGAGTTTCTGCATTCCCTTAAAGCTGACAGTAAACAGGATATATTGCAGCTTTACCTATCTGTTCCTTCCCTACTTATAGGATCTACCATCTCCACTGTTTTCTATAGCCAATAGGACTCTCGATAAGGCACCGTCAATGGAAAGAAAGAAAGAAAAAAACATGCTGTAGCAAGATATACTGATGCATGAAAAATCCCCTCCCCAATCTATGCAATACTTTTGTTCGGATCAGCCAAAACAATACAAAATACAGTGCGAAATCCCAAGCTCGATAGGCTTGACATTTCACAACAAAGGGGAGGGAGCAATTTTTTCAGTCATGAATTCAGCAGGGTTCTGCTAGCATTCTTTGTGAGGTGGCGAATGGTAGGCACATCAGATGGCAACACATGCATCCTAGGAAGAAGAAAGATAGAATAGTATGCCATCTTGTTGGGAGAAGAAAAGAAAAGTCAGTAAATGTCTCTTGATTTCTTACACTGAGATGACTTCCATTGTTTACTGTTTCTTCAAAATGACGTCTGCTCAGCATCTCAGAAAGAATACTTACCAAGGCCTGGTCTAAAGAGTATGAACTGAAAAATCTGCTTCCTCTCCATATACTTAAAAAAAAAAAATCTAACATCAAGTCCAATGAAGAGCTTTAAAGAGCTAGAAATTACACACAATGTTTTGTGCTAGTTTGTTTGGTCTGAATAAAATCCGGCCCCTTCCCGCCCGCGCCGACGTTTGGCGGCATAGGGCGGGGGCCGCGTTTGCCTCCCCAGATGGAGCCGAGGCAAACGGTCCCCGTCCATCTGGGGATGTTGCTGGGCGTGGTCTGGGGCTTTATAAGCCCAGCCACACCCGGAGCTACGCACTTCGCTGCGGTTTTGGTGGAGAGCGGATGCGTGCGACTCTTCAGGATGGCCCACGGCGAGGCCTGCTCGTCGGCGGCTGCAGCGGTTTGGGGAGGCACGGAACGGGTGTTCTTGGCCCCTTGAAGCAGCCCACAATTGCCTTCGCGGAGGGTGGCGGTGGCCACGGGAGCTGAGGAGCGTGTGCATGCGGCTCCTCGAGGCCGGCTTCGGCGGCTTTCTTGCGGCGGCGGTAACAGCGGCTGGGAAGGCCACAGAGCGGGCCAGCGTTCCTGGGCTGATTTGTTGAGCGCGAGGGAGTGTGTGAGTGGGGCGGTCGTCCCCTATAGGAGGGTGGGCTACACGCTCGAGTGGAGGCGCTGGGCCTACGTGATCACCCTTCTTGGAGGCTTACCCCCCATTTCCTCATTTTGCCCAGCATGTTGGGCCTGTCAGTGGGTTTGGCAGTAGGGTAGAAGCGCCCCCCCCAGGTGCTAGTGCTCTTTTTCTTGGGACTGGAGAAGGGGTGGTGTGCAGCCCCTGATTTATAATGGCTCCCAAAAAAGGCCAGGGTGGTTCAAAGAGCAAGCAGCCTGCGAAGGCTGCAACCAAAAGGCCTGTTCCTAGTCGGCCAGGTGAGGAAGAGGAGGCCCGCACTAGGCAAGCCATAGTGGATAGGCTTGAGGCTTTGGAGCAGCAACAGGGGTTGGCCCACGGGGCCACTGGGCTGCCACGGGGACGCAAAGCGGCATGGGCGTCCACCAGGGCCTCCAAGCAGGAGGTCCTGGCTTGCCTTTCTACTTTGCAGGACATGTCGGCCCAGCCGGGGCCGTCCGGCGGGCCCAGCCTGGAGCCTCCTGATACTAATACGGATTCAGAAGATGAGGGTAACCCCACCGAAGGGCCTGCTCGTTTGGATGGGGGTAGTGGCTCAGCACCTATCATTGTGGCGGTTGGTGTGGATGACCCAGAAGGTAAGCAAGGGAGGCCTGGTACCTCTGGGGTTTGGCCGTGGGGCGGTTGGGGCCCCCTCTATTCGCCAGGTACGTCGGTTCCCTCACCGATGGTAGGCCCTGGAGCGTTAGGGGGTCTTTGGGTTCAAAGGGGGCTGCTTGTAGCTGGGGCCCTTGTGGGTAGGGGCAGATCCTGCCTTGGGGCTCTGCACACATCTCGTCAATGGCTAGCACCCCTTCCACATCTTAGGGTGATGCGAGTCAACTGTCCCATGGCGGATCTCTGCCTTGGGGGCAGCAATGGGGCAGTCAGTAACCCTCTGGGTGGCCAGTCACCCAGTGGGGGGGTGGGGTTGGACCCCGTCCTCCTTTGGGTCAGTACCTTTCCAGTGCTGCCCTTTTGGCGACACGGCCATGCCGTTGGGGGATCACTTGACGGTGGCCACCCGAGAGAAGATTCTGCGCGGCGAATATGTCGACGTCTTTAGCCTTCTGAAAAGAAGGATAAGGACAAATTGGACGAAAAGGACAAGGAAAAAATTAAGCGCAGAAATGTTGAAAAAAATTGGGTAATTGGTTACCAGGGTTCTTGATTTATGCTGGGGTGATAGCGTGAACACAGCCTTTACGGGCGGCACCGCTATTCCAGTATTGTGATATTGTGTACAAGGCCTATACGGACTTCTCTGGCGCAGCTTAGCTGCAGTACGACGAGGAGTTCCGAATGAGGGCAGAATTGAACCCTGCCATCCCGTGGGATCAAATCAACCAGCAGCTCTGGCTACAGCTTATGTCCCCTGCAAAGCCTAACGCAGGGGACAGGTCTGACAGTGGTCATCTGGTGAGTAAGCAGGCGAGCATGTCGGGTCCCCGCGCAGGAGCAGGGCAGTCAATTCAACCCCGGCTTCCGTGTTGGGAGTACATGTCCCAGGAGGTTTGTAACTGGAAGACTTGTAAATACAAGCACGAGTGTCCGTTGTGCGGAGGCTCGCATGCACTGTCGTCGTGCAACAAGTCCCGAGGAGGGTCTAAGCAGACAGGTGGGGGGGAAATACCCAGGCTGCTAACAAAGGGTCCCAGCTCCATCAAGGTGAAGGTTCTTAGAAAACTTTTGGCTGGTTATCCCAGATTAAGTGATAGGGCATATTTGTTGGAGGATTTCCTTTTTGGTTTTCGCATTCCATTTCAGGGTCCAAGAGGACCCTGTATGGCTAAGAATCTGCAGTTTATTAGGGGGATGGAGCAGGTGGTTAGGGAAAAGATTGGTAAAGAGTGCAAGGAGGGCCGGGTTTTAGGCCCTTTTGACTCGCCCCCAGTTCCCAACTTGCGGGTATCCCCTTTAGGGGTAGTGCCTAAGAAGGCGCCTGGGGAGTTCCAGTTGATTCACCACCTGTCGTATCCTAACGGAGGGTCTGTGAATGATGCTATTCCAGACTTCTTGTGTACTGTCCGGTATACATCTTTTGATCAGGCGGCCAAGGTCATCCGGACTTGCGGAATTGGCGCTGAAATGGCGAAATGCGACATCAAGTCGGCGTTTCGTCTGTTGCCGGTTCACCCAGACGATTTTGAACTCCTCGGTTTTATGTTCGAGGGGAAGTTTTACATGGACCGGGCTTTGCCTATGGGGTGTGCTATTTCTTGTTCAGCTTTTGAACGCTTTAGCACTTTTTTGGAATGGGACCTGCGTGAGCGGGTTGGCTCTGCCAATACTGTTCATTATTTGGACAATTTTTTGTTCGATGGCCCCCGGGGTTGGGGCAGTGCCCTGGCTTCTTCACTCTTTTTTGCGATTAACCGATGACCTGGGTGTCCCACTAGCCCATGAAAAGACGGAGGGCCCGGCCCCTGCTTTGACCTTTTTGGGCATCGAGTTGGACACAGTGCGGCAGGTTGCCGGCTGCAAAGATTGATAGTTTACGGCAGAAGCTGGCAGTGATGAGGGGTATGCGTAAGATTTCGCTTCTTGAACTACAGCAGATTGTAGGCCACCTCAACTTTGCATGCAAAGTGGTGGCCCCGGGAAGGGCATTTTTATGACGCCTGTGCGATGCTATGGGAGCGTTGCATATACCCCATCATCGTGTTAGGATCAGCCGGGGAATGAGGTAAGACTTTGAGGTCTGGGAGCAATTTTTGTTCAACTTCAACAGGGTCTCCTTTTGGCGTGAGGATATGAGGATTGAGGCCGATCTCCAGATCACATCAGACGCCGCTGGCTCGATTGGTTTCGAGGTCTATTTCCGCGGGCACTGGTGCGCAGAGAGTTGGCCCGTTGAATGGCTGGACACTGACCTGTGTCGTAACTTGACCTTTTGGAATTTTTCCAATAGTTGTTGCAGTTCAGTTATGGGGTGGGGACTTAGCCAACCATGTTGTGCACTTTTGGTGCGACAATATGGCTGTGGTTCAGGTGATCAACACCCTGACCTCCAAATCGGTTCCTGTTATGCGCCTGGTTAGGGCCTTTACCTTACGTTGTTTACGTTTAAATATTTTGTTCCTCGCTAAGCATGTGCCTGGTGTGTGCAACGGAGTTGCGGACGCTCTGTCTCGCCGGCAGATGGAGCGATTTTGACTGCTTGCACCGGAAGCCGACCTCCTGCCGGCTCGGATGCCCCCAGAGATGTGGCAGCTTGGAGCGTCGAGGCTGACCGGGCAATGATGCTAGCTCTGGCACCTTCTACCCAGAAGGCCTATGATCACTCTGTCGAGCAGTTCCTGGCTTTTAGGGAGCAGGTAGGGTTGGCCGACCGGTGTCCGATACCAGCAGCCCATCTTATGCAGTTCTGTGTAGGTAAGGGGCTTGCGGTTAAGACTATCAGGGCTAAGTTGGCAGCCCTAGCGTTCACCAGTAAAATAAGGGGTTTGCCGGACACCTCGGACGATTTCAGGCTACGTAAGATGTTGGAGGGATGGGCCCATGAACAAGGGCCACGGCATGACACCCGGCAACCCTTTTCACCTGCCGTTTTGAAGGGTTTCAAGAGGGTATGGCCTACAGTTTGTTTTTCAGATTTTGAAGCATTATTGTTTCAGGCGGCTGCTATGTCCGCCTTTTTTGGCGCGCTCAGGGTCAGCGAGCTGGTGATCAGCTCGCGGAAGGATCATTCTGGGTGTGCACTACAGTCGGGCGATGTAAAAATTGTTGGGGATCGCGTATCCATTATGGTGCGCAAGTCCAAGACTGACCAGAGGCAGCGAGGCACGTTAATTACCTTGGGCTCGTGCCACGATCAGGAAATTTGCCCAGTTCTTGCGCTGAAAAATTATATTGCTGTCCGGGGCGACGACGTCGGCCCTTTGTTCCAGCATGAAGATGGGTCTCGGTTGACCAAGTTTCAATTTTGGTCCATCACCAGCCGGGCTTTGGATAAGCTTGGCCTCGCTGGTGTCCGTTTTGGGGCTCATTCATTCCGTATTGGGGCGGCATCTACGGCAGCCGCCATGGGGTACCCTGGACCGGCCATTCAGCATGTGGGGCGGTGGAGGCCCACGGCATACAAGGGTTATGTTCGCCCAATTTTACCCAGCAGGTATTAGTCTGGGGTTAGTTTTTACAATGTTGGTTACTTTGTTCTTTTGTTTTAGGTGCTGTGGCGCAGGGCGAGAGACAGAGGATATTGATCGCCGGCCACAGCATGGTATTTTGGGCTGCCCACCAGGCCCGGCGCTCACCCATTGGATCGCAGTTGGGCCTCAGTGAGTGGGCAGTCGTCAAGTGGCAGGGGCATCGGGGCCTTCGTTGGGACGGACTCCTGCCACTTCTGTTTCAGGGGAGGAACGGTCCTCCACCTCAGATTCTGGTTATTCACCTTGGTGGTAACGATCTGGGCCTGGTGCAGGGGAGGGCCCTGTCACTTCAGGCGATTGAGGACCTCAAGTTGATTCGGAGCAGGTGGCCCGGGGTGCTCATACTGTGGTCCACCATCCTTCCTCGCTGGGTGTGGAGAGCTGCTTGGGACCCCACTGGGGTTGAGAGAGCTAGGCGCAAGGCCAACAGAGCAATTAAGAAGGCGCTTTGTGGGGGCCTTGGCGTGTACCTGCCCCACCCGGCTATAAGGTCGGATCGGGCGGACCTGTATCGGCAGGATGGTGTCCACCTATCCGTGACTGGCAACAGGGCATTTTTGAGCGAACTGCAGCTGGGGCTTCAGCCGGCCTTAGGCCAACCGGTGGGCCCAAGTGCCTAAGCTGAGGCTTGGCATTGTGGTGGTGGGAGTTTAAGTAGGTATCCAGGTTTTCGGTGTGCACCCACGATTTTCCTGGTTTTAAGGGAAGTAGCGGGATCGGACGGCAGCTGGGCTGTATGGCTCTCTGCTAACTTGCCCGCTATAGGGTTCCCTCCTCTGGCAGGCCGTTCCTGGGTGGGCGGCTGTGCCATTTGGGGGTATACCCAGCCTGAGCCGGCCTGGCAGCAGCCGGTTCAAACGGGCTGCTGCTGGGGGCTGGGTGGCTCGTCCATCTGGACAGGGAAGGGTCGGGTGTGTTTCTTTTGGCCTGTCCGGTAGTAGTTAGTTTTGCCCCAGGCTGTTCAGTTCAATAAAGTTGCCCTGTTTATTACCCAATATACCGTGTTGTCTCCTTCTTCCGACTGGGGGGGCAATCCGGCCCCTTCCCGCCTGCGCCGACGTTTGGCTGCATAGGGCGGGGGCCGCATTTGCATCCCCGGATGGAGCTGAGGCAAACGGTCCCCGTCCATCCGGGGATGTTGCTGGGCGTGTTCTGGGGCTTTATAAGCCCAGCCACACTCGGAGCTATGCACTTCGCTGCGGTTTTGGCCAACCCTCCCGCCCTGCAATAGTACAGGCTTCTCCGGTCACCATGTTCACGGGCCAGGTAGGAATTTTTTCATCCTAACTGATTGGCCATTGTTGGGATGTTTTTCGCCTACCTTGTACTGTTTGCCTTGAGGTTGGGTTAGGTTTGGTAACTTTATTGGTGGGAGTTTAAGTAGGTATCCAGGTTTTTGGTGTGCACCCACGGTTTTCCCGGTTTTAAGGGAAGTAGTGGGATCGGATGGCAGCTGGGCTATACGGCTCTCTGCTGTCTTGCCCGCTATAGGGTTCCCTCCTCTGGCAGGCCGTTCCTGGGTGGGCGGCTGTGCCATTTGGGGGTATATTCAGCCTGCGCCGGCCTGGCAGCAGCCTGTTCAAATGGGCTGCTGCTGGGGGCTGGGTGGCTCGCCCATCTGGACAGGGAAGGGTTGGGTGTGTTTCCCTTGGCCTGTCCGGTAGTAGTTAGTTTTGCCCCAGGCTGCTCAGTTCAATAAAGTTGCTCTGTTTATTACCCAATATACCGTGTTGTCTCGTTCTTCCGACTGGGGGGGGGGGGGCAAATGGTATTCCATAGAGTCTGTTTTTCTTAGGGGAGGATAGACATGAGTGGGGATAAACTAAAATAAGTGGAAAAGAAATGAATAGGAGAAGCTACAGCATCATTTGATTACTTAGTAGTTCAGAAGTACAGCACAAATTTCAGATTATTCAACTATAGATACATTAAAGATTATAACTGAGAGTGTTTTCACATCAGCAATAGATATTATACTTTTTTAAAAAATTGGCTGGGAATTGTAAAAATACTGAGATTTCAGAAGCAGATTTTAACCCTTTGCATTCTCTATCTCTGCAGTCATCCTGTTTCTGTGTCAAAACCTGAATGCACACATTCTTGGATATTGTGCTATCACTGCACTATTATAGTAATTATAGACAAAACAAGCAGGAGGCAAATGATAATGACAATCCAACAACAGTGAAATATCCAGGATTCTCAGACCCCAGGTGAACACCGAGGACTAGGCCCAGAATCAGTGTCATATCACTGCTGCCCCCTGCCTTGGCCATGAAGGGGGTGGGCCCACCCCATGCAAGATGGGAGGGAGCCACCACTATTGCTGGAAACCGGCTTCCCAAGCCCCAGATGGGATAGATGCAAATGGTACCTCTGCTTCTTCTTCTTTCCCTTTCTCCTGGGAAGGGGCAGTGGGCAGTTGGGGACCTCCAAGTATGGAGCCTGGAGCTACTGCCCCTGTTGCTCACTGGCTAAGATTGCTCCTGGCAATATCCAAGATTGCATGGATCCAGACACACTGACAGCAATATCTATTAGTGCCATTTTTATGGGAAAAAATCCGACGTTACAAAAAACATGGTGGCTGCATGCAATAAAACACCCCTATTGAGTTTGCTCTTCCCCTCATGACATCTAATTCAACTTGCTTGAACATATGAACATATGAAGCTGCCTTATACTGAATCAGACCCTTGGTCCATCAAAGTCAGTATTGTCTTCTCAGACTGGCAGCGGCTCTCCAGGGTCTCAAGCTGAGGTTTTTCACACCTATTTGCCTGGACCCTTTTTTGGAGATGCCAGGGATTGAACCTGGGACCTTCTGCTTCCCAAGCAGATGCTCTACCACTGAGCCACCGTCCCTCCCCTTCCTTCATCTATGGCCATAATTTGCCAAACATCTCATGGCCATTGGCAGTTTCTGCTCTGAACTGGACACAGGAAAGTGTAATAAAACCATGAACATGGGGGTAACCCTATCAGGACGTGGCACTATTACAGGGATGATGGGGAAGGGGGTAAACATGGAACTGTTGTTTATGGCAGCACCTTCAGCTGCAAACTGGTTCATCCTTGACCCATTCCTTACCATTCCACTCTTCTGCCATAGCTGTGGGTGGATTTCCTTTAGTAAGACTTAACCACCTTCATTATATCTGATAAGGAGAAAAGGCACTCACAAACCCCTCCCATGTACAATCAGGCCATGAACTAGATTTAGAAAAAAAAAAAAGCAGACAACAGCAATTTTGACATTTGACAATAAATTGCATTTGCTATAAAAGCACTGGAAAATGGAACATGTATTAAGTTTTCTTCTTATACATTCACATTCTTTCTATACTTTACGTGATATGCTTTTTATTTGTGCTAATGCTGAATATTTTATTGCATTATTAAAGCTGTTTTTACTCTGTGTAGACATATTTCTGATTCTTTGTGATGCTTTTATCCACCTTCATTTTAATTTAAAGCTGATGTTGGGTTTCCACTCCCACCTCCCAGCAGATGGTGGCTACATAGTGTACTTAAAGAAATAAACCTCAGTCTAATTTTTTTTAAAAAATTAAAACCAATATTTATAATAAATTAGGAACTTGCCCTTCACAAGGCAATTGAAATAAATGGGAAAGTCAGAACAATCGCTTCTAAAATATAAATGGACTGTGTGCCACACAGAATCCTACTGGAAAAAGTGTGGTTCCCATGTTACATGAATAGGGACATGTGCATTTTGCATGTATGCACAACTTCAGTATAAGCAAAATTATCACTAGATTTACCATGGTTTCAGTTCAATTCCTGGCATCTCCAGTTAAAATAATTCAATAGCAGGTGCTAGGGAAGGTCTCTACCTGAGACTCTAGAGACCACTGTCAGTCTGGGAAGGCAATGCTGACCTGTATGGACCAGCTGGCAGCTTCATGTGTACCTGAACAGAAAATGCAGTCAATTGCTGTCTGTACACAATTTACTGCATATATGACGACCTAGATGGCGACCTAGGAAGGAGCTCAGGTGCTAGAGCTCCCGAAAAGCCGGATTCTTACCGCCGCTAACCACCTGTGAGAGACCCTGACAGGCTGGTATTCGACCCCAGTGAAGGGCGAGACACCGAAGATTCATGGAAAATTAGGGTGCTGGTGGAACACCCCGTCGTTGACGCCGACGCCGGGCTCCCAACACAAAACCAAGCTAAACCGAGGGCGGGTCCGCGCTGGTCTACCTGACCGCGAGCACAGCTGAGGCGGCGGTGTAGACTGCAGCCGATCGCGGCAACGACGCGGACGCCCGGGGCGGGAACGAAACCAACACTGTGGCCCGGCGGCCTGGCGATCTGGCGGTTGAGCGGCCACGGAACATCCTGACGCCGAGCCCACAGTGCCGAGCTGGGCCGGGGCAGAACCCGCTCTGCCGGGAGCACAACTGTTACTGCGGCCTGACGGCCTGTCGGAGGCCGGAGCCGCTGGCCAGGCGGGGAGTGGAGCTGAGAATAGAGCCGGCGTTGCTGCCAGAATCGCTCACCCGGGGAGTGTGGAGTGCAGGGGCGAGTACAGCGAGAGACCCTCGTCGCTTACGAGTTAGGAGCGACGGGAGAAGTGCCAGAGCGACGGAGGGGCCGACACCCAGAAGAGTCTTGAGGCGCCTACAGATACGGACACAGACAACACCGGGAGTCGATGCAGGTGACCTGGGTGCTTAAAGACAACAACTGGCCACATAGGCAAAATAGGGCTCCATATGAATTGGTTGCCCCTATAGCTAAAGCGGGAGGGGCCTCACGGCGTGGCAGGGGAGCACGAGGGGGGTCTCTACCCACCGCGGGCTCACCAGCCTGTGCAAGATACATCGAGCAAGCCCCTAACCGCGAGACCTGCACCGAGAGCCTGCAACCTTCTGGAACTATCCGGCGCACTCACACGGCACCCCTGACTTTGTTCTGGACTCTATACTTTGCACTTTACTCCATGCTGACTGTATTTTATCGGCAACACCCCACTATATCTCACTGGTGCCTGCTACCTCACGAGGAGCATCTAAACTGCACTTACATCGCACTTTAATAACTGTTAACTGCACTCCGCAATCCACTAGTTTAAAATGAATTTTATTACTAATTAACTCATTGATTTACTATTATATATTTGGATTGGATTATATAAATATTTTTAGCAAACTGATTTGAACTAATGAGAGAGTTAAATTGATTGCTACTGGAATTAATTTATATCAAATATATATAAGGAATTGGGTGGGGGTTTTCGGGTTGATTAGAATTTAGGATCTAGTTGGACGGAGTGGGGTGAGAACGATTTAGATAGCAGCCTGATAGTGGTCTATATAGCAGCTGCTGCCAACGAGGAATGGCCAGCTCAGGGATTCCAGTGCTCCTGGGGAGGGGGAGGTATGGCAGTGGGAGCAGATGTTATAAGGGAGGAGGACAGAGACATGCTAGTGCTCGGCCCCCCTCCAATCTGCGGCCCATCCCAAGGGTGACAAGTAGCAGGGCCAGGTGTAACCCGCCTCCGTCATTGGTGTTATGCAACGCCAGGTCTATTAACAATAAGACCTCAATTCTTTGAGAGTTTATGCTCGAACAGAATATGGACCTGGCTTGCGTGACTGAGACCTGGATCCGGGAGGGTGATACAGTGGCCCTCTCGCAAACAGCTCCCCCAGGTTACTCAGTCTTCCACCAATCGTGGACTAGCAGGCGGGGGGGAGAATGGCATTATTTGAACGGGAGGCTTACTCCTTCAGGGCGCTCCCGGCCCCAAAGATTGAGGGTATTGAATGTACTGGTCTGGCATGGGAGGATGGAGAGGGGTTGGCGATTTGGCTGGTGTACCGTACGCCTAACGCACCAGCCAACGCCTTACCGTCCCTGCTCGAGGCGGCGACAGGCTGGGCGCTGGAGCACCCAAGGCTGATAATCCTGGGTGACTTCAACGTCCATGCTGATGACCCGTCCTCCAGTCAGGCGACGGACCTAGTGTCTTCCATGGCGACACTGGGACTCTCTCAATTTGTTGTAACCCCCACCCACCAGGCCGGACACATGTTAGACCTGATCTTTGCGGCTGGGATTGTAGTGAGCGATATAACCGCAGAGGCGGTGCCATGGTCGTATCACTTCGCCCTCAAGGCCCGTGTAGATATGCCTCCCCAAACCTGTTTAGGCGAGGAGCCGATTATGGCTCGCCCGCGGAGCCAAATGGACCCGGAACGGTTCCAGATGGCTCTGCGGGACCCCTGGCCCTCTGGCGACTCCCTCGATGGCCTGATTGAGACCTGGAATAGCCAGCTCTCTAGGGACATCGAGGAGATCGCACCTCGGCGCCCTCTGCGACCTCGGACTAAGCTGGCTCCGTGGTATACCCCGGAATTACGCCAGCTGAAACAAGGCCTTAGACAGCTAGAGAGGCAATGGCGGCGTACTTGTGACGAAGCGACTAGAACATCTTATAGGAAGTTTATGAAGTCCTATGAGGTGGCAATCAAGGCCGTAAAGAAAACATACTTTGCGGCTAAGATTGCATCTGCAAATTCGCGCCCAGCCCAATTATTTAGAATAATTTGGAACCTTACCACATTGCCACAGGGCAACTCAAAAGCTAAGGAATTGGAGATTGGCTGTGAGGCTTTTGCGAAATTTTTTGCTGATAAGGTCCAATCGCTCCGCCACGACTGCCCTGCCAATTTGGATGCAGTAAGCGAACTCGAAGCCCAATGCGTGTCTTCTGATTTAACCCTGGATTGATTCGACCCGCTCAGCTTGGAGGAGGTCGACAGAATTCTTGGCACTGCACGATCCACAACTTGTGATCTGGACCCATGCCCCTCCTGGCTAATTAAGGCCTGCCAGGAGGAACTAAGATATCCTATATGGGATATTATAAATCGATCCCTTTCAGAGGGTGCCTTCCCAACACCCCTGAAAGAGGCATTGGTCCGCCCTCTCTTGAAAAAACCTTCATCAGACCCGGACGAATTGGCACATTACCGACCGGTCTCAAATTTGCCCTTTTTGGGCAAAATTATGGAGAGGGCTGTGGTGTTGCAGTTACAGGATTTTTTGGAGGATGCTTCCACCTTGGACCCATGCCAGTCCGCCTTTCACCCGGGCCATGGGACGGAAACAGTCTTGGTCGCCCTCATGGATGACCTCCGACAACAACTGGATCGGGGCGGCTCGGCAGTATTGCTGCTGCTAGACCTATCGGCTGCGTTCGATATGGTCGACCATCGGCTGCTGACCCACCGCCTCGCCAATGCAGGAATTCGGGGGCTAGCCTTACAGTGGCTCTCCTCCTTTCTTGAAGGTCGGGGACAAAGGGTGGCAATTGGGGGGGAGCTGTCTCAGAGGCACCCACTTCACTGTGGCGTGCCTCAGGGAGCAGTTCTCTCCCCGATGTTGTTCAACATCTTTATGCGCCCCCTTGCCCAGATCGTATGGAGGTATGGGCTGGGTTGTCATCAATATGCAGATGACACCCAGCTCTATCTACTGATGGACGGCCGGACTGGTGATGTCCCTATAAATTTGGACCGGGCATTACAAGCCGTGGCTGACTGGCTCAGGCTGAGCGGGCTGAAGTTAAATCCGGCGAAGACTGAGGTCCTTTGCGTGGGCCGCGGCGAACCGGGAGGGGAGATTACCCTACCGGCTTTCGACGGTGCGCCACTGATACCAGTGCGTAAAGTCAAGAGCCTGGGAGTGCTACTAGAATCCTCTTTATCAATGGAGGCCCAGATAGCGGCCACTGCTAGATCCGCCTTCTTTCATCTCAAGAGGGCGAGGCAGTTGGCTCCCTTCTTGGAGCGCAGCGACCTAGCAACTGTGATCCACGCAACGGTCACTTCGAGACTAGACTACTGCAATGCCCTCTACATGGGGCTGCCCTTATACCGAACACGGAAACTTCAGGTAGTCCAGAACGCGGCGGCCAGGCTGCTAGAGGGACTACCGCGGTGGGAACATGTGCGGCCTGGGCTGCGGGATCTGCATTGGCTGCCGGTTGTGTACCGTGTTCACTATAAAGTGCTGGTTATCACCTTTAAAGCCCTATGTGGCCGAGGACCTGCCTACCTAAGGGACCGCCTCTCCCCATATGTTCCCCAGAGAGCACTGAGATCTAGCTCTCAAAACCTTCTAACAATCCCTGGGCCAAGAGAGGCTAGATTGAAGGCTACTAGGGAGCAAGCCTTCTCAGTAATGGCCCCTCGATGGTGGAATCGTCTTCCAGAGATGGTACGAGCCCTGTGGGACCTGAACCAATTCCGCAGGGCTTGCAAAACATTTCTTTTCCAGCTTGCTTTTGAGACAGAACCTGAGTAATTTGACGTGTAGCCATTTAGCCATCTGTGGATATTATGACTTACAGTATTTTAGCACCTATTTTATCTATTTTAAATAATTTATTGTGTAATTGATTATATTTAAAACTGTTTGCATTGTTTTACTTGAATCATGGAATTCCATGTCTGTGAGCCGCCCTGAGCCCGCCTTTGGCGGGGGAGGGCGGGATACAAGAATAAATTTATTATTATTATTATTATTATTATTATTATTGGCAGCATCATGGGAAGTGCATGCATACAATATGTGTGATTGCAGGTTTCCTCGTGTGTGTGAATGCAATGTCTGACACATCCATATGTATCAGTGGACAACTCACTGTATCACCATCTTTTTGCTTTCTTTCGCACAGAGGCCAAAAATCTCCACTTTCTATCCCTTTCCCTACTCCACCCACACATTGAACTTCAATGTTCTTTTACTCTCAGCATTCCCCCCCACCTTAAGCTAGTCACAAAGAAATAGCTTCTTATGAAACCACAAATAAAAAGTTAAAGCCTCATGCTATCATGCCCAAGGTGAGAGCTATTATGACTACTGTACTATTGCAATGAATTGTTTATCCGTGTATAACCTCTTTGGCACCCATAGATATTTGTTGTGAATCCTAGAAAGAATAGTCCAGAGTATGAACTATGATCTCTGCTATAAGAAAAAAGAGGTAGGCTAAGAATAAATGACATGCAGGTCAACTTTTCTCATACATGGCTAAGAAGGAACTGTTCATTCATACTGGTATCAGAAGATAAAGGGACCACAGTGCAGAGCATCCTGCCACAACATAGAAACTAATGTGTTTATTTGCTTGCTTGCTTGTTTGTTTGTTTGTTTGTTTGTTTGTTTATTTATTTATTTATTTAATTAATTTTTTACCACCCTTCCAAATAGCCAGGTTCAAGGAAGTTCACAAGTCATAGTTCAAAACAGACCAAAAAACAGTTTGTAAACTGTAAAAAAATTACAGTTCTCTAAAAGTTAGATGGAGTCAAGTCCAGTTGGTGCTGCTATCCCATGGGGAGAGTGAAAGTGGAAGAGGAAGTAGGAGTGCTAGATGTAAACCATAGCTTTTCCTAGCCAAATATGTAATGGAACATCACTGCCTTGTAGGGCTGGATTAACAATTAGGCAAAGTAGGCCTATGGGGCCCCACACCTTTAGGGGCCCTGGGATGGCTTATCCCCCCAGTTTCCCCTTTGCTTGCAGCCCTCCCAGCCTGCACATGCAGCCAGCAACTGAGTGACTCTTTGTCCAACTTGCCTGGTGCATCTGCTGCTGGCGTCATCACCAAGTTTGCCTCTCTCTGCCTTTCCCCTACAGCTTTGTCAAAGGTGCTTTTGAGAAGGTGCCTGCAGACTGTTGTGGGGGCCGCAGGCGGTGGGGCAGGCACTTCAACTCTGAGATACTTTGAAAGCACTCCCTCTCCGAGATTTTGACTGCCTAGGGGCCTCCACAGGGTTTAATCTGGCACTGCTGCCTTGCAGGCCCTGTGAAATGGAAGTAGTTCCCACAGGGCCCAAATATAAGTTGGCAGAGTTCCAACAGGTTGAGGCCAGGACAGAAAAGGCCTTGCCTGGTCAAGGACAGCTGGATATCTCTCAGGCTGGGGACCAGCAGCAGATGTGGGTCACTGGAATACAAGGCAGTTGTACCAGGAGGTTATACCAGGGGAGACAGTCCTGAAAATATGTGAGTCCCTGGCCATTAAGGGCCTCAAATCTTCATGAAGGATTCTATTCTTACTTTCTTTTTAAAGTCCATCATGGTGTAGACTTAGAGTAATAAACTGGAAGTTTTAAATTAACAGCAAAAAAGCAATCAAAGGCTAGAGCACATCAGATTGGGATAACAACAGATACAGCCCATCAAATATCTATATGAATTAAATAGTAATGAAAGGATATAAATGAGACATAAAGCTGGGCCTAAAATCTTCTGTTATGGATTCTGCAGTAAAAGTTCATTTTCATTTAGACAAAACAAAGCAGAGGCTTTGGAAAAAATAAATTAATGTAGGTGTGTCTTGGGGCAGATACAGCAGCTCACTATGCATGACCGCTCCATGTGTTGTTGTTATTTTACATTTACATTATTTTCTGTCCACTTTCTCACTAAGACTGTAGGTCGATTACATAATTTAAGTCAATGTAATCAATAGGATGAGGTATCTAATAAGCAATGTCACAGGACTAGGATCACAGAAATCTTAAATAAAGTGTCATTATTAAAATGAGATGTTAATACAGAAAATAGTATTGCATAAGTATAAAAGGTAACACATACAATAGATACAATCCATAGTAGTAGAGCCAACAGTCCCATTCCCTTTAAAGCACCTTCCTGAAACAATCCATTGCAATATAGACCAATTTTCTTCATAAAAATGCCTTCCTGGTAGAATGCATATGGAGGGAGAGTGGGCACAAGCAGGCTGGCCCTACCACCACCCTTGCATGATCACTGGCTTGGGGACACAATGCCTTTGCATGGAAGTAGTATTCACCAGGCTCCCTATCCCTATCCTGTCGGCTGTATTTGACACGGTCGACCATCAGTTACTGACCCGCCGACTCGCCGACATAGGGGTTAGGGGGTTGGCCTTACAATGGCTCTCCTCCTTCCTCAAAGGACGGGGACAAAGGGTGGCAATTGGGGGTGAGCTCTCCCGGAGGCGCACACTAGATTGTGGGGTGCCCCAGGGAGCGGTTCTCTCCCCGATGCTATTTAACGTCTATATGCGCCCCCTTGCCCAGATTGTCTGGAGGTTTGGGCTGGGTTGTCATCAGTATGCAGATGACACCCAGCTCTATCTGCTAATGGATGGCCAGCCTGACTGCGTCCCAGGGAACCTGGACTGGGCATTGCAGGCCGTGTAACCTGGCTCAGGCTGAGTGGGCTGAAGCTGAATCCGACGAAGACAGAGGTCATTTGCGTGGGTCGCGGTGCTCTGGGGGGGGGGGAAATACCCCTCCCGGTTTTTGATGGCGCACCGTTGAAAGCGGCGTTCCAGGTCAAGAGCCTGGGAGTTTTACTGGAGCCTTCACTATCGATGGAGGCCCAGGTAGCTGCCACTGCCAAGTCGGCATTTTTTCATTTGAAGCGGGCAAGGCAGTTGGCTCCTTTCCTAGAGCGCCGGGACCTAGCAACAGTGATCCATGCGACAGTCCCCTCAAGATTGGACTACTGTAATGCCCTCTACATGGGGCTGCCTTTGTGTCGAACCCGGAAGCTGCAGCTAGTGCAGAACGCAACGGCCAGGCTGTTATTAGGACTCCCGAAATGGGAGCATATACAGCTGAGGCTGCGCGAACTGCACTGGCTGCCAGTTACATACCGGGTTCGCTACAAAGTGCTGGTCATTACCTTTAAAGCCCTATATGGCCGAGGACCTGCCTACCTGAAGGACCGTCTCTCCCCATACGAGCCCCAAAGAGCACTGAGGTCAGCAGGGAAGAACAAGCTGACTGTCCCTGGGCCAAGGGAGGCAAAATTACAGACCACACGGGCACGGGCTTTCTCCGTGGCAGCCCCCAGCCTGTGGAATCAACTCCCGGAGGAGGTGCGGGCCCTGCGGAACTTAGGCAGGCTTTCTCAGAATGCTGACAGAGGATGACTGAACGGAGAATCCAACAAAGTGATCTTCAATGATTCTTGCCACTATTTAAATATGTAACAGTGCCCGGAACACCTCTGCTGTTGTTAAACTATAGATTATATATGTTATAGACTATATATGCTGGATTAGTGTTGTTTTAAAAAAAAATTATGCTGTTTTATAATTTTAATGTGTTTAATGTGTTTTAATTATTGTATTTATATCATGTCTTACTGAATGTTGTTAGCCGCCCTGAGCCTGCCCAGGCGGGGAGGGCAGGATACAAATAAAAATTAATAAAAAATAATAATCCATGGATGGCAATGTTTGGAAAGCTTGGCCCTAATGCCAGGGATGAAGCATATACATGGACACAAAGATGCCATGCAGACAGACTGGCAATCATGCAGAAATGGTGTGGGGGGAGGCCACTTTTCCACTCCCAACATATGCAACAAATGTGTGCATGTAGGCATCTGAACTTGCTGGACTCAAAAAATCTGAGGAATCATCCTTTAGATATGCACTTTGTATACATGTGGAGATTTTACACAACCTTTCAAGTAAGCACGTTCGTTGGGTCAAGGATTGCCTTCTCAATGCCATAGTACCCCATGCTCATGTTTTAATTCTTACTAGAATTTTGCATATATAGATAAGTAAACAGAAATTGATAACTTCTGAACACTGAAACTCCAAGCAATTGGAGGAAGGAGTTTGGGGGAGGCTGGATTCTTGCAAGTAGCTCCTACTGCAGTGATGAGCAGAACCAGATTCAAACATTATATAACTGATCAGTCAGAAGTTGGAACCACCCTAATTCCTAATGTGTTGTAAACCATACCACGGTGTGATATAAGACTTCTCCTGGCACCCTCTCATTGCTACAGACATTTTGGATAAAATATCTGGAAATACCTAGAAATTTGTCCAGGTGACTTCCAAATTAGATAACCTCCGTGGAAATGATTCTGACCCACATAAGTCATTCCAGCTGTATGGGCAGAGATTTCATATTATTCTTCATTGAAAAGAAAACAACTAGGGGGTGAAGGATCACATGGTTTAAAGTTATTACTCAAAATCAGACCCAAGTGCTTTTTGTTTGTTTTATTTTTAAATGATAGATTGTTTTGCTCAGACTTGTAAACTTCTATGCTGGATGTTTCATGAGAACAGAGCTTGCATCTCGGGCATAGAATTTCAGACAATGATGGCTATCAGAAAACTACATAATGACATATGGGTTGGTTCTGTCCTTTGGCTGTGGTTTCTTCATAGCAACTGAATTAAGGAGTCTGCAAGGAGATAAATGGTTGGACATGCCTCCTTCAAGGTCTGGTGCTTTTCTGACCCACAAGATTCTGTGAGGAGGCTTTTCACTCTGATATAATTAGTGGACAATTTCATCATGGATTGGATCATGATAGAAACCACACGAGACTACATTAAAATGCAATTTAATGATGTAGCAGTTGTTTTCAGCTATTTTCAGCTATGTCCCAAGATATAACCAACAGGGCTTCCCAACAAAATGTGTTTGAGGGCATATTTGCCATCTTGCATAACCTGTGTGGTTTTCACTGATGTTTATTGGCTATATTAAAAAGCTAAGAACTTTTGTGCAGAACAAAATGTCCTAAAGATGAACACTTTGATAAATACCTGGAGATAGCCTCAGGAGCCTGAGATACCTGAGGAACCATGATAACATCACCCATAAGCATGCCTAGCTAGTAGAGTACTGACATTAAGTAATATTGCTTGTAATGATCTGAGTCACCTGGAAACAAAGGCATGAGGCTATTGACCCACTGCTGTAGCTAACAGGATTTACAGTGTAATTGGAAACAGTGTTACACCATTCTAAGGGCCAAACTAAATGTTACAAGTTCTGCAACTTCACCATGGGGACTAAAAGTCATCCTGCCACTGCAAGTTCCCAGGGGCAAGTCCATTAGGAAAGGGCTTGATTCTGATGAGGACCATGGTGAGGAGAGGAGGGGCTCCCCTTCTGTTGCATGTGCAGCCTTCCTAGGGGAGGGAAATTTTCCCCCAGCACCATGTTGTGTCGGGAAAACAGCACAGGGGGAACCAAGTGTTCCTCCACCTACAGCAAGTGTCTGCATTAGGCTACATTGGAGCTGAAAAAAATAACCTGAAATACATTATCAGTATTTTGGGGCTATTTTTTTCAGTTGAATATACATTTTTCAAGATTGTTAGATAGCTGAAGTTAAAGGGCATTTAAATGGATCACAGACTCTTTAAATGTCCTCCAAGTGAACTTGTGGAATGAAGAAAGCATTTAAAGGAACCACAAGCCCTTTAAACACCTTTGGAGTGAATGATCACCTTGCATGTAATTAAAGGGATCCCTTTCTCTTCTTTCACTGAAAAAAAAAATGGAAAATGGGAGCATCTTCTTTGGGGGCCCATAGCATTGGACCTCCAGTCCAATATTTTTGAAACTTGGGGGGTGAGAAACCATCAGCAGTTATGCTGCAAATTTGGTGCCTCCACCTTAAAAGACTGCCTCCTCCAGATCCCTGGATTGATTCTTCATTATAATGGAGGTGAAAAATTCAGCATTTTTTTAAATCCCCAGTCTGAGTACCATTGGGATTCAGGAATACTGGAAAATATCATTTTTTTTTTGGGGGGGGGGGAGTTTCAATATACTAGAACTTGAAAAAATACAATTTTTGCACACTCCTAAACTACAGGGCTATGGTCTGAATCAGAATCAGGCCCCTGCAGTACTTCCAAATGGAGCTGTGCCAAATTTGTCTTGTTTGGCCCTAAATCTACTGAATTATACTGTTCAGCAGCCTCCCTGGAAGCATGTAGGCTTAATAAGTATTCATTTAACATATCTCTTAAACAATTAAACGAGTGGTTAGTAGGGTAAATAAAAGGTTAGCAGTGCTGCCTAAAACAGAGTTATACCCTTTTAAGTCCACTGACATCAATAGGTTTTAAAGGGTGCAATTTTCCATCAGATGGTAGTGCAAAAAGATCAAACCACTTTAACTAATAAATAACTCTACCACATCACCTTTATCTATGTTTTATTACTAAAAAAAATGTAACAGGAGTATTTCAGCTGCTTCTTAAGAATAAAGAAATTTAGATGTATATACTCACCTCCCCTGAAGAGTGTACATGTCCAGTACAAGAATTACCATAAAAAGGAATGAGCTTGTTGTGCTACAGTTGCTTTCCTGCAGATGTCTAACAATGTTCAATTTCTGGTCTCTCCTAACCAAACAAGTTTGCTAGCGATAAAATGAAGGGGTTTTTTTAAAGTATTTATAGTTTAAAATGACACCTTTTGTTGTGTAATCTCTGTCTTTATTTTATAGCTATCTTTTGTTTTCTGAACACTCTCCCCTTTTTTATTTTGTACTGTTGCCCCACCCCCCCACAGCTCCTTCCATTAAGGAGATGGTAAAATGTTGAGGCTGTTTTTATAACGTTCTCAATACAAGTTTAAAATTGTTATTTATCTGAAGAGGGAACCATGCTGGACTTACAAATCAAAAACAGAGGATCACATAAGTATTGTAGGTTAATTTTTCGAACACTCACAGAATATAAAGGTATTACCATACAGTGGCTGAAAATAAAATGGATTTGGCAGGGTTCACACTCCTTTAGGATGATGTGGAATTACAAACCAATTCCAAGCCACAGTTTGACAAATTATAGGTTAATAATCTTTACAGATTCCGCCCCCCCCCCCAAGAAGCCATTTTGCCTGGAACAAATATTACTTTAAGATATGATCCCAAATATCATGTATTAGAGGTGTGCACTTCAATTTTTTTTCCTTAATAATTTCAGAGCTGGATTTAAGGTAGGGTACTGTTTTTTGGTATTCTGTTGTTAATTTTTCTAATGACAGAAAAGATACTCTCCGTGTTACAAAACAATATCAAAATATAATTGCAATACTTTCCATTCACAACATAGTATTACAGTGTAAATTTCAGTAACAAATTCAGTGACAAATACCATCCAAAGCACACGACTTCACTACTGTCCATAAGATGATACCAGGTTCTTTCCAAACAATACAGTCCAACGATGGAAAATCGGTCCGTTCTCGTTTCGGATCCTTATGATCTTCCTCTGGGACCATCTTATTAATTTTGAATGCAGTATTCTGATGGTGCCTTATTTCTTTACTATGCACTGTTTTCCAGTGTATAGTATGCAATGAAATGCTGAAAGATGGAGAAAGAACAGTAGCGTTCTAGTAATGAAATAAATTAGAGAAAGCCTGGAAAACAATGTATAGTAAAGAAATAAGGCACCATAAGACTACTGCATTTAAAATTAATAAAGACAGTCCCAGAGGAAGGATCATAAGGATCCGAAACAAGAACGGACCGTTTTTGCATCATCGGACTGTATTGTTTGGAAAGAACCTTATATCATCTTATGGACAGTAGTGAAGTTGTGTGCTTTGGATGGTATGTGTAACCGAATTTGTTACTGAAATTTACATTATAATACTATGTTGTGAATGGAAAGTATTGCGATTATATTTTGATATTGTTTTGTAATACGGAGAGTATCTTTTCTGTCATTTTCTGATTGTTAACCTCCGTGGTCCCGGTATTGTTTGACGTTAATTTTTCTAAAGCATTATTACTGATTCAAGATTCGTTTCATGTCCTTAAAATTAGGGACCATTTTTATCACCCCCTTCCCAGAGGCAGCAGGGATGGAGAGGGAGGAAGAGATAGAAAGCAGAAGCCAGCACTGAACTTACCATGCCAGCACTGTCACTGCTAGAGGCTTCTCCCTGTTACCAAGCATCAGAGGTGGCAGAATCTACTCCACAGCTGGAAAAATGGTGAAAATGGCTCCTGAATACCTATGAGGCTTGATTTGCCCAGCAGCCATTCCCCCACTACCACCACAGGAGGTGGTGGTGGTAAAATGAGCAACTGAATACTGTTATATTGATACAACAGTACATCAATATGTGTATCAGGTTCTCTGAATTCCCGGATTTCATTTTTTTAAAAAAAAGTCTCTAGCACCTTCTGTTGCAGAGATAAGGAAAAGGCATATCTCCATAATGGAAGGAGCTAGAGATCTACTTTTTGAAATGGAAACCAGGAATTCAGACAATTTCATATAAATACTATTGTATTGTTATATTGTTGCAACATTATTTAATTGTAATTCCCCCCCAAAAAAGCCCCCACCTGAAAGGGGAAGAAATGGCCTCTGTGACAGTCAGGTCTTCTGGGATTCCAGGAGTCTGTTAGTCTGCCCACCATTTTCCTGCTGAGAGGGTCAGCTCTGCTGCCTCCAATGCTGGCAG
Source organism: Heteronotia binoei (assembly GCF_032191835.1). Lineage (NCBI taxonomy): Eukaryota > Metazoa > Chordata > Lepidosauria > Squamata > Gekkonidae > Heteronotia > Heteronotia binoei. The sequence continues at coordinate 49,149,086 of NC_083224.1, read as the reverse complement.
CTGGTATAAGCCTCCAGCTGGAACAGTGCTGGCATGGTAAATACAGGGCCAGTGTGGTCCTTTCCCTTTTGAAATTTAAAAGGCTGTGGGTGGAGGTCAGATTTACTTGACTATCAGCCGTTAATCAGCAAGACACCTGCTTCCTCTCTTTACTTCCCCACTCTTGCACCTCCCTGCAACCCACAAAAACTCCCTGCAACCCCAAACCCCCTGAAATTCTGGAAGATTAATTTTTGTTACTCACAGAATTTCAGAAGCATTTTGGGTCATTTTAGGTGTCCTCAGTCTGACCCCCAAACAGGCAATTTCATATACAATTTTGCCTCAGGTGTACCTGAATGCACACCCCTACCACTTATCCAACTAAGTATTGTTTTGCTCTACACCTCCAAACCCTTTCATTGACCCTAACAACTGAACAAAGATCCCCTAGGCAACAAATAATAGGAAATTTCAATAGAGGTGCTCTCCCTCCCCCCACCCCTGTTCTAGTTGTCCAATGAAGAAAAATAATGAGAATCAATTTCAGAAATATTAACCTAGGGTTTGGAATTTCCTGGAGACTGGTGCAGGGAACCTATGGAGCTCAATAGGGATGTGATGACACAGAACTCACTTTCCTAAACTGCCATTTTCTCCAGGGAAACTAACCTCTGTAACATGAAGACCAGTTGTAATTCTGGGAGATCTCCAGGCTCCACTAGATGTTGGCAACCCTAGTTAACCCTCCCTAGCCCTCTAGAACAGGGGTGGCCAATGGTAGCTCTCCAGATGTTTTTTGCTTACAACTCCCATCAGCCCCAGCCATTGGCCATGCTGGCTGGGGCTGATGGGAGTTGTAGGCAAAAAAAAACATCTGGAGAGCTACCGTTGGCCACCCCTGCTCTAGAACCATCAGGGGATGATTTAGGGTCTTCCACTCATCCTTATATGCCTCAAGGTGATTGCTAATCTAATTAAACAAAAAGCAAATCCCAGATGGGACCAACTATTCAGGATCAGACCAATTTGTATAATTCAAGTCCACAACAGTTCAATTCAGTTCGAGTCCACAACAAATGTGAAGCAGACAAAAACAAAACAAACATTTATGTATCCAGGCCAAACAAACAGGGACACCCTGCAAAAAAAATTCTGTTCAGCTCTAATGCAACATTGTTGTCATAGGGTGGGAAGGGTGGCAAGCTCCACAGCAAAAAGCACACCAAACAATCAGTAGCCAAACAATCAGTGTGTTCCATTCCTCTAATTGGCTGAATTGCATGAGGCAGTCCTTCCTCTTTCTCTACCTCCAAGGTCAGGTGCCTTCAATTCTTTGAGGGGAATGGGTATAAAACCACTTGAGCCACTAATTTGCTCCTAAGGGTTTTGAATGCTAGCGGTAAAACTGTACCTAAGTAATGTTTTCATTGCTTATGAAACATATTCTTAGTTGTATTTTCTTTGCTTAAGAATTATTCATATATGAATTATGCATATATAAAAGTCAATATTTTACATAATAGCCTATTGTTATGCATATCATGTACATGTGGTGTATTTCTAAAACTTGTATTTAACCAGTTGTGTTTTATATATAATCCTTCTAAGCAACTAATTTGGAGATTGCTTGGAAGAAAGGCCCCCAAAAGGGGAATATGACTATGAGGGAAATTGCCTGTTATTCCATCTTCTTGGAACAGAAGATGAAGACAGGGGAGGATGGCTCTGGACTGGAATGTGCAACCTTGACTTAACCTAAACATCAGAGACCTGAGAACTTTTTCAAATATATTTTGGCACTAGATTTCCATGCCCAGAATTCTGGTGCATAAATCTGGGTGTAATAACAGTTAAATTTCATTTTTGCTTCAGTTCTGGCAAAGAAGGCTTCTTTGCCATAAGTGTTTGCTTTGCTGATTTATCTCAATAAATGCTTCTTATGCATTCACCTGAGAAGTCTACTTGAGTGATACTCAGAGCGAAACCTTACACTATAGGGCAAAAACATGTTTTACATTGAACAGTTGCAGGTGAGTCTTCCAATGGTGGATCTATGTTCTTGCTAGAGAGGGGTAGGAGAGAGCTTTCTGGCAGTAGGGGAGGGCAGGGTGACATCATTGTATGTGATGTCTCCAATGTGATGATATCACAGTTGTGACATCATCATGCTGGGAACATCACACAATGATGCTCTGGTATTTGGGGCAAAACTCTATAGTTACCATAGACTTTTCCCCAAGAAACCAGTTTGTCACTGCGCAACATCCTCAGTGTGATGACTTCTGAGTGATATTGTCACATTGGGGACATGCTGGGTTATGGCTGTGAGGGGCAGGGCTTCTCCCTGCTGGTCAGTTGGCCTGCGGCAGGCAGTAACCTGCAAAAACAGGGGATCCCCCACTTTCACCTAGGGGCTGGCAACCCTAGGTATCTTTGAAAAAGCTTTCTTCTCAGCAGAATATCCCAAGGTCCTCTGAAGCTATCAAATCTCTCTTTCCTTCTTCACTTTCTTTTTCTTTTTTGCTAGAGAAACTTTTTATTTAATACTTCTTCACTTTCATCATCGCTTGCCTAATGCTCCAGAGGCCATGGCAGAGCACATGGCATTCCACATTTGCCCGAGATAGCCTTTTTCTCCTGTTTCCCTAGTTCCCAGTTAGGGGTGTGCATTCGGTTCGGTCGAACCGAATCAACCGCCGAATCACCCCTGATTCGGCTGTATACGGAATTGCATACAACCGAATCCAATTGGGGCCTATTATGCGGGAGCCGAGTACGGCTCCCCATATACTTCCGTGGGAAAGGGGCTTCTGCAGCCTCAGGGGAGCTGCTTGCCTCCTTTCCTGCCTTTGGTAGCCTTTTCCCGCCTCTCCCATAGCCTCCCTGGGATCAGGGAGGGAGGGGAAGGGGGAAGAGGAGCCCCAGCAGCCAATCCAAAGCATGCTTTGTTTGCAGGGCTGTTGTGTAGCTGAACCCCCAACCATCAGCAACATTGTTGTTCTTTTGATCTTTTGCTCACTTGGGTATCCAAGTAAGCACTGTTGTTTGGCCAATCACAGAGCAGTGCTATTTTTTGAAACTGCTCTCTGTACGGCCAGAGAACCTTTTTAAGGAGTCTGCCTGGCTAGACTCCTCCATTGCTGCTGTGTTGGTGTGTGAGAGAGTGCTGTGCTGGCCCTTGGCCTCAGCTGCTGCTGCTCTTTCTCAACCTTACCAGACTTGCCTGGAGTAGAGAAGACATCTAAGGTAAGACAGTCTTGGGGTTCTTGTTTTTATTTTAGTTGGTAAAAGGACTTTTTAAGACTCAGAGTCCCTTTACTTATCCAGATTTGGGTGGTGGGTAGCTTATTTGGGGTTAGGGTTAGAGGGTTCTGCTGGGGGAGGGAGCCTGGGGTGGGGGGTGGGGTTGCCAATTTGTCCATATCTTACTTTAGTGAGAGGACTTTTAAAAGTGCAGTGTCCTTTTACTTTTCCTGATTTGGGTGGCTTGGATTTCTTGGGGTTAGGGTGAGGGGTTTTTTGGGGGGGAGGGGTTGGTAAAGTTCCTGTATTGTTAAAAGTTAAGTTTTTTACTGTTTTAAAAAGATTCTATGTTTGATTTGTTGCTGCTGTGTTGTGCTGCTGTTATTCCTTTTCTCTTCTGGTTCTGGTTCTTGGGGGGGGGGGGCTCTTTGGCCTAATTTTCATTGTTTAAAAGACCACTTTTTAACAGTTGAGTTTCTTGGTCTTCTCCTGTTGTCCCTTTTCCTTGTTCTGGTTTTGGGAGAGGGGAGGGGAGCTGGCACCTGGGTGAGAGACCCAGAACCAGCAGGCATCTGTATATTGTGTGTTCTCTGGCAGGGAAGCTGGCTTCTGGGTGAGAGACTCAGAACCAGCATGCTTGTTGTGCTTGGCCAGCTCTCCCCGTGTTGTTTGGGGCAGGGCTGGAGAGCTGGCATCTGGGTTTGCTGCAGCCAGGTCTGCAGAGCAGACCTTGAGCAAATTGTGTTTTGTGTGGCAGGGTTCATAGAGTAGATAGATGTATATAGTGCATTTGGGTCCTATAGAGATTCTCTGGTGTGAAGTTAGGTTTGGCTTTGGGTGCCCCATGAATTGGACCCCCTGGCCCAATCTTTTTTGGGACTTGGGAGGTTTGTAGGGGAGAGTCCACTGCAGGTCCCCTGCAAATTTGGGGGCTCTCCCTCAAACCCCCTCCCCTCCAGGAGGCTTCAAATATACCCTATTTGCCATTGATTTCAATAGCCCATAGGGTATAACGGGGCCGTATATTCGGAAGTAGCCGCGCATCTACCATATATGCGGCTATTCCGACTACGGAATTCAGAAATATACAGGATTCCGTATTTTGCTTCACCGTATATTTCTGAATCCATGTACTACCAAATTTTTTTTTTTGGCACATCCCTATTCCCAGTGACCCTATCAAGGAAATCAGAACAGAGAAGAAATACTAACCAGGGAGGGCAAAGGTTCATATTTTGGCTTTTAAAAAGGAGACTTTGCCTTTGAGCATCCTTAGATGGAATAAAACGTGTGCTAGAACTGCTGGTGGGGGGCGGGGTGGATTAGATGGAATTTTTCCTGGTTAAAACAATTTTATTTGGTAACATATGGTAACAAATTATATTTCTTGCATCATTAATAACTTCTTTTGTCTATCCCATATATTACTTTCTACCCACCCCTCACCCCGTTACTTGACCCCCGCCGGTGTTATTTACTTAAAGTACTAATGTTTAAAGTTACCCTTAACTAATAAAAACAAAAATTAATATTCTTCTTTTTTCTAAGATTTAATCATTATCAAAAATTGTCCAATGTCCTTTTATTTCCCACTCTTTTTCTACATATCTTCTGAACTTTTTCCACTCCCTCTTAAAAACTTCTAAATCATAGTCTCTTAAAATTCTTGTTAATTTGTCCATTTCACTCCATGTCATAACTTTTGCAATCCAATCCCATTTCTCTGGTATTTTTTCTTGCTTCCACAACTGCGCATATAATGTCCTAGCAGCTGAAAGCAAGTACCAAATTATAGTTCTATCTTCTTTTGAAAATTTTTCCATTTGTAATCCCAACAGAAAAGTCTCTGCAACTTTCTTAAATTCATATCCCAAGATCCTAGAAATTTCTTGTTGAATCATCTGCCAATACTTTTTTGTTCTTTCACAAGTCCACCACATATGGTAGAAAGAATCTTCATGTTTTTTTACATTTCTGACATCTGTCTGGCATATTATTATTCATCTTTGCCAATTTCTTAGGAGTCATATACCATCTATACATCATTTTAAAACAGTTCTCTTTAATACTATGACATGTCAAAAGCTTCATAGAGTTCTTCCACAAATATTCCCAAGTTTCCATCTGTATTTCTTTATTTACATTAATTGCCCACTTAATCATTTGAGATTTCACTACTTCATCTTCTGTAGACCATTTTAAAAGTAATTTATATAATTTTGAAATTAATTTTTCGTTGTCTCCAAGCAGAATTTTTCCCATTTCTGTTTGCTCTTTTCTTATTCCTTTTTGATATTTGTAGCTAAACACATGGAACTTTCTTTCTGTTATGAAAGAGGGAAGGTTCACCCTTGCTGGATGGTCAGTTGGTTTAAAAAAGTCTTTGGAGTCAGGGTTGTCATTAGAACAGGGTGAGCAAGTTGACCTGGTTGAGTTGCTCAGGCTGTGAGAAACGTTATTTGCTCAGACACTGTAGTACAACTTCTGCCTTGAGCAGGCTCTTTTGACATGTCATCTGTAACATGGATGTTTTTGTTTGTTGGGCTGAGGCTGCTGTTTTATAGGTTACTTTCAACTTCCATTTTTCTCCACAGTAGATTGACTCTTGATCTGTTCCCTGTTTTGTATCATGAAAAGAACCTGATTGGTAAACTGAAGTGGATGTGTAGGATAGCAGAGCAGTTTGTGTACTTTTCCTTAATGAGGGTAAGGAAACATCCTTAATGAGATGTTTCAATAATAAATGTGATGGTTCACCCAGGTTATTTCTTTTTTCTTGGTTTTTCCTGTCCCCCCAACCCTTGGGAGTAGGCTGCATGTAGGGTTGCCAGCTCAGATTTGGAAATACCTGGAGATTTTGGGAATGAAGCCTGGAGAAGACAAGGTTTGGGGAGGAGAGTACTTCAGTGGGGTATAATGCCACTGGCTGTTTTCTCCTGGTGAACTGATCTCTGTCACCTGGAGATCAGTTGTAATAGTGGGAGATCTCCACCCACCATCTGGAGTTTGGCAACCCTAGCTGCATGTCAGCTTATGTAGCTAGACTGGAAGAAGATGGGATGGAACAAGTTTAAAACTAGAATAATAGTAATCTATAGCCTGCTTGTTTATCAGTGCACAATAATGGTTAGAATGTTGAACTGGTTAAAATTCTCACTGGTTGAATTTTAGCCAGCCATTCTCATTAACCTAACTGGCAACATTGTGAGAACAAAATAGAAGAAGAGAGAACCATGCATTCAATGGAGAAATGGTGGAATTAAAACATAAGTGATAGAGAATCGTCCCAAGTTCCCTGTAGGGGGGATTCTTGTTCTTCAGATTGCTGTTTATCTTCCCATGCCTTCTTTTTCTATACTCAGCAGCCCAGGGACACTGCACTATATTCATGCTTGGATTCTTTAGCATAATACCCTTTCATTTTAACATCACTTCCCACATGGAAGATTTTACAATTGCAAACAGAATTTATAGTAGTCTACACTCTGCTTGCCAAGGGCTATAGCTATAAATAAGAATTTTCCCACTGTATTTCTTCAGAATTTTTTTGGCTATGTAAAAAAGGGGGATGATGAAAAACATTCACATGTCAACCTGTTGAATACCCACTGTAGTTGGAACTGAGTAATAGATCAGAAGCTTCAGTTAGTTTCCTGTCAAACTATGGCAGAATTAAGGCAGCACAGCTGGCAGCTAATATGGAGATTCATGGAATGCAGGGTTTTCCAATTAGGATGGCTGCACACATTTATTTTGGGACTTTCTTCTTTTTCTCTATTGTAATGCTCCAAGAGGGTAGAGAGAGGAGCATAAGAAGAAAATTGGATCTATAGTGCCAATGCTGAGTAGTAGGCAACTAAAAAGAAGCCCAATTTGAATACCTGAATGACTTGTAAGAGGTGTTTCCAGTTGACTCAAATAGCCATTAATCTAAAGATTAGTGCATTCTTCAGAAATGTGATGCTCAATGACTATTAGCCCAAGAGAGTAAGAGTCATCCACTTGCTGAAATTAAAGTTGACTTGAGTAGGCCATAGAGACTATATCACTCCAGTCTTGTATCTATGTTGGTGCCCAGTATATTTCTGGGCCCAATTCAATTGACCTTTAAATCCATATATGACTCGGAGCAAGTGAACCTGAAAGACTGCCTAGTCCAATAAGAACCTACCCAACCACTCTGCTCATCTCTAGAGGCTCTGCTTCAGGTATCCTGTCAGGCTAGATGGGACCTTCTCAGTCAAGGTACTGAGCCTGTGGAACTCCCTCCAGAAGGAGATTTGTTCACATCCCTCTGTTTCTGTCTCCCATCAGCAGGTGAAGACTTTTTTGTTTGTTTTTTGGCATTTCTTCACAAAATCTAATTAGCTTTCCTTCCTGTCTTGTGGGTGTTTCATGTGTTTATATGCTTTGTTTTTAAATCTTTTACATATACTTGCATTTTAAATTATTTTTAATGTTTGAAATATTTTACTGTTTACCACCTTGGGAGTCCTAAATTGAATGGAAAGGATAAATAGATAGATATATAAACAAAAAGAAAGAAAGCTATCAACCAAAAGGGAGCAGGATGATGGAAAATGGAAGATAAGTAAGCAACTGGGAAGGGAAAAGGCTAGACAGCAGTCAGGCAAGGTTAAAATTTGACTATTTTTCATACAAAAGACCGGGGAGTGATTAAAAGGCATTTATAGCTAAGGCAAGTCAAAGAGAATGAAGGTATTGTCTGACACTCTAGAGGTTATGAAGAACACTGAGAACTGTAGTGCTGTCCCCTTTGTCCTTGATTTTGCAATCCAGAAATTTCTGGTTCAAATCTTGGTTTATCAAAAAAAAAAAAAAAAAACAGGCACTCTAAATTGAGCCTGGTATCTGAATGGTAAAATGTGAAGTGTCTGTGGAGTGGGAATGATATGCAGATTCTGATTAGGGGTGTGCATTCGATTCGGCCGAATCGAAGAAACCTCCAAATCACCCCTGATTTGGAAGTATACGGTGCCATATACTTCCAAATCCAATTGGAAACCATTATACAGGAGCTGTATATGGCTCCCCGTATACTTCCGAATATACTCCTTTTTAAGGAATCTGCCTGGCTGGACTCCATACCATTGCTCCTTTTTTTGGTGTTGGTGTGAGAGAGAGATTCTGCTGCACTGGCCCTTGGCCTCAGCTGCTGCTGCTCTCTCTCAGCCTTGCCTGACCTGCCTGGAGAAGAGAAGACATCTACGAATATTCGGAAGTATATGGAAGTATATAGAAAAGGCGGGAAAGGAGCTTCTGCAGCCTCAGGGGAGCTGCTTGCCTTTCCCACCTTTGGAAGTCTTTTCCCACCTCTCCATAGCCTCCCTGGGATCAGGGAGGGAGGGGGAGAGGAGCCCCAGCAGCCAATCCAAAGCATGCATTTGCAAAATGCATTGTAAATGCATGCTTTGCAGGGCTGTTGTGTAGCTGATGGCTGGGTTAATCCCCCAGCCATCAGCAACTTTGTTGTTCTTTTGTTTACTTGGGTATCCAAGTAAACAGTGTTCTCTGGACAATCACAGAGAAGTGGCATTCTTTGAAACTGTTCTGTGTAGGACCAGAGAACCTTTTTAAGGAGTCTGCCTGGCTGGACTCCATGCCATTGCTGCTTTTTTGGGGGTTGGTATGAGAGAGAGATTCTGCTGCACTGGCCCTTGGCCTCAGCTGCTGCTGCTCTTTCTCAGCCTTGCCTGACCTGCCTGGAGAAGAGAAGACATCTACGGTAAGACAGTCTTGGGGTTCTTGTTTTATTTTAGTTAGTAAACGGACTTTTTAAGACTCAGAGTCCCTTTACTTATCCAGATTTGGGTGGGTGGGTACTGGGTAACTTATTTGGGGTTAGGGGGTTCTGCTGGGGGTGGGGGGGTTGCCAATTTGCCTATATCTTACTTTAGTGAGAGGACTTTTAAAAGTGCAGTGTTGTTTTACTTTTTCTGATTTGGGTGGCTTGGATTTCTTGGGGTTAGGGTGAAGGTTTTTTGGGGGGGAGGGGTTGGTAAAGTTCCTGTATTGTTAAAAGTCAAGTTTTGTACTGTTTTAAAAGGATTCTGTGATTGATTTGTTGCTGCTGTGTTGTGCTGCTGTTGTTCCTTTTCTCTTCTGGTTCTTGTTCTTTGGGGGGGGTGCTGTTTGGCCTAATTTTCATTGTTAAAAAGGTCACTTTTTAAACAGTTGAGTTTGTTGGCTTTTTCTCAATGATTTGGATCTGTTGTTGTTGGTTTTGCATCCTGTCCTGTTGCCCCTTTTCCTGGTTCTGTTTTTTGGGGGGGGAGGGGTTGTTGACTGATTTGGCCTGAGGTTTTTTATTGTTAAAAAGGTCACTTTTGTAACAGTTGAGTTTCTTGGCCTTTTCTCAATGATCTGTTTGGATCTGTTGTTGTCCCTTTTCCTGCTTCTGGTTTGGGGGTGGGTGGGTTAAAAGTTATGTTTCTTTCTGTCACGTTTTTTTAAATTACCTCTGGTTGGTGTGTGGGCTGTGTGGGGTTAGTCACTTTCATGTTTTTATAGAGTTATTTTTGGAGTCTGAGGGCGCTTTTGGTTTGGCTAGGGCCACTAAATAGGCTGCCCCACTAATAAGGGTGTTTTTTAGGGACTGTGTTTTTTGAAATTAAAAAAAAAATTCCAGTTTAGGGCTTTATCTTCTTTCAAAATTCATCTAGGCCAGATAGGGGCAATTATGAAAGATTTTAGGTTTCTCATAAAAGGCAGCATAACTACTAGGCCACATCAGGCTCCCTTTTAAAGAGACGAGGGTTGCAGTGCATCTTGCTTTCATCCACTGAAAGCTGGTGCATCCGTAGATTTCCATAGGGTAAACCACAGCTTCTCTCTAGTTATAGGGGACACCTGATTTCTAGTTTGCAAGGAAATCCGGGATCTAGTTAGGAGAAGTTTAACTAGGAGGATATAACAAGAATTGCCTTCATCTCAAAGGTAGCCTTTTAAAAACTGTAGCCAGGTAGAGGCAGGATCACCTAGTCTCCTAAACTTTACCAGACTACTACTACCCCAACACAAAGAGGAAAAGGTTAGGAACCAAAAAACAAACAAATTTTGGTGGGAGGGTTTTTAAAAAGAAGTCAGGGCACCTGTTGATTCAGGGTACAGTGTAGTGAGTTAGGTTTGTAAAAAAAAACCCCACTATCAGTTCAGGTTGTGTGAGACTGGTGAAGGGTGACATGAGTGACAGGCAGCAGAAGAGGGGCTCTGGGGGAAAGGCCAAGGAGAAGACTAGAGGGATAGAGGGGAGGGGGAGGACTGAGGTTTCCCCCCCCCCCCACCAGTGCTTAGGGCCACTCCACAGCCGCCTTCCAGAACTCCAATCTCTGGCTGGAGTGTGTTGAAGAAGAAGGCCCGCCTTGGGCCCTTTATCGAGGCGCCCCCAGCAGAGGTGCCATTAGGTGCTGGCACTGAGCAGGGACTGCTCAGTGCCAGCACCTCAGGCAGTCTCTCCTCCAACTGATGTCGCTTGGCCTCAGCAGCTGGAGGAGGGGCAGCAAGAGCAGCCCTCCTTGGAGATCAGCTTTGGGGACAGTTTTCTGTCCAAAACGATCACCCCAAGGAGGGTGCAGAGTGTCGTGCAGGAGCTGGAGGAGAAGCTGGTTGAGGAGGATGAGCCCCCTTCTTCGCTTTCTTCAGGCACCAGCAGTCCTTCAGGGGATGGCCAGGAGGGGAGGCTGCATGGGGTGGAGGGGGAAGAAATGGAGACACATGAGGTGCCTCCATCTCCACCCACTTACCCCCCGGCAGAAGCCCCTCCTGCCACCCCGAGACACAATGTGTCTGCCCTGAGCACCTCACAGGAGGTAGCTGTGGACACCCAAGCTGCTGGTCAGCTTGGGCATCCGTATACCTCCGAAGTCTGGAAGCATTTCCGACTTACGGAGGATCCACACAATGCGCAGTGCCAGCTGTGCAAGGCCGGGTTAGTCATGGGCGGGATCCTGCCCACCTGACTCCGGGGGGGGGGGATACGGAATCATCTGCGGAGGCACCACCAGGCTGTGCTTCTTAAGGAGGAGAAGCAGGCTGGTGCTGGGATGCCAAAGCAGCCAACACCACCCAGCCAGGAGGTCCTTCCCATCACAACTACCTCCAGAGCTCTCCAGGAGAGTTCCGTGAGAAGGCAGGAACGCCAGTCATCTCTGCCAGAGATATTTGGTGGGGGTGGCACCTGTGTGCCAAAAGGGAGAATCAGGTGTGGTAGGAGGGTGATTGCCTGGAACCTTGCCAGGTCGGTTGCCCATGGGCTTCCATTTTCAGTGGTCGAGAATCCTGGGGTGCTAGGATTGCTCAAGTACCTGGCGCCCTGGTGCAAAGTTCCTGCTAGAACCACTATTAGCAGGACCATTGTGCCATCTGTTTTCAGGGCGACCAGATCTGTGGTGAAGGAGCATTTGTCCCATGCTGCCGGGGGGACTGTTCAGGCATCAGGGCCTAAAACACCTTCCTTGTGTGGCCCACCTTCTCCACCTTGTGGTTAAGGACGCACTGAGCCAGGATCGTCGGTATCTAGCCGTGATCATGAGTACTGACTTCTGCTCCAGAAGTGTCGGCACATCACGGGTCACTTCTCACGCAGCAATACGGATTTGTATCTGCTGCATGAGAAACAGACACTGACAGCCATGCCAGGGCACCGCCTGATCAGTGATGTCAGCACACGCCGGAACTCCACCTGTGCCATGCTGGAACACATGATGGAGCAGAGAGCAGCCCTGGATGCCTTTGTCTCTGAGACGAGGGTCTTTGGGATGAGAACCGTCTCACCCAAGAGGATTGGGTGGTGATTTCTCAGACTGTGGAGTTTCTTGGGCCCTTCAAGACCCACACAGAAATGCTCTTGCCTAACACGGCGAGCATCGCACTGGTCATCCCCATGGTTCACATGGCTCGTGAAGACCTGGCCTCATTTCTAGTGCCAGCTCAAGACCATGCAGACGTTCTTCCAGTGGTGCACGCCCAGGTTGTTAGGCTGCAGGAAGGGCTTGAGGCCCACTTTCAGACTTTCACTCAGGATAAGGTCTACCTGATGGTGACCATGTTAGACTTGCACCTTAAGGGCACAATCACCGAGCGGGCCAACAAGCTCGATCGCTGGCAAGACGAGCTCTCCCAGAAGGTCGAGCGCTGCAGAGTCAAGGCGGGCTCAGTGCCGGTAGCTGAGGAGGAGGGGAGTGGAAGCGGCTCATCTGCCACTTCCACTACTGTTCATCCCCAATCTCACTGGCTAGGCAGTGTTTCCCACCAGACTCACGCCAAGAAGAGTGCTGAGATGACACTCATCGGGTGGCTCGTTGGCCCCTCTGGGAGCGATAGGCCCTTGAGAGCAAAGTGGGGTGCTGCAATGGTGAGGGACTATCTTTTGTAGCCCAACGAGTTGCAGGAAACATCTCCTTTGGACTACTGGGTCATGAAGGAGGGGGTCTGGCCGGCCCTCTCCTCCGTGGCCAAGACGTTCCTCTCATGCCCACCAACGAGCGTGCAGAGTGAGTGCGTCTTTTCGCATATGGGCGACATTGTCTGCCCACATCACAATCGCCTGCAACCCTGGACAGTTGAGCAGTTAGTCTTCCTGAAGGTCAACTTGCCTCTGTTCAGCTCCCCGAACATAGATTTTGAGAGTGAATGAAGTGAGCACCTACTTGTGCCTGCATCCTCTCTTGGCCTGTGCTTGGAAGGTGGTTGTAAAATGCTCTCCCACTAAACATAGACTAGAGTCCAAAGACAGCGCAAAAACTCACTCACAAATTAATTGGCAGTGCACCCCCCACCCATCATCCATCCCAAAACCAAAAGTGAATGCTGTTTTAAAATCTGCAAAGCAATCCAAATTTCCCCAGTCCCCATCCACACATGCCTAATAATACTGAAAGGGCCACTGCAGCCACCAACTGTAACCGACAGCACCCACAGGCCCAGCCAGGATAACCCAGGTTTTTTTTTTTTTCAGGGGCAGAAGGAAGAAGGAGGGAGGTGCCAGTCATGATGACAGGAAGCCAGCAGCCATGCCAATGCTGAGGTCCCTCTAATGGGACAGTGATACTGGTGTGTTGCTGCTGAGCTGAGAGAGAAGGAATGGTTCCCTTCCTCTCACACAATCTGAGGCTCTCCCAGTGATCTTCCTCATTTGGGGTGCAACTCTGGCTCACCTCCTCGTGGTGCACCCTGGGTAATGCAAAAGAGCCTGGACCAGCCAACCATCCATCACTCAAGGTAAGTCTAAATGCTTCATGCTTTGCGTCAGATACAGAATGATGTTGTGAAGTTAGGTTTGGCTTTGGGTGCCCCAGGAATTGGACCTTGTGGGTTTTGTGTGGGGCAGTGCCCTGAAGCTGCACAGCAGTTTGGGAGGCTCTCCTCAAAACCCCCTGCTCCCCAGATCCACTTTTCTCATAACAATTACAGTGGGGAAAGTGTCTCTAATTATTTTTTTCTCACCATTGGGAACAGTGTTCCTTTTGGGGTGCCCACAGATGGATGCAGTCTTTTTGGGCCAGGGGGGTTGCATGCGGGGGAATCCCCTGAAGCTGCCCTGCAATTTTGGGGCCTCTCCCTCAAACCCCCCTCTGGCCAGAGCCACTTTCCCCACAGCAATTATAGTGGAGGAAATGGCTAATTGGGCTTTCCCCAGCATTTGGTGGCAATGGGCCTTTTGGGGAGCCCAAAGATGGGGACCCCCAAGCCCAATCTTTTTGGGACTTGGTGGTTTTGTAGGGGAGAGTCTCCTGCGGGTTTCCTGTAGTTTTGGGGGCTCTCCCTCAACCCACCTGCCCCCCAGTAGCCTCTAATTATGCCCTATGTTGCCATTGATTTCAATTGCCCATAGGGTATAATGGCGGGATAGGGGCACCCTCTTTGTATGCCCCTGGAATGGGACCCCCTGGCCCAATCTTTTTGGGACTTAGAAGGTTTGTAGGGGAGAGTCCCCTGCAGGTCCCCTGCAGATTTGGAGTCTCTCCCTCAAACCCCCTCCCTTCCAGGTGGCTTCCAATATCCCCTATTTTGCCATTGATTTCAATGGCCGTAGGGTATAATGGGGCATATATTCGGAAACAGCCGTACAACTACGATATATACGGCTATTCCGATTACCAGTATTCAGAAATATATGGTATTCTGAAGATAATATTTTGGCCCCCGTATATTTCCAAATCCGATTAATTCCAATTTTTTTTTTTTTTGCACATCCCTAATTCTGATCAGCCATGAGCAGGGAAAACTGGGGAGAATCCTCCACTCTCCATCAGTGGAAATTTTCCATTGTAGCCAACCCCTTAATCTCTGTCCCTGGTTTATGGAACAAGGTTGTAAAAGCCGAGCAGGAGTAACTTGTGTTCAGTCCTAATCAATAATAAGTAATGCTGATAGGGGTTTGAGATTTTTTTTTAATGTTGTTATAAACAGTTACTTTCTTTCAAGATGAACAGAAGTGAAATTAAAATGTTTCTTTGGTAGCTCTGTGTCACAACTGTATTTTTTTTTAAAAAATAATTCATTTGAGTAGGTCTGCATGCATGCTAGCTAGCATGTGAAACACAAGTTGTACAGCTATTGAATAAAGAATAACCATGACATTTATTTACAAAAGCATGAAATAAAATCATATCTGATTCTAAAAAGGCTGCCCTTTCATCACACAACCTTTATTCCCTGAATCCCTACTTTTTCTCAAGCCCATTGGCAAACCCTACCACCATTTTTGTGTGTGCAGAGAAATTTAATTTAATCCTTTCATACAAAGGATCAATTGTCATTGCTATCCTTATAACACATTCAGAAGTAATTTCCATTAAATTCTATGGATTTTATTCTCAAACAGAGGAACAGGATTGCAGTATGTGCTTTGATTTTAAATGCTGTTCCTTTATCATGATGATGATGATGATGATATTGGATTTATATCTTGCCCTCCACTCCTAAGAGTCTCAGAGCGGCTTACAATCTCCTTTATCTTCCTCCCCCACAACAGACACCCTGTGAGATGGGTAGGACTGGAGAAGGCTCTCACAGCAGCTGCCTTGTCAAGGACAACCTCTGCCAGGGCTATGGTTGACCCAAGGCCATGCTAGCAGGTGCAAGTGGAGGAGTGGGGAATCAAAGCTGGTTCTTCCAGATAAGAGTCCGCTCACTTAACCACTACACCAAACTGGCTCATGACACTCACCCTTACATAATGCCATTTTTCTTTTATGAGAATTTTTCATTTGCACTAAATGTTTAAAAGTAAAACATATGAAAAACAAATAAATAAATGAAAGCCATTACAGAATCCCTACAGCTTTATATAATAGAAAGTTCCACAGCACAACAATGACTGGATTTTAAAATGAATGTACAAATTTAAATAAAAAACACCCTTCCCACTACAGTATTCTATAGGGTATTGCAATAAATTCCCTTTGGAGATTCATCTGTGCAGATTGTATCAAATATTGATAGCTTATTACGGCTTTTATCTTTTAAGATTATTTTATAATGATCCACAAAACAGAGTAAGACCAAACCCTGGCAATACACTTTAATTTCAGTTCGGTTAAGATTTAAAATGTGTTTCAAAATGATGTGCCTCTTGAGTTTATTTTTTATCAGTTTGAATCACAAAACTATAACATGACTATTTGGTGATCCCTTCCCATTATTCTCAAAAGACAGCAGAGTTAGGAGGAGGGGATGGTCTTAATTCTGCAGATATAGATTATGGGTTGGAATGTAGCTCAATGGCAGATCATATGCTCTTCATATACAACATCCCTGGCATCTCCAGTTAAAGAATCCGTTAGAAAGAAAGTGATGAGAAACATCTCTGTTTGTGACTCCAGAGACGATTGCAAGTCAGACAGACAGTAGACAATAATGTGATTGATAGACCAGTGGTCTGACTAAATGTGAGACAGCTTCATGTATATAAAGTTGTCAAACTCTTAATGAAACTGAATTCCTCTCATGTGTGTTACCCAACATGAAATCTCCAAATTGGCTACACAATTTTCTTTTGGGTAAACATTCAATAAACATTGGGTAAACATACTGCTAACAGTAGAAAAGTAACTCTAACAAAAGGGAAGACAACACTGCTATTCAAAAAGAGACATATTCATCCTTATTGGCATTCTTCTGCTGGCTTGCTGTTGCCATTCTCAGCACTCCACTGGGAAAGAGGAGTTTCACCCTGCCCTTCCCAATATAACACCCATCTCTGTATATTATCTTCACTAGGGGGGAAGAGATACAGAGTAAAGTCCTGGCATGTATACACATAGTGCCCTGACACTGTGGAATAAAGTGTTACAGCTGCTCAGTGATCCATTAAAGCCTATTCTCTGGCACTGCTGATGTTCTAATGGCCTCCCCTGAGGTAGTTAACCCCAAGATCAACCGTATAACTTGGGGAAGCAAATGCCTCATCCTCTGCACTGACGAAATTGTACTATTCTTTTCTCTCATTCACTTAGATATTCTCAGAGCAGAGATGACCTATGATATGTCTTCACTGACAGGGAAACAGAACTACATTGTGTCTCTCTAGTTCACACTTCCATAACGCTATTTTAAAAATCACAGTAGCTGTAATGGGTCCACAACTATTAAGGCAATCAAATTTCTAGCCTGCACAATTCAAATATTGATCTCATATCCATATATTATGGACTGCTCCCATATATTTAAGGCCCCATGGCACAGAGTGGTAAAGCAGCGGTACTGCAGTACTGTGGTCTGAACTCTCTGCTCATGGCCTGAGTTCGATTCCAGCAGAAGCTGGATTCAGGTAGCCGGTCCAAGGTTGAATCAGCCTTCCATCCTTCCGAGGTCGGTAAAATGAGTACCCAGCTTGCTGGGGGGAAAGTGTAAAAGACTGGGGAAGGCAATGGAAAACCACCCCATAAAAAGTCTGCCATGAAAACATTGTGAAAGCAATGTCACCCCAGAGTCGAAAATGACTGGTGCTTGCACAGGGGACCTTTCCTTTCGTTTCCCATATATTTATGGAATGGATTCATCAGACTGACTGAAGATACTTAACATTATTATTATTACCAATAACCACACATTTCCCCCAATTGTTAAATTGTATGGGGATGATGATCAGATTCTGCAGTTCCATTATGCCTTTAGTTTCAGCTTGGTTGTCTTCTCAGAATGCTCCATAACAAGAATTACCTTGGTTTATGCACTCCCCTTTCCCACAACAGAGCCAAAATGGAAAATGTCCTATTTTAGGAAGTCTGTGATTTCACCCAGCCTCTTGTAGTGACCTGATTTAGAATCCTGTTTTGGGGGTAATTAATGTAGCTACACCTTGGATTCCAAGAAGCCAAAGTGACTGTCAAACAAAAATTATGGGACACCTTTCTCCAAATGGATAGAGCATGAGCCTCACACTTCATGGTAGCGAGGAATAAAAACTTAGGAAGTCTGTGATTTCACCCAGCCTCTTGTAGTGACCTGACTTAGAATCCTGTTTGGGGGGTAATTAATGTAGCTACACCTTGGATTCCAAGAAGCCAAAGTGACTGTCAAACAAAAATTATGGGACACCTTTCTCCAAATGGATAGAGCATGAGCCTCACACTTCATGGTAGCGAGGAATAAAAACTTAAATTTTGCTCCATCTAGCTATCTTTCCTTGTTAGAACTCCCCAGGCACTGCAGAGCTTTTACTTTAGCATGATTTAATGTTTTATTCTCTGTCTTTCTTGAGGGGAGATATGCCCACACCCCATATGCAAACCGTCTTTGCCTTCGCAAATCTGGACAAGGTCAAGACAATTGAGCATGTTCTTCTATTTTGTTGATTATATCATGAGATTTGGCTTAAATATATCACTCCAATAATCGTCATCTATCCATGTGAAATCACTGCTAAGGTAGCAAGATTTTGTGCCACAGCTATCCTAACTCTGCAAAAGATTAATGTTTCTTAGAAAATTTAAAATCCATTTTGTTCAACTATTTTTTAATCTGAACTAATTGGTTGGCTGTGTTTTGTAGTTAATTCAAATGTAGTATCTCAATGTATTTTCTGATCTTTGATCGTAATAAACTTACTGACTGACTGGTTAATTAATGACACCCAATTTGGGAAGCAAACATGAGAAACCTCTCACCTTTTGCTCAAACCAGACACACCTGCACCCCAGGATACCACAAACATAGAAAAGCCTGTCCATGCAATGGTTCTATGTGACTCTTCAGGGCACCTACAGACTTCACCCCCAAGCATATAGTTTGGGCCATCCTCCCTTTTCATAGTATGCTGGCTGTTCAAGATTCCCTTCATGGATCCCTGCACATCTGTTGGTAAATATTACCCCAAAATTCCCTATGCGTCTCTGAACTCCTTTTCTCTATAGTCTTGGTGCATGTGGTTTAATTGTTACTGCAGGGGTGGCCAAACTGTAGCTCAGGAGCCACATGTGGCTCTTTCATACATATTGTGTGGCTCTCGAAATCCCTGTCACCCTGTTGACTGGCTTGGAGAAGGCATTTCTCACTTTAAATCATTTATGCAAGCCAAGCCAGCTGGCAGCTTGGAAAATGCCTTTAAAGTTAAAGTTGCTTTCTTTCTCCCTCCCTCCTGTCTTGAGGCACCCAAACACCTGATGTTCATGACTTGCAGCTCTCAAACATCTGATGTTTATTCTATGTGGCTGTTATGTTAAGCATGTTTGGCCACCCTCATGCTATTGTGCATATGCTTTACATTTAAAAAGTATTTTCTTATAAAGACCATTTTCCTTTTAAAATCATTTGAGAGTTTTTCTCTTGAAATGGAGCCTCAGACACAGATGAAAAGATCTTGCCTGTTTACCCTTTTCTGCCAGCTCTACCTCTTAAACTAAATTTCCCCATCCTAACTGAGAAAGGCAGTTTGGTTGACAGAGGTAGGTGGGGCTGAAAAAGCTGGCTTTATGTTGAGGAGTTGGGAATGAAAACCAATCCTCCAGATTACGTAGGTAGGTAGGTAGGTTTATTGTGGGACCAGGCTAGCATAAAATCTAACTAGATTACATCAACAATAAAAATAGCTAAAAATTGGACAAGTAGAATATGGAATAAGGGAGGAATGTACAAACAATATACAAGCTAAATTGAATATATAACCATTCACCACATATCAAAAGGGGATTTAAATTTTTTTAAAGAGTTTAACAATTTCTGCAATCCTTACGGATACTAAGAGAAACTGCACAAAATCTGGCTGCATCTCCAGATTACAGTTCATCGCTCTTAACCATTACACCAAACTGGCTCTTTAATAAATAAAATACCTCATTTCTTCAAAAGGTAGGGGAATGAAGAGATAGCAGAAGTTTATGTAAGCCTCCTTTTTAAATACTCAGATTTCAGTAACTGCATCTACAAAAAGGCCCATTCAAGTCAATTGGGTTCACTTCCTAGGTTGGAGAAGTAATATCTGTTCCAGACCTGTGATATCCTTACACAATTAGCCATCGTTACTGGACTTTAACAGTGATTCATAAACTTCTATGAAGCTAAAATAATTTGAAACAGTTTCTTTCCCTTAAAAAAAAAACTTGCAGCCTTCCTAAACCTTTCACAAAGGCTTCCTCAGAATATTATTCTGATGCATAGTAGATTGAAATGGTATCTATTTTTATAGCACTAAGGAATAAGCTACTCTTGCTTTTATGCATTTCTCTTTTTGATGTACTAAGCTTTTGAATAAGTGTGTTATCCATCATGGTGAAAGACAGATTAAAACAAATATTACCACCATCAAAGCAAGATGTGCTTTGATAGCTGGAACAGACAAAATAGCGAGCAACATTTCTCAAAGAAATTAAGTTCTGAATCATTTTCCAACAGGCCCAATTTGTGTTTGGAAAATGGGTTCCATGTCAGTTGGAAATGAGTAAATCAAACCCCTTGGTAATACTTTGTTTAATAAACAGAAGAATTTGCTGCCATTGGGATTTGACAACAGATGTTTTTACGACAAAGAAAGCCAGAGAAACATTTATATGGTCCACATATTGCTTGGCCCTGTAGGAAAAACAGAGGCATATTGTTCCTTCAAAATGGTGGATTTGAGCTGCTGGTGCATTTTGCCTTATAATTCTGCAACAGAAGGAACTTGCTGAGAGAGAGAGAGAGAGAGAGAGAGAGAGAGATCCAGCAATTATGGGCATATGACCTAGAAAGTTAATTCACAATAGTGCAATAACGATTATCTTTTTAAAAAAAAAAACCTAAACAAAAATCTCCCAGTGGTACAGCAGGCAAATAATGCAGGGAAAATGGTAGGTCATAATGTAGATGCAGACACAGATCATTAAACCAATCCTAAATATACCTATGTATGCATATCATAAATACAAATAAATCTCTACCCGTCTGCCTGTCTAAGTAGTCCTTTATTAACCACTGCCACTCTACTTGGATAAGCAGCTTTTAGAACATGCACAGGTTTTGTTTTTGTTTGTTTTTTGTTTTTTTTTGGGGGGGGGGGGAGACAGAAAATAATGCCTATATTCAACAGGTGTTCAAGATTCTAGTGGCCAGTTTAACAGAGCAGATGATCATAACAGCTAACATCTGATTGTGTAACTGAACATGTTAAGTTGTACTGCTGTACATATACTTGCCAACCTCCAGGTAGTACTGAACGTTCTCCCAGAATTATAGCTGGTCTCCAGAGTGCAGGGATCAGTTGCCCTGGAGTAAACATCAGCTTCAGAGAACAAACTCCATACTACACCACAGGTATCAGTTCAACTGCCTCCACAAACTCTATGACACTGCCCCCAATTCTTGGTGAATTTCCTAGGTCACAGTTGACAAATCTAATTGTACAAGTTGAACACGAAATCCACTACATCCCTACTGCTGAGGGGGGAAAGTCAGTACCAAAATTAAGATGGGGAAGACCCAGACTGCAGCTTTCATCTGTAATAAACAGATAGATAATTATCGGTTACATAGTTCGCCACCCAATTTCATAGCAGCCCTGTGAGAGGGGTTATATATTTAGAAGATTTTTATCCTGTCCTACTTCCAAAGAGCTTGTACTGGCAACCGATAAGAGACAGGGTAGGGGCAGGGCTTTTTTTGAACAGGAACGCACAGGAACGCAGTTCCGCCTGGCTTGGTGTCAGGGGGTGTGGCCTAACATGCAAATGAGTCCCTGCTGGGTTTTTCTGCAAAAAGCCCGTATGAAACAATGGTGACATATGAACATAAGAAGCTGCCTTATACTGAATCAGACCTTTGATCCATCCAAGTCAGTATTGTCTTTTCAGACTGGCAGCGGCTCAGTCTCTCATTGGAAAGGCTTCCTCTTTGGATGGTGTGCCTGCATCTTTAAGACTGAAGGAGAGTTGGGGTGGGGGGGAGGAGGTAGGACAACATGGCTGTGAATGCAGCCCAGACCCTCCGTTTGTTGCACAATCTTTGCAGAGGTCGTTTGCATAGTATGAAGGTAAACTTGAACCTTTGGTTGCCCTGTGTTACTGTGAAAAACTTGGAAGTTCAGCAATTCATGAGTAGAGGTGCCAATCCCCAGGTGGGGGCAGGGGATCCCCAGTTTGGAGGCCCTCCAGAGCTTCAGGGTCATCAGAAACCAGGGGGGGGGTAGGGAAATGTCTGCTGGGTCATAGGATATAATGGAGAATCCCAGGGTATCTGGAGCTCTGGAGGGGCGTTTTTTTGAGGTAGAGGTACCACATTTTCAATGTAGCATCTGATGACTATCTTCAAAATGCTCTCCAAGTTTCAAAAAGATTGGAACAGGGGGTCCAATTTTATGAGCCCCAAAAGAAGGTGCCCCTATCCTTCATTATTTCTAAGGTAGGGAAGACATTAAAAAGGTATGTGGTCCCCTTAAATGTGATGGCCAGAACTCCCTTTGGAGTTCAACTGCGCTTCTCACAACTTTGCTTATAGCTCCACCCCTGAAGTCTCCTGGCTCCACCCCAAAGTCCCCAGATTTTTCTTGAATTGGACTTGGCAACCCTATTTCTCAACCTTTTGAAGAAATTGCCTTTATTATTTATTTATTTATTGAATAAATTGATACTTAATCTGTGAGTTTTCAGATGCAGATATAAACCAGAAACTGTAATTTGACCCTAATCCGCAGTTCATATTGAATTGTGCAAATTTTTTAGACATAGCTCATAAAATTCACAAATATAAGTCCAAATGTAATTTAGAGGTTAAGTGATTTTGTGAGGTTTAGGTTTTATATGAGTGCTTTCAGAATAGTGTTTTAAATGTAAATATTGTAGACAAGACAACTGAATTTTAAACCTATGTACTGTGATGGTATCCACAATGTTACTGTGGTTTCAATTTTGAGATCTGTGCTGCTTATATACTGAATAAACAATACTTAGACTTTATGTTTAATATACTTATACCTCCACTATTCAGCTGCCAAGAAATTTTAGTTTAATTTTAGTTTGATGCTTCATTATTTGGCTAAATGGTACAGGCTTTAATTTACAAACTATAGCAAACAGCAGATGGAAAAGCACCATGTTGATCTGAAAATGAAATCTGAAAAGACCAAACTTCTAGCATACTCATAACTCATTACACTGTTTATGATAGTTTGCTAGATGTGGTGGGAGGGGCAACTCTTTTGCATTAGAAATCAATAGAAAGATCAAGGAAATCCTGGGAATCAACTACTGCTTTGCTCAGATACAGAAAGTTTTTGGAGGGGGGGGGGGAATGGAAGTTGAATCTGTAGCTTCACATATGGTCTCACAATATCAAAAGTTTCCTCCATCCTCCCCCGTGCAGAATGAATATGAGGAGCTGAAACAGCCAGCTATAAAGATGGGACGTAGGAAGCCACAAATTTTGCTTATTTTATTAGTATTCTGGGGAATTTGTTTGGCAGACAAATTCTCAAAGGGTACCAATCTATTGACTTTCACCAACATTAAAATGTACATTTCCAACTTTATCCTTGAAGAAAAGGGAGATAAAAGCCAGTGCAAAAAAGCCATTAAAGCAGTTAAAAGGGAGGGGGGGATAATAACTTAAAAAAAAAAAATACTTGTCCATGACAAGAGCAGAACTGAGGCAGCCTGTCCTTTTTCCCTGAAAGCTTGGGAAGATAAAGCTATTTTCAGTGCTCATTTAGGCCTCTAATGGCAAGCCATCCATGTCTTTGACTGCTGTCTCTATAACAATGTAAGAGAAGCAGATGTGTACACAGGAAGGCAGTACAAAGGCCCAAGTGATCACTGAAGCATGGAATTTTTAAGTGATACATTTTGCATACATTCCAGCAACAGTTGTATGCAATTACACAACCTGTATTCTCTGCAGTTCTGCAAACAGGGGAAAAAAACCCAAGAAAAGTTGTGTTGGAACCGTAATGGTGTCCTATGTCAGGGATCCCCAACCACCGGGCCATGGACCAGTACCAGCTGCTAGCATCTGGGCCACGGAGTGAGGCAGAACAAACATGGACTAAAGAGCCAACATAGCCTCACTTCAAGGCTGCTTCCCCTTGTAGGGTCCAGGACCAGAAGAAAGGGCAGTGCTGCTGTCACCTTAACCTACCCCTCATTTATAGACTCTTTAAATGGGTCTTTAAATGGGGGGGAGGCAGAAACAGCCCCAGTCCTCCCCCCCATTTAAAGACCCCCATGGGGGGCAGGGATGTGGTATGGGCAGGGGGGGGGAGCCTGGCAAAAACCCCAGTGCTACCCCCCCCACACACCGGACCATGGAAAAATTGTCTTCCTCAAAACTGGCCCCTGGTGCCAAAAAGTTTGGGGGGCACTTTCCTATGTGTTAAGCTCAATATAGTTCTCTGTTATAGGTTGGATCCCATTAAGCTGTTTCACTAGTTGGAACAATGTAGCACAGTGCACAACATCCCCATATCTTCCCTGAATGTGGGACTAGGAAAGCAGGATTGAAGATGATGTTCCCATCCCCTGTCTGTGTCATCACCTGGTCTTCTGCTGAGATGACCACACAGAGGAAATGGCTGTGTGAACTCTCCTTCTCTGCAACTAGCAATGGTGGCTTTGGAATATAATGAATCATGGAAAAGGAGAAGTCAAGTGGTTGGTTCCACTGATGACCAAAAACTGAATGGTGACAGGGGCATAGCCAGAATACTGCCTCTTGTTCTCCCTAAGAACATAAGAACATAAGAGAAGCCATGTTGGATCAGGCCAACGGCCCATCAAGTCCAACACTCTGTGTCACACAGTGGCAAAAAATGTTATATACACACATACACTGTGGCTAATAGCCACTGATGGACCTGTGCTCCATACACTGTGGCTAATAGCCACTGATGGACCTGTGCTCCATACACTGTGGCTAATAGCCACTGATGGACCTGTGCTCCATATTTTTATCTAAACCCCTCTTGAAGGTGGCTATACTTGTGGCCGCCACCACCTCCTGTGGCAGTGAATTCCACATGTTAATCACCCTTTGGGTGAAGAAGTACTTCCTTTTATCCGTCTTAACCTGTCTGCTCAGCAATTTCATCGAATGCCCACGAGTTCTTGTATTGTGAGAAAGGGAGAAAAGTACTTCTTTCTCTACTTTCTCCATTCCATGCATTATCTTGTAAACCTCTATCATGTCACCCCGCAGTCGACGTTTCTCCAAGCTAAAGAGTCCCAAGTGTTTCAACCTTTCTTCATAGGGAAAGTGCTCCAGCCCTTTAATCATTCTAGTTGCCCTTCTCTGCTCCTTCTCTAAAGCTATAATATCCTTTTTGAGGTGCGGCGACCAGAACTGCACACAGTACTCCAAATGAGACCGCACCATCGATTTATACAGGGGCATTATGATACTGGCTGATTTGTTTTCAATTCCCTTCCTAATAATTCCCAGCATGGCATTGGCCTTTTTTATTGCAAACGCACACTGTCTTGACACTTTCAGTGAGTTATCTATCATGACCCCAAGATCTCTCTCTTGATCAGTCTCTGCCAGTTCACACCCCATCAACTTGTATTTGTAGCTGGGATTCTTAGCCCCAATGTGCATTACTTTGCCTCCCTGTACATTCCCTCCCTGTACATTCCCTCCCTGTACATTACTTTGCCTCCCTGTACTACTTTCCCTCCCTGTACATTCGTTGAATGCATGGGGCTGCTGCATGCACCAAGCTTCAGGACGGCACTATAAGAGTTGTTTCATAGCATCCAATCATATGTTTCCAGGGAAGTATAAAACAACCCTGAAACTTGACTTCTTATTCAAGGCCTGTGGCCTTGTGTTTGTCTAACTGGGGCCCTCTGTGCAATTTAGCAAGCTTGAATATTCTCAAGAGGGCATTCAACAGTAATTTGTAGTATGGCATGAAATAGCTGTTCAAATTGGAAAGGTCAAGAATCCCACTGGGCATGTCCAAGCCTTTGGATGTGCCCCTCCACTTTTTAAAATGTCAGAACAAGTACAGAACTACAGGATAGTTGAGGAAATCTGAAACTATCTATAATAAAAGGGTAGCCTTTAGCAGACTTCTAAACATGAGTAAGGTTAATAACAATAGATCATTACAAATATTTTACCCTCCTCAAAAGGTGACAGTGACTGATTATATCTGGATTGTATGTTTCATGCTGTTCTTTGCGTGCACCTTTAAAATTATTGCTTTTAAATATCTGTTTTACTGATTAATAGCACAAAAGCACATACAGAGAAAGAGAGTATTTTTCTGAAATCAAGCACCCATTACAGAGAATTGTTAAAAATCCAAAAGAAAATGCTGCTATGAAAGACAAAGACACTTTAAAACTATGAAGGAAAAACCCATTTAGAATAGGATGTACCCGCACAAACACTCACTGCATATTATGCACACTCTCGCTAGGGTTCCCAAATCCCCCGCTAGGCCTGGAGACTCCAGATTTGGAGCCTCCTCCCCCGCTGGCCATAAAAGGGAAAGCGGGGGGAGGGGAGGGAGGAGAACGGCAGCCAGAGCTCTTCAGTTTTCTCAGGCTGCTTCCCGTCCCCAGTCAGCTGGCCGGTGAAGGGAGGGGAGCCCAGCCACGCCCCCAAAGGACCATGTGCCTCTGCACCTCCGGAGGTGAGTGAGTTCTGTCCCCTGCATCACATTTCCGAGAAACGGGGGGGGGGGGGGGTGGAGAGGGAAACGTCTTCTCATAGGGTATAATGGGGAATTGATCTGGCGGTTTTCGGGGGCTCTGGGGGAGCTGTTTTTTGAGGTAGAGGCACCAAATTTTCAATATAGTATCTAGTGCCTCTCCCCAAAGTATCCCCCAAATTTCAAAACGATTGGACCAGGGGGTCCAATTCTATGAGCCCCAAAAGAAGGTGCCCTTATCCTTCATTATTTCCTATGGAAGGAAGACATTTAAAAAGGTGTGCTGTCCCTTTAAATGTGATGGCCAGAACTCTCTTGGAGTTCAGTTATGCTTGTCACACTCTTGTTCCTGGCTCCGCCCCAATTTCTCCTGGTCCACCCCAAAGTCTCCTGGCTCCACCCCCAAAGTCCCCAGATATTTCTTGAATTGGACTTGGCAACCCTAACTCTCGCATACCTTCTTGCAAGACAATTAAAGAGGGATAACATTTTAAAGGAGCAGATTTTTCATGTTTATGAGTGGAATAGGGATTCTAAAGTGCATGAATAATTCTAAGAACAAAACTGAGGAGGGGAAAATATTCTGAATTAATTAATCCAATTAATTATTTTTGTATTAACAAATAAAGTGTTATGTACTGTTAGACACCTTTATGCTTCCACCCACCTGACATTAAACAAAAGCAGCTTCCCAACATTCTTTTGTAACCTTTCCCATGGCACATACTGGAAAGAGCAACTGTAAAGCATACTTGTTGGTTCTGCTCAATTGTTCCCAATTTAATTCTTACCCAATTTACGTAATATGTTTTTCCATTTGTTTGTTTCAAGGGCAAGATCCAGATGCATATAATGACAACAGAAGTATTTATTTCTGCCAATTAAACCAAACCTGAACCCCAACAATGGATCTAAGTTGTCAAGTTCGACTCAAGAAATACCTGGGGACTTTGAGTATGAAGTCAGGAGACTTTAGGGGTGGAGCCAGAAACAGGGATGTGACTATGACAAGCACAACTGAACTCTGAAGAGAGTTCTGGCAATCATATTTAAAGAGACCACACACTTTTGAATGACTTCCCGCCATTTTGAAATAATGGATAGGATTAGGGGGCACCATTTTTTGGGGATCATAAAATTGGACCCCCTGGTCCAATCTTTTGAAACTTTGGAGGCGTTTTGAGGAGGGGCACCAGATGCTATGCTAAAAATTTGGTGCCTCTGTCTTAAAGAAGATATTGGATTTATATCCCATCCTATACTCTGAATCTCAGAGTCACAGAACAGTCACAATCTCCCTTACCTCCCTCCCCCACAACATACACCCTGTGAGGTGAGTGGGGCTGTGAGAACTCTTGCAGTAGCTGCCCTTTCAAGGACAACTCCTATGTCAGCTGTGGCTAACCCAAGGCCATTCCAGCAGATGCAAGTGGAGGAGTGGGGAATCAAACCCGGTTCTCCCAGATAAGAGTCCACACACTTAACCACTACATCAAACTGGCTCTCTTAACCACTACACAAATCAGCCCCCCAGAGCCCCAGATATCCACAGATAAATTCTCCATTATACCCTATGGGAATCAGTTTCCATAGCATATAATGGAGTGCCCAGCCAGACATCCTCCCCCCCGCCCGCGCTTCCTGATAACACTAAAGTGGGAGAGGGCCTCCAAACCAGGGGGTTTCCTGCCCCTACCTGGGGA
Source organism: Heteronotia binoei (assembly GCF_032191835.1). Lineage (NCBI taxonomy): Eukaryota > Metazoa > Chordata > Lepidosauria > Squamata > Gekkonidae > Heteronotia > Heteronotia binoei. The sequence goes on along the minus strand of NC_083224.1, from coordinate 49,121,075 downwards.
TTGCAACACAACAGAGAAACGTGTATATATGGAGCAGGGTAAAGGTACAAAAACCTCTGCGAAAACCAGTCTAAACAGTAAAGAAATTTAAGTGCAATTTACAAAAATACCTATAACAAAACTAAACATATCAAAGGTGAAGTAAATCACAATTTAAAGTGCCAGAACACTGACCACGCCCATACCCATAGTACTTAAATCTTTAAACATGAAACCCAGGGGGTCCCCTGCCCCTACCTCCAAACCAGAGGGTTCCCTGCCCCTACCTGTGGATTGGCAATCCTATCTGGAAGGGGTCCCCCCCAACTAGAACTGAATTCAAACCTTTTTAAAAAAACCTCTGAGGTGGTTTTTGAGCAAGCATTAATGTTTGCATTGACTGTGGTTATAACTGTTATATATTTTAAGAATAACTCTGTAAGAAAGAGGAGTGAGTGATACCCTGGTTAAAATCAACTCAGTAAACATGTAGAATCATAGAGCTGGGAGGATTAACACATAGAGTTGGATTAACACATGGAATTCACTACTACAGGAGGTAGTGGCAGCTACAAGCATAGACAACTTCAAGAGGGGACTGAATAAACATATGGAGCAGAGGTCCATCAATGGCTATTAGCCACAAGTAGAGATGGAACTCTCTGTCTGGGGCAAATTATGCTCTATATTCTGGGTGTTTGGGGGGGAACTGTGGGAGGGCTTCTAGTGTCCTGATCCCACTGGCGGACCTCCTGGTGGCACCTGATTTTTTGTCCACTGTGTGACAGTGTTGGACTGGATGGGCCATTGGCCTGATCCAACATGGCTTCTCTTATGTTCTAAGATGGTCATATAGGCCATCTAATCCAACCCCCTGCTCAATGCAGGATCAGCCTAGAGCAGGAGTGGCCCATGGTAGCTCTCCAGATGTTTTTTTGCCTACAACTCCCATCAGCCCCAGACAGCATGGCCAATGGCTGGGGTTGATGGGAGTTGTAGGCAAAAAACATCTGGAGAAACTACCGTTGGCCACCCCTGGCCTAGCGCATCCCCAACAAGTGTTTGTCCAGTCACTGCTTAAAGACTGACAGTGAGGGGTAGCTTACCACCTTCCTACCTGATTCCACTGTTGAACAATTCTTACTGAAGTTACTGTAAAGAAGTTTTTTCCTAATATCCAGTTGGTAACTTCACACTCTTAATTTAAGTCCATTATTATGACAGCCCTTCAAAGACATATAGAGCAATCAATGTCTCCCTCAGTCTCTTCTTCTACAGACTGAACATTCCCAAGTCCCTCAATGTTCCTCACAGGGCTCTGTCCCCAGGCCCCTGATCACCTTGTTGCTCTCCTTTATGCCTCCTCCATTCTGTTCACATATTTCTTGAAGTGAGGCCTCAAGAACTGCACACAATAAAAGAAGATGATATTGGATTTATACCCTGCCCTTCACTACCCAAAGGAGTCTCAGAGCAGTTTACAATCTCCTTTCCCTTCCCCTCCCAACAACAGACACCCTGTGAGGCAGGTGGGACTGAGAGCTCTGATAGAAACTGCTCCTTCTAGAACCGCTCTGAGAGAGTCGACTGACCCAAGGTCACTCCAGTAGTTGCACGTGGAGGAGTGGGGAGTCAAACCCAGTTCTTCCATATAAGAGTCATACACTTAACCACTACATCAAACTTGGCACTTTTCAGGTAAGGTGTACGGACCTCCTTATAGCTATGGGCCTGGGCTGGGCAAGGGTGCCCAAGGCCAATTTAATGACATATCAGTAAGTGTGGTAAAACTGCATTTGAATTTTGGTTTATTTTTTCAAAGAGCACTTCAATTTAATTGAACCATTTACAGCACAGAAAATATTAACAAATAGTGAACATTCCCTTTCTGATACCCATAGCAAAAGTGGATGACCACATGATCAGATGTATGCTTAATACAATTTAATTTTTCTCATACCATGATTAAGTATTAGCCTGAAAAGCTAAAACACACAAAGATTAAACCCCAAAAGTACAGCAGTAACTGCAAAAAGTTTACTCTAAGAATTACAAAAAATTACAACAAATCTTATGCTTGCAGACTTTTTTATGTATTTTACTGTATAATTTTAATCGTATTTAAATCGACCTCTGTTAGCTTTTATTGTTGTAAGCCGCCCTGAGCCCACCTCGGTGGGGTAGGGCGGGATATAAATCGAATAAAGTAAGTAAAGTAAAGACTGCAGCGTAGCTGCTAGGCTGCATGAGCAGAGTTTGCTTCTCTGGATGGGAAGAGTCAGGGGGGCGCCCGTTTCGGCACACAGAGAAAAAGGTGGGATCTGCGCTCCTTGTCGGCTCCTTCGTCTTGGCAGACGATCGGCTGAGGCTTTTCTTTTGTTTTTGTTTGGATGTCGGGGTTTGTTGGGGCAGTCGATTGGGCAGCGGCGGGTGAAGTGTTGGCTGGAGCGTCGGCATCGGCTGGAGCGTCGGCTGCAGTACTGCAGGCTGGCGGCGGCATCAGAGGCGGTGGCGTTGTCCTTTTTGTTGGCTGAGTCTGCCTAGGGTTTGGGGTCTGCTGGGGCAGGGGTTGTGGAGCCCAGGGGTTGGTCTTTCCCCTTTTAATTTTTGAGGGTGTGGGCCTGTGGGGCAACCTGGGTGTTGTATTATTGTCCTTGAGGTTGGCAGGTGACCATTTTGGAGAGCCTCCCCCTCCCCCCCCATTTTTCTCCTACAGGGGATATTGGTGTGCAGCAGAGGCTTTTGTGGCCATTTTGAGTTCCCTTTCTTCTTCCAGGGGGAAGCCATTTTAGAGTGGAGCTGCAGGAGGCCATTTTGTGGTCTTGTGCTTGCTATTTCGATGGCTGGTGGAAAGGGGTTGGGCAAGCCCAAAGGAAAAAAGCCAGCGCCTAAGGCGCCCAAGGCTCCTGCGAAAAGGCCACCACCGCCGTTATCCTCTTCTGATGACGAGGGTGATATGGTGGTTGATTCCAATATTGCTTGTAGATTGAGAGCATTGGAACAGGCAGCGGGCATCCTTTCTCCAGGTGGGGAGGATGGTGTGAGGCAATCTAAGAAGGGTAAGCAGGCGAGTATTCTCACCAGGCTGTCTATTCTTGAGGGCAGGTCTGGTGGAGTCATGCCTGGCAGGGACGCTGGCCTTTGCAGTCCAGATGTGGGTTTGATGGCGGCGGCTGGAGCATCGGGGGTCGGTTTGCCATTGGTTCCTACTGGATTCAGAGGTAGGTTGGGTGATAATTTACAGGTGGGGCCTGGGCAGGTTTGGCCATGGGGAGCATGAGGGCCTGCTTCGGCGGCCAGGCAAGGTGCTTCCATGTCAAGCGCGGGGGGCGCCTGCCTCCTCTGCATTGGGCGCATTTCAGAATTGGGCTTGGCCATGTGGGCAAGGCGTTCCTAGTGTGTACCCGGGTGCAGGGCATCCTGGCATGGCTGGTTCCTTTATGGTGGCATCTTCAACATATGGGATGGTGCCTTTTGCTGCTTTGCTGTTTGGGGAGGTTGCCTTGCCCCTGGGGGACCACTTGCTTCCCGCTCCTAGGGAAAAAAATATTAAAAGGGGAGTACGTGGATATTTTTTCTCTTCTCTTTCGGGAGGTTGAGAAAAAAGACAAGGAAGAATTGGATGAGAAAGAAGGAAAAATTGAAAAAACAGAAGGTGGACAGGACCTGGGCTAATTGGCTTTCTGGGTTCTGTATTTATGCCAGGGTGATTGTGAGGGTGCAGCCGTGGTGGGCAGCATCCCTGTTCCAGTATTTGGACATAAAGGCTATACAGCCTTTAGTGGACCAGCCTGGTTACAATATGACCAGGAATTTAGGATGAGGGCTGCCCTGTATCCGTCCCTTCAGTGGGATCGGATCCATCAGCAGCTTTGGCTGCAGGTTATGTCCCCGGCTAGGCCTAATCTGGGTGATCGCTCTGATAGTGGTCATTTGGTGAGTAGGTCATCCACATCTGCTGCTGGTTCATCAGGCTCTCCCCGCAGTGCAGTGGGGCAGACAGTTCAACCCCTCATGCTCTGCTGGGAATTTGGATCCCTTGGAGTATGTAATAGGAAGGCGTGCCAGTTCAAGCACGAGTGCACCATGTATGGTGGTTCCCACACATTTGACAACTAGAGCCCGTGGGCGTAAAAATATGAAGAAGCCTGGTAGGAGCGGAGGAGCCTTTCCAGCTAAGAAAGGGGCCCAGCCCAATAAGAGTGGGACCACTTGAGCAGTGGCTGTTGAGGTACCCTCGAAGGGTTGATAGTTTGTATTTGTTAGAAGGTTTTAAAGTTGGGTTTAGGATCCCTTTTCAGAGTCCTCCAGTTCCGTTTATGTCAGATAACCTTAAGTCAGTTCAGGGCTTGGAGCAGGTCGTTAGGGACAAGATGGAAAAAGAGCTGCCTGAGGGAAGGATACTGGGTCCTTTTTCACATCCTCTAGTGAGTACTCTTAGAGTCTAACCTTTGGGTGTGGTGCCAAAAAAGGCACCTGGTGAATTTCGTTTGATACACCATTTGTCTTTTCCTAAGGGGAAGTCCATGAATGATGGGATCCCGGAGCACTTATGCTCTGTTAGGTACACCAGCTTTGACCAGGCTATTGCCATGGTGAGGTGTTGCGGGGTTCGGGCAGAACTGGCGAAATGTGACATTAAGTCTGCGTTTTGCCTTTTACCTGTCCATCCTGATGATTTTGAACTTCTAGGGTTTTCTTTTGAGGATCAATTTTACATGGATAGAGCATTGCCAATGGGCTGCTCTGTGTCATGTTCGGCTTTCGAGCGTTTCAGCACATTTTTGCAATGGGCTGTGTGGGAGAAAGTGGGTTTGCAGGATGTCGTTCATTGTTTGGATGACTACCTTTTTGTGGGTCCCGAGGGGACTGGGTATTGTGGGCAGTTGCTGTCTCACTTTGTTGAGCTAGCGGTGGAGCTTGGGGTTCCTTTAGCGCCTGAGATAACTGAAGGTCTGACCCAGAGGTTGACCTTTTGGGGGATTGAGATTGACACTATTGTGCAGTTGTCTAGGGTGCCTCTTCAGAAAATAGTGGAGCTGAGGGCTAGGATTTCTACCTTTCTTCTTAAAAGGAAGGTTACTTTGTTGGAGTTGCAGCAGCTAGTTGGGCACCTCAACTTTGCTTGCAAAGTGATTGCTCCTGGGAGGGCTTTTCTTAGAAGGCTGTGCGATGCTATGGCAGGATTATGATTGCCTCAGCATAGAACTAGGGTCACCTGCAGCATGAGGGATGCTTTGAGGGTTTGGCAGGAATTTTTGGGTCCTTTAATGGAGTCTCTTTTTGGAGAGACGACATGAGGCTCGAAGCTGATCTTCAGGTCATGTCTGATGCTGCTGGTTCCTTGGGTTTTGGAGTTTATTTCCATGGACATTGGTGCGCGGATAGTTGGCCTGACTCCTGGGTAAAGGTTGGTGTGAACTGGGATATTACGTTTCTCGAGTTCTTTCCTATTTTAGTCGCGGTTTGGCTGTGGGGGAAGGATATGGCCAATCACACTGTCCATTTTTGGTGCGATAATATGGCGGTGGTCTACGTCATTAATTCCCTTTCATCCAAATCTGGCCGGGTTATGAGATTGGTGAGGGCCTTCACTCTGCGCTGTTTGTGGCTTAACATTTTGTTTTAAGCCAAGCATATTTCCTGGGGTGAGTAATGGGGTGGCTGACGCTCTATCTCGTAGTAAACAGATGGAGAGGTTTTGTCATCTGGCCCCAGATGCTGACAGAGAGCTGGTGCCAATGCCCCAGGAGCTATGGCTAATTGGAGAGCCGAGGCCTGCAGAGCGATAGGTCTAGCCATTGCACCCAGCACCAGGCAGTCTTACGAATGGGCTGTGTGGCAGTTTGAAGACTTTAGGGCTGAGGTAGGGTATTGCAGGGTTTGGCCCTTCCCGGTGGACCATTTGCTCCATGACTTTGTTTCGCTGCGAGGTAAGGGGTTGGCTGTGCGATCCATTAGGGGGCACCTGTCTGCATTGGCTTTTGTCAGTAAGGCGCTGGGTTATAGGGAAGAAATTTTCATATTCAAAAGATGCTGGAGGGGTGGGCCAGAGAGGTTGGTCCCAGGGTTGATACGTGGAATCCTGTGTCTCCTTTGATTCTGCGAGGTTTGAAGAGGGTTTGGGACGTGGTGTGTGCTTCATCATTTGAAGCATGTTTGTTTCATGCTGCATCTTTGTTAGCCTTTTTGGGGGGCTCTTAGAGTAAGTGAGCTGGTGGCACAGTCTAGAAACGATGTTTCTGGTAAGGTTCTGTTGTTAAGGGATCTGCAGCTATTTGCGGGTAAGGCAGTCATCACTGTCCGTCACTCTAAGATGGATCAGTTGGAGAAGGGTACAGTGCTCGAGTTTGGTAGTTGCTCAGAGCTTGAGCTGCGTCCAGTTACTGCGTTGGCTGCTTATTTGGCAGTTAGGGGGCCCATGGAGGGGTTTTTGTTTATACATTCGAATGGTTGCCCGTTGACGAAGCATCAATGAATGAACTTTATTACAGTCATAGACCAATATAAAAACTATAACACATCATATAAAACCCTCCTAAAATACCTAAGATAGTATAAAATACCCTCCTAAAAAAACATAAAAATACAATAAAATACATAAGCATTTCCCCACCTATACAATCCAAGATAACTAAAATATAATTGAACCAATTTTAAAATTCAAGTCAGTTCCAATTTATATAAATCCTTTAAATCAGAGTATATAAAAAACATTTATAAACTAAAATTCCAAGAGATCATACAAGACATGCAGTTTCTTGTTTCTTAGTATGGAACTTCACAAGATAATGGCAAAATTTGGCTATCTGTCTAGAGATAGTTGGACTTGCATCCACCAAAAGTTTCTCCAAACATGCCTCGTCCGCGTCTGCCATTGGTTTAACTACAAACAGGGAAACAAACCTATCCCTCTGTACCTGGTGGAAAGGGCATCGAAAAAACATATGAGTCATCGACTCCACCTCTCCCATAGCACAAGGACAGCGTCTGTCTTCATACGGGACTTTTCTATATTTCCCTTCTAGCACCTTTGAGGGCATGGCTGCGCATCGAGCCAACGTAAAGGCTCTTCTGTGGGCTGGTACCTCCAAATAAAAAAAGTACTTGGCCGTCCTCATAACATATTTGGTCTCAGTAGCTGCTAAAAAAGAGGGGGCCTGTTCTAGATCCCTTTGTCTCTCTATATCGCAGATTCTTTGTTTGATAATACTTTTTGCTTTGGCATAGCTTTGCGCCAAGAGGTTTTCAAGTGAGAATCCTATACTTTCTAAGTTGCTTCTGACCAATTGCAGCCACCTTGGCCTATAGGGGTCTTGAGTTATTAAAGGGAAGAGGCCTTTTTTGTTTTTATGGATCCTTAGCCATTGACATGCCGAAGATAACATAATTCTGGCCTCAATTCTCATTTGCCCAGTTTCTAAACGCAAAAGGGCATTTGACACACCTGGCGGAAGCTGCAAAACGTTACGAAGAAATTTAGATTGCACTTTCTCGAGAGCCTTCAGTTTTTTAGCCAAAATGCCCAGGTTAATACCATAGAGCAATTGTGTTAACACTTTGTATTGGAACAGTTTCAGTGCTGCCGGAACATAGAAGGCCCCCTTAGAGCGAAAAAATCTCAGGATAGCGTACATTGTTTTCTCAGCTTTCTCCACCCTCATATTACAATGTTCAGTATAGGCACCTGTATTCTGAATTACCATTCCCAAATAAGTAAATTTTGTTACTTGTTCTATTTTCTTCCCTTTCATAGTCCAATACCTCTTCTTGGCTTTTTTGCCAAATGCCATCACTTTTGTTTTTTCAAAGTTTATTACCAACCGTTCATTTTCGCAGTACTTAACAAAGCTGTCTAATGCTCTCCGCAACCCAATAGGTGTTCTAGATAACAGTACCACATCGTCTGCATATAGCAGTACTGAAAGATGGCGAAGAGCCAGCTTTGGGGGGTGAAATTTAGTATCAGTCATATGTTTCACCATATCACTGATATAGTAGTTAAATAGGATGGGGGCCAAAAGGCAACCCTGTCTTACACCCTTCTGAGTTTTTATTGGTTCTGTAAGTAATCCCTGCATATTACATCTCACTCTAAGAAATGATTCTTCATGGAGTCCACGAATAAGAAATAGCAGCCTTTTATCAATATTAGAAGCCGCTAGTTTTTGCCACAATCGTTGCCTTGAAATGGAATCAAATGCTGCCTTTAAATCAATAAAAGCAGCATATAGAGCAGTTGTACCTCTGGCAGAGTACTTCCCAATTAGCTGTTGCAATATCAGGCAGTGCTCGATTGTCGACCTTTCTTTCCTAAATCCAGCCTGTTCCAGGGGAATAATTTCTTCTTGTTCCATCCATATTTCTAGTTTTTCTAAAAGATGTCTTGTATAGATCTTACTTATTATATTTAAAAGACTTATGGGCCTATAATTGGCGGGATTATTTCGATTGCCTTTTTTAAAAATAGGGACAACTATAGCTGTCCCCCACTGCTTTGGGATTCGGCCTGTTTGATCAACATAAGTGAAAAAAGATGCCAGAAATTGTGCCCACCAATTTACATTCTCTTTAAGCATCTCAGCTGATATGCCATCTATACCTGGAGCCTTCCTATTTTCCAGTTGCATTATATGGGCTTTTATTTCTTGCGTACTAACTGGTGGCCACTGAGGGAAGTTCTCTATGTTACCTGGAAAAGAGGGTTGGACATTGGACGAAGCATCAGTTTTGGGCAGTAACGTCACAGGCTTTGGGTGAGTTGGGGTTGTCTGGGGTGCGGTTTGGGTTCACGCCTTTAGAATTGGGGCAGCCTCAACAGCGGCTGTCATGGGGTATCTTTCCACTTCTATTCAGAGATTGGGCAGGTGGCGTTCCTCGGCCTATAAGGCTTACGTGCGACCTTTTATTAGGTCGTGAGTGACTTGGTGTCTGTTTATTGTTGGTTCTGTTCTTGTTTAACTGTTTTTTCTCTTTAGATGCTGTTGTTCCTGTCCAGAGGAGCCGAGTTCTTGTATGCGGCCATAGCCACGTGTTTTGGGCTGCTCATCAGGCTCGGAGAACTGTGGTTGGCTCTCAGCTGGGACTCAGCCAGCATGTGTGTATCGAATGGCGGGGGCGCCGGGGCCTTCAGTGGCCGGGCCTGCTGCCTTTGTTGTTTAAAGATTGTGTGGGTCCTCCTCAGGTTTTAATTGTTCACCTGGGAGGTAATGATCAGGGACTCTTAAAGGGCAAGGCCTTAGTTTGGCAGGCCCGGGATGATTTCCAGCACATTTCGGAGCGATGGCCTGGGACTGCCATAATTTGGCCAGCCATGCTGCCCCGCCTGGTGTGGCATTGTGCTTGGGACCCTGCAGCTATAGAAAGGGCCCGGTATAAGGCTAATAAGGAGACCAGGAAGGTGCTGGAAAGGGGGTTGGGCCACTATTTGCCCCATCCGGACATTTTGTTGAAATTTCCTGACCTCTACAGAGGGGATGGGGTCCATCTCTCAGAAAAGGGTAATATGCTTTTCCTGAGAGATTTGCAGCAAGGGTTGCGGGTGGCTTTGGGCCTCCCGGTGGGCGCTAAGCCCTAAGTAGAAACTTGGCCTTAGTAGTGGCAGGTTTTTGGGGTTTAGGGCACTATGCAGCCGGGGGAGGACTGTGAAGCTTCCCTCTTTGGGGGAATTTGGGGTCTGGCATGATCAGCCTTCGGGTTTGAAGACCCGGGTTTGGAGAATGCAGACTGTCCGGGAGGCTCGGCTAGAGGGTGCCTTTCTGGCGAGACGTGCATCTGGGTTTGGGCCCTCTGGTGCGTGCCTCCCTGCTGGGCCTGCATGGAGGGAGCTGAGTCTCTCGCCCTTTAAGGGCAGGGGAGCGGTCGCGGTGACCCCTAGCCTGGCCAGGCCGCTGGTGGGGTACCCTTGCTGTTTATTAGAATATTGAATAAAGTAGCCCAATTTTATACCAATACTCTGTGTCTGACTCTTTATTTCATCCTTGGAATAACAAATAAGTAAAAATACAGCAGTGCAGTTCCCCTGAATACAGTTTTCATTTCCTCATCTGCAGCAGCTGCCCTGTACACTCTCTCTCTCTCTCTCACACACACACACACACACACACACACATGGGGGGAGAGAGAGAGAGAGTGAGAGAGAGAGAGCAACCAATCCCACACTTGTGTGGTCTCACTGGGGCAATTTACTCATGAGTGCTGAAGTTGGAGAGCCAGTTTGGTGTGGAGAGCCAGTTTGGTGTAGTGGTTAAGTGTGCGGACTCTTATCTGGGAGAACCGGGTTTGATTCCCCACTCCTCCACTTGCACCTGCTGAAATGGCCTTGGGTCAGCCATAGCTCTAGCAGAAGGTTGTCCTTGAAAGGGCAGCTGCTGTGAGAGCCCTCTCCAGCCCCACCCACCTCACAGGGTGTCTGTTGTGGGGGAGGAAGGTAAAGGAGATTGTGAGCCGCTCTGAGACTCTTCGGAGTGGAGGGCGGGATATAAATCCAATATCTTCTTCTTCTTCTTCCAAGTTCTTCAGACTAACACTTGGAAACCAAAGGTTCTAGTTCACAGTTTACTATGCAAACGACTGCTGAAAAGTTTGTAAAACAAATGTAGAGTCTGGGCTGCTTTCATAGCTACTGGCAGCAGCCATGTGAATCTGACAGCTCACCCCGCTCTCATTCAGCCTGGCCTCTATAGATGTAAAGGCATACACATTGTCTAAAAAGTAAGCCTTTCTAAGCATCTTCTTAAGCCTTCCAAAGTGGAAAGGCACATGCTGGCTGCTAGGGTGGGGCTTCCCCCCTGCTGGCCAGCTGACTAGGGACGGGAAGGAGCCTGTAAAACCAGGAGATCACCCACTGGGACCTGGGAATTGGCAAGCCAAATAAGTTGACTGCAACTTGATGGCACTTTCCACCACCAGCACAAACATATTTCAGATAACTAGCCTGTGAAAAGATTGATTGACACTTCTAACTGAACAAGGTCTGTAACATATTTATTTATTACATTTTTATATCATGCCCTCTCCCGTGTCATTTTGGACTGTTTTAAAATAAAACATCTGATACCATAAAATACATCTAAATATTAAATAGTACCTGCTAAAAACAACTACAATTTAAACAATCATAAGACATCAATAATATAAGAACACATTCCTACGAAATGATCCATTTGACAATTACCAGATATAGGCAGTCAGCAATTCTACAAAATTTAGTCAAAAGCCCGATGAAACAGAGTGCACAAAGAGAGTGAGGGCCTCCTCAGGGAGTTGCTTGCAAAGGACCAGAGAAACAACCAAGAAGACCTTGGCTGTGGTGGAAAATACATGAGGAATCTGGGGGGCCCTTTTATAGTTGGTATTATCTTGATATATTTATTTTCTTTCTTTTTTTGGAATGAAATACAAAACAATATATAATTATGCATTCTAAAATGTATTATTCCTTTACCCTTTTCTGGTTCTGTTGAAGATTTCAGATTGAGAAAAGAGAAGAGGATTAACATTCCTTCCCAACGGGCTTTTTCTCTTGTGTAGTTCTCAGTAGGAAGATCTTACTGGGTTCACGAGAGAAAGGGAGTGTAAACCATCAGGGCTCCCTGGCTGCCAGACCCCTTACTGGCAGCTCCTGGCACAGGAAGTCCCCTGTGCAAGCACCAGTCATTTCCGACTCTGGGGTGACATTGCTTTCACAACTTCACAATGTTTTTACGGCAGACTCCTTTTTTCTACTGGGTGGGTTGCCATTACTTTCCCCAGTCATCTACACTTTCCCCCCAGCAAGCTGGGTACTCATTTTACCAACCTCAGAAGGATGAAAGGCTGAGTCAACCTGCAGCCGACTACCTGAAAACCCTGCTTCCACTGGGGATCGAACTCAGGTCGTGAGCAGAGCTTAGGACTGCAATACTCAGCTCTAACACTCTGTGCCACAGTGTTCTTGTGGGGGAAGGGAAGGAAGACTGCAAATTTGCAATCTTTAACTTCCCTAAGCCAGGCTCCAATTTGGGGCTAATTTAGGCACTCTCTGTACATGCTCAGAGACCTTCCCTTGAGCCTGAAATGTAGAGAACTGAAGCAGTAAATATTTAACAAAACTAGTTTAATCTCTCTTTCTCAGAGATATTTAGTTCCGGCATTTTAAAAATGAAAATAAAGGTACAACTCTCTGAATCTCTTTCTCAATCATTGCAATAAATTGTATTTATTTAATTTGCATCCCGGCTGCATTTTAAAAGAGCTGAACCTAAGTTCTTTTGGGCTAACTGTAATGCAGCAGCCATGCACCAACTGAATTTTACTACTGAGATAGCTGAATAGCCTTAACTGGATACACCACGAGGGTCTGGGAGGCATAAAAATAACATAACGAGTACATTTCTTTGCCTAGCCTAACCTAGACTAGAGCCTATTTTGCTAAACAGCCTCCTGACATAATTCCATTCAGGGAAACCCTTGGATTCCATCTGGACATTTGAACTCTGTATGATAATATCTAGCTCTCTGAATTTATACCCAGTTAGCTAGTTTTATTGAACACTCACTAAAACCAATGCTTTCATGCCTATTTGGTAAAATAAACTTTCTTTAAGTTTATTTGTGTGGTTAGTTGCTTTCAGGCCACCACAATCTGAGCCAAACTTATCCACTAGCCTTTGGAAATACCTACTATCAATTTGTGAAAACTGACTTGGGGAACCCCTTGCTGCAGTGGTGTGGCTTGACTAGGGCCTCTGTGCTAAAGGATTTATCCAGTCTGGTGGCAACCTATTTTCCTGGTGTTTCTGGGGGAAATACCAGACTTTGAACCTGTGTTAGACTATCAGTTGGCAAGTCTGCTGACCCACCTCGGCCAGACAGGTGGCAGACTTCGTCACACTAATAGAGATCTGATCTTTTGGGCAAGACCACATTCTCTACAGTTAGTTTTATTTCCTGAATGGGGTTGCCATATCCAGACAGGACAAATTGCCAGAGATCTAAAATGGAAGTCTAAGGAAAGATGAGATCCCAAAGGAACCAGGCTCTAAGCTCTCACTCTCACCAAACTTCCATTACCCTGCAGAGAAAACTGAGTCTGCAGCTTGGAACTTTGTGCTGTGATTCCAGGAGATCCCCAGGCCTCCCCCTGAGAACTGGCCTCATCTAATTTTAGTCCAAATCATTGCTCTTCTGTTCTTTATTTTATTAAGGGAAGAAAGGTCCTTGCTACGTTACAAAGCCAGGTCTCTCCATTCTAAAAGACATACAAATCCAAAAGTTAGATTTTTCTTGAAGGGGAGGTTTAGGGACAAAGGAGCCTTGCCTACCCACGTGGAACTACCATTCTCTGACATTTTCCAGAATTCTGGCTTCTAAGTTCCCCATGGCACCAAACATTTAGACAAGACACTTCTAGGGAAAACAAGAAGACGACAAAGACGACATTGGATTTATATTCTGCTCTCCACTCAAGAGTCTCAGAGCGGCTCACAATCTCCTCTATCTCCCTCCCTCACAATAAACACCCTGTGAGGTGGATGGGGCTGAGAGGGCTCTCCCAGAGGCTGCCCTTTCAAGGACAAGCTCTGTGGTAACTTTGACTGACCCATGGCCATTCCAGCAGGTGCAAGTAGAGGAGTGGGGAATCAAACCCAGTTCTCCTGGATAAGAGTCTGCATACTTAACCACTACACCAAACTGGCTCTCAAACAGAAAACAGGAGCTGCCAGTAAGAGGTCTGGCAGCCAAGGAGCCCTGAGGGTTTCCACTCCCTTTCTCTCGTGAACCCAGTAAGATCTTCCTACTGAGAACTACACAAGAGAAAAATCCCTCTTGCTTAGAGGCTTCGTCTCTCGTTCACACACATCACAGAAATCCTCCCAGTTCCTAGCCTCTGTGCTTCAGCACCAGAATGGAGCCTACTGAACAGGGTTTAAGGGATGATCAGGCCCTTCTTCCCTCCTAAAGAGAGGTAATCCAAATTCCCAAACATTTCGTACTCACAATCCTGAAGATCTTCCAATTCCCTACATACGTTGGTTCAATCAGGCGTGGGATCTTGGCTGGCCAACCGAATACCTTTCCCCACCGAGGTGGAGAGAGCTGGACTCAGTCAAAAATATGACTCTGGTGCCTAGTCTGCTGTTCCCGCCATGAGGGTGGAAGGCAAACAGTTATTCAGGCCACCTAAGGATAGGAAAAATCCTCCCCACTATTCCTCAGCCAATGCAACCATGTTATGTAGCAGGGAAATAACGAGGCGCACACTTACTGATTGAAAACGAGGTATTTTACTATTTGGCACCAATAGCAAGGTTCATTTGAGCAGCAAGGCTCCCAAAAATAATGAACCCCGCACACTTCTCAAACCATCCATTTTAAGCTAAAAGCATGCCTGCATGCTGGCCCTCACAGTTATCAGATTCAACTTCCCCCCTCCCCTTTCTCCCTGGTAGTTTTCCAGTGTGTCTGCTTATCTTATTCGGCAAGGAGTTTCCTGCTATCAATACACATTTGTAACTCACACCCATTGAAGGCCTGTCTGGTTTCTTTATCACATTGCAGCTTCTTCATAACATCAGACGCCCTTTTTGCTTTTTAAAGACAAGAGCATATTTTCATTTATTATTATATGGAGTTATTCATTAATTATTCATGGGTCTCCCCTTCACTATGCTTAATTTTAAAAGAGAAATTGAAAAATGAATCATTTTGGAACATATTACATTCTTCTGTAATGCGCTATATATAATATGTCATTAATATATGTGTATGTGCATAGAAACATACACAGTGCTATTATATGATAATTTCTGTTTCAATGCCTTGTCATCCCTTTTTCCTGTACCCTTTTAAAATCTCTCTCACCCTCTCTATTTATAAGTTGCCCATAGAAGTGACCTGTTGAGAGAGAGAGGCAGGGAGGGAGGAAGGAATCTTCCTTCTTCAGTTCTGTTTTTGCAAACTTTATGACTAAACGTTGAAAAATTTTTGTCCAAAATACAAAAATATAACCTGACAATATTTATTTTCATATTCATACTAATAACCAAAAAAAGCCTCGACAAGATGGATTTCCCTCCCCCTCACACACACTAAACTTTTTGTAACAACACATTTCCCCTGCATTGCTTTCAAACCCTCACCTATTATTTTTTCGGGTGGCTCTCTCACACTGGGCAACACATGCATCAGACAATGAAGCAAAACAGTACTTTCTTCATCATAGATCCAAAGAAACAGATGGAACAATTAGCTCTCTGCCCTGCAACACTGTTGTTTTTCAAAGCAAGGGTGCCAAGGAAGATAATTGCTTTTACTGTTCTCTTGGAACATGCTGTATTGTTTGCTGACAGCCTCCAAGACTCAGAGCACACTCTACTTAGCCCTAGGCGGTAAAGCTCATGTGTGCATTTCAGATTTCTTTTCTAATTGAAGTACACGGGATATTTCAGTTCCAGCATGGCATCTGATCTTGGCATTTTTAAAAGCCCTGCTCATTTGAAAGTTGGCCTGAAAGTTATCAAGGTCGTACAACAGTGACACAGCAGTGAGTCATTACATTTTGCTGTCCTTTGTTTTCAGGGATTTCAGGGAAGCTAGGGCTATATATGAAACTTATGTTGCACATGACATGCTGCATTAAATTAAATGGCATATTCATTTACACAGCCTGTGTAGTGTAGTAGTTATATAGTTGAGCTAGGATCCAGGAGACCTAGGTTCTAATGCCCACTGAAACAAAGACTGATTTCGCACTAACCTTGTTCTGTGCCTGGCTTCCCTTTTTCTCTGGAGCAAGCTTAGATATTTCACACAAGCTGCTCCACACCACCATTTTTTGTCGGGGCAATCCCTGATTTCATGTGCAGCAACGTAAGCCTGTTTTTTCAGGTTTACGTTGCCACACATGAAATTGGGGGCTGCCCCAACGAAAAATGGCGGTGCGGAGAAACTTCTGCAAAATCACTAATCCAGAGAAAATCCAGAGAAAAAGGGAAGCTGGCCATGGAGCAAGGTTAATGCAAAATCTGTCAAAAGCTCACTGCATGAGAGCATTGTTATGGGGAGGGAATCCCCCCAGCCAAATTTATTTTTTAGATATGGCCAGGGCTTTTTTTGTAGCTGGAACCCCTTTGCATATTAGGCTACAACCCCCTGATGTAGCCAATCCTCCAAGAGCTTACAGGGTTCTTAGTTCATGGCCTACTGTAAACTCCAGGAGGACTGGCTACATCAGGAGTGTATGGTAGGATTGCCAAGTCCCTCCACCAATGCAGTGGGGGACTTGCTCCTCACACAGGCAAAGCATGCCCGTCACAATGATGTCACCCAGAAGTGATGTCATCATGCTGGGGCATTGCACCAGGGACACTCTAGGACTCACAATAAAACTCTATGGTACCAAAGAGTTTTACTGTGATTCCTAGAGCGTCACATTGAACATGCTCTAGGATTCATGGTAAAACTCTATGGTACACAGTGCAATGTCCTTGGCACGATGATGTCACTTCTGGGTGATGTCATCACATGGGACAGTGCATGCCGACGGGGCTCTTTGGGGATGGGGATCCCCCTGGCAGCCTGGTCCCTGCCTGGCAGGTTGAGGCCCTCCAGGGCAGGGAATCCCCTGCCCCCTGTGGGAGCTTGGCAGGCCTAGTACATGGCCTAATATGCAAAGGAGTTCCTGCTACATAAAAAGCCCTTGATATGACTATTGCTTCCTCTTATTATCTTTTTAAAAGAGAAATATCTGTTTCATTCATATTTGAAGATAAATCAGTGTACCCTTTTGTAACTTCTGCATTTGCAGTGGCTTTATGTTACACACAACAGGGTGGTTCCCTATAATAATAATAATAATTTTTTTTTATTTATACCCCGCCCTCCCCGCCAAGGCAGGCTCAGGAGGATAACAGGGACTGGAGATACATTGTCTGCCTCTCCGCATCTATGGAGTAAAATTCTGAAATTTCACAGAACTTCCCTGTCCTTCTCTTTGATTTTTTCTTTGATCAAAACAGAATTTATTAGAAAGATTCCAAAGTCCTAAAAAGAGAGGAAAAGAAACTGAATGATGGGTTTCAGGGAGAAGTAAAGAAAGGAATCAAAATAATTTCTTTTTGCACTGCTACTGGGTGATCTGTAGCCAATTGTTCTCTGTCTTCCTAAACCTATCTCACAATTTGTTATGATGATAAACTTTTATTTATTTTATTTTGTTTATTTTATACCCTGCCCTCCCCACTGAAGCAGGCTCACAATGGCTTACAAGGCCAATTGGCAGAAATGGAACATTCAAAACACTAAAACAGTTATTAACAATAAAACAATACAGTGTTATTTATACATTAATAATGGAGGATAAAGCAGATCTTACACATAGTTATCATGTCCAAGTGCTCCAGGTGGAAATGGGACCACACTTCGAGGTGCTCTAGATGGAGAATAAGGTCCAGGTCCATGCTTCAGGTGGCCAAGTCGGTTTATTCCAGGCAGCAGACTCTGATGTTAATACATTTAGCAGCTGAAAGCTTGGTGGAAGAGCACTGCTTTGCAAGCCCTGCAGAATTGAAGAAGGTCCTTCAGGGCCCTAACATCTTCGGGGAGCTTGTTCCACCAGTGCGAAGCTGAGACTGAGAAAGTCCTTGCTCTCATTGTAGCTAGCTTGGCCTCCTTGAAGTCAAGGATCAAAAGAAGATTTTGTGACCCTGACCATAGTACTTGCTGGAGAACACGTGAGGAAAGGCTGCTCCATAGGTATACAGGTCCCTGGCCATATAGGGCTTTAAAGGTAAGAACCAGCACCTTGAAACAAATCCAGTATGCTATAGGTAACCAGTGCAGTGCTTTCAGTGCAGGCTGAATGTGTTCCCGCAAGGAGAGGCCCAATAACAGCCTGGCTGCAGCAATCTGCCCCAGTTGAAGCTTCTGGATTTGAGACAAGAGCAGTCCCATGTAGAGGGCATAACGAAAATCTAGTCTCAAGGTGACCATAACAGGGATCACTGTTGCTAAGTCACTGTGTTTGAGGAACAGAACCAACTACCTAACTAGCCAAAGATGGTAAAAGGCCAATTTGGCAGTGACTGCTACCTGGGTCTCCATTGTTAAGAATCCCAAGCTCTTAACCTTTGGTGCTGGCACAAGAGGTGCCAGCACCAAAGGCCAGGAGTGGAATAAATTTTATTTATTTATATCCTGCTTCTTTTCTCACCAAGCGAAGCTCAGGGTACCTTGGCTGAGAAAGGGGGAGGGGGGGACCAGGTGCCTCATCCTGAGCTCTGTGGAGGAAGGGCATATTACTAAATTACTAAAGGCAAATTACTAAGCCCGTGGTGTAGAGTGATAAAGCTGTAGTACTGAAATCCTAAGCTCTGCTCACAACCTGAGTTCAATCCCAGCGGAAGCTGGGTTCAGGTAGCCAGCTCAAGGTTGACTCAGCCTTCCATCCTTCCGAGGTTGGTAAAATGAGTACCCAGCTTGCTGGGGGGAAAGTGTAGATGACTGAGGAAGGCAATGGCAAACCGCCCTATAAAAGTCTGCCATGATAACATTGTGAAATGTCACCCCAGAGTCGGAAACGACTGGTGCTTGCACTACCTTTACCTTTTTAAGAGCAGATTAAAATACTAAATGTAAGACTTTTGGTAACATCTGCTCTCTTAAGTGACCAATGCCTTTCCCTTTATTTATTAGCTTCCTTGCCAATGGTCTTCAACCCAAAAAGAAGTGACTGATGCAAGTCCTTGCAGGTTTCCTGATTGTTTTTAACTATTTATAAAATTCTGGTTCCCTCACTGTTTACAATTATCTTCTTCACTCACTATTTCCAAGTGTCCATTAGGACCATTTGTAATATAACACATGCTAGATCTAGGTATCTTAGCAGATGCAGGGGTCTTAGTGGACAATACACTGAACATGAGTCACCAGTGTGATGTGGTGGCTAAAAAAGCTGTATAGTGCCCAGATAATGTGAAATGATGGTATCACTTTGCTCTGCTCTGGAAAAATCTCACCTGGAGTATTGTGTTCAGTTTGGGGTACCACTTTGTAAGAAGGAAACAGACAAACTGAAACAGGTCCAGAGAAGGGTGACAAAAATGGTGAGGAGTCTGGAGACCAAGTTCTATGAAGGAAGGTTGAAGGAGCTGAGTATGTTTAGCCTGGAGAGGAAGTGGCTGAGAGGTGATATGATCACCATCTTCAAGTACTTGAAGGGCTGTCAAATAGAGGATGGTGTAGAATTGTTTTCTGTTGCCCTGGAAGTCAGGACCAAAACCAACAGGTTGAAATTAAAACAAAAGAGTTTCCGGCTCAACATTAAGAAGAACTTCCTGACAGAGTGCTTCCTCAGTGGAACAGACTTCCTCCTTGGGAGGTGGTGGGCTCTCCTTCTTTGGAGGTTTTTAAACAGAGGCTAGATGGCCATCTAACAGCAATGAAGATCCTGTGAATTTAGGGGGAGATATTTGTGAGTTTTCTGCATTGTACAGGGGGTTGGACAAGATGACCCTGAGGGTTCCTTCCAACTCTATGATTCTAGATTGAAGGCATTCATGTTTGGAGCACTATAGCATCCTTATGTGCACATGCATTTCACTGTACATACACATGTTACATATACCACTTGAAATGAAGAATCACCGTAGATTTATACACTGCCCTTCTCTCTAAATCGGTCTCAGAGCAGCTTACAATCTCCTTTATCTTCTTCCCCCACAACAGACACCCTGTGAGGTAGGTGGGGCTGAGAGAGCTCTCACAGAAGCTGCCTTTTCAAAGACAACCTCTGTGAGATCTATGGCTGACCCAAGGCCATTCCAGCAGCTGCAGGTGAAGTATTGGGAAATCAAACCAGTTCTTCCAGAGAAGAGTCTGCACACTTAACCACTACACCAAACTGACATTCTAGCATGCAATCAACTGGTACAATGATTTTGAAACAGTTTGCTGATATGGAATAATTTGAGGGATGATCATAACTCCTGTGGGAGGGTTTCTAGTGTCCTGGTCCCACTGATGGACCTCCTGATGGTACCTGGGGTTTTCTGGGCCACTGTGTGACACACAGTGTTGGACTGGATGGGCCACTGGCCTGATCCAGCATGGCTTTTCTTATGTTCTTATATTCTGTATATCTTTTGCCCCTTGATGTTGTCCTTGTATCATTGTTATCCATAGTCTTCAGCATTATTTCTGTCTCTCCTGTGCAGTGCCAGTCATTATTTATTTATTCATATACTGGGAAACATCTGTATGTTTACACAACCTGTAGGAAATAATGGTTGCAACTATGGATAAGTATACAGATTTTCAGATGGCTTCATTTACAAACTTCCAGCCTGGCTGGGAAGAAATCTAGAGTTCAGATTCAAGACTTAAGAACATAAGAGAAGTCATGTTGGATCAGGCCAATGGCTGATTCAGTCGAACACTCTGTGTCACACAGTGGCCAAATACACACACACACACACACACACACACACACATATATATATATATATACATATATATACACACTGTGCTCCATATTTTTATCTAACCCCCTCTTGAAGCTGGCTATGCTTGTAGCCGCCACTACCTCCTGTGGCAGCGAACTCCACATGTTAATCACCTTTTGGGTGAAGAAGTACCTCCTTTTATCCATTCTAACCCGACTGCTCAGCAATTTCATTGAATGCCCATGAGTTCTTGTATTGTGAGAAAGGGAGAAAAGTACTTCTTTCTCTACCATCTCCATCCCATGCATAATCTTGTAAACCTCTATCATGTCACCCCGCAGTCAACGTTTCTCCAAGCTAAAGAGCCCCAAGCGTTTTAACCTTTCTTCATAGGGAAAGTGTTCCAAACCTTTAATCATTCTAGTTGCCCTTTTCTGCACTTTTTCCAATGCTATAATATCCTTTTTGAGGTGCAGTGACCAGAATTGCACACAGTATTCCAAACGAGACCGCCCCGTTGATTTATACAGGGGCATTATGATACTGGCTGATTTGTTTTCAATTCCCTTCCTAATAATTCCCAGAATGGTGTTGGCCTTTTTTATTGCAATCGCACACTGTCTTGAAATCTTCAGTGAGTTATCTACCATGACCCCAAGATCTCTCTCTTGGTCAGTCTCTGCCAGTTCACACCCCATCAACTTGTATTTGTAGCTGGGATTCTTGGCCCCAATGTGCATTACTTTGCACTTGGCCACATAGAACCTCATCTTCCACGTTGACGCCCACTCACTCAGCCTCAACAGGTCCCTTTGGAGTTCCTCACAATCCTCTCTGGTTCTCATCACCCTGAACAATTTAGTGTCATCTGCAAACTTGGCCACTTCACTGCTTACTCTCAACTCCAAATCATTTATGAACAAGTTAAAGAGCATGGGACCCAGTACTGAGCCCTGCAGAACTCCACTGCTTACCGTCCTCCACTGCGAAGACTGCTCATTTATACTCTCTCTGCTTCCTATTAATTAGCTAGTTTTTGATCCACAAGAGGACCTGTCCTTTTACTCCATGACTCTTGTGCTTACTAAGGAGCCTTTGATGAGGAACTTTATCAAAGGCTTTCTGGAAGTCAACGTAAACAATATCTATCAGGTCTGCTTTGTCCACGTTTGTTCACCCCCTCAAAGAAATGTAACAGGTTAGTGAGGCAAGATCTTCCCTTACAGAACCCATGCTGAGTCTTCCTCAATAACTTGTGTTCATCAATGTGCCTACTCATTCTGTCCTTGATAATGGTTTCTACCAACTTTCCCGGTATTGAAGTCAGACTGACTGGACTGTAGGTTCCCAGATCTCCTCTAGAACCCTTTTTAAAGATGGGGGTGACATTTGCTACCTTCCAGTCCTCAGGAATGGAGGCAGATTTCAATGAAAGATTACAGATTTTTGTCAAAAGATCCACAAGTTCAACTTTGAGTTCTTTCAGAACTCTTGGATGTATGCCATCCGGACCTGGTGACTTATTAGTTTTTAATTCATCTATCAGATGTAGGACCTCCTCTCTTGTCACCTCAATCTGACTCAGGTCTTTCAACACCCCTTCCAATATAAGTGGATCTGGACTTGAACAACCTGATCAGGTGCTATATGAAAAATATGATGGAGCCAAAACTATTTACCTTGTTTTATGAATATTGAAAAGCAGTTGCTACTCTGAGCAATTTTCAGCATTCGTCATAAACATGTTTACAGTGCTTTCATACAATTCTTCTTAGCATTGTTTTCATTCTTCTTTATTCTCATTGCCATTGGTTCATTTTCCTATTAAAACAGAAAATACTGTGGGTTGTTGCAGCCCACATAATCCTGACGGCACAAGATGGTGTTGGTTACGCCACCATCACAGACACTTGTATCAGTACCTTTATGTCAGTGCAGCTACATAAAACAAACTGCTGAAAAAATTGAGTGGGGGAGAGAAAAATGCTGCAAAAAGACACTGTAGCACCAGAACAACAAGGTACTGGAAAGTATGAGGGAAACAACATTAGTATTTAGCAAAATGTATGGGGGGAGGACAGTGTTCATCGCCCTAACACCACTATTGAACTGGTCGGCAAAGGGAGATTATTAGATCATCAGATTGGACACAAAAGTCATCTTCCCTGTTAGCCAGTTTGGTATAGTGGTTAAGTGTGTGGACTCTAATCTGGGAGAACCGGGTTTGATTCCCCACTCCTCTATATGCTTTTGCTGAGTAACCTTGGGTCAGTCACAGTTATTGAAAGAGCTGCTCTCTCTCTCTCTCTCTCTCTCTCTCGAGAGAGAGAGAGAGAGAGAGAGAGAGAAAGAGAGAGAGCAGTTCTCCAGAGAGCTCTCTCAGCCACACCTACTTCAGGGTTTTCAAGTCCAATTCCAGAAATATCTGGGGGCTTTGGGAGCAGAGCCAGGAGACTTTCCCATTCCCTAAATAAATAACTAAATATGCAGCAGTGTGGTTCCCCTGAATACAGTCTTAATTTCCTCATCCTCTTTTTTTTCCTACCCTGGAAGCTGTACTTCCACTGAATGAAAGTGAAATATGTCATAGCCCCACAAGTCCTCTTGTCAGACTTTGGAAGCATTTCCAAGCATGGGTTTTATAGGGGACATGTGTACACACTCACAAAGCAGCCAAAATGAACAGAGTTTGCAAACCCACATTTTGGTGATCTTACTGGAGCAATTTACTGACCATGGGAGTTGCTGAAAATAATGCTGTATTCATCTTCTTCAGACTAACACAGGAATGGAGCTCAGTCTTGGGAGTGGGGTTTTCCTCCATCCCATAACATGTTCTAGCTAACTCTTTACTATCCATTTTACTATAGAACTGACTTCTGAAGTGAATGCAAAACAAACAGAGGGGCTGTGCCACCTTCTCTGCCTTTCTCAAAGGTTTCATACACTCCGTGGCTCTGCTGGCTCACCCCTCCCCCATCTAGCTCTCCTGCTTCAGAGATTTAAAGGCATACACACATCTGGAAACACAAACAGTTACAAGCATCTTCTAACCCTGTCAAGAGATAAAGGCACATGGCTGTTGGGGCAGGGCTTCCCCCGCCAGCCAGCTGGCTGGTAGCAGGGAGGAGCCTGCAACACTGGGGGATCCCACAGTGGGACCTGGGAACTGGCAAGTCTACACAGGGTGTCTATTGTGAGGAGAGAAGGAAAAGGAGATTCTAAGCCACTCTGAGACTCTGGGTGAAGGGCTGGGTATAAATCCAGTATCTTCTTGTAAACAGTGCAGGGAATTTAATATGTATGTGAAGTGAGATGTTGGGAACTAAGGCTGAGCCTCATCTGACCACTGAGGGCCTCCAGTCACCATGAGGAGACAATTCCATCTTTCCTGATGGTCTCTATCATACCAGCCAACAAGCTACACCTCTTAATAAGTAATGATAATTCTTTTACTTTACTAGTACAGCACTTCTAAAGAAGCATCCACAGTGTTCAAACACTCTACTTGTCCCTCATACAGATATTGCCATTATTCAGTTATTACCACTGGACACAAACAATGAAGCAGAAAAGTAGATGGTACGGGTGTACATTCCACCTTATCAAAGTACATGGAAATTCAGCTAAAATATTAAAGAAGATGTGTGTGTGTGTTGGGTTTTTTTTTTTGGGGGGGGGGCACATGAACACAAAAAATAGCTAGGTAAAAGGTAGTTAAATCAGAATAAGAGGTAGCAGGTTGATTTCATTAGGAAGCTTTACACTTCAAGGGCACATTAATCAGAACACTGCTGCACCTATACTTGAGTCATCATAGCGGTCTGTCACTACCATTCTTTGCAAAAGAATAATCTTGCATTATATGTTATTAGTTCACCAGCTACCAAAAAAAAAAAAAAGATTTAAAACACAATTGAACTCTCTCCCTATCAAAGAGAAATCTGTCAGTTGTGATATGAATTGCATCATAAAAATAGCTGTATCTCATTTATCACTACTAATCCAATCCTATATATATGTTTGCATCAGATTTTCTGTAGGCTACACCAAACAAACAAACAAATCTTCCTTTAGGAAATATATCAGGGCATACTGCTGAGATCATAGTAATTAATTTAGATTCAAATTCAATTATTTGAAAACTATACTGCCCAGGTCAACTAGTTTTCTTAAAGGGCAACTCTGAGAAGCAAAAAAGAAAAAAAAAAGTAATGTGTCCATGTTTTCTCCCAGGCCTCTTTGTTTGCAAACTATTTTCTACACATCTTTGTGGATGCACTCTATAAGCCTCTTTTAGTCTTAGTAAGAAAGGCAGGGTATAAGTAAGCTAAAGAAAGAAAGAAAGAAAATTGCTAAGAATGTTAATCAAGTCTACAGAGATAGGAATGAATAACTGAATTTCAACTGTTTGAGTACTATGTTGTTTTTATTTCAAGTACTGGTTTGGATCAGGCTACACTGGCAACTTCCGGTGATTTCCCCTTCCTGCTACAGATCCCCTTGTAACATTCTTTAAGGTCCCATGTCTCTCATGAACAGCATCTTGTGGAGGTAGTGGGCTGCAGTGGGAAGGGGGAGGGTGGAGAATTCCATTTTACTGCTGGAAAACTGAGTCTGGATCCAACCCACTGGGCTTTAACTTTTATGTTGTAAGTGAAGCAGAGAAATAATGAGGTCTGCACACATTACTGGCATGAAGCGAGGTTTTTACTTTATGGTACCATAAGCAGAACTTAGTCGGGCATGGGCCCCCAAAATGACAGAGTTAAAATCATTCTACATACCGACCGTTTTATTCACACAGGCGCAGGGATACAGGCCTATCTGATTCAACATTCCCCACCCCCTTGCAATTCCTTCTAGTACTTTTCCATTCCTTTATCAGCTCCAGCAAGAAGCTTCTCTGAGGCCCCTTTGTTATCTAATACACATCCAAAGGCCTCAATGAGGTAACTGTCTCTTATCTAATATAAAACCTTGAATTCACACCCACTTGGGGCTGTCTGTGCTTCTAATGAACAGTTGCATAACACATCCTAGTTGTGAAGGCAGAAGCATGCTTTCATTCATTATCATAAGGGTATTCAATAATTATTCAGGGGTCCCCCTTCATAAGCTGCTTCAAACAGAGCAAAGAAATGAGATATATTTTTTTTAAAAAAAATAAAGCTCCCTCAGTGTAGAGGTCCCCAACCTTCTTGAGCCTGCAGCTTCCTTTGGAACTCTGCAAAGCCTCAAAATGGCTTCCTTAAAATAGCTGCTGCAGGAGGTACAGCCATTTACAATATAGTTGCCCCAGCTTACCTTCAGTAAAACAGTGGATATCCTTGTGCTTTGGTGGCAACTACCACCAGAGCAACATTTTTAAAAATCTGACCAGCCAATAAGAAAACCCATCTGGCACTACTACTTTCTAAAAACATTTGGTGGGCAGCAGAAAAGGTGTCAGTGGGTGCCATGGTTGGGGACCTCTGCCTTAGGGGACTTAAGTTTCCAGCTGCTTAGTCCCAGTCGTTTCTTGACAAAGGCATGGGTGCATCATCTTACTATTAGCCACAGTGTGTGTGTGTGTGTATGTGTGTGTGTGTGTATGTGTGTATTGGTCACTGTATGACACAGAGTGTTGGACTGGATGGGCCATTGGCCTGATCCAACATGGCTTCTCTTATGTTCTTATCAGCTGAACACAGCTTCTTTTTACAACAAGGAAACAGTCTCTTAATATACAGTACCATTCTTATAAATATTTAAGTACACTTATTCCATCACTACAATGCTTTAGCCAAATAATACAATCCAGGTAACTATATGGAATGGTATTTCCTCATGCTACAGTGAAACACTGTTGTTAATAAAGGCCAGATAGTCAGATAATGGGGATTACCAAGTAGGGATTTTTTGCATTGTCCTCTTCAATACTGCCCATAGAGTTTTAAATAAGTAATGATAAAAGTTCTCCAGTGTATCCAAGTCTAGCCTGCATGTTAGAAATTAATTCCTAAGGGTGCTTGTTCTGAAAGGTATAAATTCATGTCTTTTTTAATTATGATGATGGTGATTGGTGTTCCTTCCCCTTATGGTAATGTTTTATTTGCTTTTATTCTCAGCTGTCCACTTTGATTTAAAATATGTTTTCCCTCAAGACTGACAAAACAGCATGGAATAGGCATATCAAAGCTAGAGATACTTAATTTCACCTAAATGGTGCCTTTTAAAGCTTGGTCTAAGCAGCTACCTGGTGGATGAAATTACCCTAGGCCTCTTTTGTACAGCCACTTCTGGACAACAAGATTGCCTTATACAATCTCTCCAATGACTCAGGTGATTTACAAATGTGACTTAATGGAGTTTGCAGAGTTAAGACAAAGCACCATTTTCTCCAAAGTTAAAAACAAAACACAAAGCTTCAGGGGAATATATATGTATATCCAAGAAGGGTATAATGCAATGCAGCACTATTCATATTACAAATGCCACCTATAGAGTGTTTAACCATATGATTAACACCTGGCAGTTTCCTGGCATCCCAAGGCAGCTGAAAGCTCAACAATGAAAAACTCCTCTTTTGGAAGCCTTCTACTATCTTAACCAGTGTGTGTGGGGGCGGGGGGGGGGAGTCTCTGTTTTGATCAGGGTTATTTTAAGGGAGTGGAAGAAGATGACAGTTGATCAGTAAAGAGCAGGCCTCGGATTCAGTGGGAGCTCACAGGAGCACAGCTCCTGAACCTTTCTGAGAGTTCCACTTCTTCCTTCCCACCTTGTCCATTGAATAGTAGGTGCAGCTGCATATCATTCTTGAATGAGCTCCACCACCTATTTCTCTACAAAACCACCCCTGGTTAAGATGATTCCCCCCTCCCGTTTCTTTCTTTTACTTAGCACCCCCTTTATACCCTAATCTGGATAGCTGAGACTAGCTTGATCTCATCAGATCTCTGAAGCTAAGAAGTACGGAGCTTGGCTAGCATTTGGATGGGAGACCTCCAAGGAATACCATGGCCATGACATGGAGACAGGCAATAACAAACCACTTCTGAATGTCTCTTGCCTTGAAAACTCTACTGAGTTGCAATAAATTAGCTGTGACTATTTGTTTTTTTGGGTTTTTTGCCACAAGAATTTTTATTAATTACATATACATTGCATACAATAATTATACAGAATTTAGCTTAAAGAAAGAAAAGAAAAAATATATGTCTTATCATCAACTTTTGGGCTACTATCACCAAACTAATAGAAAACCAATGGAGGCTACTGCACAGCCGCTGGCAATTGCCCGCCTCCCATTCCCTCAGATGAAATCAAAAGGGTGGGGGAGAGTCTATTCGGGCTCAGCGCAGGAGAGTTGACCAATCAGGGAGGGGCTCGCCTGCCAGGTCTGGCTGCCGCCACTGCCATCCCTGATCATTCTGGTCCAGCTTTAGCTCCCCATCCGCCTGCCCTCTTGTTAAGACCATGTGGGATTAGCTAGTTGCCAGTTATGGAGCTGAGCAGGAATTTTTTGGGCCTCACTCAAACTGGCTGTAAGGGGGCCTTTTTTCGCCTACTTTGCATGGTCAGAGAGGGTGAGGCATAAATAGACCTGGTATCACTGGTTAGGCCCTAACTGGGATGGCGGGAAAAGTATGGGTTGAAGGGATTTCAATTTGGCAAGCACCCTGAGATATCAGTGATGGGGGGTCCTCAATTGGACTACTTAGAGGCTTCACAGTGAAGATAATCAGAAAAGAAATAATCCAATAGTCACAAGAGGTACTTTTTGTTTGTTTGGCCATCAAGTCATAGGTGATTTACTCCAGCTCGGTTGTTTCATATGAAGGCACCTACTTCTCCTGCTTCTTGGAAGGCTTGTGGAGAATGAGGATCCTTCAAACACTGTTGGTGGTCTTGTAAATTTATCTATAATTTTTGGGAAGAAATAGTTAAGCAAATCATTCTTGCATTGGATCCTTCACATAAATCATACGGTTCCCCTCCTGGGCCCACTAGAAATTGCTGATCTTTGCCCCCAAAGTTATTTAGAAGAGCAATAACCAGGGCTTTTTTTGGAGCAGGAACACACAGGAACGGAATTCTGGCTGGCTGAGTGTCAGGGAGTGTGGCCTAATATGCAAATGAGTTCCTGTGGGGCTTTTTCTACAAAAAAACTTTGTAAAACAATGGTGATTTCAGGGTGTGTGACCTAATATGCTAATATGTTCCTGCTGAGCTTTTTCTATAAACAAAGCCCTGGCAATAACAACAAGCTAGGATTAGCCTGAGAGTATGTGTCCAGCCCAGGTTTACTCAGAAAATTTCCCTTGATTTTTCTTTCACATTTTTTCTTTAATTAGGGATTTTGAACTTAGACTTCCCAGATAGTTGGCTGATACTGACCACTGTACATGGGTGTCTCTCTGTCCTTACACTGTCACATAGGAGTTGTAGTTATTTTTCTGGGGAAGACTATAGTTTTATAGACAAGCACATAGCCCTCAGTTTGTGCCATGGTGCCTTCACATATTCTTGACCAGCACTTGAAGCAACTTCTGTACAAAAGCTCACAATGCCCAGCTGCTTCACGTTTTCCTCTGGATCTTAGGCTCGTTGATCATGAGATCGCTAATGAATGTCAATAAATCAAATGTAAGTTTGCAACTTACAGATGTGCACAACTGAACAACACCTGAACAGTATATTCAAGATTGGTACAAAACAGACATTGTCTGCAGTTTTTGATGCAATAATTCATAGCAAGAGGTGATATTTATCAGAGACTGTAAAATGAAATATTGCAAGTGTGCTAATGTTTTAAGCATGTTTTAAGGTTTTTTTTTAAATCTTTGTCTGTGACCTTTATAAAGTTTATACGTCCGCTACCTGGCATTACATTGTATGACACACAGGGCTTCGCCCGCCAAGTCTCATTTATGTCAAATCTGGCCCTTATAATAAATGAGTTTGACACCCCTGAATGACCCCCCCCCCCGGTAGCTAAAGGGTTTCCACACCTCTCTTGGGAGATAAAGAGGAACAAGCACCCATAAAAAGCAGAAAAATAGGAGACAAATGATCTAAGGAACTAAATTAAAAGAATTTAACATTTATTTCAAAGATCACACAACCCTTGTAAGTAATGAGAAGTAATGAGAAGCTCATCCCATCTGCTTTCATTATGGAAAGTATGAACAAACACAGGAGGGCATATTAAATTGGAAAACTCTCAGCAAACATTAATCTTAGAGACAGCTTGTTGCCTTGTACATTTTACAGTACTTATTTGTCTGTCTCTTACTTGTCAGTGAATGGATACAGCCTTGCTATGCATTCCATCCAATGGGTGGGGAATTAGTGCACTTTTTTTGCAGGGAATCTGTGCACATTTTGAAGATGATATGCAAGATCTTGGGTGTCATTCTGGCCATGTCCCATTATGATGCAAGAGTAGAATTACCTGGATTATATAATGCTGTTTCTTGACTGCTGGAATTCTCATACCCTTTTGAAGTCTTCCCACAAAGCTTAGAGAGTGAATGAATCAATCAGTGCCAGTAGTTCATGTTAAACTTATCAAGGTCTTCTTGGACAACAGCAGGGAATCTTTGGAGCTCAGGGGAGCCAGCACTGAAGGAATGACTCTTACCATGTAGCCATCATTAGTTTACAGATAGCTTTGCCTTTTCCAGCTAGTTATTTTAAGGACACCTGGGTCTCCAACTGTGTTGTGATCTACATACTTCTCAGGCATGCATGACAACACAATAAATTATTTTGCAGACTCTGAATTTTATAGACCTTTCCCCTACCTGGTAAACAGATAACTACGGTTGGGAGGAAAGTAGCTAGCAACTATACTTCAGCTTCATCCTTATTTCCACTACCATATTAATAATAATTTGAAAAGCAGCAGGGGTGAGAACTAATTGTCTTATCCACTGTTCAGGACAGCCACTGCCTTGAACACTTAATGTTTAAGGATAAAATAGCCAACAATAGCACTTCAGGCTGCTCTTATTCACTGGTGTGCTAGATTTCTTTTAAAGCAGTAGCATCTTCAATTTCAATTATGACTGTCTTCCAGACCGCTTAGCCAGTATGTTAGCATCAACACACTCCAAGGTCATCCAGAAAGCTTAATGTGGAGAAGTGGGGAATCAAACCCAGTTCTCCAGATTAGAGGCTATCACTCTTAATTGCTTACAACATACTGGCTCTTTAGACTTTTGGGGGGATAGGGCAGGTATTTTCATTTGTGAAATTATAGCTTCAATTTAAAAAATAGAATCAAGGAATCATAGAGTTGGAAGGTACCTCCAGAGCCATCTAGTCCAACCCCTTGCACATTGTACGAAATTCACAAATGCCTCCCTCCCACACACACTACTAGTGACACCTGCTCCACACCCCAAAAATAGACTATCTGGTCAAAAATGGTGGCCAAAACTGTCCACATCCCACCCCCTAAATCAAGATTTCCTTTGGCTCTGAGTGGACATTTAGGATGACTGCCATCCTTATATTTAGTTTCAATGAACGTGAGAAGAGCAGGGTACTTAAGGGTGTGCAAGACTAACTGTGTTCTTGATTTACAGAAAATGTTAATTACAATTTATTTTATTTGTATTAGTTTATACAACACTTTTCTCCCTAATAAGAAACATTGTCCTCCCCTCCTCCAGTTTCTCCTCAAAACAACCTCTGAGGTAGATCCATCTGAGAGAGAGTGGCTGGCCCAAGGTTCACCTAATGAGCTTCCATGGCAGAACAAGGCTTTGTGTACCTTGTTCTCCCACGTTCTACCCAACTTTATATCCACTACAACACAATGACTCTCTTAAGCAGTTAAAAGCTTTTGAAGGTTTGTTTTTTTTTTTAAAAAAAGATGGTTCTTTATGATTGAATAATGCTTGCCCCTGACAATTCAGGGAGATTAAAATGCAAAAGTATGCTTGAGCTTGGTGTGAGGGTTATAGAAGGTTCCACAAATTTCTTTGACACATCATCCTTAGAAATATATCTAACCTAGCAAGGGAGATTGAAGACATGTGAAAGGAAAGCAGCAAATACTCAGGGAGCAAACCTAAACAGGTAGGGTTGCCAAGTCCAATTCAAGAAATATCTGCATACTTTGGGGGTGGAGCCAGGAGTCTTTGGGGGTGGAGCCAGGAGACATTGGGGGCGGAGCCAGGAACAAGGGTGTGACAAGCATAATTGAACTCCAAGAGAGTTCTGGCCATCACATTTAAAGGGACAGCACATCTTTTTAAATGGCTTCCTTCCATAGGAAATAATGAGAAGGATAGGGGCACCTTCTTTTGGGGCTCATAGAATTGGACCCCCTGGTCCAATCATTTGGAAAGTTGGGGGGTACTTTGGGAAGAGGCACTAGATACTATACTAAAAAATTGGTGCCTCTACCTCAAAAAACAGCTCCCCCAGAGCCCTCGAAACCTCCAGATCAATTCCCCATTATACCCTATGAGAATCGATCTCCACATAGGGAATAACGAAGGGCTCAGCAGACGTTCCTCCCCCCGCCCCTTTTCTGGTGACTCTGAAGTGGCCTCTCTACTCACAAGTTGCAGCCAACTTCTTCCAAGTAACACAGACACCCCATCCCAAGAGGAAGCCTTTCCAATTGGAGACTGGAGCCTCCAGAAGGCGATAGTCACATGGTGGCTTTAGGAGCAAGGCTTATCCCCCCCCCCCCGTTGGCCAGCTGACTGGGGGCGGGAAGCAGCCTGGGAAAGCGGAAGATCCCCCGCTGGGACCTGGGGATTGGCAAGCCTATAAACAGGTCTCCCCAGAAATAAATCCCATTTTATTCACTGGAGCTTAATCCCAGGAAAGTGTTAGCATTGCATTGTCATTCTACAAAGTAGTTTTTCCTAGCCAGATTGCAGTATATGGCTATCATGGAGCAGAGGATTTGGGGAAGGTAAAATAAGGGGGGTTTGAGAAGGGGGAATTCACAACATCTGAGATACAACATCTCAGGTAATACCAAGATTTTCAATAGATATAAACTGAAAATCATGGCAGGCTTACATTTATGCTTCTTATGCTATGCAAGGAAGCAAGTTTTCACTGCAATTTAATGGCATTTACTGCAATGTAAATCATCCAAGAAAAAGTAGTGCATTAGCCTACTGCACTATTGAGCTATAAAAC
The DNA here is from genome assembly GCF_032191835.1 of Heteronotia binoei. Taxonomy (NCBI): domain Eukaryota; kingdom Metazoa; phylum Chordata; class Lepidosauria; order Squamata; family Gekkonidae; genus Heteronotia; species Heteronotia binoei. Next base: position 49,088,520 of record NC_083224.1, on the reverse strand, counting down.
CTATAGTAATGTCTGTGCTCCCTAACGTTGGAGAAATTGTGTGCCAGGTCAACAGCCCTTGATAAACTTGCCGTATCTTTAATGATTTAGTCAGAATATTTAATATCATACCACTTGAGTGAATGTGCATTATTCTGAAAAAAAATATTCCACTACCATGATTAGATTGCTTCTTATCCATCTGCTACAGCAAGTCAGATTATATCTATACATTACTTTAAATTACCATTCTTTCTCTCTTTATTTAGAAACAAATGTAATTACTTAAACCAGAAGACACAATATTACTTCTGCAGCAAAGTCAAAACATGCATCAACACCCACTTTCTATAATTGTTGTGCAAGCAGTTCATTCTGGCATCTTCCTAAGATATATAGTGTTAGAAAAGCCCTGGTCTACTTAATCAGCAACATACAATTACAGGCACATGCCTGCTGCATTGTGACAGTGGAGTGGGGAGTTAACCCTTCTCCTAACCTCACCATTTAGGAAACCAATATTCAGCTAGTAGGAGACTCGGGATGGGCTCCAGTTGCACAATGGCTGGTCCAGACCAGCATTTTGAGCCAGCACACAGACAGGATGTGGGTGAATTTAAAAAGCATGACCAAATGTGCGCATCTGCTGCTCGTCCTGCTCCCGTCCCCAACCTGTTCGAGGGCCGTCCTGCTCATGCCGCAAAAAGCTACCACTTAGGAAGTTTCAACAGTTTCAGGCATCTGCTGCTCACTGCTGGTATTGTAAATTTGACCTGATGTGCACACATCTGCCCAATTTTAAGCACAATTTGTAATGGCACTGATATTTACAATGTATGCTATGTATAAATATACATGGTATAAAAATAATCACATATTCTTTTCACACAAAACATTTCTATATGAGTTACATGCCTCAGGTTCAATGCAGTAGGGAAGAGGGAAGAGGATCTGCTTCCTCACAGCATGGTGGTGCACCTGTGCACCTCCCAGGGCTTCTCTGATCTTTCTCAAACTTGCTTTGCTTCAGTGTTTTGGAAAAGATCACAGTGGCAGCTTCGTGGGTGGTGGAGTAGTTCATTGTGGGTTGAGGATTTTCTGGATATGGAAGGTGGAACCAGGGAAAGGCAGGGCTCCAAGAGAAGAGGGATCTGAGAGGGGTTATAATGTCATACAGTCCATTCTCCAAAGCAGCTATTTTCTCCAGGGGAACTATTTCTTGTCTGGAGATCAGTTGTGATTTTGGGAGGCCTCCAAGAACCCCAGCTGGAGGCTGGCAACCCCAATGGGATGTGAAAGTTCAGTTTTCCTTTTTCATACGGTAGCCATTTTCCCTGACAAGATCCCTTTGACAGCTATTTCCTCCCTGCCATCAGGGAGCTTTTAATTCCACCCCCCCCCCCCGAAAAAATAATCATCACTGGAATATAATTAAATTTATATACTAGGAGGAAGGCCAGGTGACCAAAATACAATGGACGCTAGAAAGAGGATGGACATGAGTGCTGTGGTGTGGTGCTGGGGAGGGAAGGGAAGGGAAAGATACAGGGCTGTTTTCCCATGCACCCCCCCCCCCCAAGCCTTGGCATGAATACACTCACTGTAGTTGTCTTCCCCCCCCCCTTCCAGCCTTGGCTATTAGTAAACCCCCTTCCATACTCTTGTTGTTTTCCCACCCACCATACCATCAACATTCAACTTGCCCCATCTTGCCATGTTCTCACCCATCTGTTGGCATGAATTCCCCCAACACCTGCCTTTCCTCCCACCCCATCCTCGGCACCTTCCCACCCTCCTTCCAGGTTTGGCATTTGTTCTCCCCACCTTACTGTCTACCTCCTGTAAGCCAAGGCATTAGCCCCCTCCCCCCCCCCCCCAGTGCTTGTTTCCCTCCCCAAGCCTTGGCATTCATCCCCCCCTTGCTGTCTTCCTACCCTCTCAATGCAGCTCCATAGCCAGGATTTGGAAGATCAGGGGGTCTTTGTTTTTTGGGGGGGAGGGGCACTCAACAGCCCCAACCCATAACCGCTCTCATGGCCACCCTGACCTACCATCACACTGGCTGGTGCCCCACACAGCCAGGATTAAACTTTGTTTGCCTTAAAGGAGCCACCGGACTCAAATTTTGTTCTATTACTTCAGACCAATGCTGCTACTAACCCAAATCAAACTCCCTACTGCCCCTCCCCCATCGATAACCAATTTTCAAAGATTTGAAATTGCTCTGGCAAGTATTTGGATGGGAGACCTCCTTGGAATAACAAAGTTGGGAGGACAGGTACATGTGTGTGAAAATTAAGTAAACTACAGGATGGTCACCTGAAGCAATGGAAAGCTGAACTACCTTTAGTCCTCTTATTCAGCGGGTTTACTCCAAGATATTGGGCTACAACCTCCTTATGGGGCCTGGAGATCACTCAGAATTACAACTGTTCTCTGGACTACAGCGATAAATTCTTCTGTACAGAATGGCTTTGGCCGGGAAGGGGGGGGTGGGGATGTGGACTTACATGCCACTGAGCTCCCTGCCCTCCTCAGGATCAACCAAAAATATCCAGGAATTTACCAGTTGTTAACTCTATGAATTAAAGCCCATATATCACAGTTCTGCTACCCAAATACAGGATAACTGTATTGAAAGCATATTCCAGCTTCCCCCCCCCCGCCCCAACCCACCTGCACACACACACACACGTCATGTTCACAAGTTACAGTGAACACACAAATAGGGTGCCTTGTTGTTTAAAAATACATTGAGTCATTCTCTTGGTAGGAACCAGCCTTGTGGAGCTGGAGCTAAATAAATGGCTTGCTATAGAGACCAAGGAAGGAAAGGGGGGAGGGCTGTGTGTGTGGGGGAGGGAGTGAGTTTTACCTTGAGAATTACAAAGAACATGAAGAGCTTCAGATATGCAGCAAAAGAGGGAAGTTTGGCAGTCAGATGGAACATTTACTTACCAGGATGTGTGTGCGTGCATGGCTGGGAAGCTTTTAGATGTTGAAATGCTGCTAAAATTTATACAGGGTCCTGGCTGAGAGAGAGAGAGAGAGAGAGAGAGAGAGAGATGAGAGAGAGAGAGAGAGAGAGAGAGAGTAGCAGCTAGCTGACAAAAGGCAGCCGGCAGGGTCTGCTCCACAGGGACCTAGTGCACCCTATTCCTCGTCACCAGCCAAGCCAGGAGCACCAATAGCTATGGAGCAGTTGAATCCCATGCTGGGTTAAAGGGCCTGCTGATCAGCTGATTGGCTGGCAACTTTTTTAACTGGAGGGGGAGGCTGGGGACTGCTTCTGCCCCCTGCCCTACGCTCCAGATGCAGCAGAGGCCCCGGGGGCTGTTTGGGGGCCCCAAGTCAGGGGGCCTCACTCAGAAATTGGGGGCTGTGCCCCCACAGGCCCCCTCGTAGCTACAGGCCTGTCCCAATGGTTGGCAGTAGCCCACCCCCCTTACTGTATTCCTACCCCTCTGCAAGGCTTGGCAAACAGTCTGCCCTCCTACCCTTGCTGTCTTCCCACCGCCCATCCTTGGCACCCACTCCTCCCCACATTGCCCATACTCCCACACATGCCTTTATTTGTTTTAGCCCAATTTTCAACAGTCAAGATCATCTTGTATCCTGACTCTGTTTCTACTGTATTTGCAGCCCCTCCCAATTTATCATCATCTGCAAATTTAATAAGCATTCCCTCTATTCTTTCATCCAAATCACTTCTAAAGGTATTAGACAAATTAGGTCCCAAGACAGGAACATGGCTAACCCTTTGTAACCATATAGAACATTACCAGACTACAAGGAATCAACAGTAGCCTGGGTTCCCTTTTAAAAGATTATACAAATTCATAGGAACTAGGCTATCAAAGGTTGTTCATGCTAACACACAAAAAAAAAACAATCATATTCAGAGGCAGTGCACACCTTGGATTACTTGTGGCTAGGTAGGTATCAGAGTTGGCTATAATCATTGTCCACCTAAGATGTCCCTGGGGTCATTTGGCCAATCACTTTTTCAGCTGCTAAAAAAGGAGGAAGAATTCCCTTTGACCATTCATAAAGGCTAAGCTGGGGATCATGAGGTCTATCATGATGATGATGATGACCCTTTGTGGAACAAGAGCTGCAGTCTGGAAAAGAATTTGGTGACATTGGACAAGAAAGAAAGAAAGAAAGAAAGAAAGAAAGAAAGAAAGAAAGAAAGATAAGAAAGAAAGAAAGAAAGAAAGAAGAAGAAAGAAAGAAAGAAAGAAAGAAAGAAAGAAAGAAAGAAAGAAAGAAAGAAAGAAAGAAAGAAAGAAAGAAAGAAAGAAAGAAAGAAAGAAAGAAAGAAAGAAAGAAAGAAGTGGCTGGACCCAACACGGCAAGGCAGCTGGGCTAGGCAGATCTTCCGCTGATCCAGTAAGTAATTATGTTCCTACAGCAGCCACATTCAGCAACCTCTTTCATCCCAAAGTTCAAAGCAGAAGTATTTCTTGCCATGAACTTGTACAAATTATAAAAGATATAACACATAGGTCTGTACTCTAAAATGCAAACTGCATTTACCATAGACACAGAATGCTGACTGTACCAGTGAAAGCTTGTTGCGTGAAATTAACCCTGCTATTAGAACTAAAGGATTATGAAGTCATGATTTAGCTGGTAGGAAGGGGGGGGAAATACCATCAAGGATGTATCCCTGACATCAAACTGTAACAAGTTTAATAGATAATGCACTGCATTTCGATTTGAATAACTTGAACCCTCAGCTCACAAGAATAAAAGCTATGGTTTTAAATTTTAAACTCTGAATAATGGATTTTGTACAACCATGGACAATTTCTACAGCAATGTGAAGTGTTTTGCCTTAGATATTAAAAGCATTCAGAACAAGGCATGGAGGGGGGACTTCATTTTAGAGTTTAGAGACAAATACCTGAGTACAGAAGAAACACAGATGTTTCTAGGGTTCATAATGAATTATGATTGCAATTTCTAATGAAAAGGAAGTGAGGATCAAGGTTGTTGTTTATGTTTCCTTTTGTTTCTGAATTAGGTAAAACCCTTGGTTTTCTAATAACTGTACAAGGCAGAAGAGGCATCACACTAGGGTTGCAGTATTAAGGATGTAGCCTACACTTGGACATAGAACTTCTGATGAGTTTTACAAGTTTTAGCAGTCTAACTTCCTTTGACATATGAATTTAATTCTGGATCCCAGTACAGGGGCACATGAAGTTGCCTTATATTTAGTCAAATCACCAGTCTCCCAAAATCAGGAACATCTACTCTGACTAGCAATGGCTCCCGGGGTATCAGGAGAAGGTCTTTCATATTACTTACAACTTGGTCCTTGCAACTTTGTCTGTGCTGCAATGTGTTTCAGTAGAGTGGAGCTCAGTTTCATTTTCCAGTGTTCCTATGGCCACCTGAAGCTGTTGCTTCCTGGAGTTGTGTCCTTGCAAATAAAGAGTTTATGCTTTGAGCCAGCTTGTCTCTGCTCAATGGACCTGAGAACTGGTACCTAGTGGGTACTCTAACCTGGGAACCCACCGCCAAAGGGGGAATAATGCACTGGAGATCCACTGCCAATCTGAGGAGACCTGGTGTTACATTTTATGACATACATGGCCCAACCTCACAGAGTCCCATTTATGTCAGATCTGGCCTTCATAACAAATGAGTCCAAAACCCCTGATTTAAAGTATACCAGTGAATATTCTCTGAGCAACCACATACCAAATGCCTTCTCTACACTACTGATTAAACCCCTCCCCCTGCCCCCATACATTTAAGCCCTTATATGTTTGGTCTCCAGAACAGAAAACAAAGTTTTTAGACACCTTCACTTTATTAATTAGTCACTGTGACTCTTTGGGGGTTTGAGTCTTGTGCCATATGGCTACTCAAAACACAATCAGAAATGAAATTGCTTCTATGTGCAGGTGCATTTTCTAAAGATAAAGTGCAATTTCCAAAACAATATTTTTTTCAGTCTGTGTCTCCATGATCAGATTTTGAGATTATCCCTTAGTACAATTGACAGTTCCTTCTGGCTTAAGGTTGCACAAATAAAGACAGACAGACAGTCATTCATACTAATGAGCCTCTTCTAATCAGTTAGCAGAAGTCAGTGCGTGGGAAGCTGGCTGGATGCAGATGTATCAATGCCTTGTTTTTTTGTGATGAGCTAAAGCAAATGGACCACCAAAACAAAAAAAAAGAGTCCCAAAAACCTCAGATTAAACCTTAAACAATTTCTGTAGAAAATGCTAAGCGGATATGAAGCATCTAATTGCATCAAATGCCATTCCAGATTCTTGTGCAGTCAAAAATTACCTGCAGTATGTAAATAAGTAAATATTTGATATAGCTTGCCAGCTAGTTCAAGAAAAAGAGCACACTGTCTGTTAAAGCCTTTTATGGATAGGGACAGAAGATCCAATTGCACAATTGTGGCCAGAATATTTTAGCAATAGTCTCAGCCAAAGCCATGCGTTAGCACTGGATTGCCTTGTACCATATCAAACCTTTAATGGCATAAAAGATTCAGATAAAAATACACAGAATATAAAAATTTAAACATTGCAGATAAAATCAAAATAAAACCGAGCTTACAGATGCATTCAAACATGGTCATAATTAAATTTAAGGATGTCAGCCAGAAATTTTGCCACAGCCTCACTAACCACCCCCTCAGTATCACTCAATAAATAATAACAGGGTGGCAGAATAGACAAATCTGGAGAAAAAGAAAGCTTGCCAAATAAATCTTTACGGAGGTTATGGTATAAAGAACAATCAAGCAATATATGCTGGATTGAGTCAGGGGTATTTGCTCCACAGGAGCAAAGTCTGTCGGCTAAAGGGACTTGCTGATATCTCCCTTGTAAAACTTTGGAGGGAAACGCGTTTAGTCTAGCCAACACAAATGCCCTGCGATGACTTGGAGTGGTTAGGTCTGATAGATAATTGGGCATTTTGCCACAAAAAGCATAAAGACCTAAGGAAGCTGGAGAGCAAATATAAGGGTCAGTTGGCCGTAATTTCGTTTCCTCCGATTCCCATAGTCTCAGTTTAATACATCTGAAGATATATGACTCATCAGCGGTAGAAAAATCATCTACCTCTAACCCCAATTGATTGAGTTTAGACAGAAGCACTGCTGTCCAGGATGAAATATATGGGTCTCTTTTCATACAATCAAGAAGGCTGTTGGGATCTGTTCTAAAATGAATTTTGAGCCAGAATTTAAACACTGCAATCCAGGCTTTTGTCTCCACCAAAGACTGACCCACTTCAGAGCAGAGAGCAAAGTAGGACACACATTTTGGCAAACCAAGAATTTGTCTAAAGAATGAGGCTTGATTGCCTTGTAATTAGATCAGTTCTGGACATTCTTTTTTTTGGGGGGGGGGGGAGGGGCAAACTCTTGAAGGAAAGTTGGAACCTTTCTGATTTTTTTTCTGTAGATGTTTGGAGAACCAAGCCTTGCCAGACTTTCCCTTCTCAAAAACTGGGAATGGGTGATGTAAAGTACTGAGGTCGGCGCAGTAAGAGACCAGAGTCGGAGAGTGATTTCAGCAAGCTTTACTTCAGGAACACACACACAGACTGAGCTCTATTCAAACTTCCCGCTCCTTTATACAATTCTTGCCCCCTTCTGATTGGTCCTTAACTATGTACATGGATTGGCTATTTACAGGGCCCTAAGCGCCTATCAGGGTACAGTATGAGCCTAGATGTTGATTGGCTACTTATGTTTCAATCCTTCCCCTGATTGGGCACGCTTAGGCCTTCTCTGGAACCCTGGTGTGGAGTACAAGCTTTGGCTTGTTCAGCTTCCCTCCAAAAGTAACAGTTCCCTCCAAAAGTAACAGTTCTCCCATTTGAGCCTAGGACACAACAGGTGAGATGTAAAGAGATTTGGCATCAAAAGCATTAGCAGCTGCCAAGCCCTCCTCTTTGAAGGCTAAACGTTGGTGGATTATTCTTAGCATATTCAGACGTTTCTACTCTATCCCATTTGGGAGCCTGAGAAAAGGAGGTCTAATACTTTGCTTAGTTTACTAAAAGCACAACACTGGGAACTCTTCCTCTTCCCCCTAGGTTTCCTAGCAGAAATAACACTTTTGAGCCTGCCCAGAACTGAGGAGGACCTGACAGCTACTGAATCCCCCACACCAAGAATAAAATCCAGATGTCAAAATGGTTCTAGCTGTGGCAAGCCTTAAACACATTAAGACAAAAACACTAAGGTAACCTCAACATTACAAGGACATTCTCAAAGAGTTTTGTCTGTGACTAGAAAAAAGAGATGAGGGAGAATTTGACTCCCAAAGGCTAGCCAGAGGAACAAGAATCTGGACACCTTTTCTCCTAGCACACCCTCCATAATTACCAGTTGCAGTTATTTGGATCACAGCCAGAAAGTACTGATTATTTTGAGGTCACCTGTTCCCTTCTGAAGTTTTCTAGATGTTGTGAAAATCAAACAACTTCATAAGCAGAAAATAAACCCAGCCTAGTCCAGGTTATGAAGCAATTACTGATGGCATCTTCTGATATCTGATATGTCAACTGCATCTTTCCCCTCTATATCCCACCCCAAAGACTCTAGTTTCAAGGCAGAAATGTTCTTATAGAACAGAATTAAATGAATGAATGAACGAACAAACAAACAAACAAACTTTTTGTCTGCGGCATGTGATGCTCTTTATTCTTGGTGCTTGCAGCAGTGGGAGGGCTTCTAGTGTCCTGGCCCCACTGGTGGACCTCCTGATGGCACTTGGGGTTTTTTTGCCACCATGAGACAGAGTGTTGGACTGGATGGGCCACTGGCCTGATCCAACATGGTTTCTCATGTTATCTTATGTTCTTAAGGCGTGTGCCTGGCAACCCTAAAGGTCACCATCCTGATTTATGAACAAACAAAATGTAGAAAACTAGGTAACAGGAACACACATTTTCTGATCCCATATTTTCCTTCCCAAGCTAAGCCTGAGCCCAGCAAGGATTTTATAGTTGTAAGGCTGGCTAAATGAGTTAGCAAGAGGTATTACAGAAAAAAACAAATAGGATAACTGATCTCTCTCTCTCTCTCTCTCTCTCTCTCTCTCTCTCTCAGCAGAGAATATTTGATCTAGCATGCCAGATAGGCCTGTGGGCACTCACCAATTAACATTGGTCTATTAAAAAAATGTAAATATCACTTGGGGCCACGACTACTTAGTTCATCTTATTTGCATGAAGAAGGTCTCAGGCTCAGTCCCTGGAATGTCCATATTAAAATTATTATTATTATTATTATTATTATTATTATTATTATTATTATTATTATTATTATTATTATTATTATTATTATTATTATTATTATGAAAATGAGGATGATATCTAGAAACACCTGAGCATTCTGAGCACTGAGCAAATAGCACCAGCTCAGCTCTAGAAGACAGAGTTGCTTGGAACAGCATGAATCTTTTGAAAATATATCTGCAGTTCCCAAGAACTTGTCTACTCCTATTGCAGAACACCATCTACCAGTCACATATCTGACTGTGACAATAAACAACAACAGCAATACTGATTTTGAAAGACCACTCAAGACAGCTTCATGTGTACACACAAAAAAGGGGGGGGGGGTCTCTTGCACTGAATATGAAATTCTTTGATGGCATGTAAAATAGATCTTACCAGTAGAGAATATTTGGATTAAGAGAGTTTTATATGTCTGAAAGGAAATAACATTGAGAAATATAGTGGTTGGAAAGGATATGGGAATTTTTTAAAAAAATCACTGAAAGGAACCAGCGCTGCAGGAAAATACAGGTCACAGACTTTTATTTCAGACCCACGTGGTTACTTTTTGCTCTTTCCCTGCTGGTTATATAGCACCATTTAAAATTTAGATGTTATTTGCGGGAAATGTTGATGCAACTGAGTCCATGATACCAGTTTAGAGGTATTATACCACACAAAAATCCATGTTCCCTGGAACACTTTATGTTTCATAAGATGAGGCTTAAGGGAACAATGAAATATTCATCTTTGGCATAATGGAAAACAATCTAGCATGCAAAGAAAAATGACTACAAAATGGCTTATGTATCTGAGGTTAATAGCATAATGCTGTAAAAATGTATTTAACAGTGTCCTTTTAAATGCGGCCCTTATCTCACCTTCTGTACTACACATTAGAGCTTCCAAAAAAACCAATTAAAGTGCATTTTATTTTTGTAATGTCTAAAAATTGGGTACTTTAAGTGTGTAAAGCAAAATGGCTGTTATTATTTGAGAGCTTTTTAATGCAGAGTTGTGCACGCTAAAAATACATTTTAAAAAGTGAAAGCATCATTTAGGTTTCAAGCTGTCTCAGGAAAAAGCAAAGGGTACAAACACAGAAGCAGGAAATTGCAGAACAGCTTTCAACACTTCCCTGTACTAAATGTGTTGACTGAAAAACAAAATCGGCATTTTAAGATTTGCACAATTTTATGCCTTACATGTGTTTGATCACCTGCAGATGTTCTTCAAAGTAGAGCTTCAAGAGAACATTTTATTGCCTTTTTTCCCTAAGAAAAAACCTGAAGATTTAGGGCCAAATGTTAAACATTTGCTGCTAAATGTTGATGCTTTGAACCTTTCAGATTTTTTAAAAAATTTATGGCACTTTTTTACAGATTAAAAAACCCTCAAATGGCTAATATACTTTTACGTACAAACTTGTAAAGCAGGCAACTGGGAGATCAAAACAAAATTGCCCTTGTCTGCACGCTAAACATGCATCAGTTGGGTAAACACCAGAAAGAAAACATTTGGAAAGACGGTAAAAGACATTATGCCAAGTCTGACCAGCATTAATGTTAGCAGCCAGATGTCTTCTGCAGAAGGACAAGTATGTAGAGGATGCCCTTCTCTATATCAGCCTCCACAATCATATTTGCACCACACAGCTTGGTCAGAAATGGAACCAAGATGGAACTGGGACAAACAATACAGATGCTAAACAATACAGATGCTGGCCAGAGACTAGCCTGGGAGAACTATTTGGGGAAGGTAACTCAGGTTACTGATTTGCTAATACATTTTCCCCCACCCTCAAAAAAATACTTAATCTCAACAATGGACTTCGCGAGAAAGATACCCTTCCCTGGCTTGACCTCATCACATTTGGTCATACTTCCTCTGCTTAATTACCCTAATGAATAGGCTATTCATATAGTCTAATAGCCTCTCCAATCTTGTACTCAAAGGGTCATCAGAAAAACACTAACACCTATAGTTTACATTCAACAATCTCATCAGAAAAATATACGCGCTAATTAATGAAAATAAAGGAAGGAATGGGAATAGAAGGAGGGTTTTTTGGGAAGATTATAGTTACCAGTCCGGGAGAATAGAGTCCATTTAAAAGGCAGTGAAACAAACCAGTGTTTCTTGGAGACAGAAGGAACCCAAACATATTTTGGAGTCCAATGAAAGTGGGTGCCAAGAACACATATACGTACAGATTGAGAGCCGTGTGCTGTGGTTATAGGGCAAAATTCTGCCTGGGGGTATGATTGATGTGTGTCCCCCAAAAAACAGTAGCATAATTGATTTTTTAGGGCTATAATAAAGTGATGGGAGAAGCTTGATGGCTTTTCCATGGATAGCAAAGACCAAGCGAAACGTAACAATTTGCATGAATATGGCTAATGGCGCTTCATAAAATTGTTGGGTGTAGACAGAATGTTTTCAGTGTGCATTTGTTTGTGTGTGTGTGTGTTTCCTTTATTATTTTGTTACTTGTTTAATTAAACAAAACATTCCTTTCAACTTAAACCGATTTTTTTCCCTGAGAGTTTCCTTAAGGGAAAAATTCCTGTAAACTCTGGTGAAGATCTTGCTGTTACCTCTTCTCACAAGCTCTGTCTGCTTTGCTAATTCCTCCTCTCAAAATAGTTGTAACAGTAAGACTAGAACTTTTTGCAATTGTCGAAGGGGCAAATATTTCCAGAACTAACCCTGTCCTTCTCTTTCACAAGTACTGGGGGGACATTTTCTTGCCCACACACAGCCCCCACCCTCATCTTAAACAACACAAATCTTAAATGGACACAAATCTGACTTCAACAATCACAAAACTGAAAAACCTGCAGAACAACTCAACCTTCCAGGACATTCAATGGAGGACCTCAAAGTAGCTGTTTTATTGCAAAGGAACTTCAGAAACAGACTAGAATTAGAGACTGCTGAGTTACTTGTTATTACAACACTCAGGACAATGAAACTCCCAGGGCTTAACAGTGACATTGATTTCTTATCTCACTACATGTGCTTACATAATTTCAGTTCTCACATCTGCTTGTAAACTCCTTTATTATGTTGTATGCTGCTATTCACTGGTCTTACCTTCATCCAATCTTATACTCCTTACCCACTTGTAGAGTATCGGACTCTACACACGCGCCGCGCGTCCTCGGGCGACCAGGCACCGCGCGGGGAAAGTCACGGCCAATCAATGTCAAGCGCGGGAAGTTTAACTGGCCAGGATTGGGCTGGCCAGCGGGGGGGTTGTTCCGGGGTGTTTGTATATATTGGCGGACCCGGCCGCGTGTTCCCCAGTTCCGTAATGTACTAGCGAATAAAGCCTGAAGTCTTCACCACGTCTCGTCTCCCAGTACATTACACTGGCGACGAGGATGGGATCGAGCTAGGTCCGGCCGCCCGAGGGGAACCAGACCTGGCTGGAGACGAGGAAGGCGGAGACCGCAGGATCGCACAGCCCGCCGCCGCCATGGCGAACCCAAGTGTAACGACGGGCCATCTTGCGGAGTTCAACCCGGAGCACCCCGAGAGATGGGAGACCTACACAGAAAGGGTCGAATGCTACCTGCGTGCGAACCTGATCGAAGATGACGACAGGAAGAGAGACGTCCTGCTGAGCGTCTGTGGAGAAGAAACCTTCGAGATCGCACGGGGTCTCTCCGCTCCGGCGAAGCTGACGGAGAGGACCTACGGGGAGGTCGTGAGACTCCTCACGGGCCACTTTTCGCCCCAACCGTCCATCGTCGCCCGCCGATTCCTCTTCCACAAGAGGGACCAGAAGTCGGGGGAGACAGCGGCGGTCTACCTGGCGGCCCTTCGGCAGATCGCCGGGAACTGCAGTTTCGACAAGAGGGACGAAGCCCTGAGGGACCGTTTCGTCTGGGGCCTCCGAGACGAGCGACTGCAGCAGAAGCTCTTCGCAAAGGAGGAGCTCACCCTACAACAAGCCTTCAACGAGGCGACGGCGTTCGAGAGGGCCACCAAGGCGTATGGCCAGCCGCGGGGAGAGGCAGTACACCAAGAAGAAATGGGACCAGAGGACCGAGCAGAGGAAGAAGCGTTCCAGCTCCGACGGCCACAGAGGACAGAAACTCGGGTCCCCGCGAAACAACGAGCGACGGAGAGGGCCCCCACCAACCCCAGCTCCAAGTGCGCCAGCTGCGGCGACCCCCACGAAAGGAGGGACTGCCCGTACCGAAACCTGGACTGCAGAAGCTGTGGGAAGATGGGCCACATCGCCCGGGCTTGCCGGGCCAAGAGCAGCCGTCGACCACCGTCAGCGCATCACGATTCCATGGACACCCACACGACGGCATCCACCAGCTTGCAGGTACTGAACTTGCCCCTCGCAGCCCCGGACAAGGTCAAAATGTCTGTCCGGATCGAGGGCGCCCCCTGCGTCATGGAAGTAGACTCGGGTTCCTCGATCTCCATAATTTCAGAGGAGACCCTTACGAGACTATGCCCCCGCCGCCGCCTCCAAACGAGGCCAGCGGATTTCGTACTGAGGGACTTCCAGAAAAACCCGGTTCACGTCGTGGGGTGGGCCCAGGTGCATGTGGAGAGGGGAAGCTTTAAGGGGCCCCTAGACATACTGGTGGTCAAGCGCCAACTGACCACCCTTCTGGGGTTAGCTTGGTTCCAACCACTGGGGATCAAGCTGGTAGGGGTGGAGCACGTGCAGGCCAGCAACTTCGAAGGGGTCTGCCAGGAGTTCCCCGAGGTTTTCGATGGGTCCCTGGGGAGCTACAAGGGGCCGCCCATCACCCTACCGATTGACCCCATGGTCCGGCCCATACGGCTCAAAGCGAGGCGCGTCCCGTTTGCCCTAAAGCCGAAAATTGAGGCAGAACTGGACCGCCTCACGGCCCAGGGCGTCTTGGAGCCTGTAACGTATGCGGCTTGGGAGACCCCCATTGTAACGCCAGTGAAACCGAACGGGGACGTAAGGATCTGCGCTGACTACAAGTGCACGATCAACAAAGCGCTCCAGGATAACCCGTATCCAGTCCCCGGAGTCAGCCATGTACTATCGACACTCGCAGGGGCACGGGTTTTTGGCAAGCTGGACTTAGCACAGGCATACCAGCAACTGCCAGTCGACGCTAAGACAGCAGAGGCGCAGACGATCGTGACCCACAGGGGGGCGTTTAGAGTTAAACGATTGCAGTTCGGGGTGAGCGTGGCTCCGGGAATTTTCCAAAGCATAATGGACTCTCTCCTTAAAGGAATTCCCGGAGTGCAACCCTTCTTCGATGATGTTTTAATCGCCGCCCCGAACGAAGAAGAGTTCAAAGGCCGCCTGCGAGAGGTCCTCCGGAGGTTCCAAGCGGCGGGGTTGAAAGTGAAGAAGGAAAAATGTCTGTTGGGGGTTCCGCGGGTGGAGTTCCTGGGATTCGCCGTGGACGCGGCTGGAATTCACCCGACTAAGGACAAGACTAGGGCCATTGTGCAGGCCCCCGCTCCCAAAAGCAAAGCGGAGCTACAAAGTTTTCTGGGTTTGCTAAATTTTTATCACTCGTTCCTGCCCCACAAGGCCGCCGTGGCGGAACCGTTACACCGTTTGCTTGATAAACAAGCCCCGTGGGTCTGGGGGAAGCGCCAAGCCGCGGCGTTCCAGGCAGTCAAGGACCTATTGGTCTCGAACGCGGTTTTGCACCACTATGATGAAACCCTGCCACTGATCCTGGCTTGCGACGCCTCCCCCTACGGGGTGGGAGCGGTCTTGGGGCACCAACTCCCGGACGGGAGGGAAGTGCCAGTAGCATACTATTCATGGACCCTATCCCCAGCGGAGCAGAACTACGCTCAAATCGATAAGGAGGCCCTGGCGATCGTGGCGGGGGTGCACAAGTTCAACGACTACCTCTACGGTAGGCGTTTCACCATCGCCACTGACCACAAGCCGCTCCTGGGCCTCCTGGCGGCAGACCGTCAGACCCCCCAAATCCTATCCCAGAGGGTCCTGAGGTGGAACCAGTTCCTGAACTCCTACACGTATGAACTGGTACACCGCCCGGGCAAAGCCATGGGACACGCCGATGCCCTCAGCCGCCTGCCGCTCCCCATAACAGAACCCGATCATGGGGTAATGCTCATTGAATCTCTCCCTGAGCGCCCACTGCACGCGGCAGAGGTAGCCCGGGCGACAGGGAGGGACCGCATCCTGGCACGGGTCAGGGACTGGGTGGGGAGGGGGTGGCCGGCAGGCAAAGTGGGAGAAGTGTTCAGACCGTTCGCGTCCAGGAAGGACAAGCTATCGACACACAAGGGGTGCGTGCTTTGGGGCAGCCGGGTGGTGGTTCCCCCCCCCTTGCGCAAACAGGTACTGGAAGACCTCCACGAGACCCACCCGGGCATCGTGAGGATGAAAGCCCTGGCCCGTAGTTATGTGTGGTGGCCGGGCATGGATGAGGAAATTGAGGGGTGGGTGAGGAGGTGCCAACCCTGCCAAGAATCCCGGCCCGATCCCCCGTCAGCCCCGGTCCACAGATGGGAGTCTAACAGGCGGCCATGGTCCCGCCTCCACTTAGATTTTGCCGGCCCGTATCAGGGCCAGATCTTTTTTATACTTGTGGATGCCTACACAAAATGGTTAGAGGTGATTCCGGTAGCCTCAACCTCCACGGCGGCAGCCGTCCGAGCACTCAGGAAGGTCCTATGCACGCACGGGATCCCAGACACCCTGGTGACGGATAACGGAACGGCCTTCACCTCCCGGGAATTCCGGGAGTTCACGGAGAGGTACCTCATACGACACATAAGGTCCGCACCATTCCATCCGGCAACCAACGGCCAGGCGGAGCGGATGGTGCGAACCACCAAGGAAGCACTGGGGAGAATAGTACATGGGGATTGGGACCACCGCCTCTCAGCCTTCCTGTTCCACAACAGGATCACCCCAAACCCTATAACGGGATCCAGCCCCGCGGAACTGCTCATGGGGAGGAAACTGACAACCCGTCTAGACAGGCTGCACCCAGACCGGGCCCCCGAGGTCCGCGGGTCCCCAGAGGTCCGGGAGGCAGTGCGGGGGTTCTTTCCGGGTGACCCTGTATACGCGAAGAACTTCGCAAGCGGCCCCGATTGGGTCACGGGGAGAGTCCTTAGGGTGACAGGATCCAGGTCATACGAGGTGACCACCGAGGGGGGCCAGGTACTAAGACGGCACATAGATCAGCTGCGCCGCCGCACCCTACCCGAGGAAATGGAGGAGGCAGGGAACGGGGAACAGCTAGCAACAGAAGCGCCGGAGGGGGCCCCGCCAATACAGGAACTACCTACGTATGATGCCCCCAGAGACACCGAATCAGAGCCGGAGCCAGAAGCAGACCCCAGCGTCCCACAACCAAGAGCAGCATCGCCCGCACCAGAACCAGACCCAGCTCCACGAGCGACCCCGAGGAGATCGACACGGGAACGGAGAGCACCAGCATACCTCCGGGACTATGTGGTCTGAACTAGGGGGGGAGGAGTGTAGAGTATCGGACTCTACACACGCGCCGCGCGTCCTCGGGCGACCAGGCACCGCGCGGGGAAAGTCACGGCCAATCAATGTCAAGCGCGGGAAGTTTAACTGGCCAGGATTGGGCTGGCCAGCGGGGGGGTTGTTCCGGGGTGTTTGTATATATTGGCGGACCCGGCCGCGTGTTCCCCAGTTCCGTAATGTACTAGCGAATAAAGCCTGAAGTCTTCACCACGTCTCGTCTCCCAGTACATTACACCACTACTTATATGTAATGGTTGGTGACTTCTGTTTCAATGCATCTGAAGAAGTGTGTGGGAACACAAAAGCTTAAAACTTTGTTGGTTTTAAAAGTGTCACTGAGCTCAGACTTTGCCCTGCAATTTTGTCTTGTTGATTACTTATTTAAGAAAGAGAGAGAGAGAGAGAGAGAGAGAGAGAAAGTAAGGAAAGAAGGAAGGGAGGAAGGAAAAAAGGATATGTTTTTATGTGCACAGACTGTTTTTCATATGGAAGAGCATTCAGTCACAGAAGCCCCCATGTGTAATTGTCCCAAAACAGTTATAAATCTAGCAGACATATTCTTATATGTGCAGGTTTCTGTAAAAAAAACTCCTCTGGGTCATTAACTGGGGGGACACCGCAACTTGCAGGAATACCTGTTTTTTCCTCAGTCATCCTTCTTAATTATTTATCTCCTATTCACATTCTCCAAATGTGCTGAAAGTGGCTTTTGATGCTTCTGCAAACTTTTTTGCAGGGTAACGTGGAAAGGATGAACGAAAGACAGCCATGAACCTGCACAAAGGATCCATGAAATAAAATAGATCCCTTGAACCCTCGGAGACAATTTCATAGCCTCTAAATTATGGTTTAACCCACAATCTCTCAATGCACCTAAATTATCCATTTGTCTATCCCTCTATCAGATTTCAGATGAAAGAAATAGCATCAAATAAAAAGTAACATCTATAGCCCTAATATCATCTGTCATCCTGCAGAAACAAGGACAATAACAACAATAAGACAGAAGAGGCTACTGGCTTTTGAAAGATGCCACTTAAACAAACTGTACAAGACACCATGCAATTTGAGTCAATTGCTTTTAGCAAGGGATTGTGTGGCAATTGAAGCAGGATTTTGTGCCTATTTCTCACAGAGCTTATGTTAGGATGTGAACTGAGGGCTAGAGTTTTAGCTACTGTAATTAGATAACCTTCACACATCCAGGGCCAGCTTGCTAGGCAAATTAGGCATTTGGGAGGGCGCTGGAAGGGGGGGGGTGCCAAATTGGGCTCTTCCCCCCTCCCGGTACCCAAGACAAATGCCTAATTTCCACCACCACTACCACCACTGCTGCAGTTGCCATTTGTCTGCTGGCTGGTGGCGGCAGTGGTGGCGGCCCACCTTCCACCACCTGCCAGCCCAAGGGCATGCCCAGAGGAGTTCCGCTAGCCTCGGCCCTACCCACTTTGATGCAGGCATCTCAGCATTCTCTCTTAAGAGAGCACCGGATGAGGCTTCACTCCTCCTCCCTTCCGGTTCTGGAAAGGAGGGGGAGTGAAGCCTTGTCCAATGTTCTCTTAAAAGAGAACACTGAGATACCTGCATCAAAGCAGGTAGAGTCGAGGCTAGCAGCGCTCCTCTGAGTGAGCTGGGGGGCAGTGGAATGCAGCACCATATTGTGGTGCTGCAGAAAAGAAGAGAAAAGAAGGGGGAGGGGGCGGCAGCGGCAGCCTGGCCTGGGTTGTGAGTATGCGTGTGCACCTGCGCCAAGAGCCCCCACGAGCTTGGGGCAGTGGACAATGAGTGTGCCTCAGGTGCCATGCACCCTAGGGCTGGCCCTGCATACATCTACTTTCAGTTGCTGAGCATCTGCCTGACAAGACCAGACACTCTAAGCCCAACTAGATTGTGCATCCTCTAGAACAGCAAAGGAAAGATTGTGGGGAAAATGCGCTAAAGGCTTTTATATTATTTTATTTTATTTTTTTTCTCTGTGCTGTTAACACTAGAGCAGAATTAAGAAAGGTCAAACTTGTTGCAGAGGATGAACAGACCTTCAACTTGAAGGAACAATCCACAGTCGTAATATATGTTCCTGTTAGTTGCCACTTAGTGGCCAAGTGGCAAATACTTTTCAGTTCAACAGCCAGACTAGACACACTCCCAGGGAAGGAGGAGGTGGTGCCTACCTCTTTCAAGACAAAAGCCTGACTCAGTAGGGTTGCCAGCCCCCAGGTCCCAGTGAGGGTTTTCCAACTTTGGGGGACTTTGATCTGCCACTGATCAGCTGCCCAGTGGGGGAAAACCGACCTCAAACAGAGATGTTGCATGGTGATGCTTTGATTTTGGCACAAACTCTATGGTTTTGAAGGCCAACCTCCCCACAAAAACCCAACAACAACAACCATAGAGTTTTGCCCCAAAACTAGAGCATCATGAATGATGTTGCCAACATGGTGTCACTTCTGCCTACCCCCAGAACACCTCCCAAATCCCCTTGACACAATGACGAGGGAATCTGACAACTCTATGACTGACACTTTGCTCAAATAAAGCTGATTTATATCATTGACTTGCTAGTGTGGACTCCAAACTTTATAGTTATAGCTGGGCAGATCGAAGCTTCCCGTGTTCAAGGGATTAGCCCTAGCAATGAGACAGATTTGATATCTAAATCCTGCCTCAGATTAAGTCCTCCTAATCTTATAAATCTAAAATGCTTTTTTATTATTGATGGCTGATTTTTTAATGACTGCAACATATACCTAGATTTTGCCAAGATAGGAATAAAAAGTTCCTGGCTCACAGAGGTTACAATGGAGAGAGAGTCTCACTCAAAACTGAAGGGTTATCCCATTGACACTACACATATTTCTATTGTGACAACAGCATAAGGTGCATATAACACGTTGTGTGGTTTTCAGTAAGGTATCTTGCTAATTGCCATCCCTCTTGCTGCTCAAAGCATAATGCTAAATTCACACCCTGACAGAGAGAAGCCAGAAAACCAGAAATAATTTATAGAAACACAGCTTGATGTGGAAATGAATCATTTAATATGAAACAAAACGTAGGAAGTGAACTGAGAATTATTTATCTGGATTAAAAATGAAATCATAATCAAAGTATCTCATAGCATTTATATCCAGATGAAACAGAATCCCTGTGGAAAACGAATCAGCCCAAATGCTATGACAGTTTCTGACTAACATTTACAAGGACTATTCCTTATGCATATGCTACAAAGTAAGAAGTAATGAAATCTCATGCTCAAGGCATGTGTTGTTTTCTTATGCAGAGATCAGAAAAGACTATGGGATTTCTACCACAGAGTATACAGAGTTGTTCAAACTTTTAGACTCATTACATTATGGGTTCTACCTTATTCTGGAAATGACTGTAGGGAGCTGTGTTGGTCCACAGAAAATTGCCTAAAACAGAAGTAGTATTAAGACTTTTCATTCATTCATTCATTCATTCATTCATTCATTCATTCATTTATTTATTACTTTACATTTATATCCCGCCCTCTCCGCAAGCGGACTCAGGGCGGCTTACAGTATCATAAAAACAATCAATTCCATAAAACATATAAAACCATAATACATTTATCAGTTTAAAACTATTATGCTATCTCAATCCAGTCTGGCGGTATTGGGTTCTGACTATGACCACCAGCTTCTGTAGGATGTCCGGTGGCAGCCCATTTTCAGTCAACCAGAAAAGCCTGTCTAAACAGTTCGGTCTTACAGGCCCTGCGGAACGCCGACAAATCCCGCAGGGCCCTTATAGCTTCTGGGAGGGTGTTCCAGAGTTCTGGTGCTGCCACCGAGAAGGCCCTAGATCTTGTTGCGCATAGCCTGGCTTCTTTTGGGCCAGGGGCATTGGTCCTAACTAATAGTGGGCACAGGATACATTACAGCTAACAAAATAAGTGTTACATGATTTGGTACACAATCAGCGCTGGCCCATGGGTGCCTGGTGCCCCACAGTGCCTCACTGAGGTGTGGCGCCCACCCGCCTCCTCTTTCCCCTTCCTTTCCCATTTGCCTCTGTTGTGTCTTGAATAATAAGCTGTTATACGGCATGGCGATCGCTACAGAGGCGACCCGTGGGTCCCCGGATGTAGCTCGCCAGACGCCCCGCCCATCAAGATCTGTGGTGGGAAGTTTGACTGACCAGGATTGGACTGGTCAGACGAGGGGGCAGTTCTGGGTAATGTATATAAGCGGGACCCGGCCCGCGTGCTCCCTCTCTTGTGATGTGCTACTGAATAAACCATGTTGCCTTCCAAACCGTCTTGGTTTCAAGTACATTACAGTCTCCCTCCCCCCACCTGCTGCTGCTGCTAACCCCTTCTGGCCTGCCCCCTCCCCCTCTGGCTTGCCGCTAGCCCCCTCTGGCCCACTCATGCCCCCGTACCTCCGCCAATGCTGCTCGCTCGCTACCTCTCCCACTCTGCTTGCCGTGAGTAAAACTAAGGTCTGCTGGCTCCTCACAGCCCGTGCCTGTGTGTTTTGTTAAGAGACTCTTAACAAAACGTGCAGGTGCGGGCTGTGAGGAGCCGGCAGGCCTAAGTTTTACTCGTGGCGAGCAGGGGGGGAGGGGGGGAGTGAGCAGAGATTGGTGGCGGGCCAGGGGGCGGGGTGGCGGGCCAGGGGGGTGGGCTGGAGGGGGTTTGTGGCAGCGGGGGCAGCAGCCGCTGCAGCGGCAGAAGGGAGAGGAAGGCAAACTAAGCACTTGCCTGGGGCACTGGGGGGAGCCCAATTTGCCGTCCCCTGCGTCCCAGTGCCCTAGGCAGCCGCCTAGTTTGCAAGCCGGCCCTGTACACAATGCATATTCTGACAACCAAAAAGGGAAATCAGAGGTAGTAATGTCCCATGAAAATGCTTTGAACAGAACTCTAAGAATCAAATTAGCAAGTTCCATTTGGGCTCCAAAAGGTGAAAAATTATTAATTTCAGAATTTGAACGCTACAGAGGTGAAGCTTAGACGGCCCTTTTCCCCTTAAAAAAAGACTGTCATTGATTTTAGTTATATCAATGACTATTATATATTATATATAAATGAAGTATTTGTGGGTTTCCTGCACCGTGCTAGATGACCCTGGAGGTCCCTTCCAACTCTATGATTCTGTGAAGCACCCATGTTCAGAGGTGGGATAGCTCTGAATTCCAGAAGCCAAAAATGAACAGAAATACTTGCATAAGCATTCCAATTCCTTCATGCCATTGTGAAAAAACCAGAACAATATATTAGATAGGCCTTTTTTGGTAAAATATTTGGATGTGAGTAATATCAATCATTATCATCCTCCAACCCACAATCACTGCCTGGCCTGGGTGATTTTTCAGTCTTTCCCTAACAGGAATTATAAACTAAGTCGTCATCTTCTGGATCACATCTTCTGGATCACAGACTTTAAGCCAGAGACTAAAACCCAGAGGCTTATGTCTCTGGCCATCCCTACAATAGAGAAGAAACAGAATGCTCACCCAAGATCTCATACAGCTTGCAAAGAGATATTTCAATTTTCCATCACTATATTCAAAATATTTCTTCAATGTTATCAAAAGATCATACTCTTGTGAAAATCTGACAATCACTACAAAAAAATCACCAAACTGCTACTTATCTTTTTCCCCCTCTTGTTTTCCTTTTTGTGCACCTAAATGCTACTGATAGACAATGTGTCTCGGTTAATTCGTCACAGCTTCCTGTGACATGGCACTAACAAATTAGCTTAGACTTCATTCCACTGTTATCTCCCATGGTGCATGTTGCTTTATTATACACCTGTGCCCTTTCTGCTACAACTCTCCCCACCGGAAACCAATCAGACATCTGCCAATGACAAATACATTGCTCTTATACATTGTCAACAGTTACTCAGAGAGAACCTTTTCTCATATGCAAGCTGAAGGTTTAGCTTCATAAACTATGATGTAAAAACTGCCTTCACAAGTAAAGGTTTTGCTTTTAAGTTTATCAGAAAGATCTTTTACACCACTTTTTCCATATTTCTGCTTTTATACCAGCCACACTACAAAAGTGAGCACTTGGATTCCTGCAAGAAAAAGGAGATGATAAGCACAGAAAATAAATCAAATTACGATCAGGCTAGTCTGACCTCATCAGATCTTGGAAGACATGCAAGCCTACCCCCGGTGAGGGGAACCACCAAGGAAGTCCAGAGTTGCTCTGAAGGAGAAGGCTTCTGTTTGTCTCTTGCTTTGAAAGCCCCTATTGGGTCACCATTAGTTGGCTGCAACTTGATGGCACTTTCCACCACCATTATCTTAAGCTACTTTTCCACCAAGCTTTTTTCTGTGGCTCCAATCTGCTCCCCACTGAAGGCACAAAAAGGAATGTTTGTAATGAAGTTCACTTTTAGTGACACTATACAATGTGTATGCCCGACAAGCTCACCTGAACATTGGCTCAGATAATGAAAATCACCACAGGACAGTGTTTGTGGGCAGAGGGAAAACAAGATAGAACCCCACTTTTAAGACTCAAAAAAGCAAAATGTGGAGGAATTTATTGAACTCTGACTTGTACATAGAAATTAACTACAGTTTTCCTTCCAAAAAAGAATGTTTTTAATGTAGTATGATCCGGGTGGGCAGCCATGTTGGTCTGAAGCAATAGAACAAAGTAGGAGTCCAGTAGCACTTTTAAGACCAACAACGTTTTATTCAGAATGTAAGCTTTTGTATGTATGGATACTTCTTCAAACAAGGAATGAGGTTCAGTGCGCAGAGCTACATATAGCTGGTGGGCAGTGGTTTAGAATGCAATTTTGCATTCTAAACCACTGCCCACCAGCTATATTTTGCTCTGCTCACTGTACCTCGTTTGTTGTCTGAAGAAATATGCATGTATATGAAAGCTTACATGCTGAATAAAACTGTATTAGTCTCAAATGTGCTACTGGACTCCTACTTTTTAGTGTAGTATGTAAAGGGAGGTGGACTCTGACTCAGGCCATAAACATTGTGCTGTTTTGTTTTGTTTTGAAATGGTGGTTTGAACTTGAGGATTTTATGGACCAAAGGAAGTCAAAGGAAATGGAGGGGGGGAGATGATGAAGTAATGTGTGCTAGGCCAAATAAACAATTTTGAAGATTCCATCAAAACCCTGCTCCAAGGCACAACATACCTTTGATCATCAAAAGAGCCACCCATCTTAAGTGAGTCACCCACATTCTAAGTGCAGCCTGTTTCACTTCCTATTTTATAGCAAAATGAAAGAGAAACAGGCAATCAGAGATACAGTCAATTTATTTCAAGGCTGGTCAAGAATCTCTCACACACAAGCACAAAGAAAGACATGAGAACCATCTTCTAGTATTTTAAAGAAAACTAAAGACATGTTGCTTCAATTGTTAGTGCCTTGGATATAAAGCCATCTATCAGCTAACCAAATAAGGGACTATATTGAGTGACATCTCATTTCTGTTGCTTCCTTGCCAGAGATTACAACATTTAAATAAAAAATAGCATCTTGGTCAGAAGATAATAATATAAAGGACACAGGCAGTGAGCAACTGAATGAGTGCCATAAGAACAGCAGGGACTTCCCTTTTTCTACAGATAAATTATTTTAATATTTGCCATTAAGCCAGGGGTGGGGAACCTCTGTCCTGAGGGCCATATACGGCCCTTGAGGTCACTTGGTGTGGCCCTCAGGGATTGCTGGGTCGAACCAAACCATGTGGCAGCCTCTCTGGGGCCTGGATGGCCTGCGAGGATTGTGGAGCCCAGCTGCTCTATGCAGCAGCCTCCCCAGGGCCAGGCAAGGATCACAGGGCCCAGATGTACTGTGCGGCAGCCTCCCTGGGGCCTGGCTGGCCTACCAGAATTGCTGCAGGGCCTGGAAAAGTTAGTGTCACAGTTCAGTTTGCACTTGATTATCCCAGATGGTGTGACCTAATATGCTAATATTATGGAATAAGGTTGCCAATCCCCAGGTGGGGACAGGGGATCCCCTGGTTTGGAGGCCCTCTCCCCACTTCAGGTTCATAGGAAAGCTGGGGGAGGGGAGGGAAATGTCTGCTGGGAACTCTGTTATTCCCTATGGAGATTTATTCCCATAGAAAATCATAGAGAACATAAGAACATAAGAGAAGCCATGTTGGATCAGGCCAACGGCCCATCAAGTCCAACACTCTGTGTCACACAGTGGCAAAAAATGTTATATACACACATACACTGTGGCTAATAGCCACTGATGGACCTGTGCTCCATATTTTTATCTAAACCCCTCTTGAAGGTGGCTATACTTGTGGCCGCCACCACCTCCTGTGGCAGTGAATTCCACATGTTAATCACCCTTTGGGTGAAGAAGTACTTCCTTTTATCCGTCTTAACCTGTCTGCTCAGCAATTTCATCGAATGCCCACGAGTTCTTGTATTGTGAGAAAGGGAGAAAAGTACTTCTTTCTCTACTTTCTCCATTCCATGCATTATCTTGTAAACCTCTATCATGTCACCCCGCAGTCGACGTTTCTCCAAGCTAAAGAGCCCCAAGCGTTTCAACCTTTCTTCATAGGGAAAGTGCTCCAGCCCTTTAATCATTCTAGTTGCCCTTCTCTGCACCTTCTCTAAAGCTATAATATCCTTTTTGAGGTGCGGCGACCAGAACTGCACACAGTACTCCAAATGAGACCGCACCATCGATTTATACAGGGGCATTATGATACTGGCTGATTTGTTTTCAATTCCCTTCCTAATAATTCCCAGCATGGCATTGGCCTTTTTTATTGCAAACGCACACTGTCTTGACACTTTCAGTGAGTTATCTATCATGACCCCAAGATCTCTCTCTTGATCAGTCTCTGCCAGTTCACACCCCATCAACTTGTATTTGTAGCTGGGATTCTTAGCCCCAATGTGCATTACTTTACACTTTGCCACATTGAACCGCATCTGCCACGTTGACGCCCACTCACCCAGCCTCAACAGATCCCTTTGGAGTTCCTCACAATCCTCTCTGGTTCTCACCACCCTGAACAATTTAGTGTCATCCGCAAACTTGGCCACTTCACTGCTCACTCCCAACTCTAAATCATTTATGAACAAGTTAAAGAGCATGGGACCCAGTACCGAGCCCTGCGGCACCCCACTGCTTACCGTCCTCCACTGCGAAGACTGCCCATTTATACTCACTCTCTGCTTCCTATTACTCAGCCAGTTTTTGATCCACAAGAGGACCTGTCCTTTTACTCCATGATTCTCAAGCTTTCTAAGGAGCCTTTGATGAGGAACTTTATCAAAAGCTTTCTGGAAGTCAAGGTAAACAACATCTATCGGGTCTCCTTTGTCCACATGTTTGTTCACCCCCTCAAAGAAATTGATCCACGGGTATCTGGGGCTCTGGGGGGGGAACTGTTTTTTGGGATAGAGGCAACAAATTTTCAGTATAGCATCTAGTGCCTCTCCCCAAAATACCCCCCCAAGTTTCAAAAAGATTGGACCAGGGGGTACAATTCTATGAGCCCCAAAACAAGGTGCCTCTATCCTTCATGATTTCCTATGGAAGGAAGGAATTGAAAAGGTGTGCCGTCCCTTTAAATGTGATGGCCAGAACGCCCTTTGGAGTTCAATTATGCTTGTCACAGCCTTGATCTTTGCTCCACCCCTAATGTCTCCTGGCACCATCCCCAAAGTCTCCTGGCTCCACCCCCAAAGTCCCCAGATATTTCTTGAATTGGACTTGGCAACCCTATTGGGGAATGTGGTCTAATATGCTACTGAGTTCCTGCTGGGCTTTTTCTACAAAAAAGCCCTGGACCTATGCATTTGCCTAGGGCAGCGGGCCGTGTGTGTGTGTGTGCCAGATTAGGCTCTCCTCACATGACTTCAAATAGAAAAACAATTATTTGCATTACTTTTGCCGGCCCGAATCAGTCTCCCTCAGTGGAGCACTGGTTTTTTAGTTGATATTTTTTTTATGGCCTGCAAATGATGTTATAAATATCCATATGGCCCTTGGCAGAAAAAAAGGTTCCCCACCGCTGCATTAAGCTATGTATACTAGACTTGCCCATGCAGGCTCGACACAGTCCAACATCTTGTTTAAAATGCTTCTTACCTACATGCAGCATTAGTATCAGGTAGGGCTTTTTTTGAGCAGGAACGGACAGGAACACAGTTCCAGCAGGCATACTCAGGGGTGTGGCCTAATATCCAAATGAGTTCCTGCTGGGCTTTTTCTGCAAAAAAAGCCCTGGCACCAAGGCTGCTTTCAGGTATGTGTGGACCTGGGTGATAGAGTATAACTAAACTCCCTTTCCCCTTTGGTATAGCCTCTTTTGCCTCTAACCATTTGGCCCCTCCCTTTTAGTTCTGCCTTTTCTTCTTCAACCACTCCCTTTTTTCATTTCAATTTGCTTCAATTTGTAAAGAGAACATACAAAATTTTGCTTTCTTAGTTATTTTTGTTACTTTGTATAAAACCAGAGAGAGAAGAAAATATTCCTTCCATGATTGTATTTGGCGCACTACTCAATAAAATTGGCACAATTTGTGAAAAACAATACAAATATTGTTCTGGAAGGGGTCTAAGGGTATGCAGAAAATTTTCTCAGTTCTCATCACTGAAAGTGAGGAGGCCAATCTACATCCCTCCAAAATGCTTAAACAGCAGAACAATCCCAACATAGATTAGGGTTGCCAAATCCAATTCAAGAAATGTCTGGGGACTTTGAGGTGGAGTCAGGTTGTGACAAGCATAATTGAACTCCAAAGGGCATTCTGGCCATCACATTTAAAGGGATTGCACACCTTTTAAATGCCTTCCCTTCACTGGAAATAATGAAGGACAGGGGCAACTTCTTTGGAGGCTCATAGAATTGGACCTCCTGGTCCAATCCTTTTAAAACTTGGAAGGTATTTTGGGGAGAGGCACTGGATACTATGATGCAAATATGGTGCTTCTACCTCAAAAAACAGCTCCCCTAGAGCCCCAGATACCTACAGATCAATTCTCCATTATACCCTATGAGAATTGGTCTCCATAGGGAATGATGGAGTGCCCAGAAGACATTTCCCTCCACCAGCACCCCACTTTCTGATGACCCTGAAGCGGGTGGAGAGCCTCCAAACAGGGGGATCTCCTGCTCCCACCTGGGGATTGGCAGCCCTAAACATAGTGTAGATTTTCATATGGGACCAACCAGTAAAGAGAACAAATGAACCATAGTTAACACAAGAAAAACACTTATTTTTAATATTAAGAAAAGAAAAAAAAATCACTCAGTTGTTAAACCAAGAGTTGCATCTTTGATGCTGCTAAATTCAGGGCTTTTTTTTTGTAGCAGGAACTCCTTTGCATATTAGGCCACACACCCGTGATGTAGCCAAGCCTCCAAGAGCTTACAGTAGGTCCTGTAATAAGAACCCTGTAAGCTCTTGGAGGATTGGCTACATAAAGGGGTGTGGCCTAATATGCAAAGGAGTTCCTGCTACAAAAGAAGCCCTGCTGCGAATATATTTAAACATATGGAACAGAGGACCATCAGTAGATATTAGCCACAACAAGGTAGACAGAACACTGTCTTGGGCAGTGATGCTTTGTATTCTTAGTGCCTGGAAGCAACAGTGGGAGGGTTTCTGGAGTTCTGGCCCCACTGGTGGACCTCCTGATGTCACTTAGGTTTCTGGCCACTGCAGACCACCAAGAAATCTTTCCGCCAGATCATCCACGGGGACTGGGAGGCCTGCCTCACCGAGTTCCTTCTGGGGCAGCATGCCATCCCTTGCACTGCCATGGGCTGCACCTGGCAGAGCTTCTCATGGGGTGGTGGCTGCCTACCCTTCTTGACTGGCTGCACCCAGACAGAGCCCTGGACTTACAAACATTCCCTGAAGTGCTCTGACCTCCATGAGAGTTTGCCCCGGGGGACCCGGTCTATGCCCAGAACTTCATGGGTGGCACAGCCTGGGTTCCCGCTAAGATTACAAAGATCATGGGGGCTGTGTTGGACCAGCTGCGCCACATAAACCAGCTGCAGTCCTGCACCCCCCTGGAGGACGTCGCCACCAGCCACAATCCTGGCGGTCAGCTGGAAGCTCGGACACTGACACCGACCGAGCTGGCTCGTCCTGAGAGGCCTGTTATCATCTCACCAGCTGGGCTGGCAGCACCCAAGGGCCCCACTCCGCTGACTGAAACACTAGCATCGCCAGCCACTCCGCTCTCTGTTCTGGAAGCCACCGGGTCTGGACAAGCACCTGCTTCTGCTCCACCCATTCCACACCCAGGTGCTCAATGCGGGAGTGATGCAGGCCTGCACACCTCAAGGACTATGTGTGCTAAGGCTTGCAGATTAGGGGGAAGGGATGCTGTGTATGTGTAACTTCATGTTTCATAGTATTTGGGAGTTCCTGCCTGGCTCATTGGAGCCTTTAGGACTGAGCTTGGGGACTTGGGAATAATGGGAAGCAGGATCCAAATCCCTGCTTCCCCAATCTAATCACTGCCCCCCTGCTGGTTCAAATGACTCAATGGCATCCTAGCGTGGTAGGCTTCCCAAACCTCCCACTCTGGCGGGAGTCCCCTGGGTTTGCAGCCTCATCTCCCGGTCTTCAAGAAGTGAGAAGCGGGGGGTGGGGGGTGAAGGGGGGGGGAGAACATACCTGTAGGCTTCATTATAGAGCTCCTGAGCCGTTTTTAAATTGTCTGCCGCTTTAAGGCTGGGCAGGGAGCAGGAAGGGCTTGGGAGAACAGCCCCGCACTTTCTTTTGCTTTCGCTTTCACAGCAAGAGTTCTCCGGAAGAAGATCTGGTAAGTGTGTGTGTGTGTGTGTGTGTGTGTGTGTGAGGGAGGGGGCAGGGGATTCCCTGGTTTGGAGGCCCTCCCCCCTTTTAGAAAGCGTGGGGGGGGAGGGAAATGTCTACTGGGCATTCTATTATTCCCTATGGAGAACGATTCCCATAGGGAATAATAGGGAATTCATCCGTTGGTATTGGGGGCTCTGGGGGGGCTATTTTTTGAGGTAGAGGCACCAAATTTTTAGTATAACATCTAGTGCTTCTCCCCAAAATACCCCCCAAGTTTCAAAACGATTGGACCAGAGGGTCCAATTCTATGAGCCCCAAAAGATGGTGCCCCTATACTTCATTATTTCCTATGGAAGAAAGGAATTTTAAAAGGTGTGCTGTCTCTTTAAATGTGATGGCCAGAACTCCCTTGGAGTTCAATTATGCTTGTCACATCCTTGTTCTTGGCTCCACCCCCAAAGTCTCCTGGCTCCACCCCCAAAGTCCCCAGATTTTTCTTTAATTGGACATGGCAACCCTATAGCGTGGGAACTTTGGGCTGTATATAGTTGGCCCCATTGGCCCATTCAGTAGTTTCTGTCTGCCTATTACCATGCTGTAATCACGAATAAAGAGCTGTGATCAGCTGCAACTAAGCATGATTAGAACCCACTATTTAATAGATTAGTACACTGGTACAGCGCTGATTAGTACAACAGTACTGCTTTCTTTTGGTCTCTAGACTTCTGGATTGCTAACCAAAGGGCCAGTACATCGACAACCCCCACCCCAAAATTGTAAGACGCTGTTGGAACACTGCATTAGTATATGTCCTTCATAAACTGGGTCATTTTATTTTTTTTTGCCATGCATCGTTGCAAAAAGTTCTTTGGATCACAATGATCACAGCTTAGTTTTTTGGAGCATCTGCAGCTGGAGGCAGCTTCCCAATAGTTAGCATCAGGTTTCTTGCTAAGGCAGTTTTCCCCATGCTCTCTGAAACAACATGTTTTACATTGTTCCAAGAGATAAGACAGAATCTGGGCCTGGAACTTCAGACTGGGCTCCAGTTATGCATGGATAATCAGGACATTCTGATCAGACTGAGCCCTGTGTTTACCAGTTGGGATCGTCTATGACCTACCTGCCACTAACATTTAACAACTAATTTACAACTTGTTATACCTTAACAATGAGTTCCTTTTTTGTCAAGTCACAGCTGACTTATAGCAACAGCATGGGATTTTCAAGGAATGAGATGTTCAGAGGTGGTTTGCACTGCCTGCCTCTACATTGTGCCCCTGGACTTCCTTGGTTGTATCCCATCCAAATACTAATCAGGCCCAACTAGGGTTGCCAATCCCCAGTTGGGGCAGGGGATCGCCTGGTTTGGAGGTCCTCCCTCCACTTCAGGGTCATCAGAAAGCGTGGGGGAGGGAAATGTCTGCTAGGCACTCCATTATACTCCATGGGTATAATGGAAATTTAATCTCTGGGGCTCTAAGGAGGCTATTTTCTGAGGTAGAGGCAGCAAATTTTCAGCATCGTATCCGGTGCCTCTCCTCAAAACACCCCCAAGTTTCAAAAAGGTTGGACCAGAGAGTCCAATTCTATGAGCCCCAAAGGAAGGTGCCCCTATCTTTCATTATTTCCAAATGGAGCGAAGGAATTTAAAAGGTGTGTGATCCCTTTAAAGGTGATTACCAGAATTCCCTTCAGAGTTCAATTGTGCTTGTCATGCCCTTGCTCCTGGCTCCACCCCCAAAGTCCCCAGATATTTCTTGAATCAGACCTGGCAACCCTAGGCCCAATCCTGCTTAGCTTCTGAGCCTTGACAAGATTTGGCTAGCTTGGCCTATCCAGGTGCTGGGTACAATAAAATGTTAACCATTGTGGGGAATACAGACAATACAATGATAGGGCAGAGGAAGAGCTCAGAGACTGACAAATTCATAGTGTAGAGTAAGAAGGACAAAACAAAGGTGACAACAGAAGTGCAGGGAAGGAGGGACTATGGGAATACAAGCCTGTCTCACTGCATTGTACTGATGATCATGCTTCTTATTCATCAGCACTTAGCACTACGGAAAAAAAAATGCCATAGAAATATTGCAGGAACAATTTAGGCTGATTTCATTGTTTCCTATTATCAGCACCTTTTATTTGAATGCCACTTCAAAGGATATGAGTATCAAGAAAAGGCTTGCTGCTGCCTTCGTCTCCATGTTTTTTAATCTAGTCACTTTCCAGAGTTATCGCCGGAGCAGTAAGAACAAGACTTTCAGGTACTGTGCTCCACTTGGAGCTGGGAGATAAGAGAAAAAATCCATTTGGAAAATGGCCACCTCTTTCTGCCAAACTATCTTATAGCAAAAATAAAAATAAAAAGCTGCAAAACGCTGTTCCTGTCTTTGGTGATATTGATTGGAGCATTAAGTGTTTGAAAAGGAGATTTCCCTCTATGATGTTTTTGTTACAGCTTCAGGGGATTTTATCTCAAGATCACCTAATATTTCACTAATGCACAGTGATGCTGCCCATCTGCTGGTTTTGAAACACGGAATGAAACTGTATTAATTGAATCATCAATATAGTACAACCTTGTTTCATCAGACACCTTGGGGGGCCATAAATATAACTCCAGTAGAGTCAAGTCTACAATGCAGATGGGGAGAAGGATACATAAAACATATTGATAATTTTCACAGGAGGCATAAATCACTCTAGGGATATATAGCTATTGAACTACAGAAAAGCCTGACAGATGAGGATAGCCAGAAGGATCTACAGAACTATGACTGCATAACATGGCAAGTCTTTAATATGAGAAGAAGAAGAGGAAGGAGGAGGAGGAGGAGTTTACAATCTCCTTCACTTCCTCTCCTCACAACAGACACCCTGTGAGGTAGGTGGGACTTAGCTCTTTCGAGAACTGGTCACCCAGCTGGCTGCATGTGTCGGAGTGAGGAATCAAACTTGGTTTTCCCAGATTAGAGTCTATGAACTTAACCACTACACCAAACTGACTTTCATTTGGTCCGCTTCAGTGTTAAAAGGGCATAGAAATACAATGTAGCTCGTTAGGAGAAGAATTACAGCTAACCATAGGTTGCTTGCTCTATAATATTAGTATTGATGCAACAGATAATGATTTCCATCTGCCAAGCTGGATTCAAGTTTAAATAACTCCTTTCTGTCAACACTTCCTTCATCTTTTCGTAGAAAAAGGGATCTAGCCCTATATTTGATAAAATTATTACAATATCAAGTCTTTCTTTCAAGATGGGAATACACTAGGTTGCCAGATTGCTTCTGTTGACCGTCACCTCTCCAAGTGGCAGCTAGGCTTTCCAATCCCCAGGTCCCAGCGGGGGAGCCCCCATTTTTACAGGCTTCCCCCTGCCCTCAGCCAGCTGGCCGGTGGGGGAAGCCCCGCCCCCACAGTCACCATGTACTTTTAGAGCTCCAGCAGGTTTAGAAACCTGCAAATAGGTCCGTTTTTAAAATGTGTGCCTTTAAAGCTGAGCAGGCAGCAGGAAACAGAAAGCACTTCACGGGAAAGGGTCAGTAACAGTTTCATCAGAGAACAGCCCCTCCCTTTGTTTTGCTTTGGTTTTCAGAGCAAGTAAAGTTATGCAGGAACCAGACCCAATAAGTGTTTGTGTGTGAGAGAGAGGGAGGGGGCAGGGGATTCCCTGGTTTGGAGGCCCTCCCGCACTTTAGAAAGCAGGGAGGGGGATGTCTACTGGGCACCCTGTGGAGAGCAAGTTTGGTGTAGTGGTTAAGTGTGCAGACTCTTATCTGGGAGAACCGGGTTTGATTCCCCACTCCTTCACTTGCACCTGCTGGCATGGTCTTGGGTCAGCCATAGCTCTGGCAGAGGTTGTCCTTGAAAGGGCAGCTGCTGAGAGAGTCCTCTCAGCCCCACCCACCTCACAGGTTGTCTGTTGTGCGGGAGGAAGGTAAAGGAGATTGTGAGCCAGTCTGAGACTCTTCAGAGTGGAGGGCGGGATATAAATCCAATATCTTCTTCTATTATTCCCTATGGAGAACGATTCCCACAGGGAATAATGGGGAATTGATCTGCTGGTATCAGGGGTTCTGGGGGGGGGGGCTGTGTTTTGAGGTAGAGGCACCAAATTTTCAGTATAGCATCTAGTGCCTCTCCCCAAAATGCCCCCAAGTTTTGAAACAATTGGACCAGGGGGTCCAATTTTATTTATTTATTTTATTTACATTAGACTTTTATCCCGCCCTCTCCGCAAGCAGACTCAGGGCGGCTTACAACAGTCGTTTACACGATTTAAAACAATAAGTCAAAAAATCTATAAAACATTAATACAATTAAAATTTAAAAACTATTCCACGGTGCTGTACCATTACTATGTTGGCGGTTCTGCTTTTCAGATGGTTGGTCACCGGGAACTCTAGCTGATGTCTGGTGGCAGCTCTCTCTCAGTTTAAGCATTGAAGGCCTGTCGAAACAATTCGGTCTTACAGGCCCTGCGGAATGTAGGAAGGTCCCGCAGGGCCCTTATGACCTCCGGGAGAGCATTCTATAACTCTGGTACTGCCACCGAGAAGGCCCTGGCTCATGTCAAATGCAACCTGGCCTCCTTTGGTCCAGGGGTGGACAGCAGATTTTTTGTCCCTGAACGCAGTGCTCTCTGGGGATATGGGGAAAGGCGGGCCCGCAGATAAACAGGTCCCTGACCATAAAGGGCTTTAAAGGTCAATAACAACACCTTGAAATGGATTTGGAACACAATAGGTAACCAGTGCAACTCTTTCAGCACTGGTTGAATATGCTCCCATCGAGGGAGCCTCATTAACAGCCGTGCCACAGCGTTCTGTACTAACTGTAGTTTCCGAGTCAGCATCAAGGGTAGCCCCATGTAGAGAGCATTACAGTGATCTATTCTTGAGGTGACTGTAGCATGGATCACCATTACTAAGTCATTGTGCTCCAGAAAAGGAGCCAGCTGCAGCACCCGCCGAAGATGAAAAAGGCGGATCCCATAGTGGCTGCTACCTGGGACTCCATCGTAAGGGAGGACTCAAGAAGCATGCCCAAGCTCTTGACCTTAGGGGCCGGTATCAATGGCACCCCATCTAGAGCCGACAGCTGTAAGTATTTATATGCCCCAAAAGAAGGTGCCCCTATCCTTCATTATTTTCTATGGAAGGAAGGCATTTAAAAAGGTGTGCTGTCCCTTTAAATGTGATGGCCAGAACTGCCTTAGAGTTCAGTTATGCTTATCACACCCTTGTTCCTGGCTCCACCCCCAAAGTCTCCTGGCTCCACTCTCAAAAAAACCAAACATGCAGTATTCTCTGTAATTTTTTTAAAAAGCTGATCTCTTATTGGCATACATATGAAAGCAAGCTCTACAAGATCAAAATACTGCACACTTTCTTCAACAGACTTTAGACGCATTCAAATGTTGTTGTTAGACTGGATCTTGCTTTTGATAGAGGGTTCAGACCCAAATAAGAATAACTATGTTAAAAAGAGTACCACTAATATACCTTTCCCAGTTACTGAGTAATTCCCACATTTAGTAAGCATTATCTGATTATGTTTAAGAGAAAGATTATGACACCCTCCTTTACATCCTGATTTGTTAGTTGCTGTTTCTGTTGGAAGGACCCCCAAGACGGCCAGTCACCTCTTCTATGAGTGTAAGTATACCTTCTATCCTAGGTTAGCCTAGCTGGATACCTCCAGCGAGTCCCCTTCATTTGGTCAGCAGAAAAGACCTGTGCAAAGCTTACCAGTTAATACAGTTTAAATCGTACGAACATAAGAGAAGCCATGTTAGATCAGGCCAATGGCCTATCCAGTCCAACACTCTGTGTCACTCAGTGGCCAAAAAAATTATATATGTATGTATGTATACACACACACACACTGTGGCTAATAGCCACTGATGGACCTCTGCTCCATATTTTTATCTAAACCCCTCTTGAAGGTGGCTATGCTTGAGGCCGCCACCACCTCCTGTGGCAGTGAATTCCACATGTTAATCACCCTTTGGGTGAAGAAGTACTTCCTTTTATCCATTTTAACCTGTCTGCTCAGCAATTTCATCGAATGCCCATGAGTTCTTGTATTGTGAGAAAGGGAGAAAAGTACTTCTTTCTCTACTTTCTCCATCCCATGCATTATCTTGTAAACCTCTATCATGTCACCCCACAGTCGACGTTTCTCCAAGCTAAAGAGCCCCAAGCGTTTCAACCTTTCTTCATAGGGAAAGTGTTCCAGCCCTTTAATCATTCCAGTTGCCCTTTTCTGGACTTTCTCCAATGCTATAATATCCTTTTTGAGGTGCGGCGACCAGAACTGCACACAGTACTCCAAATGAGACCGCACCATCGATTTATACAGGGGCATTATGATACTGGCTGATTTGTTTTCAATTCCCTTCCTAATAATTCCCAGCGTGGCGTTGGCATTTTTTTATTGCAAACGCACACTGTCTTGACATTTTCAGTGAGTTATCTACCACGACCCCAAGATCTCTCTCTTGGTCAGTCTCTGCCAGTTCACACCCCATTAACTTGTATTTGTAGCTGGGATTCTTGGCCCCGATGTGCATTACTTTGCACTTGGCCACATTGAACCGCATCTGCCACGTTGACACCCACTCACCCAGCCTCAACAATCTTTGCATACTACCTAATATGTTTATTTTATCAGTTGTGCTTATTTTAGGCATGGACAACTGATTGACAATCAGTTTTCCAAATATGCTTTTGACTCTAAAAATCAACTATTTGGGGGATAGCTGAGATTGAGACTGTAGCGTTGGGCAAGGTTCCCGGACCAACCCAGCCTTCACCTGAAATATAATTAGCTCTAGTAGAGAAAATAAGACGACATGCACAACCATGGCCTGAAGCATTCATACTGGTGCTGAGGAATGTGCTGATGGAGAAAAAAATTGGGTTTGACTGAATGGACTCAAAAGGAGGCAAATAACAGCTAATTTATTCTTAGAAGTTTAGGGCTTTATTTGATTAGTCATGACTACACAAAAGCATCTATCCCTGCATAAGTTCAAGATATGACACTTGAATAAAGCAAAAATTACAACACTACAGCAAAGTTTTAAAAATCCAATTATTGATTAACTATTCAATAGTGCAACAAAAGAGAACCAATCAGACAACACCATCCACTTCCCCTTTCAAAACCCTTATGACATTTTCTTAAAACCTCTCAAGAATACCACTAAATTGTTTGCCTCACACTTAGTTGTTTTTCTTGCTTAATTTTTGCAGGCAAAGTGTTATTACTGCTGACAAGCTTATTTTAACCCCTTAGCTAAGTAGGGTATGGATTAAAAAACAACAACATTCTTTTCCTAACTTGGCAACTCCCTTGATATTTAGACACTTAAACGTGCAGTTAGTACATTTATCTTACTGCTTTCTTCAGCATTCTAATATGGCTGGGCTCTGACCTTTTCTCCTTGACATTTCTCCTTCAGTGCTCTGAACTCTTGATTTTGAGCCTACCTCACAGGGTTGTTATGAAGATAAAATGGAGAATCAGATAACTTTGTAAGCCACTTTGGGTCCCCGTGCCCCATGGCACAGTGTGTTAAAGCTGCAGTACTGCAGTCCTAAGCTCTGCTCACGACCTGAGTTTGATTCCCGGTGGAAACTGAGTTTTCAGGTAGCCAGCTTGAGATTGATTCAGCCTTCCATCCTTCCGAGGTTGGTAAAATGAGTAACCTGATTGCTGGGGGAAAAGCGTAGATGACTGGGGAAGACAATGGCAAACCACCCCGTAAAAAAGTCTGTCGTGAAAACGTTATGAAAGCAACATCACCCCAGAGTCGGAAACGACTGCTGCTTGCACAGGGGACCTTTCCTTTTTCTTTCCTTGGGTCCCCAGTGAGGACAAATGATGCAATATAAAGTAAAATACTATGTTCATCTGCATGTTTATCAGGCAAAGCTTCTCAAGCCAACTACGTACACATAATAGCATTATCAATCTGTCCCTTAGTTCAGAGGTTTATCCAGGGGGGGATTAAAAGAGGTCATGGTAATACTGCTCTTAAAGAAAACATTATTGGACCCTATGGATCCTGCCAATTACCACTCAATCTCAAATTTTTCATTCCTGGGTAAAGTAATTGAGAGAACAGTGGTGGAACCACTCCAGAGTTTCCTGGAAGACACGTCAGTCCTAGACCTATTCCAATACAGTTTCTGTCCTGGCCATGGAATGTAGATGGCTCTGGTCACCCTCACAGATGATCTTCATAGACAGCTGTATCAAGGAGTGTTGGTGCAGCTGTTACTATTAGATCTGTTATGAGCATTTGACACATTCAACCACTATCTGTTGACCCACTGCCTTGCCAATGAAGGAGTTTGTCATTTCCTCAGGGTTGGGGATGCCAGAAGAGAGGGTGTCACCCAAACACATGCTTTGTGTGTAGGGACCTTCAGGGAGTAATCCTCTATCCAATGTTGTTTAACATCTATATGCACTTCCTCGCCCAGTTGGTATGGAGTTTCGGGCTGGGTTGTCAGCAATATGCAGATGACACTCAGCTGTATCTGTTGATGGATGAACAGACAGACACCACTGGATGCCATGGCTGGATGGTTGAAACAGGGCTGGCTGAGATTGAACGCATCAAAGACAGAGGTTCTGTGACTGGGTAAAGAGGACTCAAGATTGAGGTGCGAACTCCTGACTCTTGACAATGTAAAAAAAAAGTCCATTAACCTATCAAGACTGCACCCTCAATTAGTAGGGGACATGGTGGACCTAGCACTAGTCTGAGTTCTTTCTTTCTTTCTTTCTTTCTTTCTTTCTTTCTTTCTTTCTTTCTTTCTTTCTTTCTTTCTTTCTTTCTTTCTTTCTTTCTTTCTTTCTTTCTTTCTTTCTTCCTTCCTTCCTTCCCTCCCTCCCTCCCTCCCTCCCTCCCTCACTACAAGTGTTGAAAGTGATAAAATCTACCATGGCCAATGCACTTATAAATGCTTTACTACATGACAAAACAGAAATGCAATCTTGGGTCTTATATTAAACATCTATTTTGTAGTTGTCAACCAGGTCTTAAGTGCAGACTATTCTGTATTGTACAGTAAAATCTCTGGCATCATTAAGTTTCAAAATCATTCTGATTTCCACTAGAGTAGTTTAAAACAATCCTTTACAAAATGGGTTTGTGCCCCAGGCAACAGGATTTGACAGTGACTTGGTCACTGGAAGGATAAAGAGAAGATTTGACTGGCAGGTTCTCAGATAATGAGTCTGTTGGGATGTTTGAATTCCTTGTCTCACATTAAACCTGCAACTATAATAGATGATTTCTCCCACTTCCCCTTATGCCTGGTATGAATGACTGCTCATTGTGGTATAACAAAAGATCAAACACCTGCATGCTACCAATACATCTAGAATGAGATGCATATTTAGTTATGTCATATGATAACTGAACACATGAACAGACCAGGCCTGTAGCTACAAGGGGGCCTGGGGGACACAGCCTACCAACTTCTGGGCAAGGCCTCCTGACTGGAGGCCCCAAGCAGCCCCCAGGGCCTCTGCCATGGTTCTGGGGGCTGCCGTTGGTCCCGTGAGCATTTGGCAGGTGAGGGCAGAAGCAGTTCCAGCCTCCTGCTGGAGTTAAAGGGCCCCAGATCAACTGTTTCACTGGCCCTTTAACTAGCACAGGGGCTGGGGCTGCTTCTGCCTCCAGCCCTGTGCACTATTTTAATGGTGGGGAAGGAAGATAGGATGGTGGCGGGAAAAGCAGCAGGGAGAGGAGAGGAGGGAAGGGAAGCTCTTCCTTGCCTGCCCCTCACCACCACCCTCCCTTCCCCGCCATTAAAATAGCACTGCGGGGCTGGAGGCAGAAGCAGCCCCAGCCCCCATGCTAGTTAAAGGGCCCATGAAACAGCTGATCATCAGGCCCTTTAACTGGTGGGGAGGTGGGGGGCTGCTTCTGCCCTGATCACCAGCTTCTCCTGGCCTCTTTCCCAGTTTCCCTCCCTTCCTTCCAAACCCCGATCGCTGCCTTCTTCCCACCTCCTTCCCCTCCCTCCCAGTCCCAGCCCCAGCCCTGATCGCTGGCTTCACTTGGCCTCTTTCTCTCCCTTCCTCCCAAGCCCCGATCGCCACCTTCTCCCAGCCTCCTTCCCCATCCCAGCCCCGATCTCCCTTCCAAGCCCTGATCGCCACCTTCTCCCTGCCTCCTCCCCCTCCCTCCCTCACAATCCCAGCCCCAGCCCCAATCGCCGGCTTCTCCTGGCCTCTTTCCCTCCCTTCCAAGCCCCGATCGCCGCCTTCTCCCCGCCTCCTTACCCTCCCTCCCAGTCCCAGCCCCAATCCGGCTTCTTCTGGCCTCTTTCCCTCCCTTCCAGCCCTGATTGCCACCTTTTTTAGTTTAGTTTAGTTTATTTATGATTTATATCCCGCCCTTCCCACCATGGTGGCTCAGGGCGGCTCATAGCACATAAAATCTAACATAAAAATATTAAGTTTAAACATTTTACACAGTTAAAAACATTAAAAACATAGCAGAAATCTAATAGAACTATACTCATTTTCCTATGCCGGTTAGTTATAAGCCTCCTTCCCTTCTCTCCCAGCCCCGACCATTGCCCATTCTCCTGCCTGTCACTCTCATCGCCACCCTCCCTTCCTTGTAGAGGATGGGTGGAGGGGAGAGAGAGGGAGAACAACTAGAGGAAAGGTCATATGGGGTGCTGGGGGGGCATCAGTGCCCCCCAAAAATGTAAATGTCCCTCGATCTTCCAAATCCTGGCTACGGCCCTGGAACAGACCTTATACTGAATCAGACCACAGATCCACTGAGGTCAATATTGCCTACTCAGATTGGCAACAGCTCTCCTTGATCTCAAGCAAAGGTTGTTCATATTTTCTCCTACCTGGAGATGTTGGGGACTGAACCTGGGGCCTTCTGCATGCCAAGAAGAGGCTCTGCCACTGAGCCACAACTCTTCCCATCACTGAACAACACAGGATCATTTCTTCATTTCAAATCTTTTAAGTTTTCATGTAGATACATTTGATATAAATCATAAAATAAATAAATAAATATATATATCCTAATACACAACACAGAAATTACTTGAACAAATGTTGAACAATCTAACTAAATGATATGATCAACCTAGAAGAAATGATGAACAGAGCGCGTTGCTGAGGTAGTTCAGAAAACGGTGGAAATCTACACTAGTGGTCTTACCATCAGAAACTGAAAACAAGGTATTGAATGCATTTATTAACTATTATGCCCAGGAAGGGTTATTTCTGAATGATGGAAAATCTACAGTAATGATGTTCTAAAAAGGGTCTTGAATTAGACAGAGGACTTGAACCATCATCAGGGGCAAAACTGAGCAGGTAGCCCTTTACTGGAAGTTACTTTTAGCCAAAATCTCAACTTGGAAAGCTCATGCTGAGTCAATTAAAGAAACTGCTTTTAGA
Organism: Heteronotia binoei; assembly: GCF_032191835.1. Classification (NCBI taxonomy): domain Eukaryota; kingdom Metazoa; phylum Chordata; class Lepidosauria; order Squamata; family Gekkonidae; genus Heteronotia; species Heteronotia binoei. The sequence goes on along the minus strand of NC_083224.1, from coordinate 49,047,540 downwards.
AAAAAGCTCTTTCAAGGGTGTGAAATTCAAAAGGAGGACAGTAAATCCATGCAGCTATTGGGACTTGTAATGCCAAGATACTTCCTCATGTTTTGTTTGAAGTAGGCATTTGGATAAATGCCATCTCTGAGTCTACAGATCATCTAGTCCTTCAGTTTCTTAACAAATGGGATACCTAGTTGTGTTGCAGGAACTATGCTCAAAGTAGAATTTGTACAACACTCATTGGAGCCCAGGGCTTGGATTGGTGGCTTCAATTTAAGACTGAAAATTATTTTCTCAGTGTCCAGTGCCCAGTGGTTCCCTTTTGGGAAGACACCTTTAGTCATGCTTGGGAAAGATATGTAGTTCATAGACTTGTGGCCCTTGGCCTTTCCATTATTACAGCTGGGAATATGAGCTATCAGAAAGCACTGAAGATGATCAGGAAGAGGATAATTCACCTTGATCTTGCTTGTTTTCATACTTGCCAGAATGAATGTTCCGCAACTGCAGAACTGAGAGTGCACTTTACTAAAATTCCATTTCCATAATATATATATTTTTGGGGGTTGTGTGTCTGGTGCAATAGAAACTATAGACCATCTTATACTATTTTGTGATCACTATGACATTTATATATTCCTCACTGTCAAATGGAACGGGCTGGAGCAGAATGGCTGTAGGAGAATAACCTGATTTTGTTTTTAATTAGGGCATGTGGCTCAGTGACAGAGCATAGGACAGGAAAGGGGGAGGGGGAGGAGGGAAGGAGGGAAGGAAGGAAGGAAGGAAGGAAGGAAGGAAGGAAGGAAGGAAGGAAGGAAGGAAGGAAGGAAGGAAGGAAGGAAGGAAGGAAGGAAGGAAGGAAGGAAGGAAGGAAGGAAGGAAGGGTTTATTCTGAATACAGACCATGCTGCATCTCTATACACCTTCTTACCTAGGAGAATACAGCTTCTTCTACCTCTAAACCCCTGGGCGCCCAGCTTATCCCTAGGTGACTAGAAATTCTTGTCCTCTCAAAAACTCCACTAAAGAGGTCCAATAAATGGATGTTCAAGCTATGGAACTCTAGCCCATAATTTTCTCAGCAACATCAGAGCAGCCCAGCCAATTGCTAGGGAGAACCCATAGCATGATAACTGCCAAGTTTTTATTTCAAAATTCCTGTGACATTTGGTTGGCAGCTCAGCAAAACTGCTAATTCCCCCCTAATTCCCCCAAATGTAACTCAGATTTCTATAATATTTCTTCTTAAATGGTATCAGCAGGGGTGGGAAATTCTGCCTTAAGAAACAGGATCATAATGCCAAAGAACAACAATTAAAAATGTTATGAAATAGCTTATTATATATGCTGTGGTCAGAGACTCCTCCTATGTGTCCCAGCACAATAGGACATGTCTGATGGTTCTTCCATGGCTTGAAGGCACAATTAAAACACACAAACACAAACAACAACAAAAATTATGTCCATGGAACCTTTTATCTGATCTTAACTCCTTCAGCTATAAGATACCACAACTCCTGAGGACTTTATCAAAGGCAATCTAAGAATCAAATCAAAACTCCAGGCCTAAGTCATTATCTTTCCATACATGCATTCCCTAAAGACCAAAATACATGATCTAGACTACCAAGTATTCCCCTCCTCTTTTAGTGACAAAGAAGATATCACCAGACCAACGTCATTATAGTAGAAATACTGCAAGTTTGCGCAAGTCATCGGAGTAGTGCTCAGCAATATATTTTCTGCTATACATAAATATTTTTAGCATATTTCACATCATTTAAAAACCCTTTTCAATATATTTCAATTCATCCAGAACATTTGGGGTCAGACAGAGCACAACGTTAAAAATAAATGTCATGAAATACACATGTGTTAGAACAGCAGGAAAGATTATCATGAGAAACATTCTACAATCAAGGAAAAAAAATAACCACATATATAATTAACTGCATGTAACGGTTCACCAACAAAGAAAAGTGAGAGCCAAAATCATGATAGCCTCTACTATAACATCCTTATGTTTCTATCAAACTCACCCACAACTTTTTAAAATAGAGGTAGCTTACCTGCACATTTTGTTCTTGTTGTCAGTGGAGGCCCAGGAGGCCCTGTCCCACCATCTCCAGGACGGGTAAGAAGAACTCTGATCTCATATTCCACATCTGGGTCTAGATGCCATAACTTGTAATTTGGCGAGTCAACAATATGAGTTTCAGCCCAATTCCCATTGGTTGTACGGTATTCCACTTCTTTTAGAATTATTGGACCATCTCCAATGATGGAGTTGGCATTTGGTTTGATCCACAGATAGGTAGCTCCAACTGCTAGAAGCTCTGGAGGTGCAATAGGAGTGGGAGGTTCTGCAAACAAAAAAGGAGATACCCATGAATGCTGTTAACATCTGATGAGGATTATTTTTACAGGAACACTGGACCAAGCTGAGATAATACTGAGATTACTGACTATGATGCAAACCACAGAAAGTTCATCTAAATGTCCCACAGTTATCAAATAAATAAATACTGCTTTATTTTTTAGGAGGACCTTTCATGTGGGGAAGCAGAATTGTTCCTTATTGTTGGAAAATTACAAGCTTCTCCTTAACACTTATAAAATTGTGAATTCATCTTGTGACACTTGTAAGAGCTATTTATTCATTTTTATTCAAATGCAGAAAGGCTGTAAACTCCATCTGGAAACTATTTTTTTTTTTTTTACAAACCATCTCTTTTGTGCTGAAAAGAAAGGCTTTGAATAAGAAAGGACTTATTAAAGGCTGGTTTGTTTGATTTTTGCTCACAACAAGTGCACAAACTACTACAAGCCTGAAACATATCTAGAAAACCAACTGAATTGAATGCCCTTTTAATTTCTGTCACTTTTCATTAGTTGTCATTGTTAGCCTTTTCATTAATTAATTAATCATTCATGATTCAATGTGTTTGTTTCCTCCATGCCTAAATACAAATCTTGTATAAGCCATTTATAACCATGCACTAATTTTAAATAGGGCAAATCTGGCACACCAAAACAGAAAATGGTACTGAAATAAAGACACATGGGTTCAATTTGCACAAGGGGTAAGCAAAATTGTAATAGGATTTCTGGAGTCAAACTAATAAAGCTGGGAACTTCAGTAGCACCCCTTGATTTAAAAAAAACCATAGTTTCACAAGAAACACTCCTCCCCCAAAACAAGAAATATGATCAACATGTTTGCTATGAACAATTCCCATTCCTAGAGGGCACATTAGGAGGAGGAGGAATGTGCTTAAAGTAAAGAGTAAAAAGGTGAGCACTTCCTTTATAAGTTAGTATGGCATGACATAGAACAAGGTGCAGGCATCATATCTTGTGTTGAAATAATAAATTGGTGGTCCATATAGAATTGAATCATGGGCAGGAAAATGAGAACATCTGGTCCAGGATGGAAAGCCAAGTAGGAATTGTGATACGATTTAGTTGAATAATTTGAGAAATAAAAAATGGACTTTCCCCCCATAACTCATGAGATAGCAAAGGATGGAACCATATTTATTATTATTATCACCATCATTATCATCATCATTTATTATTATTATTATTATTTATATTCTGTCCATTCTCCCGTAGGGGCTCAGGGCGAAGCACAACATAAATAATAAAATCACAACAAAATCACAGCAACATAATAATAAAAAAGCCAATTACAATATTCAATACAACAGAATAGTCCAGCAGAACAATATGATAAGATGGTGTAGCAGGACAGTGCAGTAAATCAGCGCAGTAGGATAGTACAGTAGGGGAAGCCAACAGATCTAATCGATATTAAATTGTAACAGTCCCAGAAAATTTATATTTGACACAGCAGGTCCACACTGGTTTCATTTTTGTCCTCATATGACAAACTAGCAACTATAGAACTAGCATAGGTTTAACTCATGTGTGAAAATGAGATTTGATTGATCTAATCTTAAAAATGCTACTACTTGCATTTATTCAGTGACTGGAAAGTGGAACCAGAGGACTAGTACTTGAAAGTTCTCAATGCTTTTTGTCAGACCACATTCAGAAGTGGGCAGTGATTCTGAATCAGTAGCATACATTGACCAGCAAGGTTCCTCAGGCTTTGCATAATCACCCAGGTTTTTCCAATATCGCTGTAAGACTACTGAAAAAGATTATCTAAAACTTTGAAACTGGATGTAATTGATATGTGTTTGCATCAGCCTTATTTTCCTCTCTAGGTCAGTGTCTGTCTGCCATGCTCAAATGACTGTAGAAACTTAACTCAGATAAAGTGGAGCTGATGCTTACTGGTAAATCAGACATTCTGGAGGAAATTGGGTCTCTCTGTACAGGAACACATAAAGCCAAGGCTGCGGGAACTGCATTGGCTGCCAATAGTATTCCGGATTCGCTACAAGGTGCTGGTTATCACCTTTAAAGCCCTATATGGCCAAGGACCTGTCTACCTTAGGGGCCGTCTCTCCCCACATGTTCCCCAGAGGGTACTCAGATCCGGATCACAGAATTTATTGTCAATCCCTGGGCTGAGGGAAGCGAGACTGAAGGCTACCAGAGAAAGAGCCTTCTCAATTACGGCCCCCCACTGGTGGAACCAACTTCCAGAAGAAGTAAGGGCCTTGCGGAACCTTGTTCAGTTCTGCAAGGCCTGTAAAACAGCCCTATTTCGACTTGCCTTTAGCTGAATTATAATATAATGCAGATGCCCAACATCGCTGAACTTAATGAAATCAAAACTAGCACCAAAATTGTTTTATATCATTTTAAACTGTTTTAATATTATTTAATTAGTATTAATTAATTGTTAAAAAAATTAATTGTTTATCTACTGTTTTGTTTTAGTTTGACTGTTGTCAGCCAACCTGAGCCTGCTTCGGCGGGGAGGGCGGGATATAAATCTGAGAAATAAATAAATAAATTATATCACTGAAAAAGAATTGGTCAACAAATTTCAGAACTTTGTTGGATCTCAATCTTCCCTAAGGAAAAAAGGTTCCTATGCTTTTATAGCTTGTATAGTAATAATGTCCTGTTATAGGCTCATCGGATCAAGCCGCATTGATTCATACCAAGATAACCTCAAGCAAAATTCTATGTAGGACTGCCCAAGAAACTTCATTTGTTTTAATACTAACATGCTTTAGTGCTGTTTGATGTTTACCAGCTTGCATGCATGTCTACCCATCTCTCCCAGACTTTCGATTTATTAATGACATTTTCATCATCTGGGGGACATGTAAGAAAGGAGTTCTTCAGAAATTCCCCAGGACTTCAACAATTTTTTACTTGTGCATGAACCAGTCTATGAAACACCTACAATTTCTAGACACTACTGTTTAATTATTCAAGGGGTACATAGAAGAATGTGTGATGAAGTTACAACTGACTCATTGAAACCCCATCCACTGGGTGTTCCAGACAGGAGTTGTGCAGAGGTGGTTTGCTATTGTCTTTCTCTGTTTAACAATCCCAGTCTTCCTTGATGATCTCCCATCCACATATGGCCAGCCTTGGTTAGTTCTGAATCTCTGATGAGGTCAGAAAGGATAAACTGAACTATTTGGGCTGCTATATGTGCAACCTTATATCAAAAACTCACAAACCACCACACAAAATCCCATGCTTCTAATTACCACCTGAAACATATAAAACAATCAATTGTTTACAGCCTAATTCAATCAAACTCACATTTTAGAAGAACTGGAAAAGCTCTCCCAAACTACAATACACACAATTCTGATTCATTTTCCCCACATCTCTCATTAATGTAAGTGCATCTGACCACTGATATTCACATAGCATTCACCAGTCATGAAAATGATGTTCAATTTATGTTAACAACATGATAATTATGCAAAATGAGAGCAGGCTCTCCAAATCATGGAATAATTTTAATTTTATCTGTCAGATGTTAGACCAACTGCTCACCTCTTATTTAGAAAATCTTGTTTAATAATCAAGTATATTTTGTAATCAAGGTTGTTTTTAAGATGGAATATATTTTTAGATCTACTGATTTGAAGCAGTGTTGAACTTTAAAAAGAGAGAATTGGTAAGGCCAGAAATATATATGCCTGTTGAATAGCCTTCAGCGTATAACAGAGCTGTAATAGTTAAGAATGACATTACTCTTAAACCATATACCAATTAGTTAACTCCAGGTAAATTAAGAACAAAAAGTTTATGCCACTTTATATACATAAGCTCTCAGAAAAATGTGCATACTTCTTGTAAAGACCCTGAAAGATGTATATTAACATATTCAGAAAGCATGAAGAAGAAGAAGAAGATATTGGATTTATATCCCGCCCTCCACTCCGAAGAGTCTCAGAGCGGCTCACAATCTCCTTTACCTTCCTCCCCCACAACAAACACCCTGTGAGGTGGGTGGGGCTGGAGAGGGCTCTCACAGCAGCTGCCCTTTCAAGGACAACCTCTGCCAGAGCTATGGCTGACCCAAGGCCATGCCAGCAGGTGCAAGTGGAGGAGTGGGGAATCAATCCCGGTTCTCCCAGATAAGAGTCCGCACACTTAACCACTACACCAAACTAATGCTGTACATTAGTTCTGTGAATTAGTTCTGTGAAAAGTTAAGAACAAGGTAATAAAAACACATATCGCACACCTGTAAAACATATAGATGCTGCCCCATTGGTAGGGATGAACAGATATATCAATTTCATTTCTCTTTGATTATGTATGCTTATTCATTTATTTCAATCTATATTCTGCCCTTCCCACAAGCAGGCTCAGAGTAAATCACAAAATAAACACTAAAATACATTGTGTATAATAAATATATATATAAAACACTAAAAGCAACACATATTAAGAAAGAAAGCCACACTATTTGTTTATATGCATAATTTCCAAGCTGGTGACACTGGATCTCAAGGTCTTCTTTCACTGGGCCACATAAGATAGTGAGCTTCAGTAGGGGAGGTCATGAACCCATGAAACTGCCTTATAGGATGTCAAACCATCTCTCCTATTAAGAAAAGCCCTAAGGTATTGGTCATTAATCATCTCCCCTCCCTTTGGCTGAGCTGCCAGTCACTCAATCTCAATGGAGAGCAACCCTCCCCCCCAGCCCCAGGATAGACAAAGACTGAGCCATTGCTTCACAGAGGAGAGGAAGAAAGCCTTCCCTCGACTGACTGAGAGAAGGAGGAGAGGGGAAAAAGCCAGATAAAGCCTTCTCTCGATTGGCTGAGGGAAGAAGGAGAGGGGAAAGAGCCAGAGAAGGCTTTCTCTCAATTGGTTGAGGGCTTCTCTCCTCCCCCTGTGGGGAGGGAAACAGCCAGAGAGACAGGAGGGAATGATGTCCTGTGGCATCAGACCAATGATGTTTTATTTTAGGTATAAGCTTTTGTGTGCTTCCATACTTCTTCAGATACAGAGAGAGAAAGGGAAGGAGGAGGGAGGGGGAGGGAAAGTCAGAGAGAGAGAGAATCCTGTGTTTAAGACCAACAACATTAGGTTTTGTGTGCCTGCACACTTCTTCAGAGAGAGAGAGAAAGAAAGAGAGAGGAGTGGGGGGAGGGAAACAGCTAGAGAGATTTAAAAAAATGGAGTCCATGGTTTTAAGACTAATACAATTTTATTTCAGGAATAAGCTTTTGTGTGTCTGCACACTTCTTCAGAGAGGCAGAGACAGAAGAAGAGGGAGGAAAGAAAGTCAGAAAGAGCAAGCCAGAGAGAGAGACCTCTTTTGATTTCTTACAGATGGGGAGGGGGGAGAAACCTAACAGTATAGCTTGCATTCTTTATTAGTGGAAGGGAACAACAGTCCAGGAACACTTAATGACTAACAAAATTTGTGGCAGGGCATGAACTTTCATGAGTCATTGCTCACTTCTTCAGATATGGCTAGAATGTGAGTCCATCTGTCCTTCTTGGAGAGTGAAGTGATTACAGATGCCAAATGACAATAGCAGGCATTGGTAATGAGAGAAGAAACCTAGGTTTCAGTCTAATGCAGGAGAATGCATTGCCTTGAACTTCATTATCAGTTGCAATTCAGCATTTTAACTTTCACAGTTAAAATGAAAGTTAATCTCCCTTTGAAATTCCTTTGTAAGAGAACTGCTATTTTTAGGTCAGCAGCTGAATGTTCGGGAAGGTTAAAATGTTCCCCCATTTTTCCCCCAGTGTTTCTAATAGCAGTAGAGAAGAGCTGCCAGTGTGTTCTTGGTGCACAGAATGTCACAGTGGAGGTTTCAGACTCAAGCGGGAAGGTAGGTGTGTGTGGCTGGAAGAGATGATTGCTTAAAATGTGACTCCAAAAACAGTCTTCCAGTTAGGAACAGAATGCCCTCTTGAACAATTTTGTTTTGAACATTTTGTTAAATGACAGAAGCATGGGGGGCCTTCCCAAGAGCCTCAGGTCAGTGGTTCCATAATGTAGGATTGATCCACCACGGAGAATGCGTGTGGGCAGTTGCCAATTTTACCTGTTTGTAGACTGGCACATTCAGAAGGATTAGCTTGCATGAGTGCAGCAGCTGTCATGGCAGAGCATAGCAGGGGAGACGGTCCTGCAGGTATGTGGCTCCAGTGCCATTAAGGGCTTTGTTGGTGATAGAACCTTGAATGGGGCCTGGTAACTGATGGGTAACCAATGGAGGGTATGCAGAGTGAGAGTGATGTGCAAATGCTGCTTAGTACTTGGAAAGGGCCATGGCTCAGTGGTAGAACATCCGCATTTGGCATGCAGAAGGTCCCAGGTTCAATGCCTGGTGTATCCAGTTAAAGGACCAGACAGTAGATAAACTGCTGCCAGTCTGAGTAGACAACACTCACTTAGATGGGCCAACAGTCTGATTCAGTGTAGAGCAGTAGCATCCACCAATTGATGATGCAATATCAAGCCATGTGTGCAAGTCACACACACTCTCACGTGTGTGTCCTCACCCATCATGCCACTGGCAGGGAAGCCAATCTGGAAGGCCTCTGTTTGAGAATGGTCCCCATTAACTGATCTATGAAATACCCATATAAGGCAGCTTCACATGTACGCAATAGTATCTGAGCATTAGGTAGATCAGCCAGGGGGAAGCAGTGGGGAGCACCCATTGGGGGATTTCACATCAGTGCACCTGGAGGCTCATGTGGTGGCAGCCTTCTCTGCAGCCCAACAGGGCTGATCTTTGATGCTTCTTGGGATATGGGCAGGGAAGGAGGCCTGGGTTGCTTTCTAGAGCCTGCTGTATTTATCTCCATCATAAGCCTTATTCCTAGTTGGTCTATAAAGGGGTAACTGGAAAAAAGCCCAAAGGAAAAACCCCACAGACATAAATGCTCACTGGAAAAAAGCCCCCATGGAAACATGCACCCATGGAAAAATGCTCACATGGAAATAAGACCACACGGAAAAAAGCCCCCATGGAAAATATGTAAAGCACCATAGATGTTTATAATTGTGGATAACCATTAATAATATTTTATTGCTATTTTAGGATTAAAATAAGTCATATTCACATGCAACAAGAAGTGACCATTTTGTTATCAATGATCTTTATTAAGAAGGAAAAACAATAAAAAAGAAATTAAACTCTACATAGAAATATATATTTAAATAAAATTAAATACTTTAACTTTATTAATTTACAATTTGTCAAACTTTTTAATGTTAATATATAGTGGTACATCCAGTGACCATGACAAAGGAATATCTAACCCTAATAGTAAAAGAAACAATTATTTAACAACTCAGATATAATTCTTCATTGCAAATTAGCCAATCACTTTAAGCAACGAAATTTATCTCCCACTTGCTCATATTGTTGCACAGAAGTGACAACCATGTAATGTAGTGCCTCATATTTCCTCTTTTCTACCTCTAGGTGACCTGCCTGTGCATTAGCCAATGTTAGTTTGTGACAAGCCAGGTCCCTCTGCAGTCCATCAAATAGAGACCACACATTGGGATGACTGAAATGGAACAAGGAATTAAGAGCATTGTGCCCCCACAACAGTTTATCTGGAATCAATAGCTTCATTATTTCAGTCATTCCATTATAGGTGTCCACGTTCTTTTTTTTAAGTAAAATGTAAATACATGGTGGATATGAATTACCCAACTTGGCATGCCATGTGTACAGTTGGTAAAATGTATTTGGCACTTTATCACAGATGGCATCTTTGTTTAATTCAAGCATAAGATCTCTATCACCTAAAACCAGAATTCTGACTGGATTTTTCCACACCAGAATTGTAACGTATCAGTTGCCTATACTTTTCAGGAATGTCAAAATGTATGGTTTTTGGGTTAGGCAAATTACTGTCTGCTCTGTGATAGATTCTCTTTCTTAAATAGCAGAAGTGGTTAAAGCCTCATAGATCTAAGAAGCTAAGCAGGACTGACTCTGGCAAGTATTTGGGAAAAAAGAAATCAATAAACATAGTTGGAAGTAATAAAAAATGGTATAATGAAGAATTAATCCCCTGGTATCTCGGGCTTTTTTTTGGGGGGGGGGGCTGTGTTTTGAGGTAGGTGCACCAAATTTGCAGCATAACATCCAGTGCCTCTCCCCAAATACCCTCCAAGGCTCAAAAGGATTGGACCAGGAGGTCCAATTCTATGAGCCCCAAAAGAAGGTATCTCTATCCTTCATTATTTCCTATGGAGGGAAGGCATTTAAAAAGAGCATGGTCCCCCTTTAGATGTGACAGCCAGAACTCCCTTTGGAGTTCAATTGTGCTTGTCACAAGCTTGCTTCTGGCTCCACCCCCAAAGTTCCTAGATATTTCTTGAATTGGACTTGGCAACCCTATTCCCTATTCCATGGCAACCTTATTCCACAATTATAAACATCTATGGTGCTCTACATATTTTTCCATGGGTTTTTTTTTCCCATGTGGGCTTCTTTCCATGGGAGCTTCTTTCAGTATGGGCTTTTTTCCATGTGAGTTTATTTCCATGTTGGCATTTTTCCATGTGGGCATGTTTCCATGGGAGTTTTTCTGTGAGCATGTCTGTGGGGTTTTTTCTTTGGGCTTTTTTCCTAGAACCCTATAAAGGTCTACCCTGGCAGAACCCCCTCCAGGTTCACAGACAAGGTCTTTCACATAGCCCAGTACTTAAAAAAGAAAGAAAAAATCACTTGGAGATGCTGGAGATTAAACTGTAGACCTTCTGCATGCTTTGCCATCTATAGTGCTGGTTTGTCATTAGATTTCGTTTACCTCCATTTTGTCACTTTTTAAATTCGTTTATGCCATTTATACATATTCATTGATGATTTCAATGTGTAAAATCAGCATGAAGAGCTGGATCCCATAGATGAATTGCATTAGCAGAAACACTTTTCTTATGTAAAATGCTTCTCCATCATAAAGTTGTTTTGATTAACTGCAGAGCTCTTTAGTTTAAAGATCTGAAAGCCACTAGTACCAGGCGAGTCTAAATCTCTCTGAAGATATTGTTTTCCAATTAACAAAAAAAAATTAGGGCAGGGTGGTATCTACCTCTGCCACTTCTCCGTATTTCTGGTCCCCCTGTGACTGGCAAAGAAATGCTCGTCTTGGAATTGAGATGGAGGAGGAAAGAGAAAGCCCAACACTTCTCTTCTCACGCCAGGAAAGTCTATGTGCCTTGAGTTTGGGATCCAGGATCCTCTCACACAAAGAACTCAGCATGCCAATGAAGCATCAAAATTAATACAAAATTTAGAAAGTTATAAGAGGATATCATTTTTAAAAACTTTTTAAATTGAAGAATATACCTAAAGAATAATCAAAACAGTATGGTCTTTGCCAGCCATATATGGGCTATGTGTTCTCAACAGAAGGACACAAGATGCAATTGTGAAGCTGTACAGTTGTGAAGGTGGCTGATGCCCCCTCTTTTGTGCCAGGAAAAAGCTACCATATTCTGAACTAAGGGATTTTTAATGGAATCCATTACAAGAGAAAGGCATATTTCACTGATGGGTAAGAAAGGGAATGATCCAGCCAATAATAGCAGAAATCTATGGTTTACCAGCTTTTCCACTGGTAAAACAGGGAAGAAGAAGCCTCCCTAAAAGGCTATACTGGTGATCACGGGACCTGCATAGACTAAAGTAGTATAGGATGGGAGTTGTAATAAAGAGGGAGAGGGATTAAGTGAGATTAAAAGGGGGAGAGAAAAGGGGGGGAAAGTCAGGATCCAGTCCTCTCTTAGTTCACTTTAACAATTCTACCCTTACTTCCAAAATTAAAGAGATACAAGAATGGATGCTAGAACATGCTGACCAGTCAAACAGAAATATCTCCCTATAAAACATTTGGATTCCTGTCATAATGGAATATCTTGGCTGCTAGGAGGAATGTGTAGTCTCTAATTATAAACAGCTATGGAAAACTGCAGCTAGACATAAGTTTTAAACAGATGCTGAGTAATCCTGGGAATTAGCAATTCAGGCAAAATCAGAAAGAAAGAAAAATTACCCATAAATGCTTCTGAAAATGAGTCTAGATGGACATGTTTCATTTGATACAAAAGCATACAAGGGGTGCAACACTGAAAATGTCAATTGCAGCTTTAGAAACAGAAGCATTCTAACAAGCAGGTGCAAGTCCTCTACACATACACCTACAAATCTTCATTTTCTGAAAACCAAACTATCTCCACATGGCCATAAATCTAATGAATACCTGTAAGGCAGTGTTTCTCGTTTCCAGGGTCATGCCCTGGTACCGGGTCACGGAAGCCTCACTACCGGGTCACAAGAAAAACCAATGCTAGCCCTGTCCCCAGCAAAGCTAGCCCTGCCCCATCTCTGTGTTACATAAGAACATAAGAGAAGCCATGTTGGATCATGCCAATGGCCCATCCAGTCCAACACTCTGTGTCACTCAGTGGCCAATTTTATATATATTATTATCTGTATTATTTTATATATATTATTATCTGGAACGCAGTCAGGCTGGCCGTCCATTAGCAGCTAGAGCTGGGTGTCATCTGCATATTGATGACACCCAAGCCCATACCTCCGGGCAATCTGGGGGTATGGCGCATATAGATGTTAAATAGCATTGGGGAGAGAACTGCTCCCTGCGGCACCCCACAATCTAGTGTGTGCCTCTGGGACAGCTCACCCCCGATTGCCACCCTTTGTCCCCATCCCTTGAGGAAGGAGGAAAGCCATTGTAGGGCCAGCCTCTTAACCCCTATGTCGGCAAGGCGGCGGGTCAGTAGCTGATGGTCGACTGTATCGAATGTAGCCAACAAATCTAATAGCATCAGCGCCGCCACGCCGCCTCGGTCCAGATGCCGCTGGAGGTCATCTACCAAGGCGACCAGCACTGTCTCCGTCCCATGACCTGGGCGAAAGCCGGACTGCCAAGGGTCTAGGATGGAAGCGTCATCCAGAAAACCCTGCAACTGCAACGCCACTGCCCTCTCAATAATTTTACCAAGAAACGGTAAATTGGAGACTGGTTGGTAATTTGCCAATTTGGCTGGGTCTGCTATACTTTTTTTCAGGAGGGGGCGGACCTCCTCTTTCAAGGGTGTTGGAAAGCACCCCTCAGAGAGGGATCTATTTATGAAGTCTCATAAAGGACATCTAAGCTCCCTTTGGAGAGGAGCCAAGAGGGGCAAGGGTCCAAATCACAAGTTGTTGGGCGTGCAGAAGAGAGAATTCCGTCAACTTCCTCCAGGCTGAGTGGGTCGAAGCGATCCAGAACAAAATCAGAAGACAGGCACAGAGCCTCAAGTTCCTGTACTGTATCCAATGTGATAGGCAGGTCCTGGCGGAGTGACATGATTTGATATGCAAAGTATTTCGCAAAAGCCTCACAGCCTATCTCTAATTCTCTCACATTTGGTCTGCCTTGAGGTAGTGCAGTAAGATTTCCAATTATTCTAAACAATTGTGCTGGGCGCAAATTTGCAGACGCAATCCTGGCTGCAAAGTAAGCTTTCTTCGCGGCCTTGACTTCCATCTCATAAGACCTCATAAACGTTCTGTAGGATGTTCTCGTCACTTCGTCACGAGTATGCCGCCACTGCCTCTCTAGTCGTCTGAGCCCTTGTTTCAGCTGGCGTAACTCCAAGGTGTACCATGGAGCCAGCCTTACACGGGGGTGCAGAGGACGTCGAGGTGCAATCTCGTTGATTGCCCTGGATAGCCGGTTTTGCCAGGCCTCCACCAGGTCATCAAGGGAATCGCCAGGGGGCCAGGGATCCTGCAGGGCCATTTGGAACTGTTCCGGGTCTATTAGGCTCCACGGGCGAGCCAAAATAGGCTCTCCGCCCATACAGGGTTGAAGCGGTGTCTCCATACGGGCCTTGAGGGCTAGGTGATCTGACCATGGTACCGCTTCTACCGCGATATCGTTCACCAAAATCCCAGACGCAAAGATCAGGTCTAACATGTGTCCGGCCTGATGCGTGGGTGTCGTAACAAATTGAGAGAGTCCTAGAGTCGCCATGGACAACACCAGACCCATCGCCTGACTGGAGGCTGTGTCATCAGCATGGACATTGAAATCACCCAGGACCATAAGCCCTGGGTACTCCAACACCCAGCCCGCCACCACCTCCATCAGGGATGGTAAGGCGCTGGCTGGTGTGTTAGGCGGATGGTACACCAGCCAGATCACCAATCCCTCTCCGACATCCCATGCTAGACCAGCACATTCAATACCCTCGATCGTTGGGGCCGGGAGAGCCCGGAAGGAGTAACCCTCCCGTATGAATAACGCCACCCCTCCCCCCTCCCGCTAGTCTGCGATTGATGAAAGACCGAGTAGCCGCCAATATGCTCTTCTGCTTAACATCTGAGTCAGGTGAGTCTGTGAAAGTCCTGAAGACAATAAAAGGATGGATGAGGGGCAATAAACTGAAGCTCAGTCCAGACAAGACTGAGGTGTTGCTGGTCCATGATAAAGCTATACAAGGACTTGAGGATTCAGCCTGTCTTGAAGGAAATTGCATTCCCTCTGAAGGAACAGGGTTTTGGATGGTGGGTATTGGTGGATCTTGGTCTATAGTTGGAGGCCCAGATCTCCTCTTCAGTGGAAAGTATCTTTATCTTCTTCTGCAGATACTCTAGCATGATCTGGACACAGTGATCCATGCCTTGATTATATCCAGTTTAGATTACTGTGATGTTAATTGTAATTACAAAGGTTAATGGTTATTATCATTTATCTGGAAAAGAAGGCATTGAGATAGACCAGCACCCCAAGAACATCAATCAGGAGAAAGTATAGTCTATCAGTAAAGAGTGGAAACCTTTATGATATAATGTACAATTACATCATCCTTTAATTACTTCACAGAGAAAAGAAAATTCCAGCGACACCAGCATAATGATGCAAATTGAGAGTCCACCTACATAGCACAGATATAAATAGAGTTTCCTTCTTAAGACTTTCATTAGTTGCTTTTACAACAATGGACTGATTACTGATGATGACAATAACAAAATCTGGTGAAATGTCTATAGAGAGATGACTTTTTAAAATCAGCTACCAGTTTAGAAGCCCCAAAACTTTAGATAAAGATTATTGTTGTAATGTATGTTATACAGCACTGTCTTTGAACATGGTACAAAAACTTTAGCTTCTTCAAAATGTGGCAGCCGTCAGAAATATGATACAGGGATCATATTGTCCTCATGTTGAAAGATCTGCACTGGAAATGGAGATATTGAAGGGAGGGATTGTAGATGACAGTGTGACATCACTTGTGTGTGTGTTTTTTTCCCTCTAGAAGTGACATCAGTACTCTCTAGGAATTGGCAAAAGCTATGTTTTTACCTATTTTTAAACAATAAGGAGTTTTTTAAATGATACAATTTTTTAACAGTACATTTTTTAAACCTTCTTCAGTCTCTTATGCTCATCTATTTCTGGGCACAATTCAAAGTGCCTTTAAAATTCTAAATCGTTTGTAACAAGGGTATTCAAAGAACCACTTCCATATTAAGCAGACTGCAAGTTAAGTTCTGCCTCACATATCCTGCTATCTTTGCCCCTGCCTTCAGAAGTAAGGTGGGTGGTAACCAGAGGCAGAACCTTTTCAGTCGTGGCTCCATGCTTGTGGAATGCCTTTCTCCTTAAGGCTTGCCTGGTACCCATATTGGTGGCAACCTGGCTTAGGCTGAGTGGGCTGAAGCTGAACCCGATGGAGACAGAGGTCCTTTGTGTGGGCTGCGGCACCATAGGGAGAGAAATACCTCTCCCAGTTTTTGATGGTGTGCCGCTGAAAGCAGCGCACCAGGTAAAGAGCTTGGAGTTCTACTGGAGCCTTCATTATCAATGGAGGCCCAGATAGCAGCCACTGCCAAGTCGGCGTTTTTTCATCTGAAGCGGGCAAAGCAGTTGGCTCCCTTCCTGGAGTGCCGGGACTTAGCAACAGTGATCCATGCAATGGTCACCTCAAGATTGGATTACTGTAATGCCCTCTACATGGGGCTGCCTCTGTGCCAAACCCGGAGGTTGCAGCTGGTGCATAACGCAGCGGCTAGGCTGTTATTGGGGCTCCAGAAGTGGGAGCACATACAGTCGGGGCTACACGGACTGCCAGTTACTTACCGGGTTCGTTACAAAGTGCTGGTTATTACCTTTAAAGCCATATATGGCTGAGGACCTGCCTACCTGAGGGACCGTCTTTCCCCATACGAACCCCAGAGAGCACTGAGGTCAGCAGGGAAGAACCAGCTGGCTATCCCGGACCAAAGGAGGCAAAACTACAAAATACTCGTGCATGGGCCTTCTCTATCGCAGCTCCACATTTATTGAACCAGCTCCCGGAAGAAGTGCGAACCCTGCGGAGCCTTGACCAGTTCCACAAGACCACTCTTTTCAGGATGGCCTTTGCCGGCTGAGCGACTGATGCTAGGTGACTTCTACCACCATTATTTTTATGAACAAAATTAGCACCTGAAATGTTTTTGTTTTAAATTGAAATGTTTTAAGATTAATGTGATTTTAAACCCTTGTATAATTATATGGACATGTTGTTAGCCGCCCTGAGCCTGCTTCGGCGGGGAGGGCGGGATATAAATAAAATTTATTATTATGATTATTATAGCAGTAGCCAGACATTAAAAATGGAAATTTAACGTATCTTTCAAATGTCAAGTTGTCCCAGATTTTATTTTTAAGAGAGAATGTCTTGACCTTACGAGTTTCCAGAATGGATTTCTTCATGTACAAATTAATAGGAGTGCTCACCTCTCTCAGTCACTTGCACAATGAATTATCAAAATAAACATCAATGAATATTTAAAGAAACACAAAATATATAGGTGTCTGCATACAAATGCTAGAATCTTCAGAGCCAAGACATATGAATCGGAGTGTGCCATACTAAAAGAATATCCTTAAAAGGCTTTAATTGAAGCCAGATTGAATGCAGGATAATGATATCCCTAAATATACAAAATCTGTACAAAAATAGTGGAAGTGGTGATGTACTGTATTCAAAGTTGTTCTAGATATAAATAAAGTTAAATAATTGTATCTTCCAGATTCACAGTCTATGTCACGTTCTCAGGGTGCAGGCAGGTGGGAGTCCAAAGCCAGTCCAAGGTCAAAGTCCAGGAGGTCAAGCAGCAGCCAAGTCACCAAAGCAAAATCACAAACCAGAAGTCAGTGACCAAAAGCCAAAGGGTCAGGGTGCCAAGGAATTCAAGCAGGTCAGAATCAAACAAACGTGTGGACAAAGGGGACCCAATAGATGTTGTTTACCTTGACTTCCAGAAAACATTTGATAAAGTTCTTCATCAAAGGCTCCTTAGTAAGCTCGAGAGTCATGGAGTAAAAGGACAGGTCCTCTTGTGGATCAAAAGCTGGCTAATTAATAGGAAGCAGAGAGTGAGTATAAATGGGCAGTCTTCACAGTAGAGGATGGTAAGCAGTGGGGTGCCACAGGGCTCAGTACTGGGTCCCATGCTCTTTAACTTGTTCATTAATGATCTGGAGTTGGGAGTAAGCAGTGAAGTGGTCAAGCCTGTAGATTACACTAAATTGTTCAGGGTGGTGAGAACCAGAGAGGATTATGAGGCACTCCAAAGGGATCTGTTGAGGCTTGGTGAGTGGGCGTCAACATGGCAGATGAGGTTCAATGTGGCCAAGTGCAAAGTAATGCACATTGGGGCCAAGAATCCCAGCTACAAATACAAGTTGATGGGGTGTGAACTGGCAGAGACTGACCAAGAGAGAGAACTTGGGGTCGTGGTAGATTACTCACTGAAAATGTCAAGACAGTGTGCGATTGCAATAAAAACGGCCAACACCATGCTGGGAATTATTAGGAAGGTAATTGAAAACAAATCAGCCAGTATCATAAAGCCCCTGTATAAATCGATGGTGCGGTCTCATTTGGAATACTGTGTACAATTTTGGTCACTGCATGTCAAAAAGGATATTATAGCATTGGAAAAAGTGCAGAAAAGGGCAATTAGAATGATTAAAGGTTTGGAACAGCTTCCCTATGAAGAAAGGTTAAAACACTTGGGGCTCTTTAGCTTGGAGAAACATCGACTATGGGGTGACATGATAGAGGTTTACAAGATTATGCATGGGATGGAGAAAGAGAAAGAAGTACTTTTCTCCCTTTCTCACAATGCAAGAACTTGTGGGTATTCAATGAAATTGCTGAGCAGTCAGGTTAAAACAGATAAAAGGAAGTACTTCTTTACCTAAAGAGTGATTAACATGTGGAATTCGCTGCCACAGGAGGTGGTGGCAGCTACAAGCATAGCCAGCTTTAAGAGGGGATTGGATAAAAATATGGAGCAGAGGTCCATCCGTGGCTATTTGCCATAGTATATGTGTGTGTGTGTGTGTGTGTGTGTGTGGTGTGTATGTATTTGTGTATACACACACATATATTGGCTACTGTGTGACACAGAGTGTTGGACTGGATGGGCCATTGGCCTGATCCAACAGGGCTTCTCTTAGGTTCTTAGGAAGGAGCGTGGATGCAAGTCAGAGAACAGACTTGTTGCTTCCACAAGATTACCAGGTCCTGGGTGGAAGTTATATGGGAGCCTCGATCAGCCTGCTCCCTGGGTGGCAGCGTCTCTGCTAGAACTCAGGGCTGAGAGATCTGAAGCACTGGCGTGCTTCATGTCTTCACTCTGAAAGTTCTTTCCAGAGCCTGCTTCAAACTCTTGAGATGAGAGGGGGAGAGCTTGGAGGAGATTGACTGCCAACAGCTGACACTGGTGCCTGGGATGAGGGGAGAGTGATGATGAGCCAGCTGCTGGTTGTTCGGCTGAGGAACTGGCTGGCAACTCTTCCAGGTCCGTTAACCCTTCCAGCTCCCCCTTGTCAGGGCTCATGGCACTCATGGCACTCTAGAGACATCTCCCCCCCCCCCATTTTTAATATTCCAACATTACACCAACCTGTTAGTGTTCCTTGTTCTATAATGACTATGTGGACAATTTCAAAGAGCTGAAACTTGACAATGCTACAGCAGCTTCAACATCTCCATCATGACAACATGGGTCCCTTCAAAGGGATTGTCTCTCATCTTTTAAGAATTGCTGTGAGACAGCCTTTTCAGTAGCATAGACAGAATGGAGTCTGAAGCACATTCTATACTCCATTCATGGAAGTATTTATGGAACTTCTGCATTAAGTGATCTTATTCACCCTTGCTTATTATAATCAAGATATTGTTGTACTGAGAACTGGAAAATAAATTTGGCAAACCATTCTACTTTCACACCAAATTTAGCTGTATGTAATTAATTATCATTAACACTGAATTATATTCTCACATTATCTGCTATAGAAACTAATGCAAACTGATTATTTTGAATCAGGATTAGCAGTCACTTGCTGAATTAAGATAGATAGTATGAATCTTTTATCCCTGGAAGAACTAAGACAGTAGTTTAAAAGCTTCAGTCAATTTCATTACCATTAATTCTCTCTGTTATCCATCTCTGTGGGCATAATTAAAAGCCTATATTTTTACAGTTTCTTGGTGGGACCATACAGGACATCTTTAGAACAACAGAAAACTGTTGAAACTGGTAGCATCTTTAAAATGGTTAAGGTAAGCAAAATGGTTTGTATGTATGGAGATACTATGCACATGGAAAAGCCACATGTTGCTCAGTTCAAACAATACATTGATCATGAACATGGGATACATCACCAAGACTGTATGGATTTGATATGCACAGCTGGTGAGTTCCCAGTTCTCGTGAATGCATTGTCTCTATAGGCTTACACAAACAAACCGTTATGCAAAACAGATTCTTGCACATAGGTGAGGGAACTGAATATAGCACTTTGGAACACCAACATATCCCTCCTTCCCCAAAATATAAGAATTTAGGGGCATGAAATAAAGTTTATGGGTAGTTGATTCATAGCAGACACAAGGAAATACTTTACTCAAGAAGATATTAAAATGTGGAATGCATAGGGTTGCAAGCTCTCTTCTGCCTGCTGGCAGGGGAATCTGGAGGGTGGATGGGGATGTTGGCATTGCACTGATGTAACTTCTGGAAGAGATGTTAATTGTGTCAGTGATGTTGGAACAATAATCTACTTTTTGGACAACTTTTTTAACAAACTCTGTTAAAAAGTGTTACAAATCATAGCATTTTGCCCAAAAATTAGAGTGTTGCCTCCAACATTAACTGGCCCCATGACAGAGTGGTAAAGCAGCAGTACTGCAGTACTGTGGTCTGAATTCTCTGCTCATGATCTGAGTTCAATTCTGACAGAAGCTGGATTCAGGTAGCCGGCCAAGGTTGACTCAGCCTTCCATCCTTCCGAGGTCGGTAAAATGAGTACCCAGCTTGCTGGGGGGGAAGTGTAAAAGACTGGGGAAGGCAGCGGCAAACCACCCCGTAAGAAGTCTGCCATGAAAACGTTGTGAAAGCAATGTCACCCCAGAGTCGGAAATGACTGGTGCTTGCACAGGGGACCTTTCCTTCCTCCAACATTGCCAACTCAATTGCATCACTTCACAAAGCTCACAAAATGAGAGGATCCAGCGGAGGGCCAGAGCCCACAAAATCAGACGATCCCCTGTCCCCACCTGGGGACAGGCTAGCCTTGGAATTCACTGCCAGAGGTTGTAGTGATGGCCACAGGCAGAGACAGCTTTAAAAAAGCATTAGGTTCATGAAGGATAGGTTCATCAGTGGCTACTAGCCATGGCCACTAAAGGGAACTTCCCTAAGAGGTTCAAGACAGCTACAAAAATGACTAATTTGCTTACGAATAAGATGACAAAGAAGGAGGAGGAGGAGGAAATTGGAAACTCTGTGAGATAAGCAGAGCTGAGAGAGCTGTGACAGAAACTGCTCTTGAGAGAACAACCCTGACAAAGTTATGACTGACCCAAGGTCACTCCAGCAGTTGCATGTTGAAGAGTGGGTAATCAAACCCAGCTCTCCCAGATTTGAGTCCACACACTTAACTACTACACCAAACCCGGTTCTCCCAGATAAGAGCCCCCACACTTAACCACTACACCAAACTAGATGTATAAAACTTGCCTCTGTGTCTCTGTTGGGTGTCTCATCAGTTAGGACCTAGGACTCAGGCACAAAATCTGTATACTCACTAGCCCTGTCACTTAAGTCAGTGTTTGGTCTGGAACACATGAAAAATTAAGTATCTTCCAGCACAACCGAGCATATCAAGAGTAGATTCCTGTAACTATGGTCACTGAATAATCACACGTGAGATTAGGAGAGAGGAGAGCCAGGTGAGAAGAGGTGATCTGAAAACAAGCAAAGGCATCTCTGCCTCAGTTTGTAGAAAGTAAACACAGAGGAATTTAACTTTATTATTCTCATGCATGGGGAAAAATGTGTTTCTTGAAAGCAAGAGCTGTTGTTGCATATCCCATAACTAACAGAGCAAAGGTTGCTTCCAGTGCTTTGTTGCTCTTTGACCCAATCTTGTAAAAGTAGCGTGATAACTGTAGAATCATAATGGGGAGATGTGATTACAGTACAGGGAATACCAGAGTGGGCAGGAAATTGCTGTTGATCTGAGTAGACAATACTATGATGAACAAGTATGATGAAGCATAAGGCAGCTTCATGTAGTCATATGTTCATTCTATTATTTCTGGTGTAAAGTTGTTTTTCTCTATGGACTTATTAAATTATGCAATATTTTATGACTAAAGATAGTATTTGCTTTTATTTTTAATAATTCTGGACTATGTGACTGATGAAGATACAGAGTGTTAACTGACGTAAACTAGCTACTTATGAATTGACTGTTCCTTGTAGTAGTAATTTAATAGGCATGCTTACTTCACAGTCTGCTTAACTCACTGATTCTTAGTGAATGTATTTGTGCGTAAGCAGTCTGTTTCATTGACTATATAACAATGACAAATAACTGAATAAATAACTGAAATGATACAGAATTGGTGGAGTCTTACATAAGGCCTTCTTGAGCACATGTATGATAATATGGATTTAGCAGTTACCTTCACCAAACAAAGAATGTAAACAAACTAAATTATGCTGGCACTGTGAAGGAGAGGGCACATAGTATTAGGTGATGAGTCAGACATTGTCCAATGGGTGATCAGGAATGAACACTACAATAAGCACACACATTTCTGTATCATGGGTGCACATGTCTGGATGAAAGGTTCAGATTTGAGTAAGTATCTGCTGAGGCATTTTAAAAAGTTATAAGAATGTGTATATATTGCACACAAGAGGACAACAGTCCTTCCATTTCTCTGAAATGCACTGTTTGCACAAGCCCCAAGGTAGCCAGACAGCTTTTCTTTACTGAGAATATTGTAGACATTACCAAATCAAGTTTGAATAGGCACCTCCTCGATTGCTGCAGGGTGCATAACAAGCTAAAAGCTGCTGTAGCACATGATGGACTTCTTCCATTAGGATTTGAAATGTCAAGGAGATTTTTCCTCAAAAGAATGGGGCTATTTGGAGGCTCCTGGTTATTTGTTCCAAAAGTGTGTGTGTATGAATTGTATAACTGTTTCACTTAATGCTTTATTAACTTGGTTTTATTACTATTACCTGCTGTTAATGTGTCATGTTCTCTGAACATTCACTTTATATTATTGTCCTGGGTTTTGTTGGACTTTTTAAACACTTCAATAATCAGCAGCCAGAATTCTCTGGAATCACAATATTTATACTGGCAATTCATACAAGGCACTTCTATGGCATGTGCTGTAAAGATGATGGGTTTGTTACTGGCTATCTCCTCGGACCTCTTTTTTTATTTTAGAGACAAAAGGACTTACAGATTTTTATTACAACATTCAATGGACGACTGAGTTACTATAAAAATCAGCAAGGGGCTATGAGGCATCTTATTTCAAGCTCAGCATTGGTGACAGTGTTTGCTCATAATAACACACTGCGTTAGCTGAAAGTGAGGCAGGTAGGCAGCTGAGTAAAAATTTAAGCTAGTTATACTGACTCATTGCACACGAGGACATGACAGGTTTGGGTGTTAATGAAAGAGGTGTAGAAGGGGAAGAAGTCTACAGAACCACATAGCTTAGTCTTCCTTAGTGTCCCAACAAACAAACTGCTTGACCTTTGAAAATGAAAAAATTAAGCTGAGTGTTCAGAGATTTTAGCTACCAAGCCTAGCCTGTAAACATTCAGATCCTTGTGTTGGTATTTCAGGGCTTCCAGATGACTCTGCTTGCTACTGATTTCTATAGTTTCTTTCTCTGCCCTCTGTCTTGAACTATATTAAATCATTTCCCATCCTTATCCTGGGATTTTGTCGTCCCCGCCCCCCATCAAGTTACTTCCAGCTTATGAAGATCCTGTATTTATTTATTTATCCCTGTAGAGTTTTCAAGGCAAGAGATGTTGGTAGTTTGCCATTGTTTGCTTCTGCATGGTGACCCTAGTACTTCTTGGTGGTCTCCCATCCAACTAACTGCTAACCAGGTCCAATCCTGCTTAGCTTTTGCACTCTGACAAAATCAGGCTAGCCTGGGCTATCATAAGAACACAAAAACATAAGAGAAGCCATGTTGGATTAGGCCAATGGCCCATCCAGTCCAACACACAGTGGCATATATATATATATATATATATATATATATATATATATATACACACATATGTATGTATGTATATACTGTGGCTAATAGCCACTGATGAACCTCTGCTCCATATTTTTATCCAATCCCCACTTAAAACTAGGCATGCTTGTAGCCGCTGCCACCTCCTGTGGCAGTGAATGTTAATCACCCTTTCAATGAAGAAGTACTTCCTTGATTAAAACAATTTTATTTGGTAATATATGTAGGGTTGCCAAATCCAACCCCAGAAATATCTGGGGACTTTAGGGGTGGAGCCAGGAGACACTGGGGTGGAGCTAGGGGGAGGGGGGAAATGGCGCCAGGAAGCGTGGCGAGCCGCCCCACAGCTGCCGCCTCTTCTCCGCTCGCTGTGGCTGCTGAGATGGGCTCAGCCTGAGCCCATCTTGGAGGAGCAGCCACGGCAAGCAGAGTAGAGGTGGCAGCGGCGCGGCGGCCTCTTCTCTGCTCACCGTGGCTGCTCCTCCGAGATGGGCTCAGCCTGAGCCCATCTCGGAGGAGCAGCCACGGCGAGTAGAGAAGAGACTGCCGCGCCGCTGCCGCCTCGCCCGCTCCGCCTCTGGGGTGGAAGCGGAGGGGGGGGGGTGGAGGCGGGCCGGGAGCGTGGCGAGCCGCAAGTCCAGGTCCTAGAAGGGCCCGGATTCGCGGCTCGCCAAGCTCCTGGCTTCTCTCGCCCTCCCCTGCGCTGCTGCTGCCTCTTGGCTGCTCCTCCGAGATGGGCTCAGCCTGGGCCCATCTCGGAGGAGAAACTGCGGTGGGCGGGGAGGGGGCGGCAGCGGCGTGGCGGCCTCACCAGCTCCAGGATCCGGCGGCTCAGCACCGTTTCCCCCCTCTCCCCCCGCTTCCATTTTTTGGGGGAGCGGGGGAAGAGGGTGGAAATCCTGGGGTCCCCCGCCAGGGCAGGAGGGTTGGGAAGCCTAAATATATGGTAATTATATCCAATACTAATAAAATATTAATAAACACTTAATACCTTCCCCATTCATTATTCTTTTCCCTCCCCCCCTCCCCCCAAATCTTGACTTCCGCCAGTGCCAATTACTTAAAATTCTAATATCAAAAAGTATCCTTAACACTAAAAGAATCTTAATAATAAAAAGAAAAATATACATATCATTCTGTAGAGAAATAAAAATACATTTCTTATGTTTTATAAAATCCCACTCAGTTATTATAATTCATCTTCTTTCTTCTTCTAAAAACCTAATTGGTATTCTCAAAAATCACCCAATGTCCTTTCACTTTCCATTCTTTCTCTATATATCTTATGAATTTATCCCAGTCCATCTTAAATCCCTCTAAATCATAGTCTTTCAAGATTCTTGTAAATCTATCCATTTCACTCCATGACATAACCTTTACAATCCAGTCCCATTTTTCTGGTATTTCATCTTGCTTCCATAACTGCACATATAATGTCCTAGCAGCTGAAAGCAAGTACCAGATTACAGTTCTATCTTCTTTCGGAAATTTCTCCATTTGTAATCCCAATAAGAAAGTCTCTGGAGTTCTCTTAAATTCATATCCCAAGATTCTACAAATTTCTTGTTGAATCATTTGCCAAAACTATCCTAGTCAGGGTACAATTTGCCAAAATTATCCTAGTCAGGGTACAATGTGGCTAAGGATGTACAAATACAACTCTCCCCATTTCTTTTTGTAGGTTATCCTTGAGAGTTTTTCCATTCCACATATTTTAACTGCTGTCATTTCTGATTGGTTTGTTTTATATTGGGGGTTTTTTTAAAAAAAAATATATGCCATGTATACACAACTGATACAAAAATAACTCTGCAAAAATGTTATTTCACAAAACAACGTGAAGAAAAGGCTCATAGGTTTAATTCACAAAAGGGTACAATGAAAACAAAATTAGGATTATTATTTTTTTGTAGAATCCATCTGGGATAAGATGTTTGAAAGTATCCTTATGTGTCCCCAGATTTTCAGCTCCTGTGGGTAAAGATGGATATTTCCCTAAGGAATTATACTGTTCTTGCTATCTCTTGCTATTTCTTCAGACTTCTCTTGGAAAGCTTCGTCTGCAAAACTTGGTACTTACTCAGATGTGTGAGAAGCTTTACTATCTCAGAGAAATTCCTATGTAAGTTCCTTCACCTGAACAATTTGCCTCAAATTTCTCTTCAGGTGAAATCTGGCAGCTCTATTCTGAACATTTCTCCAATTATGACTAGTTTCACCCTATGCATCAGCTCTAGCTGCAGGCCTCCCTCATCTGTGCTTGTTCATTTGGCTGCCATTTGGACAGGCTACGGTAGAAATATATATATGGCAGAAGAGAAAAAATTAGAGTCAATTTGGCAGGTCCTGATCAAGGAAATACTTCTGCATGATTTTAAAGAAGATACTGCAGCACCAGCAAAAATTGCTGGGAAGTACAAGGTTTGCCTAATTATAGATTTTTCAAAACATCTACCCAAATCTTTCACTATAAAATATATTTGACACTCGATTAAACTAGGATTAAAAAGAGTAAGAGAGTTATGTTCTCTCATAGCACTGTTAGGGAAGTCTCTCATAGCACTGTTAGGGAAGTCCAGGATTTTACATTATTGCAGGGCTTTTTTCTGCATGCATATTTACCCTGCTGTTTCTCTGTACCTGATCCAGTTCTCTTTTACTCCATATTCACTGCTTGTGATTCTTCATGTCATGCCTGCTCTTCCTTTTTCTCCAGTTTATTTTTGTGTATTGTATTAATGCATTCTGCATCTACAACCAAAACCCACGTTTTAGATCACTGCGGTTAAAGGCACTTGTGGCCAGTGGGAGGTGGGTCCAATTGCCACCAACTTGGCTGATTACATGTGCAAGGGATAGGGCACACCTCACCCTCCTCTTTCTCTCCTCTTCTCCCCATCCCAAAGGTTTAAAAAATAATAAAACAAGAAGGCGCCATTTTGTGACTAGGCTTCCAGAGATTGCCAAAATGCCCCTCCTCCATTTTGTCCACTGAAGTATTACATGGAGAAACATTTTTGAACCTTTTCCATCCAAGTGTCAATTTCAGTCCTGATGATCACCCCACTCCTTTACTTTGTCCATCCCCATTCCATACCTTGTTCCTTGGGCTTTCAATTTAACTCCTCTTTATTCACTTCCATGAATAAAATTGACACAGGGAAATGGCCACCAACTTGACTGAGCAGACATACAAGCAATGGGGCACACTGAAGTCTCCCCTTCCTCTCCTCCTTGTTCCTCCACTACCACCTCCTGCTCAACACCACTAGGCTACCCTGGGCATGGGCAACCCATAGGGGAATGCAAGCTCAGAGACTAGCTGGTCTGCAGTTCAGCTTGTGCTTTGGTTGCAGCCGCCGCCATAGCAGTGTTTGTGGAGTTGTGGACGGAGCTGGTGGGGACTCTGAGAGGCAGGTGGGAAAAAACCTTTCTAGGAGAACACTTCCAGAGAGCAGAGTTTTACAGCTTGCAGGAGGGAGTCCAATAAAAAGTAGATGCTTCACTCCCTCACACCTTCAGGTCTACATCAAGCTATATGTGTGTGTGGGTTCAGACAGTAGATCCCAGCGATGGAAACTGGCACTGCTGATATGGAGAACCCATCTCTGCAAAGCCTGCTGCTTCCCCGAAAAAAATGAATCAAAGAAAGAAAAATAAAATATTTAAGCCTAGCAACACTGTTGATTGCCTCTCAGAATGGGGTGCAACAGCCAGAGGTGAGCTCAGAGCCCCGGACATTTTACAGAATGTAGAGAACATTTTGACTTTTGCCCCTGTGCTTGCAAACATGAAAGTCTTTGCAGAACCTCTTGAGAAGCAGCTCCATTCAATGCACACATACAATATTTCCCTTTCAGTTGTGAGCACAACAATGGATTCCCCAGGAGGACAGAGAAGGAGGTAGAGACACCACATTTTCAGCATCTGGTACCTCTCCTAAAAAAGGTCCAAAAAGATTGGACCAGGGGATCAAATTTTATGAGCCCCAGAAGAAGGTGCTCCTATCCATTATTTCCAGTGGATGGAAGGTATTTTAAAGGAACATGATCCCTTTAAATGTGATGGCCAGAACTCCCTTTGGAGTTCAATCATGCTTTCCACAACCTAGCTCCTGGTTCCACCCCTAAAGTCCCCAGATATTTCCTGAGTTGGACCTGGAAAGCAACTACAGCACCGTGACCCAGAGTCTTTAGCTTGAAAAATTCAAACCACCGACTGTGGGATAAAATGTGCAAGACAACAGAAACAAACAGACAGACAGATTCAGGTGGGTAGCCATGTTGGTCTGAAGCAGCAGGACAAAGTTTGAGTCCAGTGGTACCTTTCAGACCAATAAAGTTTTATTCAAGATATAAACTTTTTGTGAAGAAGTGTGCTGGCACACAAAAGCTATACCTTGAATAAAACTTTGTTGGTATGAAAGGTGTCACTGGATTCAAACAAACAAACAAACTTTGGCTGCTGCACTTGGAAAGAATGAGTTGAAAGAGGAATTGGGGCAAGATTTCAATAGAAGGAGCACAACTAAAAATATGTGATGTAATGACTGAATAAGAGCACTTTAAAGACACCATCAGGGTTTGTAATCTTTTCAATGTAACTGATTTATATATATATATATATATATAATTATTATTGCCCTATTCCGGCTAGTGCCAGGCTCTGGGTGATGTACAACATTAATATATATATATATATGTGTGTGTGTGTGTGTGTGTGTTTTTAATGTTGTACATCACCCAGAGCCTGGCACTAGCCGGAATAGGGCAATAATAATAATAATAATTATAATAATAATAACCTGGATAGGGTGGCTCAGCAGTGCTGATGTTGTTAGACTTGTTGGTAGTGTTCGACACGGTCGACCATCAGCTACTGACCTGTCACCTTGTCGACGCTGGGATCCAGGGGTTGGCCTTGAAGTGGCTCTCCTCCTTTCTCCACGGTCGGGAACAGAGGGTGGTGCTAGCAGATGAACTATCCCGATGGCACCCACTTATTTGTGGTGTGCCGCAGGCAGCGGTTCTTTCTCCAATGTTATTCAACATCTACATGCACCCCCTCGCCCAGATTGCCCAGAGATATAGGCTGCGTTGTCACCAGTATGCAGATGACACCCAGCTCTATCTGCTGATGGGCGGCCAGTCTGTCTCCACCCTAGAAGATCTGTCCGCGGCATTGCAAACTGTGACAGGGTGGCTCATGCTGAGTGGACTGAAATTAAATCCAATGAAGACGGAGGTCCTGTATCTGAGTCACCACGGTTTAGGACCAGAGGTCCGTTTACCAACCTTCAATGCAGCGCAGCTCACACTGGCGCCTAAGTTAAAAGCCTAGGGGTGCTCTTGGATCCTTCTTTAACAATGGAGGCCCAAGCAGCTGCCACTGTCAGGTCAGCCTTTTACCATCTGCAGATGGCAAGGCAGTTGGTCCCCTTTCTCGAACGCGATGACTTGGCAACAGTGATTCATGCTAAGGCCACCTCGAGACTGGATTACTGTAATGCTCTCTACATGGGGCTGCCCTTGTTCTAAATTCGGCGACTCCAGCTAGTGCGGAATGCTGCAGCCAGGCTGCTTATGGAAGTTCTCTTATGGGAACACATTCAATCTGTGCTGAAAGCGCTGCACTAGCTATCAAAAATGTACTGGATTCGCTTCAAGGTGCTGGTTATTATCTTAAAGCCTTATATGGCTAGGGTCCTGCATACCTTAGGGATCGCCTTTCCCTGCACATGCCCCACCGAGCACTTCGGTCCAGGTCTCAAAACCTGTTGACAGTTCCCAGCATCAGAGAAGCAAAGCTCAAAACAATGAGAGCCAGGGCCTTTTCTGCTGCTGCTCCTAGATGGTGGAATGAGTTGCCGGTGGAGGTTAGGGCCCTGCAAAAGCTCTTACAGTTCCGCAGGGCCTGCAAAATGGCACTCTTCCGACAGGCATTTACATGAATGGTAACATCTGCAGCAACGGGACTGGCCCATAAGAACACCACCAATGGCCTACTTCACTGTGCTATGGCAATCCTGAGACCTCTGAGTATAGCTAACCACCAGAATTTAAATCGCTGCCTGAAATTATGATTGTTGCACATTAAATTGTTTTAAATTGTTTTTATGTTTTATGTTTTTATCGTTGTTTTATTGTATCGGTCACAATAATGTGCTTGTGTTGACCCTTGGTTTGTGAGTCGCCCTGAGCCTGCCTTTGGAAGGGAGGGCGGGATATAAATTAAAGTAAAATAATAATAATAATAATAATAATAATAATAATAATAATAATAATAATAATAATAATAATAATAATAATAATAATAATAATAATAATAATAATAATAGCAGCTTTCTCTCCGAATTTAAGAAAACACAAGAAATGTTACATTACCAACATATATACATTCATACCCAAATCCTTCAAAATGCAGGCGTTCAAGGGTGGGACTGTAGTCTCCCTATGAGACATTTATATCCCATATACAGCTTCTATGCACTCAATAGAGCTTTGTAGTCTCTCTTCCCCTCTGTCTCCCCCTTTTAAAGGAAGACTACTTCCTGCATTTGAAATTCAGGGGAGTTGTAAAGCATCTTTTTGACAAATAGTATATCTGTGTTCTTTGTAAACGAGAAGTCATATGCCCTGATCCTCCCAGACATATGTCTGAGTTAAAACCTCAATGGGGTGTTCCAACTTACAAACATCAACATTCAACATTTTTGCACTGAGGGTCACATGTACGACTATCTGCCCAAAGCACAGAAGTCTTGGGTGTGTGCTCGATGCAAGGAGCTCCTGGTCCTCAGGGAACGGGTTCATACCCTTGAGGCCGAGGTGACTGCCCTGGAGAAGCAGAGACGGTCAGTTAGGCACTCGGGGAAGACTCTTGGGGGCGTATTAGATGAGCCCCGCTCTGAACGTAGCAGCCCCGTTGCTGCCAGAGAGCATGAGGGTCAAGAGGGAACAGGGCACCGTGCTGAGGATAAGGGGAATGCGCCCTCAGAAGGGACCTCTTCTTCGGTTGGTGAGCGGGAATCCTTTTGCGCCAAGGAACCATCCCTGAGCAAGGGGAGAGGGGGAGTTTTGGTAGTTGGTGATTCGATCCTTAGGCAAGTAGACAGCTGGGTGGCGAAACCGCGTACTGACCATATGGTGACTTGCCTGCCTGGTGCGAAGGTAGCGGACATTACGCGTGTAGTAGATAGGCTGATAGACAATGCTGGGGAGGAGCCTGTGGTCGTGGTGCATGTTGGCACCAATGATGTGGGGAATGCAGTCGTGAGGTCCTGGAGGAAAAATTTAGGCTGCTAGGCGGGAGACTTAAGGCCAGGACCTCCAAGGTAGCCTTCTCGGAAGTGCTACCTGTTCCACATGCAGGGCAGGAGAGACAGGCACAAATTAGAAGTCTCAATGTGTGGATGATACGATGGTGTAAGGAGGAAGGGTTTAAGTTTGTTAGGCACTGGGATGCTTTCTGGAACAAGCGGGAGCTGTACAAAAGAGACGGTCTCCACTTGTCTCCGGATGGAACCAGGCTGCTGGCACTTAAAATCAAAAAGGTGGCAGAGCAGTTTTTAAACTAAATTTTGGGGGAAAGCCGACAGGAGATGAAATGTCTCTGGTTCGGGAGGACTCGTCTCAAAGAGATGAAGGGTTGGCTGCTATTTTTCTACCGGGTAACAGACCAGAGTTGTCCACTGTGATGGTGACAAACAGTATGGACTGTCTGCCTGAGTCTCGAGGTGGCAGGAGGAAGGTGGCGGGCCTAGCTTGCCTGGGAAATTACAGATGTTCGTATGCAAATGCTAGAAGTGTTTGAAGTAAAATTGGTGAATTGGAATGTTTAGTGTTGGGAGAAAACATAGACATTGTGGGAATTTCAGAAACTTGGTGGAATGAGGAGAATCAGTGGGACACGGTGATTCCTGGATATAAGTTATATCGGAAGGATAGGGAGGGAAGGGTTGGAGGTGGGGTGGCTCTGTATGTCAGAGAGGATATACGGTCCAGTAAGACTGAGGTCAGAGAATTAGATTCCCTTTTAGAAATGCTTTGGGTTGAAATAGAGGGCCCAAAAGGAAATTTAACTATGGGAGTTTGTTATCGCCCACCAAATCAAAAGAGAGAGGACGATTATAATATGATGGAAGGCTTAAAGATAGCGGCTAAACGTAAAAACTGTGTCGTAATAGGTGATTTGGACTACCCGCAGATTGATTGGGTCAATATGTGTTCTGGTAGAGAGAAAGAGATTGACTTTCTTGATGCTCTCAATGACTGTGCTATGGAGCAGATGGTCTCAGAACCTACCAGGGGTGGGGCAGTCCTGGATTTGGTCCTAAGTAATGTCCAAGACTTGGTGAGAGATGTAAAAGTGATTGCGCCGCTTGGGAGCAGTGACCATAATGTTATTGATTTCACCGTTTGTATAAATAGGGAGTTGCCCAAAAAGACCGCCACAACCACGTTTAATTTTAAAAGGGGTAAATACACTGAGATGAGGAGGCATGTGAGGAGGAAACTGAAAGGAAAGGTAAATACGGTCAAAAACCTTGGGGAAGCTTGGTCACTATTTAAAACAATAATCCTAGAAGCTCAGATAAAATACATACCGCAAGTTAGGAAAGGCACAAACAGGCATAAGAAAAGGCCTGCATTGTTAACAAACAAAGTAATGGAAGCTGTAAAAGGTAAGAAGGACTCCTTTAAGCGGTGGAAAACCAGTTCAAGTGAGATTAGTAAAAGGGAACACAGGCTGTGGCAAATCAAATGCAAGACTATAATCAGGCAGGCAAAAAGGGACTATGAGGAGCATATTGCAAAAAACATAAAGACGAACAATAAAAATTTCTTCAAATATATTAGAAGTAGGGAACCAGCCAGGGAAGCAGTGGGGCCCTTGGATGACCAAGGGTCAAAGGATTACTGAAGGAGGATAGGGAAATGGCTGAGAAGCTGAATGAATTTTTTGCCTCCGTCTTCACTGTGGAAGATGAGAACCTTTTGCCTGCCCCAGAACCACTAATTTTGGAAGGGGTGTTGAAAGACCTGAGTCAGATTGAGGTGACAAAAGAGGAGGTCCTACAACTGGGTCCGGATGGCATACATCCGAGAGTTCTGAAAGAACTCAAAGTTGAACTTGTGGATCTTCTAACAAAAATCTGTAATCTTTCATTGAAATCTGCCTCCGTTCCTGAGGACTGGAAGGTAGCAAATGTCACCCCCATCTTTAAAAAGGGTTCCAGAGGAGATCCAGGAAATTACAGGCCAGTCAGTCTGACTTCAATACCGGGAAAGTTGGTAGAAACCATTATTAAGGACAGAATGAGTAGGCACATTGATGAACACGGGTTATTGAGGAAGACTCAGCATGGTTCTGCAAGGGAAGATCTTGCCTCACTAACCTGTTACAGTTCTTTGAGGGGGGTAAACAAACATGTGGACAAAGGTGACCCGATAGATGTTGTTTTCCTTGGCTTCCAGAAAACTTTTGATAAAGTTCCTCATCAAAGGCTCCTTAGAAAGCTTGAGAGTCATGGAGTAAAAGGACAGGTCCTCTTGTGGATCAAAAACTGGCTGAGTAATAGGAAGCAGAGAGTGAGTATAAATGGGAAGTCTTCGCAGTGGAGGACGGTAAGCAGTGGGGTGCCGCAGGGCTCGGTACTGGGTCCCATGCTCTTTAACTTGTTCATAAATGATTTAGAGTTGGAAGTGAGCAGTGAAGTGGCCAAGTTTGTGGATGACACTAAATTGTTCAGGGTGGTGAGAACCAGAGAGGATTGTGAGGAACTCCAAAGGGATCTGTTGAGGCTGGGTGAGTGGGCGTCAACGTGGCAGATGCGGTTCAATGTGGCCAAGTGCAAAGTAATGCACATTGGGGCCAAGAATCCCAGCTACCAATACAAGTTGATGGGGTGTGAACTGGCAGAGACTGACCAAGAGAGAGATCTCGGGGTCGTGGTAGATAACTCACTGAAAATGTCAAGACAGTGTGCGCTTGCAATAAAAAAGGCCAATGCCATGCTGGGAATTATTAGGAAGGGAATTGAAAACAAATCAGCCAGTATCATAATGCCCCTGTATAAATCGATGGTGCGGTCTCATTTGGAGTACTGTGTGCAGTTCTAATCGCCGCACCTCAAAAAGGATATTATAGCATTGGAGAAAGTCCAGAAAAGGGCAACTAGAATGATTAAAGGGCTGGAACACTTTCCCTATGAAGAAAAGTTGAAACGCTTGGGACTCTTTAGCTTGGAGAAACGTCGACTGCGAGGTGACATGATAGAGGTTTACAAGATAATGCATGGGATGGAGAAAGTAGAGAAAGCAGTACTTTTCTCCCTTTCTCACAATACAAGAACTCGTGGGCATTCAATGAAATTGCTGAGCAGACAGGTTAAAACGGATAAAAGGAAGTATTTCTTCACCCAAAGGTTGATTAACATGTGGAATTCACTGCCACAGGAGGTGGTGGCGGCCACAAGCATAGCCACCTTCAAGAGGGGTTTAGATAAAAATATGGAGCAGAGGTCCATCAGTGGCTATTAGCCACAGTGTGTGTGTATATATAAAATTTTTTGCCACAGTGTGACACAAAGTGTTGGACTGGATGGGCCATTGGCCTGATCCAACATGGCTTCTCTTATGTTCTTATGTTCTTAAGGGGGGGGGGGTGGAAACTAGCGTACGGATAATTGGGAGGGAGACCTAGGCAAAGTAGACTAAACTTTGGTTAAGGGTAGTGCAATGGCTAAAGAAAAAAAAAAGATCTACCTACGTTGTCACAGGACAATTAATGTTAAAACACAATTTGTTGCTATATAAGTATGGTCAGCTTGTTGAAAGCAAAGGCTCAGCATTGCAAAAACAGCAGCCTTCACCATAGTGATCTTTGACAAATGGGTTCTTACCTATTCAGGAGTTCCTGTGAAGCAAGTGAATCTGATGTGCTCAAACTGTGCATGAATTAATATATATAGGAAATATTAGATGGTGCTTATAAAGGAGTATGATTTACTGGCTTTTTCTGCAAATACATGGAAAATTCAGGTCATTCCTGTATAATGAATCACAATACTCCAAGACATGGCGGTAAACAAGAAGCATTTTCTGTACCCCCACAGACAACAGCAGCTATGGTAGTCAGTTTTTTTTTTTTCCAGGGGCGGGGGGGTTCTAGTGAGGGGATGGGATAAATAAGCATATAGATACCTGGAGTCATCCTATGACTATACAGATAAAGGGATATCCTTCAATGGATACTCAAGAACTCCACACAAACATTACCAGCAATGGAACTAGCATTTCAACTTTGTCAAATACGAACCAAGATACATCATGGCTCAGTGGCTTAGCATGTGGTTTTCTCATAGAAGCTCCGAGGCTTGATCCTTGGCATCTTGTATTAAAGGGCCTTAGAATTCAGTGCTGAGAAAGATTTATGAATCCATGGAGAGCTGTTGGCAGTTACAACAGATGGACAATTAGTATATCTAGCTCAGTACTGTCTACTGTGACTGCCAAAGGTCTCATCTAATTGTACTCTTAGTTGGTTAATCAATGGGACCCAACCTTAATTGATTCAACTTTTAGTTAAAGGTATGGTCTATTTCTTGAATGTATTCTAGTTTGCTACTAATGTAAATCATGAAAGAAAATGTTAGAGAAAACCAAATAACGAATGGTAGCTCCTATATGTTATATTGCAAATCATCTTCCATTTCCTTCAATATCACACCTATGCTGAAGCTTTGGTGAAATGTAAATTTACCTATATAAGTTAATCGTCACAGTTACATTTTTAATTAATCATCAATTAATATATAAATCAACAAACCAGGACATTAATCAACTATTTTTTGTTTCTATTCAGTTCACAGCCCTAAATGTAAAGAAGCTCTGAAGCAGCAATCTGTTCCATTATTTCTTTTCCTTTTCTGAATTGAATCTATTGTTCTTGTAAACTATATTGATTGGCATAAGTGATTGCCTGGTATTAAGTCAAGTGAGTTAATTTCTAAAACATAATAAGGATGGAAGTGAAACAAGAGGATTAATTAGAAAAACACAGTAAGCTAAACAAATTAATTGATAGGGTAGAAGAAGAATATAATTATGGTAAAAGCTGATTAATGTGTTTGGAAGTAATTATGGTAAAGGCTAATGAACTTATTTTGAATTGAAGGAATTAAATCAGAATTCAAGTGTAAGAAATTAACTCCTATCAGGTAATTGGTTTTTTTTAAATAAAAATATATAGAATTAGACGGGAAGAAGAAGATAGAGATTCATTTTTACCAACGAAAGACAGAAAGACAGACATGTCATTACAACAGATAGTGAGACTGCTGTGTAAGCACTTTTGTTCTTCAGAGAGTGAAAAACAAAATTAGGAAGTAAACTTTCTGAAGTGAAGAAAAAAACTTTAGAAAATTAGATAAAAACCTGTAATGAAAATATGAAGATATGAAATGAAGATATTAACGATATTGAATAAGGCACACAAAAAGTTATAGCAAAAAAACACAACCCTATCACTAAGCTTCTGATAAATTTCAACTTTTTCAAAAATATACGGATTATGATTAATTAAGAAGAAGAGGAAGAAAGAATTATTACATTAAGGATAAAGGTTGTTGGCATGTATTTGTTAGGGTTCCTTTGAAAACCTGGCTTTGAGTTAGGAAATTAAGTATATGGCACTATTATAATAATGCCAATTTGGTTATAAACGCTATACACAGATTTCCTATTGCCTGCCTCTGTGTAGCAACTCTAGTCTTCCCATCCAAAATAGCAACCAGGGCTGACCCTGCCTAACTTCCAAGACCTGACAAGATTGGGCTAGCCTTGTGTATCCTGTTCAGGGCAGGGGCATTTCCACTGCATTTTATAATATTAGCATGGCTGTCTTAGTGCACAAACTATTCCCCTCAATAAACTTCCTCTGATTTCATCCTCACCAATTTTTTCCCCCAAGCTTTTGCTGTTAGCCTCAACATTCTGTCAACTATTCATTTGTTGCTGCTTGTCTGGGTGGGTCATTGACAAGATTGGATACACTCCATGAAGACAGGTATGAAAATTAAGCTAGCAGCTCCTAGGAATAAGTGGTGGCAGAAGTGCACATATCTCTCTGACTCTGATCTTTGTCCCTAAAAGAATTGTTCTCATTCAGTCGAACTTCCCGAAGTCAAAGCATATAGCATGCCAAGATGACACATGAAATCACCATCACCAGTATGACCTCAAAATGTTTATATAGGAAGTAAGTGCAGATTTTAGGTACAAGCATTCTATTGTATCCTATTTTAACAATGCAGGTGATCAAGGGCTGTCTGTGGCACTATGCATATTATGCTATACCTACCAAGGATTTGTTGAATCATGATAGCTGGCTAACCATTTCTCAAGGATACATAAGTGACACTCCACAAAGCTACCAAGCTTAGTATGAAGTGGATTAATATAATCCCAGAAGGCACCCATTTCCTTTCAAAAGGAAGGTTCTTTGCACTAGTAAGTAGTTTGGCCTAAGCTTTCGTTGTGGCTCATATTCTTAACTTCACATCCTGCTATGTCTCGTCTATCATATGCTATTAAATCCACTCCAGCTTTCTGCATGAGAAAGCTGCTAATCTCCCACGGGTACTGGCAATTTATACTCAACAAGCACTATACAGCAAGAGACAGGGAGAGAAGGTGACTGTGGTGAGGAAGGAAAACTACCCACACAAACTGTGGAACATGTAATTTCAGGTCAACTCGAGTTCAAACAGCTTCATCAATTGCTGCATTACCTGTTTACAAGGAGAGAAGTGATTAAGGCAGTGAAGTTCATCTATAGAGGCAATTCTGAAACTTTTTGTGTGGCGCATCCCCAAGTGCAGAAGAAAAGAATGTTAGTATAAGCAGCTGAAGTAGCAAGGGAGTGGAGGCATTCATACCAAGAACTCTACAAATGAGTTTGTCTAGATTGATTAGGCAGCTTGATCCATGGCAACCTGTTAGATTGGCAGCTAAGAACCTAAGCAGAATTTTTACATGTAGAGCAGAAAGATTTATTATTTGTAAATCTGCCTTTTGTGAGGAAAAACCCCTTACAGAACATCGTAATCACCAACTTGGTTGCCAGAGCACCTGGAGAAGTGACTCACACATGTCTGGCCAGAGAGTGTGAGTAAACCTATCCAGGGGCAATAGGGACCCATGCAGTACTAGCGGCCAGAATGCTACAAAGGCACTCAAGGCTGGTACAAGAGTGCCCAACAGGAGAAAGGATGGCTTCCCGTCGTTCTGTATGACGTCCTCCCGACCATGGAGTGGAGAAGACTGCGCCGCCAGGAGCTGCCCAGGCGAACGGTTTTGAAGCACTGACCATGGAATCCACCGTGGAGGGCTAACACCACATGCAGCCATCTTCCTACCAGGCATGACTCCATTCCAGCGAAGCGGACAGCTCACATACTCGCCAGATGTCACCTGTGCCTGCAAGCAATCTACCCACCCCAGGAGTGGCTAATCATCCAACTGCCACTGCCTTTGTCTAAACGGAACTCAAGACAAAGACTGGTGCCAAGGAGAAGACAGAAGAAGAGGAAGACCATCTGCAGCCAGAGCCAAGTTCCCTTGTACAAACCGGGTGTTACCTAGGCAATGATTTGACTCTCTATTGTCACCCTTTTAGATAAGTTTATTAGTCTTAATCATCTCACAACCCAGTAATCACTCCTATTCTTCTCCCCAACTGTCATTTTGGAGCCTCACCCTGGTCTATTTCAACCTGAAAGTTCACTCAGGTATCCAGGATCCAAGAAAGTCCATTGGTCAGGAATGGGCACCCAATTAGGTGACACCAATGAACTTCCTATTGGCTATCATAGTAGTCCAGCCCTTATGGTCACTGCAAATCCTCCCCTTTTTGTGAGGTCATGCACCAGCTGACCACCTTCCTCCTCCCTCGTACCTCCCATAGCCTAAGGGCTCAAGAGAGTCCTTATAACCTGTGGACTAACTACCCACAGGTGTGTGTCTAGCAGTATCCCAATTTCCGCTGCCTAGATCCATCCCCGATTCTAAGGCCAAGTTTCGGGACCCCTCTTCCACTTCCTCGCTCGTCACCATTGGAGCCTTCCTTGAAGACTACGATCGGTAAATATCACCCTGTTTGTCTACCCTTGTGTTCCCCTATCTCTCTATCTATAGTCACTATGACTATGCACATTACTGTGCCATTGCACATGACTATTACTATGCATATTACTTGGGACTACCCTTAAAGAGTGTTCAGAAGCTACACCTGGTGCAGAATGGTGTGGCTACACTGCTGATTGGGGCCAGCTACCCAGAGTATGAGACTCTGATACTACAGCAATTACACTGGCTACCAATCTGGTCCCTAGCACAATTAAAAGTGCTGGTTTCATCCTTTGCAGCTCCAAATGACCAATTTCAGACTCACCTTATGCCACTTTCACGTTTGTCTTCTCAGAGCAGCTTCCTTCGGATTTCACACTATCTGCCCGGGACTGCAGCAAGTGTCAGCGTTTTCGCACAGCAAACTGAAAATGGTTTTTAGCGGTTTCTGTTTGTTGTGAAAAAATGTCGATGCTTGCTGCAGCCCTGGGGCAGATAGTGTGAAATCCGAAGAAAGGTGCACTGAGAAGATGAACATGAGAGTAGTATAAGGTGAATGCAAAAGCAGTCAGTATCTTGGGATCAGGGTATCTGATGGGCCATTAGGAAGGAAGGGCTGTCTTCTTCCATATGCTTCTGCATGGGAATTAAGCTCATAGGGCGAGGTACTCCTCAGTGTCCCACCAATCAAAGCAGCTCATCTGGGGAGCACACGAGAAAGGGCCATTTTGGTGAAAGCCCCACAATTATGGAACATTGTCCCCAGGAAGGTGCTTTTGGCCACCTGTCAGTTGAAAACAGTTTTATTTAGGATTGCATTTGACAGATTTAGGGTTTTTAAAAATTTATTGTGCGCACTAATTGGAATTTTTAAATTGTGACCTTTCATGTGTTTTTATAATAGTTATTTTATTCATATTGTTTTTATAATTGTTTTATTTATATTGTAAGCTGCCTTGTGTTTTGCAATAGAGAAAAGCAGTTAATAAATGTTTTTAACAAATGAATGGATAAATTTGTCACCTGGAGATGATTTATAATTTCTGGAAGTATCAGGCTCCAGAGAAGTTCTAAGAGATGCAGAATTAGCTCATCATCCGGAATGGTTTTGATCTGCTCATCTTCTTAAATCCTTAATTTTGTTTGTGAACTCAGAGCATGATTCTTGATTTCCATGCCATTTTCGTTTCCTCCAACCAAACTTTCTCCCAGTTATATACATTTTCATGTGTTGTTTATGCATTAATAAATCAGCATTATATGTGTCTTATATAAGACAGCATATATTATAAATGCCATATAAACAGATTCTAAAAGCTCAACATAGTAAAAACAAAACTTTAAAAAATGTATAGAATGGCAGCTATGTCTGCATCACATTACATTGGTTGGCTATTAATGGCTACCAACTGAGTAACTTTTCCTGCCAAAAGAAACGTTAGTGGTTTGAGGTTGGTTCCACAAGGTATGAAGCAATGTGTACTTTTTTTCTGATGAATGGACCACTTAGTTCTGTGCACCTAATGGAAGAAAATACGTAACAGGGCACTTGTACCTGACTGAACTTCTGCTTTTAAATCACTATTTGAAAATGCCCTCCAGTTAAGATGAGTTTAACAAAAAAAAAAAAAAAAGATTCCCATTATTTCTGTTACTCAGTGTGAATGAGAAAACACCTGAGAGCGAGCCCTTTTTGCCCTGACCACGTGCTGGCTCAAAGAGGTATTTTTCAGAGTGCTTTCTCCGACAATTCCAATTTCCCTGAACATACTTTGAACATGCCTACAGCCTCTGAAGCACAACAGTTTAAAAACATCTGACAAGGTTGCAGTGGCTACAAAAAAACAACAACAACACAGCAAACTCTTTCAGAAATAATTCCGGTAAGGAAAGAACTAGCCACTTGCTTCAATGCCCTGTTTCCCTCAGTCCCGTTTGTATGAAGTGGCATTATAATATAAATTGTATGTATATACGAAACTAAAAAAAAATAACTTCTTGTCAGTGTTGCTGAGCATGAGGACAGAAACTGATTCTGAATTCAAAAGCAGCTTCATTCAGTTGTGAAGCCTGGCATTTTAAATGGAATATTCAGCCAGACCTCCTGGCAAAAATCCCCAGTGTGTATTTCAGGTTCCATTGTTTACAATGAAATTAGTGTTTAATTTCATCCTGAAACATTTACATGCAACATGTGTTACATATACTGTGGGGGCCATCTTTTCTGCTGCAAACAGAGGCTTTTAATTTATTCATAGCATATCAAATTTTGCTGGTTAAAATTTAAATGTTTAAATCCCCATTCTAATTTTCAATTAATGAACAAATCATTTACTCATAACAGGGCCCAGTGTGCTGCAGTGGACAAAACGCTGACTTGACCTTGGACTTCGTATTAACGTTCAGATTCCTTGTAGGGTAGTTGTTCATATTTATACAAGGAATAACTATATATTTTTTGAAGAAGTCCAGGCCTCCTCCACTTCCTCATGAGCTCAGGAATTAGGGTTGCCAAGTCCAATTTAAGAAATACCTGGGAACTTTGGGGATGG
Source organism: Heteronotia binoei (assembly GCF_032191835.1). Taxonomy (NCBI): domain Eukaryota; kingdom Metazoa; phylum Chordata; class Lepidosauria; order Squamata; family Gekkonidae; genus Heteronotia; species Heteronotia binoei. The sequence continues at coordinate 49,005,841 of NC_083224.1, read as the reverse complement.
AGCCAGGAGACATTAGGGGTGGATCCAGGAACAAGGGTGTGACAAGCATAATTGAACTCCAAAGGGAGTTCTGGCCATCACATTTAAAGGGACAGCACACTTTTTCAGTGCCTTCCTTCCATAGGAAATAATGAAGGATAGGGACACCTTCTTTTGGGGCTCATAGAATTGGACCCCCTGGTCCAATCTTTTTGAAATTTGGAGGGTATTTTGGGGAGAGGTACTAGATGCTGTATTGAAAATTTGGTGCCTCGACCTAAAAAAACAGCCCCCCCCCAGAGCCCCAGATACCTGCGGATCAATTCTCCATGATTTTCTATGGGAGTAAATCTCCATAGGGAATAACAGAGTTCCCAGCAGACATTTCCCTCCCCTCCCCCACTTTCTGACGACCCTGAAGCGGGGGGAGGGCCTCCAAACTGGGGGATCTCCTGCCCTCACCTGGGGATTGGCAACCCTGTCAGGAATTAAATGTACCAGATATACATTTCAGAGCTATAAGCACCCACAGAGTTTGATCCAACCAATTTTTCTTAAGGTTGTCCAGTTCCCCTACTTTCATCAGCCCTGGTATCACACACACATGCACATGAAGCTGCCTTATACTGAAACAGATCATTGGGTCATCAAAGTCAGTATTGTCTGCTCTGACTAGCAGTGACTCCCAAGAGTCTCAGGCAGTGGGCTTTCATATCATCTTCTACCTATGGATGCCAGACCTCTCTCTGACCCTCAGTTACCCCCCCCCCAAAAAAAAAACACCAACAACCAGGCAATAAGCCAGACATCCAGAAGTGGTTTTCCACTGCCTTCATTGCATAGTGACCCTGGAAATTCTTGGTGGTCTCCTAGCGAAATACAGTGACCAAGGCCATCCCTGCTTGGCTGCTGAGATCTGGGAATATCAGGATAGCAAGGGCCACTGAGGTCATGGCTCAACACACACACATAGAGAGAAAGAGAGAGAGAGAGAGAGCAATTGATATAGAGTACAAAAACAAATAAACACATGAACAGGAAGAAGAATCAATGAGAATCATTGATGGAACACCAGATAAAATGATAAATTGTTTACCCACTAGTTGAAGACAATGGCAGAAGCAGAAGGGGACAAACAAATCTCCCTGGAGAGGAAACTCTATAATTTTGGTGCTGCAACTGAGAAAGCCCTTTCCTGGGTTGCTACTTATCTAGTCTCAGAAGATGGAGGCACCTGAAGCAGGGCCTCTGAATCTGACTGTCTTGGCCAGATAGCAGGGCTGCCGAGAGTCACCATGGGCCCCTGGACAAAGATCCCCCTCCCCCAAAAAAATCGTGACAAATCATTTGGCTTGCTGATACCATGAATTTATAGCGACAAAGCCAGTGGAGGCTATTTTGCAGCTGCCGGCAATTGCCCGCCTCCCACACCCTCAAATGTAATCACAAGGGTGGGAAGAACCTATTCAGGCTCAGCACGGGAGAGTTGACCAATCAGGGAATGGCTGGCTGGCCAGGTCTGGCAGCAGCCGTCATCCCTGACGATTTTGGTCCAGCACAAACTCCCCACCTGTGAGGGAGCCTTTTTTCACCTGCTTCACATGGACAGAAGGGGTGAGGTATAAATGGGCCTGGTATCACTGATTAGGCCCTAACTGGCAGTCTGGGTGGCCTGGTTGGGGGCCTCTTTGGGGTCAGGGGACCATATGACCAGCCTTAAGGCTTTGCAGTCATGGGCGGGGGTATGCTCTCCCATCCCCTCTATACACTAGTGTGCAGGCAGCGATGAGTAGGGTCCAGAAGCTTCCAGACCCAGCCCTGAGCTGCGGTGGGTTTGCCCTTTTAGGAAGTTTGCTTTTCAAGCTCAATGGAACCTGTGCTTTAAGATGTATGTAATGGTGTAATTCAGCTTATGTGTAAATAAAATTCCCAGTTTAACCCATAACTTGTGTAGTGTTTCATTTGAGGGGTAGGTAGGCAAAATAATCAGCCTGTCTGTGCCCACCTACCATCTGTCCATTATGTTTGCTACTATACTACTCTTAAGTACATTCTATAGTCAAGCAGGATAGGGATGAGAAAGAACTAAGACCTAGAATTGAAAGGGGGGGGGGCAGAAAAATTAGATGGAGGCGGAGAGAAATTAATGGGAAAAGAGGAAGAAACTAAGGGAGAGGAAAAGGTTGTTACATCTTGCTACAACACTCTAAGGACAGTTTTCAAAGATCTGGCTGAACTGGGTGCAAGGAAAGGAAGAGAGAAGTGATAATCTATTGGAGAAAATGATATGCAGGCTATTTACTGTAGAAGCCATCAGCTCTGTTATATTGTCTTGCTCCAGTATTGATTTAGTTGATGCTTATGTTAACATGATCTGTTAGGCAAGTTTGCTTCAGTCTTGGAGAAAGACATATCTAGCAGATAGCACAGTGTCTTTTGCTATGCTGAGACTTCCCTGTGCTTGCAGCCAGAATTTTATAAAATAAAGGGTAAAACAGATTAGATTAAGGGACAGGATATTTTCCTTGAAGTGAAGTATAAAATCAGAATACAGTTTCATTTACTAGCAACCCTTTGCAAGACCATAGCTATTCTAAATGACAGCAATTAACGCTTTTAAATTTCAGTTAAAAATTGTCACTATGGCTGATAACAGACAGCCGCTTTGGGGTGCCTTGAAGCCGCCTCGAATACAGCTGGCTGGAAATAAAGCACCCCAGAGTTTCCGGATGGCGCTTGCAGAAAGGGGCGGGCCGTGGGCACCAGGAGAGCACCTGGAACACTTACGGGTCCTGTTCGTGGCTCCCCGGGCACTCTTCAGGCACTTCTGAGCCTTCCAGATGACCTGAAGCTGCCTTGGAGGTGCCCCAGTGAAAAGGCACCACTTTTGCTGTGGTGCCTTTTTGAGGCAGGTGGAGCAGCCTCAAGGATGGGGTGAGTACGGGATCGGGACGCCTGCCAGATGTTTGCGTGTGGAGGGGTTTTTTGGGTTGCCTCCTGAGGCGCCTCTGGGTCTGCCCAAAGTGCCAGTCTGTTAGCAGCCAATGTGTTCTTTTTTCCATACAACATTCTTTGTGAAATTGTTCATGTTTGGTGGAATGGGATCATGATAAAGGGCCCAATCTTATTAATGCCAAGGACTTCAGTAGTTTAGCATAACAAGCTATTTAAGTTTCCATAACACAGATAAGAAAAAGAGTAAACAGCTCCTCCCATCTCTGATTTGCAGCCCCCTTCTTGGTCTCCATTCTCTCTCTAGTTTGTTTCACTTTTGTTGCTCCTCCCTTGTTCAACCCCTTAATTAAAATTAGGTTTTACTACAGACCCTGTCCTCCAAACTATACATCTTCATTTGAATGTCACAATCATCCTTATGTATGCCTAATGAGTAGGGTTACCAGATGTCCTCTTTTTAGAGAACATGACATCTGTGTGTGTGTGTGTGTGTGTGTTTTGGGGGGTTCTTTTTTTAAAAAATGATGAACATGTTGGGGATGGAAGGTTGGGAATATTCCAAGTTGTAACAATTACCACAATTAAATAATAAAGGTATTTAAAATGAGATTTGCCATAGTGACTTGTTTGTAGTAGTCAGTGCAAAACTATGTTCTCCTTTTTGCTTTTCAAAATATTGTAACCCTGCTAATTAGTTTGCATTGGGCTTTTTTCACATCTTTGGGAACCCCACCATTTTATAAGTACTTTTTTGTATAGTTGAGAAGGCCAATGTTAAATGATTGGGAAGGCAATGTGGTGCAGTGTCACAGTAGGATTTGGGAGAACCAGATCTGAATCCCCACTCTGCCATGGGAACTTGCTGGGTGACCTTTGACCAGTCACACATTCTCAGCCTAATCTAATGCATGGGGTTGGGAGGATAAAATGGAGAGGAGAGGAGAATAATGTAAGCTGCTTTGAATCCCCAGTGGTGAGAAAGATAGGACATGAATGAAGTTAGCAAGGAGATAAATTAATAAAATCTGTTCAGTCTAGCTTTTGGTGTCCATCCCCCCATCCCCTATAAAAAGCTGGATTTGTTCTATCTTGAAGGTTTGAACAGTCTCTGTTCCTGAAGATTGGAACCAAAGATCCATCAATGTCCACATACTTTGAGGAGCAGGCTTGGGGGGGTGGGGGGCAGAAGGGAGTAGAAGGCACTTTAAGTATGCATGGGGCTGCCCCTCAAACTCTGCTAGACTCTAGCTTCCCACTGCTCAGCTTCCCCACCACCACCTGCAAGCCTTGGGCTCCCCCCCTCCACAAAGTGACATTTCTGTGATTATTTAGTATGGTAAACCTAGTTTCCCAATGTACAGTAATTAGTGTATGCTAAATCATCTTCAGGGATTTAGTGTATTCCAGATCTGATGAAATACAGTAATTAGTGTATGTTAAATCATCTTCAGGGATTTAGTGTATTCCATATCTCATCATGTGTAATAGGACCCCAAAGTGGTTCACCATAGCTTTATACAAGGGTCACTTTGGTTGCTTACAGACCAGCACTTTGGGCTGCCTCAGAGATGCTTCTGAAATAGACCAGAAAAATCCCTCCAAACAGCAACATCTGCCACCCGTCCCCATCCTGTCCCCACCCAAAGAGCAGCTCACTAACCAGCCTCTGGAGAGCGGCTCAAAAAACTACCACTTTAGAAGTGATAGCAAATTTTTAAGCCATACACCAGTTGCCTCCTCGCTGTCTGGAAGCAGAAGGGCACCAGCAAGGCGCCTTGGCGTGTGAAACTGTCAAGCTGCCCCAAGCCCCTTCCAGCTTTTTCCCCCCTTAAAAACTCCCTGGAGCACTTAAACGCATGAGCACTTGAGTGCTTAATTTGTTGAGGGGGAAAGAGCAGTCCAACTTCTGAGGCGCCCTCCTGTCTGATCCCGCCAAGCGCCTCACAGACAGGATAGGGCCACCTCTCCAGGGATCGTGTGGAAGCTTTGGGATGCTCTTTTTGAACCGGCCCGATTTGGAACACCTCCAATCCACCCCACAATGCCCATCAGTTATCAGCTGATGAGAAACCAATGGTGAAAACTGCACCTGAGATCCCGGCTGGGTGCATACAGAAAAAAACTCCTTAGGATGAAAATCAAATAGATTTCATATATTTTTCTCCCTTGCCCATTAAAAACAATTGATAATGAATATAAATTGAACACACGAGAGAAAGAAGCTGATTTCCAAATAAGATATATTCCATAAATTTCCACAAGGTGTTGGCAACCCTTTAACATGTTTTGTCTGTGTCTCTGCAATTCCCCCTGGCAATCTCTTTGACAGCTCTACCTTATTTTTATAAATGTTTTATTGAAAGTTGTTTGAGCAAAATACAGAGTGCAGTAAATTCACATGGTGATTTAAAACCATAGCATGCAGATATGTGATAAAGTGCTGGTTGGAATGTTATCTGCCATTTGAAAACAAAGCAGACTTTCAACCAGTATTAAGTATTATAAACTACTGGGAGGAATACTAGTAACTGAGTAATCTATCTGAATGCACCACAATGCATTTGGTATCAGAATGAATCATTGTCTATATTTGTATTTATTTTATTAACATATGACTCTACTCATATAGTGACCCTAGAATTAACTTTTTTGTCTTTGCCAATTTGTATGCAGGGCTCTACTAATTTTAATGACTCATATTTTCCTTTCATTTTCTACAAATATATAGTTTCCCCAACATAAAAAGTCTATAGTATCCAATACTTTATTATAATTGATAAGAAAATACAGAGAAGCTTCATTAGACTACACAACTATTTCTAGAAGAGGAGGAGGAGATTGGATTTATACCCCACCTTTCACTCATTCTCAGAGTGGTTTACAATCTCCTTTCTCTTCCTCTCCTCTACCCCTGTGGATAGGTGGGGCTGAGAGAGCTCTTTGGAGAACTGCTCTTAAGAGAGCAGCTCTTTCAAGAATTACAACAGACCCAACATCACTCCAGCAATTGCATGCGAAAGAGTGGGGGATCCAACCTGGTTCTTCCAGATAGAAGTCCACACACTTAACCACTACACCAAACTGGCTCTTGGATAAGCTACAGGAGGCAGAGGTCCTTCAGCAATCAGAAAAGCATAGAACTACACCAAATTCCATCAAGTAAGCAAAATGAGTTTTGCTTCAGTAATAGAACACAAGCAGAAATTCAGCCTACATTAGGCAAATCCATAGAATGGCAAGCATTAAAAAATGTGTCATATGAAACTACACTGACCTGGATGGCTGAAATAAGCCTGATCATGTCAGATCTCAGTAGCTAAGTAGGGTCAGCCCTGGTTAGTATCTGAATGGGAAACCATCCAGAAAGTCTGGGGTTGTGACAGAGAGGTAGGGAATGGTGAGCCACCTCTGAACCTCTCTCGCCATGAAAACCCTACATGGTCACCAAAGGTTGGCTGTGACTTGACAGCATTTTCCACTACCACATTTGAAACTACAAAATTCACTCCCAGATCACATCATGTCATACTCATGACAGCAGGAGGAGGAGGAGATTGGATTTATACCCACCTCGGAGTCTCAGAGCAACTTATAATTTCCTTTCCCTTCCCCTCCCCATAACAGACACACTGTGAGGTAAGTGGGGCTGAGAGATTTCTGACAGAAACGGCTCTTGAGAGAACAGTTCTGACAGAACTTGACTGACACAAGATCACAGCAGCAGTTGCATGTTGAGGAGTGGGAATCAAAACCTGGTACTTCCAGATTAAAGTCCATGTTCTTAACCACTACATCAAACTGCCTCTCTTTACATGTTTGCCATAACCTTTTCCCCTTTTCTGTTTTATTTTTTTTAACACACTCAGCCTGATGAAGAGTTTTGTATCAGTAAATATTTTGTCTATAATTGGCAAAATTTACACCAAATTCTTAGAAAAGCACCTAAAGATGGGATCTCTTCTCAGCATCTGAGCAAATTGGATTTTCTGAAGGCAACTGTATTCTTGATCATTGTACTCTTCTAGCCTTCTTAGCAGATAAATACATGAAATTGGGGACAAAAAAATTGTGCATTGCTTTCATTGAAATGCATTTGATTTCATTCCAAGACAATTATTATGGGATAAATTAGAAGTAATGAAGCTTGATCCTCGATTACTGTATTTGATTTAAAAACTTTATCTACATCTTGCCAAGTCAAATACTCATTACATGGGCATTTAATGACCAAGATACAAACCCACAAGGGAGTTAAGCAAGGCTGTATCCTTGCTCCCCACCTTTCTAATCTATTCCTAAATGATCTAGCCCTGTATATGGAATCCGTTGGGTTCCAAGTTCTTCCCAAGTTGGGATCACATGTTGTTCCTCTAAGCTTATTTATTTATTTTTCGCATTTATATCCCGCCCTCCCCGCTGAAGCAGACTGATGACAGTACTATTTTGTCTTGTACTAGAATTGGTCAACTAAGATATTTACAAGCCTTCCATAAATTTTGCCAAGACAATGAACTATCAATTACTCAAAATCCAATGTACTAATTTTTGCAAAAAGTGGAAGTCACAAAAACATTAGGTAACACTGAAATTGCCCAGGTTAAGAAAAAAAGCAACTTAGGAATAACATTTCGCTATAACTTAAACTGGACAATACATAGAGCCCGAATCATTTCGGTAGCCAAGCAATCCATTTTCCTTCTTAAATATGTTTGTTATTCCAAGGGAAATCAATATATATATTACATCAGCAATAAAGATCTTTGAAGTTAAAAATCTATCACAGTTATTATATGGCAGTCCAGTATTGATAAAGGTGTTTAATAACAACCTTGAAGATATTCAAACAACTTTTCCCCAACAGCTCCTAAGTGTTCCTGGATGTGCTCCATATTCAGCACTTTGCTTTGAACCATATTCAGCCGCCCTGAGCCTGCCTCGGCGGGGAGGGCGGGGTATAAATAAAATTTTATTATTATTATTATTAACCTGGGCCAGCACCTCATAGAAACAAAAAAAAAGATCATCTAGTTTTAAATATTGGCTCAAAATAAATTTTAGAGCTCCAACAAATTCTCTAGTTTCACATCTAAAAACAGATCCATATAGTGTCAACTGGTTTGTAAACACTGAAAAAGAAAATTCATCAATTAGACTTTTCAACTGATTACTTCCTTTTAATGGAAGAAACTGGAATTTTTCGGACAATTAAGCAAAGACTGTTTGATTGCAACATCAAAAATTTTGCCCTTTACAACCTCCCAACTCTATTTGAACTTTTTATTCCAATGCAACCAAATGGCTAGGAACCTCTATAATTTCGATGCCCCTTCTTAACACAGAGCATTTACACTGGCCCGAAGGTATGGGTTGGGGTGTCACCAGTATGCTGATGACACCCAGCTCTATCTACTGATGGATGGCCAGCCTGTCTGCGCCCCGGAAAATCTTGACCAGGCACTACGGGCCGTGGCTGAGTGGCTCAGACTGAGTGGGCTGAAGCTAAATCCTACGAAGACAGAGGTCCTTTGCTTGGGCCGCCGCGGCCCGGGGATCCCCCTGCCGGCTTTTGATGGTGCGCCGCTCATGGCGGCGGACAGGGTCAGGAGCTTGGGGGTGCTATTGGAGCCTTCTTTAAAGATGGAGGCTCAGATAGCAGCCGCTGCCAAGTTCGCATTTTTTCATCTTAGACGGGCAAGGCAGCTGGCCCCCTTTCTGGAGCGCGACGACCTAGCAACAGTGATCCATGCTACGGTCACCTCAAGGTTGGACTACTGCAACGCCCTCTACATGGGGCTGCCCTTGTCTCGGACCCAGAAACTGCAGCTGGTGCAGAATGCCGCGGCCCGGCTGTTATTGGGTCTCCCAAAGTGGGAACACATCCAGCCGGGTCTCCGGACTCTGCACTGGCTTCCAGTGATATACCGAGTCCGGTACAAGGTGCTGGTTATTACCTTTAAAGCCCTATATGGCCTGGGACCTGCCTACCTGAAGGACCGTCTCTCCCCACATGTTCCCCAGAGAGCACTGAGGTCAGGAACATAAAATCTCCTCACTATCACCGGGCCAAAAGAAGCCCGTCTGAAAGCCACCAGGGAAAGGGCTTTCTCCGTTATGGCCCCCATATGGTGGAACCAGCTGCCAGAAGAGGTGAGGGCCCTGCGGGACTTGGCGCAGTTCCGCAGGGCCTGTAAGACGACCCTCTTCCGGCTAGCCTATACCTAGCCTACATCTAGCTAGGATAACAACTTGAGGTAACTGGCCAGCCATCTGTTTACAGGAAACTGAATTACTCTGTTTAATGTTTTTAACTGTTTAACTATTTAACTGTTTTATATTTGAAATTGTTTAATTTTAAGTTTGATTAATTGTTGGAAGCCGCCCTGAGCCATTCGTGGGAAGGGCGGGATATAAATCCCAAATAAATAAATAAACACTTTCCTTTCTAATACATTATTGGGCAGATTAAAAAAAAAGTCCCTTTAATGAAAGTCTGTGTAATTGTGCTCTGAAATCCTTAGATTCAATCCAACGTACATAATCCAACTACATACACTTTTTTCATAAGAATTTTTTATTGCCATTATTGCATTATGTTTCCAATGCTACCAAAGAATTATTCAATCTCTCTTAAATGATGTTAATACTGAAATCACAGCTTTGGTTGCTAAATTTCTGGCTGAACTGGCCAAAACCAGATATAGGCTTTTTAAATGAGTTGTTCGTATTTTATTGTTCATGGTCGTATATTAGCTGGCCAAAATTGTTATCATGTGTGTTTTAATCTCGTATGCCATTAAAGGTGACTGGAACTGAAACAGTAGAACCCAAAAGTTTGTCCACTGTGTTGTGTTATTTTGGTTTATCTGAATGAAAGGTACTACATGGCTTTTGTTTCTGGATTTTCATCTTCTTAAAGTTATCATTAGTAATACTGATACCATTTTCAAAGAGGCTTGTAACAGAGATCTTTACTTTCAGTAATAATATTTTGCATTATGTCAAGCACTTCAACAAAAACTCTTATTCTCTTCAGAATGAATCCTGAGACATATTTCATGCTGGTTTCACTTTTGAACCCATGTGCTTGGCATTCAGTAGGTCAGACAGTAGATGCCTGGAGTCACTGTTGTGTACAGTCAGAACTTAATGACTTTCGCCTCTTCCTACTTATTCTTAATGACACAATGGTCTGCCTTCCTAATGGCTGAAATTGACTTAAGATTTCCCTAAATGGCACTGTAATTTACTGGCCAAAGCAAATGGCTCAATGTTCAATGCCTGCATTACAAAAACAGTCTCAGATGTTGCACTTAGAGCCAATTTAATTTCTTGCTAGTAATGGACGGCTTCCTCACCCATAATGTTTTCAGCTATACAGGAAGGATCATAAATATTCCTAAAAAGAAAAGGCAAAGAGAGAGGGCTCAACTAGATGATACATATGGCACAGGTTGGCTCGGGAGATCCTGGTCCAATTTGTGGCTCATATAATATCAGAGAACTACATTCCCAAACACTAAGGGGCAAGATCTGGATTGCAAATGTTATACAGGGAGGAGGGGTTCAGTTTTTCTGAGCCAAAACAGGAACAAGGGAGGCTTTTTGCCACACCGTGAGGGATTGTGTCCTGTAATCTGTACACATGGAGCCCCATAGCAGGACAAACAAGATTCCTTCATGGCTGTTTTGGCTCAGGAAAGCAGCCAACAAAGGAAGCCTGAAGCCCATCCTCCCCCCACCATGACATACTTATGAGTCAAATATGGCCTCACAGCATGTGGGAATATTAGCTATGACATGTTGTGTCAGAACACCCCCAATATGACTCACATCACCTGTGTTCTCTAGCTGAGCCTCTCCACCCCACCCCAAAGTGAAGTAGGGTGAGAAAAGCAAGAACTTTGTTGGCTGTTTGCCCTCAGTACATCATCGTTTCAGCAGTAAAAAACTGCTTTAATTTTTCATTGATATGCTTTATGTGGCAAGCAAGGCTTTTTTGTAACAGGAACTTCTTTACATATTAGGCCACACCCCCTGATGTAGCCAATCCTCCAAGAGCTTACAGGGCTTAGTACAGGGCCTACTGTAAGCTCCAGGAAGATTGGCTACATAAATATGCAAAGTAGTTCCTGCTACAAAAAAAGTCCTGGTGACAAGTATCAGTATTTTCTCCCTAGTATTAAACAAAGGTATGAATTAACAATTTTAAGGTCAAAATGATATAAAGAAGGAAATTTAAAAGCCCCAATCCCTCAGAAGCTATAATGGGAGAGTTGGCAGCCTTAGCTGCCCTCCTTTGTACCTTTGCAATGTTCTTTTTTTGTGATACCAGAATGGTATACAATATTTAAAATTAGGATGTTTTGTTCCAGTGTTTATTACCTTACAAAAACACGTCTTACAGGTCTTTTCAAGTGATGGCTGCCCACTGATAGAACACCAAAAAGGGGCCATATCATTTCCATTTATGCTCCAGGTTTAAACTTTATTTGCTATTTTAATTATTAAAAAATATTTTGCTTACAGTTAAATTTATCCTTTAGAGCTTGCCATTTCATCCATTGAGAGAGAGAGAAAGAGAGAGAGAGAGCAATAGTTTAACTTATATCAGCATTTTAAAATAGTGTAAAACAATACTAAACTGACCATAACTGTTAACACTTTTTAAAAAGCTTACTATACTTTGTCACAACTGATCATAACTTAGAATAGCTATAATACACAGAGCCACATTTCCTCCTACCCAGAAGTTATGGAGAAAAGAAGGGCCCCATATACTGTCTTTCTAGCTGCTCCTCATGCTCTGTCAGGAACAAAGGAAATGTGAATTTCTGAGACCTTTTCCATGGATCTGCCACGATTTTTAACAACGTGACTAGCCACGTACAGCAATGGCAGGGTGATCTGGATTAAAGATAAAATGTGGGAAGGGGTTTAGCACTTCCCCTACTTCATTTTCTTAACCATTATGGAAGATCTCTCTATTAATGTCCTTACAATACACTTAGACAGATTTCCCACTAGCCTTATGCTGCTCTCACTCTCCTCTTCTCTGAGGGTTGGATTTCACACTATCTACCCTGGGGCTGCAACTCACTCCGTTTCTTTCATGCAGCAAACAAGTTCCTCTAAAAACCAGTCTCTGTCGCAGGAAAAAGGTGACGCTAGTTGCAGCCCCGAGGCAGATAGTGTGAAATTCAACAGAAGCCCAGCGGAAAAGAGGAGCATGAGAGCGGCATAAGGCTAGTGGGAAATTGGTTCTAATCTTGCCCTCAAAAACTTAAGGAGATCTACTGTGGGTTAGATGCAGGCATGGATACCAGGGCCAGATCTAGAGGGGGGCAGAGGAGTGTGCTTGCCCCGAGCGCCAACGGAGGGGGGGCGCCAAATTGGGTATGGAGTCCATTGTATTCTATGGGACCATAAGATAGAATGACTCAAAAGAGGGCATCATTTTTTTTAATTTTGCCCAAAACCCCCCCCCCCTCAAAAAACATGTAGATCCGGTCCTGATGAACACGTTCACGTGATGTACTTTTGACATCTGTTTGTCCAATATATATGATTTTTTTTTCAGTTTATGAAGCCCAAGGATGTGGACAAGGTCCCTGGAAAGTTGAGACCTGGCACCTGTCTTCTCAATCCTTGCTGTTCCTGGCCTGAGGGGGACTGGCAGGGTGGATAAGGGGAGCAGTAAATGCTTCCTTGACAGCAGGAGGGATGTCATCCATGCTCAATGGATTATTAGACTTGTTCTAAAGAACCCTCCTTGAGCCCTACTATGTTGGAGAACTTCTGGCTGGTCACCAAGGGGGTATGGTTGCATCTCAGCTCCAGGGGTCCTTGGAAGAGACTAATTTTCTGGACCCATTTAAATCTGTCTTCAAGCCACGGCTCGGAACAGTGACTTCTCTGGCTACCTTGGCTGATTACTTCTGTTCAGAACTAGACAGAGGGGATGTGACTTCCTCCCCCCAAGATCCACTGGATCTCTCAGTGGTCTTTAGTATTATCATCAACAATACCATCCTACTGAGCCACCTCTCAGCACTAGGATTAAGGGGCACCAGGACCAGGATACTGGAGAGCCAGTTTGGTGTAGTGGTTAAGTGTGCGGACTCTTATCTGGGAGAACCGGGTTTGATTCCCCACTCCTCCACTTGCACCTGCTGGAATGGCCTTGGGTCAGCCATAGCTCTGGCAGAGGTTGTCCTTGAAAGGGCAGCTGCTGTGAGAGCCCTCTCCAGCCCCACCCACTTCACAGGGTGTCTGTTGTGGAGGAGGAAGGTAAAGGAGATTGTGAGCCGCTCTGAGACTCTTTGGAGTGGAGGGCGGGATATAAATCCAATATCTTCTTCTTCTTCTACTGGAAGGATTGTCTTCCTGCCTGGGAATTAAGATAGCAGAGAAAGGCTTTCCTGACTTTCTCACCAACCAAAGCAGCTCATATTGTAAACACATGAAAGAGGACCTTTTCAGTGATAGGGAACTGTGCCTGGCCCCCCCAGGAGGCAGCTAAAGACATTTTTTATTTAGGACTGTTTTTATTTATTGATAGTTTAAATTGAAAATTTAAATTGTTGTCTTTTCCGTGTTTCATAACTATTGTTTTATTTATATTGTAAACTGCCTTGAACGCCGCAAGGTAGAAAGATGCCTAATAAATGTTTTAAACAAACAAACTTCTACAAGCCCAGGAGATGAGCTCCAGTGAATGGGCATGGACATGACAATGGTTTAAAAAGGGAAGCCAAACATCTCCCCGGAGGCAAAACAGATACAGTGTTTTACTCACTGGCACATGTTATAGAAAATCTTTAAATTCACTCTTTAAAAGGTCAAAACAAATTATCCAACTGTCACGTGAATGAGACACATATACACACAAACACTACCTCCTCACACACAAAAAGTGCCAAAGGCCAATTTCAGCCATATAAAAAATAATCTAAGTGCCCAGCTTTCTGCTTAGCCACAGAAGGATTACAGATTTGTGAAATGGAAGGATAAGCTTTGAGAAGTTTATCCCTTTTTTGACTTTTTCTGCTCCCATTTGTACTTAAAATATACACCAGTGCTTTGTGTCCAGTATAATCATGTGTTGGGAAGGAAGGAAGCATTTGTTATTAGTAGCTGCAGTTTCCTTTTGTGTGAAGAACTAGAATGAGCAAAAGTAAAAAGAGAGGCTATATTAGCTGAAAATGTAGGCCAAAGACTTATTTAACAATTTACCTAGTACTTCTTTATGAGGCTCAAGGCATTACGGTACTTGGAAGGAATTTATTGGGTCCAGTACACAGACTATTTTTCAAAAGCAAAAATTGCACAGGATTTTCAAACCTTTCCTTTAAAAGGACAAAATAATATGCTGACTGTGTATCTGATGGCAGCCTCTTACTGTGCCACATTTATCCCCACTGAAATTCTCGTCAGTACCACTGTTCTTTGGTCAAAGAGCACTCCATAAGCTAACACTCATAATTGAGAAACTTGACCTAAATGACTTCTGAAACTATCTTGAAAGTGGATTTCACACAAATTGCATGTTATGAACCTACACACTCCTTTTTGATTTGTGCACGGCCACCTCTGCACTTAATATAATAGCTGTATGCCAGCTCTTCAAATCAATACCATCTCTGAGGAGACCAATAGTAGCCACATGAAAGAGAAATAGTCAGATGGAAGTATTCGCTTTACAAAATACTCTCTGATAAAAGTTAATTACTTCTTCAGATTAATTTATCTCAGAATCCCACACTGTGCGTCCTTTTTCAGCAGTCTACAATGCTGAACATCCACACTGACATCATCCAAATGAAAAGGTATATATTTCTAAAATCTTCCCTATGTTGAGCATCAAAGAAGTAAGTCTGGGAAAGGCATGCACCTACTGCCTTGTTAGGAGCAGGTCTCCAACATAATGATCAAGCTAAGGTAAGACAGTGGCAGTGCAGTCCCTTTCAGTCCCCCAAAGCCAGTTTCAATTGCTTCTTGGCAGCTTCTATCGTATTAAATTTATCAGGTGAAGAAGTGATTATCAACAAAGCATTAGCTCAAAGCAAATTAATCAGCTTTCAAGCTTAAGTTACTTAGAAACTTGATGTTCAGTGAGCTATTTTGCTGGGCTCCTAATGTTTCACAAGACAATCACCCTTTTTTTTTTTTTTGGTTTTTACCTCTGACCACAAGCATGGGACAAATATGCTTCATGCAATCTTCCTGATTAGCACTATCACCATTTCTTCTGGAAGGGGCAATGTATATATCCTGGCTTCTGAACACACTTACCAGACTCCAGATTAATCTAAGGTTTTGACACATATGTAACAAAGCAGAAAACCCATGCATTTCCATTTCAGAAATTATGATTGTTCATAACAGAAGGATTGTACAAATCATGTTCTTTCTATGCAGATGATCACTGCACCAGGAATGTAATGAATGAAAATGACTGAAGTAACAAGTGCATCCAACATGAAACAGGGAATGGATTTTTCATAGTATTGTTAATTTCCAGTATTTATATTCTGGGGAAAAATATAGTAGCCAGAGGTTGAACAAGCTGAAGATATCTAGCCTATTCACATATCTGAGCACTGCCTGGTTACATTACTTTTCAAGAAAAAAAAATCAACAATTCATAATCAATAATGACCGAGAGTTATTTACACAACAATAAGTACTGCACATAGCTCTAAAGTTATGCTGGCAATAAGCCTTCAGCAGATTTCCTGTCTTAAAATATTATGAGCAAACAAAGGAACTAAACCAAAACCACCTTGCTGGCTTAAGTAAAGTAACAGAGGCTATGGTTTTTGTACAACTAGATAGGAACCCGAACCCTGCAAGATATGGGCTACAGCTCAACATGTGGAGTGTTCCAGAGGTGTTCACAGTGAAGTGCTCTATGCTAATAAGCAGGGGTAGAATTCTAGCAGGAGTTTACAAAAGCTTACAAAAGAGCTTAATAATAATAACAATAAACTTTTATTTATATCCCGCCCTCCCCGCCGAGGCAGGCTCAGGGCGGCTCACAAGACATGGTGTGTACCATGATTACAATAAATACAATAATATAGTAAAACACAGTTAAAACACAGTTAAATAAATAATTTAAAAACCACTATAGATTAAAGGTGCTACAGTACAATATATATATATCAAGGTGGCTAAAGGTTACTTTCAGGATTCCACCTTATAAGCTAGTTGAAAAAAGGACAGTTTTACAAGCCCTGTGGAACTGATTAAAGTCCCACAGGGCTCGCATTTCCTCTGGTATCTGATTCCACCAATGGGGAACCATTATTAAGAAGGCCTGCTCCCTCATTGTTTTCAGTTTGGCCTCCCTTGGTCCAGGGATTTTTAGAAGATTTTGATAACTAGATCTCAGGGCTCTCTGGGGAACATATGGAGAGAGGAGGTCCTTAAGGTAGGCAGGTCCTCGGCCATATAGGGCTTTAAAGGTGATATCCAGCACCTTGTAACGAACTCGGAACACAGTTGGGAGCCAGTGCAGCTCCCGCAGCCTAGGCTGTACATGTTTCCACCGAGGTAGTCCCACTAACAGCCTGGCCGCTGCATTCTGCACTAGCTGCAGTTTCCGAGTTTGGCACAGGGGCAGCCCCTCTACATGGGGCTGCCTCTGTGCCGGACCCGGAAGTTACAACTAGTGCGGAACGCGGCGGCCAGGCTGTTGCTTGGTCTCCCAAGGTGGGAACATATATGGCCGGGGCTACGCGAGCTGCACTGGTTACCGATTGTATACCGGGTCCAGTACAAAGTGCTGGTTATTACCTTTAAAGCCCTATATGGCCGAGGACCGGCCTACCTGAAGGACCGTCTCTCCCCGTATGAGCCCCAGAGAGCACTGAGGTCAGTAGGAAAAAACAGACTGACTACCCCTGGGCCAAGAGAAATTAAACTACAGAACACTCGCACACGGGCCTTTTCGGCTGCGGCCCCACATCTTTGGAACCAACTCCCAGAGGAGGTGCGGGCCCTGCGGAACCTTGATCAGTTCCGCAGGGCCTGCAAGACCACCCTCTTTAAATTAGCTTTTATGAACAGCTGAATTATAATTCTGCAATGAAGAAATATCCGCCATCAGCATTAACTAGAATATAGCGTCAATGATAATGTTATGGTTTGCTTTAATTAATGCACTAACTGGTTTTTAAGGTTAAATTAATGCTCAATTTTAATGTTCTTAATGTAATTGTTTTATTAATGTACCATTGGTCATTGTGTTGTTAGCCGCCCTGGGCCTGCTTCGGCGGGGGAGGACAGGATACAAATAAAATTTTACTTACTTACTTACTTACATGTAGAGGGCATTACAGTAGTCCAATCTCGAGGTGACCGTTGCATGGATCACTGTTGCCAGGTCGCTACGTTCCAGGAAGGGGGCCAACTGCCTCGCCCCCCTAAGATGGAAAAAGGCGGATTTCGCAGTGGCTACTATCTGTGCCTCCATTGTCAAGGAAGGCTCCAGTACCACTACCAGGCTCTTGACCCTGCGCACTGGTATCAGTGACGCACCGTCAAAGGCTGGTAGGGAGATCTCCCCTCCCAGCTTGCCACGACCTACGCAAAGGACCTCTGTCTTCACTGGATTCAGCTTCAGCCCACTCAGCTTAATTCAACCTGCCATGGCTTGCAATGCCCGGTCCAGATTTATAGGGACGTTGTCAGCCCGGCCGCCCATCAATAGATAGAGCTGGGTGTTATCAGCGTACTGATGGCAACCCAGCCCGTGCCTCCGGGCAATCTGGGCAAGGGGGTGCATGTAGATGTTAAACAACAGCGGGGAGAGAACTGCCCCCTGAGGCACCCCACAATTAAGTAGGTGTCTCTGGGACAGCTCTCCTCCAATCGCCACCTTTTGTCCCCGACCCTCAAGGAAGGAGGAAAGCCACTGTAAGGCTAGCCCCTGAATTCCTGCATCGGCGAGGCTCTTGTAAGCTCTTGGAGCATTGGTTGCATCGGGGTGTGTGGCCTAATATGCAAAGGAGCTCCTGCTAGAATTCACCCCTGCTAACAGTAGAGATTTACTTGGGTTCACTCCAGACCAAAAAGGGGAAAGGGAAAAAGAAAAGAAAGAAAGAAAACCATTGACAGTCCAAAATCAGTTGTAGAATTTATATGATTTCTGTCTAATAATAATAATGAAGAAGAATGTTAGTGTTGTAGCCCAGAACATTCTGATCAATTTTGAGAAATTACTGTAGAAATCATCCCTTGCAATCATGACAATTTACAGTCATGTCAATTTCTATATGGTGAATGACCACAGATCACATATCATCATCTAGTGTGATTTCCACACAGGGACAGATGTGTGTAGTTTCTCTGTTGGTGCTGAAGTTGCCAGCACAGCACAGTGGCAACTGAATTACTACATGGCAAGTTTCCCCATAGTTCCCCTGTCCTAGTTGCTCAGCAATGGCCAAGTAGCCATCTCCCTTCCTCAGTCATCTCTTTTTTTTTTTAATCAGCAATTGAATATAATGCTATAACAATGTTTCCATCATGTTCTATGAATTCCTTTTGCCCTTGTTGTGATAGAGATATGCCTTTCCCCTTGCTCTCTGCAGCAAAAACTTGAAATTCAGAGAACTTGTGATACACTTTTTTGTAATGTTGTACCAATATAATAATATTCAATTGCTGATTAAAACAGATACAAAAAGTCCTTCAGTGGTGCAGGGCCACTGTGGAGACAAGGTCAGGGAAAATAGGTGCCACAAGGGCAGGAAAATCCATACTTTCTCCCACATATGAAAGCCATCCAGGCTTCACCATGATAATTCCCAACACTTTGAAGTGAAGCAGGTTCGGGAAAGATCACAGAAAAGCTGAGGTAACTCCAGGAGATGTGTAAACACTCCACTGTGCTGTTGGGAAGCAGACCCGTCCCCCCTTCCTAACAGCACGAAACCCAGGGCAAATAACTCAAGTAGAAATGGTCCAGGTTTTGATGCCAATCTAGGAAATAATTAAAAATTGTGGCTGGTTGACAATATATGCGGTGTGTTGCTAGAAGTTACTTCATTAAATGCTTCTATGTTAGAGAATCATAATCTGAGAGGTGTAGTGCATGTTTACTTTGAGTTCATATATACTTTGAATTCAGTGAGTCTTCTCCCTAGCAACTGTGCACCCAATATAATAATCTCTAGCTCATACAACTGGAGGCTTCCACCTCAGTTTCCTACCTGGAATAGATGAAGAAGAAAAAAAAAAATACAGCGATTTCCCAAGTGCTAACTACCACAATACAAGAACCATTTGAGAATAGGATTCACTTTCTTCATCCAAGTAAGAAGAACCTTATTATTCCCTAGCTTCCCTGGAATTCCTATCATGGTAAGGTTTTCCTCAGCATTTGGCATGATAACACATATTACTGTCTTACATGGAGAGATCTGCATGAGCATACATATTTCACATTTTTGAAATTTTGTCTTTCCTCTAGGGAGGTCATAGGCCATCTGTAGTTTCTTCCTTCATTATAGCCTCACAACAACCTTGTAAAATAGGTTATGAAAGAGAAAAACTGGGCCAAGACCAGTGTTCCCTCTAAGCTGAGTTAGTGTGAGCTAGTTCACAAATTTTTAGCCTCCAGCTCACACATTTTTGTCTTAGCTCAGGAAAAACAGCCCCAGAGCACAATAATGTGTGCAGCAGCTCACAACTTTAATACCAGTAGCTCACAAAGTAGAATTTTTGCTCACAAGACTCTGCAGCTGAGAGGGAATGTCAAGTCTGTCTGTAACTCTGGCTCAGTCAAAAAGAATTCTGGGTAAAACCAAAGTATTTTCAAATGCTGCTAGCTCATACCTTTTCTACCCCTCCCTTCCTGTAGTGAGTGGCCTTGCTTTGAAATGGAAAGATGTGAAAGTCTTATCTGTGCCTTTTCAGGCCTGGCTCTCGGAATGGAGTCAGGAGCCCACTACGATCAAGGCCATGCAAGCCTGAGAACGAATTGGTAACATCAATGTGTGAATGTTCCCTGCATAATCCTCTCCCCTTAGGAATCCCTTTGAAGTGTCCCTTATATGCAATGTATCTACAGTTTAGTCTTTTCAATGCTGGCCTAGCCTCAAGTATCATTATCAATAAAGTAGCTTCTTTGTATCAACAACGACTCTGCCGACTTGACAGGGAACATTGACCAAGGCCATGCTGTGAGTTTCATGGCAGAATGTGGACCCATATCTTCCTGGCCCTGATTCGATATAATAATCACTGCATAACACTGGCTATTTTATCATAAAATCCTACTATTATAATATTAATATCCTGTCCTTCCTTCAACAAGCTCAGAGTAGAACAACTGTCTTACCCAAACACCATTATATCTTCACAACCTGCCCATATACTGAGGGCACAACTAGATAATACAGTATCCTTCAAAATGTAATGGGGCTTGATTAGGACTGCAGTGCTGGAGATGGAAGAGCTCTTCTCTCCTTCTTGTGCCAATTTTCAAGAGCCCAAATACCCCAGGGGGTTGGGCTGTTGATAAGCAGTGTGGGGGAAGAGAGAACCCCCTTCTTTGCCCATGCTGTAGCCCCAAACAGGATGGGGACCTACATCATTTTTAAAGCAACAGAAATCCTGAGGTTAAATGGCTGCAGCATGCCCAGATTGTGCCTATGTTGCATGCCCAGGTTGGATAGTTAAAGCTGCCTTCCAGGCAAAACTCCAGTCAAGAATTGAGGACCTCAGTTGCCCCACAGACCCTTCTCCAGAAGCACTCTGGGAACACCTAAAAACTACCGTCCTGCAGATCTCTGAAGAAGTCCTCGGGTTCTCCACAAGGAAGAACAAGGACTGGTTTGATGAGAACAATCAAGAGATCCAAGAATTACTGGCAAAAAAGAGATCTGCCTACCAAGCACATCTTGCTCAGCCCTCCTGTCCTGGGAAAAAAGCAACCTTTCATGCTGCATGTAGCAACCTCCAGCGCAAGCTTCGAGACATTCAGAACGAGTGGTGGACCAAGCTTGCAGAGAGAACCCAGCTGTGTGCAGACACTGGTGATTTAAGAGGGTTCTACGAAGCCCTGAAGGCAGTATATGGTCCATCATATCAGGCTCAGAGTCCCTTGCATAGTGCAGACGGCCAAGTGCTCCTCACAGACAAGGCATCCATACTGAACCGGTGGTCAGAATATTTTCAGGTTCTCTTCAGTGCCAACCGCGTAGTTCAAGATTCAGCAATCCACCTCACCCCACTTCAACCGGTGAAAACAGAGTTGGATGAGATCCCCACCCTAGAAGAGACTGTTAAAGCCATCAAGCAACTGAAAAGTGGCAAGGCAGCAGGAGTTGATGGAATTCCACCAGAGATCTGGAAGCATGGGGGCACAGTACTACATAGCTCACTTCACAAAGTACTTGTCACCTGCTGGGAACAAGGCAAATTACCACAGGACTTTCGCGATGCAATCATCATCACCCTATACAAGAACAAAGGGGAAAAGTCAGACTGCTCCAACTACCGGGGGATAACCCTGCTCTCCATCGCAGGCAAAATCCTTGCCAGAATACTCCTGAACAGACTGGTGCCCACCATTGCAGAAGAACTCCTCCCAGAGAGCCAGTGCGGCTTCAGAGCTAACAGGAGCACCACCGACATGGTATTTGTTCTCAGGCAGCTCCAAGAGAAATGCAGGGAACAGAACAAGGCTCTGTATGTGACTTTTGTCGACCTTACCAAAGCTTTCGATACCGTTAGCAGGAAAGGCCTGTGGCAAATCTTGGAACGTTTAGGATGTCCCCCAAGGTTCCTCAGCATGATCATCCAGCTACACGAAGACCAGCGAGGCCAAGTCAGACACTGCAACGACCTCTCGGAGCCCTTCCCAATAGGCACAGGTGTAAAGCAAGGCTGCGTTCTCGCGCCAACTCTCTTTACGATCTTCTTTAGCATGATGCTTCAAAGAGCCGCAGTAGATCTAGATGAGGACGATGGTGTCTACATCCGCTATCGCACCGATGGCAGCCTGTTCAACCTGAGGCGACTAAAGGCACACTCCAAGACAATGGAAAAACTCATCCGAGAGCTACTGTTTGCTGATGATGCTGCACTCGTCTCCCACTCGGTATCAGCTCTGCAGCATATGACGTCCTGCTTTGCAGAGGCTGCCAAGCTATTCGGCCTAGAAGTTAGTCTGAAGAAGACAGAAGTTCTCCACCAGCCTGCACCCCAGGAAGATTATCACCCTCCCTGCATCACTGTGGGTGAATCAGTTCTGAAGACAGTCCAGCAGTTCAGCTACCTGGGGTGCATCATCTCCTCAGATGCCAAGATCGACAAGGAGATTGACAACAGGCTGGCAAAGGCAAACCGTGCATTTGGCCGACTGCACAAAAGAGTGTGGAGCAACAAGCATCTGAAAAAAGGCACAAAGATCAATGTTTACAAAGCGGTTGTGATGACAACCCTCATCTATGGCTCCGAATCGTGGGTTTTATACCGTCATCACCTGCGACTCCTTGAGCGTTTTCATCAGCGCTGCCTTCGCACCATCCTTAACATCCACTGGAGTGACTTTGTGACCAACACTGAAGTCCTCAAGCGGGCAGAGGTTACCAGCATCGAGGCACTGCTGTTGAAGACGCAGCTGCGCTGGGCAGGGCATATTTCTAGGATGGAAAACCACCGCCTTCCCAAGATTGCCCTGTATGGCGAACTCTCCACCGGCCATCGAAATAGAGGGGCACCAAAGAAGAGGTACAAGGACTCCTTGAAGAAATCCCTTAGCACCTGTCACATCAACCATCACCAGTGGTCTGACCTAGCCTCAGATCGCAAAGCATGGAGGCACACCATCCACCAGGCTGTCTCTTCCTTTGAGAGCGCACGCATAGCTGGTCTTGAGGACAAAAGGAGATTGAGGAAGAATCGCACTGCTACAGGACCAACCCTAAATCAGACTTTTCCCTGCAGCCGCTGTGGCCGGACCTGCCTGTCCCACATTGGTCTTGTCAGCCACCAGCGAGCCTGCAGCAAACGTGGACTATTGCACCCTTCTTAAATCTTCGTTCGCGAAGCCAAGCCGAGAGAGAGAGAGAGAGAGTATGTTGAAACACCTGATGAGTTTCAGAGTTGAGTGGATAGGCATTTTATTCAGAGCTGAGTGTAAATGTATAACAATGGTCCATTAACAGTAGAACTGACTGGGGATATGATGTTAAAAAAGGAGATGCTAGCTGAATCTAAGATAATTGTATAAAAAGAGGAGGAGGAAGAGGAGTTGGTTTTATACTCTGCCCTTCACTACCCAAACAAGTCATAGAGTGGTTTACAACCATTTTTCCCTTCCTCTCCCCATAACAGATACCATATGAAGTCACCCAGTTGGCTGCATATGGAAGAATGGGGAATCAAATCTGGTTCTCCAGATTAGAGTCTCCTGCTTTTTAACCACTACACCACAGCTATGACTGCATGCAAAATCTGTCAACTAATGGCCATATTAAAGAGAGCAGAAAGAAGCCTTCAGATAATTCATTCATGTATTTATTTTTGCCCACAGTTGGCAGCACTCACTTCACTTAAAGAAAGCATGCATTTTGATAATGTAGCAAAATGGGCATGAACATGTTTACCAGCCGATTGACTTTGATACCTCACCACTTTTTTGAACCACTCCGTTATATTGAACATAAAACTTCCACACAATTGTTCCAGCAATAGTTATATCACTGCGAAATGATTTTAGGCACGCAGGCTGCAATTGTGAACCCACTTTCATGGAAGCCAACTCACTGACATCAGTTGCATCAACCTGTAATAACAATGCCTAGAACCAAACTCGTATGTGCTATTCATATATAGCCCTTGAACAAGACTCTTTTATATAGATACATTTATTTCAAGTGTTTGCTTAAGCTGAATAGCACTGAAATGATCTTGAACGAAGTCTTTTAGTCTTCATTGAACAATCTGGTATGATTAAAGGTATTTGTATACAATTTTTTTGTTATTATTTTTCTTCCTAAACTTGAGAATGCACAGAGTGACCTGATGAGCACATTTTGTAGTTCCATAAAACTTTGAACACTTGAAATCAATTCTCAAAGTGGAGAGAAGAAAAAAGGCATGTGAAGAACTCCTCCACAGCACAGATTTAAAGGATAAGCAGAGCTTAGAAAGCAAGTAATGAACATGCCGATGCTCACAATGATTGTTAAGAGTGAAGCTGGAAGCTACATTATGCAGATATGAATGAACTGATACATCAAGACACTTAGGATAGATGCCATCTCCAACTGTCCCATTTGATCATCTGTACACAGAAGAGTTTCTGATGATCTTACACTGTGTACAATACAACCAGGAAGCAAGATGTGAGCAAAAGTCCTCATTCATCAATGAAAAGAACTGCATTTTAACCCCCCCTTAAAATAATGAGCCAGTGAGTTACACCAGACCCTTTATGTGACATCCCACTCCATACACTATTTTTTTCCGTCCACTGAAAAGGAGAAAAAAAATCAATTGTTAAACATACTGCCAGCTTTTGCACAGCACTAATCCTGTGAGCCTAGCACACAGAGGTCGTTTTCGCACTCA
The DNA here is from genome assembly GCF_032191835.1 of Heteronotia binoei. Classification (NCBI taxonomy): domain Eukaryota; kingdom Metazoa; phylum Chordata; class Lepidosauria; order Squamata; family Gekkonidae; genus Heteronotia; species Heteronotia binoei. The sequence goes on along the minus strand of NC_083224.1, from coordinate 48,981,319 downwards.
CCTTAATCAGCAGCGACGACCCTCTTCACCGCGCAGGATCTGCGTGGATTTCGCACTAATTGCCGTGGAGCACCCAGAAGAGCCGGAAAGTCCTGGCGCTTTTGCGGCGCAAACGGAAACTGGTTTTTGGCAGTTTCCGTTTGCGCCGCAAAAGCGCTGGGACTTTCCGGCTCTTCTGGGTGCTCCGCGGCAATTAGTGCGAAATCCGCGCAGATCCTGCGCGGTGAAGAGAGTTGTCGCTGCTGATTAAGGTGAGTGCGAAAATGACCAATATGATAACAGTAAAGGTAGTCCCTGTGCAAGCACCAGTCGTTTCCAACTCTGGGGTGACGTCGCATCACGACATTTTCATGGCAGACTTTTTTATGGGGTAGTTTGCCATTGCCTTCCCCAATCATCTACACTTTCCCTGCAGCAAGCTGGGTACTCATTTTACCGACCTCAGAAGGATGGAAGGCTGAGTCAACCTTGAGCCGGTTACCTGAACACCAAACTCAGGTTGTAAGCAGAGCTTATGACGGCAGTACTGCAGCTTTACCACTCTGCACCACAGGACTGCACACAATATGAGTTGCTTTTAAAAAATGTTTATTTATTTAAAAAATGTATATGCCTGTCTTTCTCCTGAACATCTCAAGACCCTAAGCTGGTGACAGAAATATTAAAATAATTAAAACAACAGATATAAAACATTAAAATCGAATCTATTTAAAACAAAAACATGCCCCCACCAGCAGGGTATGGCTACTTTGCCCAGACTCAGAATATGCCAAAATAACTCTGTTACAAAGTCTTGCTTGAAAACCTGGAGAGTAAGAGCCTCCCAAAGCTATTCCAGATAGTCATGGAACAGTCACTAAGAAATCTCAAGCCTGGAGAGTTGACAAACATTTCTTAGCCAAGAAGGGGATCTAATATGAGACCTTGATAGAAAGAATGAAACTCCAATCATCAGAACATGAAGGGAGAGGTGATCCTTCAAGTATCCTTTACCTTTAAAAGTGAACCACAACATGTTGAACTGTATCCAGAAACTAACTGGCAACCAATGAAGGGGCCTCAAAATAGGACTGAAATGGTCCCACAAGCTAACTCCCGATAACAATGAGGCTGCCACAATTTTCTCCAGCTGCATAACAGTAGTCGAACCTTGAGGTTAATAAAGCCTGGATCAATTTTGCTAGTTCAGGCATCTGCAAATAGGGAGCCAACTTTCTATTTGTATGTAGTTTGACTGATTGATTAATTACAGCCCTGCCCTGGCCGGGCTGCAAAAGCGGCTACACGCTGCGGGGCCAATCTTTGCAGCCCCGGAAGGATCCGAGGCTTTCCGGAGTTTCCCGGCCATCCGGGTGCTGCAGGAGGGTGGAGGATTGAGGCTATATATAGCCTCAGCCCCACCCATCCTCTAGGTTCAGAAAAAGCTCTCGGCTGGGTCGGAGGCACGTTTGTGCTCCTCGGCCGAGAGTGCATAGGTCGGGCGCCCTGCGGCAGGCTTGGCTCCTTCGAGCCGGGCAGGCTTCTGGGAGTTGACGAGCCAGCGTTGAGGTGGCGGCAGTCTTCGTGGATGGCGGTTTTCATTGTTGAGCCCCAGGAGGGGCGAAAGTAAAAGGGGAAGGGGTGGGGGTGCCAGGGAGCGGCCCGCCGTTTTTTGCACGGGCCTCGGTCGGGGACTTTTCCTTTCGGCAGAGGGTTTTGGCAAAGGGGGGCTGTGTGTGCTCATTACTCCCCCCTCCTCCCCCCTTGGGGATTTTTAATAGCCCCCCCTTTTTCTGTGGTGGGTAATCACAGTGGGAAGAGAAAGCTGACCCCACTCTGTTACTGTCATCACCCCCCCCCCACCCAAAGTAGTTTGTGATCAGGGTGCATTAGGGCTTGGGACATGGATCCAAAGAAGGGCCCTTCCAAGGGCAAGCAGCCAGCTAAGGGGGCTAAAAAGCAGGCCCACCCATGGGCCCCGGGGGAGGACCAGTTGGTTGGTGTTGACATGAGGCAGGCTATAATGGATAGGCTCAGTGCTCTTGAAAGAGAATGGGGTGCGTCGGGGGTGTTAGCAGTGTGGCCTGGGCGTCGCAGCGCCACGGGGCGCTCTGGGACTTTCACTTTTGAGCGTGAAGTGTTGGCAAGACTTTCTGCTTTACAGGGGAGTATGGCTCCTAGGACGACGCCCGAGCAGAGTCAGGAGGTAAGTACAAGCAGGGATGTGGTGCAGAATGATGAAGTGGTGGAGCAAGAAGTTGCAGACGACGGGCAACAGACGGCCCAGCCAGTGGCAGTTGCAGTGACACCGGCAGGTGCCGAAGGTCAGAGGGCAGTGACACAGCAGTATGCTACTTGGCCTTGGGGTCCTTGGGGCCCCGGTGCATTGTTGGGGCCCGCAGGGGCAGGGCATGGATCTGCTTCGATAGAACAGGGGGGTCAGTGAGTTCTGGCCCAGCCCGGACCATCATGGGCATCAGGGAACCCTGCTGGGGGGCGGGTTCAGGGCACCCCAGTTGGTTGGTGCAAGCCACCTTCTCCTTCAGCGGGATCGGAGGTCGCCCAGGGGGCAACAGCATCGGCGGTGGCAACAGAGGTTTTACCCTGGGGGAGGCAAATGTCATTTGCCCAACCTTCGGTATGGCCCAGTGTCTCTTTTAACCCATGGGGTTATCTTCCTAACCCTTATGGGTCAGTGCCTTTTTTGGCTCTTCCATTTGGGGACTCGGTGATGCCCTTGGGGAACCACTTGACCCCAGCGACTCGGGAAAAAAATTTGAAGGGGGAATACATGGATGTATTTAGTCTCCTTTATAGAGAGTTGGAGAAGAAGAGTAAGGAAATGGATGAAAAGGAAAAAGAAAAGCTCAGGCAGAGGAAGGTTGACAGGACCTGGGCCAATTGGCTACCTGGTTTCCTTATTTATGCAGGAGTGATTGCTAGGGCACAGCCAGCGAGGGCTGCACCCTTGTTTCAGTATTGTGACATCATTTAAAGGGCTTACACCGATTTTACAGGGGCAGCCTGGTTACAATACGACAAGACTTTCAGGATGAGAGCAGCAATTAATCCAATGTTGCCGTGGGACCAAATCAATCAGCAGCTGTGGTTGCAGCTAATGGCCCCGGCTAAGCCCAATTTGGGTGATAGGGCCAATAGCGGGCATTTAGTGCATAGGCAGCCTGGAACCTCAACAGCCTGCTCCACAGCGGGTCAGCCGGTTCAACCCCGGCTGCTATGTTGGGAGTGCACTTCCCAAGGAGTATGTTCACGTAAAACATGCAAATTTTGGCACGAGTGCCTGTTATGTGATGGCCTCCATGCATTTTTGGCATGCAATAGGGCCAAACAAAAAGGGGGGCAAAGCACCCCGGGAGAGGGGGTAATCTGCAGGCACCTGGTAAAGGGTCCCAGTCCCATTCGCCTGAGAGTTCTCAGGTGCTTCCTGGAAGGTTACCCCAGAGTTGCGGACAGAGTCTATTTGTGGGAGGGGTTCAGCTCTAGATTTCGGATCCCTTTTCAGGGGCCTAGGGCGCCCTGTACGGCATCTAACCTTCATTCCGTTGGAGGGCTGGAACATTTTTTTAGAGCTAAGATAACTAAGGAATGTGAGGAAGGGCAAGTTATCGGTCCTTTTGATGCCCCTCCAGTGCCATGTTTGAGAGTTTCCCCATTGGGAGTGGTCCCTAAAAAGGCTGTGGGTGAATATAGGTTGATTCATCACCTGTCATACCCCAGCAGGGGGTCGGTGAATGATGGAATTCCCGACCATCTTTGTTCGGTAAGATACACTTCTTTTGACCAGGCGGTCAAGGTTGTTCGGGGGTGTGGGCCGGGTGTGGAAATGGCCAAATGCAACATCAAGTCGGCATTTCGTTTGTTACCGGTGCACCCTGATGACTTTGTTAGGGTTTAAGTTTGAAGGTAAGTTCTATATGGACAGAGCATTACCCATGGGGTCCTCTGTATCCTGCGCTGCCTTCGAGAGGTTTAGTTCCTTTCTGGAATGGCTGTTGAAGGATAGATCTGGGCAAGGGGAGATTGTTCATTATTTAGATGACCTCCTGTTCGTGGGCGCAGCCGGAACTGGCCATTGTGCCAAGCTTTTGGAGCTATTCATGAAGCTGGCGGACAAGCTTGGTGTGCCTTTGGCACACGAGGCCATTCGGCTCACATTTTTAGGTATTGAATTGGACACTTTCCAGCAGGCTTCATGACTGCCGGCGGAAAAGGTTCAACAGCTGAGGGACAGGCTGGCGGCATTGAAGCGAAAACGTAAGGTTTCGCTTTTGGAGCTGCAGCAATTCGTAGGGCATCTCAATTTTGCCTGTAGGGTAGTAGCCCCAGGCAGGGCATTCATCCGACGCTTTTGTGATGCCTTGGGGTCCCTGCGTTTACCTCATCACAGATTGCGCATAACTGCGAGAATGCGCAGTGATTTGAAGGTTTGGGAGAATTTTCTGGAGTCATTTAACGGGGTTTCCTTTTGGCGGGAGGATATGAAGGTCGAGGCCGACCTCCAGATATCCTCAGACGCTGCAGGTTCTTCTGGTTTCGGTGTTATGTTTAGGGGACATTGGTGTGCTGAACAGTGGCCTAAGGATTAGCAATTCAGCGGCATTTGCAGGAACTTGACATTTTTAGAGTTTTTTTCCCAATTGTGGTGGCAGTCTGCTTATGGGGGGAGCAGTTGGCCGACCAAGTTGTGCACTTTTGGTGTGATAACCTGTCGGTGGTGCATGTCATCAACTCCTTATCCTTCAAGTCAAAGCCAGTGATGAAGCTGGTTAGGGTTTTCACGTTACCCTGCCTTCGTTTAAATATTTTGTTCTTAGCCAAGCATGTTCCAGGGGTCAATAATGGGGTAGCGGACGCTCTGTCTCGCTGACAGATGGAGCGCTTTCGTCAGTTGGCCCCGGAGGCCGATCCTCTGCCAGTTCAGATGCATCGGGACCTGTGGCAGCTTGGCAGTCTGAAGCCGGTAGGGCAATTCTTTTAGCTTTGGCTCCAAGTACCCAGAAAGCTTATGAACGTGCGGCCCTGCAGTTCAGGGTATTCAGGAATTCTGTTGGGCTGGGGGATAGTTGGCCCATCCCGGTCTCACACCTGATGCAGTTTTGTGTGCAGCAAAAAAGTAGAGGGCTGACGGTTAAATCTATCCAGGGTCAGTTGGCTGCTTTAGCTTTTATTAGTAAGGTGCAAGGGTACCCAGCAGCTGTAGATGATTTCAGGGTTAAGAAGATGCTCAAGGGCTGGTCTGGGGAACGCAGGGTGCAGGTGGACACCAGGCAGCCCATTTCCCCTTCTATTCTTAGTGGGTTAGGTGGCATTTGGCCCAAAGTTTGCAGTTCTAATTATGAAGCTGCACTGTTCCATGCAGCGGCACTTACTGCATTTTTTGGTGCTTTAAGGGTGAGTGAACTAGTTAGGCTATCATGGAGTGACCAGTCCGATAATGCATTACAGCGCAGCAATGTATCATTTAAGGGCGGACGCATGTTTTTGCGAGTACAGAGATCCAAAACAGACCAGAGGCAAATGGGCACCACAGTGGAACTTGGTCCTTGCGCAGAGGCTGGTTTGTGCCCTGTGCAAGCGTTACAGCAGTATGTTGCTGTCAGAGGGGAGGCCCAAGGTCCGTTTTTCTGCCATACAGGTGGGGTTCCCCTCACCAAGTATCAATTTTGGGCGGTGACATCGCAGGCGCTGGTTAAGTTAGGATTGGGGAGATTTAAGTTTGGGACCCATTCCTTCTGAATCGAAGCTGCATCAACTGCGGCAGCAATGGGCTATTCTGGAATGGCTATCCAATGGGTGGGACGTTGGCGGTCAGCTGCATACCATGACTATGTATGCCCAATGTTGTTTCCCTGATGGCTCGTAGTTAATGGTTATGTTTTTTATAGTTGAATTCAGTTATTAATTGTTGTTTCATTCTAGGTGCTGTGGCTCGTCATGGGAGGCTGCGTATCCTCATATGCGGGCACAGTATGATTTTCTGGGCTGCCCACTTTGCAAGGAGATTGCTAATCGGCTCACAGTTGGGGTTGAGCGAGTGGGCTATTGTTGAATGGCAGGGGCGACGTGGGCTAATATGGCCTGGGCTCCTGCCTTTGCTGTTCTTGGGAAGGGTCAGTTCCCCACCTCACATTCTCGTCATTCACCTGGGTGGTAATTATTTGGGTTTGATGAAGGGGAAGGCCCTGTTTCTGCAAGCGGTGGTGGATCTTCGGGTCATCCTGCAAAGGTGGCCTGGAGTTCGTCTGATTTGGTCTGCTATCCTGCCTCGGAGAGTCTGGCAGGCCACTTGGGATCCGGCGGGGATCGAGTGGGCCCGCAGGAAGGCAAATTGGGCCCTGAGGAAGGCCTTGGAAGGGGGGCTGGGTACCTTTCTTCCCCACCTGGGGTCAGAGTGGGGATGGTTGAGTTGTATCGGTCAGATAGCGTCCATCTGTTGGATACGGGGAACTGGGCCTTTTTGAGCGACTTGCGGCAAGGTCTGCGAGTGGCTCTGGGCCGCCCGGGGGGCGCAAATGCCTAAGCGGAGGCTTGGCATTGGCGGTGGCAGAAGGAGCAAGGGGTATATTTCTTGCTGGTGAGCACCCAGGCCTCTGCACCTGTTTAGTGCAGTCGATCCGCAGGAACGGCAGATGGGCTTTACGGCTCAATGTCGTATAATGCGGATCGTATTCATGCCTCCTCTTGTTAGCCTCCTTCTGGTGATCGGGGCTTATGTGTAAGGGGAGGATAATTTGTGGCCTGGCGCTAACCGCAGTGGTATGGCTCGTGCTGGGGGCGGGGTGGCTCGCCCACTTATGGACTTGGTGGGGTCAGTGAAAGACCCCAAGGGCTTCTCCTATAGCTGTTTACCTTGCCGCGTTTGTTTTGAAGTTAATAAAGTGGCCCGTTTTCCAATAGTCATGTGTCAGCCTCTTTATCCCCACTGGGGGTGCAATGATTTTTGCTGTCATGGGCACTAGTTTCTCTAACAAACAATGCATTTTTTCTGCCCATGTGGAGTTGAAGATCATCCACCAGAATCACTAAAGCCATCTCTGTCCCAAGCCAAGGATGGAAGCAGTATTCTCACTCAAATATTTCTGAAGTTGTTCTGCCACTATCCATTTGATAACTTTCCCCAAGGAGACATTCAAGACATGTCTACTATTGGCCAAGATCTGTCTAAAAACGCCTTCTTGAATACAACTTCCACCCCACCATAAATCTATTAATTACTCTACACAAGAAATAAACTTCCTGGACAACACAGTACAGATACATGAGGGACACATAAGTACCACATTATACCAGAAACCAACAGATTGGCAAAACCCCGTCTTAAAATAATGAGCTAGACAGCTACATCAGAAAACTACATCTGTGAGCTACATCTGAAAGCAAAGCTATAGACTAATATAAAAGACTGACAACCCATCTGTTTAGATACATCATCAGATACATCACTGCCAACCTCCAGGTGGGGCCTGGCGTTATCTTGAAATCTCAATCGATCTCCAAAGATCAGTTCCCCTGGAGAAAATGGCTGTTTCAGGTGGCAAATTCAATGTTATACCATGGATTATTGGTGAAATGCCTGCCTGAATTTTCTCCACAAGCATCTCCAGTAGTTGCCCAACCTCAAGTGGCAACCCTATAACACAGCACTTTTCTTCATGCTGGGACCCAAAGTTGCTCACAAAGAATTCTGAAATACTATACACTAAGACCATTAAAACAGACCTAATGAACAGGACTCAGGATAGTCTTGATCAAAGAGGCTGCCATAGGTTCCAGGCCATGAGCCTCAGCCTAAAAGCCAAGGCCTCATGCCTCTGGCTCCACCGAGGGTTTAAGCAGCTGCAAGAAGAGGAAGAGAAAACTTAGCCCAAACAGAACTCAATTGTGGTCAGTTTGCTGCCTGAAAAATCTTCCTCCCTTTTCCTCCTGCTAGATCAATCCACTATCCTAAGATTAACACCATCCACCCGAACAACCCCAATTGTATAAAACATCCAAATCATTTTGTAACTTAGGCCTATTAAATAGTCTTGCCATCTGGAACAACAGAGAACAAGTCCCCTTCCATGTGACAGCCATTCAGGTAATTAAAGGTGTATGTGTTCCCTTAGTCTGTTCTTCCCATTTTAAGCAAACATTGTTCCCTTCCACTGTAAACTTCACTTTCCAGACCCCTTCCCCCCCCCCAAAAAAAAACACTTTTATTTCCCTCCTCTGAACAGGTTTCATTTTTTTTCTATATTAAACTAGACCCACATTAAACCCAGAACTAGATACAATAATTCAGATGAAGAGCTGACTAGCATGAAGTGGGATTTTTACTTTTCCCTGCAAGGACAACTGTGGCCTTGGCACAGTTTGCTGACCCCAAAAATGGATGATCTATTGAGGACAAGAGGATAGATCTGCAACTCCTCCTTGTTCTGTACAGAACTATTATTTCCTTCACTGCCCTCAAATTAAACAGAACGGATCACTAGACATACATAACAGAGAGGCACATGTGCATAAGTGCTATGCTAGGGCTGAAATACTGGAATGTGTAAAAAGAAATCATAGAACACAGATACACATCACATCTTGCTGCAAGATTCTTTTCTTTGAAGGCAGTTTTCTATCAGATAAAAAAGCAGCAAGCAGTGGTGTAGAGAACTTTGTAGCAAATATGTTTGGGAGGCAAAGATACTGTTTCCCACAGTAACATTCACTAGTGAGCTGAGCCTTCCACTGTAAGGCCATCTGAGTCAAACAGTCTGTTGAGCAACTCGGTGGTGGCACAGGAATTGCAGTGATGGAGCTTCATTTCCATCTGCATTGCAGCCACTTTTGCACCAGAGCAACAGGTGAAATTATCCCGCCTCCTATGACTGGATGGTTATGTGAGTTAATTAAATGACAGGGAACATTACGGCTCCCATTAGGCTGTGTGAAACAACACATGGAAAATAATGTTGGTAACATAAATTATGATCAACAACAAATGATAACAAAAAGTAAAAAGCAGTGTTTCCAAATCACTGACACAATACTTCACTCAGTTTTTAAAAATTACTGCCAGCACAGCAGTGCACAGAGAAGATGACCTTGTGGATGGAAACTAGGGCTCCCATCAGGCTGAGTGAGAAGGCCCATGCGTGAACTACTGTGCCAATTGCACTGTAGTGTTCTATTTGAATAGGTGAAAAAGCAACCCGGCAAACAGGATCAAGCTATTTGCAAGGAGACAAAATGTATGACAGAAAGTCAGCCCCATGCTCACAACTAGAGAGCAGAGCATGAGTCAAAATGGTGGCTATTTGAGCAGGCATAGCTGTTGGTAGCTTCAGATTGAATGGCAGAGCAGTAGTAGGGTTGCCAAGTCCAATTCAAGAAATATCTGGGGACTTTGGGAGTGGAGCCAGGAGACTTTGGGGCTGGAGCCAGGAGACATTGGGGGCAGAGCCAGGAACAAGAGTGTGACAAGCATAATTGAACTCCAAGAGAGTTCTGGCCATCACATTTAAAGGGACAGCACACCTTTTTAAATGTCTTTTCCATGTCTTCCTTCCCCATTATAACCTATGAGAATCGATCTCCACATAGAGAATAATGAAGACGTTTCCCTCTCCCCCCCCCCCCGTTTCTGGCAAATCTGATGCAGGGGATTGGCCTCTCTACTCACAAGTTGATGCCAGCTTCTTCACAGCAACATAGACACACCATCCCAAATTGAAGCCTTTCAATCAAGCCTCCGGAGGTGTAAAGGCACATGGTCCTTTGCGGGTGGGGCGGGGCTCCCCGCCCCCTGCCAGCCAGCTGACTGGGGGTGGGAAGCAGCCTGGGAAAACGGAAGAACGGCTGCTGCGATCGGGGCTGGGTGGGAAGAGGAGGTCAAGGAGAAGCTGCTGCGATCCAGGGTGGGAAGGGAAGGGACGAGGAGAAGCATCAGGGATCGGTGGGAAGGGAAGGGGTGAGGAGAAGCTGCTGGGATCGGGGCTGGGTGGGAAGGGCCGCCATTCCCCCCCCCCCCGCTTTCTGGATTTTTGGCGAGCGGGGGGAGAAGGCTCCAAATCAGGGGTCCCCTGCCCAGGTGGGGGATTTGGGAAACCTAAGCAATGGTGTAGAGAAGGGAAAAACTTTTTTTGTTCCTTTTTATTTTTTCTGCTTAAAAATTTCCTCTCTAGGCCCTTTTCCTAAAAGATAACACTTTTGTATTGTTTTATCTATCAGGAAAAGCCAGCTGTCTATGGGGGAGGTGATCTGAACAGACAAATGGCGGGAAATGAAAGGGGTGAAGAGATTTTTCTCCCTCCTTCATCCTCATTCAGTCTTCCACAGCTTATAAACCTGATAAAGGAAAGGCCCTAAGGAACATAATTTTATTTATTCAGAAAACCTGTATGATGTTACTCTAGGCCTGCCGAAGGTAGAAGAATCATGAAAGCAGATGTAATACAGAGTTCCATCCATACAGAGTTTAAAAAGGGATTGACATTCTTTATAAAGCTGAAAAATGTTATGCTCTTTTTTTTTTTTAAGGAAAGAGAAGTATGTGGCTGTTGTGTTATATCTGTTACGTTTCTGTTATGCACTTGAGGCACAAAGACTGAGAATCCTCCCCCCACTTTAAAATAACACACTCAAAAAGTTTCCTCATGTAGTGAAATGCAAAATTATGTGTGTAGTAATGATTGTCAATTATCAAGCATTAATCTGGGCACTTTGCAGGTATCTTAAGGGCAATTAAGATTACATGCTAGCAGTGACTAGCCAAAACCAATCCAGATTTGGCTCCTTTTCCAATGCACACATATGGGACTCCTGCTGTTGACGGAGACTAAAGTCATTGTGGCTACAAGTTCTGGAGTATGAACAGGTGCAAATTACAATCAATGTAATGTGGGAATGTATCATAATGTCAAAACTGCAGAGGAACCCCCTCCCCAAAAAATGAAGCATAACAGATACCCTTCTTGAAATGTCCTTGTTCTTTGTATAATGAAATATTCCCAAAAGGTTGGAAATATTTCTGCAGAAGGCTTAGAACCTTTTTAATAGAAAATTTCATTGAAAAGTATTCCAGACTATGCTGTTTGGCACTGCGGTCACCTTGGAGCAAACAAAGCTTTTAAAATGAAGCACTAGTATGCACTATGTTTCTGAAGAAAAGCATGTGTCAGGAAAGTGTTCCTGCCATAATTTTCTGGTTCCAGGGTTTTGTGAATTGCAGGCTTTGGCTGTATATGGTTGTTCCAACATTGTAACACTTTCTTCTGTGCTGTATGTGTAATAACTTTGGAAAGGGAGGGGGGTGGACTCAGCCTCTAGTTATGTGGACAAATGTTGCTTTTGCAGAAGAAGAAAACTGCAGAAGACTGCAGATTTATACCCTGCCCTTTTCTCTGAATCAGAGTCCCAGAGTGGCTTACAGTCTCCTTTCTCATCTTCCCCAACAGACACCCTGTGAGGTAGGTGGGGCTGAAAGAGATTTCACATAAACTGCCCTTTTGGGGACAATTCTGTGAGAGATATGGCTGATCCAAGGCCATTCCAGCAGCTGCAAGTGGGGGAGTGGGGAATCAAACTAGGTTCTCCCAGTTAAGAGTCCACACACTTAACCACAACACCAAACTGGTTAGGACGCTTATCTGATTGGCACAGTAAATGCATTCTCTGCTGCGATTTCTACTTCATGCCAGCTGTCCTTGACGGTACTGAAAATAGTTTGCTGGGAAACACCTGGATGGAAAAAGTTTGAATGGATGTTTGAGCTGGGATATTCTGTTGTTGTAGTTAAGCATTAGCTGTTAGTTGCTTGTATATACATAGTACAGACATGACCATTATTGTTAGTCCTGACAAGTCTTGTCCATGCATTAGCTTTGATCTTCGATCTTCAGTTTTAATAAAACCTTTATCAATGAATCCATCTGAGAAGTTTATTGAAGCTGACACCTAGCTAAACCTGACAACATGCTGATGAAATTGACAAGACTTCTCTAATGCTGCTCCTTGCATTATAGATAGTGTGTGTTTGTAGAGGAGGTGAACATAAGAACATAAGATAAACTATGTTAGATCAGGCCAATGGCCCATCCAGTCCAACACTCCATGTGTTAATCACCCTTTGGGTGAAAAAGTACTTCCTTTATCCATTCTAACCTGACTGCTCAGCAATTTCATTGAATGCCCACGAGTTCTTTGAGAAAGGGAGAGAAGTACTACTTTCTCTACCCCATGCATAATCTTGAAAACCTCTATCATGTCACCCCTCAGTCATCAACCGTTTTCGCACACAGCTCACCTCACAGTCACAATCCTGTTCCCTCCGCAGCATCTGGTCGGATTTCCCACCATCTGCGCCAAAGTTACAGGAAGTGCCGCAGCTTTTGCGTAGCAAACGTAAACCGCTAAAACCCAGCTTACGTTTGCTACGCAAAAGCCGCGGCACTTCCTGTAACTCCGGCGCAGATGGTGGGAAATCCGACAGATGCTGCGGAGGGAACAGGATTGTGACTGTGAGGTAAGCTGTGTGCGAAAACAGTCATCCTCTAGCTAAAGAGCCCCAAGCACTTCAACCTTTTCTCACAGGGAAAATGTTCCAACTCTTTAATCATTCTAGTTGCCCTTTTCTGCACTTTTTCCAGTGCTATAATATCTTTTTTGAGGTGTGGTGACCAGAATTGTACACAGCATTCCAAATGAGGCTGCACCACCAATTTATACAGGGGCATTATGATACTGGCTGATTTGTTTTCAATTCCCTTCCTAATAATCCCCAGTCAAGCATTGGCCTTTTTTATTGCAGTTGTACACTTGACATTTTCAGTGAGTTATCTACCATGACTCCAGGATCTCTCTCTTAGTCAGTCTCCACCAGTTTGGACCCCATCAACGAGTATTTATACTTAGGATTTTTTTTTATTTTTTTTTTTTTACAATTTTAAAAATTTTATTGAAACAAGAAGACACAAAAAAGTACAATAACTCACAAACAACGAAACACCAATCACATATAAACACATAAAACAAACAACACACCACCCTATACCATAGCTATCCTCTAATTACATCTACTACAACAACAACTACTACAAATACCCAATCACCCCCCACTGGGAGAAGGAAAGGATTAAACATATAATTGAACAGTATTTATTACTCCGTTATTACTCTTGCTTGATATAGTTACTCCATATCAAAGCCTCTGCTTTTAACCCAGTTATATACATGGTCCCACTCCTCCCGACATTTCTGCACATTTCCACTTCGTAGTCGGGTGGTCATTAAATCAGATTTTGGCCCCAATGTGCATTACTTTGCAGTTGGCCACGTTGAACCTCATTTGCCACGCTGACACCCACTCGCCCAGCCTTGACAGATTCCTTTGGAGTACCCTCACAATCCTCCCTGGGTCTTACCACCCTGAACGATTTAGTGTCATCTGCAAACTTAGCCACTTCACTGATTACTCCAAACTCCAAATCATTAATGAACAAGTTTAAAAGTATAGGACCCAGTACTGAGCCCTGTGGTATTCCACTGCTTACTACCCTCCACTGTGAAAATTGCCCATTTATACTCATTCTCTGTTTCCTATTTATTAGCCAGTTTTTGATTCACAAGAGGACTTGTCCTTTTACCCCATGACTATTGAGCTTACTTAGGAGCCTTTGATGAGGAACTTTATCAAAAGCTGTATTTATAAAAGGTGTAATTATAAGATGAGTTGGAGATGCAGATCAGGGGGAAGAAAGGGAGCAATATCTGTTAGCAGTAATGGAAGATGTGTAATTAAGCCACTTTATACCCAGACCATTAGTATTGGGTTAGATCCAACCAACTTTTCCAGTCTGTCTCACCTAATTTTAACCCCCCCCCCCTTTCCACATGCCTTGTATCCAGGCAGAGAGGTCAAAGGCAATCCCATCCTCCTTTGTTTTTTTCATAAGCTGCAAAGCTGGTTGGATCCAATTAATTGTCTTCTTAACTGACAGTCACTCTCAAGATCATAGAAAGACAGGAGTCTTTCATAATATTCAATATAATTTTAACTGGAAAAAAACAACCAGGAATTGAGCCTCAGACCTTCTGTCTACAAAGAAAGTGTCTGGTCAATGAGCCACAACCCCTCCACTTCTTTACAAATACTTCTTATTCAGAGTGGGAAATCCATTCACACATGCATAAAACTCAAGGGGAAAAAATGGTTGTTAGAATGATAAAATGTGCTGTAGACAGAGTGCACCTCTTCACAGGAAAAAATAAACTATGATTGTAAATCCACCTTCTTGCATGACCAACAACTGATTTATAAACCTGTAACAATAAAATGAACTTTCTCACATGTACTAATTGTGAAGCAGAAGCTCTAAACAGGGTTCTGCTCAGGAAAAAAAGAGAGAAATGGTCAATTGTTTTCCAATATTAAATTTGTTTTGAGAATCAAAATATGTTTCCGACCCCAGAATATACAAAAGTCACAAATAATAGTTTTGACTCCATATTGTATAATATATCTTGAGTCTTCTGCATGTGGCTTTCTCCTCAAAAGCCTATTATAGTTCATAATGCAAGGACAACACTTTTAACATCAAAGCTGAGCACCACTTCCTTCCTGGGAGATTTCCACTGCCATTCTTGAGCTACTCTCCACACAGGCTCATTGGTAGAACATCTGCTTTATTCATATGCAGAATGTCCAATCCCAGGTTTTATCAGTTAAAAGGATCTGGTAGTTGGTGATGTGAAAGACCTCTGCCTGAGGCCCTGGGGGAACTGACAGTCTGAATAGACAATAGTGACCTTGATGGACCACGGGGCTGATTCAATATAAAGCAGCTACATATGAACATACGTCAACGAAAAGCTAGGATAAACATTTCTTCCTGGCATCCTAGCTATTTATGTGCAGGGAATTTTTTGTGTGTGTGTAATATGAGGCTGTACTTACACATATGTACAGTGGCATCGTGAAAGAAATATTGTATCAAACATTGTCCTCTGTACATACAAACTGGCTAAGGGCTGAGGCCTGTAGACAGATTCTCTGTTTACAAGTATTACTGTTGAGTTTTTTGGGTTTTTTTTTTTTTAAAAAATGTGTGTCCTCCTGAGTGCTGATAACTTGCTTTAAAGGTTTGCATTTTCACTACCAGGTTGCTTGGCCAGTCATCCACGCAGTTTCGTGACCCTCTCCAGCTCCTCATGTTGTTATGTTGGTTTGGGTTGGTTTTGGTGCCCAGGAGGAAAGAACAAGCTTCTTCCCTCCCCAGTCTGACTTCCTCTCCTGCTCCTAGCCTATTTTATCTGAGTGTGCTGTCCAGAACAAGGCTAGAAATGTATTTTCCAGGAAGTCTGACATCAGGGAATCAGCTATTCCACGAACTGTGTCACCCAGTGTGCACTGGGCACCTAGCTGAGCAATCCTCTGCAGAGTTACAATAGCCTGAATCCATTCTTACTTTTCTGTTTAGTAATTTAAGGCATTTATATCCTGCCTCTCCGGAAACGTATATCCACAGTGGCTTACAGCATGAATAACAAGAAAACATCTTCTGAAAAGAGACTGTATGCTGGAACAGCACTCCCATAGGTTCAGGGTGGGGGGATAGCTGTCTGTCACACTTACTGTTCCACAAGATTTGTTCCCCCCATATCTGTTTTGCCTTCCATGTTAATATGAAACATATCTAAAATTAATCCAAAATTAGCACATGAGCAGTTGTTACCCAAATAGGCAGTCTCTTAATTAATTGTGAAAATTAGCTTTATGGAGAAAGAGTAAGAGGTGGGTAACTGGGATCTCCACCAGTGCATCTTGGGAAACCTTTATGAGATTGCTGAGAGCTGAACTACAGGTGTTAATGTTCCATATGACCCTCGAGTACAGGATGGGAGAAACTACTGAGTTGTATGAATAACATTAAGTATGGCATAATTAGGGTAGCTGGATGAGCGGAAGTATGACCAGGGGTAGGGGGGTGGGGTAGATGAGGTAATGTTTTCTTGAGAGACCCACTGTTTTAAATTATGCTTTTCTTTAGGGTGGGAAGGAGGGTTATTAGTTGGCCAAGCTCTATGCCAGCATCCATTGTCTTTACACCAGATCTATTTTGGGTTTCACTCTTAGGCTGGGCATTACCCTGCACATATGATTCTGGGGTGATGTGAAAGAAGGATGATTATCTCTCTCTAAGCACTAAACTGCCCATCAAAAAGGAGGGGTCTAACAAGTTTCCATCTGTCCTGCTCACCAAAACACATCATTACATTAATAAAATATTTCACAGAATGAAATATTGTGATGGTGAACCTTCTCTCACATCACAGTTCCTTCTTGTACTGCATTTCATTGTTGCACAAGATAATGTGTGCATATCAGTGATCTTGGGCAGAAAGAAAAAACAAGAGAAGGAACAGAAGACACTGAATTCTGCAGCAGTCTGTACAAAGTCTGACAATGGAAGAATAGGAGATTGATAATGCACTGGTAACGCTTCGCAAAGAAAAACAAGTAATGTGCAGTGTAATCCCTGTGCAGATATGAACATATGAAGCTGCCTTATACTGAATCAGACCTTTGGTCCATCAAAGTCAGTATTGTCTTCTCAGACTGGCAGCGGCTCTCCAGGGTCTCAAGCTGAGGTTTTTCACACCTATTTGCCTGGACCCTTTTTTGGAGATGTCAGTGGGTTTAAACTGGAGTGGCTTCACGTAGTATTGTCCTCTTGGAGGCCAAAATTCAGGGGGCGGGATTGGGCAAGGAGAGTTTTGCAAGACATAAGGGCAGAACATGAGTACTGGTGTGGAGGAAAGGTTGGACAAGAAACAGACAAGTTGTGAGTCCCAACAGCAGTAATATAGTAATTTTATTTCACTTCAAGTTAAAGGGTTTTGGTATTATTTGCTAATGTAGTGATAACTGAGTGAGGGCACTGTATTTTCAAAACACAAAATAAGTAGCTTGTTTATTTCAGCCATTGTACTTGTGTTGTGGCCGATTCTACACTGGGCAAAAGACCCAGTAATACTACCCTTTCAGATGGTTCAATCCACACTGAAAACTGGCCTCCCGACTGTCTTGCTCTGGAGTTTTCACTACCATATACACTTGAAATCCTGGAACAGGAGCGAAGCTGCATTAGCCTCAGTGTTGCTGCTTACTTTCCAAGACCAGAGATCCAGCGCATTTTTAGTGGATTTTATTCTTTCTGTAGCTTTTCTTCATTACCACCAGCAGGTGGCATTTTCTGCAGCAATCCTCATTGGTAGGGGGGGAGGGGTGGGCTCCCTCTTGGGTATCCTGCCCCACCAGGGAAAGTGTATGCACAATACATAGCCTCTCCTTCCTGGTGTAGTGAACGCCGCGTGGTCACTGTCCGGCTATGCCTGGCAGATGGTCACTGCAATGGCCTCTCCTGCATTACTGCATCCGTGGCAACACCTTCCCGCTGGTCCCTCCCATTTCTCACAGAGTTTGCCACGTCATGGTGCGACCGAATGTCCGGCGGTATAACCGGATGGGCAGGCTGGGCTCACCAACCTCGCCAGCCAAGAGAAGGAAAACTCTAACATCAAACCCGGGCAGATAGAGCTCGTTAAGGTAACACCTACCACCTGGAGGACTCGCTGCCGGCGTCCCGGCTTACTGGGCCATGGCAGATGACCCCAAGGTGAAAGGGTGGAGCCAGTACTGCGCACACTGTGCTTCACCTAAAAATTCCTCTGCGCAGGCCTGAAGGGCATATCCACATCCACAACCCACAACAGACCAAGTCCTGCAGCGATGGGCAAGGGGAGAAACGGCAGGTGGAAGATGCCACTGGAAGCTGCAGTCCCGATCCTGCATGTAGGCGGTTCAGGGTATTGGTCGCCTGATGCTGACCCGGAGACGAAAGCATTTTTCAGCAGCACCCTGAACGACCAAGCAGCCTTATCTAGGGACAGCACTGCTTGCTCCACACGGAGAGGGGCCTAGAAAAGGTGGCCTAAACAAAGCTCGTCTCCCCCACCCCAGTTGGCTAGGGCTAGGACACCCCAGATGTCAACGGGCATCCTTACTTGCGGTCGAAAAATAACAACAAAGAAAAGGCATGCACCTGCCTCACAAAGTGTGCAAAGACTAAAGCTTGCGTGTTGGAACATCAGAACCATGCTTGACACAGTAGACAGTGGTCGCCCTGAACGACGCTCTGCTCTAGTTACCCACGAACTTCTCATGTTGAATATTGACATAGCAGCTCTCAGTGAGGTCCGTTTCCCTGAGGAAGGTAGTCTTCAAGAACACGGTGCTGGCTATACCCTCTACTGGTCGGGTAAGTCAAAGGCTGAGAGCCGCCTTTCTGGCGTTGGCTTCATGGTCAGGAACTCCATTGCCTCCAAACTCGAAAACCTGCCAACAGGTCACTCAGATCGCATCATGTCCATGCGCCTCCCACTTCAAAACAAGCAACATGCAACACACTTCAGTGTGTATGCCCCAACCCTTCAAGCAGATCCTGCAGAAAAGAACAAGTTCTATGCTGATCTACGCAACCTTGTACGGAAGACCCCTACAGAGGACAAGGTGATCATCCTTGGCGACTTCAATGCCAGAGTAGGTAAAGACTCGGAAGCCTGGAAAGGAGTACTTGGCAAACACGGCATTGGCAACTGCAATGATAACGGGCGCCTCCTGCTAGAATTCTGCACGGAGCATCAGCTCACCATCACCAACACTATCTTTCAGCAGAAGAACAGTCTGAAAACAACCTGGATGCACCCACGGTCCAAGCACTGGCACCTTATCGACTACATTCTGGTGCGCCAGAGAGACCTTTGAGATGTCTTACACACCCGAGTAATGCCCAGTGCGGAATGTCATACGGATCATTGTCTTGTACGCTGCAATCTCCGTCTTCACTTTAAACCCACACCCAGGAGAGGAGGTATCCCTCGGAGGAAGCTTCAGGTTGGCAGCCTTCAGTCAGCTGAAGTTAAAGCTGCCTTCCAGGCAAAACTCCAGTCAAGAATTGAGGACCCCAGTTGCCTCACAGACCCTTCTCCAGAAGCACTCTGGGAACACCTAAAAACTACCATCCTGTCGATCTCTGAAGAAGTCCTCGGGTTCTCCACAAGGAAGAACAAGGACTGGTTTGACGAGAACAATCAAGAGATCCAAGAATTACTAGCGAAAAAGAGATCTGCCTACCAAGCACATCTTGCTCTGCCCTCCTGTCCCGAGAAAAAAGCAATCTTTCGCACTGCATGTAGCAACCTCCAGCGCAAGCTTCGAGACATTCAGAACGAGTGGTGGACCGAGCTTGCAGAGAGAACCCAGCTGTGTGCAGACACTGGTGATTTAAGAGGGTTCTACGAAGCCCTGAAGGCAGTATATGGCCCATCATATCAGGCTCAGAGTCCCTTGCGTAGTGCAGACGGCCAAGTGCTCCTCACAGACAAGGCATCCATACTGAACCGGTGGTCGGAGTATTTTCAGGTTCTCTACAGTGCCAACCGTGTAGTTCAAGATTCAGCAATCCACCTCACCCCACTTCAACCAGTGAAAACAGAGTTGGATGAGATCCCCACCCTAGAAGAGACTGTTAAAGCCATCAAGCAACTGAAAAGTGGCAAGGCAGCGGGAGTTGATGGAATCCCACCAGAGATCAGGAAGCATGGGGGCACAGTACTACATAGCACACTTCACAAAGTACTTGTCACCTGCTGGGAACAAGGCAAACTACCACAGGACTTTCGCGATGCAATCATCATCACTCTACACAAGAACAAAGGAGAAAAGTCAGACTGCTCCAACTACCGGGGGATAACCCTGCTCTCCATCGCAGGCAAAATCCTTGCCAGAATACTCCTGAACAGACTGGTGCCCACCATTACAGAAGAACTCCTCCCAGAGAGCCAGTGCGGCTTCAGAGCTAACAGGAGCACCACCGACATGGTATTTGTTCTCAGGCAGCTCCAAGAGAAATGCAGGGAACAGAACAAGGGTCTATATGTGACTTTTGTCGACCTTACCAAAGCTTTCGATACCGTTAGCAGGAAAGGCCTGTGGCAAATCTTGGAACGTTTAGGATGTCCCCCAAGGTTCCTCAGCATGATCATCCAGCTACATGAAGACCAGCGAGGCCAAGTCAGACACTGCAACGACCTCTCGGAGCCCTTCCCAATAGGCACAGGTGTAAAGCAAGGCTGCGTTCTCGCGCCAACTCTCTTTTCGATCTTCTTTAGCATGATGCTTCAAAGAGCCGCAGTGAATCTAGATGATGACGATGGTGTCTACATCCGCTATCGCACCGATGGCAGCCTGTTCAACCTGAGGCGACTAAAGGCTCACTCCAAGACAATGGAAAAACTTATCCGCGAGCTACTGTTTGCTGATGATGCTGCACTCGTCTCCCACTCAGTATCAGCTCTGCAGCATATGACGTCCTGCTTTGCAGAGGCTGCCGAGCTATTCGGCCTGGAAGTTAGTCTGAAGAAGACAGAAGTTCTCCACCAGCCTGCACCCCAGGAAGATTATCACCCTCCCTGCATCACTGTGGGTGAATCAGTTCTGAAGACAGTCCAGCAGTTCAGCTACCTGGGGTGCATCATCTCCTCAGATGCCAAGATCGACAAGGAGATTGACAACAGGCTGGCAAAGGCAAACCGTGCATTTGGCCGACTGCACAAAAGAGTATGGAGCAACAAGCATCTGAAAAAAGGCACAAAGATCAATGTTTACAAAGCGGTTGTGATGACAACCCTCATCTACGGCTCCGAATCGTGGGTTTTATACCGTCATCACCTGCGACTCCTTGAGCGCTTTCATCAGCGCTGCCTTCGCACCATCCTCAGCATCCACTGGAGTGACTTTGTGACCAACACTGAAGTCCTCAAGAGGGCAGAGGTTACAAGCATCGAGGCACTGCTGTTGAAGACGCAGCTGCGCTGGGCAGGGCATATTTCTAGGATGGAAAACCACCGCCTTCCCAAGATTGCTCTGTATGGCGAACTTTCCACCGGCCATCGAAATAGAGGGGCACCAAAGAAGAGGTACAAGGACTCCTTGAAGAAATCCCTTGGCACCTGTCGTATCAACCATCACCAGTGGTCTGACCTAGCCTCAGATCGCAAAGCATGGAGGCACACCATCCACCAGGCTGTCTCTTCCTTTGAGAACGCACGCATAGCTGGTCTTGAGGACAAAAGGAGATTGAGGAAGAATCGCACTGCTACAGCACCAACCCAAAATCAGACTTTTTCCTGCAGCCACTGTGGCCGGATCTGCCTGTCCCGCATTGGTCTTGTCAGCCACCAGCGAGCCTGCAGCAGACGTGGACTACTGCACCCTTCTTAAATCTTCATTCGCGAAGTCAAGCCGAGAGAGAGAGAGAGAGAGAGAGAGAGAGCTCATTGGTCGGTCCTATGTGACGTCCTATGTTATCTGATGGACTACTAGGTAACAATGGGCCGAGGGGGAGGCTAAAGGAGAGGAAAACTCCTGCTGTGAGAGCTGTTAAACATATCAATGGATGGCCAAATTGACACCTAGGCGACAGGTCTACACAAAAAAGCTACTTGGCTTTCAGGTGAAGATGCATTTTTTTCTTCTGGCACCATCCTTTGTTTTGGATTCCAAGGGACAAAGGTTTAGGCAGTCTGTGCGCTTGAAATGAAATTGAGAAGGCAATCGTTTCTCAGTTCTGCTACCCAAGAATCATGAAGGAAGAATGGTCTCTGAGCCTATGCAGAGTTCCACACTCATGGCATAAGGCACTCCTTTTAGCAAGTACTAGCTCAAGCACTCCCACATGATGAAGCCCCAGTCCTTTTCCCCAGAAATGTTCTGTCCTTAGCTCATCCCATTTGGGGAACTTGAAAGCCATAATTCTGGGGAACTTCAGAGAATGGCATTCCCACATGAGCAGGCTTTGTCTGTGAGCCTCCCCTCCCCCCAAGGGAAATCTAACTTTAAAACCTGAATGTCTCCTAGAATAGAGAAACCTTGTTTTGTAAGGTTAACAGGTAACAGAGGCATCTTTCCCCTCAAGTAAATACAGAAAAAGAGAAATAACATTAGACAAGGGCAGTTCTCCAGCCAAGAGCTGGAGATCCCCTGGAATCCCAGCAAGGTTTCCAGCCTTTAGTTTTTTCTGCAGGGTGAAGGGAGTTTGATGTAATATCTTTATTTTAACCCTTTAAAATGGCAGAATCAAGAACCTGAGAAAAAGAGGTTGAAAAAGGTTTTGTTAATTCAAAACATTCAGGGCAAATGGTTAGGAAATGACCATTTCAACTTTCAAATTGGCTGAATGTAAATCTTTGAAACTCCCAAGCTCATCTTTCTCTGCCACTTATAAAATCAGAAAATATTCATTGCCTCAGCTCTATGAATTTTACAGTGGTATAGCCTCTGAGCTTGTATGGAGTGCCTAAAGACTAGCCCAAATAGAGCTGGCTAAAGTATTGCAAATGCTCAGCACTCGTGCTCCTCCTCCATCAGGAAGAAATGCTAATCATCCCCCCTCTTGCTCACAAAAGCCCACAGTCGATCTCGGTAGGCTAGATTATTTTATTTTATTTGTTTTATTTATTTGTTTTATTTAAGGGCCAAGTATTAACTTGGGTGCACCTCCTAATTTAAGGTTTGAACAGCTAAGCTAATAGTACTGGGCCAAAGGCTACTTCCTTCAGCACGACCGATGTGAAGGTGACTGACATATTTGTTCATCATGCAGTGTCCCTAAAGGTCTGGGTAAAAGTCGGATCTACATGGATCTTCATGAATTCATATGATTTTTACATTGAAATGAAATCAAACCACTTTAATTCTATACATCCTGTCTTAGACTATAGGCAGGACCACAGAAATCATGCCTCCACGAATTCGTGGCGCCTCAGCAGTGCAAAAACTGAGTTGCAAAGCATGAATCCTCATGAATTCATATGATTTTATGGTGAAATGAAATCAAACCACCATCATGTTGTAGATCCTCTCTTAGACTATAGGCAGCACCAGAAAAATCATGCCTCCACGAATTTGTGGCACCACAGCACTGAAAAAACATGTTTTCAAACCACGGATCCTCATGGATCCTCATGTTTTTTGCTTTGGGCCACTCCAAGATTACCAGCCAATCACATATCCTGTCCATGGGAAGAGTTTGCACCACAGAAATCATGGATCCACGGCTTCATGGCAGTGCCAGGGACCAAAAACTTGATTTTGGACCATGGATCCTCATGGATCCACATGATTTCTGCTTCGGATCCCCCCAAGCCCTCCATCCAGTCACTTATTACGTCCATGGGCAGAGTTTGCACCACAGAAATCGTGGATCCACAGCTTCGTGGCAGCGCCAGGGATCAAAAACTTGCTTTTGGACCACGGATCCTCATGGATCCACGTGATTTCTGCTTCGGATCCCCCCAAGCCCTCCATCCAGTCACTTATCATGTCCATGGGTAGAGTTTCCACCACAGAAATCGTGGATCCACGGCTTCCTGGCAGCGCCAGGGATCAAAAACTTGCTTTTGGACCACGGATCCTCATGGTTCCTCTTTTACACCCCAGAAATCATGGATCCTGGGCATCGTGGCAACATCATGGAGCGAAAACATGGCTTTGAAGCACATATCCTCATGGATCCTCATGATATCTGCATTGGATCATCCCAAGCTCACCATCCAATCTCATGTTGCGTCCATGGAAAGAGCTTGCACCACAGATATAACGGATCCATGGCTTCGTGGCAGCACCATGGATCCAAAACATGTTTTTGAGGCACGGATCCTCATGGTTCCTCTTATGAGAAGATAGGAGTCTTGGAAAACAATTTCACAGTAGACCTTTATTCCTGGTTTAGCGGTGTCCCCAAACTGACATTCTACACCAGGGGTGGCCAACGGTAGCTCTCCAGATGTTTTTTGCCTACAACTCCCTTCAGCCCCAGCCAGAATGGCTGATGGCTGGGGCTGATGGGAGTTGTAGGCAAAAAACTTCTGGAGAGCTACCGTTGGCCACCCCTGTTCTACACTAAAATCATAGAATTGTATGAATCATAGAGTTGGAAGGGATCTCCAGGGTCATCTAGTCCAACTCCCTGCACAATGTAGGAAACTCACAAACACCTCCCCCAAAATTCACAGGATCTTCATTGCTGTCAGATGCCCATTTAGCTTCTGTTTAAAAACCTCCAGGGAAGGAGATCCCACCACCTCCCGAGGAAGCCTGTTCCACTGAGGAACCGCTCTAATGGTCAGGAAGTTCTTCCTAATGTTGAGCCGGAAACTCTTTTCATTTAATATCAACCCATTGGTTCTGATCCCACCTTCTGGGGCCACAAAAAACAATTCCACACCATCCGCTATATGACAGCCCTTCTAGTATTGAGGATGGTGATCATATCACCTCTCAGCCGCCTCCTCTCCAGGCTAAACATCCCCAGCTCCTTCAACCTTTCCTCATAGGACTTGGTCTCCATATCCCTCATCATCTTCATTGCCCTCCTCTGGGCATGTTTCCTTATTAACCTGTGGTGCCCCAAACTAAACGCAGCAGTCTAGGAGAGTCCTAACCACAGCAGAGTAAAATGACACAATCACTGAACATGATGTGGACACTTGGTTTTTGGTGATACAGCCCAAAATTGTGTTTGCCTTTTGGGCCGCCACATCACACAGCTGACTCATGTTCAGCGTGTGGTCCACGAAGCCCCCTAGATTAGTTTCATACATAGTGCTGCAAAGATAAGTCTCCCCATGCTATAATGAATATGCAACTAGGTTCAGAAAAAAAATCCTGCAGTTGTTTGAGACTTCGAAAATAAAACCCGGAACTATAAATAGGCCAGCAGTCCACAAAACTGCTTTTATGTAAAACTGTAGCATGATCCTTATATTCTGCCCCCACTTACATCCAGAGAGCTCACGCAAGAGCAGCTGTCATTTCTGTACACTAAAAGCACCAAATCAAAGAATAGGTAGCTGTACTCCAGTCTGAATATCTGTAAGGAAAAGTATGGTCATTCGGTAACATCATCCAATCCTGGTTCAGCTAATGGGAGAGAGATGGATTCATCAGAATATCACACAACAGAGCAGGCCTTGAAATTCCTAGTCTCATTTCAGAAACCGACCTATGAAGCTCTTTTGCCCTCAAGCATAGAAGGCGGAGTGCACAGCTTGCTCTCTCATGGGAAAACCACAGATTATGCAAAATCACTATGTTTTTATTGTAATTAAAAGAAGACTCAACAAGTTTTAATTCTAAGCAGATAAGTGATGTATGGAAAAAAGTCAACCCTTTGCCACTGACCCTGTTTCATTCTCAAGGTGTCCCATCAAGACACATATCACATATGTATGGCAACACTTCTGTCCTCAGTCATATTTGATGAGGGAAAAGGCCCAGCCACACCCCACATTCCACATGTATATGGGAGGACTCGAGGATGGGTTCTCCTTTTGCATCTCATCCCATTAGTCTCCAAAACTACCTTTGTTTGCTGGCTTCGTGTATGTATCACTTTTCTCCCCAATGAAAGCAAAGGGGCTGACATCATTCTCCTGTCCTCCACTTTTATGCTCACAGAAACCCTGCAAGGTGGGTTAGGCAGAGAGTGCATGACTGTCCTGAGGTCACACAGCAAGCTTCCATGGCAGTCAGGATTTGAACCTAGGTTTACTAGATCCTAATGTAATATTCCAACCACTACAACATACTGGCTTTGCATGACCTGGTGAGCCAAGAGTACAGCATGTAGAACAAGGGTGTACGACTTCCCTAAGCCTTTCTGCATCTTTGGAATCATGACACAGCATGGTGGCTGCAACCAATAAAGCAGAAATCACGTGGATCCATAAGGATCCGTGGTCCAAAAGCAATGAGAGCAATGCCGCCACCTTGTGGATAAAGTGAATCAATACAGCCCTTTGTTCACCACACCCAGACACTGTGGATTGTTCGAGGATACTCCGGATTTATATAAACCAGCTTCAGTCCACAGAAAATCTGGCTGAAACATCAATGCAGAATCGGCCTGTTGTTTTGTTGTGTTGCCTGTTTTCAGCTCATTCACCTCTCTGCTGCCTGGTACATTGGATCAAAATGGTCATAGTTGCCAGACACTTTTCCTTTACTATACCAATCTATTTGGCATATAACATTTATTTAGATTTTAGGATGTTTGTACACCAGCATAACATAAGTCTCAATTTTATTAACATGGCTATTTATAGTCAGAGGAGAGCTTTGGATGTACCTAATAAACTCTGGTTCAACTAATTCCTTTAACATGTACTGATAAGTAAAATGAAGGAAAGAGCTGTGTACTTAGTGGTTTTACCTTAAACAATGGCCAAAAGTTCATGTTTGTGAAAGCAAACTATGTTATAGAAGGAAAGAGAAGACACAGAGTTCCACTCAAACTGCCAATACTTATTGTCTGATTTATCTTCAATTACATACACCAGGTTAACCAGAATAATTGGAAATTGAGGAATAAGGGTTTCATCTGTTTTGTTCATTTCACTGTTTGTTGGATAGAAATATCTTTGGTTTGCAAGTTCCAAATTGTAGCTCCGTGCTGATAAAGGCAGATTGTATGCTTTGCTTGTATCAGATTGGAAATGGAATAGTAATTATTCTGATTGTGGCCAGGATTTGGAAAATGCTAAAACACCATCTTCAGAAGCCTTTAAGGAGCTTAAACCACTTACTGCAGAATAATCCCATAACTGGGTATGAAAGCCCTCAAGCTAAGGTGAAATCATTTGAAATCGCCCAAAGGAAGCCTGGGTAAGGCTGTTTCACACATCATTCATGCCAAGCAGGTGCTCTCCCTTGTGGCAGCCACTTATATCATGCAATTTCTGTGTCAAAAACACAAAAGTATTCAGAAGAATATTTACTACCAAATTATGTTGAATGCAGGAACATCTCAGAAAACGCTGGCTATAGGGGAAAACTACATCTTAATTTACAAAAGTAAGATCATATGCAAAACAAAAGTTATTACTGTTAAACCACCATTTAAATTAGTTTCTAAAGGAAGAGATCCACTGAAATGTGCCTGGGGCCAACTGTAGCAATTTATTGCTATGGATAAATTCAGGGGGATAGCCATGTTGGTCTGAAGCAATAGGTCTGAAGTTAGAATCCAGTGGCACCTTTAAGACCAACAAAGTTTTATTCAAGGCATGAGTTTTCATGTGCATGCACACTTCTTCAGATAAGATTATCTGATTCAGATAAGATTATCTGAAGAAGTGTGCATCCACACGGAAGCTCATATCTTGAGTAAAACTTGGTTGGTTTTGAAGGTGCCTCTGGACTCTAACTTGATTCATTATGGATAAGTTAACCACAGCTCCCTGGAATTCCAGATGAGAAGGGCAAGGAGGGGATGGAGATCTCTCAATGGTGATGGAAACACATTTTGCATATGTTCATCAATGGCACTTTTTATTGCTATTTCTTAATATGCTTCAGGGCTGACCCCTGGCATTCCAAGCCAATTCCACAGCAGACTCCTGCTTTAGGTTAAGTCCTGGGAGGCATTAATAGACACCTCAGTTCAAAAAAGACCTATTAATGTGACAGGTCCTGACTTGTATTCTTCAGATCTGGTGATTTTAGGACCCAACCATAACAATTTATCATAATGGATAAATTAATTGGGTATTCTGAAGAGCTTTTTCATCCTCTTCTGAAAGCTAAGAGACAAAAGTGTAAGCCTTATGAATAAAAGTGAGTGAAATAAAAGAGAGATGGATTTTGCGAGGGGGGGGTGTGTTGTTGACTGATTTGGCCTGAGGGTTTTTACTGTTGAAAAAGTCACTTTTTTAACAGTTTAATTTGTTGGCCTTTTCAGTGATCTGTTTGGATCTATTCTCTGTTGTTGCTGGTTTTGCATCCTGTCCTGTTGTCCCTTTTCCTGGTTCTGGTTTTGGGGGTAGGGGGGTTAAAAGTTAAGTTTCTTTCTGTCACGTTTTGTTTTTTTAAATTACCTCTGGTTGGTATAGAGGTTGGTGTGTGGGCTGTGTGGGGTGGGCCACTTTCATGTTTTTTTGGAGTCTGAGGGTGCTTTCGGTTTGGCTAGGGCCACTAAATAGGCTGCCCCACTAA
This sequence comes from Heteronotia binoei, assembly GCF_032191835.1. Lineage (NCBI taxonomy): Eukaryota > Metazoa > Chordata > Lepidosauria > Squamata > Gekkonidae > Heteronotia > Heteronotia binoei. Next base: position 48,953,232 of record NC_083224.1, on the reverse strand, counting down.
TAAGGGTGTTTTAGGTATTGTGTTTTTTGAAATTTTAAAAAAAATTAATCCAGTTTAGGGCTTTATCTTCGTTCAAAATTCAACTAGGCCAGATAGGAGCAATTTAAAAAGATTTTAGGTTTCTCATAAAAGGCAGCGTGACTACTAGGCTACATCAGGCTCCCTTTTAAAGAGACTAGGGTTACAGCGCATGTTGCTTTCAGCCACTGAAAGCTGGTGCATCCTTAGATTTCCATAGGGTAAACCACAGCTTCTCTCTAGTTATAGGGGGCACCTGATTTCTAGTTTGCAAGGAAATCCGGTTTGTCCCAGGATCTAGTTAGGAAAAGTTTAACTAGGAGGATATAACAAGGATTACCTTCATCTCAAGGTAGCCTTTTAAAAACTGTAGCCAGGTAGAGGCAGGATCACCTAGTCTCCTAAACTTTACCAGACTACTACTACACCAACCCAAAGAAGGACAGGTTAGGGACCAAAAAACAAACAAACAAGTTTTGGTGGGAAGGTTTTTAAAAAGAAGTCAGGACACCTGTTGGTTCAGGGTACAATGTAGTGAGTTAGGTTTGTAAAAAAAACCACTCTCAGTTCAGGTTGTGTGAGACTGGCCAAGGGTGACATGAGTGACAGGCAGCAGAAGAGGGGCCCTGGGGGCAAGGCCAAAGAGAAGACTAGAGGGGTGGAGGGGAGGAGGAGGACCCAGATTTCCCCACCCCACTTGTGCATAGGGCCACTCCACAGCCGCCTTCTAGCACTCCGACCTCTGGCCGGAGTGTGATGAAGAAGAATGCCCACCTTGGGCCCTTCATTGAGGCTGCTGCTGGGGTGCCCCCAGCAGAGGTGCCATTAGGTGCTGGCACTGAGCAGGGGTCTGCTGTTCGGGCAGTCTCTCCTCCAGCAGATGTCTCTCCTCAGCAGCCGGAGGAGGGGCAGCAAGAGCAGCCCTCCTTGGAGATGAGCTTTGGGGACAGTTTTCTGTCCAAAACGATCACCCCAAGGAGGGTGAAGAGTGTCGTGCAGAAGCTGGAGAAGAAACTGGTTGACGAGGACCAGTCCCCTTTTCGGTTCCTTCGGGCACCAGCAGTCCTTCAGGGGATGGCCAGGAGGGGAGGCAGCATGGGGTGGAGGGGGAAGAAATGGAGACACACGAGGTGCCTCCATCTCCGCCCACTTCCCCCCGGTGGCCAGCCCCTCCTGCCACCCCAAGACATGATGGGTCTCCCCCGAGCACCTCACAGGAGGTGGCTCTGGAACCCAAGCTGCCGGTCAGCTTGGGCATCCATACACCTCCAAAGTCTGGAAGCATTTCCGACTTATGGAGGATCCACGCTATGTGCAGTGCCAGCTGTGCAGGTCCTGGATCAGTCATGGGTGGGACTCTGCCCACCTGACTGCGGGGGGGGGGGATGCAGAACCACCTGCGGAAGCACCACCAGGCGGTACTTCTTAGGGGGAGAAGCAAACTGGTGCTGGGGTGCCCAAGCAGCCAACACCACCCAGCCAGGAGGTCCGTCCCATCGCAACTACCTCCAGAGCTCTCCAGGAGAGTTCCGTGGCAGTGCAAGGATGCCAGCCATCTCTGCCTGAGATGTTTGATGGGGGTGATGCTCGTTGACCCCTCTGGGAGCAGTAGGCCCCTGAGAGCGGAGACGGGTGCTGCGGTGGTGAGGGACTATCTTTCAGAGCCCAACGAATTGCAAGAAATATCTCCTTTGGGCTACTGGGTCACAAAGTAGGGGGTCTGGCCAGCCCTCTCCTCCGTGGCCAAGGCGTTCCTCTCATGCCCACCAATGAGTGTGCAAAGCAAGCATGTCTTTTCACATATGGGTGACATCGCAATCACCTGCAACCCTGGACAGTTGAGCAGTTGGTCTTCTTGAAGGTCAACTTGCCTCTGTTTGGCTCCCTGAAAGCAGACTTTGAGAGTGAATGAAGTGAGCACCTACTTGTGCCTGCATCCTCTCTTGGCCCACGCTTGGAAGGTGGTTGTAAAATGCTCTCCCACTAAACATAGACTAGAGTCCAAAGACAGCCCAAAAACTCACTCACAAATTGATTTGCAGTGCACCCCCCACCCATCATCCATCCCAAAACCAAAAGTGAATGCTGTTTTAAAATCTGCAAAGCAATCCAAATTTCCACAGTCCCCATCCACACATGCCTAATAATACTGAAAGGGCCATTGCAGCCACCAACTGTAACCGACAGCACCCACAGGCCCAGCCAGGATAACCCAGTTGTTTTTTTTCAGGGGCAGAAGGAAGAGGGAGGTGCCAGTGATGATGACAGGCAGCCAGCAGCCATACCAATGCTGAGGTCTCTCTAATGGGACAGTGATAGCTGGTGTGTTGCTGCTGAGCTGAGAGAGAAGGAATGGTTCTCTTCCTCTCACACAATCTGATATTCCTCATTTGAGGTGCAACTCTGGCTTGCCTCCTCGTGGTGCACCCTGGGTAATGCAAAAGAGCCTGGACCAGCCAACCATCCATCATTCAAGGTAAGTCTAAACGCTTCTCGCTTTGTGTCAGATACAGAACGATGTGGAGCTAGGTGTGGTCCACCACTTCTCTTGTTTGAGAGTTGTGTTGTTTGGGGCAGTGCTGGAGAGCTGGCATCTGTAGATTGTGTGTTCTGTGTCAGGGAAGCTGGCATCTGGGTGAGAGACCCAGAACCAGCATGCTTGTTGTGCTTGGCCAGTTCTCCCCGTGTTGTTTGGCGCAGGGCTGGAGTTTTGGCATCTGGGTTTGCTGCAGCCAGATTGTGTTTTGTGTGGTTGTGACGTTAGCAACTGGGCTTATATTGGCTCCAGGCCAACAGGGTTCATAGAGTAGATAGATGGATGTAGTGCATTTGGGTCCTATAGAGATTCTCTGGTGTGGTTAGGTTTGGCTTTGGGTGCCTCAGGAATTGGACCCCCTGGTCCAATTTTTTTGGGGGGGTCTTTTGGGTTTTGTGTGGGACAGTGCCCTGAAGCTGCACAGCAGTTTGAGGGGCTCTCCTCAAAAGCCCCTGCTCCCCAGAGCCACTTTTCCCACAACAATTACAGTGGAAGAAGTGACTCTAATTGGTTTTTTCTCACCATTGGGAACAGTGTTCCTTTTGGGGTGCCCACAGATGGGTGCAGTCTTTTTGGGCCAGGGGGTTGCATATGGGGGAGTCCCCTGAATCTGCCCGGCAGATTTGGGGCCTCTCCCTCAAACCCCCCTCTGGCCAGAGTCACTTTCCCTGCAGCAATTATAGTGAAGGAAGTGACTAATTGGGTTTTCCCCAATTAGCATTGGTAGCAATGGGCCTTTTGGGGAGCCCAAAGACAGGGACCCCCTGGCCAAATCATTTTGGGACTTGGGGGTTTTGTAGGGGAGAGTCCCCTGCGGGTTCCCTGCAGTTTTGGGGGCTCTCCCTCAAACCCCCTGGCCCCCAGTAGCCTCTAATTATGCCCTATATTGCCATTGATTTCAATGGCCCATAGGGTATAATGGTGGGATGGGGCACCTTCTTTGGGTGCCCCTAGAATGGGACCCCCTGGCCCAATCTTTTTGCAACTTGGAAGGTTTGTAGGGGAGAGTCCCGTGCAAGTCCCTTGCAAATTTGGGGGCTCTCCCTCAAACCCCCTCCCCTCCAGGTGACTTCCAATATACCCTATTTTGCCATTGATTTAAATGACCATAGGGTATAATGGGGCTGTATACTCGGAAATAGTCGCGCATCTACCGTGTATGCGGCTATTCCGAGTACCGGTATTCGGAAATATATGGTATTCTAAATTTTTTGGCCCCGTATATTTCTGAATCCGATTTTTTCCATTTTTTTTTTTTTTTTGCACACCCCTAATTCAGGGCACAATATATTGTGAAGAGCTGACTCTCTGCCATTCTGAGATTTAACTCTACTTGCTTGTCTATACATTTTGTGTACAGCATGGACATATCTGCTGTGATGCTCTGCCATAATTTTCACTACTTCCGTTCATCCCCTCAAATCTTGGCTAGCATTAACCTCTGAAAATTCTGCCTGCTAGTCAACTGTATTCAAACATTATTTTCTCTATCTCTTCTTTATACAGTCCAGAATTCAAACAGCTAATTTCCAGTATCTAACATGGTCCATACATACATGGGCACAATAAAAATGTGCACTCAAAAGAGCAATGCTTGTTCAATATATAGAGGGGAGAAGGTGTTGAATGCAGCCCATCACAGACCTTTCCGATCTTGGCTTCCCCCACCCAGCAATTCCCCCCTTCCCCTTTATTGAGCTCTCACCTCAGCATGTCCATCAAGAAATCTTTTTAACAAACAGACAAACAAAAACCATTTTTCCTTTTCTTAGGGATACTTTCAGGTAGGTGCCACTATTAGAAGACTTTGGGAAGTATTGTTAACTGTACTCATTTCTCTTTATAGCTACTCAGATTTCATGTGCTAACATGAAAACAAAAAGGATTCAACCTTCCCTTCACCCTCTCAGTGTCCTTTCAGCACCAAGCCTCTCTGGCAAATATGCCCTAGAAATGTGAGTGAGATTTCCCAAGTCCAATAAACCCTGCAATTAAAGTGTGGTGTAGTGGTTAGATACCAGTGTGAAAGGCAGGGTATAAATGAAGTAAATAAAGAAATTTAATGGTTTATTAACTACACACACTTATACTCTAGAAAACAGATATTTGGGACCTATCTATAAGCAAATGGAATTAACACAGAATGCCATTTAAAAACAAAACAGAAAATGTAGTTGCTGACTAATCTTTACTTACTAAAGCTTGCATTCTCTCATTCTATGGAGGGGATCCCTAACTGTAATGTTAGAAACCAGACACCCTACAACTTCCATCTGTCCCCTGATATGGAATTGTAGGTGCCTGCCTCCAGACACTGAAATTGTGACATAGAGCTGACCTTTCTTATGGAATTTTCCCTTTGTTTGGCTAGTCCAATAGCACCTTAAGAGACAAACAAAGACTTTTGGGGAGCATGAGCTTTTGAGGTATCTGACAAAAGGAGCTTTGATTCACAAAATCTTGTTGGCCTCTAAGGTGCTATGGGACTCTAATCTACTTCCTCTACTGCATTCCAACATGATTACCCTCTGAACATATCCCCTAGTTCACACATTTGCTTCCTGGGCCAATGAGAACTTTGGTCACAGGTTCAAATTTGCCCTCACCTCCAAGATGATTCTTGACTTATCACTTCAAAAGGTAAAGATTAAAGGTGTTTTGCACTCCACACCAACTAAGTGCCCCTTGCGGCAACTCTCAGTTGTATGCAAAGAGGTAATTAATAATTATTGTTTGGCATTGTGTGTAGAATAGCCAAAAGATCCTAAGATTGTCTGCCAACTAGATGTTCTAGCTCTTGTAGTGTTATGCACCACTAGGTGGTGTTATACAATTTTTTGTTAAGGCACGGAACATTTTGGAGGTGGTTTGCCAGTGCCTACCTCTATGCCAGGGGTGGCCAACGGTAGCTCTCCAGATGTTTTTTGCCTACAAATCCCATCAGCCCCAGCCATTGGCCATGCTGGCTGGGGCTGATGGAAGTTGTAGGCAAAAAACATCTGGAGAGCTACCGTTAGCCACCCCTGCTCTATGCCACAATGAGGTGAGTGGGCCTGTAATAGTTTGTTAGGACAATTGATAGCCCAAGTGGTGAAATTTGGCTTCAGGATTCTACTGTTTTTCAGCACTTCCATCACCATAAAAATGTCCCTCTGTTCCTGGAATGTGGTTTGGGATCTTTGGTGCCTTAAGTATCCACTTGCACTGCCCGATGTTAGCATTTTCTTCTTCTTCTTGTGTTTAAACGAATTCTTAAACATCCCACTGCTGTCTCATATCTTCCCCATTTCCCCCCATTCCTAATAAATCTGGTTTCTCCCACACTTCTTTTACCAAAGCAAAATGTATTTCAACAAAGACTCTGCTCGTAATCTGACCTAAGGTGGATTTTTTTTTTGTTTGTGTTTTGTTTGATTGGGTTTTTGCATTGGTGACTTTTAGTATAACCTGCCCGCCAAACCCTGCCCAGAAAGGAGTAGGAGGGTTTGGATCTGTCTTTGTTTGATTTTAATTTGCATCCCAGTGGAGAAACATTTCAATGATGGAAGCTGCCTTTGTTGAAACAAGGGATCATTCACACTGGGGGCACCTTCCTCTCTACATGTGCATGTGTGTATGTATGCACATGCACACCCAGTCTCCTCTCTCTGCCTCTCTTTCTCTTCCAATGCAACCTGAGAAAGCCAGGATCATGTCCTCCTTTTGCTTTACATCATCATGTAAGATCCACCAGATTGTCTCTTGACCCTTCACACCTTTCTCCCAGTAGGGGAAACACTTATTTTCGTTACACTATTTTAATGTTTTCAATTTTTAAGAAATGTCAGGGGCCAAGTGACAGAGGAAATAAATTATATTTTCTGCTACAGAGTTGTAATTTGAAAGCCTCCTATTATTGACATGAGTAAATGTACTGAAGCCAATGGGGCTACTCTCCTGTAAATCTACATGTAAGGATTTTACATTGTGTATTCCAATTTGCTGTAGTGGTTAAGATATTGGATTTGGATTTATATCCTGCCCTATACTCTGGAAGAGCCCTGTGGCACAGAGTGTTAAAGCTGCAGTACTGTAGTCCTAAACTCTGCTCACGACCTGAGTTCAATCCTCGGTGGAAGCTGGGTTTTCAGGTAGCCGGCTTGAGGTTGACTCAGCCTTCCATCTTTCTGAGGTCAGTAAAATGACTACCCAGCTTGCTGGGGGGAATGTGTAGATGACTGGGGAAGGCAATGGCAAACCACCCCGTAAAGAGTCTGCCATGAAAAGGTTGTGAAAGCAATGTCACCCCAGAGTCGGAAACGACTGATGCTTGCACAAGGGACCTTTCCTTTCCTATACTTGGAATCTCTGAGTCTCAGAGCGGTCACAATCTCCTTTACCTCCCCCCCACCAACAACAACAGACACCCTGTGAGGTAGGTGGGGCTAAGAGAGCTCTTACAGCAGCTGCCCTTTCAAGGACAACTCCTACGAAAACTATGGCTGTCCCAAGGCCATTCCAGCAGGTGCAAGTAGAGGAGTGGGGAATCAAACCTGGTTCTCCCAGATAAAAGTCCACACACTTAACCATTACACCAAATAAGTGTGCGGACTCTTATCTAGGAGACTGGGTTTGATTCCCCACTCTTCCACTTGCACCTGCTGGAATGGCCTTGGGACAGCTATAGTTTTCACAGAAGTTGTCCTTGAAAGGGCAGCTGCTGCTAGAGCTCTCTCAGCCCCACTTACCTCACAGGGTGTCTGTTGTGAGTGGGGGGGGGAGGTAAAGGAGATTGTGACCACTCTGAGATTCAGAGTATAGGGCGGGATATAAATCCAATATCATCTTCTTCTTCAAGGAAAAGAGGTGGCTCAAACAAGGCTGCTGAACAGCTCAAAAACTTCACTGCCTGTGCAAACACACACAAATGGAAGAGAGGGAGCCCATGAGGGGAAGGCAGAACCAATTATGTGATCATCTCATCAATTATATGGCACAGCACATCTTGCAGTCTGGAAAAAACAACAACCTTCTCCCCTTGCAGCAGATTACTGTAGCATTCTAAAAACATATATATGCTTTCATAAGAGTTCTAGCACTCACACTACATCAAATTCTCCCCACTGTTCAAATTTCAGCACAAAACAGGATGATAAAAACTTCCCTGGAGCAATTGCTCCCCAAATCATACCTTGTTTATGTGTGTGTGTCTGTGTGAGCACAGCATCTCAATACTGTTGGCAGCCACAACAGGCTAATGCTTTGGCACCATTTATTTATTTGCTGGCATTAGCAGAGACAGTGAGGTTGCCACCTAGCCAAGGCTAGATGATGAATTAACAAAGGCAACTATTAAGAATAGTTACATTAGCACAAAGATTCATTTGTCCTCAGTAGTATCTTTACCTAGCCAAATCTGACAGATTACATAGCAACCGCACCATTTCTAGGAGGAAAGAGGTCTTTAAAAAAAATGTACCAAAGTTGCTAAGGGTAAGAAAACAATATCTAACAAAGGAGGGCATGTGAATACAGTCTACTGTCAAACATTAGAACTCAAAATAACCAGCCGTGGATTTTGAAACAAAGTATTGGTTTATTGATAATCCATTGTGCTGGGGTAGGCACCAGATTGGAAGTGATACAGTGTAACTCTAGAATGCTAGCTTTAAGGGCACATCAAAAATAGCTTAGGAATTCCTACTCAGGCGTGTGAAATTCACATGCTTGCTACTTTATCTATTCTTGCGGTTTAGCAACATCTTGGGTCCAGGTCTGAGCCTGGGAAAGCATCTCAGAAGGCCTTATCTTCAAAGAGGACATTCCTGCATTTGCTACTAGTGAGCACTAAGGAAGAAGTTACATGGCTTTGATGTGCAACACATTAGAATCACAGTTAACAATACAGGCATACTAATAAAGAAACAAGATGCTTGACAACTACCCACTTGTGGGCGGGGGGGGGGGGAATAAATCAGCAAATAAGCAAAGAAAAAGAGCATCAACAAGCCCTCACATTCTAGTTTACCAGGACCCAGCATTGTAGAAACGTACTACCCTTCTTCCCTGGGAGCCACAAATCTATGTGATAAAAGCTACACACATCCAGACAATCTAAATTATCCACATAAAACTTGTCTACTGCATAAGCACACTTATTTTGGTAACAAAATTCTCCAACTAGTCTAGATTCCTTGAATGCAAAGAACTGTTCCCTCTGTATTCTCAAGTCTGCTGCTCACACATAAGCAACTGCTTTTTAAAAGATTTTGTCCATTCAAAGTAATGAAAACATATTATGGAAAAGAAAAGCATGTGGCAGAACACATCCTGGTGCTCATGCCACCACATAACCCCAAAAGCAGACCTGGAAACCATAGCCTTGTTTTAAAATTACTATTTGAGTTCTCATAACCAGATTTTTTTTAAGTCCATTGTAAATTGTTTTCCCTCCCCATGTTGGCCCAAAAAATGTTGCAAGAAAGTGATATAATCTTTTTAATCAGGTGTTTGGTGGTTATATTTATCAGTTTCTTTAAAAAACTATCTTTTTTAAACTATCTTTTATTAAAATGAAGCATAAGGATATTCAAGCTGACATTTAAAAGACTTAAACTAATTTTAACCTTAATGAAAACAGCTCCCCTTAGGAAAGGAAAAGTCCCCTGTGCAAGCACCAGTCGTTTCCAACTGGGGTGATGTTGCTTTCATGTTTTCACGGCAGACTTTTTACGGGGTGGTTTGCCATTGCCTTCCCCAGTCTTTTACACTTTCCCCCCAGCAAGCTGGGTACTCATTTTACCGACCTCAGAAGGATGGAAGGCTTTGTCAACCTTGGGCCGGCTACCTGAATCCAGCTTCCACTGGAATCGAACTCAGATCGTGAGCAGAGAGTTCAGATCACAGTACTGCAGTACTGCTGCTTTACCACTCTGCACTTCCTTAAAAGAACAAGAGAAGCATTTGTTGACTAAATACATTTACAATTATTTTATTAGAAGCACAAATGGGGGGAAAAAACCCAAAACAATGGTAATTGGTCAGAAGAGATAAGCAGAGCTTGGAGGCACTTAAAAAAACAAAACAAAAAGACTTCCTTGTCTTTCATCATTTGCGATAACAAGAACTGAAAAGCTATGATTCACTGAAGAAGATGAACTAGACTACCTTAAATCCAATTAAATTAATCCTGGCTCTCTGACATTTGTCCAGATGACTCACATTTAAAAGAAAATCTTTCTGAAAGATTGTATAATTCTTATTTAAACTCTTAACATATGACTCACATCCTTGGATATTGTAGATTTCCTGATATATAACATCCACCAATCCAATGTATATCTAATTTGCTGTGTAGAGCCATACTAAGGAAGCTACAAATTGCATCACATTCAAGTTTATGCACCTACAATGCCCTATTCTATTCATGATCTGTAAGTAAGAATAATGTAAAATGGACCTGAACTTCCTAAGCAAAGGACAAACATGGTTTCAGTTAATAATTTTTATTCCATTGTGAAACTACTATATTTTAAGTGATGCTAACAAAATACTAGAGAAGAGGAACCAAGTGAGCATTGTGACTTATGGTCACTTAAGCATTTCTCTGTCACTGAGTTCAAGAAGCATTGGACAAACATATAATCAACAAATCTAACCTAACAAATGTATAGTTATGCCAAAAAGTGAAGGAGGCATAGCTGCAGGGTTACCCAATTATTACTATCTTCTTGAGCAGCTGATCTTTCCTTTTCCCCAGTTACCCAAGGCCTGGAATTGGCCCATTCTTTCTGGTAATGGTGATGTTCATGAGATTAACTCATGCCTGTCAGATGAAGGTTAAAATACATCTTAATGTTCTGACTGCCCACCCCAAGACAGCAAAAGAAGGTATAATTCTTGCACGGAACCTCTAGTCCAAGGAATGTCGATGGATAGCTGCATGCAAAGCTCAGACCAATTTCTCACTAGTGTTGCTCTGCTCATTTGCTCTGTGGGTGCATTTTGACACAGAGCTCCTTTCAATTCCCTGCATGGCATCGTAATCTTTAAAAAATAGCACCACAAAACTGCACAGGGAGCCCCACGTCAAAATGTGCCTGGGGAGCAATTGGTGGGAAATCAATCGCTTGCGCTGGGGGCAGGGGGAACAAACCTGGGGCAGTGCTGGATTAAACCCTGTGGAGGCCCCTAGGCAGTTGAAATCTTGAGGGCTCCTTTGCAAATCATCTGAGAGTCTGAGCACCTGCCCCACCTTCCACAGCCCCTGCTGCAGCCTGCAGGCCCCTATTAAAAGCCCCTTTTACTAAGCTGCAGAGGAGAGGCAGAGAGGCAAACTTGGCAACAACACCAGCAGCAACCATACCAGGCAAATCAGGCAAAGTGCAGTTCAGTTGCTGGCTGTGCATGCAGGCTGGGAGGGCTGCAAGCAGGGGGGAAATGGGGGGAAAGCCAGCCTGGGGCCCCTAAAGGCATGAGAGCCCATAGGCCAGTGTCTACTTGGCCTAATTGTTAATCTGACTCTGATCTGGGAGTAGAGCAATGCTAGTGAGAAATAATTCTCAGTCTACACATTACAAAGGCCTCATAGTTGTTGAGAAACAACATGAGGATTCTGTATCGCATATGTAATAGGAGTTTTGGGCTCTTTTCTGTCTGCACGAGCTATTTTATGTTTGCAAACATAGTATTTAAGGAGAAGTGGTTGTAGATTCTGCCCCTACTGTTTTTGCACCCTCAGACTGCCCCATGGGGATCCTACTGGCTTCATTGTAAAAATTATGAACCTGAAATGGCTACATATAAATTTCTCAGTGGAGCCAATAGCAGCTCCATGGAGTGAGCTGAGGACACAAAAGCAGCAGGGAGGGTAAGCTAAAGCCACTTCTTCATGTGTGCTGCAACTGCTAACAGAAAAGAGCAGGTGAGTGTCAGAGAGACATAAAGCTCCCACTGTACAAAAAAAGTCTGAATGGTTTCCCCCAAGAAACACGAGTGTTTCTATAACCCCCAAAATGCCAGGCATCAGCTGAGGAGGGCACAAAACCCAGCAACTAGAAATAGCTCTCATTTTAATTGAGAGGCACAGCAGCATCTCCCATCTTTTCACCTATCAATTACAGACTTCCCAGTTCAGCACTGAAAAAAACCCAAATACTATCTTTTTTGCTTGTACATGTAAAACCTGAAATAGGATAAAGTATACCTGACAAATACAAAAAGGGCTATTTGCCCGACAGTGACCTTCAAGATACAAGAAAGATTATCATCCTCCCTATGACTAAATATGACAACGAGTGGTCAAAGGTGTCGCCTGTCAACAGAGGTGCAACTCTAGAGAAAAGTTAAAAGTGGATTTTTTAAAAGTATACAGGATTGGAAGAACTACTAAAATAAAGCTAATACCTGTCCTCCTATGTAAACCCTAAAAATTTGAAGGTACAAACTATACATGTGCTGGGAAATTATACAAAAGAGTGAGTCACAATAGCATAGCTCATAGTCTAGCGACTGAAGCAACAAGGAATTAAATTATATGTACTTTGTCAATTATGCACTGTTATATCTCTGAAAACTATTTGTGTGTGAGAACACTGCTTCTTGAATTTCTGTCTTATAGCTTAAAGATGCCACCTACTTTATTTTTAATGTACTACTTCTTGTGGTACCATTTTAGAGAATGTGTGGTAGAAAATGTCACACAAAGACTGAGTTCCAGTCCTTACCAACAGCAGTAGCTTGTAGGGTGACTGTGGGCCACATTTTTAATTCTAAATTCTCTGGAACAAAAGAAGCTGCAATATTGTCAGTATTGTCAACTCTGGAGTCTCTAAAGAAAGTTTTTCACATCACTCTATGTGATCCTTTTAACTGGAGATTGAACCTGGGCAAGAAAAAAAAAAGCCCAGCAGGAACTCATTTGCATATTAGGTCACAACTCCTGATATCACCATCGTTCTACACAAGGCTTTTTTTGTAGAAAAAGCCCAGCAGAAATCATCTGTACATTAGGCCACACCCCCTGATGCCAAGCCAGCCAGAACTGCATTCCTGTGCATTCCTGCTCAAAATAGCCTTGAACCTGGAACATTCTGCATACAAATCGGATGTTCTACTACTGAGCCCCAGCCACTCCCTAGGTTTAATGGAAGGAAATTGAGATTAACTCAATTTGAGTTCTCTGGAAGAAAGTGGGAATAGAATTATGATAAACTTGGAAGACACAAAAAGGTTGGTAGAATTTTTTAAGCCACTTGCTGAGATGTTATTTCCCTTATTTTTCACGCTGACACCTTGAACGCATCTACAATATTATAGTAATTACTTGTGAAACCAAGATCCAGAGCTGGAGATTAACTCTCATTTTTGCCAAGTGATCTGACTTGCCTGTTCAAAAGCACTGCTGCATTTCTGACATGTCACCCATAAAGAGGTGTGTGACAGCAAATATCAGGGATGGAAGCTTGAATTTGGTTCACTTACCACTTTCAAAAAGCTGTGTCCTACATCAAAATTGGATGACACGAAAAAATAACTAGCAAACATTTTCCAGATCCTGCCTGTTGATGCTGCTTACCTGAAGACACGTGGCTCATACCAGACACTTCACTGTGGCAAAAGAAGACAGGTCTCTATACCCCTCCCCCCAGAATCAGCATGATGGACTGGGAAAATGCTGAACTAGTTTAAATTTATTTTGGGCTTGCTTCTCCTAAAAAGTTGGTGAACTTCAATGGGAGAGCACTCAAGTGAATCCATAGGAACAAAGGAGATCATATCTTGAAAAGCAGAAAACTGGCAGAATCTGATCATCATTAGAAAGTCTATTTTGGTTTAAACCCCTGCATAGGCTTCCCAAATCTCCCGCCTTGCCGGGGGACCCCAGATTTGGAGCCTCCCCCCCCCCCTGCTCAGCAAAAACCTGGAAAGTGGGGGGGAATGGTGGCCCTTCCCACCCAGCCCCTATCCCAGCAGCTTCTCCTCTCCCTTTCCTGTTTCGTCTTGTTCTCGCCCTCCCCGCAGACGCCGCTTTTTCAACCCCCATGCCCCATCCCGGGTTGTGAGGAAAGTGGGGGGGAGGGCTGTGAAGACGGAAGGAAGGAAGGGGGGAGCAAAAGAGGGAGGGCCAGTGACGTGAAGCGCCTGGTGCAGCCGGAGAATGTGAACGGCAGAGACACGGTTGGCAGGAAATCCAGCCCCCTCCATTTCGCCGCAGGTACGACCAGCCCTGGCCCTTCCCTTCTCCCTCTCCTCCGCCACCTCCTCTCCGGGTCTCTTGTGGGGACTCTTCCCTTCCCTCCTCGAAGGTGTTGTTTGTTTATCTTAAGGCTGGAGCGGAAGGAAGGGATCATTTTCCCGCGGCCTCTTCAGGCTCGTCCAGGCTTTGTGTGTGGAGACGAAAGGTGGAGACTAGCATCAGTACCAGTGTGCCCTCTAAGCTGCGGTAGTGTGAGCTAGCCCACAGATTTTTAGCCTCCAGCTCACACATTTTTTGTCTTAGCTCAGGAAGGATGACCCTAGAGCACAACAATTTATGCAATAGCTCACAACTTTAATACCGGTAGCTCACAATTTTAATGCCAGTAGCTCACAAAGTAGTTTTTTTTTGCTCACAAGACTCTGCAGCTTAGAGGGAACATTGATCAGTACCCAAACTGGATGGAAATATGGGGGAGACCTCTCTTCCCCCCTCTCCCTGGGGGAGCTGTTTTTTTAGGTAGAGACGCCAAATTTTCAGTATAGTGTCTACTGCCTCTCCCCAAAGTACCCCCCTAGTTTCCAGGGGGTCCAATTCTATGAGCCCCAAAAGAAGGTGCCCCTATCCATCATTATTTCCTATGGAAGGAAGACATTTAAAAAGGTGTGCTGTCCCTTTAAATGTGATGGCCAGAACTCCCTTGGAGTTCAATTATGCTTGTCACACCCTTGTTCCTGGCTCTGCCCCCAATGTCTCCTGGCTCCACCCCCAAAGTCCCCAGATATTTCTTGAATTGGACTTGGCAACCCTACCCCTGCATGCCACTACTGTTGGCAAAACCAGGCATAAATACTCTAAGTACATAATATTTAGGATGGGGTAACTGATAGTTCTCAGTTTTGATTATTGATGACGGGTTTTAATTTGGGGTGTGCATTTGGATCTACCTGAGCCAAAAATCTACTCTAAAATACCTTATTAGTATGTTTCAGGTAGATTTCTGCATCCCAAATGTATCTGGGTTTTCTCAGGAAAATGGGGGGGGGGTCTGAAAAAAAACCCTAGATGTAGTTGAGAATTACTGGGTAGATCCTAAAACAGTTCCCGCTTCTCTGTTGTTTGCTAGGCTTCTGCAGCAATCTCTTTAAAGTTTAAAGGGACTGCAGAAAACAGCCTGAGGATCAGCTATGCCAGGGGGGAGCAGACTGTTCCCATGGGCTTGGCTTGTCTTTGCAGGCTGAAGAAGCCAGCCCCAGGATCTGCTGTGCTGCTGGGAGCAGATCACTCACTGCAGGCTGGGCTTTGTGCTGGCTTCTCTACAAGACAAGGAAGCCCAGCCAGGATTTCCTGTGCCTCATGGAACAATGTGCTCAGTGCTCTGTGTAACATGATGGCTCCTAAGGCTGGCTTCACCTGCAACCCAGTTTAAAGCAGACTGCAGGAGAAGTGAGGCCAGTTGAAACTGGCTATGCTGTCAGGAGCAATGTGCTCTATTCAGTACAGAAACTCCTGGGGCCTGTTTCTCCTGCAGCCTGGTTTAAACTTCAGCCTGGTTTAAACCAGGCTGCAGGAGGAACAAGTGCAGCCAGGATTGGCTATGCCCCCCAGGGAGTAGATTGCTCCCTGCCAGCTCAGCTTTGTGCTGGCTTCTCTTGCTGAAGCCCAGTTTAAACTGGGCTGCAGGAGAAGCCAGGTCAGCCCCAGGGTTGGGCTGTTGGGCTGGCTTTTTTAAACTGTTGTTTTTGTTCTTGAGTCCACTGGACCCGGAAAAAAACTGGGATTCCCAAAGAATCCTGGATCAGAATATTGTATTGGAATTGGGATCCAGGATTTTTCAGAAACCTCTAGGGTTGCCAAGTCCAACTGAAGAAATATCTGGGGACTTCGGGGGTGGAGCCAGGAGACATTGGGGTGGAGCCAGGAATAAGGGTGTGACAAGCATAACTGAACTCCAAAGGAGTTCTGGCCATCACATTTAAAGGGTCAGCATGCCTTTTTAAATGCCTTCCTTTCATAAATAATAATGGAGGATAGGGGCACCTTTTTGGGGGCTCATAGAATTGGACCCTTTGATCCAATCATTTTGAAACTTGGGGGTTATTTTGGGGAGAGACATTAGATGCTATACTGAAAATGTGGTGCATCTACCTCAAAAAACAGCCCCCCCCCCCCAAGCCTCCAATATCCGCAGATCAATTTACCATTATTCCCTATGGGAATCGTTCTCCATAGGAAATAATAGAGTGCCCAGTAGACATTTCCCTCCCCCACTACTCCACTTTCTTATGACCCTAAACCGGGGGAGGGCCTCCAAACCTTGGGATTGGCAACCCTCTCTCTCTCTCACACACACACACACTTACTGGGTCTGGTTCCTCCACAACAACATCTGAAAAGAACAGGGGCTACGCTGCTCTCTCTCACACACACACATACACTCTTAATTGCTCTGAAACAAAAGCAAAACAAATGGAGGGACTGTGCTGCTGACCCTTTCCCATGAAGTACTTCCTGTTTCCTGTTCTTATTTAAAGGCACACACACAAACACACATTTTGAAACGGAACCTGTTTGCAGGTTTCTAAACTTGCCAGAGATGTAGAGGTACATGGTGACTGTGGGGGCAGGGCTTCCCCTGCCGTCCAGCTGGCTGGGGGTGGGGGGAAGCCTGAAAAACTGGGGGGATCCTCCGCTGGGCCTGGGGATTGGGAAACCTAGAAACCCCTCTTGTTTTTTGGGGAAGTCCAAACTGAAAAAAAAAATCAGTTAAAAAAATTGCACACACCCCTAGTCAGTGCAGGTCAGGGAAATGCAAACAGTTCCTAACTGACGCAGGGTCTCTTACAGTCACAACTAACACAGCTAATAAGTCTCTAGCCATTTTTTCCTCATATATGACATGGAAGGTTGTCAAGAATGACAGATTAAGAGCTCAGTTTTGTCTGTGTGATCTAGGGGACAATCAAGCTTGTACAGAAACAGACCTTACAGACAGTTTTCACCAGCAACATGGACCTAAATGCAGATCAAGAGGCAGGCTTGGCTGGAGGTCTGCTGCTGGGCCTCCGATAGCAATTAAGCTGACATTGTTTCAATGTCCACTACGTCCAAACAGTTGCAAGCCCAAGAAGTTCCAGCCAGGCACCAACTGCATTGAAGCAATTGGGTACAATGAACAAACTGCTCAAACAATGCCATCTGGTGAAAGTTATACTAATGTCTAGGGGCAATGCTGGGGGTTCAAATCAAAGACCGTCAGAAAGCCATGCCACCCCCATGTGACAGCCATCGCCACCAGACCATCTGATGGGAGAGTGGGCACCATGGGCACAAGGTTGCACATCTGTCAGAGACTCCAGGCCACCCAGTGACCAATATAGCTGGAGATCGCCAGCACTGCTCTCTCACAAGTTGGCAGCCACCTATGGTTGAATGCTGCCAGGTGTTCCATGGGGGAGGGAGGCCTAGCTGCCGAGTCCATGCTTGGTGGCAGGAACATGCTCCCAGTGTGAAAATGCCAAAGAATGCCCCCCCCCACAATGGCCCAAAGCACAGCTGCTGCATGAGGGGCATGACTATGGTGGTGGTGCTGGCTGCCAGCAGGCCCCAACAGAGGACTGTCTGCAGCCCCACAAATGCAAATGCTGATCCCCATGGCCATCCAGGACAGCATCCCTGGAGCTGCAGACCATGCAGTGAGGTGTGCAATCTCACCTTGGAATTCTGAGCCTGCATGAGTGTAGCCGCAGCAGCCAGTGAAACAAAGGAGTTCTGCTTGAGTACTACAGATGAGGCTGTTCTGCTGTGCTGAAGCCGCAGAGTGGCTCCATCTACAGGATCAGCCCTAGGGCATGGGGTGCCCTAGGCAGGATTTCTACCTCTCTGCACCCCCACAGAGACTGTGCACCAGCCAGGCACCCTCTCCGCCCTCTGATGAATGGAGTCCCTGCCTCGCATAGACTGCATGCCAGCCAGGTGCCCTCACCGCCTCTGATAATTCCGATCATCAGAAAGCAAGTGGGAAGGGCACCTGGCCTGTGTGCAGTCTCTGTAGCACTCTCCAAGTGTCTTCCACCCAAAAGTGGAGGATGCTCAGAGAATGCTACAGAGACTGTGTGCCAACCAGGTGCCTTCCCCGCTTGCTCTCTGATGATCGGAGTCATCAGAGAGCAGGTGGGGAGGGCACCAGGTCAGAACAGGTGGCAAAATTTGGGCATTTGCCTAGGGCACCGAGCTGGGAGGGCCCAATTTGGTGCCTTCCCCAGTCTGGCACCCAAGGCAAATGCCTGTCCATCTACTCACCCCCTCCTGAGCAGCGTCCTGTTCCCTCCCTTTCACCAGCTGCTCATGGACCAGATAAGAATCCTGGAAAGGCCTGCTGTGTCAGATTTGACCCATGCTCAAGAACATGGCCCCGAGGAGCTGGCAGTTGGAGCTTCTCCACCAGAACTTGCCTCTGTTTGTCCAGGACTTGGGGCAACTATTTGTCAGTCCAGGGTTTGGTCCAGAAGCCCCCCAAAATCCACCTCCACTCAGCAACAATAGCAGTGGGCTGGTGCTGAGATAGCCCAGCAAAGATGTGGATGGTGCCAGGCTGGAAGCCCACACTCTGCTTTCTAAGCCTGATCATGGTGGGTGCTATCCTTTGCAGGATTCTAGCCCCATTTAACCCTGGGAAGATGAGTCCTAAGTGATGTTTCCAGAGCAGATGTAGCTGCTGTCCACCCTGCCTATTGATGGATTCCTGTTCATCTCCTTGCCACTGGCTCCAGTTGCCATCAATCCCCCAAGCTTTGCCATCCAGGCCTGAGAGTACTACTCTAGAGGTGACTTGCCTGCAGAGTGCAGGACATAAAATAACTGTGTGGCGTGCATAAGAAAATACTCTCCTATTTCTTTTCGAGATGCAATAAATAATCTTTCTTCGTGAGGGATGTTCTTCCAAAATTCTCTCATGAAAACCAAAACAGAAAGTCACCTTGGTTTGACATTTCACCTCCACAACGGTCAAATGAATTGAACCACTACAGCCACAAGTAAGGCTGATACATAACCCACAGTGGGCCAATGCCCTTCCCTACAGATGCAGGGGATACATGAGTTTACCTGCTGACTTAGCTCCCCAGTAATTGATCTCTTGAGAAAGGATCTCTTTTTGCTATGCCTGCTTCTTTGTAGTATTTCTCTTGCCGATCTGACTCACTTGCTAGCCTATGACTATGTGTTCTGCCTTTAGCCTTAACACCTGCTGTGTCAGATATGACCAAGCCAGCCTGCCTATGTTTATATTTTCTTCCTCTGGCCCTGGAGAACTATTGCTTGCTGTGTCAGACATGACCTCTGGCCTGATGATGACTGTACTGCTTGCCTCTAGCCCTTCTTTTCCAGCTTCCAGCCTTGCAAACCTGGTTTAGTCCAGCTAAACCCTGACAGACAAACCCCTTAAGCAGTTTGCTTATCATGTTTTGCACTCTTCCCCCAGTTCTACAATATCCATTTTAAGACAAAAAAAAGTCTATCTTCCTTTAAACAATGTATATAATATTCAAAACACAGCATTGGACATTTCAGACTTTAGAGATATTTCCCTGCCACACTTCCCTGATTGCAATCGACAAGCGCTTATTTTAAGTTCAAAACTAAACTCTGGAACTTGCTTAATTTGTTCCCCACAAGAGACTATGCAGAACATTAGACTGAAATATTATTTCTTTCTGTCTCCCTTTCAGAGCAGAAATAAATATTAGAAATTCCAATGTCCTTCAACTTGTATATGTCTCCGTGTGTGCAAATAATGGTAGTGGTTAGTAAAGACAGGCAATGATATTTCACAAAAAAAAATCATTAAAACAAATTTAGAGTCCAGTAGCATCTTAAAGACTAACAAAAGTTTATTTAAAGTATGAGCATTTGTGTGCAGGCACACTTCTTCAGATATAGAAGGGTGCCTGCACATGAAATCTCATACCTTGAATAAACGTTTGTTGGTCTTAAAGGTGTCACTGGACCCAAAATTTGTTCTATGGCCTCAGACCAACATGGCTGGCAATCTGGATCATTTAAAAAATTATTAAAAGGTGAAAGAATCTGACTCATCCAGATCTGATTAGAGAATTTAAGAGAAAGGATTGTGAAATTAAGCTAAGTTTTTGTTACAATAATTCAAAGACAAACAGTGGGTGCTAACAGACAGGCAGTCTGGGGTGGTTGGGAGGTGTCTGGAATTGGACCAGCTCAAAAAGAGCCATTCAGAAGCCTCCACATGCTCCCTAGCGAAGAGCCTGCACCCCATCTGCCAAGCGGTCAGGCACCTCCATGTCTGGAGACATGGAGGTGCCTCAGAAGCCAGATGGTTCTTCCCTCCCCCAACAAGTTAGGTGCTCAGGTGCTCATGAGCTCGAGCGCTCCCAACAATTTTTAAGGGGGGGGGGGAGGCGGAAGTGGCTTGGGGTGGCTTGGCGCTTTCACATAGTCAAGTCACCTTGCATCCAAACTGCCACTTCCAGTCGTGGATGGGCTGACTGGCTGTCGGCTCAGAAATTTGCTACCACTTTGCTCCTTCTTATCTCATATCTCAAAGTTATCAGGTTTAGGGATAAATTCAGAATCGATTTACAGCCTGAATAGGATTGATACTGGAAACTGCTCATATTTCAGCCATCACACAGTAAGTGGCTCTAAAGCTGATGGGAGACTTACATGGTAAAATGTTTTACCTGTGACTTATGCAGTGAAAGAGAACACACATG
This sequence comes from Heteronotia binoei, assembly GCF_032191835.1. Classification (NCBI taxonomy): domain Eukaryota; kingdom Metazoa; phylum Chordata; class Lepidosauria; order Squamata; family Gekkonidae; genus Heteronotia; species Heteronotia binoei. The sequence goes on along the minus strand of NC_083224.1, from coordinate 48,932,753 downwards.
AGGCTGCCTAATAGATGTTTATAAAATTATGCACATGGTGGAGGAAGCGGATAGAGAAAATTTTTCTCCTTCTCCCATAATACTAAAATTCAAAAGTACTCAACAAAGTTGATGGGCAATAGTGTCTGGATGTACAAGAATTAAGTATTTGAATTGTAGAATTCACTGCCAGAGGACGTATGGATGGCCATGTGCATGAATGTAGATGGCTTTAAAAGGGGATTATACAGAATCATGGAGGACAGATCCATCAGCTGGCTAGCCATGGTGACTAAAGGGAATCTCCACAATCAAAGGCAGTGACCTGCTGAATATCAGTATTAGAAGATAATATAAGGCGAAGGGGTTGGCTTATGCCACTGTGTGAAACTATTCTTATACCTTATACTGAATTAGACCACTGGTCTATTGAGGTGCTGTCTACTCTGACAGGAAGCAGCTCTTCAGGGTCCCAGATGGAGGTCTTTCACACTACCTTCTATGTGATCCAGAGATTTAGACAGAAACAAAGTTTATAGTTCCACGACTATATAGTCCATTGTGAATACTGAAAATTGCACTTTCACTGCTCTGACAGCTTTGCAATAAATCTACTTAATTAAGAATATCTGAATCATATGTAAAACTTCTCTGTTCTTGCCTCATTTACTGCTTCCTATAGAGTGACTCAGAATAGGAAGTGATCCGTGTCATATGTTGCAAAGCCAATGAGAAGTGATGAAACATAATTATAGAAGTTATAGCTTGGAAAAAAGAAGAAAGTCAGATTCAAAATTATTAGCAAAAATGGAAGCATCTTCTTACTAACAAGGTAAGCAATTTCATGCTGTCCCATCAAACCTGAAACCTTAAGGGATCATTTTTACTCTAGAAGGGCGGAAAATAAATCTTTATCTACAAGATTCAAAACACTTCAAAGTGCATCCTACTTCTGTCCATGGAATGTGTTTCCAAGCAATTATGCTTTGAAGCAACTGGGTACAGACTGCTCAAACAATGTCACCTGGTATAAGTTATACTAATGTCTGTGAGAATACAGGGACTTGGTGGCTTTCTACCAAGTCAGATCACTGTCTTTATCATGGCCAGTGTATTGTCTACTTTGATTGACAGTGGCTCTCCAGGGTCTCAGGCAGAGTGTCTCACACCATCTGGACAGTAGTAGCAGTACTACTAGTAGTAGTAGCAGCAGCAGCAGCAGCAGTAGATGATCTATGCCACCTTTCTACCCAGTTCAGATTTTCTGAGTGGCAAACATTAAAATAGTTCAAAGCATGTGTGAGTGTACCTCACTGAGATCCCTGTCCTCCACAGGCTGGCAACCCTGCTAGCAAATAATGCAATTCCTTAATTGTTCAGCTTTATTTTGCTAAGATTGTATCCTATCTTATGTGCCACTTATGACAGAGGATCCTTCTGGCACAAGAAGCTTTGATTCAGGTGAAAAAAATATCTGGCAGTTGGAAGCCTTTTTGTGCTAGTGGAAAATCCTGATGCTAAGATAATAAATAGGTTCATGGAATCCAAAACGTAGTCTCCCACCCACCTGCATACAAAAATGCACAGCTTCATACAGAAATTCCCATCTCACATGTTACAATACTACCGTGATACAGCTGAACAACAAAACAGAAGAGTCTATAGAAATTCCAATCATCTTGAGGTACAATTTCTTTCTAAATATGAATTTTCATAATTTCACATGGCCTTGATTTAATATCCCTTTTGATATTACAGATCTGTTTCCCCTCCCTTTTCCATAACTTGCACCACTTATTTTCATTGAGAGAGCTCTCTGCTCAAAGGCTGCTCTAAAACTACTCTTAAACCAGCAGTCAGGGGGAATTCAATCACATTCAGATGATTGGGCCAAAATAAGAAGGGAAAGAAATCTAAATTTATTAATAGTGACTAAATCATAAAGGTCAGAAACAAAGGCCTTACTGTAAAACAGGAGGATTATTCAAATGTTATGCACTAAGCAGATTTGAAATAGGATGACTATGTGGAATGGATCCTGAAGATTATTAATTTACTGCTGCCCCCAGTGACCGCAAATAACTGTGTGCTGTAGAACTGATAAGAATGTTTCTGTATGATGGAGGAGTGTGCTAACCAAATAGGCAGTCTCCTAATTAGTTGGGGGAATTAGCTAAAGGAAACAGAGTGACAGGCGAGTAACTCAAATCTTAACCTATACATACCAGGATTTTTCCCTGTAAGAGAGCTCTTGAAATAAGCCAAGAAGAAGAATTGCAGATTTATACCCCGCCCTTCTCTCTGAATCAGAGATTCAGAGCGGCTTACAATCTCCTATATCTTCTCCCCCCACAACAGACACCCTGTGAGGTGGGTGGGGCTGAGAGAGCTCTCCCAGAATCTGCCCTTTCAAGGAAAACTCTGCAAGAGCTATGGCTGACCCAAGGCCGTTCTAGCAGCTGCAAATGGAGGAGTGGTGAATCAAACCTGGTTCTCCCAAATAAGAATCCATGCACTTAACCACTACACCAAACTGGCTCTCAAATTGGCCAAGCAGGTGTTCAACCTGAAAACTGGGTGTGGGTGTATGCATGTATGGAGACAGAGGGGGGAGAAAAGAGCTTTCTTTGTAGAAAAAGCCCAGCAGGAACTCATTTGGACCTGTCTACCTAAGGGACCATCTCTCCCCATATGAACCCCAGAGAGCACTGAGGTCAGCGGGGAAGAACCAGCTGACTATCCCCGGGCCAAAGGAAGCAAGACTTCAAAACACTCACACACGGGCCTTCTCTATGCAGCAGCTCCCGGAAGAAGTGTGGGCCCTGCGGAGCCTTGAACAGTTCCACAGGGCCTGCAAGACCATCCTTTTTAAGATGGTCTTTGCCGACTGAATGATCAAAGGATTTGCTTAAAATGACTTGCCATCATATTCGCTGATAGAATAGCACCAGAAATGTTGATTTTAACTTATAATTAGAATGTTTTTAAGATTAATGTTGTTTTAATATCCATTATATAATTGTATGAAATGCTGTTAGCCTCCCTGAGCCTGCTCTGGCAGGGAGGGCGGGATATAAAAAATTATTATTATTATTATCATCATCATCATCATCATCATCATCATCATATCAGGCCACACCCCTGGCATCACCATTGTTTTGCCCAAGGCTTCTTTGTAGAAAAAACTCAGCAGGGACTTATTTGCAGAACACATACAATAGTTAGTTAAGAGAAACACAGGGAAGAAAGGGGAAAGCATCTTTTGACAAGGATGATAATTACTGATCCTGAAGAGGTCCACAGAAGCAGCAAAATGTCAGTGTTTGGGGAAGCAAGATATATTTTCTCTGAATATCTAGTGATTGTGATGACTGTTGATTGTTTTTAGAGCTTTGGAACAATAAGGATTTGCAGAATGGTATTGTCCTTCTGTTAAGAAGATCTTGAAACAGACCAGAAAGCTAGCAACTTCCATTTAAGTGGTTTTTGAGGTGTCCTTTATTGACTCCTCATTGTACTTTGGAAATTAATGGCCTATTAAGCTTTTTTGCACAAGCACTTTATTGTAATGAAATAATTTGCATTGATAAAATTCACACTCAGCATTGTGCTTTAAATATATGCTTTATTAATTTTCTACTAATTCATTGTATTATTATTTATATTACATTGGATTCATTAATTTGTTCACAGTCTATTCTTAGTTGCTCATTCAGCCCACAGGTGAGACCTGGGGATCCCCTGAAATTACAGCTCATCCCCGGACTACAGAGATCGGTTTGCACGGAGAAAATTGATGTTTTGGCAAGTGGACTCTATGGTTTTGTACCCTACTGAGGTCCCTATCCTCCCAGGCCCCATCCCCAAACCTCCAGGAGTTTTCCGACTTGGATCTAGCAACCTTACTTCTATTCTCCTCCAGTGGTCAGGAGGAACCTGGCAACCCTAGGATGGACTCTTATGGTACTATACCCCAATGAGGACTGTGTCCTCCCCAGGCTCCATTCCAAAATCTCTAGTTTTTCAGCATGGATCTGGCAGTCCTACCCTCATTCCCAAACAGTAGTCGGGGGGGGGGGGGGGTGGGATCTGGAAACTCTGTTTGCTGGTTTAGGGTTTTGTTTATTTTATATCAATTTAATTTTTGTTAGTGGTTTTGTTCTCAACTGTTCATGATTGTACATCTGTTTGTAACGTGTACCTATATTGTACATTTTCATATGCAATTTAAATGTTAACATATATAATGTAATATAATTTCAGAGGGACTTCTTCTAGCAGCCCTTGCTCTGGCAGAGGGGAAGCAGGAAAGGGTTGTGGGCCTAAATTGGGTGGTTGCTGATCTGTACAATAAACTGTGAGTGCAGGCATGCTACTGAATTGCACAATTATTTCAATAATGAGGAATAAGTCCTGTTGTGCTGGAAAATACAATGGGCTCCAGAAAGAGATTGTGGGCAAGTGTCCCCCACCCTTGTTGTCTTCCCACCCACTCACCCATGTGAAGACATTAGTTTCCCCCAACCTTGGTGTCTTCTCACCCACCCAAGGTTGCCATTTCCTTAAGGAGAATTAATCTGACTTCAACTTTTCATCTTCTCCCCACTCCCTGTAGCCCCTTACCTAGGAAAAAGACAGTCTTTCTCCACGGTGCGGACCAAAGCAACTCATATCATTCTCCTCTCCCCCTTTTGAACTGCACAATAACCCTGAAAGTCTGTGAGAGGTCCAAAATCACAGTGTAAACCAAAGCAGTAAGGAGGTAACCTCGGCAAGGTATAATGACACAAAGTCCACCCTGCAAAGCAGCTGTTTTTCTCCAGGGGACCTGATCTCTGCCATCTGAAGAGCAGTTCTAATTGTGAGTGATTGCCAGCCCTCACCTGGAAATTGGTAGCAATAGTTCTCCAGGAGGAAATGGCTGGTTTGGAGGGTGAAGTCAATGGCAGTGTACTTGTCTTTTGTCCCACCCTTCCTCAAACTCCACCCTCTCCAGACTCCAATTTTCAAATCTCCAGAAATTTACCAACCTGGAATTGGCAATCTTATCTCCTTCCCAGCAACAGTAGTAAGCAGCTAAGCATAGGGTAGCCAACCTCCAGGTGGAGCCTGAAGATCTCATGGTATTGCAATTGAACTCCAGACAACAAATCTGTCTCCCCCTGGAGAAATTGTTTTGGAGGATGGACTCTATGACATTATATTCAGCTGAGGTCTCTCCCCTCCCCAAACTCTGCCCTTCTCAAACTCCATCACAAAATCTCCAAGAATTCCTCACCAACCTGGAACTGCCAACCCTCAGGACTGGGCCCAATGAGTTCTCCCTCAAAGGCCAAAAGAGGCCTAGAAAGGGCCTCCCACCCCCTGCCTTTTAGTGAGAGAACTAAGGCTAGTTACTTTTTACAGACAGAAGCAAACTTGGTTGCATAGCAACAGCTACTGCCTAACAGTTTCCCTAGTGGCCCAATCCTTGTTTGTCCTGGGGCTGGTAGCGAGTGGGGGAGAGGAGCTGACCCAGCCAATTGCACACTAGTTCTCTTGACTGGCGGTTCAATGGCTGATATGGCATGCACCACAGCCAATGGGAGAGCTGGAAAATGCCAGAATGTTAGGCTTTTTTATATATAAGATATACATTATGTATGTGCGTAATATGTAAATTGATTGTATATATACCAGTAATATAATAACACATTCAATTATGGGGAGAAAATAATTCCAAGGAGAGTAAAAAATTATATGAAAATAAAGATTCAGAGGTTCAATTCACATAATGCAGCAGCAAAATCAACGGTGATTTCCAGGTTGCAACAAGGAGAATAAGAAATGAGAAACCATATTTAGTAACAATGCATTCTGTGATAATGCATATTTCCAGAGACCTTGCTTGTAAGAAGAATTGATTGTCCCAAATGATACAACCAGACTTTACCGCTTAATTTCAAATCCTTCTTTTTCTTTAAGATTTCATTTAATGTGCAGCAAATTTCTGGAGTGCATCAGAAAAATTAAATACAAACTAAGTGCCATAAAATACATTAAGCAAACTAAAAACACGTCTGAGAGGGTGGAAGGACAATACGCATTCTGATTCCTGGAACTGCTCTTCAACAAGAGTGAGAAACGCAGTGATTACCCACTATCTGAAGAAAAACCCAGGCGCCAAATCTATATATTGATCATTGCACATGTTTGATAACATTGTTTATAAAATATGTTGCTAGTAACTTCCTTCAGTCTGTTTTCCCACAAGTGAAAGCGGAGGAGGGAATGATAGAAGAGAGATTTTAAAACACTGTATTTGCAATTATGAAAGAAAGAAAATGAATTAAAGAAACAGGCAAGGTGGATCTGGTGAGGAACCAGCTTACTGTGTTAGAGATCATGTTATTCAGTATCAGCTTCAGATACTGGAGATCCCGAGATCCTTTCACTGTTTGCACCTAACTCAAATGCACCTAAATATTATGCTGGAAGATGGCCTACTGGGATTTATTAGACCGACTTAGTCAACAGGCTGCAAGAGGAGTTGGAGGATGCCTGAAGATGATGAAATGGGACAGAAAGAGCTTAAATAACTTGCAGGTTCACGCAGAATTGGCAGTGAGGTGTCAAGTGCCACTGGGTGATATAATGGTCATTCAAAATTCCCTTAATTTTTATTTGATTTATTTATTTTATCAGATTTATATCTCGCCCTCCCCTGGCGGGCTTAGGATGGCTAACAACAATTTAAACCACATAAAACATTAAAAACAAGTTACACAATAAAAACAATCATACAATTTCCATCAATAAATCCAAGATTTGTGTTTCTGATTTATTTGATGTTCTTAATTCAGTTATAATGATTCAGTGGGATTATCAGTACCGTGGAGTAATAGCCACCTTCCTTCAGCTGTTAAAATCAAGTTTGAATAATTCAGTTTTATAGGCCCTGCAGAACTGTCTCCCTGTAACCGGAAAACAGTCCTGACCTTTTAATAGTTTAATTGTCTGATCTGTTTTTAATTATTGTGTATTAACTGGTTTTTAATGTCTATGTAACTTGATGTTACCTGCCCTGAGTCCACTTTGGGAAGGGCAAGATATAAATTTGATAAAGAAATAGCCCAGGCTAGCCTGATTTCAACAGATCTCTGAAGCTAAGCAGAGCCAACCCTGGCTAGTATTTGGATGGGAGACCTCCAAGGAATGCCAGGGTCATGATGTGGAGGCAATGGCAAACCACTTCTGAATATCTCTTGCCTTGAAAAAAAAAACTTGGGGTCTCTGTAAGTCAGCTGTGACTTGACAGCACTTTTCTCCACCACCAAGTGGAAAACTAGCAGAGAATGCACAAAGCTAAGAGGAACTTTTCTCCTTCCCACTGTTTCTTCTTTGCATGGAGTCCCCTCCCTTAGGGAAGTGTTCCTGAAAAGGCTGCAGCTCAACATTAGAACATTTGCTTTGCATGCAGAAGGTCCTAGGTTCAATCCCTGGCATATCCAGTTAAAAGGATAGGTAGCAGATGATGTGAAAGACCTATACTGGAAATTTTTGACAGCTGCTGCCCGTTAGAGCAGGCAATGCTGACCTTAAAAAGCAAGGCCCTGATTCAGTTGAAGGCAAAGTAAAGTTTTCAGCTAAACTACTGAGTCTGTGTTCTTTACTGGCTCAGTGTGGCAGACCAAGGGTAAATTATAGATGCCGACTGACATGCTGTACACATGAAGATCAGGGGAGACAAGAAAGCCCTCAGGGAAAATCAAAGGAGGGCAAATCTCAAAACAGATGCAGAGAAATAAACAGGCAGAAGGTCCAAGCTCTGGCAGGCAGACACAGAGACAGGTTTCAGTGCAAGACAGTGAAGCTACTAAAATAAAATTTGTGACCAGCTTTCCAGCAGCCATTTCCAGCGTCTTTTGGCAGAGTCTTCCCGAAGTCTTCTGCCAGCTAAGCCTGGAAAAAATATGAGCATCCCTTGAGGTTTTTATGGGAAACACTCTATTTTGTATCTCATTCATTTAGCTGTGGGGCATGTGTGAGTAAAGATCTTGAAATGGTTCATTGCATTTATGTGAAAACTGAATGCCTGTGCCATTATGATTTTAAGTTATTCCTACAAGTAGCTCTCTTGTCTAAAATCATAACATGCAGCTACTCTTTACATATGCAACAGTTTTATGAGGGCACATCTGTGCTCCATGCAAGGATATCCTTATAAAACTTCTCCTGAGTTATGATTTTAGACATGCAGGAGTGTTTCTGAAAAAGCTTCAGTGATTTAGCACAATGTGAGAGGTTGCTTTAAGAAGTGGCAAGCCTCAAAGACAAATATTAAAAATCTATTTAGAGCCAGTAGTCTGCAGATATGGCAATATGCATATGAGGTCCATAAACATAACTTTGTATATTGTTTTCCTGAAGAAGGTGGATGCAAAATGACAGCTGAGGGTATGTACATCTAGCCTCCAGTGACTCTTTCTTTCAAACTGTCATGCTCAAGTTCCAAGTCAAGATGCAAACAGGCAGTTTTCAGCCTTACATTCAGTGGATACTCATTCAAAACCCTGAATCACCTGCTCACAAATCCAAGTCAATTTATGCTAATTCCCACATTAATCATCTCCACATACTCATTTCAGGTTTTGCATTTAGACAAGTTTGACAAGCAATAGAATAATTAAGCAAAGCTGGGCTTAGACCTAAAAATGTTAGCCAACTGTATATATATAAAGTTTCCTGGTATAATTTCCTGCTTTTCAATTGTGTGTGTCTACACACTATATGACTCACAACTCACACTTTTTTCCTTTCTTTTTGAGACAGTGTTGTTTGACGTGGTGTGAAGCTGCCAGGGGTCACATCCCCCTGAGGCATGGCCATCATTTATCCACATTGACAGAGAAGAGGCAATCCTAGAACTGTGAAGCCCATACTTGAGTAGATCTGTTCCTTTACATTGCCGGCTCCAGAAGTCAACCATCACATGGTGGTCCAGCCAGTTCAAAACTCCTCACATTCATCTGTTTATATCTCACTGCTAGGACCACTTTCCCCCACCTTCATCCTTCTCCCAGGACCTTACACTCCTGCCCTGGTTGTTGCCACCTTCCTGAAGGGTTAAGCTATGGGTAGCCCATCTGCCTGCTGGGTCAGGCATTAGGCTTGCCAATCCCTAGGTCCCAGAAGGGGTTCTTCCACTTTCCCAGGCTCCTTCCTGCCCCCAGTCAGTTGGCCGGCGCAGGGAAGCCCCGCCTCCAGAGGACCATGCGCCTTTCCAGCTCCGGAGGCTTCAGTCTCTGACTGAAAGGCTTCCTCTTGGGATGGTGTGTCTGTGTTACTTTGAAGAAGCTGGCAGCAACTCGTGAGTAGAGAGGCCAATCCCTCACTTCAGAGTCACCAGAAGCGGGGGGGGGGGGGGGGAGGGAAACGTCTGCTGAGCACTTCAGTACTTCCTGTGTGGAGATCTATTCTCATAGGGTATAATGGAGAATTGATCTGGAGGTTTTGGGGGCTCTGGGGGAGCTGTTTTTTTAGGTAGAGGCACCAGATTTTCAGTATAGCATCTAGTGCTTCTCCCCAAAGTACCCCCCAAGTTTCAAAACGATTGGACCAGGGGGTCCAATTCTATGAGCCCCAAAAGAAGGTGCCCCTATCCTTTATTATTTCCTAAGGAAGGAAGACATTTAAAAAGGTGTGCTGTCCCTTTAAATGTGATGGCCAGAACTCCCTTGGAGTTCAATTATGCTTGTCACACCCTTGTTCCTGGCTCTGCCCCCAATGTCTCCTGGCTCCACCCCCTGAGTCCCCAGATATTTCTTTAATTGGACTTGGCAACCCTATCAGGCATGCAAAATTCCTTCTGGCTTCTCTTGGAACCAGGACTGATAACTTATGTGGCTTCAGGAAGAATGGTTACTTCCTACCTGCAAAATTACCAAGGCTGTCTGCCCTCTGCCTTAAACCAACTGCCCCCTTACCTCCTTTAGCTGTGTCTTTTTATTCCTCTTTACAGGGCCACTCCTATTTCCCTGCTCCTACTCTTGAGCAAGTCCTTTATCTAATAACATATGAGAAACTATGTTGGATCAGGCCAATGGCCCATCCAGTCCAACATACTGTCACACAGTGGCCTCAAAAACAGGCGCCATCAGGTGTGAGTCCTGTATGCTAGTGAGTGAGTCTGTGAGGGAATTTTTATTTGGCACAAGTCAGAAGTCCTCAGTGTGCATGGCATAAAGTGTGTGATCATTGATTATTTTTATGATTTAAGAAGCCCAAGCTTAGGGTAACATTCCATCTCTGCCTAGTGTTTCTAGTGCTAAGGAAGCACTAACCGCCTGCCTGTTCAAAGTGGTTTGTAAGTGTGTGTATGTGTGTGTATCTATATCTAGATATAGATATATATAAAGCCTGTCTGTTGATATTAATTCAGCCTGCCCAAGCTCTGTTGTTTAGAGATAGGTGTTTATAATCAATCTGCCAACTGATTTGTTTTTAATCAAACCAAATTAATATAATTTTCATTCCCTTCCTTGCCTTTTTGTGATCCAATAAATATCTTTTGTTTTTTGAATTTGAAAATGTTTGATGCCTGGTTTATTTTCTGACAGAGTTTTCTCTGGGGAAGGTGACAAAGAAAAAAATATATATAGTGGTCACCCTCCCAAGCTGACCCTGACTGGTTCCTCACAAGGCCTTTACACCAGAGGAGTCCTTTGCTCCACAGGTAGCTAGTATTGGTGGGCCTTCCTTCTAATTGCTCCTCCCTTGCTGTTGCTGCCCTACCTTGCTAGCTCTCTCCAGGGCTATTACCCTTCTTAGGGTCATGCCCCATCTCCAGCTCTTCTCCCCCAGAGGTAGGGAGCCCTAAGCTTTGACACACATGAAGGTCTAATGATTGTATGGCTGTGCATGTAAAAAGCCATGTGAGAAAACTCTATAATTCATGAGTATATTTCTAAATCTTTTAAAAAATAACAGTCTCAATGAAATTACAATCAGAACATAATGTAATTTGACTGTTGTGTAAGAGGTTACCTAAGTAATTTTGCACTGTCCAAGGAAAAAGCACTTTGCTGGTAAGACAACACAATAATATCTTTGGTAGAATTAAGATGAAGTTAATTTGAGAGGCAGAAGGAGCAAACAATTGGCTCAAAAACTGCAAGTTAAGCATAGTCGAATACCATTGGTCTTGCACTCCTATGATATGAATTACCAGGAAAGTTGGAAATATCAGAAGTTAACAACAATGCAGGAAATACCTAGGGAATTAAACAGTATCCACTTTCTGAGCGTAGTTATGAACTTTCTTTCTTTGCTTGGGTATGGAATCTAAACCTTTGGAGAAGGACCATCAGTAACAGTGTTTGACATGCCAGAGAACGATCAGATATTGCCTCTTCAGTGTTGCTTACTTATTCATCCAGGTTCTTAGAACTCTTTCATTTATATTGGTCTGCACTATTGATATTTATTTTTAAAAAATCATTTTGGATTGCTTCTCATGTACAGATGGGTTCTGCAGGGCTCACTGCACAGCAAATATACTTTCAATTTAACCACTTTATTTTTATGTAAACTCCTCTTAAAGCACTGTGCCTCCACCACACAGAAGTTTTAAATGAAATGAGGTTGTTACCCACTTGCAATTCAAAATTAAGCTATTGTGATATGTAAATAGAAGATATGCTACCAAGGATAACTGGCTAATGCTTTAAGCTATCAGATATGGCTAAAGTAAACACAGCATAAAATTAAGGATTACAAAAACAAAAATACTATGTTCTGAACAGCTGTAGAACAGTTAATATGTACTGTTTCAAGATCTGGAATCCTCTCTGGTCAGAAAATAGCCCAGATGCTAAAATAACTAAGTGAACTGATTCCTGCTGTCCTTTGTAGAAACACAATAAGCTAAAAATTCTAAGACAAGCAATGAACTCACAAGGACTTGCAGGTGGCATCTGATTATTTTATCTCCCACTATTTCATCTTTCCCTTTCTTGAAAGCCCCCATAGCCTCTCCCTCTTTCCTGTCTCCTTCTCTCCTTTCCACCAAACAGCCTTTATCCCTGCTCCAATCTTCGGTTTCCCCTTCATCCCTAACTCTGGTAACCTCTCCTTAGGAAAAGTGTAGTCGAGTTATATAGTGCTGGATGCTGAGCCAGGTCCAGTTGCATGATGGGGAACCCACAAAGAACTGCATAGGGCACCTCATTCCCCGCCCCTCCTCCTGGCAACCCCCATATATTCACCTTTCCCTGTTTCCTTCTCTCCTTTCCATGCACCAACCATCTTTCATTCACCCCTTTATTTTCAGCTATTTGTATTATTTATTTACTTCCTTTCTATTCCACCTTTATCCACAATGGGGACCCAAAGCAGTTTACATCATTCTACTCTCCTCCATTTTATCCTTACAACAACACTATGAGGTTATTTAGGCTAAGTGTGTGTGATGGCTCAAGTTGATGAGTCTTCCCTCTAAAGGTCAAAACAGACCTCTCCCTGTCTTTGCTGAGAGAAGCCAAGGCTTCAACTGGTAATACTGTTGCTGTCGCCTAGCAACTGTCACTAAATATTTTTGTTACTTAAAGTTACAGGTGCTGCTTCTATTATTTGAGCAGCGTCAACCCCCCTTGAAATTTATTTCTATTTTTATTTTTAGATTTCAGATTTTTTTCTAGAAACAGGGTTTTACTCAGGTTTGTAGAAAGATGTCTGGTCTGTTCACAGTTCCAGTCTCTGAATTTGTGTCCACATATATGGCCACATTGAGAATTAAAACATATTGATGAACATACACAACATTTTAAGGATGAGATGGAAAAGGAGGTAGCTCAGTTTCCTCAAAGCCATTGGTGAAATTCATTCCTGACATGTTTAAAAATATAATGTTGGTTCTCAGTGCAACACTGTTTACTACAAGCAACTTTAAAATTATGTATATAAGAAAGCAGAATAATGAGTCAAATGTCATTGTATCCTTCTGTCGTCATTTCTGCCAGTTCATTAGTTTAGATACTGTAAAAACTGAATTGTGTGGCATTTCTGAATGCAACAGATGGATAGGAGAAATGTACATATTGGAAATTACTCCCCACATTTTCCTATCAGTAACCCATGGAGACAGTTGAATAGGTATTTGGAGGTCAGGGATAAGGAGATTGTTCATATTACCACCATTTATTATTTTACACTGTCCTTAAAAAATGCTGTTATTCCCTGATCTTCACTTTATGGGGTTGGATTTAATGACTATTTTAATAGAAGAAGGTTTCACCAGTGAAAATAGGGACATTTTGCCAATTCCCCCTCCCACTGAAGACCCCCTTTTGCCCCCAACACTATTGATGAGGATCCCCTATTCTCCCAGGTGACTGTGAAAAGCAGGATTTAGGCAGTTCCATTCCATCAACAGAGCTCCACCTATGGTACTTAGAATTTAATTCATGGTATAGTGTAAATAGAAATGAAATAAATGAAAAGTGCATTCCAGCACTTTCACCACATTCCACCTGCCCAAACAAAGCAAGACTAATCCAGTATTTGACCACAACACTTCCCTACAATGATAGAATAAGAGCAAGAGAAAGGTAGATTCCCCGGCTCCTGACTTATGAAAGAACAGCAACAGCCTTCTTGGCGGGATGAATAATTTCAGGAGCAGGGCAGCCTTTACAGATAGTTTACACACAAAATAAAATATTACACCCATGTGTGAACAGAGAAGTGAAATGGAACAGCCTTATTACACAGTACATCAAACCCACAGTTAACTTCCCATGGCCAACTATACATTCAGATGCTGCAGACTGGGTCTCCTTTCTTGAAGCGGAAAATATAACACAGTTGTCTAAGATGAATATGGTGTGGGGGGCGGGGGGTCTTCACTGGCAAAAAGAGATTCAATTTCTTATTTTCTAATTGATTGTGTAGAAAAGGTGGGTTAATACGAAGCCCTATATTTCTGTCCTGCCCCATTTGAGGACATTACACAGGTGAATGAAAATTATTAATGGACTCTGTAATTTCTGTAAGAAAGAAGTCAGGGAAAAACAGGTTTTCTACCTTTAACTGATGATCTTCAAGTGGTCATCTGTGCATTCACACTCATGGGATGAAACGCCAGCGCCGATCCCCGATCAGTAATTCCAAAGTCCGGGATTTTTTGCTGCCCAATCCCGGTAGGCATGCACGATAGCCCCAGTGCGCATGCCCACCCAGTCGGTGCAAATATTTCGCCAGTTCCTTTCTGCCGCCACCTATCAAGAGCACCATGACCGGCAGCAGAGGGGTAGGAGGGCGGGTAGTGTGAATGCACAGATGACCACTCGAAGATCATCAGTTACAGGTAGGAAACCTGTTTATCTTCTTTGTGGTCTCTGTGCTTCACACTGTTGTTTATAAGCCTGAAACATTCAGAGCAGGAAGGAACTCAAAACAAAATCTCTTTGATCCTGGAGCATGAGTTGATGTAATAATGTTACCAGCAAAGGAATAATTTAGGAGTATGTCCAATCTTCCAACTAGTCTGAATGGAGTTCAAAATACTGGCAAAACATATAACTTAACTTCCACCTACTGTGTAAGAATCAGTGTGGGGAGGTCCCAAACTGCTGGGCACATACCTCATAACCTGGATCAAACGTCTACATCAGTGTTTCCCAAAGTGAGTGATATTGCCCCTTAGGGGGTGCTGGAATGATCCAGGGGGGCGATAATGGCCTTGGGTGCAATTGGGGGGTGGTGAATAAAAATAAGGGAGCAATGCGGGTAGTGTGAATGCACAGAGGGGAGGGAAGAAAAGAGGAGAGGAGAGGGGAAGGGAAGGGGGAGGGGAGGGGAGGAGAGAGGAAAGGAGAGGAGAGGAGAGGAGAGGAGAGGAGAGGAGAGGAGAGGAGAGGAGAGGAGAGGAGAGGAGAGGAGAGGAGAGGAGAGGAGAGGAGAGGAGAGAAGAGAAGAGAAGAGAAGAGAAGAGAAGAGAAGAGAAGAGAAGAGAAGAGAAGAGAAGAGAAGAGAAGAGAAGAGAAGAGAAGAGAAGAGAAGAGAAGAGAAGAGGTGGGAGGTGTCAAAACATCACATTTCTGGGAGGGGTCCAGAATTTCTAATTTAGAGAAAAATTCCAATTAACAAAAATAGAAGGTTCACCCAGACTAGTAGAGGACCAGAACTCCTTCCAATTAAAATATAAGAAGGATACAGTTTATTTACAAGACAGAATAAAAAAAAATAGAGGTGTACAGACAAACAAGAAA
Organism: Heteronotia binoei; assembly: GCF_032191835.1. Taxonomy (NCBI): domain Eukaryota; kingdom Metazoa; phylum Chordata; class Lepidosauria; order Squamata; family Gekkonidae; genus Heteronotia; species Heteronotia binoei. The sequence continues at coordinate 48,917,526 of NC_083224.1, read as the reverse complement.
GACAGAAACAAAAAAAAACCTTACTAGTGTATCCTAACCAATACTTGCTATAGCTAGTAGCTTCTCATGGTTGCTTGCAGTTTCTCTCCAGCAATACAGTTCAAGTCAAGACAGTGGAAGCACTGAGGCAATTACACAAACTTCTCTGAAGAGTTTCAGCCTGTAGCTTGCTCCTCACAAAGTTTTATTCAGAGCGTCTTCTTGCAGTCCTCTGGTTACCAGGTGGTTGCTTCTGTTGATTTCTGTCAACCTCAGTGCCCCAGACACAGACACTGATTTCCCACTCACCTTATGCCACTCTCAAGCTCCTCTTCTCAGCAGGGCTTCCCTCCGATTTCACACTATCTGCCCTGGGGCTGCAGCTAGCGTCGTCTTTTCTGCACCACAAACAGAAACTGGGTTTTAAAGGTTTCTGTTTGCAGCGCAAAAAAGCCAAAGCTAGCTGCAGCCCCAGGGCAGATAATGTGAAATCGGAGGGAGGCCCCGCTGAGAAGAGAGCGGCGTAACATGAGTGCGAAATCAGCCAGAGTGTCTTCTGCAGGGCCAGCACATAGGAGTAGGTGGGTAGGTGACCGCCTAGGGTGCCACCCTGCCAGGGGGCACTGCTGGGCACCCCCTTACTCCCCCTTCCCTTGTGGCACGATTGCACCAAGCAAGCCAAGAGTCCCAGATGGTGCAGCCATGCCGCCGCTTTTCTTCGCAGGGCAAACATTGCCTGCACTTGTTGGAGACTTCCAAGGAAGCTTCCGAAGAGCGCCCCATTTTACCACTGCCTGCTGCTTTCAGGCACCTTTCCATTGCATTAGTGGGAGCTGACAAGGGGAGGGTGGATAATAATTATAAAGAAATTTTAAAAATTCTCTGTATATGGGAATGTTACTATGGTTGATTTTATAAAATAATTTTAGAATTTCAAGCTTCAAAGTGTCTTCTTTACAACATCTTTGTTTTTCTCTGTGTACAAATATATCACTGCATCTTTTAGTCCACTTCATGAAGGCAGATTTCCAGGGGGGTGCTGAGTAACTTTTTTCTGAAAAGGAGGCGTTGGGTCAAATAAGCTTGGGAGCCTCTGGTCTACATGAACTCATCCTTGTATTGCTCTCCAAGTTACAGGGTAAGCATGGGGTTTCCAGAGCCAGGCAGCAGAACTGGAGCTTCTTCCTAGCAAGTGGGTATAAGGTTTCCTGCTAAAGATCCTGACTTACCCTAGTCCCTCAGCTGTCTGTGTGAGAATCTTTTTTTTTTTAATGTTCATTTCTAGTTATGGGCATGAACCACAAAGCAAAATTCATCATAGATTTTGCCCTGTTTGTGGTTTGGGAACAGACTTTTGTGATGCGTCTATTGTCACAAACTTGATGAACATTTAGAACAGTTTACATAGTTTGTGGATAGAGCTCAGCTGTTTTTGGTCTGTTTTGTGCAGTCTCTTTAAACTTTAAAAGGATTCCGCCCTTCCCGGCTGAGCCATCATCGGCGGGTAAAGGCCGGGGGCCGCAGTTGCCGCCCTGGAAGGATCTGGGGCTGGCATGCCTTCCCAGCCATCTGGGTAACTGCTAGTGGGTGGGGTTCAGGGCTATAAGAGCCCTTAACTGTGCAGTTGCTTTAGGTCTTTCGGTGAAGAGGGACACACATCGGTGTCCTCTCACAGGCCGAAAGTCCAGGAGTTGAGTGTGAGGTGGCGTTTGGGCCAGAGCGGAACAGCTGGCGGCAGCGGCAGCAAGCAGTAGCGGTGAGTGTTGGCAGTGCTCTGTTTGCATGGCACAGAGCGGTGAGGCAGCTTGGCGGCATGGCCCTTGGGCCACTGGCGGTCAGTTAGGGTGGCCTAGGTGTGCATAGCGTGCCACTTGGGCGCCCCCCCTTCTCATTTTGGTGTGGGGGTGTGCGGGCCAAGGCGCAGAGGGCCTGTTTGTGGGCGGTGGCTAGGATGGTGGGGCTAGAGCCTAGAGATGGTGGCCTTAGGACTCCCCCCCGGCAGTCAACTGGTGGGGCCCTAGTGCAGCGATCCCACCTACACCCACCCCCCTTCGCTTTTTTGTACATCCACATTCTCTGAGGCCGGAGAGGATTGGAGGTCACCTGTTGGCACCTTATCGGCGTATAGGGATGGTTGGGAAAGCTATGGGACCAAAGGACTCCGAGCAGCCAGCCCCGGCATTGGCAGTGGCTATAACACCCTCCTTGGGGGATGTTAAGTCCCCTTCGCTGCAGCAGGTCCAGGCCTGGCTGTGGGCCCCATGGAGCCAAGCTCACTCAACAGCGCCTATGGGTGTGGTGGGTCCAGTCATGACAATGGCTGCGGCCTGAGGCCATCCTGGTCAGCCTGGGCCATCGTGACGGTTGGGGCTCCTATCATACAGATGCATGGCCTGAGTTATTGTGGTCCAGCTATGCAGCCCACTGTTCCCCCGGTTGCAGGGGCACCTGCACTCAGCACCTTGGCCTCACAGGTAGCATTTGGCGTTCTACCCTGGGGTGGGCAACAGCAATTGGCTCAGCAGGTAGGGTGGTCGAGTTCCCAGTGGGGTATGTGGGGTTATCCCCTGAATCCCTACGGGTCTGTACCTTTTCGGGCCCTGCCATATGGAGATATGGCCTTACTGTTGGGTGATCATTTGTCCGTGGCAACCCGGGACAAGATTTTGAGGGGTGAATATATAGATGTGTTCAGCCTCTTGTACAGGGAACTTGAGAAGAAAGATGAGGAGCTGGATGAAAAGGAAAAATAAAAGTTTAAACGTAGAAAAGTTGACTGGACCTGGGCCAACTGGCTTCTAGGTTTTTAAATTTATGCAAGTATTATAGCGAGGGCATAGCCTCTACGGGTGACACCGCTGTTTCAGTTCTGCGACATAGTGTACCAAGCGTACACCGATTTTGTTGGTGCAGCCTGGTTACAATATGACAAAGCCTTTAGGATGAGGGCTGCGGTCAACCCTGGCCTCCTTTGGGACCAGATAAATCAGCAGCTGTGGCTCCAGCTGATGCCCCCAGCTAAACCCATGCAGGTGATAGGGCAGATAGCAGGCACTTGGTGCATAAGCAGCAGACGAGTACTGGTGCCTGCGGTTCTGCTGGCCAGTCGGTTCAACTCCAGCTGCTTTGTTGGGAATATACTTCCCACGGTGTGTGCTCTAGAAAGGCTTGTAGGTTCAAGCATGAATGCCCGATATGTGGGGGGCAGCATGCCTTCTCCACATGCAGCAAGTCCAAACCCAAAGGGAGGGCTAACGCCCAGGGGTGGAAGTAATCAACAGTCGGCTGGCAAAGGGACCCAGCCCCATACAGCTGAAGGTTCTTAAGCAATTGCTGAGTGAGTATCCTTTGATGGCCAACAGGGCCTATTTATTAGAGAGTTTTACTCATGGTTTCAGGGTTCCATTCCAGGGACCTAGGGTCCCTTGTATGGCATCCAACCTATGTTCAGTAATCGAGATGGAACATTTTGTGTGGGCGAAAATTGCCAAGGAATGTGCAGAAGGAAGGGTCCTTGGCCCCTTTGATGACCCACTGGCTTCTGATTATCTCCCTTGGGTGTGGTGCCTAAGAAGGCGCCAGGTGAATTTCATTTAATTCACCACCTATCTTACCCCAGTGAATGATTTTATTCTCAACTACCTCTGTTCGGTCAGATACACTTCCTTTGACCAAGCGGTCAAGGTAGTGTGGGGTTGAGGCTTAGGTGCAGAAACAGCGAAGTGTGACATCAAGTTGGCATTTGGCCTTTTGCCAGTACACCCCAGGGACTTTGAGCTGCTGGGGTTTACTTTTGAGGGGAAATACTTTATGGACAGGGCTCTATCCATGGGCTGCTCAATTTCCTGTGTGGCCTTTGAGAGGTTTAGTTCCTTTTTGGAATGGTCACTCCAGGCTAAGATGGGCTTGCAGAACATGGTTCATTATCCGATGACTGCCTGTTCGTGGGACCCACGGGCTGTGGCCATTGTGCCGGATTGCTGCAGTCCTTTGTAGGCCTGGCCCAGGAACTTGGAGTGCCGCTTGCTCATGAAAAGACTGAAGGCCCCAGCTCGGTGCCTACATTTTTAGGCATTGAGTTGGAAACCACGCAGCAAGCTTCATGGCTGCCTGCAGACAAGGTGGTGGGCCTCAGGGACAGATTGGCGGCACTTAAAAGGCAGCGCAACGTGTCCCTCCTTGAGCTCCAGCAGCTCGTGGGGCACCTCAACTTTGCTTGCAAAGTTGTGGCTTTGGGGAGGGCCTTTTATGTGATGCTATGGGTAACCTACACCCTCCCCACCATAAGGTGCAGATGTCAGCTGGAATGTGGAGGGACCATGAGGTGTGGGAGAACTTTCTGGAATCCTTTAATGGGATTTCCTTTCAGAGGGAGGACTTAAAAATAGAGGCGGAGCTCCAGATATCCTCAGATGCTGCAGGGGCTACGGGTATTGAGGCATACTTTCGAGGCACTGGTGTGCCGAGGAGTGGTTGGCTAGCGGGCTCTGTCTTGACCTCACCTTTCTGGATTTTTTTCCCATCATAGTGGCCGTTTGGCTATGGGGTGAGCAGTTAGCCAATCATTCCGTCCATTTCTGGTGTGATAACATGGCGGTTGTACATGTTATCAACTCCTTATCTTCAAAATCTACATTAGTGATGAATCTGGTGCGTGCCTTTAAACTCCGCTGCCTCCGCCTGAACTTCTTATTCCTTGCAAAGCACATGCCAGGAATGAGTAATGGGGTGGCGGACGCTCTGTCTCATCTACAGATCGAGTGTTTCTGCCAGCTTGCTCCAGAGGCTGATCCCTGGCCAGTGTGAATATCCCAGGACCTGTGGCAGCTTGAAGGGCTGAAGCCGGTAGGGGAATCCAATTAGCCTTGGTGCCAAGCACCAGAAGGGCTTATGAGAGAGCTGACCTGCAATTTCGGGTTTTTAGAGGTTCTGCAGGGTTACAAGAGATCTGGCCAGTCCTGATGGAGCACCTGATACACTTTTGCATCCATCACAGGGACAGGGGGTTAGGGATTAAATCCATCAGGGGGCAGTTGTGGCACTAGCTTTTATCAGTAAAGCCCAAGATCTTACTGAAGTCACGGGCAACTTCCGAACAAAAAAGATGTTGAAAGGCTGGGCACGGGGACACTTCCGGGGAGGAAAATGGCGAGCTGAGTTGTCTCTCGTAACGGGAGCAAGCTGAAGGTCTTGTTCGGGGTAGTGGAGGGCAAACCAAAGCCCACTGCCTACCTTTCTCAGTGAGAGAAAGGTCCAAGACTTGCACTAAAAACTTTAGAAGAGATTTACCTTGGCTGAAAAGGAGCTTTGGAGAAGGGTCCTTTGAGGCTTTGAGGAGTCTCAGAAGTTTGCAAAATTATCGTCTGCAAGATCTCTCAGAGCCATTGATTTGGCATAAGCTCGTCACGATCCTAACCTTCTGGGACATTTTTAAACAACTAAAGTCTTGGAAGACCAGTGGAACTTGGATAAACAGAGGAAAAAAGGTACAGAAACTCTTCTTTCACTCCGGAGCTATTTACAGACTAAAGAGACGTTTTAAAGGTGGAAATAAGGGGAAAATATAAAACTTGCAAGTAGAAGAAGGGAAGGGTGAAGTTTGGACTATTTTGACATAAAAGACAGTGTTAAAAACTGCTAAAAATTGAAGAGAAATCATTGTTGTGTCTACTTACGATTTGTGGAATGTAAACAACCATACTGCGCAGGAATATACTGGAACAGTCCTCTAACTCTACTGAGCAAGACAGGAAGTGCGTCAAGCAATCTATAAGGTTGAAGGTGACAGAGACAGGAAGCAGTAAAGGAAAAAGCCTACTCTACATCATAGAGAAACATCGGCAGCCATTGCTGGGAGGTCCAATTTAAAACATCGTTTTAAAAAGATTTGGGACTTTAAAAAGTGACAGAAACGACAGGGAAAAGGGTAAGAAGATAAGAACTATTGACTACATTATTGGTGGGCTCCTGGGGTGATTTTAAAAGGGGAAAAAAAATCTTTAAAAGGAGAAAAAATCGCGGCCGCCATTTTGGATTTTTTAAAGACTTTTTTGTTAAATATCTTTGCTTTGGGGGCTCAGAAACCAGCGAAATTGGGCTTGCTGGAAAGGGCAAGCCCTGCTCTATTGAACCTGACTGTCAGATTTTAAATTGGTGAGGTCAAAAATTTCGTCATTTTTTTAAAGGGGAAAAATTCTTCAAAAATTTATATCTGGGCCTGGGAAGCTCAGAAGAAAACAGAACAAAGTTTAATTGAGAGAGAAAATTTAGACCTTCTGAACTTGGTAGTCAAACTTGCAAATTGTGCGACGGAAATTTTTGGTATTTTAATTGCATCCCCCTTGCTCTTTGCTTAAATGTCAGAGCCCAGGCAGCTCCGAACAAGAGCCCTTTCATTAGAAAAAATGCAAGACCAAATGGAGGCTATGGAAGCCAGGATTATGAAAGGAGTTAAGAAAATGATGGAAGAGTTGAAGGAAGAACTTACTACAGTGATTAAAAAAGAAGTGGATGACCTCAAAAACCAAATTGGGAAAATAGACAAGAAAGTACAGGAGGTGGAGGAGAAAGTTAAAACACATGATACCACCTTGCTGAAAGTACAAGAAAAAGTGACGATTCACGACTGCAAATTAATGGAAAATCAGCTACGTTTGAGAGGAGTACCTGAGGAAGAGAATGATGATTTGAAAGGATATATAACAAACATAATCGCAGAATTCTTAGAAGAAGACCCTGATAAGACTAAAAGCATGTATGATCACATGTATAGAGTCAACTCGTTATATGCCAAAAAAAATAACTTACCAAGAGATGTGGTTGTAAGATTCATGACAAAGGAAATGGTGGGAAGGATTATGAAGAGAAACTTTGAACAATCATTGATAGTAAGAGGTAGCAGAGTGAGAATTATGAAGGAGCTACCGAAAGAAGTGATAAATGACAGGAGAACATATAAAAAGTTGACAGAAAAATTGAAAGACAATGGCACAAGGTATAGATGGATAATCCCCGAGGGTGTGAGCTTTGAACTTCAGGGGAAGAGAGTCACGATCACAAATGCCCGAGAACTGAGGAGATTTTTTGAAGAAAATAAAGAATTTGCACCATGATGGATTACAAACTATTGTCTTGGAATGTTAATGGACTAAATTCACCACAAAAAAGAAGGGCAACTTTTCATTGGATTAAAAAGCAAAATTGTAATATAATTTGTTTGCAAGAAGTCCACATTAAACAAAAGGATTATAAATTTTTATGGAACAAACAATTGGGAAGGGAATTTTTTTCGTTAGCTGACCAGAAAAAAAGGGGAGTAGTTTTTTATATTAAACAAGACCTGGAGCCAAAATTGGTATTTAAAGATAAGGATGGAAGATTTGTAGCAGTGGAAATAACATCAAATGGGAAAAAAACGCTGTTATTGGGACTATATGCACCTAATGGTGCAAAAGATGTTTTTTTTAAAGACATTACACAACAACTAGATGAGTTGACCTACGATCAAATACTCTTAATGGGAGATTTTAATGGAACAGTTGAGAACTCATTGGATAGATCCGGAGGGAAAAAAATAGTGGAAAAGAAGGAAAATTGCCAAAGTCTTTTTTTGAATTAGTAAAACAGGAAAATTTGGAGGACATATGGAGAAAGTTTAACCCTGAAGTGCGGGACTATACTTTTTTTTCTGCAAGACATAAGACATTTTCTAGAATTGACATGCTATGGGGAACCAGAGATTTAGGCCTCATAACAAGAAAGATAGAGATTTTGCCTAAAATTGGCACTGACCATAACCCAATAATGTGGATTACAAAACTGTCCAAAAGATTGAGAAGATGGAGATTGAATGAAGACTTGCTACAGAACAAAGAAACAGTGACTTTCCTAGGAAAAGAAACTAAAGAATTTTTCCAAGTGAATGATAAAGAAGATATCGATTTTCAGACGGTCTGGGATGCTTATAAAGCAGTAATGAGAGGGTTGCTGATTACTTTGAACAATAAAGATAAAAGGGAAAAAGAAAAACAACTACTGGATATTCAAAATGAAATAAAGAAAAAAGAAAGAGAGCTGAGGAAAAGACCAGGGAAAAAGAAAATTCTAAGGGAAATTTCAATATTGCAAACTCAACTAAGACATTTATTAAACAAAGAAGTAGAATGGAATTTGAAAAGGCTCCAGCAAAAATCGTTTGAAGGAGCAAATAAGACGGGGAAATACTTGGCGTGGCAGCTGAAAAAAAAGAGGGAAAATAAAATAATTAATAGAATTGTGATAGATGAAAGAGACGTAGTTACTCAAGAGGGAATAAAAAGAGAATTTTTTAAGTATTATGCCAAGCTGTTTAAAGGTGCTGAAGTAAAGAGAAAAAAGATAGATGAATATCTACAGAAAATAAAAATTGAGCCATTAACTGAGAATATGAGAAAAATTTTGAATGACCCAATTGAAAAAATAGAAATTGAGGCAGCAATCAACGTGATGAAAAATGATAAAGCTCCCGGGCCAGACGGTTATACAGCCAAGTATTTTAAAATGTTTAAAGATGAATTAATACCAAAATTACAGAAGCTGATGAATGCAATAAGAGTCAAAGGGAAGGTACCAAATACATGGAAAGAAGCTGTTATTTCTTTGATACCTAAAGAAGAAAGAGATGTTACAAATGTGAAAAATTACAGACCAATTTCACTTTTGAACAATGATTATAAAATATTTACAAGAATTCTGGCAGAACGTCTTAAGCAATATTTGATAAATTTTATAAAAGAGGACCAAGCCGGTTTTCTTCCCAAAAGACAAATAAGAGACAATATTAGAACTGTTGTAAATATTGTAGAATATTATGAAAGACATCCAGAAAAGGAAGTAGCGCTATTCTTTGCGGATGCAGAAAAAGCATTTGACAATTTAAATTGGGACTTTATGTTTGCAGTGATGGAAAAAATGGAGCTTGGAGAAAGTTTTATAAGAATGATAAAGGCAATATATTCTGAACAAAGTGCAAGGCTGTGCATCAACGCAGATCTTACAGATGAAATGAAAATTAGTAAAGGTACCAGACAAGGCTGCCCGCTTTCGCCATTGCTGTTTATAATGACTCTTGAAATTTTACTAATGCAGATTCAAGAAGAAAAAGATTTAGAAGGACTACAAATAAAAGGATTTACCTATAAATACAGAGCAATTGCAGATGATATAATGTTTATAAATGAAAATCCTTTACAAGTTACACCTTTGTTGTTAATGAGAATACAAGAGTTTGGGGAGTTGGCGGGACTTTATATAAACAAAGAAAAATCAAAAATCTTATGTAAGAATATGCAGAAAAATAGACAACAAGAACTACAAAGACTAACGGGTTGTGAAGTTACCTCTAAGGTAAAATACCTAGGGGTAGAGATAACAATGAAAAATATTGATTTGTTTAAGAACAATTATGAAAAGCTATGGCGTAAAATAGAAGAAGATATGCTAAAGTGGAACAAGCTCAATTTGTCACTGTTGGGTAGAATAGCTGCAGTAAAAATGAATATTTTACCAAGGATTATGTATCTGTTTCAAACCATCCCCATTGTGAAAGATGCTAAGCAATTTGATAAATGGCGAAGAAAAATTTCGGAATTCGTGTGGGCCGGGAGGAAACCTAGAATTAAAATGAAAGTCCTGATAGATGCGAAAGAGAGAGGTGGATTCCAATTACCAGATTTGAAACTGTATCATGAAGCAATTTGTTTAGTATGGTTAAAAGAATGGATAACGTTATTAAATAAAAAACTTCTAATGTTAGAAGGCCATGGAAAAAAATTCGGCTGGCATGCATATTTGTACTATGAAAAAAAGAAGATGGACGGTCTTTTCTCTCACCATTATATAAGGAGTAGCTTATTAAATGTGTGGATAAAGTACAAGAAATATGGTGATGAGAGGAGACCTTTATGGATAGTGCCGGCTGAAGTGATAAAGTTAACGGCCAAAACAGTCAAGGAAAAACAACTATCATACAACCAGTTACTAAAAATACAAAGCGGGAAAATAGAATTGAAAACTGCAGAAGAACTAAACTATAAATATGATTGGTTTCAAATGCAACAAATAAAAAGTTTGATGGAGAATGATATCAAAGCTGAAGGAATAAGGAAAGAACAAACAGAAATGGAAAGAGTTCTGCTTGGAGATAATGAGAAATTAATTTCAAAAGTGTACAAATTACTTTTACAATGGGCTACAGAAGATGAAGTAGTGAAATCTCAAATGATAAAATGGGCAATTAATGTAAATAAAGAAATAAAGATGGAATCTTGGGAATATCTGTGGAAAAATTCCATGAAACTCGCAACATGTCATAGTATTAAAGAGAACTGTTTTAAGATGATGTATAGATGGTATATGACTCCAAAAAAATTAGCAAAGATGAACAATAAGATGCCAGATAGGTGCTGGAAATGTAAAAAGCATGAAGGTTCTTTCTACCATATGTGGTGGACTTGTGAAAGAGCTAAAATGTTTTGGCAAATGATTCAACAAGAGATATCTAAGATCCTGGGATATGAATTCAATAAAGAGGCAGAGACTTTTCTGCTGGGATTACAAATGGAAAAATTTCCAAAAGAAGATAGAACATTAATATGGTACTTGCTCTCAGCTGCTAGGACATTGTATGCGCAGTTGTGGAAGCAAGAAAAAATACCAGAAAAATGGGACTGGATTATGAAAGTTATGTCATGGAGTGAAATGGACAAATTAACAAGAAAATTAAGAGACTGTGATTTAGAACTTTTTAACCAAGAGTGGAAGAAATTCAGAAGATATGTAGAGAAAGAGTGGAAAATAAAAGGACATTGGACAATTTTTGAGGATTAAGATTTTTAAGATAACAATATAACTCTTGAAGGGGGTTCTTCTTCCCTATGTTTCTTTTTTGTTTCGTTTTTTTTCTTGATAGTTAAGGGTACCTTTAATATCTGTTTTTTTAAAGAAAATAACACTGGCGGGGGTCAAGTAATTGGGGGAGGGGTGGGAGAAAGTAAGATGTGGGGTAGAATGATGGTCTTTTTCTTAATATATATTAAGCTTTTTATAAGTTGTAGTTATAGTTCTACTACCATATGTTACTAATAAAATTGTTTATTCCAAGAAAGGCTGGGCACGGGAGCGGGGGCTGCGGCCTGACATGCAGCACCCCATGTCTCCATCTGTGCTTAAGGGGCTAAACAGGGTTTGGCCTGAAGTCTGTTCATCTTCATTTGAGGCTGCACTGTTCCATGCAGCTTCATTGGTGGCCTTTTTTGGAGCACTGAGGATTAGTGAGCTAGTGGTGCAGTCATGCAAGGATATCTGAAAGCCTGCTGCAGTCCGGCAACTTAAAATTTAAAGCTGGAAATGTTGACCTTTTTGTTCGACGATCCAAAATTGATCAGCACCAGAGGGGAGCGGCCATTATTCTTGGCCCATGCAATTTGCCGGACTTATGCCCGGTCAAGGCCCTGCAGCAATATATAGCAATGGGGGGGGGGGAGGACCCCCTGTTTTGCCATAGCGACAAGTCCCCCCTGACTAAATATCAATTTTGGGTAGTGACCGGGAAAGCTGAGGTTGGGAGGTGTCAAATTTGGCACGCATTCCTTAAGAATTGGAGTCGCATCTACTGCAGCTGCAATGGGTTACACCCCCACCCCACCCCCGCAATACAGCAGATGGGCTGGTGGCGTCCAGCGGCCTACAAATCTTATATCCGCCCACTGATGTTTCCCTGAAGCTGCGGGGTGGGAATGTTTTCATGTTATGGGCGTGTTCAGTTCTAGGTTTAACCGTTCTGTTTTCTAGGTGCTGTGGCTCATCAGGAGAGGCGTCGGATCCTCATCTGCAGGCACAGTATGGTGTTCTGGGCTGCCCATCAGGCCAGGAGACTGCTAGTTGGCACCCAGCTGGGTCTCAGTGAATGGGCTGAGGTGGAGTGGCTGGGTTGCTGCGGCCTGCGTTGGCCTGGGATCATGCCACTGCTCCTCCTCCGCACATACTGGTCATTCACCTAGGTGGAAATGACCTTGGGCTGATGAAGGGGAAGGCCCTTTCTGTGCAAGCGCAGGCAGATCTCCAGGCCATTAAGTGCAGGTGGCCTGGGATCATCTTGGTGTGGTCTGCAATCCTGCCTCGGCAGATTTGGAGGGTGGCTTTGGACCTGGCAGGGTTGGAACGGGCCAGGCGCAAGGCTACACGAGTCGAGAATGCTGACCTGTATAGGCTGGATGAGGTGCATTTATCAGAGTTGGGCAACCGGGCCTTTTTAGACGATCTCCGGCTAAGGCTTCGATCAGCTCTGGGCCGACCGGTGGACACTAATGCCTAAGCAGAGGTTTGGCATTGGTGGTGGCAGGAGGAGGAATGGGCTACAGATTTTTGCAGTTGAGCACCTATGGCTCGGCACCGTTTGAGTGCATATGGTCTGTATGAACAGCAGATGGGCTTCACGGCTCAATGCAGGGAATGCAGATCACAGCAAAGCCTCAGGTAGGCGGATCTTTCTGGCTGATCGATGCCGGCCTAGATGGAGGTGGTGTTGAGGGCCTGACTGGCCTGGCACCAGCCATAATATTTGGGCTCGTGCCAGGGGCAAGGTGGCTCACCCGTCACAGGACAAGGTGGGGTCAAGGGGTGACCCCAGGTCTTGTCCTGCCATTCCATAGACCTTGCCATCCTAGTTGAGTTCAGTTATGTTTAATAAAGCAGCTCAGTTTTTACCCAACCTACCATGTCAGCCTTGTTATTCCTACTGGGGGGGCAACTGCAGAAGGTGCAAAAACAGCTGTGCGGCAAGAAGGCTCCATATCACTTCATTCTTGGCCTATCTGCATGTGCTCCTACACTTGGTTTCTGGGAGCAATTCAAAGTGCTGGTGTTAACCTTCACAATCTTAAACCGTCTGAAGCCAGCATCCTTTACAGACTGCCTGCTCCCATAAAACCTATTCAACCACTACAGTCATCTTCTGAGGTCCTGCTTCAGCTGCCCCTGCCTTCTGAGGTTAGACAGGTAACAATCCAATGGAGGGACTTTTGGTTGTGGCACCAAAGGGATATTAATATGTTTTCTTATATTATTGTTTTTCACAAGCAGATAAGTCTTCTTTGTTTCATCTGAAGTTCCCTCAGTGTTCCCTCATGAAAAGCCTACGAAGACAGCACTGTCAGGAAAGTTGTTAAGCCCATTTTGGTTTTGTAAGAAAGGAGATGTTATAAAACAAATGGGGTTTAACAATTTCCCTCAGTTATCAGAGTCAGTGTCATGTAGTGGTTAGATTGTCTGACTAGGCTCAAGGAAATCCAGGGTCAAATCCCCACTCTGCTGCTGAAATTTTCTGGCTGACTTTGGGCAAGCCACACAGATTTAGCCAGACCACTTCACAGGGGTGTTGTGAAGATAAAATGAAAATGGCAACAGTGTAAGGTAATTTGGGTTCCCATTCTGGGGAAAGGCAAGGTATGGTGTTTATTATAAATCTAATTTTGAGTACAGGTTACCAAAAAAGGATGATCACTCTTGCTGTTGCTTCATCCAGTATTATTGCTGCTTTTGGCAGGAGGCAGAACTGATTGTTCAGTATGCAAGCTACCATTACATACTGCAAGCACCGCAAGCTACGAAGTTGGTGAGCAGAGCTAAAACTAAAGAACAATGCTAAAGACTAAACTAAAGACTAATGAGTTTGAGCCACAAAGGGAGAAGGTATAGCAAGACAGAAATAGCCAAATTGAACCTGCAAGCTAGCAAAAATTAACCGCATTACTACTTGATGATCCAATACATTTGCTGAGAAGAAAACAACCATGAAATAAAAAAGGATTCTCAGCAGTTCTTTCCAGCTTTGCAATTGAATTAATAGATAGCCATACCAGCAATGTGTGTATTATCAGTGCAGCTGCACCCAAGACAGTGGGTACCGCTTCTAAGCAAGTGTGATTAGGGATCCCAGTCTTGGAAAGATAACCACTGTAGCAAACAACATGCAACTTTCACAAAATGAATGACATTCACAGCACCATTTTTTATTGCCTTGAAATACACCTTGTACATAAAGAACTAGAGATAAGACTTGAACAGAGAAATATCTGTATTGCATATCAAAATAGTACATTCAGCTGAAATTTAACTGAAATTAGCAGTTTGGGGCTTGGACGGAGATATCCAGGATGACACAAATACTCATGAAATCCCAGATGTAATAACAGTTCATTTCCTGAAATTTCAGGAGTGCTTAAGGTTTGGGGAGATGCAGGAATGGGAAAGGAAGTACTCCACTCCCCCACCCCAAGGAAACAACTATTTGGCAGTATATGAGCCCTTTTCAGAGTCCAGCAACAAGGTCTGACTACCACCTATAGTAAATAATCTCCCTTCTAAAGGGTGGTGTACCTGGCCTCTGGATATCTGGACTTCAGATGCTAGGTGTACTATCCATTATTTAGCATGTTTGGCATTTAAATTTTAAAGTGGTATTATTTTCTATTTGGGAAGACCTGGCTTCCTGAATTTTGAAATCTGTGTTATACAAAGAGCAGAGGTTTGTCTGTGCAAAATCTACAGGTGCCTCAACTTGCCTGTAACTCAGAGGACTTTGCTGGGAATGGGGGACTGTACAGATGTGTCCCCTTAGCAAAGGCCCTGGAGTTTATCTGCCATGGGAAACTCTTTCTTTCTTTCTTTCTTTCTTTCTTTCTTTCTTTCTTTCTTTCTTTCTTTCTTTCTTTCTTTCTTTCTTTCTTTCTTTCTTTCTTTCTTTCTTTCTTTCTTTCTTTCTTTCCCCCTTCCCCTCCTCCTACTCCTCCGTCTTCATGGCTTCATGCATCACCTTGCACCTACTGACTTTTAATAAACAACGTTTCTCATAAGGAATTTGTCTCTCTTTGGGTATTCTTCAAACTTGGGAGTAGAATCTGTCTGCCCTAGCCTCTGAAAGTAAGACATGTGTGCACACTGATCCAGCACAGAAGCGATAGCCACAAACATTCTGTCAACATTCCTGAGGCACTTAAAAAGCCATCTTGTACTGTATGCATGCAGAAGCCACACAGTCCTTTGAATAACATTCTACAGATGGCTCCAAGTTGTAAATATACTTCTTGTATGCTATTCAATTAACACTATTCAATAAATATTCATATAATTTATACCAGAAGTAAAATTTTCATTAGTTACTGAACCAAGTATCTTACATTTGTCAAGGCAGAACTGAAACAATGTACCAACTGTGTCAAGAGTGGCTGATTTTAAAAGGAATAGTTGTTAAAACATATCAGCATTTCTTTATTTAACTTTTGATTTCCAGCAGTGGACAGTTGCCAACCTTCATTTTCTATAAACCAGAGGTGGCCAAACTTGATTAGTTGGGGATAACAGCCACCACAAGACCAGCACAGGGAAAGATTCAGGAATTATTGTTTGGCACCAGTGGAAGAAGGAAACATGCATGTACCATATAAATCAATGACCACCATTTGCATCATTATGCCTCTCTCTTTGCCTTGATACCAAGATTAGTAAATATAGAATAGAATAAGAATAAATGTCAGGTGTTTGAGAGCCACAAGACATGAACAAATATTACACACCTGTCCTTATTATCTCTTAATACTTCCTTTGCACAGAAAGGAAGATGATGCAGTTCATCATCATTCTGCTTATCACAAATTCTGTTGTACTTAATTTCTCGAGATCATATAATGTATAATTTTCTACTGATTCAGTGCTTAGTGTTTTATGCAGTATTTTGGTCTTGGTTCAGCATTTTTTAAAAAAGACACATTTTCTACTTCTGTTCTTTTGAAAACATACCTGCACCCAGCCATTTGGTATGTCTTGATACAGACAAGATTGTCAATTGAGGTAGGCTTCAATTACTGACTAATTCAATGTATATCCAAGTGCATTACTGCAATTCAATAAACAGCTCTTTAGAATTAAGCAATTCCAATTTGCTTTCATTTCAAGTTCTGTGCATGCACATCACTGCAAATTTAATATTATCCTCAACAAATTAGTTGGACCTTTCCAGAAGCACTGATCCATACAATTCCGAAGGGACATCAGTACTTCATTAGACTAACCTCACATCAAGTACTCATAAATTTACCTGATCAATAGGAGTAAAATACAATGAAAAGCAAGTCTTAGCAAAATAATACTTAATCTACACTTAATTACCTTGACCTCTTTGTCAGCACTGCCTGCCACAATGACTTCTTCACCTTCCCATCTGTTTACTCCTCATATTGAATTTATCAGTGTCTTGTCTACAAGGTGGTCATTCATCACCATTTACAATGTACTATTCTATTACTATTATTTACTACTCCATTTGAGCAGACTTCGGAGGATGGTAGAAGACAGGAGGGCCTGGTGTGACTTTGTCCATGGGGTCGCAAAGAGTCGAACTTGACTGTGCGACTGAACAACAACAAAATTCCATTACATCACAACAACTAGAGTCAACATTTTCAGTACTGATGAACAGTTTCCTTCTCCATCTATATCTTGATCTCACCTATGTTCTTCTCATAGACATTAGTATTCCATTTTTTTATAAACGTTAGGCACTTCTAAACATAATGTCCACTGATAAATCCATAAGTGCAGTGTCCACGTTAAAGACTGTACAATGGCACTGTTAAAAGTCAGGCCTCTTCTCCCACAGAAGGAGCAGTTTAGAGCAGGGGTGTCAAACTCATTTGTTATGAGGGCTTGATCTGACATAAATTAGACCTTGTCAGGCCAGGCCATGTATGTCATATAAAACGTAATGCCAGGTAGCAGAGATATAAACTTTATAAAAGACATAGACAAAGGATTTTTTAAAAAGCTTAAAATAAAACTTGCTTAAAACATTAGCACTCGTTGTTGGTCTTAAAGGTGCTTTCTTTTTATCTCTCCTGTGTAATCCAGGGAACCGGGCAAAGGAAGCTCTGGCTTTTTCCTTCCTTCCCCAGGGACCCAGGAGAGGGAGAAGACTCAGTCAATAGAAGGAAGAGAGGCTTAGTTCAGTAGCTCTGCTGTGCAATTGAAAGAGCATGGCAAAGCAAGCTATCTCTCTCCCCTTCCTCCCCAAGGGAGGAGCCTCAACCAATGGAGAAAATAGAGACTTTGCTCTGTAGCTCCTGTTCGATGGAGCAAGCCTGGCAAAGCAAGCTGTGATGCAGAAAGAAGCAAGAGAGAGGGAGAAGGAAGCAGATGGCAGCCAGTTACTTAGAGGCTTGATAGGAGCTCTCCAAGGACCTGCTTCGGCCCCCAGCCTGCATGTTTGACACCCCTGGTTTAGAGCATAAAAAGAGGTAAATACCCTTCATACAAATATCACTTCAAAAATCATAACTATGAAACACTGGTCCAGAGTGATACACAAAATGGATGCCAGTAAGAGACAAGCCAGAGTCAAGTCTAGAAAAATCTTTGGAAGTGAAGTCAAAGGCAGCTGGCTGACTAAAAACCCTCTCCCCACCCTAAGAAAATGCATAATTAAGGACAAGTTCCCCATGAACAATCCTGTCAACTCCTCTGACCCTTTTATCCCAATTTAGCATCACTTCCCTATCCAGTAGTCCCTGGAACATCAAAATACATTCACACCTTTTTTACTCCTCAGGAAGACCCATAAAACTTCTCCTACTTTATTGTTTACTCTCCAAAAAGCACACCAAAGCATTGTTTTGGGGGGCGCATGCATCAGCAAAGCCCCAGGGAACATTTTTCCTATATCAAGCACACCTAGACACCGGTCCTGTGTATGGGTGTTCTCGACGCTAAACAGCACATGCCTCGGCTTGCATGATTAAGGACACTGCTTCCGTCTTTGCTCTGTGAAATGCTGGCCATTTCTCAGCCTTCTTCATGTACCTCAAGCTTCTCTACTGGTAAATGTCACCTCTTCAAAATCACTATCATCTTCCCCTCTTCCCTTTATTTCCTCCTAGCTAACTTGTATGTTTTCTGTGTGCTTTGTATGTGTGTTTTGCTATTTTATACTTTTATAATGAAACACTTTTCTGGTTGAACTTCAGCCTGGTTTATTTTGACAGTTCTCTAAGGGAAAATCCTGGTATGGATTGGTGGAGATCCCTGCTATCTGACAATATCAATAAGACCAAAATGCCAGTGTTTAAGGGGTCAGGGCATTCTACTTTACCCCTACTGGCAATACAAAAGTTGGATGTGAAATGCTGGAGTGTCTTTCTCAAGTCAAGGATGAAAGTCCCACATCATCTACATCCAACAGGCAGGATCAGAATTATAAACAAGGCATTATTTGAATACATTTCTAAAAAAAAAGAATTATAAAGTTATAATTATGACAGTATTGTTGAATCAAAAGCATTCTACTAAAAAATAAACCAAGAGAACAAAGTGAAACAAGGGTATGACCAAAAGGACAACAGAAACTTCACTGAAAAAAACCAGACTTCAGAAATTAACCAAAGTCTTGGGGAAATAGAACTGTTTCTGCCTGGAGTCTAAACCTCAGGCACATTTCTGTGGTGAGAGGTTCCATAATTTGAGAGTCTGCAACAGAAAACATCCTTGTATTTAGTGTTCATCATTGTAATACCCATTGTATTAACTGAGCACTTCTACAGAAAAGAGAAGACTTCTGGAATGTCCTTATCTCAGAGTTTGGAATCACTGGCTCATTGTCAAAGCTCAGTGTAGAAACTCCTGTAGACATTTTGTGTTTGTACAGATACAAGAAAGAACAACGTCAAAGGATTTTATTTGACACTGCTTACCTTTAACTATTAATTCTGCATAGTTTGAAACCCCTGATCCACCATCAGAGCGGATAACACATCGATATTTGCTGATGCTGCGCTGCGAAGTGTCTGCAACACTGACAGTAGCAGAAAACCGCCTGTGGTTTACAACTCTGGTGACCATTAAAGCTGTGTCTCTGCCATTCCACTGCTGCCAAAACAAACAGAGGGAGAAATAATTATAACATTATTTCTAATGGAGACTCTTTAACAGCAGTGGTCAATAAACACAGTATTAATTCAAGATCAATATTCATCTCAACTACACGCAAACACACACATTCATCTCAACTACACACACACACACATGCATATGGTTCCAAATGAGTATCATTTACTATTTTATTCAAAATTTTAGAAATGTATGCTCCAAAGTTCTTGGGCAATATAAGAAAACGTGTATTATTGGCTTCTTCTTTTTCCCCCTATAAAGAAATTTTCATTGAATTTGCCCATCCAAACTCAGTTTGCTTTCATCAAAATTCTTTGAATGTTTCTACTGAGTGGTTACCTCCAAAGCCACCCTCAAGCTTCAGCTTAACTCAGACTCAATGCTGACATGGTAATGTAAAGATTTCCATGAGAATTTATGTGAAAGGTAATCACTGATTGTCGGGACTCATCGTTCATCTACTTTAATATATTGAATTTTCAGTGCCAGGCAAAAACATAATTATTTGCTTATGACTTCGGGGGGGGGGGGTTGTTTGTTTTTTGTCTCATTCTTTCCTCTTTCTTATCCCATAACATGAGATGAAGATATCAGACTGTGGGTTAAACTTGGTTTATTTATGATTCATTTAAAAATGTATACTAAATTTAGTGCAGGTTCCTCCTGTTGGGCAGTTAGAGCTGGCAACCAGCATTTCAGCCACTTCTTCCTGGCTTGAAATTTAATCCTTGCTAACTAGCACTTGCTTTGTTTACTCTGGGCTGGCCTGAAAACTGTGCCAAGCTTCATTCCCCTTCCCAAAGCATCATAGTAGATTTGGCTCATGCTGCCTAGAACCAATGGAAACTCCCTTCACAGCCATAGCTGCACAACCAATGATCAGCTGACCATATCTGAAAAACAAACAAATTAAAAAAAAATCTTTGGATGCCTCAGAGTATTTGTCAATTAGCCATGCCTATGAGTGAGCAATTCACAATCTTCTTGCCAGTCCTTGTTACAATCTGAAGGGTTTTTTTTTTTAAATCAGGCCCAATTATTATTAACCCAAGTTCTTATTCAAACAATGTGGAACAGGCAAACACACCCACACCCACAAGAGGCTTCCTTGCCAAGTCAGTCTGAAGGATGCTCAAAAACTTCTTCCTTGGCCCCAAATATGCAAGTTGCTGATTCTACATTATTCAGATAGTATGGGCTGTGGGTCAGTGATAGTGGTAATTATCTGTACACCAGCAGGTTATATGCTTCTCCAATTTTACCTCTTATTAGCTGGGTCATATCAAATATGGATGAGCATGAAGCAAATAATGTGACAAACCAGGCCAGTTCATTGGATGGCAAACCATGATCTGGGCAATTGCATTGTTCACAAACCACTCATGAACTGGCCTGTTGTTTTTTTGTTTGTTCAGTTTGGGCTTATGGGTCAGACATGCTGGCACCCAAGGCAATGCTGGGACTCTCCAGTGAGCACAGAAGACATTTAAATGCCTTATAAGTTCACTTGCAGTGGCTTCTGTGGGGGGACAGGAGTTTGATGCAGGGGAAGGACACTGTCAACAATAAAAAAGGGATACAGTGGATTTGATGGTGGCTGCAGGGTTTATGCCAGCTGACCAACCTTTGGAGGTGGAAAAGGAAGGCCAAGAGGTGTGAGCAATGAAAGAATGGGGTCTCCAGCACCCCAAGAAGGTGCTGATCCACAGGATAGAAGGCAAAAAGGGGGCGTGTTTGTGGTGGTAACTAAGGGGAGGGGGTTGGAAAGTGGACCTCTGGAAATGCAGAGGATGCCCAGGAACACCTTTTACATAGTCATGATTCCAATGGGCCACAAACTGGTTTGGCAAACTGCATAATCTGTGGATGTTCACAACCCATGTTTGATGGTTTCTCACAAACCATGAACCACCACCAACCACCACTAGCCAAATCTGATTGGAGAGGGAAGGGTGGGGTTGGAAGTTTTAACATCTAATATAGGGTGGTGAGGGAGGTTGTACCCACATTGGTGAGGGTCATACCAGTCACCAGTGAGGATGCCCGACCTGGGGATTCTAGTACTCCTGGGGAGGGGAGTACTGGAATCCCAGTAGGGGAGGGGAGTACAGTGGGAGCAGACAGAATTATAAGGGAAGGAGGCCGAGACAAAATAGTGCTTGGCCCCCTTCCAGTCTGCATCCCATCCCGACGGTGACAAGTAGTTGGGTCAAGCGGAATGCCCTGACTCCGTCATTGGTGTTATGTAATGCCAGGTTCATAAATAACAAGACCTCGATCCTTAGGGAGTTCCTGTTTAAGTTCCTCGATCCTTAGGGAGTTCCTAGATGATTTCAGTGTCCATGCCGATGACACAACCTCCAGTCAGGCGATGGACCTAGTGTCCTCCATGGCAACACTGGGACTCTCCCAATTTGTTACAACACCCACTCACCAGGTGGGGCACATGTTAGATTTGGTCTTTGCTGCTGGGTTTTTGGTGGACAATATTACTGCTGAGGCAGTGCCATGGTCGGACCACTTTGCCCTCAAGGCTCATGTGGCTGCTCCATCCCAACCCTGTATGGGCAGAAAGCCTATTTTGGCTCGCCCACAGAGTCTAATGGACCCTGAGTGGTTTTTAATGACTGTGGGATCCCTGGCTCCCTAGTGATTCCCTTGATGACCTGGTTGAGTCTTGGCATGGCCGACTATCCAGGGCCATCAACGAGATCGCACCTTGATGCCCTCTGCGCCCTCATGTTAAGCTGGCTCTGTGGTATACCCCGTAACTGAGACAGCTGAAACAAGGACTCAGAGAGGCAATGGCAGCGTACTCAAGACGAAGCGACGAGAACATCTTAAAGAGAGTTTATGAGATCCTATGAGAGGGCAGTCAAAGCCACTAAGAAGGATTACTTTGCGGCTAAGATTGCGTCTGCAAATTTGCTGGTTGCCTTGGTGGATGATCTCCAGAGGCATCTGGATCGAGGTGGTGTGGCAGTGCTGATATTGTTAGATCTATTGGCTGCGTTCGATACGGTCGACTATCGGCTGCTGACCCACTGCCTCACTGACGCAGGAATTTGGGAGCTGGCCTTACAATGGCTTTCCTCCTTCCTTGACGGACGGGGACAAAGAGTGCCAATTGGGGGAGAGCTGTCCCAGAGGCACTCACTAGATTGTGGGGGCAGTGCCCTCTCTGATGTTATTTAACATCTACATGCGCCCCCTTGCCCAGATTGCCTGGAGATATGGGCTTGGGTGTCATCAATATGCGGATGATACCCAGTGCTATCTACTAATGGATGGTCGGCCTGACTGCATCCCAAAAAATCTGGCCCTAGCATTGCAAGCTGTGGCAGATTGGCTCAGGCTGAGTAGGTTGAAGCTGAATCCAATAAAGACAGAGGTCCTTTTCCTGGGTCGTGGCAGTCTGGGAAGGGAAATCTCCCTTCCAGTTTTTGATGGTGCGCCATTGAAAGCAGCACACAAGGTCAAGAGCTAGGGGATTCTACTGGAGCCTTCCTTGTCAATGGAAGCCCAGATAGAAGCCACTGCCAAATCCGCTTTTTTCCATCTTAGGCGGGCAAGGCAGTTGGCCCCTTTCCTAGAGCATCATGACTTGGCAACAGTGATCCACGCAACGGACACCTCAAGACTGGATTACTGCAATGCCCTCTACATGGGGCTGTCCTTGTGCCGATCCTGGAAGCTGCAGCTGGTGCAGAATGCGTCAGCTACGCTGTTATTAGGGCTCCCGAAGTGGGAGCACATACAGCCAGGGCTCCGCAAGCTGCACTGGCTGCTATTTGTATACCGGATTCATTACAAAGTGCTGGCCATTACCTTTAAAGCCCTATATGGCTGAGGACCTGCTTACCTTAGGGACCGTCTCTCCCCATATGTGCCCCAGAGAGCACTGAGATCAGATGCACAAAATCGGCTGACAATCCCTGGGCTGAAGGAGGCCAAACTGAAGAGTATATGTGAAATGGCCTTTTCGATCGCAGCTCCACACTGGTGGAAACAACTACCGGATGAAATGAGGGCCCTGCAGAGTCTTGATCAATTCCACAGGGCCTGCAAGACTACCCTTTTTCAAATGGCCTTCACTTAAATGTGGATTGATCCACTATATTCGGCCATCATAAACTACCGAGGAGAACATCTAGAGTACAGCACTGTAAATGTTAATTTTTATTGTAATTTTATGTTTTTAATTATAATGATTTTAATTAGTAAATTATATATATCGTTTTGAAAAATGTTTTATATTGTAAATTGTAAGTTTTACATGTTGTGAGCTGCCCTGAGCCTGCTTCGGGGGGGGGGGATATAAATAAAATATATTATTATTATTATTATTATTATTATTATTATTATTATTATTATTATTATTATTATTATTATTATTATTATTATTATTATTCCCATCCCTAATACCAGGCTCTTACAGCACAGACTTGTCCTTACAGGAGTCTTAGATGAGTGAGGCTCATTGTTCTGAAGGGTGGTAAATATGCCTTGTAAAATATAGTATGGAGAATATTGATGCATTGATTTAATGCTCTCTTTTAATGCTTCACTGTACTTCTTTATTTCATCTCTGTATGTCTATATTGTTAGGGAATTCTGTTTGAAAATCTATTTCTTTATCTCAAACAGTGCGATGGATCACTGGATCAAATAATCATTGAGAGGCATTTAACATGAAAAAGCAAAAACATACTTATTTCTACAGGGAAAGGATACTGGGAGGTGAAAATAACAAACACTATAGAACTACATCCTCACACTAGAAGATCATGTTCTTAATGGAAGACTACTTCCTCCTTCTTCTTGACCTCTCTGCCTGAACAAAGGAAGTCACCTGACTAACTGACCAAACAAACAAAACAAGTTTTTCCGCTTCTAGATTTTGATTGACAGCAGTCAGTATCTTCTTCCTAGGTCAGCTTTGAATCATAGACTCTGTGGCCTTTTCCCACTGAGGGATATCCTACTATGAATCCAATCTCAGTCCTTGCATCAAACTTCCCTCTATTTTCTCTAGGAACATATGCATAGACTTTTGCTCCAAAAGTTTTGATATGCTTAAGTCCTGGCTTCTTGCAAAACTAAGCCTGGAACGGAGTAATTCCTGTTACTTTTGAAGGTATTCTATTGTGGATATACACTGCTGTATTTACAGCTTCAGCCCTCAGGCCTTAAGGTAATCCAGAATGCTTGAGCATTGCTCTGGTCATTTCCTGTAACACACAATTAAGTCTTTCTGCACTCTCATTCTGCTGCAAAGTGCATGGGACAGTCACTTTGTGTTCAATCCTTTCTGCTTTCAGAAATTTCTTGAACTCACTGTTGCGATATTCACCAACTCCATCTGTCAGCAAGCTTTGAGGTGCACGCCCAAATCTGTTTTTAACCATGGCAACATATTCTTTAAATTTATCAAGAGTCTCATCTTTTGGAGCATACAGACTATGCTATGTTTTGTCTTTGCTTCTGTGAAAACTGAGGGAAAATTATTTCTCCCAATCAAATCTTTTATAGGCCCAACAACATCACTGAATATTGTCTCCAAAAACATTTCATTATGCACACTGCTTTTTCCACTGAAGCAAGGTGCAGTTCCTTTTGCTCTCAGACAAATATCACATCTTTCCTTGGATTTATCACAATGCACAACATCAAGTCCACAGTCCTTTAGCAATTTCTCAACACTCTGCATGCTTCTGTGTGCTAACTTTACATGCCAAACACATCTCCTATGGTCACACTTTCTGCCTTCAGTCTGGCAAACAGTCTTTTCCACAACATCAACAGCATCTGACCTTTCATTTAAGTCCATAATATAATGAGCTCCACTTCTTTCATCCAGTTTAAAACTAATTCCAGAATTCTTCTGAATAATTTCACCTTCATCTCCTTTACCAAGATATTTATTTATTTATTTAAGATTTATATCCCGCCCTTCCCACGAGTGGCTCAGGGCGGCTTCCAGTAGTAGATCCAGCAAAATTACAATATTTAAACATATAAAGGGATCAGCATTTAAAACAGATAAAAACAGATAAAACCATAGTTATCAATAAACATTAATAAATATTTCAACTGTATATAAAAGAAATCCGGCAAGTTACGTTAAAATTCTCAAGCTAGGTATAGGCTAGCCGGAAGAGGGTCGTCTTACAGGCCCTGCGGAACTGAACAAGGTCCCGCAGGGACCTCACCTCTTCCGGCAGCTGATTCCACCATGTAGGGGCCATAACAGAGAAAGCCCTTTCTCTGGTGGATTTCAAACGGGCTTCCTTCGGCCCAGGGATAGTAAGGAGATTTTGTGTTCCCGACCTCAGTACTCTCTGGGGAACGTGCGGGGAAAGACGGTCCTTCAGGTAGACAGGTCCCAAGCCATATAGGGCTTTAAAGGTGATGACCAGCACCTTGTACCGGACTCGGTATATTACTGGAAGCCAGTGCAGGGTCCGAAGACCCGGCTGAATGTGTTCCCGCTTTGGGAGACCCAATAACAGCCGGGCCGCGGCATTCTGCACCAGCTGCAATTTCCGAGTTCGGGACAGGGGCAGCCCCATGTAGAGGGCATTACAGTAGTCTAACCTCGAGGTGACCGTGGCATGGATCACTGTTGCTAGGTCGTCGCGCTCCAAAAAGGGGGCCAACTGCCTTGCCCGCCTAAGATGAAAAAACGCGGACTTGGCAGCGGCTGCTATCTGAGCCTCCATCTTTAAGGAAGGCTCCAACAGCACCCCCAAGCTCCTGACCCTGTCCGCCGCTATCAGCGGCGCACCGTCAAAGGCTGGTGCGCATAATTATTTCTTATAAACACTTGGCTTGAAAGTAAATTCTCAATTGATTCAGGTGCATAAGCTACATTTTTCAGTCTTACTGGCATTAAATCTCCATCAGTGGTAAACAATTTCATTTTGATCGCACCCACACCACAAACTTGTAAGGGTTTCTGGTTGGCACCTAACATTTCAGGTCTCCAGCTTTCATCCAACTCTGAAAACACGCCTTTATATCGACTATGCATAGAAGATCCACTATCAATCAAAAATCTTCCTCTTTCACCAAAAAAATTTGCATTATCAACATGCATAGTACTTTCTTTGTTCTTTTCTTTGTTCCCACCTGGGCCATGTGGCTTGGAAAATTTCTGCTTTAAAAATTTCTGGCTGCTATTATTTCTATGGCCACGAGATGGCGTCCATGTTCCCTCATTTGAAACATGGGCTTTAAAATTGCTATTCCTTTGTTCAGTGTCCTTGTCCCCAGATCTAGAGGCTGCTTCCTCCTCGATAGCATTTAACAGGCCTTCCAGACTCAAATCTTTTTGCAGTCTCAAAATCATCTTAATTGGCTTGTAAGTACTGGGTAGAGTTTTCAATATAGTTGAGATTGTCTTGTTCTGCAATAGCCTCACCATGCTCCTGTAGTCTGGATTGCATGCACATAAATTCCTTCAGATGTTTAGTCACATTCTCCCCTTCTTGCACTTGAAAACCAAATATTTTCCCCTTTAAATCATGAATAGTGCTTATGGGAGTTTTGTTATATTTATCTTTAAGGCATTCAAGCATTTCTTTTGCAGTTTTAGGAGTGTGCAATTCAGAAATTTCATATGCCTCAAGAGATTCTAAAATGAGAGTTTTTGCAAAACCATCTAGCCGTTTAAAATTTGATTTTTCTTGCTCATTCTCAGGGGGATTTTTAGACAAAACTCATTCAGCCCCATAAATCTCAAGTCTTTGCATTAGGAGCGAGAGCCAGAATGAGACATTATTCTTAGTTAACTTCAGGGTACTAAATCCTATCACTGATAGGTTACTCACGGTTCCAAAACCAAGATTTACAGTAGCTGTTTCTGAAGACGTGGAAACAGAAGATCCAGTGGCTCCTCTCTCTGGGTTCGACATTTTTCATAGCAATTAGGCAGGGCAGGGTTAAAGATTCTTCCTTTCTCACTGGAGAGAAAAGGCGGCTGAATGTGCGCGCATGGTTGCAGCAAAGCTCTTCCAAGGTCTCCAACGTAATCCACAGAAAAAGAGTTAAAAAGCTCCGAAAATTCTCTTTCTAGCACATCTGAGGCTTTTAGACAAAAGTAGCAGCGTTTCCAAATCGAGACAATCTGAATTCAAAGCTCATTTAAGTCAGAAAGCTCTCAGCAATGGCAAGAGAAAAAAAGACGTCATTTTAAAATTGAGGTTTGTCTGCACAGCATTGCAGCTTGCTTTCTAAATGCTCTGAAAGGCGATCCAGATTAAAAAATCATTTAGAGTTCAAAAAACAGTCCATGCTATAAGCTACCAGCTTGATGGCAAAAACCAAGAACCATCCTCTGCTACCAATTTTGTTAGGGAATTCTGTTTGAAAATCTATTTCTTTATCTCAAACAGTGTGATGGATCACTGGATCAAATAATCATTGAGAGGCATTTAACATGAAAAAGCAAAAACATACTTATTTCTACAGGGAAAGGGTACTGGGAAGTGAAAATAACAAACACTATAGAACTACATCCTCACACTAGAAGATCATGTGCTTAATGGAAGACCACTTCCTCTTTCTTCTTGACCTCTCTGCCTGAACAAAGGAAGTCACCTGACTAACTGACCAAACAAACAAAACAGGTTTTCCCATTTCTAGACCTTGATTGACACAAGTCAGTAACTTCTTCCCAGGTCATGAAGACAATAGGGAATCAGGCACAGTGTTAACCCTATAATGACTGGAACTTTAGAACATTGCAAAGGACATTTTATTTATTTATTTATTTAGTGGACTTATATCCCGCCCTTCTCACCGAAGTGTCTCAGGGCGGCTCACAGCATAATAATTCATACAATTCGATTTAAAACATTTACAAATACAATTAAAACCATAATTAATAAAACAAGATAAGATAAAACCAGCGGTCTATAGGAGCATTTTATTCCATCCAGAGATGTTCTCATTATCAGTTAGGTGTTATAGGCCTGCCGGAAGAGGGCTGTCTTACAGGCCCTGAGGAACTGCCCTAGGTCCCGCAGGGCCCACACCTCCTCCGGCAGCTGGTTCCACCAATAAGGTGCCGCTATTGAGAAGGCCCGATCCCTGGTGGATTTTAGACGGGCCTCCTTTGGCCCAGGGACTACCAGCAGGTTTTGTGAACCCGAGCGTAGTACTCTCTGGGGAACGTGTGGGGAGAGACGGTCCCTAAGGTAGACAGGTCCAAGGCCATATAGGGCTTTAAAGGTAATGACCAACACCTTGTACTGGACTCGGAATATTACTGGCAGCCAGTGCAGATCCCGGAGCCCCGGCCGAATGTGCTCCCATCTTGGGAGCCCTAGTAGCAGCCGGGCAGCAGCGTTCTGCACTAACTGCAGTTTCCGGGTCCGGCACAAGGGTAGCCCCATGTAGAGGGCATTACAGTAGTCCAACCTCGAGGTACATACAGAACAGATACATATTTCCAACATATATATTTTATCAGTGCTGTGTTGTAAGTGTGTTTTTGACACATTTGTGGAATTTTTTTCCTTTTGATACTGCTAACTTTTTAGACTGCTGATAATGTGTGCTTTGTTTTAAATAAATTCCACTGTGATTTAACTTGGATTTTAAGCGAGAACCACCACAAGAACCATTTGGTTGAAGGACAGGATATAAGCACTTAAATAAAGGAAGGAATATAAATGCTTAATAAATTATAAAAGAACAAAGGTTGAGTCCAGTGGCACCTTTATTATTAATAGATAATGCTGGGAATAAGCTTTCTTGTTCATGCACACTTCATCAGCATGCACATGGAAGCTAATGCCCAGAATAAAGGTTTGTTGGTCTTAAGGGTGCCACTGGACTCAAACTTTATTCTATTGCTTCAGACCAACACAGCTACCCAACTTAATAAATTTTAAAAGTTAGACAAAGTCAATCTATAAACTACTTTTCACTCTGGATTTGGAGAGTACATTTTGATACAAATAAACTGTTTTCTTCTTTGGGCAGAAAATAGTTTGGGAGATGGGACATCAATAACAAAGCATGGTGAGTATTTGCATATTCAAATTATTACCAATCTGAAAACTGCAGCTGCATTTACTATTAAAAAATCTGAACATAATACTGTCTTATACTGAATCAGACCACTGGGCTATCAAGATCAATATTGTCTACTCAGACTGGCAAAACTTCTCCAAGGTCTCAAGTAGAGGTCTTTCACATCACCTATTACATGATCACTTTTTTTCTCTTTAGCTGTTGATGCTGGGGATTCAGCCTGGGACCTTCTGCATGCCAACTAGGTGCTCTACCACCGAATCATACCCTCCCCTAATTCTGGATCAGACAGCTGTAAGGGGTACAGAGAGACTCCTCTCATCTGTGAGTCACTCAGAGCAAAATGTAGTATGGCAGATGTGGAAGAGAGATGGTGGCAGCAGACAGGGGATCAGAGCTCACATGTTTAACAATTTTTTTTTTTTGCAAAATCATGAACATTTATACCCTGTTTCCACAGAAGCAGTTTGTCAAATTTTCCATCATTCCTGATGTGACTTGCGGACCTGAAGCAAGCCATCAGGTGATCAAATGTTATGACAAAAATGGTAATTCTGATATAAACATATGTGTGATCACATCAAAGAGCCTTTCTATGTGGAGGTTTACTTGTGTATTAACAAAGCACAGTATTAAAAATGTATTTTAATACAGCCATACATACACAGTCACATCACAATTGCCTTTTTGCAGTGTTTTACTGACTAGAGTTGCAGTGTGCTGAATAGAAAGCTGCAACAAACCAATCCTGCACAACATTCTGTGCAAAATTTTGAAATAAAGACTGAAACTTCTAAGTATCCCTACTGAATTTATTCCTTTTTGAAAACAAGAACAGATATTTCATAATTCCAATTCCAAACATCTGGAGACAAATCCATAAGAAGAAAAGTTTTAAAGCATTCTGATTTTTGGATACTATTATTCTTCAGGTTTTCCAGTTCACTTGGACTCCTCGTGATAGGAAGAGTGTTCACACAGACTTGCAAATTTTGCTCATTTGTGCTGATGTTCTGAATTTTGTTACAATAAAAATTACAGTGGGCAATATTCTACCATGCCATGCATGGAATATGCAGTTTTCCTCTACTCCTCTCCATTTCTTCATCCACTTAATAAGAACATAAGAGAAGCCATGTTGGATCAGGCCAACGGCCCATCCAGTCCATCACTCTGTGTCACACAATGGCCAAAAAAACCAAGTACCATCAGGAGGTCCATCAGTGGGGCCAGGACACTAAAAGCCCTCCCACTGCTGCCCCTCCCAAGCACCAAGAATACAAAGCATCACTTGCCCCAGACAGAGAGTTCCAACAATATGCTGTGGCTAATAGCCACTGATGGACTTCTGCTCCATATGTTTATCCATTCCCCTCTTGAAACTGTCTATGCTTACAACTGCCACCACCTCATGTGGCAGTGAATTCCATGTGTTAATCACCCTTTGGGTGAAGAAGTACTTCCTTTTATCCCTTCTAACCCAACTGCTCAGCAATTTCATTGAGTGTCCATGAGTTCTCGTATTGTGAGAAAGGGAGAAAAGTACTTCTTTCTTTACCTTCTCTATCCTATACATAAACTTGTAAACCTCTCTCATGTCATCCCTCAGTTGATGTTTCTCCAAGCTAAAGAGCCCCAAGCATTTTATCCTTTCCTCATAGGGAGAGTGTTCCAAACCTTTAATCATTCTAGTTGCCCTTTTCTGCACTTTTTTCAATGCTATAATATCTTTTTTGAGGTGCGGTTACCAGAATTGTACACAGTACTCCAAAAGAGGTCACACCATCAATTTATACAGGAGCATTATGATACTGGCTGATTTGTTTTCAACTCCCTTCCTAATAATTCCCAGCATAGCATTGGCCTTTTTTATTGCAGTCGCACACTGTCTTGACATTTTCAGTGAGTTATCTACCATGACCCCAAGATCTCTCTCTTGGTCAGTCTCCTCCAGTTCACACCCTATCAACTTGCATTTATTTTTAGGAGTTTTGGCCTCAATGTGCATTACCTTGCACTTGGCCACATTGAACCTCATTTGCCATGTTGACGCCCAGTCACCCAGCCTCAACAGATCCTTTTGGAGTGCTTCCAACTCTTGGAAAGATAATTTCCAGAGCTGACAGACCCACTCAGATGAACAGCTATGTGGGTTGGGGTAGGAGCTGAAGGGAAAGAGAACAAGGGAGTAAAAACCACTTCCCCTTCTGCAAGCCCAGCCCTACTGAGGAAAAATTGATTTCAACTCCTTCACAGACCATCCCATCAACCTAAAGCCTGCACATATCTTTGACCCCAGAAATTACCTTTCTTATTAGAAGAAGTTGCAGGAATGGAGAGGAAAACATGAAAATTGCTGTACGTAGATGGTTGGATACTGGCCAATATTAAGATGGACAATACATAACTGTAAAAATTAATTTCAGTTTGTGATCCTCATAGTCCTTTCCATAATCTTCCTGTTGTTAACTTTCAGAGTCATCCCAGTGATTTAACTGAAGTCAAACTCCACCATAAAGTGTGTGTGTATGTATTTGTTTATTTATGCCTTCAAGTCAAAGCCAACTTCTAGTGACCACAGTGAGTTTTCAAGGCAAGAGACTTTCAGAAGCAGTTTGCTATTGCCTGCCTCTGTGTAGTAACCCTGGTATTCCTTAGTGGTCTCCCATCTAAATACTAACCAAGACTGACCATGCTTAGCTTCTGAGATCTGATGAAATCAAGCTACCTTGTCCTACCCAGGTCAGGGATAAACTGTACTAGTGAATGGCAATCATTTGCCTTTAGTATTGAACCATAAAGTTACAGCATAAATGAAAAATTACAATTAATAAGAAAAGTTTGGATTTGCAAAAACCCCTTCCAAGAATTCCACTATGTATAATTTATGGCGCATCAAAGGGCATCCAGTGGACAAGATGCATGATTTTAATTTCTTCCTGGCACTGTAGCAGTGCCTCAAGACACTAGGGGCTAGACTTGAAACTCATCATTTTGCATGATTTTTTAAAGAGGATGTCTGAGTACATGCTACACAATCAGGCCATAGGTTTGATTGAACTTTACGCCATTATTTAGTATGACATTGCATGACCTTGAAATAAATCTGAATTCCAGCATGCTGTTAAAGTTGCTACCTTAAAAATGCTTTGGAAACTCTAATTTAGTTCCAAAAGACCCTTGAATTTACATAATGTTTTGGAGCCTTTCAAAAGCAAACAAAACAAGACAGTGTGTTCACCCTACCTGTAGCCACAGTTTGTCATGTTGTGACCACTTTCCTCCAGCCACACACTGGAATGTTGCATTCTGTCCAACATTAACCTCCACATTTTGAAGCCGCAGGAAGTGAGGAGCTTTTCCTAACAAAAAATAAATAAATAAAAATTTATTACCTGGATAGAGTAGCATAGAATATAATTGTAGAAGAGAGATACATTGTGAAAGTCAGTCATGTTAAACAAAACAGACTCATTTTACCATGAACCACACAACTTAGCAAAAAAAATTTGTAATCTAGAGAGTCTGTTTTTATACAATATGGTTCCGTGTTCAGGCTAAAAAACTAAAGTGTTGACAATCTTGGACAAGATATTACACTTCTAAAAACATTAACATTTCTCAAGAACGTGTTTCAATTAATGTGTGCTGCAAGCAAAAAAGCAAATTCCTTTTGTATAAGAAAAAAACATTAACAGTACAATTAGAAAGTTTCATAGCAATCCTGAAAAAAGACATTTTTCCTAAGACTTAAGAAATCCTCTTGTTGCTTCATGCACATTAAATCGATGCTCATTTTAAAAAGGAAACTTACATGTATCCTGCATGTTTACACTGAATTTAATAGTGCTTATTTCTAAGAAAGCACTACATAGAGGCTGGGATCAAGTAAAACAGCACACAAAAGGTGTCTCCATTAACACTGCCAAAATCAAGAGCTCTGGAAGCCAGTAAACTGTGTCTGCTTACTCTTAGAGAGGAGGGTGAACAAACTGATTCCCCAGTACTGATTTGTCTACCTCACATGAGTTGGTAATGACAGCAAACTCACTTCTCTGTGATAGGGTTGCCAAGTCCAATTCAAGAAATATCTGGGGACTTTGGAGGTGGAGCCAGGAGACTTTGGGGGTGGAGCCAGGAGACACTGGGGGCAGAGCCAGGAACAAAGGTATGACAAGCATAATTGAACTCCAAGAGAGTTCTGGCCATCACATTTAAAGGGACAGCACACCTTTTTAAATGTCTTCCTTCCATAGGAAATAATGAAGGATAGGGGCACCTTCTTTTGTGGCTCATAGAATGGGACCCCCTGGTCCAATCGTTTTGAAACTTGGGGGGGGGGGTACTTTGGGGAGAGGCACTAGATACTATACTGAAAATCTGGTGCCTCTACCTCAAAAAACAGCTCCCCCAGAGCCCCCAAAACCTCCAGATTAATTCCCCATTATACCCTATGAGAAGCGATCTCCACATAGGGAATAATGAAGACGTTTCCCTCTCCTTCCCCCCCCCCACCCGCCCGGTTTCTGGTGAATCTGGCCTCTCTACTCACAAGTTGCTGCCAGCTTCTTTAGAGCAACACAGACACACCAGAGTTGAAGCCTTTCAATCGGAGACTGAAGCCTCCGGAGGTAGAAAGGCACATGATCCTCTGGGGACAGGGCTTCCCCCTCTGGCCAGCTGACTGGGGGCGAGAAGCAGCCTCGGAAAGCAGAAGAACCTAACTGGGAAACTCAATGGGAAGAGTGGAACTAAAATTGGCGCCGTTTCCCACCCCCCCACACACCCCGCTTCTGGATTTTTGGAGAGCGGGGGAGGAGGCTGCAAATTCAGGGGTCCCCTGCCCTGGTGGGAAGCCTTCTCTGTGGTTGGGAAGCCTTCTCTGTGAACAGGTTCATTTCTCAGAACATCTTCACAATGCTTGTTCATAAACTAGGGGCAGGCAATACAGAATATGTAGGCTGTATCTAAATGTTCTCTAAGAAAAGAGGATTTGCACACACACCTCTTTTAGCCAAATATAGCTAGTCTGAAATTAAGTTATTACACAGCAATTATATAGTCCACATCTATATGTATGATTTTGAAAAAGCTGCTATTTAGTGAGCAGCACCACCACCATGGTTTTGAAGCACCAAGTCCCATCAACTATGAGAAATAGTGCTAGGCTGTCCCTGTTAGCTGTTCAGTAGTTTATCTATGTCACAATTTACTGATGTACTAGCTATTGTCCCAGACAGGGTCATAGATCTGTCACTTGAAATCGAGCGGCCTTGGTATAAAACTATACTGCTCCACAACATATATACAGCCAACTATGTTGACAGTTGGTATCTTCCATACCCTTCATATTTAATAAATCAAACAGGATGTTAAATTGATGATAATGCTATTGAATTGAAGCTTCTGAAGGAAAAAAAGGAAGTTATTACAAAAGAAAACAAAAAAAGAAAAGAAAATATTTGTGGGTGACTTCAGATTCAAGTAAACAGTTCTCAGCAGTGCCTCCAATATTTGTATATTACATTAAGTGAAAAGGAAAATATTTTTTAAAAAGGTGTTTCCCCCCCCCCCCCCATTGCTTTAACTATAACCAATGAGATTGGTCTGGCTGTTGAAAAAAATGCTTAACAGAAACCAGAAAAGGGCTATATATTAGAAACACCTCAGACTAAAAACAAAAAGAAGCAGAAGCAAGAAATTGTTTTTAAAAAGATCTGGGAAATTTCAAACCCTAATCCCCACCTTCATATATCAGGAGCCTGGGGGTACTTCTGGAGCCTTCCTTAACAATGGAGGCCCAGATAGCAGCCACTGCCAAGTCCGCATTTTTCTATCTTAGGCGGGCAAGGCAGCTGGCTCCCTTCCTGGAGCGCGACGATCTAGCAACGGTGATCCATGCTACGGTCACCTCGAGGTTGGACTACTGCAATGCCCTCTACATGGGGCTGCCCCTGTGCCGAACCCGGAAATTGCAGCTGGTGCAGAACACCGCCGCCCGGTTGTTATTAGGGCTCCCAAGGTGGGAGCACATCCAGCCGGGACTTCGGGCTCTGCACTGGCTGCCAATATCTTACCGAGTTCGATACAAGGTGCTGGTCGTTACCTTTAAAGCCCTATATGGCCTAGGACCTGCCTACCTGAAGGACCGTCTCTTCCCACACGTTCCCCAGCGAGCACTAAGATCAGGAACCCAAAACCTCCTGGTTGTCCCAGGGCCAAAGGAAGCCCGCTTGAAAGTTACAAGAGACCGGGCCTTCTCCGTAATGGCTCCATCTTGGTGGAACCAGCTGCCGGAAGAGGTAAGGGCCCTGCGGGATCTTACTCAATTCCGCAGGGCCTGTAAGACATCCCTCTTCCGGCTGGCCCACAACTAATCAGCACTGAGTACTGAATATTGAAGACTGAACATCAAATACTGAACTTGTAACCGATGAGTGTAGCTGTAGGACCGCCATCTGAGTTTAATGTGTATGTATATAACAATTGTTTAGATTTTTAACTGTAAATTATGAAATGTTAATTTTAATGTTTAATTTTAGATTCCATGTTAGTTTTATATGTTGTAAGCCGCCCTGAGCCACCTAGTGGGAAGGGCGGGATATAAATCTTAGATAGATAGATAGATAGATAGATAGATAGATAGATAGATAGATAGATAGATAGATAGATAGATAGATAGATAGATAGATAGATAGATAAATAAATAAATAAATATCAAATCCATTCATAATGCTACTAAAATAGGTCTGTGTTGGAAAATATCTGGAGACTTTGGGGGTGGAGTCAGGAGAGGGTGGGGTTTGGGTGGAGGGGCCTTAGCATGATACAAAGCCATAGAGTCCACCCTTCCAAGCAGCGATTTTCTCCAGGGGAGCTAACTCCTGCCAGCTGGAGATCAGTTGTAAAAGCAGGAGATCTCCAGGTCCCACCTGGAGGCTGGCAACCCTATACTAAAACCAGGTAAAGAGGCCTCATATACAAGCCATATGTTTTATGCTTTCCATGAACAACTCCAGCCTTCCCATTCAGATCACTGAGCCCACTAGAGAGAAATAATATTATGGTACAATCTTTCCACCATATTTATAAAGCAAAATATTCCAGAGGGTCTCCCCCCCAGGGGAGGGTAGATTCTGAAAAGGGTACCCCATTGAGCTATAATATGCTGAGCATATCAAGTCCATATTGCAGTCTGTCAGAGTGAATTGGGGTTACCTTTTCAGTTCCATCCTAGGTGATGTCATTATGGTGGGAGATCCACGTGCTACAGTCTGCTGCAGACACACATTTACCTTTAGTAGGTAAATGATGTCATTTACCTTTAGTAGGCTTAGCTAAGTCCAGTTCAAAACCATCTGGGATGTAAACCTATCCTACATTCTCTCCAAATTCCAAAGCAGCTTCATCCTACCAGACTACAAAAAATGACATAAGCAGAGTTCATGGCAAAACTGATAGATGCCTATCTCCTGTTGTAATCAGAGAGCTTTTGGGCTGCATTACACCAACAGGAAGACAGCATTACACCTTACACAAACACAGATACCAGGCAGCTCTTCCAAGTGTGAAAATAGCCTAATGTAACATCTGAACAACCCTGGATCCAAAGAAGTTTATCTGAATGTTACAATTTGGACATCTGTAATGACAGTTGAATAAGAAACTCTAATTGGATTTTGCTTTTGTTTGTTTGTTTAATGGATAAAAGAGCTAAAAAAAAATGCATCAGCCTGGGGTTTGTAGTGAAACAATTTTTAACGTATTTCTCTACTTCTCAGTAAGAGCCAAATGCTTTGAAAGTGATACATATTTGTTAAATCCTTTCATGGAAGCACTGAAATAATTTACATTCCTTTAAAGAAAAGGCACTCCAGGGCATTTCTTTCAAAGAGT
Organism: Heteronotia binoei; assembly: GCF_032191835.1. Taxonomy (NCBI): domain Eukaryota; kingdom Metazoa; phylum Chordata; class Lepidosauria; order Squamata; family Gekkonidae; genus Heteronotia; species Heteronotia binoei. The sequence continues at coordinate 48,880,638 of NC_083224.1, read as the reverse complement.
GAATGTTGCCTAATTTTCTTAGTTTTGAGCATGAAGGCTGCCCTACTCCCTCTCTCCTCCCTAAGATAGCTCTATACGGGTACTGTTGGAACCCTGCAATTCTCCCCCTTCATTGGTTTGAATCAGAGCTAACAATCAAGAGACCTTAATAATGGACTAGGATTTTGGCACTAGCTGCACATTCATAGCAGTTCTGCCTGTTGCACAACTTGAGAAATTACGTATTTATTCAGAGCTGATTGCCTTCCCTCTGTAAGTATTTACAAAGGATAAAAGAAGATATCTGAGATTTGATTGAATTGGATGAATTACTTCTCGTGATGCAGGGTCTTATGTAATACTTTATTGTGGTGAGAAGGAATGGTGGGGGGATTGTACTTACTGCACGGATGGGCAAGGACTCTGACTTCATCCACAGCTATGTATCCGGGATGACCCTTCAGTGAAACTGATTCAAATATCACCTGAAACAGACAGGGTAAAACAAACTCCTTAAACAAGTTACCTAAAATTAACTTAATTATTCCCAGTCCCATGTATTCTTATACGCAAACTAGTGCATACATTTTAAATCTGGAATGAAATTTCCAAGTCAGAATAATTTTTAAATCATCATCATCATAGTCATCATCAGACTGACAAAAGTAATGTCCATCCTAAAATATATCCAAGAGAAGGGGTTCCCAACCTTGATGAACTCATGGAATTTTGAGAATAGGTAGTCGGTTACCACAACAAAATGGCTGACTAGGGTTGCCAATCCCCAGTTGGGGGCAGAGGATCCCTCAATTTGGAGCCTCTCCTCCTGCTTCAGGAATATCAGAAAGTGACGGGTATAAATAAATATATTTTTAAATAAGAAAGAAAAGAAAGTGACCGGGGGGATGGTCACTACAGAGACCAGTCCCCATAAGCATATAATGGAAAATCAATCCAAGGGGAATCTGGGGCTGGGGGTGGGTGTTTTGAGGTAGAGCCACCACCCTTTCAGCATAGTTGCTGGACCCTCTCCTCAAAAAATCTCCCATTTTTTTAATGGACCAGGGGGTCCAATTCTATGAGCCCCTCCCCCCCAAAAGTCTCCATCCTCCATTATTTCCAGTGGAGGGAGGAAATTTAAAAGGAATGTGGTCCCTTCAAAATGCAACAGTGAGAACTTGGCTTGGAGTTCAGCTCTTCCCTCCCCTCTCTTGGAGCCTCTTGAAAAGTCCCCCCCCCCCTCATCTGTAGCCCTCATCTGGCAACTTTATTTCCCAACATGTTCCTGTGCAGCAGCTCCAGTTTTCTCACCAAGGTCTATTTCCTGTTACTCTAAGGCACATTCTGACTCTTTTTTTTGGTGGCTGAATGATGATTTAGAACTCCTATCCTTCTGGCACATATGTGAAACAAAATTATTCCTGAGAGTTTTGGGGGCAGCCTCGGCATGAGGGATACCATGCTGCATGGAGAATTAAGTCATTTTTAGTTCTGTGTCTAAACTTTTAGACTCTAAAGTGTTTTTTAATATTTGGTTTATTATTATTTTTTCATTATGATCATTTACCTTGGGTCCTGGGATGCCAGGGAGAAAGGCAGGTATATAAGTATTTTTAAATAAATCCTGCCTGCTATCCTTGCTGCATCACTACTCTGCTCAGCAGGCAATTGTTTAAATAGACAGTTATATCATTCACAGATCATAAAAATCAGTCGTCAGTAAATACTGAGTTTCAACAAAATCCTGCCATTTTGGTATTCATCTGCATTGTCCTTAATGGTGCTATTAGCTGCCAATTACTTTGAATTGACAGCATCTTTGCACATAAGTAGTTGTGAAAAAATGCAGCACAAACCAGTCCAGCAGGCATTTGTGGTCATTCATCATGAACTGAAGAGAACAGAGATCATATAACATCTAATCAACACCTTCAAACACAGTAAGTTCAACTGAGATAGCCATGTTGGTCTGAAGCAGCAAACTGGATTCAAACTTTATTCAGTAGGTCCAGCTGTTGAACGTATTCATGGTAAGATTCACAACCTCCCTAGTAAATTCACTGAACCAAAGGTACCCATATAAGGTTGGCATTTCTCAAAGGGGGGGTGGGACTTCATGTAACAAAAAGGAGAGCTGATTTCATGTGCTTTCACACATGTAGAATAACACACTTCCAATCCAGTTTCAATTTCCTTTTCTAATAGACCTTATTGTGTGAAACAGCAAGATCCACTTGCAAATGATTGCTAAGGGGAACTGAATGATGATTGAAAGTGCATTATTCAGAGTGTGTGAAAGCAGCTCACTTACATTTATACAACATCTTGTTTTGATTTTTTTTCCCCTGGATTTGTCACTCTTGCAGTAACAATTTCAAATCATAACATTTCTTGGCAATATACCCAGTAAATAAATTAATTTTAAGACACAAAATACATCTGAACGTTCATAAGAACATAAGAGAAGCCATGTTGGATCAAGCCAATGGTCCATCCAGTCCAACACTCTTATGTCACACACACAGTGGCCAAAAAAAACCAAGTGCCATCAGGAGGTTCACCAGTGGGGGCCATTTGTTGTGGACCATTTAAAAGCAAGCAGGCCTTCCCCTTTTTTAACACTTTATTATCAGGACAATGGCAATATTTCCATTGATACCAGTGTGTTGCAGTGACTGGATTAGAATCTAGAAGACATGATAATAACTGTCTAAATAAATATTATTTTCCTATTATTTTTCTATAAGACTAGAGGGAGAGCATCATGGTACATAGGGTGGGCAGCTCCAAGCTTCTCCCAGGCAGGGAATTTGGGGAGAATTTCAGGAGAGGCGTGGCCATCTCCAACACAGTGACATCATGCAGAGTGGCATCATCATGTTTTGGATGCAGCACGTGTGCCCCTACTTTCTTCCAACCATTTAAAGGGGACCTTCCCTTTAAATGGTTGTGGGGAGGGAAGCAAAGACCTCATATGTCTACCTTGCAAGAGGCAAACTTGCCTCTTGAAAAGAGCAGGTGCCCTGCAATTTGCTATTTGCAGGGCAAGTGAGTCCAGCATCCACTCTTTTCTTTTTCCTCACAGGAGGAGAGGGAGAGGGATCACTCTGGGGGTGGGGCCTCCCCCCACCAACCACCTGGCTGGTGATGGGCTGGAGCCCATGAAATCAGGGAATCCCTTGCCCCCACCTGGGGACTGGCATCCCTAATACAGCCCAACTTTGTCATATCTGAGAACCTAAGTACTTTGGATGGGAAGACCACCAAGACGGACTCTGCAGATGAAGGTAATGAAAAAACTACCTCTATGTCTTAGTTGCCTTGAAAGCCACTCGCTGGAGTTGCCATGACTCTACTGCAACTTGACAGCACTTATACGGGGTCAAGTACTACTATATAGGAATTTCAAAAAAATGTTCTCTATTGCTCATTCTAAGGAAAAAATATTGATCCCCTTCTGTATTTTGGTTGCTAATTCACACTGCAAGTCTTTTTTATTTATTTTTATTTTATTTATTTAATATATATTCTGCCCTCCCCGCCAAGGCAGGCTCATACATTATATAATTACATTAAATTAATGATTATTTACTGATTAAAATATTTATACTCCATATTCTCTTTTGAACAGGATATGGTAGTCTCTCTCTTTCTCTTTTTGCTAACATTTTTTCCCTTGGCATTTACAGCTAATTTTGCATGTACCATACTGGTTCTAAGAATTTAATTTAATCAGCTTTGTGTGGTCAAGACATCCCAATTTCCAAGTATCTAGGATGGGGGGAATGAACCATCACTTGTCCCTGCTTATTCTTATTAGGTAAAAGTTCTATGTAGCATAATAAATTAAGTTTTTACCATACAATAAATCAACTTAAATGCTGAACTAAATTAAATTCTGATTGTCTTTATGACAAAATAGCAGGCAAAAGCTTATTGTTAAATTTATCCCATGTGGCCAATAAAGTATCAATCAAATTATCGCTGAGATAATGTAGTTGTTTTATGGCTATATTAATCTATAATGGGAATTTTAATATGAGTTTGTTTTGAAATAAAATATGTTACTTTTATTATTGAGAGCTAGTATACTGTAGTGGGAATAGTGCTGGGTTAGGATCTGGGAAAGTCAGGTATGAATCCCAGATGTGCCATATAAGCTTGCTGGGTATCCTTGTGCCAATCATACACTTTTAGCCTAACCTACTTCAAAGGCTGTTGTGTGGATAAAATGGAGGAGAGTGACGCAAGCCACTTTGGACCCACACTGGGGAGAAAGATGGGGTATAAATGAAGTAAAAAAATAGTGTGTATCAGAAACAAAGATTTTGTATATGTAGGTTTAATCAACTGACTAAACTTCATATAATTTATCAATTAATGTCTGGTCCATATAAATGTCTGGTCCATACAAAGTAAAAGTGTCATCATATGTTAATGGAATAATCATTCTGTTAGTTTCGTTACTGTGAATCTTACAAAGCATCTTTAAGCCCAGCAAAGTTTTATTCAGGGTATGAGCTTTTTTGCCTTACTGCACTGAGAGCATTTCTGTGTGTGTTTTTTGTTGGGCTTGTTTGCCTCCCCTTTATCACTGTATTCATGCCCTCATGATCCAGACTTTCTCAGCAGAAACACATGTGAACAATTTAGATGAGAATTAACAAATCAGTGAGGTGGATTCAGCTGAGTGTGTGTGCCCAGACCAAGTTCACCCAGCACATTTCCTTTTATTTTTCTTTCACATTTCACATTTTCTTTTAATTTATTGAGGATTTTGAACAGAGACATAGACTTCCCAGACAGTAGGCTGATAATGACCACTATACATAGAATCATAGAGTTGGAAGGGACCTTCAGGGTTATCTAGTTTAATCCCTTGCACAATGCAGGAAATTCATGGTTGACTCTCTGTTGTTGCATTGCCTCATAGCAGTTGCAGTTATTTTTCTGGGAAGATTATAGTTTTGTAGACAAATGCATAACCCTAAGTCTGCGCCATGGTGTCTTTACATGTTCCTGAACAGCATGTGAAGCAACTTACGTACATAAGCTCACAATGCTCAGCCATTTCATGCTTCCCCCTGGGTCTTAGGCTCAGAGCATTGACCATGAGATTTCTGTAATGAATGTCAATAAATTAAAAGTAGGTTTGCAACTTACACATCTGAACAACACCTGAAAACATACTCAATATTGCTAAAGCACAGACATTGTCTCCAGTTTTTGATGCAATAATTCAAAGCAAAACGTGTTAGTTATCAGAGACTGTTAACCAAACAAAATACTGCAAGAGTGCTGATGTTTTAAGCATGTTTTATTTTACTTTTTAAAAAAACTTTAGAAGTGTTTGTGTCTTTTATAAAGTTTAAATCTCTGCTGCCTGGCATTACATTTTATGATGTGCATGGCCTGGCCCAACAAGGTTTCGTTTTTTTCAGATCTGTGTTAGTGTGGGTAAGGCAGCAATCCTAGTTTCATGTATTCCAAAAATTTAAATTAATTTTGTCTCCCATTAGACATACACAGGGTTTGTTTTGTTGGGGAAAAGGTGCAGGAGCTCAGTAGCATATGCCCTGAGATCTGTGTGCAGATCTCCACTGCATGCAGACCCTGGCTGGAGGCTCAGGAGCTATGCTCCTGTGAGCTGCTGCTGAATTCAAGCCCTGGACATACATATAATTATTTTTCATTTCCCCCCTTCATGTCATGTCCATTCTGTGCACAATCAGTTTTCTGCATGTTATTATTAAATTAATGGTGTGCTAAATTTGATTTAGACCACTGAGGAAGGCCAGGTGCTGAAACATGTTTGGTACTGGTTCTTGAATTTGGAGACAAGGGTGATTAACATGTGGAATTCACTGCCACAGGATGTGGTGGCGGCCACAAGTATAGCCACCTTCAAGAAGGGTTTAGATAAAAATATGGAGCACAGGTCCATCAGTGGCTATTAGCCACAGTGTATGTGTGTATATAAAATTTTTTGCCACTGTGTGACACAGAGTGTTGGACTTGATGGGCCGTTGGCCTGATCCAACATGGCTTCTCTTATGTTCTTATGTATTTTCAAACTTGTATTTATATAAATGGACATCTGTCTTCATATTGGGATTAGATACTTACATGCTGATCCACATGATTGTTATTTTTACTTTATTAAATTATATGCTTATGTTTGTACTACGTACTTACTTTTTTCTTTTGTTCCAACCGTTTTGGTTACCCCACTCTATTCCCAGCTACAAGTTCTATTTCTAGCTATCCTAAGCATGCCTAAAGCTCTCATATAAATTCAGAAAGGAAAATCTGGAAATAATATATTTTTAATATACTTAGTGTAACCAAGATGAATTACCAAGATATTTATGACAATAAAGCTCAGATAAAGTTCAAATTACTGCATCTTTTGTAGCAATAGTCTTCATCATGGGGGAAGTAACAAGAGTATAGTAAATATCTCCCAAAAACACATGAATGAGAGTAGAACTAGGGATCCCTGCCGCTGAAAATGCCTTCCCAGTGTCAATTTCTCCACTTCCTCCTCCAACCCCATAACATCTCATTAAAGTTACCATGTGGGGATGTCACATCACAAAGTTTCCTTGCTTCTTTGCACATCACTGGAAAGAACTGGCAGGGGCAAAGTAATTCACAGTGTGATATCATGCTACCAAACAGTGAATTTCATCAAATACAGTACAAATACATGAAACTGAAGTACAGATAGTCACACCAGTGGTCTATCAAAGACAGCACAGTCCATTCTGACAGGCAATAGCTGTCAAGAATCTCAGGCCGAGATCTTTCCTAGCAACTACTTTTTGATTCTTTTAACTGGAGATGCCAGAATTTGAACCAGGGGCCTTTTGCATGTAAAACAGATGCTCTACTGCTGAATGACAGCCTCTCCTGTAGTATTATGGAATTATGGAGAAACATCTACTTTTTACCTAAAAAAATAATCCAGGAAGGGATCACAGAAAACAATTTCACTGGGGCTGAACACCGATCAAGTAAATACATCGATTCTCAGTGATCCATAATACTGTATTTTGTCCCCACCATCACCACTTTTACAGTACAGGATAATTCATATTTGCCAATTAACCTTCTGAAAGGGTTTATTTTTTTAATGTGGAAATTCAGAGTTGATGCATTTATAAATATTCATAGTGATGAATGTTGGGATTTTTTTTTAAGTAAATTAAGCCTGTTCGGGTTTTTTTAAAAAAACAAATGTGTCCCTTTTTTCATTTATTTAAGCAACCTTTCAGTGTACCAGTAAAATGTAATTATGCATAAAGGATTAATAAGCAGAAATATAATGAATGCATTTCTCATTTCCATCTCATATGCATATGCTTAATTAAAAAAAACCTGATCTAATGAACAATATTTCTTTCAATTTAGGCAAGATTTTAAATATATTACTGTTAATATTAAGTTGTTGCAAGCGATTTATATAATCTGCAACATTAGTTATCCTTTGGGAGGTCTCAGGATGCCTGAGTCATGACTCTGACATCCAATTTGGCACAATGCAAAAAGCTGATAGAAAAACTGCAGAAAGAATGGAAGTGGTAAACTCAGGGTGGCCATATTAAAGAAGCATGATGTCTATAGAAAAGAAACATTTCAACCTTTTTTTAAAAAAAAAATCTGTAAATTAATCTTGTATGATTAATGACATTTTATTGGTTCATTTTACTAGCATAGTTTACAGGGACATGGTCTTGTTAGCTAGTCCTGATAATCTGTGCTACTTTTGGACAGAGAGAAGACACCAAAATCTATTTGCTATCAGTGTAATCCCAAGCAAAGTTATAATTACCCCAGTCCACTGAAATCAATGGGCTTAAGTTTGCACTGTCAATCAGTTCTGTAAGGAGAGTAGATTGCACAAATTAATCATCATGCAGTGCCAGTATTTACTGTACCTAGTATTAATGGTTAACTCTGGCATGCTAAACGGCACCTCTCATGATATTAAGGCATATTAATAAAATGCATTTCCTAAATAATTTGCAAGGTAAAATTATTTTTACCATGTCAGTTATTAGGAATGTAACCTATCCTTTTATTTCCATTAACATTTCAACCTTCTCTTGAGAGAACTAAAAATACCTGAGGATAGCCAAGACAGTTTACATCTTCAAACGTAAAGGATTTATCCTGAAGACAGACACTTCTCCCCCACAGCAGTTCCTTCAAGAGAGTGCAAGAACTTCTGCAGCTAAGTATTTACCACCAACAAAGGACCTCTAGATCGCTCAACTTTTATTTTTCTGTAGGAATAAATATACTCCAACCCACTTCAGAGGAAACTGAGAAACTTTTTTTGTACATATGCTGTGAATATTCTTATCTCTGGGTTTTGAAGGGATACTTTGGAATATTTATTTATTTACCTTTGATTTATAACCTGCCCATTCCAAAAGTGGACTAAGGGTGGCTAACAATCATAGTAAAACCAACAATCTCAGTTCCAAGTATAAACCGATAAAACATAAACAATTAACAATTTAGAACAAAATGTTAGGTGCTGTACAGAATCTTGAAGCATAGGCAGATCAGATTACATTCGATCTTCTGTTTATCTGTTGGTGGTCCTTCTAGTGGTATTGCTCAGCAGCATAAAAGCGGCAGCCTTCTCCCACTATCTACTATAGGCCTGTCGAAAAAGTTCGGGTTTACAAGCCCTGCGGAATTGGGAGAGTTCCTGCAGGGCGCTTATGGCATCAAGGAGAGCATTCCACAGCATTGGTGCTGCCACTGAGAAGGCCCTGGCCCATGCAGAGCCTAGTATGGCCTCCCTTGGTCTGGGGATAGACAACAGATTTGGAGTTCCTGAATGCAGTGATCTCTGGGGAACATATGGGGAAAGGCGGTCCCGTAGACAGACAGGTCCTCGGCCATATAGGGCTTTAAAGGTCAATACCAGCACTTTGAAATGGACTCAGAACACAATAGGCAGCCAGTGCAGCTCTTTCAACACTGGTTGAATGTGCTCCCATCAAGGAAGCCCCATTAACAACCGTGTCGCAGTGTTCTGCACTAGCTGCAGTCTTCGAGTCAGAGTCAAGGGCAGCCCCATGTAGAGGGCATTACAGTAGTCTATTCCTGAGGTGACCATAGTGTGGATCACCATTGCTAAGTCGCGGTGCTCCAGAAAAGGGGTCAACTGCCGTACCCACTGCAGATGAAAAAAGGCAGACTTGACAGTGGTTGCTACTTGGGTCTCTATAGACAATGAGGACTCCAGGAGCACTCCCAGGCTCTTGACCTTTGGGACTGGAATTAGTGGCACCCCATCAAAAACCCGCAAGGGGATCTCCTTTCCCAAGCTACCGCAACTCAGATAGAAAACTTCCATCTTCATTGGATTCAACTTCAATCAACTCAGCCTGAGCCAAGATGTCATGGCTTGTAGTGCCAGGTCCAAGTTGTTCGGGGCGCAGCCAGATTAGCCACCCATCAATAGACAGAGCAGGGTGTCATCCGCATATTGATGCACCCCAGCCCATACCTCCTGACTATCTAGGCAAGGGGGTGCATGTAGATGTTAAATAACATCGGGGACACAATAGCCCCTTGCAGCACACAGCATGTAAGTGGGTGCCTCCGGGACGATTCTTCCCCTATCACCACCCTTTGTCCCTGACCTTGAAGGAAAGAGGTCAGCTATTGCAAGGTGGGCCCCCGAATCCCCACGTCAGCAAGGTGGCTAGACAGTAGCTAGTGGTCAACTGTATTGAATGCGGCTGACAGGTCTAGTAACAGCAGCACCACTGAGCCGCCTCAATCCAGATGTCGCAGGAGGTCATCTATGAGGGCAACCAAAACTGTCTCTGTCCTGTAACCTGGATGAAAACCAGACTGGAACAAGTCCAGTGCAGAAGTGTCATCCAGGAATCCTTGGAAATGAGTTGCCACAGTCCGCTCTATAACTTTATCTGGATATTGGCCACATTTGGAAATGAGGGGAAGCAAGAGAGGACAAGACAGAAAATAAGTTAGTGCTTACTCTTTCTTTCCAAATGTTCCCACATATTGGCCACATTTAAGTGCCAGGTGGCCAATATACCAAAGCATCATCTCAAGTGTGTCCAAATACTACTTGTGCCAACAGTACAGAATCAAAAGAACTTCAATACCACTTAGATAAATTCTACAAATGTAATTCAAGGGGTCATTTCATTTCTTGGATATAGAACAAGCTCTCTGCTAGCAGGGAAGATGGGACAATTTTGCCAGAGCCCACCTCCTCACTACAGCCCTTCATGGTGGCGTATATTTTGTTTATGAAGGTCCTCAACCTACAACAGGATTGAATGAAGGAGACTCTTGGGAGAAGTGCTTGGAAAGTTAGATCTGCTATGCCAGCTCCCTCCATAAGCTTTCCCCACAGGATTCAATATCCCTAACATACATGAAAGGGTTGTTTTTTTTTTTAACCAATAGTGTTGACATTCATAGGCTGCTTCCGCAAAGTTTCAAATAGTGCACTCAGTGCACTTTAGTTTTGTTTTTGTTTTTTTGCCACTGGATTTTCCTCTTGCATACTCAACATGTGTGAAAGCAGCCCTCATGGACAGTTTTCTATAACCCTAGCAAAATCAGAGAAGTGATTCTTTCAGAACTCACTCTGGATCCAAAACATAACAATAGGACTCCCCCTCCCTTTTGTGTAAGAGAAGAGAACGCACCTGATAAAAATGTGGCCAGAATGTGCTTATAGCGAGTTCCGCCTTCACCCAACCTTCTGTAACAATTCCAGAGACATTCCAGATAGGGTTGCCCTGAGGTCCACCATTCACCTTCACATAAACGTTCAATGATCCAGGGCTGGAGCGGTCTCGGCTGGAGAGATAATAATGGAAGTCTATGCAATGGGTATCGTTTTCCTTCAGGGTTGGTAAAAGCAAGTGAGCCTTTTGACCAGATGCCCTCCCAGAGCTGTTCACCATCATGAAAGAGCCTGGAGAAATGAGGAAAAGCAAGAGAGGAGGAGAAGAGAGAAAAGAAGTCAGTGGTTACTCTCTCTTCCCAAGCCTCCCACAAGAAAGCCAGACTATAATGAAGAGTCAACAATTTTCAACAACCTCCATACAAGTCAGAAAACAAAACAAGTATTCATCACAAAGAACTCAAGCCTATTATTTTCTGCTGGCACTTGTTTGAATGAGACAAGACATCAAAATTACAGGAGTTACAAATAAATTTTTCACCCACTGCCTCCACCATAGTTATTTATTACTATTTTTCAATTTTTTCTTCCCACGATTTTATGTAAAGACTGACAGTAAAATATTCATACCAAGCATGAAAAACACACATATTTCTTGTTTGTTGTACTAACCTCTAATCCAATGGTCAGAACCTGACTACCTTTATAGCATTTCCAGATCAATACACTGCACAGAGCAAGTCCGTTTGCCCACACAGGAGTGAACTTCCTTCAATGAATTGCAGCTATGGCAGCAAAATCAAGTAATCAGTACTACTAGGCAACAGAAATGTGAGGAGGATTTCAGGTCTCATCAGGGCTTTTTTTGTAGAAAAAGTCCAGTCAGAACTTATTTGCATATTAGACCATACCCCCTAACATCACCATTGTTTCACATAGGGGTTTTTTTTTAAAAGAAAAAGCCCAGCAGGCCCTCTTTTGCATATTCAGCCACATATCCTAACATCACCATTGTTTTCCACGGGGCTTTTTTGTAGAAAAAGCCCAGCAGGAACTTATTTGCATATTAGGACACACACCCCTGACACCAAGCCAGCCAGAATGGCGTTCCTGTGCATTCCTGCTCAAAAAAAGCCCTGGGTCTCATCCATAGGTTCTGGGAACTGCAATAGGATGCTTCCATCAACACTGAGTTTCAGCACCATTTTCCTTGTATGCTCTAGCTCAGGGATGTCAAACATGTGGCCTGGGGGCCAATTAAGGCCCCCAGAGGGCTCCTATCAGGCCCATGAGCAGCTGGCTGTCATCTGCTTCTTTCTCTCTTGTTTCCTTCTGCATCACAGCTTGCTTTGCTAGGCTTGCTCAATTGTACAGGAGCTACAGAGTTTCATTAGCTGAGGCTCCTCTCTTGTAGAGGAAGGGGGGAGGGATAGCTTGCTTTGCCAGACTCTCTCAATTGCACTTCTGAGCTACTGAGTCAGGCCTCTCTTCATTTTTTTGGCTGAGGCTCCTCCCCCTCCTGGTCCCCTGAGGAAGGAAAGAAAGAGCCAGAGCTTCCTTTGCCCAATTCCCTGGATTGCATGGGAGAAGAAAGCACTTTTAAGATCAACAAGTGCTACTGTTGTATGCATGTTTTATTTTGGGTTTTTTTAAAAAAATTCCTTAATTCTGTTTGTCTGTGTCCTTTATAAAGTTTATCTCTCTGCTATCTGGCATTACATTTTATGACACACATGGCCCAGCCCAACAAAGTCTCATTTATATCAGATCCGTCCTTCATAACCAATGAGTTTGGCATCCCTGCTCTAGCTGAAACTGGGAAAGCAGACAGAATATTCTTCAAGGAACATTCCTTGAAGACACCAGAAGTTCCATCCAAGGCTAGCAAACTTAAGAATCCAGAACTACCAAAGATAACACACATGCAGTAGCATCTCTCCACTATTAGTACAGAATTCATTTTTTTTCCTAATTACAAGTATTGACAGCATATCTCTGTGGCATACTATATAACCTCTGGTTTTGGACAGTACTTCAGAGCAAGAGAGTTGACTTTGCAGTAGCTGAGGCTCTGGCTAATGAAAACATCTTTCCAACATAACACAGGCGTGGAATTTGTAACACTGGCATATCCTACACAAGTTATCTGTGCTGTAGAACACAGCCAACTTCCTTCCTCTCTCTTCCTCCAAGGATCAAGGTATGGATTACATTATTCCTTTCCCTTCCATTTTATTCTCACAACTCCTCTGTGAAGGATGCTAGTGTGTTTGTGTATGTATGTGAGACAAAGAGACACACACGGGGGCGGGGGGGAGAGGGAGAGAGAGAGAGAGAATATGATTGGCACAAGGTCACCTACTAAGAATCACAGTTGAGAGATTTCTTAGACAGGACTTTCTCTAGTCATATTCAGACCCTTTAATCCTTACACTCAAGTCAGAAATCTCATCATGATGAAGTGATCCATGTCATTGTATGTATCAGTGAGTCATAAAAAAGGACCACAAACTACTGTGAAAAAAGCCAAAACAGTGAACTTTGAGGAAGACATTTATAGTTGTCCTCTTATGGCTGGAGCAACATGACAAAGAAATCCCTCTAGTAATAAAAAAGAGAATTATTAATTTTATTCAAAGAAAATGCTGCATGTATGCACACATGCCTTCAGGAAATCCAGAGAAAGTAATGAGAGAGTGGGAGGTGCGATTCAGAAGGAAGAATATCCATTTTAGCAGTCAGGCATAGTAATTTTTAATCAAATGCAGCCCTCTTGACATTCTGAGTTCCGATGCTGCTGCCAAGTCATGCTACAAATGTATTTCTCTGCTGGCTCTCTCTTGCTGTTCACAGAACACTGACTTTGGAAAGGCATGCCTCACTTCTAACCTATTGAAGTTTGTTCTTCTTTTGTAAGCTGTGTTGCAGCAGTGTGACAGACACTCAGATGAGCCAGATAAACATTTTGATCAATTCTGCTCAGTGAACAGCCATATGTACTATGGTGAGAGAGAAACAGAAACTATCAGCATTTGCCCATGTAAAATTTTCTTCCAGAACCCAGTAAAAAAACCTACAAATACAGTAAAAGATCTCTATGCGTATGTTCATGTGTTTGTACACACACACACACACATCATTCCCACTATTTTTAATAGGACATGGCAAGTTTGGTAACAGAACAAATGAAGGACAAGAACTGAATGGAATTCTGCATACCCTGAGAGCCTTCCAAGGTAAACAGGGAATATACAGGACATCTAAGTAAACTGCTGGCCGTTGCCTGAAACCACCACAGCTGGCTGTTCACAGAGAAGAACCACTCTTATGCCAGCAGAGAGCAGCAGGCAGGAAGTAACAGATGTTATCAGTACAACATTGCTTTCAATGGAATGCACACTCAAAGCATACTTGGATTGCATATAATTCCATTAAAAGCAGTAGAAATCAGCTGCATGTTTGGATATGCATCCAGTTTCCCTCAGTGTTGTTGTTGTTGTTGTTCAAAAAAACTCTTTTGGTGACTGGGTCAGATGTCAACCCACTGAACAATTTTAACTTCTAATAAACAAACAGTGCCAATTATATTTAATCACCCATGCACATAGCCTCATTTTTGTTGTTGTTGTTAATACACTTAAGAATTCATGCTGGGTCCTGAACTTTGCCATTCATTTTTCTCCCCATTTTGACCTATTTCCTTTTTTAAAAAAGTTTGTTTTCAATAAATAAGTTATTGGCAGTACTCTTGCAATCTTTTCTTGACCACCCAATGGAGATAATAGTCAGAGACTGTACCCCCATCCAATGGATCCTCCCTTCCAAATCACAAACACAAACTTGGAAAACTTCACAGACTACACTTAGGAGTCAAACAAGATGAGACAGGCATCCTCAGGGCCACCCCATGATTTTGAAGCAGTGAGTTCCCACTTTGTAACTCCTTTTAACTGTGCTGCAGGGCCTGATTCTGGTCAGGACTGCCACAGCATGGGGGGAAAGATACTGCCTGTCCCCATGCCATTTTACAAAGTGAATTGGTGCCAGGGGTGTATGAACAAATAACTTCCCTCCCTCAGTGTCATTTAAATTCAGAAAAAATGGTGTTAGCGGATGGCAGGCATCCTCCTGCCCCCCATGCTGCAGTGGTCTTAACCAGAATTAGGTCCCAGTGTACATTTAAAAGGAGCCCCCCAGGGAAAGCTTAGTTTCAAAATAGCCGTATTGGCTAGTCTGGCCCTTGGTGTGTGTATTGATTGTCAGCAGATTAAATATTTGATGCTTCTAATATACAAAGTGTGCCATTATGTTTAAATATATATGTATATTGTGAAATCTCACCACAGTTAACATTTTGAGAAGAAAAGAGAGGACATAATTTCTCTTCAGTGAAAGATCACTTACAAATAACAAATTACACTTTATTTCCCATGTATCCGTTTTCCTATCAAATTCCTAAAAAATGTGCTGGTAGAGAAACATAACAGAGCCAAAATATATATTTTTTAAAAAATTATGAACTCCCACTGGTACTATAGAAAGTCAAGGTTTTTTTAAAAAAAAGTATTTGCCAACTGTCAGCTTCAGCTGCCTGTCATTTTTTACTATTAGAAAGAAACGCCCCTATTGTTTCACATTGAAATATAAAATATCTGTGAACTGCATACACAAATCAGAAGGAACAGAATATGCATGTCATATTTCCCCCATAAAACTTGTTGGATTTTTTGTTACTCAATTATGCGCATTCAATTATAACCCAAATGATTAAGGCTATGAATTTACAATGCACTTTGTGAAAAAATGACTAAAATATGCCATTTGCTCATTTCCAAAGGTTACACCCACGTCCCTCTTCACTGCACAGCGTCTGCTCGGATTTCTGCGTCGCAAACGGAAATTGCTAAAACCCAGTTTCCATTTGCGACACAGAAGCCGCAGCTCTTCCTGCTCCTCCGGCGCAGATGGTGGGAAATCCGAGCAGACGCTGCGCAGTGAAGAGGGACGTGACTCCTAGGTGAGCAGTGTGCGAAAACGGTTTCTGATCCATTGCATAGTATACAGATTGGGTCTGGAGCCCACCCTCTGCATTTCAAGTAACAGTCATATGTGAGTTGCAGGTTTCCTTCAATTTCCATGTGCATGGGGTACCCTATTCAGATTGTGACTGTGTCAACATTTGCCAACTTGAAATCACCCTAGGAATGCTATTTGGGGGAACCATTAGCATTATCTAAGTTTACTACCAATATTCAGTCATTTAATGTTTGCCGCTATTGATACACTTTTTTCCCCTTTCTGATTTCCCATCCACATGTGTTGCCTGCTCCGGAAAAAGAGTAAACAAGATAAATACTGGGGAAACAAAATAATAATTTACAGTTGGTGAATATGGTAGGTAACACCATATGGAAAAGCGCCCCCCCCCCCCGCCCGAATGTTGAGGTGGAGCCAGGACATGTCTCCACATGTTGTTAAAGTAAGTGGTTCTTTTCTGTAGCCCACCCATGAACTGAAATGATGAAACTTGTGATCAGTTCTTTATGTCATCAGCTGTGCTGATGCAAAACAAACAAACCCAGACAACATATCCTAGACCATTCAAATGATCCTTCCTACTGTGAAGGGACAAAGCTGGAGAAAAAATGTCTGTGATCTATGCTTAGAAAGGAGGTTATTTAAATGACCTGACCATGACTCTGGGATGATAAAGATCTAGGTGAGTTCACTGACTGCTAAAAGAAGGAACCTGCAAGTTGCATCCATAAAAATCAATTAAATTCATATAATAAGGCAAAATCAAGCCATGACACTACAGCAGAAGATGCTACTAGGCAACCACAAGGCTATTGAGCATGGTGTTACTCTCATAGTGAACATTAACAATGAGGCAATACAACAAAGAGAAAATGTTCACACAAACACAAGGCATTTCATTAAGGTCAGTTCAGTTGGCAACAGAATTAGCATTAAAGTTCTCAGTATCTTTGTATGTACGCAGGGAAGGTGTCATAGCTCAATGGTAGAGCATCTGCTAAGCATGCAGAAGGTCACTGGTTCAATTCCCAGCATCTCTGGTTAAAGAATCTGGCAGCAAGTGATGTGAAAAACCTCTGTCTGAGACCTTGAAGGGCTGTGTTAGCAGTCTGAATAGATAATGCTGACTTTGGTGGACCAAGGGTCTGATTCAGTATAGAGCTCCCAAGGAATAGGTTGAAAAAACGTAAAGTTACATTAATTCAAGTAGATACAGTTTAGTTTAGTTTATTTGATTTATATCCCGCCCTCCCTGCCAAAGCAGTCTCAGTGCAGCTCACAATACACAGTAAATAAAACAATTTAGACAAACATTAAGTTAAAACAGTTAAAACAATTTAAACAGTTTGGTGCTAAACAGTTCACATATAGGCTGCAGTCAAAAGAAGAAAAAGATGCCTAATATAAAAAGTACTTTCCCTATCACAAATGACTAGCTTGTCCGCAGCATGTGTGTGGGAGGGTTACCAAAATTAACTCAGAAAATACTTGGGGACTTTTGAGGTGGGGGTGGGAAACTTTGGGGGTGGAGTTAGAAGACTTTCTCATTCCCTAAAACAAAACAAAAAATACAGCAGTGCAGTTCCCTTGAATACACTCTTCATTTTGTCATCCCCCAGCAGCTGGCTGCACTTCCACTCTTTCTCACACACACACACACACACACACACAAAGCAGCCAAAATACAGTTTGGAAGCACATTCTTTGTGGTCTCACTGCAGCAATTTCTTCACAATGGGAGTAGCTGAATGCTGTATACTCAACCAAGTTCTTCACACTAACACAGGAGAAACGAAAATGACTCCTAAAGGGACTGTAAAACAAATGGAGGAACAAGGCTGCTTCCCTTTCCTACAACAGCTTGCCCCGCCCCATTCAGCCTGGCTTAAGATTTAAAGGCACACACACCTTTCTAAAAGCAAATTGTTCCAAAGCATCTTCTTAAGCCTTCAGAAAGGGCACGTGGTAGCAGTGGGGGTGAGGCTTCCCCCCACCAGCCAGCTGGCTGGGGGGAAGGAAAGAGCCTGCAAAATTGTGAGATCCCCCACTGGGACCTGGGTATTGGCAAGCCGAACATGGGCATTGTCTCTACAGGAGAGACCTGCAGAGAAATGTGTCTCCATGGAAGTCCATGGAAAGTGAGAGGTCAAAGGGAGCAAAGGGAGGGGTCAGAGGGCAGCTTCCAGGTTGAGACAAAGAACAACATCCCATTCAAGGACATAACATCTATATGCACTTAGAGAGATATAGTGCCCGCATTGTGTCCTGGTATGCTGAGCCTCTCACTCCAATATTGGCTATTCCCACAAGCAAATTTGGAAATTACAGAAAATGTAATCTAAAACAGAGAAAGAGTATAGTTAGCATGCTGGGGAAAGCTAAGTTTTCTGTGCTTATTAAAGTAGACACAGGGCACATGGTCTTTAAAGCAGGTTGAATATCAGATCAGCTTAATTTAATGTGCTTTGATCAACAGGTTAGCATAATTAATAACTTGCTGTTGCTGCCAGTTTCTTAATGATAAAAAATGTGAACACTATATGCTCAGATAAGTCAGGATTAAGCAAGGAGATAGATACATTTAAAAAATTCTACTGAAATGACAGTGAGTATAAAATGGTACTTCCAGAGCTACAGTTATTGAGCATACCACTGAAATTGGGGAATTAAACCATGAAGTGCTCTCCAGATACCCATAAATTCATTTTTCCCTCTCCTTGGTGCATAATGATGCCTTGATAAGCCTCCTATTATTGATGCATCTGCAACATATATCCTCTTTTCAGAGCTGAAATGCTACTCGGTAGCAGATGGTGCCTATTGTGTTTACACATCAGCACTTTATGATCGCATTTTCTCACGTCTACAGTAAAAAAGAAAGCCATAATTGAGTTTTTAATGGCTTTGCACATTGTTCATTAAGATTACATGACTATGTTCCTGCAGATGACAGCTGAAGAAATGAGCTACCTAGAAGAACCCCTCGTGACCATCTCAGACAGACCTCAGTCTCGGCTTACAACCTTACTTTTCACCTGCCACATGTACTTTATAAGCTAATTTATTGCAGACACCAGCAAGAGGGGGGAGATACACATTTAAGAGCACTGATGCTGAATTATTCAGGCACAAATTTGATTTCCAGAACCTTATTAAGAACAAATGGGTAAAAAAAACCTTCTTAAGGACCCAATTTCAAACTTTTGTACACTTGAGTGCACCTTCCCTTCCAGTTGTACATGCATGGGTTGAAAATAAAAAGCTAGCTAGCAAAATACATCAGAAAAAAACATGATCAAATAATTTTTAAAAACTTATGAAAGGGCTACACAAATGATATTGTCCTGCATTGAATTGACTTTTTTATATAATACAAAGAAGGACCTGTTCATTTCAATTTTTATAAGCAACATAAATGAAAGGTTTGCTCAACTGGTAACAAGAATAAATTACATTAGGAAATATATTATTTTAGGTTCAATTCAATTCGAAATGATGGCAGCATTGAAAGATGATTCATAAATGGCTGAAACAGAACCAGCTAGTGATGGGTGTGGACTCTGCAAAAATACTGGGGAACAGGACATAGGATGGGTCCTATAGTGTGTGTCATTTGGATAGAACTTTGTTGCTGATGGCTCTCCTTTGCTCAGAAGCTAAATACTACTTTCCCAATGTGTACATTTCATAAACAGCAATGTGTGGAAAAGAAGGAATCAAAGTACAATACAACATTTTGACAAGGGGCTTGAAGCAGGCAGTGGCCATACTATGTCAGGTGGTCTCAAAGTTCTTTTTAAATCCAACTTGCAAAAAGTTAAACGTTATGGATTCTTTTTTTAAGTGCCTTGCCATGAAGTAGAGCTTGGAGAAAGCCTTTTGGGTGAAAACAAGGACTGAATTTTCTAGATACTCATTTAGCTCTCATGAAAGAACTTTGAAAAGAAATACTGCACATCTGAGAACTGTCAGGCTTAAGTCCGCCCCTTCCTTCGGTGTGCTGAAGCTCATATCTACAACTGTTGGAGTTGCAGGAGTGTGGAACTTTCACCTACAGCAAAAGAATTCAGGATTCACCTGATCTGTTGGACCTTTAAATATTATACAGGTGTTTTGTTCTCTTCCTGTTTATATTCTGTTTTTGTAAATACACAGTGTTATTAAAAGATATAATTTTTGCTAACAATGTGGTTGTCAGTATTTATAACTTTTAAAGGTACACTATAGACTTTCATTACATGGAAGCACTGCTTTGAATCCCTGTCAAACTTATCCACATTTCTCACTTTGGTTGCCAATCCTCCAGGTGAAGCCTGAAGATTTCCTGAAATTAAAACAGATCTCCAGATGACAGAGATATATTTCCCTGGAGAAAACGGCTGCTTTGGAGGGTAGGCTCTATGGCATCATAGCCCACTGAGGTCTCTCCCCTCACCAAACCCTGTGTTCCCAGGTTTGACCTTCAACTCTCCAGGAATTTCCCAGCTTATAGTTGGCAACTCTAACTACAACTGATCTCCAGACTACAGGATTCAGTTCCTCACTGAGTTCCCTTCCCTCCCCAAGATCCATTCTTTCTGGGCATTGTCCAAAAATCTCCATCTATTTCCAGAGATGAAGTTGGCAGCCCTAATTCTGGTGCATTGCCATTTAATAGGTAGGCATTTTTATCCTTCACAATGAAGCAGGATGGAACTCGTTCGCATATTTGTTTTCCGAATGGATAATGTATGCCTTAATGAATCTAGAATATTCACATAAAAGCCTGCTATTTCTAGACCTGAACAGATACAGTCATTAACAACCTGTGGGGCAGTGAGTGGTTTTAATTACAACTGCTACGGATATGAACAGGTGATTACTGCTTGGCGTTAATGGAATTTCTCTTACAAATGTGTGAATGCTTATTTATTTTCAGCACTACATTAAAAAAAAATAAAGGCCACAAATTACAAGAAAATTTCATAAATAAATGAACTTGTATTTATTAAAATATTTATACTATAATGTACCTTTTCCTTGCAATTCAAGGAAGTTTATAATTCTTAAGTTAAAACCATGCATAATACAAAGACACCCTTGGAGTTGCTCAATGCCAGGTCCATAAATAATAACACCTCAGTCCTACAGGACTTCCTGCTTAGGCAGGATATGGACCTGGCCTGCGTGACTGAGAACGACCCTTGGCATTTACCGTGAGGGGTCCTTCTCCTAAGAGGACAGGAGGACATCTTGGGTGTTTCCCACCGTCCAATCAGGGAGGCAGGAATTTTTCAAAAATCTTCCTCTTCCTGTGGTTGTGGGAACCACCCCTTTCTCAGTTCGGGTGACTCCGAGCAGCAGTAAGAAGGAAAATTATACCTAATGAAAACACACTCCTAACAGAATAACTAACAGTTGGTCAGGGAAAAAAAGCGGGTGTTAACCCAACAGACTGACCAAACAGGCCCTTATAGGAAAGGGAACATGAAGAAAACAGGTAACAGTTATCAACATGAAAGAGAAAAACCTCAGAAGCAAGTTGGCAGACGAGGTAAAGGAATAAGGTATTGCCCAAGGTAGGGAGAAAGAAGAGAGGGCAAGATGTCCTCTTGTCCTCTTAGGAGAAGGACCCCTCACGGTAAGTGCCAAGGGTCGTACTCCCCAAGAGGCAGAGGACATCTTGGGTGCTCCCAGAGCAGTATGTTAGTCAGGGAGGGATCGCCCTACTCGGGAAGCACATGTTATAGGATTCGCCGGCCAAAGGCTGCATCCGCCTATGCGTAGACATTCAATTTGTAGTGGCGAGTAAAGGTGGAAATAGACGACCACGTAGCCGCTTTACACACTTCTTTGACAGAGGCATTCTTGCTAAAGGCGGCATTGGTGGCTGCACTTCTGGTCGAATGAGCAGTGATCCCTGTAGGCACCTTGAGGTGCACCGCCTTGTACACTTCTGCAATGCACTGTTTAATGGCGTAACTAATGGCCGACTTGGACATCTTCTGGCCCAGTCTGGGAGCTGCTATGTTAATGAACATGGAATCCAACCTACAAAAAGGCTCGGTTCTAATCAGGAATATCTTGATCGCCCTGCGTACGTCCAGGGTGTGCCATATGCGTTCCTGGGGGTGCTTAGGATCCGGGCAAAAGGATGGCAAATTGATTTCCTGGTTCTTGTGGAACCTAGATGAGACCTTAGGTTGGAAGGTAGGATCTGGATAGAGCACCACCTTGTCCTTATGAAAAAACACATAGCTCTCGCTTGATCGACAGGGCTCCGATCTCAGAAACCCTTCTGGCTGAAGTGATTGCCACCAAAAAGATAGTCTTCATGCGCATCATCTTTAAGGGTATTGACATCAAGGGGTCAAATGGTGGATTTGTTAAGGCTGAAAGCCCTGGATTCAGACGCCAGGTAGGGAAGCGATGAACTTGAGGTGGGGAGCTCATTGAGGCCCCTCTCAGAAAACAACGAATATGAGGGTGTGATGCCAGACTGACGCCATCCACCTGTTGAAGCACCGAAGACAGGGCTGCGATCTGGCGCTTAAGCGTAGCTGGTTTCAAACCAGAGTGAAATCTGTCCTGGAGGAACTGGAGGACCTTAGGAACTGAGGGATGGAGGGGATCCACTTCCTTCCTCCGGCACCACCTGTGAAAAGCCTTCCATGACATGTTGTAGATCTGTGTAGTGGATTCCTTTCTGGAGGCTAGGATGGTATCCGTCACTTCACCGGAGTAGCCCAAACCTAACAGCGATCTCCTCTCAATCTCCATGCGGTCAATCTCAGCCATTCTGGACCCTGTAATAGCATGTCTGGCCAGATTGGTAGGTGAAGGGGCTCCATCACTGACATCTGCTGGATTGATGAGAACCAGGGACGTCGAGGCCACCAGGGCGCAACCAGAATGACCTCTGCTCCCAACAGACTGATTCTTCTGAGTAGCCTTGGGATGACTGGGATCGGTGGAAAGGCATACAGAAGCTCTTGTGGCCAGGGAGATGTCAGGGCGTCCGTCGCTGCCGCCTGGCTGTGGAAGTACCTCGTGAAGAACCAAGGCAGTTGATGGTTCTGATGGGAGGCAAATAGATCCACCATCGGCTGACTCAAGTGTTCCACTATTAGTTGAAAAAGAGACTTGTTGAGGGACCACTCCCCGGATTGAATGCTTTCCTGGCTGAGCCAATCTGCTTTGACGTTGTAAGCCCCTTTGATGTGCTCTGCCCTTACTGACTTTAGATGGAGCTCTGCCCATTCGAATAGCTTCATGGCCTCCTTGTGGAGGGCACCGGACCTGGACCCCCTTAATTGTTTAGATATGCTTTTGCTGCTACATTGTCCGTCCTCACCAGCACATGCTGTCCCGTCACCTTGTCTTGAAAATGCAGCAGTGCTGGACGAATGGCCCAAAGTTCCAGGAGATTGATTGGGAGGCTCGACTTCTTGGTCGACCACTGCCCCTGTGTAGGTATCTCGTTGAGGGTCGCCCCCCAACCCGAGAGGCTGGCATCCGAGAACAACTGGATCTCTTTCTCCACACAGAAGGATCTTTCTTGGCATAGGTTGACATCCTTGGTCCACCAGATGAGACTTTCCTTGATGACCATGGGTACCGTCAGAGACATGGGACGTTTCTCCATGATCCGAAACTGGTAAGGGCGCAGGAACATCTGTAGTCGTCTGGTATGAATACGTCCCCACTGAAGCGCCTCGAGGTTTGAGATCAGGAGGCCCATAAGTCTTGCCAACGACTGGAGGGTCGACGATGACTCCCGCATCACCCGTTGCACCGCCCTCTTGGTCTTTATTATCTTGTCTTCTGGAAGAAAGATTGAGTTTGTGGTCTTGTCGATGACCATGCCCAGGTGTCCCAGTCTCTGAGTTGGATGTAGATGGTTCTTGGATAGATTGATTAAGAAGCCATGCTGCTGCAGACAACTGATAGTGTGACGAACGTCCTGCTCTGCCTTCTTTCTCGACGGGGATCTTATGAACAGGTCGTCGAGATACGAATGCACGTGTATCCCTCGTTGCCTGAGGCATGCTATCGGATTCACTAGCACCTTGGTGAACACCCGCGGTGCTGTTAGAAGGCCAAATGGCAGAGCTTTGAACTGGAAGTGGAACCCGTCCAGACAAAAGCGAAGAAACTTGCGATGCGCAGGCAGAATCGGGATATGGAGGTAGGCCTCTGTTAAGTCCAGGGATGACATGTAGTCCTGATGATGGAGGGCCTCCGTTATGGACTTTATTGACTCCATTCTGAAATGGCGTAGCTTGATGTTCTTGTTCAAAATTTTTAAATCCAAAATCGCCCTCCAGTCCCCGTTCTTTTTGGGAACCATGAAAAAAATTGAGTAAACACCTTGACATCTCTGCTTGGAAGGAACTTATTCTATTGTCGAAATATTTAGCAGGTGACGTATCGCTTTGAATGTGATGTCTCTTCGCTCCGGGTTTGACCGAAGAGGGGTTATTATGAAGCGGTCTGGAGGTGTCCTTTTGAACTCGTTTGAGTAGCCCCGGGACATGATTTCCAGAGCCCAAGAGTTGGCCTGCAAAGCCTGCCAGGCTTGGTGAAAATGTAGCAGGCGACCCCCTACTGGGATGGAGTCCCAGTCATGCCTTATTGGGCTTGGGGCCCTTGTCGAATTTCTCCGACCTGTCGGACTGATTTCTCTGGAAGCGTGGGTTAGAGAAGTTCTTGCAAAAGTTCTGCTTGGGGGGTCCCCAGGTTGACTTCCTGTACTTCTGCTTTGGTCTGGAGGTGCTGGTGGAGGCACGAAAGGAGCTAGACCCAAAACCTCTTCTGTCTGGGCGTCTAAGGTACTTGGGCATGGCCTTCTTCTTGTCCCACATCTCCACTAGGATCTTATCTAGGGTGTCCCAGAAGAGCTTTTCTCCCTGCAAGGGGTAGGCTGCTACTATTGACTTAGAATGAGTGTCTGCTGGCCAGGCCTGGAGCCACAAGCCCCTCCTTGCAATGGTGGTTGACGCCATCACTCTGGCGGAGAATGTAAGAGCGTCCAGGGAAGTGTCCGCAGAGAATTCAGCTGCCCTAAGAAGTCCTTCATCAAGCACAGACTAGCAGGCAAGGGGGAGGGGTGGCTTTCTTCATACAGGAGGCTTACTCCTTCCAGGAGCTCCCACCTCCAGAGATCACTGGCATAGAGTGTGTTGGTTTGCTGTGGGACGTTGGGGAGAGTTTGGCAATTTGGCTGGTGTATCGACCGCCTAACACACTGGCCAGTGCCTTGCCATCCCTGACGGAGGCTTTAGCAGGCTGGGCCTTGGAGTGCCCTTGACTGATAATCTTGGGTGACTTCAATGTCCATGCTGAGGACGCAGTCTCTAGTCGGATGGTGTATCTAGTGTCCTCCATGGCAGCACTAGGACTCTCCCAATACATAACAACTTCCACATACCAGGCTGGGCACACGTCAGATTTGATCTTCGCGACAGGAGTTGTAGTGGACCAGATTTCTGTGAACACAGTGCCATGGTCAGACCACTATGCCCTGAGGGCCCGTGTGAATATCCCATTCCTGCCCTGTTTAGATGGTGAGCAGGTTTGGGCTCGCCCTCAAAGTCAGATGGACCCTATGCAGTTTCAGATGGCTTTGTGGGATCCCTGGCCCTCTGGCGACTCGTTGGATGACCTTGCAGAGACCTGGAACAACCGACTCTCCGCAGCTATCGACGAGATTGCTCCCCAGCATCCTCTTCGTCCCCGCTCACGACTGGCACCGTGGTATACCCCGGAGCTGCGATAGATGAAGCGGTGACTATGATGACTAGAGAGGCAGTGGCAACGTACTCCTGGCGAAGTGACAAGAACATCTGATAGGTCATTTATGAGGACCTATGTGATGGCAGTCCGGGCCACAAAGAAGGCTTACTTTGTGACCCAGATTGCATCTGTGACCTCATGCCCAGCACAATTGTTTAGTATAATTCGGTCATTAACAACCTTACCATAAGGTAAACAAATATAAGGGAATTGGAAATAGGCTGTGATGTGCCGCAAGGGGCAGTTCTGTCCCCAATGTTATTTAACATCTACATGCGCCCCCTTGCCCAGATTGTCAGGAGATATGGGCTGGGGTGTCACCAATATGTGGATGACACCCAGCTCTATCTATTGATGGGTGGCCGATCTGGCTGCGTCCCAGACAACTTAAAAGCGGTGACATCCTGGCTCAGGCTGAGTCGACTGAAGTTGAATCCGACGAAGACAGATGTTCTCTATCTGAGCTGCAGTGGCCCAGGAAGGGAGATCCCCTTGCCGGCTTTTGATGGGGTGCCACTAATTTTGGCCCCGAAGGTCAAGAGCCTGGGAGTGCTCCTGGAGTCCTCCTTATCTATGAAGTTCCCAGGTAGCAATCATTGTCAAGTTTGCCTTTTTCCATCTGCGGCGGGTATAAAGTTGGCCCCTTTTCTGGAGCGCTGCTACTTAGCAATGGTGATCCATGCTATGGTCACCTCGAGAATAGACTACTGTAAAGCCCTCTACATGGGGCTGCCCTTGACTCTGACTCTGAGACTACAGCTAGTGGTGATTGTTGCAGCACAGTTGTTAATGGGACTCCCGAGATGGGAGCACATTCAACCAGTGCTGAAAGAGCTGCATTGGCTGCCTATTGTGTTCTGAGTCCTGGTATTGACCTTTAAAGTGCTGGTATTGACCTTTAAATCCCTATATGGCTGAGGACCTGTCTATCTAAGGGACTATCTTTCCCCATATGCTCCCCAGAGAGCACTGCATTCAGGAACTAAAAATCTATCGTCCATCCTTGGACCAAGGGAGGCCAGACTAGGCGTTACACGGGCCAGGGCCTTCTCAGTGGCAGCACCAATGCTGTAGAATGTGCTCTCTGATGCCATAAGAGCTCTGCGGGATCTCTCCCGATTCTGTAGAGCTTGTAAAACTGAACTTTTTAAACAGGCCTATAACAACTAGGGGAGAAGGCTGTCGCTTTTATGCTACTGGGCAACTCCACCAGAAGGACCACCAACAGATAAATTGTATACTCTGTATAGCACCAATACTTTGTTTTAAATTGTTTTAAATTATAATTGACTGTCTTATTGTTTTATATTTGAAATTGAGATGTTGGTTTTTATAGATTGTTAGCTCCCCTGAGTCCATTTGGAATGGGCGGGATAGAAATGGAAAGTAAATAAATAAATAAACCCCATTAAAAACCATTCCCAAGAAAAGGCCTGCAGCGTAAATCCCATTAAACACTCCAGCAAAAAAAATGGTTTTATAGCACTTCATGTGAACTTCTAAGGATCTTATCTCCCTCACTTTTTCAGAGGGCAGGTTTCACATGATGGAAGCCACTATTGAAATCATGACGTTTTCACGGCAGACTTTTTATGGGGGTGGTTTGCCATTGCCTTTTCCAGTAAGCTACACTTTCCCCCCAGCAAGCTGGTTATTCCTTTTACCGACCTCAGAAGGATGGAAGGTTGATGCGATGTCACCCCAGAGTTGAAAACGACTGGTGCTTGCACAGGGAACTACCTTTACCTTTTACATTGGTCTAATATGAGTGAGATTTGCCTCTTGCTGAGTCAATAACTCAGAACTGAATTTTGTTTTATTGATCTTAGCAGTTCCGAATACTTTCCATGTTCTAAATCTGGATACTGATCTGTTCTGCCAAAATGTTCAGTCATTATCTAAAACTAATATGTTGCAGATATAATTGCAATATCTAATCTGTGATTATCACATTGTTTTCTCAGTTAGAATTGTGGTCCACAATGCAACTGTGTTATACATACAAATGTGTTTAAGACAATGGATTCAGATGGGTAGCCACACTGATCTGAAGCAGCAGAACAAAGTTTGAGTCCAGTGGTACCTTTAAGATCAACAAAGTTTTATTCAAGAAAAGTCAATTTTTTAATTGATTACAAACCTGAGTCCGTAACGGGGAGGGCAGGATATAAATCTAATAAAATAAAATAAATTATGTATTATAAAGAAGACTATTCATTGCTAATGCATTTCAGTACCCTAACTGAGAACATTAGTTGTCTGAATACCAGAGACAAGGAACAATGCAATCCTAAATGACCTGAGTTCGATCCCAGTGGAAGCTGGTTCAGGTAGCCAGTTCCAGGTTGACTCAGCTTTCCATCCTTCCGAAGTTGGTAAAATGAGTACCCAGCTTGCTGGGGGGAAAGGGTAGATGACTGGGGAAGGCAATGGCAAACCACCCTGTAAAAAGTCTGTTGTGAAAACGTTGTGAAAGCAATGTCACCCCAGAGTCGGAAACGACTGGTACTTGCACAGGGGACTACCTTTACCTTTTAAAAACTCCATTGTATTCAATGGGCTCCATTTAACTCCACTGAAGTGTTTAATCCTGCTTAGGTTTGCACTGGAAACACCTTCAATACATTTTTTTTAAAGAAAATCAGCTCATAATCCAGTCATATAATTGTCTTCCTCTGCAGTTTTCTGCACATCTAAGAGCTTCCTTTTAAAGTGTGCCTCTCTATAGCATCATAGACTAGTATTCACTGGATTTATAGAGTACCTGCACTAAAGAATCCAAGCTTTGCTGTAGCTTCATAATTGCAACCCACAGATGTTCTTTGGAAATGCCCCTGATTGAGCAATAGCTGATTGCAGACATTTTCAATGGCATCCCAGGACAGGCCACTGGTCAATCACAGGTATTATTAAGCTAGATGCTGGTTTTAAAAGACCTCCAGCAGCTAAATAATGGCATTGTTAAATCATCAGCATCATTCACTGGCTTCCAACCAACTGATAATATGAGACAGAATGAGAGAATAAATGTCTTCTAGTAGGGAGGAGGTCTGTCTGCACAGTAGGAAAAAGCAAACCAAACAAAACAGAGCATCACAGCAAGCACGGCCACCATTAAGTAGTATTGAAACACATACTTGCCAAAAGAATTCAGATGACCTATGGGAAAGCAGAACATAAGGCATATGTCTATCAAAATGCATACAATGGAGTGAGTGCTTATAGAATGATGTGTCTGTACGAAGGATCTGATTAAGAAGTGGTCAAAAAATGGGAATCATTGAACTAGACCGGATGGCTTTTGAGCTTCTTTGCAACTTAATTATTCATATTGCTTCTGATTTGCAATAGACAATTTCAATTCAGCCATATATGGATATAGGAACAGACGGAGAAACAAAAACAGCCTTGAAAAGAATCTCCCAGTGCAATTCTGGTCACCACATCTCAAAAAAAATATTATAGCATTGGAAAAAGTGCAGAAAAGGCAAACAGAATGATTAAAGGGTTGGAACACTTTCCCTATGAAGAAAGGTTAAAACGCTTGGGGCTCTTTAGCTTGGAGAAACGTAGATTCAGGGGTGACATGATAGAGGTTTAGAAGATTATGCATGGGACAAAGAAGGTACTTTTCTCTCTTTTTCACAATACAAGAACTCATGGACATTCAATTTAATTGCTTAGCAGTCAGGTTAGAATGGATAAAAGTACTTCACTCAAAGGGTGAGTAACACATGGAATTCATAACCACAGGAGGTGGTGGCAACTGCAAGCATAGACAGCTTCGAGAGGGAATTGGATAAACATATGAAGCAGAGGTCCATCGGATCATCAAGTCATTACTGTCTGTTTCATGCAAAATATCTATAAGGTGTAAGCCAGAGACCGTATTTCTCAGTCCACCCCCCCCCCTCCTCCATGTCTACAATCGACTCTAATGGATTATATCCTGATTGGCACGTGTGACGTGCCCATTGTGAGCAGCCAGCCCTGATAGACTGTCCCAACCATGGGTCATTTTGTAGAAAGAGAGGTGCTGGAGTTTATTAGCACAACTCATTTGCATAACTCATTTGCATATGCCACATACCCCTGAAATGTGTGCTAAATTATATCAGCTCAGCTTCTACCTTAAAACATTTCTTGAATTAGAATTGTCATAAAAAACCTTACTGCCAACATACTTTTTAAATTCCTTTCTTCTATGTGGCCACAGTGGCATGATGAAGATTTCCATCTGTCTGCTGTATTTGTTTTGGTTATTTTCCCTTTTTTTTGTGGGGACAATATTAGAAAGCTTGTCAAATCTTCCAAAATAGAATTCAGCAAAATTCTCACAGGGGGGTTGAACAATGGAGCCCAGAAGCAAGTATTTGAGGAGGGGGGGGTGTAAGAAAGAAAGAACACACAAAAAAATTAAAAGTTCTGGAGCTCTGTTCCTGTGAGCTCCTGCCCAAAATGAGGCCTTGTTCCAACACTAAGCCATGCCCGGTTTAGGCCAATCCTGCTTGGATTGTACTACAGTGAGTGATTCCTGACTACACCCCTGTGCAGCCTCAGAATCCCGCTTCACTTTCCTGGTTGAGAATGAGAGCCCAGATAAGTAGAAGCAGACCAGCCTCGCCGCCAATACAGATGCCTATGGACCAAGGAGAAGTCATGTTCCTGAAAAAGGACTACACAGCTTGCTGCAAGCAGCCATGAAGAGGCTCCAGAGACAGCATGTACTCCCAGAGGTGTTGTTGAAGCTTTTGTGATGCAGATGCAGAAGCCATTCCACTGACAAAAGGACTGATGAAATACCCACAGTGAAACAATGGACTA
Organism: Heteronotia binoei; assembly: GCF_032191835.1. Taxonomy (NCBI): domain Eukaryota; kingdom Metazoa; phylum Chordata; class Lepidosauria; order Squamata; family Gekkonidae; genus Heteronotia; species Heteronotia binoei. The sequence goes on along the minus strand of NC_083224.1, from coordinate 48,850,334 downwards.
CTCTTGTCAACAATCCAAGAAATTGCTCCAATCAATAGACCATCGCTGGAAAGATCACCCTTCAACAATGGAGGTCCTGCCACCCATCTCCTCTATTTGTTTAAATCATTATTTTTTTCTTCTCCTCCCTTGGTGACACTATAGCAAATATTACGCTCTAAATTGCCTTATACTTTTCCTTTGTTTTTTACATAGGACCCGCTCCGAAAGTGATCAAGTGCTCTTAGGAAATCTTTTGTTTAACATCTAGCCTGTCAGTAGGCATTGTTAAGCCCCCTGCCTAAGATTATGAATTTGGCTATTTAAGGAAGACCATGCTGCCTGGAAAGTGCACCTCTTTCAGTACCTCTATCTTATTGTTAGGGCCGCCACCCTACCTGATCAGTTTGAGTCCCTTATTGCAAGTGACGCTGGTCATCTCTTGCCACCCCTCTCTACCCTCGCCTTTGCTGCTGAACCCCAGTCTTCATCTTCAGGAAAGGCAAAGTATTGTCCCTCAACAAAGTCCCGCTAATGCAAATGTCTCTATATTTTTCCTCATTCTTTTTCTTAATTCTGCATTGAGTATGTTGAATGTTTGCTATTTTTATTGTATGAGTGAACTTTCCCCTAATAAAAAGAATTCCATTAAATCCAAAATCTTTTCATGGGTTCAGGGTATCCTGGGAAAACTGACTCTGGTATACACAGGTTATCATTCCTGAATATTGTGGCCATCTTGCCCACCTAAATAAATTTCTCAAAGATCTCCCATTAGCAATTTGGCTAAGAAAGGGGTTTCCAATCAGCAATAAACAAACTAATTGTCTTTTTTCTAATAAATGAAGTAAGCTTAGCCACGGTCACAAGTTCTATTTTCCAACCATTACTCTGTTCTAGGTAATATCAGGCTATTCCATTTTTGTGCATATAATAATCTCACTGCATGTGTACACTCCATCATGAGGTAGTGATCATACCCATGCCTGTTGCTCTTCTACACATGCTGATTTTAGCGCATGCCAGTAGCACGTATAGAAAGGCTATAGTACTGCTGGGAGCATAAAAGAAGCCACCCCTCCTTCAAACTTGCTCAGATGTGCAAAGTTTATCTTGTAACCCACCCTGAACCTGCTAATGAAGAAAAAAATTAAGAAAATAAATAAAATAAAGTGGGAAATTTCTTTGAACAGTTCCAAGTTTCAGCTGCTTTCTCAGAGTGGAATCGGGTGTCAGAAGCCACACTCTTCAAGAGTACTATGACTGATACAATGTATATATAAATCAAAATTAATTTGACAGCTAATTATTAGACATACAATTTATTCCACTTGAATTTCTCTCACAGATTTGGAAGGTACACCCCCATCCACGCACAGAGAATTACTTCTTTGCTAAATATACACATAATCAGTAATTAATTTCTACTTTCCCCATTATATGAGGAAATCTCTGTTATTTACTAGATAATTAACTTCTTAAGTAATGTTTTTTGTCAATCTGCATTTAGAGAAAAATCAGAATTCAATTAAAATGCAAAAAAGGAATAATTTAATATTGTTTTCATAATGAAATAAAATTAACTTAAATCAGTTGGATAGACAAATAAGACAGCAAATTGAAAGTTGATCTGCATCTAAAAGTCATTCCGCTAATCTAAAACCACTACATAATAATGAAGTCATAATCTCTGCTGCTGAAATGAAAGTACTGAAGGAAAACACCTCTGGAAAATATTAATCCTGGATATAAGGATTTTGGTTAAAGTAACCAAAATCCCTATAACATTGAAATTTGTCTCATTGCTTTGCTGCATACTGGAGTGTGAAGATTAATAGCTACTTGATATCTGACCTGGGGAACTTGTAGTTGCCCTTTCTGAGTTTTCTAGCTTCATAAACAGAGCCCCGCAAGTAAAATACCCAGTCCACCACAGCTGATATCCATAAATCACTGGCAATTTTCCCTCTTAACTGTGAGTCCTGTGAGCAAAAAATGAACTACTGACATTCAAGTTGTGAGCTACTGCACAGATTAGTTTTCTTTGGGGGCATTTTTCCTTAACTAAAACAAAAATGTGTGAGCCGGAGGCTAAAAAAACTACCTCACACTAACTCAGCTTAGAGGGAACACTGGTCACTGGCATGCTCCATACTAAACACCATCACCTGGATATGAAGGGAGTACTCATCGCTCAAAGAATTGTTACTGACTCCCATGGTCAAACTGAGATTTTTTTGCATTAAGCCTCCCTCCCTGTGCTCTTGTACCATTAGACTTTCCGTTTTTCACACACAAGATCACCACATCCCATATTCTATATTAACTACTATTAGCTAAAATGGTTCCAGCTGGCAGAAAAAGCTCCTGAACCCTGCCAGAAGCTTCCAAATCCAAAAAACAAAAGACCAACAGCATTTCACTTTTATTGTGGTTTCTGGTAAAGTTAGTCATCAAGGTTCATTCATCATCAGATGGATTTATCAGTTATTTATTTGGGTACCTTTTTCCACTCAAAGGTGCTTACAATATGAGAAAACAACAATGAGCCATTAAATCTCTCCATCATCAACAGACTAATCCACAGGGTAGAGGAGGAAGAGGGCAGGTGGTAGCAGCTCCACCCTTGATGGAAACGATTTCTCCCCAAGCATCATCATCAATTCAATAGACAAAGGCATATTCAATGGCATATCAATGCACGATCAATATTAAACATAAAGTTTCAGGAATGACACAGTCCCAGGAAATGTTAAAAACAGAGATAAAATTTCCCAAGGTAGAATTTTCAGAATAGCTGTTTTGGATCCTAGCATAATTATACATAACTCTCATTTAAAAGTACAGAGAGCTGGTTTGCTTACTTGTGCATCAGTTCGCTTGGGTAACCATGTACTATTTGTATTTTAAGTAGATGCATATATTTCATCCTTGAGGGTGGGGGCTGCTTTGAGGATGGGGAGGAATGTAACTGTGAATTACTCTGGACTACTGTTCTCATTCCGTAATCCTGTAGTAGCTGTACACAAGTCATCACTCCTCCCCTTTCATTCTTATATCAAAAATAACTGTTGAGGAACACATTACTTTATTTGGAGCAGTTATCTGCTACAGCAAGTATGTCCCCCCCCCCCCCCCTCAAGAGATAAAACTACTAATATTTGCAGCACCCATACTCTATAACTCATACAACAGTATATTGGATTGTACTGGTTACAGATTGTGCTTTCAAAAATGAAAGAAAACACGTTATGTTCTTAACAATTCCCCACTGCTGCTACTATATTCCAGCAAATAAACAGTAGTTTTACCAATCAATCATGTTCTCAATCTTTATTTTTAAAACAACTGTGCCTAACAACATATCTTGATTTTTAAAAAGAGAATCACCCAGAGTTTTTCTGTAAGTAAATATATCTTTGAAAGAGCTATGGCTCTAGTGCAAGGAAATGCAATACAATACTTTAAAAAATATTATAGGTGCCATTGAAACAAACTAGCTAGATTGGGAACTGATATATGAATAGTGAAAACAAATGAATTTGAAACGAGTTCAAATTTTAGGTAAAACATCATGTTGGGACTTCTAGCCATCACATTTCAAGGGACTATGCTCTTTTTGAATGTCTTCCCTTCATTGGAAATAATGGAGGATAAGGCACCTTCTTTTGGGACTCATAGGACTCCCTGGTCTAACATCTTTGAAACTTGGGAGTGTTTTTGAGGAGATGCACCAGGTTCTATGCTGAAAATCTGGTGCCTCTACCTCAAAAACCAGCCCCCTGAGCCCCAGATACCCATAATTTGAGTGCCTAGCAGACATTCAAACCCCCTCCCCGGTTTTCTGATAACCCTGAAGTGGGGGAGGGCTTACAAACCAGGAGACCCTTGCCTCCAACTGGGGATTGGCAACCCTATGGGACTTCCAAAGTTTTCACCAAGCAGGGGTGGCCCAGAGGTTTTTGATGGCCTAGCTGAACAATTGGTGCCCCCTTTTTAAATAACAATACGATATAAATATTAAACAGAGTGAGGAGGAGGAGAAAGAAATTTGCTTTCTTTTAATTTGGCATGCCTTAAATCCTGGTGCCCTAGACTACCATCTAGTTGAGATCTGTGGTGCCAAACCCATATAGATTTCATACCTATCCCATGCCTTTCCATGTTTTGGCATCTTGCAGTCCATGGGGGTTTACTCAGTACCTTTCAAGAAAGAAAGAGTGTATCTCAACTGACATATATTGTTAAGAAGAACGATCTATCCAATATCATCAAGTTGCTTGCTCCCAGTATCTATTAATCAAGGGCCATAGTAAAGGCCTGTAATCAGAAACAGAGAGAGAGAGAATGTAGCTTTTATCACTGTCATGAGTTTCAATATTTTACCACATTATTGCCCGGCTCAGGCCTTAATAGTAGAGCACTGCTAATCAAATAAATCAAACAAACAAATGTCAGGATGAGGCAGTGGCCAGAAGCCACTTTTGCCAATTTAAACTGGTGGTAATGCTGTAATCTTTCATCTGGGGTCCAGATCTAGGAACAGTAACTCATGCTTTTGCAGCCTCAAGCTTTGACTTCTCTGGTATTCCTTATACAAGGCATGAATTATAGTTGGCCGCATAGAAAAAAAATCCCCAATTAATTAATCTGGGGGAAGGAAAGTTTAATGGAAGTTACATAGAAAAGTACTTCACAATTGTTGATTCACAGAAAACAGAGACCTCCAAGACAGCAAACAATGAAAGCAACCACATCATAGAGAACTGAACATTACAAAATGGTAATATATTCAAACTATATAAACAATGTTTATACATATGGTTTTATTATACTCTAATGCTATATATTAGAACAGATTTTCTATTAATTTTATCACTGTTATTAAGATGTATCAAATCAAATAGAAACATAATGAGTTTGTAGAAGTTTGTTGACCTTGTCTTCTCACTGCACTCCCTTCCCACTCCCACAAAAGCTGTTCCTGAGGGTCTAAGGACCCTCATAGGATGCACGTTGGAGGCCCTGAAAGAACAGGGATGTCAGCAAAAGAACACTTACTCTTGAGTGAGCACACCCACAAACAGAGCAAGAGCTCACACAAGAGAGGATGACTGCTTCTTTTAATGATTCTTGCTTCCAACTGCACTCCCTTGTGTCACATCCAAGCCTTGAATTCAGAAGGAGCTCACAGGAGCACAGCTCCTGAACCTTTCTGACAGTTCTCCCTCCTCCTCCCTATCTTGTCCATTGAATAGTACGTGCAGTTGCATAACAATCCCTGGATGAGCTCCACCACCTGTTTTTCTACAAAACAACCCCTGGTCACATCCCTCACCATTCCCTAGGACTCCCCCCACCCCCAACCTGTGGGGATGACTCTGAGAGGCCATGGAAAAGGAAACATGGGAAAGAACTTGGTCATGAACTCATCCCATTTTATAGAATAATAAAGTTGGAAGGTACCTCCAGGGTCATCTAGGCCAACCCCCTGCACAATGCAGGAAATTAACAAATACTTTCCCCTAAATTCACAGGATTGCTGTCAGATGGCCATCCAGCCTCTGTTTAAGAGCCCACCATTTGTAGGTAATTGTGTCCAAACCACCCACTGAAATTTGGCATTAGCTATGTGTGTGGGTCCCTATTTGTATTTCCTACCCCCATCAATCATTCGGCATAGACATTAGAAACACACTGGCTCAGAAAGGAAAGTGAATTCCCCTCTCCCCCATTTAGTGGCCAGACTTAGCTATTACACAGACACAAGCAAATGACTATTCTGTTGTTTAAGCAAGCAAATGAAAGAAGCCTGACAATTTTCAGTTGTAGTACAGAAATACAGGGGAATGAGAAACAGGAAACATAATTAGATATTTTCCCCATCAATATCTAGAACTGAAAAGCAAAAGGTAAATTTCAAAAATGCAAAGCTAATATAAGGAAGAGTAATGACAGCAGCTGCTAGTACATTTCCCCCAAACAATCCAAATTGGGTAGCAAATGATCCTATTTACCAGCCAAATGTATGAAACTTGGTGAGGCAGAAGAAACATCCAAATGTAGCTGCCACTCTTTCCTCACATAGTTTCCATTCTCAGATAGTAACGAGGTTCAATATATGAATTTTATGATAGTACAAAACAGGGGTGGCCAAACTTGCTTAACGTAAGAGCCACATAGAATAAATGCAGGCCTCATTTTGGGCAGGAGATCACAGAAGCGGAGCTCCAGAACCTCTAAATTTTATGGTGCTCTTTCTTACCCCAACCTCCCCCCCCCCAATAATTGTTTCTGGGCTCCATTGCTCAAACCCCTTGTGAGAATTTTGCTGAACTCTTGACAAACTTTCTAATATTTTCCCCCACCAAAAGTGGGAAAATAACCAAAACATATAAAGCATAAAGATAGAAATCTTCATCATGCCACTGCAGCCACATAGGAGAAAGTAATTTTAAAAGTATGATGGGAGTCAGGTTTTATTATGGCAATTATATTTCAAGGAGCATTTTAAGGAAGATGTTGAGCTGATATGATTTAGTACACCTTCCAGTGATTGTCAGGGGTGTGTGGCATATGCAAATGAGCTATGCATATGAGTTGTGCTAATGTGCTCCAGCACCTCTTTTCAATGAAATGACTAATGAATAAATGCCAGACATTGAGAGCTGCAAGACATGAATGACAGATGTTTGAGGGGAGGGAGGGAGGAAATAGATGGGGAAGGGAAGGGGAGATAGAAATAAAGCAACTTTAAATGCATTATCCAAGCTGCTGGCTGGCTTGGCTTGGTGAAGTGATTTAAACAGAGAAATGTCTTCTCCAAGCTGGCTGATAGGGTGGTGGGGGCTTTGAGAGCTTCACAATATGTGTGAAAGAGCCACATGTGGCTCCCGAGTGACAGTTTGGCCACCCCTGGTACAAAATAACACATGGACAACTTCAATGCTTATTTAACCATTCCAGAAAAGGCAGAGTACATTAATGGGAGCTAAGTGGTATTGAAAGCCATTTAAAATATTTTATTTATTTACTTACTTACGTTATATTTATATCCTGCCCATTCTATACAGACTCAAGGCAGTTAACAGCATAAAATAGACAGTAAAAAAAACAATATTAAAACAATAAAACAACCAGATAAATGGCAATGGTGCTACTTCAGGTGGATCATGTAATATTTTCTTTCTCATGCGCACAGATCCTAGGCAGTTAGAACTAAAGTGCGATAGATCCAGATGTGATGGCAGCTCTCTCCCATTAGATGTTATATGCCATCCGAAACAGTTCAGTCTTGCAGGCCCTGCGAAACTGCGATAAACCCCGCAGGGTCCTGATGGCTTCTGGGAGGGTGTTCCAAAGTATTGGGGCCACAACCAAGAAGGCTCTTGCTCTGGTGCCCAGGGACAGCCAAAAGATTTTGAGAGCTTGATCACAGTACTTTCTGGGGAACATGTGGGGCAAGGTGATCCCGCTGATAGGTAGGTCCTAGGCCATATAGGGCTTGGAAGGTTAATACCAGGACCTTGAAACGGATTCAGTATGCAACAGGCAGGCAATGTTTTAAATACTTTTAAATAAAGTTAAATAAAGTTTTTAAAAACACTTTAAAAAATCTTTCTATGTATACATAGCTCCATGTATGTATACAGCAAGATGTATGTATGTATGAGAGCAACAAGACAGTTCTTAACAAGGAAGTGTGTCTCCTTTTTGCTGTCGACAGCTTTCCTAATAAGCCTTATTACATATATGTTAGTAGAATGCTCATAAGAATATGTCTGGGCTTACATGAAAGTGGGAAGTGTGACTGCATCTTGATTGATTAACTCAATTTATAAAGTGTCCTCTCCACTCTTGCCCTTAAACTTGTTCTCCTAGCACACCTGCCCCATTTTTGGCATCCATCCAGTGATATAATGCCAGAACTGGGCCACCAAGAAAACATTGTGATGTGATGTTTATTTATTTATTTCATTCAAATTATATCCCGCCCTCTCCGCAAGCGGACTCAGGGCGGCTCACAACATTATACAATACAATCAGTCCAATAAAACATATAAAACCATAATTTACTTATTTCAGTTTTAAAACCATTCTATGGCACTGCTTCAGTACAATATAAGCGGTATTGGATTCTCGACTGTGATCACCAGCATTCTATAAGATGTCTGGTGGCAGCCCTCTTTCAATTAAACAGCAAAAGCCTGCTTAAACAATTCGGTCTTACAGGCCCTGCGGAATGCAGACAAATCCCGCAGGGCCCTTATGGCTTCTGGAAGGGTGTTCCAAAGTAGGGATGGGCAAAAAAAAAAAAAAATCAATTTTACACGGATTCGGAAGTATACGGGGGAAAAAAATTCGGAATCCCCGTATACTCCTGAATACCGCATTCAGAATAGCCGAATATACGGTAGATGCACGGCTATTACCAAATATACAGCCCTATTATACCCTATGGGCCATTGAAATCAATGGCAAATAGGGTATATTTGAAGCCACATGGAAGGGAAGGGGTTTGAGGGAGAGCCCCCAAATTTGCAGGGGACCTGCAGGGGACTCTCCCCTCCAACCCCCCCAAGTCCCAAAAAGATTGGGCCAAGGGATGCCATTCCAGGGGCACCCAAAGAGGGTGCCCCTATTCCATCATTATACCCTATGGGCCATTGAAATCAATGAACCCTGCAGGCCTGGAAGCAATATAAACCCAGTTGCCAGCGTCACTGCCACACAAAACACAATCTGCTCAAGGTCTGCTCTGCAGTGCAGACCTGGCTGCAGCAAACCCAGACGCCAGCTCTCCAGCCCTGCCCCAAACAACATGGGGAGAGCTGGCCAACCACAACAAGCCTGCTGGTTCTGGGTCTCTCACCCAGGTGCCAGCTTCCCTGCCACAGAACACACAATCTACAGATGCCAGCTCTCCAGCCCTGCCCCAAACAACACGGGGAGAGCTGGCCAACCACAACAAGCCTGCTGGTTCTGGGTCTCTCACCCAGGTGCCAGCTTCCCTGCCACAGAACACACAATCTACAGATGCCAGCTCTCCAGCCCTGCCCCAAACAACACGGAGAGAGCTGGCCAACCACAACAAGCCTGCTGGTTCTGGGTCTCTCACCCAGGTGCCAGCTTCCCTGCCACAGAACACATAATCTACTCTATAAAAACAAGAAAGTGACCCAGCCCACACACACCCTCGCCAACCCCCACACCAACCAGAGGTAATTTAAAAAAAAAAAAAACAAAACCAGCAGAATCACAAAAGGCCAAGTGTTAAAAAAAAGTGGCCTTTTCACCAACAAGAAAGCTCAGGCCAAATCAGTCAACAACACCCCCCCTAAAACCAGAACCAGGAAAAGGGGGACAAAAGAGGCCTTTTAAACAACGGAAATTAGGCCAAACAGCACCCCCACCCAAGAACCCGAAGAGAAGAGTAACAGCAGCAGCACAACACAGCAGCAACAAATCAAACACTGAATACTTTTAAAACAGTAAAAAAATTAACTTTTAACAATACAGGAACTTTGCCAACCCCTCCCCCCAAAAAAAACCCTTCACCCTAACCCCAAAAAATCCAAGCCACCCAAATCAGGAGAAGTAAAAGGACACTGCACTTTTAAAAGTCCTCTCACTAAATTAAGATATGGGCAAATTGGCAACCCCACCCCACCCCAGGCCCTCTCCCCAAGCAGAAACCCCTAACCCCAAATAAGCTACCCCACCACCACCCAAATCTGGATAAGTAAAGGGACTCTAAGTCTTAAAAAGTCCTTTTACCAACAATAAATAAAAACAAGAACCCCAAGACTGTCTTACCTTGTCTTCTCTAGTCCAGGGGAAGTCTGGTAAGGCTGAGTGAGAGAGCAGCAGGCAGCAGCTGAAGCCAAGGGCCAACCAGCAGCAGCACAATCTCTCACACACAGCAGCAATGGAGGAGTCCAGCCAGGAAGGAAGACTCCTTAAAAAGCCCTGCAAAGCATGCATTTGCAATGCATTTTGCAAATGCATGCTTTGGATTGGCTGCTGGGGCTCCTCTTCCCCCTCCCCCCCCTCCCTGATCCCAGGGAGGCTATGGGAGAGGTGGGAAAAGGCAACTAAAGGCGGGAAAGTAGGCAAGCAGCTCCTTTGAGGCTGCAGAAGCTACATTCCCGCCTTTTGAATTGACAGCCATATACTTCCGAATAGCCATTCGTAAGTATACGGCAAGCCGTATTCGGCTGCCATATAATGGGCGCCTATGGGGATCGGCTGCAGCCTATTCCGTATACAGCCGAATCAGTGGTGATTTGGCTGTAAATACGGTTCGGCCGAACCGAATGCACATCCCTATTCCAAAGTTCTGGTGCTGCCACCAAAAAAGCCCTAGATCTCGTTACACACAACCTGGCTTCTTTTGGCCCAGGGGTGGACAACAGATTTTTTTTGTCTCTGATCGTAGTGCTCTCTGGGGAATATATGGGGAAAGGCAATCCCGTAGATAGACAGGTCCCTGACCATAAAGGGCTTTAAAGGTTAATACCAACACCTTGAAGCAAACTCGGAACACAACAGGCAACCAGTGCAGCTCTCTCAGCACTGGCTGAATGTGCTCCCATCGCGGCAGCCCCATTAACAGCCGTGCCGCAGCATTCTGCACTAGTTGTAGTCTCCGGGTTAGCATCGAGGGTAGCCCCATGTAGAGAGCATTACAGTGATCTATTCTTGAGGTGACCGTAGAATGGATTACCATCGCTAAGTCGTTGCGCTCAAGGAAAGGGGCCAGCTGCCGCGCTTGCCGAAGATGAAAAAAGGCAGATCTAACAGTGGCTGCTACCTGGGCCTCCATTGTAAGGGAGGACTCAAGAAGCATGCCTAAACTCTTGACCTTAGGGGCTGGTATTAATGGTACCCCGTCAAGAGCCGGCAGCTGGATCTCTCCCCTCCGTCTCCGTAGGATTCAGTTTCAGCTGACTCAGTCTGAGCCAAGATGCCACGGCTTGTAGCGCCAGGTCTAGATTTTCCAGGGTACAGTCAGACTGGCTGCCCATCAATAGATAGAGCTGGGTGTCATTCGCGTATTGATGGCAACCCAGTCCATACCTCCTGACAATCTGGACAAGGGGGCGCATATAGATATTAAATAGCATCGGGGATAGTACCGCTCCCTGCAGCATCCCACAACTAAGAGAGTGCCTCTGGGATGCTTCCTCCCCTATCACCACCCTTTGTCCCCGATCTTGGAGAAAAGAGGTCAGCCACTGTAAGGCAGATCCCTGAATCCCCACATCGGCAAGGCGGCTAGTCAGTAGCTGATGGTCAACTGTATCAAAAGTGGCTGACAGATCTAATAACAACAGCACCGCAGAGCCGCCCCGATCCAGATGTCACATGAGTTCATCTATGAGAGCGACCAGAACTGTCTCTGTCCCGTGACCAGGCCGGAAGCCGGACTGGAATGGATCCAGTGCGGAAGTGTCCTCCAGGAATCCCTGCAGCTGAATTGCCACCGCCCGCTCTATAACCTTACCCAAAAAGGGAAGGTTTGACACCGGTTCGCCAATATGGCCGGGTCTGCTGATGGTTTTTTTAAGAGGGGACGGACCACTGCCTCTTTAAGAGGTGTGGAAAAGATCCCTTCAATCAGGGACCTGTTGAGAATACCTTGTAGTGGTTCACGCAGCCACGTCTGGCTAGCCTTTATAAGCCAAGACGGGCACGGATCCAACCTACAGGTCGTAGGGCGCATAGCTGCAAGGATCCTGTTGACTTCCTCCAGACTGAGTGGACTGAAAGAGTCCAGAATTGGACCAGAAGATGTGCTCGGTGCCCCAAGTTCTTCTACTGTATCAATTATGGCGGGTAAGTCGTGTCGGAGCGACGAGACTTTATCTGCGAAAAAGCTCGCAAAAGCCTCACAGCCTATTTCCAATTCTCTAATATTTTGTTTGCCCTGCGGCAGTTCTGTTAATGACCAAATTATACTAAACAATTGTGCTGGGCGTGAGGTCGCAGATGCAATTCTGGACGCAAAGTGGGCCTTCTTTGCGGTCTGAACAGCCATCTCATAGGTCCGCATAAATGACCTATATGATGTCACCCCATTGTTCGGTAATGACTCATTGCTTGCACAACCTTTACCTGTTTCTTACTGATGTTCCAAGGGCCATTGGTGGTGGTGGCGTTTTTCTAAAAAAATCACTGTTGGCCAATAGTTTTACATCACTTCTAGAAGAAACCTGGAAGTGACATCAGTGTGCTCCAGGAACTCCACAGAGTTTTCAGCAAATTGTAGAGTGCGCTGCCATCACTTCCATGTTTTTCCCAGAAGTGATGTAATACCATGGGACAACAGACCTCACTCCCCCAGACTCTTGCCAGTTGTCAAACAATGAGTGATAATACTAAACAGAACTGTGAAGAGGCAGTATATAAATATTTAAAATAAATAAAAGCAAGAATCACTGTGCAGTCAGGATCTACAAGCATTGGACTGGGTCACATTCACAGGTACCACTACTGTATGGAAAGGCAATGGTGTCAGACAGGTAAAGAAGGGGTTGTCCAGGGAAGTAAACAAAGCATTGATCTGCAGTTCATCCTCAAGACAAGAAAGGCTGTGCATTCTTCTGAATTAATTCAACAATATTAGAAATGCCAACCTGCAAGTAAGACCTGATGATCCCTTGGGATTACAACTCATCTCCAGACTACAGAAATCTAGGGTTGCCAATCCCCAGTTGAAAGCTAGGGATCCCCTGGTTTGGACCCTCTCCCCCTCAAGACTATCAGAAAGCAGGGGGTTGAAATGGCCACTGGATGTTCCATTTACTCTATAGAGACCAGTCCCCATAGGATATATAGAATCAATCTGTGGGTATCTGGAGCTCGGGGGGGGGGGGGTTGAGGTGGAGGCACCAAATTGCAGCACATCTGCTGGTGCCTTTCCTCAACCCCCCCCCCCACCTCCAGTTTCAAAAGCACTGGACCAGGAGGTCCAAGTCTATGAGCTCCAATAGAAGGTGTCCCCATCCTCCAACATTTCCAATAGTGGGAAGCCATTTAAAAGGAATGTGGTCTCTTTAAATGTGATAGTCATCTTACCTGGAACTTGCTTCAGAGTTCAATTGCACTTCTTCCCTCCCCTCTCCCAGAACCTTCTGGTAAGTCCCCTGCCTGCTTGTTGGCCTAACCTGCCAACCCTACAGATACCAGTTCCCATAGAGAAAATGGATGGAAGGTGAACTCTGGCATTGTACCCCACTGTCCTCCTCAGATTCCATCATCAAATCTCCAGGAGTTTCCCAACTTGGATCTGGCAGCTCTGCACCCCTTCTCTGCTTGTGGCCAGGGATCCTGGTAACCCTAAGCAATGTACAAAATAAAGTTACAGGGTTTTGTTACTGTACTATAAGAAACCTCGGGATTTTGTTCTTGACTTTGAATAACATACCTGGTACTTCACAGTCCATCTGTCTTTTGACTGCGATGATCCCTTAATTAAAATCTTCCTAACAGGATAAATTAAAAAGCCCTCATCTCAAATTAAAAATGTACTGCACTCCCAGTACAACTGCAAGGGGGAGTCATACCATTAAAGCCATGGAACATCAAGCCTTTATCTACTATTTTATTCCAGTAAATTTATTTATTAAAATGCATAATACTTTAAGCAATTACAGAGCATTTATGTAAGATTATGCATTTGAATCATGATCAGACAATGATTACTTAATGAGGCCTGCTCTTGTGTAATCAGAAATAAAAATAATATTCCTAAATAAGATGTATAGAAACAATTTAAAATACTAAAAGCTTGATTAGAGAATTAGGCAATTAGTGAAGAGAAATTAAAGATGGCCAAAGCGTATGTTTAAAAACTTCAATCACATTTTCACATGATAAATAATTAGATTTTTTTTTTAAAAAAAAAAGTACAACATCATTTTGGTGAGAGAGAAAGTTTTGTAAATGATGGTTTTCATACAACCTGCAAAACGTTTTCCTGCCCTCACAGAAAGACATCCTTTACCACAAGGATTTGGATTAAAAAAAAAATTCAGGAAGCAGTTCTGCTCACATATTAGGGTCTTTTTCACCCCTACCCAGTGCAGCCTTTTGCACATTGTAAAAATCTGACACATTGCTGACAAGGTATTGAAAACAGCATATGTGATTCTGCAGAAGGAGCTGCACCATGGTGGGGGTTTTAGTGGAAATCAGAAAGACTTAATGACAGACATGTTTTCATGCACTTAAGGGGCTATTTTGACTCACATCATTATGTTTGTATTAAGCTGTTTGAATGCCAACAAAAGAGTATCAGTGCCTTCCACGGTGGGATTTTTGTGCTAACTTTCCCCTCAGTTTATTTATGTATTTATTACTTCACATTTCTATCCTGCTGTTCCCAAGTGGGCTCAGGGTGGGTCACATCAAGAGTAAAACAATTACACTAATTCTAAGCAACTAGATTAAACATAAAATCAGATTTCAGATGGTGTCCATTTCAGAAACCTGATCCTTGACTGAACAATAAATAGATACACTGTTCCAGATTGGGCCAGCATGCTCCAGGGAGGCCATATTGATGTTCAGTGATGTCCACCATCTCAACTAAAGGCCAAGCAGAACAGCTCTGTTTTACAGGCCCTGCAGAACTGCAACAGGCTCCACAGGGCCCAGATCTCCAGTCAATCGATCAATCAATATTGCATTAGCAACAAAATGCCATAGCAACCAACAACCAGACACAACAATAGGAAAAAACTCAATAAAACATTCAATACAACAATAGAATTATATTAATCATGATAAAATTTAAGCTGAATTATCAATAAAATTTATCCAATAACATCCTAAGAAAACAGCCCATAGGGGTAAAAAGGAGAGTAGTTAATTGTTCAGGCTATGTGGTCCTGGCCTCTCCCGGGCAAGCCCAGAGAGAGAGAAAGCCAAACTCCACGAAGGAGGTGGCTGCGTGATGCAACACAGGCTCCACTCCATTTTCTGAGGCCACAAGCGCCCCTTTGCCTCCCCCCCCACAACACAATGGATGGGGGGCGGCGCGAAGTGGTGTCACATTAATATATCTCATTATTTATTTTTTAATCTATAATGTCAGCCACAAATCTTGCCACTTGGAAGCTAATATATTTATTTGAATCTGACAACAGGAATACTATTTTTTCTTCGTCCTACTTTCCAAAAAGGTGAGATAAAATGATACACAAAAACCTATTTGTTCCGCCTCATGTTTTACACAATAAAATATGACATGAGATAGGTCTTCAATAGACATTTGATGACAGGTAGGTCTTTTCTCATAAGGTATCCACTTAAAATGACCTTCATTGGCCAGAAATGGGAAGATATCAAAATGAGCCCCAGTAAAAGCTTTCCAATACTCAAAATTAATTAGATTAACAAAATATGAAGAAGATACCAGAGGTGAAGGAGATAAGAAGAAGAAGATGAAGAAGATATTGGATTTATATCCCGCCCTCCACTCCGAAGAGTCTCAGAGCGGCTCACAATCTCCTTTACCTTCCTCCCCCACAACAGACACCCTGTGAGGTGGGTGGGGCTGGAGAGGGCTCTCACAGCAGCTGCCCTTTTAAGGGCAACCTCTGCCAGAGCTATGGCTGACCCAAGGCCATGCTAGCAGGTGCAAATGGAGGAGTGGGGAATCAAACCCGGTTCTCCCAGATAAGAGTCCTCACACTTAACCACTACACCAAACTGGTGTTATAACTGTTTATAAATCACAGAAATTTTCAGTTTGCCTAATAGTCCCATGTCCGCTTGAATACACTGATCCAACAATCTTTGCTTGACAAGAGATTTGGCATTGTAAAATCCAAGGGATCCCAGATAATCAATTGAGAAGCCAAGCTTGGCCACTATTCTCAAATAAAACTGCACCAAGACCTAGCCTTCATTTTCCCATATGCTAAAATTAGTAATTCGGAAGCCATATGAAAAAATAGTCTTCAACCAAATATTGATAGTTATTTAATGAACTAAGGTTGTTATCTGAGATAAAGATAATTCTATTCTATTCACTGCAGAAGGTGTTGAAGGTGGGACAGCAAACAGCTTGCATGAAAATTTATTTTGGGAAATTTCTAAAGTATGAAGATTTTCAGAGACCAATACTGGTGCTCCATATAGAAGCTGGGGTAATAACTGCATTTTGTAGATTTCTACAGCTGGACGTCTCAAGCATTCACCTCTTCTCCTATAAAATTGCAATAGCCCCACAGCAGCTTTTTGGAGATTACACCTAGCATAGTCAATATGAGAGGCCCAAGAGCTTGACTGATGGAACAGCACACCTAAATATTTGAATAAGGGAACCTGTTCTAGTGGTTTCTCATCCATTTTCCACTTATAATAATGGGGTCTTCTAGCAAAGACCATAATCTTGGTTTTATCATAGTTTACATACAATATATTGTCTTTGCAATATTGGCTAAAATGTCTCAATGGTCTTATAAAGCCAATTTGGGTATGAGAAATTAACAAGGTGTTGTCTGCATAAAGTAGGGTAGAAATAAATTTATCTCCTACTTTAACTGGGAAAAACTGGGGACCCACTGGATAGTCTACTATATCATTCAGGTATAAATTTAAAAGAAGTGGGGCCAAAATGCACCCTTGCTGGACACCTTTTGTTGTTTAAACTGGGTTAAACAATTGACCAGGAGGGCCAAGTCAAATCTTCATACTTGTATCAAAATAAAGACCTTTTATACGTTCAAGCAACCTATGGTCAATATTCATATTAGTCAGTTTTGTCCATAGGTGGTTTCTTGGGATCAAATCAAATGCAGCTGTAAGATCAACAAATGCCACATAGAATTTTTTGGAATGTCGAGTTGTATATTTACTAATATACAATTTTCACCTGGGGCTTTATTACCCCTCATTGAGGAAATGAGGGATTTTATTTCACTCACAGTTACAGGAGGCCACTTAGGCAAACCAGTCAAAAAGGAAGTGGATGGATAATTAATTGCAATGCTGTTATGGGGTTGATCATTGAATAACTTTAAAAAGTGTTCTTTCCCATTGTTGTTTGGAATTTGATTCAAACCAAACCCTCCCTTCCAAGGCTGCAAGAATTCTCCAAAACTTTGACATATCCCTCTGATTTAAAGCCAAAGCAAGTTCTTGCCAAGATTCTCTTATTGATGTTAACTTTTTTCTCTAAACTGAACACTTATAATTATTATGAAAATAATAATAAAGATTTAGGTAGAAAATTTATTTCCCTTTGTTTATATGCCAGTTTGGTGTAGTGGTTAAGTGTGTGGACTCTTATCTGGGAGACCCGGGTTTGATTCCCCACTCCTCCACTTGCACCTGCTAGCATGGCCTTGGGTCAGCCATAGCTCTGGCAGAGGTTGTCCTTGAAAGGGCAGCTGCTGTGAGAGCCCTCTCCAGCCCCACCCACCTCACAGGGTGTCTGTTGTGGGGGAGGAAGGTAAAGGAGATTGTGAGCCGCTCTGAGACTCTTTGGAGTGGAGGGCGGGATATAAATCCAATATCTTCTTCTTCACTAACAGAACACCTGAGCTGTTTTTTCATGTCAATACACTCTCTATCAAACCATCTATTGTTAATCTGCTGCCTCTCACTTGATAATTTACCACTCTTGACCAAGGGAAAATAACCCAAGAGTTCAGCAAGTTTTTCCTTTGCATAATCAGAGTTGGGATAGTTGGTTCATCAAACACAAGTTATTGAGGAATACTCAGCATGGGTTCTGTAAGGGAAGATCTTGCCTCACTAACCTGTTACAGTTCTTTGAGGGGATAAACAAACATGTGGACAAAGGGACCCAATAGATGTTGTTTACCTTGACTTCCAGAAAGCTTTGATAAAGTTCCTCATCAAAGGCTCCTTAGTAAGCTCGAGAGTCATGGAGTAAAAGGACAGGTCCTCTTGTGGATCAAAAACTGGCTAAGTAATAGGAAGCAGAGAGTGAGTATAAATGGGCAGTCTTCACAGTGGAGGATGGTAAGCAGTGGGGTGCCGCAGGGCTCAGTACGGGGTTCCATACTTTTTAACTTGCTCATTAATGATCTGGAGTTGGGAGTAAGCAGTGAAGTGGCCAAGTTTGCAGATGACACTAAATTGTTCAGGGTGGTGAGAACCACAGAGGATTATGAGGCACTCCAAAGGGATCTGTTGAGGCTGGGTGAGTGGACATCAATGTGGCAGATGAGGTTCAATGTGGCCAAGTGCAAAGTAATGCACATTGGGGCCAAGAATCCCAGCTACAAATACAAGTTGATGGGTTGTGAACTGGCAGAGACTGACCAAGAGAGAGATCTTGGGGTCGTGGTAGATAACTCATTGAAAATGTCAAGACAGTGTGCGATTGCAATAAAAAAGGCCAATGGCATGCTGGGAATTATTAGGAAGAGAACTGAAAACAAATCAGCCAGTATCATAATGCTTCTGTATAAATCGATGATGCGGTCTCATTTGGAATACTGTGTACAATTCTGGTCACCACACCTCAAAAAGGATATTATAGCATTTGAAAAAGTGCAGAAAAGGGCAACTAGAGTGATTAAAGGTTTGGGACACTTTCCCTATGAAGAAAGGTTAAAACACTTGGGGCTCTTTAGCTTGGAGAAACGTCAACTGCGGAGTGACATGATAGAGCTTTACAAGATTATGCATGGGATGGAGAAAGTACAGAAAGAAGTACTTTTCTCCCTTTCTCACAATACAAGAACTCATGGGCATTCAATGAAATTGCTGAGCAGTCAGGTTAAAATGGATAAAAAGAAGTACTTTTTCACCCAAAGGGTGATTAACATGTGGAATTCACTGCCCCAGGAGGTGGTGGCGGCTACAAGCATAGCCAGCTTTAAGAGGAGATTGGATAAAAATATGGAGCAGAGGTCCATCAGTGGCTATTAGCCACACACACACACATATATATATACACACACACGTGTGTGTGTATATATATATATATACATATACACACACACATATATTGGCCACTGTGTGACACAGAGTGTTGGACTGGATGGGCCATTGGCCTGATCCAACATGGCTCCTCTTATGTTCTTAAATGATAACAATAGTCTTCTTGTTCTAAATGAGCTAATTTAATTTCAAATGATCTCAAATTCATAGCTGGCCCTTTAATCTTTAACTGCGCTTTTAAGAACTGGACTATAACAAATTTAGAGTTTAATGGAGGGGCCCAAACATTCAATAGAATAGTAAGGCAAATCTGACAGGTCTACACAGGGCTGGCTCACTCAATAGGCAAACTAGGTGGTTGCCTAGGGTGCCAGGAGGAAGGAGTCACCAAATTGGGCTCCCCCCTCCTGGTGCCCATGACAACCACCTAGTTTGCCACCCGCCACCACCCTTCCCTCCCTCCCTGGTGCTGCAATGCAGTGATGCTCCACCACCACCCCTCCTCAGACGTGCACTGAGCCGCATTGCGCCAAAGCTGGCAGCTTCGATGCACCTGGCGTGCCATCTAACACTTTGAAGTGTAAGCAAGAGAAGGCTTCACTCCCCCTCACTTCTGGTTCCAGGAAGGAGGGGACCGAATCCTTCTCCCACATGGTCTTCAAAGCGTTAGATGGCGCACCAACCGCATCGAAGCCAGTAGGGTCCTGGCGCAGCTTAGTGCATGGGGGTGGCAAAGCACAGTGCTGCATTGCAGCATTGTGAGGGCCAGGGAGGCAGTGGACAGGAAGCCTGCCTAGGGCGCTATGCGCCGTTGGGTTGCCACTGGGTCCTTGGCTGGGGATAAAATTTGTTGGGTGTGCCTGGTTGTAGATTGTAACTTGTAAACAGCTGTTAGTAGGCAAGTCTGGCAGAACATTGTTTCATCTTCTAAGCTACAATTCCTTTAGTATTCTGGCGTAGTTAATTTCCTTCCACCTCTTCTCCCTTTTTCCAGTCAGCATTCAAAGATGAGTTTTAAAAGCAAATTCTTCACGCATTAGATAACAATGTATTTCATCTGAACTAACTTGCTGCACCAAACAATTCACAAGGCTACAGCCCACAGAGCAACTTCTGAACTCAATGAAAGTTTTCAAAACTCCTTTCAGCAGCTCGGAGCTCCCAACTAAATATCTGTGTTTGTTGGCAGCTAGAAGTCCTCTGCCTGATCTCCAGGAGGAGCTTGTTCCACCAGGCATGGCCAGGACAGAAAAAGCCCTGCCCCTAGTTGAGGCTAAGTGGACATTCTTTGAGCCAGGGACAACCAGGAGATGGTGCTCAGAAGAGCATAAGGTATGCAGGAAGAGATGGTCAGAGCCCACCCCACAGATGGAAAAGGGCAGGTGTGCCAGTGAGGGTTGGCTGTCACCAGAGGCTGCTTCCTCCCCACTTACCAGGGGCTTAAAAAAAATCAGTAACTGAGTAGGATTGTATCAATTTAACAGTATGGCAGTATGTGTACTAGGTTCTCTGAATTCTCAGCTTTCTTTGTTTTTGTTTTTTAAAGGTTGTCTCGAATTCTTTCCATTGTGGGCCTATAAAAAAGATGGGTTTTTTAATGAAAGCTGATAAGTTAGAGAACCTAGTACACATGTTGCTATTCTGCTGCATCAATATAACACTATTCCACTGCCAGTTAGAAAACATAATCCTGTCATGGCAGAGGAAGGAAACAGGTGCAGCTACATCAAAGCTCACAGGATCACAGGAGAGTATCCACCTGCCCACTGTTGCCCCCAATGGGAGGAAAGGAAGAAAGTTGCATTAGAAACAATATTGGCATGATAATTAGGGTTGCCAGGTCCAACTCAGAAAATATCTAGGGACTTTAGGGTTTGAGTTGGGAGACATTGCGGGTGGAGCCGGGAGACTATCCCATTCCCTAAAAATAAATAAAAATACAGCAGGGTAGTTCCCCTTAATACAGTCTTCATTTCTTAGCCCCCAGCAGCTAGCTGCACTTCCACAAAATGAAAGGGGAAGCAGTTAAAATAAGCCCCGTTTGCAAGGCACACTTTCATGATCTCACTGGGTAAATTTACTGACTGGAGCTGCTGAATGTAACCATCTGCTGTACTTAACCAACTTTGTCAGACTAACAGGAAAACAAAAGCAGAACAGCCTAGGGGGTGGTGTTTTCCTCAAAACAAAAAGAGGGACTCTGGTTGCTTCTCTTCCTTTCATACACTCAATGGAAGACCTGTGTGACTTTGCCTCGTCACCCCACCCATTCAGCTTTCCTCTTGGTCTCCCTAAACACAGGATTTAAAGGCACACACAAAGTCCAAAATACAGGCAGTTTGCAGGCTTCTTTTAAGGCACATGTTGGCTGTTGGGATGGGGCTTCCCCTGCCCACTGGCCAGCTGGCTGGCAGCAGGGAGGAGCCCGCAAAACTGGGGGATCTCCCACTGGGACCTGGGGTCTAGCAAGCCTAATAGTAATCCAGGACCAGTTTGATCCTTCCTCTTTTAAAATGTAAAGGGATACTGGTGGAGGTCAGGTCTACCTGACCATCAGCTGTTAGTCTTCACCTATATTCCCAAAGGATGGGACAGTAGTCTGTAATAAATTTATAAACAAATTAAATAGCACAAACCCCAGTACTGATTCTTGTGGGACCCCACTGCTTACCTTCTTCCATCAAGAGAACTATACATACATTCATTCCTCCTTCCTGCTTCCTGTCATTTAACTAATTTTTAATCCACAAGAGGATCCTTTCCTCTTATTCTATGGCTGCTAAACCTACTCAGAAGTCACTGGTAAAGTATGTTCTACACAACATCATTAGAACAACAATTTATATCTTGGAGAAGTTCAGTGGGAGAGTTCTGCTAGTTCAATTACTAGTCTTCAACAATTTCATACCCTACTGTTTGCACATCAAGCAACGTACTACATTAATTTAAATTAATTTAAATTAAATTAATTTAAATTAATGTAGTTTCCCCCTCCTCTTATACTTTATTTCCATATTATCCAATATGGTAGGGAAACTAGTACACAGGGAAGTCAAAGAATAGAGCTGTTTCAAAGTATTGTTCATGCGGCCAGGGCTTTGTTTGTAGAAAAAGCCCAGCAGGAACTCATTTGCATTTTAGGCACCACCCCCTGATGTCACCACTGTTTCACACAGGGCTTTGTTTGTAGAAGAAGCCCAGCAAGGACTCATATTTTGCATTTTTGGCCACACCTCCTGACATCAAGCCAGCCGGAACTGCGTTCCTGTGTGTTTCTGCTAAAAAAAAAAAAAAGCCCTGTTCATGCCCAATCAACTCCTAAGATCCTCTGAGTTTCCACATAATAATAATAATAATAACTTTTAATTTCTATCCCGCCCTCCCCGCCAAAGCAGGCTCAGGGCGGCTTACAACATAAAATACATTATACATCAGATTACATAAATTGCAAATAAAATCCAAGTTAAGACAAATTACAAGTTAAAATTTACAAATTACAATGGTGCTAAAACATTCGATCTTCAATAATTCCATAAAATTCAGTAACCAAGAGCAATTTTTTAGAGGCATTTCCTAGTTTATCATTGGTTGAAGGCTAGTTTATAGAGGTGGGTCTTACAGGCCCTGCGGAACTGTTCCAAACTCCGCAGGGCCCGCACCTCTACCGGGAGTTGATTCCACTGCAGTGGAGCAGCAATAGAGAAGGCCCTATCTCGGGTGGCCTTCAATCTGGCCTCCCTTGGCCCAGGGACGGTCAGCTGGTTTTTTCCAGCCGACCGCAATGCTCTTTGGGGCTCATATGGGGAGAGACGGTCCTTCAGGTAGGACATAGGATGCCCAGTACATATTTCAGATTATATGTTGTTTCAGGCATGGTATAATCCCAGAGGTATATTCTATATTAGCTATTTGACTCTACTTTCTAGACACCAAAAAAAAAAGAAGTTTCACAAATGGGAAAGGCTGTGAAAAAATGCTGGCTGGATCTAATACAAAATGTCTAGTGGGAAAACACTAAGTACCACCAGTGGTTTTAGTGGTAGCATTCTAACATTACCTGCTTTGTAATCAACAGAGATACATTTAAAAAAATAGACTGCTGTTTGAAAGGAGACATCAAAGTCTGAAGTAGGAAGGGTGTTTTTGTTTTTTTTTCAAAGGGCCTGGGATTAAAATAATTTAAGGCCCTAACGTAACTCAGATTTTATCTGTGCAAATTTGAGGCAGCAATTAGCCATGTCTTAACAGAGCCAGTTTATTGAGGGCAGTTGCAAGATGACAGCATTTAACACTGTTCCAAATTCATAGATGTAATCAGGTTGTAAGGCTGTAAAATCCCGTTAATAGACTTTCACAATTTGACCCAAAGCCAACATTAAATCCTCTTCAATTAAAAAAAAAAATGGAGAGGAGCCAAACCAAAAACTGAAAATCAGAAGAGCTTTAACCTAAGTCACTTATTACATTTCACACTGACTATCCATTTTTTTTCTGCACACAAACCAACTTGGCTCAAATTAGCCATCTTTATGGCAAATGTGAAATAGGTCAGACTTGACTGTGTCATTTGAAATTGTCCCTTGATGAAATATGAGTGGCTACTTTATTATTAATTTCATTTCTACTGAGCTCTTCATCTGAAGCAGTCAGACCAGCTTACCCAAGGGCAGCCAGCAGTCTTTCATTGAAGCAGTTTAGAATCATCCCAACTTAGTTTCAGCAGCATAACTATATGCCTTATGTCCAAGACAACTCTCTGGGATCACACTTAAACAGATCACATTATCTGCTCTCCTGAAAAGGCAAGATTGTGACCCAGGCTCCAAAAGAACATTTCCACATTTACCAAACGTCCAAATTGTAGCAGAAATGTAGCACAGATCAGATCCATATTTTCTTTATAGAGCAGGCAACATACTCATTTGTGATACCCAGTGTTCCCCAAAAACTTTGGGTCCCAGTTTTTTTCTTAGTCTATTTTGAAATCCAACCCTAATTACAACAGAGTCTCACAGCACCTTAAAGCAAAAGTTTTGAACTCATTTATTATGAGAGATGGATCTGACATAAATGAGACCTAGTTGGGCCGGGTCATATGTGTCATAAAATGTAATGCCAGATAGTGGAGATATAAATTTTATAAAGGACACAAACAAACAAAATTAAAGATTTTTTAAATTAAAAAACCCTTAAAAATAAAACATGCTTAAAACATCAGCACTCTTGCAATATTTTGTTTATTTAATAGTCTCTGATAACTGACATCTCTTGGTCCGAATTATTGCATCAAAATCTGGAGGCAATGTCTGTGCTCTTGAGTATACTGTTCAGGTGTTTTTCAGGTGTTTATCTGTAAACTGCAAACCTACTTTTGATTTATTAACATTCAGTACAGAAATCACATGCCCTAGCACCAGCGGAAACATGAAATGGTTGGGCATTGCAGGCATTAGTTGCTTCATGTGCTGGTCAAGAACATGTGATGGCACCGTAACATAGACTGATATCAATGTGTTTGTCTGCAAAACTTTAGTCTTCCCCAGAGAAATAACTACAATTCTTATGTGGCAGTGCAAAAATAAGGAGACAATCATGTATAGTGTTCAGCATCAGCCTGCTATCTGGGAAGTCTAAGTTCAAAATACCCTGTCTACAAAGGAAATTTGGTGGGTGAACTTGGCCTGTGCACATACACTGTCAGCCTAATTCACCTCACCAGCTTGCTGTTACTCCTTATCTAAATAGTGCACATGTTTTCCTACAGAGAAAGACTGGCTCATGAGGGCATGAAAACAGTGAAGAAGAGAAGGGGGACCCAGTTACACCTAGGAGAGCCCTAGCATAAGGAGCCCAACAATACTCTCTCGCTCTGTGTGTGTGTGAGGGGGGGGGGGCAAAATGCTCATACATTGAATAAAACTTTGTTGGTCTTAAAGGAGCTTTGTATCTCTCCCATGTGACTAAGGGAACTGGGCAAAGTAAGCTCTCACTCTTTCCCTCCCTCCCCTCTCTTCCTTCCCAGAGGACAAGGAGGGGAGGAGCTTCAGCCAATGGAGGGAAGAGAGGCTTAGCTCAGTAGCTCTGCTGTGTGATTGAGAGAGCCTGGCAAAGCAAACTTTCCCTCCCCCTCTCTTTCTCCCCAAGGTAGTATTCTCAGCCAATGAAAGGAAGAAAGGCATTGGTCTGTAGCTGCTGTGCATTTGAAAGAGCCTGGCAAACTATGATGCAGAAGGAAGTAAGACAGAGAGAGAAGGAAGTAGGCAACAGTCAGTTGCTCATGAAGCAGATAGGAGCCCTGTGGGGGCTACAGCTGGCTGTTTGACACAGGCTGCATGTTTGACACTGTAGCATATTTTTGTTGAACCCATGCAACTTTCTTATACTGAGTCAGAGTATTTGTCTATTAAGGACACTATTGTCTACTCTGGCTGGCAGCAGCTCTCCAGGATCTCATCCAGAGCTCTTCTATTACCAGATCCTTTTAACTGGTCTATTACCAGATCCTTTTAACTGGAGATGCTGAGGACTGAATCATCTTTATGTGAAGCAGGAGCTCTACTATTGAGCAACAAGCCATTCCCCTTTTTTTCAGATCAGACAAAGCACACTTTGGCCAACAAAAATGTATGATAACCACACATGTTCTTTTTAAATATATATATGTGATGTAAGACAGCTACCCCTCTGGAATTAGCCTAATTATAATGTTCACTCTTATAATACTGAACAGTGTCAAATAAACTTGTTAATGTAACTATACAAAGACATGTTACGGAAGCACAAATATGTATGTGTTGCCGCTGTACTCGTCTGTCTGCTCTGAAAACTGCCAAACTGAAACAGAGTTTGTGCTGTCACAGCAGCAGGATGTCCTTTTTGAAAAAGGTAACAGGGCAACTTGTGTCACTGTTGTTTTCTTTCTACATTGAATTGGTGGCACTACTGAATGTCATAGTCACAGATGGTAATCCCTTATGTTTTAAAAACTTCACGGAACTCAGTGCAAGACTGCTAAGCCATTTGACACCCACTCTATTGTCCCCCCCCCCCAGACTTGAAATATTTATATTAAAGAAATAGAAAAGGGAAGCAAAGGCCCAAAGTAAACTATGTGAACTGAGTAACAAAGTAAACTATGTGAACTTGGTAAGTATACAATCCAGCACCAGAATATATAGTCATAGCTGAAAGCACAAGAGACTCAAGAATGGATTACCATTGGAAATTCATGACCAGCAAGATAACAAAGCAGGTGGCTTAGCTCTCCATCCCCATCTTTCCAGCACCTTCTTATCATGACATATTTGTAGCTCGTATTGACCATGGTGAAAACTGCTTTTAATCATTGTATATCTAATTATGTACTTTGCCTCAGAGCGTGTACTTTCCCTTAGCTCCATGACCTATCCAAACACAAATTTTAATGGCACCTATAATGGTCTTCAGATATTTTTAATCAGACATGCTAGAAATCAGAGCTACTGATCAGAAGCAAGGGATTGGTTTTACAGCAGATAAACAGTGTGTTCTGCACCTGAATGTCAAGGGATAATTTAATAGTTAATACCCATTGAATACACAATAGTTGATATGCTGAGTCATCAACACAGAAAAGAATGATCCACAGGCAGATGCAAATTAGGGGGGGGCTGCCTTTTAACCTATCAACTTGAAGTTTATTTAAACAATTCTGAATAAATAATGCCAAAACTCCTTTAATCAAACACACTTTTTCAAAAAACTTTACAGTTACGGAATAAGAATAATGTAATATAAAAATTTGCAGATGACAACAAATTATTCAGAAGATAGGCAATTTCAGCTTGTCAAGTGATTACCTTTAGCCCAAACATTTCCAAACTGTTGAGCCATCCCCTTCCCGTAGACTCAAACTCCAATGGTCCAAATATTGGCTCCCTGAGGTTGGAAATATGGCAGGGTAGGGAGCATAAAGCCCCTATCTCTGACACTATGGTCCTGATCCAAAGTAGGCCTCCTGCACATCTGAGTATTAATTTTCAAAAACTGTTGGAAGCATCATACTTGGAGCTCTTGCCCATTATTTGGTTTGAACCTCAGTCTCAAAACTCTGAAGAGGTGACTACTGACACCTCTTTTCTATCTGCAAGTTGAACATGTTTTGCCCCTCAGCTTAAAGGAGCTCACTTGAACGTCAAACTTTGAGTCAATTAAAGTGCAGTAAAACAAAATTGCCCAGAGTTGTTCAAACTCAGAATCCACATAAGCTTGAGGACCTACTCATCAGTAAACTTTTGATTTGGAGAAGTTTTACTTTCAACTGTAGGAGTACAGTTCTCCTTAAAGTACTCTGGTCTACTGGCAAGGGAACTGTATCTCTGTTGGTTTTCCTAGATGCCCTGGCAGCATCCAACACCATCACCATTCTTCTCTATCACCTTGAAGGAATTGGTCTAGTCGGCTGATTTTATTGGAAGACAGATCCAAGGAAGTGGTAATGCTCTCCCACCCATTTAATCAGGATCTTTTTACCTATGTATACAGGATACACATCCAGAAATTAATGCTTAGATTTACCAAGGACTCTAATTAAGTAAAACAATTAACATTTATTCCAGAAAAATATAGGCATACATACAAGGCAATGTGCTCATGAAACATACATACAGTCCTAAGAAAAATAGAGAGAGATGTAGAGACAACACATGGATAGACAAACAGGGTGATAATTACCGATCATAGTCTTCAAGGAAGGCTCCAATGGCGATGAAAGAGGGGGGAAATGGGATCCTTAACTGGCCAAGAATCGGGGATGGATCTAGACAGTGGAATTGAGGTACTGCTAGATGCACACCTGTGAGGAGCTGGGTCACAGGTTATAAGGGCTACCTTGACCCCTTAGGGAATGGGAGGTACAGGGGTGGAGGAAAGGTGGTCAGCTGGTACATGACCTCAGGAAAAGGAGAGGCTCTGCAGTGACCATAAGGGCTGGACTTCTGCAGTAGCCAATAGCAAGTTAATTGGTGGCACTTAATTGGGTGCCCATAACTGACCAATGAACAAGCTTGGGCCTTGGTTACCTGATTGGACTTCCAGGTAACAATGGGCCAGGATGGGAGGCTCCAGGATGACCGTTAAGGGAAAGAATGGAAGAAATTAAGGTGGGGGGTACTTAAGTCTATCAAACGTATCTAAAAGGTGACAATAGATGGCCAAATTACTACCTAAGGTAACACCCGGTTTACACAAAGGAACTTGGCTCTGGCTGAAGATGGTCTTCCTTCTCTTTGATCTTCTATTGACACCTGTCTTTGACTTGAGTTCCATTGAACAAAGGCTTAGGCGGTCTGACAGGATCCACGCCTAAGATAAGCTTAATGGTTCTTATGCATAGGAGACATCTGTGAGTACGTGGGCCTCTCGCTTCGATGTAATGGAGTCTGGCACATCAGGAAGATAGTTGCTTGTGGTGCTAGCCTCCCAAAGTGGATTCTACGATCAAGACTGAAAACCGTTTGCCTGGATAGCTCCTGGCGGCACAACTTCTTCCGCTCCAACGGCTGAGACGGAGTTTGCATGGAGCGATTGAAAGTCCATCTGTTTCCCTGGTTAGCACTCTTCTGGAGACACAGAGTGCTGCTGCAACAGTGTGGCTGTTAGTACTCATAAGTCCCTTCCAGTTTGGTAGACAAAACCCATGTTCTCCTAGCAGATGTGTGTGAGTTCAGTCTCCAGTTGCCCTGGCAACCAAACGGGTGACTACGATGTTCTGGAAATAGGGTTATTTTCCTCACAGTTGGGGTCTTGAAATTTTGCCCCAAGTCCAACTTTGATGGCCCAATTGTTACCTGGTCTTCTTTCCTTCCTTGTAATGCCCCTTCTATATCCTAAAATGGCAATAATTCTCTAATTTTTTTCAAAGTCAAGTGTCTTCTACTTACTGAAGATACAATGACAAACCAAAACCAGCTGATCTTTTCATGCGTTATACATGTTTTATACATGTAACCTGCCCTGAGCTTGTTCTACAGGAAGGGTGGGCTAAAAATCAAATCAATAAATAAATGCTCCAATTCCTTGTCTTTAAAATAGTACAAACTAGCTCATTTGTATAGGTTATGTAGTGCAGATAAGGTACAGCAAAGATCTTGACATTGCTAACTCTAGCTTGTGTTTACCTATAAAGGTGCAAACACCAGTCGTTTCCAACTCTGGGGCGATGCTGCATCACAACGTTTTCATGGCATATTTTTAACAGGGTGGTTTGCCATTGCCTTCCCCAGTAATCTACTATGCCCATAAATATTTTTTTTTTCTTGGCTAGAGCATTAAGCATTAATTCTTGGGGTAGAAAGAAACAATATTGTAGGAAGCCCCTTTTTTACACACACACACACACACACACACACACACAGAGAGAGTTTTAATTATTGTATGAGTGCAAGTCTTCTGTCCTCCACCAGTGCTGGCTCTGTGTAGAACTGATGCAAGAGGCTGCTGGGGCACCACAAAAACTGTAAGATCTAGTGTTCCAATTGTTGCTGCTGCCTCCTTCCTCTGTGCAGGGTACCATCAACTCACAGCCGATTCATGGTGAGCCCAGCAAAGGTTTTTCAAGACAAGTGAGAAGCAGAGGTAGTTTGTCAATGCCTTCTTTTGCAGAGTCTTCCTTGGAGGTCTCCCTGCTTAGTTCCTGAGATCTGACAAATTAGGCTATATCATCCCATCTCTCCTCCTCCATCCCACTAGGAACTGCTTATTTGGACAGTTGCAGATGACTTTTCTCAAGCTATGTCTAAAGCTGAAGCAAAGAACTCCACAAATAACTCTAGTTCCCAAGTGACATGTACACCTCTCTAATTTGAAGGCTTCAATATTCCACAGAAATAATTGCTAGCCACATACGTTATGGAGGCAAGCAAATAAACGTATATACAAGTATATGAATTTGCTGACTCTACCAGCTCTGAACTCTGCATCCCAGAATCAATAACATGCAAATGAGAGCTATCTACTATTGCCTAATCCAATTTCAGTCAATTTTAAATGAAGAACCAAGTCAGTGGTTGCAACAGAAGCTTATGGGGATGGAAAATGAAGGAGAGGAAATTGGGAGAAAGGCTATCCCCCTCCCCCCCACCAAAAAAACTTTTACATTTACATAACTGAAAAAAAATTATTTATTTATTTATTTGGGATTTATATCCCGCCCTTCCCACGAATGGCTCAGGGCGGCTTCCAACAATTAATCAAACTTAAAAGTAAACAATTTCAAATATAAAACAGTTAAATAATTTAAGCAGTTAAAACATTAAAACAGAGTAATTCAGTTTCCTGTGAACAGATGGCTGGCCAGTTTCCTCAAGTTGTTATCCTAGCTAAATGTAGGCTAGGTATAGGCTAGCCGGAAGAGGGTCATCTTACAGGCCCTGCGGAACTGCGCTAAGTCCCGCAGGGCCCTCACCTCTTCCGGCAGCTGATTCCACCATACGGGGGCCATAACGGAGAAAGCCCTTTCCCTGGTGGCTTTCAGACGGGCTTCTTTTGGCCCGGGGATAGTGAGGAGATTTTGTGTTCCTGACCTCAGTGCTCTCTGGGGAACATGTGGGGAGAGACGGTCCTTCAGGTAGGCAGGTCCCAGGCCATATAGGGCTTTAAAGGTAATAACCAGCACCTTGTACCGGACTCGGTATATCACTGGAAGCCAGTGCAGAGTCCGGAGACCCGGCTGGATGTGTTCCCACTTTGGGAGACCCAATAACAGCCGGGCCGCGGCATTCTGCACCAGCTGCAGTTTCCGGGTCCGAGACAAGGGCAGCCCCATGTAGAGGGCGTTGCAGTAGTCCAACCTTGAGAACATAGAAATGAAGCTACAATTTTTTCACAGATATGGTAAATAATTTTAAAACATATATTTTAATGCTTGAAAGTTGGCAAAAAATAGAACGAAGGAAAAATCAGGAAAGGAGATTTCATTATTGAATAAAAGTGGCTATGAGTTCAGTCTTTCATGTGAAAGTCCTATCTCTCAGCACACAAACAACCTGCTACTGAATGTAAATTTACAGAGAAGCAGGAGACTGCAGTTGTTCATTGGTTTAATAAAGGCATTATGTACATGCTCATGGATTTCTTTTTTTCTAGCACTTGGTAACAGTGTTGAAAACAAAATGCTAGATTGAATACTGGAGGTCTTAGTTCAGATTGTCATTAATTCCACACAGCTAGCCACATTGGTCTATTCCAGGAAAACACAAAAGAAATATTGTGCCCATTACATTAAAGTTTAACAGATTTATTATAGGGTGCACTTCCATGGCTAAAGGCTATTTCACCACATGCATGAAGTGAATTCTCAACCAGCAGATACGGGGAGAAAATGGTAAACAATGAGATTAAAATATCATGAAATGTATGAGGTACAGATACAGACTATAGCAAAATCCAGAAGAACAAGGTAATCATGGTGACTGTCACAACAGCTGTGGAGGTGTCTGTTTAAGTCAATACAATTAAATCATCATTCATTTCTTACTCAGCAACTATGTAATACTACAAAAAAAATCTGTTGATCTTTGAGGTACCACAAAACTCCTTTTTGTTCAGAAGGAAGGAGAGCAATTGAAATGTTCATTCTGCCACAGAGGTAGGATCCCTTACAATGAATTAATAAGTACAATGTTTTTAAAAATGTAAATAGTAAAATAAAATTATATCCCAGGAACATGTAGGGTTCTCCCCCCCACCCCATGAACCCATAACGTGTTCTTTAGGAAATAACAACAGATGTGGCAGACAACAAAAATGCTCATTGCAGGAGTGACAAAATACTTTGAGCCAGCTCCATCCTCTATACTTCTGTGGCAAGAAAACAGAGCCCAGAAATACACTCTCCTATGTGCTCTTTGTCATTAATTTATATGTAAACGATTTGCATGTTTTTCTCCATCTGCCCTTAAGGGAGAAGGATCTGCATTTGACTGCAGTGGCTCCAATCATCATGCCCTCTTTCACCTTTTTGTTCTACCCACCTGTTGAACACCACCATCTGTTGAACAGAAAAGCATTGCAGGGTAGGTGGCTGGGTTTGGACTGAAGCTGACAGTGGCATGCTAGTCCCAGCCAAGTTCTTTCCATCACTGAGAAAAGAGAAGCAGGAGAAGCAGCATACAGCTGGTGCAGAGTGTGATTCAGTGTTGTGACTACAGCAAGATGTTCACATGGAGCAATTTGCCCAACACAATCAAAGTCTTTCAACCCCCATTGGTGAATCATCTTGTTATCTGTGAATTTACAGTAATTTTATTGAATCCATTATGCGAATGTACCTTGGGTTTGATTTCTGGAAAACCTTTTCAATAGAACCATTAGGAGCATTTATCAATAAGCTGCTTCATCAGCTGATGTGTGTATATTGTACAGAATTGGTGCTATGTAGAGACAGGCAGATGAGCACATACCACCTGATTCATAATGGATGAATTTTAAAATGTATTTAAACAACATCTATCCTACATTAATCCACTCCTTTTCATACACAAGTTGAATGACACTGAGGTGTCTCTCAACTGCCCTCTCCAATTTATTTTATTTACTGGAGACTAAGGGGGTCCCATTTAGTCCAGAAATTTAGTGGCTGCTTCAGCATGGTTTTATCAACTGTTTTGTGCATGTGGTAAAACCAAGGGTCATCTTGAAAGCTATACATGATCACTAGATATACCACATCAGTGCATCTAGATAATCAAGCAGCAGCTGTGGCCACGATCACATTTTACCATCTTCCACTTATTAGCGAGCTGCAGCCTTTCCTGGGCAGAAAAGATCTGACCACTGTGGTGAATGCTCTGGTTACAGTTAGATTAGATTATTGCAATGCACTGCACATGGGACTGCCTCTGAAAAATGACTGGAAACTTCAATTGGTACAGAAAGTTGCAGCCAGAATGTTGACTGCAGTGAGTCATGTCAATCCAGTCTTGGCTCACCTACACTGGCTTCCAGTTTGTTTCTGGGCACAATTCAAGGTACAGGTCTTGACCTTCAAAACCCTATATATTCTGAGGCCAATTTACATAAAGGACTACCTAACCCCTTATGAACCAATACAACCACTGCCCAATACAACCACTGCAGTCATCTTCAGAGGCCCTGCTTCAGGTGCTCCTGCCTTCTGAGGTGAGGCCGGTGGCAATCTAGCAAAGGGCCTTCTCAGTCATGGCACTGAAGTTCTGAAACTCCTTCTCCAAGGAGATTTGTCTGTCTCCTTCTTTTGCTGTTTGTCTTCTGCAAGAGGGTGAAGGGTTTTTCTCCCCCCCCCCCAATCCTTCATTGGCATCCTCTCAATGATACCTCTTTCCTAATCAATGTTTTATGTTCTATATGTATTTTTAACTTTATAAAACTTGTTTTAATGAGGTATGTTTGGGACAGGCATTCATTTTAATGGTGCTATAATGTAAATTTATTTGGTATGTTTCTAATCGTTAGCTGCCTTGGCAGTCCTTGTAAGGGCAGAAAGGTTGGATACAAATTTTGTAAATAAATAATGCTTTATCTATTTGTTTTCTTGAAGAATAATGTAAAATAAATAATGGAGACTAACTGATGAAAATGAATCCTTACTGTTGATGAAAAGCTTATGTTACTGTGCTGGAAAGATGAATGGCCCACCTCCATTAATCTAATGGATTGAGGACTTTACAACTTTATCAACATTTGAACATGTGGCATATAGATGACAATTGTACACAGACACATTTTTAGGTATTTGGAAATCTTTTATAAACGTTTATCTGTAGACTTGCCACAATTGTTACAATTTGTTTTGTTTTGCTTTTCGATCTATTTGGGGTAATTGAAATCATTTTTTTAAAAAAAAAAAATGAGGTGGCATCTTTGGTGAAATGATGCTTCTCCCCAAGTATCTGTGTAAAAATTTACATTTAGCTCCCAGTATACAAAGTTGGCAAAGATGTTAATGTATACATCAACAGAGTTAGCCAAAATAACAATGACCCTTTTCTAGGATCACTGAGAGCTTTACATACAACAGCCTTTATTGGCATAACAACATAGATTTGCACAATCGGCAAGGAAGAAAACATATACTATCCCAACATTTGAGGCATTCCTCTCCTCTTAGAAGCACAGCACAGATATTTAGCCACAGTCTCAATGATCTCAGGGTTATGAGTGAGCAATAGAAAGAGTCTTATCACCATCAGATTGTCCCTCGTGATTTTGAAGAAAAGGATCTAAATAAATGGCATGAATATCACAGTAAAATGTACAGTGCAGGAGAACATGTTCAGTACTTTCTATATCCCTTGAACCACAAACATAAATCCTGTTGGAATATGGAATTTTCTTAAACCTCCCATTCAGCACAGCAGAAGGAAGGACATTTAAGCAAGCTAACATGAAGGCTCTATGAAGGTTAGGGGAAGTCAAGCAAGAAAGACATGTTGCCAAGGTTCCACTAGGTTCCACTGAGAGCTTTACGAAAGCAGTAACGTCTTCAAAGAATTGTCTGGGTGTGGGGTGGGCTGATAATTTCTCACTAGATAGAATGGGAGGAGCTTCACAGACTTACAGAATATATGTCCTTTAAGCAGAGGAAGAGACCAGTTTAAAGGCCAGTTTTAAAACTGGTGTTGCTTGGACATCCACCACCTCAGCTAAAGAAAAAACCTTGGTTTTGCAGGCCCTGCAGAACTGTGGTAAGTTCCAAGGTGGTGGGGTCATAAGACCATAGTCAACCATGTCAAACACTAGTCAACCATGTCAAACACTGGTAAGTTCCAAGGTGGTGGGGTCATAAGACCATAGTCAACCATGTCAAACACTAGTCGTTGGAGATTTTCTGAGTTGTATAGCTGTGGTCTTGGCGCAGTAGTACCTGTCAAACACTGCTGTTAGATCAAGTAACAAAAGCAGTGCTGACCCACCTCAGTCCAGGTGTCTCCAGAGATCATTCATGGGGGCAACCAAAGCTGTCTCTATCTCATAGCCAGAGTAGAAGCTGGACTGGAATGAATCCAGGACAGGGGAGTTATCCAAAAAAGCCTGGAGTTGTTCTGCCATCGCTCTCTTGACTCCCTTACCCAGTAACGAAAGGTTCAACACTAAATGGTATTTGTTTGGTATCCAAAGATATTTTTTTTTCAAGAGTGGTCTTACCAACGTCTCATTCAAAGCCCCCAGGAAGGTCCCTGAACTTAGGGACAAGTTGATAATATCTCCTGGGGAACTTGTATCATCTCCAGCGTTCACCAGCTATAATGGGCCAAGGTCAAGGAGACGTGGTAAGCTTCACAGAACCCAGAATCCTGTCAAACAAAATATATTTTGGCTCCAGGTTTGGATCCCTCCTATAGACTTCAAAAAGGAGTTGCAAAAAACCATGCCTACTTCAATTTGCTGTTCTGATCAGGATCTGATCCAAACACCTGCACAGATTGCAACACCTATAGTTCTATCATGCTTATCAGTAGATAGTTTGTACCACATACAAGTTGCCTCTTTGTTTCTCCTGCAAAACAAATATCATTACTATAAATAAGTATGAAGTGAGAAATAAGGTTAGCAGCATTCAAGGAGTTAGGATGAATCAATATATCTAATTCTGTACAATGGTTCTAGAGCAGTGGTAGTGAACCTATGGCACGGGTGCCAGAGGCGGCACTCGGAGCCCTCTCTGTGGGCACGCGCACTCCCTCACCCCACCCCCCATGCACGAGGCTCTGGAGTCATATTTCATTGAAGCTCCTCCTCTCCCCAAAGTCAGGCTCCTTCCCCCAAATCTCCAGGTATTTCCCAACCCAAACCTGGCAACCCTAACTGGGCCTCCTTCTGAGAGACAACAGGGCACTCCAACCTTTTTGAGCTCATGGGCACCTTTGGAATTCTGACGTGGGGGATGGGTGCAACCACAATGAAGTCCCCAAGCACAACACACAGAGGAAAATTCCTTGCATGTGTTCCTGCAGTTTTAGGGAGGGGGTTAGATGGGACCCACTAGGGCAGGGGTGGCCAAACTTGCTTAACATAAGAGCCACATAGAATAAATGTCAGATGTGTGAGAGCCACCAGACACGAACATCAGATGTCTGAGAGAAGGAAGGAAGAAAGAAAGGAAAATAGGTGGGGAGGGAGAGAGGGGGGGAAAGAAAGCAACTTGAACTTTAAATGCATTCTCCAAGCCACTGACTGGCTTGGCTTGAAGAAGTGGTTTAAAGAGACAAATGCCTTTTCTGGTGGGGGCTTCAAGAACCACACGATGTGTATGAAAGAACCACAGTTTGGCCACCCCTGCACTGGAGAGATGGGTATACGGCTGCTTCATGTTTTCATGTGGCCAAGACCTGGCTGTATTTCATATCTCAAAACTGTTCTGGCACGGTCCAAGTCAAATGGAAGAAGAGAGCATGGGTGTGTGGGGATGGGGTGGGGGAGGAGAGATCAGGACCTTGAATCAAGCACGATTTTTTGTGTTTCAAACAATTTTATTAGTAACATATGGTAATAAATTTCAATTTCTTACATCATTACTTTTTTTTATCTATCCCATATATTACTTTCTACCCACCCCTTCCCCTGTTACTTGACCCCTGCCGGTGTTATATACTTAAAATCTTAATATTAAAGGTACCCTTAATTAATAAGAACCAAAATTAATATCCTCCTCCCTCTTGCACTTAGTCATTATCAAAAATTGTCCAATGTCCTTTTATTTTCCACTCTTTTTCTACGTATCTTCTGAACTTTTTCCACTCCATCTTACATACTTCTAAATCATAGTCTCTTAAGGTTCTTGTTAACTTGTCCATTTTACTCCGTGTCATAATTTTTACAATCCAATCCCATTTCTCTGGTATTTTTTCTTGCTTCCACAACTGTGCATACAATGTCCTAGCAGCTGAGAGCAAGTACCAAATTAAAGTTCTATCTTCTTTTGGAAATGTTTCCATTTGTAATCCCAACAGAAAAGTCTCTGCAACTTTGTTAAATTCGTATTCCAAGATCTTAGAAATCTCTTGTTGAATCATCTGCCAATACTGCCAAGCACAGTTTGTTGAATCATCTGCCAAGCATGGTTATTTGAAGGGATGTGGGTTTATTGCAGGAAATCTGGAAGAAACAGTGGCAGGAATCCTGTCTGGTTTAGGAGTGGAAAAGGAGGAACTGCAGGCTTCCTTGCTTTCAAATATGATGCTTCTGATAGCAGTATCTGAGTAGAGCTGTTTTTGAACTGTTGCACTGCTGTTCTGGTTTCCCAGAGCATCCCTGACAAGTGTTTGTCCAGCCACTGCTTAAAGACTGCCAGTGAGGGGGTCGACTGCACTGTTGAACAACTCTTACTGTTAAAAAGTTTTTCCTATGCCAGTCCTCTCCTCTGCTGCCAGCAGAAACAGCTCCCTGCCCTCCTCTAAGTGGCAGCCCTTCTAATACTTCAAAAGAGCAATCATGTCTCCCCCCTCAACCACCTCTTCTCCAGAGGAGAATATCCCCAAGTCCCTTAGTCTTTCCTCATTGGGCTTGTTCTCCATGGTTACTCGGAAATAATCTATAGTGAGCACTGTGGCACCTACTCTCTACACATGCACAGGATTGCAGTTTTAGTTTAAAGAAAGGAGATATTGGATTTATATCCCGCCCTTCGCTCTGAATCTCAGGGTCTCAGAGCAGCTCACAATCTCCTTTATCTTCCTCCTCCACAACAGACACCCTGTGAGGTAGGTGGGGCTAAGAGAAGCTCTCCCAGAAGCTGCCCTTTCAAGGACAGCTCTGTGATAGCTATGGCTGACCCAAGGCCATTCCAGCAGCTGAAAGTGGAGGAGTGGGGAATCAAACCCATCCAGTTCTCCCAGATAAGAGTCCACGCACTTAACCTCTACACCGAATTGGCCCTCCTTTCTCACATCAGACTTTCTAGTTAATGCAATTCAGACTATCCCTGAAGTTTCCAAGGGTAGCCATGCTGGTCCATAGGAGAACAACAAGATTAGAGCTCAGGAGCACCTTAGAGACCAACAAGATTTTGGGGAGGGGGCACAAGCATTACAGCTCCCTTGATTAGATAAAAGCAGCTTTGACTCTCAAAAATCTTGTTCTCTAAGGTGCTGCTGGACCCTGATTTAGCCATATAAATCAGTGGACTCCTTTCATCAACTTAATTTATTAACTAACATCATGTATCCCCTGCCTTCCTCCCTCCAAAGGACACTGAAGTGGTTTGACACACTCTCCTCTTCTCTTTTATCCTCACAACGAACCTTTGAGACAGGTTAACTCAGAGTATATTTCTGGTCCAAGGTTTCCCAGCAAGCTGCCAGGGCAGAGTGAGCATATGAATCAGGACCTCCCAGATCTGATATGGACACCTTAACCACCAGCTCCTACTATTTCAATGTATTCTTTTTTTCCTAATGACAAACTAGAATGGTGTTTATAATGTATGTTACATGGTCAAAAGTAAATTAGGTGGGCAGGAACACCTCTGGGAAAGACATGTTCTCAGTTTAACCCAGACCGTCAAGCAACAGAGCAATGAACAGCCTCCATTTATTGCCTTATGACACTACCATCATTCTCCCATTCTGACATGTTTCTATTTTGTTGGTTTCCTAAGCAAATGCTACCCAGACCAAATGTTCTTTGAGTTTGTTAATTTCACTATGAGTTGCTTTTTCTAAACTAAAACCTCAGTATTCAGGTTAAATTGCCGTGTTGGCATTTTGCAATAAATAAGTGGGTTTTGGGTTGCAGTTTCGGCACTCGGTCTTTAAAAGGTTCGCCATCACTGTTCTAGAGCATGTATCAAAAAATCCACACAATGGGGTCTTGTTCAAATGGGGGATTTCCTATTAACCTGAGCACAAAAATCCACAAAAGCAAAACAAATATCTCAGGGGAGCTTAAAATCCCCTGTGATATCACAGATGGCACTGAGGGGTTGCCTTGCAATCCCAGCAAGTCTAGAGGTTTTTGGCCTGCAAAAGAACTTAAAGCTGCAATATGACATGAGAAGGATGTTAAGGGCAGTGGCAAAAGAGGTCATTAAAATGGCAAAGGGGCAAAAAAATGGTGCAAGGGACAAGAAAGGAGCAGAAAGGATTTCTCTTCCTGGGTTAATTTTCTAACAGTGTACAGTAAGCTCACAGATATGAGCTTTATAGCAGAGTCTAG
This sequence comes from Heteronotia binoei, assembly GCF_032191835.1. Taxonomy (NCBI): domain Eukaryota; kingdom Metazoa; phylum Chordata; class Lepidosauria; order Squamata; family Gekkonidae; genus Heteronotia; species Heteronotia binoei. The sequence goes on along the minus strand of NC_083224.1, from coordinate 48,811,259 downwards.
TCACTCAGAGCAGAGAGACTTGCTTATTAACATCTGGACAGCTTTCAATAGGTGCTTACTTCATCTTGTTACAGATTCCAAACGCCAACTGAAACGCAGATCAGCACCTCATGCTATGTGGAAAGCAAATAATCAATGTGAATGTTTCTCTTAGAGTGAATTTGCTCTTCCACTCAAAGTTGTATTTTGTTCTTTTATTTCTCAATAAATATGTGATGCCAAACAGCACAGGAAAGCCCCAGCGGCAACATAGTTAAATTAGATCTATCTGAGTTTGGTCTAAGCAAAACAAAATTTATTGTACTTATGTGCAATAAAACAGAATCCCCTAAAGAACCTTAATTCCCATGATTGGAACTGGAAATCAGTTCCTGACAGTTTTGTTTCAAGAGATGGAATGAATGCTATGGGCTAATTCAGAGCTACTAACATTTGGTTTTTAATTTTTATTAGAGAATTGATAACCTGCTTTTAAGCAAAGTATGTTCTCAAATTTTAAAAAATAATAGTAAAACAAAACTGAATGAACTTTCGGTCTACATTCCTTTGTCTTTAAAATAGCAATTCACTGATTTACATATAAGATTCCTGCACAGACAGGTATATCATAAAGGCCCTCTTAACACCACTGAAGTCTCACCAGTCAGGCTGAAAACTGGTTCTCCACAATCTAGGGACCACTATAGAAATCATATGTAGGTAACAGTTTAATTCAAGTTGGCACCACTAGCAAAATCTAGTGCTGATCTCTGTAAGCAGCAAGGAATTGTACGTGAGCAACAGCCTTTTATATACCCAGACAAAGACCAATGTTCCCTCTAAGCTGCAGAGTCTTGCGAGCAAAAATTCTACTTTGTGAGTTACTGGTATTAAAGTTGTGAGCTACTGCATACATTATTGTGCTCTGGGGTCATCCTTTTTGAGCTAAGACAAAAATCTGTGAGCTGGAGGCTAAAAATCTGTGAGCTAGCTCATGCTAACTCAGCTTAGAGGGAACACTACAAAGGGCTTTAAGGGCAAGTGCCAGAAGCATATTGGTAGCTCCTGGAATTCAAAGAAGCATATTGGTAGCTCCTGGAATTCCTATAAAGATTGATGTGCTCTAACAGCAGAAATAAATCTGGTTGCCACATTCTGGAGTCATGGCAGTTTCAGAACTGCCTTAAAGAACAGCCTTCTGTAGATTGCACTGTAGTAATTTAACTGAGAGGTTAATAGGTACCACAGTATCCAAACCATTTTGTTCTAGTCAAAGCTGATAAAAATGTTTGTTTAGCACTGACTCAGCCTGGATAGCCAGGAGGAGACCTGAATCCAAGAACACAACTTCAAACCTGATTATTCATAGGAAATGTAACAGGTCTTATTTGTCATGAGCACAACTTTTGTGACTAGACTAGATTTCAACTGTGCTGCATTGGTGTATTTTTGAAACCGAAGCTCACACTATGTAAATTGTTCTTACTGAAGCCATGAACAACTAAAGACCTATACAATATGTGATCTTCTAGAATCAGACCACATAACATTTATTTTGGTCTTTTAAAAGGAAAATGTTCTAAATAGTTTCCAAGAACTTTCCCTGCCCTACCTCTGGGTGTTTCAAAATGTAAATAAGCTTCCATATATGGACACTATCTGCCTAAGCCAAATCTTTGAAAGAACTTCCTAAAATGGTATCCATCAGATCTAGACACATGTAAATGCTTTCCTTAGATGAAAGATTGCCACAGTTATGATAGCGTAATTTAAACAACTTGAGAATCTTCTCTGTAAAATAAATAGAACCAGAGCAGTTATGAAGTCTACCTCTAACTTGCTTAGCAACGCAACAGATTTACTAAGCACTATGTATAAGAGCTCTGTTTCTTATATCACATCATAAGAGCCAGTTTGGTGTATTGTTTAAGTGTGCAGACTCTTATCTGGGAGAGCTAGGTTTTAATACCCACTTCTTCACTTGCAGTTGTTGGAATGGCCTTGGGTCAGCCATAGCTCTTGGAGAGTTGTCCTTGAAAGGGCAGCTTCTGTGAGAACTCTCTCAGCCCCATCTAGCTCACAGGGTGTTTGTTGTGGGGGAGAAAGGTAAAGGAGATTGTGAGCCACTCTGAGATTCAGAGTGGAGGATGGGATATAAATCCAATATCATCTTATTTTTATATATTTTTCAGTGACAGATTCCCTTCCCCATTAAATAGGTATGCTGGTCAGACTAGTGAATATTTGATAATTATATCATATATTTACATTTTAAATGTTGCAGTTTATCTTGGAAAAAGATACAATGGGTTCATTTTTTATATTTTTTTTTGCCAACACTGTTGGCTCCACACAACCTTTCCTCCATAAAGTCACATTCTAAGAAGGGCATCTCAGACATTTGAACTCCTAGACAAGGGTCATTTTTTAATGGAACATTTGTCTGTCTTGGTTGGAGAAGTTGATCCTTCTTTTCTTTCAGTCTCACGGGCAAATTTCAAACCTCAGGACTGCTCATTGCCCATTCAGGTCAGCAAATGCTAGGAGCCAGGGGTGGAAAATGTATGGAACTTTCCTCCCAAGAAGTTCATGTAAGAATTGTTCATGGAAATGTGTATTTGTGTATCCTACTCAGAAAGAATGAGTCTGCTGACTGGATGCAGGGATTGGACTGCGAAATCTGTAGTGAACTAGGGACCAGTTCACTTCTAGTTGTGTTCATGCATGCTTTTTCCTACCTGAACTATATATGTAATTTCCCAGGGTGGCATTTCTTTTCGACCAAGCCTCAGTACTTTCTACTACTGCTGAGTGAACACACAGTTGAAATTCCAATTCCAAGATGTATCCCTTCAGCCCTCTTAGAGCAGGCCAAATCCCTCCTGTACAGGGCTGAAGAGCTCTTGGCACAGAAGTTTACACCATTGCACTGACGATTGCACTGAGATCTGCCTTGCTTTTTTGCAAGTTACTAACAACCACCTTCACCATTTGCTTTTCAGTTTAAATGTAACTTGTCAACAAAAAGTTTTTTAAAACTCTGCCAGCTTTTCTAAGCCTCTGGCATAGTTGTTCATCCAGGCAGCATGCACGCACAGGCTTGCTATGCTGCCTGCTGGCAAGTTCCATTGCCTATTACCACTCAAAGAGGCAGTAGGATAAGTTTTTAAAGCAACAACATTGCTGAGGATCTTCAATCTTCATAACCTTTTCAGTGATTCTTAGAGCTACCCTTTGTCACTTCCAGGTTGTACCCAAAAATGATGTAGCAATGTCAGCAGTGTTGTCCTCTCCCCATGTCCCTGCTCCCAGGCCTACAACCATATATCCCATCATGAAAGAAGATGTTGCTAAAGGAATTTAAAGGAAAATATAACTATTATTTAGTTATAGGAAAATCCCGCCAGTTTGGTGGCAGCAGATTACAGTACTTGTCCTGCTACAAGAGTTCAGTATTCTTCCATTTTGATCTGTTTGAAATGTAGGTAGCCCATAATAGTCTAAACTATTGAGCCAGTTTAGTGTAGTGGTTAAGTGTGTGGACTCTTATCTGGAAAAACTGGGTTTGATTCCTCACTCCTCCACTTGCAGCTGCTGAAATGGCCTTGGGCCAGCTATAACTCTCACAGGAGCTGTCCTTGAAAGGGCAACTTCCGTGAGAGCTCTCTCAGCCCCAGCCACCTCACAGGGTGTCTGTTGTGGGAAAAGAAGATAATGGGGATTGTAAGCCACTCTGAGACTCTGATTCAGAGAGAAGGGTGGGGTATAAATGTTCTTCTAAATAACATGACAGATGGGGAATTTAAATGTTTCAACAAAACAATTGCTCAATAAAACACTTATAAGTCCCTTGGTGTGTGGTAACACTAGATTTATTTCCATGAAGGTTTTTGAAATGCATCTTGCACAATTTTTTTGGTTTCTTGTTACTGGAATCTTCCACTTTATTTTTCTTCTCAGAAAATGCTACAACTCCACAGCCCATCAAATATATTACAGTTTAAAATAAGATTAAGTAATCTCATTGCTAGGCAAAAAAAGAAAAAGGATGAAATTGTAGATGAAATATACCCAAAGGTCACAGAAGTTATAAATGTGCAAAACAAAGCAACTAACCTGAAGTGCCAGACTCTAAAGATTTAAGTTGACAAATCTGCAAATTAAATTGGTGCCATACACCCACTCACCATAATACACAATGTTTTACAAAATTAAATTTAAATATTACTCAGTCTTGGCATCACATACCACCTCTTCATACACTTCCTCAGGAGAGTTTAATTCTACTCTGGACTTCATAATTCAAATACTAGTTATTGGATGTGTTCCGAGGTCTTTGACTTTTTTCTTCCCTAGGAATTCATCAGCATATTTGGCTTTCTTTGGAAGTGCCTGCTTTGATAATACTATCACTGCAGTAGACCCAAAATGGTTCCAGGATATATCTCTTACATCTCTCATCATGCTACCAAACAAAGCAGAGGATGTTGTTACCATAAACTAGATGCAAATATGCAGTGGAATGTCTCATAAAATGATCATATTTATTCACCGTGCGATGAAGGAATGAGTGAGGAGCAAACCTGATATAGAAGAAGACCTGGGTTGTTGCTTTTTTACTATTTTTCTCTAATTAATGAGTCTCAAAGCAGCTTACAATCTACTTCCCTTCCTCTTCCCACAACAGGCACCTTGTGAAGTAGGTGGGGCTGAGAGAGTCCTGAGTGAACTGTGCCCAAGATCATCCAGTAGGCTTCATGTAGAAGAGTGGGGAATTAAACCTGGTTCTCCATATTACAGTCCACTGCTCTTAACCACTATACCATGCTGCTCTACTGGAGTAGCTTGCTTCATCTTCTTTGTGTCAGGGGCACTTTATAACCCAGTTACTTTTGTTCATCAGATAAATGCTGTAACTTAGGGGACACCTGTAGCAGGTGTTAGATCAGGGGTTGTCCTGGGTCAGTTAGGGGTCAGTGAAGACTCCTTAGGAGAAGAGGGCTCTTCAGAAGAAGAAGAGCCAGGTGTAGCCAGATCTGAGTCAGCAGAAGCCAATGAGCAGGAAAAGGAACTGCAGGCTGGTCAGAATTCACAGCCAATAGCTGGTGCAGAACCACCAGTCTCCAGTTCTGAGTCAACAGGTGGAATTGAGTTGATCGTTCCCAGTCCTCCAGTATCACCCACACCCTTTGAGAACCATAAACAGAGGCTATGAGCAGAACTACAAAAAAGACAACAGAGTGCTGGCTGCATATTTGACCCTTAGGCACATGCCTATAAAAACCAACCAAGGGAGGATGTCAGATGTGGAAGCAAAAAGTCATTCTGCCACACTGACTTTGTGGTCACTGCTTTGGTGTTTGCCTTGATCATGTGACTTCTGGACTGGCTCCTGATCATTGACTCTTGGCTCGCCAGCTAATAGTTGGTTTCTGACTTTTAGAACTCCTGAACTCTTGACTCTGCTTCTCTTACCCATGCCTCAGTAATGACTCTTTGGCTTTTGACTTACAGATTGAACTCTTGACTTTACTGACCTGTGCCCTTGCCTCATGTGAGTAATGATTGCTCCTTGCACCTACCCTGCCTTTTTGAGCCTGGAATTACTGCAGGTTGGATCCAGGTAGAGACTTAAATGGGGGGGGGGGGGAGACAGTCTTCCAGAAGTGATATCAATGCATTGGTGTGATACTCTAGGAATCTTAGGATCCAGGACTTCTGAAATCAGCTTCAGGAATCCTAGAGCATTATAATAATACAGTAACAACACTTCTAGTTTGTACTGGAAGTGATATTGTACCACTGATTTTGCTCTTTTGGTTCTAAAAGGATGCATTTAGGGGAGTGAAAGACAGGTCTTTATGTGTATTACTGGTCTATAGACTTGTTCCAAATATCTTTCCTCTGAATGTAAAATGGAATAGAATATAGAATTTGCAGTAAAGTTAACTCCTTAGATATTAACATACATTGTCCTTTCCCCCCTGAAGGATACATGCTGAACTTACCTTCCAAATCCAAGCATTTTAACCAAAGGAAAGCACCTTCAGCAAAGTAACCTTTTCAAAATATTGTAAACAACTTGAATGGCACTTGTATTTCTGCTTGCTTTAACAGAAAATGAAATGCTTTGGGGGCTGGGTTCCTTACTTTGATCCATTTAAAGCAACAGCTATTCTGAACAAAGAAAATGTTGCTTATTTCATCCAAAGTATAGAGTGGCAAAAGCTTGCTGCAGCAGAGTATGCTTGGCAAATCCATATTTACATGTGCATTAGACAAAACTGCTAGCAAGGTATCGCACACTCTCATAAGCAATCTGGATAACTCTGCCATTTAATTTTTCAGGAGAAGTTAAAAGAACAGTTCTACATGGGTGAAGAGGAGAGGAAATGGCTAAAGTGAGCAAAAGAACATTTGGCTATTACAAAATGCTACCCGATAGTGATATCCATTAGTCTGTGAAATGATTGTCCAAGGACAGTTATGGAATCCCCATGATTTGAGTTCTTCCTTTCCAGACTGTTCAGAGAACTGAAGCATATAAAGGAGGCAAAAAGAACATATTGCGAAAGTAGGGGAAAGCCAATGTCAGGTATATTTAATCCTTTTCAAGATTTCCTGCATTTCCTCTCTTTGTTCTGTGCTTAAATTCATTAATAAAACTTAATCCAAGCCATTCTGTGTAAAAAGAGTAAATACAGGGGTCGTTTTGTAGAAAAATAGGTGGTGGAGCTCATCCAGGGATTGTTATGCAGCTGCACATATTATTCAATGGACAAGGAGGTGGAACTCTCAGAAATGTTCAGGAGCAGCACTCCTGTAAGCTCCCACTGAGTCTGAGGCCTGCATATATACAACTATTTCATAATCCTGACAACACAGTAACTTGGATCCTATGGAGCATGTGAGTAAGGAAGTGTTTCCCCCATTTCCTACCATTTTCGCCAGGATTCCTTGCCCTGAAGACATTTATTTTCGTTTATTCGATTCAGGCCTTCAATTCAGCAGGAGCCCACAGAAGTGCAGCTCCTGAACCTTTCTGATGCCCCCTCTTCCTCCCCACCTACCTTGTCCATTGAATAGTAGGTGCAGCTGCATAACAATCCCTGGATTAGGAGAGCAGAAGCCAGCCAGCCACCAGGAACTTTGCCACACCTCCACCAGCCCTCATTAACCCTTGGAGAAGCCCACGCCACCCTTCTCCATTTCTTATCATGTGATTTTGGGTGGCGGGTGGCTTACTGGCCTTTTGACGGGGGGGGGGGGCAGGTAGCTCAGAAGAGCCATAAGTGAGTGAGGCCTGCTTGGGCTGGCTGGATCTGTAGCCAGCCAAGCAGGCCTCAGTTGCCTGGGGAACACAAGTTTACAACACTGAGATCTGTATTCTTCATTCTCATCCTAGCTATATACTGCTACTTGGGCCTTGTTAAATGTCCACCAGGAAGGCAGGAGGGAGAGAGGGGAGATAGATGTTTCCAAAGAGAGGCCAGAATCAAATAAGATCCAATTAAAAAAGAAATCAGTTCATTCAGACTAGATGCAAGACACTTCCATCCAACAACAGCAGAATATAGCAAATGCAGGATGTTCAGAAGGTGTCAGTACAAATCATACTGGCTGAAGGTTGCCAGGTCTTTGGAAAATACCTGGAGGCTTTGGGCATGGATCTGTGTTGGGACCAGCCCTGACACCATATGTGCTGAAGAAAGATTTATGAGACAATAAAAACACAGGCAGATTTTTGGAAAAGTTTCAAAGCGTGCTGGAGATCGTTATGCAAGGAAATCAAAGCTTTTGAAGCTCCTCCTCGCCACGACTGCACATTCCTTTTATTCATAGAATGACCTCATAACATTCCACCTGTACCAGCCAATTAATCATCGTGTCTATTCTGTCCAGCAACAGCAGGCACATGCGTACATTAAACAAACAACAAGTTTTCTCTGATAGTATAAATCAAGTGTGCATGCAAAACACTCCGTCCACGTTTTTATCTCTCTCTGCTCTCAAACTTGCATTCCTACAGATCTGGGAGAGGGCAAGGTTTGGGGAGGGCAGGAGCCTCAGTGGGGTACAATGCCATATGAGCCCCCCCCCTCAAAGTAGCCATTTCCTCCAGGGGAGCTGATCTCTGCCAGCTGGAGATCAGTTGTAAAAGCAGGAAATCTCCAGGCTCCACCTGGAGACTGACAAGCCGTAACTGGTAACATATATGGCCCACACAAGCAAGTTATAGTTCATATAACTGAAAATGTCAAGACAGTGTGTATTTGCAATAAAAAAGGCCAACGCCATGCTGGGAATTATTAGGAAGGGAATTGAAAACAAATCAGCCAGTATCATAATGCCCCTGTATAAATTGATGGTGCAGTCTCATTTGGAGTACTGTGTGCAGTTCTGGTCGCCGCACCTCAAAAAGGATATTATAGCATTGGAGAAAGTCCAGAAAAGGGCAACTGGAATTATTAAAGGGCTGGAACATTTTCCCTATGAAGAAAGGTTGAAACGCTTGGGACTCTCTAGCTTGGAGAAACGTCGACTGCGGGGTGACATGATAGAGGTTTACAAGATAATGCATGGGATGGAGAAAGTAGAGAAAGAAGTACTTTTCTCCCTTTCTCACAATACAAGAACTCGTGGGCATTCGATGAAATTGCTTAGCAGACAGGTTAAAACGGATAAAAGGAAGTACTTCTTCACCCAAAGGGTGATTAACATGTGGAATTCACTGCCACAGGAGGTGGTGGCGGCCACAAGCATAGCCACCTTCAAGAGGGGTTTAGATAAAAATATGGAGCAGAGGTCCATCAGTGGCTATTAGCCACAGTGTGTGTGTGTGTGTGTGTGTGTGTGTCTATATATATATATAAAAAAATTTGCCACTGTGTGACACAGAGTGTTGGACTGGATGGGCCATTGGCCTGATCTAACATGGCTTCTCTTATGTTCTTATATATGCCTCCAAGTGAGTTTTGTCTGGCTACAAATCTTTTCTGGGAGTAGATCGTATAGATAGTGGTTGAGTAGTCCTGTTTAGAATTGCCTTCTTGGAGTAGGTCACCATCCTAAAATATATAAGGATGAAACTATCACATAATTACTTTAAATCAGTGTGTGTGTGTGTGTGTGTGTCAAATGTCCAGTTTGCAGGCCAGAACTGTCCTACCCAGGTCTTTAATAAGGCCCATAGGGCTCTTTTCTCCTCCCCTCCTGTCCTCACCCTTTGAAATTCCAAGGCTGCAGAAGTTCACAGCTACTTCTTCCTTGTCTTTGAAGGCTGAAGCAGGAAGCAATTCTGAGCTTGCAAAGCTGCAAATAAAATAGAAAATCCATTCTGTGTTTCCCTTGCAGCTTTGTCTGTGGTGCAATGTATTTTAATAGCATGGAGCTCAGTTGCATTTTCAGCATTTATATATGGCCAGTTAGAAGCTGTTCCTTTCTGCAGTTGTGTGACCTTGCAAATAAAGGGTTGATGCTTTGAGCCATCACATCTCTGTTGAATGGACATCAGAACTGGTGCCTAGTGAGTACTCTAATCTGAAAACCCACAGCCAAAGGGGAATATTATACTGAAGAGCCATTGCCGATCTGAGTAGACCTGGGGGTAGGGGGAGAAGCTTACAGTGCCCAGCCATTTAATGTTTTCCTAAGCCCAGAGCATTTTGTATTTTTGGTTTATATTTTTAGTTTCTGCTGTGATCCTTGTGGTTTTTCTTGATGTTTTATTTTTTAAAATTGGGTTGCCAAATCCCACTATTCCCCACCTTTCCATTTTAAACAAAACACTGCAAGAATTTTAAGCATGTTTATATTTTAAGTAAAAAATAATTAATTGTGTTTCCCTGTATTGTTTATAAAGTTTATATCTCCATTATCTGGCATTGCATTTTATGATATGCATGGCTTGGCCCCACAAAGTTCTATTTATGTCTGATCTGGCTCTCATAAGAAATGAGTTCAATATCCATGCTTAAAATGGTTCTTAGAAGGACTGGCTCAAAGCTTTGTTTTGCAGCATCAGGTTCAAGTCTATTCTAAATCCTATTTATCCCAACAACTTCACCTTTTACAATGCATCTTTGATAGAAGTGAAAACAGATACTCAGAAATATACCCTCCATAACCCTTAAAGTGAAAGCAGAATGCTTATCTTTCAGCTATTGTTGATAGGGGTTTTTTGTTAATTCCAGAAGGGCTTACTTTTTTACACCAGACTTTTAGTGTGTTTTTTCCATGTTCCTGAAGGCAGCAGTTTCAACCATCGCCACCCCTCCATTAATCTTTCTTACTGTACAAGTGAAAAGAATGGAGGTTTTTGTTTGCTCTGAGGCTTTGTTTGATGCTACCAACTTATTGCATTACATGCCTTCACCCAGGATGACCTAGTTGTTGCTACTTCCATTTCCAATCCAACCTAAGTCACTGAGGTTGAATTTTGAATGTGCCAGCTGTCACTTGAAACTTGAATTATCAACTCACCTCAGACTTTTTAAAAATCTGTTGCAGCTTTATGAAATCAAAAAGGCCTGACCTTGTTAATATTCCTGTGGAACATCAGTGATTGTGTTTTCTAGATACTGGTGGGTAGCCATGCTGGTCTGAAGCAGCAGAACAAAGTTTGAGTCCAATACCACCTTTAAAACCAACAGTTTTTTATTCTGGGTATAAGCTTTTATGTGCTTTCTAGACTGCTACCACTATAAATCTGTCTGATGTCCAGGCCCAACCTGGTAACTGAAGGGATTTAATGATATGTCTGGAGATGGAAACCCTTCATGATTCCTGGTGGATTCCTGGTCTGAACTGGGATAAAACCCACAATTAAAGGGGTCATATTGAGAGCATAGCTAGCAGCAGAACTGCTGTGGTGACAGCCATTAAATTTAGCAACCTTTGTATCACACCAACCATCTGAAAGCTCTCCTTCCTTGGAGGTTTTTAAACAGAAGCTAGATGGTCATCTGACAGCAATGAAGATCCTATGAATTTAGGGGGAGGTATTTGTGAGTTTTCTGCATTGTGCAGAGGGGAGGACCCTGGAGATCTCTTCCAACTTTATGATTCTAAGTAGTTACAAGTAAAGACCCTCATGCTCCTAATCTCCTCTGGGGGCAAGAAACTCTTGGCGGAGACAGAATACAATAAACTGGACATTCTGGAAAGAGGTTAGCCTGTATTTCTCTCAATACAGAGCCAGTCTGGTGTAGTGGTTAAGTGCGTGGACTGTTATCTGGGCGAACCAGGTTTGATTCTCCACTCCTCCACTTGCACCTGCTGGAATGGCCTTGGGTTAGCCATAGCTCTGGCAGAGGTTGTCCTTGAAAGGGCAGCTGCTGTGAGAGCCCTCTCAGCCCCACCCACTACACAGGGTGTCTGTTGTGGGGGAAGAAGATATAGGAGATTGTAAGCTGCTCTGAGTCTCTGATTCAGAGAGGAGGACAGGGTATAAATTTGCAATTCTTCTTCTTCTTCAATTGATAACTAGGCTGAGTCTCTCACAGTTTCAAAGGGCAAAAGATGGGAGATAACAGCGCAGCTCAAGATGGGGCTGCCATGAGTCAATAACTAAGCACAAAGGGCTGGCTTTGCCACTAGCCCCCCCCCCCCTGCCATGTGACTCAGTGACATTATCAGTGCAAGGCGGCACCAGAAGTTAGCCTTGCCTCAAATGCCAGACAGACTAGGGCCAGCCATGTAAGCACAGAAACATTACAACCCTGGAGTTAATGATAAGCCATGACTGGGACCATGCACTTTGTAAAGACCCTAGGGGCTATGGCCAGTTCAAAGGATAGGACCGAATACTTGTATACCACACTCCTAAAGTGAAAATGTGGGTACCTATGATGGGGGGAAATGGAGATACAGAAATAGGCATCTTTTACATTAAGTACCATAAATTGTGCTTCAATAACTGTAAAATGTGACCAAGAAAACCATTCGAAATCTAAAACAGCCATTTGAAATTTAAAGCAAAGATTTTGCCTAATATAATCATATCCCTTGATCCATCATCATTTCCAGCTAGATCAGTTAGCAAGATCAGCATGACTGATCCATCTTGCTCAATTTTTTTTTTTTGCTCTGACTGTCCTCAGGCAAAGATTTTCCCCAGTATTTACTACCTGAGAACTTTAAGCTGGAGATGCCAAGGTCTGAATACTTGAATTTATACTCTGACATAGTTCTTTATCTCTCTGTTCACTTAATATAATGTATCTGTTTTCCTCTCAGTTGTTGGAAATGCATGATATTAATAAATGCAAGTGAAAGTACAGTTAACCCCAAATGAATCCTGTATCCAGAAAGTCACCAAAGAGGAATGTTCAGGTATGCTGGGGGGGACCCCTGCATTTACCCCACACTGTCTTTAATAAAAAAAGGATCCAATAACTTCTCTCTTACTAGGGTTTGGTATTCATATTCCCTAACAGCTGGTTTATGGCATTTAAATTGCCATAAAAAATAACCCATTCCCCCCTTCCAGTTGCTCAAAATGACATTCGTTTAAAATCTGGTAACTGTAACAGTGAAAAAATGTTCAGTATCTCTAGATGTACTGGGAGAAAATTCTCTGCTGTTGGAAGAAAGACGAGATCAAAGCCTTTGAGGGTGAGAAATCTTCAGAACTTAGGGGCGTCACATGTAGCCCATCTCCAAGCCCAGATAATATACAATTAAAAGATCTAAGAGAGAATTTTGCTCACTCCAACATTAAAGATTTGTATATGTTCAATTGCTAGGGACTTCTGTGTGTGAATCACTTTCTGGAAGCCGAAATGCACATGTAAATGGCTACTTCATATGCTGCTCCCACCAAAAAAAAAAGGTTATGTCCACTTTTAATCTATGCAAAATTACCACACTTGAAATATAGTTATAGTAATTTAGTTATCATCTACTTGCAGGCTTGTGGTGGTGGGGATTCAAACTGCTCACATGGCAACTAACAGCTCCACAAGGGCATTAGGAAAAACAGCATGTTCAGGGAGGGAGCAGATTTCCTCTCCCAGTCTCAGTATTTCTTCTCACCCTCCCAACATCTGCTTTTTAAAGATGTGTAGCCTTAGATCAAGGATTTTGCTTTTTTCAACGCTCTTTAATGAAATAAATAAGACATTCTAGGATGCAGGCTAAACTATTATGTATGTCAAGTCACCGAAGATATAAAAAGCATGATTTGGACTGTGTTGATTTAGAGAGGATTTTTCATATACTTTTAAGTTTTCATCCAGCCCTTTGTCTCTTCTGGGTGAATCTGGAGCTTTGGCTGGTTTTGTAGTATAAAAGTAACAATGTTAGACATGGTGCTTAAGCCCTGTAAGTTGACCACAGCTAATGAGATACAGGAAAAACTATTTTAGACACTGTTAGACCTGAAGTGTATTGCAAGCTTATTAATGTCAATTTTATGAAATTTTGGAAAAATACAGTATTAGGAGCAGTTTATTACCTCATCCAGTAATTTTCTTCCTTTGTGTTGAGGATGGCCTAGAAAGGTCCACGTTATTTATCTTAGGAATTTGGTCGTCAGTACACTGAACACCAAAGCCAACTGGAAATCTATGAATTTGGAAGAATTGAACTGATATTGCAATAAGTTTGGAAGTTCTCTGTGACATTTAAATTGCACACTAAGGGTACTGTTGCATGTATGCAATTATAACACATTATTGTTATTATTTATTTAGCTACTGTAACGCAGTGCTGGTTTCTATTTTGGTTCATACAGGGAGCCCTGGGAGCCCTAGGCAGGGGTTAGTTAACCAATATATAGAGGATAAGGTACTAGATGAGAACCTGGAGTCAGGTTCAGGGCTGCAATGCTCATCTGCACATTTAAGGTGAGCATTATGGACCACTAAGGTTTCCAGTATGACACTTGGAAGCAAGAACTCTGGCAGCATCACTAATTCTAAAATGAGCCATAATTGCCAGCTCCAATCTATGACCCTCCCAATTAGAACAAAGGTTGAATCCACTGGCACCTTTAAGACCAACAATGTTTTATTCAAGTCTTAAAGGTGCCACTGGATTCAGATTTTGTGCTGCTGCTTCAAACCAACATGGCTGAATCTACCTCCTGATATTCAAATATAATGAATTATACCATTCTTAGATCTTGCTGCTTTGGTAGCTTTCCTCCTTTGCTTACATTGTCTACCAGCTGAAATGCTACCAGTGATCATAAGGAAACCTGAGTAAAAATGCATAACCCACATATTTTGGTCAACAATAAGCATAACATTGATATTTCAAGTTCCAGAGACAGAACATGAGCCAAGAAACTGCAATCAGCTGGACTGCTGAGAGGGAGGAAGCAGATCTTCTCCAGCTCAAATTAAAATGCTGAAGAGAGAAGAGTTTAGTGGACTGTAATTGCTCACCTCATACTGAAGATGAGCATTACAAGGCACCAGGGTTTTTATTCAGAGCCATTTAAAAATGAAAATATATAAAGGACAAATTTCAAGTAATCATAAGGCAGCAACTGATGAAATGCAATTCAAATTATATGGGTGAGGGCTCAAAATCTAAAGACTGCTGAAAGAAAATGCAGCAATAATAGAAGCTCCACAGGACATAAGTCTTACAGTTTCTCAGTAATTAAATTCTTTTAAAACTTTTTGATGGGTTTTCTGTGGATTCTTACAATTGACATTATGCTACGGAAACTTATATGCATGTGAAACTGCAGAGTGTGTCCCTCAAAGTTTTTCATTATGTCTCGGAGCTTTTTAAAAAAAAAAAACTTTTAATCACAGGTTATATTATATACATATAAAACACATATATAGCACAGCAAGCTTGTCTTTATCTTTTAAACTGGTATCACATTCTCTTTTGCAACACTGCAGAATAGGCAGAGGATTGTGAGGCACTTCAAAGGGATTTGTCAAGGCTGGGTGAGTGCGCATCAGCATGGCAGATGAGGTTCAGTGTGGCTAAGTGCAAAGTAATGCACATTGGGGCCAAAAATCCTAGCTATAAATACAAGTTGATGGGGTGTGAATGGCAGAGACTGACCAAGGGAGAGATCTTGGGGTCGTGGTAGATAACTCACTGAAAATGTCAAGACAGTGTGTGATTGCAATAAAAAAAAGCCAACGCCATGCTGGGAATTATTAGGAAGGGAATTGAAAAGAAATCAGCCAGCATCACAATGCCCCTGTATAAATCGATGGTGCGGTCTCATTTGGAATACTGTGTACAATTCTGGTCACCGCACCTCAGAAAAGATATAGCATTGGAAAAAGTGCAGAAAAGGGCAACTAGAATGATTAAAGGGTTGGAACACTTTCCCTATGAAGAAAGGTTAAAATGCCTGGGGCTCTTTAGCTTGGAGAAACATCGACTGCGGGGTGACATGATAGAGGCTTACAAGATTATGCATGGGATAGAGAAGGTAGAGAAAGAAGTACTTTTCTACCTTTTTCACAATACAAGAAATCATGGGCATTCAATGAAATTGCTGAGCAGTGGTGTTAGAACTGATAAAAGGAAGCACTTCTTCACCCAAAGGGTGATTAACATGTGGAATTCACTACCACAGGAGGTGGTGGCGGCTGCAAGCATAAACAGCTTCAAGAGAGGATTGGATAAACATATGAAGCAGAGGTCCGTCAGTGGCTATTAGCCACAGCATATTGTTGGAACTCTCTGTCTGGAGCAGTGATGCTCTGTATTCTGGTGCTTGGGAGGGGCATAGTGGAAGAGCTTCTAGTGGACCTCCTGATGGCACTTGGTGTGGGGGGTTTTTGGCCACTGTGTGACACAGAGTGCTGGACTGAATGGGCCATTAGCCTGATCCAACATGGCTTCTCTTATGTTCTTATGGCTTTATGACCGATTTCACACACAGCTTAACCCGCGGTCATGTTCCTGTTCTCTGTGCAGAGTCCATCGGATTCCCACTATCTGCACCAGAGTTACAGGAAGTGCCGCGGCTTTTGCGTAGCAAACATAAACTGGGTTTCAGCGGTTTACGTTTGCTACGCGAAAGCTGTGACACTTCCTGTAACTCCAGCACAGATAGTGGGAAATCCGATGGATGCTGCACAGAGAACAGGAACGTGATCACGTGGTAAGCTGTGTGCGAAATCGATATGAATCTCAGAAAAGCAATTTAGCTTAGCCAGCACTGGGAATCTGCAGGACTTTTATTGTCCTTGTATGATTCCCTGCTGGGGTTGATGGGAATTATAGTTTTCTCAGCCATCCACCTGATTTCAGGAGGCTTAGAAAAACTACCACCCTTGGCAGGAAGTCATGCTGGGAAGGTTTAGAAAGAGTAATCTGTAGGAAAAAGAGTCCCAAGACACAACCAATCCTGTTTGCCAACCCACTCTCCCACACACACATTTTGAAAAAGGTAAAATCTGTGATTCAAAAAACAGGACACAAGGCAAGTGGCACCAGTTGTATGCACATATGTACATTTTGAAAACACCTCAAATATTTGCATTCAGCAAGGATTGTCAAAGGAATTTAAGCACTTTTGAATCAAGCATTATCCATTCATCACTATTTTTATTGACATCCAGGATTATGGTCATGTAACTATTAAAAGTAACAACCATTTGATGCTGCAAGGAAGATTCAGCAGCTGACAAGCTGAAGCTACTAGCTCCTTCAATTTATTGATTTTGGCTATTTCTAACTCAGCTTCCTCTGACCCAATGCCATCAATGACCTAAGCTTATGGCTTGAAGGATATGATTGGTGTAGATCAACATAGAACCTGTTTTCAATTAGATTCACTGTGGATGATAACAGACGGGCAGTTGGGAAGCTTCCTGAATTGGGACGTCTCAAAAAGAGCCATCCTGAAGCCTCCACACACTCCCCAGTAAAGCACTTGCATCCCATCTACCAGGTGGCTGGGCACCTCTAGATACAGAGGCGCCTCAGAAGCCAGATGGCTCTTTCTTCCCCAACAAGTTAAGCACTCATGTGCTCAAGCACTCCCAACAGTTTTTAAGGGGTGGGGGGAGGTGGAAGCGGCTTGGGCTTTCACACAGTCAAGTCACCTCACACCCACCCTGCCGCTTCTCAGCCCCACCTACCTCATAGGGTGTCACTTGTGGGGAGAGGAAAGGAAGGTAATTGTAAGCCACTCCCATATTCCTTCAGGTAGTGAAGGGCAGGGTATAAAACCAACTCTTGTAACCTGGTCTGAGAACCTTGGATGACAGGAGATTCAAATGGAATTCTTCAGTTGAGAGAGTAAGTTATAAGGAGTAACAGTTAAGAACTGACAGTTTACTGGGAATAAAGGCTAAGACATGGGGAGAGGATCAAGAAGAATCCTGAGTTAAGGAAGTAGGAAGCTTAGCCCATTCCTAACAAGTTTGATGGAAATAGGCTAGCCCTTAAAAATGGGGGTGACCTGCAGATCAAAGAAGGAGACTGGAATCTGTTTGACTGTTCTCACCAGCTTTAGAAGTTTGTACTATTTTATGTGAGAAAAACTGCTAAGAAATCTCTCATCAAGTTTTAAAGACCTGTCTGAGTAACAGAAAAAAATTACTTGTTTGTAACAGCTTCTATGGCATTTATTTGTATACAAAGTTACCTAATTTCTGTTTTCTGTTCATCTCCAAAGTCCTACACTTGATTTCAACCTGGTCATTTCCCCTCAAAGTTAAATAAAACAGTATGTTATTTGTGAACTTCCATCAGCCTCTATTGCGCCATTTTCAAAACAGGACATAGAAGAATTTTAACCTCTCCCTTCAGTTCTCTAGGCTGGGTCAGTGTATATCCAAATACTTTCAAACTGGGTAGGACAGCCTGTGCGAAAAACAGGGGGGTGGAGGGAAAACGGGCTGCTCAGCAAAAAAGAAGATAAAGGGAAATCCTGTGAGGGAGGGTGAAATCACCACAGCAGCATATGGAGAACTATGTAGGGAAAAAACATACGCTAAAATCTCTGCTATAAAGATGCTGCCTGAAAGTCATCTTTCTGTAGATGATGATGATTGTTGTGCAGTTGAGTTATATTGTCTATGTATATGTTTTAAAATCATATTAAGACTGGAACTAGTTCAAAGGCTCGCCTGGAAACAGTGAGTTGCATTGTGCCAGCTTTTTCCCTCAATCTCACCCAAAGCCCTTCCTTACTACATCCCGCATCCCACTTGGCTTTTATCCATTCCAGTCCCATGATCCCCAGCAAAGCCTTTTGGGCGATCAAAGGGAGCCACCTCCTCCTCTTTTCACCAGCAGAAAACCTGGTTGGACACAACACAGTGTTTCCCCTGTCTTTTCTCCTAAACACCCTTAATCATTTTAATATTCTAGAAGTTAAGATCTTTGAATCATCTGACATTCTTACTGGCATACGTAGCAGAAGGAACTCTCTGGAGGAGAGTAGTTTACATATCCTTGGAGCTTGTTCGGTGTTAATTAAATGAATTTGATTAATACATTTAAATGAATTAAAGACTATAGAACACTATGAAACCTAAACTGATAATAATTTAGCAGCTTATTGCATTGTTTGCCAAAAATTAATCAGTGGACTCAGAAAAATTACGTGGTAAAATATGAACTATGTAATCTCCTATCACAGTGGAAGATCATAGGACATATTCTGACATCTATCAGTGGGATGTGCTTTGGATCTTTCCATCTTTGCCCTCCTCCAGCAGCCATTTCCAAGCCCAGGAAAATATACTTCCCTTCCTGCCTCTCCTGTCAGTGGAGTTCCACTGACAGAAGAGTAGGGAAAGATTCTACTCCTCCTTTTCACTTCTCCCTGCAGGTGACCAACTATGTGGGTCTGGTAACCCTTGGAATCAAGTTTTCCAGGGATGGAAATGACTGCTGGAGGCAAGAGAAATCTGTGATTATTGTTCAACTGGACAATTGTTTCCAACCCAAAATGTATGGACTGGTATAGTGCAATGATCTGGTTTACGTTAGGACATACCTATCACAGATATCCCAGTTTCAGTGTCATGTAAGGAGATGCCATGTTCAGGACATAATTCTGCCTCTGATATTCAAAAGCAACGTCAGTTCTAGCAACAGCAGCAACCAGAGCCTCTAAATTTAGTCAGGGCTTTTTTTGTAGCAGAAACTCCTTTGCATATCAGGCCACCCCCTGCCCCCGATGTAGCAAATCCTCCAAGAGCTTACAGGGCTCTTAGTACAGGGCTGACTGTAGGGTTGCCAAGTCCAATTAAAGAAAAATCTGGGGACTTTGGGGGTGGAGCCAGGAGACTTTGGGGGTGGAGCCAGGATACATTAGGGGTGGAGCCAAGAACAAGGATGTGACAAGCATAATTGAACTCCAAGGGAGTTCTTGCCATCACATTTAAAGAGACAGCACACCTTTTAAAATGCCTTTCTTCCATAGGAAATAATTAAGGATAGGGGCACCATATTTTGGGGATCATAGAATTGGACCCTCTGGTCCAATCGTTTTGAAACTTGGGGGTATTTTGGGGAGAGGCACTAGATGCTATACTAAAAATTTGGTGCCTCTACCTCAAAAAATAGCCCTCTCAGAGCCCCCAATACCCACGGATCAATTTCCTATTATTCCCTATGGGAATCGTTCTCCATAGGGAATAATAGAGTGCCTAGTAGACATTTCCCTCTCCCCCCCACGCTTTCTAAAGGGGGGGGAGGGCCTCCAAACTAGGGAATCTCCTGCCCCCTCCCTCTCACACACACACACTTACCAGATCTTCCTCCGGACAACTCTACTTCCTGTGAAAACGAAAGCAAAGAAAGGGAGGGGCCGTTCTCAGAAGCCCTTTCTGCTTCCTGCCCAGCCTTAAAGGGGCAGACATTTTGCAGACGGGTCAGGAGCTCTACAACATGAAGCCTAAAGGTATGTTCTCCCCCCCCCTCCACCCCCGCTTCCAGAGTTTTGAAGAGCAGGAGATGAGGCTGCGAACCCAGAAGTCTCCCGCCAGAGCGGGAGGTTTGGGAAGCCTAGCTGACTGTAAGCTCCAGGAGAATTGGCTGCAACAGGGGATGTGGCCTAATATGTAAGAGAGTTTATGCTACAAAAAAAGCCCTGGATAAAGTTACTATATAATCAGCAAAGCACAAAAACAGGTTTAACTCTGTGACATTCTATTTGTAAGTTGTTTTTAATTTGCTCACAATGAGATGAACTCTGTTGCACATTGACAATAGAGGTGCTATTAGATTTACAACTTCTGCTGGTTCAACTCAAAAAAACTGCACTTCAGTTTTGCTTCTCTAGTACAAAATGAACCCATGAATTTTTATTTCTCTCCGTTTTATCTATTCTCACTTTCCCATTAAAATGCATGCATTGTCAATGTTATTTTTGTGTTAATATTGCATAAACAGCGTACAAATGGTATATAATGAAAAATGCCATAAAAGAAACAAATAAATTGGGAACACCAGCAACAAAAATGTGTACAATGAAAGACTGACAATGACAACATAAAAAACAAAAATGGAAAGACGTGAAAAGAAAGCATATTTATACAACCCTACTTTAAATACTGGAATGGCATTATTTGCATTATGTTATTTTTTGGTTGATAACACCCCACATTTTTAAAATAAAAGGAAAAGGCAAAAAACAAACAAACCATAACACTATATATCCCTTGAACATTGAAGCATCAGAATTAAGGTTTGCATTCAAGATAATATTGCGCATTTTAAAAAAGGCTTTCAGCTCACTTTCCAAACCTGTATTGAAGGGACCTAAGATAGACAGAGTTAACACACAAGTTTACAAGGAATTTGCCTTCAAATTTGAAAGCACAAGTAAATGTTAGTATCAGGGCTTTCTATGTAGAAAAGGCCTAACAGGAACTCATTTGCATATAGGCCACACCCCTGGACATCACCATTGTTTCACACAGAGCTTTTTTGTATAAAAAGCCCAGCATGCTTATTTGCATATTAGGCCACACCCCCGACACCATGCCAGCCGGAACTCCGTTCCTGCTCAAAAAAAGCCCTGGTTAGTATTCTTTGTTCTTTGTCCAAAGTGCAAAATCCATAATATCCCAACCTATTTTCAATTAGGCTGACTGAAAGCAAGGTCTCCCTAATATAAAAATGTCGCAAAAGTCATATTAGTTTGATGTTGCACAACAAACTGCCGGAAGTTATTCCAACATGATTTTTTGTTAGTCAGAGCTTGTTTCTTCAGATATTTCCTTTCCCCTTCAGTGATTTTTGCAACTAAAACATTCAAAATGATTTCTTATTCATTTCCATAAGTATCTGATAAAGTTGCTAGTCCTCCAGTCAGGGCAGGGTAAAGGTAAAAGTAGTCCCCTGTGCAAGCACCAGTCATTTTCGACTCTGAGGTGACTTCACATCACGAAGTTTTCACGGCATACTTTTTTTTTTTTACGAGGTGGTTTGCCATTGCCTTCCCCAGTCATCTACACTTTCCCCCCAGCAAACTTGGCACTCATTTTACCAACCTCAGAAGGATGGAAGGCTGCGTTAACCCAGAGCTGGCTACCTGAACCCAGCTTCCGCTGGGATTGAACTCAGGTCATGAGCAGAGTTTAGGACTGCAGCTTTACCACTCTGTGCCACGGGGCTCTTCTCAGGGCAGGGTATTCCCCACCAATTAAAAATTCAGTCAGCATAGCTTGCACTGCTATGTCTTTTCCAGTGAAAACCTGGGAAGTCCTAGCCCCCACAGGGCAAGCACAGATCATGGGGAACAATTGTTATGTTTTGTGTTTCAAGATGAGTTTCAGAACAAACAGCAACTTGTGAAGAAACTGGTGAGAGAAACTGCAAGGATGAGTTGTGCAAACTGGAGGAGTTAAAAAAGTAATCCAACCACATTGGGCTAGAAGACAAAGATGCTGCTTCCACAAAATGTCCTTTACATGATATACAATAATGTGATGCAATTTGAATAATTAAGTGCCCTGTGACAGCCTGGAACCTCCAGTTCAAATTGTCTCATTGTTCAAAATTTCCTGCTGAATATATGACTTAGCATCATATAGCCAGCTTTGTAATTCCCAACTGAGCCCTGTGGTGCAGAGTGGTAAGCTGTAGTACTGAAGTCCAAGCTCTGCTCATGACCTGAGTTCGATCCTGGTGGAAGCTGGGTTCAAGTAGCTGGCTCAAGGCTGACTCAGCCTTCCATCCTTCTGAGGTTGGTAAAATGAGTACCCAGAAGCTGGGAATAAAGTGTAGATGACTGTGGAAAGAAATGGCAAACCACTCCATAAAAAAATTCTGCAAAGACTAACACTGGGATATGACATCACTCCCTTAAGTCGGTAATGACTGGGTGCTTGCACAAGGGACTACCTTTAATCCTTATTATAATTCAATAAATAACATCCCTTCCTGATGCCCTTCTCCACTAATTTGATAAAACAAATTTGTAATTCTATAGATTTCTACCCAGACTAGGAAAGATATATGTTTTACCCCATTTTAATCTCTCCCCCTTGATTTTTCAACCCACACTGCACTACACAGAGTGCTGGCATTTTGCTCCTGTCTGCTAGTTATAGCCTCACACACCTGGAAGGATGGACACTTATGTCCCAACAGATTCCACTTCCCCACTGTCCTATTCTCCATTTTCTTCACATTTACACTTCTAAAGTAAAAGTAACTCTTGCTCCAAACTGAAGTAGTTCAGATATTTGGTTGTTAGTGCTGTTTTGTTATCTTAGAAGATTTGTTTAGGATGTTTTCCCCTCCCCAAAATATTGCACCAAATTCCTCAAGTAACTCTATATTTCTTTTTAAACCTTTAAAAAAGGTCTCTGTTTTCCTCTTCATACTGAATTAGCTTCTCACTGTCTCCTCTTTAGGTAAAAGATCCTGGTTTTCTGCTCCCTGAGCTAACTCCTCATTCTCAATGCATGTTCTTGAGCGGAGGTATGGTAGAAGAGCTACCCTCTGCCATTTCCAGATTTTTATCAGAAGTGATTAAGCAGTGCACACACTTTTACAGCCCCCATGTCCTCACCCCAAAATCTCTCACTGGTTGCCAGGCATGGACTAGGCTAACAGTCTGCATTCCAAGGACAAAGTCCTGCATAACCCTTGTCAAGTTTCCAAGAAGGCCAGAAAACACAATGCAATGCAAAATCTCCCTTGAAGACTGCATGACCCAACCTTTAAAAATGTGTGAGAAAACGTAAAAAACGTAAGGATATGGCAATTGTAGATCGCCCTGACTCTGACTACTTAATTGTAGTCCTATGCAGTGACTTTTCCAGTAATTCTTGTAGACATGCATTTTAATCTTAGAGCAGGGAGAAACAGACTGCTGGGGGGAGGTGGGGGAGAAACCATTGAAGTACCTATATTTTTACTTTTTCCTGGAATAATTGTATGATCTAAGGCAGAGGTGTCGAACTCATTTATTATGAGCGGCCGAATTTGACATAAATGAGTCCTTGTCAGGCCAGGCCATGTGTGTCATAAAATATAACGTCAGGAAGCGGACGTATAAACTGTATAAAAGGGGTGCAGACAAACACAATTTTTTTTACTTAAAACATTAGCACTCTTGCAATATTTTGTTTTATAGTCTGATAAATGTCATCTCTTGCTATGAATTATTGCATCAAAAACTGCAGACAATGTCTGTGCTGTACCAATCTTAAATATGCTGTTCAAGTGTTGTTCAAGTGTGCACATGTATAAGTTGCAAACCTACTTTTGATTTATTGACATTCATTACAAAGATCTCATAGTCAATGCTTTGAGCCTCAGACCCAGAGGAAACCATGAAGCAGCTGGCCATTGTGAGCTTTTGTACAGAAATTGCTTCATGTTCTGGTCAAGATTATGTGAAGGCACCAAGGCACAGACTGAGGGCTATGTGCTTGTTTACAAAACTATAGTCTTCTCCAGAAAAATAACTACAACTCCTATGTGGCAGTACAACAACAGAGTCAGCCATGTACAATGATTAGTATCAGCCTACTATCTGGGAAGTCTAAATTCAAGATCCCCAATCAAAGGAAGATGTGAAAGAAAAATCAATGGGAATATCCTGGATAAACCTGGGCTAGACACACACACACTCAGCCTAATGCTAGCTTATTATTTCCCTTCTAAATAGTTCACATACTTTCCTATTGAGAAAGACTGGAGGGCATGAATACAATGAAAAAGATTAGGGGAACCGAGCTGCACCCATAACAAGCCCAACAAATCTCCCTCCCTCTCTCTCTGTAGCAAGGCAAAAAGCTCATACCTTCAATAAAACATCACTAGTCTTAAAAGTGCTCTTTGTATTTCTCCCGATGGTGAGGACTGCGTACAGGAAGCTGTGGCTGTTCCTTCCTTCCCCCAGGGCACAAGGAGAGGGAGGAGCCTCAGCCAGGAAGGAAGAGAGACTTGGCTCAGTAGCTCTGCAGGGTGATTGAGTTTGGCAAACTTAATCACCCAGCAGAGCTATAGAGCCAGGCTCTTTCATTGGCTAAAGCTCCTCCTCTCTCCTCCTCCCTTTGGGAAAAGGGAGGGGGAGAGAGGAGCCAAGAAAGGCTGCTTTGCTGGCCGACTGATCGCTAGGGAGAAACACAAAATGGCGACCAAACACAGCAGGCAAGGGAGAATGAAGCAGGCAACAGTCAGTTGCTGGAGGGCCTGATTGGAGCCCTCTGCGGGCCACATGTTTGACACCCCTGATCTCAGGGATCGATGGTAGCAGTATTTTTTTCCTCGCCTAGCTGTTATTGCCTTGAGACAGATTGTGCTCAGTGATAAGCGACAGAAACTGTCAGGAAATGACAAAAAGGCAATTAGTAAACCGCTATCTTTTTGCAATTGTTGATGAAATTTAAGCCTCTGTCTTTTCCCCTCTCTTGCTGCTTATTCCTGCCAATGAGCAAGACAGCACCTGGGAGAAGAATCCAATTAACTGATGCTTTTGAGAGCTGGGGGGAAAAGGTGTTTCTCTTTCTATTACAGTCTTGGGAGGGGAAAATACAGCAGGGCACTTCAGTCAACAACTTTGATCGGTTGCAGCCACAACAGAACTTGTGCATCAAAATGATTTTGCAAACCTTGCAATTCACCAGGCTGAACACTATCTCACCAGATATGCACTGCATGCTACAGAATGCTCAACAACCTCTGGTTTATTTTTATATCTTCTGGCAGCCTGATGGTTTCTGATGATCTGTATGAAGTTTGACAGAGCACAAGTTGTTGTTGTTCACTCGCACAGTTGAGTCCAACTCTTTGCGACCCCATGGACTAAGTCATGCCAGGCCCTCCTACCATCCTCCGAAGTCTGCACAAATTCATGCTAGTTACATCAGTAACACTGTCCAGCCTTCTCATATTTTGCCATCCCCTTCTTCTTTTGCATTCTGTCTTTCTCATCACAAGTTATGCAAGCCCACTTAAGGGGAAATTACACATCAGAAGTAGCAGTAAATACTTGGATGTTTGGAAGTAATAATGCTTTTTTTCTTTTCTTTTGCTTACTGCTTTAGTCCCAGTTTTGTCTTAGATCTATTTAATCAGGATGTGCCAGCTCCCTGAGCCCAAGTTAGCTCAAAAATTCTCAAGAGGAGGAAGAGCTAGGTATAGATTAACACATGCTGGAGACAGGAGAATTTTGCATCCCACAGCTGAGATTTCAAACAGCTAGACTGGAGGAGGCACTATCTTACAAACTTGCCAAGTCCAGAGCCTTCAACTGCCCCATGAATGAGTTCTCCTGTGTTAGAAGAATCTACCGTTATTCTACCATCCGCTGGAAACAAGCAATAGGGTGATGAACCTCTGACAAAAGACTCCTTAGTAGGTGAAAGTATCAGCCTAGCAGTCCAGTGCTTTCCTTTGCCAAGATCTGTTCCTATAGACAAAAAAATTGACAAATGTTTCTAGGATTAGTCCCTCCACTGAAGCGTCATGGAGGATAGGGTTTGCATGGCACGCTATCAAGATCTTTCGCTGTTACAGTCTGGAAACTGCTAGTGAAATACCTGAATTCCACAGTTCCCTGTTACCTTGTAGACAGTTCTCCCACTGTTTCAGCCACTCAATCTGTACCATAACCTTAGCTATCTTTCACTGCTGGGCAGGTCCTCTACCTTGTCTACTATCCCAACAATTCTTGCAATGGTAAAAATGGGATGTGATGTATGGCAGGGGTGGCCAACGGTAGCTCTCCAGATGTTTTTTTGCCTACAACTCCCATCAGCCCCAGCCAGCATGGCCAATGGCTGGGGCTGATGGGAGTTGTAGGCAAAAGACATCTGGAGAGCTACCGTTGGCCACCCCTGATGTATGGGATGTACCACTTCAGGCTGTGGATGGGAGTTCACATTACTGAATACACCTCCAAACAAAAAATAATCCCTTGCATACAGCACGATAGCATGACAGGGTTAGGCTGCAATTCTCTTCCCTAACATTAGGTTTCCTATACTGAATACAATCCTTTATAGAGAGGATGTCATGACATGTGAGATCCCACCTGCACTCAGAAGTATACATTCCAGACACATGATTAATAGTTCAGTATCAACGAGAACTTAGTTA
Organism: Heteronotia binoei; assembly: GCF_032191835.1. Lineage (NCBI taxonomy): Eukaryota > Metazoa > Chordata > Lepidosauria > Squamata > Gekkonidae > Heteronotia > Heteronotia binoei. Next base: position 48,784,775 of record NC_083224.1, on the reverse strand, counting down.
CTCTAAACATTTCAAAACCAAAAAAAAAAAAAAAAAAAAAAAAATCCAAAATAAGAGTAGAAAAAAGTATATAAGGATGTCCTTTATTTCTACTCTTTCATGCCTTGACAATTTGAGCCTTTGGCTGCAAAATGGGGATTCACTATAAAAGGCACTAAGATATGAACTAAAGGGGTGAAAATGTCTCTAGATGATACTCTGATTAGTTATTGAGAAGTGGTAAGTTTATTAATGATAGAGGAATGGGAAACTCTTTTTATTTACTCAAAGATCCTGCCACCCTCTACAACCTCAGTCACATAGGTTTGGGGTTACAGGTCTATCAGGAAATCACAGTCCGCCACCTCTCTGTCTAGTCTATGTTTAATAGGTAGAGAACTGACTCTTTACATACACAAGATTTCCCCCCTCCTTTTTTCCATGAGACTTCAACAAACAGGCAGCCTAAATCCATATGTCAACCACCCCTCATCCAGACACTTCGCAGAGCTGGAAGCTAAACGTCATTTTTGTCTTGTTTTCTTTTTATACTGCCACCATTTATTCACAGATATGTATATGTAAAATGACTAAGATTTTGCAGATATCTTTGTGAGTGTGTTTGTGTATTTATTACCCTGAGATAAAAAGTCTCCAATCAACAGGATTAATACAAACAAAGGGAGCTAACTTTCATTAAAGGTTTAACACAATGAGTGTGTGGAGGGTGATTTGTAAATAAATAAATACACACACACATACCTGCATACAAATACAATATTTCTCAATTAAACTTTTGAACTCTAGCTCAGTGCATGCTTCTAAGGCTTTGTTAGGAGAGCTCACTTTACTTTTGCTAGTGACACTCTACTATTCTGGCTCTCCATAGCTGAGAACTGTCAGCTCTTAGCTGCTCTCTAACTCCCACTGACTAACTCTCCCTCAGCCGTTCTAAATGTCTCTCTGCTCTCAACATTCTGTTAGCTCTCACTGGCTGCTCTTAGGGAGAAGTGGAACTTGGAGCTCTCCGTCACATGGAGTTATTCAAGAATATGGCATATGATCAGGATCTAAAGTTAATTAACAAAACCTTGAATTATATGGCTGACAATGCTGGATAATGCTAGACACAAACTGCAAGGTGAAATTTAGCTGAGATTTAAAGAAAAGTAAAATATTTATGTATTTATTTTAGAGATGACCTGTGTGTGCTTTTCAAAGACAGTTATTTTCCAGAAACGGAAAATATTGAGACACACAGAGCCATGGAAGAAATTAAAATGGGAACAGAATCTGAGACCCTAGAGAAAGACTGTCAGTCAGAATAGATAGTAAAGGGTTATATGGATTACTGTTTTGACCCATTATAAGGCAAATCTCCAAGTCCTTGGAAATTAAAAGATTTAGGTTTGCCGAGTTGTCCAATACTAAATCTTGACACTGAAAACAGGTATAGCTCTGGTCACCTGGGAATGTATTAAGCCATGAGCAGCCTCCCTTGTCTATGAGAAATGTCTTAAGAGTCCACTTGAGCTGTAACACAGCAGCAGGACAAACAGGAACACTTTGTGCTTTTGTACTTATTAGCTTGGAGTTACAGCTCAATAAGAATGCTCTGCCAGTTCAGAAGCTGCAGACTAATTAATAAGACTGGAAGCAAGAAGTTTCAGAAGTCTCCCAACAGCACTCATTAACATATACCACAGAGAGATTTGATAAAGTTCAAAGCTTATCTTGTAGCCTTCATGTTCCACATGTGCCCAAAACAGCAGCTGGCCAAGTGATCTCTCTGTTTCTTTATTTCTTCGTAAAGATCAAAATTAAATTAGTTCAGATCATTTTTTTCCAATATTGAATTAAAATTGTGCTATAAAAACAAGCCAATTCACTTCTGGAATGCATATCCTGTCAGGTACTTAAGTATACAAGATTTAAAATAATACCTGCAGCACTACCCCACATTTAACACAAGAATTCCATGGCACCTTCAAGGCTTCATGTTCAAGAAATGATCTCTAAAGAAGAAAACAAGAAATTCCCAGTGTTATGTATGTGAAGGCATGCCTGGACATGTTGGATGTTGTGTCCTGAGCTTGAGGTGCAACACAATAGACTGAGAGGATCCAAAGATCTGCATCTTGATTGGCTGCATAATTCAAACTGGCCAATCAGCAGGCAGTATCAGAGGATCCTAGGATCTGCCAGTGAGTATGCATATTCTAATGAAGGATCCACAAAGGGCACAATCACAAGATGTTTTCTGCTTCTTGGGGGCTGGGCTTGCCCTGCCCCAACTGTATATATAGCCACATGTTCTGGCGCTTACAAGTAGTTTGTAGTCACTTAATAAACATGCTGAATCACTAAGAGCTTTGATCACTATGCAATGAGCCTCCTCATGCATCTAACCCAGTATTTAACACCCAGCATTCTGTGAAGAGTTTTGAAACCAAAGAATATGGGAAAATACTTAGAGAAAGAAGTCCACCAGATAAAAAGAGAATTCTTGGGAGAAAATAAAAATATTCAAAGGAAGGGGAGAAAAGTTTTTGAGCAGGAGGTAAGATTGTAAGAAAGATGGAACCAGAGTGCTCAAAACTAAACTACAGTAAAAACAGGAAACTGAGTGACAGAAGTAAAAGTTAAGTTCCATTCATATGTCAAGCTCAATAGGTTTAAAACATTCAAAGGAAATTCAGGATGGTGTTCATTGGGCACCTTAGCTCAGACTATGCCCACAATAGAATGCCACACATGATTGATGGGAGCACATTGTGGTGGATCCTACTCCCATCATACCACTCCACTGAGAAAACCTTTAAGCCTTCCTGTAACCTAAGGAGCCATCCTCTAACATAAATGGATCTTCCTCCAACAGGAAAACTCATTGGAGGAAGGATGGATCCACACTGTTGCTAAGCCAAAAATGTGATACCCCTTTCTTGAAAATGAATGGTTCAAATCAGTCATTACTGGACTGAAATGAAATACATTTTAGATAATGCTGACTCTGATTCACTGGGTGTCTGTTTAGTTCTTCTGTTGAGTTCAAGTTACCATTAGGGTCTACTAAAATTGATCATTTTTACATAGGAGCTAGAGCCCCGTGGCGCAGAGTGGTGAAGCTGCAGTACTGCAGTCCTAAACTCTGCTCATGACCTGAGTTCAATCCCAGCAGAAACTGGGTTCAGGCAGCAGGCTCAAGGTTGACTCAGTCTTCCATCCTTCCAAGGTTGGTAAAATGAGTACCCAGCTTGCTGGCGGGAAAGTGTAGATGACTGGGGAAGGCAATGGCAAACCACCCCGTAAAAAGTCTGCTGTGAAAACATTGTGAAAGCAACGTCACCCCAGAGTTGGAAATGACGGTTACTTGCACAGGGGACTACCTTTTTACTGACATCAAAGTAGAGAAATCACCTATGGGGCCTACTGAATAAGGTCCCATCATACAGGTCTCAATGCCCCTAACAGTTGAAAACTTCTTCCACAGAGGACCCTGTGTAAGAAAGCATTCTTTATATGGATTACTGAGAGTAGTATATAGTGGTTTAGAAAGTCCTGATGATGTTTGAGCTGGTAAAGATTTTCCTAAAGGCATCTCTGGGCAGGCTACAATTACAGAAGTAGTGAGAGGTATAAGATCAAGAGCGTAATCCTTCACATCCAATAATCTAGTTCTCAGCTGCTCCAGCCTACTAGTAACAGATCTTTGCTCCACTGCTGGGTTTTGAGGAATTAATTAAATCTGTCTCAATAGAACCAGTGGATCAGGAGTCACCTTTCTTAGGCTCTAAATTGATGAGAGGTTCATTCTAATTAATAAGATTTTACTCTGAAACACTGGCTAAACTACCAGACCCATTCTTAATCATAGCATCAGTTTTGGCACTTAAAAGCCCTGAACTAAAGGGGAGAGGGATATCAATTTAAAAACAATGTGGATGAGATAAAGCCTCTAGCAATAGAAAGTTTGGAATAAAAAGGCTATCAAAGGGTAGAAGTAATCATCTTGCCCTAAAGGATTTGTTTAAAGGTTCAACTGACATCAAAGCGATAGATCAATCTCTAACACAGGGGTGCCAAACATGCAGTTCGGGGGCCAAATCAGGCCCCTAGAGGGCTCCTATCAGGCCCCCAAGCAATTGACTGTCATCTGCTTCCTTCTCCCTATATCTTGTTTCCTTCAGCATAACAGCTTGCTCAATTGCTCAGGAGCTACAGAGCAAAACCCCTATTTTCTCCATTGGCTGAGGCTCCCCACCCCCAGTCCCCTGGGGAAGGAAGGAAAAAGCCAGAGCTTCCTTTGCCCAGTTCCCTGGATCCCATGGGAGAAATACAAAGAAAGCATCCTTAAGACCAATGAGTGCTAATGTTTTAAGGATATTTTAAGTTTTTTAAAAAATATATATTTGTTCTTGTCTGTGTTCTTTATAAAATTTATATCTCTGCTACCTAATCTTAAATAGGTACACACATGGCTCAGCCCGACATGGCCCGGGGGGGTCCAAATGTGAGTTCCACCAAACGGAACTAGACTACTTGGGATTTCGTGTATCTGGGAAGGAATTAGCGATGGACCCAGCCAAAATACAAGCAGTACTGGATTGGGAACCCCCGAGGACACGTAAACAACTCCAATCCTTCCTCAGGTTCGCCAATGTCTATAGGGGGTTCATTCAAGGGTTCACCCAAGTAATGCTGCCCCTGACCAATTTACTGAAAACTAAGGGGAAAGGGCCGGAAGCCCAGAAACCAGGTGCCAGACTGACGTGGACTCCTAGGTACCAAGCGGCTTTCAAGGAACTCAAAAGGCTGTTCACTAGTTAACCGGTGCTCATCCACCTCGATGAGTTAAAGCCCTTCGTGGTCCAATGTGACGCCTCCGATGTAGCCGTCGGAGCCATATTAATGCAGAAAGAGGAGGAAGGGAGGTTAAGACCTTGCGCCTATATCTCCCACAAGTTCTCGCAAGAGCAGCGCAAGTGGTCGGTCTGGGACAAAGAGGCGTTCGCAGTAACATACGCCTTAAAGACTTGGAGGTCCTGGTTAGAGGGAGCGAGAGTGCCATTTGAAATATGGACCGACCATAAAAATCTGGAAGCACTCACGGGCCGAAGGAAACTAACGGCTAAACAAATCCGGTGGGCAGGATTCTTTGCGAAATTTGACTTTGTCCTCCGGCACATTCCTGGCTCAAAGAATTTCTTAGCAGACGCCCTATCGTGCTTGCCACAACATGAGAGCCAGAGAGAGGAGGTCATAGACTCTATCATCCCTCCCTCCACAGTCACTGGTGGGGTGACCACTCGCTCCGGGAAAAGGACGGGGCAGTCAGAACCTTGGGGGGGCAGGCAGCTGATCGAAGAGACTGAAAAGGAGGGAGAGGGGAGACCGGAGGGAATTGTCAAAGGAGAAGGGGGCTTCTGGTACTATGAGGGGAAGCTATATGTGCCGAAGACCCTCCAATCCGAAGTACTACAGCACTGCCACTGTAGCAAATTGGCAGGCCACTTTGGCTATGTAAAGGCACTGCACCTAGTAAATCGCCAGTTCTGGTGGCCACAAATGAAAAAGGACATTTCTGAATTTGTGGGATCATGCCCTATTTGTATCATGGCTAAGCGGAGGGGGGGGGGAACCGCCGGGGCTATTTCAACCCACTCCCACAGCCGCCAGGCCATGGTCAGTGGTCTCAATGGACTTTATAGTGGAGCTCCCGGCTTCACAAGGGCAAACAGTGATCTTGGTGGTGGTGGACACTTTTTCAAAACAAGCCCACTTCATTCCTTGCAAACAGCTTCCCACTGCTAAAAAACTGGCTTACTTGTTTTTCCAGCACGTGGTTAAACTACACTCATTCCCTGACAAGGTCATTAGTGACTGCGGGCTGCAGTTCGTTGCCAACTTCTGGCGGGAGTTTTGCAAAATGGTGGGCATAGAACAGGGACTAAGTTCCACCTACCACCCCCAGATGGACGGACAGACGGAACGCGTAAACAGCCTTCTCGAACAGTATTTAAGGTGCTATGTAAACTACCAACAGTCTAACTGGGTGGAGCTACTCCCATTTGCAGAATACGGGTACAATAACAGCTTGCACAGCTCCACCAAAGCCTCGCCATTTCAAATTGTGAATGGCTACGAAGGAAAGCCTTTTCCCTTGCTACCTAGTCCCGAGGGAACAGCGCCACCTACCTCCTGAGAGCAATGGTGGGAAAGCATAAGAAAAGGCTGGACAGCCATCCAAGAAAACTTAAGAGATGGCCAAAAAGGATTACAAAGCTTACTTTGACAAGAAACACTCCCCAGAATGGGACTTTAAGGTGGGGGAGAGTGTCTTCCTGTCGATCAAGAACTTACCATTACCACAGACTTGTGAAAAATTGGCATACAAATTCCTGGGACCGTTCAAAATAAAACGAGTGATAAACAAAGTGACAGTAGAATTGGAACTTCCTAAAATGTTTAGTAAAATTCATCCTGTTTTCCATTGCAGTTTTCTTCGGAAAGACCCTGGAGTTACGTCTTGGCACCCCCGCCCTCCAGAGCCCACTCCTATTCAAGTGAAGGGTCAGAGTCACCATGAGGTGCAGGAGGTGCTGGACTCAAAAGTGCAAAGGGGGGTGTTGTACTATCTAGTCCGCTGGAAATACTTCCCTCCAAGCTGCGACGAATGGGTCAAGTCATCAGATCTGCAGGCCCCCTCCCTACTAAAGAAATTTTACCTGCTGCACCCAGACAAACTCCGAGCAAGAGCTTGGGGGGGGGGGGCAGTATGTCAGACACTGGAAAGCTTTCCAGTGTCTGACACCGGCCCCTCAAGGTCTCATTTATGTCAGATCTGGCCCTCATAACAAATGAGTTTGACACCCCTGCTCTAACATTTAGGTGGATGTTTAAAAACTGCACTATGACAGCTTTAGAATCCCAAGGGGGGGCGGGGTCCTACAATCCAATAAAACCCTGAGACGAAAGTGATGAAGCTGTAGTACCAATTGACTAGTATCTGACAAACCATAAACTTCTTGAAATGGGTTTACATGCATGCGTGTCAGTTACATCTTACATACAAAGCATAGAGAAAATAAGGACCAAGGCTCTTTTTGAGCAGGAATGCACAGGAACGCAGTTCCAGCTGGCTTGGTGACAGAGATGTGGCTTGATATACAAATTATTTCCTGCTGGGCTTTTTCTACATGTGAAACAGTGGTGATGTCAGCAGGTGTGGTCTAATATGCAAATGAATTCCTGCTGGGTTTTCTACCAAAAAAGGCCCTGATGAAGGCTATCTTGCTGCTTCAACCAAGTATTAATTGTTTCCACCTGGCAGAAAAAGAGGGATGGGGAGAGGATTAGATGATCTAAAAAAAAAAGCAGAGAAAAACAAAAATACTCAATAAATGCACTTATAACAAAATATTTTGTTGTCTGATATACTAGAAAGCCAACAGTAAGTGGCAGATGTTAAGCATGCAGGCTCTGATCACCAATTAGCAAAGTATTATCTTCAAGATCTAATCAGGGAAGATTCACAGTCTTTCCATAATGTGTTCATTGATAAAACACCTCAACAAGCAACCATATTTCTTTACAACATTTCTAATCTGCCTTAATAGGATTCAACATACAATCTTGTCTTTTTATGCATGGTTATAGAAAGATTCTTGTGTGGTGGCATTTTATCCATGTGCAGGAACATACACCACACCAGGAAAATCACAATGCAACTGTGGGTTGGATTCTAAGAACACATTCTGCATGAACATTGCTCTGCCCTGAGCAGAGTTTGCTTTTTTTTGCTGCTAGCACTTCTTTTTGCACAAGGGTTTGCTGAAAGGCACTGATCTATCATAAATGGAAGTACTGGAAGAAGAGAAAGCAAGTTGTGCTGCAGCTAGAATAAAGCACATATGGAACACATACAACAAGACTCAGGCCATAATTATGAAGATTGATTGTGCAATGTTTTATCAATGTACACATATATGTTGATAATGCAAAGGAAGGAAAAATGCTACAAAAGTACTGAAAACGTGCTAGCACTCTGTGCAAAATTTGGATATGAGAAACTAAACAATGGAGGATTCCTCATGAAGTGGAAATTTCACTCTGAAAACCAGAGCTGACCATTTAAAATTTCAAAATCTGGGAAGAAGTTTCACACTTGTACCAACAAAGCACTTGGTAATATCCAAAATTGGAAATCAGCAACTGAAACTAGATTGACTGATCTGTTACAGCAAGACCAATAACAGCAGCTGTTAATGAGGATTCTATTCTTGTACATCAGAACACACTCCAGAAGGATGGCACCAGACACATCTAGAAGCCCTATACATGAAAAAGTCCAGGGAAACATTTTCACTGCTTTTAAATTCTATCCTTCACTTCACTGGTTTCATTTGCTACATCTGTTCACATAATTCAGAGAAAATTGTATAACGAAGCATATGGAAGAGCAAAAGACCATTAGAAATCTCTGAACAATGCTTTTTATTTGAAAACCTTTCAAAATACACAAAATTACTTTACTCTGCTTCATTTTCTAACATTCATAAACATAATTGCATTTATTTTTTCTAGTCAGAACTGCAAAACAAGTGATAATTTACAATATTACAGCTTGCATCTCCTAGGATTACAGACACTATATTTGCTACCCATACAGATGGGGGAGGGGGGTTTGCACACAGACAATTCAGATGATTTCTACAGTTCCTCTCCCTCAAAAAAAGTTCTCAGCTTTTTTATCATCAGCTGCCCTTTCTTCAAAGAAACATAATTCTCTGGGAAACAAGAACATTTGCTAAATGAATCCATTCTCCACTCATCAAGTGGAATCTACACAAAGTAATGTTGACTTATTCAATAATGTATCCAGTATGAGACATATTTCAGCTTGGTAACGATGTGCCAAGTTGATTTGATCTTTGAGATGAGCTAAGCAATGGTGCTAGTATTGTAGAAGAAAGCTCTAGAATTGGTATTTACACAGTCATTCCTAACAGGGTAGACAATATGACTTAACCAACAAAAGTGGTCACGAAAAAATTATCACTTTCCCCTGTCATGAATTATTGCAATAATTTGCCTTCATTCAGGATTGTGAATGTGTGCATACCCACTGATTTCCAAAACCTTTATCAACACAATACTCTCCAGAACATCATTCACAATCCTGAATGATTCATTCATCAGAACATCATTCACAATCCCGAATGACATCTACAAGATTATGCATGGGATAGAGAAGGCAGAGAAAAAAGTACTTTTCTCCCTTTCTCACAATACAAGAACTCGTGATCATTCAATGAAATTTGCTGAGCAGTTGGGTTAGAACTGATAAAAGGAAGTACTTCTTCACCCAAAGGGTGATTAACATGTGGAATTCACTGCCACAGGAGGTGGTGGCAGCTACAAGCATAGACAGCTTCAAGAGGGGAATGGATAAGCATATGGAGCAGAGATCCATCAGTGGCTATTAGCCACAGTTTATTGTTGGAACTCTCTGTCTGGGGCAATGATGCTCTGTATTCTTGTGCTCGGAGTGGCGGGGCACAAGTGAAAGGGCTTCTAGCTGGTGGACCTCTTGATGGCACTTGGTTTTTTGGCCACTGTGTGACACAGAGTGTTAGACTGGATGGGCCATTGGCCTGATCCAACATGGCTTCTCTTATCTTATGTTCTTATCATTCCAATACACTTGACCTCCTGTTGACTTTCTAAGAAAGTTGGAAGAAACACTGTTTTGATTATGTTGTCTTCATGGATCCTACAAACAAATTGGTTGAGCTAACTGAAACATAATATGTCAAACCACTCAAACAGTCTTTAGGTTGGAAGGGGGCTCTTTGGAAGCCCCTCTTTGGAAGCTCTTTATAAGGGGTTCCTCAACAGCAGACCAGGTTACCTGCTTTGGAATCCACAGTCATAATGAAGAGTATCTGGGGTTCATTCTCACAGTGCATTCCTTTGCACAGCTGTTTCAGTTCAAGTCCACTGAAATTAATGAGCTTGGACTAGAGAAGTTCTTTATAGGATTGCACTGTCAGTGTGGTGAACATAGTATGAGAATGAAGTCCAACTGACATGGTCATTGCTCTAGACGACTGGTATCCCCCCACTCTATATCTTCTGAAAAATCTTCTGCTTTCCTCAGTAGACAAGTCAGTGTAGAAATGCTGAGGGGCAGAGTGGCCATTAAGGTCACCATGAAAAATCCCAGTGGTCCAATGTCCTGGGGGTGATCACACCCTCTTTTGGGGCCACACTAGCCCCCCAACTGAGGGGTGGCATCCTCCCTGTGTAGGGAGGATGAGTATAGCCACAGCAGTAGCCTTCTGTGCAGGGGAGGTGAGCAGTCACCATCACAATGAAGCAGTGGCCCTTGCAACATGGGCAAGCTAACCAAGTTACTGCCAATATCAGCAGCAGCCACCAGAGTCAGCATCCTAAGCAACCTAAAAGTAGATGTCACCGCAAGCCAACTCTTCCTGCTTTCCTCTTCCACTGGAGGAACAAGGCCAGTGGCTGGCCCCTTTCCAGGGCAATTGTTTTGCCTTCCAGTATGCTCCTGTGAAAGGTTCTCTGGAGGCACATAGTTTGGATAGAACAAATCTTAACCAACTGATTAAAAGACCCAAAGAGTCTCATCCCATACCATATTAATGTACCATGCCAAACAAGCCTGCTAGGGAAACGACAGTGTAACCCTGAGTCTACTAGGAAGGAGGTAGAGTTATGCTGTTCTATATAAGGAAAAAAGGTGAATTCGTGATTGGAGGACCTGAAGCAGGAGGTTTTGTTGTTCATTGTTCGACTCTTTGCAACCCCATGGACAAAGCCATGTCAGGCCCTCCTGTCTTCCACCATCCTCCGAAGTTAAAATTCATGTTAGTTACATCAGTAACACTGTCCAGTCATCTCATCTTTTGCTGTCCCCTTCTTTTGCCTTCTGTCTTTCCCAGCATCAGGATCTTCTCCAGGGAGTGCTCCCTTCTCATTTGGTGGCCAAAGTATTTGAGCTTCAGCTTCAGCATCTGACCTTCCAGTGAACAGTCTAGATTGATTTCCCTTAGGACTGACTGATTTGATCTTCTTGCAGTCCAAGGGGCTCTCAAGAGTGTTTTCCAGCACCACATCTCAAAAGGATCTATTCTTCTGCGCTCGGCCTTCCTTATGGTCCAGCACTCGCCCAGCTCTCACAGCCATACATTACTACTGGAAATACCATCGCTTTAACTATATGGACTTTTGTTGGCAGGGTGATGTCTCTACTTTTTATTATACTGCCCAAGTTCGCCATAGCTGTCCTCCCAAGGAGCAAACGTCTTTTAATTTCATGGCTACAGTCACCATCTGCAGTGATCTTGGATCCCAGTCACTACTTCCATGTCTTCCCTTTCTATTTGCCAAGGTTTGATGGGGCCAGATGCCATGATCTTAGTTTTTTTTTTTTGATGTTGAGTTTCAAGCCTACTTTTGTGCTCTCCTCTTTCACCCTCAACAAGAGGGTCTTTAGGTCCTCCTCATTTTCTGCCATTAGAGTAGTGTCATCTGCATATCTGAGGTTGTTGATGTTTTTTCCGGCAATCTTAATTCAGGTTTGTGCTTCTTCCAGGCCAACATTCTGCATGATGTACTCTGCATATAAATTAAATAAGCAGGGTGACAATATACATCCTTGTTGAACTCCTTTTCCTATTCTAAACCAATCAGTTGTTCCATAACCCGTTCTGATAGTTGCTTCTTGACCCTTATACAGGTTTCTACGGAGACATGTGAGGTGGTCTGGTACTTCCATCTCTTTAAGGACTTGCCACAGTTTGTTGTGAACCACACAATCAAAGGCTTTAGCATGGCCAATAAAGTAGAAATAGACATTTCTCTAATACTCCCGTGCTTTCTCCATAATTCATCGAATGTTGGCAATTTGATCTCTAATTCCTCTACCTCTCCAAAACGCAGCTTGAACTTCTGGTAGCTCCCAATCTACGTGTGCCAGGCAATAAGGTTTCAAATCAACCAGACCTTGAGTTGATACAAAGTTAGGCTTTATTTGATACTCCATATGCACTAGAACAAAGAAATTGGGACTGATACACTGTAACAGTGCAATGCATACTTAAGAGAACTACATCAAAGATTTCTAAACAAAAGCCACAATTCTAAACACTGCTGAGCTGAGGTGCGAAGGCTCACACGGTCCCTCTCTCTTATCTTATTCTTACGGTTTGGCTTCCTGGGATGGCCAAAAGGCTCGTCCCTGGAGGCTCTTTATCTTCAAAGGGGAATTCTTGCCTTTGTTAGTATTAGGGGGAGAGAGGTTCACATCAAGCACTGGCAACAATCTACAACATTCTACTTTGATATGCAAGGTCTTTCTCATGGTTAGTAACAGCAGTTCAATATGGCAGCTATTAAGCTAAGCAGTTTATTTCAGGAAAAGCTAGATTGCCTGACAACTTGCTGCTGACGCCTAGCTTGTGGGATCTTTAACATGACCTTTCTGGCATGTGAAATGAGTGCAATGGTGCTATAGTTTGAACATTCCTTGGCATTACCCTTCTTTGGGATTGGAATATAAACAGATCTTTTCCAATCCTGTGGCCACTGTTGTGTTTTCCAAATTTGTTGATGTAATGTGTGCATCACTTTAGCAACAGCATCTTTTAGGACTTTGAATAGCTCAACTGGGATACCATCATCTCCGATCGCTTTGTTGTTAGCAATGCTTTCTAAAGCCCATTTGACTTCACACTCCAGAATGTCTTGCTCAAGGTCATCGATTTCACTGTCATGGTTCTCCGGGACATTGAGATCCTTCTTGTACAATTCTTCTGTGTATTCTTGCCACATCTTCCTGATCTCTTCTGCTTCTGTTAGGTCCCTATCATTTTTGTCCTTTATCATGGCCATCTTTGCATGAAACGTTCCCTTGATTTCTCTAATTTTCTTGTCCTTGTCCTCTTGTCCTTCCCATTCTATTATTTTCTTCTATTGCTTTGCATTGTTTCTTTAGGAAGGCCTCCTTATTTCTCCTTGCTGTTCTCTGAAAATCTGCATTCAGTTGGGTGAATTTTTCCTTTTCACCTTTGCCTTTCGCTTTCCTTCTTCCCTCAGCTATTTGTAAAGCCTCATCAGACAGCCACTTTGCTTTCTTGCATTTCTTTTTCTTTGGGATGGTGTTGATTGCTGCCTTCTGTACAATGTCACGAACCTCCATCCATAGTTCTTCAGGCACTCTGTCTATCAACTCTAGTTCTTTAAACCTATTCTTCACCTGCACTGTATATTCATAAGGAATGTGATCAAGGTCAAACCTGAATGGCCTAATGGCTTGCCCAGTTTTCTTCAGTTTAAGCCTGAATTTTGCAATGAGTAGCTCATGATCTGAGGCACAGTCAGCTCCAGGTCCTGTTTTTGCTGACTGTAAGGAGCTTCTCCATCTTTGACTGCAGAGTATATAATCAATCTGATTTCAGTGTTGCCCATCAGGTGATGTCTATGTGTAGAGTCACCTTTTAGGTTGCTGGAAGAGGGTGTTTGCTATGACCAGCTTGTTCTCTTGACAAAACTCTATTAGCCTTTGTCCGGCTTCATTTTGTTCTCCAAGGCCAAACTTGTCAGTTGTTCTGGTTACCTTTTGACTTCCTATTTTGGCATTCCAGTCCCCAATGATGATGAGGACATCTTTTTTTGGTGTTAATTCTAGAAGGTGTTGTAGATCTTCATAGAACTGGTCCACTTCAGCCTCTTCTGCGTCAGTGGTTGGGTCATAGACTTGGATTACTGTGATATTGAATGGTTTGCCTTGGATATAGACCAAGATCACACTGTCATTTTTGAGAATGTATCCCATTACTGCCTTCCACACTCTCTTATTAACTATAAAGGCCACACCATTTCTTCTACAGGACTCTTGACCACAATAACAGATGTAGTGATCCTCTGAGTTAAATTCACCCATTCCTGTCCATTTTAGTTCACTGATTCCCATGATGTCGATGTTCAGTCTTGCCATCTCTTGTTTGACCACATCTAGCTTACCTTGATTCATAGATCTTACATTCCACATTCCGATGCAGTATTGTTCTTTACAGTATCAGACTGTTCTTTCACCATCAGACACATCCACAGCTGAGCGTCCTTTCGGCTTTGGCCCAGCCACTTCACTCTTTCTGTGGTTACTTGAATGCTCTTCCCCAGTAGCATATTGGGCACCTTCTGACCTGAGGGGCTCATCTTCCAGCACCATATCTTTTAGGCTTTTGTTTCTGTTCATGGGGTTTTCTTGGCAAGGATACTGGAGTGGTTTGCCAGTTCCTTCTTTCTCCAGTGAATCACTTTTAGTCTGGATTCTCAGCTGTGGCCTGTCCATCTTGGGTGGCCCTGCATGGTATAGCCCACAGCCTCATTGAACCATGCAAGCCCTCTCGCCACGACAAGGCAGCAATCCATGAGAGGGGAAGCAGCAGGTAGCTTAGCTTAAAAGGACTCCAGCTTTTCTATAAAACAACTATAAAATATTAAAACCTATTTTAAAACTATAAAATAAAAAGTTACAATAGGGAAGTGGACAACACTAGTATGTTACCTCTGAACACAACCAATATAGGCTTCCTCGGGAGGTGATGGTGGTGAATTTAGGGGGAGGTGTTTGTGAGTTTCCTGCATTGTGCAGGGAGTTGGACTAGATGACCCTGGAGGTCCCTTTCAACTCTATGATTCTAGTATGCATCACAAGATGACACCTGGCACTCACAAAGCACCCTGAGGTGTGTGCATCCCTGCCAGGTCTCATCCCTGAACCCTTGATGCTGTCTTGATAATGGTGATGGTGGGTTGATGCCGATGTTCACAGCCAGGAGCAGCCACTTCTTGATTGCTTTTCACTGAGGAGGAAGGGGGAGATGCAGCCTGAAAATAGCTCAAAGGTACCATTTAACACAGGCAGGCTATAGTGATTTTAGGGACTCCCCAAGGAAAGCAATTCATTCTGGACCATTAAAAGCCTGCCTGGGAGTCTCTTCTTTCATAAAATGCTTGTTTCTCCCCTGCACACTTTTAGGGAGATGGTATCTGTAGGCAAGCTGATGAAGTGTCTCTCAGCTGGGTGGGTGATGTATGATATCAGTACAAAAGTGCCTCTGGAATTTATACTGGATACGAACTGACCTTGCTACTTTCCCCCCCCTCCTTGGATGATGAAATATATGAAGCGAAATACTGTTGTCCCTACAGAAAGACAGGCAATAGAGAAAGGTGTCATTTAGCAAAAGCGGGTGGATCACGTTAAAGTGACACTAGTTAGGCCCTTTAAAGTAACTCATTCCTGAATAAAGTTTGAGTCCAGTGGCTCAATGTTTAAGGAGGGATTAAAGCCACTTGAGTATAGTCAATTTCTCCTAATGATTTTCCCTTCACCACTTTCACTACATGTTTGTATGTATAGAGAGATCTCCACCTGCCAGGGTCAGTAAAGACTCAAACTGGAAGCTGTGCCATCTGTGCCCAATAAATGTTGCAAGTTAGATTTAAATGAATGTTCCATATTTAAAAAAAATTATTACTATTGTTTTGTCCCCTCTTTTTTATGTTGGCTTTGTAGATACATTTGTACTGTGCAACCATGATGTATAGCTTTTTAATGCACAAATTATATTTATATAAACAGTGTACACTATTTATATGTATATAATGCTGAGTGACTGACATATGATACTGAAAAAAAAATTATTCCACAGTTCAATTCAATGAAGCTGCCCTAAATTTAGGAAACTCCAGAGATAAGATTAAAAATACTGATGAAATGATTTTTTAATATTTAAAATATATGTTATTTAAATGCTAAATCATGCAGTGCTCTGTTCATTTGAGCATGCTAAGTAATTTTTCTAAACAAAAGAAAACTCTCATCCTTTACACCCCGAGCTTTAGATAAGAACATAGATAATGACTCATGATGTATACAGTTGGATTCTAATTTATTCATTTTAAAAGTCTGTGTATTTCCTTGTAAGCAAGAATTAATGCACCAAGCCATGAGTCAAAATATGGTAATAATTTTATTCATATTTTTGAATAAAATATATAAGAAACTGTTTCTAACAGCTGCTGTCAACCTACGCAGCCTGAGCAAAAAGACAAAGATAAATGTAGTATCTGTGCTCAGAAATACACAAGTTGTTTTATTTAAAACATACATTTTTCATATTGCATACTAATATAAGTTAATTTAAAACGTACATTTTTTTATATTGCATACTAATAGTTCATTGGGCATACAAAGAACTCCATCTCACTCTGACTTGCTATAGACTCTGCTACAAAGTAAAAAACTGCCAAGAACATCAATGAACAAAATACCTGACATTAAAAGCCCCTGGACTATGAGTCCACTTCCAGGGTAGGGCAGGATATAAGACTCAATGAACGAACGAACGAACAAACGAACGAACAAATAAGCATACCTATTTGCCTTGCATCTCAGCAAGAAAGGCAGATAAGAACATAAAAAGAGCCCTGCTGGAGCAGACCAGTGGCCCATCTAGTCTAGCATTCTGTTTCACACAGTGGTCAATCAGTCCCTCTGGAGGGCCAACAACAGGGCACAAAGCTAGGTTTGCCAAGTCCAATTCAAGAAATCTCTGGGGACTTTGGGGGTGGAGCCAGGAGACTTTGGGGGTGGAGCCAGGAGACACTGGGGTAGAGCTAGGAGCAAGGGTGTGACAAGCATCACTGAGCCCCAACGGGAGTTTTGGCCATCGCATTTCAAGCGATGGCACACCTTTTTAAATGTCTTCCTTCCCTCCACTCTCCCCTTCTCTGATTTCACCTCAGAGGCGGAATGGGCGATGCCGCTGCGCTGCTGCTGCCTCTTCTCCGCTTCACCTGAGCCCATCTCGGAGGAGCAGTTACGGTGAGTTACAGTTACGGAGCAGTTACAGCCTCAGCCCATTTCGGAGGAGCAGTTACGGTGAAGCAGAGAAGAGGCAGCAGCAGCGCAGCGGCGTCGCCCGCTCCACTCCGCCTCTGAGGTGGAATCAGAGAAGGGGAGGGTGGAGGCAGGCCAGGAGCGTGGCAAGCCACGAGTCCGGGTCCTAGAAGGACCCAGATTCGCGGCTCGCCATGCTCCTGGCCTGCCTCCACCCTCCCCTTCTCTGATTTTACCTCAGAGGCGGAGCGGAGCAGGCGATGCCGCTGCACTGCTGCCGCCTCTTCTCCGGTTCACCTTAGCTGCTTCTCCGAGATGGGGCGGCTCGCCACGCTCCTTGGCGCCATTTCCCCCTTCCCCCCTTTTCCGTTTTTTTGGAGAGCAGGAGAATAGGCTGTAAATTCTGGGGTCCCCTGCCAGGGCGGGAGGGTTGGGAAGCCTACATAAAGCTGAAACCTTTACCTGATCTTGCCTTCCGGCTCTGGGATTCAGAACATGGAGCTTTCCCTCAGTCACTCAGATAATAAATGAAGTAAACAAACAAACAAAGGCAAAAATATGAAACTGCCTTATTAATTAGTCAGACTAACTTAGCTGTCTAACTAAGCTAGGGTAACCTGAAGAAGGGAGCCAATAGTCTGCCGATCTATTTGTTGTTTGCAAGCTATTTGAGCCTGTTTGTCAAGTGACTTTTCAACTGTTCTAAAATTACAGTACAATTAAATAGGCAGCGCACATACACATTCTCACAGAGTCCAACATACTGTCCTGCTTTTCCCCACACAGACCTGTAGTCACTGCATGTCATTCCACAACCAATGATATAAACAACAAGTGAGCAAATCAGTTATTCAGACAGCAATTATAAATAAACATTTTTGAAAGAAAAATCATACATCATTTGATGTTTGTATAGGCCCATGTTCTCAGCATTATTTCACTCAGATACATTTTATTTCAGCCTTAAAGATGCAGTTCCTTCTCTCTTATCATTTAATTACCCAATCCAACTCATGAACCTGAATGGAATCTATTGCATCCACTGAACAGGTGGTGGGTTCTCCTTCTTTGGAGGTTTTTAAACAGAGGCTAGATGGCCATCTGACAGAAATGCAGATCCTGTGAATTTAGGGGGAGGTATATGCGAATTTCCTGCATTGTGTAGGGGTTGGACTAGATGACCCTGGAGGTCCCTTCCAACTCCAAGATTCTATAGATGTAAAAGCCTTGTAAGGCAAAGAAATGAAACTCCATAACAACCAAAAAGTATTGAAAACTCCACCACCACCACAGCTATTGCACAGGTACAAAGCTTTTTGAGAGCTCTTCCAGGTGACCAACAGATATGTAAACAGCTTGGACATTCAGCTCACAGGAAATCACCACTCTCAAACAAGTTAAGTGTTACTATTGAATGTGATTGCTGTTACATTTGTGGCATTTTTAAAGCTCCGCATTGTCTATTTTGACCATGAACTGCTCTTAGGGTCACCAGCTCTGAGTTGGGAAATATGTGGAGATGTGGGGGGGGGGCAGACTGGGGAGGGCGGGGTTTGGAGAGGGGAAGGATCTCAGCAGGGTATAATGTCATAGAATCCATCCTCCAGAGCAGCCATTTTCTCCAGAAGCACTAACCTTGGTTGTCTGAAGATGAATTGCAAATAGCAGAAGAGATCCTGGTGCCACCTGGAGACTGGCAACCCTACTTCAGAGTCTGAGGAACAGAAAAATCCTCAAACTGAAGATGTCAAAGACTGAACAAAAAACATTCTGCTTGCAAACAATGCACTCTATCACTAAGCCATGGCTCTCCCATCATCAATACATCTTGGGTCTACCCCACAAGGGACTTTTCATGTCTTTTTAAATCATTTATTGTAGCCTATAAATCACTGGGGGCAGGGAGTGTGTTACTTCTGTGTTGCATTCTGTTCCAGGTAGGTTATAAACACTAAATCAATGCTCAGTAGCAGCAACATTGGAAAGTTAATAGCCAATGTTATTGGATGTCATCTTCGTAAAAAAAATGATGTTGAAAAGCAAATGGAGCATTTATTTTGTATTCATGGGATGCTCTTACCTAATTATACCAAAGTAATTACTATAATCAAGTTAGCTCTGGTTAGATCTCCTCTGTGGTTAATTAGTTAATGCCTAAGACACACTTTGAACATGTAAAATGGGAAGAGTTTTCTAGTGCTATGAAGGCTTTCTTGGGCAGACTACCCTGTTGTACTTGGCATGCTAAAAGCGTGTTTCCCCTGTCTTCTGAAGAGTCAATTTCTGCCTGGATGCCCACTAGACAGGATTTTTTTATTCCATTATAGAGGCTTGCCTTTAAAAAGAGAGGCCTTTGGGCACATGTAAGAGTCAATCGAGGCAGGAGCCAGTAAAAATCCATTAGCATCCAAGACTACGCACTGCTCAAGAAAATCAGCACATCAGCAGTCCTGAAGAGGAATGAGTAGGAAGATATGTGTTCATAGAGTTCAATACTTGCAGCAGCAGATCAAAAAATTTTGTTCATCCATTACATTTTTATCCCGCTCTTTTCTCCAGAACCTCAGGGTGGCATAGGCAATTCTCCCTTTCCCCATTTTATACTCACAATAATCCTGAGAAGTTTGCTGTGCTGAGAGAGAGCCATGCATCTTTTATGTTCTAATCAAATGCACTGTATTATACTGGTTCACATGCTAAATCGGTAAAACTGAGTTGAACAGCCAAGCCTCTAGAGCAGGGGTGGCCAAACTTGCTTAACATAAGAGGCACTTAGAATAAACATCAGATGTTTGACAGCTGCAAAACATGAACATCAGATGTTTGAGAGCTGCAAGGAAGGAAGGAAAATAGATGGGGGAAGGAGGGAGAGGTGGAAAGAAAGCAACTTTCACTTTAAATGCATTTTTCAAGCTGCCAGCTGGCTTGGCTTGCAGAAGTGATTTAAACAGAGAAATGCCTTTTCCAGGTCAGCTAATGGAGTTGTGGGGGCTTCAAAAGCCACACAATATGTGTGAAAGAGCCACATCTGGCTCCCAAGCCGCAGTTTGGCCACCCCTGCTCTAGAGGTAGGCAGGGATGCTAATTATAAGATTACACTGAAGGTATTGGAGTAATGGATGAACAGGAAAAGTGTGAGGGAAGTAGGTTGCTGAGGCACAGGGTGCACAATGCACAGAACCAGGGATCTCTTCAGTTTTCCTCAACAAATAATAAACATTTTCTCTCAGCCAGAAGTAACAAAGAGACTCATTGAAGTTACCAGATTCTCCTATCTGCTTACATAATAGGATTGAGGAGTGCACTGAAAACAGGATAGGTCAACTCACATTACAACCATTATTCAAGGAATATCACAAAGCCCTACTGTGCTAGAAATTATTTTTAATCTATATATACCACACATGGGTGCTACAAACCCCATGTTTCACAGCTCTAGAGATTATGATTAATGCCTCTGTGTATAGCACCTTGTGACCTCTCTTGCCAAATCCAGCCCATCAGGTATGTATTTTCATACACCCCATTTTTGAGAGTGCTTAGCAATTAGTAAGAAAAGGAAGGAAAACTGGCATGTCAGGCCAGCAGAAAATGGTTGAGCCACCATAAAATGCCTGCCCTGATGTATCACAAATGGATGGAGGACCTAGTCTGCAGTAGCAGAGTGTTGGGCTAGATTCTAGAAGACCTATAAATTTGAATCCCACATGGAAGCTTGCTGGATGATCTTGGGCTAATTACATATACCGTTTTCGCACACAGCTAACCTCGCAGTCACAATCCTGTTCCCTCCGCAGCGTCCGGTCAGATTTTGCACCATCTGCGCCGGAGTTACAGGAAGTGCCACAGCTTTTGCGTAGCGAACGTAAACAGCTAAAACCAAGTTTACCTTTGCTACGCAGAAGTCCATTTTCTCAAGGAGAACTGATCTCTGTCATTTGGAGATCAGTTATAATTCCAGGAGCTATCAATGTTCAACCTGGAGGTTGGTAAACCTAACACTCAGAGCAGGACTGCCAATCCCCAGGTGGGGCCAGGGGATCCCCTGGTTTGGAGGCCCTCCCCCTGCTTCAGGGTCATTGGGGGAGGAAAATGTCTGCTGGACACTCCTTTCCCTATGAAGACCAATCCCCACAGAGTATAATGGAGAACTGAAGCACAGTTATCTGGGGCTCTGGAGGAGCTGTTTTTGAGATAGAGGCACCAAATTTGCACCAGAGTAGCATCTGGTGCCTCTCCTCAAAACACCCTCCATGTTTCAAGGATATTAGACCAGGGGGTCCAATTCTATGAGCCCTCACAGAATGTGCCCCTATTCTTCATTATTTCCAATGGAGGGAAGGTGTGTGGTCTCTTTAAATGTGTGCCAGAACTCCCTCTGGAGATCAGTTATGCTTGTCACAACCTTGTTCCTGGCTCTATCCCAATGTCTCCTGGCTCCACCCCCAAAGTCCCCATATATTTCTTGAATTGGACTTGGCAACCCTAACTCAGAGTCATCCATCTAGCAACTATCAAAATGATATGTGCATCAGAGCACACAGCCAGAGCATTTCCCATTTCTCACTCCAACTGTATTCTGAAAATAGTAGTATTAAGGCCCACAATTCCTTGGGCCCATGGAGCCCAAGTTGAATCATGAACTAGAGCAGGGATGTCAAATGTCTAGCCCACAGGCCATAGCAAAAATAGAGCATACCAATTGCATAGCAAAAATAGAGCATACCAATTTCATAACAAAGGGTCCTACCTTTCAATTTTAAGCAAAATATTAAAAAAGTTTTAAGAAAGTTTGTGTGTGTGTGTATACATATATATCTTTAATTATGTTTCTCTGTATCTTTATAAAGTTTATATCTCCACTAACTGGCATCCATTTTATGATATGCATGGCTTGGCCCCACCAAAGTCCCATGTATGTCAGATATGGCCCTCATAACAAATGAGTTTGACACCCCTGAGCTAGAGTATATTTAAAGCTGCATTTTAAAGCCATACCATCAGTACCTCACATTGTATAAAGAGGCAACAGTAGAACATTTTCATGAGTCTGACAACCAGGATGAAGCAGGGGAAAATGAGCTCGAGTTCCATTAGATTCTCAGTACTAGTATTACAAAAACATTAATGGAGAATTTACTGAAAAGGAAGGTGAGAGGGAAAGAAATCAATATTGCTCCTTAATCTTCTAATTAAGTCAGTCCTTTGTTTCCAGCCCTGAGGAACCTATTATAAAAACTATTTGCTTGTAATGATCTAAAACAAATTGTCCAAAAACATTCTCTCTCTCTTTTTTGTGGTTGGCAATGGAACAGTTTAATCTATTCTTGAGTTTAGGGTGATTCAACAAAAAAGCAAAGATTTGTAATAGTTAGTCAGCTATAATGTAAGATCATCAGTCCTAACTGAGTAGACAATTCTTCTCTGATTGGTGGGGCTATCCAAAATTTCAGGTAGAGAAAGATGCTTCCCAGAAGTTTCAATGTGCAAATCATGAGCCACAGACCTTCTCTACAAGCCTTCCAGGCAGTCTATAACAAGTGAAGCCCATCATAAATCTTTGACATGAGTTCAATAAACCTGAAAACATAGGCTTCAAAACAAACTGGATGCTCAAAAGAAGGAGTCTATACAGAATAACAGTCTATACGACACCTATAGTTCAATTACTTAAGGATGCTCAAAAAGAACATAAGAACATGTTGGATCAGGCCAATGGCCCATCCAGTCCAACACTCTGTGTCACACAGTGGCCAAAAAACCCAGGTGCCATCAGGAGGTTCAGGACACTAGAAGCCCTCCCACTGTTGCCCCTCCCAAGCACCAAGAATACAGAGCATCACTTGCCCCAGAGAGTTCCAACTATACGCTGTGGCTAATAGCCACCGATAGACCTCTGTTCCATATGTTTATCAAATCCCTTCTTGAAGCTGGCTATGCTTGTAGCTGCCACCACCTCCTGTGGCAGTGAATTCCATATGTTAATCACCCTTTGGGTAAAGAAGTACTTCCTTTTATCCATTTTAACCCAACTGCTCAGCAATTTCATTGAGTGCCCATGAGTTCTTGTATTGTGAGATAGGGAGAAAATAAAATAAATCTTTACACTCAATATTTATTGGGTCTCATATTTCCCCACTTAAAAGTGGGGGGGGGGGGGCTTCTATACCAAAGTAGAACATAAGAGAAGCCATGTTGGATCAGGCCAATGGCCCATCCAGTCCAACACTCTGTGTCACACAGTGGCCAAAAAAGAATGGAGGTTCACAAGTGGGGCTAGAAGCCCTTCCACTCCTACATCAAAGGAGCACCAAAAAAAAGTTTAACTGTGTACAAACACACGCACATCAGGTTTACACAAGAAGACTAGATGTTATTGATAAGGATTATAGCCTCTTCCCTGAAATTCTAGAGCTTCCATGAACGGGAAATATTTTTTATTATTATTCATGCATGAGTTTTCTGTCTTGTGAGCCTCCACATGCATACTGAAGTATGCATGTGGAGGCTCACAAGACAGAAAACTCATGCATGAATAATAATAAAAAAATATTTCCCGTTCATGGAAGCTCTAGAATTTCAGGGAAGAGGCTATAATCAATTAAATTCTTCAACTTCCTATTCATTTATAACTATCCAGGAACCACATAGGTGAGCTTCTTGTGAGCTGCATCTGGCTCCTGCTCTGTAGCTTGGCCACCTCTCCTCTGTATTTTCATTTATGTGCTACAGTTAAGCAAAACAAGCTTCAAAATATTACAAACCTCACTGAAGCAAATACAATATCTCTCAAGACTGCTGTTAGAGAACCAGTTTATTTAACCACAGTCAAGTGGTATGGCTTTTTTCTGGACTGCACCTCTTCATACTGAAGGGAGGACATATGCTTGAATGCTCCCTCATTAAAAAAAAGTGTTAAAGAACACGAGAAAATAGGAGAGAGAATAGTTTATCCTAGCAGGTTCCCTGGCTTGGTTTGGATCGAGAATGTACATTCATTGAGTTTTGTCTAATTCTCCTCATTCTGTCATGATCTTTGGCCAGTTTCTCTCACCTTAACTTACCTCAGAGGGTAGTTGCTATGCAAATAAAATGAAAGACAGGAGAACAACACTGCAAGTCCCCCATCCCACATGACTTTTGTTTGTGCAGGTCCTATGCTCCCCTTCCCACCACTAGAAAAGTTTACTGGATCCAGCCCAGTGATATATCATTCAGTTGTTGTGCTTGGGAGATAATCTATGAGAATCTCCCTTTTGTTTGGGAGACCATTTCAATGCTTTAACTGCTCGTGTAATAGATGATCACAAGAGACTTTTGCACAAAATTGAATCCAGACCTGGCTAGATCAGTAAATGTGAGTTAAGAGACTCCAAGTAGCTGGGAGAATGTCTAAAAGGTACCTGAATAAATTCACAATAAGACTATGTAATATGGACATAAAAGTGTGTATTTACCATCATCTCTGCTGCTGATTGTGAGAACTAGGCTATTCACAGTGAAATAAATTGTTGTGGAAAGAGGGGGAAATATTAAATAACGTATGTTCTGTAGCATTTGCAAACATTTAGATTTTGGATTGTGGCATTCAGCTTTAGGAGTTTCCTGTTGAGCATAAAACATCCTCTCCCCTCATCCATAATTTTAATCACAGAAAATTAATATCTGAATAACAAATGTAGAAGCATTTTTAATGGTGATTATTCAGTGATCTGAGGACCCCATAGAATGGGACATTCCTGCTTCCCCTTGCTGGTATAGCCCACTGAGCCTTCAGAAATTTTGTTCAGGGGGGCGGGGTCAGCAGATCGTAAGAAACAGCACAGGGAGCAAAGGAGGAGGGTCAGCAGCAGGCGCTTTTTTTTTTTTGTAGCAGAAAGTCCTTTGCATAGGCCACACGCCCCTGATGTAGCCAATCCTCCAAGAGCTTACAGGGCTCTTATCACAGGGCCTACTGTAAGCTCTTGGAGGATTTGCTACATCAGGGGTGATTGGCCTAATATGCAAAGGCGTTCCTGCTACAAAAAAAGCCCTGGTCAGCAGTCACAAGGGGGTATCAGCAGAAGTCACCACCCCTCTTCCAAATACATAAATGTCCTTTGTATTTGGATGTATGTCATTATTCCTCAGTAACTTGAGTTATTAGTGTATGCTCATATTTATATTGTCCTTTTCCAAATGCTTGAGCACCCTATATGCCTTAAAGCCTGCAAGCCAATGATTTACAAATGGTAGCCAGTGAGAAAAAAAACCAAAGGACTTGTAAGGAACATGCTGTGCCCCATGTGCTTTGTATGAAGGTCTCCAGTTCAGTCTTTGCAATCTGTAGTTAAGGGATCTCAGAAGGTGCTATGAAATCTCTCTCTTTGCTTGATACTCTGGAAACCTGCCCAATTAGAAAAGACACTGCTACACTAGGATAAGGCACTAGGATAAGGCAGCTTTAGGTTAGGATAGATCTATTTTTAAATCTACAGTTAGAGGACAGAGACAATATACAAGCAAGTGACAATACTTGGCACAAATGGATTTTCTATGCATACTTACACAAAGAGGCTAAAGAAAGGTAAAATAAGGACAACTTGTGAGATTAAAGAGTGGTTCAAACAGAAGGAACCATTCATTTGTGTTTTAAAGCAGATCATTATGAGCTTTATAGTGCTGAATGGCACAGAACAATTTCCTACATGAATTGTGGTCAGTTTCTCAACCAAAGCAACATAGGAGAGCTAAATTGGTGGGCAGTTAAGAGTGTCAGACTAAATTGGTGGGCAGTTAAGAGTGTCAGACTAAGATCTGAATGATCAAGTTTTGGTCCCCTCTCTGTCATGTTCACTGGGTGACTCTGGGCCGATCACTTTTTTTCTTTCATCCTAACCTACTACACAGGGTCATTTTGAGAATAAAATGAGCAGTGATCAGCCATGCACACACTGCTTTGAGGTTCTAGGAGAGAAGGTGGAATGAAGCTGTACCAGAGAAGAAGCAATATCTTTTTGTGCAAATGAAACTGGTTGAGATATTCAAGTGTTAAAAAAAGCAAATCCCAGAAGCACCTTAAAGACTAACATTATCTTGTGGGTGCTAATGACTCAGCCCTACCCCACCTGCCTGAGTAGATATAAATTACCTGCCTACCAACTTCTCAATTTGACCCAGAGAGAGCTCCAGTTTTCTGGGTTACACCTCTGTGGATGCCAGTCACAGGCTGATTCCGCATTAGACTTTGCTTCGGCTCCGGTACTGTTTCCCCCAGAGCAGATGTTGGTTTCCACATATCTTGACCCGGGGCGGCAGTTTGACCCACCTCTAAAGCAG
Organism: Heteronotia binoei; assembly: GCF_032191835.1. Lineage (NCBI taxonomy): Eukaryota > Metazoa > Chordata > Lepidosauria > Squamata > Gekkonidae > Heteronotia > Heteronotia binoei. Next base: position 48,758,542 of record NC_083224.1, on the reverse strand, counting down.
TGTCACCTCGTGTTTAGGAGATCATCATTTTGTGAGAAATTTATTTTTGGTGCGGGTTCGGGGTTTGAGATTTATGTGCAGCACTCACGGCAATGCGCTGCCAAACTTACGCGTCAGTAGTACACGCCCACATAATTCCACACCCAAGATTCCGTCCAGTTATTACATCATACTTCATTAATTTTATTTCCTTTGAAAATTATCCACCATTATCCGATAAAAAATATTTTTTAAAAAACAAAGCAGGTTTCACGTTACAACGCTCCAACATATCACGATGTAACACGATTTTCTTCTTTTGCTGAATAAATCCCTTACTTTCACCTGCCTGTACTCTTTATGGTATTCCACGTGATTTTGATAATGTGTCATTGCATTGTGATTACAGGTGTGTTTAATGCTGCCCTCCATTATCTGGGAAGTACTCCATCATGCCATTTGTTCATTCACAAATTTCTTCCCCCCTCCAACTGAAATCGCTCCATATTATTATAATTTTTTTGCCAATAATATCATTACAATGCAACTAAATAAATAGCGATGTTACCCGAACTACTTTTAAGATGCACGATCGCCACCTTTATCGATCCCCCCCCCCCCCCAATATGGCTTCAAACAGGAATTTTATTATGTTTATAGCCCTTTGTTGATGTACTGGGGAAAATATTTTGGTATCCCCCGTCCCTTTCAGGCATCTGTTTTTTAATTTGTTATAGCTTTTAATCATCCATCATGCACGGCACGCAAGCACACAAACAGCGCTTAGAATTAAATAAAAATGGTGGATCGCCAACTCAGATTTCCCGGGGCTTAGATAAACTACCAATGGCAGGGCGAAAGGAAAACACATGACTTTGCCAGTATTGTGCCTCTGGTATTACGTTGTAATGCAAAAAACAAAACAAAACAAAAAACCAACGATTGCGTTGTAACACGAACACACATGTGTGTAAAAAAAAAAAAGGAAAATGCATGGATGAGTAAGGAGGGAGGGGGAAATTGCTCCGATTGTGGTGGAAACTCCGGGAGCAACAGTAATGCGGAATCAAAACACACAGAACAGATTGGAAATTGAATCCAGGATAAATCCTCTAGTGTGGAATCGGGAAATCACACCCGCATAGAACAGCCCCGGAGTGAGAGGGAGGCAAATGCCAAATGCGGAATTAGCCACAGTTGCTGGTGAAACATCAGGTCTCACAATGCCAAGACCACGGCCACACAGTCCCAAAAAAATCTACAACAACCAATGGTCTCTGGCCATGAAAGTCTTTGACAACATATTGTTACTGGATTCTTGCTCTTTTGCTGCTGCTAGAGACAGAAAAGCATGGCTACATGTATTGATCTACTTCAAGCATTAAAGATACTGATCAACTAAAGTGTGGCAGGCCAATGGCCCAACTAAATTAAAGTCAGGCCAATGGCCCATTCAGTTCAACACTCTGTGTCACACAGTGGCAAAAAAAACCAGGTGCCATCAGGAGGTCCATCAGTGGGGCCAGGACACTAGAAGCCCTCCCACTGTACCCCCCAAGCACCAAGAATACAGAGCATCACTGCCCCAGACAGAGAGTTCCAACAATATATGGTGGCTAATAGCCACTGATGAACCTCTGCTTCATATGTTTATCCAATCCCCTCTTGAAGCTGTCTATGCTTGCAGCCGCCACCACCTCCTGTGGCAGTGAATTCCATGTGTTAATCACCCTTTGGGTGAAGAAGTACTTCCTTTTATTAATTGAGTGCCCACGAGTTCTCATATTGTGAGAAAGGGAGAAAAGTACTTCTTTCTCTACCTTCTCTATCCTATACACAATCTTGTAAACCTCTATCATGCCACCCTTCAGCGGATGTTTCTCCAAGCTAAAGAGCCCCAAGCATTTTAAGCTTTCTTCATAGGGAAAGTGTTCCAACCCTTTTATCATTCTAATTACCCTTTTTTGTTAGTTTGGTGTAGTGGTTAAGTGTATGGACTTTTATCTGGGAGAACTGGGTTTGATTCCCCACTCCCCCACTTGCAGCTGCTGAAATGGCCTTGGGTTAGCCATAGCTATCACAAGAGTTATCCTTGAAAGGGCAGCTGCTGTGAAAGCCCCCTCAGTCCCACCCACCTCACAGGGTGCTTGTTGTGGGGAGAGAAGTTATACGAGATTGTAAGCCTCTCTGAGTCTCCAATTCAGAGAGAGGGGCGGGGTATAAATCTGCAGTCTTCTTCTTCTTCCAATGATGATACCCTGGATCTTTTTTGAGGTGTGGTGACCAAAACTGTATACAGTATTCCAAATGAGGCCGCACCATTGATTTATACAGGGACATTATGATACTGACTGATTTGTTTTCAGTTCCCTTCCTAATAATTCCCAGCATGGCGTTGGCCTTTTTTTATTGCAGTCGCACATTGTCTTGACATTTCCAGTGAGTTATCTACCACCACCCCCAAGATCTCTCTCTTGGTCAGTCTCCGCAAGTTCACACCCCATCAACTTGTATTTATAGTTAGGATTTTTGGCCTCAATGTGCATTACTTTGCACTTGGTCATGTTGAACCTCATTTGCCACATTGACACTCACTCGCCCAACCTCGACATCCCTTTGGAGTGCCTCACAATCCTCTCTCAGTCAGATCTCCCAGAGTCACTCAGGATATCATCGTAAACCTCACAAGGTTGCTATGAGGTTATCTTCAATCAAACTTCATGCAGTCTTTGCTCCAAGAAGCTCAAGGTGGTATACATGGCTCTGGGAGGAAGGTCAGGCTGAGTGAGAGTAAATGGGGGAAAATAACCTAGTATCACAGATGGACAAAGAGTTCAGCATGAGAAACCATGGGAGGATCAAGCAGAGTCCCACTGAATCTAGAAATCTAGATATTTAATTCGGCTCCCCAAAATAACTGTGGAGAAGCAGAGAGTTCTGGATTAAAGTCATGGCACAACTAAGTATGTGTTACATTTTTCCCCCCAGTACTGTTTCCCTGATCAGAAATGTCCCCTTCTGACTCTTTAATCCCTGATTGAGAAAGAGAAAGGCTCCAATATTACATATACTACATCTAGGGTTGCCAAGTACTCAGCTGAGGAAGAACATGCCCCATCCACTTTCCCCTACATCACTTTGAGCAGGACAAAAGAAAAAAAAACCCTTTAAAATGGCAGTTAGGATGATGGCATCATTTCCAGGAAAGCCTTGGAGTGATGTCGCACCTTTCTAGGAAGATCATAGGTTTTCAGTACTTCCTAGAGAGGGCTGACATCACTTTTGGAGGGAAACCATAAATGACATCTGTCCTTCCTAGAAATCACTGAAAACATAATGGCTTTGCCATAGAATATCTGATGATTCATACAGAGTTGTGACATCATTTCTAGTTTTCCCCAAAAGTGATGCCACACCATAACAGATGGTTGAAGAAGATGAAGATATTGGATTTATATCCCGCCCTCCACTCCGAAGAGTCTCAGAGCGGCTCACAATCTCCTTTACCTTCCTCCCCCACAACAGACACCCTGTGAGGTGGGTGGGGCTGGAGAGGGCTCTCACAGCAGCTGCCCTTTCAAGGACAACCTCTGCCAGAGCTATGGCTGACCCAAGGCCATTCTAGCAGGTGCAAGCGGAGGAGTGGGTAATCAAACCCGGTTCTCCCAGATAAGAGTCCGCACACTTAACCACTACACCAAACTGGCTCCCCCTCATGTCCACCCCCACCCCAGTCTCCCAGTCCATGCCTGGAAATCTTTCCTGTACCACACTGGCCCTTGCTTGGGATATGGTGGGAAGAAACTGAAAACGGAGACTCTGAATTTTTGAAACTATTTTGTGGCAGGCTTTGTAGTTGTCAAAGTGTTCCAGACTTGCACCAACATTAAACCCATTTTCCATAACATTCAAAATATTGGTTCAACCACTAAACCAGCCTAAAGTCTGAGTATTTTTAGATTACATTAACATAAATCAAGTCAATTCAGAACCAAGTTCGGCTGTAAACAATATTCTTACAATTCAGTCAAGTAAATCACCTTTAATTCTCTCTCCCTCTCTTTCTGTATAAATTACTTAGCAGAAGATTTATACCCCACCCTTCTCTCTGAATCAGAGTCTCAGAGTGGTTCACAATCTCCTTTATCTTCTTCCCCCACAACAGACACCCTGTGAGGTGGGTGGGGCTAAGAGAGCCTCACAATCTTCTCTTGTTCTCACCACCAAGAAAAATTTAGTGTCATCCACAAACTTAGCCACTCCACTGCTTACTCCCAACTCCAAATCATTAATGAACATGTTAAAAAGCATCAGACCCAGCACTGAGTTCTGCGGTATCCCACTGCTTACCACCCTCCACTGCAAAAAGTGCCCATTTATACTCATTTTCTGTTTCCTATTAATTAGTCAGTTTTTGATCCACAAGAGGACTTGTCCTTTTACCCCATGACTGTTGAGCTTATTAAGGAGCCTTTGAGCTTTTAAGAAGCCTTTGAGTTTACAAAGGAGCCTTTGATTATGCTGACATACTACTAGCTCCAATCTACTAGTGACAAACCCAGCATTTTGACTGGACAAATGAAATAACTAGTAAAGATGCTTAAAAAAAGAATGTTGGCCAAAAGTCTAAAAGTCGTATCATTTAACAAGTTACTGTGCAAACTGAAACCTAGTACCAATTTCTACATTTAACCAAGGTGCTTCATCTCCTAAAAGCAATCTGGGTTGGCAGAAGAGAATTTTTTAAATTAAAGGAAAACAAAAATCTATGACTGATTTACTTCATGTCAAGGTTCTTTGAGTACAAGCTGCCAAGAGAAGATTATTACTTTTTTAAAAAAATGCAGAGTTCATATGGGTGCAAACTCTGACAACTAGCCTGGGCCCAAATTTTAACCTAACTGAGCATGCAATGGCTACACGATCTTTTGCTTGTGTTTTCTAACAAAGCACTGGGCTAGGAATGTAACAGTCTGTATGCATGCTTAAAAACTGCACTTTCAAATGAGTATGTAGGAATTTTTACCCAACAAGTAACTAAATCAACATAGGGACACTGCTATTGGATCAGCCAAATTTCAAAATTGTTCTCAATCTTAATTACACTATGTCCTTAGGGGAAAAAAATCAGACTTTCTTTCATAATTACACAGGAGTCGAGTAGCGCCTTAAGGACTAACAAAATTTATCTTAGCATAAACTATCCTGAGCCAGAGCTCACTTCCTTAGATGCATGAAGTATACAACAACTGAACATGATTTAATATACATGCATAGAACTGGGGCAGGTTACAGAGTAGGGCCAGCATAAAACAAGAATGTTCAGTTACCTGCATTTGGATGGAAAGAGGATATCAATTTATATCTACTTGTTTTTCCAAGTTGATCCATTTCCATTCCATAATGCTTCAAAGGACTAACTTCAACAAGAGTAAGTCCAAAAGGGTAGCCACATTATTCTGTTGTAGCAAAATTACACAGAACATACCTACTAGAATTACTAGAGCTGATTCCCAGCAAAACAGCCACCAGTTTTGTTTTATACATTCCCTCTTATTTATGGGCTAGTGTGAGCTATCCTCCACCTTAACAAGGCTGTACATGAAAGAAGCATCTTCTGTCATGCCCTCATGCAAACCAGGCTTCAGATACAGTGCAGAAAACAGGGTGACATGAAATAAAGTGATGCAATAACACCAATCCTGGGTAAATAAAACCACACTTACCTAATCAATTAATCAGAATGCTACAAGCTTATCTAATAGGATATGCAACCCAAAGGTTTATCGCAAATACACCACAAATGAATAATCATTCCAAGAAAGCAGGGCAAATCAGGGAGGAGATTAAAGTGGAGAAAACCTCACAGACACGAGTGGCATTGATTTAGCATGGTTTGCCCAAACAACAAAATGTACTTTACTAATCTGTTGGGGGAGTGGGGTTAAATCTTTGCAGAATTACTTCAGAGGAAAATGTAACATATCAGCTAGAACACAAAAATCAAGCCATGGAAATTTTCCCATGAACTGATAAACAAGAAATTGCTGGTCAACACCTTATCATCACTTCTATTTTGTTCTCACAGATGTTTTCCAACCATCAGCCCATAAATATTTGGGCTGTGGTGTGCCAGTTTATATGAATGACATCACAACGTGTGACATTTGAGTGGCAATGTATACAGTGACATTATATTGGTGTCAAAGGCAGATAAACCAGCACAAATAACTTTTAAAAGGAGGGGCATACTAAAGGCACACTTTTTTTGTTGTATTTCAGTCTTTGTACAGCCAAAGGAAGGCTGAAATGATAAAATCAAGCACAACCTTTCCAGCTATTAAAATCTGCATTTTAAGTCACATACCAATTAATTTGTTATTACTCTGGCCTCTTAAACCAAATCTAGAATGATCAAGCACCCAGGAGAAACGGTAATCCCTAAGAATACCCATCAAGATATAAATAGTTCAACAGCCAAGAGAAACAAAAAACTGACTTGTTGGTTCTAAAATTTGCTCATACTTAGTTCTCACTGCATTTTGGCTACTACTACACCATACTTCAAATAGCCATGTGATGAAATATGGCTTGGGGATGAGTGGGACCTTTCACACAAAATCTAGATATAATAAGGAAGGGAAATGCTTTGGCTTAGCCATCTATGTGCAGGAAGATTTCCTTGTACAGAATAGCATTCCATACTGACTGATTCCCCACTAGGCTTGTTCTAGTCAGAGCTCTTCTCCCCCCCACCTCACCCCTCAACGCTTCCATCCAATTTCATACAAGTTGCCCCATGGCTGTGACTTGGCCTGCCTCTTTCCCGTGGCAAGTAAAATCCTCTGAAAACCAGTTTGTGCTTGCCGTGGGAAAGAGACAGGCCAAGTCGCTACACCGCGGCAGCTTGTGTGAAATCAGATAGAAGCGTCAGGGGAAAAAGAGCTCCAGTGCTGGAGCAAGCCTAGTGAGGAATCGGTCCCTGTGAAACTTTAACTGCACCCTGCAGTTACGCTATACAGAAAAAAATTTACTACTCCACTGAAAAAAAAGTTCTCTGATGTTCTAAGCTGAAGACATATCATCAGGGCTTTTTTTTTAATAGCAGAAACTCATTTGCATATTAGGCCACAACCCCATGATGTAGCCAATCCTTCAAGGGCTTACAGGGCTCTTATTACAGGGCTTACTGTAAGCTCCAGGAGGATTGGCTATATCAGAGGTGTGTGGCCTAATATGCAAAGGAGTTTCTGCTATAAAAAAAGCCCTGCATATCATCAAGAAAGGTACTGCTGTAGATTTGTTGTCATACCACATATGGAATATTTTATTATTGGTGCTAATCAAAACATGTTTATATAGTGCCATCCTTATGAATAGTGCTTTGCAGAGCAATGTAACAAAAAAAAGTGTCAAATAATTTTCAATCAAAAATTTTGAACATATGAAGCTGCCTTATACTGAATCAGACCCTTGGTCTGTCAAAGTCAGTATTGTCTTCTCAGACTGGCAGTGGCTCTCCAGGGTCCCAAGCTGAGGTTTTTCACACCTATTTGCCTGGACCCTTTTTTGGAGATGCCAGGGATGGAACCTGGGACCTTCTGCTTCCCAAGCAGATGCTCTACCACTGAGCCACCGTCCCTCCCCTTTTCATGGTAGCAAAACATGCACATGTGGAAGAAAACCTGGTGCATACTAAGTTTCACAATTTTCAAGCAGATAGAACTCTGCATCTCAAAATATCTCTAATGTGAACGACAAAGCTGAGAACTGATGCAGACATTGCTCTCTCACTCGCTCACTCTCCCCTCCCCACTCTCTTTTTTAGATACATATAAGGAAACTGTGAATTGGTAAAAACATGGGTCTCATTTGCTGGCAGACAAAAGTGTGAAAAAACTGATTAAGCATTGCATGAGGCAGACCACTACACTCTCAAATTAATTCACATGATACTCCCTCCCATACACAGATGTAGGCGCAAAAATAACTCCTGCATTGGCAGACAGATGATTAACCTTTGAATCTCAAAAAAGTGGTATGTTAATCGCTGCCTCATATAGCAGCATTTTCTTCAACTGAAAAGCAGTAAATTGGACAAAAACAAATGACTGAATAATAGTCAGAACAAATTAAACAAAAGCAGCAGGCTGCAGATCTATACATCTTGTCCAGCCATCTCCCTGGAACATACGCAGACCATCTTGCAAAAAATGGGGGACTCCAACTGCTTTTATGGGCCTATCTACCATCAGGCCCTGCCACTAAGCAAACTAGGCAATTTCCTAGCGCACCAGTCTTCTGGGGTGCTGAACTGGGCACCCGTCTATATGACTTGGTAATGTTATCAGTCTGGGGGAGGTGGCACCAGAAGTTAGCTTTGCCACAGGTGGCAGACAGTCTAGGGCCGGCCCTGTCTATCATGCCCAACAGTGGAGGTGGTCTGCTGGGTCTGGGATAGCAAATGAAGCGGCACTTGGGTTTTCCAACCATTTAAGAGAACCAATGGTCCTGAAGAGGACAGACACCTCATATGACATGAATGGCTGTCTTTTGAAAAAGGATGTGAGGCAGACAGAAGAAAAGAGTAGGAGGGAGTAACAGGTAAAAACTGAGGCAAAGAGGCTATCCACCATGAGGCGGGCTCCACAAAGGGAGCAGGTGACAATTTGTCCATGACAAACTTTGAAACAAAATGGGTGCCCTCAGGCTGCAGAAGTCTGAGAACTGCTGTTCTATATTACACACAATGCATTTTTTCTAACAATGATTTCCATGTATAACATTTGAAAAGCAGTATAGCAAGTCAAGTTGTCATTTATGTCTTTCCAAACCTCATACAGTCCAAAGTTGAAAATTGTCTTAGGGCTCCTCAAGATAAATGCCTCCACTGGAACACCTTCACTAGACAGTATGCTTCTCACTTACCGGTAGGGACAGCCGGATCCATCGTTGGTTTCTCCCATGTGTTAATCTGCTCCCAAGTAAATCCATTGGTCCCCAGTGCCACGCTATAACCACAGTTACTGTAGTGTTCATCAAACGAACAACTGCCTGAGGAGAAGAGAGATAAATAAATACTTCTGTCTTAATTACTTCTATCTCATTATGTTATTCTATTTAAATCAGTGCTTTTTATAAAAAGCCTCATAAGGCGAATATATATATATATATATATATATATATATATATATATATATATATGTGTGTGTGTGTGTGTGTGTGTGTGTGTATATATATGTGTGTGTGTGTATATATATATATGTGTGTGTGTGTGTGTGTGTATTTAAATGAATTTCTGGCACATTAGGTTCTTGCTGCTGCCTCAGGATATGCAGCATAGATTTCTGGACCTTAAAATGTATATTTTGTAACATATGGCAAGTCTCTCTCTTAATGTCACTGTTTTTTAGCCCACTTTTCTGAGTCACAACATTAAATCATCACAATCTAGACAGCAGTGTCATAGGAAGCATCCATCTGAAGATTTGTTCTCATATCTGTTAACTGTCCCCCAGGCATTGAGCAGTAAAACCTAATGTTCATAAAAGAACAAGCAGGGGAAGGAGACAACTTCATCTAACCAAGTGGCGCATGAAAGTTTGAAGTTCTTTTGTGACTTTGGTTTGTCTTGGAAATTGCAAAAAAAAAAGTTAACAATTGCAAAACTGTCCCCATTTTCTGCAACCTCGGAGAAGAATCAGGAAGAATGTTGTATCCAAAAACAAAATAATGATCTCCTTGTGGCAGGGTGATGCCCTTATTTTCATAAACGACTTGCAAGTGTTTATACCCCTCATATATTATGTATTTCTATAGTGTGTTAACTATTGTTCAAAGCACTTCTGTTCCACAGGGTATACCCAGACCATGATGCCAGAAATTCCATGAAGTGCAGCTTTCTTCCCAGGCTTCCTACACACTGGGTAAGAAATATGTGATCACAAACCCAGCATACTGGCAGGAGAGCAAAGCCATTTGAAACTGGGAATGTTTTCAGTGCCACAAGCAATTGTGTCTGCTAGCCCATTTTGGGGGAGATGACACACACAAAATTTGCTGTTTGACCTGCCCACTGTGCACAAACAGTCCTAAGTGATTATACTCAGTCACTGCTTTGCATCATCACCATGTTACTTTCCCTACAGAAACTGGAATTACACAGTCAGGCAGTGCAGCTACACTTCCATTATGCAAACAAAAAATAGCACCACTGACAACACAACTATTGGCTTGCCACACAAGCCAGACTGTGAGTAACAGAATGCCAAAAAACAGGGCTGTGCAGAGATGTTATTTGACTTCCAATTCCTTCCTCTGAGCCAGGCTTTTCCATCTTAACACATCAATGATATGCAGTCTAAGTAGCCTGGAGTGCCTCTGCATTGTTATTGGACAACAGCAGAGCATCAGCACAATGGCCCTTCAAGCTCTTGCTGTTCAGCATTCACCATCTGCTTTATGTAAGGAATGCCAGTAAACAAAAGCATAAATGTATCCCTTGGCCTTACTAAAATTGCAACACCCCCCTCCCCCTCCCATTGCAGTATCCTTCCTCTAATTACTAGGGTTAAACCCCCCCCCCCTGTTTCATGTTTTAACTTTACTTTTATGAAAACTGCCCAGAGATAACTCTGCCTTTTAATACTGCCCAAATCTCAGTGTTATCTGTTTACCTATTCACGTGATTGCTTGGGGGGGGGGGGGCTTATTTTTAGAGATGGCATCACATTTCACCTAAAACAGCATTTTGAGATCATTTGTTTAGGATGCTGCTCAAGCCTCCTAAATAATTCTTCAAGCATCTGAAGAATTTCAAAGGAAGTAATTCCATTTAAGAATTGCAAAAATTCTGTAAACAGGCAAAAATATGAAACAAATACAGAGGTTCTTGCTTTGGCAAAATGTATGAAGCATTTCAAGAACGGTTGCCAGTTCCCTCTTAGCCACCAGCAGGGGGTGGGGGAAGGGTTGCCAGATCCAAGTTAGGAAACTACTGGAGATTTGAGGATGGAGCCTGTGGTGGACAGGGCCCTCAGAAGGGTACAATGCCACAGAGTCCACCTTTCAAAGCATCCATTTTCTCCAGGAGAAGTGATATCTGTTGTCTACAGAAGAGTTGTAATTCCAGGGGATCCCCAGGTCCCACCTGGAGGCTGGCATCCCTAATTCAAGAGAAGCAAAAATGTTTTTAAAGGGTTAATTAAGTTTTTTAGGGGAAACCTATTCCTATTTGTCATGCATGCATGGGTCCAAAATGTAATGCTGAACTAGTCATGTTCTCCATTGATATTTGCTCCAGTTTAGCATGAGTCTCTAAAGATCAGATACATCTTCTGATAGTCTCTAGGTCTCTGAGTAAAACATTCACACAACTATGTCTCTACAGAGGAAAAATAAGCTCTAAAATGACCATGTAAATGTCTATTACTAGACTGGTTCTTGTTGCCACTCTGACATAAGTATACTCACAGTTTATATGACAGCTAATTACACACACACATACACACAAATGGGGGACCTGCAAGGATTTGTGGGAGGCAACTCATTTTCTCCTGTATCTACATACACACATACTTTTTCCTCTTTCTCTTTCCAGTCAGCCCCTCTTCCTGCTTCTTTCCCCCTTTCCCAAAGTACAGTCAACATATATTTACCTGCACCCACCCCCATCTTCAGCTCTCCCGTTTCCTCTCCCTAGCAGATATTTGGCCATCGTGTGCTCTGACTGCCACTGGGCTGTGTGTGGTGGCCACTGCCACTGCGCTGAGTCTGGCTGAACTGTGTGGGCAGTGAGTCCTTGGTGAGCAATACTGTCGGGCCAAGCCCAGCTGGCTTATGTCCATAGTGAAGCCTCTAGTGGTCACTGTAGAGCCTCTCTATGGCAAGTAATCCTCTATCAGGCAACATAATAGAGAAGGGGACCTTTTCCCAGATGATTTTGACCTCAAATTCTACTCTTGCTCCCCCCAACCATAGCTTTATTTTATGAAAAATAAAGTTTGGAAGGCTGTATTGTTGTGATTGCCTAGCAACTCCCAAGATGGCCCAGAGATCTCAGAATACAGTCTCATTGGGCATTCCCTTCTTAAAGTTACAAATACTGTTTCTATCTCTTTGGGAAGTTTTAATCTACCGTAGAGTTGCCAGGTCCAACCTGGCTACTGGTGGGGGGACTTCTCACGTGTGCACTTTGCGAGCACAGCACAATGATATCACCTGGAAGTTATGTAATCACTATGGGTACTTTGTACTGGGATGTTATACTTTGTACTGGGATGTGCATAGAGTTTTATACCAAAATGCTAGAGTGTTGCTGCACAATGTGCCTTGCATGATTACATAACTTCTGGGTGATGTCATCATGCCAGTCATGTTAGGCACCATCAGAGCTCTTCAGGAGTGGAGTTTCCCCTGCTGGCCAATCCTGCATTGGCAGGTTGGAGGCCCCGAGATCTGTGGAAATCCCACCCCCAGCAGGAGGTTGAGAACCTTATCCACCAAACTTTTAATTAATTCACGTATTTAGATTTCAAGCAAACCTCGTGCTTCCTTCATGTTTGCAAAGACTCTCCCCTTGACTCCATTTTGCATAATTTTTGATCCACACACTGTGGTTCAATTCAGAATTAGATACAACTGAGAAGTGGGTCAGAAGAATCTAATGGAAGTAAGTGTTCACAGAATATTTTATCAACAATATTATATAAAAACAAGGCAGAAATAAGTGTTGCCATTAAATAATGAGATTGTCAAAAGCCAAAAAGAGAATAAGGTTTTCATAATAGCTTAAGATAAGAAGGCAGCCAGAATGGCTTGGGTATAAATACTTTGAAACTTCTATGTAAACACACAGATATACTCACAAACAACTAATATAAAATCCTTGTTGGCCAATTGCATTCTAAGTACCCACTGAATACAAAGTTCCACCAAGCCTGAGCTCCTCTACTGAGTTACCCTGAAGTGCAAATTACTTTAACTATGTAATTAAACACTATGATAACAGGCCGAAATTCAATTGCTTGTCAATGTCACAATGTACACCAAGTAAACAACAATAACATGAAGGACATAATTATCTTACAAAGCAGCTGTACAGAATACAGAAGAAAGTTCACTTTTAATTGTGGCTAACAAGGAGTGACACTGGTATCTTGATTTTAGATGCAAAAGATTAACAGATTGTTAAAAGAACAAAGAAGCCAAGCACATTGGATGCTTACACATAAACGATGATAAAGGGATCTAAATAGGTAGTCATGTTGGTCTGATAGAGGAAGACAGGCAACTCTGTAGAGAGGAAGTTCCAAAGTTCTGGAGTCAGAACTCAGAATGCCCTTTTCCAGGTTGCCATTCTTCTAGCCTCAGATGGCAGGGCACCTGAAGCGGCATATCCAAAGATGACTGGACTGAATGGATAGATTCACATGGGAGAAGTTGGTTCTCAAGGTTTAGTAGCCCCCACTTAGGGTTGCCCTGTCTGACTTGAGAAATATCTGGGGACTTTGGGGGTGGAGCCCTAAATAAATAAATAAAAATACAGCAGTGCAGTTCCACTGAATACAGTCTACATTTCATCATCCTCTCTTTTTTGCCTACCCTAGCAGCTGCACTTCCACTAAATGAAAGTGGAAAGAATGGCTTTTTAAGGGATGGACATACACTCATAAAGCAGCTAAAATAAACTGAGCTTGCACGCTTTTGTAATCTCACTGGGACAATTTAATCACCTTGGGAGTTGTTGAATGTAATGATCTGCCTGGAAATCAGGGGGCAGGGCTCCCCCAAGCTCCCTGTGGCTATGGGCATGCCCCCAAGCTAGAAACCCACTCCTTTCCTTGATCAAACTTTCTCCAACCAGTGGCACCTCCATTTTGTTGGGATGAAGTTTCAGGTTATTAGCCCTCATACATCCCAAAACTGCAGATTCTTTATTACAAATTACTAATATTTATTACTAATTATTATTAATAGCAGATTTGTTTTATTACTAGGCCATCTTAAAGTCACTCTATGCAGAGGAGACCAAGATTTGGTGCTTTAATTACTAGCTGCTGCTGCTAAAATTGATAGATACTGATAGACATTAGCATTATGCTTTAAATAATGAACAAGAACCAGCAGTAATGGAAAAGTCAATGACATAAAATACAAATAAACCTGTTTACATCTAGATGGTGTTTTTAAATTAATTCATGGAGAAAACAAGTTATGAATTATGAGTTTAACACACCAAAAGGTTATATCCAAACTGTGAATAGATCACAGAATGGAATTGTCCACCCTTCCCCTCCCCCTGTGATATGCTATGACCCCAAAACAGACCTCATGAGGCACTTGGAAATAGTGCTGGGTGTAATGTGTGGAGATTCGCTAGCTCTTCTAATACCAGGTCTACTCTTCAGCAGCAGCTGCTAGAATATGTATAGAAAGTTTGGGGCAGCCATATTACAGGGTCAGGATTTAAAGAATCCTGCAAGAGAATGTCTTGTATGCAGCTGGCCCTCTGTTCCCTCTTCTCCCAAAAGCAGCACCAAATCCCCCATGATGAACCATTCCAAAATTGTATAACTGCCTGTCACTCAATAGAAAGAAGAGTTCTATCAGCAACACAATGAAGCACTTACACAATGTCTCTGTGGACTAAAAAAGTTTTGTATGTAGCCTTAAAGACCAAGTCAGCAGTAACTCATGGTCAGTTAAGAGATGCATTTAGAACCTGCAAATATTCTTAGGTCATTCCTTATCTAAATGGTTGTGTGGGGATGAAAGAATCTGGGTTGTTTGAAACTATCTAGAGAAATGCATGTGTCATTTAATCAATGAATCTTCCCTCTTTTGTTCCTGCCTTTTACCCTTTGTATTTCCAAAAAATGTTCTTTATTAGAAGTGTGTGCTTTCATCTCTTAGGTTCCACTGCAAATGGAAGCTCAGTCTGCAGCAGTGGTACTCGGTCAACCAAAAGTGCCGTGGGTGCTCCCAAGGAAGCTCTCAGCTTACCCATTCCTCTGGTGGTAGCTCTTTCAACGTGAGAACCAGCCACAACCCCCTCCAGACAAGGAGCAGGTATCTACCTTCCTGTAACATGGGGCAGGTGCCAAGTTGGGGAAGAGTTCTCAGAAGAGCCACAGGTGGCTCCCAATGATTACTGAAATAAAGCCTAATCCTGCACAACTACATTTGCTGTTCTCATCCTGTATTTATAATTTCTGGCTCCCTTTTTCTTCAGTTAATATCTCCCTACTGTTGAAATCTACAATGGCTGATATCTCCTCCTTGGAGCAGAAGAACATTTTGCTCACATTACTCTACAAAGCACCTCATGGTGCTAAATATATGAGTTCCTTATTATTGTTTTACATACTAAAAATGCATAGATGGTTTTTCCTGTATGTGCTGAAACACCTTTTTATACCTCCAACCAATACTCCCTCTAAGCTGTGGAGTCTTGTGAGCAAAAATTCTACTTTGTGAGCTACTGGAATTAAAGTTGTGAGCTATTGCATAAATTAGGCCATTTTTCCTGAGCTAAGACAAAAATGTGTGAGCTGGAGGCTAAAAAATCATGAGCTAGTTCACACTAACTCAGCTTAGAGGGAACACTGCCCGCAACTATCCTTATCACCCTTTCAGGAGTGAATACCTAATGTGGTGATCCTCATTACTGTGTGATATTTTGATATAACTTGTACCCAGGGCTTTTTTTTTGAGCAGGCGCACACAGGAATGCAGTTCCAGCTGATTTGGTGTCAGGGGGTGTTGCCTAATATGCAAATGAATTCCTGCTGGGGTTTTTCTACAAAAAAGGCCTGTGTGAAACAATGGTGATGTCAGGTAGTATGGTCTAATATGCAAATGAGTTCCTGCTGGGCTTTTTCTACCCAAAAAGCCCTGCTTGTACTTAAGAGTGGGCAGAAGAACTGATTGGACAAGGAGTTCTAAGACTACCAGTAGGAAAGAGAATAGAGAGGGAAGAGAAAAATTAAAAAAAAATAACTGTCCAAGGTGACAAAAAGACAAAGAACAAGTAAACTCACAGCTATGAAAGAGAAACACAAACAAACCAAAGCTCCCATGACCCACAGCAAGCTTGCCATGGTGATTCACCCCTGCAAACACCGAAATAACCCCATTTTACATTGCAGGCTAGTAACAATGCTGTGGCTTCTCTGAATGATCCTAATTAATTTTGAACAGACCTATCATCAGCTACTGAGTCTTGCCCCCGGATTAAATGTAAACCAGCCTTGCATAAATTGAGGGCTGTCTTTGAATATATAATTGAATTTGCAGAAGTGTACACCAGGGGGGTGTTTAAATAAGTGCACAAATATGATAAAAAGGACTTCACACCATTATATCTAATTCAGTAAGCAAAAATAATGGCAGGCCACGTCCCAATTAGCTTTTGATTTATTTATTTTAACAAATCCAATTAGTAGAATGTTCTATAAAGTCATCCAATGTCAAAAAGTCATGGACACTCTAAAGCAGAAGAAAGAAAATGGAGAAGAAATTAAGTCAGGCTTGTTGGATAAACTGTGCCAATTTACAGAGTATACAGGATAAGCAAAGACATTAAGAATCATTTGAACAAAAACCTTCTGCATTTTCAGGATAAACAAGAACACAGAGATGTTAATATTCCCATTCTTCCTACTCTGACCTTATTCAGTGCACCTGACATCTCCCTTTAGTTCAGATGTCCAACACTGCTTTGTATGTGCAGCAGCCACTGAACAGACACTCAATCCAATGTCAGCCTGGGGTTGCCTCTTTTCCTGAAGAGGAAGATTTCTCTCACATTTCCATTTTAGGAGTGAACCCTATGCACATGTGTCCCAACAAAATGATTGTTCAGTTCAGATATTTCAGTGTAAAAAGTGGTGACTCCAGGACATAACACATAATGCAGATTCTCCCCCCCCCCCCTCCATAGCAGGAGACATCTCACTTAGGTAACAGAGGATGAATGGACAATTTTGGGGAAGAGGCAGTACCATCTTCGGAATTCATATTTGCTAACAGTTGACTTTTAGCACAGATTATCATTAGCTTGAAACAGTAATGTAATGGATGCTGTCCTAGATAGGCATTTTCCATTCTGTCATTCCTGGTCTACTTTCATGGTCTACAACATTCAGCCAGATAACTGATTTGTCCATTTCAAGTTTCAGGTGTTCATGTTTCTGTTATTGTGGACAACTGAAACAGGAAAACACATCAGGATACCTGCTTTTAACATAATTTTAAACATATGACTATTATTGAAAAGATCTTCATGCATGAGATCCAACTGGAATCTATGCCCTCTTTCTTCTACAACTTCAGCAAATAATCCATAAAATAATCCTGGTCAAAGGTCTGAGTGAAACCAAAGAGAGCAAATATCTTAGAAAAGATAATGAGTATCTTTTCAAGCCATTGCAACAGCAATTAACAGAAGTAACAAAGATTTCCTGAAACCCTAAAATTTTATATGGGGAATTCAGATCAAGAGTAATTGAACAGAAGAATGCTAAAGGTCCTGTTAGGTTAACGCTAAACCCATGAATTATAATAGCTTTGCCTTAAATTATAGTATTAATTGGCATTAGAAATATGCTGTTAAGAATGAGCACTTTACATAACTGCAGAGTCCAAGCACCTTCGGGAAACCACATATTTTATCGTATTTCTGGGGGAGGGAAAGAGGGGGATTTGAATAAAGACAACTATAGACTCCAATTAATGTCAAGGATCCTTATAAATCAGCAGGCAATTATTTAATATCTAACTCCAACCTAACTGCTCAAGCTGAGTTGCAAGAAACCAATACAACTGAGAGACTGGAGTCATGACAAAACAGATCTATCTACAAACCTGAGGAAAGCCCCAAATTTGCAAAAAAAAAAAAAAGCTGAACTCTTTTTAAAAAGCAGTGGGACACTTAACTCCCTCCATTAGAAACAGTGTCTGCAGCTTTTAGAAACAAATGCTTTCTGAGGATATTGCTAGGCAACCACAGCAGCACTGCCATTTGAAACCTTGGTTTCTGTCAGCAAAAGGCAGGACCATTTCCAAGCCTGTTTTGAGTCCCAGAGTCAAGAGGCAACAGCAGACAAATGTTTCAGCTCTATACCCTATTGTTGGCCCTGCAAAAGAACCGGTTGGTCACGATGTGAGACAGGATGCTGGACTAGGTGGACCACTGGTCTGACCCAGCACAACTGATCTCATACTCTCAGGTCCAAAGCTAAGCAGGGGCCCACACGGCCTGCCCTCATGACAGGATTTTGGGGGCCCTCACCCCATCCCAGGGTCACCCCCCTCCTGTGTGATTTAAATTGCACCACTGCTCCTCCCATGCCATTTAAAGGACCCACTAATCAACTGATCAGCAGGCTCTTTAAATCATGCATGAAGATGGTCTCCAGCCTCTGCAGCTTTCTGCACTCACCCCATAGGCCCCTCACCTAGTGGCTCCCTGAAGCCCCCTCCCCCCATGGCCTCTCATAGCTACAGGGCTGCATGCTCTTATGTACATTGTATGAAATAGATTATGCTCATAATTATATTGGGTATTATTGAGCATTTTGTTTACTACTTCTGCTGCATCTTTTGTTAAAATGTGCTGCAGAGTAGCTTGGATTCTACAGTAAATTTCCATCATCAGAAGGATTCTACAGTAAATTTCCATCATCAGAAGTCCCTCAAATTCCAAAATGGTCTCTAAAATATTAATCAGCGTGGTGGTGGTAGGAGAACAGCACAAAGGGGAAGTCAGAAGTCTACAACAAGAGGAGAGAGTCAGTAAATCCTGTTTCCCTCCAATTTGTTAGCAGAAATTTTCTACATGTTCCAAACTCTTTTATGAATTACTCAACCATTAGTATAATGAAAAATTTGACTTCAAACAATAGGGATTTTTTAACAATCTTTTTCTTGTGCATTCTTTTCCATTAAAGGCAAGCACTTGGAAAACTTTTAAATATTATAGCAGGTTTCAATTCCCTACTAACAAAGAGAAATCTAAGTATAATTTTTCATTTAAGCACATAGTCTTAAAATCCTATCAGAGAAGATTTTGTAAGGATTTATTCCATTTCCCCCCAACAGAAGGTATTAGATGTTTCTTGGAAAAAACCCATATTGTGTTGCAATATCCAACCTATGATAAATGTATACAGCATATTAATATTTAGCTGTACTTTCTGGATTAGCATTTTTGTTGCAAAGAGTTTACCTCCAGGGAGGTACTCTGTTATTTCCATTTAAAAATTGAGGCTTAAAGGAACACAATAATATTTTGATTAAATTATATTTTATCTGCTACACCTTTAGGAATATTTGACAAACTAACATACAGCTCATTTTTAATCTCCAGTCACCAGAATTTAAAAAGTCTGCATCTTCTTTGCTTCCATTACACACAGTGGGACCTGCTGGTTTGCTGACAGGCAAACCACTGAAGTCCTTGATCAAAACTGAAGGTCAGTCAGATCTCCCAGAGTCACTCAAAATATCACCATAAACCTCACAAGGTTGCTATGAGGTTATCTTCAATCAAACTTCATGCAGTCTTTGCTCCAAGAAGCTCAAGGTGGTATACATGGCTCTGAGAGGAAGGTCAGGCTGAGTGAGAGTAAATGGGGAAAAATAACCTAGTATCAGAGATGAACAGAGAGTTCAGCATGAGAAATCATGTGAGGATCAAGCAGAGTCCCTCTGAATCTAGAAATCTAGATATTTAATTCGGCTACCCAAAATAAATGTGGAGGAGCAGAGAGTTCTGGATTAAAGTCATGGCACAACTAAGTATGGGTTGTTTTTTCCCCCCAGTACTGTTTCCCTGATCAGAAATGTCCCCTTCTGAATCTTTAATCCCTGACTGAGAAAGAGAAAGGCTCCAATATTACATATACTACACCTAGGGTTGCCAAGTACTCAGCTGAGGAAGAACATGCCCCATCTACTTTCCCCTACATCACTTTGAGCAGGACAAAAAAAAAAAACCCTTTAAAACGGCAGTTAGGATGATGGCATTATTTCCAGGAAAGCCTTGGAGTGATGTCGCACCTTTCTAGGAAGATCATAGGTTTTCAGTAATTCCTAGAGAGGGCTGACATCACTTTTGGAGGGAAACCATAAATGACATCTGTCCTTCCTAGAAATCACTGAAAACATAATGGCTTTGCCATAGAATATCTGATGATTCATACAGAGTTGTGACATCATTTCTAGTTTTCCCCAAAAGTGATGCCACACCATAACAGATGGTTCCCCCTCATGTCCACCCCCAGTCTCCCAGTCCATGCCTAGAAATCTTACCTGTACCACACTGGCCGTTGATTGCTTGGGATATATGGTGGGAAGAAACTGAAAATGGAGACTGAAGTTTTGAAACTATTTTGTGGCAGGCTTCCCAGTTGTCAAAGTGTTCCAGGCTTGCACCAACATTAAACCCATTTTCCATAACATTCAAAATATTGGTTCAACCATAAACCAACCTAAAGTCTGAGTATTTCTAGGTTACATTAACATAACTCAAAAGTCGATTCAGAACCAAGTTTGGCTTTAAAAAATATTCTTACATTAGGGATTGTAGAATCTTTCGGGCTCAAGTGCCATGTTCTACTGGAGAAAGTTTTTCCTCCAGACGTTTTGTTCTTGGCTGCGGAGAATATCCGCAGCCGAGAACGAAACGTCTGGAAGAAAAACTTTCTCCAGTAGAACACGGCACTTGAGCCCGAAAGATTCTAAAATCCCTAATGATATTACCAGCCGTGAAAACCTGAAATCTTTGATAATATTCTTACAATTCAGTCAAGTAAATCACCTTTCACTCTCTCCCTCTCTCTCTGCATAAATTACTTAGTAGAAGAAGACCACAGATTTATACCCCACCCTTCTTTCTGAATCAGAGTATTAGAGCAGCTCACAATCTCCTTTATCTTCTTCCCCCACAACAGACACCCTGTCAAGTGGGTGGGGCTAAGAGAGCTCTCACAGCAGCTGCCCATTCAAGGACAACTCCTATGAGAGCTATGGCTGACCTAAGGCCATCCCAGCAGCTGCAAGTGGAGGAGTGGGGAATCAAACCCAGTTCTCCCAGGTAAGAGTCTGCACACTTAACCACTACAGAAAATTACTGAGAGATGGATTTGGGTAAATCTAAGTATATTTAATATCTGGGAGACAGCTGAGATAAGATTCAGGAAACAGAGGTCCAGTGATGAAAGCTAAACAGGCCATCTGTAAACCTCAAAACCCTAATAGCTAGAATGAAGTGTAGCAACAACCTTAGCCATTGGTGGTCAGGCAGAAACAAGGCCACAGATGGAATCAGGAAGAAACGGTCATTTATTTATCAAAGATTTCAGGTTATCACGGCTGGTAACATCATTAGGGTTTGTAGAATCTTTTGGGTTCTACTTGCCGTGTTCTACTGGAGAAAGTTTTCCTTCCAGACGTTTCTTTCTCAGCTGCGGAGAACATCCTCAGTGGCGTTGCAGCCGGAGCAGGCGCTCTGACCTTCTTGGCTGCTGTGCATTGAGGTCATTTATTTAACGTGTACACAGACCCCAGATCGGACTTATGTCTAAATGAATCTGGGAGCCCCGATTTCAGGAAGGTCTACAGTTTTATAGTCACAGACAATCATTTCCAGTAAACAATTGCACAATCACAGGAAAGGACCACCCCATATCCCCTACATCGTTACAAACATCATATTACTAAAGGAACAAGGAGGAGACAGGGAGGGTCTTTCCATACATGGAACTGATGTTGCTAACACTCTTGCAGCAATATCCTTCATCAAAAGCACATTTGCACCTTTGACTTGCTCCCGAGACATTTTCCAAGGTACATTTGCTCAATACTTATTTTAGTGCTTATTCCAGTCAGTTTCTAGTTCCTCTTTTAGGCAGCTGCGGCAGAGCCGGTGGGTGAAGGATTAATTTCCTCTTTTGCTGCCTTATGCTTCTGCAAGTTGGACACACTGCTAACTCCCTTTTCCTCCCTTTCGTAATCTAGAAAGATTATTTCACAGAGGCATCTAGCAAGCACTTTTAAAAACTCTTTGACCTTTTGTTTTCTTGCCCTTGTGCCTAATTGATGGCTTTCAATTTACCTTATTTAATATCTTTTTATTTCAGCCCTGCTTCAGAAGTACAGTATGTAGTATCTGGGCTGAACTAGGGCCTCCTCTTACTATTAGAGTACTGATGAGAGCATCAATATATTTACCATTTTAACAACTTACTTATCTCCTTTCTGCTAAGGCAAGAACTTGAAAATAATTCCAACTCCACTTTTGAACTATTTTCTCTGGAATTATTTTCCAGAAACTAAGAACAGATGTCCACTCAGTGACATCTGCTCTTAGCTTTTCACTAGTAAGAATCATAGAGTTGACAGAGACCTCTAGGGTCATCTAGTCCAACCCTCTGCACAATGCAGGAAATTCACAACCACCTCCCCCCACACCTCCAGTGACCCCCTGCTCCATGTCCAAAAGATGGCAAAAAACCTCCAGGATCCCTGGCCAAACTGACCTGGAAAAAATTGCTTCATGGCCCCAAAGTGGTGATAGGCATTTCCCTGGGTATATAATAAAGGGCAATGAGAACTAAGCACTGATGCAACCCTTCCTGCCCTCCCTCTCATGAACTATCTAAGTTCACATAATCAGCATTGCTGTCAGATGGCCATCTAGCATTTGTTTGAAAACCTCCAAAGAATGAGAGCCTGCCACCTCCCGAGGAAGCCTTTTCCACTGTGGAACTGCTCTAACGGTCAGGAGTGTTTAGTCAAAAACTCTTTTGATTTAATTAACCTCTTGGTTCTGGTCTGACCTTCTAGAGATTGACTAAGTTTTCAGTACAGAAGGAAAGGGTCTCCTCAAATTGTAAAGCTACAACCTATAAGATTCTATTCACCATGCAGATGTTCAACAGTTGTTCCCTAGGTTTATACTTGTTTCAGACCTGTACTGAACCTGCCAGCTGTGATATATGGGGAACAACATACCAGTAAGAAATAAATCTATAATACCTCAAGGCATAGACCACACAGCAGATGAAGAACTCCAGTACAAGCACCAGTTGGTGCTTTCAGAAACTGCCTATGTGTCAACTGTTGAACAATGGGAGAATGGAAGAGATGCTATTATGACTGATCTAATCTGCAGAGTATAGCTCCAGGAATCAACAAAATTCTATGGTAAATACAGTAGAGATTTGGTCAGTTCCTAAAATATCTAGAATTGGCATCCCCTACACACAATATTTCAGGAACTGACCAAATCTCTACTATACTTGCCATAGAATGTTGTTGATTCCTGGAGCATTGTAGGGGCAGTGATATCATTAATGCTTTCCCCTTCCAAACCACACTCCCAAACATCTCCTGAGGAACAGGCCGGGCATCCCTAACTGCTTCTGCCATGAGCAATTAACTTGTAGAATCCACTGCTGCAGAATGTAATAATGGCCACTAATCAAGATGGGTTATAAAAGGATTAGAATAATTCATGGAGGATTAAGTCCATCTGCGGCTGTTAACATGATGGCTAAAAGAATACCTCTGATACCAATGCTGGGAGCTCAACCAGGTTGAGCTTTGGGCTTCCAGATGTGCTCCTTGCAGACTTTCCAGGAGTATCTGGCTTGCCGCTCTGTGAAACAGGATCCTGGACCAGATGGACCACTGATTAGATCCACCAGAACTGTTGTCATGTTCTCTTATTCCTCATCCATCAAATAAAGTGAGCTGTATATAATCCACTTGATTTTTCTTTTACATTAGCTCACACATTGGTAAGGCAAATTGTATTTACTTTCAACCATCTTCTGAAGGAGAAATTAGCTTGAATACATCTACATGGAACTATACAACCACACAGCACTTCTCATTCACGGTAGTACCGCCAAAACTTACATCAATATTTTATGAGATTTCTCATTGCTTTCTTATTCTCTGTTATGTCAAATAATGTGATTTGTTGTGCATTTGATATATTGTGTGGTAAGTGCTGGGAGAACATCCTGTGGGTTCTTCCATGACAGGTGCCTGCTCAAGAAGTCCAAAAAGAGCTCAGAAAGCAAGGTATGTCATCTGATATAGGAGCAGATTACCTTGATTACTAGCAGCTGCCAGAATACCCGCATCTGACTGTACTTTCTCCCACTGGCAGAGAGAGAGAGAGAGAATATGAATGAATGAATGAATGCAGATGATAGCAGCACACAGCTCAGCCCCTAACTCTGCCAGTCTCTCCAAGCATTCTAACTTCGAAGCTGCTCCTTTTCTCTTTGTGTTACATTCTCACAGTACAGAAATGAGGCAATATGGTCTGGCTGCTCCATGCACATAAAGATTGCACAAAGTAGACAGCAGCAACAGAACTGGCAAACATCAGGAGTTCAAAGCAGAGAAGTGCATGCACCAAAAGCAGTCTGAAAAAACACAAAACAAAGACTTCAGGACCCATGTTTTGTGAATGTATTTCTAACACTCATTTTTTAAAAAGCAAATCATTTCTAAAATTGAGGAATAATTAGGTATAAAAGCACAATCACATTTAGAACTATCTCACTAATCATCACAAATATTAAACCTTGTGTCCTAAGTATATCCTAAGTTATCCTAAGTATATTCATCCAGGAGACAAATGTGTTTCATTGCTAAATATCAACAGACATTGCTTTTTTAGCCAATCATTAAATGACACAGAATCAACACTAAATTTAGCATGTCTCATTATATTTAATAAAGTGGTCACTGGACATGGAGCCCAATGGGAGACATCATAAAATGCATTTATTGAGGCTGAACAACTTTTATCTCTACAGGTTGGTTTATTTATATATTACAGAGCAGTTTCAGGGTCAATAAATATTATTTTACTCCTCAGTGGTAATTTCCCCAGCACATGCTATTAAATGTACATTAAGTACTGAGCCAAGGGTATGTAAGGACACATTTTTTATTATATCCTCATATTAGTTAAAACAGTTAATACTGAAGGAAAGTTGAATGTTGTACTTCATGCTGAGCTGAGCTCAACAAAGCCTTTAAAAATGCGCCCAGGTCACAGGGAGCTAACACATTTATGATGTTTCAGGGATGGTTTTGTGCTGTGTTGAGTGGCACTGCTTCTGGCTTAAATACAGCCAAATAATTTTCCTAAAGGAAGTAAGGAATACAGGGCAGACTTTCTTGGCAGGGTGGGACCTAGAAGACTCAGGCGAGGGTTTTGTTTGGGTTTGTTTTTGGCAATTACATAGTAAAGAGTAGCCTTGGAGTGCTGCCAGGGAATAGAACTGCCTGTAGTGCCCGGGGTTCCCTGAACCACCTCCCCACCCCCTGGAGGGAGGCCAGCCTGAGGCTTATTGCCAGGGCATGTTGTCATATTGCTACCACCAGGCTAGGTTATGTATAGGCGCAGCCCACCCTAATTTCCCCGCAAAAGGGCTCAATAATTTTCAGCTTTCCAAAGCTGGCAATGATTTTTGCCGTCTCTTAAAGTAGGACCATTTAGGCACTGATGCCTGGCAAGTCACTGACACAGAGGCAGGTTACAAAAGTTAAAGAAAAGTTTATTTAACAGGTCAGGTAAACTTAAGGTTGCCAAGTCCAATTCAAGAAATATCTGGGGACTTTGGGGGCAGAGCCAGCAGACTTTGGGGGTGGAGCCAGGAGCAAGGGTGTGACAAGCATAATTGAACCCCAAGGGAGTTCTGGCCATCACATTTAAAGGGACAGCACACTTTTAAAAATGCCTTTCATCCATAGGAAATAATGAAGGATAGGGGCACCATCATTTGGGGCTCATAGAATTGGACCCCCTGGTCCAATCGTTTTGAAACTTGGGGGTATTTTGGGGAGAGGCACGAGATGCTATAATAAAACTTTGGTGCCTCTACCTCAAAACATAGCCCCCCAGAACCCCCAATACCCGCAGATCAATTCCCCATTATTCTCTACAGGAATTTTTCTCCATAGGGAATAATAGAGTGCCCAGTAGACATTTCCCTCCCCCACTATGCTTTCTAAGGTGGGGGGGAGGGCCTCCAAACGAGGGAATCCCCTTCCCCCTCCCTCTCTCACAAACAGAAATACTTACTGGGTCTTGTTCCTGCAGAACTTTACTTGATCAGAAAATGAAAGCAAAACAAAGGGAGGGGCCGTTCTCCGAAGCCCTTCCTGTTTCCTGCTTCCTGCTCACCCTTAAAGGCACATATTTTAAAAACAGACCTGCAGGAGCTCTAAAACTACATGGTGACTGTGGGGGGGCGGGGCTTCCCCCACCGGCCAGCTGGCTGGGGGCTGGGAGAAGCCTGTAAAAACAGGGGATCCCCCGCTGGGACCTGGGGATTGTGAAGCCTAGGTAAACCCCAACACCATGTAAAAGAAAATAACAAAGCTCTAACTAGCTATTGCCTCACCCTTAGGTTAATGGCAAAAGATCAGACAAACCAGAGTCTTCAGGAACTCCCTCCTGGGATGGTCCAACCATCTTCCAGGATTTAAACTTCGTCAAACTGACCCTCAGGTCACTGTTACCCGTAGTCAAAACCTTCAGAAGCTACTGTTAGGAGAAAGACACTCTCCTTTTCTAACAACCAGCCTTCATTAGCATCAGGGACTAATTACCTGCAACTGGTGGCTCCACCCTGTGGCTACAACTGCAAGGGAGGCATCCTGAAAGACTTAAATTCATTTTAAAACATGCCCCTGGCACGATACTGCCTTTTAGAAACTCATTCTGCTCTAAAAGCTACCTGTACAGTGTGAGAAGGTGGCAACAATACATGTAGCAAAAATGGGAGGGGGGGAGAGAGAATCATAAATTGAAAATTCCTTAATTATTTCAAGCGTTAAACTGTTCCTCAAAGGAGGGGCTACTTTGCTAGAGATTCCATAGATAATCTACCTATTGGAATGTTCTAGTAAATACTAGATTTCAACAGTTTGGAGGCCGTTTACTTTTTTTCTGCCAGGCCTCGATGTATTTGCAAACACATATTTGACAAAAATACAAATATTGCCCCTTCATTTGTTTTTAGCTTTGTTTAAAACAACAACAAAGATAACAAATCCTCAAGAAGCTCCAAATGTACAAGTCATCAAATAGTTACCCTATTGTCTTGTTGCTTTATCTATACAGTACAAACTGGATTGACTGAGATGGGGTCCCATTAAAGGACAAAATATATTTTTATACCATCACTGGAAACAGTATAGGCTTCCCAAATGCCCTGGCCTAGGGGGGATTCCCTGCTCACAGCCCCAAATCTCCCACCCTCAAGCAAGTAAGTAGAAGAAAAATTACCTCCATGAGACTGTATTAATTCCCCCTCCTAGTTTCCACAGTCTTTGCTACAGAGATTAGGAAAAACTCCAAGAGCATTACCTGGAAGAGAAATCACATTCTCCCCAAACTCTGCCTTCCCCAGGCACCACCACCAGGGGTGTAGACTTTCCAATTTCTGGGGGGGGGGGTGTCCCTAAAAGAACTAGGATCCAATGACATCATAGGGATGAGTCAATGGCATCACAGGGAGGGCCTATATTATCACTACCTTCGGGAATGGGGCCATGGGGGATTCAGGAAGAAGCCCTCCAGAAATTTAGCGGGAACCCCCCTAAAAATGCCCCTGGGCTGGGCCAAACCCAGGAAAATTGGCCAGCAGTTATAGTGGTATCTCAGAAGTCTCTTGCTGTGTCCTGTTTTTGAAATTCACTTTTAGAATGAATAATCACTTTAAGATCTGCAAACACGCATATCATGTGCATAAGATAAACTAATGGTCATAAATTTGACAGTAGGAGGCAACACAGAAAAGCCTTTAGGGGAACTTTCTAAAAAAGTTTCCCTGGATGTTCATGTACAGGTGTCTTGTTTCTGCCTTATTCTTAAAGGTAACTGTAATGTACTGGGGTCGGCGCAGTAAGAGACCAGAGTCGGAGAGTGATTTCAGCAAGCTTTACTTCAGGAACACACACACAACACACTGAGCTCTGTTCAAACTTCCCGCTCCTTTATACAATTCTTGCCCCCTTCTGATTGGTCCTTAACTATCTACATGGATTGGCTATTTACAGGGCCCTAAGGGCCTATCAGGGTGCAGTATGAGCCTGGATGTTGATTGGCTACTTATGTTTCAATCCTTCCCCTGATTGGGCACGCTTAGGCCTTCTCTGGAACCCTGGTGTGGAGTTCAAGCTCTGGCTTGTTCGGCTTCCCTCCAAAAGTAACAGTTCCCTCCAAAAGTAACAGTTCTCCCATTTGAGCCTAAGACACAACAGTAACATTGAACTGAAATTTACAAAATCATGGCATCACAGATACCTTCATTTGGTAAATGCATGGCTGGAGTCTATGAGCTAGGGCAGAACAGAAAACAGCTCATGTGCATTCAAAGCAACTGTGCAATAAAACAGCCACTCTGAGGTCCTCATTAAGTGCCCTGGAAGGTTCAAGTGTTCTCCTGCAGGCTTCTCAGTTTTGTGATTCTTGATGTCACATTTGTGTCCATTGTATCTTGGGATCTGAAAGACTTTTTCTGCCATCTATGTCTGAAGCTGTATGTATTGCTCAGTTACATAGACATTTTTACTCCAACTAGCTCTTCCTGGCAATTTAACACACACACCCTTATCTATAAGTAATACCTGAAGAAATCCTTTTCAATTAATCTTATGAGCATACTAAGTCTCTCAGTTTTTGCTTATACCCATAATGGAACTTTGCTTGCCTCGTAGGTACCACTGGACTCAAACCTTGTTCCCACACCTGCTTGTATTTGCTTGCTAATTTACTGTCATTCACAGATCTCTCACACATCCAATCTCAGCTATAATCACCTAGTACTTATGGATCTTGACTCTAAATTCTGTTTCATCTGTATCTAATGAAGTGTGCTTGCACACGGAAGCTTATACCCAAAATAAAACTTTGTTGGTCTTAAAGGTGCCACTGGACTCCAACTTTGTTCTGCTGCTTCAGACTAACACGGCTACTCCCATCTGAATCCATTAGCTAGTTGGTTGCCCCTTTGAACCTGTACCACACCATTTTAGGTAACAACAAAATGAAAATCATGAACATGTACAGAGTGAACATTCCTTGGCAATGTTGACTCTGGACTGCACACAGGTCAAAAGGCAATTTTAAAAGGCCTCTGATCTTCATGCTCCCTCCACCCAATCTCAGTTTCCCCCAAAGGTAAATTAGAGCCAAGCAAGTATGTTGAGCCCAACAAAGGCTTTGCAGTCTGACTGTTGCCATACTGAAAGTGGATGCGGCCAACCAGGGTTAAGGACTATATTTTCTTTTCCAACAGATACCAAGCATATCAAAGCTCTTTCCCCACTCCCTTGACCCAGATCTGCTCAGGTCAAAACAGCTTTTCCTGTCTCCAGAGATAGTCTTCCTATTTTATACATGTTTCCTGCTTGGAAAAGGGAGGGGAGAGTGGGGGGTGTTTATCTATCCATCTATCTATCCATTTTCTGCTCTGCTACCTCAATTAGCATTTGTAAGAAGGTTAGCTTGGAAGATCATTACACCACTGATTCCCTTCTTTCCAGCCCAGAGGAAAAAAAACACACACAGGGAGGTTTTCCTGCCTTACAATGTCCCAGGAGAAAAATGCATTTTTCACAGGATCCACTACCCCATTCATGCCTTTGAAAATCTCTCCTTCTTGAGCATCTAAAATGGTTTGGAAAACATTTTCATACACTCCAAGGCATTTGACACTATGCCTGGCACTGGTTCGCTGGATGAGGTCTGAGTTCCTGAGTCCAAGTCCTGTATTGGTTGCCCAGGGGGGCTCAACCACTCTGAAACAATCCAGAGAGGGCTTGAGCCCCTGAGCCCCCCTGTACTTTATGCCTATAAGTGCCACCCCAAAATCTCCCAGCATTTACCAAAGGAGGGTGAAATACATTGGGGGTACCCATTTGTATTTCTGCAACTGATACCAAAAAGTTTTGGGCCATAGCTGGTTAGAAATCAAATTCCATATAGGGTGCAGACAGAACATGCATATTCTTAGACCATGCAGAATGCCTAAGCCTTTGGCTATGAGATGACACAACCCAAGCTAATGTGATCTTAGCCTTCTTTGGACTTAATACTTTCAAAAGTACAAACAAACCCAATTCTCATCTGATGCAAATTTTTCCAAATCCAGAGACAGACTCTCTTGTTTAGTCAACTGCACAGCTGGAGATCTTAAATTTAAAGTATCCAATCTGAGGCACATGCATTGAGCCCCAGCTGTTCATTCTCCAAAGATGGCTATTAAAAGAAAGGACAGCAGGTGGGAGGAAAGAAAAGAAATATATACCCTGTAACATTAACAACAACAAAAATCCTACTACCTCCATAAAGACATATTTGTCCTTTACAAAAAAACCCTGTGAAGTATGGAACAGCGATGAGAAAACCCTAATAACATTGTAGGAAGCATTTGTATTGTTGACAGTCAGAGAAAGATGCAGCAATTCAGATTCTTGACTGGTTTGCTGAAACATGCTCAAAAATTCAGCCACTCTTGCTATTCTCCCCACCTTCCAATTCTCCCTGCCACAGTTACATCTCTTAACTTTACAAGCAGGAGGCTTAAAAATGGTTGCTTGCACCCCATCTATCACAAGAGATCGTTCTGCTGAGCTTGTTCTTCTGGATTGTCCCTAGCCAACTGCAACTGCTGACAAATTGCAGGTAATCTAAAACCATGATCATCGGGCTAATTCTAGCCATGCTTCACTGTTGCAGTCCCATTGTTCAGGTCATTAGGGAACATGAAGCTTTTTGCGCCTATCCACTTAGGGTGGTTTAAAAAAACCCCTCTCCAATTGCTATACTTTGCATGACTCACCAGATCTAATTAAAATTCCCATCAAATTATACAGCAGGGAAATAACTGAAAAGATCATCTAGATCACCCTTGAATCTAAAGCAAAATCTTACATTCACCACTAACCCTTTTAACCAGGGCTTTTTCTTTTTGTAGAAAAAGGCCAGCAGGAACATTTGCATATCAGGCCACACCCCCTGGCATCACTGTTGTTTCAGACAGGGCTTTTTGTAGAAAAAGGCCAGCAGGGATCATTTGCATATTAGGCCACACCCCCTGAAGCCAAGCCAGTCGGAACTGTGTTCCTGCTCAAAAAAAGCCCTGCTTTTAACAGCTTAGGATGAAAACAAATTTATCCTATATTCATAGTGACCATCCTGTGGTGATATTGGATTCATTGCAGATCAGCTGATGATGGGTAGATTTCTTTTTTACAGGAGGATGTATTGGGATCATACCCTTTAATAGGTTATTCTAGGAGAAATACCTCTTACAACCCCATCATTTCTGGAGAAAAGAACAACATATCCCCATCAGAAACAATAGACTCCCTCAGGTACATAGAGACTTTTGTGAAACAGAAGGTCACCATCAAATGGAAAGCAAAGGCTGACTCATACAGCACATTATCAACACAGATTAATTATAAATTTTGTACTCACAAAATGCAAACCCATCTGTATGGGAAACTAGATGAGCAATAACCTAGCACCCTCCAAACAGCAAGTCAGTAAAAAAAATAAAAAATAAAATGAGTACAAAGCCACCCACTCACTTGCAAAACAAAAATTGCACACAATTAAAAAGCTAGGTCTTGTGTCTTTAAAGCGGAAACAATGTGAAATAATACTAGAATCTAAACTAATGTGCAAAACTATTCAGAAAATTTCACCCTTGCAAAAAAATGCAAATCAGCTTTTACAAAGAAGTGTGCTGAACTTGCATTGTCACTTTTCATCAAAGCGGAAGCATCCACAGAAATAATAAGGAGCATTTTGCACATCCCAAGATATTTTCCTTCACAGCCCAGGCTGCAGTCTTCATTTCTCTGCAGAATTTAATTCAATCCAGAGATTGCACAGTTCCTCACACCACACAGCTAGGCATTTCTCCCATGTGTAACTTCATATTTCAGTCCATGCTAGGCTAGTGAAAACTGAAACACCTTTCTGAAAGTGTGATCCAATAGCAAGAATGTGTAATGAGAATCCAATTATAAGTATTTTATTCCCAGTGCAACAGCATATGGTGTAATGCTGTCATTTCAGATACAAGTTCATGGATCATTAGGAGCGACAAAAGATGAAAAGTTCACATACTCCCCTCTTTCCAATTTAGTGATGTTGTGAAATGTCAAACTATAGGATTCTGGCAAACATACACACCCCAAAGTGCGATCTATTGCCACCAGATTCCAGGACTCTAAAAATAGGACAGATGAATGGTAGCACACACAAGCATAGCTAATATTGTGTCAAATTTTTCCCCTTAAGGATATTAGATTAAATATCATTTAATTTGAGAATTAATTGCTGCTTCTGGCCTTGTAGATTTATATTCACTACAGGTGTCAAATTTATGCTGTCTTTTAATTACCTTAACAACTCCAGTTAATTTATTGATATCAAGAAGGGTATCCACATCAGTAAAACATGTGGTGCGGAAGAAACAGATATTTTCTGTCAGTGTTCTGTTTTAATTGTGGGGAAATCAGGATGGGTTGAGGTTGATTTTTTTTTTTTTTTTGCTATGCTGTTTTAGAGGGGGAAAAAACACAAAGAGCTGGGAGAACACTAGCTGCTTAAAACAGATGGAACAGATTAATATTTGTAGAACGTTCACATATTCAGCTACAAGCATCATTAAGCAGGGGTGTGCACCAAGAAAAAGTTGTTATAGTTTTGGATCCGGGATTCAGGGAGTACACCTTTACTGTTTATTCCTGATGTTTAAGTAAAGCTGCACCAGTTTGGGATTTAAACTCTTTCATCCTTTGGGGGTTTTTTGAAATTTTTGGAACATTATTTTCTATGGGGGAACCAATCCAAGGGTCTGGTGCAGTAATTTTTAAAGATAAAGGCACCAGATTTGCACAGCACATAGTCTTTCCTCTAATCTAAAGACTCACACAGTTTCGAGCTACAGAAGAAAATTTGAGTTCAGTGGAACCTTTAAGACTAGCAAAGTTTTATTCAAAGTATAAACTTTCATGTGCATCTGCATGTCTTCAGATACATTGAAATGGAAGTTATCAGTCCATACATATAGGTAGAGGGTGAGCAGCAAATTAGCATACAACATAATGAAGGTGTTTCACAGATGCAAGGGCCAACATTAATAACAAGCTTAGTTTATATCATTATCATTTGTTTGTATTTAGTTTCAGAGGGAAACATAGTAAAACAAATAGATATATCAAATTTGGATAATTTGCTTCCCCAGAAATTTAATACAAACAAAATCCAATTTGCATATTAGTCCACACCCCCTGATGCCAATCCAGCTGAAACTGCATTCCTGTGCATTCCTGCTAAAAAAAAAAAAAAAGCCCTGATGCTGACATACAAAAACAGTACAATAAAACCACCATGTGAGTCTACCTTATATTGGACTGTTTGGTGATTCCCCTAACCCTCCATTATCTACTGTGATTGGCAGCTGCTCTCTAAAGACTCTGACAAACCTCACCTAGCTCCTGATACCTGAAGCATTTTTAACTGGAGATGGCAGGTCCTGAAATTGGAAGCTTTGCACATGAGCACATACTTGATCTGGCCTACACTGGAAGAGAGAAAACTACATGTACTGTATATAAAATTTGAAATCGTCACTGCACTACAGCTGTGATCAGGAGGCTGGATGGCTGCCTGGTTAGGTCGTTCATCAGGATGGCCCTGCATGAGAAGCTACAGCACAGGGTACCGAGCTGAAAATGGTTACCCACAGAGATTGTGAGAAAGAAGCTATAAATTGCTTCATATTTCAATAAATTTAGAAGGTTCAGTTTAGTTCAGCTTAGGCCCAAACGAGACATTAGTCCACAAATCAGATTACTGTACACTTGACCTCACATGCATTCCACACAGCCAGATGGCAGCTGCAGGGAACTTAGTTCCCCAAGTGCCTTAGGGCCCAATTTGTGTCAAGACTCAGGGAAAGAATGGGCCACTGCCCCCCCTGCCATTCTCCTGAGCCAAAACAGCCCCTGGATGGTTTTATTTACCCCTTGCAGGGGGTGCACTGAATTTTGCTATTATGCTTCTAATTTAAGGTTTGCCTAAAATTCATTATTCATTATTCATCTCTCCACTATTTGTCTTATTTAAGGGTTTAATCTCTCTATTATTTAGGTATCATGATCTTCAAGTTGGGTATTTCGTCATTTCATCAATCTCATCTTTTTGCTTTGTGTATTTAGTAGCACTAGGTATGTCATTAATTGCTTTACTGTGCTTCAATAATCCACTTTAATTCACCTCAGTTACACAGGTGAGTCTGTCACATTTTACTGGTTAAGCATTACCTACTCCAGTCATAAAGGATCTAGATTAAGATCCCCAAATAAACTCTCACAGTGATTTCATGTAGTTACTTATCATGGGAGACAACCCTGAAGGACCCATAGTATACAAGTGATAGGGCACAGCAGTGGTCCCTCAGCAACATATTTCTGCATCTGGCCAAATAGACACCGATTTCACACTAGGCTTGTTCTGGGTGAAGAGCCCTTTTGCTCCTGGGGCTTCTCTCTGTTTTCACACAAGTTGCCCTGGAGTCTCAAGTTGGAGCACTGCTATTCCACAGCAAATGAAATCCTCTGACAAGTGATTTCTGCTCAGAGTGTGGGATCCCTCACTTCCCATTCCCAATAACTGGTCAAGAAAGATATTACTGTTGAAAGTATCAAGGGAAATTGTATTCAGGATCTACAGAAATTATACTTCTCATAGTTCCTAACATTAGGGAAGCTTCCACAGCTGGAATCACCAGTCCTCCATTGCATGTGTAGATTCAGCTAAGCTCAGGCAGGAGAGGTGGCAACTGCAGCAGAGAGGGCTGGCACTGGGGCAAAACTCTTTATGAACTGGATCTGAGCTATACTCAGACACTCACTGGTTTACAAGCAGGGAGATTATTTTCCACCAAGTTGTTTGGACATCTCCAGATGACTTTGGATGTGTCTGAGTTACTGATTCAGTAACTTGCTACAACCAGAGGTTCTCTGGTGTCTCAGGGCTATTTTCTATTGATTCAGGTTGTTCTGATTATTATGTGAATATTTTTCTATAGTGTGTACTCAGTTCTGTATTGTTTTCTATAGTTTGTATTCTGAATAAATATTGTAGTCACTTTATTCAGAAAAAAATCACACTTAAAACTTTAATAAAATGCTGTGATGTTTTTGCATTTATTTTCACAGTTTGTTTCTACACATTTCTTCTAATTTTTGGAAGGCACACTGGAACCAAAAGTCAGCCTGAAATTTTTGAACTGACACTTAATGCTCCGGGTGATTTTTAGAATCTGCCCGAGCACTTAGCTAATCTTGCTATTGGTCCTTGTGGTTGATTCCCAAACAGATACCGCTGAATGTGCAGGTGAAAGAAGTTAGTAATGCAATCTTGCTGAAATATGTAATTAAAAGGGTGTGTGGGTGCAAAGGAGAAGACAAAATGCAAGCACTGATTCTGTATTCAAGTCAATCAATTTAATGGACAGAGTGACCATGATATTGGGGGGAATACCACCTCATCTCTAATTGAGATGATGGAAGTTACATGGAAGCTACATTGGAAGCTACTGAACAGCTACAAGCACAGGCACAAAGCCGCTTAACATGGCACTGTGTTCATGGTGAACTGGACCAGGGAACATTAAAGAAAACAAATCAAAAGGGAGCTTGAATAAGATATCTATCCCTGATCAGCTTTGTATTGAAGCATCTAGTCTCAAATACCGTTACAATAGTATGAGGATGTGGGACGGTGATTCTTGAGTTTGTCTTAAAGGACTCCTGCATTCTGAATCCCAGCACCACAGTTGACAGCAGGTCCCCTTTACTTATGTGATTTTTTTCCAGTTATTGTTTGCTCCTATTAATTAAGCTCCTCCTACTTTGGACCTTTTCAAAGTTCAGTGTTAATTAACTGTGTGTCAACCAGGTGTGGGGGTCTTAAAACTCAAAGGAGAAGCTGCCATTTGACATATCAATCTAAGACGTTCCCTCCTATTCTGCAAACGAAGCACAGCAGGAGTATGTCCAAGCTGTCAGCCCCCTGCAACTGATGGTCACACTATTGCCTTGTTTTTCTCTCCTGAAAGAGCTAGGATAATTTTACAAACTTTCACATTAGTACCTAGTGTCATCAGGCCTGTAATCAGAATTGTTTTGTTAGAGGGGGCAATTTTTTTTTGTTATGGGGGTAAATTTAGCACAGTAGAGAGCAGCTCATGGCTTCTGCATCTCACCCTCCCTCTTCCACCTCCCTGCACCCTCCCAAAAGCAGAGGGAGGACTTGACCCATCAGTTATACTGCAAAGGCACACAAAGGAAGGAAGGATCAGTGGAAATTACCCTTCCCCATTGCTATGGAAATGGAAGTGTCTTTCTTTTAATGCTGTGGTCCCCAACATGCTGAGTCCGCTTGCGGAGAGGGCGGGATATAAATGCAAAGTAATAAATAAATAAATAAAAATAAACATTTTAAAAGCCGGTTTAGCAATCTGATTGTTAACCTACTGCTCCAATGAAGGGTTGCCAAATGATAAAAAAAACAGAGTCCCCTCTGCTCTTCTGACTTTAACAGCAGCTTGATCAGAAGAAATCATCAGGTGATGCTTCATGTGGTCTGGCAATAAGCTGTATTGCTCATAAATGCCTAAACATCAAGTTACTGGCTCTTTCTACACTAGCCATAAAATCCTCTATGTGCGCATTTCAAAGCCACCTTCTACATTGCATATCACCTTAAGTTTTGTCTTGCCTCACAGTTTTTTAACATTCTACATTTGTTTAGTGTGAATGTGTACCAATACCACTTCCACTCTGGAGTTGCCCCACAGTTCTCAAAAGTAGTTTTGACCAGAAGTTTTCTGAAGATCTGTATCTAAAAGTAATTGTAGCAGTTTTCCTTTAGGTTTTCAAACTCCTCCCCAAAGCTCTGTCCCATTTTTCATTGTTCTCTTGCTAGTGCACTGATTCTGGAAGTTGCAAGGCACAATGCTTCTTAAAGGACAGCAGGTGGAGGTTTTAGTGATCATCATTAGCAAAAAGTTTTACTATCGCATTGAAAAGCCAAATTTACTAATATCATGATTTCCTGGGTCTGCACACATGCTTCACACAAAAAAGTAAGATGGAGGGCGGGGAGGGATGGCTACAGCATGTTTTCTCATTCAGCATGACAACTGAAGGCATGTTGAAATGGAAAGCAGCTCAGTATGTGACCTCTAGTTAGCAGACACAAACAGCAACAATTTCAGACAGAAGTGCTTTTTGGTGTCGGTCTGAGCCATACTGACTATGGTAGCCTTCAAAGTATACACTGCACAGGAATGCTTGTGGCAAACTTTGTCCAAATATTTGTTCTTTCCTGACTTTTTTTTTTAGCAGGAATGCACAGGAATGCAGTTCCGGGAAAGCCGGAAGAAATATATATATATTTCCCCTCTGCTGTTTGTTGCCAGACGTGAGAATCCTGATAGCCTGTGGGAAAACTAAAGCTTCCTTAGAAAGGATGCAACTTGTCACATTCTTGCAAGGCAATATAAGAGAATTCAGAGCTCCTTTACCTTTGGCTTCAAGTATCAGGGTTGTTGGACTATCAGACTCTCTCACAACATCACAAGGGGGAAGAGGGTGTGCTAGATCGT
This sequence comes from Heteronotia binoei, assembly GCF_032191835.1. NCBI lineage: Eukaryota > Metazoa > Chordata > Lepidosauria > Squamata > Gekkonidae > Heteronotia > Heteronotia binoei. Next base: position 48,720,830 of record NC_083224.1, on the reverse strand, counting down.
CTGTTGTTGCTATAACTGATGATAGTTTCCTGGGAGGGGTGCGGGGGTGGGCTCCCTCCTGGGTGTCCTGCCCCACCAGGGAAAGTGCATGCGCAATACATCACCTCTCCTTTCCTGGTGTAGTGAACGCTACGTGGTCACTGTCTGGCTATGCCTGGCAGATGGTCACTGCAATGGCCTCTCTTAAATTACTGCATCCGTGGCAACACCTTCTCGCAGGTCCCCCCCCCCCGTTTTCACAGAGTTTGCCACGTCATGATGCGACCGAATGTCCGGTGGTATAACCGGATGAGCAGGCTGGGCTTACCAACCTCGCCAGCCAAGAGAAGGAAAACTCTAACATCAAGCCCGGGCAGACAGAGCTCGTTAATGTAACATCTACCACCTGCAGGACTCGCTGCCGGCGTTCCGGCTTACTGGGCAATGGCAGATGACCCCATGGTGAAAGGGTGGAGCCAGTACTGCGCACACTGCGCTTCACCTAAAAATTCCTCTGGGCAGGCCTGAAGGGTATCCACATCCACAACCCACAACATACCAAGTCCTGCAGCGATGGGCAAGGGGCGAAACGGCAGGTGGAAGATGCCACTGGAAGCCGCAGTCCCGATCCTGCATGTAGGCAGTTCAGGGTATTGGTCGCCTGATGCTGACCCGGAGACGAAAGCATTTTTCGGCAGCACCCTGAACGACCAAGCAGCCTTATTTAGGGTTAGCACTGCTTGCTCCGTAAGGAGAGGGGCCTAGAAAAGGTGGCCTAAACAAAGCTCGTCTCCTTCTCCCCCCCCCCACTTGGCTAGTCATGGTCAACAGGCATCCTTACTTGCGGTCGAAAAATAACAACAAAGAAAAGGCATGCACCTGCCTCACAAAGTGTGCAAAGCTTGCGTGTTGGAACATCAGAACCATGCTTGACACAGTAGACAGTGGTCACCCTGAATGACGCTCTGCTCTAGTTGCCCATGAACTTCTCAGGTTGAATATCGACATAACAGCTTTCGGTGAGGTCCGTTTCCCTGAGGAAGGTAGTCTTCAAGAACACGGTGCTGGCTATACCCTCTACTGGTTGGGTAAGTCAAAGGCTGAGAGCCGCCTTTCTGGCATTGGCTTCATGGTCAGGAATTCCATTGCCTCTAAACTCGAAAACCTGCCAACAGGTCACTCAGATCGCATCATGTCTATGCACCTCCCTCTTCAAAACAAGCAGCATGCAACACTCTTCAGTGTGTATGCCCCAACCCTTCAAGCAGATTCTGCAGAAAAGAATAAGTTCTATGCTGATCTACGCAACCTTGTACGGAAGACCCCTACAGAGGACAAGGTGATCATCCTTGGCGACTTCAATGCTAGAGTAGGTAAAGACTCGGAAGCCTGGAAAGGAGTACTTGGCAAACACTGCATTGGCAACTGGAATGATAACGGGTGCCTCCTGCTAGAATTCTGCACGGAGCATTAGCTCACCATTACCAACACTATCTTCCAGCAGAAGAACAGTCTAAAGACAACCTGGATGCACCCACGGTCCAAGCATTGGCACCTTATTGACTACATTCTGGTGCGCCAGAGAGACCTTCGAGATGTCTTACACACTCAAGTAATGCCCAGTGCAGAATGTCATATGGATCATCGCCTTGTACACTGCAATCTCCGTCTTCACTTTAAATCTACACCCAGGAGAGCCGGTATCCCCCGGAGGAAGTTTCAGGTTGGCAGTCTTCAGTCAGCCGAAGTTAGAGCTGCCTTTCAGGCAAAACTCCAGACAAGAATTGAGGACCCCAGTTGCCTCACAGATCCTTCTCCAGAAGCACTCTGGGAACACCTAAAAACTACCATCCTGTTGACCTCTTTAGAAGTCCTCGGGTTCTCCACAAGGAAGAACAAGGACTGGTTTGACGAGAACAATCAAGAGATCCAAGAATTACTGGCGAAAAAGAGATCTGCCTACCAAGCACATCTTGCTCAGCCCTCCTGTCCTGGGAAAAAAGCAACCTTTCGCGCTGTATGTAGCAACCTCCAGCGCAAGCTTCAAGACATTCAGAACAAGTGGTGGACCAAGCTTGCAGAGAGAACCCAGCTGTGTGCAGACACTGGTGATTTAAGAGGGTTCTACGAAGCCCTGAAGGCAGTATATGGTCCATCATATCAGGCTCAGAGTCCCTTGCGTAGTGCAGACGGCCAAGTGCTCCTCACAGACAAGGCATCCATACTGAACTGGTGGTCAGAGTATTTTCAGGTTCTCTTCAGCGCCAATCGCATAGTTCAAGATTCAGCAATCCACCTCACCCCACTTCAACCAGTGAAAACAGAGTTGGATGAGATCCCCACCCTAGAAGAGACCGTTAAAGCCATTAAACAACTGAAAAGTGGCAAGGCAGCGGGAGTTGATGGAATCCCACCAGAGATCTGGAAGCATGGGGGCACAGTACTACATAGCACACTTCACAAAGTACTTGTCACCTGCTGGGAACAAGGCAAATTACCACAGGACTTTCGCGATGCAATCATCATTACTCTACATAAGAACAAAGGGGAAAAGTCAGATTGCTCCAACTATCGGGGGATAACCCTGCTCTCCATCGCAGGCAAAATCCTTGCTAGAATACTCCTGAACAGACTGGTGCCCACCATTGCAGAAGAGCTCCTCCCAGAGAGTCAGTGTGGCTTCAGAGTTAACAGGAGCACCACCGACATGGTATTTGTTCTCAGGCAGCTCCAAGAGAAATGCAGGGAACATAACAAGGGTCTATATGTGACTTTTGTCGACCTTACCAAAGGCTTTGATACTGTTAGCAGGAATGGCCTGTGGCAAAACTTGGAACGTTTAGGATGTCCCCCAAGGTTCCTCAGTATGGTCATCCAGCTACATGAAGACCAGCGAGGCCAAGTTAGACACTGCAACAATCTCTCGGAGCCCTTCCCAATAGCACAGGTGTAAAGCAAGGCTGTGTTCTCGCGCCAACTCTTTTTACGATCTTTTTTAGCATGATGCTTCAAAGAGCCGCAGTAGATTTAGATGATGACGATGGTGTCTACATCCGCTATCGCACCGATGGCAGCCTGTTCAACCTGAGGCGACTAAAGACCCACTCCAAGACAATGCAAAAACTTATCCGAGAGCTACTGTTTGCTGATGATGCTGCACTTGTCTCCCACTCAGTATCAGCTCTGCAGCATATGATGTCCTGCTTTGCAGAGGCTGCCAAGCTATTCGGCCTAGAAGTTAGTCTGAAGAAGACAGAAGTTCTCCACCAGCCTGCACCCCAGGAAGATTATCACCCTCCTTGCATCACTGTGGGTGAATCAGTTTTGAAGACAGTCCAGCAGTTCAGCTACCTGGGGTGCATCATTTCCTCAGACGCCAAGATCGACAACGAGATTGACAATAGACTGGCAAAGGCAAACCGTGCATTTGGCCGACTGCATAAAATAGTGTGGAGCAACAAGCATCTGAAAAAAGGCACAAAGATCAATGTTTACAAAGCGGTTGTGATGACAACCCTCATCTACGGCTCCGAATCGTGGGTATTATACCATCATCATTTGCGACTCCTTGAGCGTTTTCATCAGCGCTGCCTTCGCACCATCCTCAACATCCACTGGAGTGATTTTGTGACCAATACTGAAGTCCTCAAGCGGGCGGAGGTTACAAGCATCAAGGCATTGCTGTTGAAGACGCAGCTGCGCTGGGCAGGGCATATCTCCAGGATGGAAAACCACCGCCTTCCTAAGGTTGCCCTATATGGCGAACTTTCCACCGGCCATCGAAATAGAGGGGCACCAAAGAAGAGGCTCAAGGACTCGTTGAAGAAATACCTTGGTACCTGTTGCATTAACCATCACCAGTGGTCTGACCTAGCCTCAGATCGCAAAGCATGGAGGCACACCATCCACCAGGCTGTCTCTTCCTTTGAGAACACACGCATAGCTGGTCTTGAGGACAAAAGGAGATTGAGGAAGAATTGCACTGCTACAGCACCAACCCCAAATCAGACTTTTCCCTGCAGCCACTGTGGCCGGAGCTGCCTGTCCCGCATTGGTCTTGTCAGCCACCAGCGAGCCTGCAGCAGATGTGGACTACTGCACCTTTCTTAAATCTTCGTTCGCAAAGTCAAGCCGTGAGAGAAAGAGCTATAACTGATGATGGTTTCCTGGGCAAATGAAGGGAAATTTCTAAGATGGGGGTGGGGAGGTGTCAGAAGGCAGAACGACAGCCATTCCCACCCCCCCCCTTTGAGCCAGGAATGAGGCTGCCATGTTCCTCCAAGGTACTTAAGAAAATTGAAGCAGATTAAGAGTGCACCTTTGCCAGTAAGGGAAAGGGTGGTTTAACCTCCCCGCAAATGAGAGTTCTGCATAGAAATTTGACAGTGTGGGGCAAGGACTCCAAATTGCTAACATGGCCTTGCCACCTAGACCTCCTTTCCTTCCCTTTTCCTTGGAGAGTGAGTGCTGAAGGAGCTGCCCAATTCTCCTGCACTGGGGAATGGAGAGAGAGAAGCACTAGGAGATGTGACTGCACCTGGCAGATATGGGTTGCTGCTACTGAACGTGCATGCTCTCTTTAGGAGAAGGAGAAAGGTCTTCTGTCTACTTGTTTTTCCTCCACCACCAGCCACCACCTTCTAACCTCTAGGGCAGGCTGCTTAAAAGCTGGAGAGCTAAGAGCTTGGCTTTATGTCAGGCAGTATATGAGGCAGGATGATCCTGAGGTGCAAAAACACCTTATAAGTGTGCATGGAGGTGGGCTCATTGGCTTCCACATGCACTTTGGCTGCATTCTCTTTCTGCTCTGCTGCAGCTGGCCATTCTTTTACTTTCCCTTCCTTTGCCAGCACTGGGTACTCCTGGGGCCCTACTCTGCCCTTGGTACAACCAGCAAGGAGACCTCTTTCAAAGCTGTTTGGTGAGGCAGGGCATATTTGGGATGAGGTGTCACCCCTTTTCAGCTCATCTATGAGCCTCAGCAGTCTCAATCCACCTCTGCAGGCAAAAGGAAAGACAATGCCTAGCTTGACTTTTCTGCACCTTTTCTACAAGGCATTTTCCTATCCCACATTACATATTGCACTTAGATTTGGGTATCATAAATCTTGCAAAATCTATTCAGGAAGTGCAACAGAAAGGATTTTTTTAAAGGGGAGAAAAAATATTTTTGACCTCTCCCCCCAGATTCTAGAGACAACTAAAGAGTACTGGCTTGCAGGCTCTATGTATCAGGTTCCAGAAGTCAGCCAAAGCAGTGTCATTAAGTCTAAGGTCAAGGGTCCAGAAGTCAAGCAAGGCAGAGTCTATTGTACATGTGGCTTATTGTACATGTTGCATCCATACCTAACAGCCTCTCTTGGCTGGCTTTATACCCCCAAGCCTAACAGTCATATTTGCAACCAGTTACTCAGAAGCAATCCTGCAACTACTCATGATTATTATCAACAAGCAGCTGGCATCAGGCCAGCAGGCGTGCATTTTGCCACCATAGATGAAGGCTCTGTTCTCAGCCTTCATCTATGGTGGTGGTGGGCTGGGAAAGGTCAACTGAGGTTCATCTACTGAATCAGAGCTGGAGGCTGTCAGTGGCGCTGCACCAGCTGTTGGCTGTGAATCTTGACAAGCCTGCAGCTCATTTTCCTGCTGGTCAGCTTCTGTTAACTCAAGGCTGGCTACATGAGGTTCCTCCTCTCCTGAGAAGACTTCTTGCTATCACTGAGACCTGGCTGACTCATGAAATGAAGTTATCCATAGGCTATATGTTCCATAGAATCATGGCTTTTTTGGTACAAAAAGCCCAGCAGGAACTTATTTGTATATCAGGCCACACCCCTGATGTCACCATTGTTTCATACAGGATTTTTTTGTGGAAAAAGTCCAGCAGGAACTCATTTGCCTATTAGGCCACACCCCCTGACACCAAGCCAGCCAAAACTGTGTTCCTGTGCGTTCTTGCTCAAAAAAAGCCCTGCATACATTCAATTTTTTGTGAATATTCTCTTATACTTTAAACAAACTGGTGGGGTTTTTTTTGGGGGGGGGGGCGGTTAAAGCTAACTGGTTAGAGGAAGAGAGCAGTATGAAAATTAATTGCTCCTGGTACTTGAAATGTTAAGAACGATTTTTTCTCTCTTCCAGTACAGAAAACTGCTCATGGCAATGTCTGTATAAATGGGAGTGGAGAAAACACCTCCCTTTCTAAAAACAAAGTCGGGCAAAAATGTTTAGTAGGTCACTCTTTTTCATGCAACAATTCAAATAGCACATGTTTCCTAGATGTTTGAAGTTATACTCGAAGGGCCTCGGCAGCATGAGGAGCAATCAATTTCTTCACCAGAACAATGAAAAAAGCAGAAGTACACCATGGGATGTGTGAGCACAGGAAGTCTGCCAGAGGGAATGTGCCAAAGCATGAGTGCCTTGGTTCCCGCAATTACCTCCCCAGTAGTGGCCCCCTGGAGTTGTGTTATTACTGTAATAAAGCTGTGTAATAATTATGTTGATGAAATCCATTTAAAGGGAAACCTAATGTCAAATGCAATTTTAACTGCATAGCCTGTGACTGGTACATTAAGTCCACCGTTCTCAAACTGCTGAAGAACCAAAATGAGAATTAATTCCAAACCATTGCTGCTTCACAAACACACAAAGTGTGCTAGGAAAGAGTGGACTGGGGAAAGGAAAAAACACTGCTTGCTTTCAACACTGGCTGAGCTTTTTGATCATGCATTACCTATGCCAAAATCATTGCTTAATGCCGTGAACTAGCTGCTTCCTATCTTTTCATGTACTCTGTCAGGGGTTTTGAACTCATTTGTTATGAGGGACAGATCTGACATAAATGAGACCTTGTCAGGCCAGATCATGTCAGGTTGGGCCTTGTGTGTACCTATTTAAGATTAGGTAGCAGAGATATAAACTTTATAAAGGACACAGACAAAAAAATAAACATCAAAACTGCTTAAAACATTAGCACACCTTGGTCTTAAAGGTGGTTTCTTTGTATCTTTCCCATGGGATCCAGGGAACTGGGAAAAGGAAACTGTGGCTCTTTCCTGCCTTCCCCAGGGGATCAGGATGGGGAGGAGCCTCAGCCAATAGAAGGAAGAGAGGCTTGGCTCAGTAGCTCTGCTGTACAATTGAGAGAGCCTGGCAAAACAAGCTATTCCTCTTCCACTTCCTCCTTAAGGGGGAGTCTCAGTCAGTGGGGAAAATAGAGGCTTTGCTTTGTAGCTCCTGTGCAATTGAGCAAGCCTTGCAATGCAAACTGTAGTGCAGAAGTAAGCAAGAGAGAGGGAGAAAGAAGCTGATGACAGTCAGTAGCTCAGGGGCCTGATAGGAGCTTTCTGGGGGCCTGATTCAGCCCCTGGGCCGCATGTTTGACACCCCTGCTCTAAGTATTTATATCCCACTTTTCTCCCCTAGGAGATCTAATACAGCTAACAGTGGGAACACCAGGGCTTTTTTTGTAGCAGGAACTCCTTTCATATTGGGCCACACACCCCAAGAGCTTACAGTAGGCTCTGTAAGAAGAGCCCTGTAAGCTCTTAGAGGATTGGCTACAACAGGGGTGTGTGGCCCAATATGCAAAGGAGTTCCTGCTACAAAAAAAGCCTTAGGCAACACCACAACTTTAAGTTGGCATTCAGTTGCTGTTTCCTCTTTGGGCACCATTTATAACCAGTGGCCAACAGCCCTTCGACCTTTGCTTTTCAGCTGGTCTCTGGCCACACCCAAGCTTTATAACCACCGTGGCTGTGCCTGCCCTCTGGAATGCACTTCCTGAGGAGACTAGGGCCCTGTGGGATTTATCACAATTCCGCAGGGCCTGTAAGACATATCTGTTCAGGCAGGCTTCTAATAACTAGATGGAGGTGCTTTAACATCTATGGGGGTGTGTACTATCTACCCCACAATATCATTACAAATTAATCCAAAACAGACAGAACGCAATCTGAACTATATATAAACTGTTTTAATATTTTAATGTTTTAATAATGTTTTCTTGTTATAATGTGAATCTGTCATCGAATTGTGACTGTTGCTCATCTGGGGAGGGTGGGATATAAGTGTAATAAATAAATAAATAACACCTGCAAGAAGAGGGAGACAAACTCCGGCAGAATCAGTTGCATAGGGTTGCCAGTTGAGGCTGACAAGAGATTCCAGAGATTACCAAGAGATTCCCTGAGAGGGGAGGGATGCTCTGGAAGAGGGGACTGCAAAGTGAGTTCTGAGTGACCTGCAGCTGCATTTAAAAGAGCTGTGTTCCTTCTAAATGCTTTCTCTCCATTAGAAATAATGGAAGATGGGGGCACCTTCTGTTGGGGGGCTCATAGAACTGGACCCCCTGGTTCAATATTTTTTGAAAATTGGGGGGAAGGATTTGAGGAGAGGCACCAGATGCTATGCTGAAAATTTGGTGCCTCTACCTCAAAAAACAGCCTCCCCCAAGAGCCTCAGATACCCACAGATCAATTCTCAATTATACCCTATGAGGACTGGGCTCCATAGGGTATAATGGAGCATCCAGCAGCTATCCTCCCCTCTTTCTGATAGCCCTGAAGCAGGGGGAGGGGCTCCAGCCCAGGGGATCCCCTGACCCCAACTGGGGATTGCAACCAAATAAAACAAACCACTCTGTAAAAAATACTATTACAAAATATAATTCATACAAGGAAAAGAGTGCATTTCAGCAACCTCGTAATTTTACATACTGCATGTGCATATTTATGCACATATATACACCATTGTGCAAATAGTCGAAAACATCATCAATCCAGAAAAGAACAACAGACCGCTAGCAGAGTAAAGCCAGTTTCGGACCACCAAGTCCTTCCTCCAGAGAGTGTCTTGCAAATCTTGCAGTATATGTGTATAAAATATTCACAATGTTCAGTTCTTTCACAAATTCATGCATAATTGGAACGCTGCTGCCTCCATCTGGTCAGCAAGCTAATTGTGTCCCAACTGGGGATTGGCAACCCTGCGAGCTGCTGCTAGCTTGCTTTCAGCAAACCAACAAGATCTTCCTCACTTCCATTTTATATTCAGAAGAACTGAACTAGATAAATGAAGTTGCACTTAGCTATGATTATTTTTCACCAAGTGGCCTTCTGTGCAGGCACACATGGGACTGCAGGACTGTAGTGGCTTGTTTGCCATCAGGTACAATCCTAGCACCTGACTGCTTGGCAAATCCTACAATATACAACAAGAAGAGATCTGAGGGAAAGAGTTCCTGTCCCGCCTCAGTCAAGTGGCCCTTTGGGTGGGAAAAAGGACTTCAGAGCCAGGAGCTTCTTCAGAAAAGCTTGGATGCTCTTTTCTGTGGCTGGCCCATGTGGACCTGCACAGAAGCCACAATGATGAAACATATTGCTTTTGCAGGGTTTAAAAGGTTAACAGAATTTTGGCCTCTGGATCCTCAGCCTACTATTCTTTTTACAAGAAAAAAATGAATAGTTTCACATTCACGCACATAAACAACTTTCCCCCACTTTCATACACATATTCACAGTAGAAATGATTGCTGCATACAAACCATTAAGCATAAGAATGTTGCAACTGAATATAGTCAGAAATCATTGTTTAAACCAAGTTATCAGGACCACAAAATGGCCCATGGCAAGTCACAGTTTTGATGAAAAGGCCTGAGTGAAAGTTGAGATGACAAGGAAATTAACACATGAAATATTCTCTAACCTCCCTGAAATGGTGCTTATTGATATTGTAGAGGCAGGAAAGGAAAATGTTCATCAAAAGGACACAATATATTATATTGTGCTGGATCCTGTGATCTAATTGTGCAATCAATCCTTTATTCCCCATCTTCCAGCAGACCCTTCTGAGTCCAGAATATTCTGGGTCATGGGGTCCTATGCGGATTAACAGCCACATAAGTATTCCTTCACTGCAACTACAAGATCTTTAGATGTAAAAGGCAGGAGGGCCATTTTACCCCTTCTCTCTTCAGCATCCCAACTTGCAAGGCTATCAGTCCACATGGGTCCCACAATCCTTGGAAACAGCTTTCTCAGTCTGGGGAAGTGGAACACAGACAACATATGCAACCATTAGGAGATTCTGCTGATGGAACTCTGGATCCATCTCCTTTAATTTAAGCACTATCTGCTATTTACCATTGGCTGGAACTGATTGGGCGGACAGGAATTAACTGAATCCAGGTTATAACCCCTAAACACAACTGCTTTTTTTACATTAAAAAAGTCAAAAGGTCCAGTACTGGATCTCTTGTGTAAGGTGTCATTTGCTAAGGGCAACAGCAATGAGCCAACGTATTTATTGCTTTTAATATCCGCTCATATTTTTATCAATGGTTTTAATTTTCCAGTTTTTGCAGCTGACTTTGCAGGTTTGTTCCTCCTATGTATGCATGGTGTACAGGTTTTGCAAGATGATATATGTAATTTATATATACGTGCATAAATGTTTATTTTTAAGAGAACATTGTACCATTTTTTTCACAAAGTAGAAACAGAAAATGGTGCAAAAATGAAATCCATCAGTTTATTTGCACAAAGGCTAAATGTAGTCAAGCACTGATTTGAAGTAGATGTGCTTCAGCTCTTGCCAGTTTACATGCAGTGATCACTGGAGCCAATGCTTGCCAGGCAGTTCATCTAGTGTGGAAACATCTCAAATCTGCCCAACACAGTAAATGCCTTGTCTGCATATACAGAGAAAAGCATTAACTGCATTAACTGCACTCAGTACCACCACACACTGCCAATTGTTTAAGTATCCTCTGCAAAGTTTTGAACCTTCCTCCAGCTTATAAAGCCATCTGTTGTTTGGTGGAAAAGCCACTTAAGTGCGAGGAAAGCTTCAGTTTTTTGCTGAGCAGTAACAGTAGCAGCCAACATTACTAATATAACACTGTAGTGCAATAGCCATGCAAAAATGTTTCCTGATGTTAACAAGGGTCAAGTTTTGGCCTGCTTTTTAAAAAAGAATCTTAAGTTGTGTTTCTTTGCCGAGTTCTGCTAAGTGTAAAAGAATGTGGTTGCTTGCAGTGATAAAGAACATCTGCAAGGTCATTGTAGGAGTATACTAGTTAGATTTTCTTTTATTTGGCTTGTTAAGTGTTTCTGCCCAGTTACCACCATGTGAACTTAATTATCGCTGAAACTGCAGATCAGCTCTAATTGGTTACCTCATGAGGGTCCTTGAGGCATAGAAATAACTATACCTGTGTAACACTTTGCCTAGCCTGGAGCCTAGAAGCATGGTTGGAGTTTTATGATCCAGAGATAAGACTCTCTCCTGAGGTTGTCATAATGGAAAACCTCCTGACTTGATTCCTTTGTGCAACTACTTGATTCCATCTGAACATTGGACTCTGTTTGATGGTAATATCTGGAAGACTAAGCTATACTAAGTTAGCTAGTTATGATTTATAATGTCTTTATTTTTTATGGCTCACTTATCAAGTGCTATTGTTATGCTTATACTTTAAAAATAAACTTTCTTATAAGTTTACCTTTTGTTGTTTGCTTTTGAAGTCACAGCAACTTTGCCAAAGCTTACCCATTAGCCTTGGAGTGCCTACTACCATTTCTTAAAAAAACTTATTTTGGGAACCCCTGGCTGCAAGAGAGTGGCTTGGTTTTCCCTAGTGTGTCTCAATTAGGCAGAGTTTTGATTGGGGGCCTCTGTGCTAGAGATTAACCCAGTCTGGTGGCAGCCTACCCTCCTGGGGTGGAATACCAGGCTTTGTTTCGTTTGTGCTATCAGCTCCATCAGCAAAACTCAGCCTGAGGGTTGGCAGACTCTGTTACCAATACAGAAATAAAGAATTCCACCGGGCAATTTCCTTACTGGTCACTATTCTCCTGAGTCTGCACAGAAAGTAGTTTGACATGTTTATCCTTACACAGCCTCGTGGGAATTTTACATTCTTTCTTGCATCCTTGAAATAAGTCCGTGTTGTTGTTTTCCATAGTAAAGGTAACAGTGATGTCTTGCAGATGGAATTCATGTAGACAACTAATTTGTTTAAAAACTCCAACTACCCAAATTGAAGGAAAAATTCTCCCACATGATCCCTGCCTGCTGAGGGTTCTTTGGGGAAGCCCTGCTTTTCCATGGACAACTGATGGACTTATGAGCAAGAGTGGCTGTGATCAGTAGTTTAAGAAATTCTGCAGTGCCAGTTAGGATGGGAAGGAGGACACTCCATTGCTGGCAAGGCCAAACTGTGCCCCTCCACACACATACACAATCCCACAGAGAACCTCCCCAGCAGGCCCTAAGGACTTGCAGAATCCAGCCTGGACAAACATCACTACCAAAAATATTGTACAGGGGGAAAACTCCTATGACCTGAAATGAAGGCAGAAAAGCCAATGTCCTGCAGTCGATGGACCTGAAGCTGACTGTGGATGGTCTGGAGAAGGAACGTGACTTCTACTTCAGCAAGCTGTGTAATATTGAGCTGATCTGCCAGGCATCATAAGCATCCTGTATGACACAGAGGAAGGCTTTGACACCCCCCCCCTTCAAATGTGTGTTTTTAACCAAAAGGAGGGGGAAAGGGATCAGCATGCAAAAGGAGGGTCTCATACTGCCTGAAAGGACACAATTGGACTATTATCTAATATAAAGGCTTCGCGGTCACAAAGATGCCCAACGAAATGCTCAAGACAGGCAAGACAAACCAATTCAAGGCTCATCTTGTAAGCAGGATGCAGAGGTCAAACAAGCTATGTTTGAGCATGTTTACCATGAAGTTCTCAGAACACCAAATTTGGGGGCCAAAACAGACATTTAAATTCATTTTGTCATTTTGACACTTTGAGTCCAATTGAAATGTGCTGCAGGTCATAGGAAAAGTGTTCACAAGTGTTGAAGCAATTCATGGGACCTCTTGTTTAAATGATCTTTCCACACATGTATACCAGCAGGTCATCTGCTGTTCTCTGCTAGCCTGCTAGCACCGCATGCATATTTGCTCAGAACAGGTGGAAGGAACATTTTAAGTGACACAAGAGCCTCATGGAACACTTATGCACCATAAGTGTTTTACTCACAACTTGCATCACATCTAAATCAAGCCTCAGGCATTACAGTTCTTCTGAGTAGCCCCGGCCATCCTGCTGATGTGCTTCTGGGTAGAAAGAATCATAATCAGAGATTCAGATTAGAGTCGACACCAAAATATTGCCTGAAGACAAATTCCAAGTGAATTTGAGAGTTCCATCAGAAAGGAAACATCTGACAAATGTTAAGGAAAGCCAAAAGACTTTCAATAAGGCTGGTGAAATTTCACAGGGAGGTTTTGTACATTTGTATTCCAGATGCTGCTGCTACCAAACATTCAAACTTTACCCTTAAAATCAGTAGCACTTATTCATATACAGCAATGACAAAACCAGTGACTTCAAATGTATGTCTTTTTTTAATGTTCATCTATGAAATTGATTTATTTTCACTTCCTGAAATCTAAATTAAATTTGTGGTTATGAACTTGCAAGCCTAGAAGGCTATAATAGGAAAGAAAAAGCATCCATATTTATCAATTTAACACATTTATATCCCATCCTTCCAGCCAAAACGTGGATCCCCAGGGCAGGTTACAAGTTAAAAAAATAAATTAAATAAATCACAGTATTACAATAAAAACGGCCTCAAATGTGTCCCTTCTACTGGCAATCATTAACTAGCACCATTTTTAAAAGGGAAAAAACTAATTATTGCACTGCAACAGAACTTGCAAAGGCTTCAATATATTTTCAAAGAACAAAGATGGGAGTGTGTTTTGGTTCCCATGGGAGTGAATTCCAACTCTATATAAGATTAACGAAAGTTAGTTGGGCTAAGAGAACGGCATACTATTTCAGATGCACAAGATAATACTGATTTCTTTCCCCCACCCCCCAATAGTGCAGGAAAATATCTCATAAAGGCATAAGCATTGTCAGAGAGAGGGCCTGGAGATTCATAAGCCAGGCAAGAAGGTAAGTCAGTAGGAACTGGGCAAGGAGTCAGCCTATGAATTTCCCTAGAGATGAGCTATGAGTTGTTCAAACTGAACAACCAGGTCAGGATCAGCAGCTGGGACCTTACTGGCTCTTCACATAGTCCAGTTTCTACTCCCCCCCCCCCTTTAGAACAGAGATGGTATGGAAGTTCATCAGAGACCAGATCTCTGCTTGCAAACTGCCAGAGTAACACAAAAAAATAAGGGGACTAGTCCCTATTTCCAGAGTCCCAAGTTTGAGGTAACTATGGGAGAAAGAGACTCCCCCTTCCATTTTATAATCACAACAGCAATCTTCTGAGGTAGATTAAGCAGGAAGAGAGTGGCTAGCCCAGGGTCACCCAGTGTCTTCCATGGCAGAATGACAATTTCATACCTGAGTTTATTAGATCCTAGTCAATACCAGGGATGTCCACTTGAAAAAAATCAAACTTCTTTTTTTGGGGGAGTGGGCGTGGGTGGGATTGGATTTCAGAAAGGATATCTATACTGGTATTCCAGATTTCTTAGATCCCCGATACCATGTTGGAATTCAGATTTGGCTTTCTTTCTTTCATTGGAATTGCAGAGGGTTTTTTTGGGGGGGTGTCATTATTTCCTTTGGGGAACTTTTAGGCGGAATGACTCTTTTTCAAGCAAATAACACTAAAGCTACAGAGAACCTACCGCCGCCTGCCAATAAAGATCCCCTCACTCAAGTTTCAAGCAAGTTTCAAAAGTGCTCAGTTCCATGGGCCCCTGAACAAAGTGCCCTCATTTGTCTCCATCATTTCCTGTGTGCCAAAATGCTATGCTTTCTCCAGGTCAAAGAAGCCAAAAACCAAGCACATAAGAGCAACCATTGGCCAAAAGCCTCCAACAAGTCCAACAAAGTCAATATCAAACCAGAGAATCCCAGCTGGGCTACAGACTAAGCTCTATATGACTAATGTCAAAATAGAAAATCCAAGCCAAACCAACTTAAGCAAGGGACACTGTTGCAAGCCCAAAAGGAAAAAAAATGGAAAACCAAAGAAGTCAAGCAGAATCCAATATGGCAAGACCAAAAGTACCAACATCAAACCAGAGAATCCAAGTCAAACCATGTTTTTCAAGCCCAACAAAAACTGAAACTGAAGAAAAACAGGCATGGGCACGTTACTATGCCAGCCCCAAATACCCCCAGAATTTTGGGGGACTCAATTATTTGTATTCCAAAAAAATCTGGGTATCACTCCAGATACCAGAACATATATAAAAACCTTACATAATACCAAAAACATTTAAATGCACAACCTTATACAACACTGTAATCCCTACACCAGGATCTGCCTTGCTATCTATTCTATAGGACTGCAAAACACCTCTTCCTGTAAGTTCTGGCTTTATGACAGGCTCTCCCATTTGTTTTCAAATTGGCAGGGATGATCCCTTAGAGCCTAAAAATTCCATCCCAGTGGAATGGGTTATAGCCAAAACACATAAAAATAGAAGTAATAAAAACATACACACGTAATAGTAAATATAATTAAAACAAATTAAGACTTTTGAAATGACAATCAAATGATTCTTTTTTAAAAAAAAAAAAATGCAACCCTGTATACCCTTACTGGGTTGGGGACCTTTCAATGTAAACATTTCCATTCAACTACCAGTGGGGAATGGCTGGTCTAGGGATTCCAGTGCTCCTGGGGAGGGGGAGGTATGGCGGTGGGAACAGACGATACAAGGAAGGGAGACCGAGACAAGTCAGTGCTCGTTCACCCTCCAATCTGTGTCCCATCCCAATGGTGACAGGTAGTAGGGTAAGGATGAATAACCCACCTCCGTCATTGGTGTTATGCAATGCCAGGTCCATTAACAATAAGACCTCAGTCCTTCGAGAGTTTTTAATCGAACAGGACATGGACCTGGCATGCGTGACCGAAACCTGGGTTTGAGAGGGAGATACAGTAGCCCTCTCACAAACAACTCCTCCAGGTTACTCGGTCTTTCACCAATCGCGGACTAGCGGGTGGGGGGGAGGAGTGGCGTTATTTGTACATGAGGCTTACTCCTTTAGGTGTGGGAGGCTGGAGAGGGGTTGGTGATCTGGCTGGTATACTGTACACCTAACGCACCAGCCAGCGCCTTACTGTCCCTACTCGAGGTGGCGACAGGCTGGGAGCTGGAGCACCCAAGGCTGGTGATCCTGGGTGACTTCAACGTCCATGCTGATGACCCAGCCTCTAGTCAGGCAATGGACCTAGTGTCATCCATGGCGACACTAGGACTCTCTCAATTTGTCACAGCCCCCACCCATCAGGCCGGACACATGTTAGACCTGATCTTTGTGGCCAGGGTTATGGTGGACGATATAACCACCGAAGTAGTGCCATGGTCGGACCACCTCGCCCTTAGGGCTCGTGTAGATATGCCACCCCAAACCTGTTTAGGCGACAAGCCTACTATGGCTCGCCCGCGGAGCCAGATGGACCCAGAACGGTTCCAAATGGCTCTGCGGGACTCCTGGCCCTCTGGCGATTCCCTCAATGGCCTGGTTGAGACCTGGAATAGCCGGCTCTCTAGGGCCATTGACGAGATCACACCTTGACGCCCTCTACGGCCTTGGAGTAGGCTGGCTCCGTGGTATATCCCGGAGTTACGCCAACTGAAACAAGGTCTCAGACAGCTAGAGAGGCAATGGCGACGTACCCGTGACGAAGTGAGTAGAACATCTTATAGGGAGTTTATGAGGTCCTATGAGATGGCAGTCAAGGCCACAAAGAAAACATAATTTGCGGCCAAGATTGTGTCTACAAATTCGCGCCCGGCACAATTATTTAGGATAATTCGGAATTTTACTACATTGCCACAAGGCAAGCCAAATGTTAAGGAATTGGAGGTAGGCTGCGAGGCTTTTGCGAAATTTTTTGCAGACAAGGTCCAGTCACTCCGCCATGACTGTCCTGCCATATTGGATACAGTGAGTGAACTCGAGGCTCCGTGCGTGTCTTCTAGTTTGATCCTGGACTGCTTCGACCCACTCAGCTTGGAGGAAGTTGACAGAATCCTTGTCACTGCACGCCCAACTACTTGTGATCTGGACCCATGCCCCTCCTGGTTAATTAAGGCCTGCCGGGAGGAGCTAAGATGTCCTATACGGGACATCATAATTAGATCTCTTTCGGAGGGCTTTTTTCCAACGCCCCTGAAGGAGGCAATGGTCCGCCCTCTCCTGAAAAAGGTTACATCAGATCCGGCCGAATTGGCTCATTATCGGCCGGTCTCAAACTTGCCCTTTTGGGGCAAAATTATTGAGAGGGCTGTCGCATTGCAGTTACAGGGCTTCTTGGATGACGCTTCCACCTTGGACCCATACCAGCCCGGCTTCCGCCTAGGCCAAGGAGCGGAGACAGTGTTGGTCGCCCTCATGGATGACCTCCGGCGACATCTGGATCGAGGCGGCTCATCAGTATTGCTGTTGTTAGACCTATCAGCTGCATTCGATATGGTCAATCATTGGCTGCTGACCCGTCGCCTCGCCGACGCAGGAATTCAGGGGCTAGCCTTACAGTGGCTTTCTTCCTTCCTTGAAGGTCAGGGACAAAGGGTGGCGGTTGGAGGAGAGCTGTCCCAGAGGCACTTACTTAATTGTGGGGTGCCTCGGGGGCAGTCCTCTCCCCGATGTTGTTTAACATCTTCATGCGCCCCCTTACCCAGATTGCCCAGAGACATAGGCTGGGTTGCCATCAGTACGCTGATGACACCCAGCTCTATCTATTGATGGGCGGCTGGACTGGCGACGCCCCTACAAATCTGGACCGAGCGTTTCAAGCCGTGGCAGGTTGGATTAAGCTGAGTGGGTTGAAGCTGAATCCAGTGAAGACAGAGGTCCTTTGCATAGGTCGCAGCGGGCTGGGAGGGGAGATCTCCCTACCAGCCTTTGACAGTGCGTCACTTATACCAGTGCGCAGGGTCAAGAGCTTGGAAATGCTACTGGAGCCTTCCTTGACAATGGAGGCACAGATAGCAGCCACTGCTAAATCCACCTTTTTCCATCTCAGAAGGGCGAGGCAGTTGGCCCCCTTTCTGGAACATAGCAACCTGGCAACAGTGATCCATGCAACTGTCACCTCGAGATTAGACTACTGTAATGCCCTCTACATGGGGCTGCCCCTGTGCCGAACTTGGAAACTGCAGCTAGAGCAGAATGCGGCGGCCAGGCTATTAGTGGGACTACTTTAGTGGGAACACGTGCAGCCTGGGCTGAGGGAGCTGCACTGGCTTCCAATTGTGTTCCAAGTTCGCTACAAGGTGCTGGTTATCACCTTTAAAGCCCTATATGGCCGAGGACCTGCCTACCTTAGGGACCGTCTCTCTCCATATGTTCCCCAGAGAGCACTGAGATCTATTTCCCCAAATCTCTTAAAAATCCCTGGACCAAGAGAGGCCAAACTGAAAACAACAAGGGAGCAGGCCTTCTCAATAATGGCCCCCCACTGGTGGAATCAGCTACCGGAGGAAGTGCGAGCCCTGCGGGACTTTAACCAGTTCCGCAGGGCTTGTAAAACTGTCCTCTTTCAACAAGCCTATAAGGTGGAACCCTGAAAGTGACATCTGGATATATATATATTACTGTACTGTAGCACCTCTAATCTATTGCGGTTTTTTAAATATTTATGTAATTGTCTTTTAACTGTATTTTATTAACTGCATTTTATTATATGAATTGTATTCATTATAATCATGGTACACACCATGTCTTGTGAGCCGCCCTGAGCCTGCCTCAGCGGGGAGGGCGGGATATAAATAAAAGCTTATTATTATTATTATTATTAACTTACAACTCTTGGTTTATTCTAAGAATGTCATCAACATTTGGATAGCATTGGAAGAGAAAAATCCTAGTAATATGAAATAATTAGCAGAACTTCAAAGAACTGCTCTTAACATAATGAGGTCCAACAACCTAATTTTCATGATCACACAACATCATTCATTTTGTTATCTGAAGCAGAGCCAAATCACTCTTATAAGCTAACTATACCAAAGTGCATTAACTGAATAGATATGGCCACAGTGTATCATTCTGTGTAGATTTGGCCATACTTAACAGAGCTACTTTCGGCAGAAATCGGCTGTTCATGCATTTTTTGATTGATTCATAAGACAATAAGGTCTAATATCATACTGAAATGTTTTGTTCCAAAACATTACAAATAAAGGTCAACATTTTGCAATGTATTTTCCACTTAATTGCAAGTATTTACACGTTATAATTTGTTCTCCGGAAATGCTTGCTTACTGTAGCATATGAGCAGAGGCAGACTATGTCATTCATGTAACATTCTAGAATGTGGCATATTTCCTGAATTGCTGCATAAGCCAGAAAACTGTCTTTCAATGATCTTAAAAGTACTTGTCATAAGAGGAATGTGCTCCTCAGCAGATGACCACCTCTGTTAACTAAGAGGTGCTTAAACTGAAATGAGGTTTAGGATCCAAGCCTAAGCTATCACCGGCCTCACATGGTGAAGTCTTATGAACAATTGTTAATATCTCCTTCTCACAACTCCACACATAGTATTGTGGGACATACCTGGTGTGGCTCTTTAGGGTAAATTACCCTTACAAATTAGTATCTGTGATGATCAGTTACAAAGCTCAAAGGAGTGTCCTCATTACATTGCTTCTCCAACTGCAGACATAGCTGATAAAGTTTTTCCTTGCTGAAGAAATCTGTGTAAGCTCTTACAACTAGTCTTGAACAAGTCTAGGGTCACTTACACACTGGTTGTTTGCCCTGGCTTGGATGCAAATGGGGCACATGTTTTGTTTTCTGTTGTTTTTTGTTGTTATTGTTCTTTCACTCGCTTCCATGAACCTCCCAAATTTTCCTAATCTCTTAGAAACCCATTTTGCTCTGATGCTTTCAGAGGGTTCGCAGCAAAGCTGGGGTGGTTCCCATGCGGAAGAGAAAGTGCAGATCCACACAAGGCTCTCTGACTCCCCAGCTTTCATTTTAAAGAACAACCCCTTCCATTGTACAGATATGCCTTTCCCATTACGTTTCTGCAATGAAAGGAGCTAGAAGAAAAATGAAAGCTGGGATGCTGGAATACACAGTAGACAGATTGTTATAATGCTACAATAATATGTTACCCTCTGCAATGTTAATTGCAGATATGACAAAACACCAAAAGCCCACCAGTGCTGCATGGTGGGCAGCCACTGTGGGGGCTAGGGCAGGAAAAATGTGGTGATGTAGTGGATATACAAGCCAAGGCCTGCCTTTGTGTGTGCAGAGATTTCTTCACTGAGATACTTCACTCTCAGTCCACATAGATGAATAACAAGGGAGTTAACTTTTATTTAAACAACACTGGAGTGATCTATGTACATTTCTCAGTCCTTGAATTCTTGATCCTTTCCTCTCCTTATCCTTCCATTCTTCTCAGTTACAAACTATCTCCCCCCCCCCCCAGTCAGCTTTCAACCCAATCTCCTCCACTCCCAGATTCAGCTCCTTTTATCTTTACCACCCCCCAACTGCTAGCTGTAAACCTATCAACATTCCATCAGCCCCCATTGGTTGTACTTTGAAGAAGGCAGAATGAGACTTGTCCATCACAGCATCTGATTGTGTTTTGTTCTGTTTTGCTAAAGAAGAGGTACTCTCAGTGTCCTTGGTTTTAGGTGGGCAATATGCATCTAAAATAAACTGGTTAAAATATATTTGAGCCCTGCTTTCTTTTTACATCTGGAGGATCTGCAGTTGTGCAGGACCCTCTAAGAAATTTCAGTAGTCAAATTATTTTGGTATTCTTAAAAATTCCACCACAATGCTCCACCTTGTACTTTAATGTACTTTAATTTAGAACCATATATCCTTGAGTTTTAATTACCAAAGGCCTGATTAAAACTTTAAACTAGCAGCTGTTGTCTACTCTAGAGGAACAAAAGGGATTTTATGGAGAGGTTCTTGTCACTAAACCAGGTACACTTCAGCAGAACAGGAGACACTCATTAATGAAAAGAGTACGTAGTTTGAGAGTTGTCAGAGAAAAGGGCTTTCCCTTACAGAGGTTCCTCTGTCTAGCTTTAGACTGTTGTACTGGACAGGGGCTAGATGAACTATAACATATTATATGTTGACCATTCACCTTTTGTGAGCACCTACATGTTAATTTCACTGTACAAGCATGTGCCTTTCCCAAACAGTGATAATCCATTCAGAAAAACTGATAAATATGAAATCTATTATTCACAAGCAAGAAAACATGGAGCATAATGAGAAGTTAAAAGTATTATATAGCTAAGAGAACAGCATTCCTACAAAGATAAAGGTAGATCTGAAAAGACTATTTTTCATAGAACACAGAAACCTAGAATCAGATCCCACATTCAGTCTGCATTTACTAAACATTGCCAGTCATGACTTGTTATGCTAATTTTCAAAACTTGAAATAATGACTCTCCTTATGGGATAATGGAGAAGATCAATAAATTTAGGCAATACAGCTACCCACTGTTCCTTAGGAATACATTATGATGTATAATAAAAAAACCCCTAAAGCAGATATTACCAAATTTGATCTAAAATGTGATGTAGATTACCATCATATTTAACTTGCTTCTATGCATGCTTTACATGTGGGTCTGTTTATGTGTGATGTTGATTTTAGAGGTTATTTCTTAAGTTCACTGCAGCAGCACTATTTTGAAGTGGAGGACTTGGATGTCAACTAGAATTTGGGAAGCAATAAGGAATTCCTTGGAAACTGCAGTGTTATCAGTGACCAATCCACCATTAACAAACTATGTCCTAATGAGCAAGTGCTTACTGGCCAAGAAAAGCTTTGCTGAAGCATCAGTTACATAATGCAATAGTATCAGTCAAGTTAAAACTGTAATAATCTGATCAGGAAGCAAAGTGAACCACCATTTTAACATTTTGGAATAGATGCAACTTTATGACCATCAATACTACACCAAAATGAAAATAAGTTATACTTCATTTTAAAGTCTTACATAACAGTTCCCTGAGCATTGCAGATATGGAGAGTTGCAATGAAAAAGTAATCCAGCTATTAGTTATATCTGAACAGCCAAAGTTGGGGATGCATGCTGGATGGAAACTCTCTGAAGCATGGAAACAAAAAAACACAGAGCTGGAAGGGACCCAGTTCAACCCTCTACAGAACACAATGCAGGAAATTTACAACTATATCACCAACCTTCCAGTGACACCCCACCTTATCTATGTCCAGAAGGAAACAAAAAACCTCCAGGATCCCAGGACCAATCAGCCCTGGAGAAAAATTCCTTTCTAGTCCCAAAATGACAATTAGCAATAACCTGGATATATAAGAAAGGGCCATGAGCACTGGCTCATCCCTTCCTGCCCTCTTTCTCATTATCACCCAAAATTCATAGAACAGAGTTTGAATCAAGGGACACCTTTAAGACCAACAAATTTTTATTCAAGGTACAGCAGAACAAAGTTTGAATTCAGTATTACCTTTAAAACCAGCAAAGTTTTATTCAAATTATATTAGAACAAAGTTTGAATTCAGTGGCACTTTTAAGACCAACAGTCTTATACCATGATTAAAACTTTGTGATTTTAAAGATGCCACTGAATTCAAACTCTGTTCTACTGCTTCAGACCAACATGGCTGCCCACCTGAATCTAGCCTAAATTCATAGTGAGTCATAGACTCAGCATTGCTGTCAGATGGCCATCTCCAGGCTAAATATACCATTGGGTCTTGACCCAGCTGGCAGAAATGGACCAAAGTTTCTGTGACAAGCTGAAGTTTCATAATATATCTGTACTAGGAATATGGCCTGTTGTGGGAATAAATACAATGGGCTACAGAAAGAGGCTCTGGGTGACTGCCCTGGCCTTGGGCATTCAGGGTCAATTTGCTGTGGTGTCATAGCATAACGACAATCACACAGACACTAAAGGTCAGTATCCCTTTCATTTGCAGTGCATTGTTGCCACCTTTTCCTGTCATATTCAGCCTTGCAGTGTTTAGCATCAGCATGTGCTTGGGGCATTTTTTTTTTTGCCTGGCATGGTTGTGTTATGGTAAACCATAGAGGATGATCCTCAAGATGGCTGTTTTCTGTAGGGGAATTGATCTGACTTCAGCTTTCCATCTCCTCCCCACTCCCTGCAACCTCTACCTAGGAAAAGGGCGGTCTTCTTCCACAGTGTGAACCAAAGCAGGAGGGAAGTGACATCAGCAAGATATAACCACAGAGTCCATCCTTCAAAACAACCATTTTCTCCAGGGTAGGTGATCTCTGCCATCTGGAGAGTAGTTGTAATTTGGAGAGATCTCCAGCTCTCATCTGGAGATTGGTGACAATGGTTCCCCAGGAGGACATGGCTGGTTTGGAGGGTGGAATCTATGGTATTCTACCTGTCTGAGGTCCCACCCCTCTCCAGGCTTCATCGCTTAAATATCTAGGAATTTCCCAACCTGAAGTTGGCAACCATATCTCCTTCCCAGCCAACCATCAGCCTACCTTTATCTGCCCCTCTGACTTCAGCTTTTCATCTTCCCCCCCACTCCCCGCAGTTTCTACCTAGGAAAAGTACAGTCTTTTTCGACAGACGGAATCAAAGCAGCTTACATCGTTCTCCTCTCCCACTGTTGATCCTTACAACCCTGTGAGGGAGATTAGGTTGAAAGTCTGTGAGTGGTCCAAAATCATCCAGTCAGCTTCCACAGCAAGAACTTGGGTCCAGCAGACCCTTCTCTGAAGCGCTAACTGCTATGCTGCACTGGCTGTCATAGGGGGGGGGGGCTGCTGCTGAACAGGAGCAAACAGCCACGCCTAGATAAGTCATGCCAGTCAGGTGGCATCAATTCACCCAGAGGGTGCTGCCAGGCCTAGGGTACCAATCTCCAGGTGGAGCCTGAAAATTTCCTGGTATTACAACTGAACTCCAGACAACAGATCTCTCTCCCCTTGGAGAAAATAATTGCTTTGGAGAGTGAACTCTATGGCATCTTATTCAGCAGAGGCCTCTCCCTCCCCAAACTTTGGCTTCTTTAGACTCCACCACAAAATCTCCTGGAATTTCCCACCATCCTGGAGCTGGCCGCCCTAGTCAGGACGGACCCCAATGCTTTCTCCTTCAGAGACCAAAATAGGCCTGGAAAGGGCCTTTCCCCCCTGTCTTTTATTGAGAGAACCAAACTCGGAATACTATGGTTGCCTAGCAACAACCACTGAGTGAAAATGGAAGACCCAGCAGGACAGGCCAATAGGACACAAATGTAGCTTTCCCAGTGGCCCAATGTAGCTTTCCCAGTGGTCTGTCCTGAGGTTGGAGGGAGGGATTGCTCTCAGTGGAGATTGAGTGTCACACAGCTCAATGGGAGAATAGGTGAGCTGTATATAAGCAGCAAAAGGCTTGCCTTTTATATATATAGGGCTGGAATACTCATCAGAGAGCCAGGATTCACTCTGGGAGCTCCATGGGGACAAACCAGAGTTGTACTATGTGAAATTGCAAATGATATGCAGCCTAAGTTGAATGCACCAATAACTAATCCACATAAAAAACTAGCTTCATTTGGATGTAAACCTTAAGGGAAGATCATTAATCCACAGTATCACTCGCTGATATTTCATTGTTGGACAAGAGCAGTAGGAAGGGGAGGATGAGGAACTACATGATGCAATGGATATTCCAGGTATAGAGCTCCCAAACATTTTTAAAACACAAGTTATGCAGGAGCTTCCTTCAGATTGGGTCCTTGGCATGAGAGTAAGGGGCTTTTATGCATCCCCCCCTCACACTGTTATCTTAATCAGAAATTGCACCAGGGTGTGTTATTTACTCCACTGTATGAATAAGTGCACCTCTTGTGAGTTTAAAACACTTTATGCTCCATACATGGAACTTTCACAGTATTGTGTAGTTAGACCATGCATCAGCTGGAAATTTATGTGACAGACAAGCATACTGATCAGCCAGAAGAGTAATCAAAGTTGCCAGAGAGCACTGCAGCATTAGGTTTCTATGTATAGCATTTCTGTTAGTCACTGTACTATTGGGCTGTGCTGTTCTGATCTTATTAAGCACGCAATAGAGCAACATCAGTTTATCTGAAAGACTGCACTTGCAGCTTTGCTGGCATTTGCTTTCAGCTGTTAGCCTGTATGTAAGAGAGTGTGTCCCTACCATCTTAGGGTGCCAAATGCAATCTCTTTGCTCATTCTAAAACTCTGACTGCTTTTCCTGGGGTGCCAAACACCACTTTATGCCCACTGTTCATGGCTAAACTTTAACCGACATTTTCTCCTATCTGCATGAGATCTGGAAAGTATACAGTTCCCAAATGTTTCATCCCACTGTGGTAGAAAACAAGGTTCCATCCAGAAATGTGTTTCCATTTGAAATCAGTGCAAAGCAAAGAAAAATAGCATAACAGCAAATGAACAGGAGTAAACACTTTAACAAAAATAAATAAAATTATTAAAGAACAACATGATGCAAAGACTAATAGGATTTTTCTTTCTGGGTGCTCACCCCTTGAAGTGATCCTTTGGTATAGTGGTGTAGTGGTGTAGTGGTTAAGTGTCTGGACTCTTATCTGGGAGAACCGGGTTTGATTCCCCACTCCTCCACTTGCACCTGCTGGAATGGCCTTGGGTCAGCCATAGCTCTGGCAGAGGTTGTCCTTGAAAGGGCAGCTGCTGTGAGAGCCCTCTCCAGCCCCACCCACCTCACAGGGTATCTGTTGTGGGGGAGGAAGGTAAAGGAGATTGTGAGCCGCTCTGAGACTCTTCGGAGTGGAGGGCAGGATATAAATCCAATATCATCTTCTTCTTCTTTTACCCCTTGAAGTGATCCTTTAGTATACATAGATTAGAAATAATAAGATTGTTGTTTTCTCTGTACAAATCATAAAACAAGCCTTTTGAATGTGTAACTTCTTGCCCTTCTACTTTTCATGTGTAAAAAGATAATGATAGCATGGAAGATACAAATATTGGCTAGAGAACCCTGTGCTACTAACATTTCCTGAAACAAGACAGGATATTGGACCACATAGGCTAGATAGATTCAATATTTTATGAAGGTTTATCTGTTCATCATACTTGGTTGTAAAAATGTCTCATTTATCTGATTTAACACCATTATTTCTCCCCATGAAACCCAGTCTTAATGCAGCTGTATATAAGCAGCAATTCGGTTAACTTTTTATACAAATGTTTTGGATAGCATTCTATTACTACAGAAAAGCAAAGCAGAAATGATAGTACTGATATAAAACAAAAGTGAATAATATCACCAACTACTTAGGGACCCTATGAAGCTGCATTATACTAGAGTATGGCCATCAATCTGTTCAGTCTACGGTGTCAATAGCTCTCCAGGGCCTTGAACAGAAAGTGTCTTTTGCAACACCAGTTTCTTGAGATGTTCTCAACTGGAGATGCCAAGGACTGAACATGGGATGCTCTGCCACTGAGCCAGTTGTTTGAGACTGAAGACAAACCCCCTAAAATGTCTTGATGAGTACCAAGGCATTGAATATCAAGGCTAGTTGAGCATCAGTTCATGGAAGGAAAGAGGGCAATGGGGCAATTAGCCTGCTAAAGCATTTGGATAGAGGGAGAGTTTCTTAATTGTATAGCTCCATTCAACAGTTCTTCACAGGCTCCCAAGCAGGCACTAACTTGGCTTCAGAAGTAGGGCTGAAATCATTTAAACAGATTAAATCAATTAATGCTAAGGCTCTTTAATGTCTATAGAAGTTTCCTAAATGGAAGCTAATTGTTAAGAGATAGGCATCTCATTTCAGAGGTGAAGCCATCAGAGCTTCACAAAGGTTTGAACAATCTATCCAAGGATGGCAGCAGGAATGTGAGTGTATGTGAAGAAAACAAAGAGAACAGATAGGGGGAGGGAGAGACAGAGCTATGAGGAGGCTGAAAATGAAGCTCCTTTTGGTGTGCCAGCTATAGAGAAGTGTCTTACAGGAGATGACAGACAGACAGACAGGCAGACAGACAGACAGATAGATGTAAATAAAGCAAACATGTCTGCCATCTCATAGGAGAGGGGGCTGTGGTTCAATGGTAGAGCTTCTGCTTGGTTCAATCCTCAGCATCTCCAGCTAAAAGGATTAGGTGGTAGGTGATGTGAAAGACCCCAACTTGAGACCCTGGAAAGCTGCTGCCAATCTGACTAGACAATACTAATCTTGATGGACCAATGATTTGTTTCAGTATAAGGCAGCTTTTGGGTATGTGCTTTCCAGTATGTGTGATCCAGAGAAAACCAGATTTGGGTAGTACTGCCATGGAACATCTCATTGTCCAGGAATATGGACTGCTGTAGAAATTACTTTCCTTTCTGTTAGGGAATTTAATGTAAACTGAGACTGGGTCTTGTTCTCTCTCAGCCATTTCTGAATGAACCCTGGCCTCTATTTTATCAGACTTTTGGCTTAGCATCCCATAAGGCTCCATAATCTGGCTAAGTGCCTTTTTTTCTCCCAAG
This sequence comes from Heteronotia binoei, assembly GCF_032191835.1. NCBI lineage: Eukaryota > Metazoa > Chordata > Lepidosauria > Squamata > Gekkonidae > Heteronotia > Heteronotia binoei. The sequence continues at coordinate 48,693,348 of NC_083224.1, read as the reverse complement.
CAAGAGTGGATTCACCAATGCACTTTGCCCTAGAAATAACAGTCTATGACACTAGCTCCAAAGCCTAAACACATATTACCAGGCTCCTCAGGAATGCCTGATGTAGCATATGTCTAGAGCCACACTGACTTCTTGATAACATATAGAATGCCATTTGAAGAGGTGCCTAAATAGTCTGGGGCTTCACACCCTCATAGATAATACATTAATAACAGGCAAAGTTCATACCTGCAGTATATAAGGGGTTGGATTTGTTCAAGTATGTCAGATATTTATCACAGGTCTAATTGACAGCTACATTGGCTTCTACTGATGACAAAAGATATTTAATATTTGGATTTTCTTTTGCTCATTGTTGTATGCCAACCATGATACATCCTCTACAGAACTACAATCCATTCTGTTTAAGTATTTGATTATTTCTATATGCTGCATACTAGAACGTTGCATATTTGAAAGTTTCTGCATTATAGTTTTCAAGATTCAACAAGCAGTTTCTAAGGTAAAGCCAATGTCTTGGTTGCTTCCTTCTGTGAAATCTCTTTTGCCAATCTCAATCCAGCCCATAGAATATTAGTGGGGGGTCCCAAGCAATTTCCTGGACCTTGAAATCCTCCTATACTTTCTTTCTTGGGTTCTCTTGCAGTGGTCCAATGACTACTTCCTGGATCTCACTTTTTACACTGACCTACTGATGCAATCAATTTCCAAAGCATGTACAATCTTTTTTCAAAACAGCCACAGAAGGATTAAGTAGTCGCAAAATCAACCCTTCACATGTGATTCAGCAGCTATCTGGTGCAGAAGGCTTCAAACACCACTAAAATTTTAAAAGGAAGTTCCATAATCCGAAGAGAGCACTGTGATGGACAGTAAATGGTTAACGCTCTAACCAGGTCTGAGAAACCTGAGGGACAGGGGATTCAAATAGAATTATTCAGTTGAGAGTGTTAGGAGTTGACAGTTAACTGTAAGAGAGCGAAGCAGACTGTGAGAGCATTAAGAAGGATCCTGAGTTACAGAAGTGGGATGTGTAGTCCATCCCTAAAAGGTCTGAGAGAAATAGATCCTAGAAAACAAGAGTGATCCCTAACAGGTGGATAAGGAATGAAACTACACCTTATGTGAATGTCCCTGCCTTCACCAATTTAGTGTCTGTGAGACCAAGAAGCTTATGCTTGTTTATTTTTATACAATGTTACCTCATTCCTGTTGCCTGTTCACCTCATAAATCCTGATTCTTACCTGATCATTTCCCTTAAAGTGAAATAAAACAATGTGTTAGTTTTAATTTATCATGAATCTCTCATGTGCCATTATCAAGTCCAGTCAAAAGAAGGATTTTAGTCTCTGGCCTCAGTTGTCTAGACTAGGTCAGCATTCACCACTAGTCAGGGGTTGTTTTGCCCCTTGCCCCCTTGCCCAGATTGCCCGGAGGTTTGGGCTTGGGTGCCATCAATACGCAGATGACACCCAGCTCTATCTACTAATGGACGGCCGACCTGACTCCGTCCCAGAAAACCAGGACCTAGCACTGCAAGCTGTGGCAGGTTGGCTCAGACTGAGCGGGCTGAAGTTGAATCCAACGAAGACAGAGGTCCTTTGCTTGGGTCGCGGTGCCCTGGGAAGGGAAATCCCCTTGCCGGTTTTTGACGGTGTGCTGCTGAAAGCAGCCCATAGGGTCAAGAGCTTGGGGGTTCTTCTGGAGCCTTCATTATCAATGGAGGCACAGATAGCGGCCGCTGCCAAGTCCGTGTTCTTTCATCTTCGACGGGCGAAGCAGTTGGCCCCCTTCCTGGAGCGCCGTGACCTAGCAATGGTGATCCATGCTATGGTCACCTCGAGACTGGATTACTGCAACGCCCTCTACATGGGGCTGCCCTTGTGCCGAACTCGGCGGCTGCAGCTGGTGCAGAACGTGGCGGCTAGGCTGTTGTTGGTGCTCCCAAGGTGGGAGCACATATAGCCGGGGCTACGCGGACTGCACTGGCTGCCAGTGGCATACCGAGTTCGTTACAAAGTGCTGGTTATCACCTTTAAAGCCCTATATGGGCGAGGACCTGCCTACCTGAGGGACCGTCTCTCCCCATATGAGCCCCAGAGAGCGCTGAGGTCAGCTGGAAAAAAACAGCTGAATATCCCTGGGCCAAGGGAGGCCAGATTGAAGGCCACCCGGGATCGGGCCTTCTCTATTGCAGCTCCACTGCTGTGGAATCAACTCCCAGAGGAGGTACGGGCCCTACGATGCTTAGATCAATTCCGTAGAGCCTGTAAGACCCACCTCTTCAAAATAGCCTTTCAACTAACGACAAGCTAAGAAGTGCCGCTGAAAATGCTTTTAGTTACTGAATGCTATTGAAGATCTAATGTTTATAGCACCATATTGTTAATGTTAATTTTAATATAATCTGTAAATTGTTTTAACTATGATTTTATAAGTATAACATGATGTATAACGTATTTTTATGCTGTGAGCCGCCCTGAGCCTGCCTCAGCGGGGAGGGCGGGATAGAAATATAAAGTTGTTGTTGTTGTTGTTGTTGTTGTTGTTGTTGTTATTATTATTATTATTATTATTTTATAGAAAATAGTTGGTGGAGCTCATTAGCATAACTTATTAGCATATGTCCCACAGCCAAAACCAACCCGATGCAAGAAAGGAGACCCTCGGACAAGCGAGGCCTGTTTGGATTGGCTAGAGATCCAGCCAGCTCAAGCAGGCCTCACTCGCCTGGGGCAATCCTGGGCCACCACCACTCCAGTCAAAAAGCCAGCAAGCCACCCACCACCCAAAATCATATATGAAGTGGAGAAAGGGTGGTGTGGACTTCTCCAGGGGCTAATGAGGCCTGCTGGGGGTACGGCAAAGCCCCTGGTGGCTGGCTGGCTGCCCACTCTCCAAATCCAGGGATTGTTATGCAGCTGCACCTACTAGTCAATTGACAAGGTAGGTGAGGAGGAAGAGGGGAAACCATCAGGAAGGTTCAGAAGCTGTGCTCCTGTGAGCTCCTATAGAATCTGAGGCCTGCCGATAGCCATTAAAATAAATGGGTGGGAGAGTCAGAGAAAAGCAAAGAAAAATGAAAAAGTGACTGTTCAGGTAAGAAATCTTCTGAGGGGCATGCAAAAGCATCATAAGCACATTTCCCATTCTAGATGGCATTCCATTAGACAAGGAACTGAGTAAAGCCAGTGACATTCTGAACTCTGTATGTGCAGAGAGCACCTAGAAGTCTGCATTCTAACTACACCTGCCAAGATAACAACTATTGCAGGGAGTCATTACAATATTTAATTAAAAACTGTCATGTACTTAGAGGTGCAAATCATAGGCTTCTAACTCTATACGACTGCTATGCTATGGAATAAGAAAGACATCCATTTAGGGATGACCATTTGTCTGTTTCTTAAGAACTGCATTGAAAACTGCCAGCTAAAAAGTATCCCTTCTACCAATTAGAAGCAGCAGAAGCAAATTCAGGCAATTTAGACAATGCAGTGGCCTCTAGTGGCCAACAGGGGAAGAAAAGGTCATATTAGACAGACACCCAAAATTGTCCTTAAAAAAAAAAAACCCAGCAGATACATTTATATTTTAAAAGTTTTCCCTTTATGATCCATCGGCAACACATTTAACATTTCTTATGAGGAAAACATGTTTCCTTAGTGATCAACCTGTTTATTAGAATCCAAATAATGTTGAGAATATGAAGGATATTTGACTATCAACCTGCATTTTACACAGGCCTAGCCTGTGAGTAAACTCTCCCTTGGGAGATGCAGGTTTAATACATATGTCATCCAATATTACTTGGAATTTATACACCTTGACTAAACAGTGTGAAAAATGTATATACTTTTATATATCACAGTTAAAAAAAAAAAAGACAGTCTTCTGCTTCCTAATGGTGACCCAAGGGTATGTACAATCAATATCAGTATGAATACGTACAATCAATGCTAGTTGTTTTTTTGGTTTTGTTTTTTAAAAAATGGGTATTTCTATCAAACACACATATACATCAGAGAATAAGCAAAACTAATTAGTTCAATGGGATCTGATAATAAAAGGATTACAAAGCATAATCAAACAGAAAGCAATTTTATAACTAGAAAATACCCCACCACACCAATAATCTCTGCTCAAATCTTGAGGAAAACAATTATTTCTACTAAGTGAATTCTGCAGCTTCCACTGCAAACGATGTTTGAAATTGTTCTCTGAAGTGGTCTTAAGTCCAGTGACAGAGCAGCTAGGAAAGCTACTGTGCTCCCCTACTGTTCTCTGCATGTTGTCCCTAGAGATGGGGTGACTGGGAGGGGCCTTTTTTCCCAAGGATTTTTTAAAATGCTTTTAATGGACAAAGTTGGAAAACATGGGGGAACATTGAAATGGAGACTTTTATGAAATATTTTCTCTTTTAGAATAAGTAAAACACTTTACAAGGCAAAGTTTTTTACACTCTAAATGTATTATCATGAAAAAGTTTGAGGACTTTTACGATTTTTCTAATGAGGGAGAAAAACTTTGTGTTGTCTTTTAAAACATATAATTCTTTCCAAGTGTATGACACAGAAAAGTCTAAAGACTTTCTAAATTTTTGTAGTGGGAAAAAACTGGAACATTGCAGGGGTCCCCAATGCTGGCAGTTTCCTGGTGCCCACAAAGTGTTTTAGAAAGTGGGCAGGTGGTTTTTTCCCCCAGCAGGCCTTTTGATTGGCCACTAAAGATCTGATTGGCTGTGATTTAGCAGCAGCTGCTCCCACAGCACAAGGATGTTCACCACATGATGGAAGGTAAGCTATGTGTGAGAAAATATTGTAAAACAATATGTTCATTTTAAAAGGCATCATGTTAGACAGAACATCTGTCGTCAATGTTAAGGAATTACTACAAGAGTTGTGCATTACCTCACTCACATATTTTGTGGTTGCCTCTTCCTTCTGCAGCAGACTTGTTGTAGTAGCACCCACCACCCTATGTCAGAACTCCAAAGCTCCCCACAGGCTTGGAAAGGTTGAGGATCCCTGCTAGTATGTGTTTAATGATAATATATTATTAAACAGTCCAGTGTTTTCAGTGTTATCAAGTTTAGCTTAATATCCAAACATGCTGCCAGGCTTACCTATTGTGACTCCATGGAAGAGTTTTTGTTCAGTTCTCTCACTTTCTAGTGTTTACTACAGAATTTCTTTTCTACCTTCAAGTTATATTTTCCTGCCTCTCAGATGGCAAAAGTTAAAGATACATGTACTATTGTAGCATAAGGTGCAGTAATTTGCAAAAACTTTTACAGTGTTCAAACAGTCAACAAAAGGCAGTATCAGCATCAAAACCACTGGAAACATACAGGTAGTATAGGATGGGGTGGCCAACATTGGTCATGCTGGCTGGGGCTGATGGGAGCTGTAGGCAAAAAACATCTGGAGAGCTACCGTTGGCCACCCCTGGTATAGGAATTAAATAGCAGAAGAACTAAAAACTAGGATTGCTAGTTTTGGGTTGATACATACCTGGAGAATTTGAGGGTAGAGATGGGGGAGAGTGGGGTTTACAGATGGGAGGGGTCTCAGTGGGGTTTAAGACCACAGAGTCCACATATCAATGGAGCCATTTTTTCCAGAGAAACTGACCCCTATAACCTGAAGACTAGTCGTTACACCAGTAGATTTCTACCCACCACCTGGAGAACTACTAACAGCCAAGATTGGACATGATTTTGAAAGGTATTGAAATATGTAAATAGGTTGCCCCCCCCCCCCCAAAAAAAGGATTATTTTATAAATTAGAATTTCACAACCCATAATAATCTCATGATACTCCATAACCCCATGGTACCCCAAAATATATTCGTATAAACTGGTTATAGTTATAGATTGAGTTTAGCAACTGACGTTTCTACCAAAATGATTTCACTTCCCACTATGTAGAGATGAAATGTACATAGTGTACCCAGGGATACTAAGGAACAGAGTTTAAGACATTTTCTGGGAGATCTCCCATAGGGGCCATTCATTTTTTTTTAACTTTCAAAAACTTTTATTGATTTGAAAAAGTAATTACAATGACACATAAGAACAAGTCGGTATGAAATGATGTGATGATACAGCGACAGGGTCAATACTTATAAGAAAAGCAAAAAACAAAATAAAACAAACAAAACAAAAACAAAACACAAAACACAAAAAGCAAAAAATAAAGGGTTGGCCATGCAATACAGAAGAAAATTATAAACTATAATAGTAATTGGGATGATAAAAATATTGAATGATAGAGGTCATTGGGATTAGCATTGACAATAAGGGCTTTCTTAATGAACGGACACCACTTCTTTACAAAAATGAGGAATTAGTCCATCTAGGCTGAAGTAAATCTAGGTCATGTGTCAATTTGTCTAGGACAAAGTAGTCCCACAGTTTCATGTGCCAGGTATATAAAGATGGAGGAGTGTTGCTTCCATACCTTGGTAAGTACTGCTTTGCCTGCTACTAACATAAGTGATAGCAATTCTTCAGTAGGTTTGGGGATGTGATGAGAATTGTTATGATTTAAAAGAACAAATTTGGGTTTAAAAGGTGGTGTGTACCCTGTGATAGTGTTAATGTCCTGGTAGATTTGCTTCCAAAAATTTTGTATGACAGGGCATAACCACCATGAGTGCAGATAGTTCCGTTTTGACCACATTTTTTGAAACAAAGAGGTGAAAATGATGATGTGATGTGTGACAGCTGAACTGGAGTTTTGTGCCATCTTGTAAGAACTTTGAAGGCTTGCAACTGCACATTCATAGCTTTAGTCTTATAAATAGAGGAGTCCCATAAGGATTGCCATTGGTCGTTATCAAGCTCGCATTGCAGGTCCCTATGCCAAGCTGTTTGATAGAAATGAGGTTTTACACAAAGAGGATAAAGCAAAATTTTGTATATTCTAGAAATTAACCCCTTCAAAGGTGCTGAGATACAGTACAAGAGCTTTCAAAATCACCCAAATGCATGTGAAGGGGAGGATTAAAAGTATGTGAGGGATGGTGGCTCAGTGGTAGACCATCTGCTTGGTAAGCAGAAGGTCCCAGATTCAATCCCTGGCATCTCCAAAAAAGGGTCCAGGCAAAAAACCTCAGCTTGAGACCCTGGAGAGCCGCTGCCAGTCTGAGTAGATAATACTGACTTTGATGGACCAAGGGTCTGATTCAGTATAAGGCAGCTTCATATGTCCATATATATGTCCATATGTGAATTTAAAAAGTGTCTAACTTGAAGGTATTCAAACCAAGGGAGCTGAAGCCCTGATGCAGAGTCCAAAATGGATTTGTCTTTCAGGGACCCTTTTGTGAGTATGTCAATGAAGTGAGTTAGGACAGAATTTCTCTACTTTGAGAAGGAGATTGAAGTGAGCCCTGAGGCAAAACACGGTTGGCCGACAAAAGTGGTAAGTGGTGATGTGGGGGGTGCTACTAGTTTATAGTGTTTATGCCAGATTTGCATCATAGAGGCTAGGAAAGGGTTTGAGTAAGCAGGAAGCTTGGAACTTCCAGTGATCTTCCACAGTTCCTCCTGAAAGGAAGGAGTGGTGAGATATTGGTCCTCAATATTCTTCCAATCCGTTGTATACGTTGGGCGGTAGTGTTTCACTAGATTAGTGAGAATTGTAGCATCATGATCTATTATGAGATTTGGAACAGCAGTCCCCCCTCTGAAATGGGGCGTCTGCAAGAGTTGAATCTGAGTCTTGGTTTCTGATTTTGCCATAAGAATTTATTTATTTATTTATTTGGGTTTGCCACTGTTGCATTATATGTGATGGAATGCGGAGAGGAACGGCTCTGAGGTAAAACACTAATTTTGGTAAGATCATTGTTTTGATTAATTGGATTCGCTCCAAAAGTGAGAAGAGTCTGAGTTTCCATTGTAACAGAAGAGAAGAGAATTGATGGAATTAGATATTTCTGCTAAATTTACACTGTGGAGGATATTAAAATCTAAGGGAATATGGATACCTAAGTATTTCCAAGACTTTTGGACCCATTTGTATTGGTAGTTTCCTTTGATTAAAGAGGCTTGTGCAATATATAAATTGATTGGGTATAAGAGGGATTTGTCAAAATTGATTTTGATTCCTGAGGCTGCAGTGAAGTCGGAAAAATGGGAATGAACTGCTGGCAGTGAGGACTGCAAGTCGGTAAGATATAAAGAGATGTCATCTGCGAATAGACTAACCTTGTATATGCTATTTTCTATAGATATGCCTGAGATGCTGGTATCTTCCCTGATCGTACTGGCCAAAGGCTTGATCACAAGAGCAAACAAGATGGGCTAGAGGGGACATGCTTGGCGCGTGCCTCGAAATAGGTTTAGGGTGGATGAGTTGATATTGTTGATTCATAGAAGTGCTGAGGGAGAGAGATAAAAGAATCACTGATTTTACAAAATTTTCCTCCAAATTTCATTTCTCTCAATACTGAGTGCAAATATCTTGGCTCGACCGAATCAAAGGCCTTTTCAATGTTGATGGATAAAACACAGGCATTTGGATCTTTTTAGTTCTACAGTGGTGCAAGATGTTTAATGTTTTTTGCGTGTTATCTGTTAGATTCCGACCGGGAATGAAGCCCATCTGGTCTGAATGGATATAATTTCCAATAAACTGGTTCAAACATCGGGTTAAAATGCCAGTAAAAAGCTTGTAGTCGCAATTAAGATGAACATTTTGCCAAGAATAATGAATTTATTTCAAACTATTCTGATTGTGAAAGACAGTAAACAATTTAATAAATGGCAAAGAAAGATTTCAGAATTTATATGGGCTGGAAAGAAACCAAGGATTAAAATGAAAGTTTTAATAGAAGCTAAAGAAAGAGCAGGATTCTAATTACCAGATTTAAGACTATATCATGAAGCAGTTTGTTTAGTGTGGATAAAAGATTGGGTGATGCTATTGAATAAAAAACTTTTAAAGTTGGAAGGTCATGGAAATAAATTTGGCTGGCACGCTTATATGTACTATGGGAAGAAAAAGATGGATGGTTTTTTCTCTCACCATTATATAAGAAATAATTTGTTAAATATTTGGATGGTATAAGAAGTACGATGATGAGAGAAAACCACTATGGATAGTGCCAGCAGAAGTAATAAAAACAACAGCTGTGTCAGGAGAGGGAAAATGGATGTCATACAATCAACTATTAAAAATACAAAGCGGTAAAATAGAGTTAAAAACTGCTGAGGAGCTGAATTATAAGCGTGATTGGTTTAATAATAATAATAATAATAATAATAAATTTTATTTATATCCCGCCCTCCCCGCCGAAGCAGGCTCAGGGTGGCTAACAGGACATGGCATATACCATGATTATTATACAAAGCAAATGTAAAATACGAATAATAGATACATTTAAAAAACATTTAAAAACAGTTACATAAAATTTTAAAAACTACAATAAGTTAAGGTGCTACATTCAGTAAGGTATATTCTGATGGCTAGATGTCGCTTGAGAGTGGTTTTGCAAGCCCTGCGGAACTGGTTAAAGTTCCGCAGGGCTCGCACTTCCTCCGGTAGCTGATTCCACCAGTGGGGGGCCATTATAAAAAAGGCCTTCTCCCTCGTTGCTTTCAGTTTGGCCTCCTTTGGTCCAGAGATCTTTAGAAGACTTGGGGAGCTAGATCTTAGTGCTCTCTGGGGAAACATGTGGAGAGAGGCGGTCCCTAAGATAGGCAAGTCCTTGGCCATATAGGGCTTTAAAGGTGATAACCAGTACCTTGTAGCCAACTTGGAATATAATTGGAAGCCAGTGCAGTTCCTTCAGCCCAGGCTGCATGTGTTCCCACCGAGGTACTCCCACTAGCAGCCTGGCCGCCGCATTCTGCACTAGCTGCAACTTCCGAGTTCGGCACAGGGGCAGCCCCATGTAGAGAGCATTACAGTAGTCTAATCTCGAAGTGACCGTTGCATGGATCACTGTTGCTAGATCGCTATGTTCTAGGAAGGGGGCCAACTGCCTCACCCTTCTAAGATGGAAGAAGGCGGATTTAGCAGTGGCTGCTATCTGTGCCTCCATTGTCAGGGAGGGCTCCAGTAGCACTCCCAGGCTCTTAACCCTGCGCACTGGTATCAGTGACGCACCGTCAAAGGCCGGTAGGGAGATCTCCCCGCCCCAGCCCGCCGCGACCCACGCAAAGCACCTCTGTCTTCGCTGGGTTCAGCTTCAGCCCACTCAGCCTGATCCAATCCACCACAGCCTGCAACACCCGGTCCAAATTTATAGGGGTGTCGGCGGTCCGGCCGCCCATCAATAGATAGAGCTGAGTGTCATCAGCATACTGATGAGCCAGGGCCATCAAAGGTCATTGAAAAATAGTTAGAATGAAAAAGAAGATTGACATCATTTCTCAGGTGGGTTTCCTGTAGAAAAACTATGTCCAAAGATGGTTGTTTTAGGCTGTTATAAATGTGTTTGAATTTGATTTTGCTGTTAAGGCCATGACAATTTAGAGAGAGAAATTTTAGGTTTGGAGCTATTGAGCTAAAGTGTGGAATATAAAGGGATCTACCCAGCCTAAAGCGGATAGGCTTAATAACTTATTCCTAGCAGTAAGGAAGTAGCATCCACATAAGGCAACGGTGGGTAATAAGATTGTACTGTTGAATTCCTGGTTTACAAAAGAAATGCACAGGGACGATTTGACTGACTTAAACAATTGCCTAAGCAAACTGGAAATATTACAAATGGTAAAAACAGCAATAACATTACAATAGATATTGCATAGTAACATGTGACTAACAGGTTTGTCCCAGAGGACAGTGAGATAGAACACTAGCTTAAACAATTGTGACTTTCTCTTTAGAGAGTGGTTAAGGAAATTAAACGATAAAAGATCCCAAATTTGAGGGATGACAAACCAAATACATAGGGTCTTATATAAGGCACCCTTATAAGGTAAAGCTTTAGAGAACCAAATCTCCGATTGTAAGTTGCAGAAAAAGGTAACAACAACAAAAAAGAAACAGCATTGTGCGTACAACATTTAACTTCATGACCATGTCCAAAATTAACCTTGGAACCCAGTTGGCTAGGTGGCCTTCCAAGATATTACAGCATAGCAGTATATTGATATAGTGAAATGCCATAACAAAGCCCCCCTCCCTCCCCCCCTCCCCTTACCCTCCCCCGCCTGAACAAAGAAAGATTGGTTAGGATCCATTTGGATCTGGTGCTGGGGGGCCCCTCCCAAAAGCAACAACAAAGAAAAAACAATGCAATAAACAGGGATACTCCCTTGGGTCCCAGGAGGCTTCCCAGGACACAGCTGTACAAAAACTTCTACCCCCCCCCCCCAATCTGGAGCTAGAGGCCGATATTCTCTTACCTTTCCCTATGCGCCCTCCCTCAGGCAACTTAAAGCATGAAAAATAAAACAAAAGATAAATACGGCACAGATTCATGAAGAGGATTCTGGTGGTGAAGGTTGCTGGCAAGCAAGCAAGATCACGAGCCGGATCAGAGGTGCGTGCTGCCATTTTACGGTCCTTAGGTGGTGAGGAGTTTTCATTTCTGCGATTTGTGGTCTAGGTCCATAGGAACGTCTAAGTTTAGAGTTTGGAGCAGATACAGGCCTGCATCGGGATCTTTGATAGTCCAATTCTTGCCTTGGTTTTTAACTAGGAGTTTACCAGACTGAGATCATTTATAACGGATGTTTACGGTAGCCAATTTCTGAGTGATAGGTTTTAAGAAGTGTCTATTTTGGAGGGTTTGTGCTGACAATCTGGGAAAGCAAATATTCGTTTGTCTTTGTATGGTAAGCCATTGAGGTTTCTTGCAGTCTCCAGAATTCTTTTTTTTAACACGGATGTAAGCCAGTTCGATGATAACATCTCTAGAGCCTCTGGCCTGCATGGAAAAGTGGGAACCCAGTCTGCATGTGCAAATTATATGTGGATCAATGCCATCTTCCAGTTTGAGGACTGCAGCGAGCCAGGATGCAATAAAAGCCACAAGGTTGGTCGTGCCTTCTTGTTCTCCAAGCCCGCGTAGTTTAACGTGTCTCTCTTTCGATTTGTTGTCAAATGTTAATATTTTGTCAGTCGCCCACCGTTCATAGACTTGAAGATGGCAGATGCTGTCTTGGTTGGCTAGGCTCGTCTCCATTGCAGAGTTGGCTGTAGTTGCGACTTCCTTTAGAGTGATTTGCATGGCGCTTATTTGGTCCATGATTGGCTTTAAAATCATTGTGAACTGATCAAGCATTTTAGCTTGAGAGGATTCCAGGGATTCATGGAATTCTTTAGTAGTGAGAAGATCTTGTGACGCAGGTTGAGTATCTGAGTTGTCCACCATTTTTAGTGATTCATACGAAGCTGACAAAGAGCAGCTAGATTGTGAGCCTAGATTGTGATTTGTTGTGTTTGTTGCGCTTGCCAGATTTGCCCATACTCCGGATGGAAAATATGGTGAAAGAGTTGTGCCGGTGAGGGATAATGGGAGAGTTAGGAGAGGAGCTCGACACTCACGCGTCCGCCACCATTCGCGCCGATGCCACGCCCCTGTGGCCATTCATCATTCAGCAGACACTTGAACTATCATCCCAGAACGTTCAAGGCCATTTCACTTTTAAGTGCAGCAGAAAGAGATTCCTCCATACAAAGTTAAAAGGCACGTAACTATCTTGATGAGGGAATAAAACAGTTTTCAGTGTTGCATCCTGCCAAGTTTCATAAATTGGTAACGCCAACTCCTCTGCATGCATAATTGCCTGATTTACTGCACTATTCAACAGGGCGAATGCAACATTTGTTAAACAGAAATGGGAGCTGGAATCTTCATGGCCAAGTGTATATCAAAATGATATAGCCTGACTGGTAACTTATGTCTCCTAACAGAATCATGCACAGCCTCTCCAGGTGACTAGTATCTCAGAGAAGCAAAAGGATTTTTTTTAAAAAAAAACTTTGGGGGGGTTTAAGCTACAATGTCACACCTTGACACAGATGGCCAAGGTCAGCTCAGTAACGACAGACCTCAAAAGCTAAGCAGGGTTAGCCTTGGTTAGTATTTGTATGGGAGATTGTTAGCCAAATTAAGGCCTGATGGATGCAGCCCAAAATATACAAACCAGAGATTTCACTCGAACAACAAAGCTTTATTAAAACAAAGAGAAAATGAGACCAGAAATTCCAAGTTCTTAATCCACTTCCACATTTAATATAGCACATAACAGACCACCCCCCCTCATGTTCCTTTTTTGTCCCAGCTATATGTTTAATCATTACTGTGACATTTTTCAACTACAACTCCTACTCATTGTGTTGTTATTCATTACACATATTCCTTACACATATTCGAAGATAACTATATTATGTGTCTAGTTTCTTCGGGTGTGTTCACCTTGAAGATAATAATATCCAGACATCCTTGCTAAAGGTTATGTTTATGTATACTGTGCCTCCAAACAGACCTGGCCATTGGCTCAAAGCCTGTGAACTTTTATTTATTCCACAAGACCACCAAGGAAGTTCAAGGTTGCTACACAGAGGCAGGCAGTGGCAAACCAACTCTGTTTGTCTCTTGCCTTGAAAACCCCATGGGGTTGCCATAAATCAGGTGCGAATTGACAGCACTTTCCACCACCACAATGCCACAATGATGGGTAGCTTTCTTGCCCACCTCAATCATTACAATGGATACAGAGAACATACCAAATTGGTCTCTTCAATTTCTTTTTAAAGCATTGGAAGATTACTCTCCTTTATTTCAAGAGATGTTTGAACACCTGCCAATTCAGCTCATGTTCTGCTCACCAACTGTGAGCAGAAAGCTGATTTTTCCATGGGCTCTCTGGGTGCTTTCCAGTGTATTGAAACAGAATTGTACAGGGCTATCATAAGTATTTTGTGCACTTGCTTTTTCCTGCGCTCTATGGGAGCTCCCCACCCATAGACCTATTGTTGTTGCTCTGCCAGCAACTATTTAAATAGTGAGCAAAAGCTGTCATTCAAATCATAAACCAGCCACAAACACATGCACTGGGGTTTTGAAAAAAAATCCTTAGAATTTAGTATACATCTAAGGTTGCATATAGTAATGCTAATGGCTGCCAGTCTGGATTTATAGAATTTTGTGCATGTTTTAGCAAAGCCTGATGGGATATCTAGTTACATATACAATTTTTTTTAAAGAATTCTAAGTATATGTCTATTTAAAAATTAAAAATTGATTCTACTTCAAGACCAACACAAGCAAAAAATGAGTACTTTTTCAAAGCAAGTACTCCAACTGGGGAACAAAATCTTCCACACAATCCAATCATAAAGTAACTAAAGTTGGACTGCAGAGCTGTCTGGCACAGGTCCAGTCATCTGGGGGTGAGGCAAGGAGATCAGAGGTTCTGTTCCTGTCTGATTGCAACTGTCCAAAATGGTATGTTCCATTTCCAAACATGTTTGGCATGAAGTTTTCAGCATCGCTATTTATTTCTACTCAAACTTTTTCCTTACGGCAATATTCACTGTGACCCATGTGGTTTATGGCTCATTTATCACTCTCAAGTCTGTCTATTACAGTACAAGCCTATGCCAAGTTACTACAGTCTAAACCTTTTCATTTTAATGCACTTAGACAGGAGTTAACAGGGCACTGAATTGCACTGCTATTGTTTGTCACACACAGAGAAACTAACTAAAAGTTACATAGCATTATGCCATCTCCAAACAGGAGCTTACTGCTTGATTCTTTAATTAAGCATGTGGAAACGTCAGCAACCAGAGCCAGCCCAGGCATAACTAAGCAATTGCCTAGGGCTGGCTATGCATGGGGCCTGGCCCATAGCATTGAGATAGGGTGGGCAACCAGCAGCAGCCCCAGGCAGTGACACTGCCAGCTCCAGTGGGGGAGCCTTTGGGCCTGATTTTCTCAGTCCCCATAATGCAACCACCTAAGCAGCCCTTGGTGCAACTTCTCTTCCTCAGTCACTGCCCCTTTGTGTTCGTCAAAGAAGCTCCATAAACCCACTTTTGCTCTAAGATGAAATTGTGTCTGATGGGGTGGAGAAGCCCTGCCTCTGCCATGGCACTCAACCCTGCAGGTTGCCCTTCCAGGGTTCCCAGACAACAAGCTAAACTCCAGCACTTCACCTGAACGGAGCCTCTTCAGCAGAGCCAAGAACCAGTCCATCCATTATGGCAGGACAGGGGAGATGGCCAAGGCCAGGCCAAATTCACCCCTCACTGATGCAGGGTGGGTCAGCAGCTTAATCCTTGAAGGTGTTTCCATGGCTGTGATTTATGGCAGTGTTGAGAAAGGTTGTATGTGTATGTTTGGATGTACTTCTAGCTGTGGCTGCCTCTGCTCACTGACCAGGGGGAGCGATCCCACAGCAAGCCCCACCTGTCTGCCAGGGTGCCAGGGCTTCAAGAGCCTGTAGGTAGCTCTTGCCAGTTGTGGGGCCAATGCTGAGCTCACAGATGCTTCAAGGCAACGCTTGCTGGCAAAGCATGGATGGGGGTGTTGACATGATGCCTGAAATACCCTCCCCATCTTTGTCCACAGACTTCCTCATTGCCAGTACCGTAAGTTGCAGTATATCAAAAGCAACATCCTACTCTGCCTATCACCTCATCCAGCCTTGGGCTAAGCCCAGAATGGCAGAGATTGAGTAGTTCTCTTGCTTTCACACCTCCTATGGTCTTCTTTGCACCACTTTCCTGCAGTCCTTTACTATCTTCATTGCCTCTTTTCTTTTACTCATGTCCTCTTCCTCTCTTTGGAAGTGCTTCTCTGCATATGTCCCTCATTACTTTAATTATTCCTCTTCCAGCTGCCAGACTTATCTACTTCTCTTCCCTCCTCCCCAACTCCCTGCTGACAGGGTTTTCTCTTTATTGAATTGCGTGTGTGATAAGGGTGCAAAAACCCCCCAGAGCTTATTTATAATGAAGAAGAAGAAGAGATTGGATTTGTACCCCACCCTTCACTCAGAGCAGCTTACAATCTCCTTCTCTTCCTCTCCCCGCAACAGACACCCTGTGATGTAAGTGGGGCTGAAAGAGCTCTTTCCAGAACTGCTCTTGAGAAAACAGCTCTAAGAGAACTTGTGACTGATCCAAGGTCAACCAAGCACCTGCATGTGACAGAGTGGGGAATCAAACCTGGTTCTCCAGATTAGAGTCCACTGTTCTTAACCACTACACCAAACTGGCTCTCCTGCCAAAAAGCCTTGAGCCAACCCTGTCAGAAATCATGATTTCCCACTTATCTCTTTTTACTTCATATGGCCATTTGTGTACAAGGTCTTTCCACTATTAAAACATTTGCACTTTATATTTGGACCTCCTTGACCTCATGCAGAGACCCCCCCCCCCTTTCATTCCCCTGTTGAAAGGAATTGCCAGAATTTTGATGCAATGGTTGTACAGTCACCCAAAATCAGGGTGGGGGGAGAGAGAAAGAGATGTCCAACTATATGACACATAACATAGGGAAACAGCTCGCCAGTATCTCACTATGTTATCTGCCCTGATCGGCTGCAAGAAGTGTGATCATGAAAGTTACAGAGGGCATCAACTTCCATACCAAGTCTCTGCTTGCAGTTGATCAATTAATTTCCAGACCCAGATACATTTGTATGGCCCTCTGTTCTTGATGAAGCATGTGTCCCAACCACGTGATTTCCAAGCGCATTCACATAGCAAAGCAATCAGGCACCAGAAACACAATGGGGGTATGAAGCAACAGCCCCCTCAATATCATCAACATTTTGCTGATGGAGGGTAGACCAGTCAGCAATTCAACCATATTTGTGCAGGAAGAAGAACTCTGAGAATCCAACTCTTGAACAGCAGTCTCTGTTAAAAGACTCAATGCAGAAGATCACCCAGTTGTGCAGCGTGCTGAACTCAAGTTAAATTATTTGGTATAATTACGTTTTTGAATGCAAAACACCTATAAACTGTGGTGAGTGAATGCCTACACTGACCTCTCCTCACATCCCTCTAGGATACTTTTTCTTTGGCTTCCATTGAAAGAAGAAATATAATACAGCAAAGACAAAAAAAAGTATCCCACTGACATAGTTGTTTGTTTTTTAATGGAGACAGACAACTCTTTGTTTGTGGGCACTGTAACAGAAGTGCTCTGTAAACAGATAAAGGGCTGTGAAGGGTAAATTTTTTGTAGAGCTGGAAACCCTTGAATGACAGGCTGTTTCAAGAGATCTGATTGCTTAGCATAAGTTGAGCAGAGAAAGACTTCTGAACTGGATGCTGAGGAGAATTCAGTCTGATTTCAGCCCTAGCTGAGAAGAGTAGAGTACAGTTTCAGAATTCAGCCCTGACTGAGACTAGTTTAACACAGACAGAAGAACTGGATGGAAGTTGGCAAGGAAGTTTGGGAAGTAGACACCCATTTAGGCCAAAGAAAGGAGGCAGATCTTCTGTTGAGAGAATAATTTCTCCATCCAGCCAAACAGGGAGTTACTGATAGTCTAGCGTGATTAGAAACTGCCTTTGGAGAACTTAGGAGTCAATTTAAAAATTCAGGATGAGTACGGGTATTTCAACAGAAGGGTGCTGGAAAGGTTGAACCACCCTTCGAGAAACTAAGAGTCAGGAAAACTCAAAGAAAGTGTACTGGAGTGTTTTGAGAAATCACTGGAACAAAAGCCTCTCAACATAAAGATTTTAAGTAACTCTGAATAGCTTAATTAACTCTCATCAACCTGAAACATAAGAAATAAAATCTGTGCATATACTGGATTTACCTTAGAAATTTCAACCTCTGATTTCACCTGACGTTTCTTCTCTATGTTGAATAAAATGTTTTTGTTAATTTGGAATATAAAAACATCTTGCGTGCCATCAAAGTTAAAGGGGGCTCCAAGTCCTTTCCTTGGGTTTCTGGGCAGAACAAACAGCCACAATATTATAGAGTGGGACAGCCAGAGTTCTTCAGCAAAGAAGAAAACACATTACTAGGGCAGATCAGTCAGTAAAGGGGAAAAAATAGAGGAGGAAAACTTGCCTCTGAGGGAGGGAAGTGGATGGGGCAGTCACAGGCATACATACCCAGGTCCTTTTGTCACTCTTTGTCTGTAAGACTCATCTACTATTAATGAGCATTGTGATCTGATCACCTTCTTCTCCTGCCTTACCATCAGCTTCTTTTGTGCTATGTATGAAGGAAACTTCAACCTCTACCCTTTGCTTAGCATCCAGTGAAAATTATCAAAGCCAGTCAAGGACCACTTTTGCTACATAAGTGGATAATTCTGGAAAGAAACCTGCCCTGAGAGGATGAACAACATATAAAGCTTCACAGTTTCCATCATGTGCTATTACTGTGCGCTTCAAGGACTCATACTGCCCAACAATATAGAAAAAATGATGAGATTTGTAACCTTATTAAAGAAATAACAAACTGCCAGTTGTTATGATAAGCAGAATGTGCATGGACAGCTTTGTTTGGGTGTAGCTTTTATAGTGCAGCCATGCAAGACAATAGAGAGGTATAGTTAGGAATTGAACTTTATTGTCTTATTTATCAAATTCACACCCCACCACTCCCTTGAGGAGTGAAGCCCAAAGTGGCTTACAACAAAGCAAAATACAATTCAGTAGACAATCTTTAAAGCAACAATAATAAATATAGCACAATTTAAAACCAACTATATAAATCTATTAAAAAACAGCAACCCAAGAGTAAAATAATCTAGTGGAAACAAAAATTTCAAGACACATGGGATGACTAATTAAAAGCCTGTTGATAGAGCTCTGTCTTGCAATACCTGAGGAAGCTTATAAAGTTCTTTTATAAAGCATTTCACCAGGATGGGGCCACTACACAGAAGGTCTAGTAGAAGAGAGGTGAGCCACTCAAAGGCCAGGTACCACCAAATGATTGTGTGAAGAGCAGAGGCAATTTGACCCCTTCCCTGCCGAGCAGTCGATTGACCGCTAAGGCAGGGGGCCGTCCATTGTCTCCCCGGACAGATCAGAGGCAGTGGACTTGTCCAACATCAGGTGTGGGCAAGGCACAGCCTTAAAAGGCCAGCCCTGCCCCCAAATGTGCAGTTGAAATTAGCTCTCGGATGGCAGAGCAGTGTCTGCTGTGTCCGGAGCATTTGGAGGGCCTCAGCGTTGGGAGCCGGCTGTCGGAAGCGGGCAGCTGCGCCCGGGACGAGCAGGCGGCGGCTTGTCGGGAACCGCGTGGTTTATTTTCGGCGCGCCGAGCAGAGTGGGGGCCTCGGGGGAGTCCAGTAGCTGAGTGGGCCAAAGCGAGGGCGCAGGCGGTGGGGGCACGGGGCCCCGGGGAGGCTTCAGGGGCATTGTGTTGTGCCCTATAGAAGTCTGTTGCCCCTACTGGGGGAAGCGTGGGGGGTTCTTTGTAGTTCAAGGGGTGTAGAAGAGCCCTCTCCTAGATATTGGCGGCATTTTCACATCTGGTGCTGGTAGTAGGCCACTGCAGCTTTTAGTATGGGGCCTAAGAAGGACAGGGAAATTCTAAAGGCAAACAGCCTGCAAAGATGCCTCCTAAGAGGCCCCCCCCGACCAGCCCCCGCTAGATGAGGGTGAGAAGGCACGTACCAGGCAGGCCATAATGGAGCAGCTGGCTGCCATGGAGGAGGCAAGAGGGGTGGGTGCCCCTCCTTGGAGAGCCACTGGGCTCTTGGGTTCTGGGAGAGCGGCCACCATATCCTTCCAAAAGGAGGTGCTTGCTCGGCTTTCTGTTTTGCAGGGTGCCGAGGTAAGCAGTGGCGGTGCAAAGAAGGTAGTGCCATCGGAGGATGAGAGAGGGACGAGCCTGATGCAGTGGTGGTAGTGCCGCCCGAGGTAAGTTACCTGCATGGTGGCAGGGGGCGGTATGGCAAGGGGTTCCTTGGGGTCCCAATATGGCATCATGTTCTAGGTCAGTTGCGAGGCCCCAGGAGTTAGGGGCCACCTATTTAGGGGGGGGGCTGCCTGTGTTTCTGCAAGCATGCAGTTCTGCCATGACCCCTGCTTTGGAGAGCGCTTGGGTGCCGTGGTATTCGGCTTCTGTGGGAGGAGGTCAAGCTAGTGGCCTTGGGCCAAGTGGACATACGACAGCAGGGGGTGCTTTACCATGGGGTTGGAAGCAGGCCCTCTCCATGTCGTCACATTGGTCCCCACAACAGAGCGGAATTTGGGGGTTTCCATCTCACCCACCAGTCCCTTATAACACGGTGGATTTTCACACATTGCCGTTTGGAGACCCTGCCATGCCCTTGGGTGATCATCTTACCATTGCCACCAGGGGCAAGATTTTAAAAGGCGAATATGTGGACATTTTTAGCCTTTTGTATAGGGAATTAGAAAAGAAGTCAAAGGATGAGTTCGATGAGAAAGATAAGGAGAAGCTGAAGCGGAGGAAAGTGGATAGGACATGGTCGAATTGGCTACCGGGTTTTCTTATTTATGCGGGAGTCATAGCCAGGGCCCAGCCATGGCGGGCCGCATCCCTTTTCCAGTTCTGTGACATCATATATAGGGCATATAATGACTTTGCTGGTGGGGCTTGGCTTCAGTATGATGAACAATTCCGCATGCGGGCGGCGGTTAATCCTGGCCTCTCGTGGGACCAGATTAACCAGCAGCTGGGCTGCAGCTCATGGTGCCTGCAAAGGGAAACGCGGGGGAGAGATCCAATAGTGGCCACCTGGTTCAGAAGACAGCGACTCCTACTGGCTCCCACGCGACCACAGGGCAGTCGGTTCAGCCACGGCTGCTTTGCTGGGAGTTTACCTCCCAAGGCATGTGCGCGAGGAAGGCTTGTAAGTACAAACACGAGTGCCCGCTTTGTGGAGGGCCTCATGCATTTACAGCCTGTAACAGGTCTAAACCAAGGGGACCTAATAAGTGGCCGAGCGGTGGGCCAGGGCAACATCATGCAAAAGGGGCCCAGCCCCATTCAGCTGAGGGTTTTTAGGGAGTTTTTGCGGGGTTATCCTAATTTGGATGAAGCACGTTACCTTTTGGAGGGGTTTTTCCATGGTTTCAGAATCCCGTATCAGGGTCCACGGACACCGTTTTCTTGTTCTAATTTGCATTCGGTTAAGGGTTTAGAGCACATTGTGAGGGCAAAGATTAAGAAGGAGTGTGCCAAGGGCAGAGTGTTAGGCCCGTTTACGTCCCCTCGGCTGCCAAATTTGCGTGTGTCCCCTTTGGGAGTGGTGCCTAAGAAAACGGCTGGCAAATTTTGGTTAATTCATCACCTTTCTTATCCCAGGGGGCGGTCAGTGAATGATGCGATCCCAGCCGAGCTTTGCTCGGTAAAGTACACCTCTTTTGACCAGGCAGTGCAGATTGTTCGGCGGTGCAGAGTGGGCGCGGAGTTGGCAAAGTGTGATATTAAGTCAGCATTCCGCCTTCTTCCTGTGCACCCGAGGGATCTTGAATTGTTAGGTTTTGCGTTTGAAAGGAGTTATTATATTGACAGAGCGTTGCCGATGCGGTGTTCAGTTTCATGCACCGCTTTCGAGCGGTTTAGTACATTTTTGGAATGGGCGTTACGTGTTAGAGCCGGGGTGCGGGACATGGCGCATTATCTGGATGATTTTCTCTTTGTGGGCCCTGCGGGCTCCGGGCAGTGTCTTTCTCTGTTAACAGCTTTCGAGGGGTTAACCAAAGAGTTAGAGGTGCCACTGGCTTGTGAAGAATGGAGGGCTTAACTACAGTTTTGACCTTTCTGGGTATTGAGCTCGATACTGTGCACCAGTTTTCCAGGCTGCCCGAGGACAAGCGTGAGAGCCTGTTGGCCCAGGTTAGGTCTGTACGAAGTAAGCATAAGGTCACCCTCCTTGAATTGCAGCAGTTGGTGGGTCATTTGAACTTTGCATTCAAAGTCATGGCCCCTGGCAGGGCTTTTTTAAGGCAATTTTGTGATGGAATGGCCACCCTGCGTCTGCCGCATCATTTTACCCGGGTCACTAGGGAGATGTGCAGTGACCTTGGGGTTTGGGAGACATTTTTGAAGGAGTTCAATGGCATTTCCTTTTGGTGTGGTGATATGCTGCTGGAAGCAGAGCTCCAGATAGTATCGGATGCTGCTGGCACCACGAGTTTTGGGGTTTAATTCAGGGGGCACTGGTGCGCTGAGCAATGGCCACATGAATGGTTGGGATCCGAGTTATGTTGGAACTTAACGTTTTTGGTGCGACAACATGGCTGCTGTTCATGTTGTTAACAGTTTGACATCTAAGTCCCCTCTGGTGATGAGGTTGGTTAGGGCATTTACTTTGGGCTGTCTGAAGTTAAATATCTTGTTCTTGGCAAAGCATGTTCCTGGCATCTGTAATGGTGTGGCGGATGCCGTGTCTCGCCAACGGATGGAGCGCTTTCGTCAGTTAGCTCCGGAGGCCAACCTGCTTCCCGTGCACATCACAGCAGAATTGTGACTGACTGGAGGGATGAAGTTAGCCGGGCAATCCACCTTGCTAGGGCACCCAGCACTAAAAGGTCGTATGACCGGGTGGCTAGCCAGTTTTTAGCCTTCAGCTAGGGGGCCGGGTTACCTGATGTATGGCCTGTTCCTGTCGATCAGCTGTTGCAGTTTTGTGTTTGGCAACGGGAGCGGAGCCTTGCAGTAAAATCTATCCAGGGTCAGATGGCGGCGTTGTCTTTCGTGAGTAAGGCGTGCAGGCATCGTGATGCGACTAAGGATTTTCGCATACAAAAAATGCTAGAGGGGTGGTCTCGAGAGACAGGTCATCGGGCCGACAGTAGGCAGCATATTTCGCCATCGATCCTCATCAGGCTTCATGCCACATGGGCTCTTGTTTGTAGCTCCGTTTACAAGGAGGCGCTGTTCCATGCTGCAGCATTGATGGCTTTTTGGGGGGGCTTTCCGAGTGTCTGAGTTGGTAGCACTCTCCCGTAATGATGCTTCTGCAAGGGCTCTGCAGTTCAGGGATTTTAGATTTTCCGGTGACCAGGTGGCATTACGTGTCCATTGTTCAAAGACGGATCAGAAGCAGCATGGTTGCACGGTCACTATTGGGCCTTGCTCGGAGGGGGAGTTATGCCCTGTCACCGCACTTAAGCACTACATCGAATTGCGTGGAGGATCGGATGGTCCTCTTTTCCGCCATGTGATATGTCACCTTTGACTAAGTATCAATTTTGGACCATTACGTGCCAAGCTTTGGCCCTGCTAGGTCTCGGGGGGGGGGGAGTAAAATTTGGTACCCATTCCTTTAGGATTGGAGCCGCTTCCAGGGCCACAGCATTGGGTTATGCGGGAGAGGACATTCGTCAGGTGGGACGTTGGAAGTCCGGAGCCTATCATTCTTACATTGAGGCCGGGACCTCTCCACGTTAGCTGCCCCACCCCCCTTTTTTCCTGTTTAGCTGTTGTGCTATTGTTCAGTTTCGTCGTTCCATAGTTTTAATGGCTTTTTTCTTCTAGGTGCTGTGGCTGGCATTGAAAGGAAAAGGATCCTTACTGCGGCCACAGTATTGTGTTTTGGGCGGCACATCAGGCCCGATGGATGCCTGTTGGTTCACAGCTGGGCCTGAGCGACAGAGCCGTAATTGAGTGGCAGGGCCGCCGTGGTATGAGGTGGCCTGGGCTCCTGCCTCTTCTGTTCAGGGGCGTGAGGGGCCCTCCTCCGCAGATTTTGGTGATACATCTGGGAGAAAACGACTTGGGCTTGATGAAGGGGAAGGCCCTTTTGATTCAGGCCCAAGCTGATATCGCCTTGATTGGCAAAAGGTGGCCTGGCATCCTTATACTGTGGTCGGCCATGTTGCCTCGCCAGGTTTGGCGGGTAGCTTGGGGCCCAGTGGGTTTGGAGTGGGCTTGGATTAAGGCCAATAGGGCCTTGCGAAAAGCCCTTGGCAGGGGGCTTGGTGTTTATGTGCCTCATCCTTCCATCCAGTCTAGCCTTCCGGACTTGTACAGGGAAGATGGGGTCCATCTTTCGGTAAAGGGCAACAAGGTTTTTTTGGCCGACTTGCAGCAAGGGCTGGTTCAGGTTTTAGGGGTTGGTTTGGGTACAGTGGCCTAAGTAGAGGCTTGGCACTGTCAGTGGCTGTTTGTTGTTGGGAATATGTTTTTGGGGATTGGTGAGCTCCCATAGCATCACACCATTTTTTGTGGATGGCCTCTCTGGGGGACCATTAAGCTGTACGGCCCAAGGTTGGCTCCAGGGAGCCTGGGGGATCCCATCACATGAAGAGTGTCCACATTCCAGGCTGTACGGCTTTGGGGATAGTGGAGCTTTTGTGAGCGGCGATCATGTTGCTGGGCCGGGTGTGAGCCATTGGGCTGGCTCATACCCGGGGTTTGGGGGCTTGCCCATTTGCAGGTCAAGGAGGTGGTCTAGCTTGACCCCTGGCTTGATCTGTCCCCACCTTTCTGCCCTCGCCATTAAGTTAATAAAGTGGCCCTTTAATCCATCCCTGTGTCTGTCTCATTATTCCGACTGGGGGGGCAATTTGGCCCCTTCCCTGTCGAGCGGTCAATCGACAGCTAAGGCAGGGGGTCATCCATTGCCTCCCCGGACGGATCGGAGGCAGTGGACTCGTCCAACATCGGCTGTGGGCGAGGCGCGGTCTTAAAAGACTGCCCCTGCCCCCAAATGCGCAGTTGAAATTAGCTCTCCGCACACCCGCCCACCCATCATGCAGTTCAGGCAGAGGCTGGTCACCTATTTTAAGGGGCCAGGTAGGAATTGTTCGCCCCCTGACAAATTGGCCGGTTGGGCAGCGTTTTTGCCTACCCTGTACTGCGGGTAATGGGTGCTGGCAATTGGACTGGCAGTGCCATTATATAGGTTGGTCACTGGCTGTTTGTTGTTGGGAATATGTTTTGGGGGATTGATGAGCTCCTGTAGTATCGCACCATTTTTTGTGGATGGCCTCCCTGGGGGACCGTTAAGCTGTACAGCCCAAGATTGGCTCCAGGGAGCCTGGGGGATCCCGTCACATGGAGAGTGTCCACATTCCAGGCTGTATGGCTTTGGGGATGGTGGAGCTTTTGTGAGCAGTGATCATGTTGCTGGGCCAGCCGGCTCTGAGCTGTTGGGTTGGCTCATACCCGGGGCTTTGGGGGCTTGCTCATTTTCAGGTCAAGGAGGTGGTCTGGCTTGACCCCTGGCTTGATCTGTCCCCATGTTCTGCCCTTGCTGTTAAGTTAATAAAGTGGCCCTTTAATCCATCCCTGTGTCTGTCTCATTATTCCGACTGGGGGGGCAATATGGGGAATCACAGTGGGAGAGTCAGTCCTTCAGGTATGATGGTCCCATACTACTTAGGGTTTCAAACATACCAGTAACTTGAATTTAATCCAGAAACCAACTGGTAACCAGTGCAGTTACCTTCATGTGGTACTGTGTGTGATACTGATCCTATTTGTTGACCTCAGTGAACACAGCTACTTAGATGAAGTCACCCTCTCTCTGAATGGGTTCATGCTATTTATATGTCTTGATCACAACAAAGTTGGGCAGAAGCACAGGACATAGTAAAGAATACTGTGGGAAAAAAATAAAAATGAGAACAGCTTTATATGTTATGAACAATAATCATACTGTGATTAGGAAATTACCTCAGATACACTCCTTAACTAATCCTGCTGTGATTTCAAATAAGATGGTTTTCTAATGATTGCTCATGGAGAATCAAGTATTTACTCAAACATTCTTTATCTGGATTTATTAGATTTTCTACAGAATCAAAACATCAACCCTGTAGGCAAATTTACATTACATGTAACATTGTATATTCATACTCATCATTGATGGTTCAAAGAATAGTAGAGGGATTCCCTCCTCACCCAAGGCTATTGGTTCCCTTGAGGTTCATATGCCATGCAACAGATGGGTACATATGAGAGTGTTCCCCGTCCATCTGTTTTGCTTCTATTTCCTTCTCATAGCTCACCGAGAATCACGATTGCTAGCATATTGCTTTGGAGCTAGCATGTTATTCTTTGTGATCTGTAAGAAACACTGGCAGTAAGAAGGGCAAATCAATAGTGACAAAATGTGAAAGGAGGAAGGCATGTAACTGAAAGCAAAACCTATAAAGCTCCAGAAAACTGAATGAAAATGTTCAGGAACTAATCAGAATCAGAGCAAGAGGTTACATCCTCAGAGATTTACCCTTTTAAGGGTAAGGAAAGTCTCAAGCAGCCATTAGACTTCAGTAATATTTTAGTGATGCAGAAAAGGAAGGGACTGCTCTTAACCCAAACAATGCCAAGCATGGCCGGATTGCAGTGTGGGCTCAGGAAGGGTTTGGAGGAGGCCTTTCTGCCCTTACTGCAATAGCTGGCAAAGGCGGGAGCCTCAGGCCACCATGCTGGATGGCCATGCTGTATGTTCCTAAACAAATACGTTTTCAGACATTTTTCAGAAACAGAGACACAAAGGGATGAGAAGAGACATTAAGAGTAAGGATACCAAACTCCAGGTGGGGCCTGGAGATTACCAGGAATGCCAACTGATCTCTTGATGACAGAGATCAATTCCCCTGGAGCAAATGGCTGATCTGGATGCTAAACTCTATGGCATTATACCCCACTGAGGTTCTTCTCTCCTCCAAACCCTGCCCTCCCCAGGTTCCATCACCAAATGTCCAGGAATTTTCCAACTTAAAGTTTGCAAGGGAGTATTTATTATTAAGAGGGTAAAAAGTATCAGGGAGTGAAATAGCTACCTACAGGAGGATCTGATCTGTGTATATGGGGATCACGAAGAGAGCAAAATCAACTGTTGCTAAATGTTAAAGATTTATACTCCCTGTATTGAAATTTGAAATGTGAATATTAACCCTTTGTTTCTCTAACAACTACTCACAAAGAAATGCATGATAGATACCAGGGAAGAGATAACTGGGCCAAAAGTTCAGTGTGCAAGCGTTGGACATAAATAGACAAGACAACTTAAAACAGAACATATTAATTGTCAACAGGGAACTCCATTCCTCTCAACAATGTAAAAAAAAAATAGATCAGGGAGTCTCCATGACAACAAATTACAGAGTTTGAGTTTCATGGATCACAACATTTCCTCATTTTTTTTCTTTTTCTGGCTGCTGCTGCAAAACAAACTTCTTTACATATATTTAAAATGTTAATCTTCAAAGACCTCAGTGGTCATGGTTTGGAACTGGAAAACATTCAACTTTGTTTCTCTCACCCATTTCATG
Source organism: Heteronotia binoei (assembly GCF_032191835.1). Taxonomy (NCBI): domain Eukaryota; kingdom Metazoa; phylum Chordata; class Lepidosauria; order Squamata; family Gekkonidae; genus Heteronotia; species Heteronotia binoei. The sequence goes on along the minus strand of NC_083224.1, from coordinate 48,666,191 downwards.
ATTGGCAGAGGGAATCTGCCCCGAGAGTATATCATGGCTTGCCCTATCAAAACTTTACTACCCTATGGCAACCAGCATCCATAGAAGTGAAATGAAACTGTTGTGCAAACAAGTTTTGGCCACCTGTACAATGTGCCAGTGAAATCTTTGCTAAGCAGGTATGCCTTGTCTGGCAAGGCATGGGATATAGAAACCGCAAAACCTCAGGCCAGAAATTATTGTCTATTTTTCTGCCATAAAAACATTGTGATACGACATCACCTCAGAGTCAGAAACAACTGGTGCTTGCACAAGGGACTACCTTTACCTTTAACTGGGGATTTGATTGTATTTTGTGGTTTTTTAAAATTTAAATTTATAAGGTACCTCAAAAGGGAATGGTGAGATATAAATATTTTAATAAAATGAATGTCTCCCTTTGGCGGGGGAGGGCGGGATACAAAATTATTATTATTATTATTATTATTATTATTATTATTATTATTATTATTATTATTATTATTATTATTATTAATTTATTTTTTATTTATTTATTTGGGATTTATATCCCGCCCTTCCCACAAATGGCTCAGGGCGGCTTCCAACAGTTAATCAACATAAAATTTAAACAATTTCAAATATAAAACAATTAAATATTTAAACAGATTAAAACATTAAAAACAGAGTAAATCAGTTTCCTGTAAACAGATGGCTGGCCAGTTAGGTATAGGCTAGCCGGAAGAGGGTCGTCTTACAGGCCCTGCGGAACTGTGCCAAGTCCCGCAGGGCCCTCACCTCTTCCGGCAGCTGATTCCACCATACGGGGGCCATAACGGAGAAAGCCCTTTCCCTGGTGGCTTTCAGACGGGCTTCTTTTGGCCCGGGGATAGTTAGGAGATTTTGTGTTCCTGACCTCAGTGCTCTCTGGGGAACATGTGGGGAGAGACGGTCCTTCAGGTAGGCAGGTCCCAGGCCATATAGGGCTTTAAAGGTAATAACCAGCACCTTGTACCGGACTCGGTATATCACTGGAAGCCAGTGCAGAGTCCGAAGGCCCGGCTGGATAATAATATTATTATTATTATGTGTTTTTAACACATATCCTTTCTAACTATAATCCTACCAGTAGGCTGTATTCTGACATCACAAATTGCAGTAAATAAGTGCTTATCCATGAACAGTACTTGCCTTTGCGCATGTATCCTTCCTTCTTTCATGCAAAACTTTCCAGTATGATCATTTTCAAAATGCCAGATGGCATGGGTAAACCAACTTCAGTTCACCAAGATTATGCATTTGGATGTCATAGTGAATCAAAAAAGGAAGTTTTGTATAAAGTATAAAGCACAAAGTGAGAAGCCAGTGTTTGTGCATAACTGAAGCTTGTGATGTCTTCAGTCACAATCTACTGGTGCCACTGATCTCAAAAGCCCTTCTACTAATGCTTGTAGGGAGGACTCATTGTTCATACCAGTGCTGAATTGATAATGTAAACTATGGACAACAGCACCAAATAAACTTTAAACCTGAGATAATCCAAGGAAACTGTCGTAAAAATATGAATAATTCCTAGATTTCTCATTTCATTTACAATGGGTTCCAAGGTCCCTCTTCTGTGCATAGTCTGACAACTCAGATACTGTGTTTAAACACAGCCATAGCACCGTATTCCCCAGTTTCTCAGTCATCATGGAAGCATTTTCAGCGTCAGACTGATCTAAAATGTAACCAAAAGGTAGCCACTGATCACACAGATTTGTTCTGAAATATTTATTCATGCATGATAATTAACTTACAGTCATGGCATTAGTAAAGACAGACTTATGTTCAAACATCTCTTTTTTAAAAATAACAACACATATTGAATGATTTAAACTTTATTTGCTAAACAATATAAATTGCTTTCATTTTATAAATAGTCAACTGAGATAATTGAGAGAATAAAAAAGTTCTTTTTGAGCCATTGATGTCTCTACAAAAAGTAGGGTTGCCAAGTCCGAATCAAGAAATATCTGGGGACTTTGGTGGTGGAGCCAAGAGACTTTGGGGATGGCGCCAGGAGACATTGGGGGTGGAGTCATAAGCAAGGTTGGAACAAGTACAATTGAATTCCAAAGGGAGTTCTGGCCATCACAGTTCTGGACTGCACACCTTTTCAATGCCTTCCCTCCATTTGAAATAATGAAGGATAGGGGCACCTTCTTTGGGGGCTCATAGAATTGGCCCCTATGGTCCAATCCTTTTGGAACTTGGAGGGTGCTTTGAGGAAAGGCATCGGATGCTATGCTGCAAATTTGGTGCCTCTACCTCAAAGAACATCCCCCCCCACTAGAGCCCCAGATACCCACCAATCAATTCCCCATTATTCCCTATGGAAATCATTCTCCATAGGGAATAATAGAGTGCCAAAAGACATTTCCCTCCCCCCCCCCTCACTGCTTTCTAAAGCAGGAGGAGGACCTCCAAACCGGGGAATCCCCTGCCCCTTCCCTCACTCTTACACACACACACACTCCTACTGAGTCTGGTTCCTCCACAACTTTACTTGCTCTGAAAACAACAGCAAAACAAATGGAGGGTTTGCGCTCTGATGAAACTGCTGCTGACCCTTCCCCATGAAATGCTTCGTTTCCTGCTTCCTACTCAACTTTAAAGGCACACATTTTTAAAATGGACCTGTTTGCAGGTTTCTAAACCTGATTCAGTATACCAATGATCTTGTTTTTGCTTAGTGTAGTCGCAGATTATTCAAACTGCCTTATGGGAAGGGTGTATAACCTCTCTCCCTTAAATGCATTCCATTTTTGGTCTAAATCAAGGCCCTGAAGGGTAGAAGCAGAAGGGAGTACAGAATCAATTGTGAATGAATGCAGAAAGGGTAGAGATCAAATGTCACTTTTACTACAACATGTATAATTTTAGTGATCTGAATAAGTGTTGTGTCAACTTCACATACCACTTCTCCTAATGTACACTTAATATCTCCCATGAGCAGTTTACCAAATAGGGTTGCTAATCCTGGATTGGGAAATTTCTGGAGATTTCAGGGGTAATGCCTGGAGAGAGTACAGTTTGGGGAGGAAGCTCACTTTTTTATGTGAGGTCACTACCTCCCAATAAAATTCAAATTTTAAATTTAAATGCCCTTCCTCATATAAAATCCTCTCAAAATCATTTTTCAGATTTTCTCAGTGCTGAGGGGAGAAATCTAATCTGAAGGCTCATATTAGAACACCAGCCAATACCAATTCCATTCCTCTCTCAATCCCAAACTGGCATCTACTTTTAGACTCTTCAAAGGTGTTTATAAATCACATTGTCATAGGTATACCATAGGATAAACTGAAATCCTAGAGTGTCATGTTTCTGTAGCCATTCTAGGATTTACATTTATCCTAGAATTTATGGTTCCTCCAATAGAACTTATCTTTGTAGTCTGGAGAACTCCAGGCCTCACCTGGAAGATGACCATCATATTACCAATATAACTTGATGAATGGGAAACAGTATATACCTTCTGGTTTGTCAGAATTCCAATTTAATTCAATACCATTTACATTGGAATTGTTTTCATTCTACTGACATGACAAACACTGACATGATCGAAAAAATTTAATCCTCACATCAGTTTGTATTAGTCTACAGCTATTTCCTATATAACGGAGATTTTCAGGCAATTATATGTGTTTTCAGTCATTTCAGTGACTACTTTGAAAGTGGATCAAAGCATTTAACTATTCAGAAAACACTGCTCTCTCTCTGAATTGTGATGGCAATACACAGCATAGTGATGCATATTAGCACAAGATATTCTAGGAAATATTTGAAACATATTCTACTTTTAAAATGATCTGAAGTCTAAGTTTTCCATCTGGGATTTATACAGGCACAATATATTCCCACAGAAACCCTTCAAGAATAGAAACAGAAAAAGAACCACACAAAGCTTTCTAAAAATGACTAATTCAGGATTTGGTGTGTGCTGATTCTCATAAATGTGGGTGTAAGGGGCCACTGCGGGTAGTTAATGGGAGTCTCTCCATTCATTATTATTTTGCCCCAAGCAAGATTTTTAATGCTAGTAAAAACAGAGACAGCACTACATCAAAGTGTCTTTTACATACATTTCAGGCTGAAGGAGGCCTGAAAGAAACTGTTCAATTCCACAAGGACTGTGGGAACTGAGTGAGAAATAAGGGTTTATTCGCAGTTACTTCCTGTTAGCACCAACAAGGGAAACTAGGGCTTTGAATCTGCCACGCTTTAGATTGGAAAGAAAGCATCTGATTAACCTCTCAATTTAAATCAAGTGTTACTCCAGCTACAGTGAACGGGGTAATGCTGGTGTTCTTTCAGCGGATGGACAAAATGTACGTCAATAATGAGAAAGAATATGCACCACAAGACATCCAAGTTTAGTTAGGTTTTATAGCAGAATATTCTATATTTCCATTGATTTAGTGAGAGGTTTCTTGACCCAAATAGTGCAAAAACCTGGCTTGCTCACTAAAGAATGGCCTCATAATATGGCAAGGTTTAGTAACAATCAGGGCCTTTTTAAAGCAGGAACGCACAGGAATGCAGTTCTGGCTGGCTTGGTGTCAGGGTTGTGTGGCCTAATATGCACATGAGTTCCTGCTAGGCTTTTTCTACAAAAAGCTCTCTGTGAGACAAGGGAGAGTCAGGGGTGTGTGGCCTAATATGCATGAATTCTTGCAGAGCTTTTTCTACAAAACAAAAATCCTGGTAAAAATAATCATTGCCTCTAGACAGCTTTAGCTCAAGGATGGGAATAGGAATATTGATAATTTCATACATTGCATTTATCTTATGATGCAGGTAATCTTTTATGTATAGTAGGGGTGGCCAACGGTAACTCTCCAGATGTTTTTTTGCCTACAACTCCCATCAGCCCCAGTCATTGGCCATGCTGGCTGGGGCTGATGGGAGTTGTAGGCAAAAAACATCTGGAGAGCTACCGTTGGCCACACCTGAATAGGTATACATATGATTCAGTTGGGTCTATTTAACTATGTTTCACACAAACCTAGAAATCTAAGGTTTCCATCCTGTTTCAGTTGTGGACTCACCAAATGATGTTGAGGACATAGTCTCTTCCTCAGTTTCAACTGGCTATCTATAAAATGGAACCAAATGAGTTCTATTTGGAATGTCAATATATAATATCCACAAAGAAGTATAAACCTGGAAACTGTCTATGTCAGGGGTGGGGAACCTTTTTTCTGCCAAGGGCCATTTAGAAATTTATAACATCATTCGTGGGCCAGCAGGAACTCATTAACATATTAGACCACAACCCTAATATTAGCATATCAGCATATTATTATCAGCATTAGCATATTATCCCACACCATCTGGGATAATCAAGTGGTACCTGGCTCCCACCCCCTACCCCTGCCATCGCTCCCTCCCTCCCTTCATGCAGAAACTGCAGCTGCTCCCACCAGACCAAAGGCACCCACATCCCCCACCAGCCATCATTCACAACACCCACCACTCAGAGAGAGAAATGTGGGGAAGAAATGGGAAAAAGGAAAAGAAATGAAAATAAAGGGAAATAAAAAATTGGGGGGGGGGGGGATTTACTTGAACTGCCAGTGATTCTTCCAGGCCCTGCAGCAATCGAAGGAAGCTGCCATGCAGTGCAGCTGGGCCCCATGACCCCTGCCAGCCAGTCAGCAATTGGGCCTGGGGAGGCTGCTGCACAGCGTGGCCCAGCCCATCAATTCCTGCCAACCCCCGAGGAACTGAGCAAAGGAAGCTCTGACTCCCTTCCTTCCTCAGGGAGGCTGCTGCGCAGCAGGGCACAGCCCAGCGATCCCTGGGGGCCCCAGGGAACTGGGCAAAGGAAGTTCTGGCTCTTTCCCTCCCTTCCCTGAGGAGGCCGCTGTGCAGCAGGGCGTAGCTGAGCGATCCCCGCTGGCCAGCCAACCCCGGAGAACTGGGCAAAGGAAGTTCTGGCTCTTTCCCTCTCTTCCCCAGCAAGGCCGCTGCTCAGCGGGACACAGCCCAGCGATTCCAGCCAGCCCCGGGAAACTGGGCAAAAGAAGTTCTGGCTCTTCCCCTCCCTTCCCTGGGGAGGCTGCTGCAAAGCAGGGCACAGCCCAGCAATCCCCGCCGGCCAGCCGGCCCCGGAGAACTGGGCAAAGGAAGCTCTGGCTCTTTCCCTCTCTTCCCCAGGGAGGCCGCTGCTCAGCAGGAACAGCCCAGTGATCCCAGCTGGATCCGGGGAACTGAACATAAGAACATAAGAGAAGCCATGTTAGATCAGGCCAATGGTCCATCCAGTCCAACACTCTGTGTCACAGTGGCAAAATTTTATATATATATATATACACATACACACACTGTGGCTAATAGCCACTGATGGACCTCTGCTCCATATTTTTATCTAAACCCCTCTTGAAGGTGGCTATGCTTGTGGCAGCCACCACCTCCTGTGGCAGTGAATTCCACATGTTAATCACCCTTTGGGTGAAGAAGTACTTCCTTTATCCGTTTTAACCTGTCTGCTCAGCAATTTCATTGAATGCCCACGAGTTCTTGTATTGTGAAAAAGGGAGAAAAATGCTTCTTTCTCTTCTTTCTCCATCCCATGCATTATCTTGTAAACCTCTATCATGTCACCCTGCAGTCGACGTTTCTCCAAGCTAAAGAGTCCCAAGCGTTTCAACCTTTCTTCATAGGGAAAGTGTTCCAGCCCTTTAATCATTCTAGTTGCCCTTTTCTGGACTTTCTCCAATGCTATAATATCCTTTTTGAGGTGCAGCGACCAGAACTACACACAGTACTCCAAATGAGACCGCACCATCGATTTATACAGGGGCATTATGATACTGGCTGATTTAACTGGGCAACGGAAGCTCTGGCTCTTTCCCTCTCTTCCCCAGGGAGGCCACTGCACAGTGGGAACAGCCCAGCGATTCCAGCTGGTCCTGGGGAACTGGGCAAAGGAAGCTCTGACTCTTTCCTTCTCTTTCCCAGGGAGGCCGCTGCAAAGTGGAAATAGCCCAGCGATCCCAGCTGGTCCTGGGGAACTGGGCAAAGGAAGCTCTGACTCTTTATTTTAAATATAGAAAAGATATATTTAAATGGTTTTAATGGTTTTAATGGTTTTATGAATGTTTATCTGTTTTAGATGTATTTAAATGGTTTTAATGGTTTAAATGGTTTTAGATGTATTTAAATGGTATGAATATGAATATGTGTGTTTGATGTGTTGGTATGTTTTGTGGAAGAGCACCTCATTTCGTTGCTCTCTTTTTGTTGAGAACAATGACAATAAATTTATCTATCTATCTATCTATCTATCTATCTATCTATCTATCTATCTATCCATCCATCCATCCCAGGGAGGCCGCTGCAAAGTGGAAATAGCCCAGCGATCCCAGCCGGTCCTGGGGAACTGGGCAAAGGAAGCTCTGGCTCTTTCCCTCTCTTCCCCAGGGAGGCCACTGTGCAGTGGGACACAGCCCAGTGATCCCAGACGGTCCCGGGGAACTGGGCAAAGGAAGCTCTGGCTCTTTCCCTCTCTTTCCCGGGAAGGCCGCTGCACAACGGGACATAGCCCAGCAATCCCCGCCAACCATCTGGCCCCAGGGAGGGCACTGTGCAGTGAGGCGGGGCCTATCAATCCCCACCAGTCAGCTGGCCCTGGAGAGGCTGCCGCCACTACATTGCGGCCCAGCACATTGATCCCCACCGGCCAGCTGGCCCCGGGGACGCCATTGAGGGATCTCACAGGCTGTAAATGGTTTGCGGACCAGAGGTTCCTCACCCCTGGTCTATGTCAACTGTGAAGTTTGTCTATGTCCAAATTCTCTACTGATTTTTTTAAAAAAATATGAATCTTGCAATTTGGACAAATGTTAGTCATTTACACATTTTAAATGTCTCCCAGCTTTTAGCATTTGCACTTCACTTCTCAAACAGATTGTAACGTCTCCCCAATGTATACATTTGATCAGTTTCTTTGAGGATGTTCCTAGAGGTTTGTCTCCTGAAATGTAACATCTACTTATTAAAGAAGCTTCAGTGGATATTCTGAATTTTTAACATAAAAAAGAATATTTCATACAACAGAGCTGCAGGTTATGTTTTACTCAGATACTAACCCTAACCCACACACTCAAAATAAAATGCATCTATATCAGTATGCTGGCTGATGTTACAAAAAACTGTAAAAGAGTCAAAATTGTCTCTTATCTTTGAAATATAAGAAAACTTTACAACTGTGAGACAAGAGGACCTCTTAGAGACTAGAAGTGGGCTTTCAAAAAAAATAGAAGAGATTAATTGCATAGTTTTTACAATGGAGCAAAGTTAATGGGGAGACCTCAGCTATTTGGACTAAGAGCAATGCTATTTATTTGTTTAGTAAATGGTCTAAAATCAGGTAAATCAGCAAGGTAACATTATTTGCAGATGCCAAGAAGTCATGTAGGAGGATAGAAAATGTCAAACTGTCTGGAAAGTGTTTTTATTTAAACCCAATGTTTCCCAGCTATTGAGTCTTTTTTGCTTTCTGAAACCTTGAACACATTCCGAAGTGACAATAAAGCATTATTTCAGCAATCAGGGGATTATCTCTCCTTACAATACTTATCAGAAATAGCACTGGACTTTTCCGAGTCATCAACATAATACAGATAGCTAGGTTAAGAAACAAAGCAACATGATGACACTTGTTTTTCTGTCAAAGCATATAAGCTGTATGGCAGTATTGGTTGGCAGTATATACACAACCAAAACGTGTATAAATTATTATACTTCCATTTGAATCAGCAAGCCTATAAAATCCTTCTGCATCCCTAAAACCCACCTATCATTTTATTACTATAAATCTGCCCATATTCTACTATGAACCTGCTCAACTTGCTCAGATAAGGGAAATACTATTGGGAAGCAAAGCTTCCCTCCAAAGAGAGGGAAGTCTAGTCTTCCCATAACCCATCGACATGCATCTTGGATTTTATGGTTAAAAATGTGTGGAATTGATTTTTTGTATATTGTTTTTAATATTTTATGTGGTTTTTAACTGTTGTTAGCCGCCCTGAGCCCATTAGGGGAGGGCAAGATATAAATTTGATTAAATAAATAAATCTACTTATCCTACACAAGAAAGTAATAATAAGGCCAGCTGTGTATAAGACATTAGGGGTGGAGCCAAGATCAAGACTGTGACAAGCATAATTGAACTCCAAAGGGAGTTCTGGCCATCACATTTAAAGGGACTGCACACCTTTTAGATGCCTTCCTTCCATAGGAAATAATGAAGGATAGGGGCACCTTCTTTTGGGGCTCATAGAATTGGACCCCCTGGTCCAATCTTTTTGAAACTTGGGGGGGTATTTTGAGGAGAGGCACTAGATGCTATACTGAAATTGGTGCCTCTACCCCAAAAAACAGCCCTCCCAGAGCCCCAGATACCCGTGGAACAATTCTCCATGATTTTCTATGGGAATAAATCTCCATTGGGAATAATAGAGTTTCCAGCAGACATTTCCCTCCCCTCCCCCCGCTTTCTGATGAACCTGAAGCAGGGGGAGGGCCTCCAAACTGGGGGATCCCCTGCCCCCACCTGGGGATTGGCAACCCTACCCAATGCACAAGTCTCTGCCTCTCTTCTATTTACATAATTACAGATCCAGACTTAAAGGTGGAACATGTTACACTTGACATTAGCATACTGTCAAAAATATCCTCCTTGTGACAAGTTACCATAGTTTGAGCCACAGCTTCCAGAGACATGTATTGTATGGCCTTCAGCCACCATGGTACAGTCCTTCACACTGCTATTCCACATTTCCCTCTCAGCAGTATTAGATATTCATCTACAAGGGATCATTTATTTAGATACCTAGCACACTCCACCATGGAGGCCTGGCACTAGGGAGCCAATTAAAATGAAACATGCATTTAAAAACCCCATTCATCATTGCAACTACCAAAAAGTAGCCGCAAGAAGTTTTTGAGGTGGTTCCAGAAGAGGTGGTTCCAAAATCACAGCTTGCCCACTTAGTGATTTTTTTCTCAGCAAGCCTAACTGGAACAGGATGCAGCAGAGTTATGCTGACTTTGTCAGTGACCATCTAAATAAAGAGAACCCAAAGAGGATCAAAGGTGTTGTTCTGTCAAAGCAACAGTATTTATACTAGCCGAGTAGTACTATGTTGATGAAAAAGGTTAAGAGGTTTATGAATTCCCCAATGGCACTGAAGATGCCCAGTTCCTTCACGCACACTTCTGCTGCACATGACAGTCCCAGGCACTGAATTGGAGAGATCCAATGACTGCAGCAGAAGAGGGGAAGCAAGAAAGTTCCACTCTGTGAGCCTCACTCCACTTCTACTGCTTGGGAGCTCATCCATGGCTGGCATTTTGTTAATTATTATTGGCCATATTATACTACTAACAACCAGAGTAACAGAAGAAAATAATTAACAAAACATGGTCCATATGGTGTTAGCATTTTACAGTTTTGTTACTGAGAGGTAGGAAAAGAGTATGCACGGAGAGGGGGGGGGATTCAGCCAGAATTTAGAGAGATACCTTTCATGGATGGGATCACTATAAATTGTACTCACGGAGTTTAAGAGTAAAAATAAGCCAACTTCTTCACTGTTTAGTGGCTGGCTGACATACGAAGGCAACAAAGAATAAATCCAACGAGGATTAACATCAGTGAACCCAGGTTCCAGAATTCTATCGATCCACCCTCTGAACCACTATGCTCTTGTCTGCAACTCCAAATCTTTCAAGGATGACATTTCATTTAATAATGATACTCTACAAACTTACAGCTCCTTTTTATACCATTCCTACTCCCCTGCAGTTCTTTTCACTGTAAAATGACTCAGCACTACATGAAGCATTTGCATTTATTGTTCACCGCTTCACGAATAGTGTCATTTTTCACCACACGCTGACTCCTTCCTAAGGCCCCTTTTAGATGGCTCCCTAAAAACTAGATGGAAAGATGAAATAGCTTGGAAGGTGTGATTTAAAAACAGCCCACCCAGAGCCATAAATATTGTTGGATATTGTGGATGACATGAACACAAGAAGTTGTCTTATACCACTACTTTATCAAGTTTAGTAGAAGGCAGCAGTTCTACAGGGACTCAGGAAATGGGCTTTCCCATCTGCTACTTGACTGGCGATGTTAAAGACTGAACCTGGGAGCTTCTTCATGCAAAGCGGATACTCTGCCACTAAACTTGATAGGAAATTCTTTAAGCCGCAGTGCCTTGAAGTTCAAGTGAAGCCTCCAACCTTTTCACAGTGCAAGTGAGGCTCCATATATGAGATGGGGGAGGGGGGCACATCACCTCAGAATTTGACCACTGGGATTCAGTAGATATTACAATGTACAATGAAAACACAGAGGCAGCAGGAATTGTGAGAAAGATTAACAATTGTTATTAGGGATGGTCAGTAGAGGCACTATGGACACTATGCTACTGCTATGCACTTAGCTCCTTGGGATTAAGCCTCTGAAACACCATAGGATGCCAATTAGCTGCACTAGTAGCATGCCAACATAAGCAATATATTGGCATTGACTTAGGACTGGAGTCCCTATATCTCGACAGTAGCTGCTATTCACCTTCATCTCTTCTTTTTTCTTTACAGCATTAAAGCATATTTTTCTACAGCATTGATTTTCTTATCTACAGATGATCTAATAAAGTTATATTTCCCCACCTAAAATCCATTGTGTTTCTGTTCCACATTTCAAAATTATGTTATACAATGGCTGCATGAAATGAATTCAGCAGCATTTCGAAGGGACCATTGGCATGAAAAATTAGAAAAATATAGCATTCTCAAAAAGTAGCTAATCCTATTCCATCAAGAGAACAGAGGAGCTTTGGAGCCTTGAGTAAACCCCTGCAAGATTACGTTGTTTGTTATAATGCACAAAGCTGTTCTGCTATCAGATTTTGATTTAAAGAAGATTAACATATATGTGTCCTTATAACCCAAGAACAAATCAATATATCTAAATGTCAGAATGGCCAAATGTGTGGATCCTTAAATCCAAATAAATGAACAGATGAGATAGGTCTTTCTACAAACTGGAAAAAATGCCACAGGATTGCAGGAAAGTATGGAATCTTTTTTCTTTTCTTTTTAAAAAAAAATACATTGGCAAGTTAATAGGCAGCACCTGTAACTATAAGAAACAAATATCCTCAATAGCTATTGCTAGGCAATCACAACAGCATTGTCCATCTTCAAACCTTGGTTTCTGTCAGTAAATGCATGGGCAGCAGGGCCCTTTCTAGCTCTGCTTTGGCCTTTGCAATAGGGCTTATCAGAGCCATGCCTGACAGCAACCACTGAGAACTTGCTACCACACAACTTGCATGACACACCCAGGCCCAGATGTTTGCCACAGATCAACAGTAGCCATCCCACAAAATCCAGTATGGAATAGGATTAGAGTTTCATATTAGGGTCTGGGAGACCCAAGTTCAAATCCTCAGTCTGTCATCAAAGCTCACCTTGGCCAGTTACACATTCTAAGCTTAACTCACAGGGTTGCTGTGAGGATGAAATGGAGTGCAGGAGAATGATGTAAGCTGCCTTGGCTCCCCACTGTGGAGAATAATAAATATTTATCTCATATATTGCTACGTTTAGAATCAAATTTTAAGGATCATTCTTGTTGTTCAGTAGCACAGTCGAGTTCGACTCTTTGCAACCCCATGGACCACATCACGCCAGGCCTTTCTAACTTCCACCGGCCTCTTCACTCAAATTCATGTTTGTTGCATTGGTAACACTGTCTAACCATCTCATCCTTTGCTGTCCCTTTCTTCTTTTACCTTCAATCTTTCCCAGCATCAGGGTCTTCTCCAGTGAGTGCTCCCTTCTCATTTGGTGGCCAAAGCATTTGAGCTTCAGTTTCAGTATCTGACCTTCAAAGGAACAGCCGGGGTTGATTTTCTTTAGGAATGACTGATTTGCTCTTCCTGCCATCCAAGGGACTCTCAACACCACAGTTCAAAAGCATCTATTCTTTGGTGCTCGACCTTTCTTATAGCCCAACTCTCACAGCCATACATTACTACTGGGAATACCAGTAGGATCGTTCTATATCCTACCAAATGGGTTTCATTGGTAGATCTCCACAATGCCTATTACTCAGTTATTTTTTTTTCAGTGATTTGTTATTAGTGATGGAAATAAATCCTTTAAAAGAAAGAAGCCTTTGCCGCATCCTGATTGGATCAATTATTACCCTCCATTACAATGCCCAATGCAACTGTTCTACTTGTCTGCCTTTCTTCTGATATTCAAAGGCAGCTGTAAGAGCTCGAGTGAGGTGCTGTACTGGGCCTCCAACCCATCTCTGGACACTGCCACATAAAAGATGATGATGATGATGATGATGATGATGATGATGATGATATTGGATTTATACCCCGCCCTATACCTTGAATCTCAGAGTGGCTCACAATCCCCTTTACTTCCCCACCCCACAACAGACACCTTGTGAGGGGGGTGGGGCTGAGACAGCTCTCCCACAAGCTGCCCTTTCAAGAACAGCTCTGTGATAGCTATGGCTGACCCAAGGCAATTTCAGTAGCTGCAAGTGGAGGAGTGGGGAATTAAACCCGGTTCTCCCAGACAAGAGTCTGTGCACTTAACCTCTACACCAAACTGGCTCTCTAGTGCTAGCACTCATTAATGCTGGGACCCCAGTATGATGTCTGATAGAAACCTTCACCATGCAGGAAAAAATGGCGATGAATGAAAGAACTCATGTTCTGCCCTTCAGTAGGGCCTGACAAAATTTGAGTTATGAATTTGGGTGATATCCAGCAAAAAAAAAAAAAAAATCTGAGTTCCCTGAATTCCTTAAGACAAATTGGTGTGGGTGAGTTCAGCAATTGCTAATCATAAAATGAGAGTTTTAAAAATGTATTTCTAACACAGTAATTAAGGCTGTTTTGAGTAACTCTATTATTCAAGCCTCTATTTCTAAACTGAATAATTTAAATGAATAGATTTTCTGCCTTAAGCAAAATAGCAAAAAAATAAAAATAAAAATCAATAGGTCCTATTTAAAAAATCGCTGCACAACAGATACAATAATACATGGGAACAATCCATCCACAGCTAAGTTATATGGATTTTAATAGCTAAGTTGCATTCACTCTTAAAACTCTTCTCTTGAATTCACTTTGACTTGATTGTGTCTGTACAGCAGAGTCATAAAGAAACTAAATCTTTCAAATTTAAGTTCCTATGCTTTTGCTTTCAGCAATATTAAGTTTATGCAATCATTATATTTTACTGAAGCCACAGAAACAGTACTGTTAATAGTGGATTCTTCTTTCATACCTATAGGTATGACCTAAGTTGCAATCCGGACAAAGAAACAGTCACGTGTTTACCACGCTGCAGCACTCTGGGCAACTCCTACAATTTCACTTATATTTCAGATTGAAAACCTATGCTTCACTTAGTCATTGTAGTCAAACATGAGTAATTATATAACTTTTACCCCCAAAATACCCAAAGCCATGTCTATGCACTGATTCCCCAGGGAAGACAAGATGCATGGGAGTCTCTAATCATTAGCTCTTTGACTTATATGCCCTTCTATTGCTTTCAAGACAGTAAATCAAGAATACATTTCAACAGAATGACCCAGATTTCAGACAGTGGTATACAGGATTTCCACTTAAGACTGAGAACAAGGGAAAATGGCATTTCCTGTTCTCACTGACTCACCGCACCTTGTACCTAGCTCAGCAATTCAGAGGCAGCCAACTCTGGCTATTATAATTTGTGAATATTGCCAAATGTTATAAGAGCATTATCTTTAAACTTCACCCTTCTCTTCCCCCCACTCACCATGCCTGGTACAAATAATGCCACTCTTAAAAATGCATGCCAAATCAGAAAAGTCAGCTTTACAGCCATACACAGATACAGAACCCAAATACTAGCCATTAGGAAATGGAAGCTGATAGCTCTTAAGTTTAAAGTAGTCAGCCATTTTAAAGGTAATGCTGACAAAAGCATTAAGATAAATAGAACCATTTGTCAACATGTAGAATTTGAACACAGGGAAATTCTATTCTTGCACTTCAAATCTGCCTCCTCAAAGAGCTATTATACATCACTGCTAAGTGGCAATGTACTTGGTCGGGCTGTTGCTTCAAAAGCACGCTTTAATCCTTATACTGAGACCCCTAATCGCCTCTCTGGCTGCCCCTCTGCACAGAATAGGTAACATGTCTTAAAAAACTACCTCAGGAATCCTGGATCTTAACCTCCCACAAAGCACCGTAATCTCTCTTCCAGGATGACATAGTTATATTTCCCATCGTTGGGAAGTGATTCAGACAACTCATGGAAACAACTAATGGGAATGACATGGAGCCTGAACATCAATTAGTTGCAGCCTAGGAATAGCGCAGGTGTAGTACATAAACACCTAGTTTAAAAAAGTGAGAAAAGGAGGATCCAGGTAATTACCAACCTTTTAGCTTGACATCTATACCTGGAAAAGTTTTAGAATAAATCATCGAACAGTCAGTCCTGCAACATTTTAAAAAGATGGTTGTGATTACTAAGAGCCAGCATGGGTTTCTCAAGAACAAGTCATGTCAGACTAGGGTTGCCAAGTCCAATTCAAGAAATATCTGGGGACTTTGAGGGTGGAGCCAGGAGCAAGGGTGTGACAAGCATAATTGAACTCCAAGGGAGTTCTGGCCATCACATTTAAAGGGACAGCACACCTTTTTAAATGCCTTCCTTCCATAGGAAATAATGAAGGACAGGGGCACCTTCTTTTTGGAGCTCATAGAATTGGGCCCCCTGGTCCAATTGTTTTGGAACTTGGAGGGGTATCTTGGGGAGAGGCATTAGATGCTATACTGAAAATTTTGTGCCTCTACCTCAAAAAACAGCCCCCCCCAAACCCCCCGATACCTTCAGATCAATTCCCCATTATACCCTATGAGAATCGATCTCCACATAGGGAATAATGATTTTTTTTTTACTTTATATTACATTTAACAACAACAACAATATATATATATACATACATACATATATATATATATACACACACACACAAAAAACATAAACTTAGGGATTTGGACCGCCGGATGCATTATATACTTATATCATTAGAATACAAATCCTTTGTTCTAACCTAACCCAAATCATACATTCTACAGTTAACCCCTTTTTACACTATATTCTTATTATCTTTCCCCCATAACCATTCATACAATAAGTTCCATTTCCCTTCTATCTATTTGTCTGTTTGTTAATTTCTTCTCTTAATATCTCCATCAGAGTATCTACCTCAGCTCAGTCTAGAACCAACCAAAAATACTTTCTTTCTTCTACACTGTGATCCAAAAGAACATTTGGCATTTCAAGTCATCTTACTTTGTTTATAAATTGCATTGTATCAATTTAATTCCCTGCAACAACAACAAAAAAACACCAGCAAGTTCGGAATACACTTTCATACAATAAGTTCAATTTTCCTTCTATCTATTTGTCTATTTGTTAATTTCTTCTCTTAATAGCTCCATCAGAGTATCTAGAACGAACGAAAAAATAAAACTTTCTTCTACACTGTGGTCCAAAAAAGAAGAAAAAAAACCCATTGGCATTTCTTACTTTGTTTATGAATTGCATGGTATCAATTTGTTTCCCTGCAACAAAGCAACCAGCAATTTCGGAATACACTTTCTTCAGTTTTATTGGTGTAATATACCAATGATATAACTTTAATGATTTGTCTCTCATCGTCTGGCAGACCAGTTCCTTCCTTTTCCTCCTAATACACCTTATATAAACCTCTCTCAGCAGGAGGTGTTCCTTGAAATAAATAAGGCAAGCTCTATAGCCATTTTCTATATCTTTTTCCAATTCCTTTTTCTTCATACCAAGAACTGGTGTCAAGATCTCTACTATCACCTCCTTTATATTGTCATACCTATCCTCTGGAATATTCTGCATTCCTGAAATATGCACTACCTGCGCCGTTTCTATTCTCACTAATCTGTCCCCTTCGTATTTTTGAACTTTTTCAATCTCCTCAGACTTTTCATTCACTACTTCCAACTTTCCTTCCACATATTTTGCAGATTGTGTCAAGCCATGAATCTCTTCCTTTACTTCCGTCAATTGCTTTTGCAGGCCATCTAATTTCTTATTTACTCCATCTAATTGTTCTGTCAGATTTGCCTGCACCTGACTCAATGCATTCATAAAATACAATTGCATAGAATTCTGCAGTTCCTCTATAACTTCCTGTGAGGACAATACCTCCATCAGTTTTAAAGTTGCCAATAGTGGGACTAACCTATCTGTTTTGTCTTACTTGTATATCGTACTCATTTTTCTATTGTCCAGGGTCTTACTGACACCCCAATTCCAATTCATATACTACTACTTCGCCTTACTTCACTCAAAATTCATACATCACCTTCCTTTAACACTCTCACATGCCAGTTGGTTTTTATATCCTTAAATTACTATTCTTTACCACCAAATACCCTTCACCCGAACATTCACATTAACTCATTACATATAGAAAATCACCAGTAATAGTTAATTATTCAATCCATTAATTATTTGTTAACTGTCTCTTTTGAATCCTTAATGTTTCCCAACCGCGTATCCTTCTGTCTTCCTCTTCTTCTTCTCCCTTTTCTTCCTCTTCTTAATCTCAATCTCTGCTCCTCTCTTCTGCTACCAGTTCAAAAAGCCAGTTCAGTAAATCCATTCCTGTTCTTCCACATCTCTGCCAACGGAATTCCAGCCTCTCCACCTCACCTCCTCCCTTGCATTCCTGGAAACTCTATACTACATCAAAAGTCTCCCATCTTCAGATTCAACTCATTTCAAAGGTCCGGTGACTTTCCTTCCACCCTGTAAATTATAACCACCGCTGAGCCTTTATTTAGCTTCCTGTCTCTTTAAGAAAATCGCCATGCACGAGCATATGGGACAAGGGAGAGGAAAAGAAGTTCATGAAGGCTCCCCTTAAATCGTCAGAAATCTCCTGCTTTTTTCCTCTTTTCCCCCCTTCTTCACCTCTTCTGTCTCAGTGCTCTTCACAAACTTTTACAATCACAGCCAGTCTACGACTCCCAACCTCCGCCGTTGCTGCCAAGGTAGTCCTCCACCACTCCTCCACTTTCCGCCTTTGTGCATTCGCCAAACCAAGTCTCTTTCCCCCCCAGCTTCGGACTCCACGCGAAAGTAGGGGCAAAACAACTCACTTAGTAAGTTCTTTCCTTCGTTTATGTCTCCAGTTTAGGGTCAGATATACTTTCCCCCCCCCCTTCTTTACCATTTATTCTGTCCTCCAAATGCCGCTTCGCCTACTCCCCTTCTCCGGTGGTCACAGCTAATTCGCCATTAAGGCGTCTGGTCTATCCGGGCTTGAAGTAGTATGTTGAACAGGCTCTATGCTCAGAAAAACCGGCACAGAGCACCCAGCACTCCTCTGCACGAGTGCCCCTCCAACAGGGGCACCACCGAGTTCTTACCAGCTGAAGACCCCCCCCCCCCCCAAAAAAAAAGACCAGCACAGACGCTGCAGAGCCGGAGCTCCGACAAACATGTCTGTTAGCGCCGGGCCATTACCGGAAACCCCACATAGGGAATAATGAAGTGCCCAGCAGACATTTCTCTCCCCCCACCCCTGTTTCTGGTGACTCTGAAGCGAGGGATTGGCATGAGTTGCTGCCAACTTTTTCAAAGTAACACAGACACACCATCCCAAGAGGAAGCTTTTCCATTCGGAGACAGAAGCCTCTGAAGGTGGAAAGTCACATGGTGGCTGTGGGGGTGGGGCTTCCCCCCACCGGCCAGCTGACTGGGGGCAGGAAGGAGCCTGGGAAAGCAGAAGAACCCCCGCTGGGACCTGGGGATTGGCAAACCTATGTCAGACTTATCTCTTTTTTTGAGAAAGCTACTACCTTGCTGGATCAGGGGAATGCTGTAGACATAGTATGTCTCGATTCAGTAAGGCCTTTGATGAGGTTCCACATACTATTCAAACTGATGCTAGTAAAATTTGGTTTGGATCCTATTACTGTTATGTGGATTTGTAACTGGTTCACAGATTGCAACCAAAGAGTGCTTGTGAATGGTTCTTCATCCTCTTGGAGAGGAGTAACAAGTGGAGTGCCTCAAGGATCTATCCTGGGGCCTGTTTTGTTCAACATCTTCATAAATGATTTGGATGAAGGAATAGAGGGAATGCTTATTACATTTGCAGATGATACTAAATTGGGAGGGGTCACAAAGACAGTAGAAGATGCTTTAATCCTTATACTGAGACCCCTAATCGCCTCTCTAGCTGCCCCTCTGCACAGAATAGGTCACGTGTCTTAAAAAGCTACCTCAGGTATCCTGGAACTTAACAATGATTTGGATAAAGGAATAGAGGGAATGCTTATTACATTTGCAAATAATACTAAATTGGGAGGGGTCACAATACAGTAGAAGACAGAGACAGGATACAAGATGATCTTCAGACTGGAAAACTGGGCTAAAAAAAAAAATTAACAGGGATAAATGTAAAGTTCTGCATTTATGTAACGAAAGATCCTATGCATAATTATAGGATGAGGGAAGACTTGTCTTGGTATTTATAAAAAATACTTCACAACCATGCCTAAAATCTGTCTAATTTGGTTATATAAACTGCATTAAGAGTTTCATTCAGCTACATTGCATCAGCAGACAGCCAGCCAAACCAACTCCTATATTTCAGGCAGTTTATCCAAGAAGATATGATAACTCTAAGATGCTAATATTAACAGAAATCCTAATAAGAATGGGGCATTCTGATATAAGAAGCCTAGTTCCTTAATTCATCTTAAACCATTATTGGTGTAAGAATAATTAATGTGTTAAAACAAAGTTTACGCTCCACCCCCCACCCCCAATCCTTCCTAAAAATGGTACCAAGCTGACCAGAAACCTCATGGAAATAACTCCCCCATTATATCTTCAAGAACCTTTCTCCCTCTAGCGCTTTGACAAAAGCCAAAGGCCAGGAAATAAAAGAGAAAGGATATGTGGAGTAGAATATAAAGAATATGTGAAAGCCTTTATACAATACACTGCATGTTTTCATTTCTTTAAGACTGTGCAAAACTGAGTGCTGTTAAAGAACTTTAAAGAAGAAAATATATGTCCTTTAAAATCTCAAATGATTTCCTTTGAAACACTAACAACAAAGCAGGAATCCTGATTTCAAATAGCAAAACCAAGAGGAAGCTTAACAGTTAAATACACTTTATCTTCCAGTTCCTTACACAGCCCTGAGGCAACTTGAGGCTGCAAGCAAGAACCTGCAGCTTGCATGTAATAGACGGTGTTATGTATTTGGAGTGTTTAAGCCACCTTAGGCTTGGGGGAAGAGCCACCAGCTGGAGAGTTAGTTAGCCAGCAAGTTTGGAGCCTGCTGTAGTTGTTGCTTCTGATATCAGTATGTGCATAATGAATGGTTGAACTATAGCAGCTGCCTTTGGTCTCAGTACATATTAAACTCTACAATATATATTAAACTCTACAATACATATTAGATCCTACAATTCCCACCCACCCCCAGGGATTGGGAAAGGGGAGGATTTGCTCCATACTTTATTTTCTGTTAACTGTGCTCCCCTTGCACAAGTGGCAGAAAGGAAATTCTTCTCCCTCTCCACTACAGCCATCCAACCAGTGCAGCTATTAGTACATGCATGTTCCTCAAGTCCAGGGACTGGAAATGGGAGGGGGGGCAGGAAAACTCTTTGACCATCACTGCTTTCTTCTGGGGATCCAAGCCAATTAATAGAACTGGATTGAATCTCTCTCCACCACCACCACCCCTCCTTAGAGCTATCAGTCAACATAAATGGGCCTTCTGTAATATTTGTTTAGACAGCAAGTATGGTGCAAAATTAAACTGTAAAACCAAACGTTTTAAACTGAAACATTAAACCAGGGGTCCCAAGCCTTTTAAAGCCTATCAGCATCTTTGCAGTTCTGAAACATGGTGAAGAGTACAACCACAAAATGGTTGCTGCATGAGACACAATTAGCCACAAAAGGTCAGGGAGTGAGGTTATATCTATCTCTAATAGCAACTATTCAGTATTTCAGACAGAAGTTCTGTTAAACAATGATTTTTAAATTAACAAATTGTTTGAAAATATTTTCTTAAGTTCAGTCACACATTGAACATCTTTGTGCTATGGCAGCAACAATGTTACTGCCATAGAAATGTTTGCTTGTATTTTTTTTAAAAAAAATCTTTATATGCTCAGATATCCAGTGGCCAATTAGACAACCTGCTGAACAAAAGCCCCACCTGGCCCCACCCCACTTTCTAAAAACATTTGGCGGGCACCAGAAAAGGTGCCAGAGGGCCTCATGTTTAGTATCCTGTGTCATATACTGCACTTTATGAAGTTTTTTCCCCCCTTGTGTGAAATGTCACCACTTGATGATGTCCTACATGTGACTGACTCTTAACCTTCATGTTTCAGCATGAAAGCATTTCATAGTATGGTGATTTAAAAAGTAAATATTAAGGAGAACTCATGCAGCACAATCAATGGTTTTAGGACTGCATGGTATGAGAGCAGCCACATACACATAAATGCAGGCCTGCTCTGTGCACTTACAAAATGGGGGATGTGCAGATGGTGCTGACCATGATTTTACTTCCCCATACCATTCACAGCCAGGACCAAGGCACACTGGTACATGTGCATGTGTAGAAATTGTCACTTTAACTGGCATTTCCAATTAAAAATAAAGATATGGCAAACTTAACAAATAATGCAATGGGCATTCAAATAATTATGGGGAAAAGATATTTCCCCCAAAAAAATCAGGGGGTTTTTTTATATACCCATTGTTATCTTTTTTTTTTCTCTTTTAAGATCAGAATTTCTCTTTGAAGATAAATCAATGTATTGTTTTGTAACGTTAGCATTTGCAGTTGCTTTATGTTACACAATAGGGTGATGCCCTAGCAGGAGGATAGAAAGGATTGGGAAGACACTGCCTGCTTTGAAATATCTACAGAGTGAAATTCTGAATTTTTGCAGAAACTTCTTTCTATAAAGTTCTCTTCGATCCAAATGGAATTGGTTAGAAATAGACTTCACAATCCTAAAAAGAGGAAAAGAAATTGATTGGTGAATTTCAGGGAGAAAAGCAGACTTCAGGTAATTTCTCTTAACAACAGTACATTCAAGTTTACCATGATCAAACTGCTCATTTACATGGAAGTAAGATCTCTCAGTCTGATCACCTAATTTGCTTGAAGTTCAAATAGTATAAGATGTCAATCAATTTTGGTTCTGTGATTTATACTGACAACTCACCCTGTATCTTCTTCTATAAGCTTTCTTGCAGAACTGCTTGATCTGCAACAGGGTCTGGCAGATCGAGCATACCTAAATAAGCTGCATTTGTAGCACATGTTACAAGATGAAAATTATATTCTTGTCTATTAAACAGAAGAGCCCCATGGCACAGAGTGTTAAAGCTGCAGTACTGCAGTCCTAAGCTCTGCTCACGACTTGAGTTCGATCCCAGCGAAAGCTGGTTCAGGTAGCCAGCTCGAGGTTGACTCAGCTTTCCATCCTTCCAAGGTCGGTAAAATGAGTACCCAGCTTGCTGGGGGGGAAGTGTAGATGACTGGGGAAGGCAATGGCAAATCACCCCGTAAAAATTCTGCCATGAAAACGTTGTGAAAGCAACATCACCCCAGAGTCAGAAACAGGGGACCTTTCCTTTCCTATTAAACACACACACAGAGAAGAGTCCTATGAAGAATCTGGGAACATTTGTATGTGAACAGATGCAGAGCTGGACAGTTCACCAGCATCTTCCACAATGAACACAACCAGGCAGTCATAAGAGATTTATTTAATAAATCCATTTTATTCTCACAACACCCCTGTGAGGTAGGTTAGGATGAGAGTGTGAGTGGCCACACTGGAGGACATCTCGCATCTGTTACTCATTAACTGTGAACTGTTGATGTTTTGTGTACTAAGAAAAGCAGAGGGGGGAAAGAAACCTAACCTACAAACCGGAATCAAGAGCCTGAAGGTTAACATATAATAAGGGTCAAAAATTAAAAGCAAAATTTAAAACGAAATAATAACAAAAAATACATGTATTTTTGCAGAAAGTTAAAAGCATTTAAGGGCATATCATTAGCCTCCTTAATGAATAAAATCAAACAACAACAATGGGGAACCACTTGACCTGACACATTTTGACCTAAATTGGTCTTCTTCAAAGGTCGAACAAATCTATACACATACAGGCTTATATTACAAACTGTAGACAAGGAGGGACAATGGGGAAAACAACATAAAAGTCAGATGCAGAGCTGGACAGTTCACCAGCATCTTCCACAATGAACACAACCAGGCAGTCATAAGAGATTTATTTAATAAAAGTCAATTTGCAATCAACGTTTAGCACAATCAAGAACACATATGAAACATCTGAGTACAAGCCAATAGTCTGTTGAACATTTTGTGCTTGCAGCAATTTGTAGGTGCAATAGAAAACAAATTGGCAGATGATTGAGCATATCTGATTAAAGTCTCAGATGTCTGAGATCCCATAGCTTTCTTGCCTATCAGAGCAAACATAGAACATAGTTTCCTATGTATGTAATTATATATGGCTGCATCCCCAAAATGAGCCACTGTTTTCCATGCATTTTCCCCTACCATACCACCAGAGGACTTTTTTTAGGGCTATTAAAAAAAAAAAAAAGCTAGCAATTGCAATTGAATTATTGCAATCTAATGATTTATTGCTACCATTTCTGAAGTTCTAGCTTATTTTTTTACAAGTTAGCTCCAAGCCCTTTCATTTATGAGTTATAACAGGGAAGGTGCAGAAACAACATTTCCTCTTATATGTCTACAATGAGAACAACTAGAGATTTACTTTTTTAAAATGAAGGCTGGGACTTCAGAGATCACAGCAACAAATCATTACAACATTAGATCACAGTTACCATTTTAAAAATTCAAAAAGCACAGGGAGGAAAATGATGGCCATAGTTGCACTGAAAGACAACTACACTGTATGGCACTGTTAGGAAAGAATGCAGTGAAACAACCTGTCAGACAGCCATGAATGGTGACTGAGCAGAAAAGCAGTTCATCAAAAATTGGCTTTTTGTTCATCACTGGAAAACTGGACAGGAGCCAAACTGGCAGGTGCTCAAGCAAAAATTAGAATATCTCCTAAAAAAACTCATTTAAATAAATTGCGGTGAAACGTTTGGATAATAAGGATGATTTCCACATATTCATGGCTTAGAAGAGAGGTGTCAAAGATGCAGCCTGTAGGACAGATCTGGCCCCACAGGACTTATATCCATCCCGTGAGCAACTGGCTGTCATCTGCTTCCTTCTCCCTCTCTTCTGTTTCCTTCTGCATCACAGTTTGCTTTGCCAGACTCTATCAATCACAAGAAGCCTCTCTTCTCTCCACTGGCTGAGGCTCCTTCCTTGCAAAGGAAGAGGGAGGAAAAGAGTGAGAGCTTACTTTGCCTAGTTCCCTCAATTGCACAGGACAGATTAAAAGCACCTTTAAAACCAACAAAGTTTTATTTAAGGTGTGAGCTTTTTTCTACAGCGAGAGAGACAGGGAGAGAGACAGAGACAGAGCTTTGTTGGGCTTGTTATGTCAGGGCTCTCCTGGGTGGAACTGGGTTCCCTTCCTCTTTTTCATTGTATTCACGCCTTCATGGTCCAGTTCTTTCTCAGTAGGAAAACAATATGAACTATTTAGATGAAGAAAAACAACAAGCCAGTGAGGTTGATTAGGCTGAGCATATGTGTCCAGACCAAGTTCACCCAGCACATTTCCTTTGTAGACTGGGGGTTTTGAACTTAGACTTCTCAGATTGTAGGCTGATACTGACTCCTATATATTGCTAGCTTTCTATTCCTGCACTGTCACACAGGAGTTGTAGTTATCTCTGGGAAAGGCTATAGTTTTGTAGGCAAACACATAGCCAGCCCTCAGTCTGTGTCATGTGCCTTCACAGGTTCTTAATCACCATATGAAGTAACAGGCACAAAATCTCACAATGCCCAGCCATTTCATATTTTCCTCTGGGTCTTAGGCTCAAAGGATTGACCATGAGATTTCCATAATGTACATCAATAAACCAAAAGTAGGTTTGCAACTTACAGAAATACACCTGAACAACACCTGAACAGTATACTCACGATTGCTACAGCAGACATTGTCTCCAAATTTTGATGCAATAATTCAGAGCAAGAGGTGTCCATTATCAGAGACTGTTAAACAAAATATTGCAAGAGTGCTGATGTTTTAAGCATGTTTTATTTTATTTTTTAATCTTTAATTGTGTTTGTTTGTGTCCTTTATAAAGTTTATATCTCTGCTAATTGGCATTATATTTATGACACACAAGACCTGGCCCAACAAGATCTAATTTATGTCAGATCCAGTCCTCTTAACAAATGAGTTGCTAAAACCCGCAAGAACCATTTCCCAGGCTAACAAAAAAAAAAAAAATAGCAATCATAGTTGTGTTCCTTTGAGAGCTGTGCAAAAAGTCTACCCTTAAAGCAGGAGGGAAATCAATGCACCAACCAGAGCAGAGAAAGGTGATATGTGTTAGCAAGCACTAAATGAGGAGACAAAATGCCATTGTTTCTGACTTCTTTCTAACCTACCAAAATGATTTCCTTGCCACTTAGGAGCCAAAGTTCCTCCACTTTCCAATTTAACATTAAATCACCACTTTGAAACTATTGACTAGGTCATTTGGATTGAAGTCAGTAGGACCGCTCTAGCATGGGTAGTTTAAAGTTCTTTTAAAAGACACTAAATAAAGAAGCAGCAGCTATAAAACAGAAATGGGGCTGGCATATATCAACAAAAGAACAGGCTGTTCTGTTTTCACTAACAAAGAATTCATCTTTAAAATACTCAACAGTTTTAGGACATGAGGTTCAATTTTTTTCTTTTAAACAGAACACTTTAATCAAAGGTCCCCGACATTTTTTCAGCCAGCGGCCACCTTTGGAATTCTGCAACCACATAACTGATGGTGCAAAATGGCCGCTGCATGAAGTGGGGCCAGCCCAGAATGCAGCTACAGCTTACCTCCAGTCACAAAGGGAAGATCCTTATGCTATGGAGGCAGCTGATGCCAAACCCTAGTTGAGGACAGTCTCTCTCTGCGGCATTTTTTTTTTACTTAAAAGAAGGAATTACCCTGTTTTGAGAACTACCTCAAAATTCTAGAATTACCCTGTTTTGAGATCTGCCTTGGAGACCAAACCCTATGAGGAAAGGAGAAGGGACTTGGGAAATGTTCAGTCTGGAGAAGAGAATGTTAAAGGGGGGACATGATCAGTGTTCCCTTTAAGCTGAGTTAATGTGAGCTAGATCACAATTTTTTAGCATCTGGCTCACACATTTTTGTCATAGGAAAAATGGCCCCAGAACAAACTAATTTATGCAGTAACTCAGAACTTTAATGCCAGTACCTCATGAAGTAAAATTTTTGCTCATGAGACTCCACAGCTTAGAGGGAGTACTGGACATGATTGCCCTCCTCTGAGTGACAGCCCTTCCAATACTTAAAGAGAGCAAGGAGCTGTTCCTGTTGGAGGCAGAGAATAGGACTCGCAATAATGGGTTTAAATTAAGGGTGCAAAGGCACCGGCTAGAAATTAACCAAAAATCTTTTTACAGTAAGAGTTGTTCAACAGTGGAATCAGCTACCTAGGAAGGTGGTGAGCTCCCCCTCACTGGCAGTCTTTGAGAGCAGCTGGACAAACACTTGTCAGGAATGTTCTAGGCCAGGGGTGGCCAAACTGTGGCTTGGGAACCACATGTGGCTCTTTCACAGATATTGTGTGGCTCTCAAAGTCCCCACTATCCCATCAGCCAGACTGGAGAAGGCCAGCAGCATGGAGAATACATTTAAAGTTAAAGTTGCTTTATTTATACTTCTCCCTCCCGCCTCCCCCATCTATTTGCTTTCCTTTCTTCCCTCCTTTCCTCCCTCCAATGTCTGACATTTATTCTATGTGACTTTTATGTTAAGTAAGTTTGGCCATCCCTATTCTAGGCTGATCCTGTACTGAGCAGGGGGATTGAACTAGATGGCCTGCATGGCCCCTTCCAACTCTGTGATTCTAAAACCATACTGGCATACTTAATTTAACAAGAAAACAAAACAGCTCATAATCTGTTCCTATGAAAGACCTTAGAGTGGTAGTGAAAAAGAAGATAATTCTTACTTTGTCACAGCATTCTAAAGAGGGATATTGCAAATTTTGCCATGGATGAGTTCATCAGATGAAGTTAACATATTCAGTGGGACCGATTATGTAGAGCAGTTCCTGGGATTAGTTTGCGGGCATGCCAAATGTCTGAACTTTTTACAGACTGGTTGGCAGCTGTGCAATAGGTTTAAATGGGGGTGGGGGGAGTCTGCAAAGTTCTTCCTTTGTTGAGGTGGGAGAGACATCAGGTGCCACCCCCTGCTGTTAAGACTGCAACAAGCCTTGAAATTGTTGATCCACAGCAAACAAAACACTTCTAGCAAACCAGAGCTTCATATTAATTCCCAGACCCGTGCCTTCTAAAGTGGGGCCTTACCAAGGTCAGCATTCTGGAGCACCTGGTAATGAGTGATGAGTGACACAGGAAGTTTAAAAAAAAGATGCTATTGCTAACTAGTGACATGAGGAAAACACAGCTTTCATGGTTCTTTGTGAAAATGTGCAGGCATCATACAAAACACATACACAAAGGCCAATTGTACATGTTTGCTGTTGTACTAGATGTGCAGCAACTTGGCACTCCAACAAATGGTCCAGTCCAATCATTAATCATGGGGAGATATTCACAACTGGCAATTGCAAAACAATCCAAGCCCACAGGAGTTTGGGTATCCCTACTTCTGGAATGTTATCTTTTTAGAAGAAAGAGGCAATGACAGCTCTGCTCATTTGATTATCCTAACGGTGATTTTTCCATTATCTTGATCTACAAAGAAATCAGATTTCTAGGGACACTCAGATGACCTGCAGGAATTCCCACAGCAATGCATGCCTTAGACAGTTCCACTAAGCTTGCTCCTTTTATTCAGAAAAAGGAGGACATTTATGGATGAGTAAAACTGTAAATATGGATAAGATTATAATCTGAGATGTAGTAGATCAGCCAAAGAACCATCTAATCCAAAATCTTGTCTCTTAATATAGCCAACCAGACAACCAAGAGAAGCCTACAAGTGCAGTTTTCAGACAAGCCTCCCTTTGGTGACATCCCCCACTGGTCATTTAGTGGTGCACTATCTAAATCATTTATGTTCCAGTTACCTACCTTGGCTAATTGATACACCTATCACCCATGTGGCAGTAAATTCTATTATTTCAGCATACATTGATCAGGTTCTCTACCATCCATTAATTGCATTAGGTGACATGGGGAATCATCCTTAGCAAATCTACTCAAAAGTCAATCCAATGTTCTTCAGTGAGGCTTACTTCCAGGAAAGTATGTTTAAAACTGCAGACACTGTGTTTTGTTTTGATGGAGTTGGATTTCCCCCCCAATCTTCTTCCACATCAAGCAAGATCAAATTAACATGCATTATAAATTATTTAAAAATTTTTTTTTTAAAATCTTCAATTAAAAAGATTGCTCCAGAACTACTAAATTGATTTTCCTAGCCAAAAATTACACAAATTTTTAAAATTCTCTTGTTGCCTTGTTCCTTGATTAAGAGTACAATTTGTTTGTCTAAACCTAGCAAGGTCACCACCAAACCCATTTTTCCTCCAAGCTCTTACACAAAGTAACATTTCTTCATGTAATTTCATTCAGACAAAATTAAGAACATACATAAAAGTCAGAAGCACACTAAAATAGTACTAAAACCAGCACACTAAAATTGTACTAAAACCAGTATACAAAACAGATGGTTTGAGAAAGATGGAAGTGGGGGAGGGCTAATATGTTACTTCTAGCAAAACACAGTCATCACCATTCAGTGCATGTAACCCAGCACAAAAGTGGGGCATCTATTATGTGCATGTGCTCTCATTGTGGGCTTGTAATATCTTGGCAACCTGGAGTGGTCTGCAGATGTTAAATGCTATTAGAATACTTCAGGGAAACCTGATGAAACACTGTTATGTCAAGTTCACAGCTGCTGCTCGCTGGAATTCTATGGCAAATCTGGCTCAATACTTATTTTTACATCACTGAGCTTTAGATGATTTTCTCTTTTGAAAAAAAAATGTAAATATCAGTGGAGTCTGAAACCTGTGTAAATCCTCACATTAAGTCTTCATGAGAGTTACTGAATAAAGCTGTGAAATGGATAGCTAGTATCTGGAATGACTTTTGGGAAATGGT
The DNA here is from genome assembly GCF_032191835.1 of Heteronotia binoei. Taxonomy (NCBI): domain Eukaryota; kingdom Metazoa; phylum Chordata; class Lepidosauria; order Squamata; family Gekkonidae; genus Heteronotia; species Heteronotia binoei. The sequence goes on along the minus strand of NC_083224.1, from coordinate 48,636,743 downwards.
AGAAAATCTTCCAGAAAATACTAATTGTAATGAAATAATCTCCTCGCAAAATAATGCTATCAAAAGTGGAAATAGCTTGTGGAAAGTACAATTTAAAACAAAAAAATTTTTTTTATTAAAACAAATGTGTGTGAAATTCAATCTATGACAGATTCCAGTAATGACAAAGTGCTGAAATGGGCTGTGACTTATTAGCAAAGCACAGGTTCATTCCCCAGCATCTCCAGTTAAAGGATCTCAGGCACCAAGTATTGGGACAAGTCATGTCTCCACCTGACATCACAGAAGGCTGCTGTCAATCAGGATAGACAACACTGAATTAGACAGAATTAGACAGACCAACATCTTGAACCAGTGCAGATTTAAGTATCCACAGATTTGGTCATGTTGAGAATTAGATATATTTATATGAATGTGTCCTACTGCATTGCTTAATGTATGAATCATCTCGAGTTTATTGAATTATCTACTTTTTGTAATCCACTTTATATGCCGTTTATGGTACAGCATGTCTTAGATGGTCTTCTTTTGGGGTTTGTTTTCTAATTCTGTAAACCTAGTCCAATTGTATTGCCTATTCAATGTGTAACGTGTCTGCTCACATTTTGTATATATGTGTGTGTACGTGAGGGGAGAGAAGGAGACAGAGAGAATAGAGAGATTATACAAACACACACACGCTCTGAGAGAACATTTCTATTTGCTTTTTGATGCTCTCATCACTGTCGTATATGTTTCAGGACAGAATCCAGCCGTTCAAATGTCGACTGCTCCAAGCCATGACTCAGATCAAGCCCTGCTGTTAATTTGACACATTCAGAAACATTTCTCACTCAAAATTTAAATAGAAAAAAAGAAGCTAGGGTTTAACCTTCTGTAGCATTTACTTTCATCTGAGCCCAGTAGCTGGCTAAGATTACAGATGTTTCACTGCAAGACGACCTCCAACCATGGAACATAATTAGAAAAGGCTGCTGCTTTTTCCAGTTCATTTGGCCTGGGTTACTAGGGTTTCGAGCTAATGCCTACAACTGTCACAGCTGAATGGAACATTTCAATAACAGTGGTATTTTTCTCCAAGACTGGCTTCACTTTCCAAACTGTAAAGGCTTCATTCTCCTTGCATTAATGCTATGCTATGCCTGCCAAACATGCCTACCTTGCTGATCAAAAATTGCCTTTGGGACTGCAAACCACCCCAAACCTAGTTGTGCCTCGGTTCTTAACACTGAACTAAGCATTCCAACAGTAATACTGTAAATAGAAAAAATAATAATACTTTTCATTTCAGGGAACGAGGCAAGCAGACTTTCAGGAAGATCATCATTAGCTTTGCATGATAATAGGCAGAATTTATACAATGCTCGGAAATCTGGCATCCAAAATTCAAACATCCCCATAATCCCTGTTTACAATACACACAGAGAAATTAAAGCAGGCTTAACTAAGCAGTGTTTGTGAATATTAATAAACCTATACTCCAAATCCAATCTTTTTTTAAAAGGCCAAAAGAGGACTGTTTTCAAACTAAATTATAGTTACATGGATTGCTCTGGATGTGAAATATCACAATGCTGCACATTGTGCTTTAAAAGGGTAACACTCTTAACTGAAAATAAAAAAACCCACTATGCTTAATTTGCCTGAACAACATTCAGCCAGCAGATCAGTGCACAATGAACCCAGTGCCGTTTGCTTTCCTATCTCATACCACTGTTGAACCAGGTCATTACAATTAGGCTGGGCTTTTTCTCTGGAAAAAGAGGTGCCAGAACTCTCAGGAGGGAAATGAAGGAGAAACGTACGGGTGCCCTTCATGAACCTTTAAACATTTTTTTTATAATTTTATTTCCACAAAGAGGTTTTGGAACTCCATTCCACCAGGAAAAAACCCTGTAATTAGGACCAAGTCATACAATCAAAATCTAGCATCTAGCACAGAATGAAGTGGTGATACAGTTTCCTATATCCAGTCCACATCTCGCTCCCAAATGCAATCCATCTACTGCACTAACAAGTAAAGTTCAGGTGGTATGGTTAATCATCCAAAGCCAAGAACAAAATCCACAAACACACAGAAGAGGGTTAGATCCTATGGATCCATTCTATTTACAGTGGCAGTTACTTTCAGTGCAAGAGCCTACCTGAAGCTGCCTTATATTGAATCAGACCACTCCTTCATCAAGGTCAGTTCTGCCCACTCACATTGGCAGCAGCTGACCATTTCTCAGGCATAGGTCTTTCACATCACTTACTGCCTGGACCTTTTAACTGGACATGCCGAGAACTGGACCTTCTGCATGAAAAGTAGAGATTCTTCCACTGAGACACAGCCTACCACCAAGCTGGCAGAGTTCTGTGCACTGAAGAAAAACCCTGATGTTAGCACATCTAACCCACTGACTATCAAGAGGTTAAAACAAAATGTAAAATATAAATATATCAAAACTGGCATTTATGTCATCAACTAGCAATCCGTACTAATCGGCAGAACAGATCACCTACAACAAAGAAATGTGCCTAGTGATTTAATAGTCCACATTATTCCTCTTTCATGATACTATAGATCTAGTAATGAATGGTAACTAGGGTTGCCAACCTCCAGGTGGGCCCTAGAGATCTCCCACTTTTACAACTGACCTCTAGCTGGTAGAGATCGGCTCCCTTGGAGAAAATGCCTGCTTTTTGAAGGGTTTACTCTATGGCATTGTACCATGCTGAGGTCCCTCCCCAAACTCCATCCTCTCCCAAATCAACCCCCAAAGTATTCAAGTATTTTCCAGCACAGACCTGGAAACCCTAATGGTAACAGATATGGCTCCTTAGGAGAAATGTAAACTGAGAAATCTAATAGGATGTGGTAGACACCCTTCATTTCCTGTATTTATAGTCAATACCACAAATCTACTGAGCGGGGTTGAGTGATGACACAGCAAATATAAGTTGGGGTAGAAAGCCAGAGATATGGTGAAAGAACTTTGCAGACACATTTCAACATAGCGAACAATCCAGATCTATTCAATCCATATCTGGAACATACTAGATCAGTAGAGTGACTTTAATGCTCACAGACCAACTTGAGTGTATCACAGTATGCTCCACCACATTTACAGTGCTGCGGCTGTTGCTTCTTTTCACAACCTCCAGCATACATCTTGGCTAGGCGGTGATAATAAACTGTGTGTGAAAAATTGCCAGTGCTGGAATAATATCACATTTTATCAAGCTCCTTATGCCACAGAAAAACAATCATAAACTGATGTTCTCTAGACTGATCATCAAGTCTAAACCAGAACAGTACAAGTGATCAAGGGATAGATGAGAATTTAATCCATTACATCTTATACTGCTGCTCATATGACAATCCCAGAAAGAGATTTCTTTCCAGTCTACTTAGCAAAATCACAAATAAAATTCATTCTGCAAAGATTGTTTACTGTCCTATTTGGACAACAATAGGACTATCAACACTGCACATTTGCTGTAGCAGTTGGGAAAATAAGAGCTAAAAATATACAGTTTTATTGCTTTTTCCTGTAAAGCTGACTACCCTAAATTAAATTTCCCACAGCATGTTAAGCATGTATATGAAGGTTTCCCCATGTTGTTTAACTGATGTGATACCTATGTAAGAAATGGTATATATCAAAAACCACTTTGAAATGACTTACGAATCTCAGTAAGTTCACTAAATGCAACACTTCTGTTTTGGTCTTAACTTCTGCAATACCCTCTTCCAACATACAAATTACCAGGCCTGCTCTCCAGTCAAGCCATCCAAACAATTGCTTGTGAGAGGAGCAGTGAGGATGGCGCTGATATGACACAGGAGCTTGCTTTTGAGTCAGCCAGTGGCATTGTAGAAGATGGATGTTGTTTTGGGCATCAAAGTATCTTAAACCATCTTTGACTAACAAGTAATGAATTCTGTGTACAATAACCAGCAAGAAATTTTGGAGGGCAGGGATCTACGTCTTTAATCCACACAAGAATAAAAGTATGGAGCAGAGAGTTCTCATTCTCTCTCTCTGTACACACACACATACATACACATACAGTATCAAACCTCTGCAATCTGAAATTGCCAATTATCTGCATTCAATTTATGTCCCACAAACACCCTATGGCAACAGCACTCCCAGTTTATCCAAACATTTAATTCTTAACATCATCCCAAACCAATCAAAATTATGGAAGCTTCACTGTACCAAACTAACTACAAGCTAGTAGTTAGCTTGGCAGTTCAACAAAATGGATTTTGTTCCACTTCACATCTCGCTCGCTGCTTCTCTCCTTCCACTGAATGTCCATACTTCTCATCACTTGTTACAAGAAGCAGCTTAGAGTGACGAGATCTATTAGTAGCCTGAAGCACAAGGACTATCAGTCTCACTTCCATATATAAACCGATCAGTCTTATAAACCTTCCTGTGACAAGCATGCCTGGTTTCTTTCTATAAAAATTGGACTTCTCCTCCCTTATTTTCTCATCTCCATCAGTGCTGACGGCAGGAACACAGACAGCTGCAGCCCGCATTATTCAGCTTAAGTGGAGATCGTCACTTACTGGAGCTCAAATGGTTCATTAACTTGTCATGCCTGAACTCTGAAGAGGGGAACCCAGAAGCATGGAGCAGAAAACACACACACCGTATATAAATGCTAACAGCAGTAAGCAAAGCAGGGATTTCCCCAAAGGTTTAGATAACAGAAGGGGAGAAAATTCTGTTACTACCCCATGCATGGAAAACTGAGAACAAAGATTTAGGCTCTGACCTTTTCTTTCTCCCTTTGCTGATACATGGTGAAGGAAAGTTCAAGGATTTGAATATTTTAATTCATTTGGAGCACATACTCAAAATGTAGAAATGCTGAGATAGGTCATACTGCAATGATTTAAGGCTCAATCATGGTTGTCATTCTGGGTTGAGAAATTCCTAGGAACAGTCCCTGGGTTGGTCAGCAACCTTAACAGGAATGTAAAACCACAGAGTTCACCCCCCTCCACCCCAAAGCTGCTATTGTCTCCAGGGGAACTGACCTCTGTAGTCCAAAGATTAGCTGTAATTCAAGAAGAACTCCAGGCCCCATGTGGAAGTTGGCAAATATAGGCACAATAGCAGACAAATCTATTATTCTTTTATCCATATTGCAAATCAAGGCACCTGCAGTTTAGCTTGCCAAAAAGAAAAAAAAATCAGAAATCCTGCAACTCTAATAGCTTAGCAAATTTCATTTCAATATGTTAGCATAGGTGCTGGTGTCTTTGAGGAACTCTATTAGGGCATCTCCATTCAGGTTTCTCTAAATTGATGAATGATTCCTACTCCTTTCCACTGCAGTGCAGCAAGCATACAGAATGATGGGGTAGTGGGGGGAAAGAGCTATGCATGTGGTCCCAGGAAGAAAGAGGACCAGATGTCAGAGTGCAGAGGTACCATTACTTTGTTTTGTACAGAGCGGCCAACTGGAAATTGCCCTGGTCTGCAGGTTTAAGCCACTGAGCCTTCCTATGGCTTTTAAAGGTTTTGACTTGCAGCTCTCTCCATACCCTCCCCAATATTTCAAGGCAGGATTCTCTGGGTGCCTATATGAGCCACATTTGCCCCTTTGACCCAATTGACTAGTGGTTTCTGCCCCCCACCCCCACTACAATGCTTTGCAGTACCAGTGGAATAAATCATGCTATTAGTTGAAGGATCAATTGCCTTAGCAAGATAATTTGATTTGGTGATAGCAATGCCAACTAAAGGTGATGTTCAAGAAAGGGTCACCCTAAAAGGCTGTCTTGGGGAACTGCAAACCTCCACTTTGGAGGCAGGTCAGCATCTATTGAAAAAGTGGGGTAAACAGGATGATCTAACACAGAGGTGGTGGATAAAGGCCAACTGCTTATGAATTCAAAGTAATGATAAGGTAACCAAAACATTGGTAGAGTGTAGAGTTGCTTGCCTCTGCTTCACTCCAGTAAATTAGCTAGTTGCACTGTAGTTTGAGAACTGGGGGAATTAATCATATGGACATATGAAGCTGCCTTATACTGAATCAGACCCTTGGTCCATCAAAGTCAGTATTGTCTACTCAGACTGGCAGCGGCTCTCCAGGGTCTCAAGCTGAGGTTTTTCACACCTATTTGCCTGGACCCTTTATTGGAGATGCCAGGGATGGAACCTGGGACCTTCTGCTTACCAAGCAGATGCTCTACCACTGAGCCACCGTCCCTCCATTCAGGCTGCCCATGGTTGATCCTTCCACTGCTTAAAAATATGCAGCCCTTTATTAATTCAAAAACCTGTGTGTGGTCTCTTCATTCTAAACTCATGCACTAGAGAAAGTAAAACCAATGGGTGAAAAAACCCAATTAACAAGCCGTTTTCTAATTTTTGCAGCATGTTTTGAACATAAAAATATCTTTCCTCAGGGGGGAAACAAAACCTAGTGAAGCACTTTAAGATCATGAAGAATTAAATACAAAGCTCACACACAAACACACACACAGACACAGACTCCACACTGTGACCCACTGTGAATGTGCTGGGAAATTCAGGAAACAACTTGTTAATTAATCTTTCTTGCCCCTATTGGTTTAGCCTTATCTTACTGAGTGTTACAGCCTTATTTCCAGTTACATTTTCCAACTGCTAACTGTTGTTTAGGAAACCTTAATGGAAAAAATATTACTGTAAAGTAGCATTTTAGGAATAAACCAGCTGAAATAAAGGCAACTGTAACAGAGCAGGTCTTAAAATCAGCAGTCTACTTCTCAAAGCAGGGGAGCTGTCAGAGAAGTCCTTGTCATTAGTATGTAAGATTGGAACTAAACCTAAAAAATAAAGGATGCTTCCTCTTTGCTTCTAGGGTTGCTAGGTCTATGTTGGAAAATATCTGGAGACTTTGGGGGGTGGATCTAGGAGAAGACAGGGTTTGAGGAGGAGAGGCACCTCAGCATAGTACAATGCTATAAAGTCCACCCTTCAAAGCAGCCATTTTCTCTAGGGGAACTGATCTCTGTCAGCTGGAGAACAATTGCGAAAGCAGGAGTTCTCCAGGCTGTACCTGGAAGCTGTGCAACCCAAACAAAGAATCATGGCTGAGAGTGGCAGAAGAAAACCCCAAAAGGGTTCCATGATGATCAGCCTCACAAAGAAAAAAAATATTCAAAACTCAGAAAATTTCAACATTCTATTATCACTCTCATACTAAATATTTCACAAGCCATACCCTGACACACAAGCACCAATACTTCGTGTAAAAGAAGGACATACATGCATATATGAACAGTCCAGTCCTGAAAATACACAAGAAGAGTCCTTCCACTTAAAAGGAATCCCTGGTCCGGTTTCTGAGGAGACCATGTGATGTTAAAAATTCCACAACGTTCAGTTGTCTTGTACAATAGTCTTGGAACACAGCAAACACGACGACAAGGTTTTATGGCTATCTAGACCAAATGGCCAACCCACATTGTTTTATGTGACCATGTGATCAGTTAGTTTGCCCTCTTAATCAACAAACTGCATGTATTCCAGCCACAATACCTGATCCCCTCATCTGATGAAGTGTGCTTAGAGAGCACACAAAAGCTTATGTTCTCAATAAAACTTGGTTGGTCTTAAAGGTTCAACTTCTCCTGCTTTGTTTAACTGCTTCAGACCAACACGACTGCCCACCTGGATCTATCCACAGCAACAAGGTAGTACTTTTATCTTCCCTCATTTCGATAGAAGCTTTGATCAGCTTTCCAACAATATCAGAGCATGGCAAGATTCCACAATTTTTGGCACACAATTAAGTTTCATTTTACAGGCCTGTAAAGTCTATTGTACAAGACAACTGAACGTTGTGGAATTTTTACCATCACATGGTCTTCTCTTTCCCTTTAAGTGGAAAGACTTAAGTGGAAGTTGATTCCTTTTAAGTGGAAGGACTCTTCTTGTATATTTCCAGGATTGGACAGTTTATATATGCATTTATGTCCTTCTTTTGCACGAAGTATTGGTGTTTGTGTGTTAGGGTATGACTTGTAAAACATTTTGTTTGAGAGTGATAATGGAATGTTGAAATTTTCTGAGTTATTTTGAATAGTTTTTCTCCTACCTGGAGTCTGGCAACCCTACTTGTTTTCCTGTCCCCCAGCAGCTACCAGCAACATAAATGGCCAGAAAACATTTAGTAGGAGATACTATGCCACAAATTTTCACAGCTACTTGCACCCAGGGCAGAACAGAGGATATGGGATTGTAGTTTTGGATCCCATGATCTTATGCCAGTCTAAGACACTGTACCCAACAAAATACAGAATCAGGCAGTCCTGTATATATATATATACAGTTTTGTTGACTAACAGTAATAAATGATCTTAAAAAGAAGAACTGAGGTACAGCTGGCATATTTTGAAATGAAAGCTATCCCTTGGCTTAGAACTCAGGTAGGCTGAAAGTTCACATCTGAGACAACATCACAGATGTAAACCCCAAAGGCACAACCACAGTCTCTACGGTACATTGATAACATGACAGAATATGGCATTGCAACCTAAGTTAGCTTCTTTGCCAAAAGACTATGGGGAGCACCACTCTGGAAGACAGTCCCCAGACTGGCTCAAACACTGCAACACTTATTTAAACAAACCTTTTCTTCCTCTATATGTTTGCTGCAGAGCCTGCCAACTGACCCTGTAGTAATGTATACTCTCAAACCTACAAGAGAAGACCCAGGTGTTGCTTGTTCCTTCCTTGCCCTATCAAATTAGAGAGAGTGCTCATTTATTTCAGAGCTGCCAAACAAGACAACATTTGCCAAAGTTTCAATTTAATTCATCTTGTTCTGCAAAGCCCCATTTCCCAGAGGTAAATGCCGCTGTCTAATGAGGGAGAGTCATGCACAATTACACTGTGAAGCGACAAATGGCCAAGGAGTCTGCCAAGCTGATTTTCTTTGTCCTCCCCTTCCCCACCCTCACCAGCCCAAACTAATTCTGATACACAAAGGTTTGCACAACAATATGAACTAAAACTATCAGAAGTCGACAATGAAAGACTGCCACTTTCTATGTTTGATAGAAACCAAAAAGTCAGAACTGTGTTCCTTGGGAGAAAAGGGGGAGAAAAGTTGCATATTAATTTAATTTCAGGGTTTGTACATGTTAGTTTTCATGGACTGCAGGACTGCAGCTGGGATGAGGTCAGTGGGCACAGTACAATGCCACCTGGTTCACTCCACTTGTCCCACTTCATGGTTTGTTTTTTAAACAGGTTTTTAACTTGCAATATGATAGATTCCATGCAGAGATAGAGGGGTGTTTTTAGGTAAATATCAGCCCCACATAGGGTTGGCAACTTCCAGGTAGGGCCTAGAGATCTCCTCCTGTTCCCCAGGAGGAAATGGCAGCTTTGGAGAGTAAATTCTATGGCATTATGCCTTCCTGAACTCCCTTCCCACCTTCCACAGGCTCCACCCCCCAAATCTCCAGGAATTTCCCAACTCCAGGCTGGCAACCTTAGCCCCAGACTTAACCTGGGACTGCTTCCTGGCTGCAAGGAAGGAAGCTGGGTGGGAAGGCACAGTTCTTGGCTCCCAGCTGCGCTGTCAGTGAGAAGCCTCATAGTGTGAGAGTTTGCTGAGTGGACTAGACTATAGTGCCTGCCTGCCAGTCAGTCAGGCTGCCTGGTCCAGTGGTGGCCAGTCAATCAACCATGGTGGGTGGGGCCTTGGAGAACCAGGAAAACAAAGGCTTCACTCAGATCCACCCTCTCCTTTATAGGCTGGCACTGCTGTGGGGCCAGTTTGCTCTTCTTCCTAACTATTGTGACTGTCAGCATAACAAGATGTTTACCAAGGTTAACAGGGAATTTAAAGCAAGGATGGCCAGTTTAATCCTAGACAAAATCACCCTGGGCTAATGTGTTCGGAGATCAAACTGATTCATCCATGATGTCACTACTGTGAGGATGATATTCCTTTAACAGAAGGTTGAAAGGACAAGCAAACAGATATTATGGTGTGGAGGGGCTAAGCCAGGCAAAAGGCCTACTGGAGAACAAGTTGCAAGGTTCTTGATAACCCCTTTTTCAATAAAGCCTTTGATGCTAGATACAATAGATTCCCATGTTATTCAGAAATTGCTCTTCTTCCTCATACATTAGGATTCACCAAAGTGGTCCCTGTAGGCATTATAGCATCAGTCAATACTTTTTCTAGTGCCCGCCAAGTGTGCAGGACCAGGTGGATTTTTTGCTGAGCAGGATTTCTGATTGGCCATTGGAGATCCGACTGACTGTGCAGATTTATTAAAAAGTTGCTTCAGCAGCTGCCACCACAGCTCCAGGATCTTTACCACATAGCTGAAGATAAGCTGTGTGTATGCAAGAAAATATTTTAATTTTAAAAGGCACACTGTTAAAAACAGCTTCCACATGAAATGTAGAACTGCTAGAGTTATACATTACCTCCATCCTGCCTATTGTTGTTGGCTCTACATCCATCACCCATGACAGAATTTAAAAGATGCCTGCAGTCTGAAAAGGGGTTGAGGTCCCCTCCTATAGAACATGCTATGAAATCATTGTCTACATCACCAGTTTTCTCCCAATGTCTACTTGGAAGGTGCATCTTCTGAAGCACATGCAGCTCCATTTCACTTCCTACTCCGACCTTGCTTAAAGGTCAACAGACATTGCTAGTTTCTGGTATAAAGGTTATATTTGGGCTTTTCTGTTTTGTATTATGGTTAGGTTGTATCTGCCCCCCCCCCCCCAAAACATGGATTCTTAGAGGCTTTGCCAAGACCCTTATTTAGTTTTCCTGCCCTTTGTTCCAGGAAAAGAATTCTACCACATGCTACCCTATAACAAAAGTTACCCACAAGCAAGCAAGCAGCTCTAACACAAGCAACAAGCTTAGCACCTTAGAGCACTCACCAGCACTGTCTCAGTAATCCCAAAGTCCTGTAAAGTAAGTCAGTATTATCATCTCCAAATTAGAAATGGAGGACTGAGACAGAGAGAGAGGCTTGTCACAGAACAACTGGGGAGTTCATAGCAGAAGCAAGATTCAAACCAGGGGGTTCCTGATTTTTATAGTCTCTTAGCTGCTGTGCTATACCAGCTGTTATCTTTGGCAGTGATTCACTAGCACTGCTGTTGAAGACGCAGCTGCGCTGGGCAGGGCATATTTCTAGGATGGAAAACCACCGCCTTCCCAAGATTGCCCTGTATGGCGAACTTTCCACCGGCCATCGAAATAGAGGGGCACCAAAGAAGAGGTACAAGGACTCCTTGAAGAAATCCCTTGGCACCTGTCGCATCAACCATCACCAGTGGTCTGACCTAGCCTCAGATCGCAAAGCATGGAGGCACACCATCCACCAGGCTGTCTCTTCTTTTGAAAACGCACGCATAGCTGGTCTTGAGGACAAAAGGAGATTGAGGAAGAATCGCACTGCTACAGCACCAACCCTAAATCAGACTTTTCCCTGCAGCCACTGTGGCCGGACCTGCCTGTCCCGCATTGGTCTTGTCAGCCACCAGCGAGCCTGCAGCAGACGTGGACTATTGCACCCTTCTTAAATCTTCGTTCGCGAAGCCAAGCCGAGAGAGATTCACTAGCCTGTCAACAACTTCAGCCTAAAAACAATAAACTCTCATAGTCTCACTACACATTTTCAGTGAAGAGTCACATCTCCTCAACTGCCATGTACGACTCTGACACCAAATTCAGTAAAATATCCAACGTACTCAACAAGTATTTCCTGAAGCACCTATGAAACATAAGATTAAACCAATGAAATCAGATTCTGAATACATTAAAAACCAATCAACAACATCAACAAAGTGGTGGAACCAAAGATGGAGTCTCAATAAAATATCAAACAATAAAACAGCAGCCATAAAAATACTTAGGTGGTAAAATATAAATATGTTATTACACAGATCAAAAACAATTAAAAGTTTAAAGGACAGATAAGCTAAAAAATACATTGTGAGGGGGGGAACTGGGTAAAAATAAATATTTGAACGATGCCAAAAATTAAGGTTGTGTGGCACCAGGTAAATGGATACTGTGAGGAGGAGCTGGAGATGTGGAATAAGAAGCTTCCTCTCCTGAAGCTCTTCCCCCGTACCTCATAAGGTGGGAACACAGAGAACAAGGCCTCAGAATGTGATTTCAGCTGACAGACAAGTTCATATGGGAAAAGACAATTCTTGGAATACATCAGTGCGATATTGTTCAGGGCTTTAAAACTAATAACAAACCAAAAAAATGAACTGGCAGTGAATGTAGCTCTTTTGACAGGTGAAATGTGTTGCCTCTAATTAATACCTATCAGCAGCCTTGCTGTGTTCTCTTACACTAACAGAAGGTTCTGAACTATCCTCAGAGAAAGCTCCACATAGAACATGTTGCAATCTTTTTAACCTGGATATTCACTTCACAGCCATATGATTACTTCCACCTTGGATGGCACCTAACATCATGCATGAACACACAGAGCTCAAGAGAAATTTTAGTGAGTGACACAAATTAGACTGTCCAGTTCACTCACTGAGAGAAGTTATTATAGACAGCAAGAAGGTGTACTTCAAGTTCTCTGTTTAAATCATTAGGAAAGAAGCATGGAAGCACCCAGTGTGAAGGATAAGTAAATTGATGGAGGAGGTGAAAATTAAACCTTGCCAATGTTTCATTGTTATGCTCACCCTTTGACTAATCTGTGACCAGCATATGCCAAAAAAAGGACAGTGGATGTTGCCTTGTCACTAGAAACATGATGACCTCAGGCTCTTAATACACAGGGCTTCTCCAGAAGTTTTACTTTGAATACGCAAAGTCGCTCCAGTTAAATCCATTGAAATTAATAGAAGAGCAGCTCTGCACAGGTTTGCCATGTAAAACTTGGAGAAGAAAGTGTTTTAGATTTAATATGGATAAAAGTAAGAGAAGCTGTTTAACACTGGACAGGCTGGTGGAAGTTACCATATCCATCATCATTATTACCTTATATTTTTTCAACATACTTGATTTTCCATGTATCATTGTTAGTTTTCTAGACACCTCTGCATCACAAACAAATGTATGGTGTTTCTAATAATTAATACATACAATATGTATCTTATGAACATATAATAGCGACCTTTTAATATGAAAAACTGTTGTGAGGAAAACAAAATGCCCTGAAAGATACAATCACAAGTTCTGTTCACACAAGGGGAAACAGAAGTGAACTTGGGAATTTGTACAAGTCCCAACTGCAGGGATAAGAAATCCCAAATCATTCCTATTATCTTTCCTTGCAAGTTTTCAAACAGGGGTTTTACATTTGTGCAGTTTATACCAGCATGATTAACAAGGCTTTGTTTGAAAATTCTTTTTAGAATTATAGAGAATTGTCTTTGCCCCATAAGCACTGTCAACATGTCAGTTGCTAATCAACAACGTCATGCTCACTTATTGTATAGTATCACTGCACAAAATGTGTTCCCACAAATTCACAGCTTAATTCTTACTAGTAAACTAATTCCAAGTTCTTGAAAGTTCAAAAGTTCAGGTACTGCAGTTCCCCATCAAAGGCTGGGGCGGGGGGAGGACTGTGCTGCATATGGTGTGCTATTTCTCCTGATACCCAAGTCTTTCATCCCATGTGTCACAATGCTGGGAGAGTAGCCAGTGCTTCCACTTGAGTATTATGTTATGTTTCAAATAAATAAATTGAAGCAATATGATGATAACTTTTGACAGAGATACAGGGGGATCTGTCTTGAAAACTGACCTTCCTCAAGAACACTCTCATCAGTTTCCAGCTGGCAAGTGTGTTCACTTCCTCCATAAGATCATACAAAAAATAGTCTGAACTGCAATGATTAGACTTTGGTCCAAGTACTTAATCAAGAGTCACAAAACCTCCAGAAGAAACACAATGAACTGTACATCCAAACCTCAGTCAAATCCATATCAAACTGTTGAGAAATATACACTCAGACAAGCACATAACTTACTGGCCTAAAGCCATTGTAGTAACATCATCATCATAATCAATAATTGATTTGAAAAATACAGGAAACATCAGCAAAATCCCAAGCTCATCCAATCTTCAATGTGCATTTTAGGATCCAAGTCTTGATGCCTGGAGCCAAAACAAACTTTGTTTACCTACATCCCAGTTATACCACTGCTGTTCCAGAATTTACAAAGAGGCTCAGTAGGTGTACAGTAGGCCTTATGGCTCCATACTTTATGGCAGTATACTTCAAGGACCTGCATTTTGCCAGCTATTGAGAAAAGTTAATGAAATATTTACATGATCATCAAGCTCTTCAAGGTACACAAGTTCCTCTTTCATATATGTTGTGATAAAAAATGGCACCATTATGACAAGAAGCTAGCTTAGGGGAGTGGTTGTGGGTCAATGGTAGAGCATCTGCTTGGCATGCAGAAGGTCCAGGTTCAACCCCTGGCATCTCCAGCTAAAAGGATCAGGTAACAGATGATGTGAAAAACCTCTACCTGAGATGTTGGAGAGCTGCTGCCAGGCTGAATAGACAATACTGACCTTGATGGACCAAGGGTCTGATTCAGGATAAGGCAGCTTCATATGTTCATTTCTATGTACACCAAAGTGAAGCATTTGGAAGACAAAGAAGGGGGGATCAGATATACTTACTAATATGTATTGGTGCTACTGCTACTAAAGATGGTCTCACTCCAGCATTCTCATGCATTCCTGAGACAGATGTTCTCACCCTTCTACTTAGAATAGTAGGTAGATTTTTTAATGATTCACTGTGCCTCAAATGGTCAATCTGGACAGTAACCTGAATATTGAAATATTTGAATTGCAATTACTTGTTCAGGCATCAGAAACTTGCCTGTCATTACCTAATGTCCCATTTTTAGCAAATCTCTTAATAATAAAATTAGTAATAATAAAGCAGAAAAGAAATTGTCCCCATCAATGTTGATCCCTTGGGCAGAAGAGCCTTTAATTAATCCAGAAGGGAAAATGGGAATTTTCCCACCCACCCCCACACCTGTTTATGTTCACTTTACAAACAGGCAAAAGCTAATTACTTTGCAGTGCCAGTAAAATCCACCCAGGGAATATGGCACTTTTATCTAATGCCACCGGCAGTGGGACTAGACTGCTTTGAATTATACCCTAAGATCAAAGTGCATCTGTGCTCTGCATTATCATATTTCCTCCTCCTCCCACCCACATTCCCCTACATTCCACAAAGCTGGATTTCAGATCTTTCAGTATGCTAAGTTTGGTGGATTTAATTATTAGGCAACATTCTTACTATTCACCTTTCTTTCTCACGCATCACAAAAACATGATTTCTGCTGCCAGTCTCACACAAATGCGACAGTCTTACACAAAAGCTCCTCTTTCCTCCCCTCTGTTTTCACCCATTTGGAATGGAAGCTGCTATGTACCTCATCTGCCAGTGCACAACCTTCATGCCCACAGTGATTTCCCATTTGCTGCTGCTAATAAGAGACAGGTTAGGTACAGAGCAGCATTAATCAGCCATAAATTGAAACCATTATCATAATAATGAAAAGATGTGTAAATGTGGTTTTTTTTCCCAGTGATATTTACAAAAGGCAGATTAATAAGGTAATTTATATTAAATTATGAGGAACAAACCTTCTAGGAATTCAACATATGTAGCACATTGGATTGGAAAAGACATAAAAAGGCATTTAATAGTACTGGTCAGAGACTGTAGGTCACAGTGTTTATTAACAGTGTTTTATATAAAGGCTATTTCTACTTCTACTGGTGGAGGGCATTTTCCTCTCCCAGTGTACCTTCTTATAGTACCCTATGCTATTCCAAAGCAAGCCCACACCCAACCCTCTAGAGCAACAATTCTGAAAGTGCAATGAGGTCCTATGGGAAGAGATATCCCTTACAACAGTCCCATCATGGAAGCTAGGGCTATAACTGAAGCTGAGCGTTACTTTCTTAAGATCTCCCTGGTGAAGTCAGGGCAGAGATGAGATTTCAGTCAGAGGTGTCCATTAGCTCAGAGCTTCTAAAGACTCCAGGGTCTTGTGATACCACATGATGCAGGGAAAAAACTCAGCACCACCACGCCCAAGCCAGACCCAGAGCCCAATCAGCTCTGGGAGGGAAGAAGAATCCATCTTAAATCAGAGAACAGCTCATGTAAGCAAATCAAATTCAAATAAAATGTTTTTGCTAGTCAAGGCAATCAGATGTTCCCAGGGCTTTTTTTTTTTTTTTTTTTTTTTTAGCAGGCACCCCTTTGCATATTAGGTCACACACCCCTGATGTAGCCAATCCTCCAAGAGCTTACAGGGCTCTTATTACAGAGCCGACTGTAAACTCTTGGAGGATTGGCTACATCAGGGGTGTATGGCCAAATATGCAAAGGAGTTCCTGCTACAAGAAAGCCCTGGATGTCCCTATGCAACTATGCACCAGGCTGAGGGACAATGGTTTGCCTCTGTGTAACCATTTAGTTTCCAGCCACACTAGATTGGCTGATGCTTGTGATAAGATTGGCAAACAGTTCAGTATCTAAACATTAGGTCAGGCAATTAAGCCAACTGCCTGATTCACTTATATAAACAGATCCATCTCTTGATGAAATTAATATTGTCCCAGAATACCTTTATAGAATCATAGAGTTGGAAAGGATCTCCAGGGTCATCTAGCCCAACCCCCTGCACAATGGAAGAAATTCACAAGTACTTCCTCCTGTTCTCCTTCTCATGATCTACCTAAGTTCACAGAACCAGCATTGCTGTCAAATGACCATCTAAAAACCTCCGGAGAAGGAGAGCCCACCACTTGTGAGAAGCCTGTTCCACTGAGGAACCTTTAACTGAGGTAATATTTTGAGTGCCTGAAACAATCACGTCTTGCCCCCCCCCCCAAAAAAAGGGGCACATATAAGGAGTAAATTGTATAAGAACTCATTATTAAGTAGCTTGGTTTTCTTTCTCCAGACCACTTCTTTGCCTCCAAGACAATATACAGCATGCTTTGCATCTCCTGAAGTCCCTGAACTGGGTTTCTCACTTTGATGCCCCCCCCCCAGGTGATTCTCTTTCAGCGCTTAAAAATGTCCATTTCTCACTATAACAGCGCGCTTCGCGGTCTCACTGGATCGCTTCTATATGCGGCTTATGGCTACCCCAGCCCCTCTTCAGCCTCAGTTCTTCCTCTTGAATTTTACCTCATGGCTATGGAACTCAAGGGGTGGGTGTAATATGGATTTCTCAATACTAGTCTCTTTGGGGGTTTTGTTTTGCTTTCAGATGGATATAAACTCAGTTTGTAGGGGACCACAGCAGCTTTGATAGTTTTCCCAATATACTGGCACCAGAGAACTTTAAAGTAAACCACAGAAATTTATTAACATACACACACCGTCTTCAACTGGAGAATGGGAAATATATACATGGGCTATATTGTATCTCAAGCAGTTAACCGTTTCTTCGTAGTTCAGGCTTTATAATATCAAGTTCACTTAGGTCTCTCAGATTTCACAGATCATATAGATTTCACTCTCCAACACTATTCTAGGTTGGCCTCTTGGGTATAATGTGCCAAGTCTCTTATGTTGACTGGTGTCTCTTCTCCCAGCCCTTCAGACTTCTAGATCCACATCTTTCCCTCAGCCACCTCTTTAGCTCTTAAGAGAAGTGTCTCTGTGTCTGTGACCTCTCAGGTCTTTTACTGTGACTCTCCTTTAGTCACACACAACCCCTTGGCTGTCTTTATAGAGTGAACAGTGAGCTTTGCTTCTCTCGAAGACTCTCCTCAGCTCCTGTCTCAGCTCCTTCTCAGACCAACTGCTCTCTTCAGCCATCTCCCTCAGACTCTGTCTGTCACTAACCGCCCTCAGCCGTTAGCTGTCAATCACCTCTGAGAGTTCAGAGCATTCTGGCCCCCACCCTCAGGTCACCTGACGCAGGCTCTAGTTTTCTTGTTAACCCGTTCATTACCGTCACACCTACCTTCTCCTGCCCATATGGAGTGCACAGGCATCTCTGCCTCTCTCCAACCCTCTCTCTGGGACCCACTGTAATTTGTCCATTCTCTAGTGCCTTTAGTTGTGTACCCACTTCTCTCAGTAGTACCTTCTGTCTCCCTGAAACTTTGCAAGCACCAATGGCTCTCACCCAGGCATGTGTGTATCTCTCTCTCACTTTCAGGTCCCTGCCAGGATCTAAGGGATTTCTGTTTCTTGGCAGGATCTGCACACACATTCCACTCACATGAATGAGATGAGAGAGGAACACTATAGCTAACTTAAGGAATCACACACACTAGGCTTGATTATAGAAGAAGAGTTGGTTATTATACCCCACTCTTCACTACCTGAAGGAGTCTCAGAGCAGCTTACGGATCGCATTCCCTTCCTCTCCCCACAACAGACATGCTGTGACGTAGGTGGGGCTGACAGAGCTCTGAGACAATTGAGACTGACCTTAGGTCACCCAGCTGGCTTCATAGTATTAACAATATTACTGATTACTAATTGTTTCACACACACACACACACACACACACACACACACTCCTTCATTTCCTATTATTTTCTATCCCCATGTTAGAATAAACGTTATTGGAGGGAAAGTAAGGCTGCAACCTCTCTGTCTTTGGCTTCCCTTCAGCATTGCACCATTAAGGCAGTAGCTTTGAATTTTATAGATAAGAATTGAGGGGGGAGCTGAAAAACCCTGCAATTTTTACTTTATCAGTCATCTCTCCACTGGCATCACTGCCATTTGAAAGGGAGACTTGTTCTTCCAGATCGAGCAATAAGCTTCCTAGATCTCCACTTCAAAATCCTGTGATGTGGCAGATAGCCAAGCTCTGTGTCCTCTGGATTGGCCATGCCAGAAAAATAGCTGCTTCTGTGAGGTGCTTGTGACTGCATAAAATGGCTGCCATTATTAGCCAAGAGGCTCAAACCGGCTATGGACCCCAGCACATTCTTCACCAAATGTGTGACTTTGTTATCCCTTTGCTGAATATTAAAGCTATTCCCACTATGCCCAGGCATTTTTTTCTCTCCTTACAACAAGGGGCTGGTCATGGCCACTGAGGCAAGCTGATGGTGGACCATGCCGATTTTCCCAGCAGTTTCTCTTGTGCCCAACATTAAGGAAGGGTTGGTTTCTCCCCCAGATAGAAATCAATTGCTGACATCTTTCCAAATCATAATTGGAGCAACTGAATGGTCTCACTCTCTGTCACAGACACAAAATTGCAGAGTGAGCTTGACAGCTGCCCTTCACTGCTCTCTTGGAGATTGGAGGAGGGGAGGGGTTTAGGCAGAAGGAGGGAGAGGAGAGAGACAGGATAGAAAATACTTTCCGAGAAGAGTGAAGGACTGAAAAGTACAAAGAGATTTTTAGCATAGAAAAAGGCTGCTTGCCCTGTTGATGCGAGGAAGAAGCTAAAGAGGGTGACTCCCACAAACAAGAGACAAGAAGTTGAAAAAAATGTTCCTGCCTACCTGATTGGATGGTGTGAATCACCCTAAGATGTTCTCTGCCTCAGAGTGAGAAAGTATGACTGGCCCAAGGTCACTCAGTCAGCTTCGTGGCAGAGTAGGGATTTAAACTCCATTCCCATCCTAGCTCAATACTCTATCTACACTAGTTCTTCATATGCTACAAATAATTGCAATAATAATTGTTGAAAATAAACATAGATTTTTGCTAGATTTTCCCCTCTCCTTAGCCACAAAAATCTATTAGCTGCTAGCCCTTTCATTTGCTGCTTTGAGCATTATTTGATTTCTATAGTCTATTTTCCCCTTAGTTTTACATTTGGCTTCAAGAACTGAATGGCTAATGCCTTTGGGATGTGTCTATATGGAAGGTGTACAAAAGGTTGTGAAGATAATAGATTAAAACATCCTTATTGTCATGCCATCACTATGCTTAGGTTTCCTTTACAAAGGACTCTGTAAAGAAGAAAATCTCTTTAAAACCTTTCAATGTACTCTTAAAGCCCCATTAACTTGGAGTGGCTTTTATTCTCCCAAAAAATGATGTGTAGAACAAGCATTTCCTAGGAAATCATATTCTACTAGTGCTAGTGGTACTGGTGGGGAAGGGTTGTGGCTGCTGCTCGGCATGAAGAAGGTCTCAGGTTCAAGCCTTGGCATCTCAAGATAAAAGGATCAGGTAGTAGGTGATGTGAAAGACCTCTGCCCAAGATCCTGGAGTGCCACTGCCAGTCTGAGTAAGATAATACTGACCTCAATGGATCAAGAGTGTGGTTCAGTATAAAGAAGCTTCACGTGTACTTGTTCAGTGACTTAGCCATATCCTGCAGTAGAGAATAACATGTTCAAAAGGTATGTGGGAACTAAACCATCAAATTTTAGTGAAAGATGTCTGGAAAAGGGAAGCTGGTCATGTTTTCACTAGGAGCAGCTGTACATTTGAAAATAGCACTTGTAAAAGACACTGGCCTTTTCAAAAACAGCCACATCCTCAGCACACCATAAGCTGCAGCATTCCTTGGTAGAACGGGCATCAGTTTGCCTGACCCTCTACATTCAAGGAAGATTATGACCTATTCTATCAGGGCCTGAGCCAGTTATATATATTATATGTAAGATGAAAACCATTTGTGTTGGTCTTTTATAACAAACTGGGTTTTATGATGTGAATTTTTTTTTACCCTAACTCTAACTCCACCATAGAAACATTGACATTAGGGGGAATTAATTAACATAATGACATGACACTTGTAAAGATAATAATCACTTGTATAATGCTTTCAAGATTTCAAAGCATCTTGGGTATCTTCTTGTAATTTTGACGACAACCCTGTAGGGGTGTGCATTATTACGCCTCTATTGTGGATGGGGGAACTGAGGGCAAGAGAGAAAATCTTGTCCAAGGTCACAAAGTAATTTCATGGCAGAGGTAACATATGGACCAGGGGCTTCATAATTTGAAATCTTAGCCACTTCACCACACCAAATGAAGTATCACTTATCACCTTTCATTAAATCCAAATGAAGCACATATGTTTATGCTAGGGTTGCCATCCTCCTGATGGGAACTTGGTATAGTTTTCCCCCAACCAGGCTTGCTGCTATTGACTCACTAATGTTGAAGGAGCACTGACAAAGAAGTCAAGGTCAGCTTTCTTGTTTACTTGTATGTCATCTTAATGTGTGACTTCGTTATCCCTTTGCTGAATATTAAAGCTATTCCCACTATGCCCAGACAGTGCTTCCAAATCCACACTGCCTCTGACTCTCCTCTTGATGTTGAAGCCACCTCAACAGTTTTTAAAGTCATTGTCAATTACTCTGAATGCTCCACTGCATTAAATGGGCTTAAAAATAAAAATACATTCCCTTTGAACTTCCCAGTGGTTCTGTATTTTACTTTTTATTTACCACTTGGGGGGGGGGGAGAATCTTCATTTGTTAACATAAGGCAGTCTTTTTTTCTTTCATTTTCCTTCGTGGAAAGTCACCTAAACCAAATCAGAGGCTTTTCAAAGATTCTAGCCTAAAAAGACATTATAGTACTGTAAGGCCATTTTCTCCCTCCAGAGCACACCACTAGAGACTTGGCAAACACTTCAAAATTGATAGGTAAATTCATCTCAGAGGTAAGTATTAGAGATGGGCACAAACTCAGAAAATGGTGGCTTGTAGTGGTTCATGGTTCATCAGATCCCACAAACCACCAGCCTCCATGAACTTTTCAGTTTACTGAACTGGTTTGTGATTCATTAGGTTCATGAGTCTGGGATGCCCCCATGAGAGCTAAAGATGCCAAACTCACAGTAAGCTTCCAGCTGACTTTCCTAAACCTGCCCTCCTAAGTTTGGTGAAGATTGGATTTAGGGGAGCCAAGTTACAGCCCTCCCCAAGCAGATGCCCTCAGGAAAGTGATCTCTGGGGAAATCAAAGTCACAGGTTCAAGACTGTCTCGGGTGTACCCCCTGCAAACTAGAGGAATCAAACTCGCAGAGGACTTCCCTGGGTCCTTCTCCTGCCCTCCAAATCTAAGCATTATTCACATTTACATGTCACAAATGGAGAAGTGAGGCGCCAAGCAAATAAGCTGTTTCTCCAACAAGAGACAAAAGAGTCTATCCCCTTAATCCAAGTTCACTTCCTTATATAAACTGAGTTTCTCCCATTTTTAGCTGTCTGTGGAAGATATAAAAAACTAACATGCTTCACAGGGTTTGGCTGTATTATGAAATAAAGAAAAATATTTTATTTCCGATATGGCACAAACAAACTATCTCAAGGTTGCAGTCTGGACCAGCCTATTCTGCTTGCCCACTCCTGGACACAGAGTTTTTGAGAGTTTTCTTCAGGGCTAGTGCTACATGAAGCGTTTCATGATGTTGTGATGAGATACCTCTCTTTGATGTTGTGATGGGATACCTCTCTTTGACAAAAGTATTTTCTGAAACAGTACTACAGGTGGCTTTACTGTCAGAGGCTGTTGGCTACCCACTTTTCAAAAAGCTTGCACAAAAAAATGAAGTTTTTAGTGCAGCATCTCTGAAAATGAAAAAAAAAATAGCTTTGAAAAACCAGAACAGACTGCATGCGAAATACTCTTGGCACCAGCACTTTAATTTACCCGTGGAGTTGGGCAAATGGTCTACAAGCGCTTTAAGTTTGTAGACCAATTGACACAATGAACGGAAACTAACTTTGGAACTTTATTCCTTGCACACTGAACCTTGTATTTATGAATTGTTGTATATTGTGAAGTGATATGGATTCTGGAAATGTCTTCTGAATAATCAATTTATATTTATACATTTACTTTCAGTATTTTTTTTTGTTAATTATCCACAGTTTTGTTGGTCTTTATATAAATCTGCTTTGTGCTGTGGGTCTCTAGGTTTCACTACACCACGACTCCTGGACACAATATCCCAAATGCTACAATCAGTGTGTGCCATCCAGATCTGTATTTTTAGCATACCAGTTTATTCACAGCCAGGATGAACAAAAATTCAAACATTCACACCAAAAATAGATATGTGTATGCATATATATATATATATATACACACACACATATACACAATATATAACATCATGAATATAAATCTCTTGCCAGAAAAACGTATCCAGAACTACTTTAATCTTATTTACATTTCAGTCTCACTTATTTAAAACAAATGAAACAAAAGGTCATTCTAAAATAAAATCCAGTTACACTAACTGGCTGTTTGGAAGCCAGGTTGAGAAATCAATGTCCTTTCTACCGATTGCCCTCCATCCTGACAATATTAAATTCTCAATTATCCTTCCTGCCCTTCACCTAAAAACCTGCCCTTAAAAAAATCAGCGAACATTGACACCAAAGGAATCCATAAACACCAATAAGCGATTCCTCAACTGAGCTACAAAACACAGTTTGAATATTCAGCAAATAACATTTCTCAAGGGTGTACATTCTTCTGCCTGTTATAATGCATTAAGAGTTCTTGACCAAAAAAAAGAAATCTTTTCACTGGCAGAAAAGAAACCTATAAAAAATAAAGACCTTGATATCTGTGCTATGAATCTGTAGCTTCATAAACTTAAACAGTAAACATGATGTTCTGCAAAGTGTTATAGGTGTATCCTTTGAAAGAAGGGACCCATAACTTTTGGCTCTATCTTCTCTCCATGATAGGGTTGTCAGGTCTGATTCAGAAAATATCTGGGGACTTTGGGGTAGAGCCAGAAGCAAGGTTGTGACAAGCATGACTGAACTCCAAAGAGAGTTCTGGACATAACATTTAAAGGGACCACAATCCTTTTAAATGCCTTGCCTTCATTGGAAATAATGGAGAAATAGGGGCACATTTTTGAGGCTCACGGAATTGAACTGTCTAGTCCAATCTTTCTGAAACCAAGGGGGGTGGGGTAGGAGAGGCACCATATGCTATGCTGCAAATCTGATGCCTCTACCTCAAAATACAGCCCCCCCCCCCCAGAGCCCCAGATACCCACAGATTGATTTTCCATTATATAGGGTATAATGAAGTGTCTAGTGGGTATTCCATAGGGTATAATGAAATGCCTAGTGGACATTCAAACCGCCCCCCTTCTTTTCTGATGACTCTAAAGCAGGGGAAGGCCCTCCAAACAAGGGAATCTCCTGCCCCCAACTGGTGATTGGCAATGAAAAGGAACATGGAATAGAAAGTCGAACAACCAAAAATAAAACTGTGAACAGAATTACTGATAACAAAATTGTAACAAGCTTCTCAGAAGTTCATTAAAGTCCAAATTTCGTGTATATGAATTATATACATCCAATACTATAAAGTTTCTTGAGCGAAAATCAATATAGTCAAAAATTTCCAAAAGTGCAAATATGGAATCAATGGATGGACATGTCAGAACCACCTCAGGTTGCACTTCAGGATCCAGCAACCTTACAGGTAACTGTGGATGTCCTCCTGTTTCATCCTTTGTAAAATACTGATATGAAAGATTACAGTGATTCTTGAAAACAAAGAGGATACTGAAAGAGGAGGACATCTGTGGTTACCTGTCAGGTTGCTGGATCCTTTATGAACTGACTTTTGATTGTTGAATATAACTGTGGTACATAGAGTTTTTTTCAGCAAATTCTTTGTTTTTGAGAATTCATTCTCAAGATGATTGTGTACTATCAAATAGAATGTTTAATAGAGTATAATCACTGTGTATGAGGGTATAAAAACACCCTATATTTGTATAGGACATATGTAAGACTCTTGAAAATACAATAGATTTCATTTATTGTAGTGAGCGTTAATAAACCATTAAGAGGCAAAATCCAGCCCTAGCAATGAAATTAGAGAATGACCTTGCAAAGACCTCATTCCCCCATGACATCCCTGGGAGTGCAGCAGGCCATACTGAAAAACAGGCTAGGAAATTGTAAATCAAGAGGGAAAGGTGCAGTAGGGTTTCCAACCTTCAAATAAGGTTTAGAGATCTCCCAGAATAGCAACTTATGTCACAGAGCAAATACCCCAGGCCTGTAGCCATGGAGGGGCATGGCCCCTCTATTAACCCCCCCCCCTTCCCTCTGTAGGGCCCCTCCATTCAGTGCCGGCTTTCACCCATCCCCAGCATACCGTCTGCCATCCATGCCTCCTCCGCTGGCCGGCCTTCGCCGCTACTGCTGCTGCCTGCCCCTCCTTTCCCTTCCCTTCGCCTTCCCCTCGCATGCAATCACAGCAGCCCCAAGAAA
The DNA here is from genome assembly GCF_032191835.1 of Heteronotia binoei. Taxonomy (NCBI): domain Eukaryota; kingdom Metazoa; phylum Chordata; class Lepidosauria; order Squamata; family Gekkonidae; genus Heteronotia; species Heteronotia binoei. The sequence continues at coordinate 48,611,524 of NC_083224.1, read as the reverse complement.
GAAAGATCAGCGCTGGCTTGCAGCCCCCCCCCCATGTGCCACTTGTCCGCTGCCTGTGCCTCCTCTGCCAGCCCATTGCTGCCCGCTCCTCCTTTCCCTTTTCTTCCCGTCGGCTCCCCCCTTCCCGCACACAATCACGGCAGGGCCCAGGCACAGTGCACTATGATCATGCGCACAGGGAGGAGGAGGCAACAGGAAGAAAAGGGAAAGGAGGGGCAGGCAGTAGCAGCGATGGTGGGCTGGCTAAGGATGCACAGGTGGTGGATGGGCGGTGTGCTGGGGGGAGGGGTGCAAGCCAGCGCTGATCAGGGACTTATTTTTCTTTCTGGCGGCTGCTGTGATCATGCGGTAGGGTGGAGGGGGGAGGCAAAGGGAAAGGAGGGGTGGGCCTTCACCAGATGGGTTGGAGGGAGGGGGAGGCACCACGGAGGGGGCAGGGCCACCAGAGCAAAGCGGTGGAGAGAGTGGGGGCTGCCATCCAAAATTTTATTTCACGCCCCCCCCCCCCATCTGAAATTTTCTGGCTACGGGCCTGAAATACCCTGGAGAATATGGCTGCTTTGGAGGGCGGACTGTATGGCATTATATCCTGAGAAGGTCCCTCCCCAAACCCCACCCTCAAATATCCATGAATTTTCCAGTCTAGAGTAGGACTCACTCATCACAAGCAAAGTGGCTGGTTATGTGATGCTTCTGGAAGGATACTGAAGTGTCATACGGCTGCAATATCACCTGAATCAGACTTTCCCTAAGTTAACATACATCATTGCAATATGGTGCAACTGAGACTCATGATTACAGACAAACTGAATAGAATGGCAAAGAGCAGAATAAATAATGACCAGACTTGGAATCTCAGCCTGGATTTATCGAATACCCATATGATTCTCCTTACTTCTCCTTTAATTACTACAAGCAATTTTATTAGTGTACTTTCAGCATCATTAACTATTACTTTAGGCTTAACATTAAAAATAATGAGCTAATACATTATTAATTATATTAATTAATAGCATCAAAGCTTCACATTCCCATGCTAGCCTATCATGTAAGAAACTCCCATATACCCTTCAGTTGTAGAAGGAAAAGGAGAGCTGGGGAGTCTGGGGGACACTGAGAGAAGGAGATAAGGTGATGTAAACAACATCTGTATTTGATGAATGCAGCAGTGTCCTGAGCTGTTCCAGCCCTTGTCAGTCAATATAACTGTACTGAAAAAAAATACAAGTTACCAAGTTGACACAAGCAAAAGGACCCTCCATCCCGTCTCTCATGAAATTCAAGAATGGTAGTAGTATAAACAAACCTTTAATGCTAGCAGTCTCTTGCTTGTCAGTTTCTCAAAGAGGCAGTGTGGCCCTCAGCTGAACAGCAAGGTGGCAAAAATTCATGGACATGTGTCTGGAAAAGTGAACACCTGCAAGCATGGAAAAGCATCAGAGGGTAGTGATGGTATGGGGGTCAGAAATGAGAAATCCTCTGTTCGTCTGGCAGCACATTCAGAATTTAATCCAGACAGCACACTGTCAGGGCAGCAAAGCAAGACTCAGAGTCCACAAAGCAAATTATTTATTGAAACAGCTGAATTTATGGCTGTCCTGACCAAACAAGGGGGAGGGGAGGCTGAAACCAGGCATTAAAGTCAATCATTCATTTCAAATAGGCATGGGGTTTTATGCCCACACTCCTTTCAGAATGGAGTACGGTATTCCATGAGGGGCCCTAAAACAAATAATTTGTGCAGCCCTGTTGAGTAGTAGGAAGTGCTTATTGAAGATGGCTCCACTTCCTGGCTGCAGCTCTTTTGCTGAGTAGTGTTGCCAACCTCCAAGGTGGGGCCTGCAGATCTCTTGTAATTAAGAGTTCATCTCCAGACTATAGAAGTTTTTCTTCACCCAAAGAGTAATTAACACATGGAATTCACTGCCACAGGGAAGTGGTGCTGGCATAGACAGCTTCAAGGGAGGACTGAATAAACATATGGAGCAGAGGTCCATGAATGGCTATAAGCCACAAGCTTTAAATGGAACACTATGTCTGGGACAGTGATGCTCTGCATTCTTGATGCTTGGGGGGGCAACAGTGGGAGGGCTTCTGGAGTTCTGGCCCCACTGGTAGCCTTCTTGGTGGCACCTGGGTTTTGGCCACTGTGTGATACAGAGTGTTGGATTGGATGAGCCAAAGGCCTGATCCAACATGGCTTATCTTATTTATTTTCATTATACAGATATTAGGTTCCAGGGTAGGTAGGTTTTAAGGCTTAATACCCTGCTCAAGTTCCTCCCTCCCCCAAGATTCAAATCTCCAGGAATTTCTCAACTCAGAGTTGGCAACCCCTCTTACTGAACAGCTACCAGCCAATGGGCAGAGTAAAAAGGTAAAGGTAGTCTCCTGTGCAAGCACCAGTCATTTCTGACTCTGGGGTGACGTTGCTTTCACAACGTTTTCACGGCAGACTTTTTACGGGATGGTTTGCCATTGCCTTCCCCAGTCATCTACACTTTCCCTCCAGCAAGCTGGGTACTCATTTTACTGACCTCAGAAGGATGGAAGGCTGAGTCAACTTGAGCCGGCTACCTGAAACCAGCTTCTGCTGGTATCGAACTCAGGTCGTGAGCAGAGTTCAGACTGCAGTACTGCAGCTTTACCACTCTGCACCATGGGGCAGAGTGGGAACTATCAATTGCCACTGGGAATGAGTAAGAATTTGGGAAGGGCTCCTTTCAATTGACTAGAAAGAGAGGCTTTGTTACCTATAGGACTGGAATTAGACCTTGGATTACCTAGGATTGGAACTGGACCTTGGTCCTTAGGAATTTGTCAAGCCCTAAATTAAAAGCACCTTGAAAAATCCAGGGATGAAAATATCAACACTCAGTCATGCTGCTCATTGGACAAGTGGCAAAGGGAACTGGGAAAGGAACTTCCTTAGCACTATATAGCATCAGCTGAAACCTAACTGTGGTATGGCATGGAGTGAGGAGGAAGGAAAGCCTGACACCTTGTAGCACAGGATAAACAAGACACAGAAGGCACATTGGCTGGTTTGGAGCAGGCTGGAGCCACCAAAATGCTGGCTGCCATAACATATCACACTAATAAGTGAGGGCCTTATTTAACCTATAGAATGGTGTCTTGAAACAGGGATTTAGAGGTTGAAACAGCAACTTGGAACCTGCGTATCTGTTTTTCTAACAGAAGCACTTACCTTCAATGGAAAGAGGCTTTCCCTTGATCAAACAGTCCTCACCAATTGAAAGCACCTCCACTAGTGGGGTAGATCCATAAGATCCAATCCAAAAGGATTGAGACACTCATCCCTAGATAGCTTCCATGCAGTTCAATAACACCTGGGACATCATCCCACACTGACATTTTTCACTTGTTCTGTCAAGCTGTACAGTTAGATAACCTAGGTTACACTTTACAGGTCAGGGTTCTACTATGTGACATTATATTTCCCCATACTGCTGATCTACTTTGACCAGATTAAACAAAAAACAGGGGATGCCACTGTGTATCGATGACCAATTAAAGTTGTAGAAACTGGGTGGTTTTAGAAATCATCCAACTATCAGTTACTAACTGCAGACTACTGATGTTCATACTGTGCTGAAGATTAATATGTTTTACTAAGAAATTATATTACAATCGCCATGTAAATATGTCTGGTAAATATTACCTGGCATCAGTGAATACTGTGATTGAATTCTTCACATGACCTGCAGAAAGCTAGAACTGGCTCACTGTATACTAGGCAGAGGCACACTAGGCTTCCCAACCCCCCCGCTTTGGCGGGAGACTTCTGGGTTCGCAGCTTCATCCCCCGGTCTCCAGAAATCAGGAAGCGGGGGGGTGGGGGGTGGAGGGGGTGGAGAACATACCTGTAGGGTTCATGTTGGTGTAGCAGTTTGTAAAATGTCTGTCCTGAGCAGTTTGTAAAATGTCTGCCCCTTTAAGGCTGGGCAGGAAGGAGGAAACAGGAAGGGCTTCGGAGAACGGCCCCTCCCTTTCTTTGCTTTTGTTTTCACAGCAGGCAGAGGGAAAAAGACCAAGTAAGTATTTGTGTGTGTGAGAGAGGGAGGGGGCAGGGAGGGGCGATTCCCTGGTATGGAGGCCCCCCCCCTTTAGAAAGCGTATGGGTGGGGAGGGAAATGTCTACTAGGCACTCTATTATTCCCTATGGAGAACAATTCCCATAGGGAATAATAGGGAATTGATCCGTGGGTATTGGGGGCTCTGGGGGGGCTATTTTTTGAGGTAGAGGCACCAAATTTTTAGTATAGCATCTAGTGCCTCTCCCGAAAATACCCCCCAAGTTTCAAAACGATTGGACCAGGGGGTCCAATTCTATGAGCCCCAAAAGATGGTGCCCCTATCCTTAATTATTTCCTATGGAAGAAAGGCATTTAAAAAGGTGAGCTGTCCCTTTAAATGTGATGGCCAGAACTCCCTTGGAGTTCAATTATGCTTGTCACATCCTTGTTCCTGGCTCCACCCCCAATGTCTCCTGGCTCCACCCCCAAAGTCTCCTGGCCCCTCCCCCAAAGTCCCCAGATTTTTCTTTAATTGGACTTGGCAACCCTAAGGCACACTCAATGGGAGATGAAGGAAGTTTCTGTGCTAGTAAACAGTTTCTTTCCCCCATTTCCTACTTGCATACAACATCACAAAAATCACACGTGGTTGTGTTCCAAAAGGGCTCCCAAATAAGTCAGCAATTAAAAAACACAAAGCAAAAACTGAATCTGTCTAAGAAAAAAACCCCTGGAACTTAATTCCACAAGTGGCACTGTGGAATTTGAAAATGGGGGGTGGGGCTGAATTCATCCCAAACATGGAGTCTGACCATCAGAAGAAAAACCTGCACTGCATCGTGCAATGTAAACTACCCAAATGTCTGTATTATTACACTCAACATACTTCAGCGTTGCCAAAGTTACAGCATCAAAACTGGGGCCTCTCCCAGTGCTAATGCTAAGGTGCATTTTCTACAACTCAGTTGGGTGGCTGCTCTACATTTCACTTGAATACAGACACTAATGGAGGATTATGTTTCCGGTATTCAAGCTCAGAGCCAAAGGAAGGGATTTAAATTAAACACAACATTTCTATACATGAAGGGGAGAAAAAACACTGGAGAGGATGCCTTAGCCTGCCTATGAGTTTGTCCTACTCTTGGGTTTGTCCTACTCCTGTCTAATACCTGACCCCTTTATATGTGTTATTATTTGGTTTGATTGTAGTTTAGACAGGTAAAGGTGAATCAGCAAATCATCAGTCAAGAATGCTCATGGCTCACATTTTCTGGCATTACACTTTTAAAAAGATGATCATCAGTTACAGTATGTCACAGTACACCCCCTCACATTTTGTAAATATTTAAGTATATCTTTCATGTGACAACACTGAAGAAATGACACTTGGCTACAATGTAAAGTAGTGAGTCTACAGCTTGTATAACAGTGTAAATGTGCTGTCCCCTCAAAATTACGCAACACACAGTCATTAATGTCTAAACTGCTGGCAACAAAAGTGAGTACACCCCTAAGTGATAATGTCCAAATGGGGCCCAAAGCATCAATATTTTGTGTGGCCACCATTATTTTTCAGCGCTGCCTTAACCCTCTTGGGCATAGAGTTCACCAGAGTTTCACAGGTTGCCACTGGAGTCCTCTTCCACTCCTCCATGACGATGTCACGTAGCTGGTGGATGTCAGAGACCTTGCGCACCTCCACCTTCCATTTCAGGATGCCCCACAGATGCTCAATTGGGTTTAGGTCTGGAGACATGCTTGGCCAGTCCATCACCTTTACCCTCAGCTTCTTTAGCAAGGCAATGGTCGTTTTGGAGGTGTGTTTGGGATCGTTATCATGTTGGAATACTGCCCTGCGGCCCAATTTCCAAAGGGAGGGGATCATGCTCTGCTTCAGTATGTCACAGTACATGTTGGCATTCATGGTTCCTTCAATGAACTGTTTAAAATTAAAAGGGTGTTGTGGATCAACCAGAACACTACAACAGCGGGGACTTCTTGGGAGAAGAGGTCTCCTCAGGAAGAGAGCTTCAGAAAGCCACCTCCAAGGCTCCTGTATTGGCATCTCTGGAGTGGGGCTATGTGTTCCCTTCTTGCCCCCTGCCCCACGCAAACTTGAGAACCAAGCACGAAACCAGGACAAAGCCTAGTGTGGAACTGGTCTCTCTCTGGCAAGCAACAGGGTTGTCAGAACTCACAGCTGGCAGCTGGGGCAGAGCCATCAGCATTCCCTAGCCCTGTTCTAACAATGCAGCTCATGTGCTCTCTTCACATAGTAACAAAAACCCATCCCCGTTTGAGGTCTGAGGAACTACTGCAGGGGTGAACAAGGTGAAGGGCAGAGAGGGAACAACTAGGGGGGGCAGGGAAATATGACATGGTGCATCTTTTGCAGGGCTTTTTTTGAGCAGGAACACAGTTCTGGCTGGCTTGGTGTCAAGGGGTGTGGCCTACAAAAAGCCCTGTGTGAATCAATGGTGATGTCAAGAGGTGTGGCCTAATATGCAAAGGAGTGCCTGCTGGGCTTTTTCTGCAAAACAAGCCCTGATCTTTTGCATAATGTTAGGTAAGGTAACCCCAATCTTGTTGAGCCTATAGCACTTCTCAAATTTTGAGACAGGTGTTGCAAAATTTTGGGTTGAGTCTGTTATGAAATAGGCACTAAGCTCTTCAAAGTTTCTTAAGTTTCTATATTTCTCTTTGAGTTGGCCCTCACAATTATTTTGGCTGCAGTTATGGAATTTGGCCACTAGAGATCTCAGTCATTCAGCACCATAGAGCATCTATATTAGGTCTAAATTGGGTTAGTGGGTTTAAGTTCAAGCTGCCTCTCCTTATATGGTATGGCAGGAAACAAGATGTAGGAAACCTGCTAAGTAGGTGAAAGGCCAAAGTGAGCTGGGGACAAGCTGGGCTCTGATTGTTTACATTTGGCTGTAAAAAAATTTACATCAGAAGCACTGATGTAAAATTTTTACATCAGAAGTCTGCCGTGAAAACGTCTACAGAAAATCTACAATTAGCTCTTTGCTTTCAGAAAGAAGAAAATAAGCACCCAGACATTCATTGACAAGCACCACATTAAAGATCACTGTGCCAGGTGATTTCATAGAGTTTCCAAGTTTTTCCTCCCAAATTGCTAGAGCGCCCCAGGAAACCATAGAATTTTCCCAGAAACGCCTAGAGCGGCTGGTGCATGGAGTCGTTGGTGCAATGACGTCACTTCCAGGTGACATCACTGTGCCAGTGACATTGGAGGAGGTTTTCCCAATGTGGGCCGGCAGGTTGGGAACCTTCAGGATGGGAGAACCCCTGGCCAGCCCAAGGGTTTGGCAGCCCTATGATTTCAACAGGTACCAGTTATACAGTTACTAATTGGCTTTTAAGCATACATCATGGCACTGGTATTATATTTAAAGATATTAACAACCTGGGACCCAGCATACTTGAACATCCCCCTCTATTTACATGAGTCCATATACTCAGTGATCTCACTGGCAAAGCTATCACTTTGCATGTGAGAACAAAGGTGGCTAGTGCTGTAATGAAGTTTAGAGATGCCCCCAAGGTTCCTCAAAGAACTGGCCCTAGACTTTAGAAAGGTATCATCTAGCTGGGTTAATGTGTGCAAGTGGGTTTGAGAGGTAATAAACTGCAGGACTGTGCAGTTCTGACAGCTTTGAAAGTGGTAAGATTCCTCCTGAAGAAGGTATCCCTGAACACAAATTATCTAAATTACAGTCCAGTGGCCAGCATTTCATTATTGAGCAAGGTGCCCGATACCAATGGTATTGGAGGAGATGGACGAGTTCCATTCATTTCAATACAAAATTCAGGCCTGGGATTTGGACAAAAATGGTTACCCGGTGTATATTTACCAGGAGAATGATGGAGGAATGTATTCTTGTTGGTTATTTTTGACCTCTCCTAAACTTTCAGTACCAGTAACCATGGTATATCTGGAGATGATGGCTGGGTTGGGAACAGGGGCCCCTGCTCCATGCATCAATGGTTATGCTGTTATCTAGCTGGCAGATTCGGAAAGTGGTACTGGGGGATTACTGCATGGGTACACTTGTATCACATGCTATTTGACAACTACCTAAATCCTCAGGAGCCATTTTGGTGTAGTGGTTAAGAGCAGTGGACTCTAATCTGGAGAACCAGGTTTGATTCCCCACTCCTCCACATAAAGCCAGCTGGGTGACCTTGGGTCAGTCACAGCTCTCAGAGCTCTTTCAGTCCCACCTACCTCAAAGGGTGTCTGTTGTAGGGAGAGGAAGAGAAAGTGATTGTAAGCCACTCTGAGACTCCTTTGGGTAGTGAAGGGTGGGGTACAAAACCAAACCTCCTCCTCCTTTCAGGAGAGATCACAGTGATATCTGGAGTAAGATGTCACCAAAATCTGGCTGACACCCAGCTCAGCTTCTGCGTTAACAACAGAATCAAGTGGGTCTCTGGAAGTCCTGAACAGATGCATGGAGAAACTACTAAGATGACTGAGTGCCAATAAACTGAAGTTAAGTGCATTAACACGTTCAACTGCTTAACACTATCAGGCCAGTTGTCTATCAAGGTCTGATTGGCAGTGGCTCTCTAGGGTCTCAAATGGTCTTTCAAATCATCTACTGCCTGATCCTTGTAAACTGCAGATGATGAAGACTGAAACTGGGACATTCTGCATGCAAAGCAGATGCTCTCCCAGTAAATTACCACCTACCCCACCCCTACCCACAGCACTCCAGATAAGACTGAGCTGCTGCTGATTGATGACAATGCCTCTCAAGATTTATAAAATTAACCTGTCCTGGATGAGTTTGCATTCTCCTGAAGATGCCGGTTGGTCGCTTGTTGGATCCTGGCCTGTGGCTGGAAAATTAGGTATTCTTCTTTAACATCAGCTTTGGCTGATACACCTGGTATAGGCCGTTCCTCAGTATCTACCATCTGGTCACAGTGATTCATGCTCTGATTTCAACCATTCAGGGTCAGGAGCCTGGGGGTACTTCTGGAGCCTTCCTTAACTATGGAGGCCCAGATAGCAGCCACTGCCAAGTCCGCATTCTTCCATCTTAGGCGGGCTAGACAGCTGGCTCCCTTCCTGGAACGCGACGATCTAGCAACGGTGATCCATGCTACGGTCACCTCGAGGCTGGACTACTGCAATGCCCTCTACATGGGGCTGCCCCTGTGTCGAACCCGGAAATTGCAGCTGGTGCAGAACGCTGCCGCCCGGTTGTTATTGGGGCTCCCAAGGTGGGAGCACATTCAGCCGGGACTTCGGGCTCTGCACTGGCTGCCAATATCCTACCGAGTTCGGTACAAGGTGCTGGTTATTACCTTTAAAGCCCTATATGGTCTAGGACCTGCCTACCTGAGGGACCGTCTCTCCCCGCATGTTCCCCAGAGAGCACTGAGATCGGGATCTCGAAATCTTTTGGTTGTCCCCAGGCCAAAGGAAGCCCGCTTGAAGATCACAAGGGACCGGGCCTTCTCTGTAATGGCTCCATTTTGGTGGAACCAGCTGCCGGAGGAGGTAAGGGCCCTGCGGGATCTCACCCAATTCCGCAGGGCCTGTAAGACAGTCCTCTTCCGGCTGGCCCACAACTAACGGCCCTGTATACCGACTACTGAATACTGTATACTGAATTTGTATCTGAATCTGAATAGAGTGTAGCTCCACGACCGCTGTCTGTTTTAATGATGTACATTTATAACAAATGTTTGATTTTACTTATATATTATGAAATGTTAATTTTAAAGTGTAATTTTATATTTTTATGTTAGTTTTATATATGTTGTAAGCCGCCCTGAGCCACTCGGTGGGAAGGGCGGGATATAAATCCCAGATAAATAAATAAATAAAATAAAAAAACCATTTCATAATTACTGCATTATGTTGCATGTGGAGCTACCTTTGAAAACAGTTCAGAAACCTGAAGTGGTTCAAAGAGCAATGGCCAGGCTATTGTTGGGGAATGAATACAGGGAAAGTTTAACTCATATGCTGAAAGATCTGTACCGGCAGCCCACTGCTTATGGCACAATGCAAAGTGCCCCAAGCTGGTACCAAGAAAGCTGGCATATACATTTACTAAATAAACATTAACCTCTTCTGGTCTTATTTATGCCCTACAGTTTGAGTCCAAAGGCACATACTCCAGCAGTCATCTTACAAAGCCTTCATCTCATTCCTCTTCCCAACATTGGTAGAAGTCTGACAGTCCCCTCATCTGAAATTCAATTCTATTCGACACATCATATTATACATATAGTTGACCACAGCTAGAAACAGGGTGTTCCCAGGGGTGACTCTGGACTACTTTTGTGAAGAATGCAAAAAAAAAAAAAAATCTGCTTGGCATTTAATGAAAAGGGGTTTTGTGACTATCCCCTGTCCCATAAGTTTCTGAAAGAGCTGTTATTAGTACTGATTACTTAATCGTTTTGAGGACAAAAAAAAGTGGTCTAGAAAAAAGGATTGAAATGCTACAGAACATTTCCCAGAACTCAGTGGGATAACCATTCTCCACATTTTGCTTGAATACTAATCCTAATGCAGAATTACAACATTCAAAACCCTCAGTGGCAAAGGAATGTGTTGAAATTAGACATGACATCTCTAGACATGGATTTTAAAAGTCACAGTACTTTGAAAAGGGATGTTGCCTTTTTCCTGTCAGTTTGTCCCCACTCCTAGGTTTTTATCCCTGCTGTTTAATTTTTCTCCATCACCATGGTTTATAATTAATTCATTTATAGTTTGGGGCAGGTGAAGGTGAATCAGCAATGAGGGCCTTTCAAGAACTCCCATGGTTCACTCATTTGCAGGAGCTACAACACAAATTGAAGACAAAGCAATAATGAATGACTTGTGAACTTGAACTAATGCACAGCAGGGTGATATCCGAGTCCCTAGAAAGGCTTACTACCCAAAACCTTCAATGAAAGGCTGCATCTTTTACACTGGAGCATCTGAACATGTTCTGTAACAGCAGCTTGAAATTTCAAGCCAAACACCTTCTCTCCTTTTGGCAGGGTTAATCTTTCATTCCCCCCAGTGATGTCTAGTTATTTTTATCTTACTTAGTCATGAGCATGTTTTCCACACAGAAAATAAGGCAGGCTGGGTTGTTAAGATTCGGTCTTGCCAATTTCTGATGCAGTTACATTTGCATAGGTCTCAAGCTAGGATCTCTGTTAGAGGTAGATTCTTGAAGGCTCATCTGGTCCTCTTCCTCTTACCAACTTCTGGCTGTGGCTGCATCTTTTGGGTCTCAGTGAACAGGGAAAAGAGGTCAAGTGGAACAAACAGTCAATGCCACAAATGCATTAAGGGGATGCTCCATGGTTAAATGGACTATTGTCACAGTTGTAGCCTCGTTTACTGTTATGCAGTAAAGCCGTAAGTATATAGGTGATCCCACACCTTGTACTATTTTGCATTCTTAACCACTGCCCATCAGCTATATGAAGTATAGCTCACTCTTCCTCCATTTCATCATCTGATGAAGTGTGCATGCCCACGAAAGCTTACATTCTGAATAAAACTTTGTTGGTCTTAAAGGTGCTACTGGATTACAATTTTGCTCTAATGCCTTCTCAGTCAGTCCACTTTTAAGATAACGCATCCCAGCACCTCCTCTTCTAAGGTGATGCAGTGTCTTAATCACCCAGCCTGTAGGGCTCTTATCCAATGTTTGCCTGCTTCTCTTCTTACAAGTTGTCTATCTCTACAGACCCATGCTGTTCTGATTATGGCAGCCACCCATGCACTGTGTTCTGGATCTGTTCATGATGCCATTGCAAGGCCAACGTTGCAGTGAGTTCAGCAACCCATCCTGACTTCTTGTAAATCACAATGCAGCTTGATTTGCAGGGCCTGATTTTGAATTCTTTACCTCAAAGCAATTCTGCTTCTCAAGCTGTGGCTTCATCTTTAATTCAGCAACTGAAGAATGGGCTTCACCCTCAAACCTGAAGTTTTTATTACACAGTGGCCAGAAACGTTAAGATTCAAGACTACATTATATATAAACAGAGGAGAGAAAATAAATGCAACTTTTCCAACAACTTGTGGCCTAATTGGAAATGTAGAATAAATTGGGAGACAAAAATGCCCAGGGACAGTTAAAGCAAAAATAGGGGGGGTTTAGCAGCTTTGCATATTTAAGCAAGAAGCAGGAAGAAATTAAGTGATAATTTTCAATGCGAACTTAATGCCATTGTCTTATGCAAGCTACTACATAAAGGGTGTTATGTGGCAGATTTTCCATCTTCCACTAGCATCTTAACATGCCCAAAAGGTCATGATATCCATTACTCATTACTTTGTTTATGAGCAGAACATAACTAACTTAATTGCAATTTATTTGATAAAGGAAAACTGATATAGAAAAAAAACAGTATAGTTATCAATAGATGAATTTTCGGAACTTTTCAAAGGTATTGCTTTGGAATTGCAAGATCTTGTTGGACTCTCATGAGACCATAGCATTCTTTCCTCCCTACTTCAATAGAAGCCCCTTTCAATTGAAAGATATTTGTAAAACTGAATAGGTGGTATCTTTGTCTTTTTAGTTCAAGCTTCAGTAGGAAAAATAACAAAGCAATCAGTAACATAACTAGAAATAAAATGTTAACAGCTCTCAGCTGCATACCTCATAATTTTGTCTAGGGATAATTCCTTAGAAGGGTTTCATTCTTTCATAGACAATGTCCAACCATTCTCTTATTTGGGATTAGCATGGAAACATGATCCAGGATACTAACAACCATGGGGAGAAATCATGAAACTTCTCATACAGAATTTTGTTTATTTTTTCTTTAATCAACTAGATCTATTAAGCTTGAATGTTTCTGTTTCTTTTTTATCTGGATTGCCCAAGACTGATAAAGATGAAATACTAGTACATGTTTGTTAATATGGTGCATGGGTGTTAATAGCTAACCTTCAGTTTCTTTAGTCTTTAATTATCTTCTTCTGAAGAATACATAAAATTAAAAGTCTTCTCAATGTAAGATACCTTCATAATTTAATTTTAGGAGCTATGATAAAAGTATACCTTGCTTGGCTCAAGAATAAAGCCCATTTATTCTGTCTATAGAGTTAAATAAAATAACACACACCCCAAAAAACCCCTATCATCTCTACTTCTGCTCCCAGAAAAAGATATTTGCTTGATTACTTGCAAAGGCACAGACCCCCTTAGTTTAGCACTAGGTCAGATATGTGCTCTCCAGGTGTCAAGCCATGGTCAAGACACCCATGCAAAGCTGTTTCCAGAATCCCTTCTTTGCATAGGAAAAACTCTATTTTTTTTTTTTAAATTCAACTGCTTTCATATTTTTCCCTAAACTGCTTTTACAACACATTATCATTTCATGTCAACATGGGAATTTGCTTGATCGGCACTTGCTGATACAGTACTTAACTTTCATGTTCTCTTTGTTCTGAAACACCTCAGCTCTCTTGGATAGATCATTCATATTAAACCAGGTCTGAACCAAATGGAAATTCACACACTTTCTAAACAATACAGAACACAAGAGAGAAATGGCTTTGGTAAAAGTAACTTTGATTTATTCATTTTGTTTATAATAAAGCTTATGCAATCCCATTCTTTAAAAAAAAAAAGGACACAACTCAAAATAGTTCACACAAAAAATGTAAAGTGACAAAGTTGGATCTAAGAGACCACTTCATATAAGTGAGAAATTTCTCACTGAACATACCAGAAGAGAATCATATTAGACTTAGTCTACAATAAAAAGTACAAAGGGTATAACTTAAAACCCTAGCAAAAGTTATACTTGGACAGCAGCTGAGAAATCGCAATGTAGCTTGAAGCTCCCTCTTCTACTACCAAATGCCTGAAGAAATGAACACATCTATATCTCAGCCTATTACAAACAGCCACCAAGGAGACTTCCATCATAATAAAACCAAAACACTGAAAAACTGTGTGTGTTTGTGTATCTCTAAAGCAGCAGTCACCAGAAATCTAACAGAGACAAAATAGCAAAAAACAAGCATATGATTTAACACCACCAAGCTGTGCAGATTCAGAAAATATCACATCAGCAAATTAGGACAAAGAAAGACTACAAACCTTCCAGACCAAAGAAGTTTTAGCCAACTTTTAGAAAGCTGGGAGTAAGGAGTCCTCATGAGCACCCTGAAGCATGGAGGTCTGTAATCTAGCTGAAAACAGTTGATATGAATGTTTATTAGATTTTGTTGTTGCTGTTCAAAAGGAGGCACGGCCAAAAGAGCAACCTAAGGATGCAACCTATGGATCTCTTTGCAGAGGTAAGATCCAAACTAGACACTGTTTGGATCACAGCTCATTCTCTTAGCCCCTACTTTATACCAGTTCACTTGCAAGCAAACTAGTAGCATTTGCAATATGAAGTCATATATCCAGGCAAATATTTTATTCTTTATTCAATAGGCATCTCTCTTCACTTGTCAGCTCTCGTTGTATATAATGTGCACATGCACAATGGGTACTATAAATCTGTAAAGTAAGGAGATTTCTATTTAAACTCCTGCAAAGATAGATTTTAAAAATAGTGAAGGCACCAGGAATATAAAATGGGGCTAAAACAGAAAAGCTTTGGAAAGGAACTGTCTCAAGCAATCAAATACTGAAGCACACCATAGTTTTTAAAAGAACAATGCCACCCCCATGAAAACCCACCATCCAATTAAAAAGCTATTGACAGTGTGCATCTTTTCCCCTTAACAGAACTTCAAAAATGATGGAGTGGGAAGGAATGGATAGGGGAGATTTGTCTTGGCAGTAGTATGTGTGAAAAGGATCTAGGGGTCTTAGTGCACCATATACTGAAGATGAGTAAGCACTGTAATGCAGGAGCTAAAAAGGCCAATGCAATTTGGGGCTGTATCAACAGAAGTATAGTGTCCAGATCACATGAAGTGATGGTATTGTTTTACTCTGCTCTGGTTAGACCTCACCTAGAGTATTGTGCAGTTTGGGGCATTACAATTTAAGAAGGATATAGACAAGCTGGAACGCATCCAGAGGAGGGCAAGAAAGATGGGATCTGGAGACAAAGTCCTATGAGGAAAGGTTGAAGGAGCTGGGTATGTTTAGCTGGGAGTGGAGTACTTGAAGGGCTGTCATATAGAGGATGGTGCAGAATTGTTTCCTGTGGCTCCAGAAGGTAGGACTAGAACCAACAGGCTGAAATTAAATCAAATGAGTTTTTGACTAAACAACAGGAAGAACTTTCTGACAGTTACAAGTGGTTCCTCAGTGAAACAGGCTTTTTTGGGAGGTGGTGAGCTCTCCTTCTTTAAATGTTTTTAAACAGAGGGTAGGTTGACATCTGACAGATCCCGTGAACTTATGGGGAGATATCTGTAAATTTCCTGCATTGTGCAGGGGGTTGGACTAGATGACCGTGGAGGTTCCTTCTGACTCTATTATTCTATGATTAATCACATCAAGTAAACAATGGCTAGGGTTGCCATAGCAGGATGCCTCCCACCAGCAGCCTATTTTGCCTGCTGCCACTCTAAGTGGTGGCAGGAGAAACAAAAGATTTTGCCTGCATCACTTCCAGGGAAAACCTGGAAGTGACGAAGGGTAGCTCTGGGGATTGCCAGGAACAATTATGTTTTTACCACTGAATTTCTGGCAATTCCCAGAGCTATCCTATGTCCCTTCCAGGTTTTCCTTGGAAATGACATATCAACACAGCCAAAATCACATCCCCCATTTTTCAACCCCCCTCCCTACTGAACCTGGCAAATCTAGCTAAGATTTGTGGACTCTGCAGTGAGATAGCATCAAAAGACAACCTTTGCAGGTGGACACTGTTCAGAGGAACTAGAACATACTGTAAAAACTCTCTTTGATGGCACTCTCCAAGTTACATGAGATGCCATCTGAGGAGCTGAGAGAAGTTAAATTTGTTTTATCCCCTTAGAGCTGAAGATACAACTGAGTGCTAATCAGCACCTGCTTTTCAGTGCATTAATAGGAGAAAGAAGAACAGTTTTATACTTTCACATCCTTGACTGATATTCCACTTCTGCTACTGAAGTTTTGCTCAGACAGCTAGCTGAATTGCTCCCGACTGAGATAGAAAGGCAGAAAGAAAACAGCTGAGCAAAAGCTACCAGAGAACCAATGTTATCTGTTAAGAGACTGGAAGGGTTCAGAAGGAAGCAAACAGATATCCCAAAGCTCCCTTTAGCCACTACTGTATTTCCCAGCTCCATTTAGTGTTTCAGCAAGCAACATTTTTTAAAACAAAAGTTAATGTACTTTTCAAGATGCTGGCTCAGGTTATAATTCTTCCATTCACAAAAGAATGGAAATGTTACACAGTGCAAAATTCACAGCAGTTGGTCAAAAGTAGACCACGTAGTAACAGTCCATGCTGACAAATCTTCTGTTGTTTTAGAGAGTGGGGTTCTCAAGGCTAGAGGGCATCAGGCTGAGGAGGCATATGTTCACACAGATGAGACCTCTTCTTTGGATGACAGACCAATATCTTCTTGTACCCAGGCATCTATATAGAGTTGGTGGAAGATGGGCTGTTGGTAGTGATGATTTGATTACTAGGCATATACAAAACAGAGTCAGTGACAGGCATTTTTACACCATGGTGACTTACCTGCCTCTCACAGACTCTGGGGAAAAAATACAATCTTTGAACAATCTTCCAGAGAATACTATTTTAGACACCATCAATTTGGGATCTCTATATAACAACATCCCTCATCAAGATGGATTACAAGCCATAAGGAATATGATTTCTAACAACAACATAGCTGACATTGCCACCAAACTGTGCCAATTTGTTCTCACCCATAGCCACTTCAAATACGGTGATGAAATGGCCCTCCAGATCAATGGTACAGCCATGGTGTAGTGCCAGGGCTTATGCTTTAGTTGTTTGCCTAAGTCCATGCAGGAGCTCTGCTCACAATCAGGGGATGATAACAGCCAGTTGAACAGCATTAGACCTTGGCTGGTTATTAGTGGATCTTCTGGATGGTAAAAAGAGGAGATTTTTCTTCCGTGTCAAACTTGCTTGCTTGCTGAGGTAAAGAGCTGCTATAACCGTAGGGTCAGTGAAGTGAATCTTTTGGAACCCTGGAAGACCTCAATAATAAGACCTCAATCCTTCGAGAGTTCCTGCTCGAACAAAACATGGACCTGGCTTGCGTGACTGAGACCTGGATTCGGGAGGGTGATACAGTAGCCCTCTCGCAAACAGCTCCCCCGGGTTACTCAGTCTTTCACCAATCGCGGACTAGCGGGCGGGGGGGAGGAGTGGCGTTATTTATACAGGAGGCTTACTCCTTTAGGACACTCCCGGCCCCAAAGATTGAGGGTATTGAATGTGCCGGTCTGGCGTGGGAGGCTGGAGAGGGGTTGGCGATATGGCTGGTGTACCGTACGCCTAACGCACCAGCCAGCGCCTTACCGTCCCTGCTCGAGGCGGCGACAGACTGGGCGCTGGAGCACCCAAGGTTGATAATCCTGGGTGACTTCAACATCCATGCTGATGACCCGTCCTCCAGTCAGGCGACGGACCTAGTGTCTTCCATGGCGACACTGGGACTCTCTCAACTTGTTGCAACCCCACTCACCAGGCTGGACACATGTTGGACTTGATCTTTGCGGCCAGGGTTGCAGTGAGCGATATAACCGCAGAGGCGGTGCCATGGTCGGATCACTTCGCCCTCAAGGCCCGTGTAGATATGCCTCCCCAAACCTGTTTAGGCGTGGAGCCTATTATGGCTCGCCCACAGAGCCAAATGGACCCGGAACGGTTCCAAATGGCCCTGCGGGATCCCTGGCCCTCTGGCGATTCCCTCAATGGCCTGGTTGAGACCTGGAATAGCCGGTTCTGTAGGGCCATTGAGGAGATCGCACTTCGATGCCCTCTGCGACCTCGGACTAGGCTGGCCCCGTGGTATACCCCGGAACTACGCCAGCTGAAACAAGGTCTTAGACGGCTAGAGAGGCAATGGCGGCATACCCCCGACGAAGCGACTAGAACATCTTATAGGAAGTTTATGAAGTCCTATGAGATGGCAATCAAGACCGCAAATACTTTGCGGCTAAGATTGCATCTGCAAATTCGCACCCGGCTCAATTATTTAGAATAATTCGGAATCTTACTACATTGCCACAGGGCAATTCAAATGTTAAGGAATTGGAGATAGGCTGTGAGGCTTTTGCGAAATTTTTTGCAGATAAGGTCCAATCGCTCCGCCGCAACTGCCCTGCCAACTTAGATGCAGTAAGTGAACTCGAGGCCCAATGCGTGTCTTCTGATTTAACCCTGGATTGCTTCGACCCACTCAGCTTGGAGGAAGTCGACAGAATTCTTGGCACTGCACGATCCACAACTTGCGATCTGGACCCATGTCCCTCCTGGCTAATTAAGGCTTGCCAGGAGGAACTAAGATGTCCTATACGGGACATCATAAATCGATCTCTTTCAGAGGGTGCTTTTCCAACACCCCTGAAAGAGGCAGTGGTCCGCCCTCTCCTGAAAAAAGCTACATCAGACCCGGCCGAATTGGCACATTACCGACCGGTCTCAAACTTGCCCTTTTGGGGCAAGATTATTGAGAGGGCTGTGGCGTTGCAGTTACAGGACTTTTTGGAGGATGCTTCCATCCTGGACCCATGCCAGTCCGGCTTCCGCCCGGGCCATGGGACAGAAACAGTTTTAGTCGCCCTCATGGATGACCTCCAGCGGCAACTGGACCGAGGCGGCTCGGCAGTATTGCTGCTGCTAGACCTATCGGCTGCGTTCGATATGGTCGATCATCGGCTGCTGACCCGCCGCCTCGCCGACATAGGAATTCGGGGGCTAGCCTTGCAGTGGCTCTCCTCCTTCCTCGAAGGTCGGGGACAAAGGGTGGCAATTGGAGGGGAGCTGTCCCAAAGACACCCACTTCATTGTGGGGTGCCTCAAGGGGCAGTTGTTTAACATCTACATGCGCCCCCTTGCCCAGATTGCACGGAGGTATGGGCTTGGCTGTCATCAGTACGCTGATGATACCCAGCTCTATCTATTGATGGACGGCCGGACTGGCGATGTCCCTATAAATCTGGACCGGGTGCTACAAGCCGTGGCTGGCTGGCTCAGGCTGAGTGGGCTGAAGCTGAATCCGGCGAAGACTGAGGTCCTTTGCGTGGGCTGCGGCAGACCAGGAGGGGAGATCACCCTACCGGCTTTTGACGGTGTGCCACTGATACCAGTGCACAGGGTCAAGAGCCTGGGAGTGCTACTGGAATCCTCTTTATAAATGGAGGCCCAGATAGCTGCCACTGCTAGATCCGCCTTCTTCCACCTTAAGAGGGTGAGGCAGTTGGCCCCCTTCCTGGAACGCAGCAACCTAGCAAGTGTGATCCACGCAACGGTCACCTTGAGACTAGACTACTACAATGCCCTCTACATGGGGCTGCCCTTATACCGAACACGGAAACTTCAGGTAGTGCAGAACGCGGCGGCCAGGCTGCTAGTGGGACTACCACAGTGGGAACAGGTGCAGCCTGGGCTGCGGGACCTGCACTGGCTGCCGGTTGTGTACCGTGTCTGCTATAAGGTGCTGGTTATTACCTTTAAAGCCCTATATGGCCAAGGACCTGCCTACCTTAGGGACCACCTCTCCCCATATGTTCTCCAGAGAGCACTGAGATCTAGCTCTCAAAACCTTTTAAAAATCCCTGGGCCAAGAGAGGCTAGACTTAAGACAACCAGGGAGCAAGCCTTTTCAGCAATGGCCCCTTGATGGTGGAATCAACTTCCAGAGATGGTACGAGCCCTGCGGGACCTGAATCAATTTCGCAGGGCTTGCAAAACCATTCTCTTTCAGCTTGCTTTTAAGACAGAACCTGACTAAACTGACTTGTAGCTACCTAGCCATCTTATGTACGATTGTGATCTATAGCACCTAAACTAATTTTAATTCTATAATAGCTGTTTTATTTATTTCAACCAATCTATGTAACTGCATTGTATTTTAAATTTGCCTGTTTAGATTGTATTTTATTTAAATCATGGTATTCCATGTCTGTGAGCCGCCCTGAGCCCGCCTTTGGCGGGGGAGGGAGGGATATAAAAATAAATTTACTTTACTTTACTCTACCTCCCTCTTTGGAATAAACTCTAAAAGCCCTGTTAGTAGTTTTCCAAGACTGGTCTCCTCGCAGGGAGCTGGGAGGTGAGCTAGAGGGGCCTACTGGGCTCTACACATGGACACCCGCATGGCCTCACAATATGCTATGAAAACAAAATTGACCACACCAGTAGAGAGAAAAAGCATAGAAAACCAAGTGCAAAGTGAAATAATATTTAAGTCCTTATAGATTTGTAAGGTGTGGAATATGATGGTTCTGACATATTTATTTAGGGTTGCCAAGTCCGATTCAAGAAATATCTGGGGACTTTGGGGGTGGAGCAAGGAGACTTTGGGGGTGGAGCCAGGAGACATTAGGGGTGGAGCCAAGATCAAGGCTGTGACAAGCATAATTGAACTCCAAAGGGAGTTCTGGACATCGCATTTAAAGGGACGGCACACCTTTTCAATTCCTTCCTTCCATAGAAAATAATGAAGGATAGGGACACCTTCTTTTGGGACTCATAGAATTGGACCCCCTGGTCCAACCTTTTTGAAACTTGGGGGGTATTTTGGGGAGAGGCACTAGATGCTATACAAAAAATTTGGTGCCTCTACCCCAAAAAACAGCTCCCCAGAGCCCCAGAAACCGCAGATCCAATTCTCTATGATTTTCTATGGGAATAAATCTCCATAGGGAATAATAGAGTTCCCAGCAGACATTTCCCTCCCCTCCCCTCACTTTCTGATGACCCTGAAGCGGCAGGAGGGCCTCCAAATTGGGGGATCCCCTGCCTCCACCTGGGGATTGGCAACCCTAGCTGCACGCGACGAAACGTAACGGCAAAAAAAAAGAAAGCAGGCAGGGAGAGAAGGGGGGGGGAACGTGCCAGTCTGGACAACAAAATGTCACATCCCTAAAATGATTCGCTTGTCCATCTTCTCTCTCCCCAGCCCCAGCCCCAGCCCCTCTCCACCCATGTTTTAATCGTAGGAGTTGCAGATCGGCTTCTGTGCGTGCAAACAGAGCGCGCTCTTTAACCTCTACATGTACAACAAAACAATACAATACAAGCGCGCCAAGGGAAAGCCCCTGCCTGTGTCTCTCTCCCCTTGCCCTCCCCGCAGCCGAGCAGGCCGCCTCGGTGCTGCCTAGGCAAGCCCTTCCCCACTCACCTCTCCGTGCAAGGCGAGCATCCGCCCCAGCGTGGCGGAAGGGAAGCTAAGGAAAGCAGCCAGGCAGGGAAGAAAAGTTGTACCGACGGTGAGAGGTCTGCAGCTCCTGGCTGAGCGACGGGCTACTTGAGGCCTGCAGCATGGATGCCTTCTGCTGCTTCCCCTTTTGGGTAAGCACCATCCAATCCCTTCGCTGCGTTCCAGGATCCCTGAGGAGCCGGTGCCCTGGAGAGGAGCCCGCGCATCCTCATCAGGCTTCTTCCCTTATTCAAGAAAGGGAAGTTTTCAGCTGAGCCGCCTGCCGAAGCTTCCGAACAAGGGATGTCGCATGAGGTCTGCGCAGTCGTGGTGGTCCTTGAAACAAAGGTGGCGGGATGGGGGGGAGTAAATTTTAATGCAGCGAATCAGGAGCCCCGAGCAAGCAGTGCTCAGACTTGAGCAAAGTTTCTTTCGGCGGGCGTGAAATGTTGGTTTCTCTGGGTGAACTCCTGCCGGGTATTTGGAAAGGTTGAAGTTGGGGAAAAGCAACCAAAACTATTGGAACTCCTAGAAGGACCCAGAGGCGGGGCGGAGCGGGCCCATCTTGGAGGATCAGCTACGGAGAAGAGGCGGCAGCTGCGCAGAGGCATCACCCGCTCCGAGATGGGGCGGCTCGCCACGCTCCTTGGTGCCGTTTCCCCTCTCCTCCCCTGCTTCCATTTTTTGGGGGGGGGGGCAGGGGAAGAGGCTAAAAATCCTGGAGTCCTCCGCCAGGGCGGGAGGTTTGGGAAGCCTATATTTATTCAAACTGAAGACTTCATGTTTTCTGCTAAGTGTGCCACTGCCACTTCAAATATTTCCCCCATATAGGCTTCCCCCAAGAAAGCAATGGAGGGAACAGTAGAAGCATATAAGCAACATACTGAACTTTCTGATTAACTATTTATGATAAGGATGTTAGTTATTTTGACCAGTCTGTTTTGATTCTAGAAGACAGTTTACCAATACTGCAGACTCCAAATAAGTAAGCATGCTGACAAGGTTGTTGGATCACTGCAAGAGTTCACCTGCAGTAGTAAGAAGCCAGAGGAGCAAAATTAGCATCACATGACCTTGAAAAAAATCCTAAACCTTAATATTGTTTTGCCAGATTTACTGGCCTGACATGGAGAAGCTTGAGAGAGCCATAAAGATACCTTGACAAAACTTAAAACACACACAGAGGTCCCACTAGCCCCTTCAAACAAAGGTCAAGACGCAGTAGAACAGATTACTTAGAACTGCTAAACAATCCCTCGAAATCACCTTTTGAGAAACCCAGTGACTTCCTTGCCTTAGGCATCAATATAAAAAGTTGCTGAAGAATTAGCTGCTGCTTCTCTACTTCATTGGGGGAAATGCATCCCCAGAATTATGTCAAACAGACATACTAAAACTGTTTTAGAATTAATCTGTGCATTCAAAATTAATATGTGAGGTATCAGGGGGCACATATGGCATTTCTTTGTTGAGAAGCATTGCACAAATTTCGTATCTTGGTTCTTAACCTTTTAACTAAAACAAAACCACTTCAGTAAATTCTCTGGATGCTGAAAGATACTTAATGAGGCTACCATGCAGCAAAGGGAGCTCTGTATACTTAAGGGACTCACTAGATTCACAGAAAATATTATTTTATAAGAAAAGTGGCCTGATGAGTACTAAATACGCTCTGAATATGCTGTAAGTGAGATTGCTGAAAGTAGCTAACAGTCAGGTTTAGTCCAAATAGGGTTGCCAAGTCCAATTCAAGAAATATCTGGGGACTTTGGGGGTGGAGCCAGGAGACTTTGGGGGTGGAGCCAAGAGACATTGTGGGTGGAGCCAGGAACAAGGGTGTGACAAGCATAATTGAACTCCAAGGGAGTTCTGGCCACCACATTTAAAAGGACAGCACACCTTTTAAAATGCCTTTCTTCCATAAGAAATAATGAAGGATAGGGGCACCATCTTTTGGGACTCATAGAATTGGACCCCCTGGTCCAATCGTTTTGAAACTTGGGGGGTATTTTGGGGAGAGGCACTAGATGCTATACTAAAAATTTGGTGCCTCTACCTCAAAAAAATAGCCCCCCAGAGCCCCCAATACCTGCAGATCAATTCCCCATTATTCCCTATGGGAATCATTCTCCATAGGGAATAATAGAGTGCCCGGTAGACATTTCCCTCCCCGCGCCATGCTTTCTAAAGCAGGGGGAGGGCCTCCAAACCAGGGAATCCCCTGCCCTCTCCCTGTCTCTCTCACACAAATACTTACTGGGTCTTGTTCCTGCAGAACTTAACTTCCTCTGAAAATGAAAGCAAAACAAAGGGAGAGGCCCTTCTCCGACAAAACTGTTACTGACCCTTTGCTATGAAGCCCTTTCTGTTTCCTGCTCAGCCTTAAAGGCACACATTTTAAAAAGGGACCTGTTTGAATGTTTCAAAACCTGCAGGAGCTCTAAAACTATATGATGACTGTGGGGGTGGGGCTTCCCCCGCCAGCCAGCTGGTTGGGGGAGGGGGGAAGCCTGTAAAAACGGGGGATCCCCTGCTGGGACCTGGGGATTGGGAAGCCTAAATCCAAACAATATCATGACCAGATGGAGATTTTTGTTTTCACATTACGTTTGTTTATTTGTAAAGATTGCCATGTGTGTTTGGCATGATGAATTGGAAATTTGCTACCTCAAGAATTCCATGATTATCTAAGGTAAACTTTTTTGGCCCACTACAGGAATTAGAACATTTTGCTTATATTGCTGGGGAATGAGGCTTTTGGTGTCAGTGGCAATAGAATTCTGATTCCAAAGTACCTGAAAGAATGGATTCTGTGTGTCTATGGTGCTCTTGAAGCAGTGATTTTATACCTTCCCTTAGAAAGTTTGAAGTGATTTATGGGATATGGAGCCTTCAAAATTCAGAAAGGGAAGAGGGAAACACATTACAATAGAAACATTTTCCTTTAAAAAAAATTTTGTGCACCACACAATGCAGATGGTTTGCAGCAATCAACACTCATGGCAATGTACTCACATGAGATATGTCACCAATATGGAACACTACAAGCAGTATTCGGTATACTAAAAAGAGGGAAAGGGGCAATGGGAAATTGCCTTCCTCAAGCCAATAAATGCTTATAGAATCCTGACAGGGTGGAATGATATTTCAAATTGCTTCTCTCTCTTCCACAGTCCCTTACAGTCCCCACCTTGTATAATTTAGTGTTAAAGCTATCCTCCTTTCTGAGTAACTGAAGAGAAGTCAATATAATACCTGATTCTATAAAAAGGGACCTACCAAAAGGATCCAGAAAATTACAGAGCCGCTAATATAATATCTGTCTCAGGTTAGAAGCATTGAAGTTTAGGGATGGGCACAAAGCAGACCACGAATTAATGTTCTTGATGAATATTGGGCGGTTCCTGCTTCACAAACTGAAGTTCATGGTGGATCAACAGGCACAAGCTTTCCATGAATTTCCCCAGCTGTTTGCTGTGGTTCATGAATGGATACATTTCCAGACAGACTGTCTCCATTCAATCTAAATGTCTACAAAACTTAAAAACAAAACTGGGGGGGGGGGGGCTGAACTTGGAGGTGCATCCAGGGGATGTTCCTTGCAACTTTAAAACCTCTAGCTTGCACAGGATCCATTCTATACACTCCTGAACGTCTTGAACAGGTACATGTTCAGGAGTGTATAGAATGGATCCTGTGAAAGCTAGAGGCACCAAACTTGCAGGAGATCTCCAGCTGATGCTCCTCTACCTGTCCTGTAAATGTGGTGAGAATTGAAATTATGTGGCATGAGTTATGCTCCCCCCAAAAAAGGTGCCGCAGGAAAGTGCTTTCTGAGCGCACCTTCTCTGAAGGGCCATAACTCAGACCTCATAAATCCAATCTTCATGAACCTTGGAAGACAGGTAGAGGAGAGTCAGCCAGAAATCGCCTGTGGATTTGGTGTCTCTAGTACACTGGGATGGGGGATTCTATCACATAATGAACCTCACCAACTGAACCAGTTCATTTTGCAGCTAAAAGTTCATGATGGTTCGTGGTTTATGAACTATGGACTGAACTACATTTTCCCACTTTGTGCCCATCCCTATTAAACTTAATTTGTTGACATGCAAAAGAGAAACCTTTGTAAGATCGTCAACATGGCATGTACAGTGGAAATCACTGCTTCATCAACGTTTTAGAATTCTTTGGGTACCAACAAATATGCAATAGAACTGAGCCAAAGAACATTATGGCTTGGAACCTCTGAAAAAGTCTGTGCATGCCAGATATTCTCTGCTGCCAAGTGCACTTTCTTCTCTAAAACTTCAATTTGTGCAAGATCAATGCTTTCCAATGGCTCCCAAGTAAACTTTGTAGTCAAGGGAAAGTGGGCAGGTTGTTTTATGAATCAAGTGTTTTGTTTTTTAAGAAATAAATGGATAGTTGTCATAATAAAGGTGTGCTGTCATGGAGCCAGAATGATTTAACATTCAAAATAGGGACATCTAAATAAACCATTTGCTAGTATCCTAAATAGTATGATGTTACTTATTGCATCTATATCCTTCCCTTCTTCTATAATAGTGTTCCCAGGAAGTCTTCCATCTAGGGACTAACCAGACCCAGATCCACAAAGTTTCAACAAAATTGCTGTATCATGTGCCTTTCAATGATAGCTTAATGCCATGACTATAGCACACTAAATACATACATTCTGAGGATGGATGCATTGATTGCAAATGTTGAGGAATGACCCTCTAATTCTAGTAAAAAAAAAGTTGTGGACCCAAATCTTATGTATTAATATTGAAAAGGAGTTAGTGCTGATGGTGACAATCATCTCTAGCTCCAGTTAGCTGGGCCGATTCAGACTAATTGCTCATTAAATCTGATACAGTTGTAAATACTCAGAAAAGGCTTCCAATATTGAAAAAAAATTATAATCCTCTCTCCACATCTGATATCCACAAAACCAAGTTATGATCTGTAAAAATGGCATTCAGATATAAAAATGGGAACCTAAACCTTCGATTCAAAACATTTAATTGCATGCATGTACCAATAACTTTGATGGAACTTACTACAAACTAAGAATGCATAGGGCAGACACCAGGTTTTGCTTAGTTTGCATTTGGAATACATCATTTCCCCCCATAAATTATTTAGTTCTGCTCTACTAGATGAAGTGAGCTTGTTGCCAGTTCAAAATCCTTCCCAGCAAGCTGTAAATGTGCATGTTATTAGATGTAAGAGATGGTCCTTGTCCACTTTGTGTAATTCATTACTGCTACAGGGTATCATCTGTTGGCCCCCTTCCCACTCTCTATTGACAACAAACATAAATCTCTTACCAACTTAAATAAGAGTAACACTAAATTCAATCTCTCATTTACTTCCCTGTTAAAAGGTCAAGATTGTAAAACTTTTCCACAATTTGACTGTATCCATCAATGTATCTTAAATGCTTTAATATATTTCAAGGCAACTAGCTCTTCAATATGAAAACAGCTATAGGTCTTGAAGCTTATAAATATGTACATTGCTTTCTTTTTACTGTGCCTTTGCTTTGCTGGGTTAACTTCAAAGTCACCAAAGTTGTGCTGGTAAAATACCACACTGTATTTATTTACTTCTCTCCAATGGGGACCCAGAAATGGCTTACAACATTCTCTCCCTCTCCATTTTATTCACACAGTCCTTTGAGGTAGGACCAATATCACTCATCAAACTTCCATGGCAGAGTGGGGATTCAAATCTGGGTCTCCCGGATCCTAATAGAATTCCCTAACCAATACATCATACTGGCTTTAAAAAAACTCCCAGAAAATATTTGATATGCTATTACCATAGTTTAGACAGTTGTATTCCATCAGCAACCCTAACAGGTCAAACTTGTCCAATCTCATCAGCACTTGAAAGCTAAGTAGGATTGGTACTAGAATGAGAGACCATCAAGGAAACTGGGGCAATGTCAAGCCCCTTCCCTCTCATCCTTTTTTGAGCACAAATTCGAAGACAGCCAAGCACAAGTCAGCAAGCTATAGCATGCTGCTGAGTATTTGGCAGAAAAGAATAAAAAGACATGTGACGCGGTTAGTCACGAGGCATGTAAAAAGGACATCGCTGAACTCAAAAAGAAATTAGAGGTGAAGGGAGCTCTGATCTCAGCAATTTTGCCTTCTGCACTTTATGATTTCTCATCTGATGAGGAATCTGGGAAGGATGAGGAGGTTGAGTTTCATAGCATAGAAGAAGCAGCCCCAGTCCGTCCAGTGGTTACTCGGAAAACTACCACTAGGAAGAAGGATGGATCTGAGTCTGTAAAAGTGGTGAGGGAAACTAGAGTGTGGTGATTGGAAGATATCAAAAAGGCACACCAGTTTCTAGGACCATACACCCAAGACACATCAATCATGTGAGGGAAACTAGAGCCTGGTGATTGGAAGATATCAAAATGGCACACCAGTTTCTAGGACCATACACCCAAGACACACCAATCATGTGGAAGGCTCGGGCTCGGAAGCAATATCCGGGCATTTCAATTAATGAATTGAATCAGGTCCTAAAAGTAGCTGCAACAGGTCAGGAATTGACTGCCATAGAACAAACCATAGCTCGCAGGGACGCTAATGTCCTCACCACCCTTGAGTGGATGGCTGAAGTAATATCTGCCACGTGGAATGGAGATACTATAAAATACCTCTACCATCATACTGTACAGAGCCTTGACAAGGATCCATTTGACTATCTAACAAAGAAAAAGTTCCTAACAGCGGATATAATATTCCCTACCGAAAATGCAGACCCTGACTACTATAACAAGGGATTTGTCAGCGATGTCATTATCGGTCTTAACCTGCCCACACAACAGCTACTAGGTCTAGGAAATGTTAGAGACCCTGAGTGGAACAACCTGGAGGCTAACATAATACATGTTAGCAAGTTCATGAAGAAACTGAAGAGGTACAGTAAAGCTGGGAAGAAAGAGAAAGGAAAGGAGGCCGTCCACACTGTGACGTATGCCAACAATCGACCTCATTCCCAGTACCAAAAGAGGGAAGTCAACACTCAAAACCCCTTGCCCAACACTGGAGAGGCTCCACCACATAAGAGCGGGAGGGGGGCAAGCAAAACAAGGAGGGAAGTCAGGGGAACACAAACAGCTTACCAATGTTCAGTGCAATAATCCCTTTGTGAACAATGGCAGTGCACCCCAAGGCGTAGAAATACCAAACCAGGGGACCCCAAAAACCCTCCAGGAAGAAAGCAATCAACCTGGACCACAGCAAAGTCTGTACCCAAACTTAAGTGGAGTCCATCAGCAAAACCAGGCTGAAAGGGATAAGAGAAGGGAAGTTTGGAAATTCCTGGTTAATGCAGGAGAAAATGTGGAGCCATATGACAAGGCAGCCACTTCAGTATTGCTTTGGCAACAAGCACAGATACCAAAGGAAAGAGGAAGCCCAGTACCGTCAGCACCTCCTCTCCCTCCGTCTCCAGCCCCTCATAATCCAATGGCTGTTGTGCAAACACAGAACTGCCTGCACAACCTCTTTTCCCAAAACCTGGATTTGTGCTAGGGATGCCCAGATCCCACGGATCTCCCCAACGGAATCATAGCTAAATTAGAGCCTGATGCGTGGGGGAGACCAATGATAAAGGCAGGCATTGGGGCTCCAGGGAATGTTAAACCTGCCACTCTGCTAGTGGATACTGGAGCCTCCATCAATGTGCTCCATCCTAGACTGGTATCACAAGGGACTCAAACTGAAAAAACTATGGAACTGTCAGGATATGCAGGTGGTAGTCATGCCTCACCTATCTGGAAAAACATCCCAGTAGCCATAGGCAAGCTTCAAGATGTCATGAACTCCTGTAGCAATCAGGGCGAAGATGATGGCATGATAGGAGCCCCTTATCTAAAAAGGAATAAGCTAACCATTGATCTGGCCAACTGTCTCCTATGGCAGATTCCAGGAGGGCCAGAATTCATTAATGCTATCCACCGGTGCTCAGCTTTAAAAGCACCTTTCCCACTAGCACCCCTCACTAGTGATAAATGGGTCCAAACGTTTCCCGGGGTATGGATCACAGACAAAGCCGAGTGTGGGACCTTAAGAAAGCTTGCGTCTTAATAGAAGGCAAGGATCCCCCTCTGCAGTGCCAGTACAAATACCCAGCCGAAGCAGAGGCAGGCATAGGGAAAACCACTGAAGGACTTTTAAAATGGGATGTCATTCTCCCGATGCAATCCATCTGCAATGCCCCCTTGTGGTCAGTTTTGAAGGCAGACGAGGTTACATGACGAATGACAGTAGATTTCAGGGCTTTAAATGCCATTGCTCCTCCCGTTGCTCCCATGGTTGCCACATACAATGAAATTGTGGCCACCATTGCTGCAGGGTCCAAATTCTACAGCATTTTGGACCTGGCCAATGCGTTTCATTCTATCCGCTTACATGAGTCATGCTGGTACAAATTTGCGTTCACTTTTCGTGGCCAGCAGTACGTCTTTAAGTGGACACCCCAGGGCTTCCACTCAAGTCCCAGCATTTGCCATGGACATGTGGTGCAGATGTGGGACCACTCGCAACCTGATTCAAAGAACCATATGTTAAGTTACATAGATGACAGCCTTAAACACGCAGAAACAGAACAAAAAGTCCGTGAAGTCACAGAGGAAGTGCTCAGTATCATTCAGGAAACTGGGTTCAAGGCAAGCCGTGAAAAAGCTCAATTGGTACAAACTGAGGTGAAATACCTAGGAATAACTCTAGGGGCAGAAAGAAGGACACCAGATTCCCAAAGAGTAGAAGTAATTTCCAAGCTCCCCACTCACACAGACACTCATTCACTGAGAGCCCTACTGGGAACTTTCAATTTTTCCAGAGACTTCACTGAACTGTTTTCGGAAAAAGCATGCCCTCTTTATGAGTTATTGAAGAAGGATGTGGCTTGGCACTGGGGGTCTGAGCAGCAGAACATGTTTGTAGAGCTTAAGATGAGCCTGGCAAAGGCTCCTGCTCTTGCGCACCCAGATGTGACACAGTCCTTCTACATTCAATTAGCTATCTCCGAACACAGCTTAGGTGCCACCCTGATCCAGCAGCAGACGGGAACTCAATGGGTGATAGCTTATGCTTCACGGAACCTTTCTGCTATGGAAGAAAAGTTTTCCCCATGTGAGAAAGTCTGTCTGGCGCTCGTTTGGAGCCTTACTCACGGGGAATTCATCATAGGGGGAGCCAGAGTAGTAGTGCAGACCACACATTCTTCTCTTATGTACATCTTGTCAGGGAAAGTAAAAGATGGGCAGGTTTCCAACCAATGCATTGCCCAGTGGACTAACAGAGGAGAAGACTTTCAAAAGGAACAAAAAGAGCATCCCTCCCCGTATGGTCTCATAGTAACTTGGGAAGAGCATGAGTACCCGTTGCCTGTTGTGTAACATGCACCCTGGCCAGCAACGGGAGGAATGTCCTTAACAGAAGCCAAACAAAAGGGATTTGTGTGTTGGTTCTGTGATGGATCTTCCTTCCACGTTGACGGCTCTGCTCAAACCGGCTATGGAGCCATCAGGGTACAGGACTCTTTTGTCCTTAAAGGGACAGTCCACCCTCATTCCAGTCAAGCTGCAGAAGTGGAAGCTGTGCTAGCATTCCTCAATTTTGAACCTCTAGATGTTCCACTGGCGATCTTTACTGACTCTCACTGGGCGGTGAAAGCAGTAACAGTTTGGCTTCCCATCTGGAAACAGCAAGAGTGGAAAAGCAATGAAGGGAAACCAGTAGCACACATTCAGAAATGGATCCAGGTAGCGGACAAGGTGGAAGCTAGAACAAGCCCTACTCATGTTAAACATGTAAAGGGACATCAGAGGAATAACACTGAGGTCAGCATTTGGAATAATCGGGTAGATGATATCGCTAAGGAAGCCACCTTTGCGGATACAAACACTTTCCGCGCTCCTCCAGTTTTTCCTCTGCACCCAGTTACAATCAGAATGCAGAGCAAAAAGCGGGAGATCCTAATGGACCTGGCAGAGCTCCAGAAAGATGACCCCAAAGTAATCCAGCTAGCCCAAGCCCAAAAGGATACCACAGGCAAATATAGGATAGAACAGCATGACGGGATTTACTGGACAGTTGATAGCAAAAGGGAACAACATTGGATTGTGCCGATTCAAGTCAGGGGTGACTTAATTAAGTTTGTACACGAGCAAGGGCACAGATGGAAGGATCTAACTCCGGAACAGGTGCGAGAAACAGGGTGGTGGTCAGGCATGCACCAAGAGGTTGAACAATGGGTAAATAAGATTCTGTTCAATCACTTATGGACTTGTTGGGGGATCCTCCGAGTCATGGACTCTGATCTAGGCTCACATTTCATTGGGGAAGTGACCAAGGAACTCTGTAAAGCCCTCAGAGTAGAGCAGCGATTTCATATTACTGGGCACCTGCAAGCATCCGGTGCCATTGAACGGGCTAATAGGACCATCAAGGAAGCTCTACACAAAGTAGTTAAATCCTCAGGCAATCAGGGGAACTATTGCCGTTCACAGCCACATGCCGCACATGGTCATGACAGGAAGAAAAATGGTGTTGCCAGAAGCATTCTGGTTTAAAACACAACTTCCATCTGTGTTTTAAAACACAACTTCCATCTGGTGCCAGTGGTAGTGAACGATTGCATGGGTGCAATCCTTAATTGCTGAAATCCACAACATCCATATGGAACTAGCCAAACAGCTAGGAAAGGCACAGCTCAGCATGGACCAGAGGTTGGGCTGGGTTAAAAATCCTCATGCATGGGACACTGGGCAACTGGTACTGTACAGGAAATTCTCACAAGACGAGCATTCCTTGAAGGCTAAGTAGCATGGTCCAGTCCCAATCAAGCAAAGAATTAGCTCCGCTGTATACCAAGTGGAAATTACCAAGAAGAACGGAGAAACTTGGCACAAATATTTCCATTGCTCCCAGCTAAAAGAATGGAAAGGGAAAATGCCCAACAATAAAGCCCAGCTTCAGCAGCCAGAAACCATACAACCACCTGAGAGGGTAGAAATCCAACAAATCTCAGTCATGCCTTGCCCAGATTTAGTGGATTTCTGAATAGGAGACACATTCATGACCTTAGATGCAACCTGAAGAATTTAGTGATAAGAGATTTCTGATATATATGGATATGTACATAGAAATCTAGGGGGGGTGGGGTGATAGAGACAAACAGAAAAACACTACCCTAGAACTTACACTCAATTTTTTTTTATTATTTTCACTGAACCCCATCCCTTTCCTCCTTCTTTCTTTATTATCTCTAGAATCATAGTGACCAAATGGTGGTCAACAGCGTAGTTTTTGTCATTTTATCCCCAGGTGCACACTTTGGGTAGTTATGACAAAAAAAGAGATCGGGAAGGGAAAGGTGAGATTGGTATGGTGGTCATTGTATGTTATGTTTTTGGTCACAGGTCCACAAAGTTGTTTAACAAACAAAATGGTGGTCCCCTTCTCTCATTGGAGATGTAAAAATGGTCTGAACCATCAAGAAGTCATGTTGTGAAAAGTTGTTAAGTCCAATTACCATGAAAATGATATTCTGCTTCCTACAAGTAGTCACAATTTCCGTAGTTGTGATAAAGAATGGATTAGACCCCCAGAACTAGTTCTACTCTGTGTAGGAACAAGAGCAGATGTACAGGAATTGTATTGTTTTTCTCATGCTGATACAGGAAGACCTTTGGTGCCATTACATTGCACATATGTCCCAAAAGGCCCACACAAATTGCCACTAAAAGATTTAAAGGTAATCCCGAGTGACACTCCAGCCTCTGACAACTTTCTAGAGGACATGGGGCCATACTGCGATGTAGCTATATTGTCGACCGCAGCATGGAAAGCAGGGGATCCCTTTAAACTGATAGTCACAATTGGCTCTAGAGAGATCCAAAAAGTAGCCCTCTCCATAAATTCACCTAAAGGAAGGGCATACCACTATAATGTGACCATGTTGAAAGATCAGACTTGGGTAATCACCAAGAATGAACTCATGGAGAAGGGCCCTCCAGATTGGTTTCTGATGTTAAACAATCTATGCAATGGGAAACGTTTGGCTGCCATGAAATTTACAAAATTAGGAACCTTCAGCACAGATCTTCTTTTTTGAGGAAGGAGAATATACATTGACAATAGGAACCTCTCGTCCCACACAGCTACAATTTAACCCGTTGATAGTCAACAGTGAGAATCTCCTAGAAACTGACTCCTATATAATTGGCTCACATGTGCTGAAAAGAGATATAAGGGAACAGGTTTTAATTCAACCCCAAATGATGTTAAAGGAAATCCGTGTCAGCCTTACCAGGCTGAACACTATGAGATGGCTATTTCAATGTGCTCCATATTTGGAACCCAGCAATAAAGGTTGGGAGGCATGACTCCAGCTGTGGGCAGGAAAAACCCATCACAGATCTAAATGGTCCGTAGGAGATTGGCTTGTGCCAGTCTCTGGGGAGTGGCTGTGCTAGATCCCATGAATATTGAAATTCTGGCTAATAAATTATCTTATGCCACCTCATACATGTCTCAGTTGGGTAAACCCATTAATGATTCGTTTCACACGATATCTGAAGTCCAGCATTCCATTAGTTTAATTTTGGTTAATTGGGAAAGGCAAATTGAAAGAGATTTTGCTCTCTTATTAAAAGGAACTCAATCCCTTCAAGGTAATATGTCTTTGGCACTAGCGTAAACCCAAGCCCAGTCTATGAATTTGGCCATGGCTATGGGTGTGATCAGGCAAGCCACCGAAGGACATATCCCTTTAGAGATTAAGCAGCTGATAAGACCCAAAATTACAGATCTTGAATTAGAACTGGAACCATGGTGGACGCTGGTAAATACTTCTTTCCTAGTGGAGACTCAGGAATTAAGACTTCTTCTCCTAATGCCTCATGCAAAATGGTTTTTCTATGTATATCCCATTATTCCATTAGGATTGCAAACAGGACCAAATGAGGTTCTATATTCTCTAGACTCAGACAAATGGGCTAGATCTACTGGAAGGGGATGGGAAGCAGTGAGCATGCAACCATGTGTGCACAAGGACAATTTGGGTTTCATTCGTGAAGAGCAAACCTTAAAGGCACACCACCCCTGTGTGTCTCCCCTAAGAGACTCCCCACAAGAATGCCACTACATCCTGAGGCATGAGAACACTTCCGCATTTGTTTATTTAGGAAAGGTTTGTGTGTGTGCAGACTTTTTGTGATTATGTAATCATCAATACCTTCCAAATTCAAAACATGCTTCCAGGAGTAAATAGATGCTTTTGCAATCTGTCCTCTATTCTGGTATGCGACCTCCAATTCACGATTCCCATCTGGACTAGAGAGGAGATTGTAATAACCCCTACCCTATTTAAAACTGTTAAGCCAATTTTTCTAGGGATGAGTCTAGAAGCAATTCCTTGCCTGAGGCAAATCTTGCAAGAAATAAAGAGAGCCGGAGATATGGCTTCCATGGTGATAGAGCACAATGGCAAAGAAATCTCCAATATTTTTACAAAGATTAAAGACACAGGAAAACACTTGTTCCTTGACTCGATTTTAGGATGCAGCCCAATGTCAAGTGCAGTTTTGAACATGTTATTACACCCCATTGTCATAATCTTGGTATTCCAAATCATTATCTGTGCAGCCCTAATTGGTCTTGGGTGCTGGATGAGAAAACAGATTAGGAAAGTGAGATGTTCCAAACCATGTGGAAATACTGTCCCATGCCACAGGAAAAATAGTAATTGTTGAGCCTTGACCTTGCATTCTCTCCCCAGAACTTTTTTTTGCATTTTTGTCTTGTTTCACTTAACCTCAGTCTTAAACCAAAAGACCTTGGGATTAAGGGTTTAAAAGCCCTAGATCTGTGTGGGGGTCCGAACCAGAGAGCGTCGAAGGTTGGGGTTTGCCAAATGCCGAATGCTCTTAGAAGTCAAGTAGCCAACGCACAACAAGCTGTTAAACGCGTGCTTTTCCCCAGCGCTCTATGATCCTTAAGTACCAACCGGACTCGGAAGCAGGGTGAAGTTACCCAACGGCATCCAAGGTTGACACCTGAACAGAACCTGTCCTGACCCACAGAGCCATCTGGAAATGCAGCCCTTGATCGCATCAGAGCGAAAGGGAACCAGACAGGCATGAAGCCGAACCAGGGAGCTGAGATCAGCAACTCTTTCAGGACAGCCTTTTCCCACCAACTAACCTCTTGGCTAGGTCAGCACGACCACTGCTTCCTCACAAATTTAGTCCTTTATTTCCTTTTTTAACTACTTAAGATCCTCTTTCTTGGTCTTTGCACCCCAAAGACTTTTGTTTTGTTTATCCTAATCATTACTCCCAAATGACCCCAGGCTTGGGACATTTGCATTGTCACACTTTGCACATGCTCCAACCCACCACCAGATGTAAAGGAAGATGGGAAATAGAGTTCTTTCCCCAGCTGGTAGTTATATGTGTTTTGAGTCTGTCTTTTTACCAGAGAAGGTAGGGCCGTACCAATGGACCTGAGGATTAAAAGAGGACAGGTACTGATACTTGTCCCCTAGAGCACGGTGGCTCTAGCTAAAAATTTCCCCCTTCCATGGTCTCGGTGTGTCAGAACAGATCCTCTTCAGATGCCAATTTATGAGAGTATCTGGAGTTTGGATCAGACACTCGAGTCCCCGGAGGGAGAAGAATGGTTGGGTCCATCTCGGCCGAGCCGAGTCAAGCAACAGAAAACGGTTATCAATTACAGTGCCTGAGCGTTACTGTGTGTTTTCCCAATGCACCACCAAAATATTATTGTAAATTGTGTTTTGCAAATATCAATATGTTATGTGTTTCTGGTGAGGCCAAAACACACACACACAAAGGCATGGAAGGTCCCTCCTAATCAAACCCTTGCTTACATTTCCTCCTCTGTCCCTTGTATGCTGTCTCAGCCACCAGCAGGAGGCAGCACTTAGTAAAATATGTGACGTGTCCAGTTGACAGTTGCCATCTCCCATCTGGCAACTCCCACTAAAATGATATTTCCAACTAGACATGGATATGTATTTTCAAGTCTATTCTTTACAAGGGAAGGTGTGCCAGCCCTGAGAGGGCCAGCTTTGAGGTAGTCTATCAGCCAAACCGGGGAGTCTGAACCTGTATCAGGACCCCAAGGGAGCCCAGCATAAGATCTATCAATGGCAGAAACGAGGGGCAGGCCCCTGCACTTGCTAATGGGTTCAGAGAAGAAAGCCTCCACATGGATATTCCTTCCAACATGCCAGCAGCTCATCCAGCCCGATCCATTTTTAGGTCTGGGTGTCCAAATGTACCCAGGGGTAAATGACAAGCACCCAAGCACAGTGGTTCAACTGGGTGCAAATGCTCATTAAAACTGAAGCATCAATTTTTATGATTATGTTTTTAAAATATTGTTGATAAATATGTTGTACCATCATGCATTGCAAGTAATCGGGTCCATCTGCATAAGTCGGCCCACGCTCCAAGTAGGACCAACCAAACCTGAGGGCTATTTGGACATGTATAATGGATTGTGTAGCACAAGACTGAGATGGCCCCTCCCTCTTCAAGTAAGCAAAAGGCTTGTTGAGGGACGGACCTCAGAGTGAGTGACAGGCTATGCTGATTGTGCACAAACCTGGATTGTTCTATTTTTAACTTTGTATAGGGGAAGTCCTCCAGCCAGGGAGGGACTCCAAGCAGGCCCTAAAAAGGGGCCAGGCTGACACCGGGCCCCTCAGAGCCACAAAGGCTCTAGATTAAAAAGAGGAGAAGGCACTCTAGGCTGGCTTCTCCAAACCCATTGCAAGGGGAAGAGCACTATGCAGATACAGACTCCCTGGTTCGGAGTGTCAGCCCGGTGACCATTTTCTCCCAGGAAACATGACCATCTGCGGCAACTAGCTCTCAGGGCATGCCCATAGACATGCCTTAAGGACATAATATGCACATTCCATTCAATGAAAAAAATGGAACCTTGGGGTTTGGGTAGTGGGAAACCTGTTGTATTTGATGATGTATATATTGTTTAAGGACATGTCAAACACAATAAGGGTGTAAACATTTTCCCCAGAAGCCTTTGCAATTGCCTATTCGCATATGCAGATGGAGGCCTCCCGATAGTGGGGTCTGGTTATGCTGTGTGAATCCAAAACTAAGGGAGGCGGGGGAACCCGATCTGACTTGGGAAGCTTCGGGAAATCCAGCATTGAGCATGCTCTGCAGAGAATTTGGCTTCAACCCGGTCATTCTCGATACAAGGGGTGGGGGGTGGGAAGAATAATGACTGCTGCCAGGCACTCTCTATCTCTCCTCCACCAGGACATACACCTACCTAATAGAGATATGGGAGAAGATCCTCCTCTATCCCCAGCATAAGAAGCTTATTGAGGAGGGGAGAAGAAGAATAGAAGACTCAAGGTTAAATAGTGGATAGGAAACAAATGTATTAGAATAGTTATAGGGGAATAATGTGCAAATTTAATTTGTAACCATGAATTCTGATATAATTGTGTACTTTCCTAATTAATTATTGTATAATTGTGTATTTTTTCAATCAATTATTGTTATTTATCTCACTTGAGTAGCAGCAATGATTTTATGAAATCACCCTTTTATACCAATGATTATGAAATTTACAACCCTGTCTCAAAAATACTGTATGCTGAACAATGTTGCCAATGTTAGTTGCCTCCACATCGTAGTATTTGAGGAAGTAGCCTTTGACCCATTGGATACTATATTTTCAAAGTTATTTTGAGTACTTTAGCTTAGTGGCTCCAGCCTTTTAGATAGGAGGTACACCCCGATTGATACTTGGCTCTCAACGGGAACGTCACCTGTCAAGATCAGCTGTGGACTTTGTTGTTATTCAAGACCTCATCTCCATTTGGTGACGTAAGTCTTGAAGGCGGGTGGAATTGCAAGAAGAAGACCCCTAATTTCAAAACATCATAATCACCCGTTTGGTTGCCAGGGTGCCTGGATATTCAACTCACACACATCTGCCAGGAGAACGTGTGTTTTGTCTACCAGAATGTAAGGGACTTGTGTGAGTACTAACAGCCACAACATTGCAGCAGCACTCGGTAACTCTGGAAGAGTGCTAACCAGGAGGACAGATGGGTTTCCAGCCACTCCATGTGTGCATCATATCGGCCGTTTCAGCGGAAGAAGCTGCGCCACCAGGAACTGTCCAGGCAAGCAGATTCCAGCCTTGACCATAGAATCCATATTGGTAGGCTAACATCACCAGCAACTATCTTCCTGCAGTGCCAGACTCCATTACAGCAAAGTGGGAGGCTCACATACTCAACAGATGTCACCTATGCAATCAAGCTTATCTTAGGCGTGGATCCTGTCAGACTGCCTAAAGCCTTTGTCCAACAGAACCCAAGACAAAGGATGGTGCCAGTAGAGGAATGAAGAAGAGGAAGAACATCTTCACCCAGAGCCAAGTTTCTTTGTATAGATCGGGTGTTACCTTAGGTAGCAATCTGGCCATCTATTGTCACCTTCTAGATAAGTTTTGATAGCCTTTTAATCACTTCCACCCCAATAATTTCACCCATTCTTTCCCTTAATGGTCATCCTAGAGCCTCCCCCTGTTGGCCCATTGTTACCTGGATGTCCAATCAGGTAACCAGAGCCAAATCTGCTCATTGGCCAGGTATGAGCATCCAATCAGGTGCCCCCAATAAACTGGTCATTGGCTACCACACAAGTCCAGCCCCTATGGTCATTACAGAGCCTCCCTTTTTTCTGAGATCATGTACCAGCTGACCATCTGTCATCCGCTCCTGTACCTCCTACCCCCTAAGGGCTCAAGGTAGTCCTTATAACCACAGTCCCAACTCCCCACAGGTGCGCATCTAGCAGTACCCCATTCCTGCTGTTTAGATACATCCCTGATTCTTGGCCATTTGAGGGTCTCCTTCCCCATAGTCCTCATTTGTCACCACTGGAGCCTTCCTTGAAGACTACGATCGGTAATTATCACCCTGTTTGTCCATCCTTATGCATTTCTCTCTATTTTAATTAGGACTGTATGTGTGTTGTATGTATCCATTACCTTGTATGTGTATTCTATAATTTCTGTAATAAATGTATAATTGTTTGACTTAATTAGTGTCCTTGGTAAATTTAGCAAGAATTTCTGGAAGTGGAATCCTGTACTAGATCCTTTTTAAGCCAAAGGTGCCCACCTGTCAATTCCCCAACCTCTTTTGAGGGCATTTTGGCTTACAATATCAGATACCTATTCACTATATAAGATGGCATAGACTATTACCAAATGGTGGCAATATTCGAATCTAAAGGTTATAGGGTTACAATAACAAACAACTCTAAACTACAAAGCCTTCTAATAAGGCTCCGGTAAGAGATAAGGATTCCTGAGAAAGGAGCGGGTGACACCTTCACATTCTCCAATAGACAAAACAGGAAGGTCTTGGGTAATAAACAGCAGTATGCCAGATACAAGGCCAGCTAAGTCATAAATCACAAAAGACCTTAGATGGTAAATAAAGATGAGAAGGGAGGGGCTTGACAGGCAACTATGCAGCGGAAGGCAATGACAAGGCAATGACAATGCTCATCTCTTGTCTTGAGGTGGGGTTGCCATGAGTTAGTTACAACCCAACGGCACACTATCCCTTAATTACACCAGGAAATAACTTTTAGGGCTGCCGGTCCCTAATTGGGGGCAGGTGATCCCCTGTTTTGGAGGCCCTCCCTCTGCTTCAGGGTTATCAGAAAGCAGGGGGGAGGCAATATCCTATGGGCACTCCATTATACCCTATGGAGACTGGTTCCCCATAGGGTATAATGGAGAATCAACCCATGGGTATCTGGGGCTTGTGGGGGCTATTTTTTGAGGTGGAGGCACCAAATTTTCAGCATACCTTCTAGTGCCTCTCCTAAACCACCCCCACCTCATGTTTCAAAAAAAAAAAAATTGGACCATGGAGTCCAATTCTATGAGCTTCCAAAGAAGGTTCCCCTATCCTCCATTATTCTAATGGAGGGATGGCATGTAAAGGGAGCCTGGTCCCTTTAAAAGTGATGGCTAGCACTCCCTTTGAAGTTCAGTTGTGCCTGTCACAACCTTGCTCCCGGCTCCACTGCCAAAGTCCCAGATATTTCTTGAGTCAGACCTCGCAACCGTAGTAACTTTCCATAAGTACTAGAATTATTTTGCATGATATATTCCTTTTCCAATGCCCCACTCGTCTCTGCCCCTCATTCACTTCTTCCCCACTAAATTCCTCATCAACAGCTGACATTCTTTGTTTGTTTGGCAAGATTTACCCTGGCCTATTCTATCTAGTGATATCATAGAAGTTAAATGTGCAAGTTCTTCCTGGTTCATTTTGCCCAACCAATGGTCATGTCATATGTCATTAGATATTTATGACTTTGTGCAAGTCTTAAAATTGTAGCAGCAGTTAAAATCTATCAATCTAAAATTGTAGCAGCAGTTAAAATTAAAATCTATCAATCTAAAATTGTAGCAGCAGTTAAAATCTATCAAGCATGGTACAGAAGTAGGAATGCAGGTAAGTTCTTGCTCCAAGTTCTTTTCTTTTTTTTGTTCTCTAATACCGGTTGATCAAATTAAGATATGACTTTATTTTTTAATATATTGTAATAAGTAAAATCTAGAGAAGAGACAGAGTGTTGGCATAATGGTTGCAGTGGAGAAAAAATGCTTTCAAGCACTACAGGAACACTCTTTTTTAAAATTCACAAATCATATTTATATTAACCAGGGGCATAATTATTTAGTGGAGGGAAATAACTGGCTTTAGTAATAAGGGATCATTATTGGAAATTATGCATCAAACACTATGTAAAGAGTAGAAGGGGTCTACCAGTAAGCCATCAAGCTGTATTTACTTCCTCTAATTAATAGAAGAGTTCTCCCAATAAATTCAAAGTCCATTTCCTTACTTAGCAGATGGCCAATGGGACACACCCATAATTAGAGTTAGGACAGAAAGAGTTGACTTGAAGCAAAATGAGAGGGTTCTTCTTTGGGCAAAATCTCTTTGTGAATTTTAAGGATTCTGCACACATTTTGACAGAAGCACGGCTGGAGCACTCACCTCCGCTATCGTTTGCGGCTTCTGGACGTGGGTGATGGGGGTGGGAGAATTCTGCAGCAGGCTTTTGCACCACAGCCAGGGAGGTGGGAAGCCCAATCAGTCCAGACCAATCTTCAGCTTCCACAGAAAGTGCTGAGATTGGTTTGGAAGCCAAGTGCAAAAACTTTGAGGCTATTTAAGCTTGCTAAGATGCAAGCTTGGCCTTTTTGCCTCCACTTGCCTGCATGTGTCCCGTCTGGGTGTAGTCTCCAAGAAGACCCCTGGGGAATTTTGTCTTATACATAATTTATCATACCCAAAGGGTACCTCAGTAAATGATGTCATCCCCCCTGAACTGTGCTCAGTTTGTTATGCTTCTCTAGTCTAGACCATGCGGTGAGCATTGTCCAGCCCTGTGGTCCTGGGGCTTTGCTAGTGAAATGTGACATTCATTCTGCCTTTCGCTTGCTATCAGTCCACCCAGATGATTTCTGCCTGCTGGGTTTTAAGTTTGGTAGAAGATGGTTTGTTGACAAGGCTATGCCAATGGGTTGTGCTGTGGCATGCGCTGCCTTTGAAAAGTTCAGCACACTCCTGGAATGGGCCGCTAAGGAGCACACAGGATGCCCACACTTTACTCACTACTTGGATGATTTTTAATGGGGGATGGATGTGTGGTTGCATGACATTCGGCATGCTTTGCAGGACTGGTTACAGGCTTAGGAGCTTGGGTGGGGGCAGGGGGACCTGGCAAGTTCCCCTCTTGCTCTTTCGCGGTTTGGGCATTGGGACAGATCCTTTGGGGGAGGACGCTGTGCATGATCTCCTCCTTCTGTTTGTTAATAAATAA
The DNA here is from genome assembly GCF_032191835.1 of Heteronotia binoei. Classification (NCBI taxonomy): domain Eukaryota; kingdom Metazoa; phylum Chordata; class Lepidosauria; order Squamata; family Gekkonidae; genus Heteronotia; species Heteronotia binoei. The sequence goes on along the minus strand of NC_083224.1, from coordinate 48,569,205 downwards.
GTTGTGGCCCTGCCTCTTCCATTTTGGGGGCCTCCATAAGGGGCCTTGGGGTTAGAGCCTCTCAGCCGCATGCCCAGGCAGGGGCTGCAGGCTGGTTTGCACCATCAGGTAGCAGGAGGGGGCCAGGAAAAGGCTGGTGCCCATCTGTGTCCCCAATGTCTTGCCACTCCTCAGTTTTCTCAGCAGGAGGGCCAGGTAGTGGGATCATCATGAAACAGACAGGTTGCCTGATGCTTGGATCCATCCCTATGCTGCACCCTTGCTCCTCCTTCTGTTTGTTAATAAATAAGTTGTGGCCCTGTTTTCACCAAAAGCATGGTTATGTGTGTCACTCCCCCCCACACAGCCACATCACCCTACTACCCTCCTTGAGACCACAAACGAAAGAGACTTCAGTAAGATGTTAAAGGTTGTGTGTGCATTTTGTGTCTGTATTTTTAATTAACTATCTTTCACAGCATACAAAAAACTCTATCCAAACAGAAAGCGAAGCCTAACAGAAAATCCAGGGGCAGGAAACACTATCAATCTCCCTCACACACAGAACAAGAAAGGATAAAAGAAATCAAGTGTTGCTTCAAACTAGGGTGGCCAACATCCAGGTGAGACCTGGAGATCTCTCGGAATTACAATTATCTCCAAAGGACACAGATCGGTTCCCCTGGAGAACCTGACTATTTTGGAGTGTGAATTCTGTGGCACTACACCAAACTGAATGCCCCCTGGGAGGCACTTCACCTCTACATTTAACCATCTGATTTTGCTCCCACCCTTTGATGAAGCCCCTCCCCAAGTTATCCTGGCCATCGCAAGGGGGAAAGGAAGTTCCTTCCAGGGCAATTCCTACCCTCTTTCTCCCAACTGCATCTTGCCATGGCTGGAAAAGGGGATATTCTTTCCCAGGTGATCCCCCCCCCCAATTTCTCCCAGCTGCAGTGAGTTGCATCCAGGAGAAAACAGGAACTGAACTTGCCGGACCAAGTTTGGTTTGTGTGGAGCCAGTTTGATTTGGGGTTTGGTCCGTTAGCTGTCCTGGGCCCCAAACCAAGGCACTTTTTAATGTTCATGCCCATCCCTATATTCAAGTGATTTTTGAAGTCAGGTCTCTATAATACTTCACACTCTCTTCCATGGCAGAAACAGTCTATTCTCTGTTCTTGTCCCTGTACCTGGGTCTTCCCCTTTCTTGTGTTTCTAGTTGTGCATAAAACATACCAGGGATAATTTTACATCTTTCATCCCTAGTATTTCAAGTTACAAATCTTCATTTCAGTTTAACTTATTTAATGTATATTGCCTCTGATTCTTCATTTTTATACTTTTTTAATTTTCTCTTCCCAAAACATTACAAACTGTATTCCTGTACAACATATCTATACACAACATATAGAACCTACAAATCAGCAAGAACCTAAACCATTGACAAATACAGAAATGAAACAGTACATGCTTGTCCTTAAAACAGTTTAAGCCTGTCCGTTTGAATTTCCTCCCCAGTTTATTTGATCACTTGAATTACCTGTGACACCAGCATAAACTTCAATCACATTACCCTGCTACATATGTGTTCTGTTAGAAACAGTAACGAATTTAAAAAAAAATGAACAAATGCACCTTTTTGGAGTAATCTTGATTATAATCTTGGCTGCCATAGGTTAACTATTAGGACAGCGTCTCATATTCTATGATATTTTAGCCCTGTAGAACGTAGTAGAACACTAGTGCGAGATTTAAATCTCTTGTAACTGATAGTAAGCATGATGTTGTAAATTAGTGCTTTATCAACAAATCAAGGCTGTGGGAATGCTTTACCATGCTAATATTGATTTTCACTTTGTAGGACCTGTTCAGAGAGTTTATAACTAAGCTTTAGCAGCTCAGTATGGGAAGAAACATAACAGTTTATGATACAAGACAAGGTATCACCTGCAACTCAGAGGCTTTGTAAGGCTGTGTAACCTCCACTGCTCCCAGCAGAGCTCCCAGGCTACACTGCCACCAGACTCAGTGAAGCTTCTTGGCTGTGCTGCCGCTGCTGGCTGAACCCAGTGTGGCTCCCCTGTCCCACTGACAAACTATGGAGGATAAGTGCTTTACTTTACTTTTGGAGGGATTACTCCTCCTATATAGTTTTCTTAAATTACTTCAATTTTTTTCTGCAAATCTATTCAGCGTTCATGTGGCCTCAATCCAAGAATTTAGCTATGCACAGGTGGGGGCCACACATCACTACTATTAACTATTAACATCTAGTATGACTGCTTTTACCCTAAGAGTGATATAATTACAAGGGGCTATTTTTAGTAGAGGTCTCTCTGGTTAGTATCTGGTAAGTATTCTTATGCAATTAGTAGTGTGTAATTTGTGTTTGATGCTGATTATGCAGGCATCTCATCTGATTTTGATTATATATTTATGGTATTTTCCTACATAGGCTCCAGGAATTGAATACATGAATGAATGTTATTATTAAATGTACTCATTATTTTGACTAGGAATTTGTCCCTAGATTTTAGGCACAGGGTTAGTAATGCAGGCACTCAAATGAATAAGCAGTAGGTTTAGAACAGATAAAAGGAAGTACTTCTTCATTCAGAGTAATTAACACATGAAATTCACTGCCACAGGAAGTGGTGGTGACTACAAGCACAGACAGCTTAAAGTGGGGATTAGATAAACATAGGGCTCACTTTGTAGCAGGAGCTCTTTTGCATATTAGGCCACATCCCCGATGTTGCCAATCCTCCAAGAGCTTACAGGGCTGTTCTTACAGGGCCTACTGTAAGCTCATGGAGGATTGGCTACATCAGGGGTGTGTGGCCTAATATGCAAAGGTGCTCCTGCTACAAAGTGAGCCCTGATTATTGGAGCAGAGGTCCACCATGGGCTTTTAGCCGTAAGGGCATAGATGGAACACTCTGTCTGGGGCAGTGATGATGTTTTGTATTCTTGGTGCTTGGAAAGCAACACTGAAAGGGCTTCTGGAGTTCTGGTCCCACTGGTGAACCTGATGGCACCTGGGTTTTGGTCATTCTAACACCATGTGACACTGAGTGTTAGAGTGGACTTGATCCAACATGACTTCTTTTATGTTCTTCTGTTTTTAATGTTTTATTAACCACGTTACATGTTAAATCTACTGACAAAAATATGCTGTTTAACTGTTCTTTTCACCAGTTAAGATTACATAGTAATCTTCCATATGGGCAATATTTGAAATATAAAAGGAATTCAGTGTTACCACAGGATTATGAAATTCAGCAAATGAGACTGTGTAAACAAGTACTAGTTTGAGTAGCTATATAGGATTATAGACATGGCTGTAAATTGGGTTGATTAAATCTCTAGATGGGAGTTGTGACACAATATAAATAATTCTGTTAATAACATATGTGCATTTCCATCCTCCCATTTGCCAGATTCATTTCAACAAATAATACACAAAATTATATACCAGGGGACGAACACATTTTGTGGTGTAGTGATCTGCCTTACATTGGATTTTGGAGAATGATTTTAAGGATTTGTTTACCCATTTGGATACTGAACACATAGCCATAAAAAGTTTCTTACCTATTGGACATTTTAAATGTGGGAGATGTTCTGTCTTGTCCTTTATTGAAAATCAATGTCTTGAACATTCATAGGACCATTAATTATACTCCCCCCCCCCCCAAAACAATTGTATGAAATATACATGCCATTTTATATCCTTGTTGATTTTTGTATAAATTCATTCTATCAGAACCTGCATTGTAGAATATCGATCCTGTATTAGGAGTGCATCCACTGAGGCATCATTGGATTCATACTTTTTGAAGAATGGACATTGACCTATTGACTTTCAAACTTTTGTCACTCCGAAAATATGAATACAGAAATATGATGTAGCTTATTACTATCAGGGGCGGGATTCTAACAGGAGCTCCTTTGCATATTAAGCTACACACCCTAATGTAGCCAATCCTCCAAGAGCTTATGAAAAAGAGCCTTGTAAGCTCTTGGAGGATTGGCTACATCAGGGGTGTGTGCCCTAATATGCAAAGGAGCTCCTGCTAGAATTCCATCCCTGATTACTATAAATAAGAAGGCTGAATGGATTTTCAGACTCAGATCTTACATGGGACTCAATATTCCCATTCTTACATGGGACTCAATATTCTTTCTGATCTATATCTTACTTGATTTTTTATGAATTAGAATTTGTTTTACTATGAATGAATAATACATTAATTGTAAATTCAGGCTAGAAATTACAGTAGCTATATAGGATTATGTTGTTGTTCAGTCGCACAGTCAAGTCCGACTCTTTGCAGCCCCATGGACAAAGTCACACCAGGCCTTCCTGTCTTCCAGCATTCTCCAAAGTCTGCTCAGATTTGTGTTAGTTACATCAGTAACACTGTCCAGCCACCTCAACTTTTGCCATCCCCTTCTCCTTTTGCCTTCTGTCTTTCCCAGCATCAGGATCTTCTCCAGTGAGTGCTCCCATCTCATTTGGTGGCCAAAGCTTCAGCATCTGACCTTCGAGGGAACAGTCAGGGTTGATTTCCCTTAGGATTGACTGATTTGATCTTCTTGCAGTCCAAGGGACACTCAAGAGTCTTCTCCAGCACCACAGCTCGAAAGCATCTATTCTTCTAGATGGCCATCTGACAGCAATGAAGATCCTATGAATTTAGTGGAAGGTGTTTGTGAGTTTCCTGCATTGTGCAGGGGGTTGGACTAGATGACCCTAGAGGTTCCTTCCAACTTATGATTCTGCGCTCGGCCTTCCTTATAGGATTATAGACATTTGTTATTATCTGTTATTACTAAGTCACCTGCATGTTTCTTTAAAAGAACTCTTACATAAATGTAACTGTAGAGAGAGCATCACTAGAGAGAGCATCACTAGACCATCACTAGGCAAGGAGTCTTAATTACATTTGTTTCTTATGGATTAGTTTTATCATAAAAGAGAGATAATATGCATATAAGATAGACACTACTTCATCATTTATATGAGTATAGTTTTTAGGACCAAGACCTCTGCTGCTGGGAGCCTTTCCTATTATTTCCCAGAGGATTCTGATGGCATAGGTGAGTAGCGGTAACCTGACCCAGTTACTGCTTGGGCCTCAGTCTCTGAGCAATCTGGGCAAATTCATAGTTGGGCTTGAATTGCAAATCCTCTTGAATTTGCTATTCTAGCCTCCCTAATTGACATACTCTCTGTAATGCTGACTATTTTATCAAAACAGGTGGAGGAGACAACTAGTCTCATTAATGCTGCAGTCCCCCCTGGCTCCTTATTGCTGCCATTAAGAAAGCCTGAGCAGGGCTAGCTAATTTTGCTGTATCAATCTTCCTAATTTGATTCAACAACAGGTGATCAATATTTTCCATTTTCCCCCTCAGACAGACTGATTCCCTTGGGTTTTTATAGCTATAATCTTTACAAGACTTGAGGCACAGCAATTCCTGAGCTAGAGACCTGCAGGATAACAAGTAGGCCTTCATTCCACCTGTTCACAACCATCCAGCTTGGGTAAGAATATGGTAATCAACTTCCAGGTGGGGCCTGGAGATCTCCCAGAATTATAACTGACCTCCAGACTTCAGGGATCAGTTCTTCTGGAGAAAAATATCTACTCTGGAAAGTGTACTCTATGGCATTATACCTCAGTGAGGTCCCTCCCTTCCCCAAATCACTGTCTTTAGACTTCACCCCCAAATCTCCAGGAATTTCCCAGACCAGAGTTGGCAACTCTAGCTCAAAGGAAGGAACTATAAGGAGATCAGCCAAAACAGCAAAGAAGTTTCTTAACTATAGGCCTGGTTAGATCAAATCCCTAAAAAAGGTTCCAATCAAGCTTGTTCCATCTGTACCATGTGCTGGATCCTTTGCTATAGTGTTTACCTTGCATTATCCCCAGTCTGATAATCTGACAGCAACTGGGTCTGACAATCACCAATAAATTTGCTGCTTCCAATTTAAATTCCTCACACTTAAGGAGCCTCATAGCTGAACAAACCCATTCATGTTATAACCTCATCCTATCACATACTAGCACACTGCTGTCAAAAGTGAGAGGCAAAAATGAAGAGATTCTGTGTTCCTCATTTTTTTTAATTAAAAAAAGGAATAATTGCAGTACTGTTACCTAGGTTTCTTTGGGACTGAACTATGTGTATAGCAAAATATCCATGCTAAATAGATGTTATGAAATCTGCCAAACCAGCCTGTCTCTACTCTGTGGGTTAGAAATGGATAGAACCTATGCTATGCAACAAGAGCTCATACAGGCAAACACAGTATACACTATCACCTTTTCAACCCGGTCTTTCTATAGGGTCTCAGAGTAGCATACTCCATTCTCCTTTCCCCTTTCATCTTGAAGTTTCTCAATTAGCTTTATTATCTAGCCAAGCAGCAAGGAAGATTTCTCCTCCCATCAAGTGCTGACATGCAATAAATATATGGGAGACTGTATGGAAAAACCCAGTGTTCAAATGGGGGGGGGGGGGCAAGTAGACACCTTTAATTAAATCCATATCCTGACCTTCCCCCCCCCCCGCCCCAAATCCTAAACAGAGCTACAGAGTTCTCCCTGTACCCACTAAAAACATCAGCAAAGGGAACAGTAACAAAATGAGATGCCAGGCTCATCCCAGTACTTCAGGTATCAGAGAAAACAGTTACCTTATGGGTTCACAGTCAGCATCTCTTAAAGCAACAACATACTTTCCAAACCCTTCTCAAATGAAATAACATTTATACTGTGGTCCTATGCAGAATCACTCCAGGCAAAGCCCACTGAATTCAACAGGCTTAAACTGGAATAACTCTGCCTATAATTGTGCTGTTAGAAACGTGGAGCTCTTTCTGCATCATTAAATATTTCAACTTAATGCAGTGAGCAAATTTGAACCAACTGTTCTCCCCTGTTTTGCTAGCTATCCAAACACAAAAGTGTCCTGGTCCATTTAATTTCCAGATTTGCTTCCTAGCCTGCATAATAATTTTTCAGAAGAAGCAAAATAATTCTTATTTAAGAATACCACTAATAGGTTGTTTTTTTAATAATTTGCAAGAGAGAGGAAGAAGACATAAGGTATTCTAGACAAGTAGGTTTTACCACACACACTGTTTAGTTTTGTTTGGGGTCACAATACTAGGCAAGGATATTTATATCTTAACAGTTGGAGAAGCTCACTTTTTGTCTTTCTAGAGAAGTTGAAAGGAAATGCATTACACATGGTTTGAATCTCTGCCATAAAAAGTGCACAGTGTATAATTACGTCTTGTTAACATGACAAGTTTTATCTCGTCAGAGAACAGCACATGCACAAAAACACACAACGAAAGACACTTGTAACAAGATGTGGGTTTATACAAAGACTCTGAGACAAGCCAGCATATTCAAAGTTAGGGTTGCTAGCCACTGTTATTACTAATTACACTACTGAAAACTCAATCCAGACAAGATGGAGGTGGATGCTCCTTTGCAATGCTGACATTATTGAAGGGATTGTGCTGCCCACTTTAGATGGAGTCAGTAAAGACAAGTTCTTCCAGCTGATCTCTATGCTAGGGAAATAAGTTAGTGTGGTAGAATAAAAAATTGTTCCTCTGTTGAATAACACACACTGGTTATTTTCTAGGGTTAACTGTTCTAGCTTGGGAAATTGCAGGACATTTGAGAGTGGAGCCATAGAGTCCAGTCTCCAAGGCAGCCAGGGGAACTGATCTCTGTAACCTGGAAACCACTTGTAATTCCAGTGAACTGGCAACCATATCTTTCCTTTTGGACTCTTACCAAGCCAGCTATTTGGAGCCACATGAGGATCAGCTGCAAGGCTAGACTACTGTAAGGTACGTTTGGCTGAGAATGTGTGACTGTCCCAAGGTCACCCAACAAAGGCAGTGGTGAGACTGCTTCTGAAAAAGCCGTCTTTGGACCCCATGGTCCTAATCAACTACCATCCAGTGCCAAACCTTCCATTCCTGCACAAGTTGGTTGAGAGGACAGTTGCTGAGCAGCTCCAGGGATTCCTGAGTGACTCCTCCATCCTGGATCCATTCCAGTCCAGCTTCCACTCTGGACATGGATTGGAGACTGTGCTGGTTGCCAGTGTTCCACCAAAGCTGAGTTAGTTCCCTCAAAGCTGAGTTAGCCTCCAGCTCACACATTTTTGTCTTAGCTCAGAAAAAAATAGCCCCAGAGCAAACTAATTTATGCAGTAGCTCACAAAGTAGATTTTTTGCTCACAAGACTCCACAGCTTAGAGGGAACATTGCTGGTCGCCCTCACATACAACCTCCAGGGGCAGCTGGATCAAGGCAGGCCAGCACTACTGTTCATACTTGATCTAACAGCAGTGTTTGACACAGTCAATTATGATCTTTTGGCCCACCACCTTGGGACTTATTGCAGTTCTGTAAGGCCTGCAAAACCAAGCTGTTCTGCCAGGCCTTTAGCTGAGGCAGTGGATGTCTAGGTGACACCAGCCTTCACTTCTCAGCTTGATCAATCTGTTCAAATTGCCTAACCTATCTCAGGACACTGACTGGCATCAGCGTTGGCTGACTTGGTTTCTTAAGAAAATTTGTCCTCCTTGTCATTACTGCAGCAGGTACAATTGTATGCTGCCATCAGAAATTTTACTTTGTTGAGGTTTTCATGAATTATTATTTATTGACTTGTTAATGTTGTAAGTAGGAGTGTGCAAAAAAAATTGGAATTAATTGGATTCGGAAATATACGGGGCCAAAATATTCGGAATACTGTATATGTCCAAATACTGGTATTTGGAATACTCGTATATACTGGAGATATACGACTATTTCTGAATATACGGCCCAATTATACCCTATGGGCCACTGAAATCAATGCCAAAATATTGGAAGCCATCTGGAGGTGAGGGGGTTTGAGGGAGAGCCCCCAAATTTTCAGAGGACCTGCAGGGGACTCTCCCCTACAAATCCCCCAAGTCCCAAAAAGATTGGGCCAGGGGTTCCCATTCCAGGGGAACCCAAAGAGGGTGCCCCTATCCCACCATTATACCCTACAGGCCATTGAACTCAATGGCAACATAGGGCATAATCGGAAGCTACTGGGGGGCAGGGGGTTTGAGGGAGAGCCCCCCAAACTGCATGGAACCCTTAGACTCCAAAAATAGCTCTATAAAAACATGAAAGTGACCAACCCTCTCACACCAACCAGAGGTAATTAAAAAAAACCAAAACGTGACAGAAAGAAACTTAACTTTTAACACCCCCCCCCTCAAAAAAAAAAAAAAAAACAAGAACCAGGAAAAGTGACAACAGGACAGAATGCAAAACCAACAGCAACAGATCCAAACAAATCCCAGAAAAGGCCAACAAACTCAACTGTTAAAAAAATGACCTTTTTAACAATAAAAAACCTCAGGTCAAATCAGTCAACAACACTGCCCCCGCCAAAAAAAAAAAACAGAACCAGGAAAAGGGACAACAGGACAGGATGCAAAACCAACAACAACAGATCCAAACAAATCCAACTGAGAAAAGGCCAACAAACTCAACTGTTAAAAACTGAACTTTTTAACAATAAAAATAAGTCCAAACAGCCCCCCCCAAAGAACCAGAAGAGAAAAGGAATAACAGCAGTACAACACAGCAGCAACAAATCAAACATAGAATCCTTTTAAAACAGTAAAAAACTTGACTTTTAACAATACAGGAACATAACCAACCCCTCCCCCCAAAAAACCTTCACCCTAACCCCAAGAAATCCAAGCCACCCAAATCAGGAAAAGTAAAAGGACACTGCACTTTTAAAAGTCTTTTCACTAAAGTTAGATATAGGCAAATTGGCAACCCCCCACCCCAGGCCCCCCACCCCCATCAGAACCCCCTAACCCCAAATAAACTACCCACCCACCCAAATCTGGATAAGTAAAGGGACTCTGAGTCTTTAAAAGTCCTTTTACTTTTATCCTAATTAAAATAAAAACAAGAACCCCAAGACTGTCATCTTAGATGTCCTCTCCAGGCAGGTCAGGCAAGGCTGAGAGAGAGCAGCAGCAGCTGAGGCCAAGGGCCAGCGCAGCACAATCTCTCTCACACACCGACACCGCAGCAATGGAATGGAGTCCAGCCAGGCAGATTCCTTAAAAAGATTCTCTGGCCCTACACAGAGCAGTTTTAAAAAATACCACTGCTCTGTGATTGGCCAGAGAACAGTGTTTACTTGGATACCCAAGTAAACAAAAGAACAACAATGTTGCTGATAGCTGGGGGATTAGCCCAGCCATCAGCTACACAACAGCCCTGCAAAGCATGCATTTGCAATGCATTTTGCAAATGCATGCTTTGGATTGGCTGCTGGGGTTCCTCTCCCCCTCCCCCTCCCTCCCTGATCCCAGGGAGGCTATGGGAGAGGCGGGAAAAGGCTTCCAAAGGCTGGAAAGGAGGCAAACAGCTTCCCTGAGGCCACAGAAGCTCCTTTCCCACCTTTTACATTGAGTTCCATATACTTCCAAATATTGATTCAGAAGTATACGGGGAGCCGTATACGGCTCCTGTGTAATGCCTTCTAATTGGATTCGGAAGTATACGCCATATATTTCTGAATCAGGGGGTAAGTCACCCTGAGCCCACTTGTGGGGTAGGGTGGAATATAAAGTGAATAACAAATAAACTTTCATGGCAGAGGAGAGATGCAAACCTGGATCTCTCTTGACTCTCTTCCACCACTAATCACGACACATGAAGCTGCCTTATATGGAATCAGACCCTTGGTCCATCAAAATCAGTATTGCCTATTCAGACCAGCACTAACTTTCCAGGGTCTCAAGCTGAGGTCTTTCACACCACCTCCTGCCTGATCCTTTTAACTGGAGGTACTGGGGACTGAACTTGAGACTTTCTGTATGCCAAGCAGATGCTCTGCCAGTCAGTCACAGCGTACACAACATTGCCTCTCCTTAAGAGGCGTACTTTCACCACCTTTATCCATGTCTGAATTCTTAGATCTTAATCATGGTTTTGCAATGGGTTTATAAACATATGTCTGAATCAAAAAGAGTTGTATTTGAGTACATTTTCGGCAGTGAAGGAAAACATCACCCTTAAAATACAAACATCTTTAAAACCTTTTTCATGTGAAACGAGAGTACTGCTTCTCAAATTACTGTCAGTGACGTGAGAATTGGTTTTATGTAGAATTGTAACATCATTCATTATATGATATGGGGATGGGTCATCTATAACTAAACCAGAGTAATGTTGATACAGGAGTGTAACGTACTCAGTCTGGAGACGCGAGTAGGGCAACATTCTTTATTAGGAGCACGTTGCAAGAGAGAGAACACGTGGGCCGGGTCCCGCTTATGTACAATCCCCAGTACAGCCTACTGGACAGGTCAGGCCAATCCTGACCTGTTAAACTTCCCGCCGCAGCTGGTGATTGGCGGGGGATTTCGCGCCCCGCGCTGGAGGCGCCTGGGACAGCCCAGTCGCCTCTGCGCATGGCGCGTTTGGCCGCCGATACACTACAAGGAGAATTATATCAATGCAGCAACAGATTTCTCACTATTTTTGAGAGATTCCTTCCCCCAAAAAGAGAGGTCTACTTTAGACTTCAATTTAACTTTTAAAAATCCAAACAGGCAAACATTTAGCACAGCTCTTGTTCTGCTCTTGCAGTAAAATCACAACTTTTTTTCATATGTATGAAGAATATGCCACAGACCCTTTTCAAGCATTCACTGAAAGTACAGAATTAATTTTTCTACAGATTTACAAGTAAATCCATTAATTCATTAGCAAGCTAAGATTAGCTTTTACAATGGATCATGCAAGGAAACTCAACATTTTTATCAAACCATTTTTCTCTCACACAAATTATTTTAGTAATAATAGAATATGCTCTCCATATTAGTTAAAATTCACCCAAATCTCCCTTGCACACAGTACTTGAAAAAATCTGATAATTAAGCTAAATTATTTATAGCAGATGAATCTAATTGTTTTGAGATTATAAACCAGAAACCTTGTTAGTTTCAAGCAGTTCAGTATGGGTTTCCAGCTAAATGAAACACAATTCAGTTCTCATCTTAAACAATAAAAGAAAAGTAGAATTAGATAGATCCCTGATACCAAGTGTCTGGTTCTAAATACACAGTTTGAGAACAGATAATTAAATTGTAAGTAAATCCTACTGAGGAAGAATCGTACTGCTACAGCACCAACCCCAAATCAGACTTTTCCCTGCAGCCACTGTGGCCGGACCTGCCTGTCCCGCATTGGTCTTGTCAGCCACCAGCGAGCCTGCAACAGACGTGAACTACTGCACCTTTCTTAAATCTTCGTTTGCAAAGTCAAGCCGAGAGAGAGAGAAATCCTACTGAATATAGTGCCTTTGCTCCCTACAACACATAATTCATCCCTGGCCATACTGCTGAAGAAGAGAGGGAGAGCACATGAGGCCCTTTCCATTTAGAAGTATCTGCAAATATGTGAAATCTGGGTTAATTTCAAATTTTGTTACATTTATTTTGTGTGTTCTGCAAAACTGGGCAAGTATAATAAAAACAGAACTTAAGCCTAAATTAATTCCACTTGTCCAGAATAAATATAGCATGAGACTCAAAATATCAAGTTTCCCCCATAGACATTTTGTACATCACCATCCATTGATTTGGTAAGGTACCAAATGGTCACCCATGAAGAGATTTAACTGGGAGACTGATTGATACAAATGCCTCTGTCACTAAATATGTCAAGGCAGGGCATCAGCACTAGGAACAATATACTTTGGGGGTTCTTCACACATTACTTACTGTGACTTCAGTCTCTTCCCACAATACACATCATTTTCCTGACCTAAAACGATCCAAGAGGGTAATGTTTTTCCTACTGGAGAATCTCATGACCATGCACAGGGATTTCCCCAACAGGCAACTTTGGGATCATTCCCATTCAGGAGAGTGGCATGAAGAAGAGGCTGAAGCCAGTTCTTCATGAGCACCAGTCACAAACCAAATCAGGTACCACATACATGGGAATTGAGGAGAACCTGCAAGTGTAATAATCACATGTGACATGAACAAAGGCATGTACAGTCAGAAATTTGTGAGGAGACTTTCAGGTAGATTCAGGTGGGTAGCCATGTTGGTATTAAGCAACAGAACAAAGTCTCAGACCAGTGGCACCTTTAAGACCGACAAAGTTTAATTCTGGATAAACGCTTTTGTGTGCATGCAAACTTTGAGACTTTCAGGTGAATGCACTAGCCACTATGTCCATATGTGTTTAAAAATACCTTTTCCTGTTTAGGAGTCCTTTTACCAGTTTGATTTCTGCAGCCTAATTCTTCTATCTGGCAAGTTACTTATAACTGCCACCACAAACAATATTATTATTTGAAACTTAAGCCAGAAGAATGAAGACACTTAATAACTTGATATAGAAAATATGACATTGAAATGCAAAGAAAAAAAAACAAGTCACTAACAGATAAATTTTCATCAAACATAGCTCAAAATACACTATGTAACTATTTTGACCAAAAAAAATCTTATATCTGTATTTTATTATTGACTACATTTTTCATTCTGCATTAAGTATTAACTTGAAACCCAAATGCAGGCAGAGAAGTACAAAACAGAGGAAACCCCCAGAGACTTCTGGAGATATTATAACCATTCTGAATTTGATGCTTCTCCTTCCCTGACGTGTACCACCCCAACAATAGTATCTGGATTTAAGGCACCCTTTGGCTGTTATGCAAATTAAATGTCTATTTCTAGTGGCAGAAGTATTTCTATTGCTGGTAAAGAGAAATATTTGAGCACTTGTTTATCCAGTTATAGAAAAATCTTTCTGGGCCAGCCTGCATCAATTCAGACCACAGAGGGGTGAAGTCATAACTTTTAATGTTCCTACCCAGGGCCAGCCCTGCCACTGGGTGATTGCCTAGGGTGCTGGCCTTCTGGGGGCACCAAATTGGACACCCCATGTGACTCGGTGACATTATCAGTGCAAGGGGGGGGGGTGTGCCAGGAGTTAACCTTGCCTAGGGTGCCAGACAGTTTAAGGCCAGCCCTGTTCCTACCTACTTGTGAACTATAGAAAGACAACACACAAGTGGGTGTTCTAGGCTAGCCTTCTCTTTGTCATGCAGAGAGATCATTTTTTTCACAGAAAGGAATGTCCATACATGTAGCCTGAAGTTACAGTGCCCATGGAAGGTTTTCTTCTGCCATGACCCACAGAAATTAGCAAATGCACGCAGATAGTACACTTCATAGCTGATCCACCTAAAACAAATATTACTGGAAGTTTTCAGAGGTCAAAAATAAGAAGGTATGTTGTCTCACCATTTTTTTTAATGATGTATCAAGCTTAGTTATATAGCTCCCTTAAAAAAACTGACAACTTTCAAATTTTGGATCTACAATTTCTTAGCCTACTGAAGTCATACCAGGATTTTTCAATACTCCTATCAGTGGTGTATAGTATAAATCGTTTCTACTAATGGAAACATTGTTCATGTCTATCAACAGGGTGCATTTCCAGTCATATTCACATTACTTGCTGAAGAGGAGGACATAGGACATATGCAAGACTCAGCAATGAGAACACTAATTTGCATTGGAATTTGTGGCATGACTGTCAATCGCTGACCTTTCTGGTTCCCCATCTACCACAATGGTCCTTTCCAATCCCAGGTAGGTTTATTCCTGGGGTTGTTGGACCCCTGTGGAATAACAGACATATGAGTTAGAAGGTTGCAATGGAGAGGGGAAAGAGGGGGAAATTTCTCCCTCCTGCTTTGCTGATGGAAGTCAAAGAAGGGAAATATTTCATTCCCTCCCCCTCTCTACTGTAGCCTCCCAAATTACATTGCTATTACTTCATATGGGTCATGTACACCCCCCACCCCCGAAATGGTTTTTCCCAGGCTCAAGATAGGACTGCCTGGGGGAGGGGGAGATTTGTGATCAAAATAACATTTATCAACTATTCTATAGCACCCAAACTCACAAACTGTCTATTTGAACATAACTGCATAATATTTTCACAGTATCAAGCTCCTTTATCCCATTTTATAGGTGTCATGAAGATACCTGTCTTTCTAGTTGACTGCTAGCAGGAGCTTGATCTGATCAGCATGGTAAGTCTCACATTCTTACAACCCTGCCAAACATTAAGAGTTGTCAGCCTTTCAGACAGAGACCACAGAGCTTGACAGTGCCCTCCTCCCTTGCATGTGACACTCATCCCTCTTCAGTCCCCCCCCCCTTTCATATTCATGTTTATTTTAAAACAGATTCTGGCCACTACAAAAAAAAATGCTTAGTTGTAGCCAGCCACATGTACCCTATCTTTGAAAATAAACAAATATCTTTAAAGAAGGCAATCATCATTAGTTCAGCTCCCTAAGATTGGTTCACTTTGTCAACTTAGTCAAACTACTGTCTCATCTCCCCAGGACACCAGCTGCAGTTTATGCTTCAAGTTGAGGACTGCCTTAACAATAGGTCTGCTCAACCAACTTTAGTTGTCCACATTACTATTTATTTTTGCAGTCAATTGTATTACAGAGCAAGTAAATACATCTGCACAAATACTGGTAAGACTTGCTTTTTTTCAGACACAGAAACCATGTCCCCAGCTCTGAATTGTGGGAAAACATCACTTCCTTGAATATCATTTTTGTCCAAATGACATGGAGCACAGCAGCTGTGCAATTATTCATAATCCAAAAAGGAAACATATGGGAGTGTCAGTCTTTTGACTTCCTTGAGAGTCAAAGCTATGCTTTTCTTTTCTTTTTTTTGTTTTCTTGCTTTTGGAAACATTGGCTTTCAGTGCTCTGTTGAGTTGCAACCAACTCATGGCAACCCCAGCCATAAAGTATTGAAGGTAAGAGAAGACCAGAAGTAGTTTGCCATTGCCTTCCCCAGTGTAGCAACCCCAGTCGTCCTTGGTGATCTCCTATGGCCAACTCTGCTTGGCTCCCAGCCCCAGACAAGCTTGGGCCAAACTGAGAAACTCAGGCTGCTACCAGGACATTACAACAAAAAAAATTTAAAATGATGAGTACACCCACTAAACCAGTGACCAAATTCTTTAATATAATTCATGCAGAAAACTGCCCAAACTTCTTCAAAATTAAAAAAAATGCATTTGTTTCTAATTAAAAAACAAAACTCTATCTCTCCCGAATTTCACCCCTCTCCCCCATTTTACAGCTTTTATCTTTAGGAAATATGGAGGCTTCAAGGTTCTATAATTTGTACTTCATTTGAACACTAATGAAAAGAAATGTTCTTCTACTTCAAACTATTTCCTCAGTCAATTAGACAAATCCTCTAAGTGGAGCTTGTGAAGTGATTCGTGTCCAGGAACTTAATTAGTCCCTAATTCTGGAACTTGCAGCTTCCTAACCTATGCTTATCTATTAAACAGAAGCCACACAACTTGGACTGCAGAGCCTGACAGCGTGTGGGAATTGGGACATAAGGTCAAATGGGGAATGAAGAAGATTTTGCTAGCTTGGTGGCAAATGCAGCCTATTTTAAAAACTGTCTACCGAATCATGGTCTTGCTTGTAAGAGATGAAATGTTCAATAATGACTACAAAATTATCATTGAAAAGACAAAACACAAAATAATATCGTTAATGGTCTGTGTTTCCTGTTCAAATCTTAATTAACAGTGGATACTCAATGTTTTTCATCATGATGAACCATTTGATGACAGAGTTAAAGCTATCTCAAGTATAGATGGAACCAGTTCAGATGGCTGATTTGTTTGTTTGTGGTAAACAACCCCTTGGGTAAGCAATTGTACCAAAACACTTATCACATAATCTAGCAGTACAGTAGTACACTTTAAGACAACTCTAAAAAGCACTGATTGCAATAGCAGCGTCATGGTGCACCTTTTACAGAGATTTTCTCCTTGCAATCAAAGGCATAAGTTACTCAAGGATGATAGTAGGTAAAACAAACCAAAAATGGTGAGCAGAGGTTAAACAGTCCTGAAGATGGCATTTGAATTAAGACTCAAAGTGTACAATTTATGCATGTTTGAAAAGGACATTACCAGTCAATTTGTGCTTTTAATAAATAATTAGAAATGCTGAGAAATATCCCTTCAGATGTATGCAGGTAAGTGATGGGGCATGCACGTGAACATGACCAAGATGCTGACCATTACCCCTATGGCAGGTGCTTCCATGTGCTGAGCAGTTTCCTTGGCATGACCCTCTATGAACAGAAGTCTCCAGTATATGAAGAGAAGCCTCTAATCAAGCATGACTCTATAAAGAGTCCAACAACCATTTGCTCCAGACTGGCAGTTCAATGTACACAGAGAGACAGTCAGCACATGTCTCCATTTAAGTGGTCATCATACAATAGTAGTTCAAATGACGCAAGTCCCCATGTTATGAAAATTCCTTGTTTCCCTCATACTGTTCTACTTACCAGGAAATTATTTTGATAGGACCTGCTGCCAGCACTCTCAATATCCAGCTAATACAGCCTATATTTCTAACATAGAGTGAAAAAGACTCAGTCTTTCTCCTATTGAAAAACAAATAGGAACTTTCAATTTTAATTTGGTATCATGCAACAGAAGTCATTCTAGTGACTTCATGTTTCCAACCAATCTGCTATGTAAACTTCAGGCTGATCTAAAATACATCAAACATACAATTATTCCCTGACTACTGAGTGCCTCTGACCAATAGATAGCTAAAAAAGACAGAGAGACAAAAAAACCCCAACAAGATATGGATCAAATTGTTTGAAAGATGACTAGTATATTCCTAGGGTTTCCCTCATTTTATTTGCCCCTACCCTTGTGCCTTTAGCAGCAATTTTATATATTAGCTGCTAATGAGCAGATAAGAATATCTGATGCCATGAAAAGCTTTATTGTTCAGTCAGTGCACCAAGTTGCTTTCAAAGATACAAGAGCCAAGTTTTCTAGGCAGTAGCTGATTCTACTATATGATGTAGAAGCAGGATGTTCTCCTAGCTACAGGGAAATAAATTTGCATAAATGCAACCTGTTGCAATTCGGTTAATCTAAGTACTGACACAGCACATGTTTAGTCCATTTAATCTCTAGGTGGAACTGTATTGCATTCTGTCTACTGTTCAGAAATTCTTCAATGCTTCTCTTGTTTTCCCTGCCTCTTGCTGTGCTTCCTCCCTGTCTCATATATTCTGAACATGTCTCTGGAATGTGTCTTTGGAATGAAAGGTAACCAAAAAGGTTGAAAGAAAGAGAAAGAAAAGAAAATATAACTATGCACTTAGCTAATCCCAATATTTATTTATTTATTGGACTGGTTTTATTGGACTGGTTTTTAATTTAATGTTTTAATGTCTTAATGTTCTATATTGTAAATCTAAGGTTTTATTTACTACTGTATGTTTTTATGGAATGTTGTTAGCCGCCCTGAGCCTGCCAAGGTGGGGGAGGGCGGGATATAAATGAAATTAATAAATTAATAATAAATAAATAAATAAATAAATAAAGACAAATGTCAATTTGTATAAATGCAGTTTAAAAGGCACATAATGTCTCCATATGTAAAAAAAAAAAATCTGCAATGTTTAAAGCTCCAATGGAGAGTTCAGGTATCTGAGCAATCCATTGGAGCTTTGAGTATTGCAGCTTGGACCTTAAAAGATCCATGAGCTAATGAAATATTTTACATCTTGTTGTCACCCAGCAATTTTCATGACCAAGTGAGGATTTAAAAAAGCTTCTTTTGAAGAACTTATTGAGTCAGCCTCATTAGGGTAGGGTGGGTAAATATGTTGTTTCAGTGATTTCTTAAAAAAAAAAAACTTTTTAGAAATGTCAACACTATTTAAGTCATAAAAGAAATTATGATTTCTAATGTCAGCAAATATGGTCCCATTCATTCATGTGAACAGACTTATTCTGTTATTTAACACTAAAATATATAATTAGCTTGTTCATGTTAAACAGAAACAAACTGAAAATATTTTAAATAAATGGAAGATCACTTTGCTTTTTAAAAAAAAAAAAAAACAACAACCCTCTCTTCCAGTGGAAAACTAAGTAATTAGTAAGGGGCATTAAGTCCAGCAGTGGGCATTCATGGGTCAGTAAAGTCAGGGATATAAGAAGGGTGGGATCTATCCCCCTATAAGACTATTTGCTTGACCTGAACTCTGTGGAGAGCAACAAGGTTCAAATTTGAAGAATCATAACTGGCTTTCTTCAAAGCTAGCAGCAGTGGCAGAAGAGCAGCAGAGGAAAAGCCACTTGCTTTTTCTGTTCCCTTAACCCACACATTTCCTTGTAAGGATTTCTATAGTTATACCCTTGCCCAGCTGTGGCAGCAGCCTCTGACAGAAGACAAGGGAAGAGCACAGGTGCCTCCAATTTACTCAGCTCCGCAGCTGAGGAAAAACAAAGAAATTGGCATTGCTCAGATGTTTCTTGAGGTCAATGTCAGGAACGTGGCATGGAAGAATTAGCAACACTCCCTTTGCCAAAAGTCACAACCCAAGAATGGTCAGGAAATGATCACATTTCTCAGCTATTTATAAAAGAGAAAAAAGTATAACTGGTTTCCCATCCTATATATCTAATTTCCTAGCAGCACAGATACTGTAGGGCATAAATATTACTTCATCTCCAAAGAAAAACAGAAGCTGGGGATAGCAAAGGATTTTTAAAATCTATAATACAAATGCAGACACACACACAGTTCTGCCACAGTGTCTCCTGCCAAGGGAAATATTATTAATGTTTTCTTCCTGCCAGCCAATAAACCTCACATTAGTCGTTTACACCAAGACAGCAATAGACAGAGAAAAAAGATAAGTAGCATCATTAATTTAAGCATAAACTTTAATGTACTTATTCTTTTGGCAGCCAACAGTTCCAGCAACACTAAAATCTGCTTGCAATAAACAGAATTCAAAGGAAAACCACACATGTGTATGCAATACAAATCCCACACACACAAAGAGGGTCACACACACACACACAAAGAGGGTCAGTGTTTTGACTCTCTGTCTCACATATGCAGATGATTATGAGATGATCACGTGGAAGCTCCCCACTGACAAGTACTACTTTCGTGAGATGAATCACTGGCACAGAATAGAAGATGAAAAAGAGCAAACCGTTGTGATCGTTGTAATCACCACAGGAAAACATGATTATGTATAGTCAGCTGTTCATCGGTGTGAATTCTTCTGACTTTATCCCTGAAGGTAAGCAACATATGGTCTAAACCAATGTTAAACTCCAGCTACCAATTAAGGTAAGAAGCAAGGAACATAACAGGACTTCTGTAAATACAGCACTAGCGTGGGAAGAGGAAGTTTAGTAGTACAGTTTGGCATAGTGGTACGTCATCCAGAATGACCGCCTCCTCACAGTTATTAAAGGGAACATGAGACCTGATTACTCCAACCCTAGCTAAGCCGAGTTTCAGTCATCAGGACTGAAAAGATTGCAGTGTAATGGCCCACTGAAATTAGCCAGAGATTACTGGTTTAACTACTATTTTTCGCTCCATAAAACGCACCTGAGCATAAGACGCACCTAGTTTTTAGAGCTGTTTGTGTGAATTTAGAGGCATTTGTGTGAATTTTTTGCAGTATTCGCTCCTTAAGACGCACACACTTTTCCCTCCACTTTTTTTGGGGGGGGGGAAAGTGAGTCTTATGGTGCAAAAAATACGGTAGTTCCCAGAGGCCACCATCTGGGGAGAGGGACTTTAAATCAATGGTATTCACTCTGCATGCAGAAGGTCCCAAGTCCAAATCCTGGCATCTCCTGTGAAAAAAGATGAGTAGCATCTGCTGTGGAAGACATTATTCCATGTGTGATACTGGGAAGCAACAGACAATATTTACCTTGATGGACCAATGGCTTGACTCAGTATAAGACAGATGCTTGTATTTATGTGTACGAAGGGCATTCCATACTTACTCAACATTGTATGTCTGGGGGGGGGCGGGGAAATGGAAGCAATAGGGAATCCTCATGTTGTTCCTTATGATATCAGAGGGAGAATGAAATGGTATTTGTTCTAAATGGGAAAAAATAATTCGGTCCAGAACCAAACTGACCTCTGAGCAGGCTTATCTATCACTGGTGATAGGTAAAGTAACTATCAAACAGTTTGTGAGAATATCCTTGTGATTCTCAATTCTAGCAGGGTCAGACTGATACCAAGACTCTTCAAATATGCAAAGAGTAGCCTGCAAAGTCCATTCTGTAAACTCAGAAATACACTCTGGAATTTTTGGCTGTGTAAGAAATGAGAAACAAGCAGTTAAGTTCATTTCTATATGGGAGCTCTCATTTTGATTCCAGGATGTACAAGGGGATTTTTAAGGCTACAAAGAATTTCTGTGGAATATACTTATATTGCTAATGTTTGAAGACTCATGCTGAGGTTTAAGAGCTTTTTGATGCGTTTTGCTCTGAATATCACCAGAAGATGTAATTTTCGATTTGGGAGTTTGTAACCTTTTATTATGGCTGCTGCAGACAGCGCCTGTTGAAACGCGTTCCAGAGCTTTGCTCACAATTGCATTTGAAATACTACTAAACGTACTTCAGTTTCATATTTATTTCAAATATTGCATGGAGAGAGCCAACAGTTATTATCTGATGAACTCCTTTTTATTGCAATAATGTAGGAAACATTAATAAGTAGTTTGTACTATTTTGGATTCATCCGTCTATTGTCAGTCTCAACTTTACCAGACATTGGTGAATTTATTTGAATTCCGGATTTTACTTTTCTGTCATTTTTTTAATTTTGTGCCAGTATTATACATTTAATAAACATCTGATATGGGGGAGGGGGTTACATGTTAAAATGTGTTCACATATGTGAAGCAATAAAACAATTATATCCTACTTTTCTTTCCAATGGGGACTCATTGTTATATCATTCATCGCTCATCCATTATTTTAACCTTACATCCTACCCTGCATTTAGCAAGTTAGGTTGAGAGAGAGACAGAGAGACAGACAAATAGACAGAGACAGAGAGAGACAGAGACTGACTACTCCAAGGTCACCCATCCTGAAGGCAAATTCGAAGAAGGCATGTTAATCTGTCCTTTGGAAATGAATGTAAAACAATTCTACATTTACTCTGCTCTAGCTGTCAGCCGATATTACTGCACAGAGGGGCAAACTGTTTATTTATTTTATACAATCATTTTTTTAAAACATTAAAACCACCCCCTACACAAGAAAAGGAGATCTTTAAAGCAATAAAAAAGAGCTAAAATGCATATGAAAGCATATAAAGAGCTATTAAAACACTGGCCAGGAAGGGAGGGATCACTGAAGGAATGACAAACAAAACAAAGAAGTCTTCACCTGCTACGGCAAGACGGCAGGACAAGGAGCAGAAAAAAATTCCCTGACGAGAGAGTTCCAGAGTTGTGGTGCCATGACCAAGAAAGTCCTCTCCTGGGTTGACACCCACCTAATCTCAGAAGGCAGGGACACCCAAAGCAGGACCTCTGAAGATGACTGTAGTGGCCAGTCAGGTTCATAAGGGAATAGGTGGTCAGTCAGGTACATCGGCCCTAAACCATGTAGGCCCCGGAAGATCAACACCAACTCCTCATATTATGCCCAGAAACAAACTGGGAACAAATGTAGATGGGCTAATAAGGAAATTATATGTTCCCTACAATCCAGTCCAGTCTGTATCCTTGCTGGGATATTCTGTATCAAGTAATGTTTCCAAGCACTTCTCAAGGGCACCCTCACATGAAATGTGTTTAGGGCTGCCAACCTCCCACTGGGGGTGGGGGCTCTCCCAGTTTGGAAGCCCCCAATCCACCAGCACAGATCTGGCTGGCAGGGGATCCCCACCCCAAGGAGCTCCACTGTCATGCAAAGTGCCCAGTGTGATGATGTCACCATAGAGTTTTTACCCAAAGCTAGAGCATCCCTGGTGTGATGTGCCCAGCCTGATGATGTCATTGCAGCACCTGCACAAACTGAGTCCCCCATCAAGAATAAGGCAGGGTTTGGCAACCCTAAACATATTGCAGTAATCTAATCTAGATGCAACCAAGATATATTCTACAAGTGCCCATATCTTTTCTGCCCAGGAAAGGTTGAAGCTGGCTAAATAGCCTAAGATGGTAAAAGGCATTCCTGGCCACAGCTGCTACCCACTTATCCTGAAATAGATGGCAGTTAGGGATGCTAGTCTCCAAGTGAGACCTGGAGATCCCCTCAAATTACAGACTACAAAGATAAATTTCCCTGGAGAAAACAGTTGCTTTAAAAGGGGGTAGACTATATGGCCTTGATGTCCCACTGATGTCCCTGTCCTCCCCAGGCTCCAACCCCCAATTTTCAGGAGTTTCCAAACCTGGATCTGCAACCCTACCCCCTTTTTTCCCCACTGGTGGCTAAGGGAAACCAGGCAACCCTAGTCCCAGTTCAAAAGCACCCCAGACTATGGATATTTTCTATCAAGAGGAGTGCAATCCCAGTCAGAATGGGTGACACCTTAAATTCTAGGTCAGACCTTCCTATCTACCAGTAGCACTTCCATCTTGTCAGGATTAAGCTTCAGGTTATTGCCTCTCATCCATTCCAGACCTGCATCCAAGCAGGTTTCAGGGTTTCTATAGTCTCCCTGGGATCAGTTGAAAGGTCAAGATAGAGCTGCCACTGGCATACTGGTGACCACCTCACCAGATCTCTGGATGATCTCTCCTAGAAGGTTCATTAAGATGTTAAATAGTATAGGGGACATGATGGAATCTTACAGGACCTCACAGGCCAAAGGCCATGGGGCTGAGCGGCAGACTCTAGCACCACATCCCAAAATCTACCCTCCAGGTAGAACCAAATGCACCACACAACAGTGCCTTTCAGTCACAGTTGAGTCAAGAAAGGCAATCCAGAAAGATACCATAACTGATGGTATTAAAAGCTGCTGAGACGTCCAGAAGAAACAACGTAGTAGTAATCCCTCTGACTCCTAGCACAGGTTATTCACCAGGGCAACCAAGACCATTTCATTTGCATAACCCAACCCAGTCTAAATCTAGACTGGAAAGGATCTAACAAACTAGATGCAAGAGCATCTCCAAATAAACAATCTGAAAGATGAAATTATCTGTGTTCACAAAAGCCACAAGGGTTCATTCCTGATTGGGACGCTGGTGGGTTTGAAATGGGTTTCCTCCAGCACTCCTGCCGTTTTCAAGACCCCATACACTGGGCTCCTGGGTTGGTTTGGGCTCCTAAAAACAGCATGCATGGAGCCTCAAGTCCTATGAGGAAAGGTTGAAGACTTCTTTGGAAGGTGGTGTGCTCTCCTCCTTCTTTGGAGGTTTTTAAACAGAGGGTAGATGGCCATCTGACAGCAATGCTGATTCTGTGAACTTTAGGAGATCATGAAAGGGTCAGCAGGAAGGGTTGCATCAGAGCTTAGTTCTTGTGGCCCTTTCTTACACACCCAGGGAATTGCTAATTGCCCCTTTGGAGTCAAGAAGCAATTTTTTCTAGGCTAGTTTGGCAAGGGATCTTGGAGGGGTTTTCCAACCATCTTCTGAGCAGGGGTCACTGGGGGTGTGAGAACATAGTTGTGAATTTCCTGCATTGTGCAGGGATCAATACTAGATGGCCCTGGAGGTCCCTTCAAATTCTATTATTCTAGTATGTTTTAAGGAAAACTAATGAGTTATTCATAGATCAAGATGCCATCCAAAAAGGAGACTGTCCAAGGTCCAACAGGAAGTTGGTATTTGTTCAGAATAGGTTGCATAGAGAAGAGTCCCCAATTTGCATTCACTGCTACTGCAAATGCAATGTTAGTCACAATGTAGCTTCTGCATTGGAGTCTTCTGCACACTTCCCTGTCAGCTGCCATTCACCGTCCCCACTTTGTGTGACTGCAGTGCTTTTTTTTGGGGGGGGGGGGTGCTTTATAAAAACTGTAGTTTTTATAATGCTTTATCAATTACAAATTTAAGATGTCCATCCAGTGATTCAGCAGAAAAATGGCTGCCATAAGGGGCTGATAGTAAAAGAACGTAGATGCTACCTTAGTTCCTAGCAGCAATTAATCTAACAAAGGCATGATTGGCCACCATTCCCAGCAAAAATTTCTTTATTTTCTCTGTTGGATAGCAGCTGAACCCAGTTGTACAGCAGGAATTGCACTTAGAGCTCAGAAAAACTCCATGCTTATTGAAGTCTAAAGAGGATTGAGGCTGAAGGTTCTTCTTTCATTTTCTAATATCTTGTTTCTTGCATCTATTGAGGGAGGACACTTTTAGAAGTGTTTGGGAGAAATCTGTGGATAACAGACCTGAATCCCATAGGTTCCTCTTACCACAGATAGGAGCATGGTATAACATGAAGCAGTGAAGATCATTAGAAAGACAGTAACTGACCTAGATCATGTTAGTAAACACTTTTGTGCATGGTGTGTATGTTCTATCTTCTCCTTTCTTAAATTCTTTCCTGGTACTTAAAACTTTCTTACTACGCCTAGCCACTGCCATGACTCAATGTTAGGCAGACTGAATGTCTTGCCAACTACAGAATTGATCTTTGCTAAAACTCTACTTCCAGATAGTTTCTGCTGATATGCTGTAGGTGCAACTGAGACCGTAGATCATATTTTATATTGTGATCAATGTCTTATTCAGAGATTTCTGGATTATGCCTATTCTGAACAAATACCAACTTCCTGTTGGTCCTTGGGCAGTCCAGTCTCCTTTTTACTGGCATCCTGATCTATTAATAACTCATTAGTTTTCCTTAAAACATGCTAGAATAATAGAATCACAGAATTGGAAAGGACCTTCAGGGTCATCTAATCCAACTCCCTGCACAATGCAGGCAATTCACAACTACCTCCCTCACACACACACCCAGTGACCCTCTACACCATGCCCAGAAGATGGTAAAAAAAGAAAAAAAGAAAACCTCCCAAGATCCCTGGCCAAACTAGACTGGAGAAAATTGTTTCCTGACCTCAAAGTGATGATCAGCATTTCCCTGGGTGTGTAAGGAAGGGCCACAAGAACTACACACTGATGCAACCCTTCCTGCCTGCATTCTCATGATCTGCCTAAGTTCACAGAATCAGCATTGCTGTTAGATGGCCATCTAACTCCTATGTAAAAACCTCCAAGGAAGGAGAGCCCACCACCTCCAGAGAAAGTGTGTTCCACTGAGGAACTGCTCTGTCAGGAAGTTCTTCCTAATGTTTAGCTGAAAACTCTTTTGATTTAATTTCAACCCATTGGTTCTTGACTGACTTCCTGGGGCAACAGAAAACAATTCCTCACCATCCTCTATATGACAGCCCTTTAAGTACTTGATGCTGATCATATCACCTCTCAGCCACCTCCTCTCCAGGCCAAACACACCCAGCTCCTTCAGCTTTTCCTCATAGAACTTGGTTTCCAGACCCCTTCACCATCTTCATTGCCCTCCTCTAGACATGTTCCAGCTTGTCTATATCCTTTGAACTTTATTTGTGGTAAAATATTATAGGCTTATTCAGTGTTTTATTTTAATTGTACTGTATATGATTTTCATTTTGCTCAGGACCTTTAGCTAAAGGAGCTTATTAATGAAGGTAAGGAATACTATATCTTGCCTCATCTCCTTAGTCATGCACACCACAGTATTGCAAGCACACAATAATATAACAATCCACTAACAAGATAAAGTTACACAAGTTAAAATCACACTGAGAATATATGCTGTTGACTGACATTTGTAAGAGAATTGAGATTTCAAGATTGTATTATTTAACAGCACAAGAAGTTTCCCTTGAAGCAGTGCTGCAGAGGTAGTAGTATTGATAATATACATTTTTTTTCAAAAAAAAATCCTATAATGAGACTGGACCCAAACCATTTAGAAATGAACACAGCCCTTTTCCTGTAACATGTGCCATAGGTGTGTGTGTGTGGCGGGGTGGGGGGGGGGACTTCACTGCTACTCCCTGCTGTCTCTATCCTTATAGCAGCTGGGCTACTTGTGCCATTCTGTTCTTTAGATCCTATTTGTAAGAACACAGGGAACCTTAGCCGTGCCTGATCTGAATGGCAATGGAATTGCTCCAGCTGTGACAGGGTAGCTTGAACTCCCTAAATGGTCAAAGGCTCCATTTGAGAAAGATCTGAATGGTACAAGAAGGGAGTGCCAGAAATCCATCAAATGCAGGCTTACCCATCTTGGCCATAGAAGTAACTAGAAATAAATGAACACACTTACTCAAGAGAAGACAGTACCAGTGAGAATTCAACAAAGAAGAGGGTGGAAGAAGATAGTTCTTCCAGATGAAATAAATCGTAATTTTTTCCCCCAACATGGAAAGCCCAAATAAAATATTTTGACTTTTTTGTTACAAAGACAGTATAGGCCAAAGAAGATAAGCTTAAAAGATGGTGGAGAAAGAATCCCTCTCTTTGCAATAAGCCTGCTACCCAGTTTCATGAAAATGGAGTTGTTCTTACCTGCAATCATTGTTCATCAAGTGGTTTTCTGTGCAGGCACACATGGGGACCGTGCAGTCACAGACTAGCCATGGAAGAGCTAACAAGTTTTTCAAAAGATCTTTCTAGAGCTCGAGAGTGCTTCTCTCCACTTCTGTCTTTATTATATCCCTTTTCCCACCCAAAGGGTCATGTGACAGTGGCAGGGTGAGCACTCTTCCCTCAGTTCTCATTTCACTACTGTGAGGACTAAAACCAATGTGAAACAATAAGCAGCACATAGCAGGGAAAAGGGGAAGAAATGTGTGCCTGTACAGAAGACCATTTGAAGAACAATGTTTACAGGTTACAGGTAAGAGCATGGACATTTTCATAGTTGTGGATTCTGTGTGGTCCCACATGGGAGACTAGCAAGCTCATTCACTGAGGAGGCTGGCGTGGGCTGATTAGTGGAAGACAGATAATTCCTCTTGAGCATCCACATTCTTGGAGTAGTGCCCAATGAAGGTGGACAGCGGAGACCAGGTAGCTGCTTTACAGACATCATCTAGTGACAACCAGGTCAGGAAGGCTGATGATGAAGCTTGTATCTGGTGGAGTGTACTCTGATATCAATGGGGCACAGCAATTCAGCTGCACTATATACTGTTTTGACAGTGTTCGCCACCCACCTAGACACTGACTCAGGTGATGCTGCCTTCCCTTTACTAACCCCTTTGAAGCAAATAAAAAGGTGTTTGTCCTTTCTAAACTGTTCTGTATGTTTTAAATAAAAGAGGAATGCTCATCTGACATCTAGTGTGTGCAGAGTTTGTTCAGCAGTGGATGAGGGAGAAGGAAAGAAAACTAGCAGAACTGTATCCTAGTTGATATGAAATGTAGAAACCACTTTCAGCAAGAAGTCCAGGCTAGGCCTCAAGACTACTTTGGCTGCATGAAATCTGGTAAAGAGTGTGTTACATCATAAAGCACTCAACTTTCCCACCCTACCAGTGGAGGTGATTGCCACTAGGAAAGCAGTCTTGAAAGGAAAGAAATAAGTCAGACATGGCCATAGGCTCAAAAGGTTTATGCAAGATAAACTCAGTTGCAGGAGATGGTGGATAAAGGGAGGGTACAAATTATATAAACCCTTAAGAAATTTCCAGGATACCAGAGCAAAACACTCTTGAGGCAAAAAGACTGACCTCTGGGTAGTCCCACTCTTTGAAAAGATAATGGTTGGTTATGGACCATTCCTGACTTGTCTGTATGCCTGCTTAGAGTTGTCCTAGCCTGCAACATGTATGGCTGTTAGCTGCACCCTGTGTTTCATTGTCCACTGCCAGATTAGGATCATCTCTCTGCAGGGTCAAGTGGAACCTGTGCCTTCCTGACTATTTAAATAAAACTTGGTTGTTGTGTTATCCATTGCCAGCAGAGCGTGACAGCTGTCAAGCAATTCTGAAAAAGAAACAAGGCAAGTCTAATAGCTCTTAGTTCTGGCACATTAATATGGAGCCCAGATTCAGAGCTGGACCACAACCCCTGGACAATGTGAGCACCACAATGAACTCCCCAACCCATTAGAGAGGCATTTGTAAAAAAAAAAAAATCTGCACATCATGAGGTTGAGCATCAAGTGAGAAGCTGAGAAATTAGATCTAATCAGCTACCAAATAAGACACTTAGTAACTACCATAGGGATAGAAAATTTCCTCCATTTGGAGTCTAAGACTAAAGGACCTCAAAAACCAATTCTGGAGAGATCTCATGTGCAATTTAGCAAAAGGTACAATCACTGTACTCAATGCCATACATCCCAGAAGTTTCTGAATAACCCTAGCAGGCTGAAACCTGTCAGTGGAGACCTTCTAGACCATGTCAATAATGGACTGAGCCCTCTCCATAGTTAAGAAACTCTCCCCAGGACTGCATCTAAGGCAGCCCCGATAACTGGGAGGGATTTCTCTCAGTTAACAGAGAAGCCTAGCTTTGCACTAAGGGTTAGTGCCAATTGCAGGGCCCTGTTGTAGGCCTTCTCTGTAGTTCTTAACAAAAGCCCAGTCATTGAGACAAGGATAGATATTACAACCCTTAACCCTACAGATACACACTTGGTGAACACCCTAGGTGCAGTAGATAACCCAAAGGGAAGGACAATATGTTCATAGGCCACCTCATCATAAATGAACCTGAGGAATTTCCTACTGGTCTCATGAATCGTGATACAGAAGTAGGCACTGTTTAAGTCAAAGACTGCAAACTATGAACCCTGTTGTAGAAGAGGGTCTTGGATTTTTGAATATTTATTCAGGGCCCTGAGGTCCAATATGACCTCTTTCCATCATCCTTTTTGTTGACAAAAAAAAAAAAAAAAACTAGAGAAAACTTCTGCCCCCTTAGTATTTGAGGCTAATTAAATAACAGCTCCCTTGGAGGAGAAGAAACTTCTTGAGAGAGAAAGGGAGATGGAGATGCTGAAGGAAGCTGCATGGGATGAAGTGGAGACATGGACTCAAACTCAACAAAATAGCTCTTTTTATTACAGAGAGAACCCAAGCATCATCAGTAATAGATAAACAAACTTTTGAAAAAGAGGACCAGTCCAGAAAGAAAACGAACTGACAGGCTGAAGCCAACACCCTCGAATGTTGCTCCTTTGCGGACTGAGATGGGTGTTTGCCTCTTGGTTTCAAAGGTTTCTTATCATTGGGATTTTGATTGTAAAATGATCTGTAAGATTGTTAAGGGTTCTGAGGGGCCATAAATCTATAATCAGGGAACTGGTAAGACCTAGAAGGCTGGTATTTTTGGCCAGATCTTGGAAAGCACCTCTGCCTATAAGGCTGAGAATTCATGGAGGTGATGCCCAGCAATTTAGTGGTGAATGTGATCCAGGATATCATCCATTTGCATACTGAACAGCTCTTGACCTTTGAATTGAAGGTCTTCAATTTTGACCCTAGTATTCTGCAGGAGAGAAGAAGATTTCAGCCAACATAGGACAATCCCTGATACCATAGCTCTGCTGTAACAGTCTGCTGCATGTCTGGCTGCATTTAACTGTTTTTGTAACATCTGACCCTCCAGGAGCAATACCCTGGACAGGTTTTTTTTTATTATCAGGAAGGGAGTCAACAAACTTCCCATATGATTCCATAACAGTATTTGGTAACTACTCATAGCATCAGTGGATTGGAGACACATAGTTCCATGGCATCGGAAGAGTAAATTTTTCTCTCCAGAAAGTTCAACCAATGGACTTCCTTATCTAAAGATGCAGAATGTGTCCTAGCTCTACCCTTGGAGGAGAGTACTTCAGAAACCAGGGGATTAGTCTGAGAATATTCAAATGAATAACTGGCTCCACGTTCACTGACCATACAAATTTCCCAGCCTCCTAGCAGAAGCTGCAGTAGATGAAGGTTTGACCCAAATACTCATGGCAATGTAACAAATACCATATAGCATAGGTAAAGCAATGGGACCCAAATCTGGACCTTCATAACGGGGTTGGTGGATTGAGGGTCTGAGGACATGTATTCGAGCCCCAGGGATTTGGCCATACAAATCAACTGCTCAGAATACAACTCAAAATACTCAGTTTGAGATGGAGCCAAGGGTTCACCAACTGTATCGTCGGATGATGGTAAGGACATGTTTTCACATTCAGCTTCCAAGTCCAGATCCACTGATTCCTCAGGATTGGACAGGAGGGAAGCTATGTCACCCACAGATAAATGGCTGGGTGTGCTTTATCCTTGTCTCTTTTTTTGTCTTGTAGGAGGGCCTCATGTGACTTGGTCCATGGGGTCACAAAGAGTCGGACTCTACTGTGCGGCTGAAGAACAACAACGACGAAGATTAAAACCAGGCCATACCATATACAGAGGCATTATAGCATCAGCCACTAGATAAAAAGACAGAGACATCTTGAACACTGCTTGCAGAGGGAAAATATGTTTAGATTTATATGCAGCTAGAGGTGGAAATTAAATATTAATATTTCCTCTGGGTAGAAAAAAGAGACTACCCATCCTTTATCACTCTTTTGAAGAAAACAGCAATATTATAAGGCATTTGGTTTTTTTACAGTACAATAAATGAACAAGGCTTCAGTCTCTTAGCTGAAATATATAAATTTCAACTATTTTTGCTATACTACTTATAACTTAACTGAACAGTACAGTAGAAAAGAGTAAGAGTTCAATAGCACCTTTGAGACTAGCAAAATTTATGGTAATAATAATAATAACAATAATAATAATATTTAATTTATATCCCACCCTCCCCACCGAAGCAGGCTCAAGGCAGCTCACAACATAAAAACTTCAACAAATAAAACAATGCATATTATAAATCATACATACATATTATAAATCATACATTATACATCATATATTTTAAATTAAAACCATCAAAGCTGGTTTGGTACTAAAATCTTGATGTTACGCAACTTACAACTTTTCCAGGGTGACGGCATTCCTTTCACAGTAGATTCCTTCTTAAGTAAAGGCCAGCTGGAAAAGAGTGGTTTTGCAGGCCCTGCAGAACTGGGCAAGGCTCCGCAAGGCCTGCACCTCCTCTGGCAATTGGTTCCACCAGTGGGGGGCTACAATCGAGAAGGCCCTTTCTCTGGTGACTTTCAGTTTGGCCTCCTTTGGCCCAGGGATTACCAATAGATTTTGAGAACCAGATCACACTACCCTCTGGGGAATATATGGGGAGAGACGGTCCCTAAGGTAGGCAGGTCCTCGGTCATATAGGGTTTAAAAGGTGATAACCAGCACGTTGTAACGAATCCAGTACACTATTGGCAGCCAGTGCAGTTCCTGCAGCCCTGGCTGTATGTGCTCCCATCATGGTAGGGTAAGAGCTTTTATTACTCACTGCTCACGTCTTCAGATATCTGAATTTTATTAGTCTTTAAGGTGCTACTGGACTCTTACACTTTTCCACTGTTAATAGAAACTTACACTTTTCTACTGTTAGTAAAAACACGGGTTATCATGTTAGTCTTAACATGGTGAACCATCCTGTTTTAACTGAATAATAAAACATTCAATAATTGTCTCTTTACAGTGCACACATGGATCCCAATGTTGTGAGCTTGAATAAGTTATTTTCTGAAGTTTCCAGATCATTGTGAGATTCTGCCCTTTCCAATTGCATAATCAATACTTCCAACTTCACAGTGGGTCCTGTAGTTAAGTTGATTTATATAGAGAACACTAACACAGAAAAAAGTTTACATTTTTTTTTTACTTTGCCCAAAAGGATTTTGATCTGCAAGCCTCATCACCTTTATTTATGACCACTTCGCACAGAGAAAAAAAAAATCAATGGAGCTTACTCATGAATCAATTTATTTTAGGCCAAGGTCTTAGAAATTAGAAAACATCAACTAATTATGCCTTTGCAGGATTTCTAGTGCAGGTGCCAATGCATTTCTGAACTTAGTAGTTAACCTAACCTAAAGCAATGTGACCATAGTTGTAAATTAGACACCTGTTTGTGACTTCAAATGGCAGTTTCAATGTCATAGTCCACAGTAGCCAGACAAACAGCAATTCTTGCACTGGCCATACATAGCACAAACTTGGAACCACAAGACACTGACTGAAGATCTGGTTAAAGCACCACTTTGGTTAAAGTACCAAAAAATGGTTAAAAACTACCAAACATTAATCAGCAGTATATACTAATAATATCACTGGCTTGTAGGCTTGTATCCTACTGCTCTGTTCTGAAGGTGGCAGGACACTTCCATATTGGGTACAATTTTTACTACAAAGAGACCAAATGAAAACTAGCTAATGTAGAGGTGCCAGCTCTTTCTTGTTCCTGCTCTTGTGCCTTTGATCAGTCAGGCCATTTCCCCCACCCCAAACCTGACAAACCTAGTTGTAGATGATCCTGAAGTAGATTTCGATCCAAGAACTTGTTTCAGTGCCATGCAGTGGACATCAGTGCACTGAGACATTACCTTTACAAAATACTCATGGCATTTTTCAGTAGTTTCAAGGCATTTATTCAGCAGGTTCTCTTTGCTTCCTTCTCCCCACCCTCTAAAGCACAGCTCTAGGACCAAAGACCAGAGCTCCTGCTCTGTGAATTTTCAACATCCAAAGAGGGAGTTGATCTTTAAAGTCATCATTAAACAGACTTCCAGATCTTACACACTGGAACATCTGTGAAAACACAAACTTTCCCTCCTCCCTTTTTTATATGCACATGGGTTTGCCAGCACATGGGTTTGCCAGCTCAACTGGAATTGCATGGCTGCCTTTATCAATCAGTAGCATCTAGGCTAAGTTTTTAACTGTAATCTTGACTTTGTGTTCTTATACTAACTGGACAGTTGTACCTAAAAGGGCACTTCTGATCTCTTGAATTGTTCTCAAGTAGTCTAAAAAGTAAACTAATGGGTAAAAATGAGACCACAATATTATCCCAGAGACATTAGTGTTCTAAACATTATCAGATCATTATGAAAGCTATCACATGATTTTTTAAAAAGACACTTCTACTTGCTTTGGAAACCACCATGGACTGAACATCTAAAAATGTGTTTAGAATACATCAAAATAAAAACAAAACTCTGTCATCATACTTTCCTGGCACAATTTGGTAATCGGTTTAAAAGCCACCCCTACCCCCAACCTGGAAACAGTCTGAATACAGATTCAAAGTTTGGAACCAGGGTGGTGTTGTCCAAGCAAGGTGAGTAGCTGGAAAACATTTCCAAGCCCTTCTCTTGTTGGAAGGATATCTGTACTCACAGACTGAAGGTAATTAACAGTTTGGCTGCTCTGGTTCAGGCATAAATAATAAAGTTGACCTACAGTTTTTCCAATTGCTATGAATTACATATTCCATGAACTACTGAAGAAAGCAATCCTTGCTGTTTCAGGATCCTCAGAACACAAATGGCCTAAAAACTATCTGCGGCTTATGGATGTGAATTTCAGAAAATGGATTTGTACCATTGCAGAGAACTCAAGAGCACATCCAAACTCAGTCAAATTTTCGGTTCACTTCACACAGCTGTGAATGGTATCTTCACAACAGAATGACTGATTTGACCTTGTGAATGACACCCCTTCGAGATAAAATACTAAAACTATCAATGATAGGAGATTCCCCTTGTGTCATCCTCTCTCTCAAGGATGACAGGAACTAATAAAACTTGTTTTATGGCCTTCGTAATGGAGGTTTTACTTGGCTGAGTTTTGCCATTTACTGCATTTTATAGAAGGGAAGAGAGAAAAATCAGATTGCAATTGAATCCCATAGTCTCAGATGAAAATGAAGGGAACAGAGAATATAAACAGAAAAATCCATCTTAACAAATACTACAATGCACTGATCACCCTCCAATATTACTAAGAACTGGCTTTTTAAAAAAAGCCTGCAAACTTCAGATACTAAAAAAAGGATTTTCAGTAATTCAGCTGATACTTATCAAGATGATTGATCACACTGCAAAAGTCTGGTATGGCAATATTCTTCCTAGAAGAATACTTTTTGAGGTTCCTATGATCAGGACTATTCTTGGAGTTCACAGGATAATGGATGTATCCCGTTTGATGTCTTAGGGTGCCCCAGTATTGCACTACCAGTACATATCATACAGCAGCTGGTGGAAAGGTAATTACATTTATTGTATCAAAATACTGCCACACTGCTGAGAAAATTATTTCCTAACAACAGAAACACTAGGCGGAGAAAACCTAGTTTTCTAGAAAATTAACCTAGAAAATTAAACCACCACACATTTAACAAGCTCTAAAGTTAAAGACCTAGGTATTCCTTGGTTTGGCAAGAGAATGGATCCTCCCTTCCCTTATTTGGATTGCATACGAACATAAGAAAAGCACAGATCAAATCAAGAGTGCTTTTAGTCCAGCCCCTAGTCCATTTTCAACTATAGCCAAACAGATGCCTCCAGAAAACCCATTAGTAGGGCATGAAGACAACTGAATTGTTTTTAAAAAGCCACCTGGTTTTAAAAGATTGCCAGGTTTAAGATTCACTCCTTAACTCCACTTTATATCCTCATAACACATTGATGTACAAACAAAAGAGAATCTGCTTTCTCCTTGGTTTAACTAATAAAGTTAAGAGTCCTTTGATCTAAACGTTTGTAGGGTTGAGATGAGCCAGTGTAAGCCTTTCTAAATTCTTTGTAGCCCTTCTGAGATTTAGGATTAAGTCCCTCCATAGCTAAAGAGATGTTCAAAATCTCAATCTAGTTTCCAATCTGTGATTGACTCCATGGCATCTTCCTTACTTACACGTGAATTCGCCTTATTAAAAAAGTAATGAGCTATTAATTAACTGCACTCATACAAAGCTCTTTAATTCCCAATCCAATTAACAGCAATCTGTTGAAGAAGTCTAATGATTATTTTAAATTTGCTAAGAGAACCATCTTTGTGCCTTTCTTAATAAGTTATTTATATAATGGCTCACAATGAAGCTTGCCTGAATTTTAACTCAGCACCATGCATATTGCACTGTGTGCTCTTCTGTATATTACAATCAGCTAATCATTTTGATCCAATAACAC
Source organism: Heteronotia binoei (assembly GCF_032191835.1). NCBI lineage: Eukaryota > Metazoa > Chordata > Lepidosauria > Squamata > Gekkonidae > Heteronotia > Heteronotia binoei. The sequence goes on along the minus strand of NC_083224.1, from coordinate 48,533,159 downwards.
AAGTGCACTGGTTGAGGAAATCACTTATTTTCACTCTGCCCCATTTGTGCATGTGCACATGCAATTGCATAAGCGTATCTGAAATGCAACTAATAATAAAACTACAATTTAAGAAACATCAGGGAATATAGGCAACATTTTGCAGGCAGTTTCAAGCAGGGCTTTTGTTGTAGAAAAAGCCCAGCAAGAACTCAATTGCAAATTAGACCACACCCCCTGATGCCACCATTGTTTCATACAGGGCTTTTTGTAGAAAAAGCCCAGCAGGAACTCATTTGCATATTAGGCCACACGCCCCTGATAACAAGCCAGCTAGAACTGCATTCCTGCGTGTTCCTGCTTTTTTTAAAAAAAAAGCCCTGGTTACAAGCATATATATTTTGCTCTTAGTGTTTAACACAATTAGATGTTGCAGAAAAGACCCAAACTGAGTCCATCTCCTCTTCTACTTCTCCTCTTCCCATCCATGACATGAAAGCACATACCAACACAAGTGGCTGCTGCTGATAGGCAAGGAAACACACACCATGGCAAGGTTATCTCTCATGCTGAAATTCACAAGGCACTACGTGGGAGGAAGAGAATGAGATATTGCCACTTTTGGTAACATTTAACATTCTGGGTTTTGAGTATGACATATTAAATTCTAGCAAAATCTGGCATTCCATAAACTAAATCTCCTTAGTCCAGGTTAAGATTGGAGGGGGGGGGGACACTAGAAAAATCACTATTTGAACTTTGCATTAGGAATGTTATGTTTCTTGTAAAATATCAAGAAATTGTCTTAAATATCGTGTATTGTTGTATTAGAAAGTTGATCTGGAAATATCAGAATATCCCTGGTGATTTGTGATAAGGAACATAAGCATGCTCTTCCTGATTCTCTCATATGGAATTTAAATGGGAGGAGGGTGTTATTGAGAAAAATAAGCAAAGGATCCCAGCTAGTCAGTAGCACATGGACCCTTTATATTTTAAATGGTCATTGTTTACTTTGAGTACTCCAGAGGCCAGATATACCCCATAAGAAATTAAAACATAAAAGGGCCCAAACCCTGCCAACCAGCTTGACAGTGACACTCTAAATAACTGGCAGCAGATCTGGCCCCTGGAGTTTGTGGGGCATGGGCCCTTGAAAATGATGTTCAATGGAGATAGTCCTGGCCTCCTCATTGAAAATAGTGGCCTTTTAAAGTTTAAAGGGAAGTTCCACTGGTGACCAGCTGAGGAACACTCCCTCCAGACACCACTGGGAAAGGTAATATACGGATTATAATGGGTGTGGCATTGGATATTGCTGACCCAATCTGATATCCAATATATCAAGCATCTAGGAAGTCAGCAAAACCTGGCTGCTTGCCCTTTGTTGTTGTGATACCAGGGATACAAAATCAGCACTGAAAATGTTCATTGAAAATGAGCACTACTATGCAAATTTCAAGTCAGGAAGAGAACCATTTTGAAATTTTGCATTACAAGACATTCATAATTGCTAGCTTTGAACCAAATACTTGTGGGAAATTGGTTGCTGGCAAGGACCTTAGAGAACCATTGGTTCAAGGCTTCATGCATCAAGTGATGTACGTATATGGGCAAGAAATCTTAAAGTGATAGGTAATGATATACCTTCTGCCTGGATACTTAAAACAGAACCAGCCAGAATTATCTGCTGTGCCACGAGCCATACTTTAAAGTATCTACAAGTTCACATCTGAGTTAATGCACATCAAGGAATCCAAAACCAAGTCCCCAAAACAGCCAATTAATACAATAAAAGCTTAACAGGCACCTACAGGGGAATTGTGGTTGCCAGTTAGCCAAACATGCCAGTTAAAGGTCTTACCTGGCCTGCAGCACCATCCAAGTGAGCTAGCCAGCATTCTGGTTAACTAGATTGCCAGCTAACAAAGCCTATACTATACTATCATTTTATAGAGACAACTGCTGAAGTGTGAAGCGCAGGCCTTGGATTCAGTTGGAGCTCACAAGAGCACAGCTCCTGAACCTTTCTGAGAGTTCCTCCTCCTCCTTCTCAATGTTCTACCTCCTTGTCCATTGAATAGTATGTGCAACTGCATTACAATCCCTGGATGAGCTCCACTACCTATTTTTCTACAAAATGACCCCTGGTGAAGTGGATAACCCTTCATATTGACACACTGTAAAACAAAAGACATCCCTTTAACAAAAACAGAGGTCTGCAACATGGCTGACAGTAGGGAGAGCACCAACCTGCCAGTCTTGACAATGAGGACCAGTTCACAGAAAACAGGATGAGATGGGAGAGAAGAACACTTGTCCAAAGGGCTCCAAGTAAGTCAAGGAGTACTGGGCAATGAGGCTCCCTGTGGTGCCTGACTGTTAGCAGTTTTTAGAAATCTACCATGAATCACCTGTGTGTGCTTTCTGCCAGCCCCTGTTCTCTGTGACAGTGAATGTCACCAACTTCAGTATTGAGGTTTGCTAAAACTGATGCCATATTTCAGAAATGAATGGTAACTTTTAGAAAGGACTATTTCCCAATTTCCACAAAATACAACAAATCCCAGCTGTTGATGGCAGTTTTCAAAAGACCACCCACAGCAAACTTTTGTGGCAGATTACAAAAAAGGTATTTAAAAATTCAGAGGAAGGGGCCATGGCTCAGTGGCAGAGCATCTGCTTAAATGCTGCAGGTCCCAGGCTCAGTCCCTGGCACTTCCTGTTAAAAGAAACAGGTAGTAGATAATATAGGGAGGGAACACAGCATAGTAAAGGCCAATCTCATCAGATTTTGGAAGCTAAGCAGGATCAATTCTTGGAAGGGAGACCACCAAAGATGGCTCTGCAGAGGACTACGACGGCAAATCCCCCCTGCTTCTCACTTGCCTTGAAAGCCTGTTGCTGGGGGCTGCCGTAAATCATAATAATAATAAAATTTTATTTATACCCCGCCCTCCCCGCCGGGGCAGGCTCAGCTGTAATGTGACAGCACTTTAAACAAACAAGCACAGAGAGCAGGTGATGTGAAAGGCCTCTGACACCTTGGAGATCCACCACCAAGCAGAGTACATTGACTTTGACCAACCAATGGCCTGACTCCATATAAGGTAGCTCCATGTGTGTCAATGTGAGCCCCAGATACAGTAAAAGAATCTCTTTTGGAAAAGCTTCCCATTGTGTGCCCACCTACATCTCCTCCAAGGTTCAGAGCAATCTGCTAACCTTGAATCTGACTTGGACATCCAGAGCGTCATTGATCTACCCCAGTACTGTCTGAGATGCTGTTCTGCCTTTCTATTACCCCAAGTATATTACTAGTATATCTTCTGACTGATGAGGAATCTCTCAGGACTTAAGCCTTGTAGTCTATTTTGCATGGCTCTGACAGTCATTTGAATGCTTCATAGTTTCCTTTCTTCAAAGATGATATATATGTTGCTGTTACGTCACCCCAGAGTGGGAAACGACTGGTGCTTGCACAGGGGACCATTCCTTTCCTTGTTGACTTACTGTTTGCCTTTTGAGATATAAGGCACTTTGCATTACTTTATTACCTGAAGTTCATACACAGAACATATTCTGGCTGCTGCACACCTATTCTTCTTTACAAATCAATGTCTCACAGCTGCGTGGATCACAGGAGCCATCTGCAGCTATTGATCTGTTCATATTTTTTGTTCTATTGACCAAGCCATACATGACTCCACAGAGTTCCCTTCATAGCCAGTGATGCACTGATTATATTCGGTTCGTGTGTTTAACAGAAAGAACCTGATAAACAGAGTCAGATCAATACAACCAGAGAACCAGAACAGTAAGTTTTGGGTTTTAAAACAAGTCATACAATTACTGGGCACACAAAAGGTAATTTAAAAACAGAGATTATCCCAGCAATGTTTGCCATAAATCCTCGTAATAGAGGCGAGTATTATCTACCCTGTTACTACTGTGAGGCTAAGGCAGAGACAGCAACTTGACCAAGGCTTGTCATGAACTGGGGAATTGCTCCTTCCTCTGTCTACTGAAAACATGTCTTTTCAGGACATCCCAACCTTATTCTGAAGTTATATGAAATAAAGCATCTATCCTCATGGGTAGCCACAATGTACAGGAGGGATGGGAGGGGATAAAAACCCCATTTCACACACAATGAAAAAGCAGGTTGTAACAGAGTTCTCATACATAGCACTTTGAACAGTTTTGCCATTTTTTTCACATATACCTAGAAAAAATCCCCATATCTATACTGTAACTTTATTATTTTCTGCTTTAAAATACAGCTGAAAAATACGGGGGGAGGGGACAACAAAAGGTAGAATCATACTTCAAAAGTGCTATGATTAAAGCCACTAGCTTCAATTCTTAGACCACCTAAGGTCCTTGCAAACATCTATGCCTCAAGAGACTGAAAAAAAACAATATTGCTGGGCTCCAGTAGTGACTGCCTGAATTACTTTGTAAATACTACAATGTGTAGTTAAGGCTTTCATGTTCTGTATAGGCTGTAAAGGCCTGAACGTCCCACAAGATATGTAGAGACAGACAAAATTACTGCTGGCCATTTTTTTGTTTAATTTTTTATTTTCTTGCCAGACATCCCCCCCCCCCCCCGATCAATTGTTCCTACATAAATTGCGTGGCTGAAAAGCCTCATTCCATCAAATTACTACTGCAAGACATAGAACTGGACTCAATCATATTGCTGTTGTAAATACCACGTGGGCATAACTGAAAAAAGCCAGGCATACCGAGAAGGGTTTCAGAACATTAGGCCCACTAGGGATGTTTCAGCAGAATTCACTGTCACAGCTCTCTGTGCATTTCTGTAAATCCTATTTATTTCTGTTTAAGATATTTATACCCCACCTTGCCTCTGCACACTCAAGGCTCCTAACAAAACAGTAAGAGTTGCAATTAGGGTTGCCAATCCCCAGGTGGGGGCAGGGGATCCCCCGGTTTGGAGGCCCTCCCCCCGCTTCAGGGTCGTCAGAAAGCGGGGGGAGGGGAGGGAAATGTCTGCTGGGAACTCTGTTATTCCCTATGGAGATTTATTCCCATAGAAAATCATGGAGAATTGATCCATGGGTATCTGGGGCTCTGGAGGGGCTGTTTTTTGAGGTAGAGGCACCAAATTTTCAGTATAGCATCTAGTGCCTCTCCCCAAAATATCCCCCAAGTTTCAAAAAGATTGGACCAGGGGGTTCGATTCTATGAGCCCCCAAAGAAGGTGCCCCTATCCTTCATTATTTCCTATGGAAGGAAGGCATTGAAAAGGTGTGCCGTCCCTTTAAATGTGATGGCCAGAACTCCCTTTGGAGTTCAATTATGCTTGTCACAGCCTTGATCTTGGCTCCGCCCTTAATGCCTCCTGGCTCCACCCCCAAAGTTTCCTGGCTCCACCCCCAAAGTCCCCAGATATTTCTTGAATTGGACTTGGCAACCCTAGTTGCAATGAAGCTGAAAGGAAGAAAGGAGTTGCCTACCCCTAAGTGGGGGATGGAGTGGTCCCTGAACTGCAATTGCTTTCCAGACTATGGAGATCCATTTGCCTGAAGAAAATAGCAGCCTTAAAGGGTGTACCCTATTGAATAATAGCCCCAATGGGGTCTCTCCCCTCCCAAACTCTGCCCTCCCTAGGCACCATCCCCAAATCTCCAGGAACTTCCCAAGCCAGAGTTGGCAACATTAAGGAACACTAGGGTTTTCTCCGCTCCCATATGTGCCATCAGGAAACAGAAGAGGTTGTCTTAAGTATGTTAATTAAAGATAAGGTATCTGGTGACAATTTTTAGCTGGGTTAAAATGTTTGAACAAAGTATTTCAGGGCAGGTAGAGGCTGATGACATGGGGTTGGGTATCCTCAGAGATGGCCAACATTAGGCATAAATTCTCATTGTTTATAAAATACCCATAGTATTCCAACAAAGGCTGATGCAAGAGTCCCTATTTCCCCACGCTCTCACTTAATACTACATGATACCCAATTGGTCAAGTGCCTATCTAAATCACCGGCAGCAGAGAAAACTGGTCTGGCATACTTAACTAAGGCTTAGATGAAAGAGAGCAGCATATTGTGTCTGTCCCAACTATCTCAACCTGACTTTGCACCCCTTCATGAACCCCACATTGGGGGTGAGGAGGAAGGGTGGTATCCTCCTCTGTGAGTCTTTCCCCTTCTGCAGACTCCCAGTACAAATAATTGCATGCTCACTGAGTTGTCGGCTAAGGATAAATGAAGCATTCAGCTGGTCTGATAGCCACCTAGCTCTCCAGTGGGCACCCTGTTTGAATTGATGTAGGTGCTCTCAAGCATGGTACTAGAGATACCTAGGCTGATTGTTTTCAGGACTTCAACATTCATGCTAAAGTTCCATAGTAAGGCTGGAAAACTGACCTAAAACAAATAAAATGAATTTTAACGGGGGATAAATGTAAAGCTCTGCTTTTAGATAGAAAAAATCAAATGCATAATTATATGATGAGGGAGACTTGTCTTGGCCAGTAGTATGTGCAAAAAGTAGACAATACATTGAACATGAGTCATAGGGGTCCCAATCCCCCCGCTTTAGCGGGAGACTTCTGGGTTCCCAGCTTAATCTCCCGGTCTTCAAAAATTGAGAACCGGGGGGGTGGAGGGGGGGAGAACATACCTATAGAGCTCCTGAGCAGTTTGTAAAATCCCTGTCCCTTTAAGGCTGGGCAGGAAGGAGGAAACAGGAAGGGCTTCGGAGAACGGCCCCTCCCTTCTTTGCTTTCGTTTTCACAGCAGGCACAGTTCTCCGGAAGAAGACCAAGTAAGTATTTGTGTGTGTGTGTGTGTGTGAGAGAGGGAGGGGGCAGGGAGGGGGATTCCCTCGTATGGAGGCCCTCCCCCCCTTTAGAAAGCGTGGGGGGGGGAGGGAAATGTCTACTGGGCACTCTATTATTCCCTATGGAGAATGATTCCCATAGGGAATAATAGGGAATTGATCCGTGGGTATTGGGGGCTCTGGGGGGGCTATTTTTTGAGGTAGAGGCACCAGATTTTTAGTATAGCATCTAGTGCCTCTCCCCAAAATACCCCCCAAGTTTCAAAACGATTGGACCAGAGGGTCCAATTCTATGAGCCCCAAAAGATGGTGCCCCTATCCTTAATTATTTCCTATGGAAGAAAGGCATTTAAAAAGGTGAGCTGTCCCTTTAAATGTGATGGCCAGAACTCCCTTGGAGTTCAATTATGCTTGTCACACCCTTGTTCCTGGCTCCACCCCCAGTGTCTCCTGGCTCCACCCCCAAAGTCTCCTGGCTCCGCCCCCAAAGTCCCCAGATTTTTCTTTAATTGGACTTGGCAACCCTAATGAGTCAGCAGTGTGATGCGGTGGCTAAAAAGGAAAATGCAATTTTGGGCTGTATCAACAGAAGTATAATGTCCCAATCACACAAAGTAATGGTATAATTTTACTCTGCTCTGGTTAAACCTCACCTGGAGTACTGTGGCAACACAATTTATTAAGATATAGACAAGCTGGAATGTGACAAGAGAGGGCAACGAAGATGGTGAGGGGTCTGGAGACCAAGTCCTATGAGGAAATATTGAAGGAGCTTGGTATGTTTAGCTTAGAAAGGTGACATCTGAGAGGTAATATGATCACCATCTTCAAGTACTTAAAGGGCTGTCATATAGAGGATGGTGCAGCGTTGTTTTCTGTTGTCCCAGAAGGTCAGACCAGAACCAATGGGTTGAAATTAAATCAAAAGTGTTTTAGGCTAAATATTAGGAAAAACTTCCTGACCATTAGAGCAGTTCCTCAGAGGAACAGGCTTCCTCAGGAAGTGGTGGGCTCCCCTCCTTTTAAGGTTTTTAAACAGAGGTTAGATGGTGATCTAACAATAGGTGCTGATTATGTGCATTAAACAGATCATGAAAGGGAGGGGCAGGAAGGATTGCATCGATGCTAAGGGTTTTTTTTGGGGGGGGGGGGGTTGCCATCTTCTGGGCATGGAGCAGGGGTAACTGGGAATTTGGGGGGAGGTATTTGTGAATTTCCTGCATTGTGCAGGGAGTTGGACTTAGATTACCCCACAGGTCCATTCCAACTCTTTGTTTCTATTATTCTAAGACTGGCCTCTTTGGCTGCTGTGGGCCTCACTCAAGTCATGATAGGCCCACAATATGAAAAAAGTCACATCTTGGATTTCATCTTTTGCACTAAGCCTTTAAATGACTTTTTTTCTCCATTAAAAGAAATGGAGTATGGGGACACTTTCTTTGGGGGCCACAGAATTGGGCCTTCTGGTCCAATATTTTAAACAGGGGGGGGGGGGTTGAGGAAAGCCACCAGCAGCTACGCTGCAAATTTGGTGCATCTACCTCAAAGATCAGCTCCCCCAGAACCCCAAATCAATCATTATATTTTCCATTATACCCATATGTTATTATATAGGGTATATGTTATTATATAGGGTATAATGATGCCCCCCCCCAAAATGAATTTCCTGAATATTTCCCCAATCTGAATACCAGTCTATTGGGATTCAGGGAGTATCAAAAAATACTTATATTTATTGGGTTCAATATATCCAAACCTGAAATATATTTGGTTGGAGGGTTTTTTGCACACCCCTAGTCTTGAACTACTGACTGACCGCTGTGGTTAATTAGCTAAGAGAGAAGAAATTGAAATTGAATCCTGATAAGGCAAAAGTTATTGCTTGTTGGAAAGGCTGATGTCTTGAAGGACACTGAACTTCTCACCTTCAGTGGAGTTCAGCTGACCTTTGCTGATTTGGTTAAAAGACTAGGAATTATACTGGATCCAGCATTACGCCCACAGAAGATGCAAAAATAATTTTAAAAAACTTTCTTTCAACATCACCAAGCCAGGAATATGTCACCCTACCTCAGCCATCTAGCCACCTGTATCCATGGCACAAAAACATTGAGACTAGCCTGCTGTAATGCACTGTACATGATTCTACCCTTGAAGTGGATCCAGTGACTCCATTTGGCACAGGATGCTGTAACCTGGTTATTATCAGAAAGGATTTGCACATTACACTCATTCTACAGTCCACTGATTGGGTTCAATTCAAGGTACTGACAATCACATACAATGTCCTGCATGGCCTTGGATTCTGTCAGAACTTGTATCTTTACTGCTGGTTCCCTATAATGTGACCAATGCTGTATTGTACTTTTACTGTGGCTTAGAGCTGCTTTGTTACTGAACCAAACTGACTCCATGTTGTAACCCTTGCTTGACCCAAAGTGCTTGAATAGTAATTAACCTTGCCCCACTGGTATCCAAAATATTTGGGGCTGTAGAATGAGTTATGTTATGTCTCTGCACATTCTCACACTGGGACCCTTTGAAGCCGAGCAGCATGGCCTTCGGAGTAGGGAGGCATCCTCTCTACTGATAGTGATGGTGAGAAGACAGATGTGCCTGTAACGGTGTGAATTGTGGCTTTGTGAGATGTTTGCTTTACGTGTATAAAATTGTGCTGGTGCTGGCTCTCGCCATCACTGTTATCTTGCCTCTTCCAGTGCTTAGTTCTCTTCAATAAAATCCTAACTTTGTAACCAAGTATGGGATCCGTTTGAAGTTCTTAAGTTCTGACATTATAACACTGATCCCATTGTTCGTGGCTTATCTGTACTGGAGGCTTGGCCTGATGGCGGCAAAAGTGCCAGACGACGGAGAGCCCACCACCCCAACAGAGGACCCCGCCGCTCGACCCAAAAGTGACGGGGGTTCGGCGCAAAATTAAGGTCCCAGCGCCTTTCTCGGTCGACGCCGCGTTCCCCGCCCCGCGAACCTGGAGCCCGCGGAAGTCCACGGCAGCAATCGACGCCGCGGAGCAACGGTACCGAAGCATGTTGGGTGAAGGGGGAGCCGGAGACGGCGACGACGACCAGGCGGAGGGCCCGGAGCCCCGAGGGGGAGACGACCAGATCCGGACCCTCCGCAACGACTTATTCGACTGGGTGCGGGAGATCCACGACGACGTGCATCGATCCCGCGTGACAATGGCCGAGGAGTTGCAGCAGAACCTGGGCGCGATTTACGACCAGCTCCGCACTTTGCAAACTGCGGTCCTGGGAGTCCCGATTGGAGGGCTACCACTGGGGCAACCGCCCGTAGCCCCGCCGGCTCCGCCGGCCCCAGCCCCGCAGGCTCCGGCCGCCCCGGCCCCGCCGGCTCCGGCCGCCCCGGCCCCGCCGGCTCCGCTGGCCCCGGCTGCCCCGGCGCCACCGGCTCTGCCCGCTCCGGGGCCCCCGGCGCCACCCGCCCCGATCCTGCCGGCTCTACCGGGCCCAGCGCCGCCGCCGGGGGCGCCGCGAGCCCCGGGGGGGGCCGAGGGTCGAGGAAGGGAGTTGAAGATTACTTTCGATGGGAATCCGGAGGACGTGGAGTATTTTACCATACAGTGCGACACGTTCTTCACCCACTGGGGTGCAGATTACCCGACCGAAGCCAGCCGAGTGTACCACATCGCGTCCCGACTGAGAGGTGCGGCCCGCAAGTGGTACGTGGGGCTTTTCATGGGGAGAAAGCCCGAACTAGCTACCGTGGCGGGGTTCCTGCACGCGATGCTCTGCCAGTATGGCGATCCTCTACGGGAGGAGAAGGCTGTCGCCGCCCTTCAGCGCATAGAGCAAGGCAACCGCTCCACTCGCGAGTATGCCACCGAGTTCCTGGGGTACTGCGCAGCAGCGAGGGGATGGAACGAGGTAATGAAATATACCGCGTTCATCAATGGTCTGAACCCGAACATCCTCGACCGCTGCTACAGTCAAGGGAGGCCCGACACGTTGGTCGGATGGATCCAACTGGCCGGAGAAGTGGAGACCAACCTCCAACATGTGGGGATGCGACGACAGCAGCTGGCGAAGAAGGGGGCCAAACACACCCCGACTAAATCCGAAGGGAGGAAGGCCCCGGCGACCTCCACCCCGTCTCCCGCCCGCAAGTGCTTCAAATGCGGAGACCCAAATCACCTCGCTGCCAACTGCCCAGTGAAAGCGGGTTCCACCCCACCCACGGCGAAGCAAACCACCCCGGGGCCGAAAAAGAAAAAGAGCAGCCGCTCGAAGGAGCCCAGCCGGGGCTCCGTCGCCACTTCCTTGGCGACTGACGAGGATTTTACCACCGACTTGGCGACAGTGGAAGAATCGACCGAGGAGTCGGACGACACCGAGTCGGCGGGAAACGACAGCGACCTGCTTTAATGGGTGCCGCAAAGCAGGTCCAACAACAGCCGGCACTCCTCACGGTGAGAGCAACAGGGGGTTTACTATTTATGGCCGTTACCCTCCTTAACCCTAACCTAAAGAGATTCATGCACGCCCGAGCGCTGATCGACTCAGGGTGTAACAGGGACCTGATCACCCCCCGCCTAGTTGAGGCGTTGGGATTAGCCACCTCACCCCTGCTACAACCGATGCAGTTCCAGCAGATGGACGGGGGGGCCATGAGGGGGGAACCATGTACTTTAGAGACTCAGGCGGTCCCGGTGGGAACCGAGGAGCATTGGGGGATCGAGACTTTCGTAATTGCCCCCTCTTGCTCTTTTGACGTGGTGGTAGGCTCGGCTTGGCTCGCCCGCCACCAACCAGACATAAGGTGGGAGGAACAAATCGTCCGGTTCCCGGATTGGAGGTGTGAGCACCACCACTGGCGCCCCGAATGGGGGCCGCATGCTCCCCCCCAAAACATGCGGGCTTGCCTCACTCTCGAGGAAGTCGCCTCAATCCCCAAGGAGTACCGGGATCTAAGACTAGCGTTTAGCGAGAAGGAAGCGGACGAGCTACCGCCCCACCGCCCTACGGACTGTGCCATTGAGCTGATCCCAGGGCAACAGCTTCCCAAGGTGAAACTGTACTCCATGGGTTGGGCGGAGAAAGCTGAACTCCGAAAGTTTTTGGACAAGAATCTTAAGCGCGGCTTCATACGACCGGCCACTGCCCCCCATGCCGCCCCCGTCCTCTTCCGAAAGAAAAAGGACGGGTCTCTTAGGCTTTGCACAGATTTTCGTGCGATAAACGGGATTTCCATGTCCAACGCCTACCCGATCCCGTTGATAAAGGATTTGTTGAACACCGTAGCAAAGGGAAAAGTATTTACAAAGCTTGATCTCCGAGACGCGTACTTCCGCGTCCGCATCAGAGAGGGGGACGAGTGGAAGACAGCGTTCAACACCCCCCTGGGACAGTTTGAGTACCTAGTCATGCCCTTCGGACTGCAAGGAGCCCCTGGTGTATTCATGAACTTTATCAATGAAGTGCTACGGGACTTCCTGTTTAAGGGGGTGGTGGTGTACCTTGATGACATCATTATCTATTCACAAGATCTAAAGTCTCATGTGCCCCTGGTCCGAAAAGTGTTAAGCACCCTTTGCAAACACAAACTGTATGCCAAATTGTCGAAATGCGAGTTTCACAAGACCGAACTGGACTATTTGGGTTTCCGGGTGTCGGGGGAGGGATTGGCTATGGACCCCGCAAAGGTCCAAGCGGTACTAGACTGGGAGCCCCCTCGAACCCGCAAACAATTACAAAGTTTTATCGGGTTCGCTAACTTTTACCGCGACTTCATTAAGGGGTTTGCTACAGTCATGCTCCCCCTCACGGAACTCCTCAAAACCAAAGGGAAGGGTGACGAGGCGAAGAAGCCAGGCGCGCGCCTAACGTGGACGCCTGACTGCCAAAAAGCTTTCACTGAACTGAAACGCCTCTTCACCTCCGAACCCGTGTTGGCTCATCCCGATGAACTGAAACCCTTCGTGGTCCAATGCGACGCCTCCGACGCCGCAGTGGGAGCCATATTAATGCAGAGAGGGGAAAATGGGGTGCTCCGACCATGTGCCTATATCTCAAGGAAATTTTCCAACGAACAAAGAAATTGGTCGGTCTGGGACAAGGCGGCGTTTGCAGTCATGTTTGCCCTAAAAACCTGGCGCTCCTGGCTTGAGGGAGCGAGAGTGCCCTTTGAAATCTGAACCGATCATAAAAACCTTGAAGCCCTCACCGGGCTGCAAAACAAATCCGGTGGGCAGGTTTCTTTGCTAAATTTGACTTTGTGCTGAAACACATCCCAGGCTCAAAGAACTTTTTAGCAGACGCCCTCTCTCGCATGCCACAACACGACAGTCTCCGGGAGGAGGTAGTGGACTCATTAATTTCCCCCTCAGCCATCTCGGGGGGGGTCACTACCCGCTCCGGCAAGCAGACCAGCCCTCCGGATTCAGATCTGCTGCCTCGATTCCTCTCAGAATACAACCAGGAGGCCGACCGCCCCCCTAACTTAGTTAAAGCCGAAAACGGGCTCTGGCTGCACAATGAAAAAATCTATGTGCCCACTCCCCTCAGAAAAGAAGTCTTGGAGCGCTGCCACTCGAGTCGCCTGGCCGGCCACTTTGGCTATGTCAAAACCCTCAACTTACTCACCCGCCAGTTCTGGTGGCCAAAAATTAAAAAAGATGTGTCGGAGTTTGTTCTTTCATGTCCCACCTGCCTCATGGCAAAACGAAGGGGGGGTAAACCCCCGGGCCACCTGGTTCCCCTCCCTACAGCCACCCGACCTTGGTCGGTAGTCTCCATGGATTTCATTGTCGAACTCCCACCTTCACAGGGCAAAACAGTCATCCTGGTCGTAGTCGACACATTTTCAAAGCAAGCCCACTTCGTCCCGTGCAAAAAGCTACCCACGGCCAAAAAACTCGCCCAGCTCTTTTTCACCCACATTGTACGCCTACACTCGTTCCCAGACAAGGTCATTAGCGACCGCGGGACGCAGTTCGTTGCCAACTTCTGGCGGGAGTTCTGCAAACTCGCTGGCATCGAGCAAGGACTAAGCTCTGCCTACCACCCCCAGTCGGACGGACAGACGGAGAGGGTTAATGGTCTTCTGGAACAGTACCTCCGCTACTTCATTAATTTCCAACAGTCCAACTGGGTGGATCTCCTCCCTTTTGCAGAATATGGCTACAACAATAGCCTCCATAGCTCGACCAAAACCTCCCCTTTTCAAATTATCAATGGTTACGAGGGCAAGCCGTTTCCCACACTCGCCCTCCCCGCCAGCCCGTCCGAACCCACATCCTGTCAACAATGGTGGGAGGGCCTCCGTGAAGGCTGGAAGGGTATTCAGGAAAACCTGGAGGAAGCGAAAAAAGCCTACAAAAAGCAGTTTGACAAAAAACACTCCCCAGAGTGGGACCTAAAGGTGGGGGATACAGTTTTCCTGTCGACAAAAAACCTTCCCCTTCCCCAGTCCTGTCGCAAACTCGCACTGAAGTTTCTTGGGCCTTTCAAAATAAAAAGGGTAATAAACAAAGTAACGGTGGAACTCGAACTACCCAAATCTCTAAGTAAGATCCATCCGGTTTTTCATTGCAGCTTGCTTCGGAAAGACCCTGGTGCTACGTCCTTCCATCCCAGGGCCCCACCGCCCCCTCCGACGACAGTGAGGGGTCAGAGTCACCATGAAGTCCAGGAGATCCTGGACTCCAAAGTCAAAAGGGGGAAACTGTATTATTTGATCAGGTGGAAACACTTCCCCCCGAGCTGTGACGAGTGGGTCGAATCTCAGAACGTAGCCGCTCCGCAACTGCTGAAAAAGTTTCACCTACTGTACCCGCACAAGCCCAAGGCTGGCCCCGCGGGAGGGGGCGCTTAGGGGGGGCAGTATGTCAGAACTTGTATCTTTACTGCTGGTTCCCTATAATGTGACCAATGCTGTATTGTACTTTTACTGTGGCTTAGAGCTGCTTTGTTACTGAACCAAACTGACTCCATGTTGTAACCCTTGCTTGACCCAAAGTGCTTGAATAGTAATTAACCTTGCCCCACTGGTATCCAAAATATTTGGGGCTGTAGAATGAGTTATGTTATGTCTCTGCACATTCTCACACTGGGACCCTTTGAAGCCGAGCAGCATGGCCTTCGGAGTAGGGAGGCATCCTCTCTACTGATAGTGATGGTGAGAAGACAGATGTGCCTGTAACGGTGTGAATTGTGGCTTTGTGAGATGTTTGCTTTACGTGTATAAAATTGTGCTGGTGCTGGCTCTCGCCATCACTGTTATCTTGCCTCTTCCAGTGCTTAGTTCTCTTCAATAAAATCCTAACTTTGTAACCAAGTATGGGATCCGTTTGAAGTTCTTAAGTTCTGACAGATTCTCATATTTGTAGAACTGCCTCACCTCCTATATTTCCCCTTGATAGCTGTGCTCATCTGAGCAGAGCCTTCCTCTCATACTAAAATCTATGTAAAATGGAGTTGCTCAGGGGAGCCTTTCTATAAAAGGTAATAAAATAGAAAAGTTCAGGAAGACACTTTATAAAGGGACTGTAGATTACTCCGCTGTGCAGAGGGCATAATATCAGTGTGTTGCACATATTGCCCTGCTGTTTTCATTGTTTTTTATTGATGTAATACCAATTTCCTTCATTATATCCACACTTTCTGGGGCTTGCAGCCTGCAGCATAGCTGCTAGGCTGCTTTAGCCCGGTTTGCCTCCCTAAGAGGGAAGAGGTAGAACTAGCCCGTTTGGGCGCGCAATGTTGGGGGCGGGGTTTGGCCATCTTAATGGCTAGCTCCCTGCTCCCTCCTGTCAGTCCTGGGAAGATCGGGGGAAGAATGAGAGCAGAGCATCGGTGTTTTTGGTCGCATTGGGTTTTGCGGCGGTGGCTTCGTCGAGGGACTGTTGTGGACCTTGGGATCTGCTAGGCTGAGTTTGCCTGGGGGCTGGGGTGTTTGCACGGCGCTTGGGCTGTTGCTGCTGCCTATTTTGTGTGGGAGCCTGGGGGTGGTCTTCCTTGTCCTTACTTGAGGGTTGGGGGAGGCTTGAGTCCCGGGTGCTCAGTGGTGCTCGTGGCTGCCCTGGGGAGTTCTTAATCACCAGGGGAGTCTGCTTTGCATTGGCCGGGGGTGCCTCTGTTGGGGGCTTGGGCTAACTATGTTGGGGCCTGGGCTTTCATTGGGTGCCATTATTGTTGGGAGCCTGGGGTTTTTTCCTTTGTTCTGGTTTGTAGGTTGGGGGAGGTTTGAGTCCCAGGTGTGCTAGGAGGCTGGTGGCTGCCTTCTTTAAAAAAAAAAGGGGGGGGAGTGGAGTCTACCTTTTTAGGTCCCCTGGCAAGGGAGTGCTTGCTTTTGTAACAGGGCTGCTATTGAAGAGGGCATTGGTAGGCAGCCATTTGCAGGCCCTTCTTTGTCAAAAGAGTGGTGATAACAACAATAGAGCGGCCATTTTATAGTTCCTTTTCTCTGCTTAGGGGAGGCAGTCATTTTAGGTGACATTTGTGGAGGCCATTTTGTAGTTTCTTCTTCTTCTGTAATAATGGCAGGAGGTAAAGGGTCGGGTAAGCCCATGGGTAAGAAGCCAGCACCTAGGGCTCCTAGAGCGCCTGCTAAGAGGGCACCACCCTCGTCATCCTCGTCTGATGAGGAGGGTGATTTAGCTGTGGATGCTAGTATTATTAGTAGGTTGAGGGTGTTGGAGCAGGCATCAGGTATCCCTCCACCGGGTGGAGTAGAGGGGCTTAGGGCCTCTAAGAAGGGTAGGCAAGCTAATATTCTTATAAGGCTGTCTATTCTTGAGGGCAGGTCTAGTGGAGTGCTGCCTGGCAGGGATTCTGGCCTCGGTGGTTCCAAGTTGGGTACGGTGGCAACGGCTAGAGGATCGGGGTGCGGATTGCCATTGGTGCCTTCTGGATTTGGAGGTAGGTTTGGTGATAATTGGCAGGCTGGAGCAGGGCAAGTGTGGCCATAGGGGCCATGGGGACCAGCTTTAGGGGTCGGACAAGGTACTTCTGCTTCAAGTGTTGGGGTGCCGGTTTCTTTGGGAGCTGGTTCAATATCGAACTGGGTATGGCCTAACGGGCAAGGTAATACCTGTGCTTACCCTGGTGCTGGGCATCCTGGCTTGGCAGGTTCCCTTGTGGGCGCACCTTCCCCTTATAGGATGGTTCCTTTTACATCCTTGCCCTTTGGGGATGTTGCCTTGCCGTTAGGGGCGAATTGGCTGCTGGGGTTTTATATTTATGCCGGGGTTATTGCCCGGGCGCAGCTGTGGCGGGCAGCTGCCCTTTTTCAGTATTTAGATATAATTTATAAGGGATACACGGCATTTAGTGGCCCTGCCTGGTTGCAATATGATCAGGAGTTTCAGATGAGGGCTGCCTTGTATCTGTCACTTCCGTGGGATCGTATTCATCAGCAGCTGTGGCTGCAGGTTGTGTCTCCAGCTAGGCCTAATTTGGGTAATCGCTCTGATAGAGGTCACCTGGTAAGTAGGTCAGTGACATCAGCTTCGGCTTCATCCAGCTCTCCCGTGGTTCAGCAGGGCAGGTGGTTCAACCCCGCTTGCTCTGCTGAGAATTTGGCTCCTTGGGAGTGTGTAACAGGAAGGCTTGCCAGTTCAAGCACGAATGCCCCATGTGCGGGGGGTCACACTCCTTTGATAGCTGCCCCAGAGTGAGAGGACGAAAAAATGCAAAGTAGCCTGGTGGGGGTGGTGGCTCCTATCCAGCTAAAAAAGGGGCCCAGCCCGATAAGGGTGGGGCCCCTTGAGCGTTGGTTGTCGAGGTATCCTCGAAGGGCTGACAGTTTGTATTTGTTAGAGGGTTTTAAAGTTGGTTTTAGGATCCCTTTTCAGGGGCCTCGGGTTCCTTTTATGTCCAGGAACTTTGTCAGTTAAGGGTTTGGAACAGGTTGTTAGGGATAAGATTGCCAGGGAGTTGGCGGAGGGTAGGATCTTGGGCCCCTTTTCACATTCTCCAGTGGGTATTAGGGTTTCGCCTTTAGGTGTGGTGCCGAAAAAGGCGCCTGGTGAATTTTGCTTGATTTACCATCTCTCCTTTCCCAGAGGAAAGTCTGAATGATGGGATTCCTGAGCATTTATGCTCAGTTAGGTATACTAGCTTCAACCAGGCTGTAGCCGTGGTGCGACGCTGCGGGGTGGGCGCAGAGTTGGCAAAATGCGATATTAAATCTGCATTTAGCCTTCTACCAGTGCATCCCGATGATTTTGAGCTTTTGGGGTTTTCTTTTGAAGGCCAATTTTACCTGGATAGAGCATTGCCAATGGGCTGCTCTGTATCATGTTCCGCTTTTGAGTGTTTTAGCACATTTTTGGAATGGGCTGTGAGGGAGAAAGTAGGTTTACAGGATGTTGTTCATTATTTGGACGACTACCTTTTTGTGGGTCCCAAGGGGACTGGGCGTTATGGGCAGCTCCTGTCAGGCTTTACTGAGCTGGTGGCGGAGCTTGGGGTCACTTTGGCCCCTGAGAAAACGGAAGGTCTGGTTCAAAAACTGACCTTTTTGGGGATTGATACTGTTGCACAGCTGTCTAGGATACCTTTTCAGAAGATAGTTGAATTGAGGGCTAGGATTTTTGCCTTTCCTCTTAAAAAGAAGGTTACCTTGCTGGAGTTGTAACAGCTGGTGGGGCACCTCAACTTTGCATGCAAAGTGGTCGCTCCGGGGAGGGCTTTTCTCAGAAGGCTTTGTGATGCTATGGCTGGGTGGAGTAGACTGATCAGTTGCAGAAAGGTGTGGTACTTGAGTTGGGTAGTTGTTCAGAGCTTGAGCTGTGTTCAGTTACTGCGCTGGCTGCTTATTTGGCAGTCCGGGGGCCCGATGATGGGTTTTTGTTTTGCCATCATGATGGTAGCCCATTGACAAAACATCAGTTTTGGGCGGTGACATCACGGGCTTTAGGTGAACTGGGTTTGACGGGAGTGAGGTTTGGTACCCACTCCTTTAGATTGGGGCAGCCTCAATGGCTGCTGCCATGGGGTATCCTTCCTCTTCTATTCAGTGCTTGGGCAGTTGGCGTTCATCGGCTTACAAGTCTTATGTTCAACCATTTCTTAGGCCTTAGGTAGCTTGTTTATTGGTGCTACTGGTTATGCGCCTGTTTAACTGTTCTTTCTCTTTAGATGCTGTTGTTCCTGGCCAGAGGAGCCGAGTTCTTGTCTGTGGCCAAGTGTTAAACTTACTTAACATGTCTGTGGTCTGTGTTAAACTTACTTAACATAAGAGCCACACAGAATAAATGTCAGATGTTTGAGAGCTTCAAGAGAAGGGAGGGAGGGAGGGAGGGAGGGAGGGAGGGAGGGAGGAAGGAAGGAAGGAAGGAAGGAAGGAAGGAAGGAAGGAAGGAAGGAAGGAAGGAAGGAAGGAAGGAAGGAAGGAAGGAAGGAAGGAAGGAAGGAAGGAAGGAAGGAAGGAAGGAAGGAAGGAAGGAAGGAAAATAGATGGAGGAGGAGGGAAGGAAAAGTGGAAAGAAAGCAGCTTTAACTTCAAATGCTTTCTCTAAGCCAGTAGACAGGGTGGTGGGCGCTTCAAGAGCCACACAATAGGTTTGAAAGAGCCACATGTGGATCTCAAGCTGCAGTTTGGCCACCCCTGCTCTAGAGGACCAACAGGGTGCAAAAGCTGAGGCCTTCTCCTGATGTTGACTCCTAGCACTGGTATTCAAAGATTACTGTCCCTGACATAGCAGTTCTCTTTGGTCACTAAGGTTAGTAGCTGATGATAGAACTATCCTCCATGAATCTGTCTAATCCCCATTTAAAGCTGCCTATGCCTGTGGTCAGCAGGTATGAACCCGCTCATCCTCTATATGTAGAGTTGCATGTGTTATGATTCACTGAACAGAGCTATAGATGCTTCTCTGAAACATGCTGCGTTCCAAGAGAGGAAGCATGTTTATCTAAGCAAAACAAGACACTCATAAGACATATGCCTGGAAAGTGGTACACATTCTAAAGGGCAAGCCTATGTCATCAGCCAAGCCATAGACTTTGGCCAGGATCTAAATATGGAAAGTCTGGAACTACATATAACATTGCATCCTTCAGTTTCTCTTTTTGAAAGTATCAACTCTCCCAAAACCTCCTTTCCTATGAAACATATACCTTTCTGCCTTTCTGGAATTTCTACTACTTATTTATAAGATACTTGAACCTTGGGAGATAAAGGTAGTGTTGCTAGCCTCCAGCTGAGGCCTGGAGATCTCCCACTTTTACAACAGAGATCAGCTCCCCTGGAAAAAATGGCTGCTGTGAAGGGCAGACCCCATGGCATTGTAAAGTATCATGCTGAGGCCCCTCCCCAAACCCCCTTTTCCACCCAGAGTCTCCAGGTACTTTTCAATCCAGACTTGGCAACCCTAGGCCAAGGGCAGAAACTGCTCTGCCAAGGAACTGCTCTACTATCTCTCCATCCCCAATTCTACAAGTTTCCACAGGCCAGCTATAATCCTACACTCCTACAGAAACCAATAAGGTTTAAATAGGCTGTGTACATAACTGCCACCTTTTCACAGTTAAGTCTTTTAAGCACTGTGATCTACTTAAAAGAAAAAAATTCAAAATGTAGTTACTGTGCTTACTTGGGTGACCTTTAAGGAAGCCCATTTGAAATCTACTAGGGATAGGGCCTTCTCCGTAATGGCCCCTTCCTGGTGGAACCAGCTGCCGGAAGAGGTAAGGGCCCTGTGGGTTCTCGCTCAATTCCGCAGGGCCTGTAAGACAGTCCGCTTCTGGCTGGCTTACAACTAACTGGCACTTGAAACTTGAAACTGAGTGTAGTTTTTATAAGATTGCTGTATGTTTTAATGCTTTAATTATGTAAACTATGTGAAATGTTTAAATTTTAACTATGTAAACTGTGTGAAATGTTTAAATTTTTTATATTCTTATGTTAGATTTTATATGCTGTAAGCCGCCCTGAGCCACCTGGTGGGAAGGGCGGGATACAAATTACAAATAAACTAAACTAAACTAATCAGCTGGCAAATACTTAGAACTAAAATAACCTTCTGAAGAATGTCTCAAAGGATTCTACTCCCTTCTCTTGAACCATATTCAAAGGCAAGTCAGTTGAGAATCCTGAAATGTGTGTCCATTATATTATTTAAGAAATCACCATTCTATGGCCAGAGCAAGAAAACAGGATAATATTAACTGAGAGCAGCTTTTTCAGCTTTTATTCTACAGTGATTATAATAATAATAATTATTATTTTTAAAAAGGTATTAAAAGATGTTTGCTCCTTGGGAGGACAGCTATGGCGAACCTTAAAAAGTAGAGACATCACCCTGCTAACAAAAGTCCGTATAGTCAAAGCTATGGTATCCCCAGTAGTAATGCATGGCTGTGAGAATTGGACCATAAGGAAAGTTGAGTGCAGAAAAATAGATGCTTTCGAGCTGTGGTGTTGGAGAAGACTCTTGAGAGTCCCTTGGACTGCAAGAAGATCAAATCAGTCAGTCCTAAGGGAAATCAACCCTGACTGTTCCCTGGAAGGTCAGATGCTGAAGCTGAATCTCAAATACTTTGGTCACCAAATGAGAAGGGAGCACTCACTGGAGAAGATCCAAATGCTGGGAAAGACAGAAGGCAAAAGAAGAAGGGGATGGCAAAAGATGCAATGGCTGGTCAGCGTTACTGACATAACTAACACAAATTTGAACAGATTTTGGAGGATGGTGGAAGACAGAGGGCCAGGCGTGACTTGGTCCATGGGGTTGCAAAGAGCTGGACTGGACTGTGCAACTGAACAACAACAACTTCCACAAAGGTCCTTCCAGGGTAATGTTATATTCCCCATATATAAAGGAGTGCATACACCCATGAGTATGTTCAGTCTCAATTCATACATACACAGAGAGTGTTCTTCTGAAGGCGAATTCATGGAGGATTAACATCTGACCCAGGGAGTAACATCTGGCTTCCAGTGCCCATTCACAGAAACATAGTGAGTGAAAACATGCTACTTCTGCTTACATGAACTTCTACCATAAGAGGGCTTTACAACACAGTGGCACTAGGGGGTTCTATTTTTCTTAATGAAGATACAGTCATAGATATGTGCCAAGCGGTGAGTTTAAGAGCATCAAAACTGGACCATGAAGCAAAAGGGCTAAATCTTTTTGTATGTGTGGTCATAATGGTTATTTGACCATGCTACCACATACTCAAGTGAGCTTTTTATTATATCAGCATGCAAATTGATCACTAACAATGTAGTGCTGAAGTAACAGTGTTGTTTTCAGAAGTAGATACTTTTTATGTAACTACTGTAAGCCTGCAAGCACAACCTTAGAATTTTAATTATTATTGTATAAAAGCTGGAGCATTTTATTGCTTTTAAAATAAAATAGATTTTTTTTTAAAAAAAATCAGGATTTGATCACAAAGTGAAATAGTGACAACAGCACTTAAAAATACATAACAAAATGTTGCCCTTGTACCAATAATCCATTTTAATATTTTTAGTATTTAGTGACTCACCACCTATGTCTAAATGCTTCTGAGACAAATCTGAATTATTCTTAACCTTTAACACTTAAAACAATCTTCTGAACACACCATCATCTGGGCCTTCTCTTCTAAACAGGAAGACTAATAACTTCAATAAAACAGATAAAGAAACCAGTACATCTCCGACCTTTTTAATTCTGAGATGGAAACTACCATCTCCAATTTTTTAAAAAATGGCTTGAAATGATTACCTGAAATGTATTAAGATTTCTTGTAGTTGCATTACCATCTCCTGCCTTTCTCCATATAAAAAAATGGCACTATCAGCCCAGATGGTAAAATGGAGCCTCCATATTCAGAACTTGGGGGAATATGCAATAGAAGAATGTACTATAGAGGAATGTGGCTTTCTAAAGACATGTCCTATCCACACTTGGAAATGAACATCAGTCAAAATAGAACCATGGTTTGAATCAGCCTTAAATTCACCTTCTTTGTAATATTTATTGACTTAGCTATTTAATTTGTAGCCTGCCTTTCTCACTGAGAATCAGGGCAGATTATACAGAAAACAATTCAACCAGAATCAGACATCCAGTGACAATGCAACAAATGATGTACATCACCCAGAGCCCTACAGTAGTAGGGACTGGGCAATCCATAAATTTAATTAAATAAATAAAACAGGACTAAGATTATGAAGTCCAAGAAATGTAAACAGATAACCATCTGAAGTATGGCATATCATAAACAAAGCAGAGAGTGCACTGCAAAGGTACAAGACATTGCGGTAAAAGAAGATAACACAGAGACACTGCAAAAGACAACAGTTGCATTCACTTATAAAAATGCCTTCTTGGATTATTCCACTAAACTGCAGTTCTGACCCCTTGATTAAAAATCCTAAACATTTCTGTTTTGCACATACTGCAGAATAACAGTAAGACTTTCTGATTGCTTAAAGCAGGCCATTTCACAAGGTAGAAGCCACAACACAGAATGTACATGTAAATACAGTTGCTGATCTTACCAATTTGCAAGCTGGCACCCTCAGAAGATTTCGCTTAGACCTAATCATATAGTCATCATTAGCAAGTTCAGTGTTGGGAAGGCAATTAGAATTAACACCTTAATTTCTCAGTAAGTAACTAGCATTGACCCCTCAAATTCTGGCTGTGCTCCTATTTCCAGTCTCTTAATTCATCCATCTAAGTCACAGTGCTTTCCTGCATCGTTCCCAGTCACCAGATTTATAGGATTCCCTGCAATAATTTTATAGATGAATTCAGCAAGCCCATTTATCAGCATAGAAGATGTCCGCCTTCCACCCAAATAAGGCTCTCAAACTAGAAACAGAACCAGGACAAGCTTTCAGAATTCATTTAGGCTAAAGTGAGAAGCTCGTGAGAAGCTCGGAATTGCATTTTATCCCCCTCTCTCCTGATCAAAAGGGTTTTCTTTCATGTCAGTAAAAGTGTTGCTTACAGCACTAAATCTCTGGAGAAGGAGCTTTTAAATCTGGTATATAGTATAGCAAGAACTGATCCCAGACTCTCAATAACTTTTATGGGAAAAGAAAGCTCAGTATATTATATTACACACATGCCAAGCCCTTGATGCCTAAAGCCTAGTCCCTTATAAAAATGGATGAGCTGGCTGAGATGCTCCCAAATTGTAGAATGGGTGCTCATCCATGATTCCCGTGCTGCTCTCATTTGCTTGCCATTTTAAAAGTCCTTCAATGTTGTCAACTTTCGCCTCCTGATTAGATTTAGGGTGATGAGCTTCTGTATTTTTATTATCTAGAGGAAACAGAGACAGAAGACATCATTCTGCATCTGCCCATTTAATTGTTGTGCTGTTAAAACTGCTAAGACTGCTACCCATATTTGAACTACATGAGTTGAGAAACTGTTCAGTTCTTGTTGCTCCTAGGCTTCTGCTACTACGACTACTAACAACAGCAGCAATAATTGTTGCTGCTGCTATTATTGTTGTTGTTAAGATTTCTCTTCAGTTTTACTTTTCAAAGTTTTATTGCTTTAAAAATAATTTTTGATTTTGTTTTGTGGATGGTGAGTTGTATTTTTTAATGTATGCATTTAATCAAGTGCAAAAGTAGTACAGTAAAATAATCACAAGTGTTGAGTTATGGAAACGTAGTGTAGCTTTCAAAAATGTATTCCCTAAAAATCTTGTTGGTCTCCAAGGTGCTTCAGGACTCAGCTTTCAGCCAATGACATCAACAGTCACTTTGCCTTCTCCTCTCCTAGCCCCAGTACTACTTTTATAAAAAATTTAAAAGCCTTGACTAGGGTTGCCAAGTCCAATTCAAGAAATATCTGGGGACTTTGGGGGTGGGGCCAAGAGACATGGGGGCGGAGCCAGGAGCAAGGGTGTGACAAGCATAATTGAACTCCAAGAGAGTTCTGGCCATCACATTTAAAGGGACAGCACACCTTTTCAATGCCTTCCTTCCATAGGAAATAATGAAGAATAGGGGCACCTTCTTTTGGGGCTCATAGAATTGGACCCCCTGGCCCAATCCTTTTTAAACTTGGGAGGTATTTTGGGGAGAGGCACTAGATGCTATACTGAAAATTTGGCACCTCTACCTCAAAAAACAGCCCCCCCAGAGCCCCCAATACCCACAGATCAATTCCCCATCATTCCCTATGGGACTCGTTCATGGAGGTGCATAATGGCTTTGGGGGCGGGGCTTCCCCCGCCGGCCAGCTGGCTGGGGGAGGGGGGAAGCCTGTAAAACCAGGGGCTCCCCCGCTGGGCCCTGGGGATTGGGAAGCCTAGCCTTGACCAGGATAAAAGTATTAGAAACACAACTAAAATTTTAATTAGCAGTCTTGTGGTCAAATCTTACAGCACATTCATAAAGAAACCTCCAATGCACACACACCAGTATCTGTTTTACAAAGAAAAAGCATTCCAATGCAGAATACAAAAGAGCTGTACATCCCTTATCTTGCTAACTGCTAATCCTCTGTCGGAACTTTGAAAGGAAAAAAAAAAGATCTCTGTGCTTTATGGCATGAAGGCAGCCAATTGTGGAAGACAATACAGTTGATTCAAGTACCACAGAAGCAAACAAAAACATCCAAAATCAATTTAAACCTTGTGCTCAGCTGCTTGGTCTACAAAAACTAAGCACAGGAGTTGCTCCTGCTGCCAATTTCTTTGTAAGCAACCATGCCTTCAGGGACATAATAGGATCGTTTCTAGAGACCCATCACAACTGATGCTTAACCCACTGTATCAGCAACATACACTGTCAGTGAGGAAGAAATATTTCCAGACCATGTTTAATACCATCCAAGGAACAGAAGAACAACATAGGGGACAGTCATCACTCTTCCATTTAGAGGAATATACCAATTTTAAAAGTCCTGGTTACTTTCTACAAATGAATTTTAATTCATTGTGCCAGATTTCAGTTTATTTGAAAATATTCAGCAGATATACAAAAAAAGATTATTGGGAGAATAAAAATGCATGAAATGCCAAATGGATCAGATGGTTCTTAATTGTCCAGCTGCTTGGGATACTTTTCAGGATGTGGACATGGTCCATTGAGATTTGAGGCTCACTGCCTACTTGTAGGACTCTTGCCCTTCCTGACTACTTAAAACTGACAGTGGGGGGGGGGAGCTGGCTGACTGGTCTGAGAGATAGTTAACCTCCACCTGAGATAGGGGATGGCTGTCCCAGCCTTGAAAGAAGTTGTGACAAGCCCACTACTAAAGAAGCCTACACTGGATCTTGGGCATTTCAATAACTATTCACAGTTCATTCTTGAGCAAGATGACTGAACAGGTGATGGCTGGATAGCTTCAAAGATACCTGGATGAAGTGGATCATTTGGATTTTTTTTCAGTCTGGTTTCAGGCCTGCTTATGAGACTGGAACAGCCTTGGTCATCCAAGTGGGTATCCTTCTGGACCACCTTTCTGGACCAGGAATCTGAAGAACTGTTTTGCAGTAGTTCCAGTCATGAGAACATAAGAGAAGCAATGTTGGATCAGGCCAATGGCCCATCCAGTCCAGCACTCTGTGTCACACAGTGGCCAATATGTGTGTGTGTATGTGTACACACACAAACACACACACACATACTGTGGCTAATAGCCACTGATGGACCTCTGCTCCATATTTTTGTCCAATCTCCTCTTAAAGCTGGCTATGCTTGTAGTTGCCACCGCCTCCTGTGGCAGTGAATTCCACATGTTAATCACCCTTTGGGTGAAGACGTACTTCCTTTTATCCATTTTAACCTGACTGCTCAGCAATTTCATTGAATGCCCAAGAGTTCTTGTATTGTGAGAAAGGGAGAAAAGTACTTATTTCTCTACTTTCTCCATCCCATGCATAATCTTGTAAACCTCTATCATGTCACCCTGCAGTCCTACATAAAGAGACCCTGTGGATGGCACAGGCTAGCCCTATACATGAAGTCTCAGTCCTACATAAAGGATGGGTTTTGGAAGGTGGTGCTGGGAGACTGCTGCTCACACCTTGGCCTGTGAGGTCTCACAAGACTCCACCTTGCCCCCCCTCGCATCTATGTGAAACCACTGGGTAAGGTCATCTGGGGATCTGGGCTGGGTTTGTTGTCACCAATGCACAAATGACATTCAGCTCTAATCTCACACTTCCAGTCAATCCCAAGAATACTGTAGATATCTGAAGCAGTGACTAGAGGTGGTTTTGGAGTGGATGCAAGCTAATAAACTGAAGCTTAATCCTGACAAGATGGATGTGCTACTGGTGAGTAGATGGTCTGACATGGAACCTAAGATGTTACCCATTCTGGATGGAGAAACATTCCCCTTTAAGCAACTTCTCTGCAGTATGGAGGTGCTCTTGAAACACCTTTGGATCCAAACAATCCACTGCATCCAGGTATGTTTGAAGCTGGGACTTGGACCCAAACCTACCGCTGGATGAGCAGGTAGCATCTTACGTTTGCCAATCCCCAGTTGGGGGCCTCCCTGGTTTGGAGGCCCTCCCCACGTTTCATTGTTATCAGAAAGACTGATCTCCATAGCATATAATGGAGAATCAATCCACTGTCACGAGCTGGGGCCAGGCCAGGCGAAGTCCAGGGGCAGTCCAAGGTCTGTAACTGGTGAGCAAAGAGGGTTCAAAGTGCCAAAACCAAATCACACTCCAGGTATCGCAGGTCAGAGGTTCAGAAGCCGAAGTCAGGGGGTCCCGAAGTCAAAGCCAATGTCAAGGGGTCCAGAAGCCAAAGTCAGAAGCCGAAGTGGATGCTAGAACGTCAGGTAAGTGACTAGTTGCTTCCACAAAGCCTTCTCCCAAAGCTCACAGCTATATAGCCCTCTGCTGTCTGTTGCCCATTTGGACTAATTGCTGACTCAGAGGGCGGCCAGGATCCTGCTGAGACTCAAGCATCCTCACTCCTAGAGGGGCCAGGATCCTTTTAGAACTCAGGGCGCGTCTTGCTCGTGAGCGTGCTGCCCTCCTCCGATCCCTGAGGTCCTGACGAAGGCGGTCACGCACACGAGCCACCCGAGAGGGCGAGGCAGGGGGGCTTGGATCTTCTCCAGTAGGAGGCAGGGGCACTGGTGCTGGTGGCAGGGGCACTGGTGCAGGTGGCAGGGGCACAGTTTCTTCTGCAGGCTCAGCTTCTTCTGCAGGGTCCCCAGCACCCATGACATCCATGGGTATCTAGGGCTCTGGAGGGTTTGTTTTTTTTTTAGATAGAGGCACCAAAATTTTCAGCATAGCATCTGGTGCCTCTCCTCAAAATGCTCTCCCCACCCCCCACCCCAAGTTTCAAAATGAAACGTTTTCTTTGCACCACTAAAGAAGGTGCCCCTATCCTCCATTATTTCCAATGGAAGGAAGGCATTTAAAAGGAGTGTGGTCCCTTTAAAATGTGATGGCCAGAACTCCCTTCAGAGTTCAATTGTGCTTGTCACAACCTTGCTCCTGCCTCCACCCCCAAAGTCCCCAGATATTTCCTGAGTTGGACCTGGCAACCCTATGGCAGCTATAGCCAACTTCAACTGGTTAGCCAGCTATGGCCTTTCCTGGGAAGAAATGACCTGGCCACTATGAGGCAGGCTATTGAAAGGCACTGGTATTGATCTATATGGATTGCAAACAGTATATTTGAAGGACCACCTACTCCTTTACAAACCTGCCCAACCATTATAGCTATCTTCCAACACTCTACTTTGGGTCCTCCTACCTTCTGAGATTAGGCAGGTACCATCCCAGAAGACGGCATTCTTGGACAGGGCACCAAAACTCTGAAACTACTTCTCCAGAGAGATTCACTTGTCCTCTTCTGTTGCTATCTTCTGCCATCTTCCATGGGTGCAGAGGTGTTTTGTTTTTGTTGTTGATTTTTGCTTCATCTGACATTCCCTCAATGATCCCTCCTTCCTGCCTTGTGTTTTAATTGCCATTTAATGCAAGTGTATTGTATTGTATTGAATGTGTATGTTAATTTGGGTTTTGTTTGTTTTAATTATGTATTTTGTTTGGTTTTAATGGTTTTCAAACATATGGCTTTTTAAATCTGTTTGCTGCCTTGGTGTCTCTGACAAGGGCAGAAAGGTAGGGTATAAATTTTCTTACCAATAAAATAAATAAAATATAAGACTTCTCTCATGCATCTAAAGAACATTAAAAAGTATAGGAGCACCAATTTTAATACCATCGGGAATAATACAAATTCTATTGAGACATGAAGGAACAGGCCAAAAATCCAGCTATCAATCATCTTGTTTCCTACACTAGCCAAGCAAATGTTGCAGAAGAACTACAACAGGACAAAGTCTCCCTTGCTGGACAACACAGCTGCTAGTGGTCAAGCAGTGTAGTGCCCCTGAATATGAAAGTTCCATTTTAGCCATCACAGCTAACAGCCATTAATGGACCTATCCTACCTAAATATCACCAATTCCCCTTTAATGAGTGCCGCAGCATTGCAGGAGATAGAGATATCAGCTCTCTCTAGCCACAGTCTTATAAGATTCTTCTGTGTTTCCCAGAATACTCTTTTTTCTAAATGAAAAGCCCCAAACTTTCTAATCTCACCTTGAGGTGGGGTGATGTCTCAGTGGGAAAGCATCTGCTTTGCATGCAGAGGGCTCTAGGTTCAATCTTTATCCTCAGTTATAAGGATTAGGAACAAGGTGATGTGAAAGACACTGGTGGTGAGTATCTGCCATTCAGAGTGGGCCACACAGACCATGATAGACCAATGGTCTGAAGCAGTGTATGGCAGCTTCATGTATTCATCATAGGAAAGATGTCCAAACACCTTGATAATTTTGTTGCTCCCTTTCTAACGTTTACAACTTTTATGTTTTTTGACATGACCTGAACTATAAAGTATTCCAAATACAACTGTATTATATATATATGTGACAATATGAAATGACATCTCACTGACAGAATGATCTCTGATTAAAACATTGACATGTTTCTTGAAATTAATGCACATATGGAATACACATGGAATCCCAAAATGCTTTCCTCCCATTTTACAATGCAAAAAATAAGTTGAAGAAATCAGAAAAACTGTGTTTTGAGAAGGCTAGATGTTGCCCAATACAACAAAATCAGAGATGGAAGGGGATTAAAACAAACCAAAGGTTAGCTTTTCACTTAAACTGTGGTCAGGAATTCCACATGGGCAAAAGCACACTCTTATACATGCTAGAAATGTAGTATACTAAATGATAAAAAAAAATCATGACACTTTCCAAAATAGAATTTGGAATCAAGTATGATATGCAACTGCAGTTTATTTTTATTACTAAAATACAAAACAACTAGAGTACAAAACACTACGGTTACCAACCTCCAGATGGACTGGGAGTTCTTCCAGAGTTGCAATTGATCTCCAGACAACAGAGATCAGTTTCTCTTGAGAAAATGGCAACTTTAGAGGGCAGGCAAAGCCAGACCAAAGATTCCAGTCAAATTAGGCTTCCCAAACCTCCCGCTCTGGCGGGAGACTTCTGGGGTGGGGGGGGGGAGAACATACCTGTAGGCGTCATGTTGTAGAGCTCCTGAGCCCTTTGCAAAATGTCTGCCCCTTTAAGGCTGGGCAGGAAGCAGGAAGGGCTTCTGAGATCGGCCCCTCCCTTTCTTTTGCTTTCGTTTTCACAGCAAGTAGAGTTGTCCGGAAGAAGATCTGGTAAGTGTGTGTGTGTGAGAGAGAGGGAGGGGGCAGGGGATTCCCTGGTTTGGAGGCCCTCCCCCCCTTTAGAAAGCGTGGGGGGGGGGAGGGAAATGTCTACTGGGCACTCTATTATTCCCTATGGAGAACGATTCCCATAGGGAATAATAGGGAATTCATCCGTGGGTATTGGGGGCTCTGGGGGAGCTGTTTTTTGAGGTAGAGGCACCAAATTTTTAGTATAGCATCTAGTGCCTCTCCCCAAAATACCCCCCAAGTTTCAAAACGATTGGACCAGAGGGTCCAATTCTATGAGCCCCAAAAGATGTTGCCCCTATTCTTAATTATTTCCTATGGAAGAAAGGCATTTAAAAAGGTGTGCTGTCCCTTTAAATGTGATGGCCAGAACTCCCTTGGAGTTCAATTATGCTTGTCACACCCTTGTTCCTGGCTCCACCCCAATGTCTCCTGGCTCCGCCCCCAAAGTCCCCAGATATTTCTTTAATTGGACTTGGCAACCCTAAGTCAAATTCCCTTCCAGCTAAGGTGAAATCTAGGTGAAATCTTTGCCTCTGAAGTCATATCCCCTTTACAACCACCACAGCCACCCACAAACATTTGTTTAGCTGCAATAGCAAAGGTATTTATTGAAGCCACTTCTGGAAGTGTTAACCTCAGCAGCCAGAGCAATGCCTACAGTCATCTCATGGCACAGAACATGATATGGCTCAAAGAACTGATATGGAGAGCTACAGAATCAAAGACAACAATGCACAACATGCGTTTCAGAGAATGGTTTTGGTACTATAAACTGTTGTCAAGAGTTGCTCCCAGTCTCTGCCTGTAACCAAACCTACATACAATATCTGTGCACCCATTTCTTCATCCTCTCAGCCAGCTTCCAGTACAGTGTCACTATACACACACAGCTGGAAACAAATAGGCAACTTATCCACCGATATATTAATGCACTTTCCAGGCGATAGAGAGTGTGGTATAGTGAAACTGAGGAGACTTGGGTCCAAATTTTCATCTCACCAGAAAACTCATTGAATTACCTAAGCCTAAGCTACACCACAGAGAATTTGAGAGGATAAAAACAGATAATTTATACCACTGTGAAATCCTTGGGAGAAGGATAATTTAGAAATACACTAGATTAAGCAAGGGATCATAAAGTAACCTTTGTTCAACAGCATTTGAATGGTCTTCAATACAATGACAGTGGTGTAGGTACATCTAAGCAGTTATGATTTTTCCAACTCACCTGAGTATCGATTTAAATATGATCAATAACTGCACTATATATGAATAAAACCTTTAATGAGGAGTCCATCATTTGTACTCTGTCTTTCCTCCAGGGAATTCAAGGTGACATGCATTAGACTATCTCACATTACCTTCACATCAGTTACATGAGAAGGTCAGGTTAAAAGATGGTGGCTCACCCAAAACATGGTGGCTTTATGGCTCTGTAAAGAGTTACAACCATGACATCCTGTTCCAAGTTCACCATATATACCACTACCAAACAAGTGTAATCATCAGTTAGCTATTCTGCCTGAGAACAAACAAGAGCAACCAAACTAGCAGCAATATGCATGATATAAAGGGAACTTCCAAAGGGAATTCAACTATAAAGCTATCTCTCACCAAGTCTGATCATTGGACCATTTATTCAAGTAATATTTAACTTGACTTTCAGCAGCTATCCAGAGGTTTTCCCCATTACCAAAGATTTTTAATAGAAAGTGCCAGGAATTAAGCCTAGACATTTCTGCATTCAAAGCATTTTTCTTGCCATTGAACTACGGCCCACTCAAATGCTGTTCTTGGACCTTTGAGCTCAGTGTTCCACTATTTTTCTGCTATGAATTCCCTCGTCAGTCTTGGCAAGTCACCCTCAGCTTCAGTTCCCTGTCTGTAAAAAGGTGGATAATAATGATGCCTTTTACAGGCTTGCTGAGAGTGTGAACGAAATAAAGTTCATGAAGCAAGTAGTATATTATTAATGTGCAGAAGAAAGAAAAATCAAACATCAATGACATCCCAAGGTGATTAGCAACTGAAACTGGAGGCATTTCAAATACTAACTACCCTGACATGACATGTTGGCCACTATTCATGCTAAATCACAAAACTGAAGACTCTACTTCTCCCCCTCCCTTTCCTCTGTTATGGGATCTTTGTACTGTTTCTAGGTCACTACTAAATTAAAGAATAAGTTTCAAAAGTGCAAACACCAGCAATACCATAGCAAGCCTCTTTTCCCATTTATGTGTAAGAAATAACTTCTACTTCTTGCAGAGCCCTAACAATAAAACAGAGTTTGAGAAAGAAATCAAATTGGAGCCATCACTCAGTAGTTCACATCTCTTAAAGTAGCAGAGTTCATTTTTTAAAAAAGCCATATACAGCCACTTCCATTTACAGTTACGAAATATTACCTTCAACTTCTCTCCTACTAGTGGAAGAGATAAGAAAATTCCATCTAGGTTCCCTCTAAAAAGCTTCCTGGGCAGTTAAGGGCTACATGCCTAACAAAAGCACCCAAAATTGCATGTGTTAGGAAACTGTACACTTGATCAATAGAAAAATAGAAAAGTCATATTCTAGATGCCAAGGTCAGGGAAACCAGTTATAGTTCCTGCCCACACAAAGGCGGCACTAGCTTCATATGCAAGCCTCCCTCTAGAGAGTTCACTTCAAAGTTTTTCAAAATTAGAAGTTTTTTGAACTTCCTAAACACCTAAGAATAAGAAAACATACCCTATTTCTTTTAGTTCTTGTCAATATTGTCAGTTTCCATTTTATATTCCTGGCTTTGTAAGACTTGGGTAGGGTGGACACATTTTGTTCAGTTTTCATGTACATGCTAAACACCATTTATTTGTATAAAATATTTTGCCACAGCACTATATTCCACTGCCAGCAGGGCTGACCCTGCCACTAGGCAAACCAGGCGATTGTCTAGGATGCCAGCCTTCTGGGGGCACCAAATTGGGTGCTCCCCATTGTGACTCAATGATGTTATCAGTGCCAAGGGGACACCAGAGGTTAGCTTTGCCTAGGGTGCCAGACAGTCTAGGGCTGCCCCTGACTGCCAGCAAAAATGAAGTTGTGTGTGGAGAGGAGGGGAGAACTATGGGAACTAAGACAACAACAGGAAGAGAAAAGGAAAACAGCCAGTTACAAATGGAAGGTATACAGAATCATAGAATCGGAAGGGACCTCCAGGGACATCTAGTCCAACCCTCAGCACAATGAAGGAAACTCACAAATACCTCCCCCTAAATTTACAGAATAAGCATTGCTGTTAGATGGCCATCTAGCCTCTGTTTAAAAACTTCCAAGGAAGGAGAGCCCACCATCTCTCGAGGAAGCCTGTTCCACTGAGGAACTGCTCCAACGGTCAGGAAGTTCTTCCTAACGTTGAGCCGGCAACTCTTTTGATTTAATTTCAACCCATTGGTTTTGGTCCTACCTTCTGGGGCTACAGAAAACCATCCTCTATATGACAACCCTTCAAGTACTTGGAGATAGTGATCATATCACCTCTCAGCCGCCTCCTCGGCTAACAAGTGATCCTTCTCCCAGCATTAGCCAGAAAAGCCACTCTACCCTCCTAGCACCTGTCATGTCCAAAATTCTCATCCCCCCCCCCCCCACCTCCAACACACACTCCTAAACAATCTATTGTACACAGATTTATGGGCACTACTGGCTTCATCTGGAGTCCCCTTTCAGTTTCCCTGATCCCACATAGGCCTGCAGATGCTAAATAAAGCCATCCTAATTTATTTCTTCCATTTCCCCAGCAGGAATGTTTCACTAAACCTAAACTTTAAAATACATATAGGGAAGGGCTGTTATTAGAGGATTCTGTGGCAATACTTACTATACACCCTCTGATGCCTCCAAGTGCCCACCTGTTCAACATGGAGACAACTACCTTTAGTAATACGTAGAATGTGCTGAAATCTCTGTATTTTTGCCCTTGTGCCATGATTTCCCAACATTCCAGACCAAACCAACAAAGCTATCAACATTCAAGAACTCTGTCTACAGTTGACACTATGTATCTCTTCAGAAAATCAAGGTTGTAGATGCTGAAAAAATGCCAGTATTTCAACAATACACTTCTTTTTTTTAATTCCCTTCTTCAATTTTATTACTTGGAACTTCAGCATAATCCCTACTGACACGGCATTACCTTTGTTCATCAAAACAGACAGCATTAAGACAGTAAATCACCTGGAAAGTACACAGCAACTCACCACACAAAGCCACACTGAAGCTGTATGCAAGTTCTGTAAGACAAGCAACCATCTGGGAATTAGAATATTCACATTACCTTCAACAATGTTCCAAAACCAAGCTCGTTTCCTATCTGCAAGAAGAAAGATGTTGAAGTGTAACCAGCGTCTCTACTATCTAACCTAGACACTTCTGTATTGACAAACAATGCAAGTGTCTATCAGCATCGACACTAGACATTGCTGCAGAATTTAAATGAACACAAGCAAAAGAGAACTCACTCATTTGTCACTTCAAAACCAAGTCTCAGAAGCAAGTCTGGCATTTGATTTCTTCTGCGGGTAGAAAGGAGAGCATCTCTGAATAAAGCACCAAATAAGTCAAGTACATAAAACTTACGATGAAGTCTGACCCCAATCCATTAGAACAGTTTCAATCACTTAGAAGCTATCCATTAACCTCTTTCCTACACTACAAGATGTGACCTCAAAGCAGTGCAGCATCCACCAGCATTTGCGTATTCGCATTGCATATTCCTTTAGGATGCCAATTACCCCGTAATTTTTTTTTTCTTCTTCTGTAAATTGCAGCATATCCACACTGACCATGTTGGGTCATTTTCACCCTCATTTCCAGTGAATGGGAAAGTGAACCAATGCCAGGGTGAAATTAACAATAATTTCTTACATTTTCTACTTGGTTTCTTTGCTACAGTTCTCTTCCTATACTGCCAAAAGGAAATACTTCATGTAGGGGTTTCCCAGCCCCCTTAGTTCCTTTGTTGCTAAGTGACGTGTTTTACCTCCATTGTTTAAAGATTTCTATAGTTTACTTTGGGACTCGAGCCATAGTGGCACAAATGAAAAGAGTCTCCTCATAGCTGTACTTGATTGTCCAGTGTAGAGCCATGTAAACTTCCAGTCATCCCCTTCCTTCCCTGAGAACTCACGTCAGAACTGGGCATGGATAAGCCGAGTTACTTGCCAATAAAAATCCATCAATAACTCCTTTTCCAAGCCTTAAGAGACAAAGTGTTTGAAAAAGCTGAGTGCTTCAAATGGCATTATCAGTAGCTTATGGGACTCCAAAAGCCTTTCTCCTACTTGCTACAACTTTTCTTGCTTCTGCTATAGTCTGATGGCAGCAGTGTCTACCTACCCCCTCCTCCCAGCATCTCCTGTGGCGTCATACCTGAGAAATATAGACCTCAGGCTGTCTGTAATTAGGTATCAGACATACCAGCAAGCAATGTTTCCAAGGTGCATCTTAAGTGCTTTGGAACCTGCTGATTCTTTACCTGCTCAATGGCCTGCTAGCTCATCTCCACAGCACTACCAGCAAGACAGCTGAATTGAGGGGGTGTTGTGCACACTAGATTACCTAGCGTGAAAGATACTAGCCTTTTCCCCCTCCTGACCAAAGAGGTACCAACAGCTGATAAACAGCCCATTCAAATAAAGGAGACATCCCAAATGACAGGCAGTTTGAATCAGCATTTTTTTTAAAAAAAGAAAATCCTACTTTTCCTTTTGTTTCAAGTCAGGGCAAAGAGGTGGGGTCCCCCCCAGTGCCAGTGTTTTGTAAATGGGCAGCCCTGGTCAACTGTGAAAAGTACAGAGCAGCTGGCTAGGCTAGAACTGGAGGAGCTGAAATGCTGCAGCTGTCGGGCTGGAATTTAAACTGAATGAACTCAGCAAAGAGAGCAATGGGATTTTGTTTTTTGTGGGGTTTTCTTTTAAAATGGACATACACTGACTTCAAGCACCTCAGATGAAGAAAAGCAGTAAAATATTTCCTAATACCTTTGAACAGAATTTATTTTCTTAACATAAACCTAAAGGCCCCTCGATTCTCACCCGAAATGGCTGCATGTGTATAGGCGTATTTGTGATTATTGAATCACCCTGCTGACCAATTTCAGGAGAAAGGCACACCTGACTTCCTGGGACAGAGATTTATAATTTTTTTAATGCCTTGCTCCTCTTGGCTGAACTGGGGCACATCTGGCCACCAGGGTGAGCAAGGAGCCATTTTCAAGACTTTGAACTGTTATCTCTGAACCCCCTCTCCTACTGTTATGGACTATGATCATCTGGCTCCTATGCCAGACTCACTATGAACACTCAGTTTTCAATGGACTATAAGCATTTGGCTCTTGTGTCAGCCCCGCTATGGACACTTAGTTTTGATGGACTGTACAGCAGTGCTTCAAGCCAGGCCCTAGCAAGTTTCCTGCCTGTGCTGGGTATGGTAAGAATTGCCTATGCCTGCCATGCTAAGAGGACACCAGACTGTGTTTCTCAGACAGGCTGCTCAACTCTGCAGAACAGCAATTGCATCCTAGTTACCGAGAAGACAGCACTAGAAACAGCTCAGAGAGAAGCCATGTTCCTGAGATGTGACAGCATATGGCACTTTAAGGGGCCATAAAGCTGAGTAAGCATTATGTAACTCCTACTATACAGCCAAATGAGTAGCATGTGAGGAATATGTGTAGCCTGTTAGCTAATTAAGAAATGTGATTGGCTAGCTGAAGTATAACAACAGAGACCACACTCTCTGTATCTTGTGGGTGAATGAGAGGATATCGGAGGAGAGGTGTGGAGAGGATTTGGAACGTGGCTTGTTACTCTGTTGGACTGGATAACTGTATTGACTTGTGGACTGGTATGTGTGACTACTCGTCTGGATTCTGATTTTTTACTGCTGAACTGGCTGGACTGAATATATGTGACCTGACCATTGGACTGACTTTGACTATTGCATTTTGCCTAAACCCAAATATATCTGTTGAACCGGCTTTAAGTTTGTCTTCATTAGAACTGCAGCTGGGGCTGAATTTATCAGGGTGCTCTACTCGAAGAACTTCCCACACACTGACAATATGTCCAAAAGGACAACACTCTCTCTTGCAAGCCGCGATGCAGAGAAGGTTTCTACACCACATACTACATTCCAGAGACCAGTCAGCGCTTTAGAAATGCAGATGCAAAAGCATCACTGCTAATAATGAACTGCTGCAACTTCTCCTCACCAAACAATAGATTTTTCCTGTTGCCCATCAAGACAAGTTTCTTGCACGATAGAGCATCCTTGAAGATGAATGTCTGTCAACAGCCACATACCTTTTCTTCTGTTTCATCAATGTTCCTTTCAAGGTGTTACAATAGGGAAAGATCTGGCACTAAATTGCCTGCTCCAGTTCTTTTGTGTAAAAGATGGTTTGCACTCAGCAAACCATAATCACCCATCAATTTTTTTTGTCCCATCTCCTGGGAGCCATCTCTGGGTATGTGTTCCCCCATCACATGATCCTGCCTCAGGATATGAAATTGGCTATAATAAGGCTAGGTTTTCTACCTCTCCTGTATGTCTCTGACAGTACCCCCACC
The DNA here is from genome assembly GCF_032191835.1 of Heteronotia binoei. NCBI lineage: Eukaryota > Metazoa > Chordata > Lepidosauria > Squamata > Gekkonidae > Heteronotia > Heteronotia binoei. The sequence continues at coordinate 48,495,097 of NC_083224.1, read as the reverse complement.
TTGCTGCCAGAGCCACCCCCGATTCCTGATCAGTTTTGGGCCCTTTTATTTCTGGTCATTTCTTGCATTCCTTCTCCTTCCCAACTTCGCTGGAGGATCATCCTTCTTCCGTCATCAAGAGGTAATGTACAGCCCTGTTTGTTTCCCCTCATATGCCTCTATCAATTTTCCCTTCTATTTTCCTAGGACTGTGTGATTGATGCTGTTTTGTGTTACTTGTGAGTGCTTGAGAATCTTTCTAATAAAAATCTATTTTTAGCATATCATCTCCTCATTATTTAAGAGGACTCTCAGGTGGACTCCCATATATAAGGGTTATTGACCCCATATATTTTAGCCATCTTAGCCCACCTAACTAAATTCCCCATATCTCTTCTGAGGGCAATTTGGCTAACAGAACTTTACCTGGGATGTGGAGGGTAGGACGAAAATGATTAGCATCTTCCTCTAAAATGTCCTTTGAACCATCATCAAACACCAGACAGGGGTGTTCTGTGTGTCTGAGAAGCCCATAGAAGCCCAGGAAATCCAGTGAAAATTTATAATGAATCCATGGCCTTTACACCTTCTTTACATTCCTCTCCAGATTGAACTGTATATCAGAACCAGATACTATTTTGGGATTGCAAAGCTTGCCATTGTATTGTAGGCAAAAATTATGGATGACGGAAGATTGTACTCAAAATGAAAGGAATAAACTCTGGTGGCATGTCCAGGTAAGAGAGCAATACTTGTACTGCGTTTGGGGTCCCACTGTGAGGCTTTTTGCTATATAGCTCCCAAGGAAGAAGGTAGAACTTTTACCCAGGAGATCTCCTTGATACATCTTCGCAGCTTGTATTATTAAACCTTATATGCTACATTTATTCCAGACCAAATCTCAAGGCAGTTCACAACTACTTATAAAACCAAAAACAGTAATACATGATTGGCAGCCAGAGATATAGATGACACATTGTCCTTGATGCTTTTCATCTAGCACATTCTTGTATTAAATCCTTCTTTTTCCAGGAAAGAAAATACAAGAGTTGCCAATTGCAATGAAGAGCCCTAACTTCAATCAATTCTCCTCCACCTTTCCACAGTCATGGCATGGTGTTCCATCATCTTGCTATAAGACTGCAATTACTCCTTCACTGACCCTCCCACTGTATCTCCTCCACTTTCATTTAGTTAAGTAAAAGAAAACAAGGGAAACTCCCCTGTTGACAACTAATGCAAAATTTTGAACATTCATGGCTAAGAGCTTAAAAATAGCCATGCTTCCTATCCTTTCCTTGCTTTTACCATGACCAGGATCACTATTGGGTAACAATGCCACAAACTCTGTAAGACACACTGAAACAGATCCCAGGCTTTTTCTAACAAATACACTCATTGCGGGTGATTTTTCACTAAGGTAAGACATCCAATACCATGAACAATCCATTCCCTTTAACTGAATCTTTTAGCCTATGCTGAAGGGAGCAAGTTCAAGATAACAGCTGGTTACTGAGCTAAGTCAGTATTTGTTGGCCACTGAGCCATGTTTAATATATTCTTACAGCAGAGATCTGTACTGATGTGTAAGTTCTGAATATGTAAAGGGCCAATGTGTGGAATAAGGAACATTTAATTGTGTTCTGGAAATATCAAGGGCCTATATGAGTATGCTCTTTTTGGCAGCATCTGTTTGGCCATCACATTTAGATCATTCCCTATGCCAGCAGCTAATGGCCCATTTGCAAACTCAAGAGGTTACAATTCTTGCTTACTGAAGGGATTTCAGACATATTCCTGTTAAGATGGCACTGCCTTTTCCTGTAGGACCATCATTTCCACTTACTAGACATAACAACCCTATTATAATAAGAATGGCTAGCTAGCAGCTCATCTGATTCCCCAGACGCCCTACCATACTTTGATTGACATTTTTCTCAGTTTTGCTTCCACAGACTATATTGCTCTTTGGGGTGGTTTCACCTGTTCAGCTTTCTCTTGTGAGGATCTATAATGTAGCACATTCATTTTTCTATCCTTCATTCTACTTCAGCACTTGCACTCTGGACTCATGAAGCCCTTCCCACTATTAAAGATACTAGACAGTTCATGCTCCTGAATGGTGTTCATCAGAATATAGTAGAATTGTCTAAACATAAAAGATGCCAGTTCTGATCTGCATCATTGGTTATCTCAACTGCCTTTATTTCTTTCCAAGCCAATTTCCTTTCTTTCAACAAGCTAACGTTTTTGGGATAATTCCAGGATTTTGGAAACAGTCCTTGAGGCTGAAAAGAGTTCAAGATCTGGCATACAGGAACTATAATGTAGTTTGCGATCATCATTTTTTTTTTAAAAAAAAAGTAAGAAACTAAAGATAAAGAAAGACATGTAATCCATTATATGCAATCGGTTCCAAAAAATAAACATGCTTTTGAAACTATTTTAGTGTTTCCCAACAGAAGAAGCATATTATTTATAAGTGAATGGTTGGAACCACTTAGGAAATATCCTAAAAACAGCAACTGCTAATAGCTAAGAATGCCCTTGCTTATTAATTAACCTAGAATGATCCCTGAAGTAATAGTTCAGTGCTGTATACAGGAAAACAAATTTAAAAGTAATTGCACAAATAGGTATCTCCGCTGACTGCTTTACACTAATGAACTCTCATACAAGCACTGCAAAACCTATTTGGTATATTTGGAAATTGAAAAGAAGGAAAACACAAGACTAAGGCAACTGAGTTCCAGATGAACACAAGGCATAAGGAGAACCTTATTGAAGCCATGTAGGCTTGGTTGGACATGATTAGCCAGCTGGATGGGAAAGCACACCAAACCAAGATATATACTAGAAGTCAATGCAAAGCAGAAACACAGGATTCAGTTTAATTAAAGTTTTCTAATTAATTGAATACTTCCATGTGCTTGTCAATCATCCCAGTATGGAATGCACCCAATTGCCAAAGCATTGGAAGGCAGAAGCAGTTTTACTTTTTTGTCTGGAATAATTCGATGTTTTTCATTTTATCTCCCTATATTAGAAAGCAAAATATTATCTTGGTCTTGAAAGAAGTTAAAAACTAAGAGAGTGGGCCTGGAATATCTCAGGTAGCCAAACCCCTGCAGCCCTCCATGGAGGCAACATTAATTGGCAGCCAAGCAAACAAACCATCTAATTCCAATATACAAGTTGAACAACCCAACATCTGTGCAGAGAATCTCACTGTTCAGCATCCATAAGGAAAATCTGTCTCTGCCATGTGAATTCCAACCTGGATGACTTCCTATGCTTGCTAGTTGTATGCAACCTTGTTCTTAAAATGGGTGATGCAAGGACTTGCAAATATAAATTTCATTTTATAGAACAAGCCTTTCACTGAGGGACAAGAAAAACCCCTCCAACTGCAACTTATTTTAACTGTTAGGATGACAAAACCAACTATTTCAGCCAAAGAAGCAGGATAAATTAGCTAGAACATAATGAATTTTATTAAACTTCTTAATAACAAGTACTACAAAGAGCTGAGCAGCTGAGGAAAATATTCTTGCTTCACATTCATCTTGGAATGCATTACTTTTTAATCATCTTCATGTAATTACACATATTATAGATATAATGCACTTATACCAGGTCATGATTGCACTACATCATAGTCCCGCAAATGCCATCTTTGACATTGTAGAACAAGCTAAATTAATTTGAAGAATATGAAGAGATTTTCAGTATATAAGACAGAACTTTTTTTCTTGATTACATTTAGCAAGCATTACTATCACAATACATCCATGTTTACAATTTGCATGCTTCTAAATGTCAGATACTGCAAAAGCAAATGGGGAATAGTCTTGCCCTACTTGTAAACTTCTTAAATGTACCCTAATAGGAGAAGATGCCAGACTGGACAGACCTTCAGCCTGATTTAGCAAGGCTGTTCTTTCCTAAGTCAAAGCATAGAAGATACATACTACGTACATGCTACCTTCTAAACAGAAATGTTTTTAGCTCAGTCACCAAAGAGACTGTACTTCCAAAACACTAGCAATGTTACAGTCGTCAAATGATCCATTCATAAGAACATAAGAGAAGCCATGTTGGATCAGGCCAACGGCCCATCCAGTCCAACACTCTGTGTCACACAGTGGCAAAAAATTTTATATATACACACACACTGTGGCTAATAGCCACTGATGGACCTGTGCTCCATATTTTTATCTAAGCCCCTCTTGAAGGTGGCTATACTTGTGGCCGCCACCACCTCCTGTGGCAGTGAATTCCACATGTTAATCACCCTTTGGGTGAAGAAGTACTTCCTTTTATCCGTTTTAACCTGTCTGCTCAGCAATTTCATCGAATGCCCATGAGTTCTTGTATTGTGAGAAAGGGAGAAAAGTACTTCTTTCTCTACTTTCTCCATCCCATGCATTATCTTGTAAACCTCTATCATGTCACCCCGCAGTCGACGTTTCTCCAAGCTAAAGCGTCCCAAGCATTTCAACCTTTCTTCATAGGGAAAGTGCTCCAGCCCTTTAATCATTCTAGTTGCCCTTCTCTGGACTTTCTTCAATGCTATAATATCCTTTTTGAGGTGTGGCGACCAGAACTGCACACAGTACTCCAAATGAGACCGCACCATCGATTTATACAGGGGCATTATGATACTGGCTGATTTGTTTTCAATTCCCTTCCTAATAATTCCCAGCATGGCATTGGCCTTTTTTATTGCAAACGCACACTGTCTTGACATTTTCAGTGAGTTATCTACCACGACCCCAAGATCTCTCTCTTGGTCAGTTTCTGCCAGTTCACACCCCATCAACTTGTATTTGTAGCTGGGATTCTTGGCCCCAATGTGCATTACTTTGCACTTGTCCACATTAAACCGCATCTGCCACGTTGACGCCCATTCACCCAGCCTCAACAGATCCCTTTGGAGTTCCTCACAATCCTCTCTGGTTCTCACCACCCTGAACAATTTAGTGTCATCCGCAAACTTGGCCACTTCACTGCTCACTCCCAACTCTAAATCATTTATGAACAAGTTAAAGAGCATGGGACCCAGTACCGAGCCCTGCGGCACCCCACTGCTTACCGTCTTCCACTGCGAAGACTGCCCATTTATACTCACTCTCTGCTTCCTATTACTCAGCCAGTTTTTGATCCGCAAGAGGACCTGTCCTTTTACTCCATGACTCTCAAGCTTTCTAAGGAGCCTTTGATGAGGAACTTTATCAAAAGCTTTCTGGAAGTCAAGGTAAACAACATCTATCGGGTCTCCTTTGTCCACATGTTTGTTCACCCCCTCAAAGAAATGTAACAGGTTAGTGAGGCAAGATCTTCCCTTGCAGAACCCATGCTGAGTCTTCCGTGTTCATCAATGTGCCTACTCATTCTGTCCTTGATAATGGTGTCTACCAACTTTCCCGGTATTGAAGTCAGACTGACTGGCCTGTAATTTCCCGGATCTCCTCTGGAACCCTTTTTAAAGATGGGGGAGACATTTGCTACCTTCCAGTCCTCAGGAATGGAGGCAGATTTCAGTGAAAGATTACAGATTTTTTCAGAAGATCCACAAGTTCAACTTTGAGTTCTTTCAGAACTCTCAGATGTATGCCATCCAGACCCAGTGACTTATTAGTTTTTAATTTGTCTATCAGTTGTAGGACCTCCTCTTTTGTCACCTCAGGTCTCAGGTCTTTCAACTCAGGTCTTTCAACACCCCTTTCAAAATTAGTGGGCAAAAAGTTCTCGTCTTCCACAGTGAAGACGGAGGCAAAAAATTCATTTAGCTTCTCAGCCATTTCCCTATCCTCCTTCAGTAATCCTTTTACCCCATGGTCATCCAAGGGCCCCACTGCCTCCCTGGCTGGTTTCCTACTTCTAATATATTTGAAGAAATTTTTATTGTTGGTCTTTATGTTTTTTGCAATATGCTCCTCATAGTCCCTTTTTGCCTGCCTGATCACAGTCTTGCATTTGATTTGCCACAGCCTGTGTTCCCTTTTACTAATCTCACTTGGACTGGTTTTCCACCGCTTAAAGGAGTCCTTCTTACCTTTTACAGCTTCCATTACTTTGTTTGTTAACCACGCAGGCCTTTTCTTATGCCTGTTTGTGCCTTTCCTAACTTGTGCTATGTATTTTATCTGAGCTTCTAGGATTATAGTTTTAAATAGCGTCCAAGCTTCCCCAAGAGTTTTGACTGTATTTACCTTTCCTTTCAGTTTCCTCCTCACATGCCTCCTCATCTCAGTGTATTTACCCCTTTTAAAGTTAAACGTGGTTGTGGCGGTCTTTTTGGACAACTCCCTATTTATACAAACGGTGAAATCAATAACATTATGGTCACTGCTCCCAAGTGGCGCAATCACTTTTACATCTCTCACCAAGTCTTGGGCATTACTTAGGACCAAATCCAGGATTGCCCCACCCCTGGTAGGTTCTGAGACTATCTGCTCCATAGCACAGTCATTGAGAGCATCAAGAAACTCAATCTCTTTCTCTCGACCAGAACACATATTGACCCAATCAATCTGCGGGTAGTTAAAATCACCTATTACGACACAGTTTTTACGTTTAGCCGCTATCTTTAAGCCTTCCATCATATTATAATCGTCCTCTCTCTTTTGATTTGGTGGGCGATAACAAACTCCCATAGTTAAATTTCCTTTTGGGCCCTCTATTTCAACCCAAAGCATTTCTAAAAGGGAATCTAATTCTCTGACCTCAGTCTTACTGGACCGTATATCCTCTCTGACATACAGAGCCACCCCACCTCCAACCCTTCCCTCCCTATCCTTCCGATATAGCTTATATCCAGGAATAACCGTGTCCCACTGATTCTCCTCATTCCACCAAGTTTCTGAAATTCCCACAATGTCTATGTTTTCTCCCAACACTAAACATTCCAATTCACCAATTTTACTTTGAATACTTCTAGCATTTGCATACAAACATCTATAATTTCCCAGACAAGCTAGGCCCGCCACCTTCCTCCTGCCGCCCCGGGACTCTGGCAGACAGCCCATACTGTTTGTCACCTTCAGTGACAAACATTCCTTGCACTCAAGAAAACATGCAAGCTTCCATGCTGATTTGATCACACATATTCTACTACTTTTGGTCTCCAAATCTGGCCTCACTGATCCCCATGCTGGGCACGCATGTGCATTGTTCAATACATTTGTTTTGTCCAAAACAAAATGGCAGAAGACAAATGCACCATGAATTTGCTATTCAATTTATAACATTCAGTAAACATATGATTGCCAGCTCTGGGTTGGGAAATACCTAGAGATTTTGAGGGTAGATCCTGTGGGTGGCAGGGTTTGGGGAGAAGAGGTACCTCGGCATCATATAATGCCACAGAATCATTCCTCCAAAGCAGCCATTTTCTTCAGAAGAACTAATAGAAGGAAAGCTCCTGGTGCCACATGGAGGTTGGAAACCCTAAGTAAATAGCTAGCTATTTCCCCATCAGGATCCATTCGGAAATAGGGGATTATTTGCATCTCCAATATCCCTTAGGCTAATTATGACAATTCACATTTAGCACATGTTCTCTATGCCCTCTGAATCACGATCATAGGTAAATTAACATTCTAGACACAGCAATAAAGAGCAATTGATAAATTCTCTGGTAAAGAAGTATTGGACAACTGATGAAATAGTACTTTCCCTGAATGAAATAGAACTTGTGTTGTTGTTCAGTCGCACAGTCGAGTCTGACTCTTTGCGATCCCATGGACAAATTCACGCCAGGCCCTCCTGTCTTTCACCATCCTCCGAAGTCTGCTCAAATTCGTGTCAGTTACATCAGTAATGCTGTCCAGCCATCTCACCTTTTGCCATCCCCTTCTTTTGCCTTCTGTCTTTCCCAGCATCAGGATCTTCTCCAGCGAGTGCTCCCTTCTCATTTGGTGGCCAAAGTATTTGAGTTTCAGCTTCAGCATCTGACCTTCCAGGGAACAGTCAGGGTTGATTTCCCTTAGGACTGACTGATTTGATCTTCTTGCAGTCCAAGGAACTCTCAAGATTCTTCTCCAGCACCACAGCTCGAAAGCATCTATTCTTCTGCGCTCAGCCTTCCTTATGGTCCAGCTCTCACAGCCATACATTACTACAGGGAATACCATCACTTTGACTATACAGACTTTTGTTGGCAGGGTGATGTCTCTACTTTTTATTATACTGCCTAGGTTTGCATAGCTGTCCTCCCAAGGAGCAAACGTCTTTTAATTTCATGCCTACAGTCACCATCTGCAGTCATCTTGGATCCCAGAAATGTGAAGTCTGTCACTACTTCCACATCTTCCCCTTCTATTTGCCAAGGAGTGATGGGGCCGGTTGCCATGATCTTAGTTTTTTTTTATGTTGAGTTTCAAGCCTAGTTTTGTGCTTGTACATGCATGCAAGTCCTGCTACATGGGACAAGAGTTGCTTCCTACTAGGCATATTCAGAGTGCTTGTAAAGACATATCCTATTGGGGGGGGGGGGGAGAAATCTTGCCAAAAAAAAGAATCCATTTCAAATGAAGTTTAGAACTACATATAACTCTCAGAATGGAGGCAATGAGAGGCACAACATTGCATCTGGCTTGCATTCCTCATCATTTAAATTTCTTCTTCCCAATCACACTCAAATATGACATGGACCCAAATCTACTATTTAATAAAAAATCTTCCATAATGTATCACTTCTCATGTAAAAACAGCCCACAGTTAAAAGTACTGAACAGTGCAACACTATGCAAAGTCTAAAAAAATTCTAAAGGCTTAGACTGGAGTAATTCTGCACTGTAAAAGGACTTGCCCAATGAAGTCATCAAAGTTCCAGAAGCACATGGTCCAACGCTGGTTAGAAATGTTTCAGTTATAGGATAGAGCAACCTATGGCAGAAATAGGGCCAAGTGAGACTAAAGGTTGCCACTGCCAGTGCTTCAAATTCCTTTTCACCTCTACAGTTGTGAAGGGCTGTAGCTCAGTGGTAAAGCATCTACTTGGCATCTCCAGTTAAAAGGATCAAGCAGTAGGTGATGTGAAAGACTTCTACCTGACATCCTGGAAAGCGGCTGATAGTTTGAGTAGTCAAACTGACCATGATGGATCACTGGTCTGATTCATCATAAAGCAGTTTCACATGTTCATGGTGTGTAACTCCTCTGCGAATTCAAGGAGTAGAAAACCTTACCAGTGATATTCCTGTGCCACTATCCATTCGCAGTCTGTACTGCAACCACATTTATGGAGGCATCAATTCCTAGCTCTGCCCTTGACGAATCCCAGGTTCACAACTGCCAAATAAGCAGTGCTGGGATAAATAAAAAATTATAGCAGAAGATTATGGAATGGGAAAATTTTACTTTTTCACTATTTAGGACAAAAAGGGGAAGCACAATTCCCTCCCCTCCATCACACTCTACTAACATTCATCTTGTTTATATATGTATAATCTTTATTCAAACATATCCCAATTCACTTCAACATTTTTTCTTCTTTTGTGCGTTTAGCAACGTGGATGATCTGCCAATCACACATCACCAAAATAGGGACACTATCACCCACTGCTGAAAAGTATTCATACAAAGCATTTCTTTTTGGTTTTACCATACAGAGGCAACCCCTGCAGACGAGAACAGTCGCATTTAGGACTGCACTCTTCTTAGTGCCAGTGACCATCTGGCATGATGCTACAGTTTCCAAGTTTTATTCAATGCTTTACAAAAATGTCATGAATGTATTTAGATCTAAAGCTTTTTCAAACTAAGAATATTTATTTCCCAACATCCAAATGGAACCCTAATTCTGAATAAGCATTTCATTTCCTGTAAAGAAAAAAAAATCAACAATATATGTATTTGTATTACACAAACACTTTTAAGTATGACTATTTACTTACAATATCACATAAGGACAACTAATAATTTAGCAGCTGTTAGCAGTATTCTGATTTCTGAAGCCTTGGCACTGGTAATTTTGGTAAATATGGTTAATTTTATGCCAGGAAAGAAAGCATTTGCTTGTGAATATGTTTTGTCAGCACCTAAAAGAAAGTGCCAGGCAGACTCAAGGAGCAAGGACATTCCAGAGGCAAGCTGCCACCAAAGAAAGTGCTCTGTCTCTAGTTACTACCCACCTCACCTCTGAAGGAGAGGGCAAAATAGAACAAGTCTTGAGCAGCAGATCTCAACTGGTGGATTGGATAGCGGGAGTAGATTTTAAGGATCAGCACTTAGAATTGGTAAGGTGAGGATTAGCACTAAGAATTGTGTACAGAAGCAAATGAGTAAACTGCTCTTGAGAGAACAGCTCTGAGAGAACTTGTAACTGACCCAAGATCATGCCAGCAGCTGCATATGGAGAACTGGGAAACCGGATTAGTGTCCACGCTCCTAACCACTATACCAGAGGTGGCCAAACTGTGGCTCTTTCACACATATTGTGTGGCTCTTGAAGCCCCCACTGCCACGGTGGCCGGCTTGGAGAAGCATTTGTCTCTTTAAATCACTTCTCCAAGCCAAGCCAGCTGCAGCTTGAAAAATGATTTAAAGGTAAAAGATGCTTTCTTTCCACCTCTCCCTCCCTGCCCCCATCTATTTGCTTTCTTTCCATCTTTTCTTCCTTCTTGTCTTGTGGCTCTCAAACATCTGATGTTTATTCTATGTGGCTCTTGTGTTAAGCAAGTTTGGCCACCACTGCACTATACCAAACTGGATCCAGTAGCAACTGCAAGCTATAAACCTGCTCCTTCAGGGGGAGTACCCCTTCCCTGATAGGCTGAATCTTCAGTTCTCAAGCTGCTTCTCCACTGACCAAAAACATTTTAGTCTTGTCTGGATTGAGCTTCAGTTTATTGGACTTTATCCACTCCATTACTTCTCTAGGCATTTTTTCAGGATTTCCAAAGACCCATATGTCTTAGCCTTTAAGGAGAAATAAAGGGAAATTTCATCTGCATTTTGGTGACACCTTACTCCAGGTCCCAAGATGACGTCTCCCAGTAGTTTCACATAGCAGTTAAACAGCACTGGGGGACAAGGCAGAATGGTGTGGAACACCATACATGAATAAACAATGGTTCCACTGCACACTTTGTGAAATCAGTTGGCCAAGTGTAGAACAATGAAACAAAGTGCACACTCCCATCGCAGTCAGCCTTTCCAGAAGGATACACCATGCTCAATACAGAAAGCCTCTGAAAAATCCAGGAAAATTAACAAGGATTCCCTCTGCCACTCTCCTAGTAAATGTCATCAGTCAGGGCAACCAGGGACATTTCCTTTCCAAAGCCAGGTTTGACTGTGTGTGTGTGTTGCATGGTCCTGAGAATTACCTTTCTAAGGGCTGGAAGGGACTGCAGGAATGGAAAAGAACAGGAAAAATCTGTGTTCCATGCCCAGGTGATTGAATACAGGCCCATATCTTGATACAAAGATGGAAGCCTTGATAACAGATGACCACATCAACAGAGCACAAGGCAAACACTAATGCTACGTAAGTTACATTTAATTGAGTGGCAGTTGCACGGCAGTTGGCAGTGCTCCATGGATTTCATCCCTGATATTTTAAAACCTCATAATTTAACAAAATTACCACTATTGATTTCATTATAGAGTAATATGTATTTTAATGCCTGTTAAAATTGTAGCACAGGGTTGAACATGATTTTTCACATGTTACACTGTGGCAAACAAATGCTTAGGCAGGAAGATCTATGGATATGCACATAAGTCTAAAAGAAAGTCTCCCACAACATTCCACTATTGTTAAGTCCAGCGTATGTTAGTGCACATGTTCTCACAGCAATAGAATATGTCCTGCCAGGAAGAGCTGAACCTTCCAATACAAACAATTTACAAAGCATGTTTTGGAATTAAAAGTATACTTCCATATCATTAATTTTTGGACCAACTATTAAGCCGACAGCAGCTTTGGCAATAAAGTTCTGCATGTGGTGTGTTTGCCAGAAACCCAAATAAAAAATTGTCTGAGTACTCAAAGGGGGAAAAAATAGATAAAGATGGGTAGCTGTGTTAGTCTGTCTGTGGCAATAGAAGAGTCCCATAGCACCTTAAAGACTAACAAAATTTGTGATAGGGTATGAGCTTTCAGAAGTCACTTGTTGACTTCTGAAGAAGAGAACAGTGATTCACAAAAGCTCATACCCTACCACAAATTTTGTTAGTCATGACAGTGTGACTGGACTCTTATACTTTTCTACTGTCAAAGGAAACAAATCACTGATGTTGTGTTGAACATATACGAACATATGAAGCTGCCTTATACTGAATCAGACCCTCGGTCCATCAAAGTCAGTATTGTCTACTCAGACTGGCAGCAGCTCTCCAGGGTCTCAAGCTGAGGTTTTTCATACCTATTTTTCACACCTATTTTAGTTGGAGATGCCAGGAATTGAACCTGGGACCTTCTGCTTACCAAGCAGATGCTCTACCACTGAGCCACCATCCCTCCTCTTCATAATGAAGGTCTGAGGCAGGAAGCCATGACTTCCAGGGTTATTTCATTTCCTTTATCCGTGCTGATGATGTGATGAACAATGATCAGGTAAGCATCACCAAAAGGTTGAATATTTTGGATAGCTATGTCATGGATAGCTATGTCATAAACGATGATATATACAGTCATATATGCACGGTATTTATGGTACCTCCATTCTAAAGCACCTTCTCCAGAGAAGCAATGTACAGCGAACAAGCTTGGGAAAAGAACAACGGTAGCAGGTCCTACCCCAAAACCACACACATTCAATGGACTATTATAATGGATTCTATAGATGTGAAGACTCCAGCTGAGCACTTACAGTAGCTTGAGCAGAAAATTCATGAAAACAAATCTTACCCTTCATATAGCAGTCTCAAACACAAGCTGAAAATCCTCAACTGAGTGGAGAGGGAGAACTCGTGCAAAAAGCATCAGCCCCAGTTGTCTTGTGTGGGGATGGAAAGGTTATTCCATCAGCAGAAGACAGGGCAAAAGTACCTTCCCCATTAGCCCTCAGGGGAGGATTATGGGGGGAACAAACAGGGAGCTGCTAATAAAACTGAAAGGTAGAGAAGATTCTCCGCAAGAAGCAGGATTCCCAAGTACCAGCACAGAGCCTAGACCAACAATCTGCAATAACCCCTCTGCTTTGTCAGCAATTTCATCACAGATTAGAAATAGGGTAATTCAAGGATAATTCTATGCCGCCTCTTAAGAACATAAGAGAAGCCATGTTAGATCAGGCCAATGGCCCATCCACTCCAACATTCTGTGTCACACAGCGGCCAAATTTCCCGGTATTGAAGTCAGACTGACTGACCTGTAATTTCCCGGATCTCCTCTGGAACCCTTTTTAAAGATGGGGGTGACATTTGCTACCTTCCAGTCCTCAGGAACAGAGGCAGATTTCAACGAAGGATTACAGATTTTTGTTAGAAGATCCACAAGTTCAACTTTGAGTTCTTTCAGAACTCTCGGATGTATGCCATCCGGACCCGGTGACTTATTAGTTTTTAATTTGTCTATTAGTTGTAGGACCTCCTCTTTTGTCACCTCAATCTGACTGCTTCCCTGGCTGGTTTCCTACTTCTAATATATTTGAAGAAATTTTTATTGTTGGTCTTTATGTTTTTTGCAATATGCTCCTCATAGTCCCTTTTTGCCTGCCTGATCACAGTCTTGCATTTGATTTGCCACTGCCTGTGTTCCCTTTTACTAATCTCACTTGGACTGGTTTTCCACCGCTTAAAGGAGTCCTTCTTACCTTTTACAGCTTCCATTACTTTGTTTGTTAACCATGCTGGCCTCTTCTTATACCTGTTTGTGCCTTTCCTAACTTGTGGTATGTATTTTATCTGAGCTTCTAGGATTATAGTTTTAAATAGTCTACAAGCTTCCCCAAGGGTTTTGACCGTATTTACCTTTCCTTTCAGTTTCCTCCTCACATGCCTCCTCATCTCAGAGAATTTACCCCTTTTAAAGTTAAATGTGGTTGCGGCGGTGTTTTTGGGCAACTCCCTATTTATACAAACGGTGAAATCAATAACTCTTCAGAGTTCTGCTTGAGAATTGAACATTCTGAAGTCTACACAATCAAACTCAGATCATAAACATTTTGTGAAGCCGCACACTGTTTTCAGCATCTCCAGCATTTATCCACAATCTCTGCTGCATAGCTTAAAACAAAAACTAAAGTCAAAAGGGAGAAGGAAAAAGGACCCCTCTTTATTCTAACTATACCCATTTTGTCCAGCTTACTCAACTCCCAAATATAAATACTTGGTGTAACATTTATTATTTTGCTGTTCTGCCACTACTGCACACTCCATGCCCCACTTGTCTGCCCAGTATACCCTAAAATAGCATACAAAATGCTAGAGTGGCAGGCAAACTACATGGCATCTACAATTCTAGCTTTGACTACCACTTTGATACTCCACCTGACTCCCCAAGCCAAGTGTGTTTTGTTATCATTTGTATTTTCAGACTGAGGCAGGAAACAACACATTAGAGATCCCAGCAGCAAGTACCCTTGTTTCCATATATATATTAAAACACCAACATTCAAGATTGCTCTACTTAGAAGCAATGCAATTTTGTTCAATTAACACATCTACAGTCAAGTTTATTACTTAGGAACAATTTCCTGTCCCTTTATTAAAAATACGATGCGATTTGAAACAGCAAAACCAAACCAAGTGTACCCAGAGGATTTCCATTCCCCTCTTCAATATCTGAATTTGCCATAAAAGAACATGCACATTGACTTCATCACTTTCACTACACACCATGCTTCTTTACACCAGTTTCATTAGATGTGGATGTTATCACTGTAATCTGCCATTTTGTCACAATATTCTCTCATACAGTCCCACCAAATATGAAAGGCATCTTGTTTTTCACATTACACTTCTAACATGCACTGGAGCTTCTATGCACTGGTGCATCCATATAGTCTATCTTTAACATGATCACTCTCTTGATACAATTACAAATGGTCACAAACTAATAATGCAATCCTAAACAGAGATACTCCCCTCTAAACCCACTGACTTCAGTGTACTGCAAGACTGTAACTGTGTTTAGGATTTAGCATCCTTTGTTAGATCATACACAAGAAAAATAGGGAAGTGAGCTTAATAAAACAATGATTGTGAAGCCAGCAGGGCCCAGATTGCTGCTTCTCTCTCCTTTCCACAGTTTAAAAACCAATCCCTGCAATGTACAGTCAGATTTGCCTGCAGCCATAAGATCTACCCATATCAAAAGAGTGGCATGGATCCAAGAGCATGACAAGGTTTTGGAGGGCACAATTAATTAGGTCATTCCATGCATTATGCAAGACCCAAAGGAATATTATTCCAGCTGAGGGAAAGAAGGACAATGGATACATTTGATGCTCTCTTACTCCAAGGAGCTGGATCACCTGAATTAACTTGCTAAATAGGGAAGAAAACATCACACACCATATGCAGGTACACAAGCAAATGAAGGATACTTTTCTGTTTTGCTAACTGTTGCCAGGAACCAGACCCTTGCAGTCATCAATGGAGTAATTGACCAGCAGTTGCAGAGTTTCCCCTTCAGACACAATCCCCCTTCCCCCGCTTTTGGTGATAATTTCATGCCCAGGAAATACCAGTTTTTTGCAGGCTTAAAATACAGCAGGGTGGGAGGGGTGTTTTTTTGGGGGGGTTGTATGTAAAGAATCTGCTCTTAACAGCAAAAGTGCAAAAATAGAGGACAACATAGTGTGCAAATATGAAAAAAAAAACACGAGTCTGGTGGCTGAAAAATGGGAAATCCCTGGTGTGGAAGCAGCCCAGGTCTTGATTCTTCTAAATTTTTAATGCAAAAATTAAGCAGGAGACTATCGTATTTGGGAAGAGACAATTCCCCTATGACCAAGTACTTCCCACCTGCCTCCCTTCCAAGTGTTGAAGCTCCTTTATCTGATGGTGGGACTTTGCTACATTCAAGCCCGTTCAAACAAACACATCAAATGAGTTCTCAAATCTGAATGAGTAAACAAACTTTGCAGTGAGAAGCACTGTGTTTGTATAGATAGAAACAATCTAGCTGCAGTGTTGAATCTGTTTGCTCACCTCTCCAAGCTGAAACTTAGCACTGCAGTGACTGACATCCATGTGAACACAAGTGCCTAAGTATCTAGGAGTTTTCAGGGGTGGATTTTTGAGTATGTTCTTGTCAATCCATTCCATGCTTGTAGTACTTCTACCAAACTCTGTCCCTTCTCAGTTAAACAACATGCTTTTGTTAGTTAAGTATCTCAGTCACTTTACAGACCATGGGTTTCAGCATTCTAAAAACCAGGAACCACAAGAAGATTAAACGTACACTTCTATTGGGATTCAGTTAAACAAAAGAAAGCAAGAGAAGGATTTTAGTATTGGCTGACTGAGCACAATTTTTTTAAAGCCAAAGAGTGTTTCAGTGACAGCTTCTTCTCCACTTCCAAGTTACAAAGCTTTGTTAACAGGAGCTGAAGTTCAAACCTAGCTTTGCTCTTCCTTCACTAAAACAGATGAACTTGCAAAGGACAATGTAGACATCAACAGAGTCACTACAATCTCTCTAGACGTCAATAAAGTCACTGCAATCTCTCTCTACATATTATTTAATATACCAGGAACTGGCTCAAAGCATTTCTGCCATTTCAGAATTTCTGTATAATAAGATTATATGTTCTTATCTGCTATTAGAATTAAAAAAAAACAGAAGCTCTGATTAAAAGATGCATGTGGTGAGCTTTAGACATAATTGTCCTTTTGTAAAGGGAATATGATCTCTGTTTATCATAATGGCAGCAGTCAGGATAGATATCCATGGGCAATCTCTGTGTTTACTTGGTTATACCCATTCACAGTGCAGTCTTCAGCAGAACTTCACCTTTATGAACCCACTGATTTCAAGGAATTCTGAATACAATATTTATGATTGCACTATAAGACACATTACAATGACAGAGTCAGGCCTATGTGCAAATGGGAAGCAGAATATTTATTGAAAATAAAAAATACAGCAGGTTAAATGACATCTCACGGTAAGAAGTGGGTGTACATTAAGAAGCCATAACAAAAGCAAAGTGTGCCTTGGATCACAGAATGCAAGGAGACCAGCAGTTCTGTGTTTAAGACTCCAACATGCAAATCAATGAGTACTATACATTAATATCCAATTACTAGAGGTATTGAATTTTTCAAACACCAAGTTAAGTATAAGTGTACTTGTTCCTTTCACACCCCACTTTGAAGGCTAAAGCTGTGACTGTGGGAAAGCACCTAATTTCCATGCTTGTGACAGATGAAAAAATTTGGCAGGTTGCAAGGAGACTTGGCATCCGTAATTGCTCTTGACTTTGTCACCACTCCTTCACCTAAACTCCCCCCCCCCCCCGCATCAGCTTGACCAAATAGAACTCCAGGTGTGCTCCAAGCTGGTGTGAGAGAGGGTGGAAAGCAGAACCAAGAAAAGTCAGTACAAGCCAAAAGTGCTTTATCTTTTGAAGGCATTGTTTTTTTTAAAAAAAAGGTACAGAAGGAATCTCTGGGCCTAACAGCCATGTAAGCCAGGCATCTTAAAGAGTGACATTTTTGGCCATCCTTGCCCCTCTTTCTTTCAAGGATGTAGAGGGATGCTTCAGATTTTCAGAGCGTTCTTCACTTTCTGCACAATCACCAGTACCTTGAATTCACAGAAGCTGACAATCTTTGTGGCAGGCACAAACAAAGCATGTTTACTTGCTCTGAAGAAACCTATGCCCCACCGCATCAGTGCCAGGCATGAGTGTGAATATGTGAGATTGTGTGCGTGTTATGTGAAGTCAAGTCATTTCCGGCAACCATATGAATTAATGACCTCCAAAGCAACCTATCATCAACAGCCTTGCACAGGTCTTGCAAACTTAAGGCCATGGCTTCCTTTAGTGAATCACTCCAATTTTACAGCTTTCTAAAATGGTCCTGATGTGAGAATGGAAAGTCGAACTAGCCCCCATTATTGTCCTGCTCCTAAAAACAAACACACTGAGGGCTTGAAACAATATCACAGAGTCCATGTCACTTCTGCCCCTCATCACATGTTGGATTTGGGGTACATTGCCACTTGGTATCTTTGAGGCAAAAGCTTGATCTTTCACCGGAGAGGTCACAACTTAGCCAATGCTGTGCAGCTTGCCTTGATTTTTTCAAGCCATGCATCACCCTCAAAATGCCACTCTGCACCTTTAGTAAAGCCAGGGATTCAAGTACCCATTCCAGCCCATAAACTGGTATAATTTTAGCATCAGAGTGAGCCTTATTCATAACACCCTTTACATAGGAATATACACTCATCATAGAGCAGTAACACAGTAGGGCCATGTGATCAACCCTACACAGTCATGCCATTTAATTGTTGTTTCATCCAATAAGATGTTCACAGATAACAGGGTCTCACATGGCTAATAGGACATCTGAATAGTGTCTTTTTCAGATAGAAATTCTGGATTTCATGCTCAGTAGACACAAGCCAGCAATTACTACAATCCCTTAAGCATTTGCTGCTACTCTGAATATATCTAATAATGATAAAGACTTTGCCTCTGTGCTACACCTACACTACAATTCAAACAACTGCCTATTATGTTATTGTGAGCATAGTATGTAGTTAAAGCAACAGGCCTCAAAATACTTATACCTGAGAAATTTAAATATTTGATCTTTCATTCCTGTTGTGTGGTTGCTGGGGGGGGGGTGATCTTCTGATTAAAGAGAAAGTCTTTACTACTATTGATCACTACCTCATGTGGGTGGCACAAGACATTTAGATAAGTGCTTAACATTCCTGTTTTCCAAATCAATAAATGATTATACGCTGAGATGTTCTACCCCAGAATTTGTTCAGTGTCCATTGCTAGAACAAATATTTATTAGTCTTTAAGATGCCAGCAAATTAAGAGGGTTACAATTCTGTGCTTTTGGGGGGGGGGGGATAGTGCTGTGCAACAGTTAGAGTGTTGGCCTAAAAGCTGGGCTCAGTTCTCCCCAACGTTGTGATGACTGTTGATCACCCTTGGACCTCACTAACAGGGCTGCTGGGTGGATAACACACTCTGAGCTCCTTGAAGAACTGCCATCAACCATCTATGCCTCTTTCTCTGATGTAACTATCCTGACTCTAGAGTAAATTGTTCAAGAAATATACTATAGTAGGCTACTAGGAAAAGGATGGGGGAAATCAGATACCAAAGGAGATTTCCAAACTGTAAATAAGTTCAATTTGTCTTAGTCTAACAATTGTAGGTATTCATATCATAAATAGCAGTTGCTATAACAAATAGCCTTTGCCCCGATTTCTGCTCTATAAGCTCCACAAAACTTATCTTTACCTGTTTGGCAGCCCAGTAGTTTCCATGGTAACTAAGCATGATCCCTCATTTTAAAGAAAGAATTGTTCTGAATTCTAAAAGATATTCTCTAAAAGAACTCTACACAACATTAAGTCAACTAGAGGTTGCCACTCATCACAAGTATAGACTACCCCAGGGGTCCCACACAGTAGAGAACACTTGAGTTGTGTGTGGCAGAGAACATGTTTGCAAGATGGAATACACCTTGAATTCCATCAATTGAATACACACAAAGACTCATTCCCTACAGTTGTAGGAAAGTGATATTTTCTCTAAGTACTCTTTTCACATTAATTGTTCTTTATGAGAAAACAAATCAAGCTGGCCAAGGAAGGAAAACAACATTGACTTGTACTGCTAACAGCTCCCCAGAGGAGGAGCAGTGATTATGGAGTTAAATTGCTACATTGTAACAATTGCCACATACAGCTCGCAAAGGGGCTGTGGAGGTTTATGTAGCTGGGTACCAAACACATGGAAAGCAATGTGCTAGGAAAGGAATTAGCTGCATCCTAACTCTCTCTGGTTTCCATATCCACTTCCACTTTGCAATACCCTTCCCTCTACAACAGCAGGCCTGTTACTCATTATTTATCAGCCTTTGCAGTGATCCCCATAATAACTGGTCTGGGCATTCAAATTCTACATGGAGAAGGGAAGAGGGTACTCTCAATGCAACTAAAATTTGTAATGTAAAGAAAAGGTCAAACAAAAGGGCAGTGGTGCAGGAAAGATTATCTTCAAGGCATACAAAATACCTCTCAGACAGTCTTCCAGGGTGGCTTACAAGACATCAGGCTATCCAAAGCTGTCATGACTTAATTATCTAAATACTGGTTTCACATGCATGATCTAAATATTACCAATGGTTAAAAAGAACAGTAATGGGCTGAATTTCTATTTTATTTGGTAACAGAATGCTCACATTCCACAATGTCAACAAATGAGAGTTAGAGAATGATACTACTCATTGAAGTTAACTTGTTCACCCCCCCCCCAAAAAAAAAATGTGGTCAGGAAAATATTGCTTATAAGCTACTTTTAAGGGAAAAGCTTATTTCACTTAACATTGATCTTACCCCCTTAAACTTCTTTCAGGCAGCTAACTTTTACTCACTGAAGCCAATGGGCTACTTCAGCATAAATGCTACAACAATTACTTTTCTGCCCAAGGAAAATCCACAGAAATAAATATGGAACCCTCAAGAGAACTTTTTATTTTTTTGGGGGGGGGGAGGAAGGAACAAGCATGCTTGATAATGTGTAAACAACAACAGATACAAACAAAGGAAAGTCATTCAGGTATACTACTGCCAAGTATATAAATGACAGGGATTAGTAGTAGGCTCAAAGAAAGGAAATACAAGCAGAGAATGAACACAGGTGAGTGTTTTCTGTGCCATTATTTCCTAAGATTTTAACTGGGTTTTCTACCATGTAAAAGAGTTCTTCATTAGATAAGTCAATGTGGAAAGGGTTCTATGAAGGATAACAGAACTAAAAATTACAACTAATTCTTGCAACACCTACCTTATTCAAGTCAATGGGAATTGCCCAACCAATTTCAGTTAAAAGCAAAACTGTTTCTGTATTTCCATCGTGTGTATGACTCAAAAATACAGCAGATTCTGAGTCAACATATAATCCTTGGCTTTTTCCCTCCTTTGACCAATATAATTCAATGGTTATAGATTGAGGTGGATAGCCATGTTGGTCTGAAGCAACACAATAAAGTCAGTGTCCAGTAGCACCTTTAAAGCCAACGAAGTTTTATTCAAGGTATAACCTTTCACGCATAAAGGACTCTACTGGACTCTAACTTTATTCTGATAATTCAATGGTGTATTTTAAGGCACCCAAATATTTTAACACAAAAGCAACCACAAGTTGTCTCATAAGAGTTAGCACAGTATAAATTCTGAAAGAGGACTGCTGAATCAACATATTAGGAATTGAAACATTGCTCAATGGCAAAACCCAGGATAAGTCTATAATTGTATTCTAATAGTTGTGAAGGCAGCACCATCTGATGGCCAACAGCAAAAGTGCAGTGGCTGCAACAGATGGAAGCCTTTATTGAACTTTAAAATCCACCAGAGGGGTGTGGAGTGGTTGAAGGGTTTTTTCCCCCATCTTTGCTTTTCTTATCTCAGTGTTAGTTCTGCAAACTGGTTACAGGTTATTAGATCTTCAGTGGTTAAGTGTAATCTCACAAACGGAAGGAGGCAACACTTTCCATAATCTCATTTATGGAAGGGGTAGAAATAAGATTCTCTCATCGTTTACGGTCGCAAGGCAGAGACTGAAGAAGAGGGTGAAAGGTGATGGTCCCAATCAGACAGAGCAAATGCAGCTTCCTTGCTTACCAAACAATGATAATAGCCATCTCTGATCCAACAAATCCTTGTTACCAAATTCACTTTAATTTTATAATTGCATTTTCACAGCCTCTCTGCCATGTCTGTCTCCTGCTCCTACCCCACACCAAGCTGGGAAATATATTTTGAGAGTTGTATTTAAAACCATGGCCTCAGTCTTGGATCATGAACCAACAATCCCTCAATCAGCCCTATCTTCAAAATTCCTCACTTTTTGTTGTTGCTTTAACAGACACAGGGTGGTGTCACCAATGTATTCTTATTCACAAACTAAAACATTACTGTCAATTTATGTAGTTGTAAAAGCAAGTCATATCAGTTCCAGTGGAGTGTGATACAATGCAAGGGCACTTACGGTCTTGTTTCAGGCTGGTTCATGCACTCCCAAGTAAGCATTAAGTTTGGGGCGCATGCTCCATGGAACTCAGAACATGGTCAGGCTTTCGGCACAAAAGAAATACTTATGATACAGAACAGAAGTCCTTGAACAATCCACAGGATTTTCATCCAAGTGTATATGTGTAAAATCATGGGGTTTGGTTTAATTGGATTGAAATTTCCACCGTCTGGAAGCCCTCAATTCAGGCAGAACAGTCACAAGCAGTAGGAAAAAAGGTTTTAGCAGAGTCCCTTCATTTTGGTTTTACCATGTTACTTTTTAAAACATTATTTCTAACCCCACATTCCATCGCCCACCATTCTAGTTGGAATACAGCAGCTTTAATCCACTTTAAAGTATACCCTGTATCATTTGAAGGGTTGCTGAGTGCCACAGGGTCATCTGCCATCATAATAATCATTCTCCTGGGGAAACTTTTTTTGAAATCACCTATTGAAACATTCAGCAACCCAGACAAAGCTTCACAATTTCAACATTTACCAAAACTGCCAATACTGGTATATTTAACAAAACAAGCCATCCTGGTTTGGTCTTATCTCAACCTCAAAAGATCCTTCCCCTTCAAATGAGTTGAAACTTAAAAGGTCTAGCAGCCAATCCTCCAAGCACATGGTCCACAAAGAGCGATGTCTCTTTTTAAGAGGATTGCAGTCAAGGCAGCAAATCTTCAGCATGCAGGTAGATAGATAGCATTTAAAGAAATAAAGAGAGATTATCTGTGCTTAGAATCATTCAAAAGCCATAGCAGGAATAGATAAAGGAAGGCTGTACAGATTTGCCATATCTTTTCTCTACAGGCAAGTGGCAGGAGGTAAATTATGATGAAGGCAGAAGCCATCCATGGGAAGGAAATTCCAACCAAGGAACCAAAGAAATGAGATCCCTACTACTTGTTAGTTACATGCAGCCTCCCTCAAGATTAAAGTGACAGATCCTGACAAGTGTGAAGGAATAGACCCAAGTGGTCAGCCATCTAGATAAAGTTATTTCAGCTCTTAAAATCCCCAGGGCTGGCAGGCAACAGAGGAGGAAAGTTTCCCCTAATGAACTTCTAAATATGCTGCCTAAGTTTTGACTTAGAGATAGAGTAGGACAGAGGTGCATTTTTCAGATACTAAGCACTCCTCCCCTGCCTTTGATGGAGACCAACTGTTTACTATTTAAAGGTCTGGAGCCCCTAGGCGCCAGGAATGAAGGGACGCCTTCAATATCCCACAAGGCACAACTTTAAAGAAGTACCCTCCACTAAGACCCAAGGTATAAAGGCACGGCTGTGTTGGTGCCAAGAATGGTCACACACATCCAGTTTATCTGGAAGTCCCATTTCTCATCTTAAATACAACACTCCAGTACATTTGTCCCTTTGCTGTCCCTTGCATTTGTGAGAAAAGAGGTTCCTTATGTGTGTGTGTGTTTTAAACAGCCTGTTTAGCTGGGGAGGGGAAGAGAAATGAACCAGTAATCAGACAGAATAATTCAGCATCCTGCATACATTAAGGTTCTCCTCTGAATTTGGCAATTCAGCTCTAAGTATACACACCAGATAGCCTCTCTCTCCCCCAGCCAGAGACCTGAGCAAGCCACCGACACCACACAACTACCTACAAACTTAGCTTTGGAAAGAATGGTCAGTTCCCCTCGGAAGGACGCGGGGTGGGAAGAAATCCGATGCCATCCCGGTCCTCCGATCACCCCAGGTGAGATTGCAAAGCGTCTGAAAGGCAGATGCCTCCACTTACCTGCGAAGCCCTGGCCCTGGGCTCTTTGCAACAGCTGCAAAAGAAGAGCAACGGTAGCAATCCTCGTCATTCTTTCTGGGAGTTCACATCCCCTTCCCGCGGTCGCAGCCCAGCCGGTCCTCGGCGCGCCTCGCCAACATCCCTTGCATCGGTAAAGCCCCGAGAGTTGCGAGCGGATCTGGCGCGCCCGCCTCAACCCGCCGCTCGCCCTGATCTGATGAGGAGCACAAGCTGCCTGAAGGAGCCGGGGAGGGGGGAGCAGGAGAGGGGCCGGGGAGAGGGAGAGAGAGAGAGAGAGAGATTTCCCCCGAGTCCTAACGCTTGCCTCGTCTCTCTCTCTCTCGCTCACCCCCTCGTTTATAAAGGAGGGGAAGAACCACCAGCACCACGCATTGACTACCGTCACTCGTACAGCGGCCTTGGCGCTCAAGCCAGCCCCCCCCTTCCTTTTGGGGGGCAGAAAGCTGCGGGGGGCGCTGTGGGCGACTCCAGGGCTTTTTAGCAGGAACACACAGGAACGCTCAGTTCCGGCTGACTTGGTGTCAGGAGATGTGGCCTAATATGCAAATGCGTTCCTGCTGGGCTTTTTCTTTAAAAGCCCAGCGCGGAACAATGCTGCCAGCAGGGGGTGTGGCCTAATATGCAAATGAGTTCCAGCCGGGCTTCTTCTTAAAAAAAATGCCCTGGGCGAACCAATGCAATCCACAAGACGCCTCTCCGCGGAGCTTGCGAACCTTCTCCCGCCTGCCGGCCACCCGCCTTCGGAAATGTTGCCGAACATAAAAGCGGGAGAACGGCGCTGGTGGGGGCTTTGCAATTCTTGCTTTCTCCCCCCCCCCCCCCGTGTCTGCGTGTTCCTGGCGTGTGCCAACCTCTGGCTGATTGAAGGAAATGGGGGGGGGGGCGCCCTGGGGTGAGCAAGCTTACAGGGCCACCTACGGCGCGTTCTCAGGAGCCACTGGTTTCTCGGGGTGGGGGGCAGATATCAAAGAAAAGGGCCGGGGGGAAGGCAATCCGCCCCCCCCCCTCCACCCCAAGGAATCAAGATTGCAGTTAAGCTCCGCTATGGAGAGAAGAGCAGATGAGCCCCCCTGCTAAGAGAAAGAAAGTAAGGGAAATGCAGGTTTCCAGGGGGGCCATTATTAGATCAAGTCTTCTAAAGCGCTTACAGACATTTCCAGCTGAAAATAGTAATTTCCGTCATTATTCACTTAACTTCGGATAGAGTTGGCTGCTAAATACCTTCGCGCAGCACGCGCACTCGGGGATCAAGGCACAACACGCGCGCCCAGGTCTTAAGCGCACCAAATGGGCGCGCGCCGGCAAAGCGGCTCTTGGGAGGCGAAGAGGCTGCAACGCAAAGTGCCTTCCTCGCTTGGGGGCGGCCGGGCAGGAAGGCAGGGCGCGCCGCAGGATTATAAAGCGGGCTTCCAGCAAAGGGGCAACGCTCGCTTTTGCTTAGGGAGTCGCCAAGCGAGCGGCGAGGGCAGGTGTCTGAACTTTCAAAAGCCGCTCGCCTGGGCGTCGAGAAAGGAGGGTGGGGACGGCGTCTCTCTAAATGGGCTGGAATAATAATTTTTAAAAACCCCTTCCGATTCATCGCGCGCAGCTCCCTCTGCGATTTTAATGGCGCTGCTAATTACACTGCCTCCTGCCGTCACTCCGCAGCGCCTCTCCAGCCCCCTCTTTCTTTCTCCTCCCCGCACCCTCCCCCCCGCCGCTAAAACGAGCCGCCAAGACGCACGCGGCTCCGTTAATTGGATATAACTGTTACTCCCTGCGTAGCCCGTAGGGGGTGCTGTTACACTAAGAGTACTTTCTCTCCATTAACGCCCGCAGTTCGTTCACACCTGTGGTTTGAAAACGAACTCACACAAAAACAGTGGGGTTTGTTTTGATGATGTTGTGTGAACATCAGGGGAACTGTGTTGGATCACAGGGCTAAGGCCAAGAAGACTTGTGTTGTTTGCTCGCTGACGTTGGATTCATGCCTCTGAAGGTGGAGATTTCTTTTAGCCAATATGGCTAATGACCTCTGACTAACTGCTTTTCCTTAAATTTGCCTGATTCCCTTCCCAGTTGTGTAAAGCTCTATTCAGAAGTTACACAATCCACATATAATCTCGCCTTGTACGTGCATCCTGCCTGCAAGTAGAATGAACACACACAGCATGGGTATGCTAGCCCCACATAGGGTTGCCAGCTCCAGGTTGGGAAATCCATGGAGATCTAGGGGTGAAGTCTGGGAGGGCAGTGTCTGGGGTGGGAAAGGACCTCAGAGTCTCAGAGCAGCTTACAAATCTCCTTTCCCTTCCCCTCCCCACAGCAGACACCCTGCAAGGTAGAGCTCTCACAGAACTACAAAGCAGCAGGTGTATATGTGGAGGAGTGGGGAATCAAACCCAGTTCTCTGTGCTCTAGAGATCAGTTGTAATTCCAGATTTCCAGGTCCTGACTGAAGGTTGGCAACCCTGTACTGCACTTCCACAGGACACTGTGGCAACACTGTTATGCATGGAGGCAGTGCCACACATGATTCCTCCCCACATTTGGCAATATTCAGGAAGTTCACAGTGAGGGAGCTTCCCTGTGGACGCTGCTCATAGGTGCTGTACTCACAACCCAGCAGCCATACTAATGTCATGAGTCAGCCAGGGCTTAGTCATAGCAAGGACTCCTCAGGAGAGGAGGAGCCCTGTGTAGCCAGCCCAGAAGCTGCCCAGCAGGATAATGAGCTGCAGGTTGGTCAGGATTTACAGACAACAGCAGAGCCATTACCATCCTCCAGCCCCTCCTCATGATTTGCCTAATTCACAAAATGAGCATTGCTGTCAGATGGCCAACTACCCTCTGCTTAAAAACATCCAAAGAAGGAGAGCCCTCCACCTCTTGAAGAAGTCTGTTCCACTAAGGAGCCCCTCTGACTGTCAGGAAGTTCTTCCTAATGTTCAGCTGAAAACTCTTTTGATTTAATTTCAACCTATTAGCTCCAGTCCGACCTTCCGGGGCAAAAGAAAACAACTCCACACCATCCTCTGTGTGACAGCCTTTCAAGTATTTGGAGATGGCTATCATGTAACCACTCTGATGTTAGACGCTGAATTGCTGCCACTGCCTTGCCAGATTTCTAGAACTGTGACCTGGACTGAATGACATTGCCTTGATCCTCTGACCTTGGACTGAATGTTGCCTTACTTAATCTCTGACCCTCTAATTTTGGACTGAATGATGCTGCTTGATCCCTGGAGCCCTGATCCACCTCTAGCTGTGCTTCCTCTGACAAACAGATTAGGGCATGGCAGCAAGCTGTTTGGAGCCTGCCAGCCAGTACAACCCAAGTTCTATGTCCTCCTCTATTCATTCATTCATTCATTCATTCATTCATTCATTCATTCATTCATTCATTCATTCATTCATTCATTCATTCAGGGCACCAATGTGCTGTATACAGGGGCTCTGTTGACAGTGTACACTTGATTTTTCTTCATAAGTGTTGAGCAATTCCTATATTATATTTAATACATGTACAATTGAACATGTGTTTTTATCCAATAATTGGTTCCTGATAAAAGGAGTGTGCATTGTCTGTTTCTTACAGTCAGATACACACATGTACATGCAAGTGTGTGTGTGTTCACTATAACATACAACCCTGTTTGCATGTTATAGTGAATGCACATACATATTTATAAGAAATGCCCAACACACATTCACTTTGCAAATGAAACCAGGAACCAGCCACTGGATAAATATGACTTATGTTTAGCTGTACATTCAACATGTGTTGAATGTAACATGAGAATTACTCAATGCACATATAAAGAAAAATCAAGTGCCTACTGTACACAATTTGCAAGTATGTTCACTGTAACTTGTCAACAGGGCTTAAGGTAGTGGCCAGCATGACATCTCGGGCAGGGAGTTCCACAAGCCAGTTATGTGATTTGTGACAAAGGACTTTTGTCTGTATTGAACCTACTCCTATCAACTTCATTGGGTGTCCCTGATTAAAGTTTTATCCTGCAGATTTATCCTGCTGTTTTACAGTCTGGGGTTTTATTGGTTAGGTTTTTAATGGTTTGTTAATTTTAATGATTCTGTGTTTTTAATTATTTTTCCTGTCCTGTGTTGTGGTCCATCTTAAGTATCTGAAGAGGCAGCTTATACATTTTCTAAATAAATGAATTAGTGAAAGGACAGGCCCCCCTATCCACTTTCTCCACCCAATGCATAATTTTATAAATCTCCACAGACATATGTTTTCTAAACTGACAATTTCATCAGCCTTTCTTTGTAGGGAAGATTCTCCAGTCCTGTGGTAATTTGGGCTGCTCTTTTATGCACCTTTCCCAGCTCTGCAATACTATTTTTTTGAAGTGGTTAAGCGAACTCTGCACATCTCTGAAGTCCCATTTCCTGACTACAAAAGCAAAAACTCTGAACCGTAGCACACTTTTTTGAATTTCTGGATGATGCAAAATTGCAAGGAATTGCATATACTCTAGGGAACAAGAGGATAATTCAAAATGATTTCAATAAGCAGCAAAACTGGCAAACAACAGCAAAAAGCACTCAGTGAAGGTAAATATAAAATCTTTCCGCATATAAGTCAAAATCAGCAAGTGTAACAAAAAATTGCAAATTGAATGCCAGTCATTTAATTGAATGCCTGTCAACATGGCAATGCAACACAAAAACCTGTGCCATTTTAAGTGTATCAATGATACACATGGTGTTATTATTATAATACCCTAAATTATAATGTGTGCAAGTCATGTGTAAACTTGTTGAGGATTACAAAAGATAATCATGGTAGAATCATCACGAGTATTTTTCCCAGGGTGTTGGAAAGCATAACAAAATATAAACTCTCTTCTTTTATCTATATCCTTGTACAATGGAGCAGACACATTCCCCATCAGGTCTGCACTGCAACTGGATGTACCTTATGTTCTTTATTTGTCCTAAATTCACTGCCTTGTGTTATCTTTTGCCATACTGGCAGGGCTTGCCTTGCTTGATAGCTGGTTCTTCACATGAAAACTCCAACTTACAAATAAACTGCACAAGTCTCAAGAGCAGCAGAACCATAATCAATAGTGGAATGTGGTTTTCCCCCCCACACTCACACACATTCAGAGTCTCAATGGATTATAGCAGGACACATTATGTATCATATATGTATTCTACCTCTCAAAGTCCTGTTGTTTCTTTTGAACTTTTGCTTCTTTGGTCTATGATACTTTGTCTGAAGAAGTGTGCATGCCCACAAAAGTTTATACCTGTGGCAGTGAATTTCACATGTTAATCACCCTTTGGATGAATTAGTACTTCCTTTTATCCGTTCTAACCTGACTGCTCAGCAATTTAATTGAATGCCCACGAATTCTCATAATGTGAGAAAGGGAGAAAAGTACTTCTTTTTCTACCTTCTCTATCCCATGCATAATCTTGTAAACCTCTATCATGTCACCCCGCAGTCGACATTTCTCCAAGCTAAAGAGCCCCAAGCGTTTTAACCTTTCTTCATAGGGAATGTGTTCCAAACCTTTAATCATTCTAATTGCCCTTTTCTGCACTTTTTCCAATGTATAATATCTTTTTTGAGGTGCGGTGACCAGAATTGTACACAATACTCCAAATGAGACTGCACCATCGATTTATACAGGGGCATTATGATACTGGCTGATTTGTTTTCAGTTCCCTTCCTAATAATTCCCAGCATGGTGTTGGCCTTTTTTGTTGCAATCGCACACTGTCTTGACATTTTCAGTGAGTTATCTACCACGACTGCAAGATCTCTCTCTTGTTCAGTCTCTGCCAATTCACACCCCATCAACTTGTATTTATAGCTAGGATTTTTGGCCCAATGTGCATTACTTTGCACTTGGCCACATCTGCCATGTTGACGCCCACTCACCTAGCCTCTACAGATTCCTTTCGATCCCTTTGATGTAGCCAATTCTCCAAGAGCTTACAGAGCTGTTCTCATATATATATTCTTATAGATATATATATTCTTATAGATATTCTCATATATATATTCTTATAGATATTCTTATAGATATATTCTTATAGATATTACAGCTAGAAAATGTTTCAATTTTTTTTTTTGTTCAAGTGGGTCCTGATTGCAATATATGCTGGCTTTCTTTTCATGGCCAGTTTGGCTTGAATGTGTATATGCATCCATAAATCCCAGATTCCAATGTAACATACCATTGCAGAAATTTTAAAACAAGCATTTGGTGTGGCATAGTAAATAAGAAGAAATTGTGTTCAAGTTGGAAACTGGGATGGATGTTCCAACATGCTGACATTCAAATTCAGTCAGGATGGTTTGAAAATAGAAGTCAAATTTGGTTGGATATATGGGCTCCAGAAAGTAAATCTTGGAGAAAGAGACAATATGTTTTTAATGAGCTCAAAGTGTGAGAGGAAGTGTGAGAGGAAAAGAAAGGAAGAAGAAGAAGAGGCAGTGGGCTCAAAATCACTGGAAATGCAGAAAACAGTACCTCAGCAAATAATGTACGATCAGCCATCTGAACTTGCTTGTTGCTAACCCTTTTCTGTCCTCTTTGTCTGCCATGTAAACAGGTATGGAAGTAGCAAGCTTGTAAGAGTTAGTCTAGAAACTTTGTGGGCATTTAATTTTATATATTTATTTTTTAAGTGTATATCTCAGATCACTACTATACGGTTACTAGCCCACAAGTCCCAGTGGAGTACCCCCAGTTTTGGCGCTTTGGCCTGCCACTAGCCAGCTGGCTGGTTGGGGAACTCCACTCCCAAACAATGACATTGTCACATGATGTCCCTGATGTGATGATGACATCAGTTCTGGGTGACATCATCACATTGGAGACATCACACTATGATGCTTTGGTTTTGGGGTAAACTCTGTGGTTTTGAAACCATAGATTCTTTGCCCCCAAACCAGAGCATTGCATGCAATGTTGCCAATGTGATGACATCACTTCCAGGTAATGTCATAGCATCAAGGATGTCACATGCGATATTCTGCCCACCCTCAGAATGCCCCCAAGTCCCTCTACTGCAATGGCAAGGAGACCTGGCTGTTGGAAATATGTATCTGTATGTCCTTTGCGATGTTCTAAAGTTCCAGTCATTATAGGTTTAACACTGTGCCTGATTCCCTATTGTCTGCATGATCTAGGAAGAAGATAATGACTGCTGTCAATCAAGATCTAGAAACAGGAAAACTGGTTTGTTTGGTTGGTCAGTTAGTCAGGTGTCTTCCTTTGTTCAGGCAGAAAGGTCAAGAAGAAGGAGAAAGTATCTTCCATTAAGCATGTGGTCTTCTAGTGTGAGGATGTAGTTCTTTAGTGTTTGTTATTTTCACCTCCCAGTACCCTTTCCCTGTAGTAATAAACATATTTTTTTGCTTTCATGTTAAATGTCTCTCAATGATTGTTTGATCCAGCAATCCATCAAACTGTTTGAGATAAAGAAATAGAATTTCAAACAGAATTCCCTACACTGGCAATCCTACACTGCTAACAGGGAAAGAAGAATTAGGAGGGACATCTCTGGCAACTGTGTGACATCTTTGCTGTGGAAGTTCACTTGGCTATTTCAGGTCCTTAAAAAGCTTGGGATTGGCCAAAGCTGAAGGGCAGTAGCTAAAGGCCTACCTTCAGATTTGGCCAAGCCTGCATTTTCAGACAAAGCCAGACAATGACTCCACAGCCAGCCTGAGATGTACTTGAATATTTGGTGTGTGCTTGTTTGCTGTTTACTGATTTGGGTCATTTTGGGGAGGCAATGCAGGATACAGATACTTATTTATTTATTTATTTTGTTCCACTTACATCCCACTAGGGTTGCCAAGTCCAATTCAAGAAATATCTGGGGACTTTGGGGGCGGAGCCAGGAGACTCTGGGGGTGGAGCCAGGAGACATTGGGGGTGGAGCCAGGAACAAGGGTGTGACAAGCATAATTGAACTCCAAGGGAGTTCTGGCCATCACTTTTAAAAGGACAGCACACCTTTTTAAATGCCTTTCTTCCATAGGAAATAATGAAGGATAGGGGCACCATCTTTTGGGGCTCATAGAATTGGACTCCCTGGTCCAATCGTTTTGAAACTTGGGAGGTATTTTGGGGAGAGGCACTAGATGCTATACTAAAACTTTGGTGCCTCTAACTCAAAAAATAGCCCCCCCAGAGCCCCCAATACCCACGGATCAATTCCCCATTATTCCCTATGGGAATCATTCTCCATAGGGAATAATAGAGTGCACAGTAGACATTTCCCTCCCCCCTCCCACGCTTTCTAAAACATGGGGAGGGTCTCCAAACCAGGTAATTCCCTGCCCCCTCCCTCTCTCTCACACACAAATACTTACTGGGTCTTGTTCCTGCAAAACTTTACTTGCTCTGAAAACAAAAGCAAAAGAAAGGGAGGGGCCGTTCTCCAATGAGACTGTTACTAACCCTTTCCTGTGAAGCCCTTCCTGTTTCCTGCTCAGCCTTAAAGGCACACATTTTAAAAACAGACCTGTTTGCAGGCTTCTAAACCTGCAGAAGCTCTAAAACTACATGATGACTGTGGGGGCGGGGCTTCCCCAGCTGCCAGCTGGTTGGGGGCGGGGGAAAGCCTGTAAATATGGGGGATCCCCCGCTGGGACCTGGGGATTGGGAAGCCTATATCCCACCCTCCCTGCTGAGGCAGGCTCAAGGCAGCTGAGCCCTTAAAAGTAAATAACAGGAGTTACATTGAAAACATTTACATATTAAAACAAATTAAGGCACTAGAATTAAGTTTCTTGAACTGGACTGGGTGCTATATGTATGTGCCTCTGCTCAAACAGGATTCCATCCCTGCAATTAATGCATTAGCCAAGCTTAATACATATCCAATACAAACTGAAGAATGAGCAACAGTACATTCCTGTCATGCTCCAACAGTGCCTGTAACTGGGCTAATTTTGCTTTGTAGCCACATCTGGCAAATAGTTGTTTTATTAAAGAAGAAGCATGTGTTTTGCTCAAGAGATTTTTCATATAAACTACCAAAGATGATTTCTCTCTAAAGGAAATCATAATTTTGTATAACCTCATGAGCAATGTGTTTGTAACTGCAGGAAAAATCAGGAATTGGATTGTATAACAGTCAGGGCTTTTTTTGTCGAAAAAGCTCAGCAGGATCTGATTTGCATATTAGGTCACACCCCCTGACATCACCATTGTTTTGCATGGGGCTTTCTGCAGGAACTCATTTGCATATTAGGCAACACCCCCCTGCACCAAGCCAACCAGAACTGTGTTCCTGTGCTTTCCTGCTCAGAAAAAGCCCTAGTAACAATCCATCACTAAAGAACATGAAGTTCTTTCAGCCTGAGATTTGGTTGAGGTTGACTTTCTCTTGATACCTTTCTGTTGTATGTGTGAGAGAAGGCACCTCTTTCCTAGTGTTTTGTAAGAGTTTTCAGCCACTCAGTGCTGACCAAGTACAGAATTAGTTACGCAGTGGCACATGGCAGTAGGGTTTGAACAAAGGGGTTAAGTACCATCCTTTTACAAATATCAGAGAAATGCTGGTTTCCCCACCTCTCTGAAATCTTAGAAAAGGTAGAAACATGAATAAAATGATTTTTTGAAGATGTCTCAGTTATTACAAACCCAACAGAGAAAATTTTCAGAAACATGCAACATAGTAATTGGACAGCATATTATCTCTAAGCCATTTTACCACATGAACATCCAACTCCATGACTGTGCCCACCGCTTTTTTAAGTCACTGCTCATCTGTCCTCAACTACCTTGTCCTAGACTTGCCAGCACAAATGCATGTAACTAGATGAATAAACAGATACCAGCTGTCTTTTTTAATCTGGTTGCAATATGAAATCACTAATAGGTATCTGACACATTGGCAGAGATCCGCCTACATACCATTTTCCTTAATAAACTTCACCTCACACAGGGAGAAATTAAGCACCTATTCATCAATAATCTAGGAGTATGAGCTTCATATTTACATCATCAACACCTGCCCAAACCCTTTGAATGGAGGACAGAATGTCTCAGATCTAGTGGACTATTTGGGGGGAACTCTTCGTCAGACAAATAACATGTAATAATTTGGTGTGTGGGCATGGGCAGAAGATAAAGCTTGATGATAAACTATATTTAAGTTAATTCTAAATGAAAATATATATTAGCTTGTGGCAATCACTTCAGGTGTTTAAGGAAGCCTGATTTAAGTGTACAGGTAGGACTGACAATAGGATAATGTTTCTTGTTCCAGTGATGTAAACTCTGTCACATTCAACAGTACAATCCTAAGCAGAGTTACACTCTTCTAAATCCATTAAAGTTAATGGATTTAGAAGAGGGTCAGGTGTAACTCTGCCTGAGATTCCCCTGCCAATCTCTGACACTCTTTTGCTAGGCATTATGAGGATAAAAGCCAGTATATGAGGTATATGCCAGTATATATGATAAAAACCAGCAAGCCAGTATAATAGTGTTAGCAGAGCACTGTCTAGTCATGACTGTTTATGTTACTGAGAGGCGCTGCCTGATAAAAATGGAGTACCCCAGTGCAAATAAAGAGAGAGGGTCTCCTACTTCTGTTAAACAAAATGGAGTCTGATCAAAAACAGGCCAAGAAAACCCTCCATCTAAACAGGTGGAGTGGACTCAGTAGAGAGCTTGTTTTGGTTGGCGCTTGAAGTCTGTCTCTCAGCGTAATCTCACCCATTCCCCCTCCAGCGCCTCCACCCAAACGGGATGCATAATAACATGGGAACTGCGGGTAAGTACTACTCTCACTCTGATCTTCTGCTACTTGCCAATTGTCTCTTCCTCCAGCCTATCACCTCTACCTTGCTAACTCCAATCAAATGCATAATTTGATTGATCCTACTCTTAAAAGTCTTTGATCCCTTTCCGAGTGTCAGCCAAAAATTGGTAACAAATTATTCAATTGCTGCAAGCTTATCATCCTAGCAAAATGTGCGAAGTTTCTCAACGTAGTGATTCAAGATAGTCATCAATGAAACATCAAAGCCCCTTGGTAACTAACGACCCCCATTTGTTGAACCCCTATATAATGTGGGTCAAAAACCCACCTTGGTATTCATTCTGTAGGTGCCATTTGCAGTATGTACTACCCGTTACTCCTGTAATTGGGTTTATAGGGTGCATTACGCTGGTCGTTCGCATTCCTCTCCATGTACTTTCCATTGAACAGTCGTCTCCTTTTCAGGATCAGGTGAATATTACCCGCTTCAACAACCCTTGAATTCCTCTATCGATAACCTCTATTTTCTTAGTCTCTTGATTTTGTACATAGATCTTCGGGTGTGTGTAAATCCTTTTGCTACATATCCTAAGTAAACACTATAAAAATACAATTGCTTGGATTATTCTTGGCTGAAAACCCAAACTCTGTATCATTGAAAGAAAAGATCCTCGCTCCTAAATTCACTCTACCTAGTCTCTTAGCTAATTTCCCCATCAAAATTAAGAGACTTAAAAGCATTGCCTGTAACACTTAGACCATGTGCATTTCTTATGGTATGAGGATGTAGTTAAGCTGCTTGGACATTTATATTCTTTGTGCTATCTCAATACTCAGCTCTTGCCAATTATTTTAACTGGAAGACTGCCCAGCTGGATTCTGGGAGTCATACTATAGTGTAGGGTCAGCTCCAACTGCCTAAAAGCAGATGGTTGTGAGGCTCCTTGTGAACAAGGCCTCTTAGATGCAACTGCTTTAAATTACTTTTGGCTAGTGACAACTACCCTTTTTTTAGGAAAGGTGCTAAAGAGAGTGATTGTCTAAATCCAATTCAGGCATTATCTCAGAACATAAACTTCCATAGCAACCCAGACAGAGGATGTTTACTGAGAATGAAACATAGAAAATATGACAGTATGGCTTCTCATAGGTCTCTTTGGATCTTTTCATGCCATCATCCATGGCGTCATGATGAGTTTCAGGGACACTGGGCTTAGTGGTTCCAATCCTAACTGTTTGAGATGTGCTGCTCGGGACATTGTACTATGGGGTCCTCTACAACAGCCAACATGAATATTAGTGGTACTCTCTCTACAGTTCGCACAGAACCACATTCACAATTACCATCAACCAAAAGATCCGCATGACTACTGTGCTCCGACTGAACTAATACATACAATGGTATAGCTATTAATATTAAATATAACTTGAACCATTTTACCAGAGTACCTCTAAGCATGTAGGGTTGTTGGTGTCAAACTTTAGCCAGTTTTGGTGAATCTGCAGTGAAGATAAGAGAGTAAGAAGGCAGGGGTGGAAGTAAAGGGTGCTCACGCGTCCCACTGTGGCAGAGACTTACCTGTTCTTCAGCTCCTTCAGCAACAGCTGTTTCAAGTTAGGAAACACATACCAACCACAATCCCACTAGCATCCCACATGAGCACTTTTCCTGAAACATAGGGTAGATGCATGCCACACTGGGGGATGGTGCTCAGAAAAGCCACCAATGGTGTATCAAACAGAAAATATGGCTCCTGGGCCACTAAGTATCCTACATTCACCTGCTGGAGCAATTGTCTGAAGTTACTGAGTGGGCTATTTATTTATTTTTTTACAAAAAAAGAAAATATTATTCAGAGAGGCAGAGATGTTTCTGTCAGAAGGAAGTAATGGACTACATGGATAAGGACCAATACATTGAAACTCAGTCCAGATAAGACAGATACTGGTGGTCAATATTTTTTCCAACCTGGTATCAAGGAGCCAGTTTATTGTAGAATGAGCTGGACTATCCTTCAAGGACTAAATTTGCAGCTGGGGGGGGGGGGTGCTATTGAATCTGCACCTATAGAATACATGGGTCTCCACTATGGCATGCAGTGCCTTTGTTCAGTCTCATTTCATATGCCAGCTACAGTTTTCTAATTTGGCCAGTTACCCATGCTCTGACCACATCAGACCCGTATCCATGGGGTGGGGACGGCTCTATTGAACCCCCTTTCCACTGTAGTGTTAAGCAAACTGCCCTAAAAATAGGATTTGGGGGAATTTAAAGTGGAGGGCAATCTTCCTTTTAGCGAGATCAAAAACCTATTTATACAGAAGGTGTCTGCTTTGGAACTTACCCAATAACGAGACAATATAATATAAAAAGGTTTATTATGAAATAAAGACAAACATACAAGAGTATAAAGTCACACAACACACATACAGTCCTAATAAAAATAAGATAGAAATAGGGGTAAACACAAGGATTGACAAACAGGGTAATAATTACCTATCGTAATTGAGATGGACCCTCAACTGATCAGGTATTGGAGGCGTATCTAACAGTGGGGTATATGTTACTGTCAGATGCACACGTGTGGGGAGTTGGGTCAGAGGTTATAAGGACTACCTTGAGCCCTTAGGGGGTAGGAGGTGCAGGGGCGGATGACAGTTGGTCAGCTGCTACATGACCTCAGAAAAAGGGGAGGCTCTGCAGTGACCATAAGGGCTGGACTTGTGCAGTGGCCAATGGCCAGTTTATTTGGGGCACCTGATTGGATACCCATACCTGGCCAAGGTTACCTGATTGGGCTTCCAGGTAACAATGGGCAAAGGGGGAGGCTCCAGGGGGCAAAGAATGGGTGAGGGTATTGGGGTGGAAGTGATTAACAAGCTATCAAACTTATCTAAAGGTGACAATAGAAGGCCAAATTGCTACCTAAGGTGACACCCGATCTAGCTCTAGGTGAAGCTGTTCTTCCTCTTCTTTACATCTTTACTGGCACCATCCTTTGTCTTGGGTTTTGTTGGACAAAAGCTTAGGCAGTCTGGCAGCGTCTACTATTAAGATAAGCTTGATTGCCTTATGCAAAAGTTGAAGCAGCTGTTGGATATGTGAGCCTCTTGCTTTGCTGTAATGGAGTCAGAAAAACAAGATGGATTCTGGTGGTGTTAGTCTTTGGTTCATGGAAACAGATTGAAAACAGGTTATAAACTGTTTCAGTTTATAAACTGAAATTGTATATGAATTTATAATTCATTGCACATGGTTTTATTGTATACTGTATTTACATGTTGTGAGCTGCCTTGAGCCGGCTTGAGGGGAGGGCGGGATACAAATAAAAAGTTATTATTATTATTATTATTATTATTATTATTATTGCCTGTACCATTCATGGCGGCGTGACTTCTTCCACTGCAAAGGCCAAGATTGTGCACGCAAGGAGAAGTTGAAAAGCTCGTCTGTAGTTTTGGCTAACATCCATCCAGAGATGTAGAATGCTGCCTTAGAAACCATGGACAAAGTTCACTTCTTAGAGCAGATGTGTGTGAGTCAAAACCCCAGGCACCCTGGCAACCATACTGGTGATCACAATGTCCATGTGTATGAAAAGTAGGGGGCTTTTTCTTACAGTTGGGCACCTCCACTGGAAGGGAGAGAGAGAGAGGCGTGCCATTACCCAGCAGGACGCACTCCAGTCCAGGCAGCCACTCTGGCTCCTGCTGCTCCCCCCTTGGCCTGCAGAGAGGTATGGGCAGCAGCTGAGCGAAGCCATGGAGAAGTCTTGCATCAGCACAAGCAGGAGTTGACCTGAGGGTGCATACCCAACAGTGTTTGTCTTTGAATCAGAGACTCAGAGTGGTTTACAATCTCCTATATCTTCTCCCCCCACAACAGGCACCCTGTGAGGTGGGTGGGGCTGAGAGGGCTCTCACAGCAGCTGCCCTTTCAAGGACAACTTCCTGCAATAGCTATGGCTAACCCAAGGCCATTCCAGCAGGTGCAAATGGAGGAGTGGGGAAACATTCAGGACTTTTTTTGTAGCAGGAACTCCTTTGCATATTAGGCCACATACCCCTGATGCAGCCAGTCCTCCAAGAGTTTACAGGGCTCTTAGTACAGGGCCTAATGTAAGCTCCAGGAGGATTGGCTACATCAGGGGTGTGTGGCCTAATATGCAAAGAGTTCCTGAAAGCCCTGAAAACATTTATATCCCATCTTATCTTATTGGACTCAAGGTGACTAATAATTCAATAACAAGTTACAAGGAAACAAGTCATCCTAAACCCATTAACAAAGTAAAAACAGAGAGATTTAAAATAAATGGAATAAAAACACAACCAAGTCTGCTGCAAACAAGTCAGCTTCCCTCAAATGCCCACTAACATAAAACTATTTTGCATGCCTTCCTAAATGCAGGAAGTGAATGGATCTCCAAAAGGACACTTCTTGCATTCTTAAGTGAGAATACATTTTTAGGATAGCTGAACACAAGTTAACTATATACTCTCTGAGGTCTCTTGGCTGCACCTACCTCACAGGGTGTCTGTTGTGAGGAGAGGAAAGGAAGATTGTAAGCTGCTCTGAGATTCTGAGTGAAGGGTATGGTATAAATCCCCCTCCTCCTATTCTTCTTCTATCCTAACCACATTAGTGACCCACAAGGATTCAGGTTTTAAAAAGTAGACCCCACAAGACTGGTCAGTCATTTTCTCAGAATGTTAATACGAATCCCCTTTCCAGTGTAATTTGAAAAATATATAAATGCAGAGCTTTATTGTTCAAAACACCAAAAATCTTAGTATTATCCCAGAACTGGAGTATTTGCATGATAGTCACTCATGGATTTAGATTGCTCCCCTAGGCTAGCTCAATAAGACACCAATTTCGAATATTCAGTGCTGCTTTAGAAGAAGATGAATACCCTCCATACCGTTAGCATGCCATGCTGTAGGAGGAAAGAGGAAATAAATTTATTCCTGAACCCCTCAGGCGATCAGTTTATGCCCTGAAGCATGAGATTAGATTACTCTTATTATCTCACTGAGTGTAGCTACAACTCTTACTAGTCTTTATAAAAATTATCTGCCATTATTGTACTATTGTGTGTCATTTGAAGGGTGGTGGGAGGAATAGTGAAAAGCCTTGGTTCACTTTTTCCCCTCTTCACTCAATAACTTGACTTCAAAATGGCTGCTTCTTTTTCTAGAACAGCCCATGGCCCATTTGATCCAGTGACAGCTTTAGTCTTTGGTAAAATTAACAGTCATGTGATAAAAGGCTGAATCCTCTTGTGGGTTAGTAAAAAGTCAAAAAACAGGAACGGAATGTAGGGACAAAAGCATATGGATGACACTATATTCTTCAGGATAGTGAAAATACAAGCAGACTGCAAAGTTCTCTAAGAGAATTTCTCCAAATCAGTAAACATGATGGAAATAAATATAAAGTGATTCATGCTGTGATACAAAATCCTAACCTCATATAACAATGCTTTCAATACTTCCAAAAAAGGTGTTTTGCTATAGCATACTCTGTCCAGATTGTAATTTGTATTATAAAAAGGAGGAAAAGTCTTATGCATCCAATGAGGCCTGGGTATTCTGTCTAGTGCTGCATTACTGACAGTAGTGTATTCTGGCTAGTGTGCAGCCAATCACTGCTCTGCTATGGCAGTTGAGTCACAATCTGCTTATCATCACGACCTCACATCATCTTCCACTGCTGCCAATGTCATCCATAAGAAATTGTAATACTGTGAATATATCCCTACTAGAACAGTGTTATATATACCCTCTATATTTCACATAAAGGGACTGCTTTACAGGAGGTATTACTGTGTACATAGATGCAGGGGTCGTTTCATAGAAAAAGAGCTGCTGGAGCTTTCGTAGCAGAACTCATTTGCACAACTCATTTGCATATGCCACACACCCCTGATATCAACAGATGGCGTACTAGATTATATTAGCTCAGCATCTACCTTAAAATGCTTTTTGAATTATAATTGTCATAATAAAACCTTACTCCCATCATACTTTTTAAATTACTTTCTCCTATGTGGCCACAGTGGCATGATGATTTCCATCTGCCTGCTTTATATGTTTTGGTTATTTCCCCATTTTTTGTGGGGAGAAATATTAAAAATTCTCACAGGGGATTTGAACAATGGATCCCAAAAGCAAGAGTTGTTTTTTTTGGGGGGGGGGCGTGGTAAGAAAGAAAGAGCACAATAAAATTTAGAGGTTCTGGAGCTCCACTCCTGTGAGTTCCTGCCCATAATGAGGCCTGCATTGATGGCATCTAAACTGGTAGTGACTAACTTGAAAAAAAAGATGTTGGAGCTGTGATTCAATGAAAATGTCAATTCAATACATGGCAGCAATGGAAAAGGCAAGAGTCATTAGGAAAGGGACTGAAAATAATACAGTCAGTATGCTAATGTTTTCTATATAAACCTCTGGGGCAGCTGCAATTGGAATAGTGAGTACAGCACTGGCTGCCCCATCTGAAAAAAAAAAAAAAAGGATTTTGTAGAATGGAAAGAGGTGCACAGAAAGACAATTAAAATGATCCATGATCAGTTATCACCTTAAGTAAGGCTAAATATTTGGAACCTCTTACAATGCAAGCCTCTGCAAAATTACTCCAGTCGAATCCCACTGGGATCAGTAGACTTAGACTGAAGTGTCTTGTAGGGTTGAACTTTTTATCCAAAAGGGAAGGGGAGGGAGATATGATAGAAGTTTATAAAATTGTGGGTTGTGTTTGTGAAATTGACAGAAATTTTTATTGTTCTTTCATAATACTATGAAATGTAGGGAGTCCCCTACATTGATAGGCAGTAAAAAGACAGACAAAAGGACGCATTTCTTTACTCATCACATAATTGGGTTATGGAATCCATTACCCACATTTGTAGTGAAAGTCAGGATGAATCAAGATTTTCTTATAAGTAGATTGTGAGCCCACTCCCTTCTGATCATTCCTGCTCTCCAGATTTGATTGCTCTCCCTAGTAGGGTTGTCAAGTCCAATTCAAGAAATATCTGGGGACTTTGGGGGTGGAGCCAGGAGACTTTGGGGGTGGAGCCAGGAGCAAAGTTATGACAAGCATAATTGAACTCCAAAGGGAGTTCTAGCCATCACATTTAAATGAACTGCACACCTTTTTAATACCTTCCCTCCATTGGAAACAAAGGATAGGGGCACCTTTGGGGGGGGGGCTCATAGAATTAGACCCCCTGGTCCAATATTTTTGAAACTTGGAAGGTACTTTGAAAAGAGGCACTGGATGCTTTGCTGAAAATTTGGTGCCTCTGCCTCAAAAACAGCCCCCCCCCCCAGATACCCGCAGATCAAATTTGCATTATACCCTATGGGAATTAATCTCTATAGGAAATAATGGAGTGCCCAGCAGACATTTCCCTCCCTCCCCCCACTTTCTGATGATTTTGAAGCAGGGGGAGGGCCTCCAAACTGGGGGATCCCCTGCCCCCACCTGGGGATAGGCAACCCTACTCCCTGGGATCCCTTCTCCTGGCCACTTCTGTCTCCAAGGGCCCTTGTCAGTGTCTTGGCATGGTTCCTACAGGAGTTCCCAATGCTAGCCAATCTCTAGTTAGGATTTTTAAAACTCTGGACATACTAAGGTATCGCAATAATGTTATTTTGAGGGGCTTAACCACTGTGTATTAAAATGAGTGTATACACTCACACACACAATTTTAGCTTTTCAACAAACCTCAGGGTTTCCCTAAAATGGTAACCATGCCTTGCCCCACTGCAAAGATTTGATAATTCTTACAGGGAAATTCCAGGAACTGGACATTTCTCCAATCCAGCAGTGCTCTCCATATGTTTTTATGCTCCATTTTAATATTAAAAGTTCTAGTCCACACTCAGCTTTAAGGTACTGGGAGATTAAAATAATTTGAAAGAACCATTGTATACTATTTTATATTGTTAACTATCCAGGTTGGATAATTAAGTACAGTCCAGAAGTGCAAGACATACCACAGGAATATGGTTGCCTTCCTTCCTTGAGAACATTCGGATCTAGTCAATGCAATAGTCTCTATTGAACAGAGAATGCAGTCTGTGCTAGGGCAAGAATTTCAAATAATACTTCACATGAAACTGAAAACCTTCATTTCCAAATTTCACTGCAAACGACAGCGTGCCACAACTTTTACATATGGCAACTGGGAGTAGCTAAAATAACAATATCTGAATTTTCTATTGAATTGAAGAATGATTCAATATGATTGCAGTATTAACAAATGCGTTTTCTGAGGTTGAATTTTTTTGCTGATCCCCACCATTATGTTCCATGGCAAGAGAACTAGGACACTTTGATTTTTCATTCATATCTGTGTGAAGAGGAAAAGATGTGATCAGGTTTACTCTTTAACTTGATGTAATGCATTGTTCACCATTCCTGTGCCACCCAGGGCTCCTTTCATGTTTTGCTTCAATTTCAGTTAAGCATCCCAGTTAAATCAAAATCAGAGACTGATACAGTTTAATGTTTTATACCTTAAAAAAAAAACCCTGCATATGTAAGCAGGCCCTTAGGGGCATTTGATGGCAGAAAATCATACCTCAAAGATCAGATCTGTTGAACCCCTACAAGCCTAGAGTTCATGATTCTATAATGTGGTTGATATACTCATAAAACACTTCTGACCTGCTGTCCCAGTAGATGCCATTAATGGCGAGACTGGGCAGATAAAGCCTGTTTTATTTCTTTTATTATATTCCCATGAAGTGTCAACAAGAGGTCACAGCTTGTGGAATGCTTTAGAAAAGCAGAATATGATCAGCACTAATTTCTATTATTTTCCTTGGCTTCTCCTCCCCCCCCCCCCCCCTTGGCTAAGGCAGCTGTTAGTAATGTTGTTACACTGAATGTTCTTCCCTTATGCCAAGGCCATGTTTTCCTTCTTTTGTGAAGGAATGCTTGTAAACAAAGGCACCTCAGTAAAGGCATTGTTTCTACATGGCTGTTGAAAGAGCTGTCTGAAATCTGAAATACTCTGAAATATATATGAACCGAGCTCTGTGACTTCCTTAAGCACATTTTGCTTTGTTCCTTGCTTTCCCCTCACAGCCCCGACTATTCATAAAGACACCCCAAGATGTCACATGAGCATATTCCTAATTGTAATAATGGTTAGTTTTTATTTTTACAAAAAAAAAAATATCTTCTGTTTGAAAGTCAATCTCACTTGTTATTAGACATTCTCCTTGCTATTGGGATCAGTAAATTATTAAGTAGCTGGTCGAGCTTTGTTTTAAAAACTGTTCTCTTATGAAACTGAGTGATGCATTTACCATGAATACTGAATGATCCCAAGGTCTCAAAGGGCACGTCATTGAGTCCTATTTACTACCCTTAGCAAAATGCCTGTATAATTATCATCAGCAATTTATGAGGATCTTGTGGACTTCCTTGTTAAAAAAAATGAAGAATGCCAAGTTATTATTAAGGTGCAGGGATTTTAACACATTGTTAATTAAGTTGCTGTGCATACATCCTTCTGTTGTTTCAGTTTCTTCCTAGTGACCTAGAACGTGCGAGGAATTCATTTCTGGTCCAAAGCAAGCAACTTTGGCTCTTTGAAATCAATAGCTAAGCCACATACTGGGGAATTTCAGTCAGCTTTCTTGGAACAGATAACTCTTCTTATGGAAACAACAGGTTTGCCTCCTCATACCTCCAACCATTAGAGGGCCTGCTTTCCACCAGGGATGAGACCAAATGTTAAAAACTGTTGTTTGACTCAAATATAGCTGTTTTGATTTTATGTGTGTCTCTCTCTTGTGAGAATCAAACCTCTTTATTTTAATGCCACATTCTCTTTCCTAGCACTGATTCCCCCCCCCCAGTTGAAATAAACATATTTTCAAAGAATACATGGCAAAAAAGGCACTGAAATGAAACAAACAAAAAACCTACTAGTAACTGTAATGATGCTGAGGCAATCTAAAATCAATAACAATAAACGAAGACGCTTTATTGGATGATCTCTAATAATACCCTGGTTGCACCATAATTTGTTAATGTCTGCAGATCAAGCTGTTGCTAAAGGCACAGGAGCTGCCAGGCAGGGCCTGGTTTTAAAAGTTGGCAATCCATACACAGAAGGAAATGGAATTCCTGAAGCATACATTCGCAGCAGATGGGACTAATAAATGCATCAGGGAATGAGGACATCGAAGTGTATGGGAACAAGCATATGCACACAATATCCCAC
Organism: Heteronotia binoei; assembly: GCF_032191835.1. Classification (NCBI taxonomy): domain Eukaryota; kingdom Metazoa; phylum Chordata; class Lepidosauria; order Squamata; family Gekkonidae; genus Heteronotia; species Heteronotia binoei. The sequence goes on along the minus strand of NC_083224.1, from coordinate 48,450,169 downwards.
TTTTGGCACAGCTGTTTCATTCACTCTGCTTGACTTTTCAATGAGTTGTTAGGGTGGAATGCAAATACTATATGGAGCTATGTAGCATGCAAGCTCAAAGAGAATAAATATTTCACTGCTCAATAATGGAGCACTTGCTAACATTCCTCAACGTTCTGGTTAGCCACTTGATATTACTTACTGCTCATCCTCTCTTGCACCTGCTACAACTTATGCAGATATGTAAAGAGTTTAGAAGTTCACATAAGGTTGCATTCTAAATCAAGAGCTGAACTCCCATTAATACAACAAACGTTTAAAATGGTGAAATCTATAAAGAAATGTTTCCAAGCTTGCATGTCCAGAATGTAGTGCATGGTTCCATTTCTCTCTGGAGAGCCAGTTTGGTGTAGTGGTTAGGTGCATGGACTCTTATCTGGGAGAACAGGGTTTGATTCCCCACTTCTCCACTTGTACCTGCTGGAATGGCCTTGGGTTAGCCATAGCTCTGGCAGAAGTTGTCCTTGAAAGGGCAGCTGCTGTGAGAGCCCTCTCAGCGCCACCCACCTCGCAGGGTGTCTGTTGTGGGGGGAGAAGATATAGGAGATTGTAAGCCACTCTGAGTCTCTGATTCAGAGAGAAGGACAGGGTATAAATCTGCAATTCTTCTTCTTCTTCTTCCAAACCAGAAAAACTAGAATCTTATATATGTTCTAAATAAAAGGTGTCTCATGACTTCGGTTGCTTAAAGGTTATGAAAATATAGCCTAAAAGTGAAAAATGGTAAGACTTGAAGTTCTGATCAATTAGCATACAGTTGACTTTGTCATGACACCTAGTATTCATGCAATAGTTTTCCTAATTTTTCTTCATATAGTATGGAACTATTTTATTTTATTATTAATATGTGAAATATTTTATGCCACCTTTCCACCCATTTCAAGGTCTCCAAAGCAATGAAAAACAATGCAACAAAACACAAACTCTTAAACATATAAACAGGAAGGAAAGGCAATGGGAGTCATGGAGGGAGCACCAAATGAAACAGAAAAGTCTTCACTTGCTGGAGAAAATTAGTGGTAGAAAAGGATAAACATATTTCCCTGTGGAAGAAATGGAATAATTTTAGTGCCATGACCAAGAAGACCCATTTTCTGGTCCCATCTAACTTTATATAGCTGAGGCAACCCAAGTAGTGATTCCAAAGATGACCGTAGTGATTAAGTAGGTTTATATAGGAATAGATGATCCTTAAGGTATGGTGGTCCCAAGCTATTAGAGGGCTTTAAAGGTCAATACCAGCAAATTGGCAACCAGTTCAGGTGGAAGAAGACTGGAGAGACATGAGCTCTATGACCTGCTCTAATCATCAATTCTAGTCATTACAACAACCTGCGGATATTATTATTATTATTCCTAAATAAATATTTTTGGTCACATTATGAGAAGATAAGACTTGCTGGAAAAGGCAATACTGCTAGGAAAAAGTCAAAGGCAACAGGAAAAGATGTAGGCCCAACATGAGATGGATTGACTCAGTCCAGGATGCCATGACCCTCAGTTTGCAAGACCTGAGAATGGCTGTTAACAATAGGACATTTTGGAAGTCGTAGGTTTGCCATTAAGTTGAAAGCAACTTGATGGCACATCACATACACACACATACATATTGAGGAAGAGGATGTAATGAGCATAGTTATTTGTTTGAGACCTTCCAGGAAATTCATGAAATTTTAAACATGGACCTCTCAATATATAGGTCACTTTCTTGACACTACACTAGCTCATCATGGATTCTGCCAGGAAGTTCCTGCTCATGAGGTTGCAAATGGAATTCCTCAAAAACTGCTACTATTTTGCAAACAGCTGTATGATGTGTTATGCAACCCATGCTATTTGCATCCATATGCAACCACAGCTAATGACTTCTTTATGACTAAAGACTGGCTATGGTGTATGACTAGCCATTGGGTACATATACAACTTCCTAGATTCCTATGTGAACATACTTCTCTACTGCTCTTCATGCCTGACTATCAATATCTAATTTCCTTTTTTTGTGCATGATGGTTTTTCCATGTGGAATAAAAAAAAAAAATAGCTCAAGTCACCAGGAATGCAGCTGCTGGCAGTCTGGCCAAATAATTGTTACTGCAAATAAATTAGTTCAGAGTTTAATTCATTTGGTTGTTTTTATTAACACCAAACCTCTGCCTCAAAATAAAGTGACATAGCTTAATGAGAGGAAATGTTAAAGGCAGAGATCTCACAGTGGGGGACATTCCAAACTCAGTTTTAATAAAGCTGCTATTTATTTTCATTATACTTTGGAGAGCACTATGGATGCACACAGCAGTTCATGTTCACAGATAAACCTAAAAAAGAACCCAAGGAAAAATAAAAATTCTACCCTCAAGGTGCTAGAAATCTAAATTTGGGAAGTGAGGAAGACAACATAAGATTAGAGCTTTATTTTTCATTTAATAAAGCACCAGTAGTCATATATAAGTCTGCATCAATTTCCACCAATTCTCCCCCTCAGGACTTGGGAGAGCACCCGACCTGCAAAAGGTGCCAGTGCTCAGACTGAATAGCCCAGACAAGTCAGAGTTTGTAAGTTAAGCAGGGTTGGCCATACTAAGTACTTGGATGGAAAGATTAGGATTGCTATGTAGAGGAATGCAATGGTGAACCACCTCTGTCTCTTGTTTTAAAAACCCTTCAGAGTCACCATAAACTGAAGTTGGTTGAAACGTGATGACAGTTATTATCATTATTACACAGTACTGGTAAGTACCACCATGAAAAAGCCTTGAACAGGAGGACAGGGAAAGTCAAGTTTAGCAAGGACAGTAAATATAGTAGCAAATAGGGGGTGGGCATTGTTTCCACTGGTCGTGGGGACTTCAATCAGGGAAGTGGTTCATACAGCTCCAAAACTACAGGTGAGACTCATTTTCTTTTAAACTGTGTTTGCTCTTCTTTTTCCTAAGGAACATGCACGTGTCCACGGGCAACATGGCATTGTGGCTTCACCCTAGAACCAAGCCTGAAGATCTATGTAGTAGACAAGGGCAATCACAAATATGACACATTCAAGATCTACATGTATCATTGGTGCTACATCACACCATTCATTCTTTACAACATTTTAATTCCATGCCTCCTTACTGTGTTGTAGCAAAAGGCAGAACTGCTGATTAAGGGAGGTATCTCATGTTTTCTTTTATTACTCATAATTAGCTCTTATATTGCACTTTCAGTGTTCAAACAACTTCATTTACTGTATCATAATCCTTACAGGAGTCCTGTAAGTAGGCTAACATTGCTATCCTAAGCAGAGTTAATTAACTGAGTAGTGTATAATTCTGCTTAGGATTGCATTTCAGTGTTACTGTCCCCATCTTGTAAATGAGAAGCTGAGGTTAAGTGGCTTGCCTATGGCTACCTAGTGAGTTTATGGCAGAGATGTAATTGAATCCAAGGCTGTACTGGATCACATTCACAGCTCATTCAGTTATCTACTGTGATAAACCAGTTTTTAAAGACATAGGTTTAGTCTACAAAGTCACACCTGTATATGGGCATATTATTCTATAAGATATAAAAATATTTGGTATAAATGGGATCAGTGTCTTTTAAAACCAAATAGAGATGCAACCCTCAATGTGGATTGTAAGAAAGCTTTCCAACTAGCCTAATGAGGCTTTCCTTTCTGTGACATCTTCCATTCAAGTAATTCAAACACCCCCCCCCCCAAAAAAAACCTTACAGATGCAAGTTTCTTTCACGCTTTCCAAAGAGAAATATATTTATTTTTCTGAAGCATGGACAACCTTTACCAATGGGCCCAGTTTTGCATTTCCATGTCTGCCCTATTGTGTCTCCTATCCTTTAAATTCCCATCCTGGCATTGCCACATCCACCTCTTTCATCGCCTGTACTCTGCAGAATATATTTCCCAACCAAGTTTGTTGGTGACACACATCCATCTCCATGCAACTTACAAGGCAGCAGGCATTTTGCCACTTTCAGCTTCAGTCCACCTGCTGTTTTCTTCCCGGCAGAGCGAAGAAAACAAGTGAAGGAACAATGTTATTGTGATGGACTGCAATGTTATTGTGATGGACTGCAAGCCTATGCATGAGTAAGAGGCAGTGCATATGATGGAATTCTCAGTGAGTGACAGGCCATGGAACTCACTATGATTGGCGACTGTTTCTAACAGTCAAACTGTGGCGGTTGGCAGTCAGAGAAGCAGTTGGAGAGAGTGACTGAGTTGAAGAGGGTCTTCAGGAGAGAGCTGTGGCTCTTGTGAGGCTCTCGAGTGTGTGACAGTGTGTCACAAAAGCAGAGTCAGTTTCAGCGTGAATGTGGTGTAGCTATGAATACTGGAGGCTCTGGTGGGAGACTGATCCTATAAATTAAGGGCAGTTCCTGATTATGTACCACAAAAAAACACATCTTGAGAGGGACAAAGGTTACTGTATTAAGCTTAGTATCCCAAGGAAAAGACTGGTAGTCTGGCAGAGTAGGACTTGGCAAAGGGTTTTGAAGTGTCAGAGAAGGGCCCACAAAGGTGCCAAAGGCCAGAGTTATTGCTCTTATTGAGAAGAGAATAACTAGTTTTCCAGAGGAAAAAAGGGTCTAGAAGTGAGATTTTAGTCTATTAAATGAGTACAGAACAATGTTATATATGACTCAATGTCACTTCCAACAACCCAGATGTAGGAATTCCTCAAATCTCTGTGGTCTTTACCATAGAGATTTGGGATTTCCTAGAGCATCACAGGGGCATTGTGACTTCACTTCTGGGTTTTTGTCAGAAGTGACATTGCCACCCACACAAAGCTTCTTCCCATGGGCCCCACTTCCAAAAGCTTCCATAATTTTCAGGAATCAAGCTGGCAACCCTAAATACAGTGGTAACTGGGAAATACTCCATGTTTCCTAGCAAATTGGTCAGAGTGAAAGGAAAAGGTATGGGGAGAAAGAATTGGATGTCCGTTTGAGCTGCTGGCTGCTAGGAGGAATGCTGAGGGCTGCCAAGGGAGGGGACAGTTTATGAAACTGGGCAAGTCACAGAATTTGTTTTCATATGATGTTTGGGGTTCAATTAGATAGTGGCCAGAGGGCCCACAAGGCATCCTTGTCTTGTGGGGTGGGATATGATGGCAATCCAAATCAAATTATCTAGCTGGTCTTATTTATTTGGGTACTGATTAAGATATTTGTACCCCACATTTCATCTAGGATTTAGTCCATTTCCAGGCAATAATTAAAGCATTATAAATTAAAACAAAATAAAAATTTAAAATATCCAAATACCTCCCTTTCCTGAAAGATGTATACTGTTCATACCCCAACCAATGCCTTGATAAACAAACAAGCCTTGTAGCAACTCTTGTGGGCAAGAATTAAAGAGGGCATATATACCTAAGGCTCTAATGAAAGTTAGGACAGTCTTAAGACACTAACTTTGAATTTTAAGTATCTAATCCTTTGGTCATTAAGCTGTATTCCATAATGCTCTTCACACTACCTACTAGTACAAGCATACAAGGAGAGAAATGTTATTAATTGGCTGTTCAATAGTAAATGAGATATTTAAGGCTCCCACAAGTTTTGATCATCAGGTTCTTTGTTTTAACTGAATTTTGTTCCCTGGAAATGGGAAACTCCCTATTACCCAAGAACAAAAAATATCTGAAAATAATTTAAAAGGATGGCAAGAGTCTCCCAGAGAAAATGTGCTGCCTGGTGTTATTAGACGACAAAGGTAATTTTTGCAAAACTTTATTTATGCCTCCAGATAATTGGATGGATTGCTGGGATAAGCAGATCATTAACTATGCAGGGAGCTCCTGCTATCATTATAGAGTCATACTGGATTTTGTTGGGCAGGGAAGATACAAAGTACAAATACACAACTCCTTAATGTCACTTTACAGCCTTAATGCACTTCTCCTCTTCAGTAGAAAATTCAAGTTGTTTTCCCACAGAAACCGCCTCATTGGTTTCCATCACAGGGCAATTGGCTTAATGATGCTTTATAATGAATACCTTACAGACTGCATTTTAGCATAGAACAGCTCAAGTTAGAAGCCTGGATTCAAGCGCTGAAAGAAATTGGATAAAGTTGATATCACCTTTCCATGCATAGAGTTCTTTGTTGACAAATATGTTTGTAACACAGGCAGCCAAAACAGCAATATTTGCCATTTTTAAAAATTCAGCACAGATCTATCCACTTAACTATTCCAGTTAGTGAATAATTGGTGATTAAAAGAGGGACAGATCAGCCCTTTAATTTGGTGGGCAAATTCCAGGTGGGACACTGTGCTGAAGGAGTGCTGTTGGCCAGAACCAAGAAGACCTGGTTAGTGGTGGCAATGATGTGAGCATCATCACACACTGCTTCCAGACTGCCAGTTCGGTCCAAGAATAGTGTTGGGCTGCTTAGCTCACAGCCAGTTGATTGTGAGGGAGGAAATAGTAGGCAAGCCTATCCCCAATATCATCACTGCTCCCTGGAGGTTTCTTGCTTCAGCTTGATCCTGGGCCTTCACCCCTGGGTTAAAATGTACCCATCAGAAATCAAACAGAATGCCAGGCCACTTAGATATCAGTTTAACTTTTATCAATTTATGTTTTTGATGAGGAGTCTGCAAACAGCCCAACCATTTGTTTGCACAAAGGGGTAATCCTTGATGGGTTTAGGTCAGTAAACTATTTTGTTGCCAACAGAGCGAAACTCATGCCCACCCAATCTAGGAGTTTGTCCAAAGTGTTATCAAATCTCTATGAATAACAAATAAATTCATAAAGCTCAAAGCTCTTTTCACAGATAATTTATGAACACAAAAAGGGATGATACATTTGTTGGTTAAATTATTCGTGGTGCATAATTTTGCTAGTTTTAGTTTACACATATTATGTAAAATGATTTTAAATCTTAGTTTACACAGTCTTTAAAGCTAAATAAATGAAGAGCAAATTATATGTAAATCACCCATCTATATAAACAATATTTTCCATGTGGGATATTTCTTATAACAATAATATTTTACTCTTCCCTGGCACCTTTCATCAGAGACACTCTAAATGAATTACAAACACTGACTAATTAATTTCTCACAGGATTATCCCAGTGATGTCCATTCATGTTGTTTCAGTCCCTAATGCCTTGCTCAGTTCTAAGTATGACTGTAGATTATCAGCATCATAATAGGGGGAAATTTCAGCAGGTAAAATTATGTTCCATTGAGAATTCTGCATTTTGTCTATATCCTCTTTTTCTTCAGTTGTAAGATTCAACTGATTCCTGATTACTGATGTAACAAACATGAATTTGAGCAGTTTTCGGAGGATGGTGGAAGACAGGAGGGCCTGCTGTGACTTTGTCCGTGGGGTCGCAAAGAGTTGGACTTGACTGTGCGACTGAACAACAAAAGATTCAACTAAGGGACAAGATAACCGTTTATTTTGACCTTGTGAATAAACCTGGATTAGATGACAAACTGCTAGCCTTTAACAGCTTTTCTCCATATTCCTGTCAAACGGAAAAGCAGTGCTTATAACTCATGGTTCACTCCTGGGCACAGATGTACCCATAGACTCCATACATATGCTTGATCTGGATGGTTCATAACATAAACAACTCTGGGCTGATGTTTGAAGAACAGAAACATGTGATTGGGGAATCACATGGTAAGTTCTCATATCAGCGCTAGCTACCACCAGGAACGCAGTGTTCATCATGTAGAATCCTGATGTATTTTCCCATGTGATCTCTTGAATTTATTGATTTATTCAGGGAACATACATCCTGCCGCTCCAGAGATCTGCTCAAAACAGCTCATAAGTAAAACTAAAACCATAAAAAAGCACCATGAATAATCAATATTTAAAAGCCATTAAAAACCAGCCATTAAAATCAGTCATTGGCCTTAAAGAATAAAACAACCACTTAGCAGCCTAAAAATATCCTCCTGCCTAGGATAGCCCAATCAGACCTCAGAAATTAAGCAGGGCTTGCCCTGGCTGGTATTTAGATGTGATATCTCCAAGGAGTACCAGGGTCATGATGGAAGGCATTGGCCAACCACCTCTGAACTTCTCTTGCCTTGAAAACCCTACAGGGTCACCATAAGTCAGCTGTGACTTGATAGTACTTTCTATCACACCCACACATACTGGTTTGGCCCAAGGGTCCTGTGCTGAACTAGATTTATATTGTCAAGTTTGGCATGACTAGCTTCCATTTAAAAGCAAAAAAAAGGACAACATGGAGCAGCAGAAGTACAAGGCTATTTTATTTTGTACATGGGTTTCTTTTCTTCACTTAGACTACAAAATCAGTCTTCCTTTACCAGTTCTATCTCAGTTAAGTGCCGTGAGTTGTCCTAAGGGACAACTCTACCTGGCAGGGCCGGATCTAGGGGGGGGGGGCAGAGGGGGATGCTTGCCCCGGGCGCCGATGGGGGAGGGGGGCATCAAATTGGGTATGGAGTTCATTGTATTCTATGGGGCCATAAGATAGAATGGCCCATAAGGGGGTGTCATTTTTTAATTTTGCCCCCCCCCCTCAAAAACATGTCGATCCGGTCCTGCTACCTGGAAACATGTCAACTTGAAATTCTAGTTTTCCTGCTGGTTGTTATGGGATTGAACTCAAACACCGACACAGGGTAAGGCTTTCAGAGTTTTAACGCTTGTTTTACCCTTCTCTAGTATCTTCTCTAGTGCTCTCTCTCTGCAGAGGCACTGGCCCTTCAGGAGAAACAAAGTGTTCTGTGAACTTCAGGTGGTTGGTTTGGTCTTGTAGGCCCAGATAACCTGACCAGAGTTGTCCAATTCATAACATGTACCCCCTCACCAGCTGCTGGGGTCACACATCCTGCTTCTTCCCTGCACGCACAACCTTGTGCCTCCTTGTCACCATCTGCCCCCACATTCAGTGCATCTGCCGGTGCTGCCTTACCCCACCCCTGGGCCCAACTGTTCTTAATCTCCATTAATTGTTTTTAATTTTTATTTTATTTTATCAGACTTATATCCCACCCTTCCCTGACAAGTTTAGGGCAGCTAACAACAGCAAATTAAACCACATAAAACATTAAAAACAAATTACACAATAAGATCAATCATACAGTTTACAATCATTAAACCAAGATGTGCGTTTCTGATTACTCTGATGTTCTTGATTCAGTTATAAGGATTCAATGGGATTATCGGTGCAGAGGAGTAATAGCTACCTTCCTTCAGTCACTAAAAACGAGTTTAAATAATTCAGCTTTACAGGCCTTCCAAAACTGTGGCAGATCCCACAGGGCCCTGATGTTTTCAGGAAAGGCATTCCACAAAGCAGGGGCTATTACTGAAAACACTCTGGCTCTTTTGATGGACAGTTGAGCCTCTTTTGGTCCGGGGATCTTACAGAGGTTTTGAGACCCTGAATAGAGTGCTCTCTGGGGCACATATGGGGAGAGGCAGTCCCGAAGGTAGGCAGGTCCCAAGCCATATAGGGCTTAAAAGGTTATGACCAGCACCTTGAAGCGAATCCAGAACGCCACAGGCAACCAGTGCAATGTTTCCAGCACAGGCTGAATGTGCACCCGTACAAGTATCTGTTTAGATTCAAATTACCCTTCATTATAAAAAGAATGGAAACCTTATGGGCATAATTGTCTCTGAGTTCTCAAAAACCCTGTTCTTGCCATTTAGTAAAACACCAAATGGTTCACATCCTGAGGAATGGAAATTCTTTTTCCCACTTTTAATGGATTGGGTAATTATAGTTTTATAATTAATCATGGCAGTCCCCAAATTGTTGGATGGCAGAAGGAAAACCACTGAACAACAACAATAACAACAACAATGAACAATTAGAGTTATGCCAATAAAGATTTTTGGATGGACCAATTAGAGTTGATTACAGCTTTGGTAATTGGAAACATCTATGCCAATAAAGGTATTTGGATTTGGAAATTGGAAACAGGTCACAAGGAATTTGAGAGAAAAACTTTACTGTCTGACGGCCCCCCGCCAGAGGTTCATCTCTGCCTAAGGTCCCCCAGAGGTTCATCTAACATCCTATTTCTTGCATTGGTCCATGAGATGCTTCTGGAAAGCCTACAGGCAAAGTATGATACCAACAAACCTCCCCCAATGTTTGTCCCCAGCATCTGTTATTCCTCTAAAAATGGAGATTCTATATAGCTATTGTAGTTAATAATTAATAGATATATCCTTCATGAATTTAGAGGAAGTAGCTCAGTGGCTGATTTTCTGCTTTGCATGCAGAAGGTCCCAGGTTCAATACCTGGTTTCTCCAATGAAAAGGATCAGGTAATAGGTGGTGTGAAAGACCTCTGTTTGAGATCCTGGAAAGCTGTTGCCAGTCTGAATTGACAATACTGACTTTGATGGACTAATGGACTGATTCGGTATACAGCAGCTTTGTGTGTGTTCAGTTTATTTAATTACTTTAAAAAGCCAGCAAAGGGTCAAATTATGCATGCCTTTTCCACAAGGTAGATCTGATCAGAGGATCCCAGACTCTCATACTATTACTGTCAGAAATCAGCTTCTGATAACTACATTCCCAAGCACCACAGGGTTATGATTTTAATTGGGACCATGGTGATTGGGGAGGGAGGTGCTTCAGCCTCCCCTTACCATTTTCCCAACCTGAAATGGCACTGAGGGTATTACTTGCCCTGCTGGGTGGTTACACATGCAGTTCATGCTATTAGGGGAACCCAGGCCAACAGGGATTTGATTTTGATTGGGACAATGGTGATTGGAGGGGGAAGTGCTTCTGTCTCCCCCTACCATTTTTCCAACCTGAAATAGCTCTGAGGGTGTTACTTGCCTTGCTGGGTAGTTATTCATGCAGTTTATGCTATCAGGGGAACCTAGACCCGGCTTGTGGAAAGATGTTTACTTTGGGTCTAGTTTAGCCCTAAGCAGTCTCTCCATCAGGTGATAGTGACAATTATGTGTTGTGTAAAGCAGGGGTTCCCAACCTGCTTTACACAACACATAATTGTTGGTGCTGAACCACCTTTTTTGCCTGCCTGGAACCCAGGTGGATGAAAGAGATGGAGCGGCCTCACTCCGAGGCTGCCTCCCCTTGCATAGATGGCAGCCTCAGAGCGAGGCCACACCACCTCTTTTGTCTGCCCAGATCCCAGGAGGGTGTCAAGCATCGATATTTCTCAATCAGTCTTTTGTTGTAAAATCGAAAGTTGCTTTATTGTAGAAACTCTGAAGCTTTATTAAAGACAGAACCCTTGGAAGTAATGATGTATACATGATTATACTGTTACTATATAGGATTAGTTCAAAGGATAACATACAGATGCATTTTGAGTCACGGGTTCAAAGGTTAGTACATAGTATCTAGTTTACTACTAAGAAATGTAGATTATTAGAAACATCTCCATTTCTCACACTTCTTCCGGATCTGATAAGAACTGTCTGTGTGAATGTGGAGAAGAGGCACCTCCCAGCCAGGCTGCAGCGTAAACATCCTTGGGCTAGATGGATTTACTATTTGCCCAACCTTTGGGAAAAAGGGAGGGAGGCAGTGGATTCTAATGGTCTTCTTTCTGTCTAAGAACCCACCATTGTGCTTAGAAATATGCATGGTTGACAGAGGGCAGAAGGGGCAGCTCTGCTGCGTTTGCCTATCCCTAATCTATAGACCTTCACCAATCAGCTGATTGGCGGGGTCTTGAAATGGGAGGGTGAGGGAAATTGACAGCTTCTGCCATCTGGCCACCTAGTGGGGAGGTGGCAGAAGCAGTCACAGTCCCCCCCCCCATTTAAGGACCCCCATGGGGGGCAGGAATGGGGCATGGATGGGGGGCAGCCTGGATCAGAAAAAAACCCAGCACCAGCTCCTCCCACTGATCCATGGAAAAATTGTCTTACACGAAACCGGTCCCTGGTGCCAAAAAGGTTGGGAGTCACTGGTGTAATGGGCTTTCTTTTGTCAGTTCAAAATGTAATGACTCTCACCTTCACTGTGTGATCCTGACTGCTAGAATGATAAAGAACAATCTCATTAGTAGTATGAGTCTCTTCTTAATATTTCTATTACTGTTCTTCCAAATTTCTGCAGAACATTTTGGCTTATGGCATAGCTTAGGATATCCGATAGCACATAGAACACTTTTATGTATTATCCATATTCAGTTTAGCAGCCACAAGGATAGCTATCCTTGAGTACATTCCCTGTCTTATCTTAACCTTAGAAAGCTCACAAAGTACACTCAGCAGTGTTTCTGAAATCCAACAGCTAGTATGTGAATAAGACAAAACAATATATGGTTGCTAAAGGGAAATTGCCCTGTTTGTACAGGAAAATGAACTATCTGCAAAATTCTTAGGATGTTTGCTTATCTTGGGGCCATGCTGGACTTGTGGTTTGCCTGTAAAGTCTCCATCAGGATGAATAAATGGCCAATGTCCATCATGAGTTAAAGCCAGTTAAACAAAGAAGAAAACGAGTGTAATGTATTTCTTCCAGTTATAGGCCTAAAGTTGGCAAAGTACCTCATAAAGTGAGATCTAGAAAAGATGCCTTTGAGGGGTGCAGTTGAGAGGCTGGCACTAATTCAAACAGCAAGCAGACAAGATTGCCTATGGAATCCAGATTAAATTCTGGGAGAAGCTATTGCAGCTGAGAAAAGAGAGCTTCCTTTTTCTCCCTCTAATTAATTTCTTCTCCCTATCAAAAAGGGTACTGAATTGCCATCCATTAAACTGACAGTCTGCTTGTAAGGTTGAAAATGAATTGAAATATATATTGCAGGGAGTTTTAAGAGATAAAGTTTGAGGTCCTCCCTTGTAGAAGGATGGCGATGTAAATAAACTTTGATTTAAATAGACAGGGAAATGCAGTACCCTTGGGGAAAGTTAGACAGTGAGAATCAGCTACAGTGTAAAATCCTAGATCCAAAGAGATCCTAGAACTAGAAGATATTTATTGGTTCCACAAAGGAGAGACTTCAGATTTCACCTGTAGTTACACTCTTCATGCCACAACATGCATGAACACATCAACTGGGGACATACTTAAATATTTGGGGAGCCCTGCTTGATGCCTCCCTGAGTTCTTTCCCCAAAAATCTGAATTCATTTAATTCCTTTACAGAGCCCAATTCACTTTGCACTTATCTTTTGCCATCTTTTTAAAGCTATTTACTCAATCTTCTTGATTGATTAATTAAATATGCTCCTGTGAGTAAAATGTTTAAATGAACTGAATACCTTCTTTTCTCCCATTCCAGAGCAGTGACCAGAATTGTTATGTATGTGGACTCAGGGGAAGATTTTGGATATTTCTGCCAGGCTCATTGGAGTCATACAGACTGAGTTTGGGGACTTCGAAACAAAGGGCTGCAGGATTCAAGTCCCTGCAGCCCAGGACCAATCACAAGCCCCCACCGGTTTGAATGACCCAATAACGTGCTTGCACGGAAACCCAGAGATGTATATAAGTTTGGCCCGTGGGCCCCAATGCCAGTCTTATAAATGTGACTGCATACTATGTCACTCCTATTAAAGAGCTTGTTATCACTTACTCTGAGACTCTGCCATGCATAGAACCCACTATATTATAGTGGCAATGAGGATGGGATCTGGATGAGCGAGGTCCAGGGCACCCTGGCACCGCCTAGTGCATCAAGCTCCAGCGCCGCCGCACAACAGGCACTGCCACCCAGCCCGATCATGGCCATCGCGTCCAGGTCGCAAAACTCCATTCCGGAGTTCGGCATGGCACAGCCCAAGGCCTGGAAAGCCTGAGTCAAAAGACTCAAGTACCACCTCATGGCACAGCAAATTGAGGATGATGAACCCAAAATCAAGAAGGACATCCTGCTGAGCAACTGCAGCATTGCCACACTACAGCTAGTGGAGGGCCTGGTTGTGCCGGAGATGCTTGAGGCTTTCTTCGACGAGATCATTGAGGCGCTGACCAGCCATTTCATCCTGAAGCCTACTCTCCTCACCTGGAAGCTACAGTTCCTTGACAGCTTCCAGGAGCCAAACGAGACCGTAGCGACCTTCCTAGCCCTCCTACAAGACTTAGGCAGGAAGGTGGAGTACGGGATGCAATTGGAAAAGACCCTGCTCGTGAAGTTCACTCGCAGCCTCAGGGACACGAAGGCACATCAGAAAATCACAATGGAATCAAAGCTGACCTTGGAGAAGACCCTATAAATAGCCACCGCTGCAATGATGTGTACAAGGAGAAAGCTCACCAGCTGCGACTGGCCGCAGAATCGGACGACTCAGATGGGGACGATGCCCTCAAGCTGCACCAGGCGAACCAACAAAAGCCAAGGTCACGAGCGACGGAATTGACCACCCCCAAGACCTGCGCCAGCTGTGGGGAGCAACACGAGTGGTGCACGTGCAAGTTCAGAAGCATGACCTGCCACACATGCAGAAAGGCCGGGCACATAGCTCGGGTGTGCCGGTCGGGGGCACTGCACAAAGGGAACTGTTCCTCGCCAACAGAATGGCCGCTGCCACGAGGTCACACTCATGGATGACATCCAGGCACTCACCACTTCGGGGACCCAGGTATGCCAGTTGCCCCTTCCCTCCCTGGATAAATATTATGTGACTGTGTTCATGGAAGGCAAGCCCTGCAAAATGGAGGTAGACTCCGGGGCAGGCCAGACGGTCATTTCGGCCTGCATGTTCAAGGAGGTGTGCCTCAGGGGGGGAAGCCCAGTTACAAATAACCTCATTCATAGTCTGGGACTTTCAGAAGCAAGAGGTTGCAGTCTTGAGAGTGGGTCTGGTCCATATTAGGTACGGAAAGGTCAAGGGCAAGCTCCCCCTCATCGTGGTAGAGGGCTATCTGTGCAGCCTTCTAGGTTGGTCCTGGTTCCAGACCCTGGGCATCTAAGTGATGGGGATCCATTACACCCCCGTTCAAAGAGATTTTCAAAAGGTGTGCGAAGAGTTCCTTGCTGTTTTTGACTGGACTCTGGGGACGTACACAGGGCTCCCCGTAGCATTACAACTGGACCCCAATGTGCAGCCCATACAGCTGAAGGCAAGGCACGTGCCACTAGCTCTTAGGCCCCAGATCGAAGAGGAGCTTGACTGCCTTGTGGCCCAAGGGGTTCTGGAACCAGTTGCCAATGCAAAGTGGGAGACTTCCATAGTAACCCTGATAAATCCCAATGGCAGCGTACACATCTGCGCTGACTATAAATTAATAAGATTAATAAGGCGTTGCAAGGCCATGCATGCCCCGTCTCAATTGTAAGCCATGTGTTAGCATCCTAAGTGGGAGCAAGATTTTTTGGGAAACTAGATTTGGCACAGGCCTACCAACAACTCCCTGTGGACACTGCCACAGCAGAAGCTTAAACCATCATGACGCACCGGAGGGCCTTTAGCTGTTGGTACGCCTGCGCCAAATCTAGTCTGCTTGCAGTTCGGGGTCAGCATGGCTCTGGGACTGTTTCAGAACTTGATGTATTCCCTTTCTGAAGGCATTCCCATGGTCCAGCTGTTCTTTGACAATGTGCTGATTGCGGCAGACACTGAGGACGAATTCGCCGACTGCCTTCGAATGGTGTTGCAGTGTTTCGAGGGGGCAGGGTTAAAGGTAAAATGGGAGAAATGTGTATTGGGGGTGCCCACCATAGACTTTCTAGGGTATACGGTGGACGCGAGCAGCATTCATCCGGTCCAGGTCAAAATAAAGGCCATTTGTGATGCGCCGGCTCCCACCAACAAGGCAGAACTACAATCGTTCTTGGGAATTCTTAGTTTCTACCATGCCTTCTTTCACCACAAGGTGGCAGTAGCAGAACCCTTACACAGACTGCTGGATAAAAGCGCACTGTGGGTTTGGGGTCATCTGCAAGCTGCTGCTTTCCAGGCAGTAAAAGACATTTTAACTTCAAACAGCTTTCTGGCGCACTTCAATGAGCGGTTACCCGTTGTGCTTGCATGCGACGCCTCGCCTTATAGGGTCGGCGGCATGTTGGCCCACAGACTGCCAGATGGTCACGAGGTTTTGGTAGCATATTATTCCAGGACCTTATAGAAACCAGAGCAAAACTATGCTTAGACAAAGAGGACCTGGCTATCATGGCAGGGGTAAAAAAAAAATTCCATGATTACCTATACGGCTGGCCCTTTACTATCTTGATGGACCACAAGCCCCTGCTGGGCCTTTTCTCCCCCAACTGACCAATGCCACAAATGCTTTCACCACGGGTATTGAGGTGGTCCATCTTCCTGGCAGGTTATCAGCATGACCTTAAGTACTGCCCAGGGAAAGTGATGGGTCACGCTGATGCTCTGAGCTGCCTGCCGCTGCCCTCCGTGGACCCAGACCCGGCCCCAGCATTCCAGATCATGTCATTGGAAGCCCCCCCGGACCGCCCAGTGCACGCAAACGACATTGCCCGCTGCTCTTCCAAGGACAAAATCCTCTCCCGAGTTCTGGACTGGGTGTGGAGGGGGTGGCCAGAAAGACGGGTGGGCTTGGAATTCTCAGCCTTTGCGTTCCACTGCGATGAACTGTCTGTGCATAAAGGGTGCTTGTTGTGGGGAAGTAGGGTGGTGGTGCCTCTGGTACTGCGGCAGCGAGTCCTAACAGTGCTGCACGAAACCCATCTGGGGATTGTATGCATGAAGGCTCTGGCCTGCAGCTATATATGGTGGCCAGGAATTGACTTCGCAGGGCCCTTCCAGGGGCATATATTCTTCCTTATTGTGGACTCCTACTCCAAATGGCTCGAGGTAGTGCCAGTAGCCTCCATCTCTTCTCAAGTGGCATTAGGGGCGCTCCACAGGGTTTTCGCCACACATGGCCTCCCAGACACATTGGTATCAGATAATGGGATGGCCTTCACCTTGGCTGAGTTTCAGAATTTTAGTAATATGGCCGGAATTTAATAAAACACATAAGGTCGCCCCCTTTCACCCAGCCACAAACGGCCAAGTGAAAAGAATGGTGCGGGCTACGAAGGAAATGCTCCGCTGCATCATACATGGGGAGTGGGAAGCGCACCTTGCCGAGTGCCTCCTGGTGCAACATTCCACCCCCAGTATGGTCACCGGCCACAGCCCAGCAGAGCTTCTCATGGGCCAACGGCTGATAACCCTCCTGGATCGCATGCACCTGGACCACGTGTCTGACCTGCAAGAGGTGCCCGAGGCAGTCCAGGCCCCCCCCCCAGGGGTTCAACATAGGGGACTTAGTGTTTGCCAAAAACTTTGGGGGGAGGCCAGCATGCATACCAGCACAAGTATCCCGAGTACTAGGGATCATCATGTATGAATTCACAATAAGGCAACACATTGACTAATTATGCATGCGAGAGGCACCCGGGGGGGGGGGAGACAAGAATGAGAATGCGACCACCCTGGCGCCTGCTCTAGGTGAAACAACCCCTGAGCCGGAGGAAGCAGAAGAGCCAGCAGCTACACCCGTGCCAGAACCAGCGGAACAGGCGGGACTACCATCAGCGCCAGAGACCTTGGAGGACCCAGACCAGCTGGTGGATTCCCCCTCAGCATCAGGGCCTCCGCCAGCAATGCCTGAAGCAGAAACTGTGTCACCGTCAACCCCCATGCTCAGGCGGTCAACGCCACAAGCCCATGTACCTTAAAGACTATGTTCACTAGGGGCTTGTGAACTAAGGGGGCAGGGATGTTATGTATGTGGACTCAAGGGAAGACTTTGGATGTTTTCACATGGCTCATTGGAGCCATATGGACTGAGCTTGGGGACTTGGAAACAAAGGGCTCCAGGATTCAAATCCCTGCAGCCCAGGACCAATCACAAGCCCCCACCAGTTTGAATGAACCAATAACATGCTTGCACGGGAACCCAGAGATGTATATAAGTTTGGCCCATGGGCCCCAATGCCAGTTTTGTAAATGTGACCGTATACTATGTCACTCCTATTAAAGAGCTTGTTATCACTCTGAGACTCTGCCATGCACAGAACCCACTATATTATAAGTATTATCTGGATACCTTCTTTCCCCCCTTTCCAGAGCAGTGACTAGCATTATTTGAGAATCTCTGGAGCACCACTGTCAGTCAAAGGAGCCCTTGCTGAACTGAATAGATTAAGGATCCAAAGAGACTGAAAAGCCATCAGCATATTAAGCTATAATGGGTTGAATTCCATGATCCATCAACAGAAGCCATCCGTGGTAGTTGCTGGTTTTCCATGATCTTCCCCTACTCCCAGCAGTATTTTCTGGCCCTGGAAAAGACTATTTCTAGAGTCATGAGGCCTGCATGAAGCAAAAACCATGTGGGAACTCAAGCTGTAGGGTGGGGGGGAGGAAGAGGTCATTCCTGCTTCTTTCATAAACCGAGATATAGAGGCAAAGCCAGATTGTATCCCAAATATATTGAGTATTCAATTTATGAAGTCACCTTAGAATCCACTGCAACATACAGGGGTTCTGTTGGCTATGTATGATTCCTGAGCAGATAAAATGATGTTGAAATGAGTACCAAAATGAGTACTTTCATGAGCAGAGATCATGAAAGGAGAAATGTTTTTCCCTTTCCTTTCCCCACTGCAGGCATCCCCCTCATATATCTTATTTACTACAAAAAATTGAATTTTCTGCTTATACTTTGGAAATAAAATATATATGCTAAGGTAGCAATTCCATACCAAAAAGTAGTTTTATATGCTAACTTCTAAATGATGCAGTTTATATTGTTAAAATAATAAAGTAAGTTGAGACTTGATCAGAAAATAAGTATTGCATATATTTCAATTCCCTCTCTCCCAATTCTACCACCTCAGGAGGGTTTTTTTTTCCCTGTATGGCTTCCACATTTTGGGGAATGTTGCAGCTTGAATAACACTTCATCTGAGATGGAGGCAAAGCCAGATTGTATCCTAAATATATTGAGTATCCAATTTAGGAAGTCACTTTAGAACCCACTGCTACAGGGGTTCTCTTGGCAATGTATAATGATTACTGAGCAGATAAAGTGATGTTGAAATGAGTACTGAAGAACAGGAAATGAACAAATAATAAGCTTACTCTTATTAGGAAACATGTATGGGTCCTCACTACATACAGAATTCTTTGCAAAAGTCTGTATGGCATTATTTGAGGCTATCTGATTGACATTATACAGATTCTGTTTCTTTCTTTTCTTTTTCCTTCCTTCCTTCTCATGGATTCAAAAGAAGGATAATAATTCCATTGCTAATCCACAGACTGAATTACTCAAATAATAACCAATTACCATTTTTAAACTACAAACTACTTTGCAGATAGAGGCTTATTTTGTAAGTTTGAAAACTGAATAAATTGTATATCTCTAAGAGGGAGAATTATCTAATTTCAGTATACATTGCGGGATTCAAATCAAACTTTGCACCTCATGAACACAAGAACAAATGCAGTTGTCTTATAATGAGTCAGCCTATTGGTGGTTGTTGTATCATAGCTAAAGTAGTCTGTCTGGCAGTGGTTCAGGTCAAGATCTTTCACATCAGCTACTACCTGATCCTTTTTACTTGATTTCTGAGCCATGGCCCTTCCCTTTAATGTTAGAGAAAAGGAAAAAAAAGTATTGTGAGCTATGCTGATACAACACACTGTAGTACCATCTATTCTTTTATAAGCACCATTTTTCTCTCATAAACATCAGTGTTATTTCACCTGCTTATTCTGCCCTAGTAGAAATGTGATTCCATCTCCTGAAACTGGCAGAATGATTTCTCTACTGCTCAAGATGTAAATAAAGGTGACATCAACTTCCTATAGAACCATGGCACAGTGTGTGTGTGTATATATATATATATATATATATATATATATATATATATATATATATATATATAGAGAGAGAGAGAGAGAGAGAGAGAGAGAGAGAGAGAGAGAGAGAGAGAGAGAGAGAGAGAGAGAATAAATAGATTCTTTGTCATAAAACACCCTTTGGGGTGTCAGATCTACTCTTTTTATGATATAAAGGCCAAAAAAATTGAATTGTATATCTCAAACAGATATTACCACTTACATCCAGTATATGTAAATCACATCACTGTGAAGTGATATTATGATGCTGCATGGTCTTGCCTGCTCTAAACAACTGTCAATAGTTACAACCATGGGTGCTCAGCAGTAGATGAGTATATAATGTGTTCTGAGCTACAGGGCTTAGAAAATTTACTGAATCTATTCCATCTATTGAATTGTCATAAAGGACTCTGTCAGGCTGATGGCATCCCATCAAATCAGTATGAGCTAGGAAATTCACACAAGCAAGAGAGCATTGGCTGGTATGTGTTAGTACACACCTGTACATATACACTTGACATCACTTCTCTCAGCAAATGCAGATTCCAGTGTAGAAAGCCCATAATGTTCTTATTGTTCATGCTAAAGGGGGAAATAATAACAATAGCAGTGAAAAATAATTAGAACCCATGTTGAACCTATTGACTCAAAGTTCAGCTGGATTTCAGTTTACCTGGGAATATCCCATTAGCTGGACAGATAGTGCCTTAATGGACATGAGGTGAAGAAGAAGAAGAGTTGGTTCTTATACCTCGATTTTCTCTACTCAAGTGCAATCACATTCCCTGCACCTTTCTACAACAGGCACCTTGTGAGGCACGTAGAGCTGAGAGAGTTCTGAGAGAACAATGACTGGCCCAAGGTCACCAAACAGCCTTCATGTCGAGGAGTGGGAAATCAAACTCAAACTGATTTCCCACTAGCCTTATGCCACTCTCCCTCTCCTCTTCTCCGTGGGGCTTCCACTGGATTTCTCACTATCTGCCCCAGGGCTGCAACTCACTTTGCCTCTTTTGCGCAGCAAACAAGATCCTCTAAAAACCAGTTTCTGTTTGACATGAGAAAAAGGTGAAGTTAGTTGCAGCCCTGGGGCAGATAGTGTGAAATCCAACTAAAGCCCTGTGGAGAAGAGGAGCGTGAGAGCGACATAAGGATAGTGGGAGATCAGTCCCAGTTCTCCTTATTAATAGTAGACCAATATAGAAGATGCAAGATGCCACTCTTAACCACTACAACACCCTGGCTCTGTAATCCTAAACACATTTAGTAGAAGTAAGACCCGTTGAAATGCTAGGTTTAATCTTTTTAAAAACTTTTAATGATATTTATTATGTTATGATTTACTTTGAAAGTCATTTCAAGCAGGGTCTCTGGAACGGCATAGGAATTTTCTAAATCAGTCAATCAGTGGATTTTGCTCCCTAGTAAATATGCAGTCATTGTCCATTAATACATCTACAGTTTCAGAAGTTACTGAAACTCTCATTGGAACTTGGCTCCCCTTTGATTCTCTCATTGGCCAGACTGGTGGGACTGGAGGAACTTTGAGTTAAAGGGCATCATCTTTATACTTTCCATGGAAATGTACTGACAAACACCCCTGCCCCCCCCCCCAAAAAAAGAAATTGGATCTCAGCTTGCCTGTGAATGTTTTACTGGCTAGACTGATAGTCCTTCAGTATAGTATAGTGCCCACTATCTTTATTATACTCACACAAGGGCAGTGATTGTGTTGCACATATCTCTAAGATTGTGTAATTATGGGATTAATTAAAGGCACATTTCACCAAGAGCTTCTTGTGCATGTCTTCTTGCAATGACTTTCTCCTGTCAGTATTCCTGCAGTTCTTATTCATATCCAAAGGAGTTTTCACATAACTGCTGATGAAAAAGACTGAGTAAAAGAGAAACAAACAGTTCCCCCCCCCTTGTTGTGAACCATAATTGCAAGCATGTTAATAGTAGACCAATATAGAAGATGCAAGAAAAGAGATGACTGTAATTGCTTGCACATTTATTTTGGAGATGGAAGCCATTGACAGAACATGCACTGGATTAGATCAGCTGCTCACCTAATAGGACAAAGTGCTGCTTATTACAGAGATTCTGTTTAAGAAGTTCGCATCTTCAGTCCAGCTCCTGTTGCAAACTTAAAGGGGAAATGGGAGTTATAAATTAGAGTTCTAATCAGGGATATATAGTCACTGCAGGAGGGAAGGCAGCTTTGTATAGCCCAATCACATCCGAACTTAGAAGCAATAGGCTATATACTTGGATGGGAGACCACGAAGTAAAGGAAAGGGCAAACCACCACTGCTTGTCACTTACCTTGGAAGCAAGTTTGTAGAAACTGTGTAGACTCTTATCTGGGAGAAACAGGTTTGCTTCCCCACTCCTTCACTTACAGCTGCTGGAATGGCCTTGGGTTAGCCATAGCTATCTCAGGAGTTGTCCTTGAAAGGGCTGTGAGAGCCCTCTCAGCCCCACCCACCTCACAGGGTGTCTGTTGTGGGGGAAGAAGATATAGCAGATTATAAGCCACTCTGATTCAGAGAGAAGGGCAGGGTATAAAACTGCAGTCTTCTTCTTCTTCGTTGAGCTCTCCAAAATTTGGTTGTGACTTGACAGCACTTATGTGCGTAGTCACTGCCACTTCCTTCAGAAAAGGTTGGTCCCTACAGCAGCTCTGAATGATTCTGGGTGGTGGGATTATATGGCCTTAAGGGTTTTCAAGTTTCCTGCTCTTGGGGTACTTTATCAACAGCTGAAAATTGCAAAAAGTTTAGAGGGCACTGTCAGGAAGCCTTGTTTGAGTTTAGACAAAGTTTGCACACACACCACATAGTTATATTGGTGGCAAGTATCTGAGCAAAGGAAGCTGCAGTAGGCAGACAGGCAGAGAAGGAGGGTGGGATAGCTCATGCTGAAGGGCTGAAACAGATATTGTGGTTTTATATTATGAAGTGGCATAGGGTTGGCTCTCTGGGAACATCAGATTCCATGACTAGGAAAATGTTATCTACAGTGTAAGAATTCCATCCCAAACTGCTTGATGGACCCTCCTCCAACCAATCAGTGGTCCTGATGGGATTAAAGAAAAGATGTCTCACATGTAGGCTTTCCAGTAGGTCTGAGCCATCCTTCTCAAAGTATGACATGTATAGTCATACTCAGTTCATGCAAGCCAGACCTGCTGGGTCTTTTTCTCTTGCATGTAAATTGGAAGCATGCTATCAAGCACATGCATCCTTGCAGCAGTGTATTGCCAGGGAAAGTTCCATAATGATGGGGAAGCAGTCTTTAAGGAAAGTTTGTTTTTCATTGGTGAGGCTCTACCAAAAGAATCCTTCACAAGCGCCTTAAAAATTCCAGAGAATTTAGAAAGAAAGTTTTGAAAATGCTTACCTTATAACTAAGGTGCACGTCTTCATTTGTTTCCGTACAAGGCCATTTTGAGCAGTTTTCACTGTTGGTGCTTCTTTTTTACACCATTTTAATGCAATATACATTAATGCAATGTAACAAAGAGAAAATGGTCTGGAAATACTCATGCATAGTCACAAAGGAGAAACAAAACTGAAACAGGGATTTTAAAAAAAAATGTGACAGCATCATTATTTAGAATATCACATTGTTTTACCTGTAAAGCAACATGTTTATTGCTGTCTGACAATCAGGGGAAAGGAAGCATAAAGATAACTGAGAATCTCTACTTGGTGATTGTTTTCAAAGGAACCTGAATGGAGATGCTATTTTATCTAGAGCTGTCACCTGACTTGTCCTGTGATAGGCTATTCAGAATGTTACATTTAAATATATAGAAATGAATCTCCATATAAATTATTTATATTTGCAAATGAGCAATGGGAACTGGCTGTGTGTGTCCTCAAAAACTAACATTGCTATTTTTTTTTCTTTTTTGCCTCTGCAGTGAATATTCTTTTAAAATATTATATAGAATGATGCTTTCTAAATGCTGGAAGTGTTCCAATTACATTATAGTCTTACTTTTTTTAAAAAAAACATTATATAACAATTTCAACAACTGAGAAAAATATGCAGTTTTCTCTCTGCATTTCATCTGTTTCTTTTAAATTCTTGCATTCCTGGAGTGCTGTGGAAGGGAACGGATGACAATTTATTACAGTAACAGCAAAGTAGCTTGTGTGTGTATGTGTGGATAGACAGACAGGTAGGTAGACAGAGGTCCTGAAGGGCCTTTTGATCTGTGGATGGACTATCTCAGCCTTCTTCAGTGGATAGCGTCATAGTTTAACTGGTCAGTTGCCTTGTTGTAAGGTCTTCCCCTCCATTTCTGTTGGTACAGTTGCCAAGAACTGCATACTCTAACTCCAACTATATACATTTCATGTGCAAGAAATCTGCAATGCCCCATTTACAGAGTAATGGGTCTCTCTGGGATACATAGATGGGTCTCTGAACTATATCAACATCCCCTATTCCTTTCAATGGTTCTTAATCCCTTGACTCTTACTGCTTCTGATCTTTTCCTTTCTCTTTCCTCTTAACAAGGGGTGTAACTTTCGCTAATTGGAAGTCACTGTTTCATGTTCCTTCACATGTTTGCTGTTGCTGGTTAATATGTAATTCCTGAGAATCTCCCATTTCACTTTGACCTTCTCTATGCATCATTTTGCTTTATGCTATGAGACGTCTGTTCCATGAAGCTTAATTACTCTTTTTTTTTGCTTAAGAATTATGAATTTCTAGATTATGGCTCAAAAGTACAGAAAAGCACATGCACACAGCACAATCTGTGAAGAAATCAATAACATATATACATTTATTTAAGAATTTACAGTGAAAAAGAAACTGCTTTGCAAAAGATAACTACTTATGTATGCCAAACAGAAGAGTATAAGTCATTTAAATCATGACTGCAGTGCATAAGCAGGAGCTTAGATAAAGACTGAGTCTAGACCAACAGGACCGAACACAAGAGTACAATATAAAGTGAATAAGTCATCTGGGTTTCAGTGTGTAGACCTCTTGCAGAGATCCTGATGATCTCTGAAAGTATGCACAATGTCAAATGGAACACAAAGAAGAGTTGGTTTTTATACCCCATTTTTCTCTATCATAAGGAGTCTGAAAGCAGCTTACAATTGCCTTCCCTTCCTTTCCCCACAACAGGCACTTTGTGAGGTAGGTGGGGCTGAGAGAGTTCTGAGAGACCTGTGACTGGCCCAAGATAACTCAGCAGGCTTCATGTGGAGGACTAGGGAATCAAACTCAGATCTCCAGATTAGAGTCTGCCACTCTTAACCATTATACCATGCTGGCTCTCTGAATTTTTTAAAGCCCAGTGTAGTTCTCCCTTTGGAATGACACCAATTGGACAATGTTCATCATTGGTCAGATTTTGTACATATCATGATTAGACAGTGACAAGTGGGGAACATACAAGGGTCTCACCTATCTTCTCTTCCCACTCTGCCTTCCTGCCTGCCAGCCTGTTCTCCTCCCAGACACTCTAGGACAGGGGTGTCGAAGTCATTTGTTATGAGGGCTGAATATGATATACAGTAAATGAGGCCTTGTTGGGCTGGGCCATGTCAGGTTGGGCCAGGCTATGTCAGGCCAGACCACGTGTATACCTATTTAAGATTAGGGAGCAGAGATATAAACTTTATAAAGGACACAGACAAACACAATTAAATATTTTTTTAAAAAACAACAACAATAACCTTAAAACATGCTTAAAACGTTAGCACTCCTTGGTATTAAATATGCTTCCTTTGTATTTCTCCCAAGGAACTGAACAAAGGAAGCTCTGGCTCTTTCCTTCCTTCCCTAGACGGGGAAGGAGCCTCAGTCAATAGAAGGAAGAGAGACTTGGCTCAGTAGCTCTGCTGTGTGATTGTCAACGATCATAGCAATTTGGGGAATTCCTAGACCATCCTGAAATGGCTATGATGTCACTTCTCGGTTTTCACAGAAAGTGATGGTGTGACACTTGGTTCCCCTCCCCATTTTCTTCCTGCTGCCTGGAGGAAAGCAGTGAGTGGGCTGCAATGGACAATGGGAGAATGACTGCCACCATCTGGAGGTTTGTAATGTTAGTGACCACAACCTAACTAAAAAATGTTGCTGAAGATGCAGAAGCAAAATGAAGGAAGAATAGCTGTGAACAGGTGCAAAAACAGTTATAAAATGCTAGACGGATATTCCATATCCTTCATAGTGGCAGTTTTCATACTGAAAATTGATCTTGAAAACTCAGAGAAGCACTGCTATGGACAACAACAGGGGCTACCCGTTTGAGTCCCTTTCTGTGTGATGTGGTTTAAAGGAAGTAGAACAATTGCCCATTTTGTGTAGCGGTTTCTTCTACTATATTTCTTTTCTGGAGCTTCTATTATTGGGGCTTTAAAGGACATCTGGGCCTGCCTGAGGATCCTAGTACATCCTCATTCATTTTTCCATTAATCTGTCTTGCTTTTGAAGCTCCAAACTGTTTTATGGGAAACAGAAATAGGAACTGGGAGACACTGCAATTTCTCCGTCAATGCTTGTTGACAACACTGAGTTGTTTTCAGACACTAACATCACAATCCAGAGAGGGGGGGCGGAAAGTCTTTTGGGAGCAGACGAGCCACTATGTGGGTGCAGGAAGGGTTTGCGCCACCAAATGACTGGCGCCGCCACAGTGGGAGGGAGGTACGTGGGCGGGGGGGCCACCCGAGCGCCACTTCACCCAAGGGCAGCGGCTCCTGAGGGCTGCGCCTGAGCATGGGCGGAAGTGAGGTGGAGCGCCACATTCAGGCGGAGGAGGGGGTGGATTTGGAGGAATGGCCAGGCTTAGGCAGCTTCCTGAGAAGTTTGGCCCATGATACCCCCTCCCTGAGAGATGCAACTTTATGCCTGCAAAAATGGCGGCATGGCCCATAGGCACTCGTTGAAACCAAAAACAAAGGTTGCTTCCACCGCAGCAGAAGCTCGCAAACCCCTTTGGGAGCGGTGTGATTGCCTTGCCAATCCCCTCGTGCCTTGGGCTGACAAGCCCCCTCCCCAGCACCCAATCATGGTCTCCCCCCTCCTAGAAATTCTTCTGTTCTGGCCTCGCACAACTCAGTTGTTAGGGAAAAAAGCGCGTGGTGGGAAGCTCGGCCAACGAGCTCCCGGCCATACAGACTTAGAGTGAGGGACAGGCAGGCACGTTGTTGATGGGTTTTGCACCTCGCAGTTGCTTTGACGGTATCTTTAACTTGCGAGGGAGAGAGAGAGAGCTCTCCCCTGGGGCTAACTGCTCTTGTTTCCAAGTCTCCACAGGTTCTGGGCTCCCGGAGGCGCTGCATGTGAGGACAGTCACCCATGGCTGGGTAAGTTCCACTATCCACTCCCCCCCCCCAGCCTCCCCTCGTTCTCGACCACTTGGTGTGCGAGCGTCTCTGGCACCTGAACCAGGATGTGGGCTTCGGCAGGGACATCTGCTGACCTCACTCCCCTGCGCTGCCACCTGCTCCCTTCCTTTGGTCTGCCCTCTGCCATGTTTCCAACCCCTGGCAGGGCACAGGGTGTGTGTGTGTGTGGCAGCTGCCTCGTTGCAAGGAGGTGAATCAGAGACTGTCCCTTTAAGAGAATGCCTGGCTGAAACCCAGTCTGCTCTTCCAGCCGCCGCCCATGCAGGTGCTCTTGATCTCTGTCTCTGTTTTGCAGGTGGGACTCCAACACAGAGTCTTCTGCGTGTGCTGCTCCACCGCCCTCCCACTCCCTCAGTTGTTTCTGCCTGCCACTCGGGATGGAGACCCACCCATGGCAAAACTGCCCAGCGCGTGCCAGGGAGACTGTTGCACTCTGTTCTGGAAAAATAAAGTCTGAGCTGTGCCCTCTGTTGTCTCTCCTGCTTGGCAACTGCTGCACATTCCCTGCCCCCCCCCCGGTCAGTGGCCTCTCCGAGGAAATGCCTGGGAGGGTGGGCAGACCTGGGTTTTTTGGGAGGGAACGGTCTATGAGCTGCCATGCTGCCCCTTATGTGGCTGGACAGGGGAGGGGAGTGCCGCCCCTCAGCCTGCCTGGGCTGACAGTCTACCCGACCCCACAGGGCTGTCACTAAGGGGGGATGACAAAGGGAGGTGTTCCATGCATGTGGCAGGGGGCATCAGGACAGCATATGGGGTCTCGGGGGGGGGGGTGTTTGCTGCTGGGCTGCTCACTCCCAGACACACATTCCAGCCACTGTCTATGACAGCAGACTCCTGCACTTGGTACTTCCTGCTTGTCTGCCTGCCATTGGCAGATTCTCTGATAGCGGGAGGGTGTGAGGGGATTGATGGCTTCTCCATGGTCCCATGTGGCCCTGTCTTGCCCCCACCCCTGCCTCGCCACCAAGCTTCTCGTGCACACATGCCCAGCCTCACTCCTGTTCCCTCCCCATGTTGGTGGGACGTCTCTCCTTTGCCTGTGATGGTCTGCCTATCATTGGTTCTGTTCTCTGTTTGGGAGTGGGTTGGGGATAGCTATCAGCCTCTCTGGGGCCGCCTCTCCCTATCCCTGACTGTCATGAGCCACGGTACATGCGCCAGGACTGGCCAATGGGGGGGGGGTGGGCTGGCCCTCCCCTCCGGCTGCCTCCACCTCCCTTGCATTGCCATGGTTACCGTCTCCCTCATGGCAAGCTAAGCCTCTCTCCTCCCCACGCTCTAGCGTGTTGAAGTCCTCAGGAAGTCTACTAGCAGCCTGGCAGCTATGCCGTGGCCAGCTGCCCCTTATCTCTTGATTGGGCTGCCCGAATCCCATCATTTCCATATGTATTCACAAGTAAGTCCCACTGAGTTCAAACAGCTTAAATACAACATGCCTAGTACTGCAGTCTCAGGGAAATTTAAATCCTTTGTCTCATGACCGGGAGAGTCAAGAGGGTTGCCATCCAGGCTTCTGCCCAGTTATAGTTCCAGAATAGGGCAAATGGGCTTCTTGTTTACTCTTCCATCCTTGATCTGGCTGGTGAAAGAAAAGGAAGTTGCAGTGCATAAATAAGCAGCATCTACAAGACCAGATTATTACAGACCTCTTGTTAAATTCAGAAAATAACAAATACCACTTGGTTCTTTTGTGAGTCTACAGTTCTGAGTTGGTCCTGCTGCACGTATTACTTGGAAACTGGGATAGGCATGTGCAGACCCTCCACAAATACATACTCTGCCTTGGTTTTAAGGGCTCGATGGTCTGGTATATAATGGCACATTTGGCACACTCCTTTTTCCAGTGAGGAGGAAAGAGAAAAGAGGGGAGGCATTTCTAACAACCAAGGGAAACTTCATAAGCTGATAATAAGATTGTGAAAAATAGGAAATTTGAAGCATATAAATTAACAGCAATTTATGATTCAGCAGCAGTCAATAACAGTCAGTCAATAAAAGCAATCACTTATAAACCCAATAGTAATGGAATTACTCTCTGGTTCTTTAAAAACTGTTGTCCCCTCATCTAATCTCCTTAGGAGACCCAGCTGAGGGACTGGAGTGTGTAGGGTCCTGGTGGGGAATGAATGAAATGACATTCCAAGTGGGAGAGAAAGTGGAGGGGAGATTAAATGCTGATAGCAGTGCGAGACATCTGGGGCAGGATGCAGGGGCAATGTTTGCAGGGAATATGGCAAATGGAAGGGAGAGTAATGGGAGAAGTATGGCAGTATGCTGGGATTCAGGGATGGAGTTCTAAGATGAAGAGCTGGAACCAGTGGAAACCAGAGAGAGTCAGGGACCAGTGGGAGCCAGTGAAGGGCTGGAAGAGAATCTCCAGCCTGGTGGAGGAGATAGAGCAGGAGGAGAGGGGGAAGAGAGAACAAGGAGCTAAAGGGATAGTTTATGCCATAAACTGCCTGATCCTAATGCCCGTTATGCTCCAGAAGAAAACTTAACCTGTATTGCTTAATCCTAGATCATATATTCCATATTTCCCATACTTCTGGGGGAGTCCCACAGTGGCTTTGAAGTCAAATAAAATTACTTCATTTGACAGTTTCTCGCATGAAATAAAATTGCATCACTGGAAGTGTACGGGCAGCTCTAATAATGACCAGCAATGGGATAGCCATTATGATTAAATCAAGAAGATGGCTAGGTCACTGCTACAGACAGGCGAGGGACTGTGCTGTAAATCCTGTCAAGCACTTGGTCACATTTGCCATCCTTCCCTCAAGTACTGGCCATTCTTTGGTTGGAGGGTCTCCATGATTTCAGCTACTGAGGAATGCTGCCACTAGGACAAACCTTTTAGCAAGGAGCCTCACCTTGCAAAAAGCCAAGTCTTAATTTGGTGTTTTATTTTCCTGTCAGACTATGAAGCTGATCTAAGATGGACTCTCCCTCTTGCCTTTACTGGCATCTGGATATGGCTGTAAATTAAAGGAAAGGGTCCATTTTATGCAGCATTCATGAGGTTTTGGGCTAACATGCAATTTAAAAAATCCAATAAGCGTTTTTTTTCTATGTTCCTTGTATCTTTATGCTCCTAAATAAATTGTCAGATCTTGTATACTCTCTACTATGTAAAGCAATAAGAAAAGCAGTTTATGCAATGTGTGGCTGAATACATAATACAAATCTGGGAAATATTAAGTTAGGACTCTATATGGGTGATTCCTAGGATTTCTAAGACATTCATTCTAACACAACTTCACATTTGTAAGCACAAGATAAAATTCTATGGCTATCATAATCAATCAGAAACAACCTTTCAGAGCAGAAATTAAATGGAATCAGTCTAACTCTTCCATTCCTCGCCATCCAACCTGTCCTGAAAGTTAATCCACAACATTGTCTACATTTTTGCCTCTCATGGATAAGAATGTTGAACTAGTATCTGGGCGACCAGGGTTTGAGTCTCCTCTTGTGCCATGAAAACTTGCTGGGTAACTGTGGACCAGTCACACTCTCTCAGCCAAACCTATTTCACAGGGCTGTTATGAGAATAAAATGCAGGGAAAAGGTGAAGTAAAAATGAAATAAATAAATAAATAAATAGTTTGTTAGAAGCCACACATTCCAAGGGTATGTCATACAATAATAATGTTTAAAGTATGGAAAACACTATAAAACCTGTTTATAAATTAGCCATTCCTAGTTTGAGAGAAATACAATTTGCTATTGGAATTTATCTATCCAGCCCCAATCCAAGAAGCAGTGAACCTCTGCTCCTACCAACTTCTGCTCCATTACATCCATGCCTGCCCATGCCTAACAGAAAGATCTATGAAGCCAGTAAGACTAAGATCTGCTAACAAAATATATGACGTAACTGCCTATATGAATTTCAGCAACAGCTAAAATTCTACATTTTGAAATCTAATCTCATTCCTGATTAAAGTTTTTCCCCCTCCATCCCATTTGTAACTCTGCTTGGCAATTTGATTTGTGCAGCTCAGTACAAATATATGCTTTAGCATTAAACTGGGTCAGCAATTCTGACAATGATCTCTCTTGGAAATTGGGCTTGGACAATTTGTTCAGCTGGGGTAGATCATTTAAAACATATATGATGGAAAGACTATAAAGCGATTCCCCCCCCCCCCTAGTACAGTGTACTAATAAATATCATGGATGGAGACCTCATTTGTGTCTCTTTTCAAGGGTACAGGGAAGATCTCCATGGGGATATACTGCCCTCTGGCAGCAAATGAGAACAGTGTTAGGCCAGGAACCAAAGGAATGTCATAAAGCAAGAGCCATGATCTGTGTACTGATAACACCTGGCATTTGCTTAAAATATAATATTAGATTCCATAGAGAGGCTTTCCTTTTAAGCAGGCAAGCTTTTTATTTCTTTGGGTGGTAGATTTTTGTTGGCTTTTTAAAACGTGGACAACTGACAAAGAACTACTCACCATGCATATTGTTAGTAGACAGGGTAAGTTCACTGAAACAGAGTAACTATCAGTTAGCAAATTATGAGTATAATAGAGTGTCACAGGGAACCAGGGAGGGCCTTTACAGGCTGCCACCATTCTGGTACAGGTCTGTCTGGGAAGGCCCACCCAACTCCTCTGTCTTCCTTCTCAACAAATATCACCCTGAGCCCTACGGGGAATGGGCGGAATAGAAATATAGAAGAAGAAGAATTGCAGATTTATACCCCGCCCTTCTCTCTGAATCAGAGACTCAGAGCAGCTTACAATCTCCTATATCTTCTTCCCCCACAATAGACACCCTGTGAGGTGGGCGGGGCTGAGAGGGCTCTCACAGCAGCTGCCCTTTCAAGTTCAACCTCTGCCAGAGCTATGGCTAACCCAAGGCCATTCCAGTAGGTGCAAGTGGAGGAGTGGGGAATCGAACCCGGTTCTCCCAGATAAGAGTCCACACACTTAACCACTACACCAAACTGGCACTCTCCAAACTGGCTCTCTAAAATAAATAAATACTAAAATACTAAATACTAAAATAAATAAATAAATAAATATCTTCCTCCATGACTGAAGAGGCGTGAGGGCTTAGGCAGTATAACAATAAGTTTATTGTGTGTGCTCCAGAACAAACAAGTAGGTTTTATTATTAGTGCAACAGTGAAAAGGGGGGAAACAGTAAAGGTGGTAAAAAGAAATAAAAGCCCTGATGCTACTAAGTACATGTTCCTTCCTTCTGCTTCCAACTCACTCCCCCCCTCTTTGGATGAGGGAGTTCTCCTGCTGCAGCCTCTCTCCAGCTCGGCCTTTCAAGAGAGAACACACCTCCCTCTCTAGCTAGGCCTTTTATTGTTTCCTCCCAGATCCCACACTTCTGGTCTCACCGGGCAAGTTTTTCCTCCAAAAGTTTTGCTCATGTAATCAGAGGGACAAAAGGGATTCTGGAAGATGTAAGCCTGGTCGCTAGTCTAATAATAGTCTAATAGGCCTAGGATTATGACACAGAATTACCCTGAAAACCTAAGAAATGCAACCTCCCAGCCCCAGGATAACAGACTTCCATCCTTAGCTCCTTTACCTCCTGAGAACAATGAATTACTACAGCAGTGCTCAATTAAATGACATTGCTGAAATTTAAAGCACTATCCTTTTTTGATCATACACTGCACTAGAGATGAGTAAAAATTGGGAAAATGCAGTTCATTTCATTTTGTGGTTCATGGCATGCCTGGTTCATAAACCACAAACTGCTATGAACTTTTAGGCACCAAATGAATGAGTTTGGTTCCTCAGGTTTGTGACATGGTAGAACACCACCCCAACTGCCTTCCAAGTTTGGTGAGAATTGGATTTACAGCATCCAAGTTATAGCCATCCAAAAAAGGTGCCCCAGAAAAGTGCTTTCTGGGGAAATGACAGGTGCAGGTTCAGGAGTGTATAGAACAGACCTTGTGCAAGCGCTCAGAGGACCTCTTCAGGGGTCTCATTAAACTCTCAGGGGACCTCTCCACAATGATCCTCTACATGTCTTCCAAATTGTGTGCAGATTGGATTTAGGGGGACTGAGTTATACCCCTCCAGAAGATTTCCTCAGGAAAATTCTTTTGGGGAAATGTCAGGCATGGAATCAAAAGCGTATAGAATGGCTGCACACACCAGATGCACAGGAAACCTCACCCTGCTGCTCAGTCCTCTACAATCTCTCCAAGTTGGAGATTGATTACATTTCTGAAGTCCCAGGTATGGACACCCCCCCCCCCCCAAAAAAAAAAAGGTCTCCCCAGTGCTCTCTCTGGGAAAGACATCTGCAGTTACAGGAGTATAAATAGTTCAAGAACAAGGAAGCAACACCAAACTCACTGCACCCAGACAGAAACTAGAAGCACCCAGTCAGACACTAGAAGTAAGGCAAGCATCTGCATTATGCTTGCAGCACCCCGCCCCCCGTCCCAAGTCTACAAAGGCAGGTTCTGAAGGACAGAAAAGCAGATATGACAAGAGACTTCTGACAAGGGCTGTCAAATTGCAATTGACTCATGGTGACCCCAAGACTTGGATTTTTCAAGGCAAGAGATAAATACAGGTGGTTTGACATAACTTTCCTCTGCATAGCAATCCTGGTCGTCTTTGGTGGTTTTTCATTTAAATACTAACCATGGCCAACCCCACACAGTTTACAAGCTCCCCTCATATGAAAAATATAGTTTTAGAAAACTCAGGGTTTTTTTTTACAAGTATTCTCCCCCCAATCATTACATAAATGATTCTTAATACCTTATGCAAACTGCAAATATTTAACAGTATGGTAGCATCAGAAGAGCATTAAGGAAAAGCAGTTAGAATCAGGGCCAGATCTGGGAGGGGGGCAGAGGGGGTGTTTTGCCCCCGGCACTGCCAGTGGGGGGGTGCCAAATTGGGCACCACCACCCCAGGAAAGGGGGAGAAAGATCGGCTTCTTTTGCACCACTACAGGAATGCAATAATCACTCCCTCCTGGCTGCTTTTCTTCTCTCCCCCCACCCTCGCCACCTCACCCCCTTCCCATTGGTGCCTGGTTGTACACACCTCCCCAACAGCATAACCGGTTGTGTGTGCTGGGGTGCGAGGGACGGAGGGAAGAATCTCGCGGGCTATCTTCTCCCCCCCCTTCAGAAGTGCTTTCATCTCTCCCCCCCCCCCAAAAAAAACCCTGCCTCTGCTCTGCATGAAAAAGCCCTTTGCTAGCAGTTTAACAATTGCAGTTCATTCCTGCAGCTCATCAAAGTAAAGCAGGTGAGAAGAAAATCCAGGCTGACCATTTGCTGCTACCAAAACAGAGAATAAAAAGAAGAGTCACTTTCTCTATTCCACCTCTGGGATTCTTCTATAAACAAAACCCGTTCGCTCTCTCCAAGACCCTCACCCCCCTGTCCTTCCACCCTTTCCAGACTTAGAGCCAACAAGCAGGAAGGGAAGATCATGGACATGTTGGTAGAAGAGCAGGCCTGTAGCTACAAGGGGGCCTATGGGGGCACAGTCCCCTGACTGCTAGGCAGGCCCCCCTAACTTGGGGCCCCTAACCAGCCTCCAGTGCCTCAGCTGCACCCTTCTCCATTCTGCCGTCATCATACACCGTTGCTTCTACTTGCTTAGGGGACGTGATCATATACAGTTGCTCCTGCTTGCTTAGCGGCCATAAGAATTCTCTGACCCCCTCAGCCAGCAGAAACAACGGGGCACTTTCAGAGCCCAGGACTGAAACTTAAGCTCCCTGTTGCTTCTGCTTACTTAGGGGCTGGAAGAAATCTCTGACCCCTCAGCAAGCAGAAACAACGGGGCATTTTCAGTGCCCAGGACTGAAACTTAAGCTCCCTGTTGCTTCTGCTTGTTTAAGGGCTGGAAGAATTCTCTGACCCCTCAGCAAGCAGAAACAATAGGGGACTTGCGGAGCCCAGGATTGAAACTTAAGCTCCACCTTGCTTCTGCTTGCTTAGGGGCTGGAAGAAATCTCTGACTCCCCCAGCAAGCAGAAACAACGGGGCACTTTCAGCGACCAGGACTGAAAGTTAAGCTCCATGTTGGGCTGATGTTGTGCTAGAGGGCGCATGCAAGAAGAGATCGTTCTGGCCCTCAAGTGGGGCGACGGGGGTAGAGGGCGGATGGCTCCATTGCAGACAGGGCAGAGTAGGGTAGGCTGGTGCACACAAGTGAAGGTCCCAGCTGCAGTCTGGGGATCAGTGGAGAGGTGATGTTTGCCTGCAGGAGTTTTCTGGCCTGGTCTCGCTGGCCACCCGAGCAAGGGTGGGAGCTGTGCTTGGGCAGCCTTGACTCACCCTCCGACAGGAAGAAATCCGAATTGGAGGTCTTGTAGCCCCAGAAGTCAGTTGCAACTTGGTGGCACCTTCCACCACACACACACCCTTCTTGTCCTGCCAGGCTTGCCTAGCTGGATCATGCTACAGGTAAGGGCAGGAGACCGTGCGACACGTATCTAAACCTCTGAGTGGCTCCCCACCAATGCTGCTGGAAGAGGGGTGGAAAGGGATCACCTTGGGGCAGCTGTGGGGAGGCTGTATGGCAGCGAGCTGGCAGCTTTCCTCCTCAGTGGTGGTAGGAGAGAAGGCCATGGAGGTTGGGGCCACTATGTGTCCCCAGAAAAAAATCAGGGCCTCCCAATTCTTCAAATCCTGGCTATGGGGCTGTACAAGAATCTCAAAGAAGTCAGTGATTGACTTGCTTTGGAGTAAGTTTTTAGGGGAAAAGGTAAAAGTCAGATCTACACGAATTCATATGATTTTTATGGTGAAATGAAATCAAACAACCATCATGCTGTAGATCCTGTCTTAGACTATACGCAGCAGCAGAAAAATCATGCCTCCACGAATCTGTGGCGCCACATCAGTGGAAAAACATGTTTCCAAACCACGGATCCTCATGAATCCTCATGATTTTTGCTTTGGATCCCCCCAAGCTCACCATCAATTTTTATATCATGTCCATGGGCAAAAATCGTAGATCCACGGCATCCACCACAGAAATCATATATCCATGGCAGCACCATGTACCAAAAACTTAATTTTGAATCATGGATCCTCATGATCTCTGCTTTTGATCCCCCCAAGCTCACTATCCAATCACATATCCTGTCTAAGGGCAGAGTTTGCACCACAGAAATCATGGATCAAAGGCTTCGTGGTGTCGCGAGGGACCAAAAACTTGGTTTTGAACCACGGATCAACGATTTGGTGCAAACTCTGCCCATGGACATGATATGTGATTGGATAGTGAGTTTGGGGGGATCCAAAGCAAAAATCATTGGGGATCCGTGGTTCAAAACCAATTTTTTGCTCTAGGTGTTGCCAAGAAGCCGTGGATCCATGATTTCTATGGTGCAAACTCTGCCCATGGACATGATATGTGATTGGATGGTGAGCTTGGGGGGATCCAAAGCAAAAATCATGAGGATCCATGGTTCAAAATCACGTTTTTTGTCCATGGTGCTGCCACGAAGCCATGGATCCATGATTTCTGTGGTGCAAACTCTGCCCATGGACATGATATGTGATTGGATGGTGAACTTGGGGGGATCCAAAGCAAAAATCATGAGGATCCATGGGAATCCGTGGTTCAAAACCAAGTTTTTGCTCTTGGATGCTGCCAAGAAGCCGTAGATCCATGATTTCTGTGGTGCAAACTCTGCCCATGGACATGATATGTGATTGGATGGTGAGCTTGGGGGGATCCAAAGCAAAAATCATGAGAATCCATGAGAATCTGTGGTTCAAAACCAAGCTTTTGGTCCAAGGTGCTGCCATGAAACTGGGGATCCATGATTTCTGTAGTGCAAACTCTGCCCATGGACATGGTATAAGAACTAATGGTGAGCTTGGGGGGATCCAAAGCAAAAATCATGAGGATCCATGAGGATCCGTGGTTTGGAAACATGTTTTTCCACAGTTGTGGCACCAAAAATTCGTGGAGGCATGATTTTTCTGGTGCTGCCTATAGTCTAAGACAGGATCTTCAGCATGATGGTGGTTTCATTTCATTTCACCATAAAAATCATGAATTCATGAGGACCCGTGCTCTGGAATCCTGTTTTTGCACTGGTGAGGTGCCACAAATCTGTGGAGGCATGATTTTTGTGATCCTGCCTATAGTCTAAGACAGGATCTACAGAATAATAGTGGTTTGATTTCATTTCAATGTAAAAATCATATGAATTCATGAAGATCCGTGTAGATCTGACTTTTACCCAGACCCAGTTTTTAGAGTATCCAGTTGCAAACACTTCGCATTTTTGCTTACTTGCCCCTTGCAATCCTTAACTCTTCCGCCTTTCTCCCTCTTTGCCAAAATGCAAGCTGTAACCTCCTTGGTTGGGGCAGAGACTTGCCTTATGTTAGTCTGTACAGCATGCTATACAGGAACAAAGCTATGAATATTATTACCAGTTCTCCTTTTTCAAGGTGAGAAGCTCTCTAAATTTTATGCTGGCTTGTAAGAAAGTACCACTGACTTAATGAGTCTAGAGGAGAGGGGACCTAAAATTGCAACTGAGAGACCTGAACCTTTACTCAGAAGTAAGTTCCACATAGCTCAGCATTTAGTATCAAGTATGTATGCTTGGGACTGTGGCCTTTTTTGCTGCAGATCCCAAACAGTTTATGCACTTAAAGAAATGCTAACACCCGTCAGATCCCTGGAAAGAAATGCATGCCATATTGAGAAGGGAAAACCAACCTGGGTTTTTCTCTTACTGTTTTTCTCTTCTCTTACTGAAGATCCTGTGAATTTAGGGGGAGATATTTGTGAGTTTCCTGCATTGTGCAGGGAGTTGGACTAGATGACCCTGGAGGTCCCTTCCAACTCTATGATTCTATAATTCTTGGTTCCTATTCTTTCGCCACTGCTGCACAACTCTAGAGAAGGGAATTTAAACTTTAAAACCCTTCTCTGGTGTGGCGCTGCAGAGGGGCGCACAAAGTTAGTTTTGGCTAGGGCTCAAAACGCTCTAGGGCCAGCCCTGCTGAGGCTTCCCCTCCCCATAAAAACACCCGATGGGGTGTTTAAATGGAGTGTGTGTGTCAGATTGCCCACGGGTCCCTTCATTTTTTGAGTGGGGGCGCCATTTTTTGGTTTTGCCCTCCCTCAAAAAATATGTAGATCCTGCCCTGGTTAGAATGAGTCATTTGTTAGAAGATGAACCAAGAATCTCCAGTCTTTCCTCACTACCCACAGATTATTAAAACAAAGAGTTATTCAACCACAAGGCTATTGTGCAGAGGCCTAAAAACTAGTAAATGCCGTACCTTCAGCAAATGTTTTGTGTACTATGTGGTTCGGTGGCTAGAATTTTGTACTAGGTTTGAAGCGATCAAGATTCAAATCCCCATTCAGTGCTGGTAACCAGTGGGAGATTTAGGGGGTGGGGACATGCAAATAGGCATTGTTCTGCATGAACCTGGCATGACACTCTAGGATTTTCCCCAGACTATAGTTTACCAGAAGTGGTATTATGGTGTCAGAGCAGCACCTATTCCCCTAATAGAAAAAAAAACCCGGAGAGCAGTAGAAGCCAAGCAGAACAGAATCTAAGTCCCCAAGAAACTCTGCAGTAGAAACTGAAGGTGTGGAGGGGAATTTTTGCAGGCCCAGCAGGACCAGTTCAATGTGCCCAGCAGAACCAGTGCCAATGTGACAGTGCAAACCTAACACAACTAAGTTCAAGGCAGGAAAGTGCTTTTGGGGTAAATGTCAGGCATCAATTCAAAAGTGTACACTGGCAAAAAATAAAAGCTGGCAAAACACTCCACAAGAGAGAAGGGTTGGCCATCCACAACAATCATCTCACTGATGAGACAAATGACTGTTTCCTGGATGCTCCACATAGCCCTTTTGGATGGCACTGTTGGCATTCCCAGGGGAATGACCCCGCCTTGATGTTCCACCCACAGAACCCCTAGTATGGGAAGCCTTTCTTGGAGAGGCCTCCTGGCCTCCCTCCATGTCTCCCTGCTGAGAGGGCATAGGCCTCTTCATCCTCACACTGGCTGCCACTATTTCCTCAGCCAGTGACATAGTTGGCTGCACCCTTTGCAGGTGCCTGCAGAGGATGGAGGAAGTGTTGGGGGGTTTGGACCCCTATGGACATGGGCTGGGCAAATTTTGACTTACCATGAACTGACCAAAATTAATCAAGAACTTTAGTTTGTGTGCTGGATCATGCCTATCTCTCCACTACACTCCTTCCTGTATCTGGATCTAAGCATGCATCCTGCAATGCAAGCAGAATCTTTGTCTTGTCTTGTTGATGCCATGTGAGTTGGATCCTGCAACCCCATGCAGGTCCTATGATTCCCCAGCATACCATTTGGGAGTGTTCAAATGGGATCCCCTCGTCTATTTTTCTCCTGTGGATAACCAGATTGTAGGCAACCATCGGGAATTATCCTTCTCTTCATATTATACAGTATACCTTTCCCTTCTCGATCTCTTTTTTGACGTAACTCCCCATAGTGTGTACCTGGGGATAAAATGGGGAGGGACGGTGGCTCAGTGGTAGAGCATCTGCTTGGGAAGCAGAAGGTCCCAGGTTCAATTCCCGGCATCTCCAAAAAAGGGTCCAGGCAAATAGGTGTGAAAAACCTCAGCTTGAGACCCTGGAGAGCCGCTGCCAGTCTGAGAAGACAATACTGACTTTGATGGACCAAGGGTCTGATTCAGTATAAGGCAGCTTCATATGTTCATTCTTAGTGAAATAAACTCTTACTTCCCTTGCCCTGCAAACCCTGTTAAAAGAATTCCAAGCATTCTAACTATGTTTTTTTAAAAAAGTTGAGCTATACTTTCCAACACTTTATAGATCAAAACAGAGACACCCCTGTTCACATGGCAATGATGACTACCTGAGATCCTCCACACCTCCAATTATGCTTTGTTGAAGGCTCTACTCTATCTGTTGTATGGGGTATTCATTTATTCTGCAATAGCTAATCTTCCATTGATTTAAAAGCAAAGAGTGTGATTTTGGCAAAGATATACTAGAAAACTAGGACTGTCCTACAGTATGTTGTCATAAGCTGAAATTATAGCAGGCTGTGCACTGCATGGTGCCTTACAGCATTCAACAACATGTATTTATATTGATGCATGCTAAAGCCAAAATGCATCTACTCCCCACTCCAAAATTCAACTTCTGGAGACCTTGAGGAGGTGGCCAAAACTTTATGCAAACAGGTTAAGTTCTGCAAGACAGAAAAAAACAAAAAAACTAAGAAAATTAGGGCTGAATAAGGAGATAGGATGCTAATTTCCTGCCACCATTCATTTCCTCTCAGACTGATTACAATGTGCATTTATCTTTGCATCCTTTAAAGTTTTCTTTACAATACTCTTTTCCATCTAACTGGGATAAAAAGTCTCACATCTCCATTCCTATTTGTGTCCAATGAAAGGAGCTTTGACTCTCAAAACTTAAACCCTGAAAATGTTGTTGGTCGCTAAAGTGCTACTGAACTCAAATCTAAATGTTGTACTGCACATGGCTACCCTCTGAAACTAATAAAATTCTAGTGAGGCATTCTAAAATGTCAAAAATAAAGACAAAATTAAGACAGTGGTTTCTCAGGGACAGGCACTAGAAACTAGTGACAGTCCTTGGACACTGAGGTGTCTGAAAATGCTATTATGCATTTGGATATTCTTTTTGTTCACTTTTCATTATGCATGCAAAAGTATCAGTAATTTTTTTTAAAAAAATGTAAATCCCCTTTGTAACACAACAGTACCTGAAAGGTTGGGAGAAGGAAAATGACAGCCAGTTGGGGGTGAGTGAACACAGGCTGTGGCAAATCAAATGCAAGTCTGTGATCAGGCAGGCAAAGAGGGACTATGAGGAGCATATTGCAAAAAAAAAACATAAATACCAACAATAAAAATTTCTTCAAATACATTAGAAGCAGGAAACCAGCCAGGGAGGCAATGGGGTCCTTGGATAACCAAGGGGTAAAAGGATTACTGAAGGAGGAAATGGCTGAGAAGCTGAATGCATTTTTTGCCTCTGTCTTCACAGTGAAAGATGAGAAGTGTTTGCCCACTTCAGAACCGCTAATTTTGGAAGGGGTGTTGAAAGACCAAAGTCAGATTGAGGTGTCAAGAGAGGAGAGCCTACGACTGATAGACAAATTAAAAACTTATAAGTCACCAGGCCCGGATGGCATACATCCAAGAGTTCTGAAAGAACTCAAAGGTGAAATTGTGGATCTCCTGACAAAAATATGTACTCTTTCACTTAAATCTGCCTATGTTCCTGAGGACTCGAAGGTCGCAAATGTCACTCCTATCTTTAAAAAGGGTTCCAGAAGAGATCCAGGAAATTACAGGCCAGTCAGTCTGACTTCAATACCAGAAAAGTTGGTGGAAACTGTTATCAAAGAGAGAATAGGCACACTAATGAACAAAAGTTATTGAGGAAGACTCAGCATGGGTTCTATAAGGTAAGATCTTGTCTCACTAACCTATTTCTAAGGGAGTGAACAAACATGTGGACAAAGGAGACTCAATAGATGTTGTTTACCTTGACTTCCAGAAAGCTTTTGATAAAGTTCCTCATCAAAGGCTCCTTAGTAAGCTTGATAGTCATGGGGTAAAAGGACAAGTCCTCTTATGGATCAAAAACTGGCTAATTAATAGGAAACAGAGAGGGAGTATAAATGGGCAATTTTCGCAGTGGAAGACGGTAAGCAGTGGGGTGCCGCAGGGCTCAGTACTGGGTCCCATGCTCTTTAACTTGTTCATTAATGATCTGGAGTTGGGAGTAAGCAGTGAAGTGGTTAAGTTTGCGGATGACACTAAATTGTTCAGGGTGGTGAGAATCAGAGAGGATTGTGAGGCACTCCAAAGGGATCTGTCGAGGCTGGGCAAGTGGGTGTCAATGTGGCAGATGAGGTTCAGTGTGGCCAAGTGCAAAGTAATGCACATTGGGGCCAAAAATCCTAGCTATAAATACAAGTTGATGCGTGTGAACTGGCAGAAACTGACCAAGAGAGAGATCTTGGGGTCA
This sequence comes from Heteronotia binoei, assembly GCF_032191835.1. Lineage (NCBI taxonomy): Eukaryota > Metazoa > Chordata > Lepidosauria > Squamata > Gekkonidae > Heteronotia > Heteronotia binoei. Next base: position 48,407,951 of record NC_083224.1, on the reverse strand, counting down.
TAGTAGATCTCACTGAAAATGTCAAGACAGTGTGCGATTGCAATAAAAAATGCCAATGCCATGCTGGGAATTATTATAAGTCCTCTTATGGATCAAAAACTGGCTAATTAATAGGAAACAGAGAGGGAGTATAAGTGGGCAATTTTCGCAGTGGAAGACGGTAAGCAGTGAGGTGCCGCAGGGCTCAGTACTGGGTCCCATGCTCTTTAACTTGTTCATTAATGATCCGGAGTTGGGAGTAAGCAGTGAAGTGGCTAAGTTTGCAGATGACACTAAATTGTTCAGGGTGGTGAGAATCAGGGAGGATTATGAGGCACTCCAAAGAGATCTGTCAAGGCTGGATGAGTGGGCGTCAATGTGCCAAATGAGGTTCAATCCCAACTATAAATACAAGTTGATAGGGTGTGAACTGGAGGAGACTGACCAAGAGAGAGATCTTGGGGTCGTGGTAAATAACTCATTGAAAATGTTGAGACAGTGTGCAACTGCAATTTAATAAGGCCGACGCTATGCTGGGAATTATTAGGAAGGGAATTTAAAACAAATCAGCCAGTATCATAACGCCCCTGTATAAATTGATGGTGTGGCCTCATTTGGAGTACTGTGTACAATTCTGGTCACCACACTTCAAAAAAGATATTATAACATTGGAAAAAATCCAGAAAATGAATGATTAAAGGGTTGGAGCACTTTTCCTATGAAGAAAGGTTAAAACGCTTGGGGCTCTTTAGCTTGGAGAAATGTCAACTGAGGGGTGACATGACAGATGTTTATAAGGTTATGCATGGGATAGAGAAGGTAGAGAAAGAAGTACTTTTCTCCCTTTCTCACAATACGAGAACTCATGGGCATTCAATGAAATTGCTGAGCAGTCAGGTTAAAATGGATAAAAGGAAGTACTTCTTCACCCAAAGGGTGATTAACACGTGGAATTCACTGCCACAGAAGGTGGTGGCCGCTACAAGCATAGACAGCTTCAAGAGGGGATTGGATAAGCATATGGAGCAGAGGTCCATCAGTGGCTATTAGCCACAGCTTATTTTTGGAACTCTGTCTGGGGCAGTGATGCTCGGTATTCTTGGTGCTTGGAGGGCCACAGTGAGAGGACTTCTAGTGTTCTGGCCCCACTGGTGGACCTCCTGATGGCACTTGGGGTTTTTTGCCACTGTGTGACAGAGTGTTGGACTGGATGGGTCATTGGCCTGATCCAACATGGCTTCTCTTATGTTCTTATGCACCATCACTTCCGTATGACAGTGCACCTGTGTCTGCCTCCAAAATGTTCTCATGGGTTCCAAGTTGCATCTGAGCATCACAAGCTGAGCTCTGTGGGGCAATGCCCCATTTGCTGTGATGGGCCAGTCTTCATGGCTGTCCTATAAAGGTATACATTTAGTTGCAACCTCTATTTCTCATATATATTATAAAGGAGCAGGATTTCTAGGCTTCCCTGGGATGATCTGGAACAAAACAGGATTTTGGTAGTAATAATAAAATGTGTTCCAGCATAAGCTTTCATGAGTCACTCACCAAACAGCCAGTTTAGTGTAATGGTTAAGAGTGGCAGACTCTAATCTGGAGAAATGGGTTTGATTCCCCGCCCCTCTTCCACATCCAGACAGCTAGGTGACCTTGGGTCAGTCACAATTCTCACAGAACTCTCTCAGCCTCACCTACCTCACAGGGTGTCTGTTGTCAGGAGAGGAAGGGAAGCAGATTGTAAGCTGCTCTGAGACTCTGGGTGAAGGGCAGGGTATAAATCCAACTCTTCTTCTTTACTCAGGTTGCCAACCTCCAGTTGGGGTCTGAGGATCTCCTGGGTCATCTCTCCTGGAGAAAATGGCAGCTTTGAGACCTGCAGGGAAAATTTTGGCTGGTCTTCTTACCTATGCAGTTTTCCCCCTTCTTTCTCTCATTTTTTTTCTCTTTTAAATTTTACCCTCCGCTACCTTTGGGCTGTTGCTTTCTGAAACCTCATCCTCCTTTCATAGCCCCTTAAAAAGCATTTACTTCTCCTTTGCTATACACTTCTTCCTACCATGTCCCTTTTAAAAATTTGAGCAGGTCATGCCAATAGCAGCAGGATTCGGCCTGCTTCCTTGTCCCTCTGTGACAATTCAGCCAATCTCTGCTTTCATTGCCAGGTCACTCAATACTTTCATAATCGATCCTCTATGCAGATGCCAGATCTCTTTAACAAAACAGCAGTTAGCATCAAAATGCGGCAATCTCAAAACCAGTAAGCCATTTTAGGCACTTGTGCAGGCTCAAAAAAGAGAGCCAAATGCAAACATAAAAGGCTGTTGACACAGAAGCTTTGCATACAAGACAGTTTAATACAACTAGGCTAATGATACAGAAAGATTATAGAGAACCAGAACAAGGACTCCACTTCAGCATTCTGTCGTAGGGTTTTTTTTTTTTTAAATACAGATATATACGTTCATTAAAGTTTTTTAAAAGTCCTTATCTGTGTAAATCTTGTATCTCAGAAACCTGATTTAGATGGTAGAGAAGCACACCCAATAACACCAAGAGAGCTCTGACCTTCCTCCATTCATCTTGAACTTAGAAAGTCTGCATGTGACAGGTTGCCTTCCAGCTTCACGAAAAAAGACAAATACCCAGTTTGAGTAATTGAAATGTAATTATAGGGTTCACCTCAGAGAGCTGTCTCTGAGACTTCTGCCTTCCCAGACATATGCCTGAGAAAATGAATAATCATGGTGAAATCGGTAGACTCTTGAACCACTTTACATTCGTTCCAAATAAACAGATACACTCTTGTTTGAGAGGGTTATGACTTCCACTATGCAGAAGATGGGCATAAAAATCTAATCAAAGAAGACTTGGGTGTACGTATAATTATCACTTGTAAATTTCAAATTTGGAAGACTTGTGTAATATCTATTGGACAGCATAACTAACAGTGCAGTCTTAAGGACAGTTAATTTGTAAATACATAAAACTCCTAGGTTTAGAAGGGTGTAACTCATTTAAGAGTGCACTGCAATTGCAGTAGTGAACAAGGAGGCAGCAGAATCTTATCATTTCAGACTAACTTGGCAGTGTAGACTCTCTTAGCCCCTTGGTAATTTATTTATTCTCATTTTCTTGCATGTTGAAAAAAGCATGCAGTTGTGTAACACATCAAGAATGACACAGTTGCTTTTTCTGCCACAAGAGAGGAAACCATTACTCTGAGTTGTTACTGTGGAGGGGAAAATCTGTAGTCCCCAGGTCACTTTGGCTCATGAAAATGTCAGAAGGGTCAGGAGACTTCACTCCCCTCCCCCCACACCATAATCCTGTGTTTTACACAGGAGTTGCAACTAGGGACTCATAGCTGTGGTATGGCTGTGGCAAACTGTGGCATACTGTTGGCCCTTAGATTCTTGGAAGAGCTAAGATTTAAGCCCAGGCTTCCCAAGTCCTACACTCACTAACTACTACATAATTTCAGCCAGTTCATGTCTATATTTCCCCTGTCTACACTACCCAGTTGTTTTCATATAGTGTTTTACTGATGTGCACCTATTCTCCTCACTGGTAAAGAACATACCTAAACAAAACTGTTACAACTGTATTTACAATTTAGATAAATCCCACCCACCCCGCCCCAGTATTTTGTCAGTGTACTGTGTTGGTAATGCAGAGAAGAGAAAAGATGTAAATTTGCTGAAAGAACAGAAAGCTGCGGCAAGCTGTACTTTACTTTGCTCTCTGTACAAAATCCAGAACTACGACAGGATAGAAAATTAATTCCACTTCAGACAGAAAATCTGAACTTTAAATTCTGGTGAGAAGTTCAGAAATTTTCAGGAACTTCCCCACTCCTTCCCCTTGCGGTGTTGCCCTGACTCAGCCCGGTAGCCAAAAGTCAGAGGGCAATTAGTGGCTCCCTCCCCCTGTGGGAGGCACAGCTGCTCTTGCTACCCCTCCCCCCTGCCACCACTGCCTCCTCCTCCTTATGAGGAGAAGCTGGATCCATTCCTGGAGTTCTCCCAAGTCCCTGGGGCTTTTTTGCATGTGTGTGTTTTTGCAAAGCTGCCTCCTAAGCTTGCTCAAGCTGCTCCAGACCAACCTGGTTTAAGCAAGCCAGGGATCGGTTCTTCACTGTAGGGCTGAGGAGAGGAATTTTCTCTTGGGCAGGCTAGCTCACCCAGGTGCACACATGACCTTGCAAAGAGAAAACCAGGATTTCCAATTAGGAGCAGCCACTGCCCTTCCCACCCTATTGAAAGGGCCCACTGATCAGCTGATCAGCAGGGCCTTTAAATTATAGCTTTCACTTCTGTGCCCATTAGGAAGTGGTGGTGGCAGAAGGGGGGAGGGCTGCTTAAAACATGCAGGAGAGTGGCAGGAGCCACTGCTGGCCTCCCACATGATTTAAAAGGCTCACTGATCAGCTGATTGGTAGGCCTTTAAATGGCAAGGTAGTGGGGTGGCTGCTCAAGTGCGGCCATGGGTTGAGAGCTGTCAGGAAGATCCCGGGGGACATGAAGAAGGCTGAGTCGGGGGGCCGCATCAGAAAGGCCCCCCCAGCCCCCCCAATAGCTACTGGCCTGCCCTGACTTGAGGAAAGTGGATTTTGCAGGATATAATTAGCTTTTGTAATGATATAATGCAGGATTGTGTCTACAGTGCAGAGGGAAGAAAAATGCAAAGAAAGAGAATGAACCCAAAGCTGTAAGTCCAGAATTTAAAAATTCTCCTAATTATACTGGCATTAAGGAAGAGTAGAGCATAGTGCAGAATTCAAGTAATTTAATGACAACTGTATGTTTGCGAACTGATAGCTAAGCTTACCAAGTTTTTACTCTGAAATGGGGGGGGGGGGGTTGTCTACCATTGTCCTGTCCTTTCTCCATGAAGTTCCAAGTGGTGTGCATTCTTGTTCCCTCAATATTTAGTCCTCACAATAATGAGACAGAGAGAGTAGGCTTGTGAAGCAACTTGGAGAAAAATGTTGTGTCCCTTTAATAGAAACCCTGTGGTGCAGAGTGGTAAACTGCAGTACTGCAGTCCAAGCTCTGCTCACAACCTGAGTTCAATCCTGGTGGAAGCTAGGTTTAGGTAGCTGACTCGTGGTTGACTCAGCCTTCTATCCTTCCAAGATCGGTAAAATGAATATCCAGCTTGCTGGGGGTAAAGTGTAAATGACTGGGGAAGGCATTTAAAAAGTCTGCCATGAAAATGTTGTGAAAGCGATTTCACCTCAGAGTTGGAAACGACTGGTGCTTGCGCAGGGGATTACCTTTATCTTTACCTTTTTAATCTATGGAAATGGACAACTGCAGTTTTTCATGGCATGGAAGTAAAGAACATCACCTAATAAATAACATTGCACTAAGCCTTTATTAAAGGACAGGATATTTTTTTCTCCAAGCAGCTGGCAACTCTGAGAGAGAGAGAGCAAAGGAGGGAGGCCTGCTGGCTTGCCTAAGAGTTTCATAGCTGAGTGAAGATTTGAACGTGGGTCTCTAAGACCCTGGTCCATATGCTGAACATGAGTCAACAGTGTGATGTGGTGGCTAAAAAGGCAAATGCAATTTTGGGCTGTATCAACAGAAGTATAGTGTCCAGATCACATGAAGTGATGGTATCGCTTTGCTCTGGTAAGACCTCACCTGGAGTATTGTGTTCAGTTTTGGGCACCACATTTTAAGAAGGACACAGACAAGCTGGAACAGGTCCAGAGGAGGGCAACAAAGATGGTGAGGGGTCTGGAGACCAAGTCCTATGAAGAAAGGTTGAAGGAGCTGGGCATGTTTAGCTTGGAGAGGAGATGGCTGAGAGGTGCTATGATCACCATCTTCAAGTACTTGAAGGGCTGTCATATAGCGAATGTTGCAGAATTGTTTTCTGTGGCTCCAGAAGGTAGGACCAGAACCAACGGGTTTAAATTAAATCAAAAGTTTCCAGCTCAACATTAGGAAGAACTTTCTGATGGTTAGAGTGATTCCTTAGTGGAACAGGCTTCCTCGGGAGGTGGTGGGCTCTCCTTCTTTGGAGATTTTTAAACAGAGGCTGGATGCCCATCTGACAGCAATGAAGATCCTGTGAATTTAGGGGGAGGTATTTGTGAGTCTCCTGCATTGTGCAGGGCATTGGACTAGATGACCCTGGAAGTCCCTTCCAACTCTAGGATTCTATGATTCTAACCACTACACCAAACTGTGAGGCACTGACTATTGGTGTCATAGCCATGCCTCCCATGTTATTCTTCCACTGGTTCCTTCCCCCATAGTTCTCCCATGCCCCCTACAGTGAGCAGAGATTAATTTTTGCCTCCTAATAGGTGAGGAAGAAAGATGGATAAGTGAATGGTTCAGGAGCAAAGCAGGAAATGAAAAAGCCATATCCCGATACAGTTCTAATGTTCATGCATGTTGTCAGTGAGGGAATTTGTGTCTGTAGTTCCTTCTTTTTAAATACCATGGCCATTTGTTATGGTTATTTGTCAGTACAATTTTCTCTCTAGAAAATCTAAATCAGTTCTTCAATTGCTGCATTTTATACACTAGTTATATATTACTATTTACAACCGCAGCATTTTATACACTACTTACCTTCACCAATGATGCAGTCTCTGCCAGGCACAAACCTCAACAGGATTTTACACCACAGAACACCAAATATAACAATAAACCAAAATTTTAGCTAAGACAGCAGAGTAGAACAAATAACAGTTTGACAGGAAGACGTCACAACCTTCAGTTTAAAACACCACAGAGGAAAGGGATCTGTCATATATCTGCTGAAAGTTTGTGGATTTTCATTTCTCTGCAGCTGAGGAGATATAACACCAAACCTATCTGATGAGGGATGAGCATAGATAAAGTAATTTCATGTCCTTGTATGGCTGAACAGAGATGAAGCAAAAAAAAAAAAAAAAATCTGTTTTCTACCTACTTTCCAATCTCAGGCAGTTAAATAGTCCAACAGGGCCTCTGTGTGCTACAGCAGTACTTTTTTCTGATGTACATTTCTATCTGATGTAATAACTCCTTTGCCTTTCCGGGCAACATCTTGAAGTAAAAGAGTAATTGAGGCACTCAGGACATTGGCACTTACCAGTTTTGTCTGCCATCATGACAAAGCTAAATGACTGTACTTAACAAGAAAGCTCTTTATCTGGATTAGGCCGTCTCTCTTTCCCCCTCCCTTCCTTGCAAGGGTTTAAAGATTTGCGCAATATTGTCAAAATAAATATAAATTCTTTACTGAACACAATTGCAGCTTCATGAAGTAATGTTTTTAAAGTGCACAAAAGAAAGACCGTGCTTTCAAAGTCGATAAGGCACAGAACGTTATTTTCAAGCGTAGAACAATTATGATGCAGCCATGGCTGCAAAGTGTTTGCTAGAATCCCTTTATCCAGATTTGTCAGTGTTTACCACCTAGATTTATTGAACCCCAGCTTAGATTTAACATTCCTATAAGCTGTTGTAATAAAATTGTTAAAGATTTTCAGAGGCACTTAATGGAGTTAGGCTCCTATCATATTGGGATAAAACCAATTAAGGAAGAACCCTTCAGTAACTGATAGATGTAAAGTAAAAGCTTGCTTGATTTTAAGGCTGAGTTGAATGGGGTGGATGAATTTTGTGGAAGCTTTTGCAAGCTTCAAAAGGGACATTTTCAGAAGGGCTACAGACAGGTGTAGGGATGCCAGTCTCAGCTGGGCCCCAAAGAGCCCCTGGAATTAGAGTTCATCTCCAGTCTACAGATATCAGTTCTCCTGGAGAAAATGGATGTTTTGGAGGCTGGACTCTATGGCACTTAAATTCATTGATGTCCCTGTCCTTCCCAGGCTCTATCTCTAAACTTCCAGGAGTTTCCCAGCCTGGATTTGGCAACCCTACTCCCTCAACCCTCGCCAGTGGCCAGGGAGACCAGGCAATCCTAAATAGGAGTAAAAGTCCTTGCCTAGTAAGAGTGATTGGCTTTGTGATATATTTCCAAACTCCAAATTGGCTTTGTGATATATTTCCTTACTTAAGGCCCCTTTCAGACAGCCTTTGTAATCCATTCTGGTAGCCAATTGCTAACAGATTTTATTTGTTTGTCATTTCAGATACAGCTGTTTTAGCAGCTGGCTCTAATGGATTTTGTATACCTTTTCATACAAAGCTGCTTGAGTCCAGTTAGCAAAGCATAGCTGAGCTGTTCTTGAGGTAAACTACTTTCTTCTGTTTTTACCTCTTTGTGCTTCTGAATCGCTGTAGTGGACTGTTTAAAATGTCTGCAGTGCTTCCAATAGTGCTGTGCTTACCCTCAGCTCTTTTTCACCGTGTGATCTTCCTTGAAACATTTTCTGAACATTCTAAGTTGCGCACTATAGCACTAGAACAATATAGCACTTCAGTGCTACAGCTGCACCATTGAGATTCCGTGACACTATTGAGGTACACTGAGATTGTGGCTGTCGTTATATGGACACAGGAGAGAAATAGCTCATTGAGCAGCAGGTGCTCAGGGCATCAGTGATTGGTGTTAAAGAAGCTGCTAACAACACCCACAGAATGTTTAAAAAAGGAAGATGATGTGGCAAAAAAAGGGTGGGGAGAAAGCATGGTGTTGTTTGAAATTAGCAGATCACTTCAGAGAAGGCTCATTAATGGAGTTAAATTCACTGTATGAAATGTCCCTTTATCACTTTACTCAGAACCTGGCCAACGATGGATAACATCCGGTTTGTGCAGAATGCCGCTGCCCGGCTGCTATAAGGGCTTCCTAGATGGGAGCACATCTAGCTGGGGCTCCGGGGACTGCACTGGCTGCCAATAATATACCAAGTTCGGCACAAGGTGCTGGTTATTACCTTTAAAGCCCTATATGGCCTAGGACCTGCCTACCTTAGGGACCGTCTCTCCCCATATGTTCCCCAAAGAGTGCTGAGATTGAGTTCTCAAAACCTGCTTGCAATCCCCAGGCCAAAGGAGGCACGACTTAAGTCGACCAGAGACAGGGCCTTTTCAATCACAGCCCCTTACTGGTGGAACCAGCTACCGGAAGAGGTGAGGGCCCTGCGGGACCTTGGGCAGTTCCGCAGGGCCTGTAAGACAGTCCTCTTCCGGTTGGCATACAACTGATCAGTACTTGAAAATTTCGAATAGAAGGCTGTAGTATGGTACTTTGGTAAATGGCTTTGTTTTACTGTTTTTACTGGTTTATTGTTTAAATGTTGTAAATTGATGTATTTTAAAACTTAATCCTATGTTAGAACTTTTGTGTTGTGAGCCGCCCTGAGCCGCTTTGGTGGGAAGGGCGGGATATAAACTAAATAAAATGAAATGAAATGAAAGAGGCCTTAGTTACTCAGAAGTTTGCTTGGTGAGCTCAGACCAGTTATCCCCTCTCAGTCTAATTGAATCCCCCATTACTTCATCAGGTCATGCACGGGAGAACTAACTAGTAGACTACATTCTGTGGCTCCCATCCAGAGAAATAAAATCATGTTAAATTCCAGTGTGCTCAATGAGATGGATGTTGACCTATGTCCTATCGATTTCAGCATGACTTAAAACAACTAAGGCCAATCTCTTTATATATTTGGACTGGGCCATTATCTTTACTTAAAAATCAGTTTATCAGGTTATGGTTTGAGGCTGGTGGAATTTAAATTGGTCTTTGGATTTTATTTTATTTTTTAAATATTGCACTGGGCATCTATTTGATAGGCAATCCTGAAATCTCAGAAACATATCCATTAAATTAAAGGGGATCCTAGATAAAAAAATAAATAAATAAAGTAGTTTCAGTAATGCAGCCAGACAATTTAAGATTGCATTTTTTGTCATGGGATCTATGACATTTTAATGCCAGGTCAGGCTACAGAGGCAGAAGATAATGCAGTATGAGCAGATCAGTGAAAGGTTGCAAGAGATGAATTTTTCAATCTGAACCAAACCAAATGCTACTTTATTTTATTTGACTGTTTTCAGCACGTCCGATCGATATTTCAGAATAGAGACATCAATCAATGCAGACAACTTTTTCAATCAGATATTTTGAAGGTGGGGGAAAAGCAAAGACAATCCTTTATTTTTTGTTCTCTTAACATTAATTGCAAGTCAGTGTGTGTACCACACACAAGCCAGCCCTGAAGGGTTTTTTGTTAGCTTTTTCAAACCCTGAAAAGTAACCTTACATGCTTTGCAGTTCTAGCAAGCAGTTTAGTATCCACACCAAACTTTACACTAAACAGAGGCAAGTCATCTTGAATTAAAGCTATACTAAAACTCTTGTTAATATAGTCTCTTTCAGAGAGGCAGTTTATTCCACTGTTTGCATTTCAAAGTCTGTCCCTGTAGAATTTCTGCACTCTGGAGCTCAGAACGAAACTTCTTATATTCACAGAGGAGTGATCAGAAAACCAAGGAAGTAGTCTGAAGGTAGACAAAAGAAAAGGTTTATGAGAAAGGGCACATTAATTAACTAAGAGATTGCAGGTGGTTGCATTCATCCAAACCGAAAGCCAAACATCAACTGAAATGACACAAAAGAGTGCACAAGCTTTTGAGCCCTGCAGTGCTCTTCACCAAGTTGGATGTTTTAGAGAAATAAAGAGCAGGAGGAGTGAAAAATGATATCCCAGGACATGATTGTATTTTAAAAGTATCCCGTGTGAGACACTGAGCAGATGTGCAGTTTTGAAATAATGCTGGTGTGCTTCCACTTTTTGCTTCTTCCCAGAAGGCCAGGGGTGCAAGCTAACACCAGCATCTTTTCAAATTATTTGAAATCTGGGATTCCTTTTGTGTTCCAGCTGCCAGCAGTATGGATTGGGAAAGAAACAGGTCAATGCTCCCCTCCTAACCTGCATATTCTCCCAGCTATCAGTGGTCTAGTGTACTGGCTTACAAGCGCTGAGTGTCAGGTGCCAGAAATCAGGCAAGGCAAAGTTGTTCAGCCAAGATCAGGGGTCCATAAGTCGGGTAAAGAAGAGTCAATCCACACCAGCTGCTCAAAAGCAATCCTGCAACTACTCATCTTCATTATCAGCAAGCAGCTGGCATTGGGCCTGGTGCACTTTGCCGTCTTGTCTGTAGCTCTGTTCTCAGTCTCCGCTTGTGGCACTTAAAGGGTATAAGTGATACTAGTGGACTGGGAATGGACAAATGAGGTTTACCTGTTGAATCAGGGCTAGAGGGTGTTGGTGGCTGTTGGTTATGAATCCTGACAAGCCTGCAGCTCATCTTCCTTCTGGACAGCTTTTGTTGACTCAAGGCTGGCTACATGGGGCTCCTCTTCTCTTGATGCATCTTCCCCTATATCCCTGCTCACAATGGAACTTATAGAGAGAGTGGTGGAGAGCATCTAACTTTGAAGAATCTAGCTCTAGCAACTCATCCTGGCTAAATTTCACGGAGGCTACTGCAGAAGGCAAAACAAAGGAACAAAAATGGAAAGTGATTTCTCAAGGACAGAAATGAGAAAATTAAGGTTGTCACCAGCAAATTAAGCAACCGGATCATACAGACATACTGCTCAATCACAATGATTACACTCTTCTCGTGGCCAGAAGGTTAGATAGACCTCAGTGGTAAAAGAAGCACTCAAAATCATGGGTGAGAGGTCACACTGAGACAATAAAACACTTCAAACAAGGCAAACTCCCACTTCTTCTATTAGTACCTGAGAGATTTGGTTGGCACTACAATCAGAAGGCTGAAAAGCACCATATTGTTCTTTCTGGCAGAGAGGAAACAGGGGAAAGATCTGCTAGCAGCTGACTAACATCTTGCTGAACTTATTCTTCTTTCTGGACACAAGCAGGGCTTTTTTGTAGAAAAAGCCCAGCAGGAACTCATTTGCATATTAGGTCACATCCCTGTCATCACCATTATTTTGCACAGGGCTTTTTTTTAGAAAAAGGCCAGCAGGAACCCACACAACGCTGACACCAAGCCCGTTGAAACTGTGTTCCTGTACATTCCTACTAAAAAAAAAAAAAAAGCCCTGGACACAAGTATATAAAGCCTGGATGTGCCCAGAGGTGAAAGTCAAAGGCTGTTGTCATCAGGATCTGAGTCTGACTGCCAGAGCCTAGAAGTGAGCTGGGTTGCCATCCTCCAACTGATTTCCAGATGACAGAGATCTGTTGCCCTAGAGAAAATGGCTGCTTTGGAAGGTGATCTCTATGGCATTATACTCCAGTGAGGTTTCTTGCCTCCCCAAACCCTGCCATCTCCAGGCTCTACCCCCAATTATCCAGGAATTTCCCAACCCACAGCCAGCGAAGTCTAACTGAGCTGAAGATAAGCTAGTAGAGACAGAAGCCCTACTGGGCAGTCAAAAGCATCAATTCCCCTTTTTTCTATGTTGTATTTTTTTTCTCTGCGCATTGTTAGCTATTTAAGATCTCCACTGGGAAGAAAAGTGGAATATAATAAACATATTAATCAATCATGTGGAAACCCATTTGTGTGAAGCGCCTCCAAACACATGTCAGGGAAATCTTAATCACCTGTTCTCTATTTTCCTAGACTGGAAATCTAGCTACTGCATAACAAGAAAACACCATTCCTCCCCCCATGCTTCTTTATTTTCATTTTCAGAAGGCAAGAGGCAAAACTGTTCCTGATGGAACAATAGAAATATCTTGCTGCATAGAAAAGCTTTATGCTTTTGGGCCAGTGAAGAAACTGGACCTTGGCCAATCAGTATATTCCATGAGTGTTTAGGTTCTGACCTGCCTGTAGCACTCTGGCAAAGGTGTGCTTTGACATATTAATTTGTCCCTAAAGCACTATGTGTTAGTTTGAGGAGAAATAAATTTTATCTTTTTCTTGGGTTTTTGCCCTTGCTTAATATTTCATTAAGAATTTCATATTTTATAACTGCAGTAAGGAACTGCATGTGGCCCCCAAATGCCTGGATTGAAGGCAAATATTTGTTAAATGAGGAGGCTTTGTCATATTCAAAGGTTTAACTCCCTCTCCCAGTTTTTTTAAATAGATGTTCTCAGAGACAATGAATTCTGCATTCTGACAAATGACTGGCAAGATGTAAGTCAGAAGAATCACATTAATCTGTAAGTCACTGACAAGCAGCCTGCAGGAAATATTTACTTTAATAACTACAAAAAATGAACATTGCAGGAATCATTTGACAAATGAGGATTTTCAGAAAAAAGCAAATATTTAACACAATAGTGTATGTGTGGGGGTTTTTTTAAGTGGAAGATATATTACCTCCAAAGACAACATCTTTTATGCGCTTCTTGGGTTTGCTGCAATTTTTCAAACTTGTGAAAGATATTTTTTCATACAAAAATGGATGCTTTGTAAATGCCACCAAAATAATTTGTCTGTTAGCTTACATTCTTTTTGCATTTCCTTACTAGTCTCTCCATCTTGGTTGCTGAAGTTTCCGATAATTATTAAATTTGTATTCAAAAAGTCCAGCCTATTGATAAACCCAGCTGGAACTTCTAGAACTCCATCTGATTTTTTTCTATGTGCCTTTCCCCCCAGTCCCTTATTGCGATGGTATTGAGCAGAAAGGAGAGACCATAAGAACATTATAAGAGAATCCATGTTAGATCAGGCCAATGGCCCATCCAGTCCAACATTCTGTGTCACACAGTGTCCAATATATATACACACACACACACACATATACACACTGTGGCAAATAGCCACTGATGGACCTCTGCTCCATATTTTTATCTAAACCCCTCTTGAAGGTAGCTATGCTTGTGGCCGCCACTACCTCCTGTGGCAGTGAATTCCACATGTTAATCACCCTTTGGGTGAAGAAGTACTTCCTTTTATCCATTTTAACCTGTCTGCTCAGCAATTTCATCGAATGCCCACGTGTTCTTGTATTGTGAGAAAGGGAGAAAAGTACTTCTTTCTTTACTTTCTACATCCCATGCATTATCTTGTAAACCTCTATCATGTCACCCCGCAGTCAACATTTCTCCAAGCTAAAGAGCCCCAAGCGTTTCAACCTTTCTTCATAGGGAAAGTGTTCCAGCCCTTTATTCATTATAGTTGCCCTTTTCTGGATTTTCTCCAATGCTATAATATCCTTTTTGAGGTACGGCGACCAGAACTGCACACAGTACTCCAAATGAGACCGCACCATCGAATTATACAGGGGCATTATGATACTGGCTGATTTGTTTTCAATTTCCTTCCTAATAATTCCCAGCATGGCGTTGGCCTTTTTTATAGCAAACGCACCCTGTCTTGACATTTTCAGTGAGTTATCTACCACGACCCCAAGATCTCTCTCTTGGTCAGTCTCTGCCAGTTCACACCCATCAGCTTGTATTTGTAGCTGAGATTCTTGGCCCCAATGTGCATTACTTTGCACTTGGCCACATTGAACCGCATCTGCCACATTGACGCCCACTCACCCAGCCTCAACAGATCCCTTTGGAGTTCCTTACAATCCTCTCTGGTTCTCACCACCCTGAACAATGTAGTGTCATCCGCAAACTTGGCCACTTCACTGCTCACTCTCAACTCTAAATCATTTGTGAACAAGTTAAAGAGCATGGGACTCAGTACCGAGCCCTGTGGCACCCCACTGCTTACCGTTCTCCACTGCGAAGACTGCCCATTTATACTCACTCTCTGCTTCCTATTACTCAGTCAGTTTTTGATCCACAAGAGGACCTGTCCTTTTACTCCATGACTCTCAAGCTTTCTAAGGAGCCTTTGATGAGGAAATTTATCAAAAGCTTTCTGGAAGTCAAGGTAAACAACATCGATCGGGTCTCCTTTGTCCGCATGTTTGTTCACCCCCTCAAAGAAATGTAACAGGTTAGTGAGGCAAGATCTTCCCTTACAGAACCCATGCTGAGTCTTCCTCAATAACCCGTGTTCATCAATGTGCCTACTCATTCTGTCCTTGATAATGCTTTCTACCAACTTTCCCGGTATTGAAGTCAGACTGACTGGCCTGTAATTTCCCAGATCTCCTCTGGAACCCTTTAAAGATGGGGGTGACATTTGCTACCTTCCAGTCCTCAGGAACGGAGGCAGATTTCAATGAAAGATTACAGATTTTTGTTAGAAGATCCACAAGTTCAACTTTGAGTTCTTTCAGAACTCTCGGATGTATGCCATCCGGACCCGGTGACTTATTAGTTTTTAATTCGTCTATCAGTTGTAGGACCTCCTCTTTTGTCACCTCAATCTTTCAACACCCCTTCCAAAATTAGTGGTTCTGGGGTGGGCAAAAAGTTCTCATCTTCCACAGTGAAGACGGAGGCAAAAAATGCATTCAGCTTCTCAGCCATTTCCCTATCCTCCTTCAGTAATCCTTTTACCCCATGGTCATCCAAGGGCCCCACTGCCTCCCTGGCTGGTTTCCTGCTTCTAATATATTTGATGAAATTTTTATTGTTGGTCTTTATGTTTTTTGAAATATGCTCCTCATAGTCCCTTTTTGCCTGCCTGATCACAGTCTTGCATTTGATTTGCCACAGCCTGTGTTCCCTTTTATTAATCTCACTTGGACTGGTTTTCCACCGCTTAAAGGAGTCCTTCTTACCTTTTACAGCTTCCATTACTTTGTTTGTTAACCATGAAGGCCTTTTCTTATGCCTGTTTGTGCCTTTTCTAACTTGTGGTATGTATTTTATCTGAGCTTCTAGGATTATAGTTTTAAATAGTCTCCAAGCTTCCCCAAGGGTTTTGACCGTATTTACCTTTCCTTTCAGTTTCCTCCTCACATGCCTCCTCATCTCAGAGAATTTACCCCTTTTAAAGTTAAATGTGGTTGTGTTGGTCTTTTTGGGCAACTCCCTATTTATACAAACGGTGAAATCAATAACATGGTCACTGCTCCCAAGTGGCGCAATCACTTTTACATCTCTCACCAAGTCTTGGGCATTACTTAGGACCAAATCCAGGATCACCCTACCCCTGGTAGGTTCTGAGACCATCTGATCCATAGCACAGTCATTGAGAGCATCAAGAAACTCAATCTCTTCCTCTCAACCAGAACACATATTGACCCAATCAATCTGCCGGTAGTTAAAATCACCTATTACGACATAGTTTTTACGTTTCGCCGCTATCTTTAAGCCTTCCATCATATTATAATCGTCCTCTCTCTTTTGATTTGGTGCGCGATAACAAACTCCCATAGTTAAATTTCCTTTTGGGCCCTCTATTTCAACCCAAAGCATTTATAAAAGGGAGTCTAATTCTCTGACCTCAGTCTTACTGGACCGTATATCCTGACATACAGAGCCACCCCACCTCCAACCCTTCCCCCCCTATCCTTCCGATATAACTTATATCCAGGAATCACCGTGTCCCACTGATTCTCCACATTCCACCAAGTTTCTGAAATTCCCACAATGTCTATGCTTTCTCCCAACACTAAACATTCCAATTCACCAATTTTACTTCGAACACTTCTAGCATTTGCATTCAAACATGTATAATTTCCCAGGCAAGCTAGACCAGCAGCAGGAATTTCTGCAGTGCCAATTTAACAACAAACTAGCTCTTGCTAACACTCCACAAGAAGACTAGTTTATTAATAACTTTCTATAACAGCTCTTCTAACATAGGATTATCAGTCCTGGAACTACCTGTTCTAAAACATTCCACAGAGGTGTAGTGTTCCTGTGTGCTGGGGGTTAGTTTTAAAGCAGATTGACATCTTTATGCAGGGCCAATCTATAAATACTTCAATGTTTTAACTAAATGGTACATCTTTGGATGAAACCGAACTATATTTCTTCTTTTCATATGCTCCAGTGAATGTTCTGAACACATTTCTGAAGTCAATAATGGGCTAGATGAAGGCCAACAAATCAGAGCTATCTTCCTAGAGGGACCAAATGCAACCCACCACCCATAGCGTAATGTTTCTGTCTTTTCAGGGTGCTAAACATAAGACTTCGTGGTGAAGTTTTTAAAAAGACAGTTTGGAACTACATGGTACATTGGTGTGATTTGTGTTAGGGGATTTTAGGAGTGCAGGAACCTTTCCCTATGACTCTCATTCCCATTAGGTTCAGAAACAGGAGGGTGATGACTGGCAATGACCAGAAAGAGACAAGACTGTTCCCAGATTGAAATTGTTTATTGAAGATTAAAACTATATGTAGAAACCAGTCAAGGATTTAATATGCAGTATACATTAATCCAACATGCAACACTTAAACATTGTGCACAGTAATTTTATAAAGGATATACTTGGTGGCCCTGACTCAAGACTCATATGGAGGTTGGTTGCCTCAGAACAACAAGGAACAAAAATAAATTCACACATTAACCTTTTGTCCATCCATAGGAGCTAATGTAACTGTCAATCAACTCTGTGATGAGCATCTAATATACATTTCTGATCTTCACAACTGTGCTCTGCCCTTTCTTACTATCTTTTGGGGTCAAAAGGGTTAAGGAAACTCAGGGAGAGCGAGGATGACCAAGAGAGTCCCATGAAGCTAGTTTCTGATAGTCTGTCTATTTAGACTTTGATAGTGTATAATAAAAAAGCTCAAATACTTTGGTCACCAAATGAGCAGGGAGCACTCATTGGAAAAGACCCTGATGCTGGGAAAGACAGAAGGCAAAAGAAGAAGGGGACAGCAAAAGATGAGATGGCTGGACAGCGTTACTGATGTAACTAACACGAATTTGAGCAGACTTCAAAGGAGGGTAGAAGACAGGAGGGCCTGGCGTGACTTTGTCCATGGGGTCGCAAAGAGTTGGACTCAACTGCAACTGAACAACAACAAAGTGTATAAACATGCCAAAAGCCAAAAGTCATGTGAGGCAAAAGACATGCACAGCATTGTCTATACCAAGAAGGTCACATCTCCTGAAGTGTCCTAAAGCCTCCTAGAAAATAGACCAAAGTTTCAACTATATTATTATTATTATCAGGGCTTTTTTTGTAGAAAAAGCCCAGCAGGAACTCATTAGTATGCGAGGCCACACCTCTGACATCACCATCATTTGCATACTATGCCACACCTCTGACATCACCGCCATTTGCTGACTAGGATACACCTCTGACATTACCTCTCTCTCTCTCTCTCAGCTTGACTTCGCAAACGAAGATTTAATAAGGGTGCAGTAGTCCATGTCTGCTGCAGGCTCGCTGGTGGCTGACAAGACCAATGCGAGACAGGCAGATCCGGCCACAGTGGCTGCAGGGAAAAGTCTGATTTGGGGTTGGTGCTGTAGCAGTGCGATTCTTCCTCAATCTCCTTTTGTCCTCAAGACCAGCTATGCGTGCGTTCTCAAAGGAAGAGACAGCCTGGTGGATGGTGTGCCTCCATGCTTTGCGATCTGAGGCTAGGTCAGACCACTGGTGATGGTTGATGCAACAGGTGCCAAGGGATTTCTTCAAGGAGTCCTTGTACCTCTTCTTTGGTGCCCCTCTATTTCAATGGCCGGTGGAAAGTTTGCCATACAGAGCAATCTTGGGAAGGCGGTGGTTTTCCATCCTAGAAATATGCCCTGCCCAGCGCAGTTGAGTCTTCAACAGCAGTGCCTCGATGCTTGTAACCTCCACCCGCTTGAGGACTTCAGTGTTGGTCACAAAGTCACTCCAGTGGATGTTGAGGATGGTGCGAAGGCAGCGTTGATGAAAGCGCTCAAGGAGTCGCAGGTGATGACGGCATAAAACCCACGATTCGGAGCCGTAGATGAGGGTTGTCATCACAACCGCTTTGTAAACATTGTTCTTTGTGCCTTTTTCAGATGCTTGTTGCTCCACACTCTTTTGTGCAGTCAGCCAAATGCACGGTTTGCCTTTGCCAGCCTGTTGTCAATCTCCTTGTCGATCTTGGCATCTGAGGAGATGATGCACCCCAGGTAGCTGAACTGCTGGACTGTCTTCAGAACTGATTCACCCACAGTGATGCAGGGAGGGTGATAATCTTCCTGGGGTGCAGGCTGGTGGAGAACTTCTGTCTTCTTTAGACTAACTTCTAGGCCAAATGGCTTGGCAGCCTCTGCAAAGCAGGACGTCGTATGCTGCAGAGCTGATACCGAGTGGGAGATGAGTGCAGCATCATCAGCAAACAGTAGCTCTCGGATAAGTTTTTCCATTGTTTTGGAGTGAGCCTTTAGTCGCCTCAGGTTGAACAGGCTGCCATCAGTGCGATAGTGGATGTAGACACCATCATCATCACCTAGATCTGCTGCGGCTCTTTGAAGCATCATGCTAAAGAAGATCGTAAAGAGAGTTGGCACGAGAACGCAGCCTTGCTTTACACCTGTGCCTATTGGGAAGGGCTCCGAGAGGTCGTTGCAGTGTCTGACTTGGCCTCGCTGGTCTTCGTGTAGTTGGATGATCATGCTGAGGAACCTTGGGGGACATCCTAAATGGTCCAAGATTTGCCACTTCCTGCTAACGGTATCGAAAGCTTTGGTAAGGTCAACAAAAGTCACATATAGACCCTTGTTCTGTTCCCTGCAATTCTCTTGGAGCTGCCTGAGAACAAATACCATGTCGGTGGTGCTCCTGTTAGCTCTGAAGCCGCACTGGCTCTCTGGGAGGAGTTCTTCTGCAATGGCGGGCACCAGTCTGTTCAGGAGTATTCTGGCAAGGATTTTGCCTGCGTTGGAGAGCAGGGTTATCCCCTGGTAGTTGGAGCAGTCTGACTTTTCCCCGTTGTTCTTGTGTAGAGTGATGATGATTGCATCGCGAAAGTCCTGTGGTAGTTTGCCTTGTTCCCAGCAGGTGACAAGTACTTTGTGAAGTGTGCTATGTAGTACTGTGCCCCCATGCTTCCAGATCTCTGGTGGGATTCCATCAACTCCCACTGCCTTGCCACTTTTCAGTTGCTTGATGGCTTTAACAGTCTCTTCTAGGGTGGGGATCTCATCCAACTCTGTTTTCACTGGTTGAAGTGGGGTGAGGTGGATTGCTGAATCTTGAACTACGCGGTTGGCACTGAAGAGAACCTGAAAATACTCCGACCACCGGTTCAGTATGGATGCCTTGTCTGTGAAGAGCACTTGGCCGTCTGCACTATGCAAGGGACTCTGAGCCTGATATGATGGGCCATATACTGTCTTCAGGGCTTTGTAGAACCCTCTTAAATCACCAGTGTCTGCACACAGCTGGGTTCTCTCTGCAAGCTTGGTCCACCACTCGTTCTGAATGTCTCGAAGATTGCGCTGGAGGTTGCTACATGCAGCGCGAAAGATTGCTTTTTTCCCGGGACAGGAGGGCTGAGCAAGATGTGCTTGGTAGGCAGATCTCTTTTTCGCTAGTAATTCTTGGATCTCTTGTTTGTTCTCGTCAAACCAGTCCTTGTTCTTCCTTGTGGAGAACCCGAGGACTTCTTCAGAGATCTTCAGGACGGTAGTTTTTAGGTGTTCCCAGAGTGCTTCTGGAGAAGGGTCTGTGGGGCAACTGGGGTCCTCAATTCTTGACTGGAGTTTTGCCTGGAAGGCAGCTTTAACTTTGGCTGACTGAAGGCTGCCAACCTGAAACTTCCTCCGAGGGATACCTCCTCTCCTGGGTGTGGGTTTAAAGTGAAGACGGAGATTGCAGCATACAAGATGATGATCCGTATGTCATTCCGCACTGGGCATTACTCGGGTGTGTAAGACATCTCAATGGTCTCTCTGGCGCACCAGAATGTAGTCTATAAGGTGCCAGTGCTTGGACCATGGGTGCATCCAGGTTGTCTTCAGGCTGTTCTTCTGCTGAAAGATAGTGTTGGTGATGGTGAACTGGTGCTCCGTGCAGAATTCTAGCAGGAGGCGCCCGTTATCATTGCAGTTGCCAATGCTGTGTTTGCCAAGTACTCCTTTCCAGGCTTCCGAGTCTTTACCTACTCTGACATTGAAGTCGCCAAGGATGATCACCTTGTCCTCTGTAGGGGTCTTCCGTACGAGGTTGCGTAGATCAGCATAGAACTTGTTCTTTTCTGCAGGATCTGCGTGAAGGGTTGGGGCATACACACTGAAGAGTGTTGCATGCTGCTTGTTTTGAAGTGGGAGGCGCATGGACATGATGCAATCTGAGTGACCTGTTGGCAGGTTTTCGAGTTTGGAGGCAATGGAGTTCCTGACCATGAAGCCAATGCCAGAAAGGCGGCTCTCAGCCTTTGACTTACCTGACCAGTAGAGGGTATAGCAGCACCGTGTTCTTGAAGATTACCTTCCTCAGGAAAACGGACCTCACTGAGAGCTGCTATGTCAATATTCAACCTGAGAAGTTCGTGGGCAACTAGAGCAGACTGTCGTTCAGGGCGACCACTGTCTACTGTGTCGAGCATGGTTCTGATGTTCCAACACGCAAGCTTTAGTCTTTGCACACTTTGTGAGGCAGGTGCATGCCTTTTCATTGTTGTTATTTTTTGACCACAGGTAAGGATGCCCGTTGACCATGGCTAGCCAACTGGGGTGGAGGAGACGAGCTTTGTTTAGGCCACCTATTCTAGGCCCCTCTCCGTGTGGAGCAAGCAGTGCTGTCCCTAGATAAGGGTGCTTGGTCATTCAGGGTGCTGCCAAAAAATGCTTTCGTCTCCGGGTCAGCATCAGGCGACCAATACCCTGAACCGCCTACATGCAGGATCGGGACTGCGGCTTCCAGTGGCATCTTCCACCTACTGTTTCGCCCCTTGCCCATCGCTGCAGGACTTGGTGTGTTGTGGATGTGGATATGCCCTTCAGGCCTGCGCAGAGGAATTTTTAGGTGAAGCACAGTGTGCGCGGTACTGGCTCCACCCTTTCACCTTGGGGTCATCTGCCATGGCCCAGTAAGCCAGGACGCCGGCAGCGAGTCCTCCAGGTGGTAGGTGTTACATTAACGAGCTCTATCTGCCCGGGTTTGATGTTAGAGTTTTCCTTCTCTTGGCTGGCGAGGTTGGTGAGCCCAGCCTGCCCATCCGGTTATACTGCCGGACATTCGGTCGCACCATGACGTGGCAAGCTCTGTGAGAAACGGGGGGGGGGGGGGGACCAGTGGGAAGGTGTTGCCACGGATGCAGTAATGCAGGAGAGGCCATTGCAGTGACCATCTGCCAGGCATAGCCGGACAGTGATCACGCGGCATTCACTGCACCGGGAAAGGAGAGGCTATGTATTGCGCATACACTTTCCCTGGTGGGGCAGGATACCCAAGAGGGAGCCCACCCCTCCCCCACCCCTCCCCACCCCACATTACCAAAAGTGCTATAATATCTTTTTTGTGGTGTGGTAACCACACCTCAAAAAAGATATTCTAGCATTGGAAAAAGTCCACAAATCTATATCTATATCTATATCTATCTATCTATCTATCATCTATCTATCTATCTATCTATCTATCTATCTATCTAGCCATCCCCCCAAAAAAATTCAAACAAACTACTCGATCACAAGAGCCAGCATGGTGTAGTGCAGGGGTGGCCAAACTTGCTTAAATTAAGAGCCATATAGAATAAATGTCAGATTTTCAAGAGCCGCAAAGCATGAACGTCAGATGTTTGAGAGTAGAAGGAAGGAAGGAATGAGAGAGAGGTGGAAAGAAAGCAACTTTTATTTTAAATGCATTCTCTAAGCTGCTGACTGGCTTGAAAAAGTGATTTAAAGAGAGAAATGCCTTCTCCAAATTGGCTGACAGGGCAGTGAGGGTTCCAAGACCCACACAATATATGTGAGTCACATGTGGCTCCTGAGCCACAATTTGGCTATCCCTGGTGTAGGGAAGGAAGGAAGGAAGGAAGGAAGGAAGGAAGGAAGGAAGGAAGGAAGGAAGGAAGGAAGGAAGGAAGGAAGGAAGGAAGGAAGGAAGGAAGGAAGGAAGGAAGGAGCAAATAGACAGGGAAAAAGACTGACTGACAGAAAGAGAGAGGGGGGATGGAGGGAGGAAGGAAGGAGAGAAAGGGGGTGGGAAATAAGGCAAACGGAAAAAGAAATATTGACAGAAAGAAAGGAAGAGTGGGGGAGTGGAAAATAAAGCAAAGAGAGAAAAAGAAAGGCTGACAGAAAGAAAAATGAATGAATGAAAAGGGGGAGAGAGTTGGAAAAAATCAATTTAAAACTTCTCTTCCCTCCCTCCAATACATGGAGAGAACACCATTGGGTGCCAAATGCATAATCTTCAGGTATGATAGTAGCTACAGAGATGCAAGTCTAGCCACTGTAGCAAATACTTTATAAAAATAAAAGCATTTGTTCACTTTGGCCCATAAGACATGTTTCACTGTTCCACCTTGTCAAAACAATGATGTATTTGGCCACTGGTCTCTTGACATACTTTTCTAGGCTTCATTTTTAAAAATGTTGCTCTTCTGTTCACACAAATGCAATCCCAGATAAGTATGGATTTTCTTTTCAGTGTCTGCCTCCAGTTTGAACATCTTTTACTATGGTGTATCTTTTGGCTGAACTCCTGGAAATTTTTTGGTTTGGTTATTTGAGAGTGCAAGACATTTAATTTACATATTAAATTAGCAAGACAAAATCATTCTTAATCTCTTCACCTACTTTGTCTGCAGGTTCTAAACAAAGCAATGTCACTGTGGTTGGTTGTGCTGCACACAGGTACATAGTATTAGATACTAGAGAAAGTTCCCTACACATATTTTTTCAGTAGACTCAATTTAGTAGGCTCAATTGATGGTGCTCAGATATTTAACGCTGAGATATGCTTGACTGCAGTGCCAGTGATCTTTGTTTTAGTAGCAGTTCAGTTGAGCAAGACACATGTGAGGCCCAATGTTCCCTCTAAGAAGAAGCTGTGAAATCATATGAGCAAAAATTCTAGTTTGTGAGCTACTGGCATTAAAGTTGTGAGCTACTGCATAAATTAGTTTGCTCTGGGGCCCCTTTTCCTGAGCTAAGACAAAAATGTGTGAGCCAGGGGATAACTCAATTTAGAGGGAACACTGGTGAGGCCTTATGCTCAAATCGCTTCTCTACAACAGTAATGTGCTGCTTGTTATGGAAGGTGAGGAGGACTTCTAACTCTTGTTGAGAGAACTTCTTAGGAGCTCATGTTGCAGCTTGAGTACACGTACATCTGGATTAAATTGAACTTTGGAGTAGATGTTAATTTAGAAACGGTTTTAAACTGAGAAGGGAATTTCCCCCCCTTGAGAGTGCAGCTGTTTTTACTTGCTTGCTCACTGTATCAGTTCTTGTTTCCAGATAACTGTATGACAAATACATATGAAAATCACTGGCAAAAAAACAAACAAACCCTGACTGACTGACCGGGGGGAGGGGTGTGTGTGGAATAAAGCAAATAGGGAAAAAGAAATATTGACAGAAAGAAAGACTGAAAGAAAAACAAAGAGTGGGAAAGTAGGAAATAAAGCAAAAGGGAAAAAGAAAGACTGACAGAATGAATGAGAGAGAGAAACGGAAAGAAAAGAAACAGAAAGGAGGGGGGGAGAAGTGATGGGATCAACTCACCTCTAAAATTGCCAGTTATCACAGGAAGCCTGCCACACTTTGCAGCTGGATCCCCTGACTTCCGCTGGTCAGCGAAGCGCGGGGAGAATGCCTCGCAAGTGCGGTTGGGTCACCTGACCCCTGCGGGTCCAGCGGAGCGTGGGAAAATGCTGTGCAATCATGGCAGAGCCTCCTGACCCCCACCAGCCCGGTGGAGCACAGGAAAGCACTGTGCGATTGTGTCAGAGTCCCCCTGACCCCCACGGAGTGCGGAAAAATGCCATGTGATCATGGAAGAGCCCCCTGACTCCACCGGCCCAGCAGAGCACAGGCCCCTGCCGGCCCAGCGAAGGATCGGGGGAAAGCTGTGCAAGCACAGCTTGGCCCCCTGATCCCTGCTGGCCCAGCGGAGCGCAAGGAAAATGCTCCGCAATTGTGGCAGAGCCCCCTGACCCCCCACTGGCCAGCGGAGGATTGGGGGAAAGCCAGGCAAGTGTGGCTGGGATCCCTGACCCCCACCAGCCCGAATGGTGTTCTGGTGTGTTCCTGCTCAAAAAATGCCCTGATTATTATTATTATTGAATTGCCTCATCCTGGCCAATGCCAGGTTCTAGGCGATGTACAACAAGAAATACACATGATAGATGCTAAGTGTTATAGAAATTGGAATAGCATGGGCTTAGCAGAGGACTCAATCCAGCCCTAATTCCGCAGCAGTGTACTATAGCAGCACACTTTCTTTCTGTATGCACATGATCTGTTGCTTAGAGTCCCATCCCATGACATTTAGAAATCTATGCAGAGTGGTGCAAATGCCTCAGATCTGGGAATGTGATACCACTAAATATAGACCAATGTTGCATTTTAGTAAAATAACTTTTGTATGAATTGAATTTTGAACAACAAATATTTTCTTTTGGACCTGCACAATGTTCTCTGCTCATTTTGTGTCTGGTTGGTTATTTTGCAAAGCCCTAGTTCTGTGCCAGACTGCTTACTCTTCTTAGGGTATCATATACCCCCTTTCAGGGCTTTTTTTGAGCAGGAACGCAGTTCCGGCTGGCTTGGTTTCAGGGGGTGTAACCTAATATGCAAATTAGTCCCTGCTGTACCTTTTCTACAAAAAAACCTTTTGTGAAACAGTGGTGACATCAGGGTATGTGGCCTATTATGCAAATGAGTTCCTGCTGGGCTTTTTCTGCAAACAAAGTCCTGCCCCCTTTTAATTATTCTGTAGTCCTGTTTGCCTTTGAGAGAGGTACAAAATAGTTCCCTGTACCTTCTGTTTAATCCTGACTGCCTTGTTGGGGGGAGTGCTAAAAGTATATCAGCTTAGTAAGTCTTTCTGCCCATTTGGGGAGGGTGGGATATAAATATGATAAAATAAAAATAAAATAAATATAAGAACTACATATAAAACTGGGAAGCTTTGTCCCACCCCTCTGACATATAGCCAGGATGATCTCTTAGGTACTAAGTGCAATTCCCCAAAACTGTTCAAACTGAATGGTCAATGAAAGAAGTTACATCCAAAAATGTGTTTCCCAGGAAATCAGCTGAAAATGAAAATAAAATGAAAACAAATGAATGCAGGAATGAATGGGCTGAAAACAATTATAGGAATGGCTATGTTTGCCATACAATTGACATTCAATGTCCATTTCTCAATGTGCTTGCTCAGGCTTATAAAACCATTCCCAGGTTTAGGGAGAGGGGAATTGTACATTACTTTTTTTTCCACCTGCAGCCTGGGCAACAGGTTTTTCCAGGACTTTTTTTTTTTTGGGGGGGGGGGTGTATTTGCAAGATATTCTTCATCCTTTAAAAATATTGGCCACCTTCAATTATGTGTGCCTATCATACTTACAACTGCACCATGTATTGTATCCATTGGGCCCAGCGGTTGCTGCTTTCTGAATTCCAATCAAATGTAATTCTTTGGCGCTTTTCAAAGATACTTAAAAACAAGGGGAGCAATGCACATGATGGCTCAGAAGATTACACAGGAAACATTCTCTCATTCTAGTGCTTGTGTTTTTTCCCCTTTCTCTATATCTGCTTGAATAGCTTCATTTTCTTGTCTGCTTATTGAAAGTCTATATACATTCAAAGTCCTTGAAAGGGGGAGCTTTTACAAAATGATGTTTACATTTCTCTTTGGATATTGTACACCATACATTTTTCTCTGTGATTTAATCATTATTCTGAATTTTAGCTGATCCACTGGGTATATTATGCTAGCACATCAGAGCCTTGTTTCTTCTTCTTTCTTTTGGATTTCAGTTTATCTTTTTGTGAGAATGAAGGGGCTTAATTTGTAGCAATTCCTTGGCAGCTCTCTTGACCTAGCTTTGCCACTGATGGAATGCCACTGGCATGTGGGAAAGCTGCACCTGTTGACTGTTTTCTTATTCGTTTTGGAAATTGTCAGTGAGATCTTCACTGGTCTTGAATGCTTGTTACAAAACCACTCTTTGTCATCCAGCATTTCACAGAAGAAGTCATATGTGAGGATTTGCATAAACTGAACCATGAAGCAAAATTAATTATGAATTTTGCCCTGTTCATGATTTGCAAACTGAAGTTTGTGACAGATCTACAGTCACAAATTTCCACAAACTTTTAAGGCAGTTCATGGCAGTTTGTAGATAGAGCCCCTTTAAACCTCTGTTTTCTATTTCCTGTGGAAGCTGCAAAAACAGCCTGCTCCCCACTATTCAATTGTTAAGCTTTAAATGGACTTTCAACAGGGTTTGTGAGGTCATGAACCATGAACCAGTTCGGTTTGCAAATAAACCTCCTGGTTTGATTCAGTTCATGGTTCAGTTCTTGGTTCGGCCACAAACCATGAACTGACATGAAATAGGGCAGGAAGGGTTGCATCAGTGCTTCATTCTTGTGGCCCTTCCTTACATGCCCAGAGAAATGCTGATTGACCCTTTGGGGTCAGCCAGCTATTTTTCTCCAGGCCAGTTTGGCAAGGGATCCTGGAGGTTTTTGCCATCTTCTGGGCATGGAGCAGGGGTCTCTGGGGATGTATGTGTGTGAGGGAGGTATTTCTGAAGTTCCTGTATTGAGCAGGAGGTTAATCTAGATAACCCTGGAGGTACCTTCCAACTTCATGATTCTATGACACAAACCACATTTGTCCAGTTCATGGCCATCCCATGTCATATGCACCCTTTACTTAGTGAAGACCCCACCTAAAATAATATTTCATATTCAGCCTGTTCTTATTAGCTAGGTGCTTTGCATAGTAGCCAGTTTGGTGTAGTGGTTAAGTGTGCGGACTCTTATCTGGGAGAACCAGGTTTGATTCCCCACTCCTCCACTTGCACCTGTTGGCATGGCCTTGGGTCAGCCATAGCTCTGGCAGAGGTTGTCCTTGAAAGGGCAGCTGCTGTGAGAGCCCTCTCAGCACCACCCACCTCACAGGGTGTCTGTTGTGGGGGAGGGAGATAAAGGAGATTGTGAGCCGCTCTGAGACTCTTGAGTGGAGGGCGGAATATAAATCCAATCTCTTCTTCTTCTTCAAGTTATAGGTTGGATCTACTGATCCATTAGTGGAAGTTACAGGTCTTTCCCATATTCTGCTTACCCAGGGGCGGGGGGAACCCTGTCCCAAAACAGCTTCAGAAAGGATCAAAGCAAGGATTAAGCCAAAAGGTGCTTAAATGTATGTAAACGTTACATGGACTCTGTGAAAAAGACTGTTCTTATTTGGGAGACATGGCACAGCCAAACAGCAATGCAGAAACAGAATTAGTAGACTTTTCACATTTGGATTCATCATGAACTTCCACACAGAGATAACAGGTGTCTCCTGTATAGACAAACTTCAATGTGCTTCTTAGAAGCACAGATAAATATATTTTGTCACTAATTTCCTGCCAATTGCACCCTGATGCAACAAGACAAAAGTTTGCAAGTTTATTGTTATACAGAATAGTAGATTAATAATACATGGGGGGGGGGCCTGAATAGCTGGGTCAGGACCTCTTAATGCTTAATCTCTTCACCACCACTGTTATTACATTTAAAAAATGGACTGGTACAAGCCAGACGACTTTTCTCCTATGCTCAGAATCTCTGCAATTGGCCCCTGAGCAATTATCTCAGATTGCATGCAGTTGAAATCACAGACAGGTTTGTCAAAATGAATTTCCCTTCTGAAGTTTATTGCCTTTTATGAGATTTTATGAGAAAGAGATTAAATTATGCCCAGATATGTATCCCAAAGCCTAAAGAGTCACTAATGTGACTACCTATTGAAAAGCAGTCCATCACTGTACACATCCATTTGTCCAAATAATCTTCTAATTGTTCTGGACTAGGGGAAAAACCAGTATGGCAATGCGTGTTTGTTTCAGTATGTTAGTCTTTTCCGTTCATTTTTACAGTAATTTATATTCCTTTCCATGTGCAAACAGATCCAATGTTAGCAAATGTAAATATATATACATAAATTCTCTAAATACATATTTTAAATTCTCTCTTCACACCATGTCATTTAATTATAGCCTCATGATACTAAGACTATTCTTAGGACTGAGGGTGGATTTTTTTATGACGGTGCCACACGACATATGCTTTAGTTCTATGCAAAATAACAGAAAAACAAAATTTTACAATTTAATGGGTCTGACAAGCACAGTACTTTGTTATTCTTAAAAGTCAAAAAATCCAACATAAAAATATACAAAATTTAAAGAGACATGTAACATTAAAGGACAGGTGCTCTCTCTCTCACACACACATACACAATTCTTTCTTCACTGAACTGGATTCAAGACAGTGGTGTCAGAGATCCCTGTTGTGAATCCAGCTCAGTGAAGGGAAGGGAAGGGGGAACCTGTCCTTTAATAGAAGCAGTCTACTACCAAAAGCAGGTTTTTCTAATTGCTCACAGCAGGGAGTAAGCCTGACTCAGAAGCAAAAGTCACCAGTGAAAATTTTCATTAGCAGAAATTGCCAGCACTGGTGTGGAATGATCAAGGAGAAGGAAATTCCTGTTCATTCAGCAACCAGGATGCATATGGTTGCTGATTGGCTAGCTCAGATCAGTGACCTAGCCAGATACAAAAGCAACGATGACCAGCAAAAGCTCTGATTTGCTGGAATTGTCAGCCATGGCTGCAAGGCAGTCAAGTGAGAAGGCTCTTCCTTACCTGTCATGACCTAGGGGTGGAAGTGTAGGCAGTAGGTACCTCAGTCACACCATGAAACATGCATCTGCTGATTGGTTAGCCACCTGCTGACAAGGTGCCTGTTCATTGAAGAGCATAGGAAGTTTGGAGACTGCAAATTTACATGGCACTAACTGAAAAACCTGCAGCTTGACTACTTTTTTTCCTGACTATAACCTATAAGGGCAACATTTCACCTCCCATTTGGTTGCCTGTAAATCCAACAAGCAAAATGCTTTACGGGCTCACTTGCTCTGAAGCTTTTGTAGAAGTCAAGAAACATTGCCTAATATATTCTGGTTTACTGGTATAAAAAGGCTTCCATCTGTGGTGTACAGGGGCAACT
Organism: Heteronotia binoei; assembly: GCF_032191835.1. Lineage (NCBI taxonomy): Eukaryota > Metazoa > Chordata > Lepidosauria > Squamata > Gekkonidae > Heteronotia > Heteronotia binoei. The sequence continues at coordinate 48,378,090 of NC_083224.1, read as the reverse complement.
TTAGGCAAGGGGTATTCAGGAAAGCTTCCCCACTTGCTGAGTTGGAGGATCTGTCTACTTAAAGTATGCCCCCCCCCCCAGCAGAGGGGGAAAGAATAGGGAGAACAAGCTCCTTCCATCAATTATGCCCATTCCCTCTGAGGCTCAGGCAAGCCATCTTGGTGGGGGCTGCAGCTCATTATTCACACAACAGTTGGTGGGACCACTGCCTCACAGAAGTCCAAATCTCGCAGAGCTTGTGTGATGGAACAGACCTGCTTTAACTTACAGTTATGCAAATGAGTGTGCTAATGAGCTCTGGCACCCCTTTTTCTATGAAATGTTCCTTGCTCGCTGCCACCACTTGTTTGTTTTAGGAATCTTCCACTGAGATGAACAGAAATCCCAGTTCCTCTTCCTGGCCCTGGCTCAGGGACTGGTTACCACAGAGGCCAATTGCAACTTTGGGGCTTCCTTGGAGAAACAGCCATGAGCACAGAGGCTGCTTTCTTTCCAACCCAGGGCTCCTCTTACAATAGTGTGTCTGAGTTGGTAGGAGAATCTTGGTGGTACAGAAATCAAAAAGGATTTATTGAAAATAAAGTATTTACAAGCATAAGCAGCATGCTAGATTGAAGCAAGGAAGAACAAAAGAAATGGGTAAAAAGCACAGTCCTTCTGTCCCTGATCTAAATATGCCCTAACTGATATTAAAAATCGGGCAGGTACAACTGTTCTTAAGAAGTTCCAAGGTTCCCATAGGTGTCTCATTACCTGGGAGACCACATGTTCAGCAAAAGATGGGCTCTGTGACTAACCATCACCCAGAGGTCCGATCCCTTCAAAGAAGTGGCACAAAGAGTTCATTTTCTCCCCACTTTTAAAAGATCCACCCTGGATCTTGTCACCTTGAGTCCCAGAGCGTTGCTGGGAGGAACCCCCAAAGCATGCCTGGAAACTTCCCCTTTCTCTTCCTGTCTGCCTGGCAATTCTGCCCTTCTCTGTGGCTGCTGGTTGGGAAGAGAGAGGGCACCTCCCACTGCAGAAAGTAATCTGCATCTGCAAACTGTAATCCAACTCTCACTTTGGGAATGTGAGTAGTTCTTTCCCCTCCCATTTTTATCCCACAGGGAAAAAAAACCCCACAGTTGATGTGCAAATCAGAACACCTGGAAAGGGGGAGCATTTCTTCATAGCTTGGTTTGAGCATATCTGCCATGTCCATCAGCTTGCCCCCTCCAGCCTCTCCCAAGCCCAGTAACAAAGGGACTCTTGTGAGGAGGATTGTGAGGAGGACTCCTGCAGAAAGATTGGTTGGGTGAGAGGCTCTCCCTAGATGTGACTTGCAGGGCTTTTTTTGAGCAAGAATGCACAGGGACACAGTTCCAGCTGACTTGGCATCAGGGGATGTGACATAATATGCAAATAAGTTCCCGCTGGACTTTTTCTACACACACACACAAAGCTCTGATAAAAGGCTTCTGCAATTTGTTCTGTAAAACTCTTAGGGTAGGGTTAGCTGCTGCCTTGGGTTGGCAAAGCCAGTTCTGCAGCAGCCCCCCATCCTGCACAGGGCAAAGACCTGCCCTTCTTTGGGACTGAAGAGGCCCTGGCAAGTTGGGAATTAGTGAGGGGGAAGTGATTCTGGGGGCGCATCTTAGATTTTTGCCCAGGGCCCCAGAATAACTAAGACTACTCCAGTGGTGTGAGTGGTCTCTCTACAATTATCTCCTTGGGCCAGATGCACAAACTGAATCCCTACTTGTGATCCTTTCAACTACCAATTAAGCCCCACTGAAGGCTTCAGGCCTGATGTGGATGCAGATTGTGAAACATCAAATGAAATTCACAGAGTTTCAATTGTGATGCTTTTGTTTTATGAGTCATCCCATCTAGACCTGAACCATAATGAAGAAATCTGAATTACCATAACACAGAACTGCCTTTGGAGTTCCTTAAAATCACAACCAAGATAGAAGAAGAAATTTTAGCTTTTAATATTTCAGATGAAACACATAATGATCCACAGTTTTGTGGCCAATAACTTCTAATTTTCACCCTTTTAGAGGTACTTTTCATGCTGCATGTCTTTTGTTACAGATGGATCTTAAAGCAAACAGTTTACCAAAGCTTCATTGAAGACCTTAAGAAGTCTGGAGATCAAAGAAGATAGTTTTGTCATCAGACCAAACTATCAGGCTATCAGACAGGATAGAAAATAACTAACTCAGCTATAAAATGTGTCCTTAATTCTAACACAGTGATCACTAGGGTAGCCAGGCATGGTGTGGCCAGGCAACTGGCAAGAATCCAGGTGGTAGAGACATGGCATGCCATTTGGCAATGGCATAATATTGCTTCCAGGGAAAACCCGGAAGTTACATAATGACTCTATAGGTTTTACCACAGAGTTTCCAGTAGTTCATAGAGCTGACTAATATTACATCTGGGTTTTCCCTTAAAGTGACATCATGCAGTTGCCTGATGGCAGTTTTTAAAAGATTATTTTTCTCCTGCTAGCTGCAGTGGCAGTGAGGGAAAACAGGAGCTGCAGGACAGGAAGCAAGAAACCCTGTATATGAGATATAGGACATACTACCTCTGCAAACATAGTTCAGTTTGTCCTTCTCTCTATTTTGTTTTTGATGACTTGGGTATAGGGCACCACATGACTAGGATCCAAAATTACCACAGCTCAGGCATTGATTCTCCATGTGCTGGGCCTCCAGCACACAGGTTAGAGTAGGAAACTGCAGGGGTGTGCTAAGAAATCAGAACTGCAGTCCAGAGTCATCTTGGTCCCAGGAGGTAGGTGATCCTTTGCCACTACCTGCTATGAAACTGCCAGATCTGCTGCATTCCACCAGCCTGTTCAACATTATCGTGGGAGGCAACCCAGCTATTCCTGTGCACCTGCCTATCACCTGTCTGGCCTTCATGACAGAACAGAGTGCCTAACAGACACTGATGGGCTGAACAGAGCACAGTCAAAGATTTCATGCTTCTAATATTGTCACATATGGTGTGAAATGTGATAATTTTCCTGAGATATCAGAGACATATTTAGATATTTTAGCAGATGTTGTCTACTGTTATTTGGAAGTGTTTGTTTGAGAATCAAACAAAAACAGCTAGTTAGAAAATAAGTGTGATTTGGGAGGAGGGGTACTGAAAGTTAAAAAAAAGGAAACAATACAAATCAGAAAAAGACAAAATCCTCTGCCACATGCATATGACTAAATATTTCTGCTAACAGTTGTACCATTCTGTGTTCTGCTAAAAACTGAAAAATATTATTTTAACGAGCCATATTAGATTATATATGGCCATAAAAGGAGCCATATATGACCCAAAGGCTAAGCATTAGAGTATGCCTAAGGACAAATTTTGTGAAGCACTTATGAACCAATTGTGCTAAAACAGTATCTTGGAAGGGTTCAAATGTTTTCCCTAAAAATATGCTGCTGAAAATATTCATTTTTGCTCCTGTTGTCATTTTTCTAGTTGCCCAAATTGGTTGCTGCTTTGGCACATTTCATTCCTTCATAGGGTTCCTATGATCCATAGCTAATTAAGAATATGATGGTTAAAAAACCCTTTTCCTGAATTAGGCAAACACTCTTGTGTTTCACAGACACAAAATTAAAATTTAAAAAAAAAAATGAATCGAAGAAGACGAGGAGGAGGAAGAAGAGGAGGAGATTGGATTTATATCCCGCCCTTCACTACCCAAAGGAGTCTCAGAGCAGTTTACAATCTCCCTTCCCTTCCCCTCCCCACAACAGATACCCTCTGAGGAACTAAAAGAGCTCTCCCAGAACTGTTCTTGAGCAGAGCAGCTTTGAGAGAACATGTGACTGACCCAAGGTCACATCAGCAGGTGCACATGGAGGAGTGGGGGATCAAACCCGGTTCTTCCAGATAAGAACCCACACACTTAGCCACTTCCACAAATTGGCTCTCAGACTTCAGCTTCCACAGAAATGTATAGGCAGGTGGTGCTAACAGTAGTTCATGAGTCTACAGATGATAATGCGAAAAGCCTAAGCAGAGAGAGACAGAGAGACACACTGAGAGATCTTTTACTTCTGGAATACAGCACAAAGGTTGGGGAGGGGCTTTTGCTGATTTGCCAGAATTATGCTGATCTTCAGGCTATTAAAATTGCTTAATTATTAATTATTTGTTCATTTAAAACATTTATTCCAGTTCTCCCAGAGAATATGGCTCTTTGGGAAGGTGGCCTATACGGTGATATACACTGTTGAGGTATCTTCCCTCTCTAAACTCCACCCTCCCAGGCTCTACTTTCAAATCTCTGGGTACTTCAGAACTCAGTGTTGCTAACCCTAACTTCTGTCAACTCAGACAGCTGATTTATAGAAGCTATCTTCCATCAGCCCTGCATCCCAGCCTTACAAGGGCTGAGAGAGAAGATGGGAGTGGGAAGAACAGAAGCAGGGATCAACTGGTCTCCTCCTCCAAACTTCTCACTGGGGCCTGGCAATGATTTGGGAGAGGTTTGGAAGGCACCTTCTCTTTGGCACCTGTTCAAATTGTGCACCATAAACCAAACAGATCGAGGAACTGGCTAACAGCTTGCCTTTTGAACATGTTTTTTGCTACACAATTTGTGGTTCTGCTGCCTTGGGTATGCAACAAATTGGAGAAGAAAATATCGTATTTGCCAGTGTTATGCATATTCTTGCACAATGAATGGCCAGCTGGTCCAAATGCAGCCCACTAACTCCTTGGCTCATCTGTAGGGCTTCTGTCCTCTCCTTCTAAACTCCAGATTGAGCAGAAGCAGGTGCTCTAAAACCCAGTCAAAATTCCTTATAGTACATATTTAAAGACGTTTGCAAAATGGCAATCCTACAACAGAGGATGTAGCAGGTTAATACATTACAGTACTGTCATTTTTAGAATTTCAGCAGTTACCCACAATGCTTAAATATGACAGGGTTTTCAGTTTTGAAGAGAGCCAACATTTTGAAATTATGTATCCATTTTAAATGCATGCAATTAATATGTTTTGATAGTTCTCCTCTATATTAAAGTTCTCCACAACCAATTGCTGCATTTGAAGAAGATATGGAAAAAAGGAGGGAGAGATAATTTTTTTTAATGGAGATCTGATGATTTCAGATATCCCATTGCCCAATGGGAGAGTTAAAATCATCGTCAAAATACTGAATCAGAGTTTTCTTTCTAAACCTCTGTTTACCTGCTGTTTAAAAGCATTCCATGAGTTCATGTCATTTTTAATGGTTTCTGGTGTACAGGATATACTTCGCCATCTGCAAAAGTACTGCAAAACAAGAAATACCACCCCCCCCAAAAAAACCCCTCCTACAAATCTCCTGCTAAAATAGAAATGGATAGAAAGAACAGGAGGAAATAAGTTAAATGAGTAAAAAAAGGAAAAAGTTGTGAGGTTATGGATCAATTCCCTCCCCCTTCATATATCTATAGCAACTTCTAAGTGTGTACATATGGGGGGGATAGAATATTCTCTTTGCATATTTCATGACTGACGGGTTTGCAAGTTATTGCTGATTTGGAAGTTAATATTTAGCACTTTGGGTTTTCTAAAAAATTCATTTCATTCCTTCAACAAACGGTAGAGTTTGATCTCTCGGGATTCAACTGAGAGCAAAAAGGAAGCCATGTTCTTGTTCCTTTCACATCGTACCCCCACAGGCAGAAAGATGCTTACTCTGGGGAAAGACCTGCTCTCTCCAAAGATTTCTTCTGCACAAAATGTATAACCAATGGGCCTAATTTAATTGGAAATTACTCTTCCCCCATGTCACAAGACTGGGAGACAGATTCTATAATATTAGCTTGGAGATGTGTAGACTGACTTTTAGTAGACAAAAGGGGAAGAAGCAAAGGGCTCTACAGATTTGCCGAATTAAAAATTCTTAAGAATGAAACATTTAGATCCCCTTTGCACATGAAGTTTTCATCCTGGATTCCAGTTACTTGACCCAGGTTAAAAAATAAAACCAAGAAAAGTCAAGGTTTGCATTCCTGAAGATGACATTATTATTTCTAAATACATACTTCATTGTACTGTTTTCTGTACCAGAACAGAAACAACTGCTACTTCTTCAGCTTCCACACTTGGGGCAGTCTGCATTGTATGATCTCTGCCCCAGTTAAAATACTGTTTCTGTTGTGTCCCTATTTTTTGCTTTTGGGGGATGTTATGTTAAAATGTGGCTCATAGGAATTCATAGCATTGTCATTCTTCCAGACTGAGCCCCAGTTCCTAGCTGCCAGCAGTTAAATCCACCATGGCAGATGGATGTACTTCCTCTCTAGAAAAAAGGCAGGTGAATGCTCACTAAGGCACCATGAACCACACAGTCTGCTGTTGCAACTGCAGCATCTGTTAATTAGACTGAATAGCTGATAATGTACCATAGAAAGTAAGAGAAATGCCAGAAAAAGCATCCTTGAACACAACAAACATCAGATTGGTTTTTAAAATAGTGCAAGACAAGCAACTGTGCAAGAATAAGTACTCCACACACCATGTTGAGAAAGCTGCAGTAAAATAGCAGCTTGGAAAGTCAGTGTGGTGTTGTGGTTAGAGTACTGGACTTGGATCTGAGAATCTTGGGCTCAAATCCCCACTCTACCATGGATGAGCTTGGGATAAGCATTCTCTCTCAACTTTACCTGCCTCATAAGGATAAAATATAGGAGGATCCTTGGATAAAATACAGAAGGGAACTCCTTATTTTATAATGTCCAAAATTACAGTTCAAACTCACTTTCCAGATTTTTAGTATAGCATCTAGTGCCTCTCCCCAAAATACCCCCCAAGTTTCAAAATGATTGGACCAGAGGGTCCAATTCTATGAGCCCCAAAAGATGGTGCCCCTATCCTTAATTATTTCCTATGGAAGAAAGGCATTTAAAAAGGTGTGCTGTCCCTTTAAATGTGATGGCCACAACTCCCTTGGAGTTCAATTATGCTTGTCACATCCTTGTTCCTGGCTCCACCCCCAATGTCTCCTGGCTCCACCCCCAAAGTCTCCTGGCTCTGTCCCCAAAGTCCCCAGATTTTTCTTTAATTGGACTTGGCAACCCTAGTGGACTCTATGGCATTGTACCGCATTCAGGTCCCTGTCCTCCCTAAGTCCATACTCAAATCTGTATGAGCTTCTGGAACCCTATTCACATTTCCCGCTGGTGACCAGGAAGAACCTGGCAACACTACTCCCCTCCCCCACAAAGGCAAGGGCATATCTCTGCTTTCTTTGAACCATAACACACAAGGCTTCAGCCAAGACAAAGACCTCAGCCAAGACTTCTTGGGAAAAGCCTCCCCCAACCCCTCTTCCTTTCTGCAGGACTATGCCTAGTTGAGCGTTAGTGCTTCTGGTTGAGCACTAACACCTTAAGGGGGTTTTTTTCCCCTCCAGAGTTCCCAAAACTGCTTCTGATCAAGCTACTGGTGTTACATAGTATAAATGTCATTACATCTGGGGTGGAAGAGGATAATAATAATAATAATAAAATTTTATTTATATCCCGCCCTTCCCGCCAAGGTGGGCTCAGGGCGGCTAACAACATTTCATAAAATTATACAGAGTTTAAAATCACATTAACTTTAAAACATTCCAGTTAACCAAGTATTATACAGATTTCCAGGTGCTAATTCCATTTATAAATGATAATAGCGAAAGTCACCCAACAGCGGTCTCTCAGCCAGCAAAGGCCATCCTGAAAAGGGTGGTCTTGCAGGCCCTGTGGAACTGGTTAAGGCACCGCAGGGCTCGCACTTCATCTGGGAGCTGGTTCCATAGGTGTGGAGCTGTGATGGAGAAGGCCCGTGTACGGGTGTTTTGGAGTTTGGCCTCCTTTGGTCCAGGGATAGTCAACTGGTTCTTCCCTGCTGACCTCAATGCTCTCTGGGGTTCTTATGGGGAACCAGGTAGGCAGATCCTTGGCCATATAGGGCTTTAAAGGTAATAACCAGCACTTTGTAACGAACCCGGTAGGTAACTGGCAACCAGTGCAGTACGCGTAGCCCACTTCGGGAGCCCCAATATCAGCCTAGCTGCCGCGTTCTGCACCAGCTGCAACCTCTGGGTTCGGCACAGAGGCAGCCCCATGTAGAGGGCATTACAGTAATCCGATCTTGAGGTGACCGTTGCATGGATCACTGTTGCTAGGTCCTGGCGCTCCAGGAAGGGAGCCAACTGCTTTGCCCGCTTCAGATGGAAAAACGCCGACTTAGCAGTGGCTGATATCTGGGCCTCCATTGATAGTGAAGGCTCCAGTAGAACTTCCAAGCTCTTGACCCAGTGCGCTGCTTTCAGAGGCACACCGTCAAAAACTGGGAGAGGTATTTTCCTCCCCGGGGCACCGCGACCCACGCAAAGGACCTCTGTCTTCAGCCTAAGCCAAGTTGCCACAGCCTGCAATGCCAGGTCCAAATTCCCTGGAACGCAGTCAGGCCGGCCATCCATTAGCAGATAGAGCTGGGTGTCATCTGCATATTGGTGACACCCAAGCCCATACCTCCGGGTAATCTGGGCAAGAGGGCGCATATAGATATTAAATAACATCGGGGAGAGAACTGCTCCCTGTGGCACCCCACAATCAAGTGTGTGCCTCTGGGACAGCTCACCCCCAATTGCCACCCTTTGTCCCCGACCCCCGAGAAGGAGGAAAGCCATTGTAGGGCTAACCCCCCAACCCCTATGTCGGCAAGGTGACAGGTCAGTAGCCGATGGTCGACCGTGTCGAATGCGGCCAACAGATCTAATAACATCAGCACCGCCACACCGCCTCGGTCCAGATGCCGCTGGAGGTCATCTACCAAGGCGACCAGAACTGTCTCCGTCCCATGACCTGGACGAAAGCCGGACTGGCAAGGGTCTAGGATGGAAGCGTCATCCAGAAAACCCTGCAACTGCAACACCACTGCCCTCTCAATAATTTTACCAAGAAAAAGTAAATTGGAGACCGGTCGGTAATTTGCCAATTCGGCTGGGTCTGCTGTACTTTTTTTCAGGAGGGGACAGACCAAAGCCTTTTTCAAGGGTGTTGGAAAATGCCCCTCAAGGAGGGATCTATTTATGATGTCCTGTAAAGGACATCTAAGCTCCCTTTGGCAAGATTTAATCAGCCAAGAGGGGCAAGGGTCCAAATCACAAGTTGTTGGGCGTGCAGAAGAGAGAATTCCATCGACTTCCTCCAGGCTGAGTGGGCTGAAGGGATCCAGAGCGAACTTGGAAGACAGGCATGGAGCCTCAAGTTCCTGTACTGTATGCAATGTGATAGGCAGGTCCTGGCGGAGTGACGTGATTTTATCTGCAAAATATTTCGCAAAAGCCTTGCAGCCTATCTCTAATTCCCTCACGTTTGGTCTGCCTTGAGGCAGTGTAGTAAGACTTCCAATTGTTCTAAACAATTGAGCTGGGCGCGAATTTGCAGACGCAATCCTGGCCACAAAGTAAGCTTTCTTCGCGGCCTTGACTGCCATCTCGTAAGACCTCATAAACAATCTATAGGATGTTCTCGTTGCTTCGTCATGAGTATGCTGCCACTGCCTCTCTAGTCGTCTGAGCCCTTGTTTCAGCTGGCGTAACTCTAAGGTGTACCATGGCACCAGCCTCACACGAGGGCGTAGAGGATGTCGAGGTGCAATCTCGTTGATTGCCCTGGACAGCCGGTTTTGCCAGGCCTCCACCAGATCATCAAGGGAATTGCCAGGGGGCCAGGGATCCCACAGGGCCATTTGGAACTGTTCCGGGTCCATTAGGCTCCGCGGGCTAGCCAAAATAGGCTCTCTGCCCATACAGGGTTGGGGTGGCATCTCCATACAAGCCTTGAGGGCTAGGTGATCCGACCATGGTACCGCTTCTACCACGATATCGTTCACCAGAATCCCGGACGCAATGATGAGATCTAATGTGTGCCCAGCTTGATGCGTGGGTGTCGTGACAAATTGAGAGAGACACCAGATCCATCGCCTGATTAAAGGCCGCGTCATCAGCATGGACGTTGAAATCACCAAGGACCATAAGCTCTGGGTACTCCAACGCCCAGCCTGCCACCGCCTCCATCAGGGATGGTAAGGCACTGGCTGATGCGTTAGGCGGACGGTACACCAGCCAGATCGCCAATCCCTCTCTGACATCCCATGCTAGGCCAGCACATTCAATACCCTTGATTGTTGGGGCCAGGAGAGCCCGAAAGGAGTAACCCTCCCGTATGAATAACGCCACCCCTCCCCCCCGCCCGCTAGTCTGTGATTGATGAAAGACCGAATAACTCGGGGGAGTCATCTGGGAGAGAGCCACTGTCTCCCCATCTCGCACCCAGGTCTCGGTCACACAAGCCAGGTCCACGTCCTGCCGAAGCAGGAACTCCCTAAGGGTTGAGGTCTTGTTATTCATGGACCTGGCGTTGCATAACACCAATGACGGAGATGGACACTTCCTCTTGGCCCCACTACTTGTCACCGTTGGGATGGGAAGTAGACTGGAAGGGGGCCGAGCACTATTTTGTCTCCGCCTCCTTCCGTTGCTCTTCTGTCTATTCCCACCGTCATATCTTCCCCTCCCCAGGAGCACTGGAATCCCCTGGCCCTGCATCCACACCTATGCCCGGTGTGATTTTTCTAATCCAGGACAGTCTCCCCCCTCCCATCCAGATTCTCAGTCTGCAACTTAGTTCTTGCCTCACCATCCACTTTACCCCCTTGTTATATAATATGTTGAATTAATTAATTTAAACCCACCCTACTACTCCCTCTAATTGATTAGTCAAATTAATTTATTAATTTCCATTTCTAGCACATTTATAAGTAGCCCCCCCTTATCATTTCCTAATCAATCTGCTAAAAATAAATATATAAATATATCTAATTCAATATATAAATATAGATCAACAATCCAAATTTCTAATCAATCCGTTAAAATCTAATTAATTAATTAAAAATGTATTCCAAATAGTGGTCAGATAAGATGGAAGACTAAAATGTTAAAACCAGGAGGTAGATAGCAGGTATGAGTCTTAAGATATTATTTTAAAGTGCAGTGTCTATAAATAATCGTGGTTGTTCTCACAGGCTGTGCTCTCAAAGTGCAGTGCAGTTCTCAAAGTGCCGTCCCCAAAGTGCTGTGCAGGTCGTAAAGTGCGGTGCAGTTCAAGTAAGTGTGACTTCCTTGGGGCCTGATAGTAATCACAGCTCAGGCGACCCGGGGGGGCAGGGGGTGAGACCTCCCCTGTGTCCTCCCAGCTGTCTGAGTTAGCCCCTATAGCCTCAGCCAGGGAAATCACAGTCCCAGTCGGGAAGTTCCCAGTTGCCGGTCCAGCCACGCGCCTACTAGCAGCCACAAGATGAAAGGAAAGGAGGGGGAAGATGGAAGTTGCGGGGCGGGACCAACGTCCCGGGACCAATTCACTCCTCCAGCTGCTCACCGCACTCACAGATCTTCAACCTCGTCACGGCAGCCTCTGAACCCCTCTGCCCAGCATACTCCTCGCACAGGCACATTCTCTCTGCTCCAGCACACCGTGCGGCTCACATTTCTTTCCCCGGTGTCACCCGGCTCTCTCACATGCAAGTCCACGACCATGCCCGCTTCCCCTTCAGCGTTGGCCCGGCTGCGTTCCCGATCTCTCTACGGGCTCCAGAGACCTCGGCGTGAGTTGATTCCTGGATAGTATTTTGTAGTATTGTTGTAGGTGTTGATGTTCACCCGTTTGCTCAATAGTTGTTCAATTTAGTGTTGTTTTTTAGCAGCTATAACGGTATCAGACGGGAGCCCTAGCACCTAGGATAGTTTCTAAATCAGTGGGTATAGCTCTAGTGCACACATGGAAACTGGAGAGCCAGTTTGGTGTAGTGGTTAAGTGTGCGGACTCTTATCTGGGAGAACCGGGTTTGATTCCCCACTCCTCCACTTGCACCTGCTGGAATGGCCTTGGGTCAGCCATAGCTCTGGCAGAGGTTGTCCTTGAAAGGGCAGCTGCTGTGAGAGCCCTCTCCAGCCCCACCCACCTCACAGGGTGTCTGTTGTGGGGGAGGAAGGTAAAGGAGATTGTAAGCCGCTCTGAGACTCTTCGGAGTGGAGGGCGGGATATAAATCCAATATCTTCTTCTTCTTTTTAGGAATTCACTACTGGTTCTTATAAATGGTGTCTAGAGCACAGGACAAAAGGAGCTCAGGCACCACTACAACAGCAAGAGCCAGGAACAGCAGATATCGTTGTTTCCCAGGCAAAGGATATGTTCATAGTCCTGCCATGCCACAAGAAACCAATGGGTGGCATATCTCCTCAGTCTTGGAGAGTTTTCTTACTCAGAGAGATAGGGTTGCCTATCTGGAAATTCCTGGATATTTTGCAGTAGATCCTGGTTTTGGGGAAGGGTGGGATCTCAACTGGGTATAATGCTAATCTCCAGACTACAGAGATCAGTTCAATTGGAGAAAATGGCTGCCTTGGAGGCTTGACTCTGTGGTATAACACCCTGCTGACAGGGATGCCAGTATTCAGACAGGACCTGGATTGAGTTACCAGGTCCTACCTTGTGGCCAGCGGTGGGAGCCTGGGTCCTTTCTGGGATCTTCTGCCATGTGCACTTCTGGGCATTACCCAGAAGTGACATCATCATGTCCAGAGTGGTGGTCTGGCAACCCTAGACCTGGGGATCCCTTGGAATTACAGCTCCTCTGCAGACTACAGAGGTTAGTTCCCATGAAGAAAACTGATGCTTTGGAGGGTGGATTCTATGGCATTGTACCCCACCAAGGTCCCTGACCTCCCCAGGCTCCATCCCTGAATCTCCAGGAGCTTCCCAACTTGCCACTAGCAAACCTATCCCCACCTCCTGCTGGTGGCCAGGAAGACCTGACAACCCTACCCTCTGTGTTCTCCCCACCAATTGCCACCTTCCTTAGGCTTTGCCCCCAAATATCCAGTAATTTCTCAACCCCAAGTTGGTAACTGTTTTCTTGTTACTGATTAATTAAAGTATTAGGAAGAAGGAATGGTTTATTCTGTTAAATAACTTCTCTACGGTTTCCATTTACATAAGGTTGCACTGTGCTCCTTTTATTGCTAAACCAGTGGTGTAAATAATCAAAGGTAATTTGTCAGGAGATTAAAGAAAATGAGCTCATGTTGATTTTCAACTGAAATATCAGGGAAAATACTATCAACAGATGGCATGCTGGCTGATGGGCTCTATTACAGGCTGATGGGCTCTATATTTTCTGGTTTTGTTACATGTCTTTTGTAGCCTTTTCACAGTTTCCTGGAATAAGACCAAATGATTTGGCTCTTTCTCTTTCAAACAAGGCTCATGCACAGGAACACTATTATGGGAAAAGCCAGGTTCATTCTTTTCTTGTGTAAATAATGTGATAGCTTTCATTAGCCCTCAACACATAGCTCTGTATAGGGCCTGGGTTCTCCTGAGAGAACCTGCTGTTCATGGATGGTAGCAGAGGTTAAGCCACCAAAAGGTAGATAGAATCTACCAGTTTGGCTAAATTCTGCCTGGAAGACCATTTGAAACATACAGGAATCAGCTGCAACCTACAATGTCCAACTTGTTTCATATCAGCTGTTAGAGAATTATAGTGCATGTGGGTCAGGATTTGTTCAGGGTTATTTTTACCACTATTGGGGCTGAGGCTGGATTCAAAGAGTGGTAGCAATAGCAGTACAGCTGTCCAGTGCTGTAGCATGACACCTTTACTCAGAACACTTATCACGAGTGGCCTTAATCTACAGTTTCAGGATGACTCTGATAAGTGCAAAATGTGCCTTTACCTTGCTTCCCGTCTACAGAGGAATCATATTACACTTGATCTTCAGAACTTAATAACATAAGAGAAGCCATGTTGGATCAGGCCAATGGCCCATCCAGTCCAACACTCTGTGTCACACACTGGCCAAAAAACCCAAGTGGGGCTAGAAGCCCTCCCACTGTGCCCCCCCACCCCAAGCACCAAGAATATAGAGCATCACTGCCCCGGACAGATAGTTCCAACAATATCCTGTGGCTAGTAGCCAATGATGGACCTCTGCTCCATATGTTTATCCAATCCCCTCTTGAAGCTGTCTATGCTTGTAGCGGCCACCACCTTCTGTGGCAGTGAATTCCACATGTTAATCACCCTTTGGGTGAAGAAGTACTTCCTTTAATCAGTTCTAACCCAACTGCTCAGCAATTTCATTGAATATCCATGAGTTCTCCTATTGTGAGAAAGGGAGAAAAGTACTTCTTTCTCTACCTTCTCTATCCCATGCATAATCCTGTAAACCTCTATCATGTCAACCCGCAGTTGACATTTCTCCAAGCTAAGAAACCCAAGCGTTTTAACCTTTCTTCATAGGGAAAGCGTTCCGACCCTTTAATCATTCTAGTTGCCCTTTTCTGCATGTTTTCCAGTGCTTTAATATCTTTTTTGAGGTGCGGTATATTCTGTATACCAGAATTGTATACAGTACTCCAAATGAGGCCACACCATTGATTTATAAAGGGGCATTATGATACTGGCTGATTTGTTTTCAGTTCCCTCCCTAATAATTCCCAGCATGGTGTTGGCATTTTTTATTGCAATCGCACACTGTCTCAACATTTTCAGTGAGTTATCTACTATGACCCCAAGATCTCACTCTTGGTCAGTTTCTGCCAGTTCACACCGCATCAACTTGTATTTATAGCTAGGATTTTTGGCCCCAATGTGCATTACTTTGCACTTGGCCACACTGAACCTCATCTGCCACATTGACACCCACTTGCCCAGCCTCAACAGATCTCTTTGGAGTGCCTCACAATCCTCTCTCATTCTCACCACCCTGAACAATTTAGTGTCATCCGCAAACTTAGCCACTTCACTGCTTACTCCCAACTCCAAATCATTAATGAACAAGTTAAAAAGCATGGGACCCAGTACTGAGCCCTGTGGCACACCACTGCTTACCATCCTCCATTGCGAAAATTGCCAATTTATACTCATAAGAACATAAGAGAAGCCATGATGGATCAGGCCACTGGCCCATCCAGTCCAACACTCTGTGTCACACAGTGGCCAAAAAAATTATATATATATATTTGGGCCACTGTGTGACACAGAGTGTTGGACTGGATGGGCCAGTATATATATACACATACAGATATATATACACACTGTGGCTAATAGCCACTGATGGACCTCTGCTCCATATTTTTATCTAACCCCCTCTTGAAGTTGGCTATGCTTGTAGCTGGCTTATAGCTGGCTATGCTTGTAGCTGCTACTACCTCCTGTGGCAGTGAATTCCACATGTTAATCACCCTTTGGGTGACGTACCTCCTTTTATCCGTTCTAACCCAGCTCAGCAATTTCATCGAATGCCCACGAGTTCTTGTATTGTGAGAAAGGGAGAAAAGTACTTCTTTCTCTACCTTCTCCATCCCATGCATAATCTTGTAAACCTCTATCATGTCACCCCGCTGTCGACGTTTCTCCAAGCTAAAGAGCCCCAAGTGTTTTAACCTTCATAGGGAAAGTGTTCCAACCCTTTAGTCATTCTAGTTGCCCTACTCACTCTCTGTTTCCTATTAATTAGCCGGTTTTTGATCCACAAGATCTTAGTCAAAAGGCCAAGAAGCAATAATCATAGCACCTGGGATACTGAAAGTTAGTCTGATGCTAGTGGTTAGAAGAACTGGGAGACTCTGGTTCAAGTCTTCACTCCATGGAAGTTTGTTTGGGCCAGTCACTTTCTTGGCTTAACCTACCTCATGGGGTTGCTGTAAGAATAAAATGCTGATGGTAAATGTTTTATACTGTAATGTAAATGTAAATCTGACACTAAGAACATGTAAATGTTTGTATTTACATAAGTTGTTATGCAATAGTTAACTTTGCAGTGTTAATTCACAAAAAGGTCAATAAAAACCTATTGGGAAAGAAAAGAATAAATTGCTGGAGGGGGAAACAATGTTATAAGCCATTCTGGGTACTTATTGGGGAGAAAAGAAGGCTATAAATATCTAAACAGATAAAATACCCTGGGATAAACAGAAGATACCCTGGGATAACTACTGTTGCTCCAACTTGCACCGTTGTGCTTTGAGCAATATTTGTGCACGGGGTATCTTCCACTGTGTGATACAGGCCATTTATTCAGATCTTATGTTATATGCCAAAATACACCTCCTTGCTTATTTGTTTTAATTTGTATCCCACTTTTCTCCCCCTTGGGGATCCAGAATGACTTTTCATATTGTGCTCCCTGCTTTTCTCCCCAATGTTGAATTAAAGCATCTTCCAAAATTCTTCTCTCTTATTTTGCTTAATACCCATCACAACCCCAGTTGTGGTTAGGCTAAGAGACTGTCACAAGGCTAAGGTCAGCCAGTGAGCTTCCATGGCAGGGCTGGGATTCAGAAGTTTGTCTCAGGTTCTAGTCTAAAACTTTAACCCTTACATCATAACAACTCATATATATGTACACAGACTCCTGTGCCTGAATTCTGATAATTGCATGGAGATTTCTTGGAGATTTCCTGGTAAGTAGCAAACTGGAGTTTACTGGTATATTCTTCTGGGTTCATCAGAGCTTGGAAGTTAAATAAAGTTGGCCATGATGAATAATTAGGTGGGAGACCACCACAGAGGATCAGGGGTGCTATGGAAATGGAGGCAATGCCAAACCACCTCAGAACATTTCTTGTCTTATAAACCCCATGAGAGGTCACCATATGTTGGTTGTAACTTGGTGGTAATTTTGTTTGATGAGAGATTATGTAAGGCTTTTGTTCTTTTCTGTGACACCTTCATTTGCAACCTCTGCAAAGTCACTTCTCTGTAGTTTTCTAAGATTTATGTTTGTTATGCTGCTACTTTTTATTAGCAGTCAGATGCCTCCTGCAGACATGTAGTTTAATGGCTAGAGAGAGATACTGCCTGACCTAAGAGTGAAACCAAATTGGAGCTGGTACAAACAAAATGGATGTTGGCCTGAGAAAGTCTAGGAAAATATTCTGGAAGGTGAACCAAAAACAGCTGGCCAGCTAATGACTCTCCACCTCACCCTAAAGAGATGCATAATTGGCAACAATGGGTCTCCCAAGAAAACATTACTTCAATTTAGATTAACCTCATCCACACCCAGTCAAGCTTTCCCTTGCCTATTCTACCGCAAATAGTAATTCTTAACTATTCATAACACTGGATAGTCTCTCCCATCATGTACTCAAGGACCATCAAGATATGTTAATATTAGCCCTGACCTGGATAGCCTGGGCAAGCCCGATCTCATCAGATCTTGGAAACTGAGCAGGGTTGACTCTGGCAAGTACTTGAATGGCAGACCTCCTTGGAATACTAGAAGTCTGGAGGGCAGGGATAGGCTTTATTCACCCACCTCTTTGAATATCCTTCAGGCCCTCAGTTGGGGTCAGTCACCAGAGGTCACACTCTTTCTCACACACACTTGCACATAAAAAATACAAAAATACCCCCAAAGAGAGAGAAATATTAATATCTACAGTTCAACCTCAAGTAATCTCATCAAGGTTTCACCCAAATCTTTCTTCATCCCCAGAAAAAGCAATCAAGGTATTGTTTTGGGGGCAAGCATGTCAGCCTGCCCTCAGGCAGCATTTTGTCCTATATCTGGAGTGCACAGCTGGCAGTCTGTGTGTGTTTTCAGCACTAAACATCGCACCTCTACTTGTGCATGGGCCCTCTCCTCCATGAAATACTGGCTATCTCTCATGCTGTCTTCTGTGGACCTCATTCTCCAAAATTGGTAACTATCACCTACCCAAAATCTCTTGTACCCACTCCTCCCTTTATATCTTCCACTTAGTTTATGTGTTCTCCATGTGCTTTGCGTGTATATGTGCTTACCTTTTATTATCTTTCAAGAAAACACTTTTCTGATTGAACTTCAGCCTGGTTTATTTTGAAACTTCTCTTAGGGAAAATCCTGGTATACATTGGTGGAGATCCCAGTTGCCCACCTCTTGCTAAGCTAATTTCCTCAATTAATTAATAAGGAACCATTTTGAGTAACACTTTATATCCTTATTTTCACTGACACCAAAGGTTCTTGCCTTGAAATTCTTAACTGGAAGAAAGGATGGTTGTAGTTGTATGAGGTATATTGACAGAGCAGTCAGCATGTGGGGGTAGCTTTGAGATAAAAGGAGATCCTTTACTCTAAAATAAACAGTTGTTTTTCCTAAGTATGGTAGAGTTTATTTATAAGCAAAACATTGTAACAGTTTCTATATGACTAATAATCATGATAAGTACAGTAGCACAATGGTTCCTTAAAGAGACCTAGCTTATTTTCTCACACACAAATACAGTGCTCAGCACTATCTCTCACAGAATAGGTACAATAGCGTAATGGTTTCTTACCTAGCTTATTTTCTCACTCACAGAAAATTCACTACTTAGCACTCTCTCACACAACGCCTCCCTCTACATAATCAATTCCACCTTAGGGTACAGCTAATATCCAGTCATGACATACTTCACTCACCCATCCAGCCCCCACTCTTACTTAGTCTGCATGTCTACATTTTAGATTACAGCAATATTTAAAACTCCACATTAGAACATGGAAATAAATTTAAAAAAACCACAGTATCTACATGGCACAACACCACGATCTAACTAAATGAGACTTAGAGTGGTGTAGTGTTGAATCAATGAGAACTTAACCAGGAAGTTCACTGAATGTACATGGTGTGTTGCCTCATCTGCCTTACAAGATAGTGAGGATAAAATGGGAAAGCGAGAACTACATTCCTAGGAACATGGGTGAGATAGTAGTGCCCTATCTAGATAAATGCTGGGAGTTCCCAAATCATTCTTCCCCCTTGTAAGCAGCAGCTGTGCAAGGCCCTGATATGGTTGAGATGGGCACAGACTAAAGGTTGTGATGAATTTTGGCTGGTTAATGGTTTGTGAAGTTCATGGCAGGTTAACTGGAATAAACTTTTCACAAACTTCCAAGCTGTTTGTGGTGGTTCTCAATTGGATATATTTCTAAACAGACTGCCTCCACTCTATCAAAATGTTTACCAAACTTCAAAGCAAGGGGGGGGCAGAACTTGGAGAGCATGTAGAGGAGCATCCAGGGGAGATCCCCTGCAACTTTAGTGCCTATAGCTTACATAGGATCCATTCTATATACTCCTAAACCTCCCAAATCTGTGCCCGCTGAAATGATTGCCTGCCGTTTCCCCCAGAAAGCACTTTCCTGACAGGCAAGTTCTTTGGGGGGCTGTAACTCAGATCCATAAACCCAATCCTCACCAAACTTAGATGGCAGATAGAGGAGAGTCAGTTGGTCATATCCTGCAAGTTTGGTTACTCTAGAATGCTGGAGAGTTGTTCTACTGAGTCATAAACCTCACAAACTGAACCAGTTTATTTAGCCTCCAAAAGTTCGTGATGAATTACAGTTCACAAACTGGACATGCCATGAACCACAAATTGAACCACAAACTATATTTTCCTGGTTTGTGCCCATCTCCAGTGTTCACTGGGAATTCAGAATTTTGCTTCTTGTGACATGCTTTTATTTTCTCCACTTAGAACATTTGGAAGATACTTGAGAGGTTTAGCTCAGTGCTGCTTTATAGAAACAGAACCATGTCAACTTGGGTGTTGTGCCATAATCAGCTGTGCCATTAAGGTCCAAGGAAAAGGCCATGGCTCAGAAGCAGAGCATGCAGAAAGTACCAGGTTCAATCCCCTGCATCAAGGATCAGGTAGTAGGTGATGTGAAGTATCTCTATCTCAGACCTTGGAGACCAGACTACAATCAGAGAAGACAATACTGACCTTGATAGATCAGTGGTTTGACTCATGTGTTGAAGTTGGAAGATATAGGTGGATGTTTCAAAGTGTTTATGCTTTGAAAAAAAATATTGTTTACTTCCTATACAGGTTATTGTTTGTACTCTTGACTGGCTCAGAAATGCAGCACAGGAAAAGTTCACAGATGTGGATGATAAGAGAAAAAATTGAGGGCAAACATATATACATCTATATATACCGTGTTCTTAACTGACCTAAAGGAGATGGAGGAGGAGACAGAAAGAAGTCATTAAATCCAAATTCCAGCCAATAAAAGATATAGCTTTATCTTTCCTTGAGGGATTTGTGAAGAATGAAATAAGATGGTAAAATGGGTCTTCAGCGGACCAGCTATGTGCCCATAATTGTGTTACTGCACAAGAAACAAAATATTGGTTTATAAATACATACAGTACTAAGCCTGGCAATTGCTCTTTTAATTTGTATAGGTTTGGCAGCACATAGGGCAAGAGGCACAATTACCTCTGAGGAATTCAGCCTTGGAAAACATATAAGGGATTTCATTTGCCTTTTGTCCCAAGGATAATGGAAAGTAGCAGATGCTTGACATCATAATAGAGTTCAAGAGCCTTAGCAGTATATCTACTCTCAAAGAATTATATGAAAACAGCTAAAGTAATGTACTTTGCAATGAGTATCGGAACGGCAGAACATTTTACAGCTCCTTCAGATAAACATGGTTTTTCTTCCATTGTTCCATGAAGTTAGAAAGCTTTTGGATAATATAGCATCATTAACCTTGGTCTGATCAGTGGCTATCAGATAATCTTATGATCAAAACACAAAAGCATAAAAAGTCCAGTGGCCCATTTAGTTAATCTTTTCTCCCCCACAATGGCCAACCAGATTCTCCAGAAGGACTTTATCAGGGGGCACAGTGGCTCAAACTTCCCCCATTGTTACCCCCAGCAACCATTATTCAGAAGTGTAAGGCCTCTGGACATGAAAGTCCTATTTAACCATCATGTCTAACAATCATCAATGGATTAATCATTCATAAATGTGGCTTATCCCCATTTAAAACAACATTGGATACAGGTCATCTGTATTTCCTGTGGTAGTAGTGTTGTCAGCTCCAGATTTGGAAATTACTGGAAATTTGGGGGTGGACCCTGGGGAGGGTGGGGTTTGGGGAGAGTCGGGACCTCAGCAGGACATAATGCCATAAAATCCACCCACCAGAGGAAGTGGTCTTTGTAGTCTGGAGAGCAGTTATAATTCTGGGAAATCTTCAGGCCCTACATTGGCAACTCTAAGTGACAGTGGGTTTTGTAAACTAGTTAGGATAAAGAAATACTTTCTATTGCCCTTCAAGTTGATAGAGTAAAGTTACATTCTAGTATTATAGTCTGTCTCTGCACTTACTCCAAGTCATGCATCATTTCATAAACCTCTATTGTCTTCATCTTCTTGCAGATGAGCAAACACTGACTGTGAAAGTCGGTACAGGTATTTGGGGGGCAGAGGTTCGATAATAAGTCTCAGAAGGCAGAGCCAGCCTCTATGAGCCTCATTGCTTTCAGGCTGGGACATCTAACTCTTTACCAGCTTTTCTCTATTATAGATTCTTTTCCTATCTTACGGTGGAGATATGTGGAGGTAGAAGGGAGGTCTAACATAATGCATCTCATCAGGGTCTGACTAGCGCTGAATCATTGAAGTCACAGACTGGTGTTCCCTCCAGAACAGAGGCAAGTACCTCCAAATTCAGCCTCTGCTGTTGCCACCACTTCACCAGACAGCTCTCCCCACTTCCTGGTTGCCTCTTATGTCCCAGGGAGAGCTGTGGGGAACTCCTGTGTCAATGATAGCAGCAGCTTGCCTCATCTTCCAGCCAGATATGTTTACATCTGGACAGGCCAAGAAGAATGCTACATCAGCCATCGGCCCTGATGGAACTACGATCACTAAGGTATAAGGATGTGCACATCATTCGGCACAAATTTCCAGCAAATATGTTGACTGTTTTTCAGTGACTTAACTCACTGAAAAATGAGACTGACCCCTTCCACATCCCTCTTACACCTTAGAACACCAGAGCAATGATTTCACAGACTTGCTTATTCTTCTTTTCCATAATGTGGCAGTTTGTATGCAATATTTTTGCCAAATATAATTCATAACCAATAAACATAAATAAGAGTTATTTAACAGGGCACCAATTGTGTGCCCTGTGTCACTATGCATTCTGAGTTGCCTTCTAGTGAATTTTCATTTTCCAAGAGATGGCAATTTGGATTGCATCTATTTTCCATTTTCCTTCTATTACCTCCTAGTTGTATTTGTTGGTCCCAGACTGGAGATGGAAGGAGGCTTATTATAACTTCCCCCTCCCCTTTGCTGTTTTTCATGCAGAGCAATAATTTCCAATTTAGAAATCTAGGAGAAAGAACTAACCATCACCAATGAGTTTTTAACCAGATATTAAAACAGGCAAGCATCTGGCCACTGCTGCACCAACTGCACTGGCTACCAATAGTGTACCTGATCCGCTTCAAGGTTTTGGTCTTAACATTTAAAGCCTTACATGGCCAGGGACCAACATACCTGTGGAACCGCCTCTCCCCATATGCTCCCCAGAGATCACTGCATTCCGCTTCACAACATCTTCTGACTGACCCTGGCCCGAAGGATGTATGACTTGCCTTGACCTTTTTGGCCTTGGCCCTGGCCTCATGGAATCAGCTCCCTGTGGAGATCTGGGCCCTACCTGATTTGATGCCATTTAATAGGGCCTACAAGAAGGAGGTATTCATCCGGGCCTTCAGTTGAGGCAGTGGACATCCTTATTCCCATCTGCTTGGCCTCCCTTACCAGTCATGATGCTATATTATCTTATCTTAATCTATTATTCCATCTCTGGGCTTACTGCTGTATATAGAATGTGTCAAGCAAACCCTACCTAAGGCCAAGCTGTATTCGATGGGGTGGGCAGAAAAGGTGGAACTGCGGAAATTCCTAGATAAGAACTTGAAACAAGGTTTCATCCGACCCACCACAGCCCCCCATGCAGCCCCAGTCCTTTTTAGGAAAAAGAAGGAAGGCTCGCTCAGACTTTGTACTGATTTTGGGGGGATTAATGGGATCTCCACTTCCAATGCCTACCCAATCCCCCTCATCAAGGACTTACTCAGCACGGTGTTGGAGGAAAAGGTGTTCACAAAGCTGAACTTGAGGGATGCGTATTTTAGAGTGCGCATCAAAGAGGGGGATGAATGGAAAATGGCGTTCAATACACCCATGGGACAGTTTGAGTATCTAGTAATGCCATTTGGGTTGCAAGGGGCACCGGAAGTGTTCATGAAATTTATCAATGAAGTGTTGAGAGAATACCTGTTCAAGGGGGTGGTGGTGTACCTGGATGACATCATTATCTATTCACAGGATCTTCCATCACATGTGAAATTAGTGAGAGAGGTTCTTAGCACCCTATTGAAGCACAAGCTGTATGCTTAATTGTCAAAATGTGAGTTCCATAAGACCGAACTTGACTATTTGGGCTTCAGGGTATCAGCGCAGGGGTTAGTCATGGACCTGGGCAAGGTTCAAGCAGTACTGGATTGGGCCCCCTTGAGGACACATAGACAGCTCCAATCGTTCCTCGGGTTCACCAATTTTTACCAAACCTTCATACCGGGGTTTGCCCAAATCATGATACCCCTCACGGAGTTGCTAAAAACCAGAGGGAAGGGTCCAGACGCCAAAAAACCGGACGCCAAACTAAATTAGACACAGAAGAGGAGTTCAATAAGCTCAAACGATTGTTCACCAGTGAACCAGTTTTAAGCCACCCTAATGAGCTGAAGCCCTTCATTGTGCAGTGTGAAGCCTCTGATGTCACCGTCGGAGTCATCCTCATGCAAAAAGATGAGGAGGGGAGGCTAAAGCCCTGTGCCTATATTTTTAAAAAGTTTTCCCAGGAGCAGAGAAATTAGTCGGTATAGGATAAGGAAACCTTTGCTGCGACTCATGCTCTAAAGACATAGAGGTCATGGCTAGAAGGTGCCAAAGTGCCATTTGAAATCTGGACCGATCACAAGAATTTGGAAGCGCTCACCGGTCAGTGTAAACTCAGTGAAAAGCAGATCCGGTGGGCGGGATTTTTTTCCAAATTCGGCTTCGTGCTGAGGCACATCCCTGGGACAAAAAACTTTTTGGCGGACACCCTTTCGCACCTTCCTCAGCACAATAGTAAAAAAGAGGAGGTGGTAGACTCTCTGATCCCTCCCTCTCAAGTAGCCGCCATGGTAACCACCCGGTCCAAAACATGGCAGAATCTGCAACCTGATAAGTGGAGGGGAGGACGGGTTTTGGTACAAAGGTGACAAGCTGTACGTCCCTAATACCCTACGGTCCGAAGTCTTGCAATTCTGCCACTCTAACAAATTAGCAGGCCACTTTGGGTATGTGAAGACACTGCATTTAATTAACATTTAATTAACAGTTTTGGTGGCCTTCCACGAAAAAGGACATTTCTGAGTTCGTTGCTTCCTGCCCAATTTGCTTAATGGCAAAAAGAAGGGGAGGGAAGCCCCCCAGGCTGTTAAAACCTCTAGACAGCTACCCGTCCTTGGTCTGTGGTGTCAATAGAATTCATAGTCTCGCAAGGCAAAACCATAATTCTGATAGTAGTGGACACCTTCTCTAAACAAGCACATTTCATTCCCTGTGTGCAGCTGCCAACAGCTAAGAAACTAGCCTTTCTTTTTTCCCATCACATTGTGAAACTACACTCATTTCCTGATAAGATCATTAGTGATAGGGGGCCACAGTTCGTTGCCAACTTCTGGCGGGAGTTCTGCAAATTATCAGGCATAGAACAAGGGTTGAGCTCAGCCTACCATCCCCAGACAGATGGACAGACGGAACGTGTGAACGCACTGTTAGAACAATATTTACGGTGCTATGTGAATCACCAACAGTCTAACTGGGTGGATCTCTTGCCGTTTGCTGAGTATGGTTACAATAACAGCATGCACAGCTCAACCAAGGCTTCCCCGTTTCAGATTGTAAATGGGTATGAGGGGAAGCCTGTTCTGCTGTTGCCAGGGGCCCCACCTCGTTTGAACAATGGTGGGGAAAATTAGAGAACAGCTGGAAGGGAATTCAAGGGAATTTGGAAGCCGCTAAGGAGGCGTACAAAAAACAGTATGACAACTCCCATGTACCCGCTTGGGATTTTAAAGTGGGGGATTCGGTATTTGTGTCAAAAAACCCCTCCCACTGAATCAACCTTCTAAGAAGCTGGCGTATAGATTCTTGGGTCCTTTTAAGATCAATAGGGTGATTAACAAAGTGACCGTAGAATTGGAGTTGCCCAAAATGTTTAGTAAAATACACTGTCTTTCATTGCAGTCTTTTGCGAAGAGACCTGGGTGGTTCTCCTTGGCACCCTCGACCACCAGCTCCACAACCTATCCAGATTGGGAATCAGAGTCATCATGAAGTGCAAGAAATATTAGATTCAAAGATGAAGCGTGGAGTTTTGTATTATTTGATTAAGTGGAAACATTTCCCAGCCAGTGAAAATGAATGGGTAGCAGAAAAAGATGTTTTAGCCCCTGATTTGGTAAACAAGTTTCATAGAGCATTTCCTCAGAAGCCCCGAGGTTGATTTTAGGGGGAGCAATATGTCAAGCATGGTGAAATTTCATTGTTAATTGATTGTTTTAAGGTCCTGCCTAACCTGGTATGTGAAGTATCATGGAGGATCCAACTTTGCTAGCTTGTTATTCTTTCCCTTCCCCCTGTCTTGCTTTATGGCTTATAATTAGAAGTAGTGAGAACTGAAACCAAGTAATCAGCACCTTCTCATACATTCCTGTAAGGGAGTACGTGCCATCTGGGGAAAGCAAGGTTGCTGTCCTGATAACACTATGGGAATGTAGACATTTATGATAGTTTATGTGTGAATGCTACCCCGCAACCCCATCCCTTGGAATCCTTTTGAAGTAAGCCTTAAAAGTATTGTATCAATGTATTGGCAGCATTACTCTCAAGAACCTGTTACAACAAAGTATCGGTATATCAATAAACGTAGTCTTTGTATCAACTTCGACTCATCATTGAACCCGCATGCTTGACAGAATGTGCCCAAAGGAAACCACTGCCTGCGACATATATGCTATTTGTTTTATTGTATTTTATGGTTTTAGCTTGTAGTTTTAATAATTTTAACTTTTGTTGTTATCAGCCCTGAGACCACTCCTGGGAAAGGGCAGAATACAAATTAACATAAATAAATATTTCTAAAGTCAAACTTCAGTCATTCAGTGCTAAACCAGACTGGCTCATATCTGATCTTCACATCTGAACATATTAAGTTTGACTGTTGAACATACTTCCTGAAAAAAATTGAAGCATTCCTATTTTGCACCTCACCAAATGGTAGGGGTTGCCATTGCCATGGGTCATTCAGGTAATTGCCCCAAGCCCTACATGGGAGAGCATGCTGACATCACCCCTCATGACTCTGCAACCAACTTCCTCAGCTGCTGCCCTGAAGATCCTACTGCTGCAGAGTGTCACTGAGCTACCTGATACTTAGATGGGGAAGAAGACAATCAGCTGCAGTGTGAGAAGTCCTTTCAACTGTCCTATAGCTGATCAACCTCCCATCTGTGTTATTCTGGAGCCTCAGAATCAATAAGGTACCCACACACACACCAAGTGGCAAGAATTCCCAGGGACAGCATTTACATGAGATAATTCCTTTTGGAAGAAAGAGAGCACTGGAGACTATGGTAGAACCATAGAGTTTTTACCTCCCAAATGGCTAAAGTGTCCAGGAAAACCATAGAGTTTTCCTGAAAATGCCTAGAGCGGCCCCATATGGGTGCCACCATTTTGATGGCATCACTTCTGAGTGACTTCATTGCATTGTGCCCTTACTTTGCACGCACGTGAAGGTTCCCCGCTACGGGAAGCTGGGGACTTGGCAACCCTAGAGAGGAGAGATCATGGGTCTCTAATGTCATTTCCCCTAGAGGAAGTAGCTACAGTTGTTAAGAAATATCACTATTCATCATAGGCACCATATATTCATCACTATTCATCATAGGCACCACATCCCTTGTCCTGCCCTGGACAGCCTGGTTTGGAGGCCCACCGGAGCTTCAGGGTCATCAGAAATGGGGATGGGGGAATAAATTGTTAAAACAAAAAAAATTGTTAAGAAATGGGGATGGGGGAGAGAGGGAAATGTCTGCTGGACCATAGGGTATAATGGAGAATTAATCCTGGGGTATCTGGGGCTCTGGAGAAGCAGTTGTTTGAGGTAGAGGTACCAAACTTTCAGCATAGCATCTGATGAGTCTCCTCAAAATGCTCTCCAAGTTTCAAAAATATTGGACAAGGAGATCCAATTCTATGAGCCCCAAAAGAAGGTGCCCCTATCCTTCATTATTTCTAATGTAGGGAAGGCATTAAAAAGGTATGTGGTTCCCTTAAATGTGAGGGCCAGAACTTCCTTTGGAGTTCAATTGTGCTTGTCACAACTTTGCTTATGGCTCCACCCCCAATGTCTCTTGGCTCCACCCCCAAAATCCCCAGATATTTCTTGAATTGGACTTGGCAACCCTACCAAACAATGTGGAGAAAACTGACATAGCTGACACCAAAAAGTGATAAGGGATAGCTCTAGAAATTGCTAGAAATAGAGAGTTTCTTGCAATTCCTAGAGCTACATTGGTTGCTTCCAGTAAGAACATAATGCTGCATCCCCCTTACACAAATCAAATAAATTTGATACAGTTTATCAGGTACATCAAGTTAAACCTGCAATTCCAGCAATAAATGTCACCACCAGCAGTCAATAAGACACTCATTAGTTATTTCTACCAAAGACATATCAGAATAATTCTGCTTTGCACTTTTATGGTTGAAAGAGTATGGGGGCTTTCCATACAGGCCAACCCAACATTCCAAAGTTTGGGTGTAGCCACTGAAAATGAATGCATATGGGCAGCGGATGGGCAGACCTCCTGAACAGAGGGAACTATCAAAAGTAAGAAGCCTGATAACCTTAGTTGTCATACGTAACTTTCTTACACCTCAGTCAGACTGTAACAATACCATCAAGAAATATCAAACACACTTTTAATTGTTTACAGCAAGTTTACTAAGGCTGAATTCAGATGACCAATTTGGGACAACATAGGAACAGCCCATGTCTGGATTTAAATGGCATGTTCAAATGTGCACATCTGGGTCCTGCCTTACTCCCACCCTTACCTCGTCCTCTGCCACTTCAAAAAGCTACCAGGTAGTAAGTGGTAGCAAATCACTGATGTGCTTCCGGAGTGCCTTTCCTGGCCATCTGAATGGCTGGGGAGCACCAGGGAAGTGTAGCTCATGTGCTTGAGCAGTGTGTCTGCTCCTCTGGGGGGGCGCATACCCTGTCCCTGTTCTGAGTCACTTTCCACTAAACCAGCTTTCTTTTGAGATAGGAGGCTGCCACACCAAGCTGCCCATCTGTACCCAGCCTAAATCATTACTCAGGTGGTTCTGAAGAATTTTCAAATGTGCTCTTAGACAGGGAGAGCCATCCTCACCTGCTTCCCCTAATCCATACCAGAAGAAACAATCTTTGTTGATCCCATCTTTGTTGATCCCATCTTTGTTGATCCCAGAGGTGGTGCGAGCCCTGCGGGACTTGAATCAGTTCCGCAGGGCTTGCAAAACCATCCTCTTTCAGCTTGCTTTTAAGATAGAACCCGGCTAAACTGAACTGACCTGTAGCCATCCAGCCATCTTATATACGATTGTGAACTGTAGCACCTTAACTCAATTTTAACTTATAATAACTATTTTATCTATTTTAACTAACCTATGTAACCTAATTGTATTTTAACTTGTTTTGTCTTGATTGTATTTTATCCAAATCATGGTTGTCCCATGTCTGTGAGCCGCCCTGAGCCCGCCTTGGTGGGGGAGGGCGGGATACAAAAATAAATTTACTTTACTTTACTTACTTACTTTAGCAATCATATGAAAGCTCTTTTTTGAAGCAGAAGTTAGTGTGTTACATAAAGGATGGAACTCCACCCCCCCTCAATATATTGTAATTAAAAGAAGACTGGGCCTCCCAGTTTGTTTTAGTTGTAAAGAAGAATACCAAAAGGCAGCCACAGCAGGAGGAAGCTAAAAATGGTACTGTTAATATTGAAAGAGCAGGTGTGTGGTAATTATAAGGTGAGTATATATCATACATTGAAAAGTCCCTGGGAGAACACATGCTATCCCAGCTCATAACATGCCTTTTGTAATGAGGCTACAGCCAAAGTAAGAAATAGCTCACATAGCTGGGGCAGGGTCCACCTACCACGAACTTGCTGTAAAGCCAAAGGGGAAGAGGAAGCCACGTTGACCCACTTCAGGTCAGTGAAGCCTTAAGTTGGAAAGTCTGAGTCAGTAGAAGAGATGAATATTTTGTATATCCTACCTACCACTCTGCTTGTTTCCCTCATGATCAAACAAACTCAAACCTGAAGTCATCCTAGTTGTTCGATCATGAGGGAGACATCAAAGAATAAATAATGAATTAAAATCAGATTTTCCCCTATTCCCTCAATTGTAAGGAAAAAAATATCCTGCACTTGGCAACCGGCCCAAAGAGAAGGAGCCCAGTCATGCCAGTGGAATATTGGCCCACTGGCAACCCATGGGGAGCAGAAGAGGATAAGGAACAACTACAATGGAAGAAGTCATATCAAAGGCCACTGTTAGGGTAGGTTGGCACACTTCACAGCATGCACATTTCCCCCATGCAACAAGTCTCTTTCCATTGTGTACTCTTTCCTCTTGCTAAAGAGTAAAAAAAAAAAATTATCTTGAGCAGATCTGTCCACATTGCTCCTAACACATTGCTGATGCCATCTAAATATCAAATAACAAGAGCTCTATGATTTTGGATTAGCATCCTTTTGTCAGGTACATTTGCCATGTATAATGCTGACATGACCTGCTGACATGAGTGACATGGGTTTAATATGACTTAGTAAAAACTAATTTTTCTAATGGAAAAGCCTCTATTGTCCGCTAATTGAATTTTGCTTAAGTTGATGAATAATTGAAGCAGCTTTCCAAACCTTTTATCCAATTAATTGTTTGGGTAAGCAACATTTTTCTTTGGCTTAGGGGTCGGGAGGAAGGGGGTTGCTAACATTTGTGAATATTTCTACCATGCACAAATTTCATCTGTAATCATAGACAATTGGGTCATACATTGACCTCTACAATTTTTAGCAGTAAATATTCCTATAAATACTGTCACACCACTAAAATCAAGATTCCATAATACATCCTCAGTAACAATAGAGTCTTCATTTTTCTGTGAAGCACTGAACCTTGCAGCGGCTGCTAGCTTGCCTTCATTTACATGTCGGTGCTCAATTTATAGCAGAATTGGCAGCTGACTCTTTAAACTGATAGATGCCATCCCAGTATCTCTGACAGTAACAGTTGTAGATTGAGGGATGATTCTCACAGCTTTATTGAGACAATGAAATGTGAGATGAGCTGATGCCATCTAAGACAATAGTGTGATGACTAGACCACCACACTGCACCAACAATTAACCTAATGTGAGAAGCTTTGTAGTTGTACAGTGGTACAGTTATAGTATACAATAGTATTGAGAAAGGTATTGTACCACTGTTTTTTCGGCCCCACCCAGCCGAGCGGCCGATTGGCCGCGTTAGGCTGGGGGCCACCCATTGCTTCCCCTGCTGGAGGAGAGACAATGGTTCGCCTGAACTGCTAGGGGGTGGGCAGCCTTATAAGGCTGGCCCAACCCCCTGTGTTGCAGTTCTTTTAGAGCTTTTCGGCCCGCCCGCCCATCATGCAGTGCAGGCATAGGCTGGTCACCTGTTATGGGGCCAGGTAGGAATTTTTCACTTTCAAGCAAATTGGCCGACTTGGGAGTGTTTTCGCCTACCTTACACTGTGGAGGGTGCGTTGGCAATTGGCTAGGGCGGTGCTGTTTATAGTTGGTCACTGGCGGTTTTACTGTTGGGAACATGTTCTTTTGGGGTATTGGTGAACTCCCATGGCAACGCACCTTTGGGGGTGTACGGCGTCCCTGGGGTGACCTAAGCTGCATGGCTCAAGGTTGGCTCCAGGGAGCCTCGTGATCCCGTCACTAGGGAGTTGTCCACATCCCAGGCTGCACGGCTCGGGTGAGGGTGGAGCTCAGTGAACAGGATCTCGTGCCTGGCCGGCCGGGTTTGAACCGTCGGGTCGGCTCACTCCCGGGGCCTGGGGCTCGCCCTGTTTTCAGGTTGAGGAGGTGGTTGGTGTTATGACCCCTGGCTTAACCTGGCCCCATATTCCCATTGCCGTTAAGTTTAAATAAAGTGGCCCTTTATCCCACATTGTTGTCTGTCTCTTTATTCCGAATGGGGGGCAATGGAATTTTGCAATAGTTCAGTTACTCAAAATCTAGGAAAATCAGGAAGACCCTCACACTTCTAGATTTCCACAAACTATGTAAAACAGAATTGTTCAGGAGAACATTTTTATAAAGGCAATGTGGCTATATTATAATGCAATGCTTCAAGAAGGTGCTTTATTAAAGGGAATGGGACTGTAGTCTACACTACCATGTATAAAAATGGTGAATCTGCCTATAGGCCAATAGTATATATTACCTCTTTGTTATATGTATTATCTAGTTCTCACTACATTGTTTTCTACCTATGTAATTCCACTTTTTGGCATTGTTAATAAGTGTCTAATACTTATGCTTTGCTTTCATAATAGTAATCTTACTTCACTTATCAGACTTCTTATTCTACTGATTGCACTGACCTACATTATATAACCACCTTGAGTCTCATTAAATACAATAAATAAATCTACATGATCACTTCATCTAATATAATAATTACAATTTTACATCTAATGTAATAATCACAATTTTTGAAATGATTACACTTATTGTAATTTTACAATAGGTGAAGCAATCATGTAGATTGTTCATCATAGATGTAATATAAGATACACGAAATAAGATATAGAAGAAAAGTAAACTGCATGGGCAAATAAACTTACACAATTTACTCCAGGCTAAACTGATTGACTTCTGTTGACTAATTCAACAAGGGATTAAATCACTAGAAAGCTTTTAAAATCCAAATTATTTTAGGCCTGAGAGGCGGACCAATTGTTTGTTAATTAGCTAAATGTGTTATTACTATTAAATATCAATTGTTTTTGTTTTTTTTAAAAAACATTTATCATTGTAGGAAAAGTAAAACAGTATTTTGAAAATTTGAACACATCTTGAAATGCTTGGAATGGCTATTTAACTCCTAAAGTAAGTGCTATTTGCTTGGTCCATTTGACAATGCCAAGTCTCCAGCAAATATATGACTTAAAACTGATGAAATATCCTATACAGCAAGGCATTTTGAAAGAGACTAGCATGTTTTCATTGGAAGATTCCAATGGTATTCTGTGGAAAACTAGAATAATCAAAGTCATCCCCTGGAGTAATAAATCTAATCTCAGGTCTGTTTTTTTAAAACAAAAAACAAAACTTGTCATGCGGTAATACTCCAGGCAAATATTTATTTATTTGCTTGTTTAATTCAATTTATAGCCCACCCTTCCCATAGAATGTGCTCAGGGAGGGTTACATCATAGAGACAGACAGTCAACAATTAAAACCAAATTAAAATATATAAAATCTGAAATTACAGAACCAAACATCAAAAGCTAAAAATGACAAATTCAGCCTCACAGGCATAACCTATTATCCAGGTCCAGCAGGTCCTACAGCACTGAGACGGAATAGAAGGAATGGAAAATTTAGTAAACAGGGTGCATTGATCTTTATGACTGCTGGGAGTTTTCCCAGCGGGGTTATAGCTTGGGAGGGCTGTCTGTCACGAGTTTCCCTGCCTGAGCTCAGGTGGCTTGAGGGGTGAGGAGACCAGCCTGGATAAGCATAAGCCACCAACAGAGGAGTTCTACTGTCCCCACCCTTGCCTAGTCTGGCCAAGGCAAGTTGCGTGGGAGTGAGTCTTCCCTCCACAAAGGGTCTGCTGGGGTAGAGGCAGGGGAGGGGCCCTGTCCAGGGCCATTTCAGCACTCCAGTTGGCCCTTTTTAGAAAAGACAGGGCTTTTTGTAGCAGGAACTCCTTTCCATATTAGACCACAACCTTCTTATGTAGCCAATCCTCCAAGAACTTAAAGGTAAAGGTAGTCCCCTGTGCAAGCACCAGTCGTTTTTGACTCTGGGATGACATTGCTTTCACAATGTTTTCACGGCAGACTTTTTACGGGGTGGTTTGCCATTGCCTTCCCCAGTCATCTACACTTTCCCCCCACCAAGCTGGGTACTCATTTTACTGACCTTGGAAGGATGGAAGGCTGAGTCGACCTGGAGCCGGCTACCTGAGCCAGCTTTCACTGGGATCGAACTCAGGTCATGAGCAGAGGGCTCTGACTGCAGTACTTATTACAGGGTCTACTGTAATAAGGGTCTCTTGGAGAACTGGCTACATCAAGGAGGGGTGGCCTAATATGCAAAGGAGTTCCTGCTACAAAAAAACCCCTGAGTAAAGATAACTAAATTGTCTGATCTTTATCTGTTATTCAGTGTGTTCTTATTTGCTCTTAGCCTTCCTTGCATTCCTTTGAAACTGTTAGTACTATTTTCTTTGTGGAAAAAATACTTCAATCAATATTAGGCTTCATAAAAGTGGCGAGTGAGTGGGTGAGTGGGCGTCAACGTGGCAGATGCGGTTCAATGTGGCCAAGTGCAAAGTAATGCACATTGGGGCCAAGAATCCCAGCTACAAATACAAGTTGATGGGGTGTGAACTGACAGAGACTGACCAAGAGAGAGATCTTGGGGTCGTGGTAGATAACTCACTGAAAATGTCAAGACAGTGTGCATTTGCAATAAAAAAAGGCCAACGCCATGCTGGGAATTATTAGGAAGGGAATTGAAAACAAATCAGCCAGTATCATAATGCCCCTGTATAAATCAATGGTGCGGTCTCATTTGGAGTACTGTGTGCAGTTCTGGTCGCCGCACCTCAAAAAGGATATTATAGCATTGGAGAAAGTCCAGAGAAGGGCAACTAGAATGATTAAAGGGCTGGAGCACTTTCCCTATGAAGAAAGGCTGAAACGCTTGGGACTCTTTAGCTTGGAGAAACGTCGACTGCGGGGTGACATGATAGAGGTTTACAAGATAATGCATGGGATGGAGAAAGTAGAGAAAGAAGTACTTTTCTCCCTTTCTCACAATACAAGAACTCGTGGGCATTCAATGAAATTGCTGAGCAGACAGGTTAAAACGGATAAAAGGAAGTGCTTCTTCACCCAAAGGGTGATTAACATGTGGAATTCACTGCCACAGGAGGTGGTGGCGGCCACAAGTATAGCCACCTTCAAGAAGGGTTTAGATAAAAATATGGAGCGCAGGTCCATCAGTGGCTATTAGCCACAGTGTATGTGTGTATATAAAATTTTTTGCCACTGTGTGACACAGAGTGTTGGACTTGATGGGCCGTTGGCCTGATCCAACATGGCTTCTCTTATGTTCTTAAAAGACTGGGTACATGAAAATCAAGAGCTTATGCTCCTATGTTTTCCCGAAAATTCACTGTTTTTCTCTCTAAAAGATCAGATTAGTGTAATTTCTTCTTGTATATATGAACTCAGTCAGCTGGAATGGAGTTGATTAGCTCTTGTTTCAGGGATTCAGAGATTTCATCAACGCTCTTAAGTTCTTGTTTTATGAAGGATCACTGGCTGTTTTGTAACTAAGTTATTGATTTCCTTGTTTGTATAGAATATGTTACACTAGTATAGACTTAAGTGGGATTATCACACCCTCTCTGTTATTATGGCAACGCCAGTCTATTGCCTCCTGCCTCAGCGAGGGCAGCTCAATATACGTTAGTCTCTTTGGGGGTCTGATACGGTAGATGAGCAGGGGACCACTGCAGATTTGAAGTCTTTCCCAATCACACAGGCACCAGAGACTGTAACAGCAAACTATAGTTCTTTATTTACCAAATAGGCTTTAACTGGGGGATGTATATACAGAGGCTAGTTTGTATCTTGTAGGAAGAACAGTTGCTATACAGTATGTCGGCTAGACCCTCCAGCAATGCTCTGAGGTATTTTAGGGTGCACAGTTCTTCTTTTACGCCACTCTCCTAGACTTTAATCAGGCTGGCCTCTTGGGCTTTGAGTGCCTGGTCCCTCGAGTTGTCTGGTTTGACAAGCCCCAGCTCTCCTGACTCCCTCAGACCCACGGCTCTCCCTCAGCCACCTTATAAACTCCTAGGAGCAGTGTATCATAGGTCTGTGACCACTAAGGTCTTCCACTTAGACACTCTCTGTCACCTTCCTCTTCCGTAGAGGGCACTTGTGTCCTAGAGATATGCCTCACACTCAGCCACCTGGCTGGTTTCACAGAGTGTGTATAGAGCTTCACTTCACACCAAGCCTCTCTCACACACTCTCTGAGTCCAACTCTCTCTTTCTGACCGTTTTTTTCTTCTCAAAGTTAACCTCTGAGCCGTTAGCTGTCACTCAGGACTTGAGAGTTCTGAGCACCTCTGGCCCCCACCTTCGGGTCACATGACTCAGGGCTCTCTGAATCCTCAGCTTCTCCATTAACCCTTTGATTCCATCACAGGGATATTAAGGAAAACATTCTTTGTAATAAAAAGGAGTCTGTCAAAAAGTAGCTACTTTATACCTAGGCAAGTCAATTATCTACTCACTCAGTACTGTGAGCTCTACTGCCAGTGGCATATTAACATTTCAGACAGAACTTCCCTATTAATAAGCTTTAACTGGTTATACTGGGGCTTATGCACCATGCTGCATATACAGAAGGCACATGCTCAGCCTTGATGCCACTACTAAAGCTGATACAGGAATGTGAGTAGTCAAGCAAAGCTTTGTATCTTTCCTCAGCTGTGCATGGACTATGAAAGTGTGTCTTGCTGTGCTTGGCATCCTCTTTGATGTGCTTTCCAAAGTGACACAATGCAAACTTCTCTGTTAGTTTCTTTTGGTTGAATAGTAGTCTTGTTACAGATGGTGGCTTATGTAGAAAATTATGTAATGTCTTGCATCCAGACTGGCTTTCAAGAGATGCAAGGATTTCTGCCCATACAGTGTGACTTTCTCACCTCCCCCCTCCTGTGGCAATTTAAATACCCCCTAATCCTGTTCCTATGGGACAAAGGACCCCTAAGGAGAGAATTTCAAAGGGCATTTGGTCTGGGAGGGATGAGGCAAGGAAATAGTGTCACACAGGCAAAAATCCTTGTATCCATGGAAATCTTTGTCTGGATCCAAGCAAATATCAGGATTGAAGAGGGGGGAAGGGGCAGAATAGATTGCGACTGGTAGAAAATTATCTGTCAGGGATCAATGGAAAATCCAGGAAGAGAAGGATTACAGTAGCATAATATGCAATGGCTTGTGGATCCCCTGCCTCTGTGTGTCTGTTCAAATCTACCATTCTATCAAGGGGCTCAGAGCAGGACACATGGCTTTGCCATTTCATTCTGTTCCTTGCCCTAATCGCCTTTCAAAACAAAGAATATGCAAACTTTAATATTGGGGGGGGGGGCGGTTGTCATGAAGTGCCTTTGGGTTCTTTTGGCCCAAATTTGCAACTGGTGGTGTAGGAGATGCCATATATTCTCCACTCTT
The DNA here is from genome assembly GCF_032191835.1 of Heteronotia binoei. Lineage (NCBI taxonomy): Eukaryota > Metazoa > Chordata > Lepidosauria > Squamata > Gekkonidae > Heteronotia > Heteronotia binoei. The sequence continues at coordinate 48,341,545 of NC_083224.1, read as the reverse complement.
AAAACTACAAGTCAAAGGCAAAGGTGCTTTTGGCTAAAAATTCTGCATTTATGACATATAATGTCTCATAATACAGAGTGAATACAGATGATCCATTTTCCATGTGGGAAATGTTGCAAAGTTTGTTCACTTCTTAAATGTATGCTAAAGTCTGCAATAAAGGAAACTGTAGGTTGTGTACCTACTAAGTGTAGCCAATATTTTATGGTGACTGTTGCTCTACTTCTAGTTATTGCCTTGTTCCTGTTACTATGGAGTAAAGATATTAGCTTTAGGTATCCTTCCATATTTTACTGCAGAATTTCTGTTTCGTTGTTTACAGAAACAGATATTTCGGTGGGAGATTAGATTAAATTCTCTACATGCATTTTTAAAATTCCTGTGGATTTTGCTTATTATAGTGCCTTATTACAGTGCTTGTGTTTTGTTCGTATGAAAACCTGTACATGTACAACCATATACCACAACCACCAGAAAAAAAAATTCCCCTTCAAATTGTAATTTTATACAATAGTAATTGTGTGTAATTAAACTGACTTGTGGCAACCTCAGGACCATGGATTTTTCAAGGCAAGAGATGAACATAGGTGGTTTGACATAGCCTTCCTCTGCATAGCAACCTTGGTCTTCCAGTCTTCTTTGGTGGTTTTCCACCTAAGTACTAACCATGGCCAACCCTGCATAGTTTTCAAGTTCCCCTCATCCAAAAAAAAAATAGCTTTAGAGAAACAAGTATTTTTGATAAATATCCCAATTATTACATAAATTGCAAGTATTTAACAATTAGTATTATACTATCAGAAAATTATTAAGAAAGAGAAGGTAGTACGAGTCATTTCTGAAAAGAAAACTCAAGTTATTCAACCACAAGGCAGTTGTGGGGAAACCTAACAACTAGTAAAAGCCATAACCTTCAGCAAATATTTTGTGTACTGTGGTGCAGCGGCTGGAGTTTTGGACTAGGTCTGAAGAGATCCAGATTCAAATGCCCATTCAATGCTGATAACCAGTGGGAGGTTTTGGATATGGGGACATGCAAATAGGCATTGTTCCACATAAACCTTTCACGACAATTTAGGATTCTCCCCAGACTATAGCACTTGGCAATGTTCAAAATGATTAACAGGCTTTATCTCAGTAACCATTCAACAATCCTGTAAGATAGTACCTTCCAAGATAACAGATTCTAGAGAAGGTAGTGGTATTTGTCTGTTGCAGCAAAAGCAAACTGGAGTCTTGTGGCTCCTTAAAGACTAACATGATTTTATTCCAGTTTAGACTTTTATGGACTATAGTCTAATTCCTCAATGGAAGTATATTTGCGTCTTTAGCATGCTACATGACATGCATCTTGGACTTTTTAATGACTATATAATGGAAATGATTTTATTGTATATTTTGTTTTAAATATTTTATGTTGTTTTTATTTGTTGTTAGCCGCCCGGAGCCCATCAGGGGAGGGCAGGATATAAATCTGATTAAATAAATAAATAAATAAATAAATAAATAAATAAATAAATGACTATTTTTTCTGTGCAACAGGCATGGAGAGCTCACACATCCTCAGCAGAGTTACACCTTTCTAAAAGCACTGAAGTCAATGGGTTTAGGAGGGTGTAACCCTGCTAAGGCTGTCACTATAAAAGCAGTGACTTGCTTAAGATCTTTCTGGAGTGGATGGGAGAGGGCAAATCTGAAGCAGAAACCTTCTGGTTTACAGCTCAGGCTTCTAGCCACACTAACAACATCCTTCATTTCAAAATAACTGCTTTTCTTTTAACTTCAGAGGATGCTCCTTTCATCTGGCTGCTCTAAAATGGGCAACTTGATTATGACAAAAATATCTCAGGCTTAGGGACAGAAAAAATCTCCATGTTATATATGCTTGCCCTTTAGGATCTAAGTGGGAGAAAGGGAGAGATCAGCTTACCACTAGCAAATGAATTTTTTGTTCTAAGATACAGTATATTGCAATATGCATCACCACTTTTTTTCTTCAAAGATGCCGCTTCTCTCTGCCTTACTTCAGGGTAGAAATAATGTATCACAATACTAAGGCTGAAAGTATCAGCACACTGAAAGGCTCTGACAATTGAAGCAGTTTTAAATTAACCTTTGGAATTATGCTTTCTCAGCAGATCCCCTTCCCACTTTTCCATCTCAACAGAGCAACTATCTCCCCTGCAATTCTATTAAAATACTCCAAAATAAACCCTTTAGCAGCTACAACAGGGCAAATTAATGTCAACACACCAGGACATATGTCTAATTTCAGAGCTGAGACTTAAAGATTGGAATCCTCATTATAGACCTCATCAGCTGTTTCCAAATACCCTTCAGGTCTAGAGAGATTCATTTCAAATGAGGTACATCAACAGAGAGCAGAGAGATAAAGAGAGAGAACCGTTCAGATGGCACATTAATTTCTATCACTCAGCTAGGGCTGCGATGATCATCATTTTGAATTTAATAATTTCTACAGAGTTTGCTGTTCATGCAGTTTTTGCAAGCTGGATTGTGCATATTTCTTTTCTATGGGAAATGGCCAATAAAAATGCAATCTATAGCCTTCCATCATGGGAGGTTTTAATGAGGGCAGGCCTACACATTTTACTAAACATATAGGTCTGCCATCAAGAACAGCATCTTCATGCTGAGTTCTCCCCTTCTTTAATTGGTATATATTTGAACACTATCCCTCCTATCATTGTTTGCCTCTGGCAGTGAAGACAAATGCACAGTGCAATTATTTCTCCACACAATTGACTCCAGGGTGGCCAGCTGGCAATCTCGGTCCCCCATCCCCAAGTTCCTGTCCCCAACTTCTCAGTGCAGCAGTAAAAGCATTAATGAAGAAAGAGACATCATTATGCAATGTATTCACAATGTCGCTTCTGGGTGAAGACTCAGAGGTGACATCACCATGTCAAGTGGTGTTCTAGAAATTCCCCCAATTTTGCCACAGAGATTGAGGCAATTCTTACAAGGCTCTTGACACAACAATATCAGTTCCATACCATCACTCAGAAGTGATGTCACTGTTTTTCATGACTCTCCCCCTACCAATGTTCCACCTCCAAACCTACTTATCTTTGGAGAGGACAGTTTGACTAGTTCTGTTTGAGAGGTGTTTTGAAAATGGGAGAAAGGTTTTTCTAAAGGAATGTTAAGCCTTTCTTGATCTTTACTAAGTTTGAATTATTATGAATTTTGATTGGGCAAGGAAGTGGAAAACAGCCTCAATATGTCCTACAAAGAAAGTGGTATGGACTTTCAATGCTATATAGCATTGTCTGTTTTGGAAACCAGTGGGGACAATTTGTTTTTCTGGATCAATAAAGTTTTCGCTTTGGAGGGGGCAAGTTCTTAGATCCTTTCATATGTCTAAATGGATATAATTCACTCCCTGTGATTTATTCCATAGCGTACAAAGAACGAAGACCAATATCAACACAATTGCTTCTGCATGGAAATAGGAAAATATAGATTTAAAACTAGGTTCTAGAACCACAGTGAAGCATAGGGCCTCTTGATCTTTGGGCATCCAACTGTAGATACTGCAGAAAACATGGTACAAAAAAGTTGTCCTTAGACCTAAAATATTAGATATCTGGATGTTTGTCATGAGAATTAATGTACAGGCTTTTTTTGTGGAGAATTCAGCATTCAGAATTGTAATTTGTTGTAATTCACTGCTTTCTTTTTGGCCAGCTTCATTTTTTTGACTATCCATGATGAATCTGGCCATTCAGATTGTTTCCCACATCAGGCGCTACAATTTTCCTTACTTCTGCTCAACCCACAAAGAAATAGCACAGCATGTTAAATATTCCCTGTAATTCACTGCAAATAGAGGGGAAAGAATTTGATTCAGAGTGGGCTTGTATACCAGCCCTTAAGCTAACTGCAAATGAGCTCAGAAACCTTGTGGTTGTTTCATGACATTTGGCGTTTTTAACTGATCCATCAGATTGCATAATACAGTGAACTGGATCCAACCAGCCTTTTCACCCACCATCTCCAAATTCCACCCCCCCCCCAGCCATTATCTCATGTGGTTTTTGTCCAGGCAGGCCCCATGATCTTCAGCATAGCCTTCCAGTTGCTCAAAAGGCACCCCTCTTCCCTTTTCACCAGCAGAAAATCTGGTTGGATTTAACCCAGTATTCTTGCAGTCTAAACACCACTGACTTAACTCCTGAAGGCCAAGTAAACTTTGCTACTGACAGTGATGTGCCGAGAGCTAAGCATTGCTCTTAAATATGTTGGTACTCATGATTAGGGATGGGCATGAACTGGGAAAATGATGGTTCATGTTGGTTTGTGGTTGGTTTGATTGCATGAACCATGAATTTAAATGAACTTTTCAGTTTCCCAAGCCGGTTCATTGATCATTTGGTTTGGGAGGTGGTAGAACAGCCCCTTCACAGGGGGTCTTCAGCAGGCTCTTCTCCACTTGCCCTCCAAGTCTGATGAAGATTGGATTTGGGATGTCCAAGTTATAGCCTGTCCCCCCCCGCCAAAGCAGGTGCCCCCACGAAAGCTCAGCTCTAGCTTCAGATTAGGTCTCTGAAACCACAGCAAGGAACACCTTCTCAGCTGGGAGAGGTGTTTAAAAAATTGTCCCACTTTGGGGCGGGGGGGAGGAGTCCCTCAAAGCCTCCCCTAAATCACAGCAAACAATTCTTCTTTTCCTCTCACAACAACTAACTACTCTCTTTGTGCTACAAAGTGAAAACAACTGAGTCAGGATATGGTATTATACTGATATATAATCTGCTGCTATACAGCAGAATGGTAGCTCTGTGGTTGGCTCCCAGAGCTGCTAATCAAGCTATGGACAACTATGTTTGGTGTTTCTAGAGCTCTCCACAAGTCCACCCCCAGCATTTATTGAATCGGCACCAAGCTATCTGGAGAACGAACTGCAAAAATGAATCGTCCAAATCTCCACAAAAAAGGCAGTTTGCTTTGGTTTGGGAATGACATGACCAAACAAACCATGAACTGGCCTGGCTCATGCTTGAACCGTGGTTCATGTGTATTAGATAGATAGATAGATAGATAGATAGATAGATAGATAGATAGATAGATAGATAGATAGATAGATAGATAGATAGATAGATAGATAGATAGATAGATAGATAGACAGACAGACAGACAGACAGACAGACAGACAGACAGACAGACAGACAGACAGACAGACAGACAGACAGACAGATAGACAGACAGACAGACAGACAGACAGACAGACAGACAGACAGACAGACACTTTATTCCATCCAGATGGAAACCAGGCATAAGGTGGTTGTGTTCATCTACTTTGAGATATGTAATAGTGCTCAGTCACAACACCTGAAAAGATCAAAAGCGATTCTCTTCTCCTTTGTTTTTTTCCCCTCCATCTCCTTTTGCTTCCCCTCCAGTCTGACAGATGCAAATATACCCAGCAGGAAGCTGCTTCACTCTTGATATATTCAGTGCATACAATCCAAAGCATAAATATTTCCCTTTATTCCCATCAGCAAATGCACATCAGGTGAAAAGATAGTGCAGGAGAATGTAGGATGGCAAAACAGTCTCTGCCTCATCCAATAGTATGCATGTAATAGCCAATTACACCTGCCAGAGCCTACACAACTCCAAGAGGCATGCTATGTAGATTTGCAAAAGTAATTGACACAGATGTTTGACAATCATTTAATTCAAATTTAAATAGCCTACATTGGAACATTCCAATTTAACTCTTAGATGTTGGGTGAGTGTCACATCACTGTTAGCTGAATCCAGTACTATAATGGAGCCAAAGGCATTTAACTGTGTTGTGGTCCATTTAAATATGTTCATGAAGCTGCAGCTTTACCTGGAATGTACCTATTTTGTTTTTCTGAATAATCCCATTTTTTCAGGATTATCTGAGATTGGCTATGCATGATAGTTGAAGATACACTCCCCCTTTATATCCATCTGAAAGAGCAGTCAGTAAATACAGATGAGGTATTTTCTATTTTTTTATTCATATAGAGCTGAATACACACCCCTAATGAGGACCTTCCAGGCAGGTGCTTGCACACCTCACATAGGACCATGAGCTAGGGTTGTCAGCTCTGGGTTGGAAAATATCTGTAGATTTTTGGGGGGTGGAGCCTGGGCAAGGTGGGGTTCAGGGGGGGTGGGACCTCAGCAGGGTATAATGCCGTCCACCATCCAAAGCAGATGTTATCTCCAGGGGAACTGATCTTGGATGCCTGGAGATCTCCAAGTTCCACCTGGAGGTTGGCAGCCCTACCATGGGCACAAGCCTATTAAGCTTAGAGGTTTATGGATCTTATCTTTAACTTGCATTTCTGGTATATCCCCCTATTCAAGTTGTCTGCAAAAAAGAGTTACAGATGCTAAATCCAGTTCTTATTTAGAAATTTTAGAAATTCCCAATTTCCTCCCTCCATAATGTTCATTGTTCTCAACAATGACCAAAGGAGACTGTGATCACTCTGAGATTCAGAGTATAGGGAGGGATATAAATCCAATATCATCATCAAATCAGTACTCTGAAAAAGATCAGGGAAGGGACTGATTCATCAGTGATATGCGATTCAGATGGATCTTTCTGATCAAGTAAAAAGCTTGTACTCTTAACATTGCTGGAAGCTGGTTGGAGAGCCATCTTTCATTATTTGATTATCATCCCTTCTACTCTTACCTGATCTGGACATGATTATGCATACTTTTACTCTGATAGCCAGTGTGAGGTAGTAGTTAAACAGGACAAATAAATTAAACAGGACAATTTAAAACCAGAGCTTAAAATAAGCACAATGAAAGATTAAAAACAGCAGTTAAACATTGAGGAGGAAGGAGGGGAGGGATAATTGAGGGAATGCCAAGTGAAACAAGGAAGTCTTCTTCTTCTAGTATGGGTTCTTCAGTCCTGACCTGGATAGCCCAGGCTAGCCTGATATTGTCATCTCTGAAGATATGCAGGGACAGCCCTGGCTAGTATTTGGATGGGACACTTCCAAGCAATACCAGAGTTATGACATGGAGGCAGGCAATGGCAAACCTCCTCTGAACATCTCTTAAGAAAACCAATGGGATTGCCAAAAATCAGCTGTGACTCAATGGCAAAAGAAGTGTTCTTGAACATCTCCCATATTTATCCTAGATGGAAACAAATATCTGACCACCTTGCAGATCTGACTTGTATTCTATTCTGTACTAAAGACTGGAAACTATCTCAAGAATGTATTTTTTCCTGATAGCTCTGTTTTTTTTTGGTTAACAAGAAAGCATTCACTTGACAGTCAGGCATTCCCTATGCAGTAACATATAAATATGCATAATTGTTAAATTTATGGATCGTATCATGTAATAATTTCAGAGGTTTTTACAAAGGTAGATAATCTATGCTTATAATCAAATTTCTGTTCCACAGATGAACTGCATGACTGCATCAGCTATGCAAACAGAATAAAAATATGTACTTGTTGACCAAATATAGTTACCGTTGAGCAAGTACCCCTGTAAATACCCATCCCTTCCACAACTCCAAACCATTAGTTTACTTATTTGATAATATCAATCACTTCCAGCCCAGTTCATACATTCTGCCTGCCAATGCTGCAAGAATCTGGTATATGAACCAGGAGAAACTTTCCCCTTCTAATATCCTCCAATGTGAACAATGCGAATGGGGGAATGCCTGGCAATATGGAAGACTGCTGCTATTTTAGGTGAAAAAGTACACAAACCAGGCCTTTAAATGATCAGGTCATATGTTGAAGAATGAGTAAGTAGAGGGAGTCATGCAAACAGAAGCAGGAAAAACCAGGAAAATAAAAACAATGTAAAGTGCAGCCCTAAGCAGAGCTACATTCATCTAAGCCCACTGAAGTCAAGGGGTTTAAAAGGGTGTAAGTCTGTTTAGGATTGTATATGTTAGCCTAGCATTTAAAGAGCTGGTGTCTCTAGGAAGGGGATTCCAAAGTCAGGGTGCCATGGCACTTGAATTCTTTTTTCTGAGCACCACATATATAACTTCAGAAGGTAAGAGATTCCCATGCTAAACGTCTAGTGATTTAGTTCCAATGGTAAAGTTAAAGTAATTAGACCTCTCTCCAGTCTAGTTTACAATGTACCTTCTGGGGAGTCACTGGGGTAAGGAAGAAGGAGGGGGGGGCAAGAACAGTTACCAGGAACAGCCAAAAAGGGTTCTTAACAACGATTTTGAATTTGATAATAATGTATATCTTCAGATCAGCAGCACCTAATGCATGACCTCACAATATGCAAATATGTTCACAAGCTGATTTACAGCAATGTTTTTTTTTTTAATTTCCTGTCCATCAGCTCCAGTCTTGTACCCAGAACTTTTGCGTATGTGGTGGAACTCACCAGAACTTAGTACCAGCACCTTTGTGAGGGCTCTCCCATCTCGAGAGATTTGATAGAAATCAGGCATATATATAGATGTCTCTGTGTGTATGAGTGATAGAAAGTGCCATCAAGTCACAGCTGATTTATGGTGATCCCATAGGGCTTCCCAAGGCAATAGGTGAACAGAGATAATTTGCCTTTGCCTACCTCTGTGTAGTAACCTTGCACTTCCTTGGTGTTCTTCTATCCAAGTACTAACCAGGGCCAACCCTGTTTAGCTTCAGAGATCTGCCTGTACTTAAGATTTCTTGATGCTATTTCCATCACCTGGACAATAGGAAAGAAGCTGTCAAAAGATTCCACCAGGTCCTCAACAATTTCACCCCTACATCAACTTCCTCATCAATTCATATATCAAGCATGTTTCTTGGACATCTTTCCATCAACTCAACCTGTATCAAAGTATGCTGAATTGGTTGTGGAGGGTAAATAATTAATTCCAAAATTTACATCTGGCAAACTTGGCTGACATTTTCTTCTCTTAATCACTTTTGATTTATCAAACCTGTTTTGAGGCTAATAAACTATATTGATGGAGTTCAGGTTACTGATGCTTGTTTCAGTAGGTACTCCATGTGTTCCCTTCTCTTTTAATCATCCTCATTCACTAATCTGAAAAGAAGCAAGTTTATAAAATGCACTGAGCCAACAGAATTTCTAGAACATGTTTATTAGACACTTCGACACCTACATATTGCTTTCAACGCTCAGGAGTTTGCCAAGGAAATCAGAGTTGTACATCTTTTTTTATTCATTTGTGGTATAGGTAAGTACAGGGTATCAAAATAATCACCAGTGATGGAACTTCTAAAACATTTCCAGCTGAGCAGACAGGGGTGATGCTAGCCTGTCAGATGTCATCTCCAAATCACCATTACTAAAGGTGATTTGACATACCTCCAACTGCTGGACAGACATTAAGAAGTAAGGCGTGTGTTTTTTCCCCCTGCTTTTTACCTTTGTGCACCCCATTTACCCACCTCAGAAGCAAGGTTGCCAAATGATTAAAAATAACTTGGCTTGGCCTGCTTCTACTTGTGTAGCTGATGGCATAGCTGTGTAAATTTATTGCCTTTTGTTCTTAATGAACCTTTCTTAAAGGTTGTTTGTAAGCCATCTTGATCATTGTGGAAGGGTGGGGTATAAAAATTGACAGCAAAAAAATAAACAAACAGCAACTTCATCTGCATAAACTGGCATGTAAAGCCACATGCCACACATGACATCGAGGCAATGCCTACCAACTGAGTGGCTGTTGGAAGCCCAGGAGCAGAAAGCAGTTGACAAACACTACTAAGAATGAAAACAAAACCAATAAAATCCCACAGATCAAGATCTTTGATAACTCTTTGGCTACACCTATTCAGGGGTGGAATTCTAGCAGGAGCTCCTTTGCATATTAGGCTACACCCTCCTGAAGTAGTCAATCCTCCAAGAGCTTATAAGGCTCTTTTTTGTAAGCTCTTGGAGGATTGGCTACATCAGGGGTATGTGGCCTAATATGCAAAGGAGCTTTGTGCTCCTTTGTGCTCATGTGAGTCACTGCTCACTTCTTCTGAAGAAATTTAGAAAGAAATTTAAATCAAACAGAGTATATAAAACAACAAATCACAGAAAATACACAAAAGATTCTGGGCTGGTGTCTGAGTTATTGCATCAAGGCCAAGACTACAAACTAAGAGGCAGCATTCTTACTCTTAGCTACTGCATTCTTACTCTTTGGCTAATGTACCCCAAACCCTGCAGCAAGAGACAGAGAAACATATGTCAGGAAGCCTGCTAAGGGGAAATCAGCATAGTTTCTGCAAATGGTAGAATTTCCTGACAAACCTCTTAGAGCTCTTTGAGCAGCTTAACAAGCATGTGGACAAGGTAATCTGGTAGACACCCGGGTCATATACTGGAACGCCAAAAAAGGCTTTTGATAAGGTACTTTACCAAAGACTCCTGTATAAACTTAGAAATCACAGAATAAGAGTACAGATCTTCTTATGAATTAAAAGTTGATTAAATGGCAGGAAGCAGACAGTATACATAAATGGACGGTTCTCCAAATGGTGGAAAGTGAAGGGGGTTCCGTAAGAATCAGTACAGGAAGCAGTGCTATTTAACTTGTTTATAAATGATCTGGAATTGTTGTGAGCACTGTTTACAGATGATATCAAATTTATTCAGGATAGTGAAAGCCAATCCAAACTGTGAAGAACTACAAGAGGATCTCTCTAAATTAAGTGCATGGACAACAACACAGCAAATGGAATTCAAATGGGTGAGTGTAAGGTGATACATATTAGACAGAACAAGAGAGGACCTGCAAGGATTCATGGAGAAAGAAAAATTTCCATCTTTCACCTCCATTGCTGGCTCTGGCCCTCTCCTCCCTTGGCTTTAAATCATCTCTGCTAGCCCTTTCTCATCTCCCACTCCATGATGCATCATTTCTGCAAGCTCTGCCTTTTCTACACACTGCTGTCAACTTTCTGTCACAATTTTGGGTTGCTCCATCCAGAGCTCTGAGGGTGAGTGGCATGTTGATGTCTGGTTCTTTAAAAACTCAAATGGTTTTCTGAGATTTTCCTGGAAACTTGGAGGGTTCCCTCTGGGTTTTCTGAACCCCAGAGAGTGTCTCTTGTGTGTATTTGCCTAGTCTTGGAATATAGCAGTTGGAAAGACTGGTGCCTTCCCATGCCAAGCCTTCCTCTTCTTTACTCTGCACATGTTAAGCTTTTTCTCCATAGGCCTATGGACCAGAAACGTGCATTTAAAAACAACAGCAACACTTTGGCTACAAGATTCTGAGACTGAAATACAAACTCGATATGTTCCCTGACCCCATGTACTAGTAGACCATCACATATTCAGGCTTCAGTGAGCATATTTAATTCTTTTGATCTTTCCTCATAAATCAGTCCCTTTGGACCTGCAATTGTTTTGCTAAATTCTTACTGTGCTGCCTGGATTACCTGATAAAAGACAGCATCTCATAGCCATATGTTATCATCTCACTTTGAAGCAGAGATATCTCTCTGCCCCCCCCCCACCAATCCTCTGCCCACCTTTTCCACTTACAGGTTTTTGTCCTTTGATAAATACTGATAGACTCAACAACCCTTGGTATGGATAAAGACAAGAGATGTGTTTAAATAGTGTTACAGAATGCTCTATCATACCCGAACATCTTTGTTTGCACATCAGAATTGCTGGCTGCTGTTTGCCCAGCCCCTGAGATTGCAGGTGGCAAGCTGTATGATAGGATTTGTAGGCTGCTTAAGCAAGGTCTGCAGATAAAGATATGAGCTTTGTACCCTTCATCCAGACTTTTAGCATTTCAGACACAAAGGGGGCCAAGCACCAGACTTAACTTAATTCTGCAATGAGCCTAGAACAGTCTTGAGCCTAAAGTTGGGTTGGAATAACCTGAGCTACACCGAAACGAGATCAGAGTATCAAAAGAGCTGTTAACAAGCTATAAGCAGGGTGTGGGTGGGTGTTTCATCTCAAAAACCTCATCTACTTTCATTATATTCATTATTGCAGGTGTTGGTTTTTGTCCAAACATTCTTTTTTTGTTTCAGGTTTTGGTTTACATTAATATATGAAATAGGATAAAAAGTTAGAAAGTGCTTTTCTCAATAAGACTGAACTTTCATCTAGTCCAGCATCCTGTTTCTCACAGTAGCCCAAGTCAGTTGTCTGGAAAGGTCATTGAATGGGGCATACAGGCTGAGTCTCCTGATGCTGCCTCCTAGTGTTAGTATTCCCAGTTTTACTGCCTCTGAAAGTTGAGGTTCCGTTTCATCGTCATGCATAATAGCCAGTGATTCTCTATGAATCTAATTATTTTATCTACTGTTGTAGTTTTAGCTACTGTTGTACATCACCCAGATTGGGTGATTCAGAAATAATTTAAAGCCATATCTGCTAGTTGCCATCTCTATATCCATTGGTAGAGAATCAATTTAAACCACAGTCAGTGTTCTTGCCTTCTTTAAGGAGTAGTCGGGAGTGAATTCTGTTTCTCCACAGTTACTAGAAAGTTACTCTTTTGCCCTGTGATATTCTTAATCATTAATTTGTGACAGATGTCAGTTGTAATCCCTGAAACATTTTCATTACTTGAATGTTCAGGCTTTTGATGTTCTGTATTTGAGGTCACAGGTTCACCAGCTAGAGATTTCCCTGCAGTTCGCCTCTGTAGTCAGCTGTCATGCTGCAATCAGATCATACATAAGAGTCACATATTTAAAGACCCCTCTTTCTTTCCCCACAATCCTTTCCAGTGCCAGGAACAATGATTTTGAAAAGAACAATGAAGAAAATAGTGTCTTCTTGATTTATGTGTGCTGCCTGCAATTGGTGCTTGGGAACTTTGAAGTAGATGGTGCTGAGAAGAAATAAATGATTAATTGGATTTTTGCCTACAGGTATTTAAAGCCTTTCTGGTCTGAATCCAAGTTTGGAGTTTTATTTATAATATAATACGTTAAATATGTAGAATTGGTTTAAGTTGGAGGGCGAAGGAAAATATTGATGCTTTCATGATACTGTTGTGCAATTCATGAATTAATCAGTCTCCTGCTTTATTCATGAAATCAGCCAGGATGTTTTAAATTCATTGAATCAGTATTATTCTCACCCATTCATGAAAATGCCCATCATTGTGGGAGAGGATCTTTGTGGACACTTCACAAGAAGTTTTGACTTCTATCATGAATTAGTCAAAGATTTCTGTACAGCTCCTTTGATGAGACAGAGAACCAAGCTAATAGCCCAAAATATTCTTGTGGGCATGTGTACTGTGCATATGCATGGCAGTATTCTGCCTTCTAAACTAGGAAGAACCATCTCATCTTCAAGCAGGGCTTCAAAGTAATGAATGGGAAAATCAGTGATTGACAACAACTTCAGTAATCCTGTTGCCAAAACTAAATGTCTAATAATATAAGGATTTGGGTTACCCAACCTTCATCTGAGGTCTGAAGTTCTGGAATTACAATTTATCTCCAGACCATAAAAATCACTTCCCCTTGAGAAAATGGAAGCTTTGGAAGGTAGAATTCATGGCATCACATCTCTGTTGAACTTCCTCCCTGAACTCTGATCTCTGCAGGGTCCACTCTCAAATCTCTAGGAATTTCCTAATCTGGAGTTGGTGACTAACAAGAATAATAATCAAAAATGTACTTGGAATTGGGAGGGGTCTTGAGTGGGGCTAGGTAGGATAGGAGGACAGAGTTTGGAATTATGCCCCTTTTGGGGGTCAACAGGCTGCCACTGATATATTTTTAAAAACAGTTCTAATCTGGCCCCTTCCCGCCTGCACCGCCGCTCAATGGCATAGGGCGGAGGCTGTATTTGCCTCCCCGGATGGAGCCGAGGCAAATGGACCTCAGCCCATCCGGGGATTTTGTTGGGGCGTGGTCTGGGGCTTTATAAGCCCAGCCGCGCCCAGAGTTGTGCAGTTCTTCGGCGCTTTTGGAAAGGGAGCGTCCTTTCCATCACTTAGGCAGCACGGCCTTTGGGGCTCGTTGGCAGCGGCGGTTTTTCATCCCATGAGCCTCAGATTGGGCCAGCCCCCCCCTTTACGTCCTTATAAGGCATTGGAGGGTTGGGTCGGGCATTGGCGCGGCCGCAGATATCGGTCCCCCTTTTCGGTTTCCTTCAGGTGGTTATACAAGGGGGGAAGCAGGCAGTTTATGACCCCCCCATGTCAGCGGCTGTTGGCTGTGTCCACCCTCCTCCCCCCCCTCTTCTCTTCCACACTCGCCTTTTGGGATTGTTGGTTGGGAGCATTTTATTATCTTTCCCTGTGTCCCTTATTGTTATTTGGATTGGTGGGGGTCTGATCACCTTTAGTTTAGTCATGGCACCCAGGAAGGGCCAAGGGAAATCCAAGGGCAAGCAGCCCCTTAAGGCTGAGCCCAAGAGGCCTATTCCTGTGGAATGCACTAGGCTTGCTATTGTGGAGCGGCTTGCCGCTTTGGAGCATCAGCAGGGTTTGGTCCCTGGGTCCACTGGGCTGGCACGGGAGCGTAAAGCTGCTCGGACTTCCACCAGGGCCTTCAAGCAGGAGGTCCTGGCTCGTCTTTCTACCTTACAGGATATATCTGCTCCGTCGAGTCCTCCGGGAGCGCTGGGCAGGGAGCCAGTTGACAACAGCCCTGATTTTGACGAAGAAGGTAATGCCCCTGATATGTCAAGTTCTAGTGGAGGTGGTGGTCCAGCGCCTATAATATTGGCAGTCAGCGTTGATGACTCTGATGGCAAGCATTTGAGGCTCGGTAACACTGGGGTGTGGCCCTGGGGGAGTTGGGGGCCCCTCAGCTCATCAGGAACGGCTGGCTCCATGGCTATGTTCGGCCCTAGTGTGGTTGGGGGGTCCCCTGGCATGCCCGGGGTTGCAGGTGGTTGGGGTCCTGTTGGCCAAGTGCAGATTTTGCCTTGGAGTTCTGCGCAGGTTTCAGCAGCTCCCGCTATTCCATCTACATCACAGGGATCTTTGACGCAGCAGTTCCCGGGTGGGTCCTTACCATGGGGGCATCAAGTGTGTGGGCAATGGTCTTCTGGATGGCCTGTTAACCAGTGGGGTGGTTGGGGTTTGGCCCCGACCCCCTTTGGGTCAGTACCTTTTCAGTGTCGTCCCTTTGGTGACACTGCCATGCCATTGGGGGATCACTTTACGGTGGCTACTAGAGAAAAGATACTGCACGGGGAATATGTCGATGTCTTTAGTCTTCTTTATAGGGAATTGGAGAAAAAGGACAAGGACGAACTTGGGGAGAAGCATAAGGAGAAACTTAAGCACAGAAAGGTTGAAAGGAATTGGTCTAACTGGTCACCGGGGTTTCTGATTTATGCCGGGGTAATAGCGCAGGCACAGCCTTTGTCCCCAATTTGCGGGTATCTTCTTTAGGGGTGGTGCCTAAAAAGGCTCCAGGGGAGTTCCGCTTGATTCACCATTTGTCCTACCCAAAAGGGGGGTCTGTGAATGATGCCATTCTCGATTTCCTGTGTACAGTCTGGTACACCTCCTTTGATCAGACAGTCAAAGTGGTACGGTGTTGCGGAGTTGGGGCTGAAATGGCGAAATGCGACATCAAGTCTGCGTTTCTCTTGTTGCCGGTGCACCCTGATGACTTTGAACTCCTTGGTTTTATGTTTGAGGGTAGGTATTATATGGACAGGGCCCTGCCGATGGGTTGTTCTATTTCTTGTTCAGCTTTTGAATGCTTTAGCACTTTTTTTGGAATGGGCCCTGCATGAAAGGTCGGGCTCCACTAATTCGGTTCATTATCTGGATGATTTTTTGTTTGTGGGCCCTCAGGGGTTGGGACAATGCGCCCGGCTGCTTTATTCCTTTTTACGGCTGGCTGAGGACTTGGGAGTTCCGCTTGCCCATGAAAAGACGGAGGGCCTGGCTTTAATTTTGACTTTTTTAGGCATTGAGCTGGACAATGTGCGGCAGACTTCTCGGCTGCCAGCTGAAAAAATTAATAGCTTGTGGCTGAAACTGGCATCTTTGAAAGATAAGCGTAAGGTTTCGCTCCTTGAGCTCCAGCAGATCGTGGGCCATCTCAACTTTGCTTGCAAAGTGGTGGCCCCAGGAAGGGCATTCTTGCAACGACTGTGTGATGCCATGGGGACTTTATGAATGCCCCATCATCGGATCAGTATCAGCCGGGGAATGAGACAAGATTTTTAGGTATGGGAGCAGTTTTTGTCTGCCTTCAATGGGGTTTCATTTTGGTGCGATGATATGAGGATTGAGGCGGATCTTCAGATCACCGCAGATGCCGCTGGCTCCATTGGTTTTGGGGTTTATTTTCATGGGCACTGGTGTGTGGAGGGTTGGCCCAGTGAATGGCTAAATAGCGATCTGTGTTGCAATTTAACCTTTTTGGAGTTTTTTCCAATAGTTGTTGCTGTTCAGTTATGGGGTAATGAATTAGCCAACCATGTCGTGCATTTTTGGTGCGACAATATGGCTGTAGTCCATGTGATCAATACTCTGACCTCTAAATCTGTTCCTATGTGCCTAGTTAGGGCTTCTACCTTATGCTGTTTACGTTTGAATATTTTATTCCCTGCTAAGCATGTGCCAGGTGTGTGCAACGGTGTTGTGGACGCTCTGTCTCGCCGGCAGATGGAGCAATTTCGACAGCTCGCACCAGAAGCCGACCTCCTGCCGGCCCGGATGCCCCCAGAGATGTGGCGGCTTGGAGAGTTGAGGCTGACCGGGCGATGATGTTAGCTCTGGCACCCAGTACCAGGAAGGCCTATAATGACTCTGTTGAGCAGTTCCATGCTTTTAGGGAACAGGTAGGGTTGGCCAAGCTTTGGCCCATACCAGCGTCCCACCTTATGCAGTTCTGCGTACATTTGAAAGGTAAGGGGCTAGTAGTTGTCCATTAGGGCTAAGCTGGCAGCCTTAGCGTTCACTAGCAAAATAAGGGGTTTTTCTGACGCTTCGGATGATTTTAGGCTCCGTAAGATGTTGGAGGGTTGGGCTCGGGAGCAGGGTCCACGGCCCGACACCCGCCAACCCTTTTCTCCCTCTGTTTTAAGGGGACTTCAGGCTGTGTGGCCTGCAGTTTGTTTTTCAAAGTTCGAAGCCTTATTGTTTCAGGCCGCTGCTATGACTGCCTTTTTGGGGGCTCTCAGGGTTAGCGAGCTGGTTGTTAGCTCGCGCCAAGATTGTTTGGGTTGCGCCCTACAGTCGGGGGATTTAAAAATTGTGGGTGACTCCGTATCTATTAAGGTACGAAGAACCAAGACTGATCAGAGACAGAGAGGTACGGTCATTACCTTGGGTCCATGTCTGGATCACAGAATTTGTCCGGTAGTGGCACTGAGGAAATACATTGCGGTGAGGGGAGTTTATGTCGGCCCCTTATTTTGTCACGAAGACCGGTCCCCTTTGACCAAGTTTCAATTTTGGTCCACTACCAGCAGGGCCTTGGAGAGGCTCGGCCTCAGTGGGGTCAGGTTTGGGACTCACTCTTTTCGTATTGGGGCGGCATCTACCGCGGCTGCCATGGGGTACCCTGGACTGGCCATACAGCATGTGGGTCGTTGGCGATCCACCACGTATAAGGTTTATGTTCGCCCATTGTTACCCAGCAGGCGGTAGTTTGATCGCCTTGTTTTACAGTGTTGTTTTGCTCTGTTCTTTTCTATTTTTAGGTGCTGTGGTGCGGCGAGAGAGGCGGAGGATTTTGATCGCTGGCCACAGCATGGTGTTTTGGGCAGCCCACCAGGCCCAGTGCTCACCAATTGGATCGCAGTTGGGCCTCAGCAAGTGGGCAGTTGTCGAGTGGCAGGGGAGTCGGGGCCTTCGGTGGGCCGGACTCCTGCCTCTTCTTTTTCAGGGGAGGAATGGTCCTCCACCTTGGTGGTAATGATCTTGGCCTGCTGAAGGGGAGGGCCCTTTCACTCCAGGCGATTGAAGACCTCAAGGTGATACGGAGCAGGTGGCCCGAGGTGCTTATTTTGTGGTCCGCCATCCTTCCCCACAGGGTTTGGAGAGCCGCCTGGGATCCCACAGGGGTCAAAAGGGCTAGGCACAAGTCCAATAAGGCGATTAAGAAGGCGATGTGTGGTGGCCTTGGCATTTATCTGCCTCACCCTGCTATAAGGTTGGATTTGGCAGACTTATATCGGTAGGACGGTGTCCACCTGTCCATAAAAGGCAACAGGGCATTTTTGCTTGAACTATGGCTGGGGCTTCGGTTGGCTTTAGGCCAACCGGTGGGCCCAAGTGCCTAAGCTGAGGCTTGGCATTGTGGTGGCTGGAATTTGCTTTAGGTTTTAGGTAACCGGTGTGCACCCTCGGTTTTCCCGGTTTCAAGGGAAGTAGCGGGATGGGATGGCAGCGGGGCTGTACGGCTCTCTGCTGTGATGCCCGCTATAGGGTTCCCTCCTCTGACAGGCCATTCCTGGGTGGGCGGCATTGCCACTTGGGGGTATACCCGGCCTTCGCCGGCCTGGCAGTAGCCAGTACAAACTGGCTGCTGCCGGAGGCTGGGTGGCTCGCCCTATCCGGACAGGGAAGGGTCAGGTGTTTTCCTTGGCCTGTCCGGGAGTTTTAGGTTGCCCCATGCCGTTCTTGTTCAATAAAGTTGCCCTGTTTGTTTACCCAATTTACCGTGTTGTCTCGTTCTTCCAACTGGGGGGGCAACACCAAGCTTTTGTTTTCCCTGTGGAAATTTCAGTGTCACAAATGATTACAGAGCTGTTCTTCAAACGTTCATAAGTGGGATGAATCCGTGCTCCAGAAAAGATGGTGCACCTGCTATACTCCTCTACTCTGCCTTCTGTGGGTGTCTGCATTTCCTGGGGGTGATGAGGAGAGCACTGCAAGTCAATGTGAGCTAGCAAAAACATGAATACAACTCATAAAATTGTTTTAAAATTTAATTATTTGATCATTACAACAAAATAAAATTATTGCAAGATTTAAAAAGAAGTTTTATATGCTCACATGCTTAATATCTCTCTCTGGTCTTTTGCATTCATCAGCCAGGATACAGCAAGAAAGTTACCTTTTTAACATGCAACTAGGTAGAATGCTACCAGCATGGCTTCCATTATGTCTCTGTATGTAAAATACACAAGCTCAAAGCAAAAAAAAAAAATCTTACATGGATGTAAAATCACCACAGCTCACCCTTTCCCTACATTAAAGTAAAATCTTCAAGGCCAGAGATATCAATGTGTATTATCTATGTAGTCAACATTGAACAAGACAGAGATTCTCAGCCTTCCTTGCTTCTTTTTTTCCGCTAAGGTACTAAGCCATTAACTCCAGTTTTGAACCAAACAAGCAGACTTTCACTCAGGATTCTCTACAACAGACTTCCCCTGTGTGATTAATGAAGTATAGCAGAAGATGAATGCTGGTAAGCTCACTCTGTAAGGCCTGCACCATTTTGGAAAGAGCTTTTGATGAGAAGAAATTGCTGGGTATTAAGAGCTTTCAGGAGTCCAGACAAAAAAAGTTGCATTTGGTTCATGATTAATGAGATCTTCCCTCCATCTACGCAGCTTTAACTCAACCAGAAAGTATGGCTGTAGGAAGAGGAGACTTCATGACTCCTTAATTTAGAGGGGAAGCTCAGGTAAGCAGGGACATGGGGGGTGCTGTCAGCAGTGATTTGGGGGAAGCCTGGAAGTGACATCACACCTCTCCAGTGTTCCCTAGAGATGATTGATGGCACTTTTGAGTGTTCCCTGGAAGTGTGTTCACACTGTTGGCTGGGCAGCATTTTTTTTTTTTTTTGCATTTTTTAACCTACTGCCACTCTGAGTGCAACAGGAAATTGGAGCTAGGGGTCCCCTGCTTCAGCCAGGGCTTGGCTGCTCTACTCCCAATACTTCTGCAGCTTGTTGAATGAGTTGGTTATGGCACTAACCAACAGGGACAGCTCTTGTGACCCACAAGATGAGATGAATAAATTCAGATGGAGCAGCAAAGTGAGACCAATCCTGAGCTTTCATTAAAGTGTGTTCCTTACTGGATGAATGAGAAGTACTGGGCCATCATTTACTTCATCTGCTCCCCAAACATTGTAGCTATACCTTACTCCCCAAACACTGGAGCTATACTTTACTAAATCCATGGTTGTAAATTGATTTGGGATTACCCTGTATTTGCCTTCTTGTACATAAGCCCAGGAGTCTCCTGAAATTATGAAGCTTGTCTGAGTGTTGTTTATGGAATGTTCTGTCTTTTATAGATAATTTTCATTGGCTATCAAGATATTTTTTCTAGGGCTGTTTCTTGTTGAGAATTTTGTCCCCTTGTTTTAAAATCCATTGACTAAAAGGTCTGCTTATTTATTGAGCTCAGTTAATTTCCTGCTGAGAAGTTTACATTCAGGATTTTTCATTCCTAAAATGACAGAAGCATATTAGAAGTATCTAGAAAGCTCTTGTTTGGTGTAGTGGTTAAGTGTGCGGACTCTTATCTGGGAGAACCTGGTTTGATTCCCCACTCCTCCACTTGCACCTGCTGGAATGGCCTTGGGTTAGCCATAGCTCTGGCAGAGGTTGTCCTTGAAAGGGCAGCTGCTGTAGAGTCCTCTCAGCCTCATCCACCTCACAGGGCGTCTGTTGTGGGGGAGGGAGATAAAGGAGATTGTGAGCCGCTCTGAGACTCTTGAGTGGAGGGTGGAATATAAATCCAATGTCGTCTTCTTCTTTGTCCATCTGGTTTGTCAACACCCACTTTCCTGCACATTGCTGAATCCTCTGAATTGATGCTTCTGAAACCCTCAGCCAAAGGGGCCCCCTTTGTGGTTTGACCTTCTGTGCAGGTCTATGCCTGAGTGTGTTATGAGAAATGATAGAAGGGGCCAGAATAAAGTGATCTCAAAATATGACTTTTGTATTTTATCTGTAGACTTCAACTAATAGATAGTCTTAATGTTTTCTCAATGTACAATGATGTAAACTGCTCTGAGACCTCTACAGGGAGGGTGGTATAAAAGTTTAAGTAGTAGTAGCAGCAGTAGCAGTAGCGAGTCATGCCAAGGATGAAAGGAATGCAGGGCCCCTTCTCATTGGTCATATAAATAAGCCCACTCTAAGAAGGAATCCATTAAGGACCATTTCCCCAAGGATCCCAGAACTTCCTCCCAGCTAAACTGATCATAACCAACAACCCAGATTTCCAAAGCAATAAGCAACAGGCCAACCCTAGCAATGTCTTTCCCATCTAAATGACCAGACAGGAAGATTCCAACCCTTCCCCAGTCATAAAAATACAAAGATGCAAATTTTCATCTCTCCCCAAGGAAACATTTTCAATACTTTAAATGCAAAAAGAAAACTCCTCTCCACAACTGAGACAAAGGTTTCACATATTTGCACCCCTCCACAAAGATTGCATTTTTATTATTTTTATACTCCAATGCCAAGACACCTTTCTCCTCTACTTCCCTGTTGAAAGGGTAAAATGAGTTGCCCCTCAGCCCCAATTTTTGCAACTAGTTAGGAAACACCCTGTTACCCAGCCTCATAGTTGGTCCCTGGTCTTTTCTGGACCTCCAGCCTCTGCTCTACTGAGCTGCCGCTGAACCTTTTGCCTTTGCTTGATCAGTTTCAGCTCCTGATGCTGCTTCTTTGCCACTGTGGATAACAGCCCCTTTCCCCTTCTTCTTGTTAGACAGGCTCATATGCTTTATTTCCTCTTTTGGCTGATTTCTCTTGGGTAGGCAGTCATTTTAGGGGAAGACTTTTTAATTGCAATTTCATAGTATTGTGTTTCTGTATTTTTCATCCATTACCACTTTACTATATTACTTTGATTATCCTGGGTTTATCCATAAATAAAAATACCCCCCCTCTCCAGAATGTGAATCTATCAATGTTTGTAGCATAATATCAAATATTAATAAGTGACTCTTCAGAGGGATATGCAGAGATGGTCCAAAGAAAAGCTTCAAGAATTGCATAACTCTTGTCACCTAGACCTGCACTAATGTAACTTAACAACTCCTCCCTGGAAATAATCCACTTCATTAACCTGCCATCACCCGACTGGCAAGGCAGGTGAATCTACACCATAAACAAGAAACAAACAAAATATAGCACTAGAATGTGAGGAAAAGCCCCTTTCCAGAACATTACCAGCTTGGTTGCCAGAGAAGTGACTCACACACGTCTGGCCAGAGAGTGTGGGTAAACCTATCCAGGGGCAAAAGGGACTTATGCTGTACAAGCAGCCATGACGCTACTAAAACACTCTAAACCGGTATTAGAGTGTCCACTAGGAGAACGGATGGTTTCCCATTGTTCCATATGACAGCCATCCCAGCATTGGAGCAGAGGAGACTGAGCCGCCAGGAGCTATCCAGGCGAACGGTTATGAAGTTCTGACCATGGAATCCACCATGGAGGGCTAACACCACACGCAGCCATCTTCCTACCAGGCTTGACTCCATTCCAGTGAAGCGAATGGCTCACATACACACCAGATGTCACCTATGCCTGCAAGCAGCCCACCCACCTCAGGAGTGGTTAAATCGTCCAACCGCCACTTTCTTTGTTTAACGGAACTCTAGACAAAGACTTGTGAGGAAAAGCCCCCTACTTTTCATGCATATGGACATCGTGATCACCAGTATGGTTGCCAGGGTGTCTGGAGTTTCGACTCTCACACATCTGCCCTAAGAAGTGGACTTTGCCCACAGCTTCTAAGGCTTATGTGGCAGCTTTGCATTCTACACCTCTGGATGCGTGTTAGCCAGAACTCTGCTCCTTGTGTGCCCAGTCTTGGCCGCTGCAGTGGAAGAAGCCAGGCCACTATGTTTCCAGCCTGTCTCCATGTACCAAAAGCTAACATCACCAGAATCCATCTTGCTTTCCTGATCCAAGCATACCCTGCCAGGCTGGACTCCATTCCTTCTTAGTGGGAAGATCACGTACACACCCTGTGTCACCCTTGGCTCGCAAGCAACCCATCTGCCCCATGAATGGATTAACAGCTCAACTAATGTTCCTGATTGTCTGGCAAAGCCCTAGACAAAGGCCCCTACCCAGAAGATGATGAGAAAAGAGGAAGAACATCTCCTGTCATAAACAAGTCTTTTGTCCAAACCGGGTGATACCTAGGCCAGTATTTGATTCCCTATTGTCACCTTCCCAGATAATCCCATCTAATCTTAAGTACCCTGCCATTCCCATTCTTACCCCAGTCTAATACCTTGGAGCCGCCTCAGGCAATATTGAAGCTTGGAAATTTCCAGGTTCACCGGACTAAGGTGAAGTTCATTGGTCAAAGCTGACACCCAATTGGATGTCACCAAAGGACTCACCATTGGCTCTGCTAATGTCCAGCCTCCTTGGTCATCACAGAGCCTCCCCCTGCTCCTCCCCAAGACCTCCCAGCCCCTGAAGGGTCTGAGGGAGCCTATTTAACCTCTGACCCAACTCCACTCATGTGTGCATCTAACAGTATCCCAGTTCCGCTGTCTAGATACATCCCCAATTCTGGCCACAGTTTTGGGTCCATTTCCCCTGTCCTCTTATGTCGCCATTGGAACCTTCCTGGAAGACTACGATGGTAAATATCGCCCTGTCTGTCTACCCATATATGTTCCCCTATCAATCTATCTGTATTTCCTTAGACCTGTGTGAATGTGTGATTGTTTTGTATTTTTATCTTGTATGAAAGAACTATTTTTCACAATAAATTACAATTGGTTTTATTAAATTAGAGTCCTTTTTAGTGAGCATTTACTCTCTGGATGGTTGAGCCTGGTATACATTGGTAAAAAGATTCCTATTAAGCCAAAGTTCCATCTAACTAATTCCCCAATCTCAGTTTGAGAGCATTTGGCTTAACAGACTGGTGCCCAGAAGAAGACAAAAGAGGAAGACTAT
The DNA here is from genome assembly GCF_032191835.1 of Heteronotia binoei. Lineage (NCBI taxonomy): Eukaryota > Metazoa > Chordata > Lepidosauria > Squamata > Gekkonidae > Heteronotia > Heteronotia binoei. The sequence continues at coordinate 48,317,725 of NC_083224.1, read as the reverse complement.
TTTCAGCCAGAGCCAAGTTCCTTTGTACAAACTGGATGTTACCTGGATTTTGTTCCTTTGTACAAACTGGATTTAGGAATGTTTTAATTAATTATTTTATTGACTGATTTTAATGTGAATTTTAATGTGAATTTAATGTTTTTATTACTGTATTGTTTACTTGAAATGCTGTTAGCCGCCCTGAGCCTGCTTCGGCGGGGGAGGGCGGGATATAAATAAAATTTTACATTACATTACATTACATTACCTAGGCCATGATTTGACTCTCTATTGTCACCCTTTTAGATAAGTCCAATAGTCCTAAGTATCTCCCCACCCAAGTAATCTTTCCATTCTTCTCCCCAACTGTCACTTTGGAGCCTCCCCCTGGTCCGTTTCAACCTGAAAGTTCTTTCAGGTATCCAGGACAGTCCATTGGTCAGGAGCAAGCACCAATTAGGTGACACCAATGAACTACCCATTGGCTATCGTAGTAGTCCAGCCCTTATGGTCACTGCGAAACCTCCCCTTTTCGTGAGGTCATGCACCAGCTGACCACCTTCCTCCTCCCTCGTACCTCCCATCCCCTAAGGGCTCAAGAGAGTCCTTATAATCTGTGGACTAGCTACCCACAGGTGTGCTTCTATCAGTATCCCAACTTCCACTGCATAGATCCATCCCCGATTCCTGATCAGTTTCGGGTCCCTTCTCCCACTTCCTCGCTTGTCGCCATTGGAGCCTTCCTCGAAGACTACGATAGGTAAATATCACCCTGTCTGTCTGTCTATCTATCTATCTTTCTTTCTTTCCTAGGACTGTATGAATGATTTATAAATATTGTATCTTGTATGGAAGCCTATATTTTTCTTAATAAATTATAATTGTTTTTACTTAATTAGTCCCTAATATTTCGAGCATTACTTTTCTGGACGTGGTAATCCTGTATACACAGGTAACAGATCCTGAGTGAGCCAGGTGCCCACCTGACAATTCCCCAACCTCATTTTGAGGGCATTCTGGCTTACAAGAAGAGGTTTTGATTTTGTTGTAGGGAAATGAAGAATTCCAAGCTCTGTTTAGCTATACATGCTTTAGGTCAGATGCACCTATTTTGTTGTTCTATTGTTTGATTTACTAATTTTATTGTATTGTTTTAAATTTAAATGGTAGGTTTTTATTGTTGTTCAGTTTATGTTGTGATCCGTCCTGAGCCTGTTATGGGAAAGGGTGGAATATAAGCCAAATAAATGAATGGATGAATGAATGAATGAATGAATGAATGAATGAATGAATGAATGAATGAATGAATAAATTCTAAGCTTAAGGTGTATTCACAGGGGACACATTAGTTTTGCTGTGGTTCCTTATTAAATAGGCTATGCAGGTTTGGAGAATATTTCAAAAATCCTGCCAAACTCTTAAAACAGAGACCATTGCAAAAAAGATGGAGTTACAAGGACTGTGGATATGAATAGTTCTACTGCATCATCATAAAGGCTATGATTGGGTGATACCAGATGGCCGGTTTGGGTCGGCTTCAAGCCATCCCAAAGAGAGCCGACTGAAAATGGAGCACTCTGGAGCTTCTGGACGGCACTTAGAAAAGGGGTGGGCCATGGGCACCCAGGGAGCATCTGGAATGTTCTTGTGTCCCATCCATGGCTCCCTGGGCACTCTCCGGGCGCCTCCCGGCTTTTCAGACGAAAAAGGGCCACTTTGAAAGTGGTGCCTTTTTGAGCTGGCTCCCAGCAAGCCAGGAGTGGAACTGGGGTGGGACAGGAAACACAAATGTGTGCGCATTGATGCGCTTTTTTGGTCTGCCTGCCTCCCTTCCCCCGGGTGGGTTTAAAAGCCATCTGCTATCACCTTTTGTTTACTTATTATTTTAACTTCTTCCTTCCAGGAATTTACAGTACTATATGTCCTATTCTCAACACAACCCTCTGGAGCAGGTTAGGCTGAGAGAAACCCAAGGATATTCAATAAGCTTCATGGCAAAAGAGGATTTGAATCTATGCAAAACAATAATCTACACACAGACATTGATTGATTACAATCTCATATATATCCCAATATTGTAGGTTTGGAGCAGGGAAATGTACATGTCTTCCCAGCATTGCTTGACAAATCAGCATCTATTAAGTAGCATGCAGTGCAGACCATGATTGGCCTGATGCAGGGCACATTTGCAAGACCAAGCCAGTCTGATGCACATAATGGCTGTTGCAATTGGCACAGAATCAAGACAAGCAATCAGCAGAAACAAGCTTATTATGTGCTTTTACACTTTAACAAAGAAAACTGAGTCATGTCAAATCAGGTTGCAAAGCAGCCTTAAACAAGTGAGGGTGGTTATTTACACTTTTAATTCCCTTACAGGATAGGGCTGCCAGGTCTGACTCAAGAAATATTTGGGGGTGAAGCCAGAAGCAAGGGTGTGACAAGCACAAGCACAATTGAATTCTGAAGGAAGTTCTGGCAATGACATTTAAAGGGACCACACACTTTTTAAATGCCTTCCCTCCATTTGGAATAATGAAGGATATGGGCACTTTCTTTTGGGGCTCATCAAATTGGACCCCCTGGTCCAATCTTTTTGGAATTTAGGGGGTGTTTTGAGGAGGTGCACTGGATGCTGTGCTGAAAATTTGGTGCATCTATCTAAAACACCAGCAACCACCTCTGAGCCCCAGGAACCCAAAGATAAATTTTCCATTATGTCCTATGGGAATCAGTCTCTATAGGGTATAATGGAGTGCTCAGCAGATATTTCCCTCCCTCCCGTTTTCTGATAACACTGAAGTGGACAGAGGGCCTCCAAACCAGGGGATCCCCTGCCCCCAACTGGGATCACTAGGAATCCCCTGGTTGGGAGGATTACTAGGGATATGGAATGACATAGTACAGCCCAATCTCACCTGATATTGGTAGCTAAACAAGGTCAGTATTTGGGGGAGGGGGGGAGATCACCAAAAAGGAATTTGCAGAGGAAGGCACTAGCAAATCACTTTTGCTTAATCACTTGTCTTGAAAATCCTAAGGGGTTACCATAAATTGACTAAAACACACACACAGGATCACTGCTTTAATCCCCATGGAAGTGTCTGACAGCAATCCTCTCTGTGTCCTCTGGAGTGTAACACCATTTCTGAAAAAGCACTGAACTCCATGCACAATACCCATGTCATTTGTTGATGTAAGTAATTACACAAGTTGCTTTCAGTTTTCAGCTCAGATGTCCTGTCAGGCCTAACAAGCAACATATATAAGGAAAGGAGCAAAGTGTTCAGAGGCAAACTCCTCTTCTCCCTTGGTTAAATGGCCACAGGGATCAGGTACAGCTGAAAAAGACTGAAAGGATTAGGGCCTGAAGTGATGCCAGGTAGTGGAGGAGAGGGGAGCATGAGTTCAAGGCTAGGCTCCAACCAGGTGAAAAAGGAAGGAGGCACCCTCATTGACTACCGAAAAGGTCTATGTTGAGAATCAAGGGACCTGCATGTTCAAAAGTCATATGGGATCAAGGAGCTGAAGAATGGACAGAAAATGAGCAACATTGAGTGAAAGAGAATAGCTAACTTTAAGCCAGTTGCCAAAGAAAACTGGGCCCATTTTCCTACCTTTGTGGCCATGTTTTCCATATATTCATATTATGTACTGGGCATTTTTCTAGTTGAAGAATTTATGTGAAAGAGGAACTAAAGATGTGTCTTTACAGGAACTCCCTCTGCTCCCACTTTGACATTTTAGGACTAATCTGAATATGCAGGAAACACTATCTGAAAAAGCAATATGGAATTTGAACTTTCACAATGGCATTGGCTCTGCCAGCAATGCATATGGTGCCCTAAAAATCAGCATATATTTTCCCAAATCTTCACTTTGAATATGACACATCAGACATCTGTGTTGACATCTATACAGATTGTGTTAAGTGTAGTAGTGCTCTTGCAGTGCACACATAAACACATGAAGTTGCCTTATCAATATAATCAGATAGTTAGTCTATCAAAGTCAATATTGTCTGAGTAGCAGCAGCTCTTCACAGTCTCAGGTATAGGGCTTTTTACATCACCTACTACCTGATTATTTATTTATTTATTTATTTAAAAAGACTGGAGATGCCGGGGATTGAACTTGGCACTTTCTGCATGCAAAGCAAATGTTCTGTCACTGAACCACAGCCCTTCCCCAAATGTCATAGACAGATATTATAGTTACTAATTGATCCTAAGAGCGGTAACAAGAATGCTATTGTACTGTTACTCAAAATTCCTTAAGTTCACACTGTACAAGAGTTGATGGAATTCTACCTTGTTTACTCTGGAGCTTGATATGGTCTCTAAACTGAACATCAAAGCACTTTGCTAGACAGCTTGGATTAGATTTGGGGCTTTTTTCTGGGAAGTGTTCAGAAAACTGTAACCATAAACTAGACAGCTTGGATTTTGTCCCTTACTCCCTTTTGACTTCATTGGGACTACTTCTTTCAACTGAAGTAGTCCCTTATAAACAAATTGCAGTTTGCTGGGGAGCACTTTTTGGCTTTCACACTCAGCTGCTATCGAAGTGCCAAGAGGCATTAACAGCAGCGACTAGCTAATAGCAAAGGAGAACAGAAACATGCATTTCACACTCTTCTTTTTTCACTTTCAATTTTATCGTTATAACCCTCCTACAACCTGGTCAACGGGGCAAGTAGTTATAGAGCCTAATCACATCTGCTGTCACTGGGTGATAACTTTGTTCACAAGTATTTTTGTTTCCTAAGGGAAGTAAATTGGTATATTGATTTCCTTTCCCTCCTGTAACTTAACACCATTATCCCATTACTGTACCATTGTAAATACTGTTACTAGAGTTTAGGAAGAGTGATCTTTGTCAGAACTAGTGTGGTATCATTACTAGAGTTCAGGGACCAGGGAGACCTCAGCCTCTACTCTGCACTCAATTGGAGTATTGTTGAAAGGCAACTGAGGCAGCTGCTTTGCTGAATCTATGAGTGTAGTCAGAGCCTGCAAGGGAAATTTTGTGGAATTCTTTATTTGTTTTATAGTCTATTTATAGTCTGCTTTTCTTGCTGAACCTCAAGGCAGATGACAAAATATCTAAAAATGTTGTTGTTGTTGTTGTTTTAAAAAAAGGATGCAATACAAGCTGTACAAACCATACAATAAAGACAATGTATATGCTACCGTGATAGAAGAAAGATGAAATATGGACAATGAGCCATGAGATTCACTGTGTCATATTGGGCCAGTCATTCTACCTCACGGTGTTATTGTGAGGATTAAAATAGGGTAATCATGTCTTTCCCACCTCAAGTTCCTTGGAGGAGTCCATTGGGGAAGACAAACAGTGTTTTGTTTTGTTTTGTTTAAAAATGTGCACTTAATAGACTTTATCTGGGAGTACTCTTCCTGCCATCTTTTTACTGGCACTAAAGCTATAAGTTTTCATGCACAAATGACAAGCACATCTAATAATGTGATGTTTCACTTATACAGGAAGGACTTGAGGCCACTTTTTGTGCAATAAAAGCAGCAAAACTGCAGTGTTTATTATCCTCTCATATGGCTGCCAACTCTGACTTGGAAAAATTCTGGAGATTTTAGGGTGATCCCTGAGGATGGTGCACTTGGGGAGAATCAGGAGCTTATCATGAATGTGATGCCATGCAGTTCATTCTTCAAAGCTACCATTTCCTCCCTAGGAACTCATCTCTGTACTCTGTACTGGAGATCAGTTGTCCTTCTGGAGGATTGTAGGCCCCAGCTGGAGGTGGACAATCCTACCAGTAACATTATTTCCCCACACAAAGGTAGATGATATAGTTTCAGTTAATATGCAACCAGATGTGAATGCACCTTCCTTGGATCAATGAGAGATATTTATTTTATTTTATTTATTTTATTAGATTACATTTGTATCCCACCCTCCCCACCGAAGTGGGCTCAGGGTGGCTGAAACATACCTGATGCTGTTCTGCATAGTGTTCTCTTACAATTTTTTTTTTTTCCAAAAGCAGCAGGGGAGAGAAAAAATGGCTAGCAGCAACTACCTCCATCTAGTGGCTGTATTACATAAAACAAATGCTGCATACAGAATTCTAGGTGCAGATAATGCAGCAATATTTTCGTATGTCATGATTTAGGTATCTGAATGGGGCAAATCTAGAAGTAGCACACTTTTGGAGAAAATAAGCATCAGTAGCTGAACTCTCAGATCACATTTGCAATAACAATAAAGCAAATGAAATGACTGAAGCCATCTCTACAAGTAATCTTTCTAGAACATAACTGGAAGGTTATGAAGCAAGAATTTAGAACATGTAGTATGATACTTTATTATTTATTGTATCAATGTGACAGGAGTTGTATAATGCATGTACTGCTCTTTCTTCCATGTGGACCCTACTGTTTCTGCACATTCAGGGTTTTTTGCATCTGCCATGTGGGTTGCCTTCAGATGCCACTCACCTAGGGATGTGCAAAGAGGCCTGTTCAACATTTCTTTTGGTTGATTCAGGTGGGTAGCCGTGTTGGATGAAGTTTGAGTCCATAGGCACATTTAAGACCAACATAGTAAAAGCTTTCAGATGCACCTGAAAGCTTTGACCCAGAATTAAACTTTGTTGGTCTTAAGCATGTCAGTGGACTCAAACTTTCTCCTATTTCTTTTGGTTGCCTTTTTGAGTATGCTGATTTTTGTTGCCTCTTCCCAATTTGTTTGTTTCTTTTTATATTTAACAAATAATTTTTAAATAACCCTTTTCTTTACTTATCAAGAGCAATGTAAAATAAAACAAATTCAGTAACAATAATCAGGGTTGCCAGACTCCAGGTAAGACAAAGGTACACCGTGTAAAACTGTCACAAAACAACCACCATGTACCCCATGCCAATACAGCTGCACACTATGCATCATACCCTGATAAGGTACCTTCCCTCTATAAACCCTCCCCTCCTAGGCTATGCTTCCATACCACCAGGAATTTCCCAATCCAGAGCTGGCAATCCTAAACAATACTGAACCTCTTTTATGTTTTCTACATTGTTCTCCCAGTTTCTTAAAAAAAGGGGAGAAATCCTGTTCTGGACTGTTCCTCTGCTGTTAGAAGATGTGAGCTTGGTGTTTGTGACACTTTAAAAATTGAGTGCTATTGAAGCAGATAATTAACAATTCTTTAAAAGTGCTCTATCTACATGAGTTTATAAGTTCTTAATTTTCCACACTGTGGTAAAAGGTTAGTTTTAAAGACCATATGAAAGTATACTTGGCCAGCATTTCATCCCACCACTTGTAGTGTGAGGAAACATTATAAAGGGAAGACAGCATTCCAAGTAATCATCTAGGGTACTTTCACACTGCTAACTCATCCCCTGGTTTTTTTCCCTCCATGGCTGCTTTTATTGAATGAACATATGAACATATGAAGCTGCCTTATACTGAATCAGACCCTTGGTCCATCAAAGTCAGTATTGTCTTCTCAGACTGGCAGCGGCTCTCCAGGGTCTCAAGCTGAGGTTTTTCACACCTATTTGCCTAGGCCCTTTTTAGTTGGAGATGCCGGGGATTGAACCTGGGACCTTCTGCTTCCCAAGCAGATGCTCTACCACTGAGCCACCGCTCACTCATTCCCTGAAGCCAGATGAGAATGGAGAATTAATATCTTGTTATAAACACATTTTATTGCATGTTGTGCAATGATACAAAATCAAACTTATTATGCCAGTGCTGTGGTTGCAATGCAAGTTAGTCTTTTCATACAAGTAGGCCTGTCACACTTAGGCTGAATTGAATGTATGGGTCAAGTTTGTTATAACTAACTTAATCCCCATTAATTTCAGTGTGACAAAGCAATTCTGTAGGGTAGATTAGTAAAGGACTGGTGTAAAGGCAACCAACAAATTTCATTCCTTGACAGAAATCGGCCCCTTCCCAGCCGCTCTGGCAACGCCAGTCATAGGCTGGGGGCCGCGCTTTGCCCTCCCGGAAGGAGGGAGGCTGACGTTGGCTTCCCGGCCATCCGGGAGTTCGAGGAGTGGGCGTGGATTCGAGGCTATAAAGCCCGAGCTCCCGCCCGTGTTGCACAGTTCTCTCGTGGCTCTCGGTAGGGAGAGCCACGTCTTCCAGCGTCGTTTGGGCCAAGGCTTGTGTGCGTGAGCTGCAAGCCGGCGCGGCGCAGGCCCCTTCTTAACGTTACCTTGTTGGGGCTGCGAGGAGCAGTTCGGAACGGTGCTGAACGGCTATTAATTAGCCGCGTCTTCTGGCGTCGCCTGGGCCGAGGCTTCTGCGCGCGAGCAGCAAGCCGATGCGGCGCGGGCCCCTTCTCAACGTAGCCTGGTCGGGGCTGCAAGGAGCAGTTCGGGGCGGCTCGGGGCGGTGCTGAATAGCTTTTAAGTAGCACATGAGTGGCGAATTAGTTTTGTTCGGGAATGAGGGCAGCCTGAGCGGGGGTGCACGCAGTGAGGCCGGGTGGCCCCCCACCCCCCCTTTCCTTCCCTTTCCGGCAGCTGCGCTAGAGGGGTGGCCTGAGGAGTGTGGGCAGCATGTGAGTTGTGGGTAGCCCCCCCCTCCGCTTGCAGCCTCGGAAAGAGGCGATGGCCCCGTTACAGGGCATCTGCTTGGTAAGCTGAAGGCCTTAGGTTCAGCTCCTGACATCTTCAGTCAAAAAGGGTCCAGATGGATAGGCTTTAAAACTTCAGCTTGAGTCCATGGTAGCTGCCGCCAGTCAGTGTGGACAGTGCTGACCTTGGTGTACCTGGGGGCCTGATTCAGTATAAGGCAGCTTCATATTTTTATATGTTTAAAGTCTCCTTTGGAGCCAGTTTGGTGTAGTGGTTAAGGTGCGGACTATTATTGTTTCACCTGAATGGCCCAGGCTAGCTGATCTTGCAGTTCATGGAAGCTAAGCAGGGTCTGCTCAGGTTAATACTTGGATGGGAGACCACTGAGGAATACCAGAGCTGTTATGCAGAGGCAGGCAATTAGGGTTGCCAGCCTCCAGGTAGGGCCTGGAGACCTCCCACTTTGGGAGAGCCGGGTTTGATTCCCTACTCCTCCACTTGCACCTCCTTGCATGGCCTTGGGTCAGCCATAGCTCTGGTAAGAGTTGGCCTTGATCGGGCAGCTGCCATGGGAGCCCTCTCCAGCCCCACCCACCTCACAGGGTGCCTGTTGTGGAGGAGGGAGGTAAAGGAGATTGTGAGCCGCTCTGAGTCTCTTCGGAATGGAGGGCGGATATAAATCCAATATCTTCATCCTTTTGAAAGGGTAGCTTCAGTGTGAGCTCTCCCAGCCCACCCACGTTGCAGGGTGTCTGTTGTGGGGGGAGAGGATGGAGAGGTTTGTGAGCCATTCTGAGCCTCTGATTTAGAGAAAAGGGTGGGGTATAAATTGGTTGTTGTCTTCAACCAGAAGGACGGCAAAGCTAAGTCAGTGGGCCAGTGCACATCTGCTGGCTTCGCCTCCCAAAAAGCTTCATTGGGTCATATGTTGCTTTACTGCTCCCCCCCTTTTTTTTCCCCCTACAGGTAAAGGGGGACTTATAATTTTCTTATCGGTAGCATTGGGTGTGTACTCACAACTTGCTACCTCGAGCTCAAAACCCTGTTGGCTTCACTGGGGCCAGTAGGTTCAAGCGTGGTGCAGATCGTAACTACCTGACTGGAGGTGGGCCCAGCAACCCAGTTTCCCGGGCGGCTGGGCACAGAAGCTCAGTTTTGGCGGGCCTTTAAGGGCTAGAGGGAGAATTAGGGAGGCAGAGGGGTGCAGCAGATGTTCCCTTGTGAAGGGTGCTGCATGGTAACTGGACGGGCATCTCAGTTGACCTTGAAAGGGAGGTTCCGGCTCGTCTTCCTGGTGCAGGGCCGAGCCTGGGATGCGGACATGCGGTAAGAATGGTGATAACGGGGGGGCCTTCATTGGCCGGGGTCGTGCTGGTGCATTGCCTCAAGGACAGAGTGGTTAGTCCGCCACACAGTTCCTCCCCTGACTGTGGTTAAGGCATCGCAGCATGGCGCCCTGCTTCTCAAGCAGCGCCGGGTGAGCTGTCATTGCGGGGGCAACATTAGTGGTTACAGCAGCGAGATTTGCCGGTTTATCTGTGGGGCGCATGGAGTTACTTTTTGAGCCCTTACGGGGCCGTTCCCTTACACGGTTTACCATATGGTGATCCGGCGTGGCCTTTGGGGGGACCAATTTTTGTGGCTACCGGGGATACGATTTGGTGGGCGAATACGTGTCGGGTTTCGACCCTCTCTGGAGAAGTGGATTGAAGGTCAAAGGTGGACCTAGTTGACAAGGAGAATGAGAGGATGAGACGGGGAAAAGTGATAGGACGTGGTCCAATTGGTTGCCTAGTTTCCTGATCTAGGTTGGTGTAATAGCTAGGGTACAGCCTTTACGGCCTGCAGCCCTGTTTGAGGCATATGCACTGTTTATATCTTGACTTCCTAGGAGCGACGTGGTCGCAATACGACGGGCCCTTTAGGGGTGATCAACCCATGGCTTCCTTGGGGCCCGATTAAGTACCAGCTCTGGCTGTAGTCGAGGCCCCAGGTAAAGCCCAATTCAGGTGATAGGGCTGATGGCAGCCGCATGGTGCATAAACTACAGATTGCGTGGGTGCCACGGAGCGACAGTCCAGGTGGGTCAGCCCCGGCTGCTATGCAGGGATTTACGATTAAGGGCGTGTGTTCTTGGAAGGCGTAGAAATTTAAATGTGAGCTCCCTCTAAGGGAGTGGCATACGCTCCTCAGCACGTGGAAAATCCAAACAAGGGCCGAGTCAGGACACCTCGGGGGTGTACGTAACCTGTAACCGATTGGAAAAGGGGAACCAGCCTAAGGAGGCTGAGGGTTGTAGTGCAATTCCCCCCCCCCCCCCGATTTGGGTTAGGGGCTATTTGATGACGGTTTTACCCTTGGGTCTAGGATCGTGTATCTGGGACTTTGGGTCCCTTGTATGCCTCCTAACCTTTGTTCGGTAAGGGGGGATTGAGCACGCGGTTAGGGCTAAAATAACTGAGCGTGCTGAGGGCAGGGTCCTCCGCCAGTACCCATGTTAGGGGCATCCCCCGCGGGGTGGATATAATGAAGTGTCGGGGGAATAGCGCCAGATACACCATTTGGCTCACCCCAGGGGTGGAGCAGTGGATGATACCATTTTGGAGGTCCCTGTTCGGTCAGGTACACCTTGTTGGCCAATCGGTCATAGTGGTTCTGGGTTTCGTGGTGGGCTGCAATGACAAAGGGGGACAATTGAGTCAGTGTTTCGCCTTTTGCCTGCACACCCGGAAGAGTTTGATCTTCCAGGTCTTGCGTTTGAAGGAAGTATTACATGGAGGACCTGTGCGGGGGCTTCCGGCACATGGGTCTACGAACAGACAGAGTGCGAGCAAAGCTGTGGCTCCTAGGGGGGGGCCTTCTTGCAGCACCTATGTGACGCCATGGGGCCGCTGAGGTTCCCTCAGCTAGAGTACGAAGGATGGATCTAGAGGTATTGGGGGAATTTGTGGAATCCTTCAATGCTATCTCCTCTTGGAGGAATGACTTAAGTTGGAAGCTGAGCCCCGGATATTTTTGGAAGGGGGCGGTTTGGCTTTTGGGTGAGCAGCATGGCCTTCCATTTAGTCCACTTTTGGTGTTTATAGCATGCCCACGGTGCATGTTATCAACTACTGGTAATCCAGGTCAACTGGGGTGACGGACTTGGTGTAGTCATTTATTTCGTGACACCTCCGTTTGTTGCTTGCAAGGCACGTTCTGGGGGCATGCAGTTGGGCAGTGGACACTCTTTCTCTTCAAGATTTAGCGTCTGGCCTGCTTGCTCTGGTTGCTGACTGCACCCAGCGCGAATGCCACCGCTGCCAGCGCGAATGCCTCCGGAACTTTTGGCAGTTCAGGAGGTGGAAACCGACTAGTATGGGCACCAAGTTGCAAAAAGCAAAGTACAGGGCAGAGTTGCAGTTCTGGGTTGGTAGGAGGGCTGCAAGGCTCCGGGACACCTGGCTGACCTCAGCGGTATGCATTGTCCAATTTTGCATCTATCAGAAGAACTGGTAGGTGCGGCCGACTGTACAGGGGTTAAAACCGGTGCTGCAGTAGAGGGGCTCGGCACTAAGACTGATTAAGGTGTAGGGGCGGAGTGGTGCCCAATCACGGCTTGGAGCAGTATTTACTGCTCAGGGGGGAAGATGTTGCCCGTTGTGCCATTACAACGATGTCCCCCCCATTCTGAAATATCAATTTTGGGCAGTGTCAGGAAGGCACTGGCGGAGCAGGGAGTGGGGGTGTGTTAAATTCGAGCAAATTCATTTTGAATCAGAGCCGCATTTCCGGCGACACCATTGGGGACACACACACACACACCGCCAAACGTCGAACTAGACGCTGGCGGTCAGCAGCCTATGGATTGTTTGCACATTGGTCTTTCATTGATTGCGTGGGGGCAATCTTGCAGTGGACGGCCCACGGGCATGATTTTGTCTAGTTTTGACTGTTTTTTTCTGTTTTTCAGGTGCTGAGGCTCGTGTGAGAGAGGGCGATCCTCATCTGCGGGCACAGCATGGTTTTGTGCGGCCCAACGGGCCAGGAGATGCCAGTAGGCATGCAGCCAGGTCCCAGCGAGTAGTCGATGGTTGAGTGGCTGGATCGCCATGGCATACGCAGGCCGGGGATCAAGACTCAGTTGTTTCATGGGAGGAGGTTGCCTCCTTAGCACGTCCGGGTCCTCCGTATGGGGGGTAATGACCTGGGTGGCCACAGGTTTTTTAGGGGAGCACCTATGGCCTAGCACCAGGGGTGCGAGTGGTCTGTATGAACCGCAGATGGGCTACACGGCCCAGTGCAAGGAATGCAGATCACGGAAGAGCCTCATCTGGGCGGATCTTTCCATGGGGGATCGATGCTAGACCACGTGGAGAATGGCTTGGGGCCTGGCCGCTCAGCTACAACCCGAACACGGAGGGCTTGTGCTGGGGGCAGGGTTGCTCGCCCTCAGGGCAAGGTGGGGTCAGGGGGTGACGCCATGGCTTGTCCTTCTAGGCCTCATCCATGACAGTTATAAGTTTGATACGTTCTTTCAATAAAGTGGAAAAGGGTGTTGGACATATTTCTCCCCATGGGTCGAGAACGCTGACCTGATTGGTCGGAGGGGGTTTCTTTTCGGTCATCTGAACTGGGTACCCGGGCCTTTGTTGCACAAGCTATGGCTGGGGTTGCGGTTGGCTCTGGGCTGTCCGTTGGGGCGCTAATGCCTAAGCAGAGGCTTGACATTGGCGGTGGCAGGATGAGGTATTGGCTACAGCCTTTTCAGGGGAGCACCTATGGCTCTGCACCAGTGGGTGCAGGTGGTCTGTATGAATGGTAGATGGGCTTCACGGCTCAATGCTGGGAGTGCAGATCACGACAAAGCCTCACCTGGGCGGATCTTTCCTGAGTGATTGATGCTGACAGAGGTGGAGGTGGAGTTTGGGCCTGGCCGCTCAGCACTGGTCAGATGGTAGTGGCTGTGTGCTGGGGGCAGGGTGGCTCGCCCTTCTAGGACAAGGCGGGGTCCTGTGTTTTGACCCCAGGGCTTGTTCTCGTAGGCCTATACCTCTTGCCATTCTTATCGTTCAAGTTATGTTTAAATAAAGCGGCCCGGGTTTTTATCCAACACACTGTGTCAGTCTCTTCATTCCGACTGGGGGGGCAAAACTCATCCTTGTTTACCCACCATCCAATTCCCTTCTCAAGCCACTTGCCCTCAATCATTGTACCATAGTGGTTCATCTAGATCAGGGATGTCAAAAGTCCAACCCAAAGGCCAGAACCGACCCACCCAGGGCTTTAATCAGGCCTACCATGCTCTTTTCTCCCCCCTCTCCTGGAAGAGCCTGGAAGAAAATTAACTTCAGCACCCTTTGAAGTGTCAAGGCTGCTGAAGTTTCCTGCTCTTTCTGCCTTGTCTGGCTGCAGCAGGAAACAAAGTTTCAAAGAAAATGCAGAGTGGATTTTCCATTAAGGTCTCTGTGCTCCGATAGATAGGGCCCAGAGAACTTAATGGAAAATCCATTCTACATTTTCCTTGCAACTTTGTCTGCGCTGTTTTAGTTTAGATTATAGCTAGTTGAAGGTCATGCTTCCTGGAGTTGTGTCCTTGCAAATAAAGAGTTGATGATTTGAGTCAGCTTGTCTCTGCTCAGTGGACCTGAGAACTGGTGCCTTGTGAATATTCTATTACACTGGAGAGCCATTGCCAATCTGGGTAGACCCCAGGGGGTGAGAAGCTTGCAATGCCATTTCATTGTTTTCCCAGGCTCAGAACATTTTATAATTTTAGTTTCTGCTATGATCCTTGTGCTTTTTCTTGGTGTTTTATTTTAAAAATTGCATTGCCAAATCCCACTGTTCCCCCATCTTTCCATTTTAAACAAAATATTGCAAGAGTTTTAAGCATGTTTGTATTTTAAGTTAAAACATAATATCTTTAATTGTGTTTGTCTGTGTCCTTTATAAAGTTTATATCTCTGCTACTTCAGATTACATTTTATGACATACATGGCCTGGCCCCATGAAGTCCTATTTGTGTCCGATCTGGCCCTCCTAACAAATGAATTCGACACCCCTGATCTAAATCATTCCATGTCATTTGATAGATTCCCAATCCAGATGATCTTGCAAAAATATAAAACAGCCTCCAGAATACATTGACTAAATTAAAACAAAAATCTCTCAAAATCTTCTTGCTGTATACCTTGCTACTTTCATTGCTTGGAAGAAAATTAACTTCAGCTCTTCCTCTGCAAGTCTGAAATTTCACTAACGATTGTTCCTGTCATAACATTTGCACATAAAAACACATAATAGTAACACCAGTAAAAATAACAAGACAGCAGCATGGTCATAGCCAGGGAAAACTTGTAAATAAATTTTTGTTTTCATTTTACAGAGTAGCATACATAAGGTATTAAGAGGAGGAGGAATCTATGCATTTCTGCTTTTGGATTTCCTCAGATCATGGTACAAAGCCACATACACCCTTTAAAGACACATGGGTCTTAGAATGTACATCAGTACCTTAGGAATTATGTGTCAGTGTCAGCTGCTCCAACTACATTTCTGCACAACAAGAATTCCAAGATCAATCATATCCTATTAGCCCCAGAACTGTACCCAGTTGGGTTTAAAGATATCGTTTTTACCTAACTGGTTTATTCCAACCTGTTACTTATCTAATAAATCAGTTACAAGAAACTCATTCTTGGTAGGCCCTCTTCTGACCCATCAAGCCAAATTCAACTCAACAACCATATGTGAAAGCCCACCAGTGTCTGAGACTGAAGAAAATATTATTGGGCACCTGGCAGGTATAGTGATATGTGGTTGGTGGGTTGTGTGGCTTGAGGTACAGTTTTACAGTTCTAAGGAGAATTGTCTTCAGTGGGCTCAGAAGGATGTGGAGAAACGCCATTTTAGTCAGTGGTGGTGCTTCATTGGCAGGGGTCAGTAAATCCCTCAGCAGGCTTTGTAGCCTCCCTCCAACCCCCCTGTAAAGTACCAGACTTGGAGACGAGCGTAGGGCAACATAGTTTATTTCTGGTACAGTACAAGATGGAAGAGAGAGAGCACGCGGGCCGGATCCCGCATATATACAGTAGCCGGACTATTCTTCCTGCTGGCCGGTCCAATGCCGACCAGCCGTATTTCCCGCCACAAGCTGTGATTGGCGGATCGTGGCGCCCAGCGCGGAGGCACCTGGATGTTTCTCAGTTACCTCCGCGGCTGGGGTGGACTGATGTCATTCTGCTGTCGTGGCCATTATGAACTGGCTGTGTTCTGCGAACGCCGTACACTACACTCCTCCCCCCTTAGTTAGTGACATAGTCCTGTAGGTAGGCGGGAGGTCGGCGCTCCCGTGTTGAACGCCTAGGAGTTGCTTGTGGTGCCGGGGCTACTTCCGCATCTGGGTTTTCCCCCGGGGGTTGAGCGTTGGTGGGTTGTGGGTCGGGGTCCGAGGGTTGGTTCGCCTCTGCCAGTGTGTGTGGCTGTGGTGCCGGTGCCGGTGTCGTTGGGTCCCCCTCGGACCCTGCTTCCCTCGTTTCCGTGGGTATCTCTGGGAGAGTCCGGCGGCGTAACTGGTCGATGTGCCGGTGTAGGATCTGGCCCCCCTCGGTGGATACCTCGTAGTGGCGGGAACCCACGACCCGTAGTACCCGCCTGGCTACCCACTCTGGGCCTGAAGCGTAGTTCTGGGCGAACACTGGGTCCCCCGCGAAGAACCCCCTAGCCGCGTCTCTGACCTCCGGGGACCCTCGCACGTCGGGGGCTCTGTCGGGGTTTAGCCGATCTAACCTTGTGGTGAGCTTGCGTCCCATGAGAAGCTCGGCTGGGCTGACCCCGGTGACTGGGTTTGGAATGACCCGGTTGTCGAAGAGGAACGCGGCTAGCCGGTGGTCCCAATCGCCTTGCACTATTCTGCCCAGGGCCTCTTTTGTTGTTCGGACCATCCGCGCGGCCTGGCCGTTGGTGGCCGGGTGGAAGGGAGCTGACCGGATGTGTCTAATGAGGTACCTCTGGAGGAACGCCTGGAAGTCCCCCGATGTGAACACTGCCCCGTTGTCCGAGACTATGGTGTCCGGAATACCGTGGGTGCACAGGACCCTGCGTAAAGCTCTAATGGCTGCTGCTGACGAGGTAGACCCTACAGGGATGACCTCTAACCATTTTGTGTATGCATCTACAATGATTAGGAAGATCTGTCCCTGGAACGGCCCGGCAAAATCAATGTGGAGCCGGGACCACGGTTTCCTTGTGGTCTCCCACCGTGTAGCTGGGGCGCTGGGTGGGTCCGGCCGCGACTCCTGGCATGTGCTGCATCTCCGGACCCAGTTCTCTATCTCCCCGTCCATCCCCGGCCACCATACGTAGCTCCTGGCCAGGGCCTTCATTCTCACTATGCCTGGGTGTGTTTCGTGGAGTGATTCCAAGACCCGTTTCTGTAGAGGGGGGGGGACCACTACCCTGCTCCCCCATAGTAGGCACCCTTTGTGGGCTGCGAGTTCCTCCCTTCGCATTTTATAGGGTTTGAACTCTTCCCCCATGCTCCCCTCTGGCCACCCCCTCACCACCCAGTCGAGCACCCTTGCTAGGGTTTTGTTTTTTCCGGTGGCTCTAGCCACCTCTGCCGCGTGGAGGGGCTGCTCCGGGAGTGACTCGATCGACATAACCTGGTGTGCTGGGGCTGGATCGGGGCCTGTGTCAGGGAGCGGCAACCGGCTGAGAGCGTCCGCGTGACCCATTGCCTTGCCCGCCCTGTGTACCAGCGTGTAGGTGTACGAGTTGAGGAATTGATTCCACCTCAACACCCTCTGGGACAGGATTTGGGGAGTTTGGTGGTCAGGGGCCAACAGACCCAAAAGCGGCTTATGGTCCGTCGCTATTGTGAACCGGCGCCCGTACAGATAATCGTTGAATTTATGGACCCCCGCTACTATGGCCAGGGCCTCCTTGTCGATTTGTGCATAGTTCCGTTCTGCCGAAGTCAGGGTGCGTGAGTAGTATGCGACCGGGACCTCCCGGCCATCCGGTAACTGGTGTCCCAGGACAGCGCCCACCCCGTACGGCGATGCATCGCATGCCAGGATGACCAGGAGGCGCTCGTCGAAGTGGTGCAGCACCGCGTTGGAGACCAGGACGTCCTTAACTGCCTGGAAGGCGGCGGCTTGCTTCTTCCCCCACACCCATGGAGCTTTTTTGTCCAGTAATCGGTGTAGGGGTTCGGCAAGGGCCGCCTTGTGGGGTATGAACGTGTGGTAGAAATTGAGGACCCCCAAGAAGCTCTGTAGCTCCGCTTTACACGTGGGGGCAGGGGCTTGAACAATGGCCCGAGTCTTTTCCTCGGTCGGGTGGATTCCCTCCGCGTCTACTGCGAATCCCAGGAACTCCACCCGTGGCACCCCCAGCATGCACTTCTCCCTTTTAACTTTTAGTCCAGCGGCTTGAAAACGGCGGAGCACCTCTCGCAGGCGGTTGCGGAATTCTTCAGGGTCCGGGGCGGCGATTAAAACATCGTCGAAAAACGGCTGGACTCCGGGGATCCCTTTAAGGAGGGCATCCATTATACTCTGGAAGATCCCCGGAGCCACGCTGACCCCAAACTGCAACCGGTTAACCCTGAACGCCCCCCTGTGGGTAACTATCGTCTGTGCCTCGGCCGTTTTTGCGTCCACCGGGAGCTGCTGGTAGGCTTGTGCCAGGTCCAGCTTCCCAAAAATCTTTGACCCCGCCAGGGCTGCCAGGACGTGGCTGACTACTGGCACCGGGTATGGGTTGTCTTGGAGCGCTTTGTTAATTGTGCACTTGTAATCTGCACATATCCGCACGTCCCCATTTGGTTTGACCGGGGTCACTATGGGGGTCTCCCACATGGCGTAATCTACTGGCTCCAGGACCCCTTGGGCTACTAGGCGGTCCAACTCTGCCTCGATCTTGGGCTTCAAGGCGAAGGGGACCCTCCTTGCCTTGAGCCGGATCGGTCTGACCGTCGGGTCGAGCGGTAGAGAGATGGCCGGGCCCTTGTAACTACCCAGCGACCCATCAAATACGTCGGGGAACTCTCCGCGTACCTCCCCGAACCCTCCTGCTGTGGCCGTGCGCGCCACCTCTATTCGGATTCCCAAGGGGCCAAACCATGCAAGACCCAACAGGGTGGTAAGCGGCCGCTTGACCACCAGGATGTCTAGGGGGCCTCTGAAGGACCCCCGCTCCACCTGCACCCGTGCCCACCCCGCTATTTGGACCGGGTTTTGCTGGAAGTCCCGCAATATGAAATTTGCTGGTCGCAGCTGCAGCCCCTGGCCGGGGCGTAGCCTTCTCAGGGTCTCCTCCGCAATTATGGAGATGGAGGAGCCTGAGTCCACTTCCATGGTGCAGGGGGCCCCGTCTATGAGGACCGCCATCGTTATCTTGTTGGGGGTGGTCAGGGGCAAATTCAGTACCTGAAGTGAGGTGGAGGCCGTGGAGTGGGACTCTGCGGCCTCGTGGTGTGCGGGCGGTCGCGGGCGGTTGGGCTTGGCTCGGCAAGCCCGCGCTATGTGGCCGGTCTTCCCGCAGCTCCTGCAGTCCCAGGTCCGGTACTGGCAGTCCCGCCGATCGTGGGGGTCGCCGCAGCTGGCGCATTTAGCCCTTTCGCTGGTGCGCTGACTCGGCCGTTCGTGGGCTCGGGGGCGCTGTGGAGCTCGGGCGGCGGGTCCTGCGGCGCGGCGCGTCTGGAAGGCTTCTCCCTCGTCCTGGTGCTCGGGGTCCAGCTCCTCATGGTGGGCGGTCTCGGTCTTGGCCCGGGGAAACGTCCTGGCGGTCCTCTCCCACGCTACCGCCTCGCTGAAGGCGCCCTGGAGGGTGAGCTCTTCTTTGGCGAAGAGCTTCTGCTGGAGCCTTTCGTCGCGGAGGCCCCACGTGAATCGGTCGGCCAGGGTTTCCTCCAGCTGGGGAAAGTTGCAGTTCCCGGCGAGTTTGCGGAGGGCCGCCAAGTAGTCCGCGGCTGATTTTCCAGCGGTCTGGTCCCTTTTGTGGAACAGGAATCTGCGAGCCACCCGTGAGGGCTGCGGCAAGAAGTGGCCCGTGAGGAGCCTGATGATCTCCTCGTAGGATTTCTCCACCAGGCAGGCGGGTGCCGAGAGACCCTTAGCGATCTCGAACGTGGCTGGCCCGCAGACGCTCAGGAGAACATCCCTCTTTGCTCCGGCGTCGGTGACCTTGTTGGCCCGGAGGTAGAACTCGACCCGTTCCGAGTAGGACTCCCAGCCCTCTGGATTTGCAGGGTCGAAGGGCTCGAGGTAGCCGGTGATTCCGCCCTGGTTGGCCATGGTGGCGGCGGCGGTCGTGACCGGTCGTTCGTTGCCCAAGATCTCCGTCGTAGCCGACGTGGCTAGGATCCCATCCTCGTCGCCACTGTAAAGTACCAGACTTGGAGACGAGCGTAGGGCAACATAGTTTATTTCTGGTACAGTACAAGATGGAAGAGAGAGAGCACGCGGGCCGGATCCCGCATATATACAGTAGCCGGACTATTCTTCCTGCTGGCCGGTCCAATGCCGACCAGCCATATTTCCCGCCACAAGCTGTGATTGGCGGATCGTGGCGCCCAGCGCGGAGGCACCTGGATGTTTCTCAGTTACCTCCGCGGCTGGGGTGGACTGATGTCATTCTGCTGTCGTGGCCATTATGAACTGGCTGCGTTCTGCGAACGCCGTACACTACACCCCCTCCCTTCCAGAGCCAAACCAACAACGCTAGGGGGAAAGTCTCCTAGAGAGACAGGAAGTTCTTTTGTTCTCTGCATGTGAGTTAGGAGGAAGAGTTTTCAGTTCTCAGCTGCAGCTCGAAGGGAGAGGTTGCCAGTGGGAGAGCTCCTGCCTGTGCATGCGGCCTATTCAAAAGAGAATGAGGCCTCCAGGCAGTAAGACAAAGTAAGTCATCCAAAAGGGCAGGGCATGTTTAGACCAGGGCCAGCAGGATGCGTTTATAATCAACTTTTCTTTATTATACTGGTTGCTGTACGGGTGCTGTGCTGTGCTAATTTTGTAAATGCAACTGTTTTTGTTTTGTTTTTCTTTTCCTATCTTTTTCTCTTGTAAATAAATAGTTTTTCTGTTTTAAATGCTGGCAGTCAATCTCTGTACCACATAGATCCCCAAACCGCTTTAGACCACGCTGTTTTTAAGAAGGGGGCCCCAGGGAAGGGGGAAGGCATGCAGTTGGATAAGGTGCCAATCCTCCAGGGGTGCCCCAAAGAAGTGCTGAGGTCTCTGTGAAACCCAAGTACAGGGTGGCAGAGGACCTTGAGGCCTGGCCTCATAGCAGGAGAGGGGGATTGGGAGTCCTGTTCCTCTCAATCTGAACCCCGGGACTGAGCAGGTGGTGGCAGCGCGCCCAAGGGGCAGGAGGAGAAATAGCTCCCTCCAGGAGTTGGCGACTCAATAGGGAGCTGACGGGACCGGGTCTGAAGGCAGAATCGGGCCGGTTCCGTCACAAAGGATATAACACTGTTCAGGAGGTTTATACTTGTGATGAAATACAGGAATCTACTATCTTGGACTTGATTCTCACCAGCAGGGAAGAACTGGTAGACAAGGTGAAAATAGTGGACACCTTGGGTACTAGTGGCCATGTGATTTTGGAATGTAATCTATAGTTTGGGGGAAGGGAAAAGCTGTAAATAGTCAGACATATAGGTTAGACTTCAGGAAAGCAAATTTTGACAAACTTAAAGTTATGTTAAGTAGAATCCCATGGCCAGAAATACTTCAGAATAAAGGAGTTCAAGAGGGTGGGAGTGTCTTAAAAGTGAAATATTGAAAGCACAATCACAAATAATTCCTATGAGAAGGAAAAATGAGAGAAGCCTG
Organism: Heteronotia binoei; assembly: GCF_032191835.1. Lineage (NCBI taxonomy): Eukaryota > Metazoa > Chordata > Lepidosauria > Squamata > Gekkonidae > Heteronotia > Heteronotia binoei. The sequence goes on along the minus strand of NC_083224.1, from coordinate 48,296,355 downwards.
AAGAAGCCAAGGTGGCTCCATAAACAGCTTTCTAAAGACTTGAGAAATAAAAAAGATTCAGTTAACATATGGGAGGAGGGCATTATAACCAAGGATGAATATAAACAAATAACCAGTACTTGTAGAGAAAAAGTTAGGAAAGCTAAAGTTGAATATGAGTTTAGACTAGTGAGAGATGCCAAAAACAACAAAAAGGATTTTTTTTCTTATGTTCATAGTAAGAAAAACAGCAAGGAGATGGGAGGCCCATTGTGGGGACAGGAAAGTGAAATTGTAACAGATGATGAAGAGAGAGCAGAACTGTTCAATTCCTACTTTTCCTCAGTCTTCTCTTATGAGGGAAAATGTGGTCAACTTGGCAAAAGCAGAACACACAATGAGGGAAGGGAGCTGCAACCTCGGATTGACACAGGGGTAGTAACAAGGTCCTTGGGTCCAGATCTGCATCCAAGGTACTGCATCAAAGGGTACTCAAAGAATCTGTGGACATAATTTCTGAGCCTCTGTCCATTATTTTTGAGAATTCTTGGAGAACAGGTGAGGTGCTGGTGTGATCACTAAGAGCTAGCATGGGTTTCTCAAAAACAAGTAATGTTGGACTAAAGTTACTACTTGCTGGATCAGGGGAATGTTGTAGTCATAGTTTATATTGATTTCGGTAAAGCTTTTGATAAGATTCCACATCATATCCTTGTTGACAAGTTGGTAAAATGTGGTTTGGACCTTTTAGGTGGATCTGTAAGTGGTTGACAAATCACTCTCAAAGAGTGCTTGTTAATGGTTCCTCACGGGGAGGAGAGGGGGGGAGAAAAATCCCAGCAGGAACTCATTGGCATATTAGGCCACACCCCATGATGCCATCATTGTTTCAAATAGGGCTTTTTGTGGGAAAAGCCCAGCAGGAACTCATTTGCACTCTAGCACTCTTCCTGGAAGGAGAATGGTGGGTGGGGGGAGAGAAGTGATTTGACATCATACCAACATTCAATGTCACTTCTGGTACAAAAATGGCATCAATGTGTTGCATTATTCCATCAATGGAATAATGCTGCAGGATTCACCCAGAAGAAGAGAATGTTTTCATATCCCTCTTTTCTCCAACATGAGGAGTTTCAAAGTGGCTTACAATTGCATTCCCTTCCCCTGACCATAACATGCACCTTGTGAGAGAGTTCCAAGAGAAGTATGACTGACCTAAGGTCACCCAGCAACCTTCATGTGCAGGGGTAAGGAATCAAACCCGGTTCTCATTATTACAGTCTGTCACTCTTAATCACTACACCATGCTGGCTGTATTGTTGAATTGAATAGAGCTTAGGGTGAATCCTAAAGTGTCATTGCCCCTATGCAACGATGTCACTTCAGTTTTGCACCAGAAGTGAAGTGGTTCATTAGTGCAGCACCAAATCCCCTCCTCCATTTTCCCTGTCACACTGTTAAGCAGCAGTGGGAAATGCAGGGACCAGGGCAGGTGGTCTACTCTTCCTTTCCTACCAATATCATGTCTGCTTTCCACCTGCTATGTCTCATGGCAGTTTGGGGGAAGAATTTATCTCAAGGAAATGGTGCAGGATGAAAGCGATTTAAGGAAGAAAATGTGTCCCAGTGCTACAGACAAAATGCAGATCACTTGCCCTTCTCTGGCTGCTTTTGGATGTCAGACTACATTGATCACAGATCCCCAACATCCTGGCCAGTATAACCCTTAAGGATACAGGTAAGCACTTCATTTCAATAGGACTTTAGTATACCTAAATTTATTTGGACTGTGACCCGTGATATACCTTTGTTTCATGACACGGACAAACTGGTCTTTCTTACTGTTTATCTCCCTTGGAGCCTGCACTCTATAAATAAAAGCAAATTATTCTCTCAGTTGTATGCTCCACTTCCTTTACAGCTTTTATATGGCTTTAAAGGAAGCATTTTGGAATCTACGCTATAGTAAGGAAATACAATAAAAAAAACACCCAAATCCCTGCAGGTTAGAGAAGCATCTTCGCCCTAGTTTTCTTCGCAAGAAATCTGTACCAGTCAGGCCTTTCACTCAATAGCTAAGTACTGTCTACAAAAATATTTGGAGAAAGGGCTGCCAACAGGATTGTATGTGACTGGTAATCTATTTATATTCAGGCTTCCTTTTGGACATGCTTATGCATATTAACTATAGATTACAAATGGTTAGAAATCCAACAAGCACTGTCCTACAGCCCCATGGGAACTGTAGTCTTTTTATCTACAGCTTTCCTTTGTGTATGAAAGAATATAACATCTCTCACTAGACTTTTTCTTTCTCTGGGGCATACCCTAAATAACAAAAGGAGGATAAAGCCAATATTCCAATTTCATCCCCAGGCATGTGGCTAGGAAGAGAAAATACGAGCATATGCTCTGAATTCCCATTAACCACAATGAAAGTAATCAGGACTAGGGCTGCCAGGTCCAACTCTGGAAATATCTGGGGACTTTGGGGGTGAAGCTAGAAGACTTTCCCATTCCCTAACCTAATTAATAAAAATACAGCCATGCAGTTCCCCAGAATACAGTCTTCATTTCTTCATACTCTTTTTTGCCTACCCTGGCAGCTGCACTACCAGTAAATGAAAGTGAAATTTGTCATACCCCTACAAGTCTCCTTGCCAGGCTTTGGAAGCATTTCCAAGCATTTCCAAGGGACACATGCACACAAACTCACAAAGCAGCCAAAATGAACAGAATTTGCAAGCCCACACTTTTGTAATCTCCCTGGGCAATTTACTCACCATGGGAGTTGCCGAATATAACAATCTGCTGTATTTCAACCATCTTCTTCAGACAGGAACAGGAAAAGAGAGCAGCCTAGCAGATGGAATTTCTCTCCATCCCATGATCAGGTGCTAGCTAACTCTTTCCTATCCATTTTACTATAAAAAACAACTTCTTAAGTGAATTCAAAACAAAAGGTCTCCACTCTCTGCTTTTCTCACAGCTTCACACACTGATGGCTCTGCCTGCTCAGCCTGCCCCCTGCTTTCCTGCTGCTGAGATGTAAAGGCACACACATTCCAAAATGCAAACAGTTGCAAGTATCTTCTAAGCCTGCTGAGGTTTAAAGACATGTAGTGGATGTTGGGGCAGGGCTTCCCCCTGCTGGCCAGCTGGCTGGTGGTGGGGAGGGGGCTGCAAAACCAAGCTTTTCTCTCAAAATGGATTACAACATGGAGGGGGGACTCTTTACGTATATGAACCAGTGCAGAGCAAACAAACAAAAACAACAAAGTGCATCTTAGGCCAGTCTTGGACTAGGCCTTATCCCAGCAATCTGTGAATTAAGAGACAATGGTCCAAGAGCCCTTTGTCTCTTGACCTTTGGTTTGCACCCAAGGACTCTGCTTATGGCCACACCTAGGCTTTTAAAGTAGGATTGCCTCCCTCCAGATGGCATCTGGAGATCTCCCACTATACAATTACTCTCCAGATGACCAAGATCAGTTCCCCTGGAGAAAATGGCTGCTTTGGAAGGAAGACTCCAAGGTATTATACCCTAGCTGAGGTCCCTTCATTCCACAAACCCCACCCTTCTGAGCAATCCCTCCGCCCCAAACAATCTCCAGGTATTTCCCAACCCAGAGCTGGCAAACCTATTCATAAGGTATCTGAAAAAGAAATAGTAAAAAGTTTCCTTCCTTCCTTCCTTCCTTCCTTCCTTCCTTCCTTCCTTCCTTCCTTCCTTCCTTCCTTCCTCAGAAAACCTAAGATAGAACCAAGACCAAAGATTGGGTGGTGGTGTAATAGGTATGCTTCACTGAGGCTGAAGGTAGAGCACATTACCATTATATGGTCTATACATGTCACTTCAGAAATACCAGAAATGTTTCTTTTGTGACTCACATTATATTTATTCAATTTACTTATCTAAATTTTTATTTTCTGCTTCTCCCAGAGCACAGAGTGTTTTTTAAAAATCCATAACATTCACAGTACACAATCAGCAAAAGGTCAATACAATATAAAAGATGTTGATACAGGTCATGAACCATTATTGACAAAACAACATAGCCACAAATTAACACAGGGCAGTTGGAAAAATAAATGTTTTTAACCCCTATTAAGAGACAGAAAGGAACAGGGTTGCGAGGTTGGAGACAGGCCTGTATAAAAATGTTCTTTTCCTTTAATAGAGACTTACTGTATGGATGGACCACTGAGCATTCTCGTGGCATGCAGGTGAATAACATTGCTTGGTAAATAACATCCCATGATTAAGCCTTATTAAAGGGGCAGGACTTTTTTTTTTTCTTGAATACCTAAATGTACCCTACATGTTCATAGACTTCAAATACAGTTCAGCAACAAAGGAAGCTTTGCCTTCCATGCAGCTCAATATAAATTCAGACAAAAAATGAAAGAGAGAGAGAGAGTTCTTTATTTTTACATTATAAAATGCAGTCAAAGTTCTTATAGACTCAAACGCAAAAGAAAAAGATGAGAAAAGGAACACCATTTCAACCACTTTAGTGCGGTAAGGAAGATATACTTAGATACTATCAGATTTTGGTACACATTTGTCAGCCTAAACCTCCTGGAGATAAATCACGTCTGGTAACCCACATACTTGGAATACATGAAGCTTTTAGTTTGTTTTTAGTGTTGCATTTTGAACTGGAAATGCCCAGAGGCCTAGAGAAGGTGCCAAGTTCAAAGCCAAATCCTGAAAACACTTTAAACTAAAGCCTTAAATTCAAGAAATCATTAGCATCCCCTTGTTTGCTAAAGCTCATTAGACGGGATAGGTGTTCATAGCTATAGAGCCTTTTAGATAGCATTGTGGTTACAAACATAAACCAGGAAATTTCACCTATCAGCCACAAATAGGGATGGGCACCAACAGGGAAAATGTGGTTCAGTTTGGTTCACAGTGTGTCTGGTTCATGAACTGGCATGAACTTTTAGGGGCCAAACAAACCAGTGAGGTTTGTGACCTGGTAGACCACAAACACACAGCATTCTAGAGACACCAAACTCACAGGAGATCTCCAGATGACTTTCCTCTAAGTGCCCTCTAAGTTTGGCAAGGATTGGATTTACAGGGTCCATGTTATACCCCACCCCCCAAGAAGGTGCCCCCAGGAAAGAGCTTTATAGAGAATTGATAGCATGCACATTAATTAGTATAGTACATTAATTAGTATTGAAATCAGTACATAGACTAATCATCTCCCTAGGGCAAGAATTCAAAAGCTTTGGTGTCATAATAGAGAAATCCCTGTCTCAGGTTGCCACTCATCTAGTCTCAGATGACAGGGGCAACTGAAGCAGGGCCTCCAAGGATAACCAGGTAAATTTATATGAGAGAAGGCAATCCTTAAGAATCACTATTTGCCCTGCCGAGAAAACATATGGAGCTCATCAATGCATGCATTGTTTCCCTAGGGAGGCAAATACAGTTGGGAAAGCAGTGCAGGGGTGAAGGTTGAAGCTCCCCTGCTCTCTTTGCATACCAGAATCCTATTCTAAATTAGAGTCCTATGCACCCAAGAATTAAATTTCTACTTGCGTCTGATTTGACAGAAACTGGGACATGCCCAGGGCAGGCCCATAAACAATGTCCTTTGCAGTTAAACTCTCTGGCAGGCTTGCCAGACCTTCTGGTGGTGGGCAGGGATTCCCAGCTGTCAGGTCTGCCCCCCAGCCACTAATCAGCTGGCCAGCAGAGGGAGTTACTATGAGAAAGAGGAAGGCCCAGGCCATGTGGCCGACATAGCACTGGAAGTGATGTCATCATGCCAGCAACAATCAGGTGGCACTCTGATATTAGGGCAAAAACTCCATAGTAGAGGCCATTTTTATCTTAGAGTTTTTGCCCAAATACTAGAACATCACAGCAATGTCAAAGTGTGATGACACTTCCTGTGTAATGCCTTGGTCTTCCACTTTCTCCTGGTAGGTCCCCCCACCCATCCACCAGGCAACCCTGTCTCTGAGATATGTGTATAGGCTTACACCATTCACATTTTAGGTGGTGTTAGGAGAAACACCAATATTGAGGGACACGCAGCAAACACATTTACCATAAAAAAATACAAAACTAGCCCTAGCAGCAATTAATCCATGTCAACAAAAACATGTGATTACGTCCTTGACCCTGCAGAAACATATCCATGTTTGCATACAAGTACACTTAGAAGGGTGAATATGAAAAGTAAAGCACTATGGTATGAAACCTAGATGGTGAACTCCATCAAGCAGATGGTAGTTTACATTAGAAGACTTAAACCTTCACATCCCCCCTTCTGCCCTGCTTTCTACCTTGCTTCAGTGTGTATGTGGGGTGGGGGAGAAAGATTGATGGATGTTAAGTGGCTTTTATCTCCCCAGACCCAGAATCATCTTGCATTATCATTCTGCCAAAGCTGGTGCTTAGGGAGATATTACTGTGCAAGAGATACAATGTACTAGTACAGTACTAAAGTGTCAGCCCCCTTGAGTCAGTTGACACTGTGATAACTATCACTGCGGTGTGAACTTCATGAGTAGTATTACATGAATTTCCCTCTTAGCAACTTGCTGTTACATAGATATTTCAGCTGTCTTCAGTGCTTGAAAAGGAAGAAACATTCTTTTGCACTTAGATTTAACAAGTTACCCAACAGGACTGGAGAAGTCAGAATCGTGTGTACCAAAGGGGCAACCCCAATGCAGTTGTTTTGAGGGGATAGATCTAAACAGGGGAACTGAGGGGAGTGTAGCCGTATAAGACATGGAGCAAGAAATTAGAGTGGACCCTGTTTCACTACAATGCACTGCAGCTGCGTGTTCCTTTTAGGTTGCTCTGCAGTTGTAAAGGCATGGGGTGCATTTGTATGTAGTTTATTTCTTTAAGATATTTTTGTACCCCCTCATCACATGGTTCTTGAGAATACTTGCATAATAAGCAGTAAAATAAAGTGTAGAAACATTTATAAAATCATGAATAGCAAACATAGAGCAGCAAAACAGACAACCAATCAAATAAGAAAAAGCAGGGGTGGGGGGACAGATCTTCATCTATTGCCAAAGCCAGGGAAACCAGAAATGTTTGCACCAGGCATCTGAAAGTCAACTGAACAGAAGAAACAGATACAGAGAGAGTATTCCACAGTCAAGGATAGAAATGAAAAAAGCCTTTCCTCTGATGACCTACCAACCTCCAGGTGGTAGCTGGAGATCTCCTGGGGAGACAACTGATCTCCAGGCAAGAGAGATCAGTTCACCTAGAGAAAATGGCTGCTTTTGAAGGTGGACTCTATGGCATTATACCCCACTAGAATCCCTCTCCTTCCCAAATCCTGCCCTCCTCAGGCTCTGCCTCCAAATCACCAATCCTAAGTGGCCTTCAACTGCAACACTGAATGTAGATGCACCCACAGAGCTTCTGCTAAAGATCTTAAACTATAAGGCTGCTTCACAGGGAAGTAAGTCATCCTTAATATTCTGAGAGCCCAGGGATTTGAAGGTAAGAATTCATACTTTCAGTTCTGCCTGAAATGTACTGAAAGCAAATGAAGTCCTTTCAGTACTGGTGAGATAATTTCCCAGTAACTTTCTTGGTTAAAAGAGAGCCAGTTTGGTGTAGTGGTTAAGTGTGCGGACTCTTATCTGGGAGAACTGGGTTTGATTCCCCACTCCTCCACTTGCACCTGCTGAGATGGCCTTGGGTCAGCCGTAGCTCTGGCAGAGGTTGTCCTTGAAAGGGCAGCTGCTGTGAGAGCCTTCTCCAGCCCCACCCACCTCACAGGGTGTCTGTTGTGGGGGAGGAAGGTAAAGGAGATTGTGAGCCGCTCTGAGACTCTTCAGAGTGGAGGGCGGGATAGAAATCCAATATCTTCTTCTTCTTCTTCTAAAAGCCTTCCAGCTGCACTGTGAAAAAGTGAAATTGCCAAACAGTTTTCAAAGGCAAATGCATTACGATAATCAAGTCCAGATGAGATTATAAATAACTGTGGCTAAATCTGACTTTTCAAGGAAGCAACATAGCTGGAAGACTAAACAGTTGCTTGACGGGTCTTCTTCTATCTAACTCAGATAAGATCTGAGCATCCATTCTGCGCACGTACGTTGCATAGCTAAACTGTAGATTGGCTCTATCACAAGAAGTACATTTCCATCTAGGGGACGCTGACATCTCAATTCCTGGCCAGCTACATAACCCACTAACATCAGCTTCTCTGGACTGAACTTCAGTTTATTGGCCTTCATCAAGCTCATTATAGTAACTGATCACTGGATCAGAAAATCTAATCTAAATTTAAATTACAAATAACTAAATAATCCTCACCTCAATCAGATGGAAAAAAATAAGTAGAGTAGGATTTTATCTGCATATTGATGACACTATTCAATATCTTTAGGTGGTTTCATGTAGCAGTTCCCTATCATAGAGCAGGTACTATAGTACAACTGCCAAAAAGTTAGTGTTGCTCCAGAACCATCTTTTGGGTCTAGTGGGCTAGACAAAAACAGATTCACCAGCCTAGAATGCTCTCCTGGACAGCTAGTCTGGGTTATGATGGTTGACAATGTACTGCTGAGAGGTCCAGGAGAACGAACAGGAACACATTCCCTCTGTCTTTCTCCTTTCAAGAATCACCAGTCAGGACAAATGAGGCAGTTTCAATTCCAAACTTCCATCCTGTTAAGATTGCCCCGAAGACCATTTCCACAGTACAGTCCTACTTCTTTTTACCTGCAAATTGAATTTCCATCTGATACTTTGACTTTGCAGCACTCATTTCACAATAGGGCTTCGCAGTTTTTCATCCAGGATCTGATGCATTCTGCATGTACTTCTGAAGGCAGCCATTCCACATCCCATCACGCATCTGGTAGAGCCTTCCTTTAAAATTCTCCCACACACATATGCAATGGTGTTTCAACATCATCACATTGTCAAAAAAAGCTACTGTTGTGCAAAAAGCAAGGTTCCCTCTGAGCATCATTGCTAGAGGTTCCTGGCTGTGTGACCACAGATATAGCAGAAGGCTCTGGGTGGAGGCAAGCTGCTGTGCACGCACTTCTGGCCAGATTCCACTCCCTCTAGCTGCCTAACCTTTTGCATTCACCTTGTCTTGGCAAGACTGCTGGCAGGGGCATCCCCAATGAGAGGGCAGTGAGATGGTGGGCTCCCCACCAAGCTTCCTGTCTGCAAATAAATCAGAGCTGAAGCCTTCCCTCCATGAGTCCACTTGAATGTTAGCACTAGCAAAGTGCAAGGTGGTGACCTGCCCTGGAGCACCAAGTCCTGGTGGGTTGATTTCCAATTGGTGAGCATGCATGTGCATATTTGTGTGTGCTGGGGTGGAGAAAGCAAAGGAAAGAAGAGACAAGCAGGCAGATGGAGCCCCCACCCCGCCATTGTCACCAGTACTGGCATGTGTGAATGTGGGTGTGTGTTACCATTTCCATAGTGACACAAAGTGCACAACCATGAAGAAAAGCATAAGCCACCCACAACAAAATACAAATTAAATTATGACCAGAAAGCAAAGCAAAGGAGTAGAACTTCATGGATGGGCAGTAATTGACAGAATTGTCTCATAGTGCAATCAATTATATATATATATATATATATATATATATATATATATATATATATATATATATTTAAATTGCAGATGTCTATGGGAGAGCCTGGGGCAAGCAGAAGGGCATTAGGCAGTGAACCCAGGTCACTGATGACCTCAAATGGTGGTGTGGTATGAAAGTAAATTTGGATACAGGAATTTCTCACTGATAAGCGGCAAGAATCCCGACCAGCCCACACACAGCAGCAGAGGTCTGGGAGGAGCAGAGCAGAGCAGCTCTGATAGCTGAGACAGCTGGAGAAATTGCTGAGAATTTCTGAGTTTTGAAGGACTACATTCTAAGGTTTGTGGGGCTGCCTAAAATTCTAAGGTGTGATAGCTGGGGAACTGCTCTTTGTTTGGTTGACTGCTCTTTGTTTGGTTGACTGCCTTAAGGGTGAAAGAGATTGAGAGTGATTGCTGCTGATTGAGAGTGATTGCTGAGGAGTGCCCTGCTCCACCTCTTTGCATTTTAAGCTGCGCCTTGCCAAAGGCTGAGCACATCTCACAGAGGTCTGGGAGGAGCAGAGCAGAGCAGCTCTGATAGCTGAGACAGCTGGAGAAATTGCTGAGAATTTCTGAGTTTTGAAGGACTACATTCTAAGGTTTGTGGGGCTGCCTAAAATTCTAAGGTGTGATAGCTGGGGAACTGCTCTTTGTTTGGTTGACTGCTCTTTGTTTGGTTGACTGCCTTAAGGGTGAAAGAGATTGAGAGTGATTGCTGCTGATTGAGAGTGATTGCTGAGGAGTGCCCTGCTCCACCTCTTTGCATTTTAAGCTGCGCCTTGCCAAAGGGCGAGAGCTAAAGGGCTCTTGGCCTGTGGCTCTTCGCCTAGGGGCTCTCTAAGGAGCAGGAACCCAGATCCCTGGCTTCCTTGTTCTCCAAATAAGGTAAGTTCCCAATAAGGTAAGTTTAGGTAAGTTGACCCGCCAGAAGGGGAGCCACTTAAACAGCATTTAAAGAGGACTGTATATTTTAATATATATATATATACAATGAAGATAGAATGCCAGCAGGGGGTTGGGGGCTTTCCAGTGTTTTGCACTGAGTGTCACATGTATGACTATCTGCCCAAAGGACAGAAGTCTTGGGTGTGTGCTCGATGCAAGGAGCTCCTGGTCCTCAGGGAACGAGTTCGTACCCTTGAGGCCGAGGTGACTGCCCTGGAGAAGCAGAGACGGTCAGTTAGGCACTTGGGGAAGACTCTCGGGGGCGTATTAGATGAGCCCCGCTCTGAACGTAGCAGCCCCGTTGCTGCCAGAGAGCGTGAGGGTCGAGAGGGAACAGGGCACCGTGCTGAGGATAAGGGGAATGCGCCCTCAGAAGGGACCTCTTCTTCGGTCGGTGAGCGGGAATCCTTTCGCGCCAAGGAACCATCCCTGAGCAGGGGGAGAGGGGGGGTATTGGTAGTTGGTGATTCGATCATTAGGCAAGTAGACAGCCGGGTGGCGAAACCGCGTACTGACCGTATGGTGACTTGCCTGCCTGGTGCGAAGGTAGCGGACATTACGCGTGTAGTAGATAGACTGATAGACAGTGCTGGGGAGGAGCCTGTGGTCGTGGTGCATGTTGGCACCAACGATGTGGGGAAATGCAGTCGTGAGGTCCTGGAGGAAAAATTTAGGCTGCTAGGCGGGAGACTTAAGGCCAGGACCTCCAAGGTAGCCTTCTCGGAAGTGCTACCTGTTCCACGTGCAGGGCAGGAGAGACAGGCACAAATTAGAAGTCTCAATGTGTGGATGAGACGATGGTGTAAGGAGGAAGGGTTTAAGTTTGTTAGGCACTGGGATGCTTTCTGGAACAAGCGGGAGCTGTACAAAAGAGACGGTCTCCACTTGTCCCCGGATGGAACCAGGCTGCTGGCGCTTAAAATCAAAAAGGTGGCAGAGCAGTTTTTAAACTAAATCTTGGGGGAAAGCCGACAGGAGATGAAATGTCTCTGGTTCGGGAGGACTCGTCTCAAAGAGATGAAGGGTTAGCTGCTATTTTTCTACCGGGTAACGGACCGGAGTTGTCCACTGTGAAGGTGACAAACAATATGGACTGTCTGCCAGTGTCTCAAGGCGGCAGGAGGAAGGTGGCGGGCCTAGCTCGCCTGGGAAATTATAGATGTTTGTATGCAAATGCTAGAAGTGTTCAAAGTAAAATTGGTGAATTGGAATGTTTAGTGCTGGGAGAAAACATAGACATTGTGGGAATTTCAGAAACTTGGTGGAATGAGGAGAATCAGTGGGACACGGTGATTCCTGGATATAAGCTATATCGGAAGGATAGGGAGGGAAGGGTTGGAGGTGGGGTGGCTCTGTATGTCAGAGAGGATATACGGTCCAGTAAGGCTGAGATCAGAGAATTAGATTCACTTTTAGAAATGCTTTGGGTTGAAATAGAGGGCCCAAAAGGAAATTTAACTATGGGAGTTTGTTATCGCCCACCAAATCAAAAGAGAGAGGACGATTATAATATGATGGAAGGCTTAAAGATAGCGGCTAAACGTAAAAACTGTGTTGTGATAGGTGATTTTAACTACCCGCAGATTGATTGGGTCAATATGTGTTCTGGTCGAGAGAAAGAGATTGAGTTTCTTGATGCTCTCAATGACTGTGCTATGGAGCAGATGGTCTCAGAACCTACCAGGGGTGGGGCGATCCTGGATTTGGTCCTAAGTAATGCCCAAGACTTGGTGAGAGATGTAAAAGTGATTGCGCCGCTTGGGAGCAGTGACCATAATGTTATTGATTTCACCGTTTGTATAAATAGGGAGTTGTCCAAAAAGACCACCACAACCACGTTTAACTTTAAAAGGGGTAAATACACTGAGATGAGGAGGCATGTGAGGAGGAAACTGAAAAGAAAGGTACATACGGTCAAAACCCTTGAGAAAGCTTGGACGCTATTTAAAACTATAATCCTAGAAGCTCAGATAAAATACATACCACAAGTTAGGAAAGGCACAAACAGGCATAAGAAAAGGCCTGCGTGGTTAACAAATAAAGTAATGGAAGCTGTAAAAGGTAAGAAGGACTCCTTTAAGCGGTGGAAAACCAGTCCAAGTGAGATTAGTAAAAGGGAACACAGGCTGTGGCAAATCAAATGCAAGACTGTGATCAGGCAGGCAAAAAGGGACTATGAGGAGCATATTGCAAAAAACATAAAGACCAACAATAAAACTTTCTTCAAATATATTAGAAGTAGGAAACCAGCCAGGGAGGCAGTGGGGCCCTTGGATGACCATGGGGTAAAAGGATTACTGAAGGAGGATAGGGAAATGGCTGAAAAGCTAAATGAATTTTTTGCCTCCGTCTTCACTGTAGAAGACGAGAACTTTTTGCCCGCCCCAGAACCACTAATTTTGGAAGGGGTGTTGAAAGACCTGAGTCAGATTGAGGTGACAAATGAGGAGGTCCTACAACTGATAGACAAATTAAAAACTAATAAGTCACCGGGTCCGGATGGCATACATCCGAGAGTTCTGAAGGAACTCAAAGTTGAACTTGTGGATCTTCTAACAAAAATCTGTAATCTTTCATTGAAATCTGCCTCCGTTCCTGAGGACTGGAAAGTAGCAAATGTCACCCCCATCTTTAAAAAAGGTTCCAGAGGAGATCCGGGAAACTACAGGCCAGTCAGTCTGACTTCAATACCGGGAAAGTTGGTAGAAACCATTATCAAGGACAGAATGAGTAGGCACATTGATGAACACGGGTTATTGAGGAAGACTCAGCATGGGTTCTGCAAGGGAAGATCTTGCCTCACTAACCTGTTGCATTTCTTTGAGGGGGTGAACAATCATGTGGACAAAGGAGACCCGATAGATGTTGTTTACCTTGACTTCCAGAAAGCTTTTGATAAAGTTCCTCATCAAAGGCTCCTTAGAAAGCTTGAGAATCATGGAGTAAAAGGACAGGTCCTCTTGTGGATCAAAAACTGGCTGAGTAATAGGAAGCAGAGAGTCAGTATAAATGGGCAGTCTTCGCAGTGGAGGACGGTAAGCAGTGGGGTGCCGCAGGGCTCGGTACTGGGTCCCATGCTTTTTAACTTGTTCATAAATGATTTAGAGTTCGGAGTGAGCAGTGAAGTGGCCAAGTTTGCGGATGACACTAAATTGTTCAGGGTGGTGAGAACCAGAGAGGATTGTGAGGAACTCCAAAGGGATCTGTTGAGGCTGGGTGAGTGGGCGTCAACGTGGCAGATGCGGTTCAATGTGGCCAAGTGCAAAGTAATGCACATTGGGGCTAAGAATCCCAGCTACAAATACAAGTTGATGGGGTGTGAACTGGCAGAGACTGATCAAGAGAGAGATCTTGGGGTCATGATAGATAACTCACTGAAAGTGTCAAGACAGTGTGCGTTTGCAATAAAAAAGGCCAATGCCATGCTGGGAATTATTAGGAAGGGAATTGAAAACAAATCAGCCAGTATCATAATGCCCCTGTATAAATCGATGGTGCGGTCTCATTTGGAGTACTGTGTGCAGTTCTGGTCGCCGCACCTCAAAAAGGATATTATAGCTTTAGAAAAGGTGCAGAGAAGGGCAACTAGAATGATTAAAGGGCTGGAGCACTTTCCCTATGAAGAAAGGTTGAAACGCTTGGGACTCTTTAGCTTGGAGAAACGTCGACTGCGGGGTGACATGATAGAGGTTTACAAGATAATGCATGGAATGGAGAAAGTAGAGAAAGAAGTACTTTTCTCCCTTTCTCACAATACAAGAACTCGTGGGCATTCGATGAAATTGCTGAGCAGACAGGTTAAGACGGATAAAAGGAAGTACTTCTTCACCCAAAGGGTGATTAACATGTGGAATTCACTGCCACAGGAGGTGGTGGCGGCCACAAGTATAGCCACCTTCAAGAGGGGTTTAGATAAAAATATGGAGCACAGGTCCATCAGTGGCTATTAGCCACAGTGTATGGAGCACAGGTCCATCAGTGGCTATTAGCCACAGTGTATGGAGCACAGGTCCATCAGTGGCTATTAGCCACAGTGTATGTGTGTATATAACATTTTTTGCCACTGTGTGACACAGAGTGTTGGACTTGATGGGCCGTTGGCCTGATCCAACATGGCTTCTCTTATGTTCTTATGTTCTTATGTTAATATCTGAAGAAAATAAAAATTGTCAAAAAGGGAAATTCAGAAAATGTGGGGTAAGGGGGCACTGACTTCAAGTCTCTATTCCTAGGGAGATAAAATTTTGTGCAGACACTTTGGCATGGTTTGGGCATTTAAGAATGCCGATGTGGGGATATGCTGTTTTGCAGAAATGGTCTAAGTATGTTAAATACTGAAACAGTGAAAGTTACTATAATAAAGGGTCGAAAGCTTTTCTAAGCTATGTAAGGGTGGAAAGACAGTGAAAAACATCTTTAACACGCTAAGAATTATTAAATGAGAATTTAACACACAGAACAAAAGCAGTTTCAGTTTATGATGCTCACACATATCAGTTCCCAACATTATCAAGGCTTGTGTCTTTAACCTACCTCTTTACACTTCGTTATAAAGATTTAAGTAACAAAAAGTGATGAACAGTCCTGAATGTGGGCTGTTCAGCTTTTTATCTGTAAGAAAGCTTTCTATGCTACAACTTCCCCCAAAAAAGAAAAAGAATACATGGCAGTAATAAGGCTACACATTAGACTGTGTACTAGGAATGCACCCATGAGGGTGACTGATCCACATACTCTGTCCCCTTCTTGCATTCAGAATAATTTGCAAAAGAGGTGATGAATTTTCAGGTTTAGGCTCTATATACTCATCACAGACCCTGTTTTTCCCAGGGTCTCCAGTCACATATATGGTTGGTTTACATAGAGGCTATTTCACAAGTTATGCTGAACACACATAAGGAAAAGGGTGTGGAAAATGGTGAAATCTCACTCTCCCCGTATACATTTTTCACTGTATTGTGTTGAGTGTCTTCATGAGGACAAAAGAGAAATGGTCCAAATGACATAAGAGGAATGAGGACACAAGAGGAATGGTTGTTGTCTACAGTTAAGAGATGCTGCAATTTTTCCTTACTGTTGTTCATTGGTTACAGGTCACCAGGGTGTTCTCCCTTGGGTAGAAGGCCTTGGGTTACCCAAACACTATCTGCAACCTTCCCATCCCTCTTTGCTTTCTAACAGTTCCCTGCCCCTATTGGCAAAGCTGATCAGAATGTAGGGGTAGACTACTAAATGTGCCCATTCATAGTCACCTGGGGCATTATTGTAGATCCCATGGGACTTCCCCAGGCTGTTCTAGGCCACTTTTCATCACATACTACGGCAACAGAGACAACATTATTATACTTCTCATGATTTTAACCTTTTTGAATTCTGTTGTCTGAACAGTGCATTTTGCTCCTGGCATTTGGGAGATTTCTTTTTTTTACCTCATGTTTCTACTGTTAAAAATTCTGGCTTTTAAATCTTTGATTATGAGCTCATTTGCAGAATGATTTTACTTTGATTTTACTGCTAATTTTTGAAGTGATGAAGTTAGACTGAATAGCTGAAAAGATGTGATTGCCCCTCCATTCCTCCAATATACAATTTGCCTGCTCATTTTTCTAGACCTTTTAAAGAGAAACTGGAGATATGTTGAAGTATGAGTACAAGTCTTCACTTGGTTATGAACCAGGCCTTAGTATAACCTAACTTACAGGGTAATTGTGAGGATAAAATGGTGAAAGGAGAAACCATGAGCTTTTTTGAAAAAAGGGCAAGATAAAAACATGTGTGTGGGGGGGGAGAGAGAGAGAGAGAACTCCTGTTGTATTATGCTCACTTCCCCTGATGCCCAAGAGGATGGCATTATCAGTGCCCCTTCAGTGCGATGAAAAGTGGCCTAGAACAGCCTGGGGAAGTCCCATGGGATCTTGTGTGCTACAAGGCTTCTGGTATACTGAGGTGAGGCAGTATTGGTTAGTCCACCAGAAGTCTTGGAACAAACAGCAAAAAGTCTAGTTGTGCTAGTCTAGACTTTTATGTGCACATGTAGAGTGAAATGGAGAACTCATAGTGGATGCTGCAGCCCACTCTGGAAGTTTTGGCAGAGTGGAGTGGATTAATTCCTCTTTCCTTTAAAACATTTTGCAACTGAAGATCATGGTTTCTGAAAAAGGATTATGAGGACCACACTGTATTGTTTTCTTATTCATTAATTTATTTAATGAACACCCATGCCCACCTGCACACATAGAGCTGTCTTACACTGAATCAAATTATATGTCTATCAAGATCAGTATTGTCTACTCAGAGTGGCAGTGGGTCTCCATTGTCATGGGTATTGCCTATTATTCAGATCTTTTAGCTAGATCTGCCAAAGACTGGACTTGGGGCATCTGCATACAAAGCAGGTTCAGCATTCCTCTACCACCTTCTGCCAAGACTTTCAAAAACATTTTACAATTTAGAATGTGAAAAGACAAAAGCAGCAGAAATTGTCTCAGTCCTTTGATAGTTGGCATGACTACCCTAGCTAGCCTGGGATCTCTCTTTCCAGGACCAGATCTACATGTTTTTTGAGGGGGGGGGGGCAAAATTAAAGAACAATGCCCCCTTATGGGCCCATTCTATCTTATGGTCCCATAGAATGCAATGGACTCCATAACCAATTTGGCGCCCCCTTTGCAGCAGGTTACATATCTGGGAAGGTGGAGGAAAGGTGATCTTAGCAGATTTCTCTCAGGCTATTGGTGTTTCCTTCAGGAGTAGATGGTATGTGCTCCTTGAGCTAGGCTTCTTCTCTTATATTTCCCTCAAGCAATTGGTTCTTAAGTTTTGTTGTTGTTCAGTCACACAGTCGAGTCCAACTCTTTGCGACCCCATGGACAAGTCACGCCAGGCCCTCCTGTCTTCCACCATCCTCCAAAGTCTGCTCAAATTCGTGTTTGTTACATCAGTAACACTGTCCAGCCATCTCATCTTTTGCCGTCCCCTTCTTCTTTTGTCTTCTGTCTTTCCAAGCATCAGGATCTTCTCCAGGGAGTGCTGCCTTCTCATCTTAAGTAGACCTAGGCAAAGTTAGGTAGGGAAGGGTCTATCCCAGAGGAATTCTCTCAGGCCATTATAGGGCTCTTCAGGAACTGATGGTATGAACTTCCTGGTCTGATTTTTCTCTCTCTAGCCTTTTAGGATGATGGTGAAGACCATCTTCTTCCAGAACACATTAGGAGACAATGTCTGGGGGTTTTTGTTTGTTTTAAAAAAGGAATTTTAAAGGCCGCATTGAGATCTGATATGAAAAACTGCTTCCTGTTGTTACTCATCTTAGTATTCAAAATAAAAGTACCTACACATTTTCAGTTCTTCTGGGATTCCTTAATATTTTATGAGCCTTGTTTTACCTTTCCTTGAGTTCTTTTGCAGAAACCTTTTACATGAATATGTTTGATATAAGCTTTTTAATCATCACTTTTAGTTGTTTCATTTAAAGCATTTAAAAAAAAATGTTTTTCCTTTATACAAGTCTTAAACAAAATCCTTTCTGTTTTGCAGATGTGTCAATGGGCTGGCATTATTCTCTCTTGTTCTGGTGTACCTTGCGATGATAAACTAGAAGAAGAAATGCTAATCTTTTTATTGGAAATCGGTGGGGCTTAAAAAAATCCTTTCTCTTCTCTGTTTTCAGTGTCAATGGACATGATTGTAAACTGAGTTTCCGATCTCCAGACATTATGTATATTTCTAGAATATTCTTCTCATTTTCTTTCTAAAGAAATTAACTCATTTCCTTTTAGAAATAAATAAAACCATTTCAATTGAAACTGCTATCAGTTCTGGGTGACCTTTATTTCTAAGTAGGTATAAAATAGTTCAAATTAATCAACATGCATTGATTAGCTTTGTTATAATCAGAAGTCACAGTTTACTGGTGATTGTCTGAGTAACATACTTATCTTTCACAAATTTATATCATAGAATGATATCTCAATAAACAAACCAGGATACTTTGTAATTTAAAAGAGGTTTATTGCTGTTACATAAATGCAACTAATGTGATTCATAATCACTAGAAAAGTATCATATGGAAGAGAAAGTGCATAGTTCTAAAAATATAAATTTATCTTTTGCATATTTCATCTTTTTGTACATAAGGGCAACAGGATCATTATATAGGGGACAGTTTAAAAAGACTACCATGCAGGGTATATATATATATACACGCATATATATATACACGCACACACACAGACACAAAACCCTACTGGGGAGGAGCATTTCCTAGGTCACAAAAGAAACCAAATCTGTGAAAGAACAAAAAAAGGCCATAGTAGAATAAATAATCAATTTTGAAAGTCGTAGAAGAGTGATAACTATTCTCCTCTCAGAGTTCATTGGGGAGTTGTACATAGTCAAGGCCTTCTAGACCCAGATTAGAAGGGAAAAGGTTGCTGGGCACTTTTTTTCTCCTCCCAATAGCAGGTTTATCTTATCTAATGGGCAACAGGGACAGCTGCCTCAGGCTCCACATTTAGATGAGTCCTGACCACCCATAGCCATGTGCCCAAAGGAGGTGGGAGAGAAGAACAGCAGGCTCCTGCTGCCACTTGTATCCATCCAGTCTGCTTGAGCAGCTGGCTTTCTGCAGTGGTGGTTCTCACCCATTCTTGCTTGACCTTCTTGGGGTGGCAGTAATTCTAGGTCCCATTCCTGAGCTTTTGCCCAGGACTCCAGAATCTGTTCAATCACCCCTTCTATCAGCTCCCCCCCCCCCCGCTAGTCTGGGAGGGCAACCAAGACAAAAATCCTCAGATACCTGCAAGGTAGTGTTACTGATCTCCAGGTGATGACTGGGGATCTCCTAGGCAATAGAGAGCAGTTCACCTGGAGGAACTGGACACTTTGAAAGGTGGATATATGGTATAATAAAAATAGCTTAGTTTACCATAATACTACATATAAGTAAAGCTGCTTGGAGGAACTTTGTCACAGTTTCAGTAATATCGTCGGCAGTATTATTTAGCAGCTGTCCCTGTTGCCCATTTACCTGTGTGAATCAGGTAAATCTAAAATACTACCAAGAATCAGTGATAAAATGCTATGCCATACATTGATGTAGTAATAGCATTCTAACAGCAAGTGAGATACTGTCTCGATGGCGCCACTTACACAGGACATAATCTATTAAGGAAAAGTGTGCCATTTACTCTTCCTGTTAGGATCGCTGTGGGGAGGACGTTAAGCCTAGCAAGTGAAAAGGGTCTGCGTAGTGTTGAATTCTGAAGTTGGTAAAGGTAACTGGGAGGATGACCCACAATAAGTAATATCCCATGGTTGATGGGAAAGCCAGACTTATTGGCTGCACTGTACAATTCCACTAGTTCTGCCCCTAATAATCTATCCCTTATTATTCGCAGTGCCTTTGTTTCTGATAGTGGAAGGAGAGATTCAAGAGAAATACTCAGTGTCTCCAGTTTCCTTCCTAGGTTAGCCAACCAGGATGAATGATTAGATTCAGTTAATAGTTGGAAACAGTACCTGGAAGGGTCAGAATTATAATGCAAAGACAGCCAATATTTGAATGTCATGAGCCATGCCCTTGTGAGCATAAAATTCTGGCCACATTCTAGGCATAAAGCTGCGTTTGGGACACAAAATGGGATGCCCACTATCTTCCATAAGAAGTCAGATTGTACCTGTATGGCATTATGCCTCATTGAAGTCCCTCCCCTGCAGAAATCCAGCTCTCCTGAAGCTCCACCCCCAGCATTTCCAGGTATTTCCCAATCTGGACCTGGTGACCCTACTTCCAGGACCTCTCACAAGATACTAGGAGTTATTGTGGACACAGCTGCAGTGTCACTTGCCCCCCCCCCCCCAGTTTACCCAGTTGCCCAACAACACTGCTGCTCAGTTGCTGGTGCAGTGGGAAATTAAAAGTCCCTTCCATTGTTACCCCACCTCATCCCAGAGCTGCTGCCCAACAAGGGCAAGGAGGCTTCCATCCCCAAACACTGGCACTCCTACTTCATACATTGATGGGCTTTGTGTGGGTTTTTAAAAAGTATTTTAAGTAATGGGTTGTTTTTATATAATATAAGTCATGCTGAGGTCTTGTTTTGTGTGTGTATGTGTGTGTGTTGCAAGATAGAAATTTCATCAACATGCATTTCCCAGTCCAAGTGATAGTTAAATGAGGCCTTGATGATTTAGATATGTAACTTGATCAACTACATTTCACATATTCATTTCTTAGTGATGTGCTACTACACCATCACCTTTGGAAAGATCTGGAATGTAGGGAAAGCAGCAAGTTCAATTAAGTATAGTTAACTAAGCTACATGGATAAAAACATGAAAGCTAAATGATAAAAAAGCATAATTCATACAACCAACAGATCTTGGATGATGGAAGTGTTGCTGGATACTCTGAGATACTGCTGTCATTTCTACTTTGTTTTGGCAAATGTCTCTGAACTGAAACCCTGAATCTTATGGCTATGCAGGATAATGAGGCTGAGCTGGGATTACTTCAGCCCTTGCTGTGTTTCACATTCAGCCAACTTTTTTAGTCGTTTTATGACCACACTCAGTTAAACTTCCCCTGCTGGGTTTGGCTTTACTTTATCTGACTTCTCAGATAAGAAAGCAGGGATTTTTTTTAAAAAAAACTGTAATTTAGGACCACCTGTCCTAGATTAAATTCTCTCATCCTTAAAGCCCTGCTGACTCCAACCTGGTTTGTTTGTCTTACCGTCTTGTGCCAGCTTTCTAACTCTGCATGTCTGTTCACTTTCATTCTACCTGTGTCCATGCTTGTGAGCCAGTAGTACTTAAAAGTTGGACTAGGGAGCAAGGCTGGCTACTCTGAACTAGGAAATTCCTGAAGGTTTGGGGGTGGAGCCTGGGGAGCATGCAGTTTGGGGACAGGAGAGAGCAAGAAGAAAAAGAGTTGGGTTTTGCACCCCATTTTCTCTCCCTTAAGGAGTCTAAAAGCAGCTTGCAATCACTTTCTCTTCCTTTCCTCACAGGTGGGGCTGAGAGAGCTCTGAGAACTGTGACTGGTCAAAGATCACCCAGTGGCCTGCATGTGGAGGAATGGGGAATAGGGATGGGCATGAACTGGGAAAATATGGTCCAGTTTGTGGTTCATAACATGACAATTTTTTTATCACCTGTTATTTTCCCAGAAAGCATTTTCCTGGGGACACCTTCTTTGAGGGGCTGTAACTCAGACCTAGTAAATCTAATTCTCTCCAAACTTGAAGACTAAAGAGAGGAGACGTAAACAGAGGTCGCCTGTGGGTTTGGTTTCTCTAGCTTGCACAGAATCTGTTCTATACTCTCCTGAACCTCCTGAACCTGCACATGTCAGAATGATATTTATTTTATTATATTTGTATCCCACCCTCCCCTGACCATCTGACAGGTGGTCATTTTGACAGGCACAGGTTCAGGAGAGTATAGAATGGATCCTGTGCAAGCTAGATTCACCAAACTTGAAGGACTTGTAGAGAAGTATCCAGTGGAGGTCTGCTGTGAGTTTGGTGTCTCTAGCTTGCACAGGATCTGTTCTATACTCTTCTGAATCTTCTAAACTTGTTCCTGTCAAAGTGACCAAGGTTCATGAGTGTATAGAACAGATCCTGTGCGAGCTAGAGACACCAAAGTGACAGGGGACCTCTCTTAGATGCTCTTCTATATGCCCTCCAAATTGTTGCTTTGGAATTTTGTAAACATTTTGATTGAGTGGAGACAGTCTGTATCCACTCACATATCCACTCACGAATTCACACAAACCTCCATAAACAACATTAAACATTGTGGAAAGTTCATGCCAGGCACCCTGCCATGAACTTGACTTCACAAACCATAAACAGGGCAAAATTCATGACAAATTTTGTTTTGTGGTTCAGTTCATACCCATCCCTAGTGGGGAATCAAACTCAGTTCACCAGATGAAAGTCCGCCACTCTTAACTACTGCAACATGATGGCTCTCTGGATAAGATGTGATAGAGATGCCCTATAGTCCACCCTCTAAAGCTGCCATTTTCTTCAGGGGAATTGATGTCTGTATTCTGGAGATCAATTCTAATTCATAGAGAACTCCAAACCCCACCTGGACTTGGCAGCCCTTCTGGGGAGACCCAAATTCAAACCCCTATCATGACACTCTCTGGGTGACTTTAGGCCAGTCACTCTCAAATCTGTCTCATAGAGTTGTTGTAAAGATAAAGAAGAGGAGATAATTGGTATATCATTCAGAGTTCCATGGAACGAGGGCATAATAGAAACTCAATATATACCTCCTCACTTGTATCCTTAGGTTGTCTTTTATTTATAGTGCCATGAAACTACTTACTTACAATCTAGTTTTTTGGCATCATATTTTCTATATGCCTGATCCTGCTTTTACTTACACTTTCATTACTTCTCTTTTAAACTATGTTTTCAAGATAATATCTAGATGCAGATCAAGGTGTCAGGAATCTTAACCTGGGTGTTTGTACGGAGGAGTGTTAATTTCAAATTGAGGCCAGTATATTTCTATTTTCAGTCCAGTAGACGCAAACTCCCAGATTTTCACTCAAATGTACATTTTATCATGTCTGGAATTTGATGGATAACAATAAAATCCTGAAAATTCAATAAAAGGCAAGATAGCATGCTCCCTTTCCTCCATGGCCTATTGGGTAGTGCTACTGGACTGTGTATCTCTGTCGTCTAACTGAATTTCCTTGCACGACCTCAGTGGGTTTAATATGGTTTTTGTGCTGGCAATAGATATTTTCCTGTGTCCTTGCTATCCATAGTTACACAGCCCATCTCTCTTTGTCACTTAGCACTGAACCATAGCTCTGCTGAAGGTCTATCATACTAGAAGCTGGAAGGGGTGAGAAAAACACAAACTGTTGGGGCTAATGCTTCCCCAGCTTGATGATGGGATCAGCTTTGTCAGGTTGCTCTCTGCCAGTGTGCGGAAATCCCCAAGGCACTGCTATAATGTCTAGCAAGATAAATAAAGCACCCTTACTCTCCAGCATGTGTGTATCAAAACAGTTCTGACAAGAGTATCACTTAAAGATGGTAAAAACAGCAAAGTCCTTCTATTGACTCCCCAGTGTGTGGACTCTGTGGCATTATACCTTGCTGAGGTCCCTCCCGTGCCCAAACCCCATCTTCCCTAGCCTCCATCCCAAAAATCTCCAGGTATTTCTCATCCTAGAGTTGGCAATCCTACTTATAAAGCTTCATTATTAGGTTGGATCAATAATCCAACTAGCTTCATGCGTCTGCTCTGGCTGTCAGTAGCTTTCTGGGACTTTAGATGTGTCTGTGGGTGTTTCCCAGTGCCTGTTACCTAAGATCCTTTACCAGAACAGGAGATACCCAGAATTGAACGTAGTATGTTCCACAAGCAGGCACATATTTTGCCATTGAGCCATGGCCCTTTCCCCTCAGCAGCCTGGTGATACAAGAAGAGGAAATGAAGTATTGTGCACTGTACTGTAGAATTTCTTTGTAAAATGACATTTTTCAAGTAGACAGTCATGCTCACTGATTATATAATATCCCACATTTAGAACAATTAGCTGCAGTCATGGCAACTCATGGAGACTGAATGAAGTTCAATTTTAGTTCTAAATTTGGTTATGAGGGTAAAGAAGGTATTTTGGTGGCCCTCCTATAACACTTCACATTGATGCCATTTGCTTTTGGAGAATTGTCCAAAACACAGAATGATGAAATGTCATTCTGAAGTGAAGCAAGAACCAACTTCTGGGTAAAACAGACCCTCTCCCTCCCAGTGTTATTATAACAGGCGGAATTCTGTAGCATGATTTGAGAAAATTAATTCTTTGAGACTTAGAGGCCTACCTGGAGGATCAGTAGAGGCTGTGCTAACAACTGCTCTTAAAGAAGCAATCTCTAGATCCTATGGATCCTTCCAATTACCCATCAGTCTCAAAGCTTTCATTTCTGGGTAAGGTAATTGAGAGAGTGGTGGCAGAGCAGCTCCACAATTTCATGGAAGACACATAAGTGTTGGACCTGTTCCAGTCCAGCTTCTGCTGCAGCCATGGGACAGAGATGGTGTTGGTCGCCTCACAGATGACCTGTGCAGACAGCTGGATCAAGGTGGGTTGATGATGCTATTACTGCTTGAACTTACAGCAGCATTTGACATGGTCAACCATGCTCTTTTGACCCATTGCCTCACTGATGTAGGAGTTTGTGCGGTGGTCTTGAAGTGGCTTACCTAATTTCTCCAAAGTTGAGTTCAGAGGGTAGCACTTGGAGAGAGAGTGTCGATTTGATACTTCTTAATACAGTATGTAGGGTCCTCAGGGGGCAATCCTTCCTCAAATGCTAACATCTATATGCACTCCTTCACCCAGATGGTGCAGAGTTTGGGGCTGGGATGACACCCAGAGGTATTGGTTGATGGGCAGCCAGCTGGACATCACCCCAGTAAATTTGGCTGAGGGACTGGAGGCTATGGTGGGATGGGTGAAACAGAGCTGGCTGAGACTGAATCCTGTTAAGACAGAGGTTCTGTTGCTGGTGGTGTGTCTTAGGACTGAGGCACCAATTCCCTACTCTTGACAATGTACCCCTAATACCAGCACTGACTATCAGGAACCTTGGTGTGGTTCTGGATGCTCCCTCATCAGTGGAGGCCCAGGTCACAAATGTTGCCAAACTGGTCCCATTCCTGGCTTGCCCTAACCTAGCCTCAGTAATTCACGCAATGGTCACCTCCAGATTGGACTACTGTAATTTGCTCCATGCAGGGCTACCCATGAGACTGATCCAGAAACTGCAGCTGGTCCAGAATGTAGTGGCACAGGTCCTTACTGGAACACCACAGTCTGCACATATACAACCAATGCTGCACCAGCTGTACTGGCTCCAGGTGCAGTACTGAATCAGGTTTAAGGTTCTGATATTAACCTTTTAAGGCCCTAAAGTCTGGGACCACCTCCTCTGGTATACCCTCTGAAGAGACTATGCTCTGCAGAGAAGAACCTGCTGGTGATCCCTAGCTTGAAAGACATCCAGCTGTCCTTCTTCACCAGAGCCAGGACCTTTTTGGCCCTGTCCCCAACCTGATGGAAATCTGCCAAATAACATCCATGCCCTGCAGGACTTAAAGCAGTTCTGTAGGGATTGCAAGGCAGAGATGTTCCCCCAGGCTTTTGATTGAGGTTGGTGATGGGTTCCACCTCATCTGGCATTCCCCAGATGAGGCACAATCTGGAAATGTTTTAACTGTGTATTATTTCATTGTTTTGAACTGTTATTTTATTTGTTATGAATGTGTTTTATTGTCGTTGCACGGGGGGGGGGGGGGGGGCGGTCCAAAAGTTTAATCTATAAAATAACTCTATAATAAAAATTAGTGTTTATATTTGCAGGTTTTGTCTTTGTAAGAACAAGGAAACTTGCCAGTAGGTTATTGAGATTTAGGTGTAGAACAAACAGATAAAATGAAACTATCATTTTAAAAACTAATCTTCCTCCAAGGAGTTCAGAGTGGCGTATTTAGTTTTTCCTTCCTTCATTCTATTTTCACAAATCCAGTGAAGTGAGAGGGAAGGCAGCATAGTATAGATATCAGAAGCTAAGCAGGGCCGGTACTTGAATGGAAGACTCCCAAGGAAGACTCTGCAGAGGAAGGCAATTACAAACCACCTCCAGTGTTTCCTCTATGCTGAGTTAGTGTGAGCTAATACACAGTTTTTTAGCCTCCAGCTAAATTTTTTTGCCTTAGCTCAGGAGAAATGGCCCCTGAGCAAACTAATTTATGCAGTAGCTTACAACTTTAATGTCAGTAGCTCATGGAATAGAATTTTTGCTCACAAGACTTGACAGCTTAGAGGGAACATTGACCACCTCTGCTTCTAACTTGCCTTGAAAGCCCCTTATTGGGTCACCATAAATTGGTTGTGATTTGACGGCGCATCACCACCCAATCCAGTCAGGTAGGTTATGCTGAGAGAGAGCAACTGACCCAGCTACACACCACAATCTAGAAAATATTTGATCCTGCACTTTCCAGTCCCATACACTAATGAATGCACTGTATCCCTCCTTGATGTCTGTGTCATAAAGGATAGAAGATTATGGACATAGATTAGATACTGTGCACTGAAAGGAAATGAGTTTAGTCAAAATCTGCTTCTTTACTGGCAACAGCAAGATTGATACTAAAATGGTATATAGCATCTCCTGAGAGTGATCCTGATGGAGAAGAAACTCCTGCTACATACACTGGATTCAAAGTCAGTACTATCTAACTCAGACTGTCAGCAACTCGCCAGAATCTTAGGAAAAGGTCTTTCATACAACCCACTATTAAGGTTGCTAACTCTGGGTTACAACATTCTTGTAGATTGGGGGAGGAACCTATAGAGGTTTGGGAAGAGGGGAGACTTCAGGGGGCTATAATGCCACAGACTCCACCATCCAAAGCAGCCTTCCCCCCACCCAGGGGAACCAATCATTTTAGTCTAGAGGTGAAATTCCAGGAGATCCCCCAGCCTCACCTGAAGTTTGACCACCCTACCCAGTACCAAATCCTTGAACAACTGAATGTGGCTTTTACTAAATCAGATCATTGCTCCAGAAAGGTCAGGTCTACTCAGACTGGCATCACCTCTCCGGGAACCCAGGTAAAGATCTTCTGCATCACCTATTGTTTGATCCTGTTTTAACTGGAAATCCTGGAACTGACTGTAATGTCTTTTAAAAGTCCTGAGTAAAGCTCTACTCTTATGAGAATAACCCCTGTTGAAATCAGTGGGACTTACTACTACTACCCTCTCCAAACTCCTATTGTAGATAGAATTGTGCTACCAGTGGGTGATCATACATCACCTTTGTTCTAATTTAAATGCCTCTATTTCATACCCTTATATTCCAGCTTTCTAAATCTTCTCTAGCAGTAAATGAAAGCAATAGTTATTTTCCCTCCATTTCTTTAGGACATCTTAAAGTTTAGCTAAAATTTTAATTTCCTGATTCCATCAAGGGCTATGTAGCAATAAATGATCTGGCAGCACACAAGCAATAAAAAGCAATAATTTCAATTACTTTTACAAAAAAGGGAAGAAGAGAGAGGCAATCAATTTCTCAGGTCCAGACATCTCCACCTAATCAATGGCAGTGCTAATTACATGCTTATAACTATTAATATATTTCCAATTACATCTAAATTACTAGTCTGATTGGTTGTTCAAGACTTTTGTGTCATGTCAGCCCATATATTTTTTTGTTCCTTCTGCTGGCTGGAGCATTTGCACATTAATGGCTGGTCTGCTCACGTCAGAGGGAGGGAGGGAGGGATAATAAAGATAAAATGTAATAATTAATTATGTGTGTTTGAAATGGGATGAGAAAATACTTTTAAAATAGGACAGCTGAATTTGTACATCAGCTAGAGCTTGTTACTTAATTTAGGTTGTGTCTCTTTCCCATCCCATAGAAGCTTTCTAACTCCTTTTTCATTAAGTTGGGAGCATGGATAAATTCCAGCAGAGTTAATTGTATTTTCTTGGGGGGGGGGGGGCAGCAATGCTAGAGCCATTTTTAACATAGAAATTTTCCTGCCTGGCGCAGCTGAATCTCTTTGTTATCTCCTCCACCATTTGGTAATCCTGGGAAAGCTTCAATAAATTTAGCGACTCACAAAAATAATGGCAATGTGAATAGTCTGACTTATGCAGAAAAACAAAAGTGTTAGAATAATGGATATGAGGTAAGTATTTACAAATGCAAGAATAAATAGGTATCTGTAGTTTCATCAACAAATAGTTGTGTGAGCAAAAGTCTCAATATTAGGATTTTTTAAATAAAAAATATAAGCCCTGGTGCAGAGTTTGGGGCAGTATAGCAAATTTTTACATGTCTTCTGGCAGAGTCCAACAATTCGGGGCAGATCTGGAGGTGGAGCCCAGTTTGTTATCTCATCAGTGAAGATGGAGGAGAATGAGGTGAGATTGTCAAATACCAGCGTGGCACAATGGACTTCAGACTGGGCAGGCAGATTTCAGTTCTGAATGCTTCTTCACCTAAACACTAAAAATTGACAAAATAGAGAGAAAGCCCCCTCCCCCCCTCAATTAGCTGTCCCATCTGCAAGGACTTTTTAACACAGGTTATCATTCCAAAATGCAATCTCCACCTGCAGCATGAAGTGGTGCAGTCCATTTTACCACTTCATTCACACATTCTCTTGCATAAGCAAATTAGGCTAAAATTTACAATCAAACATTCAGCAAGGTAAAAAAAATAGATTTTCTTTGCATTGTATTATGGAGTCATTATGCCATAGAGATGGCAGTAGAAATGACTGATTTAGATTCACGTTTATTACAGTTCATGACCAGATCCAACTAACAAGAGATGATTGCTTGCTGTCTAGTGCTGGAAGAATCAGAGCCTTCCCGCATGGGTTTGTTTCATTGGTTCTGGCTCCATAGTACTTCAATTTATCCCCTGATTTCCACATAGATTTTTCTATCTTTAGTTTTTGCTTCTTTATTTGTTAGTTCCCCCTTCCCCAATGTTTTCTCCAGTAGTTTTTGAGACTGTTTTTACCCTGGTGTTTTTTCTGGAACTTGATTTTGAGTTGGCTTTTTAGTCATACATAATGTTTCTATTGGTTTTCTTTGTCCACTGGTTTCTCCAGACCACTTTTCAATTATCCGACTGTTGTCATTGTTAAACCACTTCCTCTCCCCTGAAGATGAGTGATTCCAATGGTTCTAAAATATCAGTATATCATTATAATGTTGTAACAATAGTTCAAGCAGGTTTATTAAAATCCCAGCTTTCTTTCATTTTTTAAAAAATAAGTTTCTCACCCCTTACCTTGCTATGATATAAAGGAAAAGGCATATGTCTGCAAGGGATGGACAAGAGACTTACTTTAAAAAAACAATCAAGCAAACTGGGAATTCGGAGAACTTAAAACTCTCATTACAAACAGTTATATATCATGATTTTAGGACTTTTCTTAAAAGGGGGAGTGTTCTGACATCACCAATAACAACACTGATGACAACAGCATCCTCTCTTGAAAATCCTCATTATTTAAGCCACATGTGGAAGGAAGTAAACGGACTTCACAACGACTGTAAAAATGCACAATTCTCCCACTAAGCTTGCCAAATGCCACTCAGCTGGACAGCAGAAGAAAGCAAGGTGGCCAAATGGGAGTCAGGCAGGAATTGGTGTTGTGGCTCAATGGTGTTACTTCTGGCAAAACCCAGGAGTACAGCATTGTACCAGGTGATGCTCTAGCAATCACTCAAAAGCTAGAACATCACTCCGGTGCAATGTTATGGCTTTGGGGTTGTACTGGAAGTGACGTAATTGTGTGATGACAATGATCACTCCTCCTCCTCAGTAATTACCCACACCCCTCATCTCCTGCCAGTTGCCAAACCATGCCTGGAAACTCTATCTCCCAAGTGATATTTGGGAACAATCTTTCTTCACTCAGTGACTCAGAGTGTTTTCAATCACCCCTCCCTAAAATCATAGAGTTGGAAGGGACCTCCAGGGTCATCTAGTCAAACCCCCCGCACAATGCAGGAAACTCACAAACACCTCCCCCTAAATTCACAGGATCTTCATTGCTGTCAGATGGCCATCTAGCCTCTGTTTAAAAACCTTCAAGGAAGGAGAGCCCACCACCTCCCGAGGAAGCCTGTTCCACTGAGGAATCGCTCTAACAGTCAGGAAGTTCTTCCTAATGTTGAGCCGGAAACTCTTTTGATTTAATTTCAACCCATTGGTTCTGGTTCTACCTTCTGGGCCCTCAGAAAACAATTTCACACCATCCTCTATATGACAGCCCTTCAAGTACTTGAAGATGGTGATCATATTCTGTACCAACCCACACTATTACTGCCAACCCTAGTTATGGCTGAATCAGTCACCAAGACCAGGCCTAATGATTCAAACGCCTTTCCCCCAAGATCAGTGTGGAGCAGATGAGAAAAAAAGTTCTCTCTTGGCCTGAAGGAAATCCAAACAACTCATGTTTGGCTCCTAATTAGGAAAACTGGGAAGGGGAGTAATCCGGGGGTTTTATTTTGGTTTTGAATTCTAACATTTAAATTGTGTCTTGTAAATTGCTTTGAGCACTGAGGAAAGAAAGGATACAAATATTACAATAAACAAATAAATACTCTCAGAATATTCTACAGGGAGGGTATGTGGAGCAGCTCACAACATAAACCTGCATAGAAGAGGTGGGGTTTGTATATGTTATCTGTTATCCCTTTAGGCTGGCTGAGTTTCATGAGGCAAATATCTAATCACAACTAACCCAATCAGTGTCCCAGACTAATTCAGGCACAATGGTGTCTTTCTTTTGATAAAATCAGTTGTAGCTGTTCTAGAATTAATGGGTTTTTTAAAAAAAAAAAAATCTCAGAGGAATGACAGGGATAATCATTTCCACTTTTATGCATAAACTGGCTGGTCACTGTGTTCTTTGGTAAGGGCTAGTAATTGTAGCTTTTTAATGTCAAGCAAGCCCTGGTATGCACTGCCGCTAAACGAAGTAGCTAAAGAGCATGACACTTTAGACTCTGGCTGCTATTACCAGTGAACCTCACAAAAGGAACTGGCTTATGTAACTTTGCTTTTTTTTTCTCCCTGAGCAAGGAACTGAACAAGAAACTGAAATGTCCCATAATTATTATAATTATTTCAGCTTGATGTTTAATTACTTTGCCTAATGAGGCAACTGTATAGTAATCAGTAAGTAAAGCTCAGCTGCAATGTTCTATTTATTTTTGTGGTGCTCATTCTAAAGGTAAGTGGCATGGAGAAAGGGGGAAAAAATGATGACTTCATTATGTGTATGAAACAGAATGGGTTCTAAATCTGAGTTCTGAAAAATCTAAGGACTTCTCCATACATGTACATCTATCCAGTAACATCTTATCAGTCATTGACTTATGATTTAGTGGCTTTTCCTCCAATTGTGATCTAGCCCAGGTAATATTTGAGGTAATATTTCAGGACATAAACATGCTTTCTGGCATTTCTGATGGCTGTTTTACATCTACTAGGCATCCTTTCTTCTCATAGCCATCCAATAATAAATTTGTAAGTATGAGTAAAGACCAGGAATTTACAACAAAATTATTATTATAACTCTTCATCTGGCAAAATTATTGTTGTAAACTGACAAAAATCAAGTGGAGCCTTGGAGATTGGGACAAAGTTGTTAACAGCAGTGTATGTCCCAAAGTAAAATCCAAACCAACCAGAACACTATCTCCATAGCGCCTTTTATTAGAATCAGCTTTATGACATAATAGTATGCAAGCTTTTGCATTCACTAGAGCCTTTTATCACTGACTTAGATAGCCCAGGCTAATCTGATCTCATAGATCTCTGAAGCTAAGCAGGGTCAGTCCTGATTAGTATTTGGATGGGAAACCACCAAGGAAGTCCAGAGTGACCACACAGAGGCAGGCAATTGCAGAACACCTCTCAACATCTCTTACCTTTAAAACTCTAAAGCAGGGGTGATAACATGCGGTCTGGGGGTCAAATCAGGCTCCCAGAGGGCTCCTATCAGGCTCCCGAGCAACTGGCTATCAACTGCTTCCTTCTCCCTCTATCTTGCTTCTGTCTATGTAACAGCTTACTTTGCAAGGCTTGCTCAGTCAGTGTGATGCAGACTTGATTTGACTGTATAAAAGAAAAAACCCTTTATTTTCTTTATTGGTTGAGGCTTCTTCCTTGGGGAGGAAGGGGAGGAGGGAGAGCTTGCTTTGCCAGGCTCTCTCAATCCCACAGCAAAGCTACTGAGCCAAGCCTTTCTTCCTTCTATTGGCAGAGGCTCCTTCCCCTCCTGGTTCCCTGTGGAAGGAAGGAAAGAGCCAGAGCTTCCTTTACCCAGTTCCCTGGATCCCATGGGAGAAATACAAAGAAAGCATCGTTAAGACTAATAAGCGCTTATGTTTTAAGCATGTTTTAAGGTTTGGTTTTTTTAAAATATGTAATTGTGATTGTCTGTGTCCTTTTTAAAGTATATATCTCTACTACCTAATGACCTGGCCCAACAAGGACTCATTTATATCAGATCCAGCCCTCATAACAAATGAGTTTGACACCCCTGCTCTACAGGATCACCATAAGTCAGCTGTGACTTGACAGAAGTTTATATACACAGAGAGAGCCTTTCATTGGACTGGTCATGCTGACTCAAAGCAGCATGACCAGGACTTATCTGGTTCTGAGTAATGTCCCTTTCCTTTTAAAATATTTACTAGTAGTATTTTATAACATTCAGACTGATGTAGGGTTCCATTTCCAATGAACCAAGAAAACTCACACATTGTTGTGTCATAGGATTGGTCCTAATTGAAGGTATTATGGAGACTATGTTTTGACCTTTAAGACAAACCCTGTTTATTTCAACATAAATGTTTGTGAGTCAGATATCAATTCTTCAGAGGTATAATATGAAATGGAAATTTCACAGTCACATTTATAACCACAATCCCAAAGGAAAAGGGATGGGGAGGGGAAGTGAGACGGCAACCCTATAAACAGTGAAGGGGAGGGGCACTTAGGAGGCATATCACATACATGCCTCACCCAACCACAATGCTAAGTGTCACACAGAATCATCTCTATTTGATGTTGTGTGTATAGTATTTGCTCCAGTCACATTGATAGATTATTGACTGGGAGGAGGATCTATATTCAGAGGCATTCCTTTCAACTCTGGCTGATAATGTAGGACATGGAATACATTTCTTTCATATATGTTGGGAGAAAAAGGGGTTGAGGTATTAGGTTCAGTCTTGCCCATTTTTTCCCTTCTCCACACATACATACAAGTCCACCTCCAATGGAGGAATGGATGCACACTACCAGTGCTTAAAGGCAGGCCCATACCTATGGTGGGGCAAGAAGGGGTGATGCCCCTTCAACAATTTGACACACCTCTCAAATGAGCACTAGTGCTTCAAGTGTGAGTAGAATGAAGCAAGGAGCAAAATCATGTTAGAGTAAAGCAAAAAAGAAAGAAAGAAAACTAAGAAGTGAAAAAGTAGAAACATGTTGTAGCAGACTCAATTCCAGGCAAAGAAAAAGAAAGAGTCTGTGTTTCAGAATACTACAAGCCAACTTGTGACTGCTGTAACTTTTGGTGCCTCCACTGCTACCTGTGAGCCAACATTTTTCTGCCTTACTCACATTTTATGACCACCAAGACTGTCAATGTCGCATGTCAGAAAGAACAATCTAGTGTTACTTGCTTGTGACAAATAGCTCACAAACATCAATATGGGTTTGTTAATAGACAAATTTAATGTCCAGTCATGGCAGCTTCTATTTTAATTATGCATGATAGTATTCATGAGAATATTACTGTAATATCTTTTATTAGGATTAACACATAAAATGGTGAGTGCTTGTGATTTCCCTAACCTCTTTCTTCAGGGAGATGTTAGCAGTATGATGACCATAATGGAAGCCCCAGCCTATAACAGGCTTTTTAAAAGCTGGAATAAAGAAGCGTGATGCAGACTTGATTTGACTGTATGAAAGAAAACAGATTTCAAGTTTCACCGAGAACTACTGAGTTACATCAACCATCGTGATAGTCCCAGGAGCATAGCTGTGTTGATCTGCAGTAGAATAGCTAGGTCTGAGATATCAGGTTCGGACTAGCGGGCGGGGGGGGGAGGGGTGGCTTTTTTCATACGGGAGGATTGCTCCTTCAGGGCGCTCCCTCCGCCAAAGATCATAGGCATAGAATGTGCTGGCCTGGTGTGGGATGTAGGGGAGAGTTTAGCAATCTATCTGGTGTACCATCTGCCTAATGCACCAGCCAGTGCCCTACTGTCCCTGATGGAGGCTGTGACAAGCTGGGCATTAGAGCACCCTTGGCTTATAGTCTTGGGTGACTTCAATGTCCATGCCGAGGACGCAGCTTCCACTTGGGCAACGGACCTAGTGCTTTCCATGGCAGCACTGGTACTCTCCCAATATGTAACAGCAACCACGCACCAGGCTGGGCATACATTAGACCTGATCTTTGCGGCGGGAGTTGGAGTGGATCAGATTTCTGCCGAGGCGGTGCCATGGTCTGAGCACTATGCCCTGAGGGCTCGTGTGAATACGTCACCTCTACCCCGTTTAGGCGGTGAGCAAGTTTTAGCTTGCCCACGTAGCCAGATGGACCCTTTGTGGCTTCAAATGGCTATGCGGGATCCCTGGCCCTCTGGCGACTCGCTGGATGAACTGGTGGAGAACTGGAACAACGAACTCTCCACGGCCATCGACAAGATCGCTCCCTGATGTCCTCTTCATCCTCGTTCACGATCCGCTCCATGGTATACCCTGGAGCTGCGATCAATGAAATGGCAATTAAGACTACTAGAGAGACAATGGCGACATACTTGCGACGAAGCTATGAGAACATCTTATAGGTCATTTATGCGGACCTATGAGATGGCAGTCCAGGCCACAAAGAAGACTTACTTTGCATCCCAGATTGCATCTGCGACCTCATGCCCAGCACAATTGTTTAGTATAATTCGGTCATTAACAATTTTACCGCATGTAAACAAAATATTAGAGAATTGGAAATAGGCTGTGAGGCTTTTGCGAGTTTTTTCACAGATAAAGTCTCATCACTCCAATGTGACCTTCCCGCCATAATTGATACAGTGAAAGAACTTGGGGCACCGAGCACGTCTTCTGGTCCAGTTCTGGATTCCTTCAGTCCACTCAGCCTGGAGGAAGTCGACAGGATCCTTTTAGCTGTACGCCCTATGACTTGTAGGTTGGATCCATGCCTGTCCTGGCTTATAAAAGCTAACCAGACGATGCTACGCGAACCACTGCAAGGTATCATCAATAAATCCCTGATAGAAGGGATCTTTCCCACACCCCTTAAGGAGGCTGTGGTCTGTCCCCTCTTGAAAAAACCATCTGCAGATCCTGCTGTATTGGCAAACTATTGGTCGGTATCAAACCTTCCCTTCCTGGGTAAGGTTATAGAGTGGGCGGTGGCAATGCAGCTACAGGGATTCCTGGAAAACACTTCCACACTGGATCCATTCCAGTCCAACTTTCGACCAGGTCATGAGACAGAGACAGTTCTGGTCGCTCTCATGGATGACCTCCTGCGACATCTGGATCGGGGCGGCTCAGCAGTGCTGTTATTATTGGACCTGACAGCCGCTTTTGATACGGTTGATCATCAGCTATTGACTGGCTGTCTTGCAGACGTGGGGATTCAGGGGTCCGCCTTATAGTGGTTGACCTCCTTTCTCCAAGTTCAGGTGATAGGGGAGGAGTCATCCCAGAGGCACTCACTCATATGTGGTGTGCCTCAGGGTGCGGTTCTGTCCCCGATGTTATTTAACATCTATATGCGCCCCCTTGCCCAGATTGTCAGGAGATATGGACTGGGTTGTCACCAATACACAGATGGCACCCAGCTCTAGCTATTGATGGGTGGCCAGTCCGACTGTACCCCGGAAAATCTGGACCTGGCTCTTCAAGCTGTAGCATCTTGGCTCTGGCTGAGTTGGCTGAAGTTGAATCCGACGAAGACGGAGGTTCTCTATCTGAGCCAGGGTGGTCCAAGGGGAGGGGTCCAGTTGCCAGCTCTTGACAGGGTGCCACTGATACTGGCCCCTAAGGTCAAGAGCTTGGGTGTGCTCCTTGAGTCCTCCCTTACAATGGAGGCTCAGTATCAGCCACTATTAAATCCGACTTTTTTCATCTTCAGTGGGTGCAGCAGTTGGCTCCTTTCCTGGAGCACAACGACTTAGCAATGGTGATCCATGCTACGGTCACCTCAAGAATAGATCACTGTAATGCTCTCTACATAGGGCTACCCTTGACGCTGACTCAGAAACTACAACTAGTGTAGAATGCTGCGGCACAGCTGTTAATGAGGCTCCCTCGATGGGAGCACATTCAGCCAGTGCTGAAAGAGCTGCACTGGCTACCTATTGTGTTCCGAGTCCATTTCAAGGTGTTGGTATTGACCATTAAAGCCCTTTATGGTCAGGGACTTGTTTATCTGTGGGACCGCCTTTCCCCATATATCCCCCAGAGAGCACTGCGTTCAGGGACAAAAAATCTGCTGTCCACCCCTGGACCAAAGGAGGCCAGGTTGCGTTTGACATGAGCCAGGGCCTTCTCGGTGGCAGCACCAGAGTTATGGAACGCTCTCCCAGAGGCCATAAGGGCCCTGTGGGACATTCCTACATTCCGCAAGGCCTGTAAGACCGAATTGTTTCAACAAGCCTTCGATGCTTAAACTGAGAGAGAGCTGCCACCGGACATCAGCTAGAGTTTCTGGTGACCAACCATCTGAAAAACAGAACCGCCAACATAGTAATGGTACAGCACTGTGAAATAGTTTTTAAATTTTAATTGTATTAATGTTTTATAGATTTTATTGACTTATTGTTTCAAATTATGTAAATGAATGTTGTGAGCCGCCCTGAGTCTGCTTTTGGAGAGGGCGGGATAAAAGTTTAATGTAAATAAATAAATAAAATAAATGAGTCCATTAGCATCTTAAAAACCAACAAGATTTTTAGGGTATGAGCTTTTGTGAGACAAATCTCTCTAGTATCTGTTGAAGGGGGCTTTGACTCTTGAAAGCTCATACACTAAAAATCTTGTTGGTCTCTCGGGTGCTACTGAACTCAAATGTATTCTTTATTAACTCTTTATTGATGACAAAATGATTTTGAGATACTGTCTGCCACACTCAGCAGAAGAAATGCTGTTTGCTACCAATGCACAAATTATGCCACTTCCCAGGGAATGGTGATGAAGGTTTTTGAGAGTAGCTTGTGGTGGAACAACTTTCTTTCCTTTGTTTTGCTGTGCTCCTCCATAAGTGTCTTTTTTCTTGTCTAAATAAAAGCATGGAAGTTGTCAGTACTGTCAGGCAGGCACCTGCCGCAAGCAACAGAATTCCTGAGAGGACAATAAAGGTTCTTTCTAAAGTAATATGAACACAGAATTGTTTTGGTGCCTATTATGATGAATGAGTAATATTTGGATTCCCAGGTGTTTAGAATGAGAACTCCATCTGACAAGGAGAAATGATAATAAAACCATAGGGCCCATGTGGTGTGTGTTACTTTTTGCAAAAAAGCATGAGTCAGTTTTGGTTTTACTAAATTAATTATTTTCCATTTTCCACTGTAGCTCCCCTGACTGGGGGTGGGTTAACTAAGAGGCAATATTAGATAGACCCTCAACTGGTGCTTTAAAGGGACTATCCAGACTTTTTTTAAAAAAAGTATGTTACTAACATTTAGGAAGGGAAGGTGGCACTTCAAATCTCAGAAGCTAAGCAGGATTGGAAAGGAGACCATAAAGGAAGGCCCAGCAGAGAACAGCAATGGCAAACCACCTCTGTTTCTCATTTGTCTTGAAAGCCCTTTGCTGGGGTCACTGTAAATCAGCTTCAACTTGATGGCACTTCACACATGCATGCACACCAGCATGCAAAATGTAAAGTTTGTCAAGGACCTTCCAGACAGCAAATAGAGGGACTACACTTGAGAAAACGTAAAGTGTGGATTCCCCCCTCCCGAAGTAACAAAACTCAGCCAATTAAACATTCTTCTGCAAATCTCCTTAACAGAGTTCACCTTTGGGCATTTATCCACCATACAGCTGGCAGGAAGATTTATATGCAGGCTCTGTCAATGTCTGGCAATTGGGAATGTGGGTGAGGATGATGGGAGCTGGAGGCCAAAGTTATCAGAAGTAATAGAAATAGAAAAGTTAAAAGGTGTTTGTTTTGCTTTCCTTTCCAGGCAAACTTCTCTTTTTTGCATTTGAACATTAATATATGTTCTTATCATTTTGTCCCGCCCAGCCCGAGCGAGGACTGCACGAGGGGGACCCCCCGATGCCTGCCAGCCGTTCCCGCCCCCCGTCGCTGCCCCGAGAGCCTCTCACACCTTCCCAAGCCCCCGCGGCAGCCCCACCGCTCACCTGTAGCACCCGAGCAACGCCCCACAGCCAACGTGCTCGTCTCTGGGTTCGAGGAGCCTGGCCGGAGCGAGACGTCTGGGAGCAGAAGGAAGAAGCCAAGCCCAGCGCCAGGCAAAGAGGAGGAGAGCCGCCTGACCCGTGGCGGTGAGAGACGCCACACCCCAGCACGCTGCAGAGGTCTAGGACACACGAGGCACGCCCAGGCAGCCCAGCCCCGGCACACCTCTCCCGGGCATCTGGGGCTTTGAAGGGGGGAAGAGCCAGAGAGGGGTGGAACGCAGGAAAGGGGAGGACTGGGACGGGAGGATAAAAGGGAGGGAGGCAGGAGGTCAAGGAGGAAGCTGACGGGTGCTTATTGAGGCTGCCTCGCGAGAGAGAGTGACAGGAGCCGCTGCACAGCCAGAAGGGGAACGGGGGCCTGTGGTGAAGTAACCTGGCTCCCACCCCTGTTTCTGAGACCTCCGGGGAATGCCCACAGAGTGCCCGAGGGGGGTCGCCCGGGAAAGAGGGGCGATGGCAGCACCAGGAGACCGAGAGGGGTGCCCGGGGTGCGACACATTTATATACTACTTCTTATACTATTTGATTTCTTCAAGGTAAAATTCTCCTTTAAAGTGAAGATTAGTGGTTTTATTAGAGGACTGATTTAAAGGCTGATTACAGACCGGCCCTTTGGGTCGACTCAGAGACGCCTCTGAAGTCGACCTAAAAAACCCGGCCAGACGGCAACATCTGCCGCCTGCCCCTGTCCCGCACTTACCTCGTCCTGAAAGATGATCCACCCGGCTCAAAAAGGGACCACTTGGAAAGTGGTCGCTAGGGCGGTTCTGAGGCGATGCCTGGCCATCTCGAAGGCCGGAGAGTGCCTCACAAGCACCTGGGGAGCCGCAAGCGGGAAGCGTGAGTGTTCCAGATGCTCTCCGGCTGCCCACAGCCTACCCCTTTCCAAGAGCACCATCCGGAAGCTCCGGGGCGCTCTTCTTCCGACCAGCTTTCCTCGAGGTGGCTGCACGCCACCCCAAACTAGCCGTCTGTTATCAGCCATAGAGACCCAAATAATTTTGAAGTTAATGCAGAGCTGAGCAAACAATCTTATGCTAGTGATAGAAGAAGTCTTTTTAAAAATTCCTCTTGACTAACACCCTACAACATGCAAGACCAGTGTTCACCTGTGGGGAGGTCCCTCTAGGGCAGGGGTCTCCAACTGGCAGCTCAAGAGCTGTGCATCCCCTAGAAGAGTGAGGAAAAAGAATTGATCTGGACAAGGAAGGAAGGAAGCAAGCTTGATTTCTGGAGTTCTTCCAAGGAGGAGGAGGAGGAGAAGAAGTAGTTTTTAAAACTGCTTTTCTCGCTATATGTATGCACGTATGTATACGTAAACACACACATATACACATAGAGAAGAACCAATCTACAGAGAACATATAACAACAAGTGTTCACAAATTGAAGCATTGATAGAGAGCTCAGTAGTCAACATATATACAGAAGGAAGCAGGCCTCGAA
Organism: Heteronotia binoei; assembly: GCF_032191835.1. NCBI lineage: Eukaryota > Metazoa > Chordata > Lepidosauria > Squamata > Gekkonidae > Heteronotia > Heteronotia binoei. The sequence continues at coordinate 48,256,311 of NC_083224.1, read as the reverse complement.
TTCAGTGGGAACTCACAGGAGCACAGCTCTGAAACCTTTCTGAGAGTTCCTCCTCCTCCTTCTGAGAGTTCCACCTCCTTGTCCATTGAATAGTATGTGCAGCTGCATAACAATCCCTGGATGAGTTCCACCACCTATTTTTCTACAAAATGACCCCTGGAAGGATTCCTTCCCTTTCCTTTAAACAGGTCTCTCATCTTTGTTATGATAGATAGGAATGAATCTTTCTTCAGGTGCATGTCATGCCAGAACCAAGAGCCAGTATGCTACAGTGACTGGTTCCCAAACTACTTGCTTTTAAAAGTAGACTAGAGGTGATATTCATGCAACTTATTGCCATGTAAGTTAAGGTTCTCCTTGAGCAGCCTTGATGTCTCAAAAGCTTTTTTAAAAGCCAAGTCTCCTGTCTTGGTTTCCAAAATTTTCTTTCTTACAGTGCAGTGTTACAGGATTCACAACAGGTATTTATTCTGTAAGGCTGTGGTTCAGTATGTATCTCCTTTGCATGTAGAAAGTCCTTGCCCCTTCTCTGCTGCTTGGCACCAGTGCATTCAATGTGCTGCTTCTGTGCTGCAGTCCCTACAGAAAGCCCCCATCCCAATTTTTAAATCTGAAAGATTATCTGATTTGAACTAAGTTCCTGTGTATTGCATTACCATTACCACAGCAGCACTTGTTCTGCTGGACAACTATGTTCCTTGCAAGCTAGCACACTCAGCACAGTTGACTTGACTGCAGAGATTCTCTAGGAGAATCTGACTGCTGCCTGGGATAGGTTTTTCCATCATAGTTGGTGCCCCTGGAGTTGAACCCCCAGTCCAATCCTTTTGGAAGTTGGGGGTTCTGTGCAAGAGAGGCATCAGAAGTAGTCCCACAGATTTGGTGCCTCTCACTCAAACTTCCTCCCCGCAGAGTCACTTTTCCCACTGTAATTACAGGAGGGAAAGTGACTGCATTTTTCTCGTCATAGGGTAAAAGGACCCTATTTGGGTGCCCCTAGTCCAATATTTTTGAAATTTGGGGGTTCTGTGGGGGAGAGGCTCCTGCAGCAGCCCTGCAAATTTGGAATGTTCACCTTAAATCACCTCCCCCCAGCCACACTTCATTATACCCTGTTTTGCCCATAGGGTATAATGGAGCCAAATGGCTGCCAAATTTTGGTGGCAATTCACAGCTGCTTCAGTCTGTTCCCAAATCAGGTCAAAGAAACTGATTGGGTTCTATATGGCCTGAAAACAGCTGAATCAACTGTTTTTCAGGGTTGTATTCAGTTCAGTCGAACCAAATGCACACCCCTAGTTGATACCACAAATAAAAGTTAACTTCTTATTTTTGTTTAATTCTATGCACTGTATGTCTAAAGGAAAGAAACATGTAAGCACACAAAATTTAATATCTCAGTCTATATAGGACATGAATAAATTGTGGCAATGTGTAAATGGAACAATGTCTGAGCCCCAGCCCCAATAACTCTGTATGAGTGAGGGCTTGTTATTAAAGAAACAAAAAGAGGGTGGCAGATGTGATATCCTGACCTACTAATAACACTGAACCAGTGTTCCTTCTAAACTGAGTTAGCTCACACATTTTTGTCTTAGCTCAGGAAAAATGTCCCCAGAGGAAACAAATTATCACAACTTTCATACCAGCAGCTCACAATGTAGAATTTTTGCTCACGAGACTCCACAGCTTAGAGGAACCATTGCCCTGAACCTGAGGAGAAAGTGGTGAACAGAGTATGACTGGAGATGGGCCTCACACCATCTCATATGGTTATTGTGATAAAATGGAGAAGAGAACAATGTAAGCCACTTCAGGTCAGCACTGACAAGAAAGGCAGGGTATAAATAAATAAATAAATGAAGTAAATAAATAAATGAGATTCATCAAATTAAACAGTAGTGCAATGGCATCTTTAAGACTGAAAGCTTGGGCTCGGATATATTATTTAAGTCTTTTAGTTGCCACAGGACTGCTGTTTAATTTTTCAACAGACAAACACAGCAATAATTCTGGAATAATGACATGTTATCATCAAACTCACATTAATGTAAAACTCGTTTTGCTATTGTTCCTCTTTTCCTAACACTCCAGAAAGAATGATTACTGGCAACAAATATGAGTTAAAGTAGAATTTATTATAAATTTGCCAACTGAACTTCAACTAATTATAAGGGCACTTTTACATTGCTGCCCAAACAAGGTGGAAACAGATTTCAAACAGTGTTTCTAAAAAGGAGGGGGAAAACAGGGAGGCAGCCATTTTTAAAATGCCCTGCAAAAGCCCTAGCTTAGCCTGCGGAGGCCAAGCAGCCGATTCACATAGCTAATCTGTTGCTAGGAAACTACATTTGGAAAGAGAGTTCAGGTTTACAGAGGCAATGTTATACAGTCTGGTCTGCCAGCCAACAAATATATTACATCAAAGAGAAACACAGGAGGAAAAAACAGGTTGCCCAAATGGAAAGCAATTTGTATAAGGAGGGTACAAAAAATGCTACACTTGGGCAGCAAAATCAAGATTAAAAAGTATGAAAGTGCCTGTGTCATTTTCATTCTCAACATAATAATAATAATAATAATAATAATAATAATAATAATAATAATAATAATAATAATAATAATAATAATAATAATAATAATAATAATAAAATGTTATTTATATCCCACCCTCCCCGCCAAGGCAGGCTCAGGGCGGCTAACAGCATTCATAAACATACAATACAATAAATATAGAACTTTAAAATTAACATTATTTAAAAACCAGTCAGTACATAATTAAATTTAACTTAATCTGACAGTGGCAATGGTATTTCCGACGCTATTTCTGTCAGTTTACATAGTAACACAGGTCCTTAAACAGAACCATATTGGCGGGTCCCTTTGTTAAACAACCATAACTCAGCAGTCCGTGTACACCAGCTTGAAGAGGGTGGTCTTGCAGGCCCTGCGGAACTGATCAAGGCTCCGCAGGGCCCGCACCTCCTCCGGGAGCTGATTCCATAGGGATGGGGCCGCGATTGAAAAGGCCCGTGCACGAGTGTTCTGAAGTTTAGCCTCTTTCGGCCCAGGGATGGTCAGTTTATTTTTCCCGGCTGACCTCAGTGCTCTCTGGGGCTCATATGGGGAAAGACAGTCCCTCAGGTAGGCCGGTCCTCGGCCATATAGGGCTTTAAAGGTAATGACCAGCACTTTGTACTGGACCCGGTATGTAATCGGCAGCCAGTGCAGTTTGCGTAGCCCCGGCCGTATATGCTCCCACCTCGGGAGTCCTAGCAACAGCCTGGCCGCTGCGTTCTGCACTAGCTGCAGCCTCCGGGTTCGGCACAAAGGCAGCCCCATGTAGAGGGCATTACAGTAGTCCAATCTTGAGGTGACCGTCACGTGGATCACTTTTGCAAGGTCCCGACGCTCTAGGAAAGGGGCCAACTGCCTCGCCCGCCTCAGATGGAAGAATGCTGACTTGGCAGTGGCTGCTATCTGGGCCTCCATTGATAATGAAGGCTCCAGTAAGACACCCAAGCTCTTTACCTGGTGCGCTGCTTTCAATGGCGCACCGTCGAAGGCAGGGAGAAACATGGGTTTCTGAAGAGGCTACCCAAAGGGTTTGCAAGTGTTTGGTCAGCCCCATGCTGCTTCTGAAATCATGGGGGTTCAGGCACTGATGGCCAACACCAAGAGAGTTTACTCCCCAGATCCTAAGACTAGTCAGACTACAAATGCTGCTTTGGTTACCTTTCATCAACCATAGATACCTCAGGATATTTAAATCTCCAAACTTTCACTAATCCTGATACATTTTAGGGCACAATTAGATGTTATCCCATTCCTGGTCCAACCTGGGGAGCTGAATGTGGCCCATTTAAAAATTTCTTGTGAACCTATTCCTAATTGGGCCCAAAGCATGGTAAGACCATGCCTCTTCATGTGCTGAAATAGCTGCCCCCACCGTGACTAATTCATAATTTGAAAACAAGAATGCAGAACCACAGCTTCACATAAACTAGTAAAAAATAGCAAACTGTGTAGCACTATAATAGCAGGTTATATTATATCCAACAACAGAGCTCTTAAAGCAGGGGTGGGGATCCTCCATCCTGAGGGCCGTATACGGCCCTCGAGGTCATTCAGTGTGGCCCTCAGGGATTGCTGGGCCGAACTGAGCCATGTGGCAGCCTTCCTGGGGCCTGACTGGCCTGCAAGAATTGTGGAACCAAGCAACACTGTGCAGCAGCCTCCACAGGGCCAGGCAGGGATCACAGGGCCCAGATAAACTGTGTGGCAGCCTCCACACAAAATTGCTGCAGGGCCTGGAAAAGTTACTGTCACAGTTCAAGTAAGTTTTCCCTCATTTCTTTATTTCTCTTTCTTTCCATTTCTTCCCCCCATTTCTTTGTTTCCCTTTCTTCCCCTTTATTTCCCTTTCTTTATTTCCCTTTCTTTCAGTTTCTTCCCCCATTTCTTTATTATCTTTTCTTCCCTCCATTTCATTTCCCTTTCTTCCACCCATTTATTTATTTCCCTTTATTTCCCTTTCTACCCCCTTTCTCCCTTCCTTCCTTCCTTCCTTCCTTCCTTCCTTCCTTCCTTCCTTCCTTCCTTCCTTCCTTCCTTCCTTCCTTCCTTCCTTCCTTCCTTCCTTTCTCTCTCTCTCTGTGGAGCCTGAGTGGTGGACATTGTGAAGAACTGCTGCTGGGGTATGTGGGTGCCTTTAAAGGTCTGCTGGGAGCAGCTGCAGTTTCCACATGAAGGGAGGGAGGGAGGAATGGCAGGGATGGGGGGTGGAGCCAGCTACCACCAGTTCAATTTGCACTTGATTTCCCAGATGGTGTGACCTAATATGCTAATGAGTGTGTGATTTAATATGCTAATATTATGGGATGTGGTCTAATATGCTACTGAGTTCCTGCTGGGCTTTTTCTACAAAAAAGCCCTGGACCTATGCATTTGCCTAGGGTGGCAGGCTGGGTGTGTGTGCGTGTGCCAGATTAGGCTCTCCCCACATGACTTCAAAAAAACAATTATTTGCATTAATTTTGTTGGCCTGAATCATTCTCCCTTGACAGAGCACTGTTTTTTAAGTTGATAATTTTTATGGCCCGCAAATGATGTTATAAATATCCATATGGCTCTTGGCAGAACAAAGGTTCCCCACCCCTGCCTTAAAGGGAAATGTCTATATACAATTAGAAGCAATAAATCCTGTATAGAAAGTCTAAATACAAAAGTCGTCTTCTTCAATCATGATGTCAATTTAATCCAGTAAAATCTAAGGGACTGGTTTTGGTTTCAAGAACCTTCATCAGCCAAGAGTTTAACTTTGCAGTTCAGTTCATCATGGCTTCAAGCTGTTGCAGAAGAGATTTAATAATAATAAAACATTCCTACTCAATTATACAGCAAATAAATCCTACAAGACACTTCATACTCACACATAAGAAGAAAAGATAACTTGCTATTTGAAGTACTAGTCCTTTCCTGTTTGGGGCAAAAGTTCCATTATTTTCTGGCTGCTATTTGCTTCTCCTAGCAAGCCATCCATTCTCTTCCACATATATCATTTCAATATGTTACACCTGGTAAATCTATTATTTCATTTAAAGGGACAACACCTATTTAACAATCATGTAGCAAAAATTTGAAATTACAATTTGTATCAATCCATTTTTCAAAATTTCAAATTCCTTTAAAGTTACAGAAACACTATACATCCTAAAGTTACAAAAATATTTCTTGAAGTTACAGAAATGCAGACAGTTCCATATTCTGATTTAGTCCTAATGGGGCCATTGTTCTTAGGGTGTGAATCCAGAAACACTCACAATGTAATAAGTACTTCTGGATATTCACTTGCACGTATGGACATGGTTCAAATTTCTCCAAAAACCAAAAAGGAAAGGATGTTGTATAGTGTTTCTGTAACTTTAAAGGAGTTTGATATTTTGAGAAATGAATTTATACAAATCGTAATTTCAATTATTGTTAAATAGGTGTTGTCCCTTGGGCCATCCCTGGCAGTGACTCTCCAGGGTCTCAAGCAGAATTCTTTCACATTATCTACCACCTGATTCTTTTAGCTGGTGATGCTGCAGATTGAACCTGAGACCTTCTGTGTGTGACTCAAATGTTTTTTCACTGAGCCACAAACCCTCCTCATCTGTAACTCCCCCCCCCCCAACTAATTCTTGAATCCTTCACGCAAGGGATCCTCAATGCCAAATTTCAAACAGATAGGAGAAAGCATCTCCCATTCCAGAGGTAATATTCCCCATACCTTCTTAGGCACAGAACAGTGTGGTTAAACATGACATCAGTCATGAAATTACTGTAAGAAAGTTACTGTTGGAAGGGAAAGTGGCAAGGTATCACCTGATTTCATCATATCTCGTAAACTAGTGGTTCATAATCAGACCAGATTATGTGTTATACATCATTTCTCAGACCTATTTTACAACTGGCATCCAGATTGAGGCATACTCATAATATTTTTATCATCAAAAGAATTTGGAAAAGTGTCACAAATAATTGTTTGTTCCTGAGTCAAAGAAGGCTCAGATTTAGAAGTTATAAAGAAAGTACCCCAACAAGCAGGTCTGAGCTGCTGGGAGTGACCAAAACTCACCGCCGAACAACTGACTCTTAGCTTACAACAGAAAACAGTGCTGGCCCACCCATTAGGCAAACTAGGCAATTGCCTAGGGTGCTGGCCTTCTGGGGGCACCAAATTGGGCACCCCGCACATGAATCAATGACATTATCAGTGCAGAGGGGGTGCCAGAAGTTAGCCTTTCCTAGCATGTCAGACAGTCTAGGGCCAGCCCTGACCAGGATGCAAATTTATATCCTACGCCAGCCAAGAGATAAGCACAGTATAACAGACAAATCATTATGCAAATTGTGAAAATGGCTTCAGCAAGGTTTTTTTAAAAAAGCTGAACAAAAAATTGAGACCAGGAGAAAAAATGCCCAGAAAATGCCCTCCGTAGCTACACTTGAGGAATTTCTTCATGTCTCTATGATATTTACAACAGAGATTAGGGGAAATTCCTAGAGTACCATCTGCAAGTGATGTCATATCCTCTCCAAACTCCTTAGACACCTCCCTCAAAATATCCCAGCATTTGCTGAGACACTACTGGCAACCCTATACTTATGGGAAGCACAGTCCTTGTATTCACTGAACTGATCTGATGAACTTTCTGCATGTGCAACTGTTTGCATGTGCCAAGAAGAGCGGGTCAAAATGAAATTTTATTAAGGCTTTTTGGTTGTCTCCATCTGCGGTCATCGTGTCATAATGGGGAAAGATTGTGCTTTTATATTCTTCTCAAATGTCACTTTATTTTGGGGTGATTTATTTATTTGAAATATTTATATATCTACCATTCTCTGAGGCATCCCAGGACCCAAGTGGGTAACAACATTGTAAAACAAATATGAAGCAATGTAATAAAACATTAAAACAACACTTAAATAACTTATGTAGTTGAATTCCACAAGGGCTTATGGGTGTGCTTGTACGTGTAAACAATAACAGCGATGACAACTCAAGATGGGTAGTCATGTTAGTCTGTCTATAGCTGTAGAGTATTGTAGCTGTCATCCAGGTACACCACCACCCCCTTGTGTATTCTCTCAACACTTCATTTATAAAGTTCATGAACACCCCCGGCGCCCCCTGTAGTCCAAAAGGCATTACTAAGTACTCGAACTGTCCCATGGGCGTGTTGAACGCCGTTTTCCACTCATCACCCTCCTTGATCCGCACGCAGAAGTACGCGTCGCGGAGGTCGAGTTTGGTAAACACCTTGCCCTCGGCCACGGTGCTCAACAGGTCCTTTATCAGGGGAATCGGGTAGGCGTTGGACATAGAAATCCCGTTTATCCCGCGAAAATCTGTGCAAAGCCTCAAACTGCCATCCTTTTTCTTGCGGAATAGGACGGGAGCAGCGTGGGGGGCCTGATGAACCCCCGCTTTAAGTTTTTGTCAATAAACTTTTTTAGTTCCTCCTTCTCCGCCCAGCCCATCGAGTAGAGTATAGCTTTTGGTAGTTCCTGCCCTGGTATCAGCTCGATGGCGCAGTCAGTAGGGCAGTGGGGGGGGTAGCTCGTCCGCCTCCCGCTCGCTAAAGGCCTTTTTTAGGTCTTGGTACTCCATCGAGATCGCCCCCACCTCCTCCATAGTAAGGCACAGTAATCTTCTTTTTGGGATTTATCCGAACTGGCAACCTGGCTGGATGGCAACAAAGGCTCCAGACAACGGAGAACCCAACACTCCCCCAGAGGAGAGGCCACTAGACCCGGGGATGAACGCGGTGAGACGCAAGATCAAAGACCCCGCTCATTTTTCTACGGACGCCTTCCCCTTGCGGAGTTGGAGCCCGAGAAAATCCACGGCTGCAATGGACGCCGCGGACCTGAGGTACCGGGCCCTCGCCACCGGCGTGGGGGGAGGTGAGGAAGACGCCGACAGAGAAGAAGGCCCCGGCGCCGGCTCCGGAGGCGGGGACCCAATCCGGGCCCTACGCAACGAGCTGTTCGACTGGGTGAAAGACATCCACGACCAAGTCCACATGTCCCGGGTGCAGATGGCCGAAGAAATGCAGCAGAACCTGGGCGCAATCCGCGACCAGATCCGCGCCCTGCAGGAGCCTTACCCACAGCCCCTGCGGCGCCGCCACCGGCCCCGGCGCCACCAGTACCGGTTGGACCGGGTGATGGAGGAGGGGGGGGCCCAGCGGTGCCACCACCTATCGCCCCGCCAGTACCACCGCCCGCCACCCCCGTCTTAAAGACTAACAAAATTTGTGACAGGGTATGAACTTTCATGAGTCACTGCTCATCAGATGCAGCTAGAATGCGAGTCCATCTGTCATTATAATTGGAGAGTAGAGTGATTTCAGATGCTGAAAGACAAGAACAGGTGAACAACAATAGCAGGCATGATTGATTTAGGTGTAATATTCAAAGGGGTAGTAGATGTGGAGAAACTGGCATTTGTGATGAGACAGGAAACCTAGATCTTTATTCAGCCCATGAGGATGCATTGTCTTCAGCTTCATTATCATTTGCTATTCAGCAGTCTGTCATTTTAATCTCCCTCTGAAATTTCTTTGTAAGAGAACTGCTACTCTTAGGTCAGCAACTGAGCCTGGAAGGTTAAAATGTTCCCCCACTGTTTTTTTAGTGTTGAGGTTTCTAATGTCAGACTTATGTTCATTTATTCTTTGTTGTCTGCCTAATGTAGAGGGTGGAAAGGCATTGCTGATACATGATGGCATAAATCACATTAGAAGATCAGCAGAAGTATGAACCTGAGATGGTATGGCTGATGTTGCTGGATCCATTGATGATGTTGCTATGATCTTTATGAGAGCAAAGTTGGAATCTTGGTTTGGTGCAGGCCTTGGTTTCAGAATCCATGATACTGTTGGTTTATCATTGCAGGTGAGAAGTTGTTTTAGGTTAGCAGGCTGTCTCTAAGCAAGAAAAGGTCAGCCCTCCCCAGTGCCTGTGAGAAGGGAGTGTCACTATCCAGCATGGGTTGTAGGTCATTAATAACACATTGAACTAGCTTGAACTGTGAGCTATAGAAAACCATCAGTGGTGTTCTGTTATCATTTTCTTTGGGCTTATTAGTATTTAAGCTACTACTGGTCTGGACTCTTGCTCTTTTCTACAGCAATGACAACTATATTTTCAACATGTATATTATATATGCAAACCTCTGCAGCAATATGAGTTTAGCAGTTATTTAGGCCACAAACCAAGTTGTTGCCCTTCGAGTTTTCTTCAAGCTTAATGGTGACTTATTTCCTCATACATGGCAATTTGCACTGCTACTGGCTTTGAATAAATCTGAATAATATTAAAGCTGCCACAGACTGGCTTGCACTGTGACTTTCCTATGTACTGTTATGTACACTAGCAAATGAGCTTATGGAGAAAGATTATTATGAGCCAAACTAAACATAAGGTAAACAGTCATTTCAGAGATCGAGGCTACACTTTTTTCATTGCAGTCCAGTCACAGAAGTGGATGCTGGCTGACCGCTCATCAATCCAGTACACTAATCTTTCTCCATATATACAAGTGAATCCCAGGAAGTCATTCAAAACAGGAGGCACTATACCCAGGAATGGGATCACACCTGCTGGTCCCACATGCCCATGTCTGCATGTCCAGCCACAGTTCTAATTTAGAAGTTCTGACACCGTCTGTATGCAGGGATATGCACATAGGCTCCTTCAGGACCCCCCCCCCCCCTTATTTTATTTTATTTTGTATGAAGGAGCACATTTGCATTCAAGGTTCACAGAATGCATTGGTATTCGTGAACAGGGTCGGCAGGCATGATTCTGTTCCCTTTGCCTGCATACTGAACATATAGTTTTTGATGTCTGCATAAGGGGAATTTAATGGTGTCAGCAGGCTGGGATCAATTGCAGGAAGGGGAAGGCCTGGACACCACTGTATCATAGCTGTGTGCTTCTAAGTTATAATAACTTGTTTTACAACATTAGTAGAGTTGTACTAGACTCCCCGAGGAGGTGCGGGCCCTGCGGAACCTTGAGCAGTTCCGCAGGGCCTGCAAGACCGTCCTTTTCAAATTTGCACACCCGGACTGTTAGGAAGATCAGAAATTAAGGAGCCGCCAACGCGGTTGAAGAACTATACCGCAGAATAACTGTATTTATTGAACTGGTTTTTAATGTTATTAAGTTTATTGTTGATGTTTTATATTGTTAAACTTAAAGGTTTTATTATTATTATTGTATGTTTTTATAAAATGTTGTTAGCCGCCCTGAGCCTGCTGAGGTGGGGAGGGCGGGATAGAAATAAAATTTATTATTATTATTATTATTATAGAGAAAAGACATAGGGGAGCGGCCATGGCTCAGTGTTACAGGATCTGATTGATAGGCAGAAGTTCCCTGGTTCATTCCCCAGCATCTCCAACTAGGGATCAGTTGGTAGGTAATGTGAAAGACCTGTGCCCGAGATTCTGGAGAGCTGCTGCCAGTCTTAGTATACAATACTGACTTTGATGAACAAAGGGCATTATTAGTATTAGGGCAGCTTCATGTGTTTATGTGTGTATTTGTAACAGCAATGACAACTTGTGTTGTGTATGTGATCTCCTTCCAGCAGTTTTCTCTCACCCTCCCCAAAAGCAAATTGGGGGCTACAACTGAGAGGATACAGCTTTCCACTGAGTTTGTGATACATTAGGCAGAGTTCAGTGTATTCATCAGATGCCCAAGTCAAATCTTGCCAGATCTCAGAAGCTAAGCAGGGCTGACCCTGGCAAGTACTTGGAAGGGAGAGCCTGACAAATATTTGGAAGGGAGACCTCCAAGGAATACCAGGGCCAGAACATAGAGGCAGCCAATATAAAGCCACCTTTCTGAAACATCTTAGTCCCACTAGGGGTCACAATGGCCGTTTTCGCACTGACCTTAATCGGCAGCGACGCCCCTCTTCAGCGCGCATGATCTGCGCGGATTTCGCACCAATTGCCACGGAGCACCCAGAAGAGCCGGAAAGTCCCGCGGCTTTTGCGGCGCAAATGGAAACTGGTTTTTGGCGGTTTCCATTTGCGCCGCAAAAGCCGCGGGACTTTCCAGCTCTTCTGGGTGCTCCGCGGCAATTGGAGCGAAATCCGCGCAGATCCTGCGCGCTGAAGAGGGGCGTTGCTGCCGATTAAGGTCAGTGTGAAAACGCCCAATGACTTCCAGGCATGCAAATACACACACACACACACACACAAATACTATATGTACTCTCTCTCTCTCTCTCTGCCTAGTGTATTGAACTCTGCCTGTATACTCTCTGTTGAAGCCCCAATTTGCATTTTAGGGATAGTGAGAGAAAAATGCAAGAAGAAGATCACACCAGATACATATTCATCAGAAAACCACTTCTGCTAGTACTGAGTGACAGTACTGGGTTAAAAAAAATTAAAGTACAAGAAAGCAAGAAACTGAGAAGCTGAGTAATTCTTGTCATCAGTCGCTGGTATAGTATTGATATCACTGCATTATAATGTGATACAGTAGAGAATAAACATCTCTATAGCCAGAACTCTATACCTAGAGAGAATAACTAGAGAGAACATTTAAAGTTCATGTGTAATTAAATACAATCACTGTGGAAGGGTATTTAATTGTGTTTTTCCACCACAAAGTATTAATTGCATAAATTTCATGCAATTGAATATCCTTACCTTATTATCACATTTCCATATTTCATTTGCTTTGGAGGTAAGTGATGTTGCCTAAATGTGAGTTACTTCCCCAATCTCTGAATCATCTTGCAGTATGCCATTGCTCTCGCTGTCTCCAGAGCCCACTCCATCACATTTGCAAAGCCTGCTGGCATGCGCACAGACACATGCACATGCATACCCAATTCTTCCTTCCACACACACATTTCTCCTCTGCATTTGTATTCACATTCATTATATCACATTTTAGAGGCTTTCAGCTGCACTTAAATGTGTTTGAGAACAAATCAAAAAAACTTAGATTGATTCATGAGGATTTGTTGCATTTTAATTACGGCATGTGTTTTCGAGTGATTTAAAGGCTGATAAGAGCTCGAAGCAGCCTGAAATTCAGAAAGGAAATGAGGAACATGACATTTTGAAAAGGAAACCAATTTTCTTCAACTTAAACTGTAGCTCATATAAACCAAATTATAAATATACTGTGTGACTGTAATGCTACAGAGGACCGCTTATGGAAATATGATTAGTAGTGCAATTTTCTCTGAGGTTTCAAACGCCTTTGGTTTTGGGGTTTTTTTAAAAAAAAACACAACTGTCTCTTAATGCATGCAAACTCAAACAAACTTCCCTATTTATAATGAAAATGAAATGGCAGATCCAAAGTGGGATGGCTGGAGGCAGTTCATCACCAACTACATCTGTGTCACAAGAAAATGGGGGGGGGGGCATTCTCTGTGCTAGATCCATGGAGAGCTCTGTTGGAGCTCAGGATTTGCAAGACAGAACATTAATTTGAACAACTACGTAAAGACATTTTGATGGCCATGCAATGGAATTCTAGAATATATATCCTGCATAAAATTCAATACCGGTAAATAATTCCTTTTTTACTAAAATAACAGGCTTAAATAGAAATGAAGAAGGAAGTCATTTTAAAGCTCTGGGGCTATTTCCTGGGGGGGGGGGACCACAATAATTCATTGGAACAGGAATGAAATTCAGATACTGTTGTCAATAATATACTTGATCCTTGGCTCAGTATTGTATTTCAGGGCAGGGGCATATACTTGATCCTTGGCCCAGTATGGTATTTCAGAACAGGTGCATATTTCTATTAGCATAATAAAAAGCAGAAATACTAAACATAAGCACTCCAGTCTAACAGAGTATGTGGCTTGTCTTTAAAAAGTTAAAATCATCCCAATCAGTTTCCTGTGAATTTCAGATTTTTTTTAAGTGTGTTGTTCATAGCCCTAACTACTGAAACAGAGAGAACACAGCATGCTCTACCTACCACCAGATTAGGAACACGAATGTGGAAACTTTTGCACAAATGATGACCCTAGTTGAATCATGGAGATACATATGTTTTTTTAAAGACTTGCCTATTTTAGAATCATAGAAATGGAAGAAATAAGAAAAAAACTGTCTTGAGCATGGCATCAAGGGTTGGTATGGTAGGGCTTTTGCTGAGACCCACAGCTCAACAGAGGGTCCAACTCTACTGGAAATGCTAAATCACTCTTCCATTTCCCAATGAGCAATGTATGGCAGGAGTCAATGTGAGACAATGGAGGGATCAAACCAAAACAGACTTACCAGTTTCGCACTAGACCTTTAATCCTGGTTTAGCCCTGTCCCTAAGCTGACATTCTACACTAAAATCATAGAATCATAAAGTCATGGAGTTGGTTTATCTGATTCTATTATTCTAGTGTAGAATGTCAGTTTGGGGACAGGGCTAAACCAGAATTAAAAGTCTAGTGCGAAATTGTCTTTACTCTCAGAGGTCTCTTCAGTCACTCCTCTCAATGGGCTTAGGTCCCTGCAATTTATAAGTGACTCCTTTCTGCTCCTTCTAGACACAACAGAATCAACAAAACTAGTGAAAGTACTAAAAGGTCCATGTAGAATAGGCATAACTAGAAAGTGAGCACAGTACTAAAGGGTACCCCTCTTTCCCAAGTTCTATCTGGGAGAGAAAAGATTCACTCAATGGTTTTCACTAACAAAGCAAACAGTTTAATTAAGAATTATCATTCTGATGCAAGCAAGAACAGATCCTGCTAGCATACTGAGCAAGATTCAAACCTTTATAGGATAAAACAGGCAAAAGGTCAGGTTCTAGGATTCCAAAAGAAAGTTCACCTATTCCATTCTTAGATGTAATACAAATTTCACCACACTCCCCATTTTCAAATTACACCCTGCATTCCTTCTAAGGAGAAAAGGAAAATAAACCCTTTAAACATTTTTCATGGGAGATAAGGATGGAACAGACCCTTGAGTCAAGGGCCTTGACTGAGAACAGGATGTTTACAGATCAGCAGGCCAACATAGGCTCACAATTTAGAAACCATTATAAGAATCTTAATATTACTTGACGGTGTAACTTTCAGGATACATGTAAAATTCCTTTAATACAGTTATAAGCGAGAAGAGTATTGTGACTGGGGAAGGAATTAGAGGAGGGAAATAGAGTGGGGGTTAGCCAGGGCTTAGGGACTGAGAAGTGATCTGTAATGAATGGAATAAAAACCTGCAGCCAGTTCTGAGCTCACCACCACCACCCGCTAACAGATTAGTTTATGCTATTTTGATCAGAGTACATCAAAGCAGAGGGAGCTTTCTTAATACTATAATTCTCAGTCATGCAATGAATGAGTCAATATGAGGCAGTCTGTCAACTTCTAATATAGCTTTTGGGTTCTAGGGGCATCTGATTAACCATTGTGGGAAACAGGATGCTGAACTAGATGGACCTTTGAGCAGTTCTTTCAAGGCATTTATACTGTCTGTGAAATCAGTACAAAAGGCAACATTTTCTAACTAGTGCTACATGTTAGCTTTCAAATAGTGCTAATCTAGGTAAAGTTGCATGCTTCTATGGGTGTGACTGTTTAGGATTGCATGGAAACACTGTTAAATCTAAATATAATCACGTCAGACACAAAAATTATTATCAAATATTAAATATTTAAGTAAATATTAAATATAGTCTCTTGTTAAATATTTGTGTTAAATATTTGGAGAATTTCAAGCATCAAAAATTGGAGAAAAGAAACAGGAAGAAAAAGGGGGTAAATTCATTTCTGCTCCAAATTTTAGTGTTTTAAAATGTTATCACAGTGCAAGAAACTCCTTCAACCAATACAAAAGATGAGTCAGGCAATTAAAATTTTACTTTGTATAATTCAGCAGAAAAAGCTTGGATAATTAACATCCCCCATATTAACTGGAATCACATTAAATGGATTAATGTAATATGCCATTGATATGAGAGGTGGAAAATCATTTATAGTTCCCTACTAGCCATGTGCAGATAAGTGCAAAGTTACTTTTGAAAGACCATTAATGGCTTTTGTGTATAAATGGTAAGTTAAGAAATGGAAGTCACTTAGAATGGCCTTCTGATAAAATGTTACAATTATATATAGAATATTACATTTTCTTGAAATAGGATAGAGGAGTTCTTAAAACATTACATATAAGGTGGCTGTAATTACTGACCTTTTCCTCCAACAAAACATATCCACAGTGATATTTTGTAAGAGGGCTCTGGATTGCCATGACTCTGGAAGGTGAATTAGGAAAATGATCACAAAAAATGCCCAGTACTTAAGAGAAGCATAGACAGGCACAGATCCCTAAACAGTAGCTCACTACAGAACCTTGCCTTATTAAAAAAAAACACAGTAAAACAGAGTAATCCAGTGATGGCACATATAAGAACATAAAAACATAAAGAGAAGCTGTGCTGGATTAGGCCAATGGCCCATCCAGTCAACATATTGTGTCACACAGTGGCCAAAACCCAGATGTCATCAGAAGGTCCACCAGACTAAAATCACAACTAAATTACAATCCTCAATTGCCTTTCTTTTCTATTATTTAAAATTCTCCTTAGTTATCAAATTCGCAAATCATCAAGTCATTTTCCCCCCTTGCATGAAAAAAGTCTATAAGGGATTTCCAAACTACCAAAAATGTAGATAATGTCTTGTTTGTAACCAGGGAAGTAGGTTTAGCCATCTCTGCATATTCCAACATCTTCTACTATGGGCATTTTTGTAGACTTTCAGTTCTGTGCATAAAGTAGCCTTGCTGCTGTTATCATTTATAAAAACAAAGTTCCATTATATTTTCAAGCTCTCTGTCCATCAGCCCTAAAAGAAAAGCTTCTGGTTCCATTTGTGTATTGATTTTTAAAATCTTCTTTAATAAATGTATTTGTATCCAAAAAATATTGGCTTTATTACAAGTCTACCACATATGGTTAAAAAGTCTCTTCATGCTGCTCACATTTCCAACATTTAGTCAAAATATTTTAATACGTTTTTAGTCAATTTGTAGACATATGCCAATGAAACATGATTTGTAAAAATTCTCCTAAGGATTAAAACTTAATGTAAATTTCAAACCCTTTAATCAAATTCTTTCCCATTGTTCCATTTGCGCATCATATCCAAAATTCTTAGCCCATTTTACTATACAATCTTTCATCTGTTTTTCTTCTGTTTCATATTTCAAGAAAAGTTTATACATTTAGCAACAACATAATAATCATTTGTACATAATTCCATTTCAAATACAGCCTTAATTTCTTCAAAATCATAGTCATTTGTCCATTTTAAATTTTTCTAACAAAAAATTAAAAAAAAATTCTAACAACTGTGCATAGAACAATCATTGACAATCATATCCTTCTCATACCAGGTCTTCTCTTGATTTCATTTTACATTCTCCTTGAGCAAAATCTATTACAATACATTAACCATTAATGTTTAGATGACAATTCTTGTCAATAAAAAGCTTTCTTGCAAAGAAAGTCACAAAGGTGTTTTTGGACACAACACAGGTTTATACTGAATCCATATCCTCAAAATCTTGTGTCTAAAAAGTCATGTTCATCTTAGTTTTTTCATACCACAAATAGCCATGCCACCAAAATCTGGACTCATGTCCCTCCAATTCTAGTAATCTTCCACTTCTCAATAACAACCATTCTTTCAACCAACCAAACCAAACAGCAGTTGGCAAAATACAATTTCAAATCAGATAAACCATATTAGGGTTTGTAGAATCTTTCGGGCTCAAGTGCCGTGTTCTACTGGAGAAAGTTTTTCTTCCAGACGTTTCGTTCTCGGCTGCGGAGAACATCCTCAGTGGCGTTGCAGCCGGAGCAGGCGCTCTGACCTTCTTGGCTGCTTTGCATTGAGTGAGGCCAGGGCTGCTGGAGAGCTGCTATTTCTAGGCTGGAGGGGGTGTGGTGAAAGATAAACCATATCTTCCTCTTTCTTTTACATCTTGTAATATCTTATATTTAATATGTGTTTTCCCCTTCCCACACAGATATGTCATTCTCCATTGTTTACATGATGTTGTCTTAAAAAGGAACTGGCATTGTCTGAAAAAGGAAAATTTTAGGTAAAAACATTCAATTTTTTTATCACAGCAATGACAATTGCAGTTTATCCCATTTTAAAAAAAAACTTTATTCCAAGTCTTATCTTTATCCAATTGTCTCTTGGATTGAACTATACTCAGTATTCCAACTGAGGCCACACCATAGATTTATACAGAGGCATTATGATACTGGCTGATCTGTTTTCAGTACCCTTCCTATTAATCCCCAGCATAGCATTTGCCTTTTTATTGCAGTCACATACTGAGTTGACATCTTCAGTGAGTTATTTACCAGGACTCCAAGATCCCTCTCCAGGTCAGTTACCGCCAGTTCGGACCCCATCAATGTGTATTCACAGTTGGGATTTTTGGCTTCAGTTTGCAATACTTTGCACTTGCCCACATTGAACCTCATTTATCAAGTTGATGCTCACTAGTCCAACCTTGACAGATCCCTCTGAAGCACCTCACAGTCCTCCCTGCTTTTCAGACTTATTTATTATGAGAACTGGATCTGACATAAATGAGACCTTGCAGGCCGGGCCAGGCATGTCATAAAATGTAATGGTAGGTAGCAGAGATATAAACTTCATAAAGGACACGGACAAACACAAAGGTTTAAAAAAAAAACCAACTTAAAATAAAACATGCTTAAAACATTAGCACTCATTGGTCTTAAAGGTGGTTTCTTTGTATCTCTCCCATGGGATCCAGAGAACTGGGCAAAGGAAACTCTGGCTCTTTCCTTCCTTCCCCGGGGGATTAAGAAAGGGAGGAGCCTCAGCCAATAGAAGGAAAAGAGGCTTGGCTCAGTAGCTGTGCTGTGAGGCTGAGAGAGCCTGGCAAAGCAAGCTCTCTCCTCACCCTCTTCCTCCCCAAGGGAAGAGCCTCAGACAATAGAAGAAAGAGAGGCTTGACTCAGTAGCTCTGCTGTGCAATTGAGAGACCCCGGCAAAGCAAGCTCTCCCTCCCCGAGGAATGAGTCTCAGCCAATGGAGAAAACAGAGGTTTTGCTCTGTAGCTTTTGTGAGATTGAGCAAACCTGGTAAAGTAAGCTGTGATGCAGAAGGAAGCAAGAGAGAGGGAGAAGGAAGCAGATGACAGCCGGTTGCTGGCGGGCTTAACCAGACAAACATTTTAAGTGTGCTGGCTTTGAACCAGGAACTGGATACTGTAAAAACTTTGTCTCTTTTGAAGGGTATCTTCCTTTCATGAGGGAATCATGGATCCCATGAAGATGCTGAGTTTGTGAACACAAGTAAACAGAAATGAAATACTAGACACAGAAGGTCAAAGATTCTAAGATCAGAAAGTCTGAAAATTGTTACTGCAAACATCAGGATAAGTTGTTAAACTGTTAATTTGAACTGGGGCCAGGCAGGACCACAGCTTGTTGCCATGCATACATGCACCCCTCCCAGCTTCCTCCTCCTGTCCTAAGCAGGCTACAGGGAGGACAGTTTAGCACAGACACCTTGGCAACGTAGAGCTTGTTGTGTCTCATTCATAAACTGGCATAGAATCCTGTCTTTTGAAGATAAATCTCAGACCAATTTCGCACTCGATCTTTAATCCTGGTTTAGCCCTGTCCCCAAGTTGACATTCTACACTAAAATCATAGAATCACAGAGTCATAGTGTTGGTTTATCTGATTCTATGATTCTAGTGTAAAATGTCAGTTTGGGGACAGGGCTAAACCAGGATTAAAGGTCTAGTGCGAAGCCAGTTTGCCAAGGACCCATATGCAGATGTGATAGTATTTGATCAGACCAGGAAGTTTTTATCAAACTTCTCAGAAGAGGAGGAAACTGGGGAGAGGGGAGGGGAATGTGTAAGCATGGTAATGAAATCTATTAATGCCCAATGGCAGTTTGATTATAGCATATTTGACATCTGAATGCAACCATATTCCCTGCCTTGAAAGTAATTCTTTTTCACTTTTTTTAGATACAGCCATTGATTCCTCTTATTCTCTTTTTTTCCCCTTTAAAGGAGAGATTTCTCTTTGCTTTCTGACTCTGAGTTCCTAAAAAGAGGAAATTAAACAGATTGTTGGATTTCAGGGAAGAACCGGATAAAAAGCAATCAATTAGGATTGCCAGGTTGGGGAACTCCTGGAGATTTGGGGATGGGGTTTAAGGAGAACAGACACTTCAGTGGGATACAATGTCACAGAGTCAGCCCTCTCAAACATTCATTTTCTCCAGGGGAATTGAACTCTGTAGTCTGAAGATGAGTTATAATTCTGGAGGATCCTCAGGTCCCGCCTGGAGGCTGACAACCCTCAAATCAAATCAAATTTCTTTTAATAATGCTAGAAAATAAATGTCTGGACATACAATGTATTTCCCTGCCCTTACTAATGCCGGCTAATGAAATGGAGCATTTGTAAGTCTTCCTGGGCAATATGGGAGAAGGAAGATGTGCTGCACTTTTCAGTGCCACCCTAATAGTTCCTATAATATCTAGTTAATCCAGGCTGTACCTAGAATTTAACTAGCATTTGTACACGGGATTCCTTTAGTCAAATACTGAAATAAGGCTAAAGCTGGACTTTAGGTGAAGGCATTCCTCAGCACATGTTACATTATCATGTTATGCTTGCCAACACCATGAAGTAAACAAGATGTTAGTATTCCCCCTGAAGTTCCCCAGATCCTCTTTATAACCATTTGTGGTCAATACTATATTAAAAAAAAAAACTCTGCTAGAAGCAATTCTCTTTTGATTCCCTTTTGAATAACACTTTCGGCTCTTCTGAAGATTTTTCACTTTAGCCCATGGCAGTGCTGGAGAAATGGTTCCTCTTCTCTTCACACAACCTCTAACCTGCATTTAATCTCCCTCCATTCAAGTGATAATGGATTCCAAACTGTGTACCTTTCCCAACAGATGCCTGAAGTGAACATAATACCTTTTCATTACATCAGTGAGTGAAACATACCTGGCACTTCTATTGATATTCTTAGCTTTTCAAAGACAGTGGCAAAATGGTAATTTCAAACTCAAGGCTAATGAACCCAATCTGCAAGTCCTGGGCACATATATGTCCAGTGAGGTGCTTTGCTCTGTTTTTCTAAAGGCCAGACATTTTATTCCTGCTTAGCACCTCAGAGATCTAGTCAGTGTTATGAAACCAGTGGGATCCAGCAGCAAGTAGCCCATTAAGGCTATGTAGGAATGTTGTACCAAAGCATTTTGATGCTTTCTTCTAATTATTGTGAAGCATCAACATAGGATAAATGAGCACCAAGGTTATTTCTTTAAACAATCCTCTCTGAATGGATGAAAGAAGCCTTTATTTGAATGGATGAAAGAAGCCTTTGCAGTTTGATGCAAGCAGAAGCCTTGAAACGTGGGAAAAAACACCTCATCATTTTTAAGAACAAATCATCAGTGCTAAAGAACATAAGAAGAGTCCAACATCCTGTCTCACACAGTGGCCGACCAGTTCCTCTGGCTAGCCAACAACAGGATATAAAGGCCAAGACCTTCCCATGATGTTGCCTCCTGATTCAGAGGTTTAGGGGCTAGTAGCCATTGATAGACTTATTGTAAGTCAAATTGCCCTCAAAAAAGGTTGGGGAATTAATATGTGGGCAACTATGGTTAAAAGGGATCTAGAAACTATGTATACAGGATTCTACTTCCAGAAAGTCTTACTAAATTGACCAAGGACACTAAGTAAGTACAATAATTATGTTTTTATTACAGAAAACTATAGAACACACATACAAGGTAATGGATACATACAACACACATAGGTCGTTTTCGCACTCACCTTCCGCTGGCGCGACCCCCCTCTTCACCGCGCAGGATCTGCGCGGATTTTGCACTAAACGCTGCGGAGCAGCCAGAAAAGCCGGAAGCTCCCGGCGCAAAAGCCTCTCAAACTGAAACCGCCAAAAAGCAGTTTGGCGTTTGCGTGGCTTTTGCGACGGGAGCTTCCGGCTTTTCTGGCTGCTCCGCAGCGTTTAGTGCGAAATCTGCACAGATCCTGTGCAGTGAAGAGGGGGGTCGCGCCGGCGGAAGGTGAGTGTGAAAACGACCATACAGACCTAAGAAAACAGATACAAATATATAGGTAACACAAAGATGGACAAACAGGGTGATAATTACCGATCGTAGTCTTCGAGGAAGGCTCCAATGGCGACGAATGAGGGAGATAGGGGAAGGACCCTCAACTGATCAGGTATCGGGGGCGTATCTAAACAGCAGGATAGGGGTACTGCCAGATGCACACTTGGGAGACCTTGGGTCAGAGGTTATAAGGACTACCTTGAACCCTTAGGGGGTAGGAGGTCCAGGGGCTTATGACAAGTGGTCAGATGGCACATGATGCTGCACCATGTGGTACATTATCTCAGAGAAATGGGAGACTCCGAAGTGACAGTTTGGGCAAGGCGTGGGTGGATGCATGGGCAGAGGGGATTAAAACAAGCTATACAAACTTATCTGAAAGTGACAATAGAGAGTCAAATTGCTACCTAAGGTGACACCCAATCTACGCAATAGCTCTAGCTTTGGCTGAAGCTGTTCTTCCTCTTCTTCCTCTTCTGCTGGCACCATTCTTTGTCTAGAGTTCCGTTTGACTAAAGCTTGGGCAGTCTGGCAGGATCCATGCCTAAGATATGCTTGATTACCTTATGCAGATGTTTGAGACATCTGTTGGGCATGTGCGCCTCTCACTTTACTGTAATGGAGTCCTGAAAACAAGATGGTTCCTGGTGGTGTTAGCCTTTGTTTCACGGAAACATGTTGGAAGGCGCTTTATCAGACAGCTCATGGCGGCGCAGCTTCTTCCCTTGCAATGGCTGAGGCTGTGCACGCACGGAGCAGCTAGAATCTCATCTGTACTTGTGGCTAACAGGCATCCAGAGATGTAGATTGTTGCTGTAAAGCTGAGGCTTTTAATATCCATATAAGTCTCTCAGAAAATAGTGGGTAAAGTCCACTTCTTAAAGTAGATGCGTGTGAGTTGAAACTCCAGGCACTCTGGCACCCAAACTGGTGATCACGATGTCCATATACATATATGAAAATAGGGGGGCTCTTGCTCACATTATCCTCCATGAATCTATCTAATTCGCTTTTAAAGCTGTTTATTCCTGTGTCCATCATTGCATCCTCTGGCACTACATCCTGTGTAAAGGAGTATTTCCTTTTGTCCATCCTGAACCTACAGTCCATAAGCTTCATTGGATGCCCTCAAGTTCTAGTACATTGAGAAAGGGAGACAAATTACTTTTTGCCAACTCTTTCCATCCCATGCATGGTTTTATATACTTCTATTATGCCCCTCCTCCAGTTGTCTCTTTTCTATACTAAAAAGTTCCAGACTCTTCAGCTTTTCCTTACAGGGAGGGTGCTCCAACTCCCTAACCATCTTGGTTGCTCTCTTTTTGTACTTTTTCTAGCTCTGCAATTCCTTTTTGAGATATAGTGATCAGAAATAGACACAGTATTCCAAATGGGACTGCACCATAAACCTATACAGGGGCATTATAATATTGGTCATTTTATTTTCACTCTCTTTCCTAATAATCCCTAACATAGAGTTTGCCTTTTCCACTGCTGCAGCACACTGGGTTGACACTGAGATTGAGCTGTCCATGACAACCACAAGATATTTCCCCCCCTCTCAGTCTCAGCAAAGTTCAGACTCTATTAGTCTATAACTGAAGTTGGGGGTGGGGGTTCGTCCCAATGTGCATCATCTTACACTTACCAACATCCAACTTTATTTGCCACCCACTCATCACCCACTCACCCAATTATCTGAAGGGCTCTACTACAGAGAAAATGAGAATTGCAATGAAGGTATGGTCAATTTTTAAATGCCTACAAACGGAATCATCTGTTTTCTTAATTGTGCTTACAAGACAAGTCTGCCTTTGGACATCATCCAACACTAAAAGAACAAGGCTAAGCAGGTGTATTCAGAAGTCCCATTTTATTCAGTGGACCACGAACCCACTCCCAGGAGATTGTTCCTGGAAGTAACTGGAAAAAAGCCCACAGGGGAAAAGGCTCACGGGAGAAAACTCACAATCATAAAAGCTCACAGGAAAAAAGCCCACATGGAAAAATGCCCACACAAAAAAAAGCTCACATGGAAAAATGCCCTCACAGAAAAAGCCCACAAGAGGAAAAGCCCACATGGAAAAATACTAGTTAAATCACCATAGACATTTATACTTGTGGATAACCATTAACTTCCATTTATGAGAATGAACAGGTATTACCAGGTCTCATTTTGGGCAGGAGCTCATAGGAATGGAGCTCCAGAACATCTAAATTTTGTTGTGCTCTTTCTTTCTTACCCCTCCCCCCAAAAAAAATACTTGCTTCTGGGCTTTATTGTTCAAACTCCCTATGAGAATTTTGCTGAACTCTAGGATTTGACAAACTTTCTAATATTTCCCCTCTCAAAAAAATGGGGAAATAACCCAAACCTATAAAGCAGACAGATGGAAATCTTCCTCGTGCCACTGTGGCCACATAGGAGAAAATAATTTTTAAGGTATGATGGAAGTAAGGTTTTATTATGACAATTATAATTCAAAAAGCATTTTAAGGTAGATGTTGAGCTGATATAATTTAGTACACCAATGATGTCAGGGGTGTATAACATATGCAAATGAGTTATGTAAATGTACTAAAGAGCTCTGACATCTATTTTTCTATGACATGACTCCTGGGTATTACCTATATTTTATGCTGTTGTTTTAGGATTAAAATATGTCCTATTCACATGCAACAATTTGTTGTGACTTTGTCAAGTATAATTAAATAATAATTTTGATATGTTATTAGTATATTTGATGGACTGCAGAGGGACCTGGATTGGCACAAACTAACACTGGCTAATGCATAGGCAGGTTGCCTGGAGGTGAAAAATTGGAAATCTGAGGCAGTACATGACATGGTTGCCACTTCTGTGCAGCAATATGAGCAGGTAGAAAAAGAAGATATTGGATTTATATCCCGCCCTCCACTCAGTCTCAGAACAGTCACAATCTCCTCCCCCACAACAAACACCCTGTGAGGTGGGTGGGGCTGAGAGGGCTTTCACAGCATCTGCCCTTTCAAGGACAACTTCTGCGATAGCTATGGCTAACCCAAGGCCATTCCAGCAGGAACAAGTGGAGGAGTGGGGAATCAAACCCGGTTCTCCCAGATAAAAGTCCACGCACTTAACCACTACACCAAACTTAATTACTTAAGGAGACTGGCTAATTTGCAATGAAGAATTATATCTGAGTTATTATTGTTGTTATTAAATAATTGTTGCTTTTTCTATTAGGGTTAGGTAATCTTTTGTCATGGTCACTGGGTGTTCCACAATGTATTTGGTAAAATACAAGTAAAAGGCAAATGAGCTGGGAAATCAGTTTATTTTAATGTTATCTTATGGTTTTGTTATCTTATGGCTTTAATTTTCAATAACAAAATAAGTAAATAATATTAATTATTTGAACATTTTAAGCCATGTAGTTGTTCAAAAGCTGTGAATACTAGACAGTACTTTAGAAATTGCTTATACCAACATTAAAAAGGTTGACAAATTGTAAATTAAAAAAAATAAAGTATTTAATTTGATTTAAAATATTGTTATATAGAGTTTAATTTCTGTTATTTGTTTTTCCTCCTTAATAAAGTTCATTGATAACAAAATGGTCACTTTTATTTCCTGTATTTTCCCTTTCAAACCTTTACACTCAAGAGCATTAAAACAATAGTTCTGATACGATATTTGGGAAACTGCCAGCGAAATATGTGAATTTTATGATTTATTAATTTTGATCGGATGTAATTTATAGCTTCCTGAAATTCTGATCTATATGTATTTCCTGAGAGACCCTTGTTTCTTTGTTAATATTTGCTGACAATATCGAATGTGACGGTACATTCAAGGTAATGTCGTAGACCCCATGTTGGGGCGTGTTGTTGGTTATTGAAATGTTATTTAAAGTTATTTAAATTTCCTTAATAAAAATTTTAATTTAAAAAAAATAAAAAAACCCTCTTCATACAGGCCAATTTTGTATAGTAATGAATTAATATACTAATAATATAACAAAATTATTATTTAATTAAAATCACAACACAGATTGTTGCATGTGAATACGACATATTTTAATCCTAAAATAACAACATAAAATATAGGTAATATCTGTTCATTCTCATAAATGGAGATGAATGGTTATCCACAATATTTATGGTGCTTTAAATAGTGTTTTTCCATGTGGGCTTATTTCCATGTGGGCTTTTCTCCTGTGAGCATTTATGACTGTGGGTTTTTTTCTGTGAGCTTTTTTCCTGTGGGCTTTTTCCCTTGAACTGTTCCTGAGATAGCGGCCTGCATATCTGTGTTTAAGGCTTTAAGTATATACAACTCTGTGTGGTGTTGTGGCCTTGGGATTTCCTGTCTGGTGGCAATAGGACTGTCAACAGGCCTGAAGAAAAATATCCTGTCCCTTTCATTTCCTTTTTGAACCCTTCAAAGCTCATTGATTCATGAATCTTGAGCAGCAGAAGACATTTATTTCTTGATGGTATTTACCCTGTATGGTATTTCATGGTATTTATCATGAAATGCTTTAACTGCCCATTTCCACATATTAAGCTTCTGTTAAAGGGACAGGACACTTTCCCCAGGCCTGTTGGCAACCCTAAGGAACAAGAATTTCATTTTATTTTATTCCATAGTCTTCAAAGTATAGCTCAAGAACCTGGTTTAACATATAACACCTCAAATGTTACCTTCTTTCTTTAAGTCCCACAGTGATCTCTCAGATCTATCAATATACCATTATCTATTCATAAATTCAAACAATAATGGCAAAATGGGAGTTTTTGTGGCTAAGCAATGCCTATGATAAAACAAAACATTATTTTAATGAGAAATGAGAAGGATTCCTTTCTCTAATGCTGAAAGAATTTAGAATTTTATTTACACAAAACATTATTTTAATGAGAAATGAGAATGATTCCTTTCTCTAATGCTGAAAGAATTTAGAATTTTATTTACACCAGGGGGTTCCTAGTGTAGTACCCATGGTACAGTTTGGTATAGTGGTTAAGTGTGGGGACTCTTATCTGGGAGAACCGAGTTTGATTCCCCACTCCTCCACTTGCAGCTGCTGAAATGGCCTTGGGTCAGCCATAGCTCTCGCAGAGCTGTCCTTGAAAGGACAGCTTCTGTCAGAGCTCTCTCAGCCCTACCCACCTCACAAGGTGTGTATTGTGGGGGAGGAAGGTAAAAGGAGATTGTGACCACTCAGGAGACTCTGAGATTTGGAGTGGAGGGTGGGATATAAATCCAATATCATCGTCGTTGTCATCATCATTGTCACCACCTTACATGATACTCACCAAGTCTTTTGAGAAAATGGGTGGGGCTAGATGGGGGGACTTACCTAGCACCACTTCTGATTGGCCACTGGAGATCTAACTGGCTCTACAGATTTAGATAATGTTTGGTGGCAGCTGCCATCACAGTGTTTTATATTTTATGCTCTCTCACACTCCTCTTTCTCAGTGGTTTTTTTTAAAAATTATCCTCTTTTCTCCTACACTTGGATTTAATTTGGGTGTGTAGTTGGCTCTACTTCTTGTAGCAGTCATTTTGTGGTTGGCTCCATCTCCTGCAGCAGCATTTTGTGCTTGCACCCACCACCCTATGTCAGAATTCTAAAGGTTCTCACAGGCATAAAAAGGTTGGGGATCTCTGGTATACATTGTATATGTGGCATGTATTCTGGTTTTGAAATAAAAAGATATTGAATCCTTGGTCTTCTCCAGTTCCTTTGATTCCAGTGATTATAGAAGTATCAGCAGTATAGATTTAGGTCTCTTTCCAATATACACAGAGTATTTTAGAAGGCATTTCCATGTGCTAAGACAGGACCCAGCTGATGCACCTATCTGAATATTTGAACCATCTGAGCAGAACCTAGCTGGCTGATGCCCCAGCAGGAGAGTGCCAATCGGGTGGGAAAGAACAATGTTATCAGCCCCACATATTTTCTATATACTTGGAATGTCCACACACTTTGCAATGTCAGGGAATTGTACCAGAAGGAAAAAAGATGCTTTGCTGCTGCTGTTGCATGCATGTATAAAGGGAAGATTCATTTCATTCAGTGGTAACAAGCAGATACTGGGTGTTTCCTAAACTTTTGCTTGTTACCATTTGGGATGCATACAGAGTCTTTTGAGAGTCTCAGCTCCTATTGTCCATCAATATCATTTTGTGATACATTTGGTTTGTTGCATTTGGGACACATGTACACTCATATCAGTGGGAATGGAAACATATTCCTACCAGACCACCCCCGCCCTTTAAAAAAAAAAAAGAAACCAACCCTTAAATGGATTATCTCAAAGATACTCTGACTCTAGTGGTCCTCCCTGCTAAACTGTGGAACTTCAATGACCTTTTTTACAGGTCACTAAAGTTCTGCATTGCAGACTGCACAAATAGAGATTTGAGTAATTTTTCCCATGTTCCCCTTCACATTAATTTAGTTATTGATTTGAGTCTTTTTACCCTGCTTCTCTCCCCAGTGAGTCCACAAGTGGCTTACAAAATAGAATTTAAGTAAACAAACGGGTCCAAACAAAAAAGTAGCATCCTGGTGCCAGCCACAAGACTCAAGCCAAAGAGTCCTTCGGCTCACTCACTCCCAAGGCTTATGCCTCTGGCCATGCCCAGGTTAATTACCTGCAAGCACAGGAGAAACAGAAGTTCAGCCCAGACCTTATTCAGATGCTGCTATCAAGATGTTTATTTCCACCTCCCCCAAAATGACCTCAATACCATAGCCATTTCTTTATTTGAAAAATGTATACCCTAGTGCTCAACTTATGATTTCTGAAGCAGCTTAATGACACTCTCATTTTCAAAAGAAAATAAATGGGAAACTTGGGGTTGAAAGTCACAGAACAATCAGACCTTTTATTGTAGAAAAATGCATGGAGTTGCACAGGTTAAGGGAGGAAAGGTTTACAAATTTAGTTAGGTGTACAAAAACCCAGGAGTGCTACTGAGTGGAGGTAGGGTTTTTTTTTGTTTAAGTTCACTGCTTTCAGCCAACAGTAGTGTCTGCGGCAGATCTGTGTCATTAAAAGTCATGCATAAAATAAGAAAGTGGGGAAACTGCAATTAAAAAGTTAATGATGAAAAATCACATTAACGGTGAAGCTAATCCCAGTAATGTCAGGATTTTCACTGTCATGAATGCTGAATGAGGAACAGCCTTCAAATCCTATTGTCCCAGAAAGACAAGGCTGTTAGAATATTGTATGCTGTTAAAAAGTTATGCTGTTTTTTTGCCAAGCAGGAAGCCAATGAGATCAATAGAAACAGAGTAAGTGCTAATCTAGAATATAATGCTATAGATGACAGATCCTGATTAAATATTTATTCATCACTTAAGCATCCTGTCCTCACCAATGGTGGCCAGGTTATATCATCTCTTGAATATATTTCACTGTGTCAACAATCCTACTTATATATGCTGTGCAAATTCTTGCTCCTGTTAAGTACAAATCTAGTCAATGTATTTATTTAGTATTTATTTATTTATTCGATTTATATCCCGCCCTCCCCACCAAGGTGGGCGCAGGGCGGCTTACAACATGAAATTCTAACAATAAAATCAATAGATATTAAAATACATTAAATAATTTACAATAGCTAAAACAATAAAACAAAAAAATGATCTAACAGTGTGGTGCTATCCTACAACCTTCCTTCGCATTTTTTAGGCACCAGTCAGTTATATGCCAACTGGAAGAGGACTGTCTTACAGGCCTTGTGGAACTGCCCAAGGTTCCGCAAGGCCCTCACCTCTTCCAGTAGATGGTTCCATCAGCAGGGGGCTGTGATCGAAAAGGCCCTATCCCTGGTTGACTTCAGACGGGCCTCCTTTGGCCCAGGGATTATTAGCAAATTTTGAGAATCAGATCTAAGCACTCTCTGGGGAACATGTGGGGAGAGATGGTCCCTAAGGTAGGCAGGTCCTAGGCCATATAGGGCTTTAAAGGTGATAACCAGCACCTTGTACCGAAACCGGTATGTTATTGGCAGCCAGTGCAGTCCCCGGAGCCCTGGCTGAATGTGCTCCCACCTGGGGAGCCCTAATAACAGCCAGGCGGCTGCATTCTGCACTAGCTGCAACTTCCAGGTTTGGCACAGGGGCAGCCCCATGTAGAGGGCATTACAGTAGTCCAACCTCGAGGTGACTGTTGCATGGATCACTGTTGCCAGATCGCCATGCTCCAGGAAAGGGGCCAGCTGCCTCACCCGCCTAAGATGAAAGAATGCAGACTTAGCAGTGGCTGCTATTTGGGCTTCCATTGTCAGGGCAGGCTCCAATAGTACCCCCAAGCTCTTGACCCTGTGTGCCATTGTCAGTGGCACACTGTCAAAGGCTGGTAGGGGAATTTTCCTTCCCGGGCCACGTCAACCCAAGCAAAGGACCTCTGTCTTCTCTAGATTTAGTTTCAATCTACTCAGCCTAAGCCATCTAGCCACAGCTTGTAACGCCAGGCCCAGATTTTCTGTGACACAGTCAGGCTGGCCATCCATAAGTAGATAGAGCTGGGTGTCATCAGCATACTGGTGACAGCCCAACCCATACCTCCGGGCAATCTGGGCAAGGGGGCGCATGTAGATGTTGAACAACATCGGGGAAAGTACCGCCCCCTGAGGCACCCCACAATCAAGCGTGTGTCTCCGGGACAGTTCACCCCCAATTGCCACCCTTTGTCCCCGACCATCGAGGAAAGAGGAAAGTCATTGTAAGGCCAGCCCCTGAATCCCTGAATCAGTGAGACAGCAAGTCAGCAACCGATGGTCAACCGTATTGAATGCTGCCGATAGGTCTAACAACATCAGCACCGCCGAACCGCCTCAGTCCAGATGCCGCTGAAGCAACCAGCACTGTCTCCATCCCATGGTCCAGGCGAAAGCCGGACTGATGGGGGTCTAGAACAGAAGCATCCTCCAGAAAACTCTGTAACTGCAATGCCACTACCCTCTCAATAATTTTACCCAAAAAAGGGTAAATTCGAGACTGACTGATAGTGTGCCAATTCAGCCGCATCTAGCATTGATTTTTTCAGGAGAGGGCGGACCACCACCTCTTTAAGAGGTGCTGGAAAATGCCCTTCCATCAGGGATCTATTCACGATATCCCGTACAGAATATCTGAGCTCCCTCTGGCAAGCTTTAATAAGCCAGGAGGGGCAAGGGTCCAGATCACAAATTGTAGGGCATGCAGTCAAGAGGATCCTGTCAACTTCCTCCAGGCTGAGAATATTGAAACAATCCAGAACATGATCAGAAGACAGGCACAGGGCCTCGAGTTCGCATACTGTCTCCAATGTGGCGTGGAGGTCATGGTGGAGCGACGCGATTTTATCTGCAAAGAAATTTGCAAAAGCCTCACAGCCAATCTCCAATTCCTTAGAATTCCTTGCAGCAGCGTTGTAAAAGTCTGAATTGTATTGAACAATTGTGCCGGGCGAGAAATTGCAGACACAATCTTAGCCGCAAAGTATGTTTTCTTTGCAGCTTTGACTGCCATCTCATAGGACTTCATAAACTCTCTATAAGATGTTCTAGTCGCTTCGTCTCGAGCATGCCGCCATTGCCTCTCTAGTCGTCTGAGTCCTTGCTTTAATTGCCGCAACTCCTGGTTATACCAAGGTGCCAGCTTTGGACGAGGGCGCAGAGGATGCCTAGGTGCGATCTTGTTGATGGCTCTGGAGAGTCTGTCATTACAAGACGCTACCAGGTCATCCAAGGAATCGCCAAGAGGCCAGGGATCCCGTAGAGCCATCTGGAACCGTTCCGGATCCATCTGGCTCCGTGGGTGAGCTAAAATACGCTTGCTGCCTAAACGGGCTTGGAGCAGGACATCCACATGAGCCTTAAGGGTGTAGTGGTCCGACCATGGCACTGCTTCAGCAGTAATATCATCCACTAAAACTCCCGCCGTGAAGACCAAGTCTAACATATGCCCTGCCTGGTGAGTGGGCGTTGTAACAATTTGGGAGAGTCCTAGAGTCGCCATGGATGACACTAGGTCCATCGCCTGACTGGAGGTCGTGTCATCGGCATGGACATTGAAGTCACCCAGGATCAAAAGCCTTGGGTACTCCAATGCCAAGCCTGTTGCGGCCTCCATCAGGGATGGTAAGGCGTCAACTGGTGCGTTAGGCGGTCGGTACACCAGCCAGATCGCCAACCCTCCCCAACATCCCACACCAGACCAGCACATTCAATGCCCTTGATCTCCAGGGCTGGGAGAGCCCGAAAGGAGTAAGCCTCTCGTATGAATAGAGCCACCCCTCCCCCCCGCCTGCTAGTCCATGACTGTGAGTATCTGTGAGTATCCTGGGGGGGGCATCTGGGAGAGAGCTACAGTCTCCTCATCGCGCACCCATGTCTCGGTCACGCATGCCAGGTCCATATCCTGCTCGAGCAGGAACTCCCGAATAGTAGAGGTCTTATTGTTTATGGACCTGGCATTGCATAACACCAGTGACAGAGGCGAGTAATTTAACCTAGGCACACTACCTGCCACCATCAGAATGGGATGCAGGCTGGAAGGGGGTTGAGCTCTGTCATGTCTCAGCCTCCTTCCCTTATAATTCTGCCTGTTCCCACCATCATACCTTCCCCTCCCCAGGAGTACTGGAATCCCCAGGCCAGTCATCTCTTGCCGGTGTCTACCACAGCTTCAGACTGGTGAAATAAGCTGAACCTACTCCCTCCTCAACCCTCCCTTCTCTAGCCAATCTATCAATTCCTAATTTAAGCTAACCTGCCAGTAATATCTAATAGTTATTTAATTAAAAAACCCCACCCCAAGCCTACCCATTAATTCATTAGCTAAAAATAACAATTGGCTCCTTAATTATAAAATTCTCCCAATCAATTTCCCTTCCCCAATTAATTTGCCATAAATACAATTTCCTCAGTTAGCCAATTAATTAAACAATAATCTAATTTAAATAACCAATAAATTATCATCAACAATTCATTAGTATTGGCAGTTAAGATCAACTAGAATTAGAAGGGGTTAAAAAGGGGTATTGCAGCCTAGTCTAAAAGGTGGCTTGGAGTAGACAAGAACATCATACATCACTCCCATCAGGTGATAGTTTCATGTCATCCAACTTCAATCTAACAATGGAACATAGTTCAAAAAAAGTTAAAGTGAACAGAATCAGCAGTGGGTGTCCTTTTGTGCATTAGGGTTGATGAAGAAAGAAAAATTCAGAACCTGGTAGCTGTAAGAAAATATAAACACAACATGAAACTAGACATATTAAGTAGCAGATCTTCTGAACACCAGTTGCTGGAGGGGGGCCAACAAGAGGAGGAGGTTTGCCCCCTGTGTTCTGCTTCTGGTTCTTCTAAGCTATCTGGATGGTGTTACAGCCCAGTACCTCTACAGTCATCTAATGCCTCCTAATTCCCTAGAACATAGGGTAAAAACCACAAAAAGACACTTCTCGTTTCAGACTCAGAGAAGAGATGCCATTAAGTTCAAGGGGAAGAGACAATGTGGGCCAGACTCTGGGACCGATTCCCCACTAGCCTTGTTCCAGTCTTGTTGCTCCTTTTCCCATGGCACTTCTGCTGGATTTCGCAAAAGCTGCTCTTTTCAAGCTCCCTCCATGGCAGGCAGAATCCTCTGAAAACCAGTTTCTGCCTGCCATGGAGGGAACTTGGAAAGAAGCGGGACAACTTGCCAACCCGGGGCAGTTTGTGCGAAATCCAGCAGAAGCACCACAGGAAAAGGAGCAACGAGACTAGAACAAGGCTAGTGTGGAACCGGTCTGAGTCTCACTAAGAAATCAATGGTCAACTAAATATAGTTAAAATGTAAAGTGGGGCAAAAAGGATTCATCCAAAAGCAAACAATCCCAACTTACTAAAATTACGGATTCTATCCACATAAGAATGCCCAGAATCTTTTAAGTTGTCTGTGATTCTCAAGACAATATTTAACATTTCAAAAGGAGAAGTCTAGTCTCCTGACTGAGTAATTTGTCAAGGAAAAAACTCATCTCTTGGACCTGAGCACAATCTCATATCACTGCTAGCAGCAAAGATATGAAATCATAAGCAAAGAAAATATTTTTCTGAAGAGAAAAACTAGCAGATAAAGTTAATTTGACTCCAAAAAATTATCACAGGACACCTCCAAAACAAAAATAATTTTGGTGTACAAGTTCATAAAAAGGCTCCATTACTTCTCCAGACTGACTCCCAGTACAAGGGCAACAGGGTAAGGCAAGGTATGACTAAGTGTATCTCCCTCTCCTTCTGTTTTCTTGTGCACTCTCTTTCTCCCTTCTCTTCTACTGCAAATACTATTGCATAACATCATCCTGCTCTAGACTCCCTCTTTCTTTTCTATCTCACCCCAGAGCCCCACATCTCTCCCAGTCCTTCTTCAGCCCAGCAAGATTCCTCACTCCCATCCTCTGCATCACCCTTAAGTATAGGCCCTAGGGTTCAGTATCTGGTATTGTTTTCTGCCCCCATCAAATGAATACATGTCTGTCTGTCTCCTGACATGCTCTTTTCTTTTAGTCCCTAACACCTAGCACCCCAAACACACCTTCCGTTCCTGAGGACTGGAAGGTAGCAAATGTCACTCCCATCTTTAAAAAGGGTTCCAGAGGGGATCTGGGAAATTACAGGCCAGTCAGTCTGACTTCAATACCGGGAAAGTTGGTAGAAAGCATTATCAAGGACAGAATGAGTAGGCACATTGATGAACACGGGTTATTGAGGAAGACTCAGCATGGGTTCTGTAAGGGAAGATCTTGCCTCACTAACCTGTTACATTTCTTTGAGGGCATGAACAAACATGTGGACAAAGGAGACCCGATAGATGTTGTTTACCTTGACTTCCAGAAAGCTTTTGATAAAGTTCCTCATCAAAGGCTCCTTAGAAAGCTTAAATGTCATGGAGTAAAAGGACAGGTCCTCTTGTGGATCAAAAACTGGCTGAGTAATAGGAAGCAGAGAGTGAGTATAAATGGGCAGTCTTCGCAATGGAGGACGGTAAGCAGTGGGGTGCCGCAGGGCTCGGTACTGGGTCCCATGCTCTTTAACTTGTTCATAAATGATTTAGAGTTGGGAGTGAGCAGTGAAGTGGCCAAGTTTGCGGATGACACTAAATTGTTCAGGGTAGTGAGAACCAGAGAGGATTGTGAGGAACTTCAAAGGGACCTGTGGTGGCGGCCACAAGCATGGCCACCTTCAAGAGGGGTTTAGATAAAAATATGGAGCAGAGGTCCATCAGTGGCTATTAGCCACAGTGTGTTTATATATATATATATAAAAATTTGGCCACTGTGTGACACAGAGTGTTGGACTGGATGGGCCATT
Source organism: Heteronotia binoei (assembly GCF_032191835.1). Lineage (NCBI taxonomy): Eukaryota > Metazoa > Chordata > Lepidosauria > Squamata > Gekkonidae > Heteronotia > Heteronotia binoei. The sequence goes on along the minus strand of NC_083224.1, from coordinate 48,221,250 downwards.
GGCCTGATCCAACATGGCTTCTCTTATGTTCTTATGACTAACAAGTGGACAGATCAAAGAAGGAACGTAATGGTGTAATCAATGGCAATTCACAAATGCTATAATGTCTTAGTGTGATTATTCCCTAATTTTACAATACTGTTCCACTGTCCTGTAGAATTCCCTTTTGAGGGACCCACTCAGGTTGTGTCAAAAGATCCACAAGTTCAACTTTGAGTTCTTTCAGAACTCTCGGATGTATGCCATCCGGACCCAGTAACTTATTAGTTTTTAATTTGTCTATCAGTTGTAGGACCTCCTATTTTGTCACCTCAATCTGACTCAGGTCTTTCAACACCCCTTCTAAAATTAGTGGTTCTGGGGTGGGCAAAAAGTTCTCATCTTCCACAGTGAAGATGGAGGCAAAAAATGCATTCAGCTTCTCAGCCATTTCCCTATCCTCCTTCAGTAATCCTTTTACCCCATGGTCATCCAAGGGCCCCACTGCCTCCCTGGCTGGTTTCCTACTTCTAATATATTTGAAGAAATTTTTATTGTTGGTCTTTATGCTTTTTGCAATATGCTTCTCATAGTCCCTTTTTGCCTGCCTGATCACAGTCTTACATTTGATTTGCCACAGCCTGTGTTGCCTTTTACTAATCTCACTTGGACTAGTTTTCCACCGCTTAAAGGAGTCCTTCTTACCTTTTACAGCTTCCATTACTTTGTTTGTTAACCATGCAGGCCTTTTTTTATGCCTGTTTGTGCCTTTCCTAACTTGTGGTATGTATTTTATCTGAGCTTCTAGGATTATAGTTTTAAATAGTCTCCAAGCTTCCCCAAGGGTTTTGACCGTATTTACCTTTCCTTTCAGTTTCCTCCTCACATGCCTCCTCATCTCAGAGAATTTACCCCTTTTAAAGTTAAACGTGGTTGTGGCGGTCTTTTTGGGCAACTCCCTATTTATACAGACGGTGAAATCAATAACATTATGGTCACTGCTCCCAAGCAGCGCAATCACTTTTACATCTCTCACCAAGTCTTGGGCATTACTTAGGACCAAATCCAGGATCGCCCCACCCCTGGTAGGTTCTGAGACCATCTGCTCCATAGCACAGTCATTGAGAGCATCAAGAAAGTCAATCTCTTTCTCTCGACCAGAACACATATTGACCCAATCAATCTGCGGGTGGTTAAAATCACCTATTACGACACAGTTTTTACATTTAGCCACTATCTTTAAGCCTTCCATCATATTATAATCGTCCTCTCTTTTGATTTGGTGGGCGATAACAAACTCCCATAGTTAAATTTCCTTTTGGACCCTCTATTTCAACCCAAAGCATTTCTAAAAGGGAATCTAATTCTCTGACCTCAGTCTTACTGGATTGTATATCCTCTCTGACATACAGAGCCACCCCACCTCCAACCCTTCCGATATAACTTATATCCAGGAATCACCGTGTCTCACTGATTCTCCTCATTCCACCAAGTTTCTGAAATTCCCACAATGTCTATGTTTTCTCCTAACACTAAGCATTCCAATTCACCAATTTTACTTCGAACACTTCTAGCATTTGCATACAAACATCTATAATTTCCCAGGAAAGCTAGGCCCGCCACCTTCCTCCTGCCGCCTCGAGACTCTGGCAGACAGTCCATACTGCTTGTCACCATCACAGTGGACAACTCTGATCCATTACCCGGTAGAAAAATAGCAGCCAACCCTTCATCTCTTTGAGACGAGTCCTCCCGAACCAAGATTTAGTTTAAAACTGCTCTGCCACCTTTTTGATTTTAAGCGCCAGCAGCCTGGTTCCATCCGGGGACAAGTGGAGACTGTCTCTTTTGTACAGCTCCCGCTTGTTCCAGAAAGCATCCCAGTGCCTAGTCAATAAAGTTTGTTCTTTCTTATTAGAGGTCTCTTTCCAATCTGATCTATATCAGGATAGGGCATGCAGTCATGAAGACACCACTAAATCTTCCTAAAGGCAGAAGATCTTGAAGGCACTCTGGTCTAATGAGCCCCTCTTTTTTGACTGACCAATTCAGTTACATCTGTGTTGGCATCAAACTGGCATAAAACTAGGCAGGGTAGGTTGCCCATTTTGGCAGGCAACATCCCACCTATTGCCTGTGTCTCCCACTGCCATGCCATAGGATGGTGGGAGAAAAGTGGGATGAACTAAATGGCATCTGTCAACAAACACCACAACATCACTTTCAGCTGCATAACTGGAAGTGATGTCAGTGTATCCCAGGATGCTCTAGGATTGTTTTTACAGCAACCCAATATGTGGCCCAAACTTCATGTTTTTGTTTTAATATCTACACATGAATGCACAGATATCACTCTTAGCATTTTGGGGAAGTCTTTATGCCATATTTTAAAGGTCTTTTTGACAGTCAACAGTATCCATAATACTCTCCTCCAACAGCACATTTCAAAGTAATCAACTTTCTTTCTGTTAGCTTTCTCCATTGCCTGTCCAGCTTTCACACCCTTACATAGGGTGCATTCACATACACTAAATAATGTGCTTTGCAACTGGATTTTTACTGTGGAAGAATAGTAAAATCCACTTGCAAACAGTCACTGTGTGAAAGCACCCATAATAAAATAAAACTCTAAAATGTAGCTGGGGCTGACTTACTTATTAGATATAAGGACATGAGATCATTTGTAATAAACAAATTGGTTGATTGTTACAAAATGGCATGGTTATTTGATATTGGAAAAGTGTTTTTGCTCATTTTGAACTGAATGGAGCAATTTCATAATATGTGAAAGTATCCCATAGTAGGCCATTTAATCACACCCTGCTACATCTTGCCAGAGCAAATCTGTCATGATTTCATGATCTCTGAAAACACTTTTATTTATGATAATTACATAAATATTAGGAAAGTTTTCCAGGAATGACTGTCCAATATGGTGCAAGTAGAAACTTTGTTGGCTTTTATTGTGGAGAAAGTGGTTTCAGATGACATAAAAATGATCTAGACCAAGGACATGTCTAGCATCATGTCAGCTAATTTTATGTCATCTGAAAGTCTGCTTTAATTCAGGTTAAATGCCAAGTCAATGCGATTTTTGAAGTTCAGACCATATTGTTTGGCCTTGAGTTCAGAGTTATAAGTACTCGTGACAACCCACTAACAGAGTTGTAGAAGCCTGTCCTTTCTTTTCCCCATTAATTAATAGGGTCTGATACAAAATGATATTTGTTATCTGGGCAGACAGCCATTTTGTTTAAAGTCTATTGAAACAACCCCTAGATCATTGCAAGAGCAAATGAAACTTCAGCATCAAAGGTCCTTTACCATTATGTCCCAATAAGAATTTTAGATTGAGACAATTCTATAAATCAGTTTCTTAATCTTGAGCATTCAGAGTTCCTGTTGACTTGCAATTTTTTACAGCAAAGGTTTCTCTATAAGTATAATTCATAACAACAATGAGCAGGCAGAAGGATACCTGAGATAGATAGGTATAATAACAGGGGGGGCCTGGAAATTTGTTATAATCTACAGTTTATTTAGTCATGGTTTGACTTTCTAACTTGTTTCCTTTTACATGCTGATATCTCACCCAGTACAGGTAAGTTCAATGCAGTAGAAATTTACTTGGTGCAGGCTTCCAGTTTGGCCAGCATATATTATGCATATGTCTTACTGCCATATTTATTTATTTATATTTCGATTTATATCCCGCCCTTCCCACCAAGGTGGCTCAGGGCGGCTTACAACATATAAAACTTACATAGGTTTGGCTTAAAACAGTTAAATAACAACAGTTAAAACAATAATTTAGTAAAACGTAAAACATAAAAAGCAGCGGTCTATCAAAATGCATTCTAGCTCCATCCAAAAATTCTCAGTGTCAGTTAGTTGTTGTAGGCCAGCCGGAAGAGGACTGTCTTGCAGGCCCTGCGGAACTGCCCTAGGTCCCGCAGGGCCCTTACCTCTTCCGGCAGCTGGTTCCACCAGTACGGCACCGTTACCGAGAAGGCCCGATCCCTGGTGGATTTCAGACGGGCCTCCTTTGGCCCGGGGATTACTAGCAGATTTTGTGAGCCCAATCTTAGTACTCTCTGGGGAACATGTGGGGAGAGACGGTCCCTAAGGTAGGCAGGTCCTAGGCCATATAGGGCTTTAAAGGTAATGACCAGCACCTTGTACCGGACTCGGAATATTATTGGCAGCCAGTGCAGATCCCGAAGCCCCGGCCGAACGTGCTCCCATCTGGGGAGCCCTAGTAGCAGCTGGGCGGCGGCATTCTGCACTAACTGCAATTTCCAAGTTCGGCACAAGGGCAGTCCCATGTAGAGGGCATTACAGTAGTCCAACCTCGACGTGACCGTAACATGAATCACCGTTGCTAGGTCGTCGTGCTCCAGGAAAGGAGCCAGCTGCCTCGCCCGCATAAGATGAAAAAATGCAGACTTGGCAGTGGCTGCTATCTGAGCCTCCATTGTTAATGAAGGCTCCAATAGTACCCCCAGACTTTTGACCCTGTGTATATGTGTATATATGTATGTATAGCTAAACAGTGTTCCACCTGTATGTGTATTCCTAGCTGAATGAGAAAGCATGCCTGCTTCAGCATGTGTAGTTCATTCCTCACTTCCAGTTTATCAGCCAGTGCAGTGCATACAGAGTCCAGTTAAAAACTGATGATAGAACCAATCAGTTGGTTCAGGACTGGATATAGTTCCTCCTTACCACCCAGTAGCTGATCAGCACAATTATTTCTTTTATACTTGGTTACTTGAGCAAAGACCCAGCAATTGAACAAGGACACAATTGGATTAGAGCCTTTACAAGAGCCTGCAAGGACTTGTGGGGGGCATCTCATTCCCCCTCCCTTGCTACATTCTCTTTCCCTTTCCTGAAAGCCCCCATAGCCTCATCCCTTTCTCTGCTTCCTTCTCTACTTCCCATCCACCAGCCAACCTATCTTTTTCTGCCCCCTGTTCTCAGCCTTCCTTCCCAGGAAAATATGGCCCAGTTGCATAGTGCCAGATGAGCTGGGCTCATTTGCACTGGCTGGAACCTGCAGGGACTTGCAGGGGGCACCTTACTTTTTCCTTTTATTTGTTTGTTTGTTTAGACCTGCTGCCCCTCCCTACACTATTTCCTCTTTCTCTCATCCTAGCAACTCCCATATCCTCACCTTTCTCTGCTTTCTTATGTCCTTCACATCTACCCATCAAACTACCTTTTATCTGCTCTCCCCCACTTTATTTATTTACTTTTGGGACCCAATGCAGCTTGTATCATTCTCCTCTCCTACATTTTATCCTCACAACAACCCCAAATGCTACACTGAGAATGTGTAACTGGCTCAGTTAGTTTCCACAGTAGAACTGGAATTCAAGATTATAGTATGAAACTCTAACCACTACATTGTACTTCCTTTCATGCGTTGGCTGCTGTTGAACCACAGCTAGCGACCAGTCTTGGATTAGTCATGCAAGTTGGTGGTATCAAGTCCCACGGTGGTTGCTGCTGCACCTGGCCTCAATGAGTTCTCCTTCAAAAGCCAAAATAGCCCTGGAAAGGGCCCTGGCCCTTCCGCCTGCCATTTCCTAACAGAAACCAAGCCTGGAATGCTTTATAAGCAGTTATGGTTGCATATTAACAGTCACTCACAGCATCTGTTTATTAAGGCTACAAGCACTCCTATCGTTTGTGAGGGCTGGAGGTGGAATTTTTTTTTAATTGGCCAATGTTTTTTTTTTTCAAAGCAAAACATGAGGCATTTTTTAGGCTTGTCAGAGATCTGTTTTGTCCATTCACTGCTCCAATATCTGGATTTAAGCACTCTCAGATGGGGCCACACTTCACTATTAGAATATATGATGAATACATGTAAAAAGGTAATGCATGAAATAGCCCTCAATTCTAAAAATAAATGTGGGCCATGTTTTGTATTCCTTGGAGAATACAGAAGACATTCTCATAATGTACATCTTGTTTGTGCTTTATATAATACCAAGGTTCCTTACCCTTCCCTTTAAGTCAGTGGCTGAACACTTGACAAGATGGTGCCATGCTGATTTCTGACAACTAGAAACATGTTGTTCATAATACCATTCACACACTTCAGAGGCTGAGAGCTGTTAATCACCTAATGAAGAAAAAGCCCCCCACAGTTTTTGATCTGTATTTCTGTTGAATCTGAGAAAAGATCAAGGGACCAAATTTGATTAGCATATAATAAACCTGAAAGAACTTTGTGAAAATCAATAACTTCAGTGGAGTTACATTAAATAAGACTGTAATAACTCAAAAATAAAATTTAAAAAAACCAACAGCGTTTAGCCATTATTCCCTTTTCTCACTCTTGAATTTTGTGACATTTTTCCCTCCAGCGTTTTAGCTGTTCTCATTTCTGTGAGGATTCTGTTTTTGGCAAAAAGATTTAATTTTCTAAGTTGTTAGCTTTATCATTTAAAAACTTATAATAGCACATATAGGTGTGCAGCAGACAAAATAATAATTCATATTGTATCAGTCAGAATCACTCCACCGTCTTAATCTTTCATAATGGTTTTTCTGCAGCTTCCAATTTTTCTCATAGTAAAACAAATTACTTAGCAAATGGAATATCTTCTTGTCATAATAATTTGATATTAAAATGTCAATAAGATTCCAGTACACACAGCACACGGCATAAAGGTACAGTGGCAGAGCAAAAATAAAGTAAACTCAGTAAAGAAAGGCAAAGAAGTATAACAGAGTCAAAGCAAACTTTGGTATCTGACTGGAAAGAATGCTTCTATTCTGTTAAAAAAACAGAATCTAATGACATACCTGTCAGTGGAATACTACCCAGTTCATGACACACAGAAATACAGAAAATATAAACTGTGAAATCCTCTCTCTTACATTAGCAGAGATAGATGGAGAAAAAGAATGATAGACCACATGCATGCCAACCGAAGACAATACCACATATCTGATGAAGTGGGGGATAGTCCATGAAAGTTTATGCCACCTTTAAGGTATCACTAGATTTTCTTTCTGTCACTGTTGTAACAAATGAGCCTGACTATCTCTCTGTAACTGATTATCCCCAAAACTGCCATTATTGTGTCTATATAGGAATATGTAATTGCTTAACTGGGTTATCAGCCTTAAAGGCATGTTTTTTTAAGGAGGCATGGAGAATTGCTGAAGTATATCAGTAATGGATATGAAGAAAAAGATCTTCCAAGAAATACTTATTCTCTCTCTTTTTTTTTTACCTCAGTATTATCAGGGAAATAAGGTAGTAGGTGATGTGAATGACCGCTGCCATTGAGACTAGACAATACTGACCTTGATAGAACAAAGGACTGACTCAGAATAAATAAAATCCAGGTGTTCATCAGTGGTAATTTGGATTAGAATGAGAATTAAGTAATCCACTTTTACTGCTGGAAGTAAATGCAGTTGGAATCTTGAGCTAACCCTGAAGTGATATTACATCTCTCTAGGAATCTCTGGAAACTCTATGGTAAAACCACAGAGTTTTCAGAGGTACCTAGAGGAAACTGACATCACTTCCAGGTTTTCTCCAGAAATGATATCAATTCTGTCTATGAATTGTTTAAAAATCCAGTGATTCCTAGTGAGGTATGATTTCATGCTATTGGCCCAACTGCCATTTTTTTCATTTTTACCCCAGACAGTACCCGTGACTTAGTATATATTACTATATTATACTAAGTCATATATTATGACACTCAGACAGTACTCATGACTTAGTGTGTGTGTGTTTATGTATAATAGCTTAGTGTATATTATACATGCCCAACTGAGCCGCCATTTGTACCTTCTTATGATTTGTTAAATTGTATTGCTTGATTGGTTTTTACTATTGTTTTATATTGGTTTTAGAATGTTGTCATTCGCCCTGAGCCCATTTTGGGGGGAAAGGGCAGACTATAAATTGCCTAAATAAGATGAAATAAATAAATGACAGGAAATACTGGGCACTGGTAACCTTAATTGATGTAACTCAATTAGGCAGCCCTGTCAGTAGCTTTAAGAAAAATTAGGGTTGACCTCCAAACTAACCACCTTTTTTCAAGATCCCGAAACTATTTTAAGAACAGTAGTTTGTCCTTTTAAGAATTAGATATTAAGTTTAGAGATGCATGGCAGTTTCATCTTTCTAGAACAGATCACTCTATATTATTTTCTATATTATATTCATCCATCATAGACATATTTCGCATGTGTCTAATTTCACAGGTGTTTGCAATATCTCTCATTATTTTAAGATTTTAATTAATATACCATTCCATATTAAAATGTTGCTGTTAAGTAAGAGCAAATCCAACAAACACCCTAAGACACTCTGATGGACAGCTTCTCCTGAATACAGAAACCAAATGTCCTATTCTGATGGCTTTTAAATGCTTTTCAATACATTTTAGACACTTATATCCAACCGATTTTAAAATAATTAATTTTTCAATCAAACTTTTGCAAGGCTTGTATAAAATAATTTACAGTGGAGCAAATCCTAATAAGATGCTATATAAAGGTTTGATAAGTTTTCTCCTTTAAAAGAATGATACTCCAAGGGGGCCATATTAGCTGCCACTCCTTGCTGTGGCCTCAGACCATGGACCCTTTATGCTATTGTGTAAGGGCTGTTCTTCCAGTTACTTCATTGCCACCTGTATTATATCTATGTACCTAGACAATTCATACAATGTTTAGCCCAGTCCTATACTTCTGCGCCTTCCCAAAGTGAGAGGTCTGGAATCTCTCCCAGCCTCTTACTCCTGCTGCCAGCCTCGCTGCAGCCCTTGGCTTGCCCATCCTCATCCTGGCATCTTCCACAGTTTCTGGAGCCTTCTTCTCACCACTACAGCTGTTTTCCTCCTTGGCTTTTCCACAATTCTGTTCTGATCTCCAAGGCTGCAGTCAGTTGACCAAACCTCACTCACTCAGCAATGGCTGTGCATAACTTCTGGCTGGTGGTTTTATCTTCCCACCGGCCACAGAAAGTGTCCTGCTGCTACTCCAGGCCAGCTTGCTAACCATAGAAGTACTAACAACACCCAACTAACTGTAGCTAGCTTCAGAAATCTGATTAGACTGGGCTAGTCTGAGCCATCCCAGTTCAAGGCATTCAAACATTGGAATACAATGTATAATATAAATATATATAAAATATTTAAACCCTTTTTAAAAAAAAATCGCATAAATGCATATAAGCGTACAAACAGGGAGAAGGCTGAATAAGATTTAGTTGAAGAAATGCCAAACAGAACAAAAAAGTCTTCACCCACTGATGGGGGGTTGGGAGAGAAGATGGACAAATCTTCTAGGAGAGGGAGTCCTAAAGTTTCAGTACCATGACCATGAAGGCCCTTTCTTGGATTGCCACCTATCTAGCCTCAGATGGTAGAGACACCAAAAACAGAGCCTCTGCAGCAAATTTTGGGGTATTAATACAGTGCAACTCAGTCCAAACAAGACAGAGACGGTACTGCTATGGGACTTGGTGAACAAGCAAATAGTGAACTGTCAGTTCCTCATAGGAGTGCAGTGTCTTTTTAGCTCATAGCTTGAGGATCCTGCAGGAATCAGCTGTGCTTCTGAAATCCCTAATAGCATCTGCAGCCAGGATTAGCTTTTATCAGACAGATTCACCAATTGTGCAAAATTCATAAGAGCATAAGAGAAGCCATGTTGGATCAGGCCAATGGCCCATCCAGTCCAACACTCTGTGTCACACAGTGGCCAATGCAGTGGCTATGCTTGTAGCTGCCACCACCTCCTGTGGCAGTGAATTCCACATGTTAATCACCCTTTGGGTGAAGAAGTACTTCCTTTTATCCGTTTTAACCTGACTGCTCAGCAATTTCATTGAATGCCCACGAGTTCTTGTATTGTGAGAAAGGGAGAAAAGGAATTCTTTCTCTACTTTCTCCATCCCATGCATAATATTGTAAACCTCTATCATGTCACCCCGCAGTCAAGCTAGTTTAGCTTTCTCCAAGCTAAAGAGCCCCAAGCATTTTAACCTTTCTTCATAGGGAAAGTGTTCCAAATCTTTAATCATTATAGTTGCCCTTTTCTGCACTTTTTCCAATGCTATAATTCCTTTTTGAGGTCCGGTGACCAGAATTCTACACAGTATTCCAAATGAGACTGCACCATCGATTTATACAGGGGCATTATGATCCTGGCTGATTTGTTTTCAGTTCCCTTCCTAATAATTCCCAGCATGGCATTGACCTTTTTTATTGCAATCGCACACTGTCTTGACATTTTCAGTGAGTTATCTACCACAACCCCAAGATCCCTCTCTTGGTCAGTCTCTGCAAGTTCACAACCCATCAACTTGTATTTGTAGCTGGGATTCTTGGCCCCAATGTGCATTACTTTGCACTTGGCCACACTGAACCTCATCTGCCACGTTGACACCCACTCACCCAGCCTCAACAGATCTCTTTGGAGTGCCTCACAATCCTCTCTGGTTCTCACCACCCTGAACAATTTAGTGTCTGCAGCCAGGATTACCTTTTATCAGACACATTCACCAATTATGCAAAATTCCGTCTGAAAGTGCATTGAAAGTGCATTATTTAGCATGTGTGATTGCAACAGAGTTCCATCCTCTAAATCCACTGAAGTCAATGCTCTTAGAGGAGAGTAACTTTGCTTAGGGTTAATAATTGCACAGTTGATCCCGGTCATCCACCCCTTGTTATCCAGATTAAAGTATTGCAATTTCCCCAACATAAATTTGTCCTTTGGAACCTGTAATGCCATGCCATTCCAGGATGATTTTTAGCTGGTTGTTCTGTGTTTATTCCCTTAGGTTTTTAATTTGTTTTGTTAACCGCTTTGAGTATAAATGTGAAATAGAAGTTGCCACTTCCACCTGGTTCACACAAACCTGAATTATGCAGGGCAGGGGCTCATGGCTGTAGTGACCCACCCAGTTTTGGGCAGTAGCCTTGCTTAGGGCAGTGGAGGGCATCAGCTTGCATGGATAGTCCTCCCCACCATGCATGGGCAGCCAACTAGCATCAGCCGTGGCTCCCATGGCCCTGTGGGGGAGGTCATCCAGGCCACTGGCTCATTGGGACTTTCACTGGTGGGCTCAACAGCCAATCCACTCTGGGAAAAATCCATCTCCAGCAACACCTTCTGCAGGTGCAGCATTGGACCCAACCCATAATTTGCAACATTTTTTACTTTCCACAACAGCAAACCATTTTCTTCAATTAGAGAACATTCCTATACATGTCTGCTTGAAACTTAGCCCCATTTTATTCACTGGGACAATCCCAGGAAAGTGTTTTGGGACTTCATCCTCAATCTGCTCAAGCAAGCCTAAATCCCAATAAATAAACAAATCATTTTAAAAGATATGGAATTATCATGGCTTCCTCTCAAGGTATCTTGAGAAAGGATTTTATTAGAAAATTCTCAGCATCCTAGGAAAACAAGATTTTTTTACAGAACATCTGGTCATTGCACCAAAAACGTGTAATTTGTATGTTTTCTAGGAAAGGACATTCATTTGTTTCCTTCAGGCACTTAAAGAATGAGGATGCAAGGAACTGGAGGAAGAAGAAAGACATGCATGTATTTGAATGGGAAACGTATCTAAATAGGAACAGAGGAATGTCTTTCATGGTTGTATTATTTATTTATTTCTGTACATTGATATCCTGCTCCTCCTGGCTCGCGGTTGACTCAGCCTTCCATCTTTCCAAGGTCAGTAAAATGAGTACCCAGCTTGCTGGGGGGAAAGTGTAGATGACTGGGGAAGGCAATGGCAAACCACCCCATAAAAAATCTGCCGTGAAAACATTGTGAAAGCAACATCACCCCAGAGTCAGAAACGACTGGTGCTTGCACAGGGGACCTTTCATTTTTTTTCCTCCCGAAACGGCTCGGAGCGTCTTCCAACAATTACAATCACAATAAATACAACAGAACGATAGCCTGTTTAAAATCATACTATAAAAACAGGTGTCATGTTCAAAAGACTACAGTCAGTAGTTTCAAGATAAGATTTGTATGTCACTGTGAAACAAAGCAAAATAGCTTTACTGGTAGAGTGTATTTCATAGGGTTGGCTCTAGCAGATAAAACCTTCTGAAGGAGTTGCTAGAGTTCATGTTTTTTCTGCCTTCCCCTTTCCAAAACAGTCTGTCCTGAAAATTCTCTTTCTGGCTCAGGATACTCATACAAACAAAATGTATCACAGAATAAGATATCACAGCAATGGGGGGGGGGGGGGAGGGAATGACACAGAAATCACCTCCTTTGCCCTCTTCTGCTGGCAGTGACATCAATGGAAGAAGGAGACTATTTCCCCACATTCCCCTGAGTTGCTGACTGCAGAACCTGGTACAGTTGTGCATTTTGCTTATGAGACTCATAATCCTCAAAGGGCATTCTTGAGACAAACATCTGGCAGCTTGAGGAAGGTTCTGCCAACTCTTTCCATGAACTTTTCAGCTGGATCCAACCCACAGGGTGCCTTTTATTCAATTCATTCCAATCTTCCACCCCCATCCCCTTTGGAAAGTATTCAAGTATTCATTATTAATTAATTGCCATTCCTTTAAATAAACCATGCTTTGGAGTCAATAGATGTGATGATTAATTGATGAAAGTACAATTAGATCCAATCAATGCATCACCCCCACGAAGAAAATGAAATCCTCTGCTGTAGGGAATGAATGTTTTTACCTACAGCTTTTGTACAAACATCTCAGTTATATGTCAGCACCAAGTGGCACTTGGAGAATACTTCTGAAAACTCTGGACTACTTTGTAGCCACTCATACAAATTTACCATCACAAACACTGAATAATACATCACCCTAATCCAATTGTTATTGACTGTTAGAGCTGCATACATGACCTTGGGCATACATTAATCAAAAGGGAAGCTGTGTCTTTCCCCATCCAATATCCTGTGGGGATGAACAAATCATGTCTTAGTCCTTTATCCCCCACTGCCCCCATGTTTCCTTCATTCCCATTTGCTATCAGATAGAAATCAATATTTGGTAAGAATGGACTACTTCAGTACTCTCTATTTGTTGGAGAATGTCTCAATGTTCAAGTGGAGAACAATCAACATTTGCCACTTTTTGCCTATAAAATGCACCATGAACCCAATCTTGCAAGTGTCAGGATCAAACAGGGAATTCTAAGGCTGGAGTAATTGATTTCTCTTCAGAGAATCAGACCCAAAAAAGCTCCTGGAGAGGCTACCCATTGTGCTTATCATTTACTCTAGCTGTTGGATCCCCTGCATGTTTATTCTGAAGTGAATATTTCTGTCCAAATGATATATCTTTGTACTTGTATTGATTTTAGGGTAATGATTCTCACTGTTATATTTTTTGATACTTTAATAAAATCAATTTATTTTTTAAAAGATTCTGAAATGAAAAATTCACTGTGGCTTACTCTGAAGCAAGTGTACATGGGATTGGAGACTATTATTATTATTGAATTGTCTCAACTCGGCCAATGCCGGGCTCTAGGCGATGTACAACTAAAATACACATAAAATCAGTAAAATAGATGAATTAAAAGCAATTGCTTTTAATTGTACCACTCCAGCCATTGCTACCTACATCAATGTGCTCTGAGGTAACTCATATCATGCTTTGTGCCTAATGTGCTGTTCACACAAGATTCATCAACATAAAAGCCAAAAGAACCAGTTTCTCATCTTAGCTTTTACCATTAACAAACTGTGGCCATATAGGGAATGACTAGTAATTTGCACAGAGAAAATTAGAAAGGAGTTGATTTAATTGCAATCTTTATTCATGCAGTTAGGGGAGTTTTAAATTATTTGAAGCCATTGTCTCTCATTCATGCATCCATTCATTGGTATATTGCTAGTTTCTCTTTATAAACCCTGTGATTAGGAGTCCTATAATTATGTCAAGCTTATTATCAATAAAGCAGTTGAACCTTGTGAAAAATCCCAGAGATTGTTGGGAAGGTGATAGAGGAATCCACAATAACTGAATTTATTATTGGAACCTGTGAAACTTAGTATAGGCTGCATTCCAGCAGGCTGGGATTTGTCTCACAGAGATTTCAAAAGCAGTTATATGCAACCCCTTCATATCCCTTCCTTTGTTATCTATGAATCTTATGGGTTCTGAAAATTAGCTGAGTCAGTCATGTCACTTTATTACATGTTGCTGGGACACAGAGTATTTCCATCTCTACAAAAGAGTTATTAGCTAAAGAGCTCTAAAACAAGGAAACACTGTGAGACTGCAAGAAAAACTGAAGAACAGGAGCTTTGACAGACAAAAGCTTATATCTTGGAAATCTTGTTAGTCTTTAAGGTGGTATTGGATTCAAATCTTACTCCTATACTGCAGACCAATGTAGCTACCCTCCTGAAACTGATGGTAGGGCAAAAAAGTAGTGAGAATGAACTGACAGTTTTTGTATATTTTAAGAAGATATTTGAGTGTAGATTACTTTGTATGGTGTTAAAAGTACATACAAGTCCGGAGGAGGAGCTGTCACCCTCATGTGCGTTCACTCACTTCTTCTGTTGGAGTCAAGTAGCACCTTTAAGACCAGCAAAGTTTTATCCAGAATGTAAACTTTTGTGTGCATCAAACATTGTCTGATGAAGTGCGCATGCACACGAACGCTTACATTCTGAATAAAACTTTGTTGGTCTTAAAGGTGCTATTGGACTTCCACGTCGTTCTATTGCTTCAGACCAACATGGCTGCCCACCTGGATCTATTGTTCTGTATTATCTCAATAAGACTTTGCAAGAAAACATCAATAGCAGGTGGGCTACCTGTTTCTCAGGAGAGATTGCCGTTCATGAATAATGACAATATGGAGGAATGAGTCATATGCTTCCATGATACCTCAAAGTGAAATCCACAACAATGAATTTGAAGACCACTGCTCCCAAAGCCTACTTTAAAAGTCAAGAGTATAATGAAGGATTGTACATTCTCTGGAGCACAGATTGTACATTCCCCAGAAGGTAAGCTGAGTTTTTAATAAATTATAACTAATTCCTATGTTACTTTTCTATTCATTGTTTTCTTGAATATCTACGTCATCTAGTGAGGTGCTAATCATTCAAGTTGCTCATCTTTATAAAGGTGTAACTGTTAGACTCATTGCTGACAGTCCTCCCTCATGACTTGGACTATTTTTCCAACCTTTTCTTTACAGATATTTTAAATTCAGGAGGGGAAGGAACAGGATCAGCTCTAATGTCTCATACTCACACAAGTTATTTTCAGAAAAGTATAGTTCACTAAGGTTATATAATCTTTCTACAACACAATCTTTCTACAATGTCTGCTCATACCTTGCTCCGCTTCTTATCTACCAAGCTTCATCACTACCATCAATTCTGTTTTTTATTGCTATTTCAAGATGACATTTTCTTGTTACTATAAACATAAATTACATGAAATTAAGCTACTAATCTGTCCTCTTTCCGAGTATGTATCTTGTTTTTTTTTTATTCTCACTCTGAGTAAAACCTGCAAGAATGGAACCTTAGAGTCCACTTTGGATCCCTCTTTATTTTACTGCAAAGATGTTAGTCATGGTCTCATTCTCTCCTTCACCCCATGACTGCTATAGTCAACAGCGTGATATGGTGGCTAAAAAGGCAAATGCAATTTTGGGCTGTATCCACAGAAGTATAGTGTCCAGATCACGTGAAGTGATGGTATCACTTTACTCTGCTCTGGTAATACCTCACCTGGATATAGACAAGCTGGAATGGGTCCAGAGGAGGGCGATGAAGATGGTGAGAGGTCTGGAGACCAAATCCTATGAAGAAAGGTTGAAGGAGCTGGAGATGTTTAGCCTGGAGAGGAGGCGTCTTAGAGATGATATGATCACCATCTTCAAGTACTTGAAGGGCTGTCATATACAGGATGGTGCAGAATTGTTTTCTGTGGCCCCAGAAGGTAGAACCAGAACCAATGGGTTGAAAATAAATCAGAAAAGTTTCTGGCTCAATGTTAGGAAGAACTTCCTGACCGTTAGAGTGTTTCCTCAGTAGAACAGGCTTCCTCAGGAGGTGGTGGGCTCTCCTTCCGTGGAGGTTTTTAAACAGAGGCTAGATGGACCTGGAGATCCCTTCCAACTCTATGATTCTATGACCCTGTTCTTTTAGAACCAGCCAATCAGGATGCAAAACATTTATCTCAGGAAATGCAAATGAAGGATCCTGGAGAGACCAGTAGGATGGATTGCTGCCCACATAAGGGGGCATGTTTAACTCAGGCCAAATGGATATAAGGAGTGGTGTTGCCTGTTTGTGTTCAGTTCTGCTCTTGTTCAATAAATATTCTTGCTTACCTCAAGCTGGCTGAACTCATTATATAATATTTCTGAACCTTGCTTCATCTCTGTTTCTCCTCTGCTAATCTCTCTTTGTCAGTTTCCATTTTTCTACCTTATCCAATCTGAGTTATGCTTCACTCTTTGATTACTTTATTAAGATTCCCACAATTTTCATTCTGCCAACGCTTTAAATTAAACATCAGGTTGCTCCCCACCCCCCTCCCCAGGTTAGGGAAATTGCTGTGGATCTCCTCTTTAAATTGGGGGATTAGCAGAAGACCCTGGCAGAGCGTAGGAGAGATCTTTTACCTATTTATGGAGGTGCAGTTTTCATGAAGGAGACTCCAGACTAAATATATTTTAAAATAAAAAATGTTTACTTAGAAAATATATAAAAACACAAACGCAATCATACATAAACAATCAAACATTCATAACAAGAGGCTAGGAAATAAGGGAGTGAGGAATAGAGAATCTTAGGGATATTTGCAGAAGTAGGGATGATACAACCTGGTCCACGGATCCTTGATGCAGAAGACATGAAGGTGGAGAGTGGCCTAAACGGAGTTTAGGGGTGCAAGTCTGTGGTAGGGTTAGACAAGACACACTGAACTTGCCATGTGCTGACCTAGATATAACCAGATTTGTGCCCTCAGGTAATGTGGTCATGTGGTATGTGACAAATAGGTCAGCTGACCTGTGACACTGTAGTGATGCCAGTACATGTGACTCCTATGTCACAAAAAAAGGGGCAGACAGGGGGAGACTCCTCAAGCTTGATAGGAGTAGTGGGACTTGATGGGCCTACCTATTGAAAAACTACCTTAAACAAAGAAAAGGAATTGGTCAGTTTAGAGCCACATTGTTAAGCTACTGTAACACCAGAACAAACACAATGGGGGTTGTTCTGCATGATGGGCTTAAGTCCTTAGCAACAGTCACTTCCTTGGGCTTCTCCTTTGTGTCCTCTTAATGGCTGACAGAAACAATTTTTTGACATGTGCAGGTGTGGTAGTAAAAGCCTTTTGTTCAGCTGTGGGCTATTCCATTTGCATCTGGATTGACCCACCCTGAGTATGTGCTGCTGTTATTGTAACTTCATGGTGGTACAAAAACAAGATGCATTCAGGATTCTGCCGTCATGGCTCCTGGTTAAGGGCTGCTCTTAAATACTGTCTTCCTTGGACAGAAGTGCAGTTGTGTTCTGCATGGATTGGCAGCTTCTTAGGGAAGCTTGACCAGGAATCCGTCTATGCAGGAGGAATGCACAGCTACAGCAATGGCAGGAGCAAGCAGGGAGGCCTCTTAGCCAAGCTGGGGTGCTTGCTGCTTGGCCTCATAGAGTAAAATGTCCATATTGAAGCTGACACAGTTGACAAATGATTAAGATCACACAGGATTCACTGCCTATAGACAGTAGGCAAGTGGATATTTGTTATAAATGTCCATATTGAGTTTTCTGCTTATCACTGAATGTCCATAGAAGCTGTTTGCCTGTGTACACGCAATATAAGTTCATAACAATAAGAGTCCTGTATCTCTGACACTAGGCCAGAGTTAACTCAGTCCATAAATGGTGACAAGAAAGAAGCCCAGGGAGCCTGGAACCAGGGTCAGAATGAACATAGTCTATTAAAAGATGGAGGAGGAGGAGGGCTTGGGCCTAACACCCCCCCCCCCTTTCTTTAGTTTACCCTTTCTCTGGAACTTTATGCCTTTTGACATTAATACTTGTCTTTTCTTGCATCTATTTAAACAGCATTTAAAAATGCCTTTCTTCTCTTAAGGTTTTGACCTCTATTTTCTGTCTTTCCTATTATTTTCTTTTTCCCTTTGTGTCCCTTCCACTTTCAGTACAGCTCTAAAATTTTCATTGTTGTTGTAAACCTGTGAAATGTGTTTTAAATACAGTTGTATATTTCCCTGTCCTTGAGATATTGTTAAAATAATAACCATTATAATTTTATGAGAGCCGCATGCAACCTGATACTATTCATAGTTATTTAGTAACAAGTCTTGTTTTGTTCAATGGGATTTAAATCCAAGCAACAATTCATAGGTTTTCATACAAAAAGTCACAAGCTGAAATCTGTTCAGATCAATTTACATTTTCCATCAGTCACATGACTGTTTGAGATTGCAGCTCAAATTCTGCAGGGAATACACAGAAGCTTTCTCTTTTATAAATCTTTAACACCAGATTTATTACTCTGAGTGGACTTCAGCTCTGTAAGAATAGAATATGATCCCTCTAGACCAGCAGATTTCTAAAACAGGTATTACAAAGAACAGAAACAATGCGTGCAGAGTAGTTCATAAGGTCTCCTGCGCACAGACACCCAATTCTAGCTAGTATCTGAGTATTTTAAGAACCACTAGGGAGTATTTTCTGCAACAAAAAACCCTTCATAAGTTATTTATTTTATTTTTAAAAATAATTATGCCATCACCCACTCGCAGGGGCACTAGCTACTGAGGTAGCTTCCAAACTGTAATCCAAATAATAATAATAATAATAGCAATCATAGGAGTGGGTTGAATTGACTTTTTTTGCTTGCAGAAAAGAGAGATGTACTCCACTTCAACCACCCAGGAAACTATGCTAAGAATCATGAGATCTGTAAGAACAAATTTGGGATGAAGCCTGTAAGAAGGAGGAAAATTTATTTTCCTATATGAAACTTCTTCCATCCTTTAATGTAATGTTAATACTTACACTTTGCTTTACCTTTGTTTTAGATTTCTAGTTGGTTCCAAATTTCTACAACGCAAATCCCATTGCATTGTTTAGTGGGTGACCCATCCTGTGGCTTGTATTGACTTATTCTGTGTAATCTGCCTTGAGTCCAGGTGAGAAAGGTGGACTATAAATAACTTAATTTAAAACATTTAAAAATAAACTATTATGTTTATATTCCATTTTTATTCCCAATGGCAATGGAATTGCCACTTTCCAGATGGGTGTAAAAAAACACATTTTACCTAGAAAATAATGCTTAAACTACTCAAACTATTCTATGAAAGTTAATTTTATATTCTCTACACAATAGATAAATATAAATTCCAAAGCTATTCATTTACCAATAATATCAGAATACAAATTGTCAAACCATAGGGCAGAAAACCACAAGTTCCCACAGTCCGATAAGACTTACAAGTCACTCCATTGAAGATGCTCAGGCACCTTCAGTTTTCAAAAACAAAATCCATGTTCCAAGCTGAAACTAGATAACCAAGCTATAACACTGATATCCAAGGATGGTGGTCCTGATGAACTCCTAGGGGAATGCTAGCAATGTTGTTCCATGTATTCCCTGGCAAAGCTTTTTCAAATAGGAACCACTTTGTCAAAACAGGATATCACTGAAGCCAAAACTCAGGCGTATTCTTCCAAAGGATTGGATTGCTTGCAGCCTACAGCATAGCTGCTAGGCTGGAATAGCAACGTTTGCTTCCCTGGTGAGGGAAGAGAGGATTTCTGTCAGCCCGTTTGGGCACGAAATGTAGGGGGCGGGGCTTGGCGCTGTTAATGGCCAAGCCTCCGCTCCTCTCGGCAGTCTGTTTTGTCGGGCCTGACAGGAGCGTGTTTGGACACTCCATTGGAGAGGCCTGCGGGGTGCATTGGTCTTTGGCGTTCGGGTCCTGGCGTCGCATGCAGGCTGAAGAGGAGCTTCGGGGCAGCGAGGAGTCCAGAAGGCTTTCGGGGACTGCATCCTTCAGCGTGACAGGCTGTATCCTGGGGGGATTGCTTTTAGCTGTCTGGTTGGGGGGCTGTTTTATTGGACTGGTTGGGGGCTCCTTTCGCCGCGGGAGCTGATGAGGCTCCTGCCTTGAGTTGGGGGCTGCCTTTATTCCCTGGGGGAGCTGTGCCGGTTGGAGAGTCCTGTGAGGCTCCTGCAGCTTTTTAAAGGGAGGTATTTTGTTTCTTGGTTGTTCCCCTTGGTGAGCCGTGTTGTACTTTTGGGGGCCATTTTATCTTTTTCCCTGGAGATCTGTGTGGTGTGTGGGGGCTGTACCTTTTTTCTGGTGTGAGCCTTGGTAGTTTGGGGGCTGTTTTTGTTTTTCCCCCCTTGGGAGCCATGTTTTGTGAGGTTTGAGGCTCTTGCAGCCTCATAAGGTGGCAGCCATTTTTTGATAAGTTCCCTCCTAGTTGTAAGCAGCCATTTTGGGTCTCCTTCCTCCCTCAGGGGAAGGCGGCCATTTTAAGTAGGCCCTCTGGGGTGGCCATTTTGTGGGTCTGTCTTATTAGGATTAGGGGCCCGTTAAGTGGTGTAGTTATTTTTGGGGCAGGATGGCAGGTAAAAAAGGGGCAGGTAAGTCAAAAGGCAAGCAGCCTGCACCAAAGACCCCTAAGGCCCCTGCCAAGAGGCCTCCACCCCCCTCTCATTGTCTGACGAGGAAGGCGACAAGGTGGTTAATGCAAATATTGTTCAGAAGCTTAGAGCACTGGAGGAAGCATCTGGTTTGCCTCCTGTTGAAGGGGTTGTGGGAGAAAGGGCAACCAAAAGGGCTATCCAGGCTAACATACTGACCAGATTGTCTTTGCTTGAGGGCATGTCTGGAGCGCTCTTTCCTGGTCTTGGTGGTTCGGATGGTGAAGCGGGCCCGTTGCCAGGAGCAGCTGGATCTTTGGTGCCTGCAGGATTTACTGGTTAGGCTGGTGAGTTTCCACAGGCCTTTACAGGGTCTGCTTGGCCTTGGGGGCCATGGGGGCAGGCTTCGAGCGATGTTCTCTGCAGCTGAGAACGAAATGTCTGGAAGAAAAACTTTCTCCAGTAGAACACGGCACTTGAGCCCGAAAGATTCTATAAACCCCAATAAAATTAGGAAGGCTTTTGAGGGTGGGTTAGGCCACTTTTTGCCCCATCCGGATATCTCTACTGAGTTTCCTCACCTTTATTGGGGGGATGGGGTACATCTCTCAGAAAAGGGTAATATGCTTTTCTTGAGAGATTTATAGCAAGGGTTGCGGGTGGCTTTGGGCCTCCCGGTGGGTGCTAAAACCTAAGTAGAGCCTTGGCCTTAGTGGTGGAAGGTTTTACTGGGTTTGGTGACTTTGCAGCTAGGGGAGGACCATGAAGCAACCCCCCCTCTTGGGGAGTTTTTGGGGTCTGGCATAGGCAACCTTGGGTTGGGTGACCCGGGTTGGGGAAAATGCAGACCGTCCAGGAGGCTCGACTAAAGGGTGCCTTCCTTAGAGACGTGCGTCTGGTGGTTGGGCCTTCTGGTGTGGGCCTCCCTGCTAGGCTGGCCTGGCAGGAGCTGTGTCTCACAGCTCCGGCTGGGGGCTGGGTCTCTCACCCATTAATGGCAGGGGAGCGGTCTGCTGAGACCCCTAGCTTTGACCAGGCTGCGCTTTTGGGTGCCCTTGCTGTTGGGATTATTATGATGAATAAAGTAGCCCATAATTATACCAAAAACTTTGTGTCCAACTCTTCATTCCGATCTAGGGAGGCAATGGATTGCATGCAGCATGCAGCATAGCTGCTAGGCTGCAATAGCAACGTTTCCTTCCCTAGTGAGGGAAGAGAGGATTTCTTTCGGCCTGTTTGGGCGCGAAATGGAGGGGGCGGGGCTTGGCGCTGTTAACAGCCAAGCCTTCGCTCCTCTCGGCAGTCCTTTTGTTTTGTCGGCCCTCCTGCCCGCCCTGTTTGTTATGTAAGCATTTGCTGGTCATCTCTATTGAGGGGCCGGATAGGAATTTTTGACTCTCCAGCTGATTGGCTTTTGCTGGGGTGTGTTTTACGCCTACCCTACATAGCAAAGCAGTGGATTGTGGAATTGGCTATCGGGAGGCGCGTTTTAGGTACTGGTCACTTGAGTTTGGCAGGTTTTACTGGGTTTGGGTACTTTGCGACTAGGGGAGGACCACGAAGCAACCCCCCTTTTGGGGAGTTTTTGGGTTCTTGCATAGGCAACCTTGGGTTGGGTGACCCGGGTTAGGGAAAATGCAGACTGTTCAGGAGGCTCAACTAAAGGGTACCTTCTTTCAAGACGTGCGTCTGGTGGTTGGGCCCTCTGGTGTGGACCTCCCTGCTGAGCTGGCTTGGAGGGAGCAGTGTCTCACAGCTCCGGGGGGGGGGGGGGGCTGGGCCTCTCGCCCGTTAATGGCAGGGGAACGGTCTGCTGAGACCCCTAGCCCTGACCAGGCTGCACTTTTGGGTGCCCTTGCCATTGGGATTATTATGATGACTAAAGTGCCCCATAATTATACCAAAAACTTTGTGTCCGACTCTTCATTCCAATCTAGGGGGGCAAATCAGTGTTGTGGCTTGGTTATCTAGTCTCAACTTTGAATATGACTTATGTTTTTGAAAACTGAAGACACCTGAGCATCTTCCATAGAGTGACTAATGAGCCTTACTGGACTGTGGGAACTTATGGGTTTTTTTCCCTATGATTTCATAGAATCACAAAATCACAAAGTTGGAAGGGACCTCCAAGGTCATGTAGTTCAGGGGTGGTCAATGGTAGCTCTCCAGATGTTTTTTGCCTACAACTCCCATCAGCCCCAGCCAGCATGGCCAATGGTTGTGGCTGACGGAAGTTGTAGGCAAAAACATCTAGAGAGCTATCGTTGGCCACCCCTGATCTAGTCCAACCCCCTGCACAATGCAGGAAACTCACAGGAAACTCACAAATACCTCCCCTTAAATTCAAAGGATCTTCATTGCTGTCAAATGGCCATCTAGCCTCTGTTTAAAAACCTCCAAGGAAGGAGAGCCCACCACCTCCCGAGGAAGCCTGTTCCACTGAGGAACCGCTCTAACGGTCAGGAAGTTCTTCCTAATGTTGAGCCGGAAACTCTTTTGATTTAATTTCAACCCACTGGTTCTGGTCCTACCTTCTGGGGCCACAAAAAACAATTCCACACCATCCTCTATATGACAACCCTTCAAGTACTTGAAGATGGTGATCATATCATCTCTCAGCCACTTCCTCTCTAGGCTAAACATGTCCAGCTCCTTCAACCTTTCTTCATAGGACTTGTTCTCCAGACCCCTCACCATCTTCGTTGCCTTACTCTGGACCCATTCCAGCTTTTCTATATCCTTCTTAAAATGTGGTGCCCAAAATTTGACAATTTCTGTTCTGATATTGTTGGTATATGAATAGCTTTGGAATTTGTATTTATCTGTTGTGTAAAGAATACAAAATTAACTTTCATAGAATAATTTGAGTCCTTTCTAAGTATTTTTTTTAATGCAGATGTTTTTTTTGTTACATTCTTACTGTGCATCTCACTGTTTTCTGTATTATGCGTTCTCTCCAGATGGGGGCTGAAGTTATCTTAGAATTACCCCTAATCTCTAGACTACAGAGATCAGTTCTCTTGGGGGAAATGGCAACTTTGGAGTGTGGACTCTGTGGAATTGCACCTCTGATAAGCTACGTCCCCTTAAAAACTCTGCCCTCCACAAGCTCCGCCTCCAAATCTCCAAGAATTTTCCAAGCTAGAGTTGGCAACTCTATTTCTTTCTCTGCTTACCAACATTCCACCCAGCTCAAGGTTCTGACCTTTAGGCTAAGAGCCAAAGAACAAGAGCCCTTCAGCTTGTGACTCTAGGTACCCCCTGGCTGTGAATACCCACATAACCAACAGAAAAACAAACTCACCAAGATGTTATTCAGCTGCTGCTCACTAACAGAATCTTTCCCACTTTGTCTCCTGCCAGAATTGAGTAAGACTGAGTGAAAAAGCTAGACAGATCCCATCCATAAAACAAACCAATAGCAATGATAAATCTGCTAGAACAGCTGCATTAAAATACATCTACATTAAAATAACACTGAAGTCGCCAATAATTAAACATTAGAATCAGCATTAAAACCAGTAAATAGGATAGGGTTGCCAGATACGACTCAAAATATATCTGGAGACTTTGGGGGTGAAGCCACGAGACTTTGGGGTCAGAGCCAGGAGCAAGGGTGTGGCAAGCGTGACTGAACTCTGAAGGGAGTTCTGGCCATCACATTTGGAAATAATGAAGGATAGGGGTACCTTCTTTTGGGGCTCATAGAATTAGACCCTCTGGTCCTCTGGGGGGAGGGTGTTTTGAAGAGAGGCACTGGGTGCTATGTTGAAAATTTGGTACCTCTACATAAAAAAAACAGCCCCCACAGAGCTCCAGATACCCTCAGATAGATTCTCCATTATACCCTATGGGAATTGGTCTTCATAGGAAACAATGGAATGCCCAGCAGACATTTCCCTCTCCGCCCCGCTTTCTGATAACCCTGAAGCAGGGGGAGGGCCTTCAAACTGGGGGATCCGCTGTCCCCAACTGGGGATTGGCATGGGATGGGTGGGATGAAAATTGGTTGACCCAACCTGAAACAAAAATCAAAATCAGATAAAACTAGAATTCAGAAGGGAGAAAGGAAAATGGTCAACAAAAAGCCTGACAGAAAATAAATATTTTGAATTTGTGCTGGAGACTTAAGAGATACTACACCAATTTAATAGTTTCAAGGTGGAAGGTTAAGAGCTGCAGTGCCACCAACAGAAAAGGCCCTGTCCCTAATCCACTTTACCTTAGAAAGTGGGGTCATATATATCTAAGGTTAATGACCTACAGTTGAATCCTGGAGTTCTTCCAGTATTACAATTGATATACAGACTACACTGATCTCTACTCTGCAGAAAATGGTAGGGTAGACTTTATGCCATAACACCCCTACTGAGCCCTCACCCTGGACAGGTAAAGTATTATCCACCAATTATATTTCTGCTAATGCAAGCATCCCTATCTTTTTCCTACGTACTTTTCCTAGTTTTTCCTAGTTTTGAACTGTGTGCTGAGGATGTGATTTTCACCTTGTATGTGTGAGTTTCTCTAAATAAAATTAATTTACTTTAGATACAACATCTCATTTTTGACTCTGGGGCTCCTGGGAAATACTGATTCTGGTATACACAGTTTATTGACCCCACACTATTTTTGCCATCTTGCCCACCTAACTTAAATTCCCCAAAAATTCATTTAAAAGGCAATTCGACTAGCAGTTCAATCCAAAACACACTGAGCAGCCCAATCTTGGACGCACCTCATTACCCATTTATACACATTCTGAGGCCCTGTTCTTGTCTTTTATGCAGAGCCTCAAAAGCACTAAGACTCCCCTGCACGGGTTATCTCAACTTGTAGGCAGGCTCAAATGAAAATAGGAAGCCATTTAAATACTTGAACCAAGGCTGTTTAGATGTTTAAAGGTTTAACAACCAGGCTAAGCAGGGTTAGCCATGGCTAGTACTTGGATGGAAGACCACCAGTGTTCCCTCTAAGCTAAGTTAGTTTGAGCTAGCTCAGTTTTTTAGTCTCCAGCTCACACTTTTTTGTCAACTCAGGAAAAATGGACACAGAGCAAACTAAATTATGCAACAGCTCACAACTTTAATGTCAGTAAGCTCATGAAGTAGAATTTTTGCTCACAAGACTCCACAGCTTAGAGGGAACATTGAAGACCACCCAGGAAGACCAGGGTTGCTATGCACAGGCAGACAGTAGCTAGCTCTGCTTATCTTTTGCCTTGAAAAACCAAAAGTTGGTTGTGACTTGAGGGCATATTATTATTATTATTATTATTATTATTATTATTATTATTATTATTATTATTATTATTATTATTATTATTTCTAGTAGTAGTAGTAGTAGTAACATCATCAATAACAACAACCAGCAATTATTTTTGTTCAAAAACTGATTAAGCCAGTTTAGTACTTTTAATACTAGAGAGATCTGTCCCCTAAGGGAGTCAGCATCTTGCAGCTAAATTCTGCACCAATTAAAACTTCCAAATAATTTTTAAAGATAGCCTTATATGGGACATATCAGAATCCCCAGTGCTCTTCATTTGTAAGACTAGCATGTATTGATTAAACAAGAGTAGCCGCTGGTCTAGTAGATAGAGAAGTTCTCTTAGTGCTGTTTAAAGAGCTCACAAGGTATCAAACAGATGTTCAAACAAACCAACAGCTTGTCTGATAGGTTCCTAATTTGTTTTTCCATTTAAAAGGATAATGAAATAAAGCTGTTTCAAGCCAGCTTTGGAAAATATAACTATATTTTTGGGAACATTGGGACATGACGCAATCTGGAAACCTGAAGAACCACAAAAGAAAGCAAAGGAAAGAGTTTAGACAAAATTACTTTGTAAAGAAAAGTTAGTGATCAAAGCAAACCGCCCCCCCCACACACACACACACACAAATTTGTTATTTAGCATAAACTTGTGGAAGAGCTTAATTCAGGGGAAGGGTTGTTTGTGAGTTGGAGGAGGTGGTTGGGAGAGATTGATAGCATGTTAAATTGCAGTAGCTGATAGGATAATTAAGTAATAAAACTCTCCAAGTAGTAATTATAGGACATGTCAAATGGAATTATAAGGCATGAGGCCAAAGGCCAAGTGATTAACCATCAATGAATTACAGCAGTTCCCTAGAAATGCTCTGCTTGGAGTGTATTATAGCTACAATGAAATAGAATTTTATAAATAACAAGATGAAACAGGTCCCTGCATGTACATCTCCAGTAAGGTGCATAATTGGAACAAGAGGATAAATGCAGAGGTGATGTAATACTATTTTTATACTGGCATTTTATAAGGTCACTCATTGCTGTAGTCCTGATTAGCTGTGCTATGTTCGCTGCCTTTTTCTTAAAATTAAGGTAATAAACGACACCATCTGAAATTCTGGAGCATCTTTTTGTTTTTATAACTTTCCCATCAGATTATAACCAATATTTATATTCTAAATCCTTTTTTGAATAGTGCTGCTGGTTTTTTCCCCTTTACTTTTTTCATCTCATATGCACAGAACATTTCCGCAAATTTTATTTCTCTTAGTTTTGGCTTTAGCTTAGAAAAGTTTATTTAAGAACATAAGAAGGGCCCTGCTGGATCAGACCAGTGACCCACTTAGGCCAGCATCCTGTCTCACACAGTGGCCAATTAGTTTCTCTGGACAGCCAACAATAGGGCATAGATGGCCAAGGCCTTCCCCTGATGTTGCTTCCTGGCACTGGGATTCAGAGGATGATTGCCTCTGAACATGGAGGTTCCCCTCCATCACTATGGCTAGTAGTCACTAATAGACCTATCCACTGTGAATCTAATTCCCTTTTAAAGCTGTTATTCCTGCAGCCATCACTACATCTTCTGGCAATGAATTCCACATTTCAATAACTCTCTGTGTAAAGAGTTGTTTCCTTTTGTCCGTTCTGAATCTACTACCCATCAGTTCACTGGATGCCCTCAAGTTCTAGTATATTGAGAGAGGGAGATAAATTGGGTTTTTTTCCAACTCTCTCTACCGAATGCATAATTTTATAAACCTCTATCATGTACCCTTTTAATTGCCTCTTTTTCTAAACTAAAAGTCCCAGACTCTTCAGCCTTTCTTCATAGGGAAGCTGCTCCAACCCCCTAATCATCTTGATTGCCCTCTTCTGTACTTTTTCCAGCTCTGCAATGTTCTTTTTGAGATACAGTGAGCACAACTTTACACAGTATCCCAAATGTGACTGCAAAGCAGATTTATACAGGATCTGTACAATACTGGCCATTTTATATGCAATATCTTTCTGAGTAATCCGTAATATAGAGTTTGCTCTTTTCACTGCTGTAGCACACTGAAAGTATCAAGCAGCAGGACAGTGAGTTTCTGATGAGCGAATACAACCTCATGTCAGTACCTCTGGATGTAGTTCTCCATTGATTGCCCCTAGAAATGCAATTCTCAATTTGGCCTCACCAGAGCTCTTGAATATTAGAAGGATATGTATCACTCTAATCTGAGAAGCACAAAGGGAATCTCAGTGCACCTGAACATCTCTACTTCAAAAGGAAGAAGGGTAATTCACAATTTGCTTTGGAACAGACACATCTACTTGCATTCACTCCCCACCCCCCATCCTTCTAAAATAATGTCAGTATCTCTGTTAACTGATTCTTGTACTGCATGAACAAGCAGGATTTGTCAAATATTTAGAAGTTACATATAAGCCCATCCATCTTTCAGGTTGATATTTTTATTCCCTTTGCTATGTTTTGCTGGAATGTGTCTCCCTGAGTGGCAACAATGTAACTCAGGATGTTATTCTGGTTGGGCTGTATAGTACCTTAGCAGGCTATAATGCTGTATAGCCCACCCTACAAAGCAGCCATTTTCTCTGGGAGATCAGTTGTAATTCTGGGAGATCCCCAGGACCCACCTGGAGGTTGGCAGGCCTACGTCAGGAACTAAAGGGTGTTTTTATATTTGTAGAAACCACAATACCTATGACCCATCTTGGCCACTTGACTGCATCATACAAAATTGTATCATAATACTGTCTTACACAAAGTATTTAACTAAGTGTTCTTTAGAGGATCCTGATATTTCTTGGAAACTTACTAAGGGTTGCTCAATGAGAATATTCTTTCTGTAGGCTAGGCATTCTAGAGCAGGGGTCCCCAACCCCCAGGCCCGGGACTAGTACTGAGCCTATTTTCAATGGGCTGTGCAGCCTCGCTGGGGCCCCCCCATGGCACCTTCTACCCCCCATTTCCTCCTCCCTCCTTCGCCTCCCGTGCAGCCTCCCTGCCTCCTCCCCCTCCTCCCAATTAGCTGATTGGCTGGGAATACCACTGCAGCAGCGTCGCTTGCCACTGCTGCTGGCCGCCAGCCGTCCTTCCTTTCCCTTCCTGACCCTTCGCCTCCCACCCCCCTGCACCTGGGCTCTGCAGCCGCAGCGTGCCTGCCTTCTCCTCCATCACCTCCTCCTCTTTCCTTCCCGTCACCTCCCCCCCTGGGCCCTGCCAGCTGCAGCGTCCCCCCATCCTACCGGCTCTGGGGCCGCAGTCGGCGAGCTGGCCCTGGAGCCGGTCCTTGGGGCCAAAAAGGTTGGGGAACACTGTTCTAGAGCCTCTGCACCTTGTGTCTTGTTTGTTCAGTGAATTATTTACTCTTTGATCCAGCCTTTCTGTTAAGAATTTTGTGCACAAAGCATCCACTACAGGCAGATTGGATTTCACTCTAGTTCCCAAGCCCCTGCTTATTTTTGGCTCACTCCAGTTCCTTGATCCAAACAGTCCCATTACTCTATTTCTTTCTTTTATCTTTGGGGTGCGGTCACATGCACCTTTAGATCCATCTTTCCCGTGTTTCCCATTTGCATTTTATGAGCACATCCAGACAACCACATCTGTCCCTCGAACGTAACTCATCAACATCCGGACTTGCCCCAGTTTGATGTCGGGGTTATTTGACATTGGAGAAAATCCGACCCTTTTCCCCAGAAGTGGCACACATTCGGATTATTCCTGTTTGGACAGCTCATGTGTGATACTGCTTCTTGGGATGTTTGGTGCCTGCCAAAAAGCCCCATCAGACATGCGCAGGACCAGATCATCAGGAATCTGAGGTAAGGCCTCTGCTTCTCCAATCAACACAGGATCCACAGGAGCATTATCCCACTCTTCAGAAGAACAGAAAAAAAATCATTTTTCAATGTGGAGGATTTCCGGATATCATCATCACTGCCCGTTTCCAGAAAAGTAGTTCCTGGCAGTCCCCTAGTTGGAATAGGCAATGTTAATTCCTGGAACCCCTCCCCTCCACCCCCACAAAGCAACATTTGATTCCCCACCTCCCAATGTTTGGGCTCGTGTTCAGGGAAAACACCATGGCAGGAATCACAGTATGATTGCTCAGCAACAGAATGAGGGTGAGATGACTTTGGATCTGCTTGATCGGTTGTGCACATGCTCCAAGAAAAGAGCATGATAGCATTCAATATGTCTGATCATTCAACAACAGGATAATATCAGGACAAGTCACATTCTTGGATGCTCATCTGATTGGCCCCGCATCAAATCAATATTCAGCAGTTCAAATTTGAGCACTGCACGCCCACTTTTAATGGGACGTGTGACTGCACCCTTGGACTGCCTTTTGGAGCTAATCATTGCTTGCTTCTCTGATTTATGTCTTGTCTTATGCCTTAATCAAAGTGGCTCAGTCATCTCACTGTAAAGGATAAAGTCTGTAAAGGCACAGATTCACTTTAACTACACCTGAAAGTCCCTGACCCCTCCAGTGGATATCACCAATTCGACATCCTATGGGTTTCCATTTATGTATTTATTATTCATTTTTAGTCTTAGTGTAGCATATGTCCAAAGCAGAAAGGGTGAAGTTTTGTCTGTTGAAGTTTCCAGGTTCAGTCCATAACATTCCCAGTTAAAGCATTTCTCGGTAACAAGTGCTAAGAAAGATCCAGTGCTGCATTAGACTCTGTAGAACTGCTACTAGTCAGAGCAGACACACTAAGCAAGATGGGTTGATGATCTGAATTGGTATAAAGTACCATCGTATAATCATGGAATCTGCTCAAGAACAGAATCTAAAATATTGTGAGTTAAGCCTCTAATATTGCAAATTAAGCCACTAAGCTAGCCATCATATCTCAAATTCCATTCGAAAATTCAGCCCCCAGCTTTATTAAGCCTTCCTGGGAAACACAACTTGAAGTGGTCATAGACTCCCTCCATTTACCACAGCAGCTCTAATATATTGTACAGGAAGCATTGATAAAATGGGAGCCGGTCTTCAGAGTCACAAAGAGAAGAAGGCAGACATTTATATGAGGCTCAAGTAAGTCTGTCAATGCCCAGTTGGGGACAGAGGATCCCCTGGTTTGGAGGTCCTCCTTCCACTTCAGGGTTTTCAGAAAACTGGGGTGGAGGGGTGGAGAGGGAAATGTCTGCTGAGCACTCCATTATACCCTATAGAGACCGATTCCCATAGGGTATAATGGAGAATGGATCCATGGGTATCTGGGGCTATGGGGGGCTGTTTTTTGAGGTAGATGCACCAAATTTTCAGCATTCCATCTGCTGCCTGTCCTCAAAATACTTGCCATGTTTCAAAAAGATTTGTCAAGGGGGTCCAATTTTAAGAGCTCCAAAAGAAGGTGCCCCTATCCTTCATTATTTCCAAATGGAAGGAACACTTTTAAAAGGCATGTGGTCCCTTTAAATGTGATGACTAGAACTCCCTTACTCCTGGCTTCACCACCCCCCCCCCCTCTACTCCAAATCTCCAGATATTTCTTGAGTCAGATCTGGCAACCCTAGACTCGAGCAATGTAGGTCTTTAGAGACCTAAATACTTCACATGCTGTGGAAGTCAACAAGAAGCCAGTACAGACCCCTGTTTCATATTACCTTGCCTGCTTGGGATCCACTACAGTGAAGCTTCTCAAGTACTGTGGGAAACCCTGGGACCTATGGGCTGAACATACATTGAAATTCCTCCCCATGCCAGCATTCTCCCTGAAAACTGGCACAATACAGAAAAATGTCCCCAGATTCTATAAGCCAAATGATTAGGAGAGAGCTGTGGATCAGTGGTGCAGCATCCGCTTTGTATGCAGAAAATCTTGGGTTGTATCCCTGGTATCTTCAGTTAAAGGATCAGGTAGCAGATGTGAAAGACCTTGACCTTATACCCTGGAGAACCAATGCCAGTCTGACCTTGATGGGCCAGTGGGTGGCTTCATGTGTTCACCATTCTGCATGATGTATACCCATGAGGATTATTTGGAATCTGAAGATGATCTTCATTAGTAATTAAACTTCAAAGTTGCTATACCCTTGGTCACTTATGCCACCTCTTTATCTAAGAGGAGGCCCAGATCCAGCATAGGGAACAAAATAGAACCTTGTGGACATCCATCAGTCAGAGGCCAAGGGACTGAAAAGCAGTTACCCAGCTCTACCTTTAGAAGCCTACCTTCCAGGTAGGATTGAAACAACTGCAAAATGGTGTCTTCCAGTCCCAACCCTGAGAGACAGCCCAGAAGGATACCATGGTGTCAAAAGTCAGAAGAGGTACAAGAGCTCAATGGAGTTGCATTCCTTCTGTCTATCTCCCAGTGCAGGTCATCTACCAAGGCAACCAAGGCTTTTTAAGCCCCAAAGGCCAGACTGGAAAGGACCTAAACAGTCCAGCAATCCTTGAAGTAGTCTGACCACCATTTGGTTAATAACCTTGTTCAAGAATAGTACATTTGAGACTAGATAGTAGCTATTCAAATATCCTGAGTCCAGATTAGATTTCTTTAGGAGTGGATGCGCCATAGCCAGCTGCAAGGCTGGAAGAAATTCTCTCTCTCTCTCTTTCTCTCTCTCTTTACTGCCTCTTAGACTCAGTCAACCACCATCACCCTGGCAAATTTAAGCAACCAAGAGAGAGAGACAATAGTAATAGGAGCATATGGTAGGTTTTTAAATATAAATCCTGTTTACATGCTCAAATCACATAAACTGAAAATTATCCCATACAGCTGTGCAAGCCAGTACCCCATCATCATTTAGTCCTAACACTGCTATCCAGAGTTAAAATCAGTATAGATATGAGAGATTTTTATTTATTTATTTATTTTATCTGCAAAGTATCAAGCATATTGGTGAGAGCCGGGCATCAAGCACCTTCTCCTACAGGCCAGATCCCAATAGGCCTCTCACCACCCATAACACCTCTGTTGGCCTATTCTGCATGGTCACAAGGGTGGCATAGAATTATTATTTCTTCACCACCATCATCACTATAGAGCAAGCAAAATGAACTTCAGCAGGGCTTTTTTGTAGAAAAAGCCTAGCAGGAACTCATTTGCATATTAGTCCACACCCCTGTGAAAGCAAAACTCACTCTGATTGGCTAAGTTGCTTCCATGGATACAAATATATTGAGTGGAAGGAGGCTGGTTGAGGGGGGGAAATCTCTTCAGTGCAGTTCAGCTGGAGATCGACTGATGAAATGAGCTGAAAGCAGCCTGTCAGCTCACTTCCTTGAGACAGAACTGGTTTGGTAGTTTCTGTCTGAGAGAGAGTTCATTTGTAAGAAGAGACAAATCAAAGGCTCTTTCTGAGGGAAAACTCTCTGAGTTGTGGTACACTGTGTCACTATAGCAGAGGAAAACTGGAAGGCTCTGCTGAGGAGTCCTGTCAGTGCTAAAGGACAGACATCTGGTTCTACCAAAGAACACAACACACACTGGGAGAGAGGCTAAAGTTCTTGTGGCTGTGTAGAAATCTCAGAAGTCAGACAGGGATGCTAGCTGTGTGGGACTTAACACAAGGAATTGAGGTGCTTGTTTGATAGCATTCAAGGGTTAGTTTCTAGGTAATACTTAACATAGAGTGTACCTGTGTGCTAGTGGAGAGTATCTGTGTGGGGATATTTCTGTCACACATTCAGACAGTCCTCTGAGTGAATGACAAAGAGTGTGTGGATTTTATACCCAAAAAGCCTGAAACTATTTTATATATCTTTCTCTGATTTAGAGTGTTTTCCAGTACTAAGGAACACTGTTTGTTTGTTTATTTTATTACTTCAGCCTGCCAACATCTCTAGTATTCAGAGATCATTTGTTTATTTGAACTTCCACCTGCCAATTGATTTTATACCAGCCAATAGTTATTATTTTCCTCTCTTCCTTGCCTTCTATATTCAATAAACATATTTGGTTTTAAATTTTAAAATGCTTTGGTGCTTCATTATTTCTGACAAGATTTTATTATGTGTGCCTGAGGTACTGGGTAAAGGTGACAAGAGGTCCCTTTCCCCACACTGACTGTTCCTCACAACCCACTTATGCCAAGTGAGTTGGAGCTATGTTCCTGTGTGTTCCTGCTAAAAAAAAAAAAAGCCCTAAACTTCAGTCTGTGTCTTGCCAGATTTATCATACGTCTCCTTCCATTGTTGTTCCAGCTGCCTTCCTTGTGCACAACCCCTCAATAAACCAAGAATATGCCTGAGCTCTAAGACTTGAGCAAATTAGGAGCAATACAGAAATCATACAGAATTTATACATTAAAAGTATGTCATTTACACATACATACAGAGGTATGTAGATAGTATTGATGAATATGTACATTTAAAGAGGGGAAACAGTATGAGAAAATGGTGTCAAAGGGTGACTAAATCAAAGGGTGACTAACACAAAGTGAGATCAAAGGGTGACTAACACAAGCAATTTTTTTTCTGCAAAACCAGAATTGAGATTTTCAGGTCAATGAGAAAATCAGAATCTTCTCTAACTGTGAAGATGGGTGGATGTTTTGAATGTTGAGTATTCAGGACTAAATTAAGAACTACAGCTAAGTGCTCTAGAAAAAAAATCTTGCAAGAAGCCCATGGTTTTAGGAAATCACTTTCATTTCCCAAAGTTTCCTAATACCTGGGGCGAAAACCTTCATACTCTTTTATTGATCCTGTGTTTCAAACAGCCCTTGTTTTTCAGCATTTTAGTGGTCTCTTAAAACTAAAACAAACCAAGCAGTATCATCAACTTTGCTTCTTGGTGCTACACTTGTTATGGTGAAGAAGCATGGACACCAATATAACTAGCTCCCTAAGGGGCTTTGTTTATTGGAAATCCTTATAGGATGTAGCTTTGTCATGCCAGTTCTGCAACCATTAAAGGACAGACATTTCTCTAGGGAAAAACAGGTATTGCTCTGAGTTACAACATCATCCTTAAATCCTTTTGCCATGTAATAGAATAAAAGCCATTTGGTTGCTTTGGAGAAAACCTTGATACTCGCCAACTGGTGTAAATCTTGAGTATACTGTTATACCCACAGATGGGATCCAAGCCCCTAATTTCCAGCACAAGCATTAAAATGACAGTTTTGGTATGCTGCATTTCTAAAATATCTCAACAATAGCATAACTCTTCTGTACTGTCAATGCAGAAGAAGCGAATTCACAGTAGACCTAATGGCATATTCTATCTTTATTTAATTAATTAGTTTTCTTGCATTGAGATAAAAATTGTTGCTATTCAGTTAATGGCAATAAAGTAGCCATTAGGGTAGAAAATACAACTAAACCTCTTTTAAATAGGATAGAGCAGTTATTATCTGGATCCATGGATATATGTCAGATATTTTGTCATACAGAATTTCCCCCTTCAACTTTACTTTGGAAAGGTGAGATTCTCTCTCACACCCTCCAAATCTTCCACATGCTGCTAAAATGGAGAGAAGAACCATGTGACCAGCACAGGCGATAGGAAGAAATTTGACATTCATAGAAACAGTGAAGAAAACAAGCAACCATGCCATAACTTCTTTGGGAAACAACAGCTATCTTTCTTTTCCTCACCACTTCTGTTTCTTTCAGCTTCATCTCAATATTATTTTTGTGACAAATCTCCATCCTGTTCCGTTTTCAGTATGGTGAGACTCTCAGTGTAGTCTTCCCTTTGAGCTTTGTTAAATGAGGCAGAGAAACTGGCTAATAACATGTTGTGGACAGCTAGGGGTGGCAAGATCAACATTTCAAAAAATAAGGGACATCTGGAACTGTGCCTTCTGAAATAGGAAGCATCTGTTATGTTCCATGGAACTGATTTGAAATAAGGAACATCCGTTATGTTCTCCAAGAATCTGAAATTGGGGACATCCATTATATTCTATATATTTCTGCTGTCCTAGAAATAACAGATAACTCCATGGACTGGTGCGATAGGAATAAGTAAACTCTAGCTCTATATAAACATAGATGAGAAACTGCTACTCATACCCAGAATTTGTCACTAACATCAATTGATTGAAAAGGCAACAACATGTTTCAAATCCATAAACAACCATGTTAGTATGGGTAATAATAACAATACTAACAACAGTAATAATATTAAAATGGGACTCACTGGGACTAAAATAGATGTGTGCATTGCTAATAGACATTTATGTAATCCAGTTTAACAGGACACCAGGACTGAAACCAGTCAGGGTTTCAAAATTTCCTGAAAATGTTGTGAAAAATATAGGGTATCTCCTGCCTCCCTGTTGAGAGATTCCTCCCACACACTTCCCATGAATAAGAAACCCCTTTTCTACTCACATAAAATGTGCTCTACAGAATGTTCCACAGAAGGGCTTCCCTCCTTCTTGCTCTTGCTCATGTGATATCTGAACAACAGCCTCTGAACTACATTTTTGAGCAGAACTGTAGAGGAGCTGCTCCAAGGTAACAGGTGGAGGATGTAGGTATGTGGCCATATCCTTTTATCGACCCACTGAGAAAGAGCTGACAATTTTGGGGGTGGAGCCTGTGGAGGAGTGGGGTTTGGGAGGGGAAGGATCTCAGCAGGGTATAATGCCATAGAATCCACCCTCCAAAATGGCTATTTTTCTCCAAGGAAATGATCTCTGTAGTCTGAAGATCAATTGTAGTTCCATGAAATCTCCAGGCCCCACCTGAAGGTAGGAATTACTGTAGATTGATATATGTGTTCATATTTATGAGTGTTAAGTGATTTTTCTAGACATTATTAATAATAAGCAATGTGTAATCAGTACTTCTCGTGAGTAACAGTGATTTAATGTTGGTAATTTTTCGCTTGTAACACCGTTTTTTCCCAGTCTTCTACTTTCCGTGTTCCTTTCCCTTTTTTGCCCCACCTGAAGGTAGGCAAACCTATCTCTTACACAGTCTGACAAACTACAGTGCTCTGGCCTAAACACTTTTTTTTCTTTTAAGTTTAGCTTCAAATTCTAATCCTGCCTTGTCTAGTAACGCTCTGTCTCTGAAATCCCACGATGTCCTAAACCTCCCTTTTTTTTAGTTTACTTAAACCCTACGTCAGTGAACACAGCAGATTAAATAAAGTGGTTTCCAATCCAAACCTTGAGAGCTGTTAATTAGCTTCTGTAAAATACTTTTGAGAACTTCAGTCAGGCCATTGTAAGTGCAAATTAATTATTCAGAAAGTACAAAAGGACTGAGTGTTTTACCTGTTGGCATCAGTTCAGAATCTTCTAGACAGTTTCAGCCTCAGTTTTTATTAGGGTTCTACTTGATTTTTTAAAAAAAGCAAAATCATCCATTTTACTCAGCAGTTAGAGAGTATTCAGTTTCTTTTTCTACAGGTTGTCTATCTGCAACATTTTATTGCTAGATAGAGCCATTCACCCCTCCCAGCAATAACCACATAGTGATGGCTGATGACAGAATATTATGCAGGTATCATTTGTGTCTACTGAACAGGGAAGATGGATGGTGTACACCTAGTAGGGTTAACCAACAGGCCTGGACAAGTCAGTCCCATTAACAGAGGACATATTTGGACAGTTGGAAGGTTTCATAGTACTCAGGTAAATAACATCACCTGGTAAATAACATCCCATTAAACCTCTGTTAAAGGGGAAGGGCATTTTTCTCCAGTCCAGTTGACAAACTTATGCATAAAAACACAGAAGTAAATTAGGCTAAATTCAACAGCATTTACTGCATTGTGAGCATACATGTGTTAACACAGATTCAAAAGATCAGCTATTTTCCTGATGATTTTAGAGCTGCCAGCTTAATATCAGTCTAATCCACAACAAATACTAAGTGATGATATTTTACCCACATGCCATGAAAAGTTTCAAGTGCCCATTTCCAAAAATTAAGCCTTTAATAAAGGGATGACGTTTTTGTCCCAACTAGTTGACAACTCTACTGGTGATGACTACTGGTCATAAATGCACATGCTAAAAAAAGATAATCATGTGAGATATGGTGTAAAACCATAAACCTGACCCTCACGGACAAACTAGATATGACATGAAGAGATCCATTAATAGAATTTTGCATTGTGTTTCAGGGAAGTAGCAGCCACAATTCGGCCCACACCCAGCCGTGCCGCAACAGCAGCCGTTGGTGGGGGGGTTGCCTCTCTGTCAGAGGAGAAGGCGCGTTCGTTCCGGCATCTGGGGCTTGTCAGAGGGCAGAGCGCCGGGACTATAAGAGTCCCGGCCCCATCCTAAGCACGCAGTTGCTTCTGGCTCTCGGCCCACCCACCCGCCCTTCAGCAGTACAGGTTTAACCAGGGGCCAGGTAGGAATTTTTATTAGGGGCCAGGTAGGAATTTTTTCACGCTCACCTGATTGGCTTGTGGTGAGGTGTTTTTTGCCTACCTTGTACTGCTTGTTAGAGAGGGACAGTTGGTAGTAGTTGGTTAAGTGTTGGAAGAATGAGCAAGGGGTTACGGAAGCCCAGGGGAGCACCCAGGGCACCACACCAGTTGAGTGCAAGCGATGGGCAGGAGTGGCAGATGGGCTCCACGGCTCAATGTTGCAGAATGCCGATTGTGTGATCCCTCCCCACAAGACTGGCTCTTCCTGGGTGATTATGCCAGTGTAGGGTAGGATGATCTGGCCTGGCCGGCCTGCCATGAGCCAAATCTGTGGCTCTTGTCAGGGGCAGGGTGGCTCACTCATACATGGACAAGGAAGGGTCAGGGGATGACCCCGGGGCTTGTCCGGTTTCTGGTAACCCTTGCCGTGCTAGTTACAGTTTGGTTATGTTCAATAAAAAGGCCCATTTTACCAAAGTTATGTTGTCAGTCTCTTCATTCCAACCTTGGGGGGCAAAGGCCAAGATTTGGATCTGGGCTTCAGTGTTCAAGCAAGAAATGGAACTTCTCCTCATGTCATATCACCATTCATAAATGGCCATGTACTTTCCTGGGCTGTCTTTTCATACTTCCCAAGCTAACAACAATATGGGATGGGAGGGTTGGTTTTAATTCCACAAACCCATGTGTGGGAAAGAAGGTTTAAACTTCCTCTCTCCAGGCACCACAACCCTGATCTGAACTGGGATCATGTGTGGCTTTTATTTCTGTTTTTAAAAATCTGGGAAGATCCATTCACAGGTCTCCAACATCTCATCTAGTTATCTTCTTACTCTTTGTTAAGTGTGAGTATGGCTGCAGGCTTAATTTTAATTGGAACTTTAGTTCACCAGAGTATCACATAATAAATGGAGAAGAACCACACCTCGGTACTGGAGCATCCATTAAGCATGAGGGTCCCAGGTTGAATCCTTGGCATTTCCAGTAGGAAGCAGGTTGCAGGTGATGTGAAGAACCCCAGCCAGAGACTCTGGAAAGCCATTGCCAGTGTGAGTAGACAATAGTGACTTTGGTCCAGGGTCTAATTCAATATAAGACAGCTTCATGTGTTCATATGAAATTGTAGTAAGTGCAAAGAGGTGGTTAGATGAATATGCCCTTAGAGTATGGCCCAGGGCTTTTTTTGTAGCAGGAACGCCTTTGCATAATAGGCTACACCTCCTGAGATAGCCAATCCTCCAAGAGCCTCCAAGGGCTGTTAGTACAGGCCCTACTGTAAACTCCAGGAGGATTGGCTACAGCAGGGGTGTTTAGCCTATTATGGAAAGGAGTTCTTGCTACAAAAAAAGCCCTGGTATGGCCCTATACATGTTTGCTAAAAAAAAATGTCAGTGACTTCTGTTGGAATAACTCCCTAGCAAATATGTGTAGGGTTGGAATTTGGATCTCATAAACCTCAAGCTGCTGCCTAGTTTACAGCCATAAACAGAATTATTCCATCCTAAACCCATTCCATGGATTCAGAAGAGTGTTAGCTCTGTTTAGGACTGTATGGTTATGATCTTCTGCCAGATAAATTCATTTGTGTACAAAAGAACCTCAGCCTTCTTTAAAAGTTGCATTCCATGATTATTTTGACTGTGCTGATCACCATTTTGCAGGCAACAGGAATATCTCCCCCAGTATCCTGTGAGGTTTCAGACAAAACTTGTTGAGGTGGTCCAAAGTGCTTGTAGGCAAGAAGATGCAATTTGTTCTTTCTTGCTATATGGAAAGGACATGGAGGCAAATTAAACTAACTGGGTTTTGATCAGCATTTCCCATTTGCACCAGGCGCTCTCTGAATTGAAATGTAAAAGGTCAAAGCTCCAAAAGCATTTTTCATTTCTAAAAAGGTTTGTTCACTACTATAATTTAATAGCCATGCCAAAGCTGATAAGATTTTGGAATCGGTCCATGGCGTGTATTGATGTCACAGGTCAAAAATAAAGGCTTCAATGTAATTTATTTCTCCAAGCACAGTGGAGATAATAACTCAAGCACAGAGCAATATGTTAAAACGAAATTATATTCAATAAAGATGACTTCAGCTATTCTTCTAAAACTAAGTATACTTGGCTAAATTCTTAGATAATCATTATTGCGTTGGGATAGTCTCCACGGGACATTTCCATGTCAGACAATTCCTGATGTGTTCATTTGATCTATTTTTGTGTGCACTGACTACATTTCTCAGACTTTTTCCTCCTTTTTCAGTTCAGAAAAATAATTATATTGTGCTTTCTTCTGAGGTGGCCCCATATTCTGCCTTTAGAGCAGATTGTGTGATACAGCTGAATAAAAATTCTTTTCATAAGGCCAACTCTGTTCCTACCCATTCATCAAGAATATCATCAGCTGAAATTGAGCAACTGGATTCAGAGATGGTAAAATTGGCCTTCAGCATCCACAAGCCCAATATAAACCCTTGCTGTAAGTGGTCTGCTGCATAGGAAATGGCCTGAATTACCTATCTGTTTCATCACAGATAATGACAGCACGTGTGTCTTCTTGCTGATCACAGAAACTGCTGTCAACTGCAAAAAAAACCCCCAAAACCCTCATGGGTACTTCTTCAATATGATAGCATAAACTAGGTACTGTAGTATACTGGCTATGGGCCAAACTATACATGACATTGGAGTTCCACAACTGGAAATCCAGATGTATTCTTTGGCTGTAAAAGACTTTCAGTGGATGTAATATAGACTCTGGAGAAAGGGGGAGAGAACTCTTTCCTCTCCTGCACCATTTCCACAGTACCCCCACAGATGCTTTTAAGATGCAGAAGAGGGGGACACAATATCCATATTGTAATTTTTCCTTCGTATTAGATCTTGAAGCACCCAGGAGTTAATTGGCTAAAAGTGAACAGATTGAAACTAAACTTTGACTGTCTTGAAGGACATTGTTCTCCCCTCTTTTGATGACATACAACTGACCCCTGCTGACTTTGTTAAAAGTCTTGGGGTTATCCTGGATCCAACTTTATTAATAGAGAAGCAAGTTAATGCAGCTGTAAAAAAACAACAACACTCTATCAACTCAACCTAGCCCATAAGATGCCCTCTTACCTAGATATGGCTGATTCGTCAATCTGGATCCATGCCACAGGAACATTGAGACTGGATAACTGTAATGCACCTGTACATTGGTCTCTCATCAAAATCAGTTGAAAAACTTCAGTTGGTGCAGAATGCCAGAGTTCAGCTATTATTGGGAGCTAGATGGGACATGCATATTACTCCCATTCCGCAGATACTCCTTTGGCTGCCCATGTGTCACCAGGCTATCACCTACAAAGCCCTT
The DNA here is from genome assembly GCF_032191835.1 of Heteronotia binoei. Classification (NCBI taxonomy): domain Eukaryota; kingdom Metazoa; phylum Chordata; class Lepidosauria; order Squamata; family Gekkonidae; genus Heteronotia; species Heteronotia binoei. Next base: position 48,179,683 of record NC_083224.1, on the reverse strand, counting down.
CATGGCCTTGGTCCTTCTTGTTTGGGGAATTGCCTTTCCCCCATGTTTCACCATGGCAGCTTCTCTCAGGTACCACTGCAGGAGCAGACCAGCAAATGGGTTAAATCAGCAATGGCTCTTACATGTGCTTTTTCTTTTGTGGCTTCCACTTTGTGGAATGTCCTGCCTGAGAAGGTCAGGGAGGCTCCCACTCTCCCGGCTCTCTGCAAATTATGCAAGACTGAATTATGCAAGAGGGCTTTTCCAAACAGGTAATAGGGTTGCACTGTACAAAACAGTTCTCAAGCTTACTTGGATAAATGATTAGAAATTAATCTATACAGTTGTGTATAGCTTATTTTAAGTAGGATCCTATTATTTCATACCATTTACTGTGTCATGTTAATATTTTTACTGTGCTTCTGTTCTTTTTGGTTGGTTCCAGACTTCTAAAATCCTAATGCATGTCCTGTCTTCTTGCTTGTATTGAGCAACTCTGTGTAATCCACCTTGAGCCCCTGTGAGAAAGGTGGACTACAAATAACAAAACTAAATGAATAAGCAGTGCTTTACAAAGTGATGTTAGAAGGAGAGGTCTCTGATTTGAGGAAAATGGAACTGAAATTTTGGCAGAAATTTTGACAGCAAGCAAGCAACTGATATGAGCAAATGCTTAAGCTTTGTTTCAGATAAGGACTAGTATGACATTTTTATACCTTCTAAATCCATTGAAATCAATGGGCTTAGAAATGTGTAACTCCATTTAGGATTCCACTGTAAATACTATAGACTTCGACTTGGTTGGCAATTGCAGGATTTAGGTTATTTAGCTGTAATTCTATACTTCATTGTTTGGAAGTAAATTGTTGTACAAACTATTTGATTATACAAATAGATTGATCATCTCAGTTGTATGTTCATAATCATAATAACTGCATTAGCAAAATGTCTCTGATATTGTACCAGCTATCCTGTTACTCATGGTCTATGTGTACTATTCAAAGTCTCACATATACAGGAAATTCCCTTCTACTGAGTGAAATAAAATAGTTTCTATACATGCACAGAAATGATCATACTCTGTATGTAGCACACAGTGCAGTCCTAAGCAGAGTTACACCCTTTTAAGACCATTAACTTTAATAGACTTAGAAGGGTTTGCTTCAGATTGCACAGCTGCTGCCCCAAGAACAAATTTTTTTGGTTCCGTGTCACTATTATAGCCTACATATTTATATAGCATTGAACTTTCACATGCAAAATGCCTCTCACCCCTTTGTTACCATTCTGCTGGTCCATGAATTCTAGTGTTCATAAGTAGACATGTTTGAACACCCACTGGTTCAGCTCACACCCTGTTCAGCAATCATGAATAAGGAGCCCTTTTTAAAATTAGTTTGACTGTTCATTGACTGGTTCATGGCTGTTTGACAGGCTGTTTCACAGTGCAGTATAATGCAACTGGCTTTTCCTACAGCCACAGCTGTCTTTGCTGTGCCAGTAAAAGGCTATTTAAGGGAGGTTTCAATCAGCCCTGTGCTATTGTGATCTGAAATTCCACAAATATATTTCTACAATTGCTGAAGTCCCAGCTTTCATTTTGTAAAATAAGTCTCTTGTCCTTTCTATTGAAGTTATAAAGTGAAAGGTATAGATAGTTGCTTTTCCTCATATTCAAAAAATGCTAAAGATGTAGGGCTAGAGATGTAGGGGTTTTTAACGGAAAAATATGAAAGCTGGAACTTCAGCGATTGTGGCAATACGTTTGAAGAATTTTTGATCGCAATTGCCATGAAAAGAGAAAACAAATTAGAAGCTTTCTGATAGCACAGCAGACCGAAAATGCAGGGAACTGGTGGTTCACTCTGTATATGCCCCCATAGATAGATAAAAATCTCCTAATAAATTAAAAAAAACCCTACATATTTAAATTAGTCATATGTTGTTTTAAAACAAATCTTACTTTTTGATGTTCATCCTACTTTAATGACTGTCAGTCAGCTTGGGTCATCAGGGTTGGGAGGGAGGGCGTGGTTTGGGAGGGAGAGAATGCAAACCTGTTGGAAGTTGTTCACCGCCAGTCAGACAGGGTAGGGTGATTGCCTTCCATCTTAGTCAAACATGCTAAGTTCAATTGTTGAACACATTTGACATGAAATTCATGGTATCTATGCTCCTAAGCAGAATTATATCCTTCTAAGCTCATTAACTTAGAAGGCTGTAACTTTGCTCAGAACTGCAATTTTTTTTTTTTGGTCATATCCTTCGTCCAAAGAAGTCACGACATCACCTTATCTTCATCCCCTCCCCCTTTATGTTCTCACAGAAAATATGCTTGAAAATAAAGACTCACAACATGGTTTGCCAAGGAAAAGGGGGATAACAAAATGGAATTTTTTTAGTCAAAGGCTGAAAAAATTGGTGTCATTTGAATTTATGCTGAGATGTTGGACTGGATCTGGAAAGAAAAATGCAGGCCTGCTGACAGTAGGAATCTTCTAAACTTTTGGGGGAGCATTTTGAACAGAATCCACAGGGGCTGTCAAAATTCTGTTGGAAAGCTTTTTTTTAATGAATGTGTTAGCTGGGCAGATATATTGGAGCCAGCCTTCATGGAACTTCCAGGAGAAGAAGGAAACAGTGCATGAAGTAAACATATGGATGGGTATAAAGGAAAGAATGAAGTGATATATATCTGAAAAGAAAAAGAGCCCCAAGGGGTAGGGGAAATGTTGAGAGAAACAAGCCAATAAACAAAGCTGGGGGTGGGGGGGATAACTGGGTAGAAAGTAGGTCAGCTGAGAAGTTTCAAAGGCGTTTGTATGCAAATAGAAGGGAAGCAGGACAAGGTGGAATGAAAATGAATGATACTATATGGGCAAAGCACACAAAGAGGATCACAATATGTGGAGTCAACAAGCCCTGCTGTGGCAGCAGTGTACTGTTGGGACTCATACAGTGAGCTGTAGGCAGATGTGAGGATCAAATGTGCAACTGGGCATACTAAATCCCAGTGTTCTGGGAGTCATAGAAATAACAAACACCAAGCATAAGTACTTAAAAGCATGAGCAGAAGGCCAAAATTTCCCAGATCACAACATAGAACAACGGTCCATTCTCTAGTTCATGGGAGCATAATGATCTCTGTCCCTCAGGCTAATATAAGCTAGCATAGTGTATATTGTACTGCAGAAATATTGCAATTAATTTAAATTAGTTTTGTAATTTTTGCTTCTGATTAGGGTTCCCATGTCCATTTGAGACACCAGTGAGGTGGAAGGGGGGGATGTTCCGGGAGCCAGAAGCATCGCCCCTGAAATGCTAGTGTCACCAGAAGTGATATCATGCACTGTGCCTACATCACCCAAAAGTGTCATGAGCATATCAAGGGCACACTCTGGGGTTTGTTTTGGGGGGGGGGGGGGCTTGTGGGTTTTTTTTTTTGCAAAAGTCAATGGTAAAATCACCCTCAAATCATAGAGTTTTGCCCCAAAACCAGAGAATTGTCCCTGTCGTGCCCACATCACTTTTGGGTGCCATAGGCATGGCACACAACATTGCTGTTGGGGAGAATTCCCTCTGTGAGGCCAGCTGGATGGTGGTGGGCAGGAGTCCACAAAACCAGGAGATCCCCCACCCCCAACTGAGGAATGGCAAGCCTACTCCTCATTAAGCCCATAGCCAGAGTTTATATTGGCACAATAGAAATAGGAAGTTGATCCTGATCTGGGTATCCCAGTCAGAGGACACAGTGATGTGGTTGATAAGATGACAGGAGAGTCATTGACCAAGATCCAAAAAGTTTAGCAAGGAGGTGATGTTAGACAAATTGCCCTCAAAAGAGGTATGGAGAAATTTAATTCAGTGGGCAAAAATGGCCAATTAGTATGGGGTTGATAACTTGTGTATACAGGAGCCAGTCCTACAAAGGAGTTCCCTTAAATAATGAGATTTTTAAAGCTAAAATAGACTTTTCGTAGAAAACACTCACGTGCACAAGGAAACACAAGTATTCAACACACATACAGATCTAGGAAAAGTAGGTAGGAGATCGATAGGGATGTTTGCATGAGCAGGAAAATGATGAGGGGCAATACTTTACCTCTTGATGACAAAAGAAGGATGATTCTTCAATGAAGACAGGAAGGGAAGGGGGAGCAAGAGATGACCAGCATCACTTACAATAGTGGACACAAAACTGATCAGGAATTGGGGATGGCTCTGGCAGCAAGGTAGGGGTACCATCAGAGACACACCTGAATGGCCAAAAAGCTGGCCTTTTATAGCCAATTTCGTATTCCAATGCAGGGTCTCGTGATGAGCTACACCTACCCAGAAATGGCTCCCAGGAAATAGGGGGGGGGGGAGAATTTGATGAGCAATGATGGGCCATGAGGTGCAGACCATCTTTTGTTTTTACTCAAATTTTATTATAGACTCATTACCATTACTACCTGTTCCAACAGGTAGGTGTACCATAATAACAAATCAAAAACAACACAATTTAAAGATATTTCAAGTGTTACCATTCCACACCACTTAATATATATATATATTTATGTCTATTTATATTTTCTATATTTTTATAGCAGAGGAATAATAAAGCTTAGCAATGCTAATTTCCCTAACTGCTTTTTTAAAAAAAAAAACTTAATGCCACGCGCATTCAATATAGCTTCTTATCTTCCTTCTCTTGATTATTCCTTCTACTCTCAAAAAAAATCCATAAAGAATAAATTGTAACAATATATCTCAGTCCCTGGAGACCTTAAAGTTTAAGGTCAAAAAGAAAAAAAGAAAAGAAACTCCTTCTTCTTCTTCTTCTTCACCTGGACTGAATTAAACAAGGAGGGAAATTACCCAGGTGCTCTCACCATCTGTCCCCACCCAGCTCTTAGTTCTGAAAGAAAAATCAATACTTATAAATTATAAGTTTCTTCAGCTTTTCCCTTTTCTTGTTTCTTCAATTTCTTTTAAATAGAGTCCATATTTTCTTCCAAATTAACATAGACTTCCTCAGTACATTCACGGGTTGTCCTTGGAGGGATGAGAGGAGAGCATTCCTTTCCCTTATTAACTCTTGATATAGGAGAGGAGGGAGTTAACTTGGATATTAGTATCTCACCAGAGGCTGCGTCATATGCTGTAAACGAAGTGGAGCCTTTTTGGACACATAGTTTGCCTGATTGTAGCCATTTATATTTAATTTTTAAGTCCCGCAATTTGGCAGTTGTGTCCTTAAGGTCTCTTCTGATTCTTAAAAATTCAGGAGGGAGATCCGGAAACACCTGAATCTTTAACCCCTGGTAGTCCAGGCCTCCTCTCTCCCTAGCCTCTGCAAAGACTCTTTGCCTCATTCAATAATCCTTAAACTGCACCACAATATCTCTGGTATAAGACAAACTGTCTTCACATACCTTGCCTACACGATATGCTTTTTGGATGAGTGGAAGAACCTTGATCTCCAGGTGGATTACTTCAGCAAGCCAATTTGCCATGAATATATATAAGTCCATTTCTGCTTCCACATCCGATTTAAAGCCTCTAAATTTTAGGCACAGCTCCCGGCTACGAAAATCCACTGTTAAAACCCGTTCCCTCATCCATACATCTGCTGTTATCTCTTGAGCTTTTTTTAACGCTTCTTGCGCCGTTTGGGTTGCTTGCTTACAAGAATTCTCTAATTCATCCAGACGCTGACACATTGGTTGAAGCATAGAAGTTATGTCCTCTCGTATTTCTTCTCTTAGTTTAGACATTGCCTGAAACAATAAATTCACCGTGAGAGGACTTTCTGCAGGTGGTTCCTCACATCTCTCCAAGCTTGCGTGGGAGGTGGAAGGCAGTTCCAAGAAATTAGTTAAAGGCTGAAAGCTTTCTTCCTTCTGCTTGGTCTTTTTCACCCCTTTCGGAGGCATCTTTCAAAAGTTCAAAAATATAATTTAAAGAGGTAAAAAAAAAATATAACTTTGGAGGCAGCTGGGAGAGCGTTAGTCAAAGGCTCCTGTCCGGATATTGGTCAAAGCCACTCCCCCCGCAGACCATCTTTTACATAAAGAAATTGGAATAGTCAGTCTGGGGCTGACTGTTCACTATTGTAACACCTTTGGAGGGGACAATGAGAAACAAAAGAGGGTAGATGGGTTGCATGATGTAGCTGATGACCCACAATCTTTTCCAATGATGTTCTATTGAGCTGGAAGTTAGTCTTGATGACTAACTTGTCCAGAGAAGATGATGTTACAGCAGTCCATTGTTGACAGCTATGCTTTCGCATCTACATTTCCAAAGTGTTGGTAGGACTCTGGAATGCAGTGTGTGCAGAAGAAACCTCTGCATGGCGGTTTGCAGGGAGAGTGTTGTCTTCTAAGAACATCTTGGGAACATGGCTTCTGTCAGGGCTGCTTCTGGCTAGAATTGTCAGCCCATGACTGTCAACCACTGGGAGATTCAGGATTGGGGTGGGGGCAACATCCTGAGCATAGCTACTTCACTTATGGGGAAAACCCAGAAGCTTGGAGTAGGATAGCTCTCAGAATCACTAGAATTTTTCTATTAAATATTAGTGTCATCTGTGCAACCACAATACTTCTGGGGGAAACCTGGATGTGATGTAAGGTGGTTTTGGAATTGCTGAAAATGCTGTGATAAAAGAGGGGGGGCAGTGGCAGTCCTAATATTGGGCTCATATAAATTATACAATTCTGACCTGAGCTTTGTCTAAAATTACCTGCTTATTCAATGTGGAGTTTTAATCCCAGTCTTTCTGTCCCAAATACAGCATTGTTTGCTCAGAGAACACTAGTGTGGATTGAATTTACAAAAAAAAAAATGTCACTCTGTGATTTTGAAAATCTTCACCTTTAGGATTCCTCATCCCAGCACTAGATTTTAAAAAACAATTAGCTTCCTTTTCTTCTTTCCTTTTTTCGAAATCAAAATAAAGCTATTGAATCTCCACAGGGCACAAAATGAAAATGTTTATTTGCTTCATAAACCCTCTCTAAGAGAGACAGAATCTGGAAACATACTAATTCTGTGGCAATTTAAAAATACCCAAGGTGCCTTGCACTGTGACCAAGATGTGGCCAATAAACTTTCTATTGTTAAATGTTCTCGTTTAGCCAGTATATTTTGATAACCCCCCTTCCTAATGCCACAGGTATGTGGATCTGAAAAACTAAAGCTTTGCTTTATCTTTTATAAAAGTATACTTAATGAAAGTTTAATGTAGAAACTGTAAATTCGCAAGCAGCTGGATGTGGTTTTAAGTTCCCTTGACATCTTTTGTTTAATACATGGACATATAAAAGTTGTTCCTCAGCCCACTAATGAGCAATAGGGGACACAAAACCATTTTAAAAACCACGAACAAGGCACCATGACAAGAGAAAGCCATAAAGACTGCTGGAGCAGGAAACACTCTCCGTATCAGGTAGCAGTTTATAGCGCAGAATGTTGGATCACTTTAAGGCAGGATTTGCTATTAGTGTCTTATGATTTTGATAAAACAGGGAAGCTCCATGACTAGAGTGGCCAAGGCTGTAACAGAAACAAAACTTTTAGGAATCAGTTGCACTGGTGCTAGGAAATGGAATAAAAACTGTCCTCTCTATGAGATATTATGATGTGAGACAGCTAGGCTGGGCAATATGTGATGGCATGGTAATCTAAGTGCTGTTGAGTTATCTGCTTATAGAATGTTTTAATTGTATTTTATTGTTTTATCATATGTTGTACTCTGCCCTGAGCCCTATGGGGAATGGGTGGATTAGAAATATACTAAAATAAATAAATAAATAAATAATTGTGAAAATAGATCCAATTTTTCTTGTTTGTGTGTAGCCAGTGAAACTAAGTCCCAAATGTTTCTATACTAATCAATAGATGGATTGTTGTGGGTTAGGGATGGGAAGGGTTGTAAGTCTGTTTTTGAAGTTTATTTGCTGGCTTATTTTGCAACTCTAACACAAATTTTTGCTGATAAAAATATAGTGAGAGCCTTAATTATAAAAAAGGCCAAAAATAATTAATGGCCATCAAGCTGCCAAGAAAGTGGCTACAGACTGCCCCATTTACACTTTTGGGCCACAGGAAATTTTATTTCAATATTTTTACCCTTCCTTTCTTCCCAATTGGATCCCAAACCAGCTTACAGAGTACAAAACGTTAAAATATAATTTATTAAGGTACATTTAAATGAACAAACAGAAAACACACAAAAACAAACAATACACAACACTATACAATAGAAGTCTCAGGCTATGAGACATTGACAAAGAGCTAAGAGCCCTTTGTGTCAATCAAATAGTTCTACATCTGTCAAGGCTCTCTCTGTCTCTGTCTGTCTCTGTCTCTCTTTCTATATATATATCCCTGACAGGTGTAGAACTATTTAGAACTATAAGATTTTATATATATATATATATATATATATATATATATATATATATATATATATATATATATATACACACACACACACACGCACACACACCATGTATATATGAGGTACTTTAGTATATGGGATCTTTAGCCTATACCAAGGTCCAGAATAAGATTAGCATTCAGAAAAACAAGGGTGAAAAGACTCTTAAGCAGAAGGGGGTTTATTTAAAAGTCAAATTGAACTAAGGAAAAATGTCAAGTATATGCAACACAAAATCTTTCCATAGCAAAACTGCCCACCTACTGGGAAATAAAACTAAAATTGCAGGGAGAGACATTCAGGCTTGCTCTTGGAGAAATGTGGGGTTGTCTTCAGCAGCCATTGAGCAGCCTCATGAGCTGAAATAGACTAGGCAGGGGAAGGAGATTGGGAGAAAGGTCTGTGAAGCAGAGAAGTGAGAGATAACCAAGAGGCTGGAGTAAATAGATAAATCTCAAACTGGCTATAAAATGTGTGGCTGCTTTATACCATTTTGCTGAGACTTAGAAGGGGGACAGGCATTGGATTGTGGGAACAATAAGAATGTAATCTTTCAAAGATGAGTCAGTCTGAAAAGAAGTCCTGTGTCTATATGGTAGTGTGGAGTTTTCTCCTTTTTCATGGAAACTGTCAAAGTGTTCCCTTGAGGGGAACTGGAAGTTAGATATGGCTAGATATTTGTCATGATTAAAGAAGAACAGGAATCTTTCTGTCCAATTGTTGAGATATGAAGGAAATAGCTATAATGGGCCTGTGTGCTATTGTTTTGGAAATCTGAGTCATTAGGATCAAATTATCTGGAAAAAGAGCTTTGAGGTCCTTGGTACAAATGACCCTCAACAGAATTCTTCTTAGAATGGGTATTTGAATGATTGATAGAATAGCTGCCCTGCATGTCTTTCCACATGAGTCATGAAGCAGGGCTGGAATAAAAAGATATTAAATAAGGTAAATTGAAAGCCATCAATTAGGCACAAGGGCAAGAAAACAAAAGGTCAAAGAGATTTTAAAAGTGCTTGCTAGATGCCTCTGTGAAATAATCCTTCTAGATTGCGAAAGGGAGGAAATGAGAGATAGCAGTGTGTCCACCTTGTAGAAGCATAAGGCAGCAACAGAAGAAGTTAATCCTTCACCCACCGACTCTGCCGCAGCTGCCTAAAAGAGCAACTAGAAACTGGCTGGAATGAGCACTAAAATAAGCATTGAACAAATGTACCTTGGAAAATGTCTCAGGAGCAAGTCAAAGGTGCAAATGTGCTTTTGATGAAGGATATTGCTGCAAGAGTGTTAGCAACATCAATGCCATGTATGGAAAGACCCTCCCTGTCTCCTCCTTGTTCCTTTAGTAATATGACACTTGTAATGATGTATGGGATATGGGGTGGTCCTTTCCTGTAATTGTGCGATTGTCTACTGGAAATGATTGTCTGTGACTATAAAACTGTAGACCTTCCTGATGTGTTTAGACATGAGTCTGATCTGGGTTCCGTGTACACGTTAAATAAACAACTGTTTCTTCCTGATTTCGCCTGTGGCCTTGTTTCTGCCTGACCACCAATGGCTAAGGTTGCTGCTACAGTCACTGCCTTTGATATCACCTTAGTTTACACTCTGTCATTTCTGGGCCCATATTGAGGTGTTCATGCATACAGAAAAGGGGAACACATTAGAAAAATGGGGGTCCCCAAAGGTGAGGGCCTAGGAGACATCATTGGTTCCTGCTCTTTAGCTCTCATCAAAGGCTCATGCTTCTAGCATTGCCTAGGCTAAATACCTGCAAACAAGAGGAACAGACACTTGGCCCAAATCACAGTCAGCTGCCATGAAGAACTTCTCATTTTCCTTCCCTGAGATTTGCTGAAACATATCTACTGCCAATTGCCCACACATGTGCTTAAAAAATACTGATTAGGTGAGAAAAGATTACAGGCAATAACCAAAATGAGTCAAGTGTGGAGTTGCCTTGTCTAAGAATTTTTGAAGAAATAGTTTTGTAAAGTGACATTTCTATTTAAATATGAGATTTTCTTTCTAGAACAGGAAATACTGATTAAAGACCAATAGCCATTTACTCCCTTTCAAAAGTAGTAATGCTCCAAATTCCATCCATTTCACCATCCCTGCTCTGTACACCCCAAATTCCAGTGGGATTTTCAAGGTCTCTCTAGCCATTATTCTTTTATCAATTTTCATTTAGATGCTATAGCTTTGAACATGACAGGGTGCTTAAAGGGGGAAAGAGTTAACATAAGGAAGTTATTATTTATTTAAGAAAGATGCTCATTAGGCAAAGACAAATTCCAGATTTGAACTTTAAAACAATTGTATTCAGTATGCATATTTCTGATGCTAATATTTCATAGATGCTAAAATGTGTGTAGACATTTGGACTTGGCAAGAGGGTTATAGAAGTTCCTGTTGACTGTGAAGAAATCACCAATATTCTATTCATGTCTTTGAATCTCCATCTGGAAATATGAAAATCCCAACTCCCACCTACTAAAGAAGGCTAGCTTTTGGTCCTTCACTGTCCTTAAAAAAATGCTATTTGAATACTGCTGCTTCATAATTCAGTAGTTTTCAGACAACTCAGAGGGCTAGTTTTACATCACCCTATAAATCTTCAGATTCTAACCTGGCACTTTAATCTGAACAATTTATCTTTATAGACAATACTGAGATTCTGTCTACAGTGCAATCCTAAAGAGTGTTATAGTATTGATTTCAGTGGACTAAAAGGGGTGTAACTCTACCCACATGTGTCTCTGCTCCTCCTCAGCAGTGTCCTATACACATGCAGAGGACAAAGGATGTGGCATGGTTGTAGTACTTAGACATTTACCAAAACCCAGAATTCCAGTTTGGCAGTAATTGATAGAGAAGCACGCTTAAGAATGATCAGTTCTTTATTTTTAATAGCCTAGACAAAATGAGTAACTGAAAGTAACATCATCTCATCAGTGTACAACTGAACTGGCAAACTGAACAGAAGACAGAAAATTGGGATTAGAAACTTCTTTAAGTACATAGCTGTCATAGATGTTAAAAAGAAGGCCAATCAACGATCAGTCTTGTTTAACAGCTCTAGGAAATCAATATAATTACTTCTAAAGTCAAAGGCAGATGGTAAATCTTTTAGATAACATCCTATCAGAACCTGAGAGTAGTGTATCTGGGTCCAGCAAATTTTATTCACATTCCCCATCCTACCCTAATCTCATTGCATACATACAATTTTATGAATCATGAACAAAACATTCTGTTTTACGTCTGATATGGGTTAAACAGAACATATTATAGCAGTGGACTCACAGTATGGGCTAGGGCTCCATGAGCCACCAGACCCTGATAAAGCGTGTCCATTCCTTCATGCGTGTACTCTGATTGAAGAGAGAAAATGCAGTGGGAAATTAGAGTATGCAACAATGACCTATAAAATAGTGAATTTCCCAATCCAAACATTAAATACATTCTACTACTGCTGCTGCTACTACTGCTGCTGTTATTTCTACTACTGGTACAAAGATCTGAGGTAAAAGCAAACTTTAATATATCCATAATTACTGGTCATCCAAGGGTTGGTTTTCAGTTAATTGAAATGAGGCCTCTCTTGACATTGGCTCAGTTTCTGAAGTGTTATAGAATGTTTATAAGCATATTACGATTTTTTTAAAAATCATGTCAGCACACAAGGCCTAAGGACACAGGCAAATGGATTCGGATCCAGCACGGCATTTCTGTGGGCAGAAGGATCTTCTCCTATGGAGTGTTACTTTATTACCTCCCCACTGCAGCCCCAAATGCCCTACAAACTGCTGGTCCTAGGGGTTCCCCAATCCTGTAGAGCAGAATTTGGGGGGACATGTAGGGTCATAGGAGGTGAGAAAAAAAACACTACATTGGCAGAAATCATTCCACTTTTGGAAATACTGTGATGGATCTAAGCTGTGAGACTGAGTACTATTGATAGGAAGGGCTCAGCAGAGTAGAGAGTACCACCACTGAAATGTTGGTCAGCAGTTAGACATTGTGTGAATGTTTTGTGTGACATGAGAATAGTGTGCACAGCTGTTTGTCTGAGTATTGGGATTGGGTATATATGTAAATGAATGAGACACAGAAGTGGGAACAGAGAAAGGGCTACACAAGCACACACAAAGACTGCAAATTTATGCGGTCTCTTATTTGTGCACCATACTCATACTGAAATAAGTGACAGCCCTTTCCTGCAAGACTTAAGAGATTCTGTCTGCAAATGACTACAGTTTAAGTGTATCTCACCTTAGAAATTCCAGATGGTACAATGTGTCAGTATTTAGCTAATCCCAACTTGCAGCAAAACTGTCAAACAGCTTACATTGATAGCCAAGAAGAGGCAATCCATCCTTGATCAAGCAATAAATATTTGATTGTTTTTTGTCAATAATTCAGCACTTGCTCAACACTCTGAATATGAACTATGGGGGAAAAAATCCCAACAGATGAGAAATACAAATAAACATACAGTCTCAGCTAAAAGCTGCACTGCCATGCTCGCTGCTGCCACTGCCATGTTTACTAATAAACAAGGGTCAGGTAAAATACAAGATGAGCTGATGCATTTAATGATTTCTTCAAGACAAACTGGGAGGGCAAATATCATTACCATCTCAATAATCCAACAGAAACAAAGTTACAATGAAATGCACACAAAAGATTCCATCTTGACAGAATGGAAGGAAAACCTATTGGGTGAAAATAGTCGTTATTCTGAAGTAGCTGTTCCTTTTCAGAGACTGTTTTCCTCTTCCCGTAAGGAAAATTCTTTCCAACCTCATATATTTCAGTTTGAGAATAGTTTTTGTTCGTTCGTTTGTTTTGTTTTGCCAGATTTGCTTATTGGTTTCTGGGGTGGGCAGTCCTCTCCTTTCCATCTCACTGGACTGTGGAAGCAAATACTGGCAAGTAACAGAACATTAACCACTAGGTTTACCCCATTTAATTAATTTACTTGTGATCATCAAACCAATATAAAGACTGGAAAGGATAAAGATTATTGAGGTGCATTTGTTCTCTCAAAAGGGACATCATGAGATGGCACTCAGGGCTTTGCACTTAATTGGTTTGTCAAAGCTTCTTTGTCTTAGCAAAGTTGATTCTTCTAATTATCATTGTTACACAGAAGCAGCATTAGGTTGAAAGCTACACAAAGCTGGGTTTAGCTTCAGCATTAAGGAGGTACCCAGAGAGCTAGCTTCTTTGGAAGTGTTCCAGTAAGCGCTGAAGGCCACTCTTAGGAATTCTGAAATAGCACACTGTGTCAGGACAGAGATGGCTCCACAGAAATTAGGCCAGTGTTTTTAAAACTGTGACACAAGGGTAGGGTTGCCTGCCAACTAGCAGAAGGTGGGGGGGGTTTGGAGGAGCAGCCATCAGTGATGGTGTGACATGTCCAGGAAAACCTATAAGTGATATCGTGTCATACCTCTCTAGAAATTGTTGAAACCATGGAGTTTTTGGCAATTCCTAGAGAGGCACAACATAACTTCTGGAGAAAACCTGGACAGTGTTTTAATTCCTCCCCCCTTTTGCCTGCTGGCCACTGGAGTGCTAGCAGGCAAGGCCTACTGCAAGTGGGAGACCTTTTGCCCCCCAGCAGGGATATGGCAGTCCTATGTATGGGCCACCAATCCCCAAGACCCAGGTACCCAAGAATATGATGACATTTATAGAGGAAAATAATGAAAATGAAAAAAGAGTCTTGCTAGTTTCCCACTAGCTAATTTCCCATCACATGCCAAAGAGAAAATCCATTTTTCCAGTTTCAGTTTTAAATGTAAAACAGAAAAGCAGCTTGGCACTTCAGCACAAGGAGAACTTCATGAAATTTAAGAGATTCAGACATTAAGCCTTGACATAGTAAGGACCCTGTTAGATTGGACTGAGATTCTATCTAGCCCAGCATTCTTACTCCAGGTGACGCTGGATTTCCGAAACAAAATATGGTGATATGTTGTTTGTCTCCAGATTTTGGTATTCAGAGGCATAATGTATGTGAACATAGAAATTCACAGCCAAAGGCACAGTTCTCTGTCTTACTAGGACAGAGATTTGTTTTTATTTTGAGTCATGGCACAAATGCTCCTCCAGGTGGTGGTTATCAATTAAGAAAATATGATAATCTACAAAGAACAATCACTGTCCTTGATTAGAGGAATCATTGGGGTTTTCAAGGTCATTTTCATCAGACAATTTACTAATTCAAACCATATGTACTGTTGAAATCATGAAGCTTTATTGCAAATTTGTATATTTAAGGTTGGAGTTCCAGATTTAAACACATGTTGAACACAGACCAGTTCCTGACTAGCAGTTGCTCTGCCCCTGGATTTCTACTTTCCTCAGCTCAAGTGATCAATTCCCCACCAGCTGCTGTGCAGGCAGATTTTGATCTGTGGCTCCTTCCAATTTCCCTCATAGCTTCCTGCTCTTGTTTTATAGAGATCAGGAAGCCACGAGGTAAACTGGAGGGAGCCGTGGGTCAAAATGCACCCACACAGCAACTGATGGGGAATTGATCACTTGAGCCAGGGAAAGCAGAGGCCCCGGGGGGCAGAGCAACTGCTAGTGAAGAATTGTCACAGTGACTGAAGCATCAAGTGTTGGCTTGGATCTGTGAATGCTTTGTTGCGGGCACCTTTAAATAGCCTTACATCACTTCAGCTATTAATCTACTAATGGACGGCCGGCCTGACTCCGTCCCAGGGAATCTGGATCAGGCTTTGCAGGCTGTTGCAACGTGGCTTAGGCTGAGTGGGCTGAAGCTGAATCCGACGAAGACAGAGGTCCTTTATGTGGGTCGCGGCGCTCTGGGAAAGGAAATATCTCTCCCGGCCTTCGACGGCGCACCATTGAAAGCAGCACGCCAGGTAAAGAGCTTGGGTGTTTTACTGGAGCCTTCATTATCAATGGAGGCCCAGATAGCAGCCACTGCCAAGTCAGCATTCTTCCATCTGAGGCGGGCGAGGCAGTTGGCCCCTTTCCTAGAGCGTTGGGACCTTGCAACAGTGATCCACGCGACAGTCACCTCAAGATTGGACTACTGTAATGCCCTCTACTTGGGGCTGCCTTTGTGCCGAACCCGGAGGCTGCAGCTAGTGCAGAACGCGGCGGCCAGGCTGTTGTTAGGACTCCCGAGGTGGGAGCATATACAGCCGGGGCTACGCGAACTGCACTGGCTGCCGATTACATACCGGGTCCAGTACAAAGTGCTGGTCATTACCTTTAAAGCCCTATATGGCCGAGGACCGGCCTACCTGAGGGACCGTCTTTCCCCGTATGAGCCCCAGAGAGCACTGAGGTCAGCCGGGAAAAATAAACTGACTATCCCTGGGCCGAAAGAGGCTAAACTTCAGAACACTCGTGCACGGGCCTTTTCAATCGCGGCCCCTTCCCTATGGAATTAGCTCCCGGAGGAGGTGCGGGCCCTGCGGAGCCTTGATCAGTTCCGCAGGGCCTGCAAGACCAACCTCTTCAAGCTAGCATATACGGACTGCTGAATTATGGTTGTTTAACAAAGGGACCCGCCAATATGGTTTGTTTAAAGACCTGTGTTACTATGTAAACTGACAGAAATTAGCGTCGGAAATACCACCATCACTGTCAGCTTAAGTTAAATTTTAATTGTATACTGACTGGTTTTTAAATAATGTTAATTTTAAAATCTTATATTTATTGTACTGTATGTTTATAAATGTTGTTAGCCGCCCTGAGCCTGCCTAGGCGGGGAGGGCAGGATATAAATAAAATATTATTATTATTATTATTATTATTATTATTATTATTATTATTATTATTATTATTATTATTATGCTATTCAAAGGGGGGAAATGCTGTCAAAAGTGGTCAACATTTATTCTCTGCATGTTGACAGAACCTATTGAGCAGGAGAGTAGGTATGAGCTAGTTTGCCCCACTCACACATGATCACCAACTCCTGAGCATAGAAACTATACACAGATGCAGGGTGTATGGATACACTCCCTTCCTGTGGTCAACAGTGTTCAGAAAGCAACATCACTGAGAGGGGACATACATATGAGCACTTCCTCCACATATTCACACTGTGTAAATGATCCATTGGTCACACATAGGTGCAGACAGAGCCAGTGTGCTTGTGCCTGCTCTCCCTCTCTGCAAAGCACAGAGAAGTTTTGTGCAAGAGGGCTTCAACATATGACAGTCAAATGCAGGCAAATCAAATGAGGTTCAGTTGTATTAACCAGTCCCTAGATGCCAATTGCCTCATGGTAAAAGCTACATTTGGTTGGTCCAAGATGAGCTCTTGATATTCTCCATTTTCTTGTTCCTTTCCCACATTCTTTCTCTCATCCCATAATGAACACACCTAAGTTTTATGGCAACAGGGCTGGAAGGTAGCATATAAACTGAATAAGGCTGTGGTCCTAAGGACACCTCCCTGGAAGAAAGCTCCACTGAAAACCATAGTACTTACTTCTGAGTAGATCATCTTGAGATTGTTCCCTAAATGGAATACTGCCATCTGCTGCTGCATGTTTCATCTTTGGCCATTAGGTGTGACCTGAGGGTATATGATGCAGTATTTTTGCCAAAACTAAGAACACCTGGATTTGGTACATGCCTAGGTGGGAGACCCCCCTCTTCAAACCTCTACAAATGCCACCTTGTGTTCTGTATATAAATTAGTAAATCCATGTAAAAATATTTAGAAGATTAATCCAATGATTGCCTATAACAGGCCTTCTTTGATTACTGTACTGATTTTATGGGATTTGGAGGAGGAGGAGATTGGATTTATACCCTCCACCCTTCACTCAAGAGTCCCAGAGTGATTTACAATCTCCTTCCCCTCCCCACAATAGATGCTCTGTGAGGTAGACAGGGCTAAGAGAGCTCCTTCACGAACTACTCTTGAGAGAACAGCTCTGAGAGAACTTGTCAAAGTCACACCAGCAGCTGCATGTGAAAGACTGGGGAATCAAACCTGGTTCTCCAAGATTAGAATCCAAACTGCCTCACATTAGTACCTCAAGCATCCAGTTTTCTTTGGGTTTCAGAGGGAAAACATTTATAACTTCAGGTATTTATCATTGAACAGAGAAAGAAACTTGAAGGTCTACTTTGAGTTCCAGCTGTTGTTTATTTATATATATATATATATATATATATATATATATATATATATATATATATATATATATATATATATATATATATATATATATATATATATATATATATATATAAAAGATTTTTAAATCATACCGTGATTGTTTTTATTGTGTTGTTTTTAATATTTTTTTTAAAAAATCTTAAGGTTATACATTTGAACATAAAGACAGAAATCTGCGGAACTGTATCAAAGTATGGATTCTGTCCCTGCTAAGCATTCTGAGAATCTTGGGTTCATGTTGCTCAAAGCAGAAAGTTTCTTTATCTTCTGTTTCAAGATGCTTGCTTTTTTCATGCTCCAACATTCTGCAGGATGAAGAATTAGCGGATGCTCCTCAACTTTTCCACCCAATAGTGTATTTAAATGCAGGCACTACAATCTGTTGCCACTTAGACTGAAGAAATAATGTATTAGTGTAGTTATTTTGCTACAAATTTAAACAGATGTATAATTTATTATTGATATGGTTGGCAAAAGATATCAGTGCTGGACTGTAATCATAAGCATATTGGAGAATGGCCTAATGGTAAGTGAACTGGCATTTTCCATATCACAGATGTAAAATTAATGCAAAGTGTGTAAATGAAATATGTTTTTCCTTCAACATGCATGCTCACATAAGTCATACTCTCATAGTGGAGGGGGGGAAATTACCAATATGTACTGTTTCATCATAAAGTCTAAAGATGCTAAGTGATATCTTTATAAAAGAAAAAAAGCAGAACAAGGAGAAGGCATCTGGTATCTGTTTCTTATCCCATTGTATTTCTAGTTTAAAACTGGTTCATCTTGCAAAATTTGGCAGAATTCTTTGGACATACATTGGAACAGAATATATTTGTTATCTGAAATGTAGGTGTCCATAACCAGGGCTTTTTTTGAGCAGGAAGACGCAGGAACACAGTTCTGGCTGGCTTAGCATCAGGGGGTGTGGCCTAATATGCAGATGAGTTCATGTAGGGCTTTTTCTACAAAGAAGCCCTGTGTGAAAAACAATGCTGACATCAGGGGATGTGATCTAATATGCAAATGAGTCCCTGCAGGACTTTTTCTACAAAAAAGGTCCTGCCCATAAGCTCAATGTTATAAAGCAGGGCTCCCCAGTGTGTTGCCCACTAACACCTTTCCTGGCACCCAACAAGTCTTTTTAGAAAGTGGGCAAAGACCAATGGAGCCTTTGTCTAGCTGGGGTAATAATGTGCAGATTTTTTTAAAGTTGCTTTCGCAGTAGCAGTCATCATAGCACAAGGATTTTCACTGTATTACTAGATGCAAACTGTGTTTCTGCAAGAATTTTTTTAAAAAACAATATGTTCATTTAAAAAGCATCCTGTTAAACCAAGCTTCTGCCATGAGATTTCTTCTATAAGATTTCTATGAAATTTATGCCTAACCTGACATTTTCTGGTTGACTCTGCCTCCTTTGGCAGCCATTTTTATTTGTCTACCACCCTGTATCAGCATTCCAAAGGTGCCCACAGGCTCAAAAGAAGGTTGGGGAACTCTGGTATAGTGCATATTTTTATAGTTCCCAGGTTCAATTTCTGGCATTTTAAGTTAAAGATGGTGCTTAAGATTTATAATTATAGAGTTAAAAGCAACTTTTTAGGAAGTCTAGTCCATGTATTTTCTCAGTACAGGAAAAGCAAAGCTATAATAGATGGCTGTCCATCAGATGGAGACCTCCAGATAAGGAGAATCTACCATCTCACCAGGTAATTGTTCAGCTGCCAAAACAGCTCTTATCATTATAAATGTCCCCTCCCCAATGTTCAACTGAAATTAACCCTTCTGTGACTTGAGCCTATCAGATCTAACCTTTGGCTCTAGAGCAGCAAGGAAGAACTTTACATCCTCTCCTTTGTGAAAGCCAAGTGTTTGAAGAGTATCATGCTCCCACCCACAGTCCTGGGTCTTCTAAGTTTCAGACTAAAGCTACCCAGTTCCTTCCACTTTTCTTCATAGAATTTGTCTTCCAGACCCCTAACCCATCTTCACTGCCTTCTGCTGGAAGACTCACATAAGGCAGCTAGCATTCTTTATCGAACTCCTTTTCAATCCTGAGCTGAATTTTTCTCCTGCTGCTTTTGTGAGGTTGCACAGAAGAGTTCTCACTTTGGGAGAAGCCAGAGGCAAAATAGGAGTTGAGCAACTCTGCATTCTCTTTGTCACCCATTATCATTTCACCATAATCACTGATCAGAGTACCTCCTATTTCATTCTTCTTCCTCTTCCTTTCAGCATATCTGAAATCTCTGGCAATAAATCTATATCTTTCTTTGCCTGAAATCCTGGAAAGCTGCTACTAGACAAGGTGATACTGAACAATGTGGAGTGTTCAGACTCCTCAGCCAAAATCAGATGTCTTGATGATAAGAGCTGCCTATGGAGAGCATTTTGGGTAGAAGGAGAAGTACCACAAATGTATTCATTAAATTTTTGGCTGAATCCTGCTCTGCTTATGGAGTACTCAGGGTCAATCAGAGGGAAGGCTACAAGACAAGACCTTGGTATTGGCCTAGGTTTGCCAACCTCCAAGTGGGACTTGTAGATCTTCCAGAATTATAACAGTTTCCCTGGACAAAATGGCTGCTTTGGACTGTAAACTCTGTGGCATTATACCCTGCAGAGGTACCTCCCTTCCCTAAAACCAGCCTTCCCCAGGCTCCACCCTGAAAAATCTCCAGGTTTTTCTTCAGCTGCCAATCCACAGGTGGGAGCAGAGGATCCCCCAATTTGGAGGCCCTCCCCCTGCTTCAGGGTTATCAGAAAGCGGGGCAGGGAGGAAAAATCTCTGCTGGCACTCCATTATTCCCTATGGAGACCGATTCCCATAGAGTATAATGGATAACAGATCTGCCAGTATCTGGGGTTGGGGGGGTTGTTTTTTAAGGTATAGGCACCAAATTTACAACATAGCATCCAAAGCCTCTCCTCAAAACACCCTCCAGGTTTCAAAAGGATTGGACCAGGGAGTCCAATTCTACGAGCCCCCCCAAAAGGTTCCCCTATCCTTCATTATTCCCAGTAGAGGGAAGACGTTTAAAAGGTGTGCAGTCCCTTTAAATGTGATGGCCAGAACTCCCATTCGAGTTGAATTATGCTTGTCACAACCTTGCTTCTGGCTCCACTCCACTGGCTCCTGGCTCCACCTCCAAAGTCCCCAGATATTTATTGAATTGGATCGGACAACCCTAGGTATTTCCCAGCCTAGTGTTGGCAACCTTATACCGGGTCTCAGGTTCAAAGGTGGCCTCAGATGTAGACACCAGTTAATCTTTTGATGCTTGATAAGTTTTGCAATTTGTTTGTGTGTTCATTATGTGATGTAATTGTATTTATTTTTTATTATGGCTGGAAGCCTTAGAACCTGGAAGTGTGTCAGACCTCTTTGGACCTCTGAAAGAGCCTGTAAGTAATTATTGTAGCCTCAGCTATATGTTTGTTAACTTGCATTTTCCCTCTACCTCCTCTCTTTCTCCCCTTCCTTTCTGTCATTTCTCTCTTCATTTCTTTTTCCTGTTCAATTGCTTCTTCTATCCATAGATGAGACAGGAAATAATACAGGAAGTGGGAGGGGGGTTGGAAGCTTACAGTGCAGGGCGTTATTCATTCTTTCTAAAAATCCTATTCATAAGCAGTTAATTTAAAAAGAATTAAGAAGTTTCTTAATAAAACTGTTTAAAAAGTAGTTCAGGGTGTTAAAAATGGATTGTGTATGTCATTTAAATTAAATAAGTGATTTTAGCACTTAGAAAAAGCACTATATATACTGAGCAAGTAACTGTTCACTTGATGTAATAACCTATATTTATATGTCAGGCGTTGCTGGAGGAAGGGGGGAATGTCATGTTGTTCACACTTAATCTAGTTGAACACAAGACACCCGATTTATACAAAGAACTCTGGCTCTGAGTGAAGCTGTTCTTCCTCTTCTTTACTCCTCTACTGGCACCATCTTTTGTCTTGGGTTCTGTTGGACAAAAGCTTAGGCAGTCTGGCAGGATCCATGCCTAAGATAAGCTTGATTGCCTTATGCAGAAGTGACAGCTGAAATTAAGGGTTTTTTGCTCACAAAGCAATCCTACCATCCATAACAACTGAAATTATTTACAACAAATATTTAAGTAGACTTCAATCCATGATCCTGGGTTTCTATAATTAATGAACCCTTAATCAAGTACATTCTAGAATGTTCTGTTTTACCCTTACATTTGGATTTATTTCTATTCCAGTATATAATGAAGGGGTGCCACTTTCTCAGGAAATTTGTCCTGTACCCTGTTTTTTCCCTGTCACAGTTTCTTGTATGGGGAGATTTTGTCCATTAATACAATGTACCATATTTTGTGGGACCATATGTTCATCTCTGTCTAAGTTCTAACAGAGACCTACGGGGGTGGGGTTACTGCTATGAGTTTTTACTGACAAGTGAAGAAAGTGACATTGAGGGTAGTCAGAATATTAGACTGATTTAGCCTCTTCCTTTCTGCCTCTTTCTTACATTCTACACAAGAAGATGCTATATTATTGTCTGAGAGCCAGCATGGTGTAATGGCTAGACCAGGGATGTCAAACACATTTGTTATGAGGGCTGGATCTGACATAAATCCAGGCCAGGCCGGGCCGTGTCAGGCCATTTGTGTACCTATTTAAGATTAGGTAGCAGAGATATAATTTTTTCCCTGATTCACCCCCCAGTCTGCATGATTGACACCCCTGGGCTAGACTGTCAGACTAGGAAGCCCAGGTTTGACTTGAGCCAATTCTATTCTCTGAGCCTAACCTACCTCACAGGTTGTTATTGTGAGGATTAAAATGAGGAGGGGAGAACAATGGGAGTCAGTTTGATGTAGTGGTTAAGTGTGCTTACTCTTATCTGGGAGAACCAGGTTTGATTCCCCACTCCTCCACTTACAGCTGCTGGAATGGACTTGGGTTAGCCATAGCTATCGCAGGAGTTGTCCTTGAAAGGATAGCTGCTGTAAGAGCCCTCTCAACCCCACTCACCTCACAGGGTGTCTGTTGTGGAGGAAGAAGGTATAGGAAATTTTAAGCCACTCTGAGTCTCTGATTCAGAGAGAAGGGCAGGGTATAAATCTGCAGTCGTCTTCTTTGTTTTAAGCCACTTTGGAACCCCATTGGGGAGAAAAGATAGCTATAAATAAACAATACATAAATAAACAATACTTTGTACACTGCAGAGAGACTAAAATGGTGGTGGTGGAGGTGGAAAGAATTATCAAGTTGCAGCTGACTTACAGTAACCCTGTTGGGTTTTCAAGGCAAAAGAGATTCAGCGGTGGTTTGGCATTGCCTGCTTCTGCATAGCAACTCTATGCTTCCTTGGTGGCCTCCCAGCCAAGTACTAGCTAAGGCCAGCCCTGCTTAGCTCCTATATATGATGAGACTGGGCTAGCCTGGACTATCCAGGTCAGGGAAATGGTACCTGTGCGGTGCTAATGCAAAAACTGAACCAAAACCACTTTGTCAGAATCCTAAATTCTTAAATGTTCAAATGAAACAACTGCAGACTGACCCTATCCCTTCTATTCTATACAGTATTGACCCAAAGTCTAGTGGCTTTGCAGTGCAGGTGATAGTACACTAAGTTCAGAAGCCATGCAGGATGACCAGGCAACACACAGGGGACCCCTAGTATAGGCACAGCTTCATTCCATTGGACACCTTCATCTGTCTGAACTAGGGCCGCCAAACTCAAGGCAGTAGCTGGAGATCTTCTGGGATTACAATTGATCTCCAGGTGACAGATCAGTTCACCTGAAGAAAATGGCCACTTTGGAAGGTGGACTCTGTGGCATTATACCACATTGAAGTCCCTCTCCAAGCCTCACCCTCCTACTCCCAAATCTCCAGGTATTTCCCAACTCTCAGCTGATAACTCTAGGCTGGACCCTCCTTAATATCACAGTTCACTCAATGCTATTTCTTCCACGAGGCAGGGGGGAAACTCATTTTTATGACAGTTCTTAAATTACTCTACAGCTGTGCACTGTGCTCAAATTGACCCAATGCTGACGACCAGAAATGAGTTAGATAACCCTGTGCATCCTTACTACCTCCAGCTTCCAGAGTTCCATGATAAAAATCAAACATGCTGTATAACAAAAGCAGATGTAGCAAAGTAATGACAAGTGCAGGCTGAATTATTCATTGCGAATAAGGTCCTTCTGCTCTCCTGCAAGAATCTAATCTGTTTGCGTAATATAAATCCTGGAATGTAATTATTACCATTTAATAATTGTTGTTTAGTGTCAGCAACAAACTAGGTAGTGATTCTGGGTCCTGATCCCCCCCCCCACACACACACACCTTCCAAACTGCACACATTAGAGTAAATGAAGATCCAGTTAAATCTGTTAAATTGTTCTTGCCCTTCCCCACCACAAGTATGTGAAACAATTAATTGACTGAAGTACTCTCTCCCCACCAATACTCTCTCTAAGCTCTACTCTGTGAGCTATTCATACACACCTTTCCTATAACCAAAAGCATTAAACACTCTTTAACCAAAAGCATTTAAGTTGTGAGCTACTGCATAAATTAGTTTGCTCTGGGGCCATTTTTCCTGAGCTAAGACAAAAATGTGTGTGTTCAGAGGCTTAAAAACTGTGAGCTAGCTCACACTAACTCAGCTTAGAGGGAACACTGTTCGCCATCCTTCTCTGCCTAGGTTGGTGCTAAATGCAGTCAATTGGATCATCCAACTTTATCTGCCTGAACTCATTGTCAACATTTATTTATTTATTTGTAATTTATATCCCGCCCTTCCCACCAGGTGGCTCATTGTCATAGTCAGAGCAGGAGAGATAATAGGCTAGTTATACCAGTATTATGGGATGACATAGGCAGAGCCAGCAGCTGTGTAATTGAGGTCATCCTTCAGTTTGTTTGACTTGATGATATCGGGGTCTGGCCATTCTGTCTCACAGCCATGAAAAGCAACAGAAAGAGGTTACTACCATCACCCAACTTCCCAGCTGTTCCATGTAGCAGTGTATATTTTTAATTCCCATTTTTATGGGACTAGCTCTATGCAATCAAAGAAACAAACAAGCCCAAGGATAGTAACAGGAAATGAATTTCAAGGCAGCACCATGTTAGAAGACTCCATATAGCCTCAACAGGACCATAGGTGGGCACTTCCACTGATCCACCAGCTACTGTTTTCTTTTGATGTTGTGGCATGAAGCTGGTATAAAAAGGGATGGGTGAATGGACCAAGGGAGGCATTTAATGCAAGGGTTGCCAGGAGATAGCCTTACCTGTAGTCTATGACTGGCCTCTTTTTAAGCATTCAGGACAAAAGTAAAGAAAAAGGAAATAATACTGAAAAGTAAGCACAACTGGGCTCCCATGGAGGTTGCAAGCCTGTCTCACAATCCTATTCCTATATGAATTAGGGTAGGAAACTTGACTTCACCTTTAATGGCTGTAAGGATGCACCCTTCACAAGAGAGCCTTCCAGCTGCACAGGCCAGGCAGTGCCTATGTTTATAGCAATCACGTGGAGCTGTTAACTATTTTTTTCCTGACAAAAAAAATGCCTTCCATAGCTTCAGAGCAGGCTCCAGCAGGCAAATTTATTTATTTATTTCTGAACATTTTTATCCTGCTCCTCCAAAAACAGCTCGGAGAGGCTTCCAACAATATTAAAATCAGTACAATAAATACAATAAAATAGTTACAAAGCAATAAAGTCATATCATACTATAAAACAGGCATCGTATACAGCAGACTACAGTCAATAATAATGATAATGGCCGTGTGGCCTGTTGATCTTATGTTAAGCAAAAGTATTCTTATTGCAAAGAACCCACAGGGAGACCAAGCAAAGCTTTTCTCATCACTCCATTCCCATGCTGGAGAAGGTTCAGCTATTGAATTTCCATCAGTTAGGCACAGGTATCCAATTAGAAACAATGTTGACCACCCTATACACACCCTTCCTTTTAGTCAGGGAAAAAGACAGTCTGTGCTTTGTTTCTTGCTTACAACTGGGATGCTGAATCGGGATGAAACCACTCTTTAAATTCTGGGTTAGCTGCAACCAACAAACCATAGGTTGCAGTTTTGCCTAATTCAGATATCGTGACTAAATATGGTCTGTATCAAACCAGAAAGTCTTCCATCTATGTCCCATTTAAGATAGCAGGAGGGAATGGGAAGGCACACAGGAGCCTAAAGACTTCAGAGACTCTTCTCATGAATTAACCGAAAATTATTTGTGAGCATTACAAAAGCACTAATATTATTCCCATGCTGCAAATGGAAACTGAAGCTGAGAGAAGACTATCACCTCACATACCAGTAGTTATCCTTTCTCTGCCACATCAGTATGTTGATAGGCCTTCATAATTTGCAGCCTTTGTTTTAGATCCTTCAGCAATAGGTATGGGGGGGGGGGTGGAAACCAGGCACATGAGGAATTAACTCCAACAAAATTGTTGTCACACACGCATGTTTTCACCATGTTTTCACAGTTGAGAACTTGTACCTTATGTGGGTTATTGATACTTGAGAGCATCACGCAATGTGTGCCAGGCACCAACATACATTCTGTTTTCTGGTTTACAGTGCAGTGATATGGTGGGGCAGAAAAATTATTTGCATTTTCCAGTGTGTATTCTTAAAACAAGAACATCTTGTCTCCAAGAATGAAGGTAGAAAGAAGAGAAGGCCTGAGATATTCTCCCCCCCCCCGCCCCCTCTTTTCCTCCTGGGCCAGATTAATCATTTCTACCTCTATGAATCACCAGATTCTTTAAAAAAGTAGTTGAGAGCTCAGTTGGTTGGCTGATGCCATCCTATAACCATCCAGATAGTACAACAGGAGTGTGTTTTGATCATTGTAACCAGAGCATTTTTTTTTTAGCAGGAATGCACAGGAACACAGTTCCAGCTGGCTTGGTGCCAGGGGGTGTGGCTTAATATGCAAATGAGTTCCTGCTGAGCTTTTTCTACAAAGAGCCCTGTGTGAAACAATAGTGATGTCAGGGGGTGTGGCCTAATATGCAAAGGAGTTTTTTTAAAAAGCCCTGATTGCAATTTTCCCTTTCCTTATTATGGCATTCACGGGCACTGGGGAAAATGCATACAAGGAAGAAATGTAGCAAAATAACCACAATTAGGTGGCCAACTAACAAAACTTGAATCACCCTATAGCACAGTGTTATTCACTCAGTGGCTCAGGGACCACATATGGTTTTTCAATATGCCACTTGTGGCTCTTCTGAATCCTGTTCCCTAACAAAGTACCTGCATCATGTTTCAGAAAAGTGGGAAAGGCCCTTGCCCAGCTGGGCTTGTGGTTAACAGGTGGTTTGTTAAGTAACCTAAAATTCTCTTTATGGAAGCTGATGTTGCTTTACCACTTGAATTCCATTAGGTAGAGCTGTCAGAGATTGGATCAACAATCTTCAGCATGTAATGTGGTTGCAATACCATGACCCTTTATTGAAACTTGCCAAAGGGGATCCAAATTCCCAAGGATATTCCATTTTCCCTATCTGTGGCATGTTGTCAGAAACAACACATTCAGACATGTATCTCCATGCCTGTATGGGGCCATTCATAATGTATGCTGCACTTTTAAAGGACTTTTTAAACCTTGTCCCTCTTTGCACTGTTATGGTCAACCAAGCCAATGATCAGTCCTTTCTTTGTTGCAATTTTATTATTTATTATTTATTTATTTTATCAGATTTATATCCCGCCCTCCCTTGAGAGGCTCAGGGCTGCTAAGAACAGTTAAAAACATTAACAATTAACAAACATAGAATATTAAAAGTAAAATATATAATAAAACATTTCCATACATATCAACAATCATCAATCCATTCATTAAAAGTCCAAGATGGCAGATTTCTGATTTCCATTATATTCAGTGAGATTGTCAATGCTGTAAGGTAATAGCCACCTCCCCCTAACCGTTGAAGTTTGAATAATTCAGTCTTACAGGCCCTGTGGAACTGTGGCAAGTCCCGCAGGGCCCTGATGTTTTCAAGGAGGGCATTCCACAAAGTGGAGCTATTACCAAGAGCGCTCTGGCTCTGGTGGTAGACAATTGAGCTTCTTTCAGTTCAGGGATCTTAAGGAGATTTTGAGACCTTGTACATACTGCTCTCTGGGGTACATATGAGGAACTTTTTATGAGCCCTTCCCCTCTTGGTGTGTGACATACTTTATGGACCATCTTCATTTTCGTATATAGGGGGGAAACTGATTAGCATGGTATGATAAAATGAGAAGCATCTATGCAGGACTTTTTAGGAAACCCACTTGTGGTGGTACAGCTAGCTGAAACTCCAGTTTTTTTAAGAGGCTTGAGAGCCTTCTGTGCAGCTGTGATGGCTGATTGATTTTAGTGCTTTGGAATGGAAAGCCTGCTCTCCTTGTCTTTCAGGGGTTGTCTTTAGTCCTTTACCAGTTGCCAGCTGTCATTTTACTGAAGGCCTGCCAAGTAGTTTCAGTCATTTAAAGCTCTCTTTGTGCTTTGCATGGTCAAATGAAGTTGCTTTAATTCCATTTTGCCACTGAATTGACAGAACCATCCTTCAGTCCAACTATGTTAACAAGCCACCGTTGGAGACAAATATTCACCCTGTAAATCGAGATGTTTCATTCCAAACTGAAAATTCCTCTCTTGCATTGCTATTTTTGTGCTCCTTCAGGTCAGAGTGGGATACGTTGCAACTCCTACTCAACCTTTTAGGATTTATGTTATCAACCAACCAAAACTGTTACATATGTCAAGTCTACTGACTACAGATGACTCCATGGCTTCTTCTAAAGCTCCATTCTGTTTATTCTTCTTAGAACACTCAGGGCCAAACTACAAGTGACTTCAAATGTGAGTTTGGTCAAGTGCATGGGTTTCCACATGTTTCTCACCCCCCTCAGCTGTGTTCTTGCTGTTGCACTCACATGAGCTAGTGTTCCTGTGCACATCTGCAGGTTTACAACTTTTGGCATGTGCATAATTTGCTCAAGAAGATCTTTTAAAATAATTCACTGGTGTTAAAATCATTCAGTGGTGTACCAGGTGGTGTTCACATTGCAAGTCCTCTTTTCAGCTTATCTGTCCTCTTTCCATTCTGTGTTATATTTACAGTACTATATTTTTTTACAGTACTATATTTTCTCAGTATCTTCTTTTTATTTGTGGATTACAAACTCACCAGCCCACCAACAGGCAACTTGGGAGCTGTATACACTCCCCACCCTTTGAGCTGGGGAGGGTAACCTATGGTCATGGTTTGCCAGGTGGCCATTATTGCCAAGACTAATGCTGGCATAATGTAGTCTAACCTGCAGCATGGTCAAAAGCATAGCTGTAGAAATATAAACCAGTGTTGCAATACTTGATAACCGTGCTCATAGCATTGGTGGAAACTCTGCCCCCAGTCATGAAGAATAACCCGCACAGAACTCAGCAATTAGGGCAGGGATCTCCAGCATGAGATCTACTGACACCTTTGCTGACCCTTGCCAGATGTTTTTAGA
This sequence comes from Heteronotia binoei, assembly GCF_032191835.1. Classification (NCBI taxonomy): domain Eukaryota; kingdom Metazoa; phylum Chordata; class Lepidosauria; order Squamata; family Gekkonidae; genus Heteronotia; species Heteronotia binoei. The sequence continues at coordinate 48,150,557 of NC_083224.1, read as the reverse complement.
AAGTGGGTGCAGCCAAGTGGAGGCTTTTGCTGACCCTGGCTTCTAATTGGCCATTGGAGATCAATCTGCAAGTTTTTTAAAAGTTGTTTTGGCAACAGCTGCCACCAAAGCACAAGGATCTGAATCTCAGTCATACATTAAAATTGTGTGTGTTCAAGAGAACACAATGTGTTCATTTAAATAATGTGTTCATTTTACTAGCTATTCTGTTAAACAGAATTTCTGCTTAAATGCTGAAGAGTTATTAGAGTTATGCATGACCTCACTCCCTGACATTTTGTGGTTGGCTCTGCCTTTTGTGACACTATAAGAACATGAGAAGCCATGTTGGATCAGGCCAATGGTCCATCCGGTCCAACACTCTGTGTCACATAGTGGCCAAAAAATCCAGGTGCCATCAGGAGGTCCATCAGTGGGGCCAGGATGCTAGAAGCCCTCCTGCTGTTGCCCTCCCAAGCACCAAGAATACAGAGCACCACTTGCCCCAGATGGAGAATTTCAATAATATGCTGTGGCTAATAGCCACTGATGGACCTCTGCTCCATATGTTTATCCAATCCCCTCTTGAAGCTTGCCATGCTTGTAGCCGCCACCACCTCCTGTGGCAGTGAATTCCATGTGTTAATCACCCTTTGGGTGATTTTGTCATTGATTCTACCTCCTGCAGTGGCCATTTTGTAATTGTATCCACCACCCTGTGTCAGAATTCCAAAGGTGCCCACATGTTCAAAACAGTTGGAAACCCCTGATTTACAATATGGAAATAGCCAGTGCTACCATGATATGACAGACTATCCAATAACTTAATTGGATCCTCCAAAACTCTAGTTTTAAAGGAGAAAGAGCAAATGTTCTTCCCACTTTCTCCATAGTTTACATTTTTTAAACCTCAGTCACCATCCCCATTCCCATTTTGTTGTGTTTTTCCTTCAGCTGAAAAGCTTAATTTTTTTTTCTCTTTCTTAATAAAGAAGGCCCTCTAAGCCTCTTTTCTACATCTTCTCTAACTCTGTGATACCCATTTTGAGATGAAGTAATCAGAACTGTTCTTGGTATCCTAAACACGTTATAGATCGAGGCATTATGTAACTGGTCATTTTATTTTCAGATGCTAAACTTCAAATACTTTGGCCACCAAATGAGAAGGGAGCACTCACTGGAGAAGACCCTGATGCTGGGAAAGACAGAAGGCAAAAGAAGAAGGGGATGGCAAAAGATGAGATGGCTGGACAGCATTACTGATGTAACTAACGCAAATTTGAGCAGACTTCGGAGGATGGTGGAAGATAGGAGGGCCTGGCATGACTTGGTCCATAGGGTCGCAAAGAGTTGGACTCGACTGTGCGACTGAACAACATTTTATTTTCCAATATAATTCTTAATTCATATAAATATTTCATCCTTATGTATAACATATACTAAAAAAACACATATTGATAGTCTCACTTCGTGTGTTACTTATTGTAGTAAAAGATGGGCTCCTCCCATACTGCCCAGCCTAACAGTTAAGATCATTTCAAGTGGAGGTAACATGGGTAGTGACTAGAGACAGGATATTTTCAGGTGTGGCACTTCACTTTGGGAATGCTCCCCCTTTTGAGACCTACTTCAGGTGCCTTTAAATTTCCTTTAGATGGTAGGCTATAACATTTCTTTTTATCCAGTTAAAAAACTATCCTCTTTTTTTAGCTGTTTTATAGCTCATTCCTATCCTGAGGATGGTTTTATTATAATTTTAGCCCGCTCTGTTTTGTATAATTTCTTTTTAAATTATTTTTATTTCTGTTTGCTTGCTTTTTATTTTACTGTTTTCTATATGAACTGTCTAGAGTTGTTTCAGAGAGCCAGCATACAAATTTTCTAAATAAATAAATACTGTTCACCCATACTCTTAAAGAATTTACACACCAATGTACACACCATTGTCTAAACTTTTGAGAAGTCTGCTTTGGGAATACCAGAATTTAGCTGATAAAGGAACACTTCAAGTAGAGGAGAACTAGCCTGGGAAGTTTCACTAGGACATATTACAATTTAGCTTAGAGTAACTCTGGACCAATGCTCCTTCTAAACTTGTGAGTGAAAATTCTGTTTCTGAGCTACTGGCATTACAGTTGTGAGCAAGCAATTTGGTCATTGCATGCATTAGTTTTGTCTGGGCTATCCTTCCTGAGCTAAGACAAAAATGTGTGAGCTGGAAGATTAAAAACCTGTTAGCTAGCTCATTAACTCTGTTTAAAGGGAACACTGCTCTGGACTTAGAACATCAATTGAAATCTCCAGTAATATAAGTACTGACTACTATGCTTTTTTCCTTTGCTCTTGGCCTTCTGGGAGACCTCTGTGTTTCATTTGGCAACAAGAAACATATAGTGAACTAATTGGTTGCTATATTTTCAGTTGGATGGCTTCCATTTTGTTTGCATCTTCTTCCCAGCATGCCATGCATGCATCCTGATACTAAGCACATCCTATGCCCACTTATCTCAACAAAGCATTATACACAGGATGCTAACAAGACCATTACCTAAGATATCTTTTTCACTTATGCACACTTTTTAAAAACCCATAACTTGATCTGGCTATAAGGAGGGGGTCCCCTTTGACCACCAAAAAGTTGAACTGGGAATCAGAGGACCTGCAAAGACAAAAACTGTGTGAGACTGGGACAATAATAAGATTGTCCAAGACTGAACAAAAAAGCTGGCTGGATTCAAGCTGCAGTCATTGCTTATATGTCTAACATTGTTTTCATTGTATTGTTTTCTAATTTTGTAATCTCCCATGAGTCACAGTAAGAAAGGGTGGGCTGTAACTAAATAAAATAAATCACCATAAAGGGGTTTTTTGGGGGGGGGGGGGGTTATCAATGTAAACATTGTGCTTTGTTGGTGCAATGTGGTTTAGAAGCAATGCTAAAACAGATGAAATTGGAGACACTATCCATCTATAAACTGTATATTTTGTGCGAAGCAATATGTTTTTGCCATTGAAATCACTATGTATGCCAACCAAGTTGAAGGAAACCTCTCAGCTCTTTCATTTCCGACCGTGATCAATTCTGCAGGGATAATTGAGGGGTTCTTTATCTCTCTTTTCTGTGTGAAGTAAATAAAACACCCCTCCAATAAACATTTATATAGTCAAATGAATCAGTGGCAGAGGATGAGGAAATTTCTCAGCCAAAGAGGTCATGTTAGCAAACGTTGTGGTGTTCTCATTGTTTTTCATTGGTAGAAATGGGAGTCAGAAACAATATTTGGTTTTTCTTGGACACTTTTATTCTAGAGCTCTTTGTGTACTGGGCATAATAATTCAGGCACTAACAAAAGATTTATTCTGAACTCCCATAAAATGATACAATAGAGTTTTAAAACAGAGAGAGAGAGAGATCTCAAGCAGAAGAAAAGAGAAGGTAATTATGAAATCTCTCTTACTGTCAGTAAATGTTATGAATTGAAATGCAATTAATGTAAGGCAAAACTATAGAAGTTTTATTTCATATATATATATATATATATATATATATATATATATATATATATATATATATATATATATATATATATATTCCCATCATCATTGAAATGCCCAAAGAACTGGGTGCACTACAAAGGCACCGGGGTTGCTCACATGTGACATTCTCTATAGAATATATTTTTAGCCAGCAAGCTTTTTCTCAGAAAAATGTACGAATTTGGTTCTGAGTAGCAACGGCTTGATTTAATGAATGCCATTCATGCCCGGGTCATTTGGGCATTAGTCAAGATGAGCTATTGTACAAAGGACTCTTTCAATTCCAATATAAAAAAGACCTTGAAGGACAGAGTTCCTAATAAGTTTCTTTGTTCCTTAGAAAAGAGACCGCTCACATGGCACAGTCCTGGAAGGAGCTTGACGCATCCTAGAGATGCAAGGAGGAAGTGGACTCCCTGCTCCTTGTAGAATGACTTCTAAACTTTTCAAAGAGCTCCTGTCATAGTGAAGCAGTTAGGCTTTATTATCTATGCAGAGTTACCCTTTTCGAAGTCCACTGGAAACAATACATAAGATTACACTGTAAATTGGTTTACTTACTGTTCTCTGCCATGAGCCTTGTAAACTATTATAATCTGAAGATTGGCAATACTGCAGGAAACAAGACTGGCAAAGGGGCATGACCAATAATGCTTATAAGACCATTGTCTTATTTTGTAAGCCACCTTGGACAGGTTCCCAGAGAGGCGGTATAATTTCCCCCCCCCCCTAAACTTATTTCCCCGTGCTATTAGGCAGATCACTGCTTCATTAGAATAAGAGATCTTGAATCCCCAAGACTGATTTCTCACTAGCATTGCTCCACCCCCAGGCATTTTGATGCACAGCTCTGTCCAGTTCCCCTTGCAGCTTTGTGATGCTATCTTTTAAGGATTAAGAAACCACGAGGGGAACTGGAGAAAGCTGCACTTCAAAATGCACCCGCAGAGCACCAGGTGGGAAATCCAGGGCTTTTTTTGAGCAGGAACGCAGTTGTGGCTGGCTTGGTGTCAGGTGGTGTGGCCTAATATGCAAATGAGTTCCTGCTGGGCTTTTTCTACAAAAAGGCCCTGTGTGAAACAATAGTGATATTGGGGTGTGCAAATGAGTTCCTACTGGGGAAATCAATTGCATGCACTGGTGGAAGACAGAAGTCTGGGGGCAGAGCAACACTAGTGAGAAATAGGTGCAAGACTGTTTGCTGGAACTTTTTGTCTCTGCAGTTGAGGACCAGAGCTTCTGGATTCTAAAAAGGACAAACTAGGCCCATTTTAGAACTAGAAGTACACTGGCTGTACAAGCTACCACAAAACACAAAAGGGAAACTATGTGAAGGTAGAATATCTCTGAATAGCAGCCTCCAAATAGGGTTGCCAACCTCCAGGTCATGGTTGGAGATCTCCTGGGATTTCAACAGATGTCCAGGCAACAGAGATCAGTTCCCTTGAAGAAAATGTCTTCTTTGGAAGGTGGACTTTATGGCATTATACTTTGCTGGTGTGATACCAGCATTGTTCTTTATTACTATTTGGATTTTCTAAAATGTTTCATAGTACAAGCTGCTGATGGGAATGAAAATATTATGTTTCATTTAAAATACATTTCATCTAAAACATTTAAAAATACATCACAATCCGGAGGAAAGTGTTCCAAATGTTCTTTTAAATAGAATGTTCTAATATTTATGTGAAGTACACCTGTATCGTTTTGGAAATATGGGCTGACTGCCTTTATTCAGTCCTAGTGCTGGAGCAACATGTGCAGCCTGATTACAGCAAATCAGCACAAAACAGCAGCTCCATCTAGCGGCCCACAGACAAAATGCTCTTGTAGACGTGTGCCATGAAATTGTTGAAGTGATGGTATCATTAACAATTTCTGATCTGCTCGTTCTGATGCACCCAGACCTGCTAATGTAGGCAGAGCTTTAGGGGATCAATATATTACTTAGATTTACATCCCAACCTTTCATAGAGGTTCAGGGCAGATTGCTATATTACACAATAATAAGAGATTTCCCTTACCTTATGGTATTCTTCATAGCTGCATTGCCATGCTTAAGGATTGCACCTATTGAATTCCTGCCTGTTATATAACTGGTAAAGGCACCTGAGCCAAAAACAGCCAGTTCTATTTGCTTTTACTGAAATCATATTTCTGTCAATTCCACTGTGGGATTACTGGATGAGATCCTGGTTTTGAGGGACCCTGGGCAAGATGTTTCCCAGGGTCCTCCCCATTAAGCAACCCACCTGCTCAAGCATGGACACCATCCTGGTGGAGAGCAAAGCTGAACACAAATGAAGTTGCCTTTTACTGAATCAAAGCATTGGTTCATCAAGGCCAGTATTGTCTACTCTGACTGGAAGGAGCTCTCCAGAGTACTGAGGTCTTTCACAACACCTATTAGCCAGTTCTCTTTTTTAGCTGGAGATGCTAAGGACTGAACCCAGGAGCTTCTTCCTGAAAAGCAGAGACTTTTCCACTGAGCCACAGCTCTCACTGGCAGCAAAAGCTAATGAAAACCAAAGGAATCACATCTGCTCCCTCCAGCTGTCTCTCATCGTATGAAACAAGAGATTGTCCCTGACCCCTGTGGCTTTGCATGAGCTTCTGGGTATAGTAAATCCAGTTCCTGGTTGGCAATGCTCTTTCTGTTGGGCCATTCCCAAAAGCTTATTTAATGCCTTACATAAAGCATGTACAGCAGATTCTCTTGTACATGCTTTATGTAAGGTATTAAATATGCTCATTTAGCACATTAGGGTGCATAAATCACCTATACCCTGAACTGATCTTGTGAGATTAACATCATCCTCATTAACCACATGGGGTGTCTGACATCAGGGTGAAGTACTTCTATGGCACATCATAAATTCTTTGAGGGAAGAATTCTTGGAAGATTACAAAGCCAACTATGAATGAAAGATCCTAGGAGATCTTAGGAAAACTATGGAAGAAAGATCCTAGGGTGAAGTTCTTCGATGGCACATCATATATACACTGAGAGAATAACTCTTGGAAGACTACAAAGCCAACAATGGAAGAAAGATTCTAGGAGATCTCACTTAGTTTCCAAACACTTCTGTTTGCAATTGATCAGCCTAAGAAACAAATTGATCCCATTGATCAGCCTAAGAAACAAATGTAAAACCATGTTCTACTTTGACATCAACTCAAGAATGAGCACTGACATGGTGCGGAAGTGTTTTCTGTTGTTTCAAAAAGTTGGACCAGAACCAATAGGCTGGAATTAAATCAAAAGAGTTTCCATTCTGCTGAGCAAAGCCTGAAGCTTTCCTCCATCCACAGGTGCTTTTCTCTCAATCAAAATGGCTGTTCCTCCAATGGAGGAATCACCTCTGTTGTGTATTTGATACTGTGTTTGAATGTGGGTGGCTGGTTCCTGCTTGCTCATTGGAGCCTTTTAGGACTGAGCTTGGAGACACTGAAACAATGGGAAGCAGGATCCAGATCTCTGCTTCCCCAGATCAATAGCTAGCCCGCTGCTGGTTCAAATGATCCAATGATGTTCAAGCATGGGAACTTTTGAGTGTATATAGTTGGCCCCACTGGCCTTGTTCTCCAGTCTTAGTTTAACTGTTGCCATTCTATAATCACAAATAAAGAGCTGTGATAAACTCCACCCTCATGCATCAAACCCAGTACTTTTCAACTTCCATCAGAAGAAGGCTTTTTAGGATGGAGAAAGGATTCACACCATTAAAGACCAACAGAGGCATAAACAATTATGGCATATGCTAGTACTAAAATATGCTATTTATTCAATGAGGAAAGAACTTCAAAACATTTTGATGAGACTGGGTGATTAACTTTGAAAACTCTTTATTGATTTTTCTGGTCACCCTCTCAATAGATGTCATTGAGCTGGAAAAGGTGCAGAAAAAGGACAAACCAGGAGGATCAAGAATTGGAGCACCTTTCCTAACAAGAAATGTTAACATACATTTAGATTTTTAGAACAAGACAGTTAAGAAAAGACAGAAGATGTGAGAAGAGTTTATAAAATTATGCAAGGGGTGGAGAGGAAGAACTTTTTCTCCCTTCCCAATAATACTAGAACTGGTATTATAAAAACTGAGCCCATTCAGGGAATTTGAAGGACAGTAAATTCAAGCCAGGCAAAAGAAAATATTTCCCCGTAAGATGCATAATCACAGAAATCATTGTTGCAGTGATGAGCATTAACTTTAGATGGCCTGAGAAAGAGTGGTAGATGCACTCATGAAGGATAAATCCAATTATTTTTGTTATACCACGATGACTAAATAGAGCTTTCAGATATGCAATATGTCCCAGAAGCAACATTGCCCCCAGTTGCCAAGGAGATAACAGCAGAAAAGGACTACTGCCTTCTTGCCTTGCTTCTAAGTCATGCAGCCACTGAGGGAAACAGTATGCTGGTCTAGGTGGACTTTTGGTCTGAGCCAGTAGAGCTCTTCTTATATATTTTTAATGTTACTATATCTTTATTTAGAAGGAAGGCCCACTGAATTCAATGAGATTTATTCCTAATTATAGATTTGATTGCAGCCATCCTCTTATTGGCGGGTTCTGGTGCCATGACTTTCTCCTTTGCACTCAGAAAGTCCCAGGTTCAATCACCTGGATCTCCAGTTAAAATACTAGGTGAACAGTGAGGTAAAATACCTCCTCCTAAGTCCTTGGGGAGTCACTGCCAATCTTAGCAGACTTTACTGACCTTGATAGATCATTGTTCTGACTCAGTACAAGGCAGTTTCATGTGTCCTCTGTCAAAACTGTGGAAATCTCATTTTGATTCCTGGGCTTGTGATAAATGTAGAATTGGAATATGAAGTGGCAAAGTTGTTTGCTTTTGTTCTTTTCTCCATTCTTTTGTAACATTTCTTTTCAAATGCAGTGAGGTTTAGCTCCCCTAACAGCCATTTTTCAAGTGATGACAAGAGATAGGATTGTGTGAGCTTCCCCCGCATATTTCTGCTCACACGTTTTGATTTTGACTCACAAATGCATCCCTTCTGCTATTCTAATCCTAGTCCCTTTTACAAAACAATTAACCAGGAATGATGGTAATGTTCTTGTTGAGGGTGAATGGTCACAAGAGACTGGGCTAGAATCATTCAGCTCACCTGATTTGTGACCTACACCTGAAACTCAGTTAAATCCTGTAAAAAGGCAATCATTTCTCTTTTTATTTGTTCCTAGGAAACAATTACTAGGAAAGCAATGAGTGTACTGCTAATTACATCATCACCCGCTTATCATGCTCTGCTCATAGAAAGCTTTAATAATATAAGGTATTAGTGAAATAATTGTTCCACTCAGATACAAATGGGTAAACAAAAGGTGCAGGTCTCACCTCTTGATTAATTTCACAGCTAACATAAAATGATTAGAACGTTGTACAAAAGATTGCAAATGAAACACCAGAGCATTTTGTCAATAGCTGGATGTTTAGGTGATAAGGATTCAAATTCTAACCAAGAACTCATTGGGCAGCCCTAGAAAAGGCATTACAGCTGTCGAATTGCTATGAGTTTTCCTCATAGCCTTGATAGTTATGCTTTTCATAACGCAAAGGTCTATCAGTGGCCATTAGCCACAGCTTATTGTTGGAACTCTCTGTCTGGGGCAGTGATGCTCTGTATTCTTGGTGCTTGTGGGGGGCACAGTGGGGAACTTCTAGTGTCCTGGGGACCACTGGTGGACCTCCTGATGGCACTTGGTTTTTTTGGCCACTGTGTGACAGAGTGTTGGACTGGATGGGCCATTGGCCTGATCCAACATGGCTTCTCTTATGTTCTTAGTAGTTCGGTCTGTAGATGTTATCAGAAGGATTTATTTAAGTGGTAGCTTAAAGCACATTACAAAAATACTTTCAGGATGGTAGCTGTGTTGGTCTTCAGTAGAACAGCTAAATTTCAGTCCAGTAGCATCTTAGAGACAAACTAGATTTTCAGAGGATAAGCTTTTGAGAGCCAGCATGACATAGTAGTTAAGAGTGGCAGACTCTAATCTGGAGAACCAGGTTGAATTCCCCATTCCTCCTCCACATGAAGTCTGCTGGATGACCTTGGACCACTCACAGCTGTGTCAGAACTCTCTCAGCCCCACCTACCTGCAGAGAGGAAGTAAAGGTGATTGTAAGCCTCTTTGTGACTCCTACAGTTAGAGAAAAGCAGAGTATAAAAAACAACTCTTCTTCACTTCTTCAAAGCTCCCTTTGTCAAAATCCTTCATTAGGAAGCTTTGACTCTCAAAAGGTGATACTCCAAAAATCTTTGAGACCAGTGGCACCTTTAAGACCAACGAAGTTTAATTCTGGGTAAAAGCATTTGTGTGCACAAAGTGTAAATGCACACAGAAGCTTATACCCAGAATTAAACTTTGTTGGTCTTAAAGGTGCCACTGGACTCAAACTTTGTCTATTGCTTCAGACCAACACGGCTATCCAACTGAATCCAAAAATCTTGTTGGTCTATAAGGTGCTACTAGACTTGAATCTAGCACTTACATAAATCAGTATGCACCAACACTTTGATGAATGTTAACCTCCATGCAACAAAAAGATTTACCAACAGATCAAGCTGCCATTAAAGGCAGAAGAGTTGGCCAGGCTATTTTCTTGAGCAATTTGCAACCCCCCCAAAATCATTATCATACTGAGGGACCACTCCTCTATGAATTTTATCGCACTTGCATGACAATATTGATTCAAAATAAGTGCTGCTGTGCCCAATTGGACATGTTCCTAAGTGAACTTGCAACCCTACCACTGATTTGCACACTCAACATCCAATGCCCTTCAGCCATGATTAATAATATTCATGGGAAGTATTGTATGTGATATGACAGAAGAGAAAGCTTAGAGGCAGAACTTCTGCTGTATATGCAGAAGGTTCCAGGTTCAACCATTGGCACTTACAGTTAAAAGATCTAGTGAAAGACTGCTACCTGAGAGATTGGAGAGCTGCTGCCAGTGAGAGTGGACAATACTGATCTTGATAGACTAGTGGTATGACTTGCTATAAAGCAGCTTTGTGTGACATGATAAAACTTCACTCAGTGGAAGCTGGTTTATATGGGAACATGTGGTTGAGGTCCCATTTCAGCAGAATCCTCAAGGATACTATGGCTGCAATCCCAAGGACCCTTCCCCAAGGGCATTACATGATCTGGCACTTGTTTCTGGATAGGTCCTGCTTCTCCCTGCCTCAGGTTATCAGTTCTGACAGCTGGTATAACTACTGAAAAGAGTCCCCAACACCAGGATACAGCTTCTGCTAGTTTGGTGTAGTGGTGTAATGAACTCTTATCTGGGAGAACTGGGTTTGATTCCCTACTCCTCCACTTGCAGCTGCTGGAATGGCCTTGAGTCAGCCGTAGTTCTTGCAGTTGTCCTTGAATAGGCAGCTTCTGTGAGAGCTCTCTCAGCCCCACCAACCTCACAGGGTGTCTGTTGTAGGGGAGGAAGATAAGGGAGATTGTAAGCCACTCTGAGATTCAGAGTGGAGGGCAGGATATAAATCCAACATAATCAACAACGTAACGTTGTAGTTCATATATTTATTAACACAAGTAGCCACGAGAAGGGGAAGGGAGAGCAGCTAGTACTGATGTTGCTAAGAGAGCTAGAAAGAAGCTTATGGTAAATGGCAATAGGATGCCAACCTCAAGGTGGGGCTTGAGATCTCTGAGAATTCTAACTGATCTCCAGACTACATAGACCAGTTCTCATGGAGAAAATCTAAGGAACTGAACCCTGCTGAGGTTCCTCCCTTCTCCAAACCCTGACTTTCCTAGGCTCCACCCCAAAATATCCAGGAATTTCTGAATCTAGAGTTGGCAACCCTACAATACTGTCACTGTCAGTACCAGTGTTTGCAGAAGGGTTTTCTGACCACATGGAATTTCACTCAATATTTTGATTAATTCATGATGGTGGTGAAATTACCATTGTGCCGCCCTCTGTTGTACTGAAGACACACACACACACAAGGGCTTCCTAAGTGAGTCCTCCAAAAATAGCTCCTGTTTCCCCCTCAAGGGATGTGTTAGTAAAGGCCTCACTTGGACCTCATGTTTGGTAATAAGGTTGCAGTCTCATTATGTGTATTCATGTTCTCCATGAATGTGTTCCCTCCCAGCTGAAAGCAAGGAACACATGAAGCTGCATGATACCAAATCAGACCATCAGTCCACCAAAGTCAGTATCGTCTACTTGGACTGGCAGTGACCAGGCAGAGGTCTTTCACACACCCCACAACTTAGTCCTCTTAAATGGAGATGCCAGGGATTGAACCTAGCACCTTCTACATTCCAAGCAGGTGTTCTACCATTGAGCCACAGTCCATCCCCAAGAAAGATAGTTGTTGCTGAAGCTATCAGAGTCTCCTATGTGACAGGGTGGGTCTGAAGGATGGATTGAAAGCAGGACACATGAGCTGACCCTTACCCACCACAACTCAGCAGATATTGCAAAATCACATTATGTGTCCTTATATGTAAAAATATGTATTAATTTTTGAATTAGAAACAGAGTAGCAATTAAACCTATGAATATTTCTGAAGATATGACCCATTTCTCTACTCACAGTAAATAGGGAATGCATATTTCAATCTTCTTGCAAGTGGCTGCAGCCACTACTCTCAGTAATCAGTGACATGTATGAAAACACGGACACCAACCTTCCTGATCAAATCTTTGCAACCTCCAAAAAGTTCTAGAGGAGAAAAACATATGTTCCAGCAAGGTCAAATACAGTTCAGTTCAGGCCGCCTTCTGATGGCCTACAAAAACTTTCATTTCCCCCCCCTATCAGCTCAAACTCGGTCATAACTCCTTTCAATTAGACCTTTTTTTGTCATATCATCCCCCAAATGTTTGCATTTTATAAAATCTTCATAGAGAGAGTTTTGCTTGCATTGCAAAACTGTTATACAAGATTAAGGTTGCGATATCTGACTATTGATTTAGCAGGGTATTATCTCAAGGCAGTGCTCCCCCACCCTGCCTGAAGTCTTTGAGAGACATATCGTTCCCTCTTTTAAAACAGCTCATCACAGATGTATCACCCGAGGATCTATTTTGGAGTGAGATTTCACACTGAATGAGCATTATCCTTGATAGAATTTTTAATACATAGCTAGCAACTAGGCATTGATCGAGGAGAGTTAAGGTGGAACTGAAGGCTACATAAATATAAATGTGTCATAATTGTTTACAATAACTAGTTATATGCTTGGAAACACTGGCTCTTATCTCCCAGTGTGTCTCCTTCTCTATTTTTCTAGTGGTGTTTGTAGTCTTAGGAGAGAAATTGTTCCAGCTATGTTTGCCAGCTCCAAAGACCAAAAGATGCTTTGGGGAAAAGATAGGTCATGCAGAAGCATGCTAGACTCTATCAATCACTAACTGACAGGTGGCTCCTGGGAGGCTAGCATAGACTCCAAGAACTACCCTATCATCTCATTTGCTGAAATGTTTAGCAAGCAAGGCTGCTGTTGAGACAAGATCAATGAAAATGCAAGCAGATGTCTCAGAATGGAACAGAGTAGACTCTTTATGAAGTCCACTTGGCTGTTGTTGAATTATTGTAGAGTTCCAAAGTGGGGCACAGAAAAAACCTTGAACAATGAGGTCCATGGCAGAGGTTAATTCCTTGCATGGCCAGGTGCCCAGGAGCATGATCACACGAAACAGAAATCCCACCACAGATATCAAAGGTCAAAGTGAAAGCTGTGGGCTGAACCAAAGGTCAAGCACAGTCAAGCTACAAACAAAGACGGATTACACAGACAGAATTAAAAAATGAAATGAAAGCATGAATATCTAAGAAAACGCAGAGAAAACTAGCAGTCAGAATGATCCTGAAATGATCCTTGATAACACAGGGTTATCAAGGTAAAACAAAACAGCTAATCAAAAGGCCACACTAGACTACACATTACGCTACCACAAGTTGCCAATGGGGACTGGCAACCATAGTGCAGCTGCAAGTACCACATTGCAACCCATGTGTAAATATTAGGGTTGCCAACTCCAGTTTGGAAAAGTACTAAAGATTAGGGGGTGAAGCCTGGAGCAGCCAGGGTTTTGTAGCCTGGATTTTTTTTTTAATTCTAGAAGATCATCAGGTCCTACCTGGAAGTGGCAATCCTAAATGCAGAAGGGGCCAGATTGAGCTTCTGCCGTCTCCTTTCTATTTCTGGGGCCAAAACTACCAGAAAGCCATGAGGGTGTTGTTTGCCACATCAGGACAAAGCACACACGCATCCAGTGTCCCACCCCCAGCTGTTTCTGCTCCCCAAAACAGTGTGCAGGGGAACCAGGAGCCCCTGATGGTCCTGATCTGAATCTCCTCCTTTGCTTTTACACACAAGTTAACCAGTGGGGACTTGCATCTGCAGTATGGCTGCAAATCCCCATGGAGAACTCAAGTAAAGTGTAGTTTGACCCAAAGGCAGCAGTCCAAGGAAGTTCTTGTGGACAGAATGTAGAGCTAATCCATCCAGCTCCAAAGCAGCACACAGATGGCTCCCACAGAGCACAATTTGCTTGCTATAAAAAGTAAAGGTAGTCCCTGTGCAAGCATCAATTGTTTCCGACTCTGGGGTGACGTTGCATCACGACGTTTTCACTACAGACTTTTTTAAAGGGGTGGTTTGTCATTGCCTTCGTCAGTCATCTACACTTTCCCCCCAGCAAGCTGGGTACTCATTTTACCAACCTCAGAAGGATGGAAGGCTGAGTCAACCTGGAGCCAGCTACCTGAATCCAGCTTCTGCCAGGATCAAACTCAGGTCGGGAGCAGAGCTTAGGACTGCAATACTGCAGCTTTACCACTCTGTGCCACAGGGCTCTTGCTTGCTATAGTACTCTGTAAAAATACAGTGAAGTAGGACATATGTTACGTGTTAAAGAGTACATGTAATAGGTACAGGCATTCAAAGGCATGGGTTGAGCAGCTTTGCATACAAGTATTTTCAGCTTTCAAACGTGTGCAGCTTCCGTAAAAGACCATCTTTTTCCATACTATCTATCCCATCTGTTAAGATGTCTCTCAAGTCCTGCTCTCTGTGCCCCTACCTTCAGATGTCGGGCAAGTAGCAATTACAGGAGCATTGCCAACCTCCAAGTGGCACCTGGAAATCCCCTGTAATTATGACGGATCTCTAGATGTCAGAGATCAGCTCCCCTGGAGAAAATGGATGCTATGGAGGGTAGACTACATGGCAATGTACCTCACAGAAATCCCTGTCCTCCCCAAACCCTGTCCTCCACAGGTTCCATCCTCAAATTTCCAGTAATTTACCAACCCAAAGCTGGCAATCTTAAACTAGAGACTGGCTTTCCTCAGTAGTGGCACTTCGCTTGTGGAATGCCCTTCCCCTTGAGGCTCACCCAGCACCTACATTGCTTTCTTTTAGATGCCAGGACAAGACCCATCTTTTTAGCCTAGGCTTTTAATGGGGGTGGGGGGTATTTTATCAGGTTTTTAATGGTCTGCTTGTTTTATGGATAGTTTTTATGCCACATATATCCAACTAGGAATAAGACCTGTTGTGAGAATAAATACAACTGGCTCTAGACAGAGGCTCTGGGTGAGTGCCCTGGTCTTGGGCACTAAGGGTCAATTTGCTGTGGTATCATTCCTTTTGTCTGGAGTGCATTGTTGCACCCTTTTCCTGTTGTATTCAGCCTTGTGGTGTTTAGCATCAGTGTGTGCTTGTGGCATGATCTGGATTTTTTTTTACCTGGCATGGTTGTGTTATGGTATACCATAGAGTATATGCCTCAAAGAGGGGAATTGATCTGACTTCATCTGGCCGAAGCTGCAGACCCTTCTGAGGCCCTTCAAATTTATAGCAATATAACTTCTGCTATAATAACTTTTATAAACAGCAATTGACCGCTAAATCCAGTCCCCTTGTTCGGAAAACAGACCCATGGTATGATAAGGAATGCCAAAAACTGAAACGCCAGCTGCATGCAGTATATCGCACTTATCGTAACAGCCTCACTGCTAATATCCCCCTGAGCTACTTCGAACTGAAAAATAAGCTTAAAGATACAGTGGCTCATAAGAAAAGACAATTATCTATTAAGAACTGGGATTTACTTATTGGTGCCTCTACTGCCTCTAACAGTAAGCTTTTCTGGTCATTAGTTACTGGTGCTTCTGATGTGAAGAGCCACTGTTCTAGACATTCCATTCCTGCCGAGGTCTGGATAGACCATTTCCATCATTTATTTTTTGAGCCTCTGACCATTGTATCTAATCAGCAAGAACAAATCCCCCCTGATCTACCTGAATGGCCCCCTGTTAGTCCTAATGAGATTAATAATCTAATTAATCATTTGAAGGCAGAGAAGACCCCAGGCCCAGATGGACTCCCACCGGAATTATTTTACAAACAATTCTGACTGGTGGGCTTCCCCTCTGGCGACTCTCTTCACAGTGATCAATAAAACAGGGACCATGCCTGAATCATGGACAAATTCCATAGTTATACCAATTTATAAGAAGGGTGACCCACAAGCACCAGAGAACTATCACCCAATTAGTCTGCTTGACATAGCAGGCAAATTATATGCAAGACACCTCTTGGGAAAACTCACTTCTTGGATGAAAGAGCAAAATCTCCCAAGTAGGGAACAGATCGGATTTTGTCCCGGTAAGTCTACAATGGACCACTGTATAATTCTTAACCATCTGATAGAGAAATTCAGTGGTAGAGGGGGAAGAAGGCTGTTTGCGGCCTTCCTTGATTTAAAAGGGGCATTTAACTCTATTCCCAGGGATCTTCTCTGGAACAAATTGGACACCATGGGTCTGGATAAATGCCTACTTTTTCTTATTCATAAAATGTATTCCCATAATAGCTGTCAAGTGCAATATAACAACCTAGGTGCATTAACTTCAAAGGTCATTTCCAATGAAGTCAAACAGGGCTGTATTCTAGCCCCCTTTTTGTTTCATTTATTCCTGAATGATCTGGCCCCCTCTCTAAATGATATTGATGGTCACTCCCCTAAACTTGGGCCATCCGTTATCCCTTTATTGCTCTACCTGATTATGCAGTTGTACTGTCACATTCGCAGAAGGGCCTCAAGCGTCTGTTACTCACTTTTACTTCATACTGTGAGACAAATTTCCTGTCCATAAACTGTAAAATCCAAAATTTTAGTATTTTCAAAGTCCTGAAAACCACAAAGCTGGTGCCTCAAGGGAAATAATATTGAACAAGTGAAATCTTTCAAATAGTTGGGGGTCTTTTTCCAGTATAATCATAACTGGACAGTACAATGAAAGCAAGCAGTCATCTCAGAAAGGTGTGGTTCATCTGCGGTGGTAAGCTTTTTTTTACAAGAACGGCAACCAATTTGTTCCAGCTGCTATTTGTGTTTTTAATGCTAAAACAGTTTCTCAGTTGTTATATGGGATTCCCATTTGGGTTTGCGCCCTCAATTTCCAACGTGAGCAAATTCAGGCAGCATTTTTACGCCGTATCTTAGGAGTTTCCAACTGTGTCAGCTATGGTGCAATGTGCCTAGAGACTGGAACCCATTTGATGGAGACCAGGGCATGGCTACTAACTATAAAGTTTTGGCTACATCTACACTTTAGGGCAGGCTCTGCTAGTTATATCCATATGATGCTAGCAGATTCCTTCATTTCCATTTGGTATAGTCAGATCCAGAAGAAAATACATTCCATAAATGTACCCCTGGACATCCTCTGTATGCTAAGTGAAACGCAGGCATTCAGAATCCTGAAACAGAGGATCTTAGATATTGAGAAACAGTCCCTTTGTTCTTCTGGACATAAAACTTGTTCCCCTTTAGCATTTGGTATCTTCCCAGATCATGGGCTGCCTGCTGCCTACCTTGCCCAGATTACTTCACCCCAGTTATGCCGTGCTTTTATGTTAGCAAGACTCAATGTTCTACCCTCAGTGGTATGGTCTGGGAGGTTTGCCAACATCCCTTATCAGGATAGAGTCTGTCCATGAAATGGAAGGCACCTTGAAACGGTCGCCCATGTCTTACTTCATTGTGATTTTTATGGGGAAGTGCAGGACTGTATAATCAAACCTATTCTGTCTAATTTTTATGGATTACCTGAAGCGAAGTTAGTTTTTTTTCTACTATCTGACCAATGTTCCCATTTCACAAGCCTGGTTGCAAAGTACCTTTTGGCTGCCATAACAATCAGGGAGCAAAAGACTAGCTCCCCTTCTTGATGTTTGACTGGTTTTTATAGCTGAAACTCCATGTAAATTTGCTATGCTGTACTTTTAATTTCTATACCAATAAAAGTATTTGGAATTGGAATTGACTTCAGCTTTTCATCTCCTTCCCACTCCCTGCATCCTTCACCCAGTAAAAGTACAGTCTCTCCAGAGTGTGGACCAAAGCAACCTCAGAAGGCTATGACACAGAGTCCACCCTACAAAGTGGCCATTTTCCCCAGGGGAAATTATCTCTGCCATCTGGAGAGCAGTTGTAATTCTGAGTGATCTCCAGCCTTCACTTGGAGATTGGCAACATTGGTTCCCCAGGAGGAAGTGGCTGGTCCTAGTGCTCCTCAAACCCATTCTCTCCAGGCACCAACCCTCAAATCTCCAGGAATTTCCCAACCTGGAGTTGGCAACTCTATCTCTTCAACCAACCATCAACCTACCTTTATCTTCCCCTCTGACTTCAGTTTTCCATCTCCTTCCCTTTCCCTGCAGCCTCTACCTAGGAAAAGGACAGTCTTTCTCTGCAGTGAGGAGAAAGGAGCTTACATCATTCTCCTCTCCTTCCCCTTTTATCTGCACAGCAACCTTGTGAGGGAGGTTAGGCTGGAAGTCTGTGACTAGTCCAAAATCACCCAGTCAGCTCCCACAGCAAGAACCTGGCTCCAGCAGACTCTGCTCTGAAGTGCTAATTCTGTACCACACTGGCTGTCATAGGGGGGCTGCTGCTGAACAGGAGCAAGCAGCCAGGCCTAGTTACGTCATGCCAGTCAGGTGGCATCAAGTCACCCAGAGGATGCTGCCAGGCTCAGCCAAAGGGAAGGTAGGTGAGTCATCACCAGTACAGTTTGGCTTTTATATTTTTGGGTTGGCTTGTTTTTAGTCAGTTGTTTTATACTGTGTTTTTTAAATGTAAGCCACCTTGAGCAGGACTCCAAAGCAGCAGCAAAGAATATTCTAAATAATAAATATGAAATTGCTATTTTGCAAGCTGAGCAAATCAAAAAGGGATTGTACGTATGATTGCTGTAAATGTTGTCAAAAGTTGTCAAAACCTAACAATAATCTCCTGGAAGCAAGTCTGATTGGTGGGGAGGGGGGGGGGAGGATGGGATTGACGTCTGAGTATACCTACTTTTGATTGCTCCCAAAGTCTTCTCCATGGCTGTGCTTCATTCCTTGACTTGCAGTATGCTCCTTGAGTTCTGAATTCTTTCCTGCCTCATCCCTTTTGAAGCTATTCATTTATAATGCTCTGACTGTAATATGAGTTGAGCAGTTTGGCATGCAAGCCATTGGGAGTTTAGGAGTGGGACTACCCAGTCCCTCTCCAAAGACTCCCCTTGTATCTTTAAATCCATCACAAAATTGCCTTTCATACACCATATCTGGAGTGCTGCTTGTTTTAAGATATGGGGAGGAGGCAAATTAAAGCACCTGGGAAATCTTTAACTGAAAGTCAGCATTCCACAAGATACTCATTCCTGTTCAGGTGAATTTTTGAGAGTTAGTCTATACAAGTACACATGCTAACATCTGATCAAAAACACGGGAGACATTGTACTACTGCAATAGTCAGGAATCATCCACTACTTCCATATCTTTCCCAATTAGATTTTTTAAAAGCCCTGTCTCAGGCCTTCAGAACATATGGCAAAGGAAACTGGGATCACACCTACTGGTTCCACACTCCATCTTCTCTGACACTTTCATTGTGTCACTTGCACAGAATCCCATTAACATGTTGTTATGCACTCCTCACTTCTCTCAGCAGTGAGAATCTCCGGGAGGTGCACTTACCAAAGTTGTTTTCCTTTAGAGGAAACAGTGCAAGAGGCTTATAGCATCTCTTACTATTTGCTTTATTTACAAATATTCAGGTATTGAAAGCTGTACTCTAAAGAGATAAAATTGACCCCACATTAGATCCCAGAGAAAGAGAGAGATCGTGCTCCCTCTAGGTATTTCAGCCAATTCATACCAATGTCTGGCTTCCATCTTCTCTCTGGCTTCCAGAATCAAAACTGCTCTATCTTCACATGTAGACATGACCCTTTATTCTCCCTTCCTTCAGCTTTAAGGCCCATTAAGGAGTTATCTGTGGGAGGGAAACTGGCATGGCATAGTTTGGTCTCATCAGATCACAGAAGATAAGTAAGGTCAGTACTTGGAAGGGAGACTGCAAAGGAAGATTCTGCAGAGGAAGGCAATAGCAAACCACTTCTGCTTCTCACTTGCTTTGATAGGCCCTTGCTGGATCACCATAAGGTGGCTGTGATTTGATGGCACTTTACAGACACAAGGAGATATCTACATTTGTCAAGAAATGTTACCATTCCATGGACTCTGGCTTCTTCTAGGCATGCCACTTTTGTTCAAGTCCACAGAATAGAACCCAGCAGCCAGCACGCAAACACACAAAAACTCTCTGCTCTTTCTGTCTTACAGAAATGGATGAAGATTTATCAGATGGACACTACTAAGGGAGCTTTTACTCATGACTGCTTATACTCCCCCAAATTTTGTAAATCTATAAGATGCTACTAGACTCAGATCTACCTGAACTACTCATGTGTAGTGTAATGTATACAACAGCCTATAAACGGACTTCATCTATGATGAAAAGCATATATCAAACCAAAGGCAAGTATATTGTGCCACCCATTCTGAAACCAGGTCATCAACTCTCCCATGCAAGAGTGTCCTAGCACACACATCTCACAAGTACACACATCTCCAATCAATAGTGCACTAAGGAAATTGCATCAACCCTATTGATCCTATCAGCACTTTTGGAATTTTGGGGAAAGATAGTAGATGCCATCATAAAATGGCTGACATGGGAGGCAGGACAAATCACAAAAGACTGTCATGGGGTTCTGAAGCCAATCACAAAATATTGGGTGCTTGTAAGGCAAGTGTTTTTCTCTAATATATACAAAACAGTAGCTCCCTGAAGACTCTTTTGAACACCTCTTGCTCCAATGAAGAGAAGGAAAGCCAAGACTGGCTCTTTCCTTTGAGTGCCAAGAAATACATCAGTGGTGAGGTGGACTTGATTATTCTGAGGCCTGGGCAAAAGTGCAAAAGGAGACCCCAGCCAAACTGCCCCCAACTGGGGCTACCCTGGCTCCAAGTAAGGGGCAGTCAAGCACCTTGTGAGGTGGATGTGAGCTGCCACAATGAGTAGGCTGCCCAAGTCCTAAACTGGACACTTGCCACCAGTGTGGCAAGCATGTAGAGTACTCACAGATAGGGTTGCCAGGTCCAACTCAAGAAATATCTGGAGACTTTGGGGGTGGAGTCAGGAGATTTTTGGGAGTGAAGCCAGGAGCAAGGGTGTGACAAGCATGATTGAACTCCAGAGGGAGTTCTGGCAATCACATTTAAAACAACCACACTCCTTTTAAATGCCTTCCGTTCATTGGAAATAATGAAAGATAGGGGCATCTTCTTTGGGGGCTCACAGAATTGGACACCTTGGTTCAATCTTTTTGAAACTTTGAGAGTTTTTTTAGGAGAGGCACCAGATGCTATACTGAAAATTTGGTGCCTCTACCTCAAAACACCACCCTCGTAGAGCCCCAGATGCCCACAGATCTATTCTCCATTATACCCAATGGGAATCGACCTCTGTGGGTACAATGGAGTGCCCAGCAGACATCCCCCCCTGCTTTCTGATAACCCTGAAGTGGGAGGAGGGCCTCCAAACCAGGGGATCCCCTGCCCCCACCTGGGAATTGGCAACCCTACTCACAGACATGGTGGGTGAGCATGCAAACATGGTGAGCAAGTAGGCAGGCAGGGTACTTGCCAGCCCACCACCAGAGTGGGTAAGTGGATTGGCAGAACATTTGCCACCAGCACAGCAAGCAGACAAAGAACTAACAGGTGAAGTAAGGCATATGCTAGTGGTGCAGTGAGTAGGCAGGAGGATGGGTGAGGCTTGCCACCAGTGCAGTAGACAAGCAGGCAGTCTGTGTGCTCACCAACAGCATAACAAGTGAGCCACCCCAACCTTGTAGGCACCTGCTCACCTCTTTTTCCTTTCCCTCCTGAGTTGAGGGCTGGACTATGGCAGGCCAAGGGTCAGAATCCTTTTAAGGGTCATCCTGCCTGCCCCTAATTGAATGCAGGCCTGGCTGCCCTGAAGCCATCACCACTCACCACAACTCCTGAAAGGCCAGCAGACAAGGCAGCTTGCTGGTTGGGAGCCAAGGGCAGCTGCCCCTAATTAATAGATGCTGTCTGGGCAAATTGGGGAATCTGAACTAGGGAGGGAAAAGTGGGAATTTCTTTTGTTGTTCTTACGATGAGGTAAGAAACTAACAAGGATGAGCTATGAAAAGCCAAAATCTCTTCACTGTCTTGGTTACAGAATAAATGAAATAAGTATTTTAAATGAGCAGCTATTCAGATATCTAAACTTGAGTATCTACAGAGTTAAGAAATCTTCCGAGGATCACAATAATGAATGTTTTCCTGTCTGGCATATATATTCAGAGTGCTATTTTTCACTGTATGGATTTCTCCTGTCCTCCACGCATACATAACTATAGAAAGAATTGTGCATTTTTCAAGGCAACCTCAATGGTCATTAAAGCTCCAGTCTTTTATTTGGGTATGCTTGAGTACATTTTTTCAGTTCGAACGTTGGTATTTATAAACAGTACTACACAAGCTAATGCTAATGTAAACAGAAAGATACAGGTTTAACTTAAAGATACATTGCTGTCCTTTTTAGAGGTAAAATTAGCAGACATAAAAAATACCTCATGCTTTGTTTGCCTCGGCTATAATGCATGTAAAGTATAAATAGTCTGAAAGATATAAAAAAAGCCAGATTCAGAATGCAGCATGGTGGTATGCTGGAGGAAAATATTTCATTGAAGAGAGCACATTTAAATACTGAATTGGGAAAAATGATACTGCAGCATCTCTACAGCAGCACAAACATCCCTTTTAAGCCCTATATGGCCTAGGACCTGCCTACCTTAGGGACCGTCACTCCCCACATGTTCCCCAGAGAGTACTGAGATCGGGATCTCAAAATCTGCTGGTTATCCCCGGGCCAAAGGAGGCCCGCCTGCAATCCACCAGGGACAGGGCCTTCTCCATAATGGCTCCTTTCTGGTGGAACCAACTGCCGGAAGAGGTGAGGGCCCTGCACGACCTTGGTCAGTTCTGCAGGGCCTGTAAGACAGCCCTCTTCCGGCTGGCTTATAATTAACTGGCATTGGAAGCTGAGTGTAGTTGAATGTAGATAGACCGCCGTTATATGTTTTATATGTTTTATTATTCTACTGTTTAACTGTGTAAGATGTTTTAAATTCAAATTATGTTAGATTTTAATGTGTTGTGAGCCACCCTGAGCCACTTTGGTGGGAAGGGCGGGATATAAATAAACTTGAACTTGAACTTGAACCTTTTGTATTTTTTGTTGTTGAGAATTGACATTGTAGCTATTTTGTGGCATGTTTTTTTTTTAAAAAAAAAAGCAGATTCGTATTTTTCATATCTGTCACTGCCAGAGCAGCTTACTGTAATGATTCCAGCATGAGGTTCTCTTGGAAAGCCATTTTGAAACATTCCTTGGAATGTTTTAATTTCCTGTTAATAGGCAGTTAGTAGGCAGAGGTTCATTTGGACCAACGCTCACCAGAACATAGCCCTGATCTTTTTTCAATGCCCTACATAAGGGGTCCTAGAATAGAATAATAGAATTACAGAGTTAGAAGGGGCCATACAGGCCATCTAGTCCAACTCCCTGCTCTAGAGCATCCTTGATAAGTGTTTGTCCAACTGCTGCTTAAAAACTGCCAGTGAGGGGGAACTCACCACCTCCCTCAATAGGGTACAATGCTACAAAGTCCACCCTCCAAAGCATCCGTTTTCTTCAGGGGAACTGAAGGTGAGCTGTAAGTCTGGAGGTGAGCTGCAATTCTGGGGGATGCCCAGGCCCCACCTAGAGGCTGGCATCTCTAACTTTGGAGAGGAGTACGGAAACAGAGGTTGTTTTTGCTCTTGCTCCCCTGTCAGGTAACCCACACCAATCAGTTGAGTTCTGTTTTCCTATTTATTCCTATGCCATGAAGTAGATACGATGATCTCTAAAGAAAGAAGGGCACCGCTGGTCCCAAACTCAGTTGCTCCTGTATTTCACAGGATGTGCTTGAAGCCTTCCTGAGCTTCAGGATGGTCTGATCATGTTTTGCTTGAAGTAATCATGGCTGTTATTGTGACATTTACATCTCTTTTGTCTTATCCTGCAGGCATGCCTGGGGTTGGGCAACTTAATTGCATTTAGCTTATGCTTGCAGAACTTTATAATTAGATTATACTAGCTAATAAGCTATGAGTATTCTTCAGGGATGATCATGCATCAGTGCAGGGTTTGAACTTAAAGCCATAAATCAAGACTATGCCTAGCAGACTTGATGCAGGGCAGCCCACCAGCCCCGTGTTGGTGCTGACCAAAGATAAGTCTCCCATTTTTGAAGACCCAGGCAGGCAGCCAAAGCAGGAGATTTATTGTGCCCTGAACCATATTCAGCTTGGAAGTTCCTAAATTCTGCAAATAGAATCGAAGAGGTATTTTTTACCTCCACTTTTGTACCTCCACTCTTTCTCCAATGTGCTTAGAGCACTGTGCCTTGAGTTATAGCTTTTTCTCTCTCCCTTTGCAATGGTCATCTCCAGGTTAGATTACTACAATTTGCTCTACGCAGACTTGCCCTTGAATCTGCTCTGGAAACTCCAGCTGGTGCAAAACATGGCAACATGCCTGCTAGCTGTCAGTGCATCTCCAGCTGCTCTGGCTGCCAGTTGAGTATTGGATCTGATTCAAGGTAACAGTGCTAACATTTAAAGCCCTTAATGGCCTGGGACCAGCATATCTAAGGGACCGCCTCACCCCATATACCCCCTGGAGAACTTTATGCTCTGCTATGCAATGCCTCCTGGTTGTTCCTGGCCCAAAGGATGTCCATCTAGCCTCAACTAGAACCAGGGCTTTTTCTGTCCTGGCCGCTGCCTGGTAGAACAAGCTCCACTAGAGATCCAGACCCTGCGGAATCTGTTGCAATTCTACAGGGCCTGTAAAACTGAGCCATTCCACCAGACCTTTAGCTGAAGTGGTGGGCATCACCAACCATCAGTATGGCTTCCCTACCACATACTGGCCTAATCAGGACTGTTTTGATTATCATCATCTATTAATCTATTTATTGCTCAGCCAGGGACCAGGTTTTTTAAATGGATGCCATCTGAAACTGTAACTGTTGAATTTTAATGGTGAATTGGCTTATTTGATTCTATGCTTTTTGTTTTATCTTTGCAATTATTTTATCTCTGATGTGACCCGCCCTGAGCCCATTTGGAAGGGTGGGATAGAAACATGAATGAATGAATGGGGTTGAGTGAATGAATGAATGGGGCTGAGCTGAGAGCTGATTATTTGGCTAAAACTCACTTGTGTGTGTTGTGCCTGATTAGAGATATGAATGCAGCTTCTTCTACTCAAACCTTGCATATGTGCATTCCTCTTTCACTACTATATCAACAAGGCGAAAAAGGACAATGGCCATTTAAAGCCAATCTACTGAGTCCGATTGTCCATTAATTTCATTGTATCCCTCAAGAATGTCCTTGTAGCCACAGAGAAGTCACTGGCCTTTCCCATGCTGTGCCCAGTCCTTTGGAACAGACTGCCAGAGCAAGTGAAGAGGGTCCCATCGCTTCCTACAATTAGGAATGTGTGCATTCCACATATGCCCTTCCAGACAGTATTTTGGATGGTGACATTTTCCAGCAGCTCTGTCTGAGTTTGCTGATCCTGTGAGTTTTAACTCTTAGGCATGCTAAATCTGCAAGCTTTTAAATTGGTAAACTGAGTATTTTAACCTGTTTATTTTATTAATTTATGCCTTTGCAACTTGGTTGCTGCATTAGGTGCTACCTTGATTTCAAGGAGACAAAACAGGATGCAAATGTTTAAACATATAAATAATTATATTGACACTTATTGCAAAAAAAGAAAAGAAAGAATAGAAGATGGACAGAAGTGCATGGTCTGTATTTTTTTAAGTCGAGCTGAAAATTCCAGATATCTCTATACCTGTTTTCGCACACTGCTCACCTTGGAGTCACGTCCCTCTTCACTTCTGCTCGGATTTCCCACCATCTGCTCCGGAGGAGCAGGAAGAGCTGCGGCTTCTGCGTCGCAAACGGAAACTGGGTTTTAGCGATTTCCGTTTGTGACGCAGAAGCCGTGACTCTTCCTGCTCCTCCAGCGCAGATGGTGGGAAATCCAAGCTGCAAGACTCCAGAAGAACTAGTGTCCCTTGAATTTGAGACTCTCAGTAGGCTTGTTTTGATATATGGAACACAGAAGGTCCTGGGTTATGTCATGAAGGATTATCTGAGTCAGCACATAACAAGGCACATAACACAGCAGAGTCTATCCAGTTTGTCTGTGCTGACAAGAATATTGGCATGACAATATCTCAATCAGAATTGACTGGTATATTAGCCCAATCTTCCTTGCTTGATACTGCTGGTTCCAGAGTAGGTACAAAACACACAGAGCCTCATTATCTTTACAAAGCTAATATGAGTCCTTTATTGTAAGGAACTCTGTTCCAGGTTTCTAATCTAATCTAACTAACTAGAATGGATAGAGATGCAAGATGCATGTCCTGCCCTCATGGTGGCAAGAAGGAGAACGCTAGCATACTGGGGAGAGAAGGTGTCAAGAATGGAAGTAAGGAAGTTTCCCTAAGAATCAACACATCAAAGGGATAGTATCAAAGCAATAGAAAAGGAAGGATGATCAGTGCCCTGCCTATCTATCTCTTTGCCTCTCTAGTGCAAAGTTCTTCACTTCCAACACATCAGAGGTACAATACAACCAGACATCTCAGGCTGATCAAGAAGAAGGGTCCTCTATTGGCATGACAATATCTCAATCAGAATTGACTGGTATATTAGCCCAATCTTCCTTGCTTGATACCGCTGGTTCCGGGGTAGGTACAAAAAAAATTAGCCCATCTCTGCCTCTAATTTGCCTTTGCCCTTTTCAGATGTCCTATCACACGTATAGCTAAAGCATACAGAAGACAATGGAATATTGCACATTGATCCCACTATTCCAAGTCTTGTTTCTTTGTCAGTTTACCTATAGAGTGAAGAGCTTACTTGACTACATATGCATATAGGGCCCTGGTTAGACTTCCCACTGAGTGTGTGGTCAGAGGGCAGGGCTAGTGGTTTCAAAAGCCTGCTCCCCACTCTGAGTGACGGAAGGTCAGGACTTTCAGCCAGGATGCTATAGACTAGAGTTGAGATTGCTGTCTTGTTAAAGTTTTGGTCCAGCTGTCTGAATCTTGTCTCTAAGGGCAGGCTTTTGACATCTACATGCACCACCATGCCCACCACACTAAGGTTAATAAGAATATTACATCGTGTTGTAAAGTTGCCTGTTTTCTCACTAATTCAGCAATAGCTTAAAATTGAAAGTCTACAGGCCCTATTGACTGAAATAACAAATGAGGTCCTTTAAGCTCCCAGCTGAGTTATGCCTGAAAAGCCACCTGGGTGAAAACTGGAGAACAAAACTAATTCTCAAGCTAAAGAATGTAAAGTTCGTATTGCACTACCCTGTGCTGGAGATAGGTCAATGGAAAGTTTTAATAACATACAGAATGTCTATGCAGATCTTGCAAATAAAACCCTTGCAGAAGCCCTAAAGGCATTTAGTGATTATTGCAAACGCGGGGGGGGGGGGGGGAGGGAGAGAGAATTTTGAGAAGTGCCAGTTTTGGCAGCCAGAGTATGATGAAGCAGCAGAAATAGATAACTTTATAATAGAGCTAATCCAAGAAAGCAAGAGACTGTGAATTTGGAGTTTTGAAAGACCTCATGCTGAAAGACAAGGCTGTGCTTAGTTTCAGAGATGTCAAGAAAGCCTCCATAAACTCTCAACAACGCACTTCCTTAAGCTGTTGGGGTTTGCAGTGCAAAAGCACTGATAAGAGCTCTCATCCAAGCAATTGCTAAAGAAATACATCAGTCAAAAATGCACACATCCCCCTGACCTGGATAGCCCAGGCAAGCCTGATCTTGTCAAGGACTTGGATGGGAGACCTCCTTGAAATACCAGCAGTCAGGAGGACAGAGGCAGGCTTGATTCAGCCACCTCTCTGAATATTCACCAGGCCTTCAGTAGGGATCAGTCATCAGAAGTCACCATGACTTCCAGATGGGTGCACATACACACACACACACAATACAAAATTACAAAAATAAAAAATACACACATCACTAGAAAAAGCACCAGCAACTCACAGAGAGACAACACATAGGAATCCTTGCAGAAAGGGCAGACATATTCACACACCTGGAAGATGTCTTTTGTTTAGTGCTGACTTCACCAGAAACATGGAGTGTATGTCCCTGGCATTTGTTTATACCTTGAGCCAACCATGACTTCCCGGTGTGTGCATACGCACACACAAAATACAAAAATACCAAAAAATATATGTATATACACATCCCTGTGCAGTAGAAAAAGCGCAAGGAACACACAAATCATCCCTACAAATCATCCCTGCAGAAAGGGCAGACATAGTCACACACCTGGATGATATTTTTGTATAATTCTGACTTCACCAGAAACATGAAGTGTATGTCCCCGGCATTTATTTATACTCTGGCCGTTTTCCCACTTAGCGTTTGCTCCCCTTATTCCCCGGCGCAATTATCTCCGGATCATTTTTTTCGTTTTCCCACTAGTGACTCTTTGCGGAGTCGCCTTCCCTGAAGCCCCGGCTCAAATCGTTTTCCCACTGGCATCGGCTTGAGTTCGATGCCCTGTCAATCATTTTTTTTTTAAGCGCAAGTCTGGTTGCGTAATGACGTACTAACGTACTAACGTAACATCGAGCTGTTCCCTCCCCTTCATTTCGTGGACAAACCGCATCACGTGTGCTGCTGTTGCTCATGGATTGGCTGCAGCTGTAGAGTCCTCCACAGTCCTTTATGTATTAACAGAAGCATTCCTAGCACTATATCCCCCCCCCCAAATTCTGAATTTGCGAAATATCGCAATAACGAAGAGAGAGAAATCGAGGGGTTTGTGTGTGTGTGTGTGTGTGTGGCAGCTTCTTCCCTTCGCTCCCTCCCGGGTGGCGAAGCTGGGATTTCCTCCGCTCTCTTTCTTTCCCCTCCCCGGCTGGCGCTTGCAACGGGGGACCTGACTGATTCCTGCTGCCAGAGCTCCCCCCCCCCCCGCCCCATTCTCTCCTTCCCCTTCTGTGGCGGGTGTGAAGAGCGAGCTCCGTCTATTTTCTAACCGAGCGGAATGTAGCCAGGGAGAAGAATGCAGGACTCCAACTTCCCATTTTATACATGGCGATTTTGTGCAGGTCCAGAAATCCTGGTGGCACAGCTGAGGGAGGCATTCCGTTTTTAACACACACACATGAACGCTTTGGCCCGCACCGGCACTAGATTCCCCCCCCCCAACAATGGAGAAGCGCCGCCGCCGCCAAATGTCTCTGGGCGGCTGGGCTCCCTTTGCCAAGGCGGCGGCGGCAGCGGGAAGCCGGCGGGGTCAAGCGGGGCGCAAATGGAAGTGAAGTGGGGGGGTTTGAGCTGGGGAGAGTCGAAGCTGCCGGGGCCCCTCCGCCGGCCCGCTGAAACCGCCTCCTTCCCGCTCGCCCTCCCCAAACTAGACCCGAAACGAACTGGCTGGAAAAGGCCTGCTGGGGGGGCTGCCGCGGTCCCCCCACCGGGGCCCCTAAAGGGAGAAGAGGCGGGGGATAACGCAACAGCGAAATAACGCAACTATTCCAGGAGGGTTTTTTTTTTTCCCCTTTGTTAATTTCGAAATATCGCTATTACGCAAAACTGTGAAGTTTTAAAAAAAAAATGGCCGCGCCGGCACTTCGGGGAAGCGCCGCGAAAGGCTGATGATTGGCCAAGGGGGTGGATGGGGTGGGAGGACGGAAAGGGAGAGGGTGCCACCCACAAAGCAGTCGATCCGGCGTGGATGGATTTCCCACAGCAAACTCCGCTGAGTGGATCCGGAGGTTTTCGGAAACTCCGGCAACATGCTGAAAAACATACTCCGGCGTAAAATCCCTGTAGCGCCGGAGCAAACCGCAGCGCCGGAGCAAGATGTGCGAAATCCAAGAGAAGATCCGGAGGTAAATGGGGCGCTACGACGGAGCAAACGCTAGTGCGAAAACGGCCTTTGAGTCAACAGAGAATCAGTTATAAGGAGATGTTACAAAGAGAATCCGCTTTGAAGCAATAATAACCACTCCTCACTGCAGAAGAGGATATACTGGATGGAGAAGCTTTTCAGCCAGGTACAGTCAGCGTTAATAAATGCTTTGAACCATCACTTATACTTGAGGCAAGATCAGGATTCAAAAGAGCCATAAGGGGAGCAGTGAAGTCCTCCCATCAGGTGAGGGAGCTACAGAGGGTTGGGAAATTCATTTTCAATTATCATCAGGAACCACACAGAGAAGGACTCAGGCTGGTTGAAGACATTTGGCTGCCCCAAGCAGACAGACTTCCCTGGTACCCCAGAGAGGTGCAGGGCAGCAGTAGTGGCACAGCTAATATAAGGAAGATCCTCCACTCATCCTTGTCGCCCTAGACTCTGCATTGAAGATATTGATGACAGAATTATCTCCCCCTATCCACACTGCACTTTGAGTGCCATGGATACCTGCCAGTTCAGTGACCTTTGACTGTGCTTTTGGTTTTGATAACATTTGCCTTGCAAAGAGCACCGTGACTTTTCAGGAATTTTATTACCATTCCCTGCTGCCTCTAGGTAGCTTCTGTTTTGCTCATGAATTTCCCAGCATAAGTCAGAGTTAGAAGTGTTTGATTGTTATGGAATCCCATGGAAGAATTGAAACTCCACATTTACACACTACAGAGTGCAGAGGTAAGGTCTGGGTCCCACTCTCTGTCCTGTGTAACACTCAGACATAATTTGATAGTTCTTCTCAATTCCCACAGGTATGATGCTCAATTTGGATTGTGACAGAAGTGTGGATGGAGGAGAAACTTCAGCTGCTTCCCTCCACATACTATTTTCCTGATCTGAGATAGTTCAGGAGGGAACTATTTGCCAGGTTAGGAAAACCTATGTTTACACTTGACACAATATATGGGTTGGGATCCTGGACCCAACCTGTGTTCATTGTAAAGTGTAAATCTGAAAGATTTTAAGTAAAAGAGCATATACACAATGATGGTCTGAAAGAAAGAGGGAATATAAATCAGGAGTAAGCAAATTTAGAGAGAAAGAGAAGCATGGGCTACCAAACTCACTTGTTACAAGGGCTGGATCTGACATAAATGACACCTTGTCGGGGCAGGCCATGTTTGTCATAAAATGTAATGTCAGGAGGCAGAGATATAAACTTTATAAAGGACACAAACACAATTAAAGATTTTTTAAAAACTTAAAACATTAGCACTCGGTCTTAAAAGTACTTTCTTTGTATCTCTCCCAAGGGATCCAGGGAACTGGCAAAGGAAGCTCTGGCTCTTTCCTTCCTTCTCCAGAGGACCAGGAGGGAGAAGAGCCTCAACCAGTAGAAGAAAGAGAGGCTTTGCTCAGTTGCTCTGCTGTGCAATTGAGAGAGCCTGGCAAAGCAAACTATCCCTCCCCTCCTTCCTCCCAAGGGAAGAGCCTCAGCAAATGGGGGAAACAGAGGCTTTTCTCTGAAGCTCCTGTGTGTTGAACAAGCCTGGCAAAGCAAGCTGTGATGCAGAAGGAAGCAAGGGGGGAGGGAGCAGATGACAGTCGGTTGCTTGGGGGCCTGATAGCCCTTCAGGGCCCCGATTCAGACCCTGAGCCTCATGTTTGATGCCCCTGGGCTAGACTTCTGGGGCTAGTATGGGCTACTATGACAGTGGCTGCTATGGATTACCATAACAATGTTTGGGTTACTATGACACTGTTTCTTTGTGTATATGCTGACACTTCCTATCAATAAGTATTTCAAAGATACATCTTTACTGAACCTAATTTTTAAATGTTGAAACAGACATTTAATTCAGTATAGTACCTTTTTCTGCACTGAAGTTGAAATAAACATGATCAAGGTAAGCAAGCCTTCTCCAAGAAGGCCAGGTACACAGTTCCGGATGGCCTTTTTCTTCAAAAAAAAAACCCTGAAGAAGGCTAATGTGTGTGACATCTACTCTTCCTGTGACAAGGGCTGCCTTCTGCAGGATCTGACTCTTCTTATGAAGCTGAGATCAGAGACAACTGGTGCCCTCTAATTCTGCTTATGAAGCTAAAATCAGGGACTCCTTGAGATTTCAGAATCTACAATTCCATCAACACCGATCACTGCTCTTGGCAGAGAAGATGGAGCATGTCTGGAGCACTTCTAATGATGCTGAAGTGAATATCTCTGGGTTCTGCTTTAAATCCCCATAAAGTAAGTGGAGCTTCATGGAAATAAGCAGGCCGTTTTTCTGGGCATAAACCTTATTGAATAACATGAGATTTTCTTTTGAGCAGACATACTTAGGATTGATTCCATTCCCATACATGTGTAATTCCATCTGATGCCCAGCCTGTGCTTTATGTGGTCAGCAACAACAAAATCATATCTTGTGAAATGACCCTGCGTGGGCATAAATATTACTACAAAGTAGCAATTTCACAGTAGGCCAATTCCATTTATTTCTGGCTTTATTAATTGCACTACATTCATCCATAAGTTCAAAAACATATACATCAAGTATATGTTAGCAATACTTAAGATGGATTTCAGTTTCAGCTGTGACAAGGCAGCTAATAAGTAAACACCAAACATAAATCACATTATTTAAAAAATTAAAACTTAAAGAAAAATGCATATATAAAACCACAAAACCAATGGTTAAAACAGAGAGCAGAAAGGAAAAGTCATGGGGGCGATAAGGTTGTTGGTACTCTCATTCAGGGCGGAGCCACTGAATAAATCACCTCTTTGGAGCATAGATCTATGCTATCCAAGAATTTTGTTTGTTTGTTTTGTTGGACTTTTAGCACATCCTCCCTGCATAGCAGGTTCAGGGCGGGTTACAGCACACACACACACAACACAACACAAAATGTGGTTGTGAGGGAGCCAGGGTCAGCGGGCAAAGGGGACCACTTTGAATCCTGTCACGCCTTGTCCAGTACCTCAGAAGAACCAAAATTAACCTTGTCGGAAATAAATGATGGCATAGATAGTATTTTTAAGATCAAAACAATAATAGGTTTTATTGTATACAGAAAGGCTGCGAAGGAAGGAAATAATATCAGAGGCTTGTAATGTTAAAATTGTTGGCAAGCAGAAAATCAAACTAGAAAACTCACAAGAATACTCGTTACGTTGGCAGACTGTTATTATTATATAAAACAACCAATGTTTCCTTAACTGGATAACACTCATAAATAAACAGACTTTTGAGATGGATTTGGCTTTTCAAATATCTCCACACACTATCTCTTCCTCAGAGATGACTGACTGAACTTGTGTAAGAACTTAACCACCACAGACCCTTTCCCCTAGCAAACTAGGTATCCTCTTGTTTGAAGAGCTATACTCTAGACTCTGACACCCTTGAGAAACTTCACACTGAAACCTTATATACTTGTGCCAAGTCCCCTTCCAATCCTAGGAACTCTGTCTGACTTCACACAGACACAAGAAGCTTTTGTCCCTCTCACAGTGTGTGTGTTTGTGTTCTTTCTTAGAACCAGGAGTCTGCCCTTTGGCTCTGACAGAACTCCTCAGCAATGTTTTTAACCTTGCTCTGCCTTATGACACTGTGCCACAACTCTGAGAGTCTTCCCAGAAAGAGCAACTGTGAGCCCCGTATCATAAACAAGGGGCGTTTTTGCACTGACCTTACTCCGGAGCGACGTCCCTCTTCACCGCGCAGCGTCTGCGCGGATTTTGCACCAATTGCTCCACAGAACCCGGAAGAGCCGCAAAGTCCCGCGGCTTTTGCGTCGCAAATGTAAACCGCCAAAAACCCGTTTACATTTGTGACGCAAAAGCCACGGGACTTTGCGGCTCTTCCAGGTTCTGCGGAGCAATTGGTGCGAAATCCGCGCAGACGCTGTGCGGCGAAGAGGGACGTCGCTCCGGAGTAAGGTCAGTGCGAAAATGCCCAAACTCTCCACAGACTAGAGCTCTAATCAATCACCAGCTCTGTCTCAGACTACCCAGTCTGCAATCTCACTCAGGCTTCTCAGTCTGATCTCCACTGGAACTAAACTGGAATTCAACTAAACTGAGGAGATTTTTCTCTCCCAGCCTCTTTTAACTTGTTACATTGTTTACCATGGAGGAGGTTAGCCAATCACATATGGACATATGAAGCTGCCTTATACTGAATCAGACCCTTGGTCCATCAAAGTCAGTATTGTCTAATCAGACTGGCAGTGGCTCTCCAGGGTCTCAAGCTGAGGTTTTTCACACCTATTTTCCTGGACCCTTTTTTGGTGATGCCAGGGATTGAACCTGGGACCTTCTGCTTCCCAAGCAGATGCTCTACCACTGAGCCACCGTCCCTCCCCTAATCACAGTCAGTGTCTAAACTGTCACTCACACAGACTGCTTCCAGACCATCACAGTGAAATGTAATATTTCCACTAAGGAATAAAGGTTTCTTTTTAAATGAGGTAAAATCCAGTTTGAGAACTTGGTAGTAGCTGTGGCTTCCCCAAAATGGCAGTGTTCTTAATTCTTCTATCCATCTAGCTCACCCAGTTCCACCAACCCAAGATTTCCCTGGGATGATTTTTCAAGACAAGAGTCATTTGTATAGTTTAAATGATCTTGGAAATTTCTTTCTCTGTCTGCTATGACTGGATGTATGGCAGGGCACTTAAAGGATTCAAGGAATAAACAAAGTGAAAGCAAATACTGGAGAAAGTACCATGAATGGTTAGAGTATCAGGGTGATTCCGCACTCACATTGGTCCAGGGTGGGCTTCCATTTTGGGGTGGAGCAAGCTGGCAATTTTGCACCAGTTGCTCCACACCGGCATTTTGCGCAGGGCAAACCCGTGCAACAGGTTTACACTGTGGCAGGGCAAATCATGGGTTTGCCCTGTACAAAATGCCAGCGCGGAGCAATTTGTGCAAAATTGCCAGCTTGCTCCGCCTCAAAATGGAAGCCCGCCCCGGACCAACGTGAGTGTAGAATCACCCTCAGACTAGAATCTGGAGCAGCTACAGCTGAGCCCCCACTCTGTCATGACAGCTTTGCTGGGTGATCTTGGGCCAGTCACACACACTGTCAGCCCAACCCTCCTCTCAAGGTCAATGCAGGAATACAGTGGAGGAGAACAGAACAATATAAGTTGTGTTAGGTCCACAATGGGGAGAAAGGTAAAGTATAAATAAATGAAATTATGATGTTTCAGACTCAATTCACAGACACTGCAATACCCACAGATGCTGAGGCTTACATAATTTTCCATTGGTTACAAGAACATTATTGATTTTACATTCATTAATTTGAAGCCCTTGCCTGAGAATATGGCAGCTCTGATATGTTCAGCAACCCTCCATCCCACAATAACAAGCACAGAAAAGCACTGGGCTCAGATAAGGATTTGTTCTCTGCATTATAACTCCAGACCTCTTCACAGCTCAGGATTACAGCTTCCCAAAGCCTGGCAGAAAAAATATTCTCTCCTTTTAAATCTTTAACTTGTGGCTGACCAAGGAAGGTTAAAATGAAGAAGAATGCATGTAAGGGCATTATCAGGCCCAGTGTGTGGGAGTAGACCAGGTAAGTGGCTGCTTAGAGTGCTACCTGGCCTACAGGGGCACTGCTGGGTGCCCCTTCCCCCTGCCCCACCATTCTTGGCTTCCCGGGTCTGCGCAGACTCAGGAGGCTGAGAGCAGTGGGATGGCACATTGGTGTGTGGCGTCCTCTCCTCCAAGCCTGCCTTCCCTTGCAAGGGAAGGCAGGCTTGGAGGAGAGCATGCTCCACCCTGCCGCCCTTGGTTTCCCTGGTCTGTGTAGACAATAACTCTATTAAAGGTGCAGGAGATTTTTTTCTCCAGGTTGTTGGCACTCTTACAAAAGAGTGGGGTTATCAACAATATACCGTATTTTTTGCACCATAAGGCGCTCCGGACGATAGGACGCACCTTCCTCCTGGGGGGCGATCCGCTGCCTCTGCCTTTGATCCGGCGCTTCCCCCACGCCTCCCTGCCTGGCTCCATCTTCTTGCAGCAAGCGCTGGGATTGCTCCACGTGGCCCCACCACAAACCCAGCGCTTCGCGAGCGCCGGCTGTGGAGGGGGCAGCGTGCTTCCTCCTTGCCTGTGTGCCTGGCTCCACCTCTGATGCTTAAAGCAAGCGCTGGGATCACTCCCTCCGCCCTCCGATCCCAGCGCTTGCTTTAAGCATCACAGATGAAGCCAGGCACACAGGCAAGGAAGAAGCACCCGCCCCCTCCGCAAACCCAGCACTTCGCAAGCGCCAGCTGCGGAGGGGGCAGCGTGCTTCCTCCTTGTCTGTCTGCCTGGCTCCACCTCTGATGTTTAAAGCAAGCGCTGGGATCGGAGGGTGGAGGGAGCGATCCCAGTGCTTGGTTTGCGGTGGGGCCACGTGGAGCGATCCCAGCGCTTGCTGCAAGAAGATGGAGCCAGGCAGGGAGGTGCGGGGGAAGCGCTAGATCGGAGGCAGAGGCAGCAGATCGCCCCCCAGGAAGGTACGTATCTTCGCTCCATAAGACGCACACACTTTCCCCCCCACTTTTTTTTGGGGGGGGGAGTGCGTCTTATGGTCCAAAAATATGGTATATCCTATATAAGGTTTCAGTTGAGCTCCCTTCCCTGCATCAGCAGCTGTCTAACCTAGTTTGTTCTCAGCCCTGGGCAGTTCCTGGCAGCAGAGTTCTTGCTGTCCATTTCCTGCCCCACCACTGACTAACAGCTCCAGCTTCCAAGCTGGGCCTGGTGCCAGGGGCCCCAGGCCTCCACCCCTGACATACTAGGTGGAGAATAGGACAACAACACACAATTTCTGATGAATATTTATTTATTTATTTATTTGAGATTTATATCCCGCCCTTCCCACGAATGGCTCAGGGCGGCTTACAACAATTAATCAAACATAAAATTTAAACAATTTCAAGTATAAAACAATTAAATATTTAAACAGTTAAAACCTTAAAAACAGAATATTTCAATTTCCTGTAAACAGATGGCTGGCCAGTTACATCGAGTTGTCTTCCTAGCTAGGTATAGGCTAGCCGGAAGAGGGTCGTCTTACAGGCCCTGCGGAACTGCGCCAAGTCCCGCAGGGCCCTCACCTCTTCCGGCAGCTGATTCCACCATGTGGGGGCCATAACGGAGAAAGCCCTTTCTCTGGTGACTTTCAAGCGGGCTTCTTTTGGCCCGGGGATAGTGAGGAGATTTTGTGTTCCTGACCTCAGTGCTCTCTGGGGAACATGTGGGGAGAGACGGTCCTTCAGGTAGGCAGGTCCCAGGCCATATAGGGCTTTAAAGGTAATAACCAGCACCTTGTACTGGACTCGGTATATCACTGGAAGCCAGTGCAGAGTCCGGAGACCCGGCCGGATGTATTGGCAGGAACAAACTAAGAAAGATGGTTGTCTACAATCAGAGCTCTCTCCTGATGACCAATTCAGGAACATTACTCTAGGGAGGAATAGCCAGGTATCCTTAAAATGTCCTGTTTTAGAGGTTATAAGGTTCTGACTGAATTTAGATGGAAGTACGATTCTGCTTTCCCTAAACCTGGGTGGCACAGACTAGCTCAGTCTGATAAGATCTCAGAAACAAAGCAGGGTTGGCCCTAGTCAGTATTTGGATAGAAAACCACAAGGAAGTCCAGGGTTGCTACACTGAAGCAGGCAATGGCAAACCAACTCTGAACATCTATTACCTTGAAAACCCTAAGGGTCACCATAAATTCGCTGTGACTCACTTTCCACCACCAACTCTATATAGTATTGTACAGTTTTCATGGATGGACACAACTCTCAGAAGTGCATCTACACAAATGCTTCACAAGAGTTTGAAAAGCAGCTGTAAGTCTGACTCAGCTAAGTTTGGTCTTGGTGCTGCTGGCATCCTAAGTGTTTCTCAGCTTTCTTTACATCAGTTCTTAGCTTCTGTTCCAAAACTCGGCAGTTTCACATAGATTAGCAAGCTGGGTCTGCTTCTGCTCTCAGCTTGAGCATTCTTGCTTCCTGGGAGTTTGAGCATTTGTACTTTTTTTAATGCTGTGAACTTAATAGCATTGATATTTCTTACCGCCAGGCTTGTAAGTATGAGGATATTAATGTCAAAATGCTAAATGTCATGGATTTCTATGTGGTATGTTCTACAGAGCCCTGAAATAGTGTGTGATGCTCAGTTGGTAAAGTGATGTCTGTTTGCCACAGGAGTGCTGATATAAACCTTTCATCATACCTCCTGAGGATTAAATATCCCCTCTAAAAATACAGGCCTATGTCATATGCATTTCACACAGCAGAAAAGATAACAAATACAGCAACAACACACAGGAAAAAAAAAATAACACCAAGGATCTTCCTGCCTGGGTAAACAGGCAATTACAAAGCTATTTCTGGCCATGTTAAACTTCCAGTGGATTTAGTGGCATTCTCTGTTCCTTGCTTTATGATGAGGCTGAATTCTTGTAGAAATAAAGAAAAATTGACCCATAAGATCCCTCCCCTTTCTAGTGCATTTCTGTCTCAGTTGGGATTATATTCCCAGTGCAACATTTAGAATCCCCTCTGACCTTTGCAGGCTATTATACTTCACAGTTTGCCCTTGAACACATCTTGATTTTACTCCAGGCATAAAAGCAACTAACTTTTCCAGAGTTAAGAAGCTGCTCTGTCCAGCTAAAGTCCACACAAAACCTTTAATAGCCTGTGACATTAAGGGTGAGATAAAAGATCAGAATTTTTTTTTTATAAAAAAGTGTGATCTAAACTGACACAGAATAGGACTGTGAGTTTAGAATTTCTAATATCTTCTTTCTAAGGCAGTCTTTGTAGATTGCTAAAACCCTATAAACCCTAACTGCAGGTGTCTATGTTTCAATTTTTTAAAGGCTGTCACTTAATACATAAGTAACTGTAGAAAACAGTAGATTTTGTCAAAATGTTCAGTTTAAGTCCAGTGAATATGTCATTTATCACTCCATTTCTTGACAATTTCACAATTGTTAAAGAATCATGCCCTCATTCTTAGAAGAAAAGAAAGGGCAACAAAGAAGATGATTTTAAAGAAAGACAGGGATATTTGACAGGAATTCAGTGTATCTAGAAGGATGTTGGGGTTTTATCTGTCCTCAGCAATTCTGGGGCATTTTAGGGGTCATGTTTTAACTGTATCGGAATTGACTTGGAAGCACCAACCCATCATTATGGGTATTTTGTTTAAAGTGGAAAGTAATTTGCAGCTAGCAGTGGTGGTCAGATCTCAGAATGGTTAGCGGTTTAGATTCATTTCTTTACAAGTGTGCAATTCGACTAAAATGTAGCCTAAACTTTTCTTCCAGAGAAGAAACTTAACCCTTTCTATGCCACATGCCTTGAAGCCCACAATCTGCTTATGGATACACATGTTCTTTCTAAAGCAGGGGTGCAAACATATAATGTCAGGCCCATTCTCAACAATGCTTTTGGCATGCAGTTCTTAGGGTTTTGAGTTAGCATAGACATCCAGCTGCTTGTGCCATCCTGTGAGATTCTCATGTACATGCTGAAATAGAAAAACAGACCACTGCGTTCTGATTGGCTTTTTGCATGCCTGTGCAAAAGCAGCTTGTTTTTGAGTCCTTGTAGTTGCACACAAACCATCATTCTTCATTGAGTTCTGCAAGTGGCATACAGAGTCACATGGTACCTGCAGTGAAATCAGCACAATTCAAAACTATGGGTGCTATGCAACAAAAAAGGGCCTTAAAAGGGGCATGATAAGAGCCTAAGTATGTCACCTTAAAAGTCCCCTTCTTCCTTAGAAGCCACTCATATTGTGAGGACCTAAGCTGCAGCTTACCTAGCTTATCCTTAAATCCGGCTCTGGTCCTAAGAAGGGATGAATGAAAGCAGTAGCCACCCATGGGGGTATGTTTCCAGCTTTTTCTATTTCAAAGTGTGTCATCATTCTTAGTACCTGACATGTCATTTCTGATGATTATTTTTTTTAAAGCTGCCTGAAATGAATATTCAAAATGAAATCTGAAGAAGACATCTGAAGAAGCAGGCACTTGCCAATGAAAGCATATGCTGCAATTAATGTATTAGTCACTGAGGTGCCACAGGGTATTTTGTGGTTTTTAATTAAATTTAGCACACTTGACACAGGACAAATCTGGATCTAAAATCTTCATACAACATTATAAGTTTGGCAGTTACTTCATTTCATTTTATCCTACTTTTTGGGGAGGAGGGTTTGGCTTCCAAAGCAACTTACAGAAAGTTGGAGATTCAGATTCCCTGCTATCTTATCTGGTTTGGCTCTAAGATGAGATCAATATGCTAAGTCAAGATCATGCTGAAAAGGTTTTAGAAAGGGGAGAGGTTTTGATCATGATGCAAAGATTTTGGAATGGGAAGGAGCTAAAGATTAATGCACAAATGTATGTGCATGACTGGCACAGTTATTTTAAAGGATTTTTCCCCCATCCTCAGAGTTGAACAGCGGTATACTGGGACTAGGAATGGACTTGAACTGGAAAAATGCAGTTCAGCTCAGTTCATAGTGTGCTCAGTTTGCGAACCATAGATTGTCACAAACTATTACCTGCCAAATGAACTGGTTCAATTTGTGAGGTTTGTGACTCAGTAGAACAGCCCCTCTCAGCATGCTAGAGACACCAAACTCACCAGAGATCTCCAGCTGACTTTCCTCTATCTGCCTTCCAAGTTTGGTGAGGATTGGATTTATGGGGTCCAAGTTATGCCGCCCCCCCCCCAAAGAAGGTGTCCCCACCAAAGTGCTTTCTGAGGAAATGTCAGGTGCAGAAGTTCATAGAATTGATCCTGTGCAAACTAAAGACATCAAAGTAAAAGGGGACTTAACCTGGATGCTCCTCTACATGCCCTCCAAGTTCTGTTTCCCCCATCCGCTGCTTTGAAGTTTGGTAAACATTTAGATTGAGTGGAGACGGTCTGTCTGGAAATGTATCCATTCATGAGCCACCATGCAGCTTGAAAGTTCATGGAAAGTTTTTGCTGGTTGACCTGCCATGAACCTCAGTTCACAAATCATGAACCAGCCAAAATTCATGGTCTGTATGATTTACTCCCTTCTAACCATTCTAGACAAGTACAGAATACTGCATTGGTTAGACAGGACCTGCCCCTCAACCTGGAGGTTAAGTCAGAAGAACAGAAGTGCTGGAGACTGGCCCACCAGCACAGGAGAAGATTGAACAAGAAAACTCCTTTTAAGAACAGATTCTGAATGAAATCAGAAAATGTGCTCATGTGGCTGGGACAAAAAGAGTTGGTTGTGCATGAGAAAAACAGATTTTTCCATAGGTGAAAGCTGAAGGGTGTCATGAGCCCTGATGAGGAGGAGCTGGAAGAGTTAACAGATGTGGAAGAGTTGCCAGCCAGTTCCTCAGCTGAACAAACAGCAGCTGACCCATCAATCACTCTCCAGGCACCAGTGTCAGCTGTTGACAATCAATCTCCTCCAAGCTCTCCTCCTCCCATCTCAAGAGTTCGAAGTAGGCTTCGGAAAGAACTTTCAGAGTGAAGACATGAGGCACGTCAATGCTTCAGATCTTTCAGCCCTGAGTTTTGGCAGAGTCACTGCCACCAAGGGAGCAGGCTGATTGAGACTTCCACCCAGGACCTGATAGCCTTGTGGAAGCAACAAGTCTATTCTCTGGCTTGCATCCATGCTCCTTCCTGATTCCTGATCCTGACCTGCTTGATTTCCTTGGCACCCTGACCTTTAGCTTTTGGACATTGACTTCTGACTCCGGTTTGTGAGTCTGCATTGGTGACTTGGCTCCTGCTTGACTTCCTGGACCTTGACCTTGGACTGGCTTTGGACTCCTGCCTGCCTGCACCCTGAGAACTTGACAAAGAGATAATTTATTGGGAAGATCTGAGGAAATTAATTTTGGGATGGTATCTGGGAAGGAAGCTAACCTGTGGTTTGCATTTAGCACCTGATATCAAAAGTATACTGCTTCTGTACACAGAGGTTGTACTTAGCTATCATTAGTAACAATTGTTGATAGTTCTGTACTCCATGAATCTGCCAAGGTTTTTTTTCTTAATGTCATGTAACTGGAGTTGTCACTACTGTGAATGCAGAGGCAACCCTGCCATTAGGCAAATTAGGCATTTGCCTAGGGCGCTGGGCTGGCAGTGCTGAATTGGGCCCTCCCCCCCTCCTGATGCTCTAGGCAAATGCCCTGGCCCCCATTCCACTGCCCTCCTCCATGACACCACAACCCGCTGCCCACACCCTTCCACCCATGTATGCCTGGGCAGCTCCTGGCCTCTGTTCTGTGGCACTCACCGCAGAAAGCTTGCACACTGGCCTACTGGCTTCCCTCTGACTCCCTTCTGGAAATGGAAGGGAGGCAAAGCAAAGCCAGCCAGCCAGCATGCAGCTTCTCTGTGACGAGCTCCACAGAACAGAGGCCAGGAGCTACCTGATGCTCTCCCCGTCCCCATGTGTACCCCAGGAGGGCTGAAGGCTGTGGCGGGTGGTGCCGCAGAGAGGGGCAATGGGCTTGCCTGGGATGCTGCGCAGCCTAGGGTTACCACTGAGTGAATGGCACTGAATTGCCTCTATTGATTATGCTACATATGAAGAAATAACACATGCATAAGTATAGGGGAAGATGAGAGAAAGAATTTAGGGCATGGACATTATAGCAAATATTGACTCAGATGTGATAA
The DNA here is from genome assembly GCF_032191835.1 of Heteronotia binoei. Lineage (NCBI taxonomy): Eukaryota > Metazoa > Chordata > Lepidosauria > Squamata > Gekkonidae > Heteronotia > Heteronotia binoei. The sequence continues at coordinate 48,107,845 of NC_083224.1, read as the reverse complement.
ACTTTGGACAGGGGAATTATTTATTGGTTTGGCATATAGGCCGAACACCTCACCTTGCATCCATTTTGCAGTTTCAGCCAAGTCTGTCTCTAGTCCTGTAATCTGTTTCCAAGACGCACCAGCCAGATAACTTGGCAAAATAATGTAAGATGCACCAGAGACCCTGGAGAGGCACTGCCAGTCTGAATAGACAATACTGTTTTTGATGGACCAAGGGTCTGATTCAGTCTAAGACAGCCTCATTTGTTCAAATTTCGCCAGTACACAGCTCAAGGTAAGCAAGAGTAAGTCAACCAATTAATACTTCTTAAAAAGGCTGAGTATGCACCTGAAATGGAAGGGACCTCTAGAGTCATCTAAAACCTGTTTCTATTGTTCAGAACCTGCACTGTGGTATCATTTTCTGCTCTTGGCTGAAAAGCCACATAATCAGTTCCTCCAAATGAAACAGTCGCCCTTTTCAGACATTACATTTGAGAATATCAAGCCTTATGTATCAGGAGCGCACACTGCAGTCTTCCTCATGAGCATAGTTGCTGTTTTATCTCAATAGGGCATTGCATGCATTTTCAGCTTCAGAACATGCAACATACCAAAAAATGCATAAGATCCTACTCAAATGAAATTGCAACTAGTATATCAGTAGAATTGTAGGTAGCATGTACTCCCAGTATACACAGCTGGATTCCCTAACAAGTGAAAAAGGCTAGTCAGAATGAGATTTTCATAAACCGAAACTTTATATCTGATCTGTTGGATACTTGTAATTTGGCAGGGAGAAACTTAAAGTTTTCTCTTTTACTGAAAACAACTTTAGATGGAATGACTGGCAAATACACTAATCACTATGCGAAATGATTCCAGGGCACTCTGCTGCAACTCTGAAAGTGAGCATTCTTCAGCTGAGGAACTTCAACAGGAAATGCCAATGGGAAACTGCTAAATTAGAATTCATCATTAGGTTTGGTCAGTCACTAGGCTTAGTCAGGGACTCAACTGTTCCAATCATTTTTTCAGTCTCTATCTCATTGCTGAACATAACTAAGGAGTCTGTTACCACCAAAATAAAATGGTAATCCAATTGCAAAACATATTCCAGCATAAGCATGGCTTATCATTGTACTTATTGGTATACTTTTGAATGTTGCAAATAAAATTGTAAAACCAAACCTTTTAAAAATTTTAAAAACTACTGTTTCTGTATAACAATCACTCTTTCTGACAATTCACTTTATTCATCTAAGGAAACAGACTCAGGACCACAAAAACTTATGCTACAATACATTTATTTCAGTGCACTCTTAAGCAGAAGTTCAATAAGCTTAGAAGGGTAAAAGTCTGTTCTTAAGATGCTACAAGATTCTTCTTTTATTTTTGAATTTCTCTTACATAGTTGCTGCTTGTATCCTGTGCAGAAGTCAGGCATACCTTTAGCATTTTGGCTAAAGGAACATTTGTCTTTGCACAGGAAAACTTCAGACTGCAGTTATCACCAGTCTAATATTCTTTCCTGGGCAGGTTTTTGCTAATGCTGCATTTTGTGTCAGCGTGAAGGTGACATTCATTGTCAGATATTTTAGATGGAGAAAAGATTAAAGGCTGATAAAGGGAGAAAAATGAATCCTTCCAAAATTAATGTCAACAGTAGCAACTCCTGTGTGGCTGCCATTGTACGGTTTGCAACCCCCCACCCCTGAAAAAAAAAGTGATCCCTTGAACTCAACCAAAGTAGGTGTTACTTTTAGCCTATTTCCATCTTGAAGGAGCCTGAAACACCAGGAGAACACATGATCTAACACACTGTATGCCCTGATAGGAAAGTTGCCTGGGTATAGAACATCCAGATGGTGGGTAGTAAAAGGTAAGATATAAGGGAGAAAATGCAAGAAGAAAAGAAACAACGTCACAGCAGCACCAATCCACAGAGCTTGAATCCAACAAAGTAATTACACAGAGTAATTATGTATTTGCAAAGCGTGATAGAAAATGCTGATCTTGGCTATTAGTCAGAGAATCATAGAGTTGGAACAGACCTCCAGGGCCATCGAGTCCATCCCCTTGTCATGGTAACTAAAGAGAAGCTCCACATTTGCAAGCAGTAAACCTCTGAATCCCAGAGCCAGGAAATAACATCAGTTAAGCCCTGGGCCTCTATGCCTGTTGTTGGCTCTTCAGAAGAACTGGTGGCCACTGTGTGAGACAAGATGCTAGACTTGATAGTCCACTGGTCTGATCCAGCAGGGCAATCTTAGGTTCTTATGATCTTGTGGGAAAATGGACCATCCATGTGTTTTCTGGTGTTCCCTTGCTTCATCACCAAAGTTTCTCTTCCCCCAAGAGAAGAGCGTACTCCTGATTTAATAAACTTCATCGGAACAAGGACTGCTTCAGAAAAACATGGAAGGCTTCTGCAGGAAGCACCTATCTAGAAACAGCTGCCTCCATTATAGGGGGGGTGCTTGGCTTAAAACCTTTTAATATTTGTGCCTTTCCCTTCCCCTGGTGTTACTTTCTAGCTCTGGTATTCAGAGATTTCAAAGACCTACATGTCTTTATGCCAACCACATATCTTCTCTTTTGCTGCCTTTTCTCATTTCTTTCAATGGGTCAAATTATCATGGAACTTACATTTCTGAAAGAATACTTGGAAAACGCCTCATAAATGTGTCTCCTATTCTCATAAAACTAGACCTTGGGAAATGTGCCAAAGAAATTAATTAGCAGTAAGTTCAGGACAGACAAAAGAAAGTCCTTCATACAATGTGTAACTAACTGGCCAATAACTCTGTCAGAAGATGTACTGATAACCACAGACTGAGGTGCTTGAAAAAGGACTAGATAGATTCACAGACAAAGGTATCAGTCACTAGCAGCAGTGAAACAGTTTGCTAGTTGTTACTATCAGCTACTACTGCAACATGATCAAGGGTAGAGGAGAATTTCCACCCTTAATCCAGCCAATGGTGCATCCAAGGTACTGATAATGCATGGGATGGAGAAAGTAGAGAAAGAAGTACTTTTCTCCCTTTCTCACAATACAAGAACTCGTGGGCATTCGATGAAATTGCTGAGCAGACAGGTTAAAACGGATAAAAGGAAGTACTTCTTCACCCAAAGGGTGATTAACATGTGGAATTCACTGCCACAGGAGGTGGTGGTGGCCACAAGCATGGCCACCTTCAAGAGGGGGTTAGATAAAAATATGGAGCAGAGGTCCATCAGTGGCTATTAGCCACAGTGTGTGTGTGTGTGTATATATATATATATATATTTGGCCGCTGTGTGACACAGAATGTTGGACTGGATGGGCCATTGGCCTGATCTAACATGGCTTCTCTTATGTTCTTATGTTCTCAGTAAGCAACATGCAAATGCATGGTTGCTAACTGGCTAGTTTCCCTTGGTGTGGGCTGATGATGAGGAGGGCTACCCAATCAACAGATATACTCTTAAGTTAGCTGGACTTTCCCTTCTTCCTCCTTTGGGTCAACTAATATCAGCAGCCAATGGATCCACCTAGCACAGCTTTGTTAGCCACCATTGGGAGAGTGCATAACAGAATTTCAGAAAAAGAAATGGTGTTTGTAATGTGCAAGTGCAGAAAATCCAGACCTCCAAAACACCACAGACTGGCAACATTTGCACCTCTAGTACGCTTCAGAAAATCCCATCAAGCATCTCCCAAATCATTGCCCATGTCCAGAAAAGTCATCAAGCTATTATTGGGGTGGAATACATCAGCTTGCCCCAGGGAGCATTTTGCCCTATATCTAGAATACTTAGCCACCAATGTGGTGTGTATGTGCATGGTACCAATATCACACACATACACACGTTTTGTGGTTTCTTCTCTTCTCCCTGTGAAATGTTGGTCATTTTGCTGCTGCTTCTTTTATTTATTTGTTTGTTTTGGGGATTTATATTCCACCTTTTCCTGTAAATAGGCTCAGGGTGGATCACAGCATATGTGCATCATGGGCAACAGTAACAGTGATGATCATGCTGGGTCCTCGCCTGAGTTAACAGCAGAGCCTGCAGCCGGCCCCTCTGATGCTCCAGGAGCTGATAGCTCGTCACCACCACCTGAGTCAGCATTTCACACATCTGGCCCAGCAGCAGTTGAGGAGATGCAGCTGCAGATGGAAAGCCCACCAAACTCAACCCAGTGGGTAGCTCAGCTGAGGGAGTGACTCTGCTGGGACTTAACAACCCATAGGAGAGACACATGCCTCCAGGGAAGACAGTCACTGAGCCCTGAGTTCTGACAGAAGCTTTGCTGTGTACTAATTGGAACATTGCTGGAGGCCCATTTAGCCCCCTGCTTGGGGTTGGGCTCTTCATGGAAGCAACAAATTGGTTCCACGATGATCTCACATCCACCCTGGCTCTCACACTCCTGATCAGATTCCTCAGATTCCTGACTCGCGGCTCCAGACAACCTCACTCTCCAACCCCCAACTTGACTACCTGGCTTGGCTTTGGTTCAGACTCCCCTAGCTCAACCCAGGACCAGACTTGGATTTTGCTCCCAACAGCACCCAGCCTGTGACACTGTGGACCTCTGCAAGATCTGGTAATTATAGCTCTTTTCCCCCTCAACTATTCCTGTAGTTCCTTGAGTTTCTCTTGTATGTGTTTTAAGTATGTTTGTGTGTTTTTTTCTCTTTCAATCAAAAGCTTTTCTGCTTGAACATCTGTCTGGTTTGTTTATTTATTTATTATTTAAATGTATATTCTGCCCTCCCTGCAAGTGGGCTTAGGGTATCCTGGTATACATTGGTGGAGCTCCCAGTTACCTGCCTTTTGCTCTGTCTCCTTGAGCTAATTCCTCCAATTAAAAAAGAGACTGCCTCTTTGGGTAATACTTTCCACAAGCATCAGGATGGCCATTGTTAAAAAGAGAATTCTGGATCAGATGGACTTTTAGCCTCATCCACCCATGCTCTTTTTATATCCCCAGCCTAAATGTCAGCTCTCTGTTGTAGCTCTAGATAACCCAGTATCAACAAGAAGCAATTTGCCAATCATGAATAACATGCCTGGTCCTTTGCTTGCATTTGTTATGCAAACTAACGTTGTATGCTAAGCTGCCAGAATCTAAAGACAGCGGAATTAAATTGCAACATCTTTCTGCTACTGTGCTTTTTAATTTTTTAAAAAATTCTTTAGCGGTAGCCTTTGTTAAGAACTATGATCCTCCTCAGCATGAGTGAAGCCAAATCACTATTTAAGACCTTTTCAGCATTTTCACCTTTTGGGGGAAATTAATTATGCGCCAGACATAACTCATTCTGCAAAATGAAATTGTAATCTTTCCAGCAGAGAGGGAAAAAAGCTCAGCAGAGATGTTATTGTCTCAGCTAGCTAGGAGATCCCACAATGGATGTGCAGAAAAAGAGTAGTTCTCAAGCCTTAAACTTTCATTAAAGGAGCTACCCTAATACATGGCTCTGTGCCTTCCAATTAATGATCAGCTATTAAAGCAGATGGGCTAAACTTTTGCTACATAGTCAAAATCTCAGAACTTAAATATAATAGAGACTTGTATTAAAATAGTAAGGGCCATAATTATCTTTTTAATATGTAGCCAGTTTGAGAAACTGGAGTCCTCTTCATATCGGGAAAAGAGACTATATGTGAATGGTCACAGCAAGCACAAACACTTGAAAATGTGTAAGGAAATGCCCCTAATTTCCTGAACATCATAGTCACCCATCTGGTTGCCAGAGTGCCTGGAAACAGAGCTCTCACACATCTGCCAGAGGACGTGGGTTTGTCTACCAGACTGGAAAGGACGTATGAATACAAGCAGCCACAACGCTAAAGCAGCTCTCCATGTCCCTGGAAGAGTGCCAGCAAGGAGAACGGATGGTTTCCAGTCGCGTCCGGGCGAATGCCATCTCTATCCTGGAGCGGAAGAAAGCACGCCATTAGGAGCTATCCAGGGCATGCGGTTTTCAGCCTTGACCATAGAATCCACTTTGGGAGGCTAATACCAACTATCTTCCAGCAGTGCCCAGACTCCATTTCAGCACAGAGGGAAGCACACATACGCAACAGATGTTACCCACCCATGGAACCATCAAGCTTATCTGGGTGTGGATCCTGCCAGACCACCCAAGCATTTGTCCAACAGAACCCAGGACAAAGACTGGTAGCAAGAAGAACACAGAAGAAGAGGAAGACCATCTTCAGCCAGAGCCAAGTTCTTTTGTGTAAACCGGGTGTTACCTAGGCAATAATTTGGCCATCTATTGTCACCCTTTTAGATAAGTTTAATAATCTTAAGCACCCCTCCACCCAGTAATTTCTCCCATTCTTCTCCCCAACTGTCATTTTGGAGCCTCCCCCTTGGCCCATGGTTACTTGCACGGCCAATCAGGTAACCCGGGCTCAAGCTTGTCCATTGGTCAGTTATGGTTACCCAATTAGGTACCACCAATCAACTTGCTATTGGCTACTGCAGAAGTCCAGCCCTTATGGTCACTGCAGAGCCTCCCCTTCTCTCCTCCCTCATACCTCCCATCTCCTGAGGGTCTAAAGTAGTCTATTTAACCTCTGACCCAGCTCCACTCATGTGTGCATCTAGCAGTACCCTATATCTGCTATCTAAATCCATCCCCGATTCTTGGCCAGTTAAGGGTCCCATTTCCCATCCTCTTTCATCGCCATTGGAGCCTTCCTTGAAGACTACGATCGGTAATTATCACCCTGTTTGTCTACCCATGTGTTGTCTCTATATCTCTCTCTATTTTTCCTAGGACTGTATGTATGATTTTATGAGTATTTTATCTTGTGTGTAAGCCTATATTTTTCTGGAATAAATTTTAATTGTTTTACTTAATTAGAGTCCCTAATATTTTAAGTATTAATTTCTGGAAGTGGAATCCTGTATACACAGGTAAAAGATCCTGATTAAGCCAGGTGCCCACCTGACAATTCTCCATCCTCGTTTTGAGGGCATTTTGGCTTACAAATGCTTACAGAAATAAATAAAGGGAAAATATATTGCAGAGGGACCATGGCTCATTGGTAGAGCATTTGTTTGCCCTGCATAAGGTTCAGGCTTCAATCCCCAGCATCTCTAATTTAAAAGAACAAGGCAGTAGGCGATATGAAAGACCTCTCCCTGAGATCTTGGAGAGTCACTAAATAGACAAAATTGACCTTGATGGACTATTGCTCTGATTCAGTAAAAGGCAGCTTATGTGTTCATATACCTAACTTCTAAATCAATGCCAATTTGGCATAATCTTGTAGGGCACTTAAAATAGTTGTACAATGATGGATGAGGTATCTGATCAACATCTTGAAACAACTAATTTGAAGGTGGGTTTGCCAGACTGCCTCTCATACCAGATAATTTCAACAAATGAATAAAAGAAGTAAATGCTGATCAGTTCTGAAGATTTCCTCACTGCTGGCTGTGATAGCTTTAGCTTCAGTATACTGATATGAGATCTCCCTAGTCACTGGCTCAGCTTCTGAGGTGTTATGGAATGTTTGTGAACACTCCAATTGCTCAGACATTTAAACATCCCGTGATGTTGCCTCCTGGCACTCAGATTCAGAGATTTACTGCCTCTGAATGTGGAGGTTCCTTTTAATGACCAGGGCTACGGGCCACTGATAGATTGTCCTACACAAGACACTGAAAGACCACTTTGATTATTGGTATCACAGTATTGTTAATATTCCACAATGCAATTTTATTCTTGTTTGAATTCTGTAGGATTTACTGTTCAACATAACTTATGCCCAGTATCACAGGATTGCAGCCACTGGCATACAACTCCATTTATGGCCTAATGCCACTCCAGGAAATTTTTATTGCCATATCTCTGCTCTCAATTTCTTCAATGCCAAATTGAAACCCTGCCTAGTGCTGTGTCCTGACTTGGAAGCCTAAGGAGCAGTTATAAGATTGCTAGCCTCCAAGTAGGGCCTGGAGTTCTCCCAAAATTACAATTTATCTCCAGACTACATAGATCAGTTCCCCTGGAGAAAATAGCTGCTTTGGAGAGTAGACAATATAGTATCACATCCCTGCTCAGCAACTTCCCCTCCCCAAAATACCACCCTCAGATTCCACCTTGACCCCAGTATTCAATGGGGTTTAAAGCCCCAGAAAGCATCCAGATTGCAGTCCTGAAGGCTGTCTTGGATTACTACTGAAGGAAAGACACTCTGGATATAATAACTTAATACTACTTTACAAGTTCCACAAGTTTCTGGCAAGTGAAATCAACTCCAAGGATGAGCTTGTATTGTCTTCCTTAAGTTTGCTAGTATTCTTTACTTACCATGCAGGTCCACTTACCACTCAGGGCAACAAAGGATTCAGTTTCCTCAGGCTACGCACATGGTGAAGCCACATTAACATGTATATATTTAAGCTTTTTATTGTACCTTTTTTGTGGGGGGGGAAAGAACTTGCCCAAGCAGTGAACAGCAAAATCCATAAAAACCAAAATCAATAAAACAGAGCAAAAGAGAAGTCAAGACCCCAAGGAACAACCATTTAATAGAACTCAGAAAACAAAAAGAATTAATTAATGTAGACTCGTAGAATCATAGAGCTGGAAGGGATCTCCAGAGTCATCCAGCCAATCCCTTGCACAATGAAGGAAATTCACAAATACCTCCCCACACACACACACACACACACACACCCAGTGACCCCTGCTCCATGCCCAGAAGATGGCAAAAATCTCCAGAATCCCTGGCCAAACTGGCCTGGAGAAAAATTGCTGACTGACCTCAAAGTGGTGATCAGCATTTTCCTGGACAAGTCAGAAAAGGTCACGAGAACTTAAAACTGATACAGCCTTTCCTGATCCTGCCCATTATCTGCCTGAGTTCACAGAATCAGCATTGCTGTCAGATGGCCATCTAACCTCTGTTTAAATATCTCCAAAGAAGATATTTAACAGGAAGCCTGTTCTACTGAGGAACCACTCTGTCAAGAAGTTCTTCCTAATCTTTAGCCAAAAACTCTTTGGATTTGATTTCAACCCAATGGTTCTGGTTCAATTTTCCAATGCAACAGAAAACAATTCTGCACCATCCTCTATGAATGAAATGCCTTCCAAAACAGCCAATTTTATACAGTACAAAATAAAAACAATAGGGGGACACGTGGACCTCCCTTGGAGGGTATTGCAGAACCTATGTACCACAGAAGAAAAATCAATTTCCTGCATTAACTCAGATAGAAGAGAGGAATGGAAGGAAACCTTGGCCCATGATCTACGAATCTGGGTAAGTTCATAGCACAGGAGGCAGTACTTCAGATAGCATGAGCTTTAAAGTCCTTCTAGCATTGCCAGGTCCATCCTGGCAACCAACGGGGGATGGGGAGGACTTACCAGGAGCAGGAGGGAGGCCCAGAGGAAGTTGCAGTGACGTGTCTACATTGGGTCCTGCCAGAAGTGACATCATCACACAGTGACATCAGGGCAACACTCTTGTATTTGGACAAAACCTCTATGGTCAATTTGGCCTCTACCACAGAGTTTTTGCCCAAATACCAGAGCATCACCCTGATGTCACTGACATGATGGAATCACTTCCAAGTCACACCAGAAGTGACATAGACATGTAAGCTGGGCCTCACTCTTTCTAAGGGTAAGTCACCTCCACTGGCCAGCTGATTGGTGGCAGGGAGGTGGAGCCTGGTGGCAGGGGACTCCCACCTCCACTGGGTGGGGTCTGGCAACCCTAAATCCTTCAGATAATTTGGAGCCACAACACGTAGAGCTCTAAAGATAAAAACCAGTACCTTGCTTTGTGCTCACAGCAATATAATAATAATAATAATAATAAATTTTATTTCTATCCCGCCCTCCCCACCTTAGCGGGCTCAGGGCGGCTAACAGCATATTACAAAACATACAGTGATATAATAAAAACATTTAAATCCAACAATATAAAACATCAACAATGAAACTACTAACATTAAAAACCAGTTCAATGATATAATTATTCTGCGGTGTGAATCTTCAGACCGCATTGGCGGCTCCTTAATTCTTGATCTTCCTAACAGTCCGGATGTGCCAGTTTAAAAGGACGGTCTTGCAGGCCCTGCGGAACTGCTCAAGGTTCCGCAGGGCCCGCACCTCCTCGGGGAGTCGGTTCCACAGAGTAGGAGCCGCACTCGAGAATGCCCGTACTCTGGTGCTCTGATGTTTAATCTCCTTCGGCCCGGGGATGGTCATCAGATTTTTCCCGACTGACCTCAGTGCTCTCTGGGGTTCGTATGGGGAAAGACGGTCCCTCAGGTAGGTGGGTCCTCGGCCATATAAGGCTTTAAAGGTAACGACCAACACTTTGTACTGGACTCGGTATATAATCGGCAGCCAGTGCAGTTCACGTAGCCCCGGCTGTATATGCTCCCGTTTTGGAAGTCCCAACAACAGCCTGGCCGCCGCGTTCTGCACTAGCTGCAGCTTCCGAGTCCGGCACAGAGGTAGCCCCAAGTAGAGGGCATTACAGTAGTCTAGTCTTGATGTGACCGTTGCGTGGATCACCGTTGCGAGGTCCCGGCGCTCGAGGAAAGGGGCCAACTGCCTTGCCCGCTTCAGATGGAAGAATGCTGACTTGGCAGTGGCTGCTATCTGGGCCTCCATTGATAGTGAAGGCTCCAGTAAAACACCTAGGCTCTTTACCTGGCGCGCTGCTTTCAATAGCGCACCGTCGAAGGCCGGGAGAGCTATTTCCCTTCCCAGGGCGCCGCGGCCCACGCACAGGACCTCTGTCTTCGCTGGGTTCAGTTTCAGCCCGCTCAGCCTGAGCCATGTCGCGACAGCCTGTAAAGCCCGGTCGAGATTCCCTGGTGCGGAGTTGGGCCAGCCGTCCATTAGCAGATAGAGCTGGGTGTCGTCTGCATATTGATGGCAACCCAGCCCAAACCGCCGGGCAATCTGGGCGAGGGGGCGCATATAGATGTTGAACAACATCGGGGAGAGAACTGCTCCCTGAGGCACCCCACAATCCAGTGTGCGCCTCCGGGATCGTTCTCCCCCAATAGCCACCCTCTGTCCCCGACCTAGGAGAAAGGAGGAAAGCCATTGCAGGGCCGACCCCTCAACCCCAATGTCGGCGAGGCGGCGCGTCAGTAGCCGATGGTCGACTGTATCAAATGCAGCCGACAGATCTAACAGCATCAGCACTGCAACGCCGCCTCGATCCAGTTGCCGTTGGAGGTCATCCACTAAGGCGACCAGCACCGTCTCCGTCCCATGGCCCGGCCGGAAGCCTGACTGACATGGGTCCAGGACAGAAGCGTCATCCAGAAACCTCTGAAGCTGCTGCGCCACAGCCCTCTCAATAATTTTACCTAAAAACGGTAAATTAGACACCGGTCGATAGTTCGCCAATTCGGCCGGGTCTGCTGTAGCTTTTTTCAAGAGAGGGCGGACCAAGGCCTCTTTTAGGGGTGTTGGAAATTGCCCCTCTAAGAGGGACCTATTTATGATGTCCCGTAAAGGACATCTAAGCTCCCCCTGGCAAGATTTAATCAGCCAAGAGGGGCAGGGGTCCAGATCGCATGTTGTCGGGCGAGCAGCGGAGAGGATTCTGTCGACTTCCTCCAGGCTGAGCGGGTCGAAGTGGTCCAGCACTAAACCTGAAGACAGGCACGGAGCCTCAATTTCACTCACTGTATCCAAGGTGGTAGGCAGGTCTTGGCGGAGCAACGAGATTTTATCTGCAAAATATCTCGCAAATGCCTCACAGCCTATTTCCAATTCTCTAACATTTGGTTTGCCTTGAGGCAACGTTATAAGATCCCCAATTATTCTAAATAATTGTGCTGGGCGCGAGTTTGCAGATGCAATCTTGGTAGCAAAGTATTCTTTCTTTGCAGCCTTGACTGCCATCTCATAAGACTTCATAAACGTTCTATAGGATGTTCTCGTTGCTTCGTCCCGAGTATGCCTCCACTGCCTCTCTAGTCGTCTAAGCCCTTGTTTCAGCCGGCGCAACCCCAGGGTGTACCATGGGGCCAGCTTCGTGCGAGGGCGTAGAGGACGCCGGGGTGCAATTTCGTCGATAGCCCTGGATAGCTGGTCCTGCCAGATCTCCACCAGGTCATCGAGGGAATTGCCAGTGGGCCAAGGATCCCTCAGGGCCGTTTGGAACCGTTCCGGGTCCATCAGGCCCCGAGGGCGAGCCAAAATAGGCTCTCCGCCCATACAGGGTTGGGGTAGCATCCCCATACGGGCCTTAAGGGCTAGGTGATCCGACCATGGTACCGCTTCTACGGCGATATCGTTCACCAAAATCCCGGACGCAAAGATCAGGTCTAATGTGTGCCCGGCCTGATGCGTGGGAGTCGTGACAAGTTGAGAGAGTCCCAGTGTTGCCATGGACGACACTAGGTCCATCGCCTGAGTGGAGGCCGTGTCGTCGGCATGGACGTTGAAGTCACCCAGGACCATAAGCCTCGGGTACTCCAACGCCCAGCCCGCCACTGCCTCCAATAGTGATGGTAAGGCATTGGCCGGTGCGTTAGGCGGACGGTACACCAGCCAAATTGCCAACCCCTCTCCAACATCCCACGCCAGACCGGCGCATTCAATCCCATCAATCTTTGGGCCCGGGAGAGCCCGAAAGGAGTAATCCTCCCGTATGAGTAATGCTACGCCTCCCCCCCGCCCGCTACTCCGTGATTGGTGGAAGACCGAGTATCCCGGGGGGGACATCTGGGAGAGAGCTACTGTCTCCCCGTCCCTCACCCAGGTCTCGGTCACGCAAGCCAGGTCCATGTTCTGCTGTAGCAGAAACTCCTTAAGGGTCGCGGTCTTATTATTTATGGACCTGGCGTTACATAACACCAATGACAGAGGCGAGCAATTCTTCTTAGACCCACTACCCGCCACCATTGGGATGGGAAGTAGACTGGAAGGTGGCCGAGCACCGCTTTGTCTCTGTCTCCTTCCATTATATTTCTGTCTATTCCCACCGTCGTATCTTCCCCTCCCCAATATTTGAGTGATGCTCTGTGGCAGGGAAGGCAGTCTTTGGCATTCTTGCCGGACGGTGCTACACCAGAGAACTTTGCTTGATAGAGTTGCTGGAAATACCCAGGAGGCTTTGGAGAGTGGGGCTTGGGAAAAAATACCTTGTTAACACATCAACATCACTTCCAGCTATATCCCAAAAGTGATGTTACCAATGCTCTAGGATGTTGCTGATCTCAGTGCAATCCTACAGTGTTGATGAAGTCACTTTGAGGTTTTTACCAAAAGTGATATCAAGACACTGATGATTACATCTTCCCCCTTTCCCCATTCTCCCCCCTCCCACTGTTCATTGTGGTGGGGACCAGGATGCATAATGGGAGTTCACCTGCCAATAAGGTTGCCAACTCTGGGTTGGGATATTCCTGCAGATATGGGGATAGAGGCTGAGGACAGCAGGTTTCAGGAAGGAGAGGACAAAACACAGACAAAAACAATTTCAAGAAACACAATGAAGAAAATCCCCAAATGCAGTTTGAGGGAAACTGGACCTCGAAGGAACTTTCAACTCTCACCAGCACCACCCCACAGCCCTCTTGCAGAGCAATCTTAAATAAAGTTAACCCTTCTGAGTCCATTGACTTCACCTAGAAGGGGTAACACTAAGATTGCCATGTTAAGGGTCTTTAAAACTGCCAGTTGCTAAAGACATCACATTCTTTAGTCCTGTCTCAGTGAATCCACTGATAATCTAATGCAACATTGCCACCTTGTGAGGTAACTGAAAAATGACTGGAATGCTGGCCATTTAAAGAATATTGAGCCAAATTGCTAAACACAAAGAAAAAGTATACCTATCTGTAGACAAAAACAAAATCCAAGCAGGAGGACTATCTTCATATTCTGAATCCTTCTGCTGTGTTGTCATAAATATATCTTCAGATTTACAATACAGATTAAAAAGGTAAAAGTAGTCACCTGTGCAAGCTCTGATAGCTGAGACAGCTGGAGAAATTGCTGAGAATTTCTGAGTTTTGAAGGACTTCATTCTAAGGTTTGTGGGGCTGCCTAAAATTCTAAGGTGTGATAGCTGGGGAACTGCTCTTTGTTTGGTTGACTGCTCTTTGTTTGGTTGACTGGCCTAAGGGTGAAAGAGATTGAGAGTGATTGCTGCTGATTGCTGAGGAGTGCCTCTGCTCCACCTCTTTGCATTTTAAGCTGCGCCTTGCCAAAGGCGCGAGCCTTTGGCGCAAGCCGAAGGGCTCTTGGCCTGTGGCTCTTCGCCTAGGGGCTCTCTAAGGACCAGGAACCCAGATCCCTGATTTCCTTGTTCTCCAAATAAGGTAAGTTCCCAATAAGGTAAGTTGAGGTAAGGTAAGTTGACCCTCCAGAAGGGGAGCCACTTAAACAAACAGCATTTAAAGAGGACTGTATATTTTAATATATATATTATCATGAAGATAGAATGCCAGCAGAGGGTTGGGGGCTTTCCAGTGTTTTGCACTGAGTGTCACATGTATGACTATCTGCCCAAAGGACAGAAGTCTTGGGTGTGTGCTCGATGCAAGGAGCTCCTGGTCCTCAGGGAACGAGTTCGTACCCTTGAGGCCGAGGTGACTGTCCTGGAGAAGCAGAGACGGTCAGTTAAGCACTTGGGGAAGACTCTCGGGGGCGTATTAGATGAGCCCCGCTCTGAATGTAGCAGCCCCGTTGCTGCCAGAGAGCGTGAGGGTCGAGAGGGAACAGGGCACCGGGCTGAGGACAAGGGGAATGCGCCCTTAGAAGGGACCTCTTCTTCGGTTGGTGAGCGGGTATCCTTTCGCGCCAAGGAACCATCCCTGAGCAGGGGGAGAGGGGGGGGTTGGTAGTTGGTGATTCGATCCTTAGTCAAGTAAACAGCTGGGTGGCGAAACCGCGTACTGACAGTATGGTGACTTGCCTGCCTGGTGCGAAGGTAGCGGACATTACGCGTGTAGTAGATAGACTGATAGACAGTGCTGGGGAGGAGCCTGTGGTCGTGGTGCATGTTGGCAGCAACGATGTGGGGAAATGCATTTGTGAGGTCCTGGAGGAAAAATTTAGGCTGCTAGGTGGGAGACTTAAGGCCAGGACCTCCAAGGTAGCCTTCTCAGAAGTGCTACCTGTTCCACGTGCAGGGCTGGAGAGACAGGCACAAATTAGAAGTCTCAATGTGTGGATGAGACGATGGTGTAAGGAGGAAGGGTTTAAGTTTGTTAGGCACTGGGATGCTTTCTGGAACAAGCGAGAGCTGTACAAAAGAGACGGTCTCCACTTGTCCCCGGATGGAACCAGGCTGCTGGCGCTTAAAATCAAAAAGGTGGCAGAGCAGATTTTAAACTAAATCTTGGGGGAAAGCCGACAGGAGATGAAATGTCTCTGGTTCGGGAGGACTCGTCTCAAAGAGATGAAGGGTTAGCTGCTATTTTTCTACCGGGTAACAGACCAGAGTTGTCCACTGTGAAGGTGACAAACAATATGGACTGTCTGCCAGAGTCTCGAGGCGGCAGGAGGAAGGTGGCGGGCCTAGCTCGCCTAGGAAATTATAGATGTTTGTATGCAAATGCTAGAAGTGTTCGAAGTAAAATTGGTGAATTGGAATGTTTAGTGTTGGGAGAAAACATAGACATGGTGGGAATTTCAGAAACTTGGTGGAATGAGGAGAATCAGTGGGACACGGTGATTCCTGGATATAAGCTATATCGGAAGGATAGGGAGGGAAGGGTTGGAGGTGGGGTGGCTCTGTATGTCAGAGAGGATATACGGTCCAGTAAGACTGAGATCAGAGAATTAGATTCACTTTTAGAAATGCTTTGGGTTGAAATAGAGGGCCCAAAAGGAAATTTAACTATGGGAGTTTGTTATCGCCCACCAAATCAAAAGAGAGAGGACGATTATAATATGATGGAAGGCTTAAAGATAGCAGCTAAATGTAAAAACTGTGTCGTAATAGGTGATTTTAACTCCCCACAGATTGATTGGGTCAATATGTGTTCTGGTCGAGAGAAAGAGATTGAGTTTCTTGATGCTCTCAATGACTGTGCTATGGAGCAGATGGTCTCAGAACCTACCAGGGGTGGGGCAATCCTGGATTTGGTCCTAAGTAATGCCCAAGACTTGGTGAGAGATGTAAAAGTGATTGCGCCACTTGGGAGCAGTGACCATAATGTTTTTTTTTTTTATATATATGAATATAACCATAATGTTATTGATTTCACCGTTTGTATAAATAGGGAGTTGTCCAAAAAGACCGCCACAACCACGTTTAACTTTAAAAGGGGTAAATACACTGAGATGAGGAGGCATGTGAGGAGGAAACTGAAAGGAAAGGTACATACGGTCAAAACCCTTGGGGAAGCTTGGATGCTATTTAAAACTATAATCCTAGAAGCTCAGATAAAATACATACCACAAGTTAGGAAAGGCACAAACAGGCATAAGAAAAGGCCTGCGTGGTTAACAAACAAAGTAATGGAAGCTGTAAAAGGTAAGAAGGACTCCTTTAAGCGGTGGAAAATCAGTCCAAGTGAGATTAGTAAAAGGGAGCACAGGCTGTGGCAAATCAAATGCAAGACTGTGATCAAGCAGGCAAAAAGGGACTATGAGGATCATATTGCAAAAAACATAAAGACCAACAATAAAACTTTCTTCAAATATATTAGAAGTAGGAAACCAGCCAGGGAGGCAGTGGGGCCCTTGGATGACCATGGGGTAAAAGGATTACTGAAGGAGGATAGGGAAATGGCTGAGAAGCTAAATGAATTTTTTGCCTCCGTCTTCACTGTGGAAGATGAGAACTTTTTACCCGCCCCAGAACCACTAATTTTGGAAGGGGTATTGAAAGACCTGAGTCAGATTGAGGTGGCAAAAGAGGAGGTCCTACAACTGATAGACAAATTAAAAACTAATAAGTCACCGGGTCCGGATGGCATACATCCGAGAGTTCTGAAAGAACTCAAAGTTGAACTTGTGGATCTTCTAACAAAAATCTGTAATCTTTCATTGAAATCTGCCTCCGTTCCTGAGGACTGGAAGGTAGCAAATGTCACCCCCATCTTTAAAAAGGGTTCCAGAGGAGACCCAGGAAATTACAGGCCAGTCAGTCTGACTTCAATACCAGGAAAGTTGGTAGAAACCATTATCAAGGACAGAATGAGTAGGCACATTGATGAACACGGGTTATTGAGGAAGACTCAGCATGGGTTCTGCAAGGGAAGATCTTGCCTCACTAACCTGTTGCATTTCTTTGAGGGGGTGAACAAACATGTGGACAAAGGAGACCCAATAGATGTTGTTTACCTTGACTTCCAGAAAGCTTTTGATAAAGTTCCTCATCAAAGGCTCCTTAGAAAGCTTGAGAGTCATGGAGTAAAAGGACAGGTCCTCTTGTGGATCAAAAACTGGCTGAGTAATAGGAAGCAGAGAGTGAGTATAAATGGGCAGTCTTCGCAGTGGAGGACGGTAAGCAGTTGGGTGCCGCAGGGCTTGGTACTGCGTCCCATGCTCTTTAACTTGTTCATAAATGATTTAGAGTTGGGAGTGAGCAGTGAAGTGGCCAAGTTTGCGGATGACACTAAATTGTTCAGGGTGGTGAGAACCAGAGAGGATTGTGAGGAACTCCAAAGGGATCTGTTGAGGCTGGGTGAGTGGGCGTCAACGTGGCAGATGCGGTTCAATGTGGCCAAGTGCAAAGTAATGCACATTGGGGCCAAGAATCCCAGCTACAAATACAAGTTGATGGGGTGTGAACTGGCAGAGACTGACCAAGAGAGAGATCTTGGGGTCGTGGTAGATAACTCACTGAAAATGTCAAGACAGTGTGCGTTTGCAATAAAAAAGGCCAACGCCATGCTGGGAATTATTAGGAAGGGAATTGAAAACAAATCAGCCAGTATCATAATGCCCCTGTATAAATCAATGGTGTGGTCTCATTTGGAGTGCTGTGTGCAGTTCTGGTCACCGCACCTCAAAAAGGATATTATAGCATTGGAGAAAGTCCAGAGAAGGGCAACTAGAATGATTAAAGGGCTGGAGCACTTTCCCTATGAAGAAAGGTTGAAACGCTTGGGACTCTTTAGCTTGGAGAAACGTCGACTGCGGGGTGACATGATAGAGGTTTACAAGATAATGCATGGGATGGAGAAAGTAGAGAAAGAAGTACTTTTCTCCCTTTCTCACAATACAAGAACTCGTGGGCATTCGATGAAATTGCTAAGCAGACAGGTTAAAACGGATAAAAGGAAGTACTTCTTCACCCAAAGGGTGATTAACATGTGGAATTCACTACCACAGGAGGTGGTGGCGGCCACAAGTATAGCCACCTTCAAGAACGGTTTAGATAAAAATATGGAGCACAGGTCCATCAGTGGCTATTAGCCACAGTGTATGTCTGTATATAAAATTTTTTGCCACTGTGTGACACAGAGTGTTGGCCTTGATGGGCCGTTGGCCTGATCCAACATGGCTTCTCTTATGTTCTTATGTTCTTAAGCACCAGTCGTTTCTGACTGGGGTGACATCGCATCATGACTTTTTCACAGCAGACTTTTTACGGTGTGGTTTGCCATTGCCTTCCTCAGTCATCTACACTTTCCCCCCAGCAAGCTGGGTACTCATTTTACTGACCTCAGAAGGATGGAAGGCTGAATCAACCTTGAGCCAGCTACTTGAACCCAGCTTCCACCGGGATCAAACTCAGGTCACAAGCAGACCCCTCCCTCCCAGTATTCATTGATTTGGCCATTCACAGTGATTCCTAGAACAGATCCACAAGAAATGGCAAAGGTCTACCATTCCAATTATGCAACAATACAGATTAATGATACATAATTGGAATAGTAGACTTTTGCCATTGTTGTGGATTTGTTCTAGGAATCACTGTGAATGGCCAAATCAATGAATACTGGGAGGCAGGGGTCTGCTGCCTCCAAGTAACAAAAGCACAACATGCAAAAATATAATTATTACAATGGTGGTGTATTGGGACTAAAAATGGCCTGGAGACTATGTTGTGTGGTCAGACCATGAATATCTGAAATTATAAGTCATGACTCCAACAATGGCAAGGGCCTACTATACTCAAAAAGAGACTTTTATTTTTAGCCAAGAACAATTTTTCAAAATTCGTCACTCCCTGTACCAAAAAAAAAAAAGTATTTTGCTTATTAGGGCATATAAGTAATTTTTCATATATAGATATTGGTACAGTGATACTTGATAACCGCTTTTTACTGGTGCTACTATTAGTGATGTGTGAACCCCCCCCCCCCCCCCAATCTGTGGATACCTAAATCCACAGATCAGGGCCACATGGATGGTAAACAGATTTTCCAGCAAACAGGAGGTGTTGCAGAAAAATCTGAAATACAAAATTAAAATATATGGGGGGTTAAATCTCCCCAAATACATATGCATTTTCTGTGCATACCAGACAATGCTAAATGAGGAGCCGCTTCAGCCCAGCCCAGTGGCGAATCCTGGCAGCCACTCTGGACCTGTCCTCAGAGTCAAAGGAGGAGGACACTGGCAGCCAGGCCTGGCAGTAGAGGAGGATGCCAACAGCCATGCCAGATCCAGCTGTGGAGGATGCTGCAGCCATGCCTGGCTACTGTGGATGCCAGCAGCCATGCTGAGCTCAGCAGCTGTAGAGAAGGACACTGGAAACCATGTAGGGCCTGGCAGTGGTGGCTGGAGGTATCAGGTTCATTAGTAGCCACATCAGGCTTGGCACTGGGAAGGGATTTGAAACTCCCTCTCATGAGCCTCCCCGCCACTGAGCCATGTGCAAGATCAGCAGTGATGGAGGTAGAGATCCCCCTTGTGAGTTTTGCAGGTACCCTTCCCGCTTGTAATCTCATATTAGACAACTTTTTAATTAATAACAACGCTATGGAATCTAGCACTCAGCAACAGAGCAGGGGGTTCCATTTTTCAGGACAATGATTATAGTCAGAAGTGGAACAAATTAATCCAAGAAACATCAATCCCACTGTAATGAGACCTCACATCAATGGTAGGGGAGCTTTTTTGTAGGAAAAGTGATTTCTTAGGCTGTATTTTCCATGCAAAATTCCTAATAAAGGCAGGACAAATCTCCAGACTCCTGTCAGCACTTCAGATGGTTAGAACTCTTGCAAGTGCGTCTCCAGATGAATGGTAATCAGGCACTAAAAGTATTTAAAAGTTCACAAAATAGCATAGCCAGGGGCAACCATGTCATTCATCGCTAGATACATCACAAACTAATAGCCCAGAGAAGCCCATCAACACTTATGCGATCACATTTAATACATACAATCAAAACTGTAAGGAATGTCATATCCTGAAGTTGCTGGTAATCTTGTTCATCCAAATCAAAATCCAAAAACAAACTTTTTTTTAAGATTATCCAAAGTAACACAAAACTATGAGTAAGCTTTTGACATCTTTAGATCTCTTTATCAGGCTGGATGTTCAAAGCTTGCTACCAACATCTTAAGGCCTCTTAACTCTATTTTGTGTAAAATACCAAGTAGATCTGAGTAGATAACAAAGCTAAGTGCAGCCAGGATCAAGTTGAGCCTGTCGCCTTCTGGGAAGTGTTATAATTGAAACTTGGTACTTCAGGTTTTCCATAGAACTGTTCCAACCTGCTCGTGAAGGAACCGATTATATTTATTTACATTATTCAATGTTCCCTCTAAGTTGCAGAGTCTTGTGAGCAAAAATTCTACTTTGTGAGCTACTGGCATTAAAGTTGTGAGCTACTACATAGATTATTGTGCTCTGGGGTCATCTTTCCTGAGCTAAGACAAAAATGTGGGAGCTGCAGGCTAAAAATCTGTGAGCTAGCTCACGCTAACTTGGTTTAGAGGGAACACTGATGGTGTGTAATTTGGGCCTAGGATCCCTAACTGCAACAACTCCAGCAGCTATCTTGAAAACAACACAGCTTCAGAGATGCCCAGAGATGCCATCAAGAGGCAGATGGCCTTTCTTCTAAATTTTGTTTCTTTTTACAACAGGAAGAAATGGGGATGAGGGTGGCATTCTCCAACAGCAAATATGAAAAACAGTTGCTAATTGAATCAACGGTTGATTAGTATTTAACTGGGAGAACATGTCCTTAAGAGCAACACTGGAATTCAATAGCTTGTGAAATGTAATATCACCACAGCAGAAGCTGAACCTGGTAGAGGTAAGAAGAAAAAGATTGTGGAGAGGGGCAGACCATACAAGAAACAAATCACAAATAAATTTTAAATCATCTCCAGACTACTGAGATTAGAGTTACTAACTGTGGTTTGGGAAATTCCCAGAGATTCAGGGAGTGGAACCTGGGAAAGGTGGGGTTTGTGGGGGGGCACCTTAGTCAGTTTGGTGCAGTGGTTAAGAGAAAGCCAGTTTGGTGTGGTGGTTAAGTACACGGACTTTAACCTGGGAGAACCAGGTTTGATTCCCAGTTCTACATGCAGCTGCTGCTGTAACCTTGGGTCGGGCTCAAGTTCTCAGCAGAGCTGTTGCTCCTGGAACCTGGGAACATCATTTTACCTCTGTCTTTGCAGAGGCACCAGATCGGACCATGAATGGGTTCTAGTTGAACCCCACCCCGACTGACTTATGTCACCCAGTTCTCCCTGAGACAGCAAGCTCTCTAATGAAGCAAATGGGAGCAGGCAAATCCTCTGGGCTTGATTTAATGCCAGCTGATCTGTTGAAAGCCAATCACTGGCCCCTCTTTTGACCCAAAGTAATGTTTCAGGAATTATCTCTGCCTCTTAGAAGCAAGCAATAATAGTTCCTATATACATAAAAAAAGGGGTCAAGAATGATCCTACAGAGATCGGCCCATTAGCTTGCTATCAGCAATAGACAAAATATATTTGACCATTCAATTCACTGAGAGCTCTCTCAGCCCCACCTATTTCACAGGGTGTCTGTTGTGGAGAGGGGAAGGGAAAGGCGATTGTAAACCACTCTGAGACTCCATGTGAAGGGTGCAGTAGAAATCCAATCTCTTCTTTTTCTAGTAGGTAGGGCAGGATTTGGAGAGGAATGGGAGCTCAGCAGGGTATTATACAAGAGAGGGCACCCTCCAAAGCACTTATTTGCTCCAGGGGAGCTGATCTCTGTCAGCCGGGGATCAGCTGTAATTCTGGGAGATCTTCAGGCCCAATCTGGAGGCTGGCAACCCTAGCTGAAATCAGTTCCCTAGAGAAAATGGCAGCATTAGAGGGTAGATTGTAAGGTAGCCCATCCCTGTTGAGTTTCCTCTGCTCCCCAGACTCTGCCCTTTCCAGGCATTCCCTGCCCATTCTTCAGGAATGTCCAAAACCAGTATTAGCAACCTCTTCAGGAACCTTTTGGTTAATTTTTTCATTAATTCACTGAAAATGTATTTTCATAGCAAGAGAACCCACCTGAGTATGTAGAAAGCTCTGCCTTGTCTGTAGGTGACCTGATCTAGCCTTTTGCAATTGGCACATGCCACCCACATTACTATTAAATATAGTAAATAATGGTAGGCCTTTCTCAGCACTGAGGGAACTAGATTTTTACCTAATGAGAAATGCCTTTGAAAAACACAGAGGTATAGTGGGAAGATAAAAAGTAAAGCAGTAAATAGAGGGCACCCTGGAAGCAGGGTGAAAGGCACTTAATTGAAGACTTTTCCCCTCCTGGTGTGAGCTGATTTTAAATGAAAAGATTTAAGCTAGATTCCCTTTAGTTAGCATTTGTACTTTTTTGCCAGTCTTTTGAATATAGTTTCTCTTCCCCAACATAGGCTGCTTTGTACAATGAGAAACAGAAGACTTTCAAAGCCCCCACAGACATTGTAGCCAATCTTTCCTAGATTATGAAAATAGTGACTGACACCATTTTGTTTCAAAGCTTTGGGAACAGACTTTTCACTCTAGCAAAAACTGGAAAAACAGTTGGTTTGGTCTGACATGAAACCAGAAGTAGAAACCACCTTTTCCTGTAATCCCAGCTATGTGCATGAGAGGCAGGACCTATGGTTGCCAGCCTTCAGGTGGGACCTGATGTAAGGTTGTTCCCTGGCCACCAGCAGGGAATGGAAATTAGAGTTGCCAGATTGAGGCTGGGACACTCCCAGAGATTTTGGGATGGAGCCTAGGGAGGACAGGGATCTTAGTAAACTCTATGGTGTTATACCCCACTGAGGTCCCTCTCCTCTTCACACCCCTCCTCTTCAAACTCCCCTGATTCCACCTTCAAATCTCCAGGAATTTCCCAAGCCAGAGCAGGCAATCCTAGCCCACACCCAGAAATTTTATGATGAGAGGCATGAAAACACTGAGTGCTAGCAGGTCCCCATCATCCCAAACTCTGAAACTTATCAGATATAGCATCCAGTAACATCATAGGATGGGACCTGATTATGTCACATTGAATATCAGTATTAATAGTAGTACTTTTCTTACTGAGATTTAATTTACATCGTGTAAATCAATAAGATTAACAGGATGGGACATTCAATAAGCAATGCAAAAGGATTAAGATTGTGGAAGTCAAAAAACCAAGCAGAAGTGCTACTTGTTCTACCCACAGGGCCAGTTATACAGGCACAGTTGGGGAGTCTCAATGTGGAGATGAGATGATGGCGCAGAAAGGAGAGCTTTAAATTTATTAGGAATTAGGGGACATGTTGGGACAAGCCAGGCATCTACAAAGGCATCTACATTTGAACCAGAATGGAGCCAGACTGGTACACACAATATTTAAAATATGGCAGAGAAGCTTTTAAATTGAACGGTGGGGGGCAGGGGAGCCAACAGGAGCTGAGAAGCATCAAGTTCAGGTAGACTTGTCCCAAAGGTGAATGATGGGATTGCCCACAGTTTAGATGATATTGGACACAAATTTGGAAGGAAACAGAAAGCATCATAAGGCATGATGTGCCTCTTACAATAGAATCTGCATTATGGAAATTTGAGAACTATGCTAAAAGAACAAATTAGATATTGACTAATATAAGTTGCTAGAACTTCACTAGCCTTTCTATGGAAAAATAAAACAATCCCATCTTTACAACAATGGCATTGTGGGATCATTTTATTCTAGGGAAAAATTGTGGGATCATTTTATTCTAGGGAAAATAGCAGAAAACCCTTACATGATCCAATTAGTAAAACCAACAATAAAACAGAATCAAACAATTAAAAACAGATTAAAATTTAAACTAAAATTTAAACAGGTTAAGCCATTTAACTTAATGTTGATTTCAGTGCGGCATGGAATGGTGTGGACACATCAGTTAAATACCGCTTTGGTGTCAAAAATATCAGTTGTATTGGCCCAACTTATGTAACAGTGCAGGGAGGTCAATTTGATGGTATAATAAGGTAAGGACGTCTGCCTGCCTCAGCCATAGGCCTGGCAGAACAGCTCTGTCTTACAGGCCCTCCAGAATAGCAACAGATCCAGCAGGGCTCGAACGCTATATGGGTTAGTAGATAAATCTCACATCTGATTTCCTTAAGAACTCTTCCTGCAAACCCTGTTGAAAGGAACTGTGGTCCCTTTCAGTGTGGCTTGCAGAGCCACAAACTACATAAAACAGTTTGGTTCATGATCAAGCCTCCCAGTTTGGTTTGTTGTTTGGAACGATGGTGGCTGGGCGATAGCAGCCAGGCAGCCGGGTGGCAGCATGCTCTGAGATGCACTGTCAGACGCGCCTATTTCCCTAACTACAGAGGTGAGAGTGGGTGGGAAGGCCTGACCCGGAACCCCCCTTCCCAGGCTGCACCCCAGGCAGCTGCCTAGGGCTGCCTAATGGACATGCTGGCCCTGGAAAAACCCATATCCTGGCTCCATTCATGGAGCAAACTGAGAACATTACATTTTTGTGTTCAGCACCTGGGAAACATTCAGCTTACCCTCACCACACAATGGGAATCCCAGTAAACTATTGTTTAAACCACTTAACATACCCAACCATACCTTCAGAATACCTTTTTGGAGTACAAATATACCCAGCTTTGCCCATGCTCAGTGTGTTGTGTGCTCCTGAATCCAACCACACACCCAGGATGCTGGCCAACTTCTCCCTTCCCTCATGCACATCTGCACATCTGGAAAGGTAGTATCACCTCTGTAACTATTCCTTAGAGTTGCTATTTTCCCTCATAATTTTCTAGTTCTTGATGGTATTGTCATAAGGGCCTCCTGAGATTTCAGCCAAACTGTTACTTTTGCTCTCTGCTTAGCCAGCTCCTATCTCTGCGTAACCCTCGAAGCATTTTTTCAGCCGGATCTCAGAGACAGTCAAGGCTGTCTCTGCCTGATTATTTGTGCACCTGCAAGGGGCCTGGAAATAGAACAACGGAGGGAGGGACAGCTTACTTCGCACCTCAGATTTGAGTGTGTAACGGCTTATGCATTTGGTATAAGTAGAGAATATTTGCCCGCCAAAGTTAGTTTTTGCAAGACCCATCTTGCTCTGAAGCTGTCAGTGTCATAATAAAGTCTATTCTCTGAATGCCTGGTGTTGATCACTGAACTGTTGGGAACTTGACAGGTATATATTTTGATTGCTTTAAGTGTGATTGTATTCATACATATTTTTCTAAGTAAACAATTTAAACTATTTTAAATCTGGAATCTTCTTTCTGAAACTGGACCTTAGTATAGAAACCACTCCAAATCAGCTCTACCTCCACTAATTTCCCCATAAAAAGAGACCCCAACAATTCTATTAATGTGTTTCCCTGTCCAGTAATCCTTACCTTCCTCAGTCCCTTAGTGACCACACATGGCCCCCTCAGTTGCCATTGTGCCCTCACTCTAAAGTTCTATTGTGCCCCTATCAATATTGCCTTGAGTGTTTATGCAACCATCCCTTTGGACCAACTTGTCCTAAACCAGAGGCTCCCCAGCTCCAGTCAGCTTTCCTCCTGGGATTAGTTTAAAAGCTGCTCTGCCACATTTTTAATATCAGTCAACAGCAGCCTGGTTCCTTTTTTATTCTCTTTTGTACAAGTTCAGCTTGTCCCAGAAAGTTCCTCAGTACCTAATAAATCTAACCCCTTCCTCCAGGCACCACTTTCTCATCCATGCATTGACACCCCTGGTCTGTGTGTGTCTAGCAGGCCCTGCATATGGAACTGGCAGCACTTCTGAGAATGTTACCAGAGTATGACTGTATTTTCCAATGTCATTGCTGCTAACATGCACCATGACTGCTATCTCCTTCCCAGCACAATAATAATAATAATAAATAAATAAAATTTATATCCCGCCCTCCCCCAAGGCAGGCTCAGGGCGGCTCACAGGACATGGTATATACCATGATTACAATAAAATACAATCATTACTATAAAAACAGTTAAAATATAGTTAAATTACATTCATAATTAAGTTAAATAAACAGTTAAAACCATTATAGATTATCAATTAAGGTGCTACAGTTCGATATATGTATAGGATGGCTAGATGTCATTACCCGGGTTCCATCTTAAAAGCAAGTTGAAAGAGGATGGTTTTGCAAGCCCTGCGAAACTGATTTAGATCTCGCAGGGCTCGCACCTCCTCTGGTAGTTGATTCCACCATTGGGGAGCCATTGTTGAGAAGGCTTGCTCCCTCGTTGTTTTCAGTCTGGCCTCCCTTGGTCCAGGGATTTTTAAAAGATTTTGAGAACTAGATCTCAGTGCTCTCTGAGGAACATATGGAGAGAGGCGGTCCCTAAGGTAGGCAGGTCCTCGGCCATATAGGGCTGTATCAATGTATCTTAACAGCACGTGACGACCGCACCCTGCACAGCAGACAGGCAAGTCATCATGCTGTCAAAATGCCTGTCACATACCCCACTCTCTAAATTTCTAATGATCAAATCACCCACTACCAGAAACTCACCTCCTCCAGCCCTCCAGGAGTATCCTCAGTACAAGAGGATATTGGTCCATCACCCAAGAAAGGGGTCCCATCTCAAGGATCACATCCCTCCTCCTCAGACTGATGCCTTCCAACCTCAAGACTTTCACTCTCCACAACAGCAGAAAAGCTATCAGCAGAGGAGTGGAACTGCTCTGGTACGTCCCTGAGGTTCTTTCTCCCAGCCCAGCTGGCTCAGTTCTGACTTCATCAGGCAGGCAATTCCAAAAGATGGAAGCTACAACAGAGAAAGCATGTGTACAGGAAGCTGTGGAGCTGTTAGGGACTAGATGACGCTGGAGGTCTTTTCCAACTCTATGATTCTTTGATTTTATTATTGCTCTCCATATCCAATGTATTGGTTACCATGAGATCACATTAGGAGTCCTCTGTTGATTTAATTGGTGTTCCTGTATTCTTCCCTCAGGAGTCAGTGTACTGTGGAGTACAATTAAAAAGTGAAAACTGAAGATGGGAGGGGGATTCTAATATAAACCTACCTGTAAATCATTCCCTCCAACCTGTAAATGAATCCTTTATAACAGGAAGGCAGATGTTTGTGATTGCTGGGTAATGACAGAAAACCACTCCATATAAGCACAGAATGCTTGCGGCCACAGCATTCAGAAAAGGGGTTATTCTTGCCTCAAATTTATTTAGATGCTTCCAAGGAACTTATTTTTCTGCACTGAGACATTGTGGGGGTTAAGACTCCTTGGACAATAGCCCCCTTCAGCCCTTTTCTGAAGTTTAAACCTGTCAGAACATTATTCCTCATCATCTTTTAACCTTAACACCAGATTTTTTGAGGGGAATGAGGACAGGCACTTGTCAGTAGTTATCCAACAGTAGTAAAAAGCATTCTATGGGTGCTCAGAAATATACTTTTACTCAAGCAACTATGGCTCACAATTAATGATGGCTTGCAATTAATGATTAAAACAGATGGAATAAAATAACATTTGTTTTTCTGCTCTGGCCCCCTTTCCATGGCCCCATCTATTTGTGAGGCAAATTTCCCACTTCAAACAGAGGAGGCAACCCCAAAATAGTGCTGCAGGTGAAAGTTCCAACATTTAGCCCATGGTATCTGCCATTTTAAAGGGACATTTCTGGAAAAGGCCTCTGCCCATGACCTTGAAGAGGCACTTTCTGAAAGAAAAAAATGGTTCAGTGCACCAATGGTCTAGCTTTGTATAAGGCAATTTTGTATGTTCCCCATAAATCTGAATTACACCTGGTCTCCTAGTAATTCTTCCAGGTCTTAACAAGAAACCATTCAAACAGGGAGAAGGTTTTGAGAAAAATATTTGATGTCTGTTTATTCAACACCCATTTATGCATATTACCATGCTGATAAGAATGAGACATATGCAAAAATCCAATACTGATACATTTAAATAGAATTTTTCTCTTTTTTCACTAGAGGGCACCAGTGCAATAGGCTTGAATGTAAGATAGATGCTGTTTTAAAGTATAACAAAATGGGGAAAAGACAGTCCAGTTTTTGAGAGTTATGGTTTTTGGCATTTAAAAAAAGAATTTAAGATGCTAGGATCCACCAACCTAAAGGCACCATTGTATTTGCTCTAGTTTCAGGGGACATTCATTCCAAAGGGTTGACAGTCCACATAATAGGGGGACTGCTCTACCTAAGGTAAGGTAGTCCCTGTATACCTAGGCCCACATTTTACATTGGGAAGATAAGGACCATCTTGGTCCAATCATTAAACAATAGTCCTGAATCTGGGATATCCCAACCATGGTTTCAAAGGCTTCAGCAAGTCATTCTGTCTGAACTTCAAGTGCTTATTTATAAAACAGGAATACCTGTGACCTGTCTGATGTTAAGTTAGGCAAGATAAAGGGTTTTAAATGCTTTGTCTATTGCAGACAGGATATGCAGAACAATTTTAGGACTGTGTGCAATTGGTCCATATGAAACGAACAGTTGGCCCATTGTGTGCAATTGGTCCATGCAAAACAGATTGTATAAATAGCTTCTTGCAGAGAAATTGCACAAACCCACATCAGTCTTCTCACTGAGCCTATTTTTATTTTTGCACCCACTTTACCGATGGGACATCATTCAACGTATTTCACTGTTCTAGCACACATGACCAAGAATTAAAACATAAGATTAAATTATGCAGATTAAGGGGCGGAGCTATGGAGAAAGACTTGATTTGTGTAAAACCTGTAAAAAGCCAGATTTGGTTTCTTGGAACGTGTGTTCAGATATAGTTGAGTTGAATATATACCCCCAAAATAACTTTATCTATCTGTCTGTCTGTCTATATGTGGGTGTCTGTATGGCATCCTGGATTTTCCAGAATACTGGGAAATGAATCCTGAAAAATCCTGGAAATATTTGTAATTAACTAGGAGTATTGGGAGCCAGCATTTGAAGGCTCCCATGACTGTTTTTCCTGTTTCCTTCCTTCCTGGAGTAATAGTGTCTTCCTGGGCATGGTATCAACTTGCCAGGTTGATTTCTCTTAGATTACACACATTTAGTTTTTGTTGATTTAGTAAAGTTGTGTTCTTTGCTTGAATTGCTTCACAGCACATTTGATTGTGGATTCTTGGGTTTGACATTGCTGTAGATTCTTGGGTTGTACATTGGTTCAATTCTCTGATGTTACATTTGCTAGGCTTGCAACAGAGTTCTTATTGAGTTCATCATTGGTGATTCTTTGATTGTACATTGGTGTAGATTCTTGGGTTTTCACTTGCTGTAGATTTTGGGGTTGTACTTTTGCTGGATTCTCTGCTTTTACATTTGCTAGGCTTGTAACGGTGTTCCTGGGTTTTACTTGGGAGATATAAAATAGGTTGTACCTGTTTTATAACATGTTTCCCCATAGGAATCAGTAGTGGATGGATGGGGGCACCTTGTTCAGGGTCCCATAGAACTGGACCTCTTGGTCCAGTGCACTTGAAATTTGTAGGTCATTTAAAGGACAGTCAGTGGCAACCATGCTGCAACTTTGGTGCCAGTAGCTTTAAAAGTGGCCCCATCCATCACCCCTGGAAATATTCCACATAGGGAATAATGGAGCCAAAAAAAATCAGAATCACAAAAAAAGAACCCAGATCCCACTACCAAACCAGTCACTGGGAAGCTGGGAAACAGAATACCAATATTTTTCATCTCCCTGATATCCAGATCTGAAAAATAACTATTTTTCATTTTTTTTAACTGCACATATCTATTCACTTCTGTTGCATCTATGCAAGGAAGACATTGGAGGACTAGGCTGCATTCCTTGCCTACACATCATGGGGATGTAACAGGATCCACAGCCACCTGGATCCTAGGGACTGATGCTTTCATTCAAAAGCAAATAAGAATAAAGTCTCTGTTCCAGTCATTTGTAACTGGCTGTGGTTAAAGCACTTTGAAACTTTTCAGGGACTCAAAATCTGCACTATTTTATTTATCCATAAGATGGCACTGCAGAAAAGGATTTATGATAAAACTTTCAATGTTTATGCAATTGTTGGGCCCATTATTTTAATCTAATTTACAAAGGGGCAAAATAGCCAGGCCTCTTTTTACACAATGCTAATACCACCTTTAAATCACCTAAAAGACACCCTTATGCATTGTTTCATTTAATTTATTTTTATTTAAAATGTTGAAATTTTTAATAAAAATATTCATATACTTGCCTTTCTCCCTAACACCTAACACTGAATATAGTAATTAATCATTTTACTGTAGATGGTATCTACTTTTAAATTCAAATTCTCCAGTAGAGGCACATTAGCTAGTTCTTGTGAACTTAAAGATATGTGTTATACATGCACTGTGTAATCTTGACCATAAAAATAGCATTACAGGTTTCCTAAAGGGCATGCCTATTACACCAGAAGAAAGTTCTTCTATTCAAAAAAACACATCCAAAATGTATAATGTGGGCACAATGAAAGACCATGTCCATACATCAATGAGTCTGGAATGCCTTGATAAGTAGGAGAATTGAATGGGAAAAGTTGACTGGAATCAACTCTATGTAACAGTTTTCTGGACCCTGAAAAATGTCATTGATGAAAGTAGTTTCTACACATCCTCTGGCAGTGCCTTATAGAGAGAGAGACTTTATAGATTTTTATTTATACACTGGAGCTGCTACCCCTGCTCTTACCACATATGTTCACACCTGATGAGCAGACAGTCTGTTATGTACCGACTTGTCTAGAGAGACGTGATGCTCCAAATAGCAGCTGTCCTTCTGTTGCACTTGATGACTTGGTTAAGAGTCTAGGGGTCATTCTGGACCCAGGATTACTGCTGGAAACACAAGTTAATGCAGCTGCAAAAAACACTTTCTTCCAACAATCAGACCTGATAGATGGCCTCCTACTAGTTCCTACCGTGACTCAATTGATCTAGCCACCTGAATCCATTCCTTGGTAACATGGAGAGCAGACTAGACTATAATCATGCACTCTGAATGGATCTCGTATGGATGTCCCACCCCAAGCACGTTTAGGCAGTGAGCATATTTTAGCTCGCCTGTGGAGCTAGATGTACCTGGAACTGTTCTAAATGGCTCTATGGGATTCCTGGCCCCCTGGCAATTCCCTGGATGACCTGACTGAGTCTTGGCATGACAGACTCTCCAGAGCCATCGATGAGATTGCACTTTGGTGCCCTCTGCGCCCTTGCTCTAAGCTAGCACCATGGTACAACCTGGAGTTGCAGCAGATGAAACGAGGACTCAGATGGCTAGAGAAGCAATGGCAGCGTACATGAGACAAAGCGACTAGAACATCTTATAGAGAGTTTATGAGGTCCTATGAGATGACAGTCAAAGCCACAAAGAAAACTTACTTTGCGGCCAAGATTGCATCTGCAATTTTGTGCCCGGCACAATTGTTTAACACAATTCAGACCCTTACAACACTGCCACAAGGCAGGTCAAATTCTAGGGAATTGGAGATCGGCTGTGAGGCTTTTGTGAACTTTTTTGCAGATAAGATCTCGTCGCTCCGCCACGACCTCCCTGCCACATTGGAGACAGTATGTGAACTTGAGGCCCCGTGCCTGTCTTCTGGTCCTGTTCTGGATTGCTTCGATACACTCAGCCTAGAGGAAGTTGACAAGATCCTCTCTACAGTATGCCCTACAACTTGTGGTCTGGACCCTTACCCCTCCTGGCTAATTAAAGCTTGCCAGAGGGAGCTCAGTTATCCTATATGGGATATCATAAATAGATCCCTTGTGAAAGGGCGTTTTCCAACACCTCTTAAAGAGGCTGTGGTCCACCCTCTCCTGAAAAAATCGACATTAGACCTGGCCGAATTGGCACATTATCAGCTGGTCTCAAATTTACCTTTTTTGGGTAAAAATATTGAGAGGCCAGTAGCGCTACAGTTACAGAGCTTTCTGGATGACGCTTCTGTCCTAGACTCTCACCAGTCCGACTTCCACCCAGGTCATGGGACGGAGACAGTGCTGGTCACCCTGGTGGATGACCTCCAGTAGCATCTGGATCAAGGCGGCTTGGCAGTACTGATGTTGTTGGACCTATTGGCAGCATTCGATACAGTCAACCATTGGTTGCTGACCTGCCATCTTGCCGACGCTGGGATTCAGGGGTTGGCATTGCAATGGCTTTCCTCTTTCTTTGATGGTTGGGGACAAAGGGTGGTGATTGGGGGTGAACTGTACCGGAGATACACACTTGACTCCGGGGTGCCTCAGGGGGCAGTGCTCTCCCCAATGTTGTTCAACATCTACATGCGCCCCCTTGCCCAGATCGCCCGGAGGTATGGGTTGGGTTGTCACCAGTATGCTAATGACACACAGCTCTATCTACTGATGGACGGACGGCTTGTGTCTCAGAAAATTTGGACCTGGTGCTAAAAGCCGTGGCTGGATGGCTTAGGCTGAGTAGATTGAAGCTCAATCCAGTGAAGTCAGAGGTCCTTTGCTTGAGTCATGGTGGTCCAGGAAGGGAAATCCCCCTACCGGCATTTGATGGTGCGCCACTGGCAATAGCGCACAAGGTCAAGAGCTTGGGGGTGCTACTGGAGCCTGCTTTGACAATGGAGGCGCAGATAGCAGCCACTGCTGAATCTGCGTTTTTTCATCTTAGGCGAGCAAGGTAGTTGGTCCCCTTCCTGGAGCACGGCGACCTGGCAACAGTGATCCATGCAACGGTCACCTCGAGGCTGGACTACTGTAATGCCCTCTACATGGGGCTGCCCTTGTGCCAAACCCAGAAGTTGCAGCTAGTGCAGAACACAGCCACCCGGCTGTTATTGGGGCTTCCCAGGTGGGAACACATTCAGCCGGGACTACAGGAACTGCACTGGCTGCCAATAGTATACCGGATTTGTTACAAGGTGCTGGTTATTACCTTTAAAGTCCTATATGGCGTAGGACCTGCCTACCTTAGGGACTGTCTCTCCCCACATGTTCCCCAGAGAGTACTTAGATTGGGATCACAAAATCTATTAGTAATCCCCAGGCCAAAGGAGGCCCGATTGAAATCAGCTAGAGACAGGGCCTTCTCAATCGTAGCCCTCTACTGGTGGAACCAACTGCCAGATGAAGTGACAGCCTTGCGGAACCTTGTGTAGTTCTGCAAGGCCTGCAAGACTATCCTCTTCCGGCTGGCATTCAATTGACTTAAGAGAAGTGGAAGAAGGCCGTCACCACCAGAATAGCACCAACTCAATATTCTGTTTTTCTGTTTTAACTGTTTTAATCATTGTATATCTATTTTATTACTGAATGTGTAATTTTAATGCTTATTAATTTAATTGTTTGTGGGATTTTATGTTGTGAGCCGCCCTGAGCCTGCTTCGGTGGGGAGGGCAGGCTATAAATAAAATAAAATAAAATAAAATAAAATAAAATAAAATAAAATAAATAAGATCTACCCTTGAAGTGAACTTAGAGACTCCATTTGGTACAGAATGCCACATGTGAGTTATTAACGGGAGCTACATGAAACGTGTATTGGCTGCCCACTGGTTATTGGATTCAGTTCAACTCAGACAACACAGCTTCAATTCAACCCTGCTTAGCTTCCAAGATCTGATGAGATCGGACCAGCCTGGGCCAACCCAGTCAAGGTACCACTGTATATAGGAAGCATTATCTATTGGATGCACATATCCTGCTGTCATTTCACTAGCTTCTCCTGATGTAATATCATTTTCTGCACTTTATCTGAACTCTATCATGTCTAAGATATGGTGCCTATTCTGATTTCTGTAATCCTAGTCCTAGTACATTGCTTATTAGATGTCTCATCATAGCAGTTCTTCAACAGTTCCTTTCTCAAAGCCAGATGTAGAAGTTTCCATAGAGTTATCATATGGTCACAAAGACAAATAAAGAAATCCTGATAACTTTTTACACAGTTTGTATCTATGATTGACTGGGGGGGGGCAGTTGTATGACCACTAAATTTCACAATATGCAGAACAATACGTGGATTAGAATCACTCTCAGCTGTTTGGTGGATGGCTAATAGAAATGGAGGTAGGAATAGGATATTCCCACATGTGAGAATACATAGCTGGTTTCCTGCTATTAGCACAGAAATCCACCTGGTAAAGCATTTCCCCCTTGGATATTAATGACCCAAATGCCTTTTTCCACATCAAAGGTTTGCAAGAAAAATTGCTAATTCTTCACATGAAGACTATTGCTTTTAAAGCTCTGGGATGACAAAAACTTCTAATGCAAGAATGGTACCACACACACACACACATCAGTGCCTCAGTAATTCACTTGTCCACTTTCTTCTAACCACTGTGAACTATTTTACTTACAATTCTGTTGGCAAACTAGGTACTGTATGTAAAATACAAGTCTAAACTCTCAGTACTAAATGTCTCTTAATAGCCACTGATCTTGTAGGAGTTGACCAAGATTACTTGAAAAGGGTTATACTCACAAACAGATCCCATATCTCTCTATGGGAGGGACAGGTCTACATCATGATGGTTAAGAGGGAAGAATGTTTTATTGTTATCACTCTACTAGATAGCTGATGCAGTTAACCTCTCTTTAGCACACACAGGTTAAGAATTTGAGAGTACTCTTGAACCTGGTTGATGAATAAAGATGTCAGAGCTATCAAAGATTTCAGGTTTTCACGGCTGGTAACATCATTAGGGTTTGTAGAATCTTTCGGGATCAAGTGCCGTGTTCTACTGGAGAAAGTTTTCCTTCCAAACACCAGCACAATTTTAACAGAAAGGAAGAAGGCATTTTCATCCACCAATCCTGATACCCAGCTCTACAAACACCCTACAGACTATAAATTGCAGAAAGTCTCAGAACAACCAGCAAATTCCACAGAACAATCAGCACAGTCAACAACCGTCTTCCTCATCTTCAAACCCCTTCCAACCCTCCCAGCAATTAACACAGAACAATGGTCACATTCAACAGCCAGTTTCCTTATCACTACCCTTCCAGGAAGCCCCACCAAACAATGGGCACATCCACAAACCATTTGCCCTTTCATCACACCCCCTCCAGCCTAGAAATAGCAGCTCTCCAGCAGCCCTGGCCCCACTCAATGCACAGCAGCCAAGAAGGTCAGAGCGCCTGCTCCGGCTGCAACACCACTGAGGATGTTCTCCGCAGCTGAGAACGAAACGTCTGGAAGGAAAACTTTCTCCAGTAGAACACGGCACTTGATCCCGAAAGATTCTACAAACCCTAATGATGTCAGAGCTGTTCTTTCAAACATATCTTGCTTTTGAACTGCCTTCTTATTTAGATTGCCAACCTGATCCATGGTGCTGTAACCTTTCTGACTGGACTATTGTAATGGATTCTACCTGGGATCACCTCTGAAGTTATCTCAGAAGCTTCAGTTGGTACAAAATGTGGCAGCAAGACTCCTGCTTTTATAGCTACAGTAGAGTTCCCACCCTTCCCATTGTAAAATGGTAGCATGAGAGAAGAGTCTTGGAGTTGTGGATGTCAAATGGAGTTCTAGAAAATGCAGTAGAAGTTCTACAGGCTTTCTGTAGTCTTGAGAATTCTTCTCCTGAACAAAAAAAAAGAAAGGAAAGTAAGTATTATCAATGGAACCCTAGCATGCTCCCTCTCAGCACTTGCTTCCCACTTAGGATTACAGCCTATTAACACAGGCCTTTTAGGGCCTAGAACTTTTCTGAAGGTCTTATATTGATAGAACAGCCAACTTTCAAGTTATGCAAAATTTTGCCTAGGCAAGCAGAAAGAAGAATGTTGTGGCTTTCCAGTGGCCATAAGCTGCCCTGCCAACACAGTTCAATGGATCAGTTGTGTTTTCTTATCTGTGATCCATGTGTAAATCAGTTTTGTAGCTACTCAGAATGTTTGTATACTTGCTGGTTGCAAACAGAGACCTGATTGTGTGAAACTCAGCTTGATAGTTCAGTGAATTGTTTGTGTTTGTTGGTGTTTGATAGGTGGCTTCACTGTGTTTCTCCATCATATTCCTTCCTGACCATGCAAGGACAATGCAATGGGCATTTTGTGCATGTGCAGTCTCTGAGCCTGATCAAATTCTACTGTTTCCCACCTATCTTTGTGCTTAACGGTTCCTCTCAGCAAACAGTTGTTTAAAACCGACAATTTGATCACTCTCAAATCGTATAAATCAGCCATAAATAAATGCTGTGTTTCAATAAAATCCTGTCCTTCAGTGTTCATCTAAGTAGTCCTCAGCTATATTAATGGGAACCAATTAGTTTCAATTGGCAGCATCTTAACAAATGTGCAGCTATACAAAAATCTGATGAAAACCTTTTGGCAGGCATTCCCAGCTGTTCATCGTGAACCAAACAGATCGGGTGATTGACTCACCTCTGATCAACACCCCCAAATATGCTAAGTTTGACTGTTGAATGCTGTCATGGCAAAATTCACAGCATCCCTAGAAGTTACACTGGCACACTGAGTTCCAGTATAGGGGAGCTGTAGAACAAAGTAGAAGTCTAGTAGCACCTTTAAGACCAACAAGCTTACTGGGACCTTGGTGGGGATGGTCTAGAGCAGTGGTATCTAACTTATTTGTTATGAGGGCTGGATCTGACATGAATGAGATCTTGTTGGGCCAGGCCATGTGTATCATAAAATGTAATGCCAGGTAGTGGAGCTATAAACTTTATAAAGGACACAGGCAAACACAATTGAAGATTATTTAAAAATTTAAAATAAAACATGCTTAAAAGATTAGCACTCTTGCAACATTTATTTAACAGTCTCTGATAACGGACACCTCTTGTTCTGAATTATTGCATCAACATCTGGAGACAATGTCTGTGCTGTAGCAATCTTGAGCATGCTGTTCAGGAGTTGTTCAGCTGTCTATCTGTGAGTTGCAAACCTACGTCTTATTTATTGGCATTCATTACAGAAATCTCATGGTCAATGCTTTGAGCATAAAATCCAGAGGATGACATGAAATGGCTGAACATTGTGAGCTTTTGTATATGCATTGCTTCATGTGCTGGTCAGCCAATGGGGAAAATAGAGGCTTTGCTCTGTAGCTTATATACAAGCAAACTGTGACACAGAAGGAAGTAAGAGAGGGAGAAGGAAGTAGACAACAGTGAGTTGCTCGCTCAAGGGCTCACCCATGGGCCGCACATTTGACATCCTTGGTCTAGAGCGTCTGGCCCAGCCTGCAACCCCATTATCATGATAGAGTCTATTGATGATATTCCAGAAATAAAACAAATATTTTCTTCATGGGGTAGTTCAAATGGGATAGGATATAAGAGTGTGTTATTGTTTTGTAATAAGCCCATATAAATGATGTTTGGGCCTTGGTTGCAAACATAAATCCATTGTGTAGTTTCACTATTGGCCACCTTGAATCCAAATAAATAAGGCAGGATAGAATTATTTCAGATAAACAAATATAAATAAACCAAAGCTACAAATCATGGTCTGGAGGGGGGGGGGGATTAGGCTCATCCTTTGTTTTCCAGGATGCAACTCTCCTCATTTCCTTGGAAATGGACATTACCTTGCCTCACAATTGTACAAGCACTTGCTGCTCCATTATCTATAAAGTTTATTCCTTGCATCAGTGTTCTAAAGAGGTGGGGGAGATTCCTCAAGTGATCATTAGTTAATTTCTATGTAGCAGTTTATTTGCTTTACTTAAAGCCTAATATTCTCACTGATGCTTAGGAGGGATTACAAAGTATTTAAAAAACAAACAGTGTTCCATCAGACAGCAGTGTCCTCTAATAATAATATAATAATAATAATAAATTTATTCTTATATCCCGCCCTCCCCCGCCAAAGGCGGGCTCAGGGCGGCTCACAGGCATGGAATTCCATGGTTCAATAAAACAATACAATACAACAACAATTTTAAATAATCAATTACATAATAAATAAGTTAGTTAAAATAGATAAAATAGGTGCTAAATTACTATGGGTCATAATATCCACAAGATGGCTAGGTGGCTACACATCAGTTTAGCCAGGTTCTGTTTCGAAGGCAAGCTGGAAAAGAAATGTTTTGCAAGCCCTGCGGAATTGATTCAAGTCCCGCAGGGCTCGTACCATCTCTGGTAGATGATTCCACCATCGAGGGGCCATTGCTGAGAAGGCTTGCTCCCTGGTTGTCTTCAATCGAGCCTCTCTTGGCCCAGGGATTATTAAAAGATTTTGAGAGCTAGATCTCAGTGCTCTCTGGGGAACATATGGGGAGAGGCGGTCCCTTAGGTAGGCAGGTCCTCGGCCATATAGGGCTTTAAAGGTAATGAATAATACAGAACTAGGAATACCTTACCTAAATAGCCCAAGTATAATATAGTGGGTTCTATGCATGCCAGAGTCTCAGAGTAAGTGATTACAAGCTCTTTAATAGGAGTGACAGTGTAGGGTCACATTACAAGACTGGCATTGGGGCCCACGGGCCAAACTTATATAAATCTCTGGGTTCCCGCACAAGCATGTTATTGGGTCATTCAAACCGGTGGGGGCTTGTGATTGGTCCTGGGCTGCAAGGATTTTAAGCCTGCAGCCCTTTGTTCCCAAGTCCCCAAGCTCAGTCCATATGGCTCCAATGAGCCCAGCGGAAACATCCAAAGTCTTCCCTTGAGTCCACATACATAACATCCCTCCCCCCTTAGTTTGCAAGCCCCTAGTGAACATAGTCTTTAAAGTACTCAGGCTTGCGGTGCTTTCGTGTCAACCGCCTGAGCACTGGAGTTGGTGGCACGGATTCTGCTTCAGGCATTACTGGTGGAGGCCCTGGTGCCAAGGGGGAATCCGCCGGCTGGACTGGGTCCTCTGGAGTTTCTGGCGCTGATGGTGGTCCCATCTGTTCCACTGGTTCTGGCACGGGTGTAGCTGCTGGCTCTTCTGCTTCCTCCAGCTCAGGGGTTGTTTAGCCTAGAGCAGGCACCAGGGTGGTTGCAATCTCATCTCCCCCCCCCCCCCCGGGTGCCTCTCACACATGTAATTGGACAATGTGTCACCTTATTGTGAATCCCCCCTCTGAGATGACTTCATACATGACTGCCCCTAGTACACGGGATACTCGTGCTGGTATCCATGCTGGGGCCCCCCCCCGAAGCTTTTGGCAAACACTAGGTCCCCTGTGCTGAACCCCCGGGGGGCCCGGACCACCTCTGACACCTCTTGTAGGTCAGGCACGGTCTGGGTGCATGCAATCCAGGAGGGTTGTCAGCCGCCGGCCCATGAGAAGCTCTGCTGGGCTGTGGCCGGTGACCGTACTGGGGGTGGAATGTTGCACTCGGCGAGGCGCATTTCCCCTCCCCACACATGATGCAACGGAGCATTTCCTTCGTAGCCCGCACCATTCTTTCCACTTGGCTGTTTGTGGCTGGGTGAAAGGCGGCCGACCTTATGTGTTTTATTAAATTCCGGCCACAGAAATCCTGAAACTCAGCCGAGGTGAAGGCTGTCCCATTATCAGATACCAACGTATTTAGGAGGCCATGTGTGGCAAAAACCCTGCAGAGTGCCCCTAATGCTGCCCGAGAAGAGGTGGAGGCTACTGGCACTACCTCTAACCATTTGGAGTAGAAGTCCACAATGAGGAAGAACATATGCCCCTGGAAAGGCCCCACGAAGTTGAGGTGCAGGCAGGACCAGGGGTTGTGAGTGGACTCCCACTATTGGGCCGGGGCATGGGGTAGCACCGGAGGGTCTCTTGGCATGGCTGACATCGGGCCACCCAGGATTCAATGGCGTCAATTCCTCACCACCATACATAGCTGCGGGCCAGCGCTTTCATGCGTACAATCCCCAGATGGGTTTTGTGCAGCGCTGTTAGGACTCACTGCCACAGTACTGGGGGCACCACCACCCTACTTCCCCACAACAGGCACTTTTTATGCACAGACAGTTCATCCCAGTGGGACGCAAATGCCAAAAATTCTGAGCCCACCCATCCCTCTGGCCACCCCCTCCACACCCAGTCCAGAACTCGGGAGAGGGTTTTGTCCTTGGAAGAGCAGCGGGCAATGTCCTTTGCATGCACCAGGCAGTCTGGGAGGGCTTCCAGTGACATGATCTGGAACGCCGGGGCCAGGTCTGGGTCCTTGGAGGGCAGCGGCAGGCGGCTCAGAGCATCAGCGTGACCCACCGCTTTCCCTGAGCGGTACTTAAGGTCATACTGGTAACCCGCCAGGAAGATGGACCACCTCAACACCCACGGTGAAAGCATTTGAGGCGTTTGTTGGTCGGGGGCGAACAGGCCCAGCAGGGGCTTGTGATCTGTCAAGATAATAAAGGGCCGGCTGTATAGGTAATCATGGATTTTTTTTACCTCTGCCACGATAGCCAGGTGCTCTTTGTCTATCTAAGCATAGTTTCGCTCTGGTTTCTATAATGTTCTAGAATAATATGCTACCAGAACCTCGCAACCATCTGGCAGTTTGTGGGCCAACACGGCGCCAACCCCGTAAGGCGAGGCGTCGTACACGAGCATGACGGGTAGCCGCTCATCGAAGTTTGCTGTTTGAAGTTAAAATGTCTTTTACTGCCTGGAAAGCAGCAGCTTGCCGACAACCCCAAACCCACAGTGCCCTTTTGTCCAGCAGTCTGTGTAAGGTCTCTGTTACCGCTGCCTTGTGGGGAAGGAAGGCATGGTAGAAATTAAGAATTCCCAAGAATGATTGTAGTTCTGCCTTGTTGGTGAGAGCCGGCGCATCACAAATGGCCTTTATTTTGTCCTGGGCCAGATGAATGCCACTCGCGTCCACCGTATACCCCAGAAAGTCTATGGTGGGCACCCCCAATACACATTTCTCCCATTTTACCTTTAACCCTGCTCCCTCGAAATGCTGCAACACCATTCGGAGGTGGTCGGCAAATTCGTCCTTGGTGGCTGCCTCAATCAGCACATCATCGAAGAACGGCTGGACCCCTGGAATGTATTTAAGAAGGGAGTCCATCAAGTTCTGAAACAGTCCCGGAGCCATGCTGACCCCAAACTGCAAGCATCTAACTCTGAAGGCCCCCCAGTGTATAACAATGGGAGCTGTTGGTACGCCTGCACCAAATCTAGTTTCCCAAAAAAATTTGCTTCCACTAAGGATGCTAATACATGGCTCACCACCGGGATAGGGTATGCATGGCCTTGCAATGCCTTATTAATTTATTTATAGTCATTTATATATTTATAGTACATTGCAGATGCATACACTGCCATTGGGTTTGATCGGGGTTACTATGGGAGTCTTCCACTTCACATTAGCGACTGGTTCCAGAACCCCTTGGGCCACGAGGCAGTCAAGCTCCACTTTGATCTTGGGCCTAGGAGCTAGTGGCATGCACCTGGTCTTCAGCCGTATTGGCTGCAAGTTGGGGTCCAGTTGTAATGCTACGAGAGCCCCGGTGTACGTCCCCAGAGTCCTGTCGAAAACTGCGGGAAACTCTTTGCACACCTTTTGAAAATCTCTTTGAATTGGGGTATAATGGATCCCCGTCACTTGGATGCCCAGGGCCTGGAACCAGGACCGACCTAGAAGGCTGCACAGATTGCCCTCCACCACGATGAGGGGGAGCTTGCCCTTGAACTTTCCGTACCTAATATGCACCAGACCCACTCCCAGGACTGCAACCTCCCGCTTCTGAAAGTCCTGGACTATGAATGAGGTTGGTTGTAACTTGGCTTCCCCCCGCCCCAGGGCACATCTCCCTGAACATGCGGGCCGAAATGACCGTCTGGCCACCCTGGAGTCTACCTCCATTTTACAGGGCTTGCCTTCCATGAACACAGTCACATAATATTTATCCGGGGAAGGAAGAGGCAACTGGCATACCTGGGTCCTTGAAGTGGTGAGTGCCTGGAGGTCATCCACTAGTGCGACCTCGTGGCAGCGACCATTCTGTCAGCGAGGAAGTTTTCCTTGGTGCAGCGCCACCGACCGGCACACCCAAGCTATGTGCCCGGCCTTCCCACATGTATGAAAGGTCGTGCTCCTGAACTTGCACATGCTCGCAGGGGGTGGTTGAATCCATCACTCATGGCCTTGGCTTTTGTTGGCCCGCATGGTGCAGCTTGCGGGCATAATCCCCGTCTGAGCTGTCCGATTCTGCAGCCGGTCGCAGCTGGTGAGCACTTGTTCCCAGGCGGTGGGCCTTCTCCCTGTGCACATTCTCAGTGGCAGTGAATATTTGTAGGGCCTTCTCCAAGGTCGGCTTTGATTCCACTGTGATTTTCCGACAGGCCTTCGCATCCCTGAGGCTGTGAGTGAACTTCACGAGCAGGGTCTCTTCCAGTTGTGTACTGTACTCCACCTTCCTGCCCAGGTTTCACAGGCGAGCTACGAAGGTTGCAACGATCTCATTCGGCTTCTGGAAGCTTTCGAGAAACTGTAGCTTCTGGGTAAGGAGAGTAGGCTTCAGGACGAAATGGCCGGTCAGTGCCTCGATGATCTTGCCAAAGGAAGACACCTCAAGTGTCTCCGGCGCGACCAGGCCCTCCGCTAGCTGTAGCGTGGCGATGCCACAGTTGCTCAGCAGGATGGCCTTCTTGATTTCAGGTTCATCATCCTTGATTCACAGTGCCACGAGGTGGTACTTGAGTCTTTTGAGCCAGGCTTCCCAGGCCTCAGGCTGTGCCATGTTGAACTCTGGAATGGAGTTTTGCGATCCGGACACAACGGACATGATCGGGTAAGGTGGTGGTGCCTGTTGCATGGCGGCGCTGGAACTCAATGCGCTTGATGGTGCCAGGGTGCCCTGGACCTCGTTCATTCAGATCCCACCTTCATCACCACTATAATACACTGGGTTCTATGCATAGCAGAGTCTCAGAGTAAGTGATTACAAGCTCTTTAATAGGAGTGACATAGTATAAGGTCACATTACAAGACTGGCATTGGGGCCCACAGGCCAAATTTATATACATCTCTGAGTTCCCACACAAGCACATTATTGGGTCATTCAAACCGGTGGGGGCTTGTGATTGGTCCTGGTCTGAAGGGATTTGAATCCTGCAGCCCTTTGTTCCCAAGTTCCCAAGCTCAGTCCGTATGGCTCCAATGAGCCCGGTGGAAACATCCAAAGTCTTCCCTTGAGTCCACATACATAACACCAAGCTAGCCCAAACTCATCAGTTCTCAGAAGCTAAGTAGAGTCAGCCCCTTAAGATTTGTACAGGAGACCTCCAAGGAATATCGGGGTATGACATGAAGGCAGGCAATGGCCAATCACCTCTGAACGTCTCCAATCTTGCCTTGGAAACCCCATGCTCTTGTGATAAGCTTAACACAACATTTTACCTCCTCTTCCTATAGTTTGTCAGCCTCCCTGGCAAAATGAAGACAGCAAAAGGAGGTCTTCTTAAGAATCTCCTCCTAGTTTTGAGCATTCCACCAAAGTGTCACCAAGCAACATCTGTTGGGTTCTTCTTTGCAGAGTTCTACAAATGCCAGGAATCAACAATTACTCTCTCCCTCCCTCAAAAATTCACTCCATTGATGACCCTAATGTTCATTTTACAACCAACAGGTTAAAAAAAACACTTTTGAAGCAGATCTTTGGTCACGGGGAGAAGCCAGAAGGCCCTTTCTCTCACATCTGCCATTCCTGGGCAAATGTCAGTTTAGCAGAAAGCTCATTCTAGAAGGGAGCAGAGATGACTCTGAAGCTGAACACAAGGAGGTGAAAGTGATGGGCTCTCTTTTACAACAGAGTGAGCAAGGGGTCATTCCAGACTAAAGGACCAGTGTGGAAGTTACCATAGATATCCTCACTCCCTGG
Source organism: Heteronotia binoei (assembly GCF_032191835.1). NCBI lineage: Eukaryota > Metazoa > Chordata > Lepidosauria > Squamata > Gekkonidae > Heteronotia > Heteronotia binoei. The sequence goes on along the minus strand of NC_083224.1, from coordinate 48,063,765 downwards.
CTATGCAAGTGCAAGAAACGTACTGAATACATAAATGCCTTCTTGTGCAATCCTGTACAGATATTCCACTCTAATTCCATGGAAGTCAATGGTCTTAGACTGAAGTAGCTATGCTGAGGATTGCACTTCAAGAGTGGACGCTTGCTACCAACACAGAGAGTTATCATTACTGCACTTTGTATTGAGGTATGCAGGGATCTTTTCATATTGCTGCTGTTCTTGTTCATGCTGGATCCATCAGCATTGATCTGTCTCGGTCCTGATAGGAAGACATGAGGAGCAGAAGCACTGGTTGTTCTGTAAATTTAAATCAAGAAATAAAACCCATTCCACCTTAGGAATTTAGGTAGAATGGGTTTTATTTCTTGATTTAAATCACTCTTTCTCATACTTCCATCCTTCGGTTTACAGATAAAAATCACAACCAAACATTAAATCCAGAATGGGGGGGGCAATAAAACAATAAGCAGCAAGAAAAATGCAACCCTTCACCTATATAAAAGGTCAGGCAAATAAAAGCATTTTGACCTGGCACCTGAAATGGAGGAGAGGAGAAAATGTCCCCACTGTAGATCAATAAGTAAGTAAAATTCAAGGGAAAATGCCAGGAAAGTATATTTGAGGCAGGCATTTAATAGCTAGGGCTCCATTGGGGGGGGGGGGAGATAACTTTCTCCTAATTTCTAGAGGCACCCAGAGAAGGTCTGGTGATCTTCAAGTCCAGGCAGGTTCATATAGGAGCAGGAATTCCCAGAAATTGTCACAGTCTCTGGGCTTGCATGTCAAATAGGGCTGCCAACCTTCAGATGGGGCCTGAGGAATGGAGACCCTCCCCCAGAACTACAACTTATCTCCAGATTACAGAGATTAGTTCCCCTGGAGAAAACGGCTGCTCTGGAGGGTGGGCTCTATAGCATTATACCCATCTAAAGTCCATCTCTTTTCCAAACTCCACCCTCCCCAGGCTCCACCACCAAATATCCAGGAATTCCCCAGTTTGAAGTAGGCACTATGCATCTGTCATCCCTTCCTCACCCTTCCTATGGCCACCCCCCCTAGAAGGTTTAATTTCCCACTCTACAAAGGAAAGTTATTTCATTCATTTTAGTTGTGGTCTACAAACAAAATTGGCATAGTTCATAAATACTCTATTTAAATGACAAAAATGTGACCCTTGTAAACAACGAATCACCTTTAAAGCTGAAAATGCAGTGAATTCCTCTGGGCATTCAAATAGATTCAAGATCTGCACTTAATAATCATCCACACTCTAATTCCAGATCAGAAGAATGGCTAAAAATGGAAAGCAACACCCTTTGGCTGCATGTTATTAATACAATGAGAAAGACGACAGGAGCTGTCCTGATGTTATATGGTAAAGGTAGTCCCCTGTGCAAGCATCAAGTCATTACCAACCCATGGGGTGACATCACATCACAATGTTTACTTGGCAGACTTTTGTTATGAGGTGGTTTTGCCATTGCCTTCCCCAGTCATCTACGCTTTACCCCCAGCAATCTGAGAACTCATTTTACCAAACTTGGGAGATTGGAAGGCTGAATCAACCTTGAGCTGGCTACCTGAACCCAGCTTCCCTCAGGATCGAACTCAGGACGTGAGAAGAGCTTGTACTGTAGTACTGCAGCTTACAACTCTATGCCACAGGGCGCCTATGATGTTATATAAAGATTTAAAAAAAAAAAAAAAGTAAGGATAGTCCCCTGTGCAAGCACATCATTACCAACCCATGGTGGTTTGTGATCTCCGAATGATGGAAGACTGAGTCAACCTTGAGCCAGCTACCTAAACCCAGCTTCCACTGAGCCAGCTACCTAAACCCAGCTTCCACAGGGATCGAACTCAGGTCATGAGCAGAGCTTGGACTGCAGTACTGCAGTTTGCCACTCTGCACCACAGGGCTCCTTATATAAAGAGGAGTGGGTGGGTAAAGGGAATGCTTATTCAGTGGGTGCACAATTGTTTGCATTGCCTACAGCGGTGCTTATTACTTCATCAGGATATTCAGCAATGATTGATTCCTCGATATTCTTTAGAATGACTGAGAGGAGAAAGATTTGTAATTGATGGTGGATAGGTGGCTTCCCCCCCCCCCCTTCAGGACCACCAATCATAATTTCAGACATTCATGTACCTCTTGTTCTTAGTGGGATGATTCCAGAAATCATTCTTATGATTAACCTGAGGTTAACACTTAGGACCCATCCACTGCTGGGAAGACTGGCACAATGCAAATGCCTGGCCATTTTCCCCAGTGCAGACATCACAGGATCTCACAGCACCAGCAAACAGGGATGCTCTTTTTCAAAAATATATGCAGACCCTTAGCTAGGCCTAGGTTGCCTTAAACTGCAGCTCATCTTTCCTCATCAAAGTGGTGCACTTTAAAAAGTGGAGGATCTAGCATGCAAATCTTCTGATCTAGTTGTCTGCTGGAGATTATCTGATGGGAGGGATTATCTAATAGAGATTGGACCACAAGCAAAGGGGTGTGTGGTGGGAATGCCCTTGCAGGTCTTTGGCCCCAGGTTTCTCGCTTTCCTCCTTCATCTCCTCATTCTTCTGCTCCGTCTGGGAACCGTTATCCCCTCCCTAAAAACGACCGACCAATGGCATGGCGTCTCTCGCCGGGTCTTACTCTCTTTCCTTCTGCATTGCAGAGCTATCCGGGCACGCAATCCTACAGCAGCAACATCCTTCCAGTTTTTTGCTAAACCTATTCGAAGAAACGCACCGGGGGTGAGGGGTGGCCTTGATTCTATCGAGAGCGTTTCTTGTTACACCCTGCGGCATGACTCCCCCCAGTCCTTACCTTTAGATTGTTTTAATTGCTTTTTTTTAAAAAAAAACACTCTTCGACTAACAATCACTTGTGTGTGCCCTAAAATCGTCGAAGAGAAAGAGCATCGTCGCCCAAAAGCTTCGAATTTGCTTTTTTGCAAATCTATGCGCGGGGGGGATGTACATGTTTCCTCTCCGCGCGCCCTCGCTCCCGCCCCCCCGCCCCAATCGCTTCTTCCAGGGGCAAGACCGTCTATGGCAGCCACTGCCACACAGCTATTCTCGGAAGCAGCGTTTAGAATGCAATCGACGAGGGCTGGGGATCGATAAGGACGATAATCTGCTGTTAACTGCACTGATAAACGCGCTGGTTTCCCGGCCGGCGGTGGCTGGAGCGCGTCACGGAATCGTCGAAACAAAGACATCCCGCTTGCCTCTCCTCGGCCGCCAGTTCTCCTCCTCTCTCCTGCTTCAAACCAGACGTCTCCAAGCCACAAGCACCGCCCGCCCGCCCGCCCGCCAGACCCGACTGAAGGCAACAAACCGATTTCGAAAAGACGTCATCGACGCGGGGACTGGCTTTCAAAGGGGCCCGCGATGCTTTTTTAGCAGAACGTGGCGTTTTTACCTGTCGGCGGCCATGAACTTCTAGCTTCGTCTCGGGCCTGCAAGACGTCACGCTGCTCAGAGAGACCCATTCCTGGTTTTCAGGAGGGCAGTTGTTGGTTGTCGAACCCGTCGAATATGAGGACGTCGCCGGCTGAGAGGGATGTTAACGGTATCATTATTAGCAGCGGGCGGAGAACAAACTTAACGCCGCACTGATATTTTAATTGGCATGTGCGGCGGGACTGCGGACAGAGCAGGAATGCTTCTCGTTGCCCTTCATATGACCTAAGGGTCATGCAAAACTATAAGGGTGTCATGTCAAACAAATCAAGTGGGACTGGATGAAGCTACTTCGGGAATGAGATGGTGGGAGAGATATTCCTGCGCCTCTCTGCTTTCAAGGAGGAAAGTCCGCCTTGATTCCCTGCAAACCTGAGCGCTATTTTAGTCCTCCACAAAACATTGCAGGAATAGTTGAGCTACTTAAGACTGCTTTTCATTCTATTTTCTTGAAGTGGATTGTTTTGAGTCTTCCCAAAAATCTAAAGTGAAAGGAAAGACAGTGGTGATTCCCTCCCGACTGTTAGACGTATTCTTAAAATATTAATATCTAGAACGCTTTATAAAGGACTATTTGATTTCAACGACATTCTATTACCCAAGGCTGCTGAAATATTCTGGGAGCTCCAGAAACGTTTCCTTTGCTTGGCATACTGGGGAAACCTTAGATGTCCACAAGGAGGCGCTATTTGGAATGTCCCTAATTCCAAAATTAAGATTTGCGAAATCAGAGTAAAGAATAAAGTAAAGCAGAGTAAAGAATGCTATGAAATAAATACATAGCCAGAAAAGGGTCTGTGTATGTATGTGTTTGATTCTGACATTTTTGCTTCCATGAATAGAGAGCCATCTCAGAGTAGTTCTATTGTGCCTGGATCTGAAACCATCTGTAGGGCAAAATTCTTGCCTGTAGCTCTGGAGCTAATGTGACTTGCAATTACATACCAGAAACTAATCATGAGCAGTCAAAAGAATGGAATTAAATCAAGAATGGAATTTGTTTAAATTTGTTTAAACTTGGGGAATGTATGTGAAGCATAATGTATGTGAAGCATTTTCAGCACGTCAAAGGACTACATAAATGCTAACAATAATATATGGCCAAGTTCAGTACAGTATCAGACTCAAAAGATGTGCACTAGTTCAAATATTCAAAAAGTCTTGTAAACCATGCAAAAATCATTGATGTTTCTCTTCCTCATCAAATACATGACACAAATCTAATTTTTAAGAATGTTTGATTGTTGAGCCAATGAAAGAGAACCCATCTCTTATATCTTTTTAAATGGCGTTTTGGGCACCAAAAGTTATAGTAAAAACTGAAACTGAAAATTCACTCAGAACTCAAAATTGCAAATTACAAACTGAGAAAACAAACCATGAGAAGAGATTTTTCCATATAACCCTATGGAAATCTGAGTGGGCTCTTCAAGAGGCAGATACAAAATGTTAAATCTGTATGACCATTTCATTTCAGCCTGGCATGACAGTCCAATGGACAGAGCTTTGGGCCAAGAGCTGAACTTCACTGTTATAAATAGTAAATTCCTTAGGGCAGGAGGCTGCATTTTGGTTCTCTGCAAAAAGCCATGCATATGGGTTGAACAGCACTGTATAATAACACACATTCTGAACCATCACACACTCCTTTCTGGACAGTATCTTGAACATAGGAGGTGTAGCACATGCTGAAATACCTCCTTTAAAAATAAACTCTTCTCTGAACATGAAAAAAATAGCATATTAAGGAAAATGCTATATGAGAACCCTTAATTCTGAGATGCTAGCTTCTCAAAGACAGGAATTGCCCCATCCATGAAATCATATGATTTCCACACTTTCCATCTAAACTGGCACTGTTGAAGAAAAGCTGCACTAGACAATGTTTTGAACATGTAGTTTGGCTGGCTATGGGTTCAATTACCAACTCAATCAGAGGTTTACTGGATGGCTTTGGGCAAGTCACACCTTCTGAACCTTTAGTATCCAACTGTAAGTTACTACATATCTTCCTGATGTCTTTCTTGTAAGGATAAACTATGTAAGAGGTTGTCAAAAAACTGCACCTTAAACACATTGTATGCACTGAATTAATGTAAGAATGAAGGATGAACAGAAGAACTGAAAACAAAGAAGAGCAAGGAAGATGTCCTGTTTCTCTACTTTTGATCAGTCACCAAGATCTTGACAGTGGCAGCTACATTTACTCTCTATAATGTGTGCATGTAAAGTGCCATCATGTTGTAGTTGACTTACAGTAACTCTGCGAGGTTTTCAAAGGAAGAAACTAACAGAGGTGGTTTGCCATTGCCTGCCTGTGTGTAGAGATCCTTGTATTCCTTGGTGGTTTCCCATCCAAATACTAACTAGGGCTGGCCCTGCTTAGCTTCCAAGAACTGACAAGAATAGCCCCAACCTGGGCCATCCAGGTTAGGGCCCTCTCTGTAATAAGGGTCCTCAATTTGTGCTGGAGTCTCCTTGCTCTAAAAATGCTTGCTCTTCTAGGCCTTAGGAGAGGCAGCTCCATGAAAAAAGGGATATAAGGAACGCCTTGCAGTTATTACAAACCATAGTGGGGGACAGAGGCCAAGGGCTTGTAAGATAAAGAATTATTGCTCCCTGGTTAACCAAACAAATATAAGGAGACTCATAAGAAGCATCTCTCTTGTGTTTCGCCTACCTGCTCTATCAAAACATTCACAATAATTAGGACAAGAAAGCAGCTAGAGAAGAGCCCAAAAATACCTTCGAGACCAACTGCTTCTGGGTTCTCTACATGTTCTACTGTAGACCAACATGGCTACTCTTTGAAACTAGGATAAGACAGGGAAGGAAGGAATGTCCTTTCAGAAAAGACTTGATGCAGGAACATATGTGCTTTCTTTATTTTCCTCCTTCATTGAGCTTTGACCCAATCACACATGAAAGTCTTGGTTATGGGTCTGATATAAATATGTCACTGGCAGGACAAATACAAACGGTGTGCCCAGTGCATCATTTAAACTGGGCTGAAACATCTAATGTTAGTGCATAGAACTGCATAGATGTGCTGAGACTGTACTAGTAGGAGTTTTGTGTTTGTACCTATAGTGGCTGACTGAAGGCCAGACATTGGACACATACAAGATTGCTTGGATAATTTATTCTAATCTGCCATCATCATGTTTCCAAGAAGGCCTTGATTCGATCTAAAGTTACATGGTGGCCAAGAGACCAAACTGTAAGCCAAGAAGACTCCAATTCAAATCTTACCATCTCTACTAGGACAATAATTCTGACCTATCATAAAGGGTTGTTGTGTGAGACAAATATGTGAATATGCACAAAAGCACCAGCTAAACGCTATAAATTATGATCCCTCCAACAAACTATGCCAGTCATTGTTAATATGGTTTCTCTTTATTGTTTGATATATTTATGTACCACATTATATGTTTAAAGATAGTTTTTTTTCTGATATACATTTGTCATCTTAGTTTTTACCACAATTACACCACACATACATTTGAAACAGCTCCACAGATCTGGTATTTGCACAGAATGGAAATTTTTTTCTTGTGTGTGTTTTGTTTCATATCCAGAATACTTTTCAAATCCAACAACTTGGGGGGGGGGGTTGTTTGCATTTTTTTTTACTAAATTTAGAAATAAAAAGGACCTCATCCAGAACTGAACTGTGAGTCTCTGATTTCCGCTGGAGGCCAGGATCTTAATCAAAATGGGAAGCGCTGGTGTCAGACATGAGTCGGTATGGAAGAATCAAGCAGTCCTCACTGGTGGTTTTTAAATATACAATGTAAACACTACAGCTTGAGAGGTTCCTCATTGGCCATCGCTGCCACTTGGTGATGTGATTTAGATCTTGCATTAGGTTGACTATTTCCTCCAGTGCCCCAGCATGATGATGCAAAGCAATTGGGCTGCCATGTATTTCCTTTAGGTTGAATTTGCATAACTCTTGCAAAAATATTCCCATGAAACCTCTCATTATTTTCAAATATTTTTTTACCTCCCTTACAAAGATTAGAACGTTTAAACTATGGAGTAAACAGGATGGGGAAATATCTCAAATATTTTCCTCTCTGATAATATCTAAATAATACAAAATATATATGTATATATATATTTCAGTCTTAGTTTATTTAAAAAGTCTACTGGGCAAGTGTTTAATCTGGAAATTTTGCTTAAGGTTTCTGTGATATTTTGTTGGGTGTAATGAACTAAAAATATGACATTTCTATTTTATGGTGATGCACTGATCATTTGGCTATGCAGTTATTCTGTGTGAGTCCTCCCCTTCCCCTTGAATGGAACCCAGTTTTGTCCACACTTCTAGTCTTCTGAATTGGTTCTAAAAGCCTCAATGAGGCCTTCTAAAGAGTGAATGAATCCAGACACACTGCATATACCACCTATTACAAAAATGGCCACATCAAAGAAGACATGGTGCCACAAGAGCTTCCGCCACAAAAGCTTGAGGTGGAAGAGGCTAGGAAGGAGGAAGCAGAGGCCTGCACCTGTGAGGCTCCCTGTGAGGCCCATCAGAAGGGCAAAATGAGGAACATAGACAGCCATCAACAATGTGAAAATTACCAGAGCGCACCTGAGGGTGAGCCCCCAGGATTTGAGCCTCCCATCACCCCCATAGCAGTTAGGGAAGAAGGCCCTGTTTCCATCCTGGAAGAGGGACCTCTCCAGAACTTCCACAGCTGCAAAGAAGGGCAGTGGGTAGGAGAGCAAGGCTTTGGCCACCAAGAAAATGTTAACAACTGCCCTAATTGTAGACGGCAAGTTGTCTGTGATGACTTCTTTTGTCTCATCAGCCCAGGTCAGGTAAGCTACCAAGGCAAAGAGTCCCTTCAGAATGCAAGCGGCTATGTGAGTCCAGTTCATCATGCAGTGGAACTCCTTGGGGTTCTGCATGTTTCCTTCTAAGGAAGGCAGAAAGATCTGTGAGGTGTAGCTGAAGACGATGATACCAATGGAGATGGGGAACTTCTTCACATCGATGTAAAACTTGACTTTATCCCATGCCCAGTCACGGGCTCTGGAGAGACAGTAGGCAATCACCAAAATGTTGATCACAAAATGGGCCAAGGTGCAGAGCAAGCTAAACTTGGAGACAGCCTTGAGGTTCTTCAAGAAAGCACAAGGCAGGAGTGCTGCTGTAGCAATGATGGACCATGATTTCTGGGAGACTGGCAAGTTAGGGAAGCTGTTGTACATCAAGTTGCCACTGACCACCACATACAGAATACAGGTCATGACCAACTCTATGATCTGAGCCACATTCACAATCCTGCCCCCAAGTGCAGGAAACCTGGGTGCACAGCAAGCATTAGCAATGTCCACATAGGAGTCTCTCACCCTGACTGTCTCCCCGTCTTCATTCTCTTCATAAAGACAGGCAATAAGGATTTTTCCAGTGTAACAGCAAACCACTGCTGCAAAGATAATTAGAAAGAGTCCTAGGTATCCACCATGAAGAATAGCATAGGGCAGGCCGAGAACAAACATCCCCTAGAAAGAGATAAAATGGAGACTGTTTGGCTCATTTTTATTTAACAGGAACCAGCTTATTCTCCCAATAAGCAGAAACAAAAAGGAAACAGCAGCTTCTACTCTGTGTAAACAATAATCAAGACTTTTAGAAGCAGAGCTGGGGGGTGAGGGGGAGTATTACAATTTCATACTTCCCTCTTCTGCTTTTAACATTTCTTATAGAGCACATGTTTAAATATATCCCTAAGCATCTTATTCAATCAGAAAAACCCTAATTTTAAACTAGAATAAAGCTATAATTTTGACAGACTTTTAAATGTATATATTTTAAATGACTTCCCACCAAAAAAGCATAAATGTTTCATTTCAAAGGTAGAGAAGTATGAAGTAATCTATAAAGTACATCCCTGTCTTCACTTCTGTTTCCTAAATTTGTAACTTCAAATTAACTCTTTTAAATTCCTACTGAGCTAAACACCTAAACCAGTGCAACAATTTAATATGTACAAAAAAGATGCTACAAACAGTATGTTTGTATCTTGTGCTCCATTGTACAACATTGTTTGAATGGCTTAAAGTATCTGTTCCTTCTCTTGATTTTCTTAGTTTTGTATTAAGGAGTACAACATCTAATAAATTACTATGTGCCATAATAATATATTTTGAATTTTTCGTATCTGTATAAATGGTCACCTGGGGACAGTGCCCCTCCTCCAAGGATCTGCAGTTTTGAAAAGACACATTATCATAATAAATATAGAGTTGGGGGAGGAGGGATAAAAGGCCTGTTCACTAGGTTCCTTCTCTAAACTATATACTACCTGTTATGTAGAGACAAGACTTGAATGAAGTATTATGGCTTAATTGGTTTATTGATATATAGTCAAGTCTTTACAGAGGATATTTTTAAAAAACTGAGTGTAGGATTAATTTAAGATTTCCATAGCTATCAAGAATTGGTATTTTTAATGAAAAAACTAAAACTTTTTTTAATTAGGTGGAATTTGATTTGGGTTTGGCAGTAATTTGGAGGGGGAAATATCAACAAGGGTCCTTGGGAAATATTTAATTCAAAGCCCTTCTATAGGAACGAAAATAAAAAATATGGATGGGGGACCTATTTTCTGCAAAGGAATAGATCTCCACTATTACTTCCTCCACTTCCAATATGAAATGTATTCGATAGAAAAGGAGTAAAATCAGGCCAGTTTAAGTTGTCAGTTTCGTTGTGTCCTATTTTCTTGCCTGTGAAATACAGCAACATTTAGCAAACAGCAAAATCACTGAGTAGTGTTTTTTTTGGGGGGGGGGGGGTTCTATACTAAAACAACAAAATGTCGTACGTACAAAAAAGAAGAAGAAGCAAGTGGGATATTTTAAAAGATTTTTTAAAACTTGTTCTGGCCTTCATTCCCAAAATATGTTTAAATTAAACGGTTTAACTGCATGAGCAGAAGATAACGACAGAAGAACAGGAGAAGGAACAAGGCGGTCTTGTGTGGCCCAGCTTTCGCTTTGGCTGTTCTCATTCCCCAGAACCGAAAAAAGGAATTTGCCAGGAGAGATGTCCTAAATAGATTCGCAGATTCTGAACCATTCCTAATGCTAGGTCTCGGCTGAATCAGTCTGGAATAACGGCTGCTGAGTTTCCTAAAACGAATTAGATTATTTCTCCACGAACAAATTTGCACTGAATGAAAAACAATAATTGGTTGGTCATTCACCCACCCCACTCTTGCTGGAAATTCAAAAGTGAAACTGTTGGTTGTTAATCCGAAATTACGAGATGCTTCGTATACACCCCACAGATATTTTAAATCCTTCCTACGCACGTTCTGAGCGTGGGAGGTTGGACTAGATGACCTACTGGGGTCTCTTCCAACACTGGGCTTCTAGAATCCTACAGGGTGCAGCTGAAAACCACAGAAAGCAACCGAGAAGACAGGAAATTCGGCTCTGAAATCTATTCCAGCGGAATTTGCGCCTGTGTCCAAACCAACCATCCTGGCTCCATGGAAGCGAGTGGGAAAACATCGGTTCCAAGGGAGCCAGGATCGCGCGCCCTTTGGATCGATTACCTGGATGGCGTTGGTGACATTCCATCCGGCTTCCCAGGCGGTGATCCTGGGCTTTCCTTGGCCGGACAGCTCAGAGCACACTCCCTCGTCCTTGGAGGCCGAAGGGGGCAGGGGCCCTGTGCCGTCTCTCTGGTAGTGGATGTCCCCTTCCAAGGGCGGCTCGCCTCCTTCCTCGCTGCCCTCGGATTTCAAGATGTCCATTTGCAGCCCTTGCCTGTGCTCGAAGTCGAGGTCGTCGCAATGAGCGAAGCCCACCGCTTCTTCGTCCGTCGCCGCCTGAAAGCCCATGCGGGCGAACATGCCGCTGACTTTCGCCTGGGACTTGTTGGAAACCGAGGTGGCCACATTGGAGATCTTGCTGCGGATTAGCGTCGCCATGATGCTGGTTCTGTGGCTCCCTCGCTTGCCGAGGGACTGGCGGGGGGGGGGGGGGTCCAACAAAAACCACACACACACGTACGCAAGCAAAGTTTTAAAAAATTAAAAACAAGGAACGCCTTGGTAGAACTCTTCGTCTTCTGCTGGTGGCGGCGTTGCTGGTCTTGGGGGCTCTACCAAGGCGCTATCTCCACTCCGCGCTAGAACTGGACCTTCCCCTCTGCAGTGTCCCCTGGAGCATGACACCGCTCAGAGGGACCACCTGGGCAGATCCATGGGATCTTCTCGCCTTCCTCCCCGTGCATAGAGAGTGGGCTCCGGGGAGGACGCTGCAGGGTGGAGAACCGGGGGGGGGGGTGTCCTCAGGCGCTGCTCCGAAGCCCAGCTGCTCTTCCCGACGTCTCCCGGTCTCCCCCCTCCCTTCCTTCTTCCTCAGCAGCAGAGACGCGGGTGGGTTGTCTCTCTAGCCTCAGCGATGCCAATGCAATGCAGAGGAGCCTGGGGGAGGGGGGGGGGAGGAAGAGGGACGAGCAATGATCACCAGATTGCCAACGCAAGGCTTTTGCCGTGCACAACACGTCCCAGTCCCCACGCGTTCAGCTGTTCGGAGGGAGGGGAGGGGAAACGGGGAGGGGGGGGAGAGAGGTTTGCTGCATTTCTGGGGGAGGTACTGCAAGTCCCCACCAAAATCTACCGCTCCCCCCTCCCAACAAGCAACACCCACGCTTCAAAAACACTGCAGATAGTAGGGAGCGGATGGATTGCGGGGGGGGGGGGGGCGCACTGAAACCCTACACTGCGTTTGCTGTAAGCTTCATTTGCAGAATAAAACTCAACTCAGCCATTATACAGGAATCTCTTTCCACGGGCAAATCAAAAACCGTAAGAAGATGTCTGTATGAAAATCCTAAACAAATTGTCTCTGTGAAGTGTCTTTTACTTGTTCATTTTATGGCTGCTACGAAATTAATCCCCCCTCCCCGACATTTTTTGGGCTGCTTTTGAACCAGGAGAACTGCACTGGCTTCGTCATCATAATATAGAATGCTGGCAGACAGGGCCGGAAAGATGGCGGGCGACTCGGCTCTCCTCCGCAGTTTATGTCCTCATGTCGCACTGCCAATATCATAGATTTCATCTATGGCACATGACATATCGGTGGAGTGCTTGTGTTCAAAACCCGTGTCGATGCCCCAAAATACAACAGGTAATCTCACTTCGTCTTCTGTATTTTTTATAAAAGGTCATTCCTACCTACGAATGTCTTTAACCTTCCACAAATGCATCAGATTCTTATTCCCCGGCGCTGAATGAAATAACGATGCTAAATATGGTCAAGGTCGTGGCTAGGTTTTAGACAGCTAGCACTTCAAAACATTGCAGTAGGCCAGTTTTGTTGCTGTCTGGGGGTGGGGTGGGGAGGAAGGGATGTAATCTAAAGCCATCTCCATTTCTTGTTTGATTGGTTCCTCTCTCCTCCTCATACACACACACATACACGCACGCACGCACACTTCTATTAATATGACAATTAAATGATCCTAAAATAGGACCCTTCCTGTAGTAGTGACGTAACCTATTTTCTTGCTGCCTGGTTTTATGTGCTGTTCCATACGTCGTAAAAGAACCGAATAGCCCCCAAAGTATTTCAACTTTGACATAGATTGGAGGAGGACCCCAGTCATGGAGGAGGAGCCCAGTTAAACTTAGAAGTGGGGCAAATAAAGAGCTGTTTGCAGCTAGGAAGATGGCAAAGAGGAAAGGCACGCGTGCAATGCGTATCTAACACGAGATATTTTAATGGCAAGAAATTGCAGCAAGCCTACATTATCTTCTCCGAATGAAAGAGGGGAGACAGCCGTCATTAAGCCCATACGCATTTACTCAGAAGTAAACCGCCCCCCCTCAAAATGACTTCAAAGTAAGCAGGCTTGCGGTCCTTCAATGGGAATATTTGCATTCCTCTATTAAAAAGACCTCTGCTGTTTTGGACAGAGAACGCCTTCCAGCACAAAACAAGGCTTCTATGAGTACAGTAAGGCAGACGATTCTGAAGAGCGGGGAACCGTGCAGTGCAGCAAAAACGGGCTCTGTCCTTGCTTTGGAGAAGGAATTATCACATATCATTGCACAAATAGGTCGAGAAAGGCAAGCTGCTTTTTTCTTTGCTCCATATTTAGAAACCTCCAGCATGCATCTGGTACAAAGGAACGATCACATCGCGCCAGATTTTCAGTTCCAGTTGCAAAACATCGATGCAATCTCAGATTCCTGCCGCCCCTCCTCCGTGTGTGAGCGCGCGTCACTCGCACCCCCCCCCCCTCCCGTATACGTCCAGGATCCAAGTTCTTTGATTTCTGCAGATCAGGAAAAAGAAGACAATATACGTCCATGAACTGTTCTTAAAATTGTCTGGAGTATTCTGCTTAGAACACAATGCTTTTACAGTCTCCTTAATGCATCATCTTAATTTATTCAAAATGTTACCTAAATGAACTGCTAGGTTTCCAGGAGACCTTTTTAGTCGTCCAATATTCCTAAATGAAATCCTAGCATTTAAAATAGGAAGGAAGCAAGGTTGGTTTTCCAAATAAACTTCAGATGTGGGGGTAACCATAATAGGCATAGACGTGACCATCTCCTCTCACAAATACCGAAAGAGACAGCTGAAGATTCTCCTTAACCATAGGCTATTAAACAACGAAATTTTGTATTACACAGCTACTTTTGAGGCCCTTTTAGTCTGTGTCACAAAGAGGTGGGAAGGGAACATCCCGTTTGTTTCCATTACGAAACAAGAATCCTAAGCATAGAAAGGGATGTGTGGAATTATTGCTATTACTAGCCTAGTAACTGGAGAGGAAATATAAGTCTGGGCTTTTACATTGACTACTCTTCTGAACGGTGCCGGAGAAAGAAACAGATTTGCTAAATGAGGAGAAAGAGGAACCGAGCCAGACCAAACAAGGCGCTGGCGCTCTTCGTCTGTTTAGACTGGAAAAGGTCAAGGGCAGTTAACCCCACCTACCTCCCGTCTCTATTTGAATATTCTAAGAGGGGGAAGCCCCATTGTCTCGTGTAGGCGCTTTTTCTTTTTTGGTAATGACGCGGATGGTCCCAAGCCGCCGCCCCCTTCGCGATGAGCCCTCCCTTCGGCTGCCACCCCACCTTCGCCTACTTCCCACGCCCAAGATAGAATCACAGGCTCCGTCCCCCTTTTCCTCCCTCCAGCATCAGTTCCCCTTCCCGTGATTAACTGCCTTTAATTCCACTGCGGAATTGCCCAGCCGTACCTGCACTGCTGAAATGGAGCGACTATTCTTATAAATGGAGACGTTACTCAGAGCAGTTTCTGGGTGTTTGAAGTACGTTTTTAAGATGGGCTGGGCTGATTGGAAGTCGCAGTGTGTGCATTTATTATTAGTGGTTTATGTGTGTTTTCGTTACTATATCCCGCCGTCGGGAATTCGTCCCAGAGCACCCCTCGGGCTCTTAGCGGCAAGACCGCGTGCTCTTAAACGTGCATACCTAGTGAATCTAAAACGGCACACTCAACTGAGGAGCTTATTTTCTCCTCTCGACTTATTATACAACTTTTTGATCTGTCTTCGCTGGAAAGCAGCCTCCAGTTCCGCCGAGATCCGTATTTATTAAGTGCGCCCATCCAGGTGCACCTCTACTCCTCCTGAGCTTCCTTTTCTGCAGTCCACGCACACTCGAGAACGAAATGTGTCTCGGGTTGAATCGGGTTCAGCAGCGCCGGTCCCTCTGAAAGTGGACCTTGAGACCCACCGCCCTAAATCAGAACAGCGCACTTCAGACTGTACTTCTAACACAGGGAAGGAAGAGGTGACGATCTCGCTCTAACTTAAAACAATCACCATTATGGGCAGTGAATCCGGTCATCTCTTCAGGAGCAAGATCGGTGTTTCTGAAGCAAGAGGCATTTACAGGGAAGTACAAAACGAATTCACACGTGCGGGTTCATCAGACCAGAGCTGAGTGGAAACGCCTTTAGAATACCAGCTCCTTCTGTCTCTGTAAAGCCTGCTGAGGGCTTAATACTGACACCAACGCTAATACCACCATACGTGCGTACCCCGGGGCGGGGGGGACTCGCAGCGTAGAGTGTAAATTGCACGTCTGTATGACACAGGCCAGCGATAGGGCGTGATACGTTACTGATTCTTTTACTTCCAAGCAAGTGAGTTTATATCAGGGTAGTAGTTTCTCAAAAAGGGGTGCTGACGACTCTCCGGGGACCAGAAGTTCGTGTAATGCTTTCGCAGCGAGCGGCCCCGGGAAGGAAAAAGGAGAAGGCCCAGGGGAGAGGGACAGGGAGGGAGGGACCTGTCCATTCTCTGCGGCTTCAACCCCTTGCCCCAAGCCCGAGTTGGCAAGTAAAGGAAGTGGATTGAATCAGAGCCCTGGATATCTCGCGGTCGCTTTTGTTAATCTTCTTTTTTAAAAAAAAATTATATAGTTTTTATTTATTTCCTTCATTGAAGTAAAATTTAAATTCACCTCAACTACAATCAATCAAATTACTCATTTAGAACTTTGACTGGATGTTTTTAATGGTTTCTTTTTCGAACCGAGAGTGCTCTGCTGGCCCAGCGAGGTTCAAGCCGCTAAGGAGAGCTCTGAGTTCCCAGTGCAGCAGGATCCGCCGCAAAACAGGGCAACCTTAAACGCCGCAAGGAGCAGAACCGATACCCCCCTGGAAAGAACCAAGCTTGTTGGATGGCGGCCAGCAGCGGCAGCAAAGACCCCGCTCCCTATGGCTAATATCAGCTCTGAGTTTAAGAGGTGCTAACGTTTCCCCCCGCCCGGGCCCATAGTGCAGAACTCCCCCGGCAGGGAACAAACACCCCGCCCGCCCACCCCCGCCCTTGCAACAAAGCTTTACAATTGCATCTGGATTCCCTGAGCGGCAGTCTCAGCACACAAACCACGGCAGCACGACTCTCTCACTCTCTCTCTCTCTCTCTCTCTCTCTCTCTCTCTCTCTCTCTCTCTCTCTCTCTCACACACACACACACACACCACACAGATCCCGCTTGAAATCCATGTTAGCATCCTGAGGCCCGATGACCCTATGCATGTTTACTCAAAGGTAAGTCCTGCTATCCTGATTCCTGACCTGGAGAGTCAAGGCTTGCCCGATCTCTTCAGATTTCGGAAGCTTTAGCAGAGCCGGTCTTGGCTGGTATTTGGACAGGGGACCACGAAGGAAGTCCCGGGTCGCAAGGCAGAGACAGGCAATGGCAGCCCAACTCTGAATCTCTCTTGCCTTGAAAACCCTCCCGAGTGGCCGTCAGTCAGGGCCCTCCCACCACCGAGTCCTACTGAAGTCCTTGCAGCTGCCTCTTCTTAAGCGAGGATCACCAGGCTGCCACCGAAAAATTCTCTAGAGCAAAGGAGATGGGGGTAAGTAGGAGCCGTGCGCTTTAGAGAAAGCAAAGCCTGAGCGAGCGCAGGAAGAACTAAGCCCCACTTCCGAGGTGGGAGAGAAGGCTTGGCACAGCGGTGGGGCGCATTCCCGCCCGCTGCACACGCAACACCCCCTCACGTCCCACCCCTCTTTTATGTCATACCTGCCTTTTCAGCGAAACTTTCCTCCTGCCAGCTGCTTCCGTCCGTGGCTTTCAACACCACCCCAAAGTTTTGTCTCGATCGTCCGGACGTCTTGCCAGCCGCTAGAATGCAAGGACAGCGGGGAGGTGGATGGAAAGCAGAGCGCAGAGGAGAGAGAGGCGCCGACAGACAAACGGGAACAGACCGGTAGGGTCGGACGAGACTCCGTTTACTCATTCTTCATCTTTGTCTGCAGTACAGGACTCTCCAATATAGTGGTGTGTGCGCGGTGAATGAATGGGGGTTCGCGGCCGCAGGAGGGCGGCGAAGGAATGGATGAATGAATCGGATCGCGTCACTCACTCGCCGGCTTCCCCTCGAACTCGTAATTATTCCCAGGCAGGATGTTACATGCCAATATTGTTAAAAGGTTAGCGGGTCTCGGGGGCGGGGGGGGGGCGGCGGCGGCGGCGTCTGATCTGCAAATAATTTCGGACTGAAGCGAGCGAGGCAAACAAAAGAGTCGCTCGCTTCTCGGCGCGCCTTTGCGCTTTGGAGTTCCTCGCCTCCATCAGATCAGATCGCCGGGGGCATTTGGAGGGGGCGGGGGCGGAGAGCCCAAATCAGGTCAAGGGGAAAGATGTGGAAGGGCTCTTCCCTGTATTTAAGGGTACGTCACGTTTCACAAATCAAGCACGGCTGAGTATTCTTGCAGAGAAACAAGCGCCGCAGCCCAAAGGACTTCGTTTTCAGCAGCGACTCCAGCCCAGCCGGCCCAAGGAACCATCGTCTTCGGCAGAGCAGCCCGATGCTGTCTTCCAAAGACATCCAAGGGGTTAAACGGCTTTGCCCTTATCGCCTTCAAACAGGCAAGCAGCTGAACAGCCTGGATTAATAGCTCAGGGAAATAAACGGGGGGTAGTGAGGGCAAAGAATCTGCAGCCAGAAATATTTGACTTTGTGTTTAGATGGTTAAACCCGTTCTTCCTCCCTCAACTCCACCTTATCTTTATTCATGCTTTCATAAAAATGGTCTTCCTTATAAGGGGAGAAATATCAGACTTCCTTTTCCAGCTTTACTTTTCTAGTCCTTATAATTGCCAAGGAACTCAGAGTGGCTTGTCTCTTTGAATGAATCCTCACAACAATCTTGAGAGGTAGGCGTGGAGACAATGACTAATGGAGGCCAAGATCATCTTATGAGCTTCATGGCTGAGTGAAGATTTGTGCCCTGGCCTCCCTGCTGCAGCATTCCAGTCAAAGCTGTTCCTGTCACCAAAGACAGTATTTATTTATTTATTTATTTATATTAAGATTTATACCCCGCCCTTCTCACCTAGGTGTCTCAGGGCGGCTTACAACACAATAATTAAAACAATTTCAGTTTAAACAATTAAACAATTAAAATACCATTAAACCATAATTTAGTAAAAACAAGATAGAGTAAAAACCGGCGGCCTATAGATACATTTTTTCATCCAGGATGTTTTGCATTGTCAGTTAATATCATAGGCCTGCCGGAAGAGGACTGTCTTACAGGCCCTGCGGAATTGCCCTAGATCCCGCAGGGCCCGCACCTCTTCCGGCAGTTGGTTCCACCAATAAGGTGCCGTTACTGAGTAGGCCCGATCCCTGGTGGATTTTAGGCGGGCCTCCTTTGGCCCGGGGACTACCAACAGGTTTTGTGAACCTGAACGTAGTACTCTCTGGGGAACGTGTGGGAAGAGACGGTCCCTAAGGTAGGCAGGTCCTAGGCCATATAGGGCTTTAAAGGTCATAACCAACACCTTGTACCGGACTCGGAAATCAATCTAAGACTAGAGAAGCCAGGCTCAAAATCCTTAGTCCAAGTGGGACCAATCATCTCTGCCACTGTTGTTATGAGGATAAAATGGGAAGGAGAGAACCATATACATATCCCAGCTCTGCTTGGATGCTGGTGGGATAAGCTGAAATCTTGATAGGGAATCACCAGGACAAACCCCTCTCTCCCTATACCATCAGCCAGTTCTAAAGCATTTGATTAATGGGCTTGATGAGGGTTAAAACAGTCAATGCAACCTTCTTGATCGATGAGGGGATGGTTTGGGTTATCCTCAGAACTAAAATAGAATTGTGGAAATATCATGACCCAAAGATCATCAACTTTTAAAATGTTTTTATGTGTTCTTACTGCTGCAGAATCCCCCTTCACTTACACTGTTTTTGAGTGTTATACTAACAGGAGTATCAGCAATGGAACTCTTGCTGTATTAGGATTTGAAGTGATCGTGATCTTATATTTCATTGTCTATGAGAGAACTCCCTGATGCAGTGCTGATGGGAAATACATGTTAAATTCAGAGGCTTGGAGTGGCAATAATTGGAGCCGAGGCTTAAGCTTTCAAAAGAAATACAGTTTACTAGAAAACATCAGGACAGGGTACTTGGGATAAAACAGAAAAACAATTTAGCATACCAGCTAGTCTAACTATGTCCTACATGGCTACAACCCCTTTGTCTCCCAGTTATTCTTCCCAAAGAGCATTTTGCCAGGAAGAAGAGCAATTCAGCTTGCATACAAGATCAAAGCATTTCACACCTAACATCCTTTCTGACCAATGTTGTGTTCACATCTTTCGTGGGTAAAGAAAGATTCCGCTTACAATTGGGTTTAGGTTACTATACATCACTTCCTCTATCAGGTAAACAAACAGTTAACTCTATAATGGCTGGAATGTACATAGCTTGTATTCCAACAAGTGCTCATGAGTGCCTCCTTTCTTGGTGCCCACCAAGTGTTTTTAGAAAGTGGATGGGGCCAGGTATGGACCTTGCCCAGCAGGGCTTCTGATTTACACTGAACACCAGATTGGCTATGCAAATAATACCATTGTTTCAGTGACAGCTGCCACCACAGTGTTCCTTTTATTCTTTCACTCTATTTCCTAGTATATTTTAATTACCACACTTCTCCCCTGTACAGACTGAGCTCCCTCCCTCAGTATGTGTAGCTTTGCTTCCTGTAGCAGACATTTTATTACTGGCTCTGCCTCCTGTGGCAGCCATTTGTGATTGTGCCCACAAGCCAGTGTCAGGATTCCAAAGGTGCTCATAGGCTCAAAAGGTTGGGGACCCCTGGTTCACATCATTAAAGTTGCAAGCCATTTTCAGTCCTGTGAAAAGCAGGAGATAAGCAGCATACGGATGTACTAAATAAATCAATAGTAAAATGTGGCTCTTCTTTGTTTGGATTCATTTTTAATTTGTTGTTAGAACAGTAGTAGACCCAAGACATTTTTTAGATGTTAACAGGAGTATCACATGTTGCAGGGGTGGCCAACGGTAGCTCTCCAGATATTTTTTTTGCCTACAACTCCCATCAGCCCCAGCCAGCATGGCCAATGGCTGGGGCTGATGGGAATTGTAGGCAAAAAACATCTGGAGAGCTACCGTTGGCCACCCCTGAAATATTGTGTAGCACAATGTGTTAGAGTAGTGTTCTTCAAACGTTCTAAACTTGGAACTCACTTTTAATCACTGTTGGTGTTATGAGACCCATTGAGCTGCAAGCATGTGGCAGAAAGTCACATGATATCACAGTCATGTTATGCAAAGAGGAAGCGTCTTTGGACCTGCCTGTGCTAGAGGAAAATCATTTTTATCAGTAATATTACCTTGCCTTGTTTTTTTGCTGCTCCTGTTTCCACATGCATAAAGGGAGTATGATACCCATACTCTCTACACCTATGCAATAGCAGCAGGATTCCAAATGTAGCGCACACAAAAAAGGCAGCTCTGTAAGATCTCAAGATCCAGCAAGCTGGGCTCCAACACATGAGCTGCAGTGTTATATAGGGACACATTACTCTGCACAGATTGTGGAGTTGGGTACATGAGATGTTGTCACACAACAGGGGCCAGGGAGGGCCTCTACTGGCTGTTACCACTCTGGTAAGTCTGTCTGGGAGGGCCCAGAACACCCACCCAATCCCTGAATCTTCCTTATTAGCAAACTCCTTCTATCTGTGACCAAAGAGACATGAGGATGCAGGCAGTATAACAACAACAGGTTTATTATAAGTGCTCAAAACCAGGAAATGGTTTGTAAAACCTTTTAATGTAACTGTGAATACGAGAACAGTAAAGGTTGGTACAAAGAAATAACTACATGTTCCCTTCCTCTAATTCCAATTGATTCAGTCAACCGCCTTGGATGAGGGATCTCTCTCCAGCTAGTCCTATTTATGCTTTCCTCCCAGGTCCCACCCCTCTGGGCCAGTTTTCCTTCCAAACTGCTGCCCACCCAATCAGAGGCACAGAAGGGATCCTGGAAAATGTAGGCCTTGTAGCTACTCCTACAAAGGCTAACCTGGAGCCTGTAGATCTTACTAGGCCTAGAATCGTGACAGATATAAATATAACAGCTTTGTGGCATGTGACAGAACCCCCAGCATCTAGATTAGGGGTGGCCAAACTTGTTTAGTATAAGAGCCACATAGAATAAACATCAGATGTTTGAGAGCCACAAGACATGAACAAATATTAAACACATGTCTTTATTAAAACTCTTAATTACTTTCATTGCACAGAAAGATAGAATACATATGTTTGCACTTTACAACCTGACCATGCTAGAAGGAAACTATTTTTTAAAAAAACAAAAGCTGTGAACAACATGCCCCATAAGACCAGCATAGGGAAAGGTTTGGCACCAGTGGGAAAAGGAAACATACATGTAGCATATAAACCACTGACCACTATTTGCATCTTTATACATCTCTCTTTGCCTTGATACCAAGGTTATTAAATACAACTCCCACAAGAGCTATGAAACTAAGGGAAAACCCTCTGCCACCCTCTTTAATTCTGTCCTTCCTTCCAGTGGCTCCCTTGGCTATTGCACTCTCTTTCCCCACTATAGGTCTCTGGGCAACTTCTTTGGTGGAGCAGAAGAACTTCCAAGCCTACCTATTTCCCCCTCCTTCTTCACTTAACGAACAGCAGAAGTAGTTGCCTACCTATGAATCAGTGCTCGGAGGCTGGCTGAGATCCCATAAGCCTGCGCTACGTTCCTCCTCCACCTCCAGGAGCCACATAATATGTCTAGATCTAAAGCTACTTGCAAGTATTCATTAAAATAATTTTACACTGAAATTTTTACATCATACCCCCTCCTCTCTCTCTTTCTCTCCCTCCCTCCCTCGCTCTCTCTCTGTTCTGGGTTTGCATGCAAGAGAGAAGGATCAGGCAAATCTCCCATGATAACTGTATCCTGTCTGATCAACAGTGAGGCTTTGACATGCAAGCTGACAGGCAGAGGCAGGAGGAGCCAGAATTGTCACATCTTTATGGTAATATAGAAGCATCTTCCTGTGGAAGTCATCACCACTTCAGATCAGTGCAAATGTCTATTTACTAAATTGGATCCAGACTAGTTTCCAATAACAGGAGAGAGGGAACCACAAGGGCAAGTCCAAAGCACAGAGTCCAAGTCCAATCCGAGGTCAGAATCAAAAGAGCAGAACAGGAACCAAAAGAGCAACATCCAAAACACAAACCAAGAGCAGGGTCGTTCAAAGCCAGGAGTCAAGAAGCCGAAGGATCAGGTTTCAAAGGCAAACCGAGGTGGAGGCGAGCCACAAGATAGATGAGTTGCCTCCATGGTGGCCACAGCCCCGAGAAGGGGCTAAATGGGCCTCCAATGGTGCTCCAATTAATAGTGGGGAAGCTGCTGCTAGTACTCAGGGCTAATCAAACACCTTCCCATTTGGCTTGTGTCCCTTCTCCGGGTTGCTAAGTCATGGTGAAGTCGTTCCCTTAATTGAACTACTCGTGGGGGAGAGTCAGGTGGGCTCCCCTGCTCCTCCTCTGCTGCTGGGTCAGGGGCGGGGGCTGCTGGCGGCAAGCTGTCAAACTCCTGAGCACTAGAGGGGCCGGCTGTAGGCTCCAATGCCAGCCTCTCCTCATCGTCCATGACAGAATCCTGTGAGGCAGGTTAGTCTGAAAGTCTGTGACTAGTCCAAAATCACCCAGTCAGCTTACACAGAAAGAAGCTGGGTCTGGCAGACCCTGCTCTGAATTGCCCACTGCCACATTCCACTGGGTGTCATATGGGGGTAACCTCAGAAAGGTATAATCTTTCAGAGTGCACAGTTTTCTCCAGGGGAACTTTCTGCCCCTCCGGAGAGCAGTTGTAGTCCTGAGTTATCTTCAGGCCTCACCTGGATATTGGCAAAAATGGTTCCCCAGGAGGAAATTACTGCTTTGGAAGGTAGATTCTATGGCATTGTATCTGTCTGAGTTCCCACTCCTCCTCAAATTACATCCTCTCTAGGCGCCACCCCTTAAATCTCCAGGAATTTCCCAACCTGGAGTTGACAACCCTCTCTCCCTCTCTCCTTCCCATCAACCTACCTTTATCTGCCCCCCTGACTTCAGATTTCCATCTCCTCCACCCTCCCTGCAGCCTTTACCTAAGGAAAGGATAGTCTTTCCCCACAGTGGGGACTAAAGCAGCTTACATAATTTTCCTCTCCCCCTTTTGATTCACACAACAACTCTGTGAGGTAGGTTAGGCTGAAAGTATGTGGGTGATCAGAAATCACTGAGCCAGCTTCCACAGTGGAAACCTGAGTTTGGCAGACCCTGCTCTGAAACACTGACTGCAAGGTCATAGTGCCTGTCAGAGGGTGGCTGCTACTTAACTTGAGCAGCCACAACAAAGAGTCACACAGACAGAATGGAGAAAAAAAGCCCAACGGACTCCGTGTATGTTCGGCCCACAACCACTTCTTGTAACTGAAATATTCTTCAATAAAGTCAATTTCACCACTCTTACATTGCACTTCTCGTTTATTATATAGGCACAAAACAATAAGCCATGAAAAGTGTGGAATATTTCAAGTTTCTATATATTTCACACCAAATATATTCTCTTTCTCAGGCTGCTTACAAAAGATGCTTCCGCAGCCACTTAAAGCTGTAGCGCAGCGCAGCAGGATCCATTGATTTTATTTTTCCTGTTTCGCTTTTTCTGCTTTATTACCAGCATAAGCTTATTCCTATAATAAAATACACATCATTAAATATATTTAATAAACACCCTGGAATATCTTGCTTTCTTGGTGTGGAGAGCCAGTTTGGTGTAGTGGTTAAGTGTGCAGACTCTTATCTGGGAGAACCGGGTTTGATTCCCCACTCCTCCACTTGCACCTGCTAGCATGGCCTTGTCAGCCATAGCCCTGGCAGAGGTTGTCCTTGAAAGGGCAGCTGCTGTGAGAGCCCTCTCCAGCCCCACCCACCTCACAGGGTGTCTGTTGTGGGGGAGGAAGGTAAAGGAGATTGTGAGCCGCTCTGAGACTCTTCGGAGTGGAGGGCGGGATATAAATCCAATATCTTCATCTTCTTCTTCTTCTCAGACAACCACATAGCGTCATACTGGTCAATTACATATAGAATTTCAAATTATTGTGCTCTTAAAATACCACTGTAAAATTCATTATCACAACCTTTTTTAAAAAACCTCATACTTACAATTATCACAAAATGTTTCTCTTACATCCAATGCTTTACTCTAATTCTTTTCGAATCACTATTAGATGCTTAGTGTATATTACCTCTTAAATAGCAGTTTGCAGGTGCATCTCATTACGCTTCACATTCCACCACTGTTTAAAGTTACACTTTTACAATGTTTCTACCAACACTGATAGTTACAACATATCAATTTAAAAACTCCTAAAGGAAACAGGATAGATCCCAGTTGTTATTTAGTCCCATCGATGGATCCTGTCGCGCTGCGCTACAGCTTTAAGCGGCTGCGAAAGCGTCTTTTTTAAGCAGCCTGTGAAAGAGAATATATTTGGTGTGAAATATACAGAAACTTGAAATATTCCACACTTTTTTCATGGCTTATTATTTTGTGCCTATATAATAAATAGAACTGCAACATAAGAGTAGTGAAATTGACTTTATTGAAGAACATTTCAGTTGCAAAAAGTGGTTGTGAGTTGAACATACACGGAGCTGGTTGGGCTTTTTTTCTCCATTCTGCTTACCTGAAGCAAGCAGCCAGGCCTAGTTAAGTCATGCCGGTTAGGTGGCATCAAGTCACTCACAGGGTGCTGCCACCCCTAGGGTAGGAAACCTCCAGGTGGAGGCTGAAGATCTCCTGGTATCACAACTGAACTCAAGACAACAGTTCTCTTTCACGCTGAAGAAAATAACTGCTTTTGAGGGTGGGCTCTATGGCACTATATTCAGCTGGGGCCTCTCCCCCCCCCCCCCAAAGTCCGGCTTCCATAAACTCCATCACAAAATCTCCAGGGAGAGAGCAGTGAGAGCTCAAAACTGGCTCAAGAAAAGAGCAGACAGAGCAAAGGTTAGCTCTGCTTGGGAGTGTGGCAGAGTGGTTTGGCTCTACAGATAATAGAGTACCCAGTTGTTAGGCCTGTCTCTGGCAGTTAGCAGACCCTGTGCCATCTAGTCTGACTTGTGGGAAAGTGCAAGCTGGTGTGGGTGGACTCCTGTGTGTTTGTTAAGATCCAGAGTAAAACGATACCATCACTTCACGTGATCTGGACACTATACTTCTGTTAATACAGCTCAATATTGCATTTGCCTTTTTAGCCACATCACACTGTTGACTCATGTTCAGCATATGGTCAACTAAAACCCCTAGATCCTTTTCGCACATAATACTGCCCAGACAAGTCTCCCCTATCCTATAACCACGCATGAGATTTTTCTTACTTGAAAGCAGAACTTTACATTTATCCCTGTTAAAATTCATTTTTTTTTGTTTCAGCCCAGTTTGCCAGCCTGTCAAGATCATCCTGTATCCTGTTTCTGTCTTCTACTGTATTTGCAACTCCTCCCAATTTAATATCACCTTCAAATTTAATAAGCATTCCCTCTATTCCTTCATCCAAATCATTGATAAAGATGTTGAACAAAACAGGTCCCAGGACAGATCCTTAAGGCACTCCACTTGTTACTCCTCTCCAAGAATTCGAGGAACCATTCACAAGCACTCTTTGGATGTGATCTGACAACCAGTTACAAATCCACCTAATGGTAACATGATCCAGACCACATTTTACCAACTTGTCAACAAGGATAGTGTGTGGAACCCTATCAAAAGCCTTACTGAAATCAAGATAAACTATGTCTACAGCATTTCCCTGATCCAGCAAGGTAGTCACTTTCTCAAAAAAAAGAGATCAGGTTAGTCTGACATGACTTGTTCTTGAGAACCCCATGCTGGCTCTTAGTAATCACAGCTATCCTTTCTAAATGTTCCAGGACTGACTGTTTGATTATTAGTTCTAAAACTTTTCCAGGTACAGACGCCAAGCTGACAGGTCAGTAGTTACCTGGACCCTCCTTTTTTCCCTTCTTGAAGATGGGGACAACATTTGCCCATCTCCAATCTTCTGGCACCTCACCTGTTCTCCAAGAATTCCCAAAAATAATGGCCAGAGGCTCAGAAATTACATCTGCAAGCTCTTTTAGTACTCTTGGATGCAGTTCATCTGGCCCTAAGGACTTGGTTCCATTTAAAGAAATGAGATATTTACATACTACCCCTTTGCTCATCCTAAGTTGGAACTCCATACCCTCATTATACGTTCTGTTTTTGCCATGTTGAGCACTGTTTCCCTCAGAAGAGAAGACTGAGGAAAAGTAGGAATTGAGGAATTCTGCCCTCTCTGGTCATATGTACTTTTAAATTTTGTACTTATTATCTTTGCCATATTTTTAAATGTCACTGTAAAGAAGGAGTGATCCAAAATGGACATCACTAAAGGAGGAGTGATGGAGCTGCACCAGGACAGGGAGAGGAAGTATTGTTAGGGAACATCTTGCCAACTGCACACCATCTCAGTGGCTTTTTTGGTCTTGTCTGCAGGTGTTTTTTGTCTTGTCTAGACATGGCTAGAGGCACAAACCAAAGGGCAAAGGATTCTTGGCTTGTAGCCCATGGCTTGCAGCCTGTGCCTTCAAATGAGCCAGCTGCTGCATCCAAGGCCAGCTGAAGGCTGGAATGTAGTTTGTGGTTTACTTATATTATGCATTTTCTTTTCCTATTGTTGTAAGGTACTCTGGCTCCCTTCTGGGAGAAAAGTGGGATATAAAATATTTAAATAAATAAATAAATCATAACCACCAATATATATGCAACACCCCCCACTCCACCCCACACAACTGGTGAAAGAAAATTTACTGGGACCGCAACTCAGTGCCACCCAGTATCAGGTTTCTAATCATGGCTGAATCTGATGCTCCAGAGCAAGGCTTTGTAACAAGCTGCCCACTACAGCAAGGTATACCCTTTCCAGGCTGACAACTCAACAGCTGTGGCTCTGTTTGTTGATATTATCCCAGGCTGTGACATTCATGCCAAATAGATCCATTTCATGCCCATGGTACTGGTATAAATATCCAGTTGTTCTGCTATCAAAGATAATTCAAAGCCATCAAAGCCATAAGTGGGTCATGCAAATTAGCCATAAAGGTAATTGTGGTGTTTGGTTCAATAGCTTTTATTGCAGAAGAACAGGTGCTTCTCGAAGGCTAAATTATCTTTTTGGTTAATTTAACTCTTCCAGCTATGAGGATGGAGATTTGAGGAAGGACAGTGCTTCAGTGCAGAAAATCAGACTGTCCCTTTCCTTGTCCCAGTCTGATAACTGGTCAGATCTGCAGCCTAGTTCTTTATCCACTTAGGTGTAACAGCCAGTTAAAAGCAGCAGGCTTAGACTTGCCAAACTCTGAGATTTATTTTTATTTTACCACTCCTCCAAAGAGCTCAGGTTTGTCATGCATTGATTCCCACCCTTCCACTTAATTCTCACAATGACCCTGTAAAGTAGGTGAGGCTGCAAGAATGTGACAAATCCAAGATCACTCGGAGACTTTATGGCAGGGTGTAGATTTGAACCTAAGTCTCCAAGATACTAGTCTAGCAATCTGACCATTATACTACACTGCCTTTTGATGGGGTTAAAAGCATTTCTTTTTTAAAAATAAAAAATTTACTAGGGTATTATTAAAATACCCATGCAATCTACAGAGCAGATCATACATTGCTTAGTGTGGAATAAGGATAAAATCCTTACTAAAATCTGTTCAGTCACCTACCAACTGCATGGGATTAATAGTTTTTGTGCATGGGATAGATATTTTTAAAATGTGAATAACTGTTTTGTTAGCTGAAGAGCATCTCTTTCGTGTTGTTCAGATGGGGAACATTGGCAGAGAAGGGTTCCCTTTTTACCACCACGTCCTCTCTTTTCTCATGTGTACAGGAAAATTCATTCATTCATTCTGGCATGTCCCTATTTCCCCTCCCCTTGACTGGGCCTTGAAGCAGAATTTTGACAGAATAATGAAGACTTGCATGAAACTCTATAAAAAGGCAATTAGATAAACTGTTGGATTGGGAGAAGCTTTGTGACCTGGTTAATAGCTCTGGAGAGACCTGGGAATTTTGAAAGAGTACAGAAATAAAATGCTCTGATTTGTGTGCTTGAGAAGTAAGCAAGAGTGGTACATTCACAAACTGCTTGATAATATATGTGGCACCACACATTTGAAAAGTGTTTCATTCATTCTAATCTCTAAAAAAGGACTGAATTAAATTTTATTTCATGCCATCATGCTCCTTATTCTAAATTTATTATAGGGGTGTGTGTAATTAAAGTCAAAAAAGTGCAACAAGCAAAATAAAATATCTGGCCAGTTTTAATGTATCATTATAATTCTTATTCTATAGATCACACTGTTAATATCAACCATTATCATATGCTTATATTATCATCAGTGTACCAATTTTATGTAATGATTGTATGATACCCAGAGGTATTTTCAAATGTTGCTATATATTGATGGCACTTCTTTTCCGCTGGAGAAAAGTCTCACAGTGAGACCCAGAGAACTGTAGTGGCTAAAATGTCAGGTTGGGATGTGGGAAATCCAGGTTCAAATCCCAACTCCACTATGGAAGTTTGCTGGGTGGCCTTGGGCCTGTCACATGTTCTCAGCCTAACCTACCTCACAGGGTGGTTGGAGGCAAGGAGAACAATGAAAGCTGCTTTTGGTATCCCATTGGTGAGAAAGGTGGGATATAAATAGAATAAATGAATGAACAAACGAATGAATGAATGAATGAATGAATGAAATCACCATATTGGTGCTGTTTCTCCTTCCCTGGGTCTGCATCTCATGCTGCTTTAATAACACAGTGAAATCCCACATCACCCCTAATAATGCAACTTGCATTGTGATCTACTATCCCTCCCATATGAATCGCCCTTTCACAAAGTAGCATGGCACATGGACAATGAGAATCAGCAACCATGGCACTTGGAAAATATATTGTGAGGACTTACTTGTGTCTGTGAAAGGGGGAAGTGCCTTAGATTTTCAGGACAGCCACAAGCCCAATTGTCTGTTTATCAGTTCAGAGCCAGTGTGATGGGTTGGATTCAGTGTTCCCTCAAAACTGAGTTTGTGTGAGCTAGCTTACAGTTTTTTTGCCTCCAGCTCGCACATTTTTGTCTTAGCTAAGGCAAAATGGCCCCAGATTAAACTAATTTATGCAGTTGCTCACAACTTTAATGTCAGTAGAGCACAAAGTAGAATTTTTGCTCACAAGACTCCACAGCTTAGAGGGTACATTGGTTGGATTCCCCAGTCCTCCACATGCAACTGCTAGAGTGATCTTGGGTCAGTCATAACTCTGTCAGAAGCTGTTCTGGAAAGAGCAGTTTCTGTCAGAGCTCTAAGCCACACCTACCTCACAGGTATCTGCTGTGAAGAGGGGAAGGGAAAGGAGATTGTAAAACAGTCTGAGACTCCTTTGGGTACTAAAGGGTAGTATAAATCCAATCTCCTCCTCCTCAGGATATATTCAGGACAGGGATTCAGTCTAATAATTGTTCCCACAATGTTACACAAGCTTGCACAAGTACGTGTTAAGAGCTAGTCCAAATGGTGATCTATTCCATACAGATGGCTCACCATGTTCAACAAGGATACAATCTCAAGTGACTTACACATCTTTTATTTATGTGTAAGTCAACATGAGATCTTACAGCAGGAGACACCAATGATTGAATCTCAGCTTTATATAGAAAAATATGGTATAAGGTCTGTCACTGAACCATGGCCCCTTCCCTGTAATGACATGGCTGATAACCAAGATGTTTGGAAAAACTCTCAAGAAGAGGGAGAAGCAAGTTGCCATCATTTGCTTCTTCTACAGCAAACAACTGGGATGGAGCTGGTCTTCCCTTTGCCATAGTATTATTTCTTGAAGGGAGAGGTGTGAAGCCTTTCAGTGCCCCCTAGTCCCTATATTTTGTTTCCAGTTCTTGGATTCAAGCTAAGAGAGTTTTACTACCTATAGCAATTTGAAAATCTTTTTTTTTTACTGAGGTCAAACACTCACATTTGTAACCTATTAAATGCTCTATTGCATAGCCATTCATTTTCTGAAGCAGGGGCAGAGATAAAAGACATAAAATACAAGCCTGAAAGTCTGAGATTTGTCCAGGTCTAGGCTTCCCTGTGCAGAAATTCTGTTGTTTGATTAGTATATTTTCATGAGGTTTGGCAATTGTAAAACACTGGCCATGGGTTCAAGCTATGCACAGGAACAGCTTGCAGAAGAGCAGCTGTGCATATGAAACGTCCACAGAAAACCCCAGCAATAATAATGTGCCACTGTACATGCCTCGAGCAAGTCATTTTTGTGCAGGCAGAAGCAATCTATAAAAGTGATGGTGTTCGCATGTAGCTATGCTGACAAGGTCAAGGAACAAATGCTCACCAGTGTGCAAACCACACATTACCAGTCCTTGGGGACCATTCCACAATGTTACTGCATAATGTTGTGTTTCTTTTTTTAAACTGAGTCTATGAAATCTGAGATCAAACCGAATGGAGGTTCCACCTGATTCCTTGCCCAGTTACCAATTAGTTTAGATGTTTCACTGCAGAATCATAAGCAGAGTTAAAAAGGTAAAGGTAGTCCCCTGTGCAAGCACTGAGTCATTACCGATCCATGAGGTGATGTCGCATCATGATGTTTTCTTGGCAGACTTTTTATGGGGTGGTTTGCTACTGCCTTCCCCAGTCATCTACACTTTACCCCCAGCGAGCTGGGTACTCATTTTACTGACATTGGAAGGATGGAAGGCTGAGTCAACCTTGAGCCGGCTACCTGAAACCAGCTTCCACCGGGATCGAACTCAGGTTGTGAGCAGAGCTTGGACTGCAGTACTGCAGCTTACGAGTTACACCTTTATAAATTCTAAGTCCATTGACTTCAGTGGCCTTAGAAGGATGTAACCCTGTTTAGGATTGCACTGTTATGCTATCAGTAGCATCTTTTGCTCATCTTTAAGATGCCACTAGGTCTTTTGCTGGTTTTGCTACAACAGAATATTATGTCTGTCTTACGGGAAATCAGATATCATTTTCACCATTTTTAAAAAAAAACCAATAAAATGTTGACACTGAAGTCATTTTATGAACACATGGAAGCTCAGATGACATTTCAAAACAAAGAGGGTTATTTTTCAGCGACACTATGACAGAAATGGCTTTGGGTAGCAAACCTATAGCATGGATTTCATGTGAGGCAAAGACAACAGGAATTGCTGGAATACAGGGACAGAAACATGGGAGCCACAGGCCAGGTAGTGGCTACAGCATTCAGTCATCACATAATCACATAAAGCTGCCTTATAACTGAGTTAGACCATTGGTCTACCAGGCACAGTGTTGTCTACTCTGGTTGGCAATAGCTCTTCAGGAGCTCTTAACAATCACTACGATGATCCCAGAAAGAATTGGAATCTATGACCTTTTGTGCACAAAGCAGATGCTCACCCATCGAATGGCAGCACCTCTGCCAAATAAATTCTTCTGTTTGTTTCTCTGGTTCCTGGTGTAGTGCAGAAACAAACCAAACTATGTATGGGGGAAGAGATTGCATATGTGCCAAGGATTGCTCTGGACAGCCCCATCGCATCTGGTAGACTTGACCTTTGATGTACTTGCCAAAATGTTTGGCACAGTTTATTGATTTATTTACAAAAATGTGTATGTGTCCTTTCTGACTAATCTAGGCCACTAAGGCGGCTATGAAGGAAAGCAAGAGTAGAGGGAAAGATAAAATGGAAACTAAAATATATGTTAAAAGCACATAAAACAATAATTAAAACTTAAGGCAGGAAGGAGTGACCATTGAGGGAATGCCAGACAAAAACAACAAAGTCTTCACCTGCTGGTGGAAGACAATGACAGAAAGGGAAAGATAGAGAATATGTAGGGCACTTTTTCCATTTGAAGTCAGTTGGGGAGGAGATTGGAGGAGAAAGTACTTCAGCCCAGACACTTTATCCATCAACTGTGGGGCTAAAGCGAGACGCTTCTAAACTGGGAGAAAGTGGCAATGGGGGGAGTGGTGATGGTACAAGCAGCAGTGGGAGGATGAAGATGAGCAAGAGGGAGGAGGTGGGGGTCAGGGGTGGGATGTCCCTTCCCCTCTTAGTCTTCCCATGCCCATCCTCTTGTAGAAGTCTATCATACAGAAGCCATTCTCAAAGTTGTAACCATGTTTCTGAAGTTTCCAGGAGCAGCTTTCTTGCAATGCTCTCTGTTGTCAATGCATCATCGATTTCAGTTTTAAACTGTGTGGAAGTTTAGAAATGAACACAAGGACAGGGGACTCAGTATTGCCACTGCTGGCCTTGCCCCCCATACTCCAGCTTTGCACAGGATATATAGGTGGTCCATATGTTCTGTTTTTGGAAGATAGGGATTGCCTGTAGGTACATATTTGATGTAAGTTCCTGTCCAAATGGGATCTTTTTCTAAGATTGTAGAGACTTGAATTCAAATTCCCACCCAGCCATAAAGTTATCTGAGAACCTTGGGCCAGTCGTTCTCTTACAGCCTAGCCTACTTCTTAAGGTAGGATTATACATAGCCCAAAATTCCTTGGGGAAATGATTGGGTTAAAAATATCAATAGGCAGAAAGGAAGAAAGATAGATCTTGAATGTGTGGAGGTCAGAGAAGAGTCCTCTTCCACACAATCAATTCTACACTTCATGAACATCTTCACAGATGTTCTGTGTATTACTGATTAGAATTTTACTGTCAAGGCTTATGCTGGGATGGGAACTAGATTGTCATTATGTTGACTATTGGGTTGCCAGCTCTGGTTTGAGAAATTTCTGGAGCTTTGGGAGTGGAGACTGGAGTGGGTGGGATTTGGGAAGGGGAATGACCTCAGCGGGGTATAATGCCATAGAGTCCACCTGCCAAAGCAGCCACTTTATCTAAAGGAACTGATCTTTGGACTCTGGTGACCAGTTTAAAATCTAAGAGATCTCCAGTCCTCACTTGGAGGCCAGCAACACTTATAGTCACCAGTTTTAGGCTTGGAAATTCCTGAAGATTGGGAGTGGGGCTTGGGGATGGCAGTTTTGGAAGGCGTGGAATCTCAGCAGGTATATAATACCTAGTCCAAACCCCTGCCGAGGCAGGAAACCCAACAGGTAGATTCCTAACAGATGGCTGTGCAGTCTACTATTGAAGACCCCCAGTGAGATAGAGCCTGCCTGCCTTCAGGTAATTGGTTTTGTTGCTGATTTGTCCTTATCATTAGGAAATTCATCTTCAACCAAACTCTACCCTCCTACAACTAGAGCCCATTAGAGTTAATATTGCCCTCTGGAGCAGCAGAGAATGATACTATTGCCTTCTTCTATGTGACAGTCCTTCAGGTATTTGAACTGTGTGCTCATGTCTCCCCTTCAGTCTTGTCTTCTCCTGACTTCTCTCCATGATGAAGGCCTATAAGGATAAGCCATCTGGGATCACATATCAAGCACTAGGAAAAGAGGTAAAGTGGCTATGATTGGACAACAGAACTGGGTAGAGGAATAAGACAATCATATCATTGGCAGCAGTTCCCCCCCTCAAATAAACTCATAGAACCAGATTTTTTCTCTCCCCCCCCCCCCACCCCACCAAGTGCTCATCTTTCACTTTGTCATTCAATTCCCTATTGGCCAGATGCAGTCTGTTTCGTTCTCTTTTTCCATTACACACTTGACTGAGCGGAGGATGAAAAGGCCCCCGGATTCCGGGGAGAAGGTAATTAATTGACTTTCTGCTCTCGTTGCTATGCGGCAAAGGTTGAAGCTGCAGCGGCTACAGTTCATTTTCAATCCTGGAAAATTAGCCATGAATGGCATCATTATGGAGATGATCATCTGCCCACCACAAGCTGTGATGTCAACTGGGTGGTCTTGGTGAGGTTACTAGAGAAGAGATTTGCAAGCCTCTCAAACGGATGCCTTCAGACTGCCAAGCAGGTAACAGTCAGTCATTGCAACCTTCCCTTTTCTGCTCTCTTTATTCTTTGTAAGGCTACAAGCTGGATGCAAGCACGTGTGCCCTGTGTGTAGCACTCAAACACATATACGTCCTCAAAGAAGAGATTAAAAGGAGAATCTTTGAAGACAACAGACCTGTAGAACACTGAATGTTTGATCACACTGCAAGAATCTAAAGACCATGTAGTTTAACTCATTGCTGTGAAATAGGACCATCAATATAATTAATTCCAAGTGGTCACCAACATAGTACCACGGCATTTGTCAGCGTCTTTCCTGGCACCTGCTTGCTTCTTGTGTCTTGGGAATAATTTAAAGGCAATAATGTAAAGGAACAGAAGAGAGAGAATTTGTTCATTGCATAACCTGACAGTCCTGAGTTCTTAGTTGGGAAAGAAAGCGTAATTTCAGTTACTCTACTTTATCTCCAAAATAGGCTGTTAGTACTGACCTGTGCTGTCAAAACTAACAAGTTGTTTGATGCTGAGTTCATAGCCTGAACATGGCAACAATAGTTCCATATGCAAGCCCAGATGTTAGCCACATGATTCAAATGTGCACCTCAAGCAGGCAGTCAGTAGACTTGATGAGAATATTGGCATCACAGTAAGGAAAAGGTTGACTTTGTTTGGACAGATGTTAGGTGAAAAATCCAAGGCCTTTCAAAGCCATATTCACAGGGATAATGGCTCTTCAGAGTGCTTCCAATTGGGGAATTTGTTATAGCCCCTCTGAGCAATCTGTTGTTCCCTTCCAACCCTTTCTCACCTTCTTTATGATTTCTCACTTCCCTGAAGTGCAAAGCTGCAAGCTCTATCACAGAGTAATGCACTATTTGCCAGAGAAGGTCAGTCGCAGAATAAATATTTGCCCCTCCTGTGTCTGTGTCAGGGTTTTATAAGAATTAAAGTTTTATTTCACAATGTAAATCTGTAACAGCCACAAGGGAAGGGTGGAGGATGACTGTCTTGTTAGTGTTGGACAATTTCCTTATTTTTCTAATTGCACGTCACTGTCAAAACTTTGCTATTTATACAAGGATATACACATAAGTGTGATAACTTGCTTGAACACTGGCAGACATCCAGAAGTATTATTCATATTCTATCATTCATTGCTATCACTGCTATCTAACATTTTGCTTTTGGAAATTATGTCCAGAAGAAATCAATATTTGCTTTTTAAAGAAGTGCTTCCCCACAAATTAAATCACAAAGTGCATTCATTTAAAATGCAAGAAAAAGGAGATCAGTAGATCAATCTGTGGGACTGTGTGCCATGTATTGAATCAGAAACAAAAGCCATGTGATGCCTTTTATTTGAACCAGCCACAATAAAACTATAATATAGTGGGTTCTTAGACATTGAAGAGGCGAGGTGGTAGTGATAACAAGCCCTTTATTGAGTACAGCATGGTGGGTGGCTGCACTAACTGAACTGGAGAATGGGGTCCACTGGGTCAACTATATACAACACTGGGTTCCCACACTAGCACGTTATTGGGTCATTCAAACCAGCAGGGGGCCTGTGATTGGAGCAGAGCAGTTGAGATTTGGATCCTACTGCCCATTATTCCTTAGTCCCCAAGTTCAGTCCTTCAGGCTCCAATGAGCCAGGTAGGAACACCATTTGGTAACACATAGATTCACAAACATAACAAAAACAAAGTAGCATGTAAGTTTTTTAGTTCTTTAGAACTCTTCATTAGGCTGAATATTTTTTTAAAAAGGCAAAAGTGGGGAGAGACTCTTTCAGGAAAGGTTCATGTTACAAAGTCCTTGCGGTTGCATTGAGGATTTTGCGCACCAGGGGTTCCATATCTCCCAGATACACGAGGGACTTATTCTTTTTTATTCTAAGGCATAATCTGGGGGCATAGTCCGATTGACACACATGGAAAAGGGGCTTCAGCCTTCCCCCTGTTCACAAACTGAAACAGCCCTGAGGAGTTGTTAGCCCTGGACCTCCTCTCCCACCATTATGGACTATGATTCCCTGGCTCTAATGCCAGGCCCACATGGGCTTACAGTTATAATGGACACTAGTAACTCGAAACTCATATGCCTACCAGTTTATGGATATTCAGTTTTGTTGGACTATTAAGCATTTGGTCTTTGTGCCAATCCCAGTATGAACATATACCCTGTATGGACTATGCCGCAGTATTTCCAGCCAGGCTCCAGCCAGCTTCCTGCCTGTGCCTGTGATTTTGTGACTGTTTGTTCCTGCCCAGAAAAGAGGACTCAAGATTGGGCTTCCCAGATGAACTGTCCAGCCCTGCAGACAGCAAATGCACTCCCATCATCCAGATGACAGCACTAGAGGAAGCTGTGATAGAAGTCATGTTCTTGAGATGTCCCAAAACAACAACAGCTGCTCCTGCAAACCACCATGCAGAGATGTCCAGACCACATACTACATTCCAGAGACCAGGCATGCTTTGGAGATGTAAATGAAGAAGCCAATTGTTAATAGTAGAACTGCTGCAACATCGTCTCACCTAGCAAAAGATTCTTCTTGATGACCATTAAGGCAAGTGTCTTACACAATAGAACATCGTGGAAGATGATAGCCTGTCAGCTACTTCATCTTGTCACTTAGACTTCCTCGATTGAGTTAGTTATGGTGTCACAACAGTAAAAAAAATTGGTGCTAGATTGCCCACTTAAATTTCTTTGTTTTAACGATGGTTTGCACTAGGTAAAACCATTATCACCCATTGATCCTTTTGTCAAACTCCTGGGAGCCATCTCTGGAGTGATGTCAGTTACCACACAACACAGCCTTAGGACACAAATTTGGCTATAAGAAGGCCAGGTTTTGGCCAGTTCGGTGTGTCTCTGATAGTACCCCACCTTGCTGTCTGAGCCACCCCCAATCACCTGACCAGTATTGGGCCCATTATTGTGAGATACACTGATTATTTCTTGGTCTCCCTTCCCTTATCATCTTTGCTATTTGATCATTCCTTCTGCATTCTTCAAGAGGTAAAGTATCACCATGTCTGTGTTTTTCCCTTATATGTTTCCCTATTCAAATTCCCCTCTATTTTTTCCTAGGACTGAGTGATTGTGGTGTGATTTATTTTTCTTATATGTTTGAGAATTTTTCTTAATAAAAGCCCCTTTTAGTTTATAAATCTCCTCATTATTTCAAGAGGACTCCTGGATAGACTGACTCTTGTATACACAGGTTATTGACTCCGTACATTTGCCATCTTTGCCCACCTAAATTAATTCCCCTATACCTCATTTGAGGGCAGTTTGGCTAAAAGAGTGTCCATTTCCTCAAATCAGAAACTAAAGTGTAGTTAATGCTTTTTTTGGTAAAGGAAAAAAGTGTCACCACTCATCTATAAGGTCGCACTGATTTCCACCAGTTCCCTGAGCAATGTTCCCTCTAAGATGAGTTAGTATGAGCTAGCTCACAGTTTTTTAGCCTCTGGCTCATACATTTTTGTCTTAGCTCAGGAAAAATGGCCCCAGAACAAACTAATTTATGCAGTAGCTCACAACTTTATTGTCAATCGCTTATGAAGTGGAATTTTTGTTCACAGGACTCCACAGCTTAGAGAGAGTATTGGCTCTGAGTGCAGTCATCATTAGGCATAGGTTTTTCACCCTTTGCTGCGTGTACTATGGGCACAAATGGAATAAAACAACAACAGGCCTGGGAGGTATGGATATCCTGGCATGTATGTGATACAAAGCCCTTGTGGCAGCCATGAGGACTTTGGAGAATGTGAGATTGTATAATGACAGGCCTTCCTCTTAAGGCCTCTTCCTTGCATCCCATGCAGAACATCAGAAAAATCTGAAGAGAGCAAGTTCAGAAAGGTAAGGAATGGAGCTGGTAACTGGTATCTTTGGCCTTCTGGGAAGAAACTATAGCAGCATCCTCTTGAAAATACCAATACCAATATCTGATTGAGTGCTTATCTGATCCCAAATAGAAGACAGAAGTCCCTTAAAAGACTAAGAGAGGAGGGAGAATGTATTTATTGTTAACAAAACTGGAGATTAGTTTTAGATGCTGTTTTAGGTAAAGATTCAGTGAAAACCAAAGCAAAGTGTTATTAAATTAGGGCAATTCATGATCTGGAATGGAGTCTGGTTAATACACCAAATAAATCAGTTCATATGCTACGTAAGAGACATTCCACCATCTCCTTTTTATCCAGGTGTTTTGGCAACTGGAATACATGTGATTACACTGTCATGCTTTTTCCTCCTCTGCTTTTTTGATATAATATTGAAAAAAGAAAGCTCAGCTTGCAGTATCCCTTTGGAGAAAGGAACAATTGACACGTATCACTCTCTGTGGCAACCCAAATGGCACATTCTGTTCTGAAGCTGATATGATGTGTGCTTTTTATTGTGATTAACTGCCAAACGTACACAAGCAAAGGGACCATGCGATGATGTAG
Organism: Heteronotia binoei; assembly: GCF_032191835.1. NCBI lineage: Eukaryota > Metazoa > Chordata > Lepidosauria > Squamata > Gekkonidae > Heteronotia > Heteronotia binoei. Next base: position 48,024,938 of record NC_083224.1, on the reverse strand, counting down.
ACTGCAAGTCACGAGTGGCTGAGAGCAAAGGGGAATACTTTCCTTACCATATCTCTTTGCTTTATGTAACTCAGATCATCGTTGCTGTTTTATTCTGCTTTGGAAGCTCCCAGAAGGACCCAGCACTGTCAGCATCGCAGATAAGAGATACCATTAAACCAGCCCCTTTGTGAGGTTGCTTTTCTTCTCAGCTCTGCACACCAATAGCTACTGGCTATGACCACAAGATCTGAAAGTAAATCCCACAGCACAAATCAGGGTTCTGAATTAGGAATCAGAATTGCCTGGAATCTTTTAATTTCTCTCCCTGGAATTTTAGAAAGGACATTTAAACAGAACCTCTGTTATAATAAATAACAGGATTGTTGTTAATGCAGTAACGGTGTACATTGGTTATATATTCAAATCCAGAAATATTGTAGGAACCTGCTATTTACAGCCACAAGAATTTTGTTGGTGCAATGCCAGAAGCAAATAAATGTACCAAGTATAGAAGTATGGCTAAAGAAAGTATGGTATATGCCATGAAGGTTCTGGCAGGAATGCAGGGGTGTCGAACTCATTTGTTATGAGGGCTGGATCTGACATAAATGAGATCTTGTAGGGCCAGGCTGGGCTATGTTAGTCCAGACCATGTGTGTACCTGTTTAAGATTAGGTAGCAGAGATAAACTTTAAAGGACACAGACAAACATAAGTAAAGCTTTTTTAAAAAAAAAAACTAACTTAAAATATGCTTAAAACATTAGCACTTGTTGGTCTTAAAGTTGCTTTCTTTGTATCTCTCCCAAGGGATTCAGGGAACTGGATAAAAAAAAGCTCTGGCTCTTTCCTTCTTTCCCCAGGAGAAAATCAACCAATGGAGAAAATCAAGGTTTTGATCTGTAGCTTCTGTGCAATTTGGCAAGCCTTGTAAAGCAAGCTGAGATGCAGAAGGAAGCAAGAGAGAGGAAGAAGGAAGCAGAAAGAGCTAGTTGCTCAGAGGCCTGAGAGGAGCCCTCCAGAGGGCCTGATTTGGCCCCCGGGCCACATGTTTGACATCAGTTCTACTACAGTTATACAGGTTGTCTTGGCCACTTGAATGTCATGAATGCCTTTATTTATTTATTTACATTTCTACCTTGCCCTCCCATAAGGCTCATGGCAGGTTACAACAATTTAAAACAAATTTTAAATACACATAAAGCCATTTCAGTATATGGCATAGATAACATGCTCCCAGGTTAAGACTCTGCCATAATAGCTAATCCAATCCCCAGACTGCAGAAGACAGCCATTGCCTCCTCAACTAAAGGCCTGGCAGAAGAACTCTGTTTTGCAGGCCCTACAGAACTGTAATAGCTCAATAAGGCCCCTGATCTCCAAGGGGAGCTCATTCCACCAGGTGGGGGCCAGGGCCGAAAAAGCCCTGGCCCTAGTTGAGGCATGCTGGTCATCTCTGGGGCCAGGGACCACCAGTAGATGTTGTGTTGCAAATCATAGAGAGGTGGTCCTGAATGTATGCTGGCCCCTGGCTGTATAGGGCTTTGAAGGTAAGTACCAGCACCTTGAAATGAATCCAGTACTTGATAGTACTGCCAGTGCAGCTCACGGAGCACAGGACAGATCTGCGCCCATACAAGCGATGAAGTCAACATCAGTTTCCGGATCAAAGCCAAGGGCAGCCCCATGTAGAGAGTTATAGTATGGTTCATAATTGGATTTAAGTTAAATTAGCATACAAAAATATTGCATGGTTTTAGTTGCTGTAAGCCAATTCAGGGTCTACTGAGGTAGAAATCTGACTTAGTCTTGCCTTGTGTGAATGAAAGAAAGAGGTAAAATCATTCAAATTGATAGAAATTAATCCTTAGACTACAAGAGATTTTCTATTCAATGGAGTCTGGGGACCACTGGAGGTAATAGAATTCAGGGTGTTCAGAGGGCCAGACTATACAAAGGTGTTCTGGTGTTTGCATCTATACACACACACACACAGAGATATATATAAATTGATACTTCCAATAATCACATAGTTAATGCCACAACTGTCTGAAGTGACTATTTTTCCTATTGCCCACCACCTTGAGCTCCATGTTGGAAGAAATGTGGGCTAGAAATGCAACAGACCAATCTGCCCATGCAATTTCAGTGAGCAGCCTTGTTCTCACTATAGTTTCAGATGCAAGGACCACCTGCCTTGGGCTTTCAGTGCAGCACCTGTGGCGCAGTGCGATAAAGCTGCAGTCGGAGCCCTCTGCTCATGACCTGAGTTTGATCCCAGCGGAAACTTGTTCAGGTAGCCAGCTCCAGGTTGACTCAGCCTTCCATCCTTCCGAGGTCGGTAAAATGAGTACCCAGATTGCTGGTGGGAAGTGTAGATGACTGGGGAAGGCAATGGCAAACCACCCCGTAAAAAGTCTGCCGTGAAAACGTTGTGAAAGCAACGTCACCCCAGAGTCGAAAACGACTGGTGCTTGCACAGGGGACTACCTTTACCTTTCATAAGCAATAACAACAACATCTGTTCCCATTTATTTTGTTTGGGCAGTTACAATGAGTCACAGCCTGCCAGTATTCTGCAGCAGAGACATTCTGGTCACCTGGTGGATTGTAGATTACCCTGATACAGTGTGGGGAATGTGGGTCACCAAAGGCAACATTCATCCATATACATAGGATTGTCAGCCTCCAGGTGGTAGCTGGAGATCTCCCACTACTACAACTGATCTCCAAGTGACAGAGATCAATTCACCTGGAGAAAATGGCCACTGTGGAAGGTACACTCCATGACATTATACACAACTAAAGCCTCTTCTCTCCCCATATCCTGCCCTCCTCAGGCTCCACCCCCAAAATGTCCAGGTATTTCCTAACCTGGAGCTGGCAACTGTACATATACAGAAGCCATGAATGAGCCTTTGCTATTGTCCAAATCCTCACCTCTATCATCAGCATCACACAGCAGTTTTACCCTGAGAACAGGGTGTCAATGCTCCAATTATAGCAATTTTCACAAGCTCTCTGGATGATGCCCAAAATTTCTCATTGTTTTGATTCTTCAGCATGAACTTTCTAGATTACTTGCTAGCCTACTAATATCCTCAGCTGGGTGAAGATCGATGCAATAATGCTGCCTCACTGGGAGACGGCAGGAGGTAGCTTTTCATGTTCTTTGACCTCAAGTCAATGCCATTTGCTGCCTATCTGACTAGCTAGTGAAGCAGAAAATGCACATCGTACTGCAGAGTTAAGGGGCATGGTTTGAAAAACACACCAGGTCCCAGCAGAGCATATAAAATTAGCCTTTTCTACATTGGTAGGGGTGAGGTTACTGATGAAGTGTGTATGCTTATGCACCACTGGAAGTTTTCTGAATGACAGAACACACTCAAATGGCACATATTCATATGCACAAATGAAACAAATATATATCAATACTTACTTGCTATATATAAAACAGGCTCTCTCTCTTGTGATGCCACTGAAGTATGTAGTTATCTGGACCAGAACATGAATGCATCTTATATCATCATATCTAGAAATTCAGAAAAAATCTGCAAATAAATTGTCATAGATCTGGGCTGAACTTTAAACAGAACACAGAGGAAATAGGTATAATCTTAACACAGGCCCCATGCCTCAGTAGCAAAGTATCTCTGATTTGCATGCTGAAGTTTACCTATTTGAGATCTGGCAGCTCCATCTAGTAAGTGATGGGAAGCATCTTTCTTTTCCTGAGACTAAATCCCTACCTGGTGGAATGAGGTACCACTAGAGATCCGGGCCCTGCAGAACTTATCAAGATTTCACAGGGCCTGCAAGATGGAGCTCTTCTGCCAGGCTTTTCATTGATCCAGTGGGCATCCCTTTGATATTAATCCCCATCACCTTACCATCATGGTGCCTGTGGTATGTTGATGGATGTCAGCCTATACACTGTTGTTGGCTTGCCATATGTGTTTGTGATGCTGTATTGCCTTTGTTTTTATTCTGTTATGTTTTTATGATGTTTTATATTTAATTTGTAAGAGGTGTCTAAATTTCTGTTGTAAGCTGCCCTGAGCCCGCTCGCGGGAAAAGGCGGGATAAAAATCTAAAAAAAATAAATTAAATTAAATTGGTTGTTTCCCGTCAACACAGAAAATTTAGATTCAACAGCAGTCTGACTTAGTATTTCAACTTCATATATTCCTAAGTGCAGTAATATCTTTCTAAAAATGTCTTTGTAAAATGAAATTTGTTATAGAACATTCAGAAACAAAGCATATAATGGATGCTTTCCTTCTTTGCCAGCGTGACATGAAGCTCTCAGTTTTTATTTTCTAAGCAGCTATACGGGTAGATATCCAAGCGCAAAATACACATGGTTTTTATGAAACATAACAATTCTCCCCTAAGAATCAACTTAAATTAGCAGTTGTATTCTTACAGTCGTCCTAAACAATACACAAACTATAGTGGAAGACTAAGGTAGCAGAATTCTAGAATGGGGTCTTATGTCAAAATCCATTATGTAGTAAATCAATATATCAAATAGAGGTTCAGCATAGCCCTTTCTTGAAAAAGATTGTATAACATGTAGAAACTTTTTTAAAATAAGGAAAATCCATGAAATCCAATAAACATAAAATAAAAATGAAATAAAATAAAATAAAATAAATGAAAAGTATGTCATCCCTCCATCTGCTACTTCAATTGGAAAATTTCAGGATTCTATCAACTCAAGTCTACCCTCTCAATCTGAAAAATGTGGGGGAAAGAGCAGTAACAATTACCTTTGTGGTTCCTTGTGCATTTTGGGACATAGTCAAAAGACACTTGGCACATCCATGAGTTTAACAAGTGTATCCTGAGAATGACAAGTCTGCTTAGCCTCTATTTTCACCATCAAGAAGGGGTGAGGAATCCCCTGTGCACTGTGAGCAACCTCATTTTTTTCCTACTCTGAGCAAGAAGATACTAAATATGTTCTCAATCTTCCCTTAAAAATAATAAAGTACAGCAAACATGTACAAACTGACACAGGCATTTATTGAATTTGCTCTGGTATCTGCAAGAGGCAGCTGCTGAATTATATTATATTGTTCACCTCTTGAATGGACTCATCGACTATTTGCCACCTTGTGAGATTTGAACAGAGAGGTTTTTGGTTCACAGCCCAGTCATTTAGTTAGCAAGATAGAGCCAGTTAATGAAGTAAGAAACCCTGTTATAGATTCTGAAAGGCTGCTTCAGTGTATGAGGTAGTGGTCCTAAAACGTGAGCATTTGTGAAGCCCAATGATGTGATTACTTCTGGAAGAATTCTAGAAGAAAAATACATTGGATTTATATTCCACCCTCCTCTCCAAATCTCAGAGTGGCTCACAATCTCTATCTTCCTCCCCCACAACAGACACCCTGTGAGGTGGCTGTGGCTAAGAGAGCTCTCACAGAAGCTGCCCTTTCAAAGACAACTCTTGCAAATGCTATGGCTGACCCAAGGCCATTCCAGCATTCTAAATTTGGGATGTATTCACAAGAGAACATGCTTTTGTTATCAATGAATGTTTGGAATAAATGCAATGGGGGGATTCATAAACAAACTATAATTTCCAATCTAAACTTTAAGAATGACTTTAGCTCAATAAACAGGGCACTTTCCTTTTAATCTGATTTTTTTTGTTAATGTTTCACTAAATACATGAAATACATCTAAGCTAAATGACCTATTTTTTTCGGATTGCGGTTTGTTTGTTTTTTACCATTCTCTTTTTTTAATTAAACCTTTAAAAAAAAACGATTCACAATAAGTCAAATATTCACAAAATCTTAACCCTTAAAATTTCCCCTTCTCCCAGACAAAAACCTATAACAACACATAGTCCATGCCATCGTTTTTCACATTTCACCTGAGAGGCTCACAAATATTCAGCACCATGGACAGCTCACAATAGTTAAGAGTGGCACTGAAAACATTTTTCAATAAATTTTCCAATGAATACATTTTTTAAAAACTATGCAGATCCCTCAAAGATCTATCACCACAATGCTTGGGCATGAGGTATCAACTTGGCAATTATTTAAGATATATTTCCAACAGCATATTCCTAAATGATGATAAATAGTCACAAGCAACCTTGTAAATTGCTTGTAAATGGATGTTTAAAAGAATGTAGGACAATAACTTTTAGAGCCAGTTTGGTGTAGTGGTTAAGTGTGTGGGAGACCCGGGTTTGATCCCCCATTCCTCCACTTGCACCTGCTGAAATGGCCTTGGGTCAGCCATAGCTCTGACAGAGGTTGTCCTTGAAAGGGCAGCTGCTGTGAGTGTCCTCTCAGCCCCACCCACCTCACAGGGTGTGGGGTCTGTTGTAGGGGAGGAAGATAAAGCAGATTATGAGCTGCTCTGAGTGGAGGACAGGATATAAATCCAATTTCTTCTTCCTCTTCTTCCTCCTCCTCTTCTTCTTCCCCAAAAGAACCCTTTGAAGTTTTCTTTGGATTTTAATAAGCTGGTATCCATAGGGTGGGGTTTTATTTACATTTTGAGGACACATAGCTTCTAGTTCAATATTTCTGTTAACATTCAAGAAATTAAAACAGCTAACTACACATCACACATTTTTAACAAAGAGTCACTGTACATGGCAGAATTTGGACAGCAAAACTGAAGTCCAGTCATTACAGGTCAAAACTTAGTTCTTGCCTCAATGAATGGCTTCAGAGATGGGTAACAAATGCCCAAAAGAGGACTTCCATTACCCTTTTTAAGTGGATTTCTCTGCACTGGCAGCAATGCAAGTCTGTTTGTATTCCGAAGGCAAGTACTCTGCTACTTTTATCCAGCTGTCTTACATAACTGCAAGGGAACCATACACAGGAAAAGCAAGAAGGCTCCAGAAACCAAAAACAGAGTGAAATTGACACTCTGGCTATTACTATGCCTCCTTTCTCAATGACCTTAGTAATAAAAGGAAGAGTTAAGTGGCTTTATCTTCATTCAGTGCATTGGTCCTTCAGGGACACTTGACTGTGTTTGCATCATTTTCAGTGTCAGCCTTGATAACACATTGGTTGTGTTTCTTTCTGACTCTCTTCCCTACCCCAGTGGCACAAAGAACTCCCCAGGTAGCTGGAACTGTTAATTCAAACTGACTGACTTACCATATTAGTCCATGCTGCTTATAGAGTGCTGTTGTAACGCTGAGGCTGTTATTACCAGCAAAAGTCTCTTATGGAATGGTAGATAAAACCCAAGTCTTACAGTCGATGTGTGTAAGTTGAATCTCCATGCACCCTGGCAACCAAATGGGTGATTACAATGTCCGTATATAACTGAAATTAGGAGTCTCTTAGCCACAGTTTCTGTAGTGCTGGTCCCTCTAGCCCTCCTCAGCCACCAACCTTGACTCCTCAGACTCTTCCCCTGAGTGTTCTGAGATGAAGTGACTGAGCTGCTCAGAGGGGATCATGACAGGAAGAAGCCGGGGATGTTAGAAAGGGAACTATGCAAAAGCTGGGATCTTTAGCAGGAGCAGCTTGTGAAAAGGGGGATCATCAATGGGAAGATAAGTAGAAAGAAAAGACAAGGAGATATGAAGGACCAAATATCAGTGAAGCTTATATGAGAAAAGGAAGTACAGTTTCTGGGGAGAGAATGAGATAGGAAGTAGTAGGTGGGAAGGGGTGATTCAAGAAAGGATGTTTTGCCTGTTTTCAGAGTTAAGTACAGTTTTGTAACTTTGGTTTGATAGCGTAGGGATGAATTTCTTGGGGTCAAATTACCTGAGTGGGGAGGTAACATGCTTCTTTTTAGCCCTAATTTCTTGCAGGGTTTGGTCATGGGGTCTGAGAAATACTGGGCTTGTACCATGAAGGGTCACTCTAGGATTAGGGTTCTTTTATGACAGGAGATAGCCTGATTTCTTGTTATTTAAGTCAGGCAACAAGCTTGAATATTGCAGTTGTTCACAGGTGATCATAATTGCTTTGCTCCTCAGGTGTGCAAACTGAGGGAAATAAGCAAAAAATGGATAAATTACTAGAAATATAATGGACTGACTACAGGGTTCTTTGTCTGTGGTTTTTTGTATGTAAAATGGGAACAGTATCAGTCTGTCTCACAGGGATGCTATGAAACTGAAAACATAAGAATATGCTTCCGCCAGTACTGGCCTTCAGGGCATCTTGTCGGGTATCTATCTTGAAGGAAACAATTAATTGACATTAGGTCTGCACAGAGCTTTATTGCAAATTCAAACAAAATGACCAATATAAATGATTCAATAAAGAATTTTAATTTGTTCATCTAAAATCATGATGGCAAAGAGGGCCAATTCACTTCAGCCCTGCAAAGAGAAGATTAATTGAGAAGGAAAATCTCATTTATCAATATAAACATACATTGCAGCTGCTATCCACATCTCCATATTACCATTCCAGGAACAGCCTGTTTCCTCATCCACACTAAACTGGAGGGAAGTCAACAGAATTTTCAGAGACACACATTCAGGGTTGGTCAGAACCATTATACATATTATGTGGAATATGGCAGCAGACTGAGGAGGCAGAATTCCAGACTGGAGTACTTGGAAACTGTGTGTGTGGGTGTATTTTGAAATTTCTGCCCTGGGTAAAACAAACAAGCAAACAAAACCCCACCTCCCTGCATGTATTAATCTAGCACAAATCTGATAGCACACTCACATGCCACTGCAATACATGCTGGGAGCTTTGTTTTAAATATGATACATATTGGGAATTTGTTTTTAATTTAAGGGATGTCAAAATTATAACCTCACCCTTGAAGTGGTACAGTCCAAAATGCAGCCCTCAAGGCCTCATAATCCAAGATGCAAAGGAGAGCCATGACTGGATCTGCATAATTGTTTTGAAATGGAAAGAGTAGCCATGTTGGGCTCTGATTCAAACTGGGGTTCCACTGGAGGGAGATGGGTGTTCCACCCTTGTATGATTTTCCCAATTAGTGTGGGTTTTGCCTTGTTAATAATACCAGATTATAAGATTGATTTCAGCATTGACTGAAGAGTTAAATGCCTTCTCCCCTGCCCTGATGAATCTAAACTGGAGCCCTAGACAGCTGCTATAGAAATAAAAACTATGGAAATAAAAATATCTCTGGTTTCACTTCTGGTTCATCTACTCATTTCACATAATTTGTTGAACTGCTTTGTGCCTGAGGGCTGGTTTCCATGCTACTCTGCAGCAAGGCAGGTAGGTCTCATGTAATGATTCTACCCTCTGCTTCATAACCACAATGCCTTGTGGAACTTGCCATGTGGACCTTCCAGCAATGTACAGTTTCCATGAAAACACTGGATGTTCTTGGAGTTCTGTTTCACCAGGTACAGAAGAATGATCCTAAGCAACTTGCTGCCAAGCTCTCATAGAAGTTGTAGAGATGTTAATCAGGAGCCAGTTGGTATAGTGGTTAAGTGTGTGGACTCTAATCTGGGAGAACCAGGTTTGATTCCCCACTCCTCCACATGCAGTTGCTGGTGTGACCTTAGGTCAGCCACAAGTTCTTAAAAGCAGCTCTCAAAAGAGTTCTCTCAGCTCCACCTACCTCACAGGGTGTCTGTTGTGAGGAGAGGAAGGGAAAGGAAAGCTGCTCTGCGACTCAAATGAAGGACAGGGTATAAATCCAATCTCCTCCTCCTCCTCCTCTTCATGAGAAAAGCCACATAGAAGTTTTGAATGCATGGCTGTCATTGTACTGATTCAAAACACATGGAAAGTGAAGTGATGGTTAATTATTAAGCTTAAAAAAGTTGTATCATGGCTCTGTGGCTTTATCAGGAGGACTGCAATGTTGTGGAAACAGAGAACACACACATACATTTCTAAATTCATTTTCTCAAAATCTGGAACTGATTTAGTTTAGTCCAGTTTAGTTTATTAAATTTATACCCCGCCCTCACCACCAGGCCGGCTTACATTTCTATGAAAGGATAAGAACTGATGATGAAATATGCTGAATAACTTTATGTATTTTCCTGTTGTCCTTGTAGACTTCACTGTTGATGTGTACCTGTATGAAGATATTTATTTTTATTTATAACGGTCATAGACCATAAAACAATTCATAAAAGTCCAATTCATAACCAATAAAAGGTAATATAAATATATAATTATTATACACTAAAATATGATACCACCTAAAATATACATAAAATACAAATACAGACTTTAATACACTGACACTGAAGATGTAAAATTAGTGTTAAAACCAAGAATGAACTAAAAACCCTGTCTAGACCTCTTTGTTTCTTCCCTTAATAAATACATTATTTATTCACTGCCTAAGCCAGCATTTAAACCAGTAAAATCATACAAAATTAAAACTGATTGTCATAAAATCATACATAAAAGGAATAAAATACTGTTATAAAACTACAAATATAACAAAACATAGCAGTTACAGCCAACAGATTGGCAAAGGCGTTTAGCTACGTATTTCCTGACTGAATCATTAGAGTTTTCCTTATTCTTGTGGCAAGCCAGCCAAATTTTGCTAATTTGTATGTAACCTCAGGGTTCCTATCACTAAGAAGATTCTTAAGGAGTTGCAATTTTTGGCTACTGGTAAAAGGTATGGCCATGGAAAATGGAAGTACTTCTCAACAATCATTATAAGCCTCACAGTCAAATATGACATGGACTAGAGATTCGATACCATCATTGCAGCAGCAGGGACATGATTGTTCTTGGAACGACACCTTTTTGTATCTCCTCTCCACCACCACTGAAGGGAGAACGTCCCACCTCATAAGAGTAAACATTCTCCTGTATTCATTGTTTGTTAAGCGGTATAGGTAGGGCATTGGGGTCACCCTGTTGATTGGTTCTGTCAGAGCTCGCCATTTGGTTGTGCTATTGAGGTTGTTTTGTCTGATAACATCCAATATTCTCTGTTTCACTATCTCCCTAGCATTATCATAAGTGAGAGAACTGAGATATTGTTTGGAAAGACCATAATAATGAATTCTGTCCTCTATGGCCCTAATCCATCTTGGGACCAAGGTACCTTGCAGAATTAAACTTAGGAAAAAACATAAGTTTCAACCAGAACTGGATGGTCAACGTGCACACACACACATACAGGTACACCATCCAGTTCTGGTGTACCTGTATGTGTGTGTGTGTGTGTGTGCACATGCTTTCTGCAGATTACTGACCTATGTGAAATGGTTCCCATCTCACACAAAGGCTCATATCCCTCCATAGATTAGCACTCAATGTCTTCTTTTACAGGAAATCTGAGACCCTCATTTCAAGATTTTCTATTCCTGATTATCTTTTTTTAAAAAAAATAATAAGACCAGCAGTTGAAGGGTATGAATGTGAAGATTCAGTTTAAATACCAGTTTAGTTGCAATCATACTTGACAGGAGCAATAGAGCACTTCTATGTTTATCCCTGTATGCATAGATTAAGTTACAAAATGAGAAGTTTGTAAAATGTGCTCTTTGAGACTCCCCAAATCTTTTATAACAAGATGAATCATCAGTTGCTTTGTGCCATATTATATTTTTGAGGATTTTTGCATCTGTGCCATTCATTTGTGTGTACACTCTAACTTCATAAGAGGACATAGGAAAAGCAAGTAAAGCTCACACTGAAGTTAGAGTTGTTTATTTGAAAATAAATGAATGAATAAAAACTTGTGTCTTTGATCACTTTTTTAAAAGGTTTAAAATAAAAGAATGATTTTTAAAGAAAATGAGATGGGCAGGGAAACTTGGTAAGCACCCTGAAACAGGTATTAATGAAGGGATTTGACCTAAACCAGCCATTTATCAGCTATATGCCAGGAGGACATGCTGCCATGGTGCAAGACATCATTCAACAGAACCCTAGCTGCTGTACATGGGGAGATGTTGGCTCTTCTGGCTGCGCCCAGTTTGCCTGGGCCAGGTACCACCTTCCAGAGGCTCCATGTGTCCCCACTGTAGAGAAAGACTGTCCTTTTCCTAGGTAGAGGCTGCAGGGAGAGGAGAGGGGAGGCGATGAAAAGCAATCTACTACATGTCTTTTGCCCCCATCCCTTCTTTCTCAAAATATCCCCTTCTCTGATAACCTACCCCACATTTCCACACTTTCTCAATTTCCCTTCCCAACAGCTGCCTTCTCAACATACAACAAAACAGTACTGATACTGTCATATCATAGTTTTATATAAAGGCAGTGTGATATTTTGTTTTATTTTCAGCTCATTTCCTGATGACTACGAATACTAACTTTGCATGTTCAGTGACACTTTGTGCAGAGCTGACATTTCATTAAGCTATCTACCATACAATCCTTTAAAATATTGCATTGATGGTACCTCACCCCACAAAGGCAAGCACAGTTTGATAAAAGTAAAAGCAAATCCCCACATTGCTGGAAGAAATGTGGAAGCATAGGATCCTATGCTCACTGCTGGCGGGAATGCCCAAGCATTCAGACCTTCTGGACAGTTATTCTGAAACAAATTTAAACAATCACCTACTACACTTTGCCTTTTTCACCTTCTCTAATTTTTCTAAACTTATGGGAAGACTTGAAAATTCCCAAAATTAGACAAGAGCTAATCATTAGTTTATTGGCAGCTGCAAAGTCCTCTATTGCCTCTTACTGGAAGTCATCACAAGCTCCCCCAAATTCGAACTGGCTAAAACATGTATGGGACCACTTTCTCATGGAGAAAATAAATGACAATCTGATACAAGCTGAGATTTTCCCAAAAAATACTAACTTCTCCGCTAAATGGCTTCCCTTCATTACTTTCGTCTCTTCACAGGATAGTTCCCTTCATGATCCTCTACATCTAAAGATACTATATTCCTAACTGTTATCTTTCCTTTTTTTTCCATATCTCACTTCTTTCCTCACTCAAACTCATTAAAGTTGAGCCTCGGCACAGGTCAGTTACTTTAATTATTTCAATTACTGTGGGTTGTTGTTATATGTTATCTTCAATATCATATTTAACATTTATTTTATAACCGCTACTCAGATTGGTTGCTATAGTTTTTATAGAGTTGGCATTACATGCTTTTACTTAGCAACCTTTTGCTTACAAGTATTTTACTTTCTCCAGGCCCACTACCTTGATGTCAAAAGTCTAGCAACGTATATCTTTTAAGTTACTAGTATTACTACTGACTTTCAGCAAAGCGACAATTTATGAGGTGCACAGTTTTAGGTATCAAGTTTGCTCCTAGCAGCTCCTTTGAATTCATGGTTTAGAGAGTGTCAGCATTCTGTCTGCTCTGCAATAATCTATTTACTTGTTCAGCCATTCATGTTAGCGAAATAATTGTTGCATACTAACCATTTGTTTGAAACCTACAATGTAATTGAAACCTAATATAATTAACATAATTTTGATTGTATGTACAACAATGAAACACTTAGTAAGCATTTATTATTGTATGCACAAATCTTTCAATACATTCTTTAATTCACTTAAAAAAAAAGCTATCTATCATTACCTGAAAATCTCTTTCCTGGGTGATGACATCAATACTGAACCCATTGACTTGTATATTCAGTTAGGAATTTCCCCCTCCAATCACTTTGCACTAACATTGAACCTCATTTGCCACTTTTATATTCTTGCACTGAGTTTGGAAGATCTTTCTGAACTGTCTTCACAGTCTGCTTCGGATTTCACCCATTGGAATAATATGGTGTACACGACAAGCTTGGCTTTCTTTGGTAGTCCATCACTACAGATACTTTGGGAATAAATTATTTATTACTTATTTCATTCATACACCACCTTTCTCTCCAATAGGAACCCAAAGCAACTTACATTGGTCTCCTCTCCTCCATTTTATTCCTTTTAAGACAAGTAGGCTAAAAGTGTTACTGACCCAAGGTCAGCTAGCAAGTTTTCATGGTGTAGTGGAAACCTGGATCTCCTAGATTCTATTCTGACACTCTAACCACTACACAATATCACTAGACCCAATACAGATCTGTGGGTAGCCATGTAAACTAAAAGTCTAAATGCAACAGATGATGGGGCTTTCAATACACAGATTTACTAAGAATGGCTTTCAGCCTATGAGATTAAGAAGGAAGTGCCTCCTTACTGCTTCCTGGCTCTCCATACTGCTGTTCATTGTTGGGTCTTTGTAAGGAGATCTTTGCCCCTACAGTTCTTATGACTGGCTTTCTTGCTGATATTGTCATCCCCCCCGCCCCCAGTCACTGGTGAGCCAGCCTTAAAATTAACTGCCTTAGAATTAGAAAGCCAATGTGGTGTAGTGGTTAAGAACAGCAGACTAATCTGGAGAATGCGGTTTGATTTCCCAACTCCTCCACAGGAAGCCTGCTGGGTGACATCACTGGGCCAGGCCCAGTTCCCTCAGATCACTATCAGCCCCACCTACCTCACAAGGTGCCTGTTGTAAGGAGAGGAAGAGGAGATTGAGAGCCACCTTGAGACCCCTCAGGGTAGAGAAAAGCAGGGTGTAAAAACCAACTCTTCTTCTTAACTTACAAGGAAGGTCTGTCATAGGCTTCCCAATCCCCAGGTCCCAGCAGGGGATCCCCTGTTTTGACAGGCTTCTCCCCGTCCCCAACCAGCTGGCTGGCGGGGGAAGCCCCACCCCCACAGTCATTCTGTAGATTTAGAGCTCCTGCAGGTTTAGAAACCTGCAAACAGTTTTTAAAATGTGTGCCTTTAAGGCTGAGCAGGAAGTAGGGAACAGGAACGGCTTCATGGGAAAGGATCAGTAACAGTTTCCTCAGAGAACAGCCCCTCCCTTTCTTTTGCTTTCGTTTTCAGAGCGAGGAAAGTTCTGCAGAAACAAGACCCAGTAAGTATTTTTGTGTGAGAAAGAGGGAGGGGGCAGGGGATTCCCTGGTTTGGAGGCCCTCCCCCTGCTTTAGAAAGTGTGAGGGGGGAGGGAAATGTCTACTGGGCACTCTATTATTCCCTATGGAGAATGATTCCCATAGGGAATAATGGGGAATTGATCAGTGGGTATTGGGGGCTCGGGGGAGCTACTTTTTGAGGTAGAGGCACCAAATTTTTAGTATAGCATCTAGTGCCTCTCCCCAAAATACCCCCCAAGTTTCAAAATGATTGGACCAGGGGGTCCAATTCTATGAGCCCCAAAATATGGTGCCCCTATCCATTATTTCCTATGGAAGAAAAGCATTTGAAAAGGTGTGCTGCCCCTTTAAATGTGATAGCCAGAACTCCCTTGGAGTTCAGTTATGCTTGTCACACCCTTGTTCCTGGCTCCACCCCCCCCCATGTCTCCTGGCTCCACCCCCAAAGTCTCCTGGCTCTGCCCTCAAAGTCCCCAGATATTTCTTAAATTGGACTTGGCAACCCTAGCCTGTCATGACCCAATTTTAAAGCCCCCTTGAAATCATTGGGGAAAAAATTGTTGTGCAGGAAAACTTTTGGAGGCTACCATGATGGCATTCTGATGCTATTTTTGTTTCTTAAGGTCTGTTAAATTTTGTCGCATTTAGAATTTTATCGGCGGGCTTTATGATTGCTGCCAATCAGGGTAGTTCAAGCATGAAGAGAAGTATTAAATACTGGGTTCAATGCATGAGGAGGCTCTTGCATAGTGATTAAAGCTCTTTATTAGTGATCCAGCATTTCTACTAAGTGACTACAAACTACTGCTAAGTACCAGAATATGTGGCAATATATGCAGTTGGGGCAGGGGAAACCCAGCCCCCAAGACGCAGAAAACCTCCTGTGATGGTTCCCTTTTTGGATCCTTCATTAGAATATGCATTCTTATTGGCAGATCCTAGGATCCTCTGATACTGCCTCCTGATTGGTCAGTTTGAATTAAGCAGCCACTCAGGATGCAGATCTTTGAATCCTCTTTGTCTATTGTGTTGCGCCTCAATCTCAGCACACAACACTCAACATGTCCAGGCATGCCTTCATATACATAATAAGAAGTGTACTTTCTTACCCTTTCAAAGCATACTTCTAAATAAGAGGTTTTCTAATCCACATTAGTAACGGCAAGTGCAGAAGCCAGACAGCAGAATTCACTCTGTTTATTCAACACAGAGTACAAGACTAGGGCCTTCTATATGCAGCACAAGGCTAATGCAGGAATTAAAGGACTCCAAATCCTTCCCTCTCCCTCTCCCCGTATTAACATCCAGTCTACATGTATCAAACAAGCAGCAGCCACTTGGTCCCCATGGTATGTAATAGTCCCTTAGGCCTCTTTGTGTTTCCCTTCCTCCACAAGCACATGCTGTCTGATGAATAGAGAGGTATTTTGTAGTCATTAAATTTTCACTTTAGTTTAAACAGACATGCTGCCATTTGAAATGCTCCCTGGCGAGAGAGGAGATTGGTAGTTCTGCAGATGGGTGGGGGGGGAGAGAAGAAGCAGGGAAGGGGTGGGGGAAAGGGGCTCAATGCGAGATGGAAGGCAGGCAATTAAATGCAATGATTTTAAAACATTGTATAGAAAGGGTGCCTGCTTAGTGAAAGCCCACCACTGCTACTCTGCAAAGAGAAAGGGAGGGTAGAAAGCACAGCTAATAACCTCCATTACACCCTGGGTCCTCCCAAGGCGATTCTTGGCACCTCTGTTTGCTTGGCTCCCTCCAAACACAGAGGCTGAGTTTGCCTCATTGGCATATGTTGCCCAGACAGCAGCAAAGTCAACAGACGGGGATGAAGTGCAGACAAATACCAAATCCTCCTTTTCTCAAAAGTGGAGGCTCCCCAAATGCACTTGAGGTTCTGACTGTCTAAATGGCAACCTTAAGGCTTCTAACTGTCTCATTGCCATAGCTAGAGGCCAGTCACATACAGCAGAGCCTGCAGAAGTGCAGCAATGCACTCTTGACAATCACTGAATGTAAATCCATACTTACGGGGAAACTTAAAATACATGTTCAAAAAACAATGGGCGTTTTCGCACTGACCTTCAAGTGGCGCGACCACCCTCTTCACACCGGAGGATCTGCCCGGATTTCGCACAAGAAGCGCCGGCGCACCCAAAAGAGCCGGCTACTTCCGTCGCGAAACCCGCTCAAACGGAAACCGCCAAGAAGCAGGAAAACGTTTGAGCGGGTTTCGCAACGGAAGTAGCCGGCTCTTTTGGGTGCGCCGGCGCTTCTTGTGCGAAATCCGGGCAGATCCTCCGGTGTGAAGAGGGTGGTCGCGCCACTTGAAGGTCAGTGCGAAAACGCCCAATGAGATATAATGATTAGGAGTTGGTTTACAATCTGGGAGAATATGGTTCAAATCCCCACACTGCCATAAAAGCTAACTGAGCTCACTTTGAGCCAGTCAACTTCTCTCAGCCTAACCTACACCACAAGCTGGGCCATCCCTGCCAGTAGGCAAACTAGACAATTGCCTAAGGTGCCAGCCTTCTGGAGGCACTGAACTGGGCACCCCCATGAGACACTGTGATATTATCAGTGCACGGATGGGAGCCAGAAGTTAGCCTTGCCTAGGGTCTCAGACAGAGTTAACCCCATGGTGCAGAGTGGTAAGCTGCAGTATTGCAGTCCAAGCTCTGCTCACAACCTGAGTTTGATTTCAGCGGAAACTGGGTTCAGGTAGCTGGCTCAAGATTGACTCAGCCTTCCATCCTTCCAAGGTCAGTAAAATGAGTACTCAGCTTGCTGGGGTAAAGTGTAGATGACTGGGGAAGGCAATGGCAAACCACCCTGTAAAAAGTCTGCCATGAAAACATCATGATGCGATGTCACTCCAGAGTCAGAAAAAACTGGTGCTTGCACAGGGGACTACCTTTACCATTACCTTTTAGGGTCTCAGACAGTCTAGGGCCGGCCCTGCTCACCAGGTTGTTGTGAAGATCAAACAGAGGAGGTGAGAATGAATTTGTAAGCCACTTTAGCTGAGCACTGGGAAACAAAGCAGAGTATCAGTAACCTCCAAAATATTCTGGATCTGCTCAGATGCTTTTGCAGAAGGTAGTGGTAGAATGTAGGGTCACCAAGGGTGCCAAGTGACAACCAGAGAGCTGTTCTTATGCCAGGTCCAAGGCCCATTATGTCTTGCTCTACCTTTCAGTAGATTTGAGCCCACAACCACAGGAGGCAGCAGAAGCCACAAGAACCCAGTTGACCAAAGGAGCTGGGTTTTCCTCCCTGTTTAGGTTCTACAGGCTATACATCCTTCTGCCAGAAATACAGCTCAAAGTCCTGGCATGTGAGCAACTCTAAACCAGCAGCTGTTCTACATTTGCCCGGACATACAGGCTTGAAATATGCAGAACTGTGTACATTTGAGCACTGGAAATCCTAGCTTTCAAAACATAACCAACTTGGCCATTAGCCTATTGAATTTCATTAAGCCAGAGTGGATGTGTGGGACAGCATAAAGAATTGACAGCTTATGGATAAACTGCAGGGAAGACAGGAACTCTATTACTCTTGCAAGATAACAGTGTCTTCTGCCATTATTCTTAAAAGGTTCCACCTACAAGGCAAATCAGAGAAAAGTAAGGCCTCTTGACAGGTGCGGATTTACTTCAGCAACTGGCTGCAAATTCTGCACCAGAAGAAGGTTAGGCCGAATGGGGATACTGGGGGGATTCACTGTGCAAATACTTACTGTGAAACACTGAGTTCATTTAAGAGCCTGCTATTTGTGCATTGTCCCTGATTCCCCTCCCTAATTAAATTACTGATATATTCAAGATGAGGGTTATATGTCAGTCATATCCCAGAGGTTGCAGAGGGTGGGAGTTATTAAATCAGTTCACATAGTCTATTAGTAGAGCCATAGTACTGAAAAACCAGAAACTGGCTGAATCTAGTTCAAGTGAAAAGGAGACATTAACAGTGCAATCCTAAACTGAACTAACCCTTCTAATCTAAATCCACTTTAATGGATTTTCAAGGCTGCAACTCTGTTTAGGATTGAATAGCTAGAGTTGTACGTTATCACATATGGGTTGGGATTTCCATCTTGTAATAATGTGGAATGCAAAGAAAATGTTGAATGGCTTCAGATAACCACCTGTCATACTGTAATTGTTTGCACAGACATACACACAGTTTCTCCCTTGTACTACTTAATACAATGCAAGTGTACAATACAAGTGTAGCCTTCACTCCAAAACTGAGAGAACCACATTCAATAATGATCAGTAAGTAATCAGAAGTTCCGGTAAGACCAGCAGAACACCACTGTATGAAACTCTGGGTTGGATCTAGATACATTAATCCTGCTTTTTGTGGGGGTAGAGGAAGCTGTGTGATTTGTCTTTGCTCATATAGCCTTGCTGACAATATCTGTAGGGTCTGTTCTACAAATACTCTGCTATTGCCCCCCCACATCAGTTCACCCAGAATATCCAACCAAAAAGGGAATCCAGTGCATAATAAAGGTGCTTTCCTTGGTTGTTTCAATCCTGATATGATGGGGTAGGGGAATCTGTGAGGTTTGCCTGTTTTGCCTCCCAAAGCTGTGTATATTCATGATTGCTTATATTAATTGGCTTTGCAAATTATCACACAACTACCTGGGAACCATAGTTCATCCAGTTCTGGGCATGCTTGAACATAGCCCTGGGGCATATGTAACACAAACAAACCAGTGTTAGAGTTAACTGGGTCCAAGTCTGGTTAGAGCTGCTTCCCTGGACAGGAAACTGAAATGGCAAAGGCCAGTGCCAGCAGCATGGCCAGCAGCAATCAGGAGGTTGTGGCAGAAGATTAGTCACTAGAGCCAAAGGTGGAGTTGTTAAAATAGCAGGAGGTTCAGTCAAAGGACAAGTAACAGGATCAGTAGCAGAAAGCATAGTTGTGGACAAGCAAAGATACATAAATAGAGAGTGCTTAGCCAGGTCCTCAGACTAAGGACTCATGTAAGAGGCAGAGAACTTTCTTCCTCATCAGCTGCCTCTGCTGGACTGACATAGGCTGCAGTCTCCAAGGTGGCTACTTGTGGAATGGTGCTGTGGTCGCCTTCAGGCTCAGGTTTACCTGTGGCTGTGTTGGTGCAAGAAGTAAGGCCTGGGATCCAAGAGTCCTCCTGGGTATGAGACTTCTGTTGTCTTACAGCCAGTAAATTGTGAGAAAGCAGGAGCAGTGGCTAGCCAGCCAGGTGCCATACTTAAAATTCTTTCAAATGCTATTCATTTTGAATTGTGAGCAAAATGTTGAGGCAATGACATGAGGTGCTTTGCTCAGCACAAAATGGGCATTATGAACAAGATAACTTCAGATGTTTTCACAATTTTGCAGAGTTCACTCAGCCCTTGGTCATACTGGAAACAGAACTAAAGATTATGGTGGAAAACACACTGAAAGCGAAAGAGTTGGGGAAGCAAACTCAGGTCTGTAAATTATTAGGAAAGGTATTGAAGATCTCTCTCTCGGCTTGGCTTCGCGAACGAAGATTTAAGAAGGGTGCAATAGTCCACGTTTGCTGCAGGCTTGCTGGTGGCTGACAAGACCAATGTGGGACAGGCAGGTCCGGCCACAGCGGCTGCAGGGAAAAGTCTGATTTAGGGTTGGTCCTGTAGCAGTGCGATTCTTCCTCAATCTCCTTTTGTCCTCAAGACCAGCTATGCGTGTGTTCTCAAAGGAAGAGACAACCTGGTGGATGGTGTGCCTCCATGCTTTGCGATCTGAGGCTAGGTCAGACCACTGGTGATGGTTGATGTGACAGGTGCTAAGGGATTTCTTCAAGGAGTCCTTGTACCTCTTCTTTGGTGCCCCTCTATTTCGATGGCCGGTGGAGAGTTCGCCATACAGGGCAATCTTGGGAAGGCGGTGGTTTTCCATCCTAGAAATATGCCCTGCCCAGCGCAGCTGCGTCTTCAAAAGCAGTGCCTTGAAGATAAAATACTGTGAACAGTTTTATTACCTTCATCTCAAAAAAGACAGCACAAGAAAAGGTACACATCAAGAAGCTAGAGCACTTTATGAAAAAGGGGAATCATGTTAGCGCTCAATGCAATGTTATATTGCAATGTTCAGTTAAATTAGTCAATACTTCCCTAATAGATTTTATATAAATGTAGTTAATAATGAGCTGTGTATTTTCTCAATAATCATTTTTAAAAATCATTTGCTGAGGCTGAAACATTGAAAGCCAAGTTGTTTTATATTTAAAAAGCAGTCAATTAAATAGCCGGAAATGTAAAGACTCTTGGCTTTATACCACAAATAGCATTTAAGGCTACCATTTTGTGAAAGCAAGAATTTTTTTAAATAATGAAAAATTTAAATCTGAAAAAAGAAGAAGAAAAGAAGACTGTGTTTAGGTCTTTGGAGTTCAGAAGAAATACGGTTCAGGTGAGAAGTAGATCTAGCAGTTAACTGCATGAACAGACAAAAGCAATTCACTGCCAGATAAGGCCCTGTCTAATAGTGCAGATGGCTTTTTAAGGAGGCTAGATTTTTAAAATCATGAAGAGCTGGTCTAAGAATAGCTACTTGCTATGATAAGCAAATGGAACCTCCATTTACCACTTTATGCCAGATACTGAGAATAGGCGGGGCTTTTTTGTAGCAGGAACTCTTTTGCATATTAGGCCACACACCTCTGATGTAGCCAATCCTCCAAGAGCTTACAGTAGGCTTACAGTGTAATAAGATTCATGACAAATTTGGGTTTGTGCCCATCTTAATTGAGAATATATGGCAAAGAAGAGCTGTTGTCTCCATGCCTTGCTGTGGATTGGCCCTGTTGGAAAAGTGATGATAGACTATGTGACCTCTTGGTGTGATCCAGCAGAGCTCTTTTTAGTGTTCTTAATCATGCATCCCTGCACTGATAAGTAGCAAATGAATAGGGATAGTGTTACATTGCATCCTCAAAGATCTATCAGAGGGACTTTTGGAACAAGTATGGTAATTTTAGTTTAATTTTAGTAATTTTGCAAATAAAGACACACACACACACACACACGGATGACCTTATATGCAGGCTAACAGCTCAAATTCAGACATCCCAGCCTCAGGTGAGCTGCCAGGGTTTTTTTTTCTTTTTTCCAAAGAAAAGTCACTGTGTGACTTAACCTCTGTCTGATTTCACACATGATTGGCTGGTGACAGGAAAACAAATGGAGGAAAGGGCCAAGGCAAACCCGGAGGAATATATCACAGCTGAGCCTTTCCTGGCTGTTTTAGGTGCAAAAGTGTGATGATGCAAAGGAGAAAAAGGTAGGAACATCTAGGACAACCAATGGGAGGGAGGAGCTGAGAGTACAAACTTCTCTAGACTCAGTTTGCTTTCAGATCTGTTGAGATATTCATTTAAAATTAGAGGTGATGTGCATGCATAATGGAGATAAGAGATATGGTTTAAAAAGAGAAATTAATCTTTACTGGAAAACATCAGGGTTTTGGGATGAAAGAAATCAAAACAATGCATACTACCTTGCTTATTACATCTGAATGGCTTCCTGGCTACTTCTAAGAATGGTGGTTCTTGGCTTTCTTGTTCCCAGAGAGCGCAGGGACCAGAAACATACAAGATCAAAGCATTCTTACACACAATGCGTTAGTGACCAATACTGAGGTTACATATCAAACCATTTCCTTCTGGATTTTCTAGGACTTACTTCAGACAGTTTCTGAATGGATATAAGCTACAAGTACATCATATCCTGTTTACTATCTACTAACATTTGTTAACCTCATAATGGCTGAAATGTGGATAATTTAAATTCCAACAAAATCCCAAAAAGAGAGAGAAGGAAAAATTTGCTTTTCCCCTAAGAGCGTTCATCTCCACTTCCAAGGGAGATGTCACAATAGAGAGTAAACAGAAAGGAGCTTAGTGTGTGCCTGCCTGCCCTGCCTATTTTGTGGTCACTTGATTCAGGAGGTCTGAGGTACAGAGACATCGCACCACGTTCTCCCAACATAATTTGTTTAAATGTATATTCTGTTGAATGCCATGTTGTGAACCACCCTGAGCCCATTTGCAGGGTAGGGCAGGATAAAAGCCCCCCAAATAGATAAATATCCCCATTTGCCTTTATTAAATGAAATTATAAAATGCCCATAACCATGCTAGGAGCCCTGTTTTGATTAACAGACCAAAGAGTGATTGAAGGGTTAGCTCCCCACTCCCCCTCCTGTGGTGACCTGGTCCAAACTTTAGTGGTATGCCTGCACGAGTTATACTTTCTCGAGATCCAGGATCTTTGTCACATAAGACAATAACAGCATCACTATATAATATGTACAGCAGAACAAGTGAAGCAATGTAAAATAAATGCTATGAACTTCAGTCTTGCTATTTTGCTTTAAGATACAAGCATGTCTTGCTTTTCCTCCTCTTGTTGCATTGAACTTAATGAATTTATATGAAATGTAGTAACTTATAATTTTGTTGTTTGCTCATTGAAAAAGTCAATTTAAAAATGTGCCTGAAAAAAATCTTTCCATCCCCAATAAAAACAACACCAGGATCTTTGTGTCATACTTATGCTGGCACATTCCTTTCTTTTCTCCTCAACAACTGTAAATTTCAAGGACTAGTAAATGTAAACCTGAGTGTGCTCTGTCTACAACATAGCCCAAATTTCTCTGAGTGTTTAATGGTTCCATCTGTAGCAAAGTCAGGGTGGAAATGATTGACTGAAGGTAGGTGGTCTCAAGTGATTTGAGAAACTGGGCAAAATAATACTCTCCTGTGGAGACCAAAGTCCTTTTGATTTGGGAGAACAATTCTTCCCTACCTTGATTGCAAGGTTCTACAGATGCCAGGCTAAAAAAGTAAAACCCCCCCCCCCCAAAAAAAAAATTGGTTTTAGATACTTTTAAAAGCCAGCATGATATAGTGGTTAGGAGTGGCGGACTCTGAGAACTGGGTTTGATTTACCACTCATCCACATGAAGCCCACTGGGTGATCTTGGGCCAGTCACAGCTCTCTCAAAACTCACTCAGACCCACCTACCTCACAAGGTGCCAGTTGTGGGGAAAGGAAGGTGATTGTAAGTCACTTTGAGACTCCTTCAGATAGAAAAAGGCAGGGTATAAAAACCAGCTCTTCTTCCTCCTCCTCCTCCTTTTAAAAAGCCATGAATACAGTCAAAGACAGTGTTTGCAAGTCAGTCTCAAATTCTATCAAAAATCTTTAAGGTAGCATGGATGCAGCCATTGTTAGTGTTTCTCAAAGGGCCTACACCGATTAACTATTGATACTGACCTTTATATGGCACTGAAAGATAAGCCCAAATCTGTACTTCTGCAGGCTTCTGATAACAGCAATTCCCAAAGCAAGGCACTGGGCCTGCTGGGAGGTGGAGCAGTCAAGAAGATTCCCATCTTCTATTATGAAAAACATGAATGCAAAACAACATCTTTGGTGCACCAGGTACAAAACTGGATCAAATTTTTATACCTTTAATGTTCAAAATTTCCAAATGTTCCCAGCTTAACAACCTCTGTTTTCTAGTACCTGTTTCCTGTGTAAATCAACTCTGCTTCCTCTATGGCCTATCCTAGAGCGTGGTTTGAGTTCCCACGTGTGCTGCCCTGCACCTTTACACTATCATAACAAGGCACATGTCCTCAACTTTATGGCCCTAACTCAGGATCTCCAAACAGTCATCTATCTTGCTTCTTCCTAGCAGGTGGGCAAATGGTAATCTGTGGCCGTTTTCGCACTAGCCTTTGCTCCGGCGTGGCGCCCCATTTACCTCCGGATCTTTTCCTGGATTTCGCACCTGTTGCTCCGGCGCCGCGCTTTGCTCCGGCGCTTCAGGGGTTTTACACCGGAGTATGTTTTTCCGCATGCTGCCGGAGTTTTTGAAAACCTCCGGATCCACACCGGATCCACTCCGCGGACTTTGCAGTGGGAAATCCATCCACGCCGGATCGACTGCTGTGTGGGCGGCACCCTCTCCCTTTCCGTCCTCCCACCCCATCCACCCCCTTGGCCAATCATCAGCCTTTCGCGGCGCTTCCCCAAAGTGCCGGCACGGCCATTTTTTTTTTTAAACTTCACAGTTTTGCGTACTAGCGATATTTCGAAATTAACAAATTAAAAAAAAAAAACCCTCCTGGAATAGCCTCAATTGCCACTTCAATTGGTTTCGTTAGAATTTTTTTTTATTATTATTGACTTTAGTTGCGTTATTTCGCTGTTGCGTTATCTCGATAATGCGAAAACGACCATTGTTGGGGGGGGAATCTAGTGCCGGTGCGGGCCAAAGCGTTCATGTGTGCGGCAGGAGGGACGTGCCGGGCCAGGTGGAGGGCAGCCTCATGCGCGAAGGCGCAGCTGTCGGAGGAGGAGGACGCGGCTCGTGAGCTGCGACGGGCCCGGGCGAGGCTCTTGCTGCCTGCCGCTCTTTGTGGCTCGCATGGCCACCTGGGTGCTGAGCATGAGCGCCCGCCTGGGGCCAGAGGAGCCCGTCTTCGCCCAGCTCAAGCCAGTTCTGGGGGCCCGGGAGGCCGCGCTCTTCGGCGGCCCCGGGGAACTCAAGCCGCCGCCCGGAGCCGGGGGAGGAGAGCGCCTGGGAAGGATGTGAGTGGAGATTCGCTCGCTCCGATGAGCTGACTGGCCACTACAGGAAGCACACCGGAGCCAAGTCTTTCCAGTGTGCTGTGTGCAATCGCAGCTTCTCTCGATCTGACCACTTGGCCCTG
This sequence comes from Heteronotia binoei, assembly GCF_032191835.1. NCBI lineage: Eukaryota > Metazoa > Chordata > Lepidosauria > Squamata > Gekkonidae > Heteronotia > Heteronotia binoei. The sequence continues at coordinate 47,999,370 of NC_083224.1, read as the reverse complement.
CACATGAAGAGACATCAGAACTAAGGCCCCGGGACTTCCTCCTCCATTTTATCTGCATGCACACATGCCCAGTTGCTGGGTGAAGTTGGGACGTCAAGCATGCAGCACCTCTTTGTGCATCTGCATGTTTGCAGTTTCCCACCAACTAGCGATGTGCATGTGCGGAAGCGGGTTTCTATGAATGTATGGCTGTGTCTAGCGTTGCGCGGAGGGGGACAAACGATACTGTACGTTCCAGGAAGATTGTTTTCTAATAAAGTGCGTTCATGTGTGTGTGTTTTAAAAAGGGAATGCCTCCCTCAGCTGTGCCACCAGGATTTCTGGACCTGCACAAAATTGCCATGTATAAAATGGGAAGTTGGAGTCCTGCATTCTTCTCCCTGGCTACATTCCGCTCGGTTAGAAAATAGACTGTTAATACATAATGCTTCTGTTAATACATAAAGGGCTGTGGAGGATTCTACAGCTGCAGCCAATCCATAAGCAGCAGCAGCACACGTGATGCGGTTTGTCCACGAAAAGAAGGGGAGGGAACAGCTGTGCCTGCTCGATGTTACGTTAGTACGTTAGTACGTCATTACGCAACCAGACTTGCGCTTAAAAAAAATATGATTGACAGGGCATCGAACTCAAGTCGATGCCAGTGGGAAAACGATTTGAGCCGGGGCTTCAGGGAAGGCGACTCCGCAAAGAGTCACTAGTGGGAAAACGAGAAAAATGATCCGGACATAATTGCGCCGCGGAATAAGGGGAGCAAACGCTAAGTGCGAAAACGACCTGTGTCTTTCCTATTTGTCTCCATAAAGAGAAACCATGTCTTCTAAGTCTGTACTCCAAGGAGTTTATTTCTTTGTTCCCAGGAAAGTGTGTGACTTATCTGGGGCCAGTGTCTCTTGTCTGTTAATCAAGGTATCCTGCATTCCTTTATCACAATCACACCTACTTTATAAATCAGCACAGGATGAGACCCACTCGTGAACTGCCTAACCTGGAAAACTAATTTGCCCCACCTAAGACTCTTTTGAGAAACAGACTTTTTAGTTTGTGATATCATTGCTTCCATTAAAGGAGATTGTGGTATTGTGGGGTTTTTTTACTTTCTTTAAAAGGACTTTTCTGCTTTAAAAACATTACCAGTGATAGCTGATTTGTACCCCACCACCCAAAGTGGTAATCGTCTAAACAGAATCCATTGCATCTGCTTGCCCACCCATGATTCCCCCTATTGCTCCATGGAAAAGAATCTTGCTCACAAACCCCTTGCCCTCACTTTTTATGTCAAAGCACTTAGCATTGTCACCTTTTAAGTGGGTATTTCTGCACTACAGGCAGAAACTCAATACAAGCATCTTTCCCTTTCACTGAATCATCTTGCTAGAAAAAGCATCATCTGTTCAGAACATCTGTCCATTAAAAATAAAAATTACTATCCTAAAAGCACTGCAGGTTCATCAGAGTCATACAAGCTCTCAGTGGGGGAGCTTCAGAGCCATTTCTTATGATGCCTTTGAAGCTTCTTATCAAGTTACCAGGCAATGCAAAACTAGGACTATAATATTTTTGTCTGCTCCAGCAGTCAAGCTGGTGGCCATTTTCAGAAGTACAGAATGGAAGTCCTGCTCTGTGTTAGTTGATTTAATCAACTCCAAATTGTATCAGACTGTGAGTGAGGAAAACAACTTCCACAGTCCAGGCCTTTAAAAATTCCCTTCATTACCCAGGGAACATAAATTACCAGCATATTACCAACATGGGGTTCCAGAGCACTCTGTTGACTCAGAATGAAATCACAGGGAGGGGACAGGAGCAGCAAAGACTGAAACCCCAGAATCAGATGAATGCAAATCTTATTCAGATGCTCAGGAAGTCACCTGGGATTAATTTCTCATATACCTTTATGCAAACTGTTTTCACAAACAGAGGGTCTAGAAACCTGGATTTTCAAATTACAAGAAAGATTCTGAGAAAGCTGAATAGTCATTTCAGACAAACACTTCTTGCCCAACCCACTGGTGTAGCAGAATTGCTAGATATACCTAGTCAGCTTGCATGGCAACAATCTTCCAAAAATCGATAAGCAAGCAAAAGAACATTTTTAGTCTTTTTTTAAGCCCCCACCACACTGCTCACTTATAATCTGTCATTCTCTTCCCTTACCCATTATCTCTAATCAGAAGAATAATGGAGATTCCATTTATGCTCTCTGCTGCCTTTCCTTCCCTTCCCTATTGCTCACAATGCTGTAATTTTTCTTGTAATAAACAATTTTCCCCTGCTCTTTTTTTCAGCATTGATCTTGCCTGGATGTTCAAAGACTCCTTTTGGAAAATAATTTTTGTGCATTATTACATGGAAGCCCCTGGCTGGTAATGAAGATAAAAAAGGAAAAGGCCAGGTTCTTAACCAGAGCATTAAACTGTGCAAGGCCATAATTGGGGACTGATGGGTTTCTTTGTTCTCTTTCAGTTGCAGTCCCTGGCAAATGATGATAATCATTTGCAGCTATTTATTGGCACAATTCCTTGTCTCCCAGAAAAACACATCATTGTATATACTGGACTAGGGTTTAAGCCCATGATACATGCACACCCTAATCCATTGTTGGCCAACACACTGATACATACATTCACTAAGAACATTGAGGGCTTACAGTGGTTATTTGAATATTAAAGCTACATTGAATATTCTCTGGTTCTGATTTGCAGCTTTTTCTGGCTTTGTGGAACTTCTCTATTTTGTAGAATTCTTTGTTTTGGCTGCCGCTTCTTTAAAAGCACCGTTTAATTTTACATTCTTTGCAGAGCACCTCTTCCCTGGAAGAATAAATTTCACAGTTAAATATTCAGGTTAAGATTATCCTCTCACAAGCAGTGTTCTGAATGATGTTCCTTTTCATTCTGCTTGCTTACTGCTGTTGATTGATTATTTATATTTACTAGATTATAAACAAGTTGCACATCACCTCCTCAAATGGACAGGCCCCTTTGATTCAGAGAACCTTATATTCTTCAGGTCTGATGATTGATTGTCTTTTGTGAGAATGTCTTAAGCACAAGTCCATCTCAGCTCTCACAATATGTATCTGTTGAACATAATCATTTATCAGAGTAACCTTCTATATCCTGTATTCAATCATCCCATATTTTCTTTTGATATTATTATTATTATTATTATTATTATTAGCCTAGGGGGCTGTAGTTTCATCTGTTCCGTCTGAATTAACCATGTACGTCAATCTTGAAAGCACACAGATTATGTGATTTAAACCTGGACTCACCTCAAGTCCAATTTGGTTCCTAGAGGATTATTAAAACAGAGGAAGGATATTTTTTATTAAACAATCGACATGATTTTCATGCAAGCTATGTGGCATATTAATATTTTAAGATACTACGAAGCCAAGGTTTTTCTTTCTCTGATTAGAATGGAAAGTCTCAGGAAAATACACTAAAAGGGAAATGTTCTTTTCCTAAGGTACTTCTTGTTTGTCCGGTTCCACAGTGTCCCAGGCCCAGAACATTTTAATCTTACCCTTCCTTCAAGTATTTTAGGACAAAACTTGTGAAACAGGTTAGGCTGAGACTGTATGACTCTGACTGGCCTTCATGGCAGAGCAGGGATTATCCTGGAACACAGAAGTGGAGTTTTAGTAGGATGAGGCTCTCATTACGTGAGACATGTAACGCAAGTTGTGTCAGGGTTTCCCAGCTCACCTGATATACGTTGCTGAGGAGTCAATTTAAGGGTGCAATTCTGCTGTGGAGCATGATGCAGCAGGAGGAGAAGAAGTAAGGTTGCCAGTTCCAGATGGTGGCTGGAGTTCTTCTGGGATTACAACTGATCTCTAGGCAATAGAGATCAGTTTACCTGGAGAAAAGGGCTGCTTTGTAAGGTGAATGTTTCCTCATTGAAGTCCCTTTCTTCCCCAACCCCCTTTCCTCAGGCTCCACCCAGGGCTGCTGAGAGCCACTATAGGCTCCTGGACAAAGATTCTACCTGGGCCATTCCCTATAACCCTGATCAAAAGCAAATATAAATAAACCGATCACTTTCATTGCTGTTACCATGAAAGACACCAAGGGTGAGGGAAGTGAATGCCTTCACTTAGGTGAGTGGGAAGACAGTAAGGGGAGGCCACTCACCCAGAGCCTCTTTCTAGATTCTGTTGTATTTTTCTTCACAAAAGGTCTTAATTCTAATCAGAGAATAAAGCTAGGAGATTCAAAATTGGCTACCAGTTTCAGGATGATTGCAGGAGTTCTAGGGCCAAAACTGACAGACATGGAAATATTCTGGTCCAGGTGAAACACACCCCCTCATGTTATTTGCAAAGGAAGCTAAGGCTCTCTGTTTGTGGCAAGTTTAACACATAAGAAAATAATGCTATGCAATTGAAAACTTGACACCAACCCCAGCATGATGATGGAAGTTGCAGTGCCAAAAATGAAGGGAATCAGAATACCCTGAACCAGGTCATTTTAATGAAAGGCCAGATGTAATAAGAGAGCTCTGCAGAATTGGGCCTCCAAGCAATTTTTAAGTTGTGTCCTCAGTCACATATGTAACACAAGTGAAAGCTGGAGTTATAACCAATTGTTTATATCCCATAATAGCTATAACAAAGTTGTTGCACGCAGGCTGAACAGTGAGCTTCGTTCCTGAAGCCAGGAGATTTGTGCTTTCAGGAGGCATAGTGAGTACCCAGGCCCACAGAGTCAGCATGGTGTAGTGATTATAGAGTGCTGGACTAGGATCTGGGAGACCTAGGCTGGAATCCCCCCTCTGCCATGGATGCTCACTGGGTGATGTGGGCCAGTCACATGTACTCAGACTAATTTTCCTCATAAGATACTTGTGAAGATGAAATGAAGAGGAGAATGTTGAAGCTGCTTTGGATCCCCATTAGGGAGAAATGCGATATAAATATCTAAATAATTATATTTTTACCATCACACATGCAATGGCTTGGATCCAGGCTGTTCCACAGGTGCAGGAAAATCCCAAGGAACAGGATTTTGGAGGGCTTTTGGGGCTCCTGTAGGAAGGGTGCAGAACATTGTGCACCATGGATGAACATTGCTGTGCTTGTGAAAATCTAGTCTTTATCTAACCCAATGTGTAGAATTAAAGAAATGGCCCACAATAAAGGTAATCTTTAGGAGTAGTTACATGTACTCTGAAACAAACAAAGGGCTCTGTCAATTTTTGTTTCAGGCTCCAATTCCAAATGCACCATTCTTACCTCTGTTACCTTCTCAGAGTCCTTTGAGGAAACTATAGATTTCCTCATGATTAAAGAAAATGAGGCACCTTATCTCACCCTTTCTCATCTAGCTGCAACCAAAGTGAGCCATCCATTGCTGCTTCTGGATGGATATCACAGGCAGAAGGGTTGGGGACAGAGATATGGGGGGTGCAGAGTTGGTGATGCTGCTAAGTTATTTCCAGGGAAAGTCTGGAGGGGACATAATGTTTCCAGTGATTCCCAAAGCTATCCTGAAAAGCTGTGCTGGTCTTTAAGCTGCTAGCAGATTCAAATTTTGTTCTGCTACTACAGACTAATGTGGCTACCCACCTGAAATTCTCTCAGTTAAAAATGCTATCATCTGGCTTTCACAGGCCTGTCTTGCATCACTTCTTTACTATTTCCTTAATCTTCAAGACAAATAATCAGTAATAGCAACCAGAACAACCAGCCTCTATTTATGATCCCTCTACCTATTCATGAAGTTACTAACTCTTTTACTTGACATCTACCTGGAACTTATCCTGCCTATATATTTTTGCTTCCCAAATTTTACTTAAATGTAATTCAGCTCTGTCAATCCACTTCCAGGGGGAAATACTTTTAATTTTACTTAATGAATGATATTATCCCTGTGGAAACTCATGATGAGTCAAGCCCATAAGCATGCCAGTCAGATATTTTGGTGAGGCTGGCCTGTAACTTCTTTAGCCATAGCAGTTGCTTTCATAGGGGCACTGACACAAAGGGAAGGCCTGAGCAACATTATCATTATCAGCTTGTTCCTTGGTTAGAAAAACATTATTCATGTCCTGCTCCCCCACTCTGGGTTCCTTTCAAATTCCCTGCAAAACACATTATGTTGGCTTTTCCTGCAGTGAGCGTCATGTCCCTCAGCAGTTGTCATCATTATCATAAACAGCATACAATGTTCTACACCTGAAATGATCAGTATTATCTTTCTGTCAGAGACGAACAGAGCTTCTACATTCTCTGAAGCTTGCCTCTGAACTAGACACTGGCCCTTTAACTCATAAGCAGTTAAAAGAAAACAGCTCAGCAATGATCCCCTGATGTGGCAGTTGGAGGGTATCCCTCCATGCTGTACTATGTTCCGGTGTTTTAAATATAGCCATTATGCCCCGCAGCCTCGCTCATCTAGCAATGACTCAGAGGAAGCTTTGAATGCAGAAACATCCTCAAGGACCACAGGGAAGACAAGCAGGATGTATATGTTTCTTTCTCATGTATTCCATTACAATTGAAATGGCATCCGTGAAAAGTTTTATTTTTTGCAAACAAACTGAAACAAGAAGCTTGGCTATATTTGAAGGTCTCCTGCAGCAGCTCTATTGAAATAAATTCCCATGTGTTTCAATTGGGCTGGAGCAGGAGAACTTCCCAAGGGACTGCCATATGTATACTGGGTTTTAAAACAAAAAATTCCCTGTTCATGCAGAAAAAATTAAAAAGCATGCCTGGAGTGATGCATGAGAGCAAGAGGGGCTAAATCCAAGGTGAATTATTTTTTTCCATCTCATTAGCTTACCAGCTGTAGCCCTTTCATATGGACACAGATAGATGCCAAAAGTTCTGATTCATTCAGTCGTGGAGATCGTAGTGCTTATGATGGCAGGAGCAGAGAGTCAGAAAAAAGATTTGTCCAGGGAGGAGGAAGCGGTCTTCTTTTAAAAGCCAGGCCAAACACTAGTTTATTTATTTGCACTTTAACTTTCTTAGTAGCTCAAATTAAGGGTTCAAAATGACTAACAACATTTATATTTTAAAAGGATGCTGTGCCATTTTCCAAAAAGCATTAAATTGAAAATCTAATATTTTTTAGAACCAGGGCTTCCCCTTGAAGAATCCTTATTCTTAGCCACTAAATGTATCTAAAGGGTTTTAAAAAACCTAAAAACCTCTTATGTTGTTTCCAAAAGATAAGAGAAGCCATGTTGGATCAGGCCAACGGCCCATCAAGTCCAACACTCTGTGTCACACAGTGGCAAAAAATTTCATATACACACATACACTGTGGCTAATAGCCACTGATGGACCTGTGCTCCATATTTTTATCTAAACCCTTCTTGAAGGTGGCTATGCTTGTGGACGCCACCACCTCCTGTGGCAGTGAATTCCACATGTTAATCACCCTTTGGGTGAAGAAGTACTTCCTTTTATCCGTTTTAACCTGTCTGCTCAGCAATTTCATCGAATGCCCACGAGTTAGACATGGTTAGACATGGACACAGTGGAAGATAATGGTGGGAACTTGGGGAATTATCTCTATGTGCCACTCTTACTTTATTTATTGTTATTTAATGCCAGAGTTGGAAGGGGCCACCAAGGTCATGTAGTGCAACCCCCTGAAACACAGGAACTGTAATATCCCTGACAAGTAGGTCCTAATTGATACTTTCAAAACCTCCTTCAACAAAGAATCCACCACTTCATGAGGGAGACAGTTGCAGTGTCAAACACACCTCAGCATCAGAAAGTGCTTCCTCAAATTTAGATGATGATGATGATAATAATAATAACAATAATAATATTTTATTTATATCCCGCCCTCCCCGCCTAGGCAGGCTCAGGGCGGCTAACAACATTTATAAACATACAGAACAATAAATATTGGGCTTTAAAATTAACATTATTAAAAACCAGTCAATATACAATTAAAATTTAACTTAATCTGGCAGTGGTAATGGTATTTCCGGCACTAATTTCTGTTAGTTTACATAGTTTACATAATAACATAGGTCCTTAAACAGAACCATTTTTGGCGGCTCCCTTTATAAACAACCATAATTCAGCAGTCCGTGTACGCTAGCTTGAAGAGGGTGGTCTTGCAGGCCCTGCGGAACTGATCGAAGCTCCGCAGGGCCCGCACCTCCTCCGGGAGCTGATTCCATAGGAAAGGGGCCACGAATGAAAAGGCCCGTGCCCGGGTGTTCTGAAGTTTAGCTTCTTTCGGCCCAGGGGTAGTCAGTTTATTTTTTCTGGCTGACCTCAGTGCTCTCTGGGGCTCATATGGGGAAAGACAGTCGCTCAGGTAGGCCGGTCCTTAGCCATATAGGGCTTTAAAGGTAATGACCAGCACTTTGTACTGGACCCGGTATGTAATCGGCAGCCAGTGCAGTTCGCGTAGCCCCGGCCGTATATGCTCCCACCTCGGGAGTCCTAGCAACAGCCTGACCGCCGCGTTCTGCACTAGCTGCAGGCTCCGGGTCCGGCACAAAGGCAGCCCCAAGTAGAGGGCATTACAGTAGTCCAATCTTGAGGTGACCGTCACATGGATCACTGTTGCAAGGTCCCGACGCTCTAGGAAAGGGGCCAACTGCCTCGCCCACCTCAGATGTAAGAATGCTGACTTGGCAGTGGCTGCTATCTGGGCCTCCATTGATAATGAAGGCTCCAGTAAAACACCCAAGCTCTTTACCTGGCGCGCTGCTTTCAATGGCGCGCCATCAAAGGCCGGGAGAGATATTTCCTTCCCCAGAGCGCCGCGACCTACACAAAGGATCTCTGTCTTCGTCGGGTTCAGCTTCAGCCCACTCAGCCTAAGCCACGTTGCAACAGCCTGCAGAGCCTGATCCAGATTCCCTGGGGCGGAGTCGGGCTGGCCGTCCATTAGTAGATAGAGCTGGGTGTCATCTGCATATTGATGGCAACCCAGCCCAAACCTCCAGGCAATCCGGGCAAGGGGGTGCATATAGATGTTAAACAACATCGGGGAGAGAACTGCTCCCTGAGGCACCCCACAATCTAGTGTGCACCTCTGGGACCGCTCGCCCCCAATCGCCACCCTTTGTCCCCAACCCAAGAGGAAGGAGGAAAGCCATTGTAAGGCCAACCCCCGAACCCCTATGTCGGTGAGGCGGCGGGTCAGTAGCTGATGGTTGACTGTATCAAATGCTGCCAACAGGTCTAGCAACATCAGTACCGCGGCGCCGCCTCGATCCAGTTGCCGCTGGAGGTCATCCACCAAGGCGACCAGCACCGTCTCCGTCCCATGGCCCGGCCAGAAACCAGACTGGCACGGGTCCAGGATGGAAGCGTCATCCAGAAACCTCTGTAGCTGCAACGCCACTGCCCTCTCAACAATTTTCCCTAAAAACGGTAAATTAGACACCGGACGGTAATTTGCCAATTCAGCCAGGTCTTCTGTACATTTTTTCAAGAGGGGGCGGACCAAGGCCTCTTTCAGAGGTGTTGGAAAATGCCCCTCTATGAGGGATCTATTTATGATGTCCCGTAAAGGACATCTAAGCTCCCTCTGGCAGGATTTAATCAGCCAAGAGGGGCAAGGGTCCAAATCGCATGTTGTTGGGCAAGCAGCAGAGAGGATTCCGTCGACTTCCTCCAGGCTGAGTGGGTCGAAGTGATCCAGCACTAAGCCTGAAGACAGGCATGGAGCCTCAATTTCACTTACTGTATCCAATGTGGTAGGCAGGTCTTGGCGGAGCGACGAGATTTTATCTGCAAAATGTTTCGCAAATGCCTCACAGCCGATCTCTAATTCTCTAACATTTGGTTTGCCTTGTGGCAGTGTTATAAGGTCTCCAATTATTCTAAATAATTGTGCTGGGCGCGAATTTGCAGATGCAATCTTGGTTGCAAAGTAGTCTTTCTTTGCAGCCTTGACTGCCATCTCATAAGACTTCGTAAACGTTCTATAGGATGTTCTCATTGCTTCGTCCCGAGTATGCCTCCATTGCCTCTCTAGTCGTCTGAGCCCTTGTTTCAGCTGGCGCAGCTCCAAGGTATACCATGGGGCCAGCCTCACACGAGGGCGTAGAGGGCACCGAGGTGCAATTTCATCGATAGCCCTGGATAGTCAGCCTTGCCAGGCTTCCACCAGGTCATCGAGGGAATTGCCAGTGGGCCAGGGATCCCTCAGGGCCATTTGGAACCGTTCCGGGTCCATCAGGCCCCGAGGGCGAGCCAAAATAGGCTCTCTGCCCATACAGGGTTGGGGCAGTGTCCCCATACGGGCCTTAAGGGCTAGGTGATCTGACCATGGAACTGCTTCTACAGCGATATCATTCACCAAAATCCCAGACGCAAAGATGAGGTCTAAAGTGTGCCTGGCCTGATGTGTGGGAGTCGTAACAAATTGAGAGAGTCCCAGTGTCACCATGGAAGACACTAGGTCCATCGCCTGAGTGGAGGCCATGTCATCAGCATGGACGTTGAAGTCACCCAGGACCATAAGCCCTAGGTACTCCAACGCCCAGCCCGCCACTGCCTCCAATAGTGATGGTAAGGCGCTAGCTGGTGCGTTAGGCGGACGGTACACCAGCCAGACTGCCAACCCCTCTCCTTTGCTGTAGTTTATATTCAGTAGTTTGACATCAGTCATCCAATACGACTGAAAACATGTCCACACCATCCCCATTATGGCATCTCTTTTGGATGTTAGAAAGTGGCAATCATATTACCTCACAAGTTATCTTCTCCAACAGAGATTTCCAATCCTTCAGCCTCTTCTCATAGGACATTGGTTTCCAAATCCCTCATCAGCTTTGTTACCTTGTGCTGGATTCCTTCCAGCTTCTTGACATCCTTCCTAAATTGTGGTGTCCACAGTGGTACTGTTAGAAGAGACTGATGATGGTTCTTGCTTAGTACCCCAAGACTACAAACACCATAGAGCAAGACAGATAGATAGGTTGATATCAGTCTCCTTCCTGTGTACTCTACTATCACTCACCCTCACTAACTGGTAGAATGTAATTTCAGGGAACTTCCTTCCCCTTTGTTCTTCTCCTCTTCCTTCTTCCCTGCATGAACCAGGAAGAGTATCTTGGTGTCTCCTCCTGGAACGAATGAAGCAGATGACCTACTATTAATCTGAAGCCACCTGTTAGCTAGAACTGTTAGGCACTCTTTCTCTGCACAGAGACCCTGATATTCCTTGGTGTCTCCCATCCAAATACTAACCAGGGCTAACCCTGCTTCACTTACAAGATCTGGGCCATCCAAGTTCCTATTTGCAATTTTCGTATCTTTCTTTGCAAGCTCTGCAGAGCTAAAATGCACTGTTAACACTGCACTTTTAAATGCACATGTTTAAATCAACAGTGGGTTATTTTCATACTATCACACATTACTGAACATCAAAAGCTGAAAATTTAACTGCAAGAAAGATTTTACCCGTGAACTTGGTACATGTATCTACTCCCTTTCCTAACCTCCAAATGAAAATAATTATTCAGGTTAAATCTTCTGCTGATGTATTCTTCTAGTTAGTTAGATGAACAAAGTTTCATTGTAAACTGAAATCTTGGTTCATTCCCTTGAAACCCAATAATGCATACAAAATCTTTCATCAAAGAAATATATTTATTATTGACCCGTCATACATTGCAAATGTAGCTCAAAATAAATGAGTCTGAATGCCACTGACTCCCAAGTTATTATTAAACTGTTTGGCATTGAGGAAATTGCTTTTCATAAACATCCTGGGCTCTTCCTTTTTATAAAAAAAAAAAGGCTGATACACACAGAATCATAGTTAATCTGTATGAATCCACAAACTGCATCACTAATAAGACAGGGAAATATATCATTTCTGGAAAATGAAACAGTGGAGTAGAGAAGAGGGGGGTAAAGACACGCTACTCTGTTTTCAGACCCCATTTCAAATGTGGCATTAATTCTAATGAAATTTTGCATCTGACTTCTGTCATATTCTGGAAGCTTGAGATAGGTCATGGGGGTTTCTTCCCTAAAGAAAAATCACAATGACGTTTCTTTTTGCTTGTTTAGCTGTAGCCACTAAATGCATGTTCGAAGAGCTCACAGTGCCAAAGCAACAGAGCAAAGTTTGCATGCAGAAGCACCTTTAAGACCAACAAAATTTTATTCATGGTATAAATTTTTGTGTACAAGCACACTTCATCAGATCCATAGAAACAGTTTCCTCAAGTCTTACTTATAGGGGGTGGAGTGGGGGTTGCTGTCAGAAAGAGCCACTTAGAATCAAGATGCGTAAGTGCTGGGACTGGATGGAAGATCTGTGAATGGCAGTAAATTAGCAGACAAGTAGAAGAGTTAACAGAATGAGGGTTGAGTCCAGTCAATAAAATTAAGTTCTAGGTACAAGTGAGAACTGAAAGACTTAGTATATACCCTCCTTTAGATTCACCGAAACAGATTTCCTCAAATATTATATATAGGTAGGGGTGCTAATAAGAATTCAAACGCCTAAGTAACTGAGCAATAAATACAGCTAAGATTGAAACAACGCAATAGGTAAGACCGTTAAATAGCAGTAAATTGATATACAGATAATAAAATCGTTATCAACAGATGTGACCTTTAAGAAGAAGAAGAAGATATTGGATTTATATCCCGCCCTCCACTCCAAAGAGTCTCAGAGCGGCTCACAATCTCCTTTACCTTCCTCCCCCACAACAGACACCCTGTGAGGTGGGTGGGGCTGAAGAGGGCTCTCACAGCAGCTGCCCTTTCAAGGACAACCTCTGCCAGAGCTATGGCTGACCCAAGGCCATGCTAGCAGGTGCAAGTGGACTCTCTAGAGTTTGATTTCTGGGTATGTGAGAACTGAGTGACTTAGCATACGTAGTGAGATAAGAAGCCAATACTTATGTTGACTCCTGGAGGTTCCATAGTTCTGAGTTTTGTAATAACTTGTAATTCAGCAGTCTCCCTTTCCTGTCTGTTTCTGAAATCCCTTTGCAAATAAAAAAGCTACTTTGAAGTCACCCATTGAGTGTCCTGGAAGTGTTCTCCTACAGGTTTCATAGTTTCGTGATTCTTGATGTCAGATTTGTGTCCATTTATCCTTTGGAGCAGGGTTTGACCTGTTTGCCCTATGTAGAGAGATGAAAGGCATTGTTGGCATTTAATGGCATATACAATGTTGGAAGATGAGCAAGTGAATAAGCCTGAGATAGTGTAGTTGATATTCAGTCCAGTGACTTAGTTGTCTGGGTGTATGTGGCGAAGAGTTGGACACAACTGAATGGTTAACATACAACATATGTGGCAGCAAAGTTGGCATTTGAGTTTATTGCATGCTCGAGTATCAGTTTCCATGTTCAAATTAGATATTATATTATTGTGGGTGAGGAGGAGTTTGATATGGGGGAGCTATCTATATTTGCCCCCCCCCCGTGCTTGTGAAAGAGAACTGTTTTGAGCTGAGAATTGTATGTGACAAAAAGGACTACGGGCCATCTTTTAATGTACTTTAAAGACTGATTGTACACTAGTGTTAAACAGAAGAAGATAGTGGAACTTTCATTCATTGAAGCTGTCTTTATTGTGGCGATAAGAAGTGGGGTATACCATTGCTCAAAGAATTTTCGAAGCAGGAGCAACAAGTTGACTTCCTGTACATTGGCACTCTACTGTTATTGATATTAGCACTCTATTGAGACTCTGTTCTTGTTCTTTTGTATTACACTGTAACACAGCTATGCCCTCACTTGTGAATACTTTGTGAAATGCATTACAATTTAGTAATTTTTGGTCACTATAACCTTCAGGTTGTGTATATGTGGTTAGCAGGTCTACAGAGCAAAGTCCCTCCATAGGCTGAGGCTCCTCCTCCCTCCTTCTCCCTTGGAGAAGAGGGAAAGAGTAAGAGGCTGCTTGACTCTGCTGCCTCATCACAGAGAAGAAATTTTAAAATGGTGACTGAAGGAAGCAGGTGAGGGAGAAAGAAGCAGACAGTGGCCAGTTGCTTGTGGGCAAGGTTGAGATTCTGATGCATGCGATGTTGTTTGTTGATCAGAGCAAGTTAGGAAATCAGAAAAGGGCTAGAGGCTTACAGCCCAGTGACAATAGACTGTATTAAGCTAAAAACATGTGGTTATTATATCCATCTATAAGTTCCAAGAGAAAAATAGTAGCATATCTGGAACATCCAGACCCCATTTGGGAATGGGACACTGGCTTAGAGGAGGAGGAGATGGAGAAGAAGAAGAAGAAGATGATGATGATATTGGATTTGTATCCCACCCTATACTTTGAATCTCAGAGCAGTCACAGTCTCCTTTAGCTTCCCCACCCCCACCAATAGACACTCTGTGAGGTAGGTGGGGCTGAGAGAGCTCTCACAGCAGCTGCCCTTAGAGCAGGGGTGGCCAACGGTAGCTCTCCAGATTTTTTTTGCCTACAACTCCCATCAGTCCCAGCCATTGGCCATGCTGGCTGGGGTTGATGGGAGTTGTGGGCAAAAAAACATCTAGAGAGCTACCGTTGGCCACCCCTGCCTTAGAAGGCCTCAGGTTCAGTCCATGACATAGTTCTAAAATATCATGTTTGGGTGTGTGTGGGTCATTTATTCAAATAGTCATCATAAGATGGAAGTGACTTCAAAGTATTTAACACACACACACAGTAGGTGATGTGAAAGACCTCTACCTCAGACCTGGCGAGTTGCTGCCAATCAGAGAAGACAATACTGACCTTGACAGATCAACTGTCTGAATCAGTATTAGGCAACTTCCCATGTTCACCTTTTAACGGTCTGGTGTATACATGCTACAGATAATAGTATGGAACACCCCATCTTGACTGAAAAAAAAGATAACTTTTTAAAATAATGCCTCTTGGTCTTAAAAACTCCCTGCAAATACACAAGCTATATAACTTAAATAAAAACATAGCCTAAGCATAACCTAAATAAATGAAAAACCACCAGCCTTGTCTTCAGCTTCTTGAGTACATCAGCCTTGTTTTCAGCCTCAGAAAGACAGCATCTTCTTTAAACAATGGCTGGTACAAGCCTGAAGGATGGTATGGAAGGGGACAATAAAAAGATAGACATGAAGCACTAGCAGTATTTCCTTCCACCTCCCTGACCTACACACCCACACATATAGTTTAGCTTGAGAAAGCAATCCCCAGTTAGGACCCAGGGTAGCTTAAATCATCCTCCACTCCTCCATTTTATCTAACCACCACCCAGTGAAGCAGGCTAGGCTGAGAACAGGGGTAGGGAACGTTGGCTCTCCAGATGTTTTTTGCCTACAACTCCCATCAGCCCCAGCCAGCATGGCCAATGGCTGGGGACGATGGGAGTTGTAGGCAAAAAACCATCTGGAGAGCCAACGTTCCCTACCCCTAGTCCATGGTCACCAAGCAAGCTTCCCTGGGATCTGTCTCCTAGATCCTAGTTTGATACTCTAGCCCCTACACCTCTAAATACCTGAAGAAGACAAAGAACAGAAGGGGCTGTTCATACCATCCTTGCAAGTTGGACTAAACGGAACTTTAAATCCCATCGTTACTTTCTTTATTGGTCCCAAAGAGCCAAAGGCCAAGTGCATCAAGCAGGGAAGCTGTGTTCAGTTGGCAGTGTTTTAAGTAATGGCCTAGGGATGAGCTAGATTTGATCTCATAAACAGAGTGTGGTCTCATTCTTTCTGTGGACCAAACATGGCTCCGGGAAGATATTTAAAGTGACATACCTATATGAGTACACAAAAATATTTTGGAGAAAAAGCAGAACATTCTGTTTGGCTTTATGACCTAAATATAGAAATGCAGTCAGACCACACAACAGGATTTCCCTAAACCTGTCTTCCCAAAACATTCAAAAGGAATGATAGCATTTGTAGTGGGTATCAGGGAATCAGTAAGCATATAAGGATCCCCACTGTTGTTTATAATGACTCTTGAAATCTTACTGATGCAAATCCAAGACGATAAAGAAATAGAAGGATTAAAAGTAAAAGTATTTACTTACAAATATAGAGCATTTGCAGATGATATAATGTTTATAAATGAAAATCCCATACAAGTCACACCTTTGTTGTTAGCTAAAATACAAGAATACGGGGAATTGGCAGGACTTTGTATTAATAAAGAAAAATCAAAACTTCTATGTAAAAATATGCAAGTAAATAAAAGGAATTGCAGAGGCTAACGGTTGTGAAGTTACCTCTAAGGTAAAATATTTGGGTGTGGAGATAACAATGAAGAATATTGATTTGTTGAAAAATAATTATGAGAAGCTATGGCATAAAATGGATGAACATATGTTAAAATGGAATAAACTTAATTTGTCATTGCTTGGCAGAATAGCCGCAATTAAAATGAATATTCTACCAAGAATAATGTATTTGTTTCAAACTATCCCGCTTGTGAAAGACAGTAAACAATTTAATAGATAGCAAAGAAAAATTTCAGAGTTTGTGTGGGCTGGGAAGAAACCAAGGATTAAAATGAAAATTTTAACAGATGCAAAAGAGATGCGGATTCCCATTACCAGATTTAAAATTATATCACGAAGCAGTTTGTTTAGTGTGGATAAAAGAATGGATGATGCTGTTAAACAAAAAACTCTTAGCGTTGGAAGGTCATGGAAATAAATTTGGCTGGCACGCTTATATGTATTATGGGGAGAAAAGATGGATGGTTTTTTCTCTCACCATTATATAAGAAATAATTTGCTAAATACATGAATGAGATATAAGAAATATGGAGATGAGAGAAAACCGTTATGGATAGTGCCAGCAGAAGTAATAAAAATAACAGCTGAGATGGGTGAAGAAAAGTGGTTGTCATATCTCTCTCTCTCTCTCGGCTTGACTTCGCGAACGAAGATTTAAGAAGGGTGCAGTAGTCCACGTCTGCTGCAGGCTTGCTGGTGGCTGACAAGACCAATGCGGGACAGGCAGATCCAGCCACAGTGGCTGCAGGGAAAAGTCTGATTTGGGGTTGGTGCTGTAGCAGTGCGATTCTTCCTCAATCTCCTTTTGTCCTCAAGACCAGCTATGCGTGCGTTCTCAAAGGAAGAGACAGCCTGGTGGATGGTGTGCCTCCATGCTTTGCGATCTGAGGCTAGGTCAGACCACTGGTGATGGTTGATGCGACAGGTGCCAAGGGATTTCTTCAAGGAGTCCTTGTACCTCTTCTTTGGTGCCCCTCTAATTCTATGGCCGGTGGAAAGTTCGCCATACAGAGCAATCTTGGGAAGGCGGTGGTTTTCCATCCTAGAAATATGCCCTGCCCAGTGCAGCTGCGTCTTCAACAGCAGTGCCTCGATGCTTGTAACCTCCGCCCTCCTGAGGACTTCAGTGTTGGTCACAAAGTCACTCCAGTGGATGTTGAGGATGGTGCAAAGGCAGCGCTGATGAAAGCGCTCAAGGAGTCGCAGGTGATGACGGTATAAAACCCACGATTTGGAGCCGTAGATGAGGGTTGTCATCACAACCACTTTGTAAACATTGATCTTTGTGCCTTTTTTCAGATGCTTGTTGCTCCACACTCTTTTGTGCGGTTGGCCAAGTGCATGGTTTGCCTTTGCCAGCCTGTTGTCAATCTCCTTGTCGATCTTGGCATCTGAGGAGATGATGCACCCCAGGTAGCTAACTGCTGGACTGTCTTCAGAACTGATTCACCCACAGTGATGCAGGGAGGGTGATAGTCTTCCTGGGGTGCAGGCTGGTGGAGAACTTCTGTCTTCTTCAGACTGACTTCTAGGCTGAATAGCTTGGCAGCCTCTGCAAAGCAGGACGTCATATGCTGCAGAGCTGATACCGAGTGGGAGACGAGTGCAGCATCATCAGCAAACAGTAGCTCTCGGATAAGTTTTTCCATTGTCTTGGAGTGAGCCTTTAGTCGTCTCAGGTTGAACAGGCTGCCATCGGTGCGATAGCGGATGTAGACTCCATCGTCATCATCTAGATCTACTGCGGCTCTTTGAAGCATCATGCTAAAGAAGATCATAAAGAGAGTTGGCGCGAGAACGCAGCCTTGCTTTACACCTGTGCCTATTGGGAAGGGCTCCGAGAGGTTGTTGCAGTGTCTGACTTGGCCTCGCTGGTCTTCATGTAGCTGGATGATCATGCTGAGGAACCTTGGGGGACATCCTAAATGTTCCAAGATTTGCCACAGGCCTTTCCTGCTAACGGTATCGAAAGCTTTGGTAAGGTCGACAAAAGTCACATATAGACCCTTGTTCTGTTCCCTGCATTTCTCTTGGAGCTGCCTGAGAACAAATACCATGTCGGTGGTGCTCCTGTTAGCTCTGAAGCCGCACTGGCTCTCTGGGAGGAGTTCTTCTGCAATGGTGGGCACCAGTCTGTTCAGGAGTATTCTGGCAAGGATTTTGCCTGCGATGGAGAGCAGGGTTATCCCCCGGTAGTTGGAGCAGTCTGACTTTTCCCCTTTGTTCTTGTGTAGAGTGATGATGATTGCATCGCGAAAGTCCTGTGGTAGTTTGCCTTGTTCCCAGCAGGTGACAAGTACTTTGTGAAGTGTGCTATGTAGTACTGTGCCCCCATGCTTCCAGATCTCTGGTGGGATTCCATCAACTCCGGCTGCCTTACCACTTTTCAGTTGCTTGATGGTGGGGATCTCATCCAATTCTGTTTTCACTGGTTGAAGTGGGGTGAGGTGGATTGCTGAATCTTGAACTACGCGGTTGGCACTGAAGAGAACCTGAAAATATTCTGACCACCGGTTCAGTATGGATGTCTTGTCTGTGAGGAGCACTTGGCCGTCTGCCCTATGCAAGGGACTCTGAGCCTGATATGATGGGCCATATACTGCCTTCAGGGCTTCGTAGAACCCTCTTAAATCACCAGTGTCTGCACACAGCTGGGTTCTCTCTGCAAGCTTGGTCCACCACTTGTTCTGAATGTCTCAAAGCTTGTGCTGGAGGTTGCTACATGCAGCGCGAAAGATTGCATTTTTCCCGGGACAGGAGGGCTGAGCAAGATGTGCTTGGTAGGCAGATCTCTTTTTCGCTAGTAGTTCTTGGATCTCTTGATTGTTCTCGTCAAACCAGTCCTTGTTCTTCCTTGTGGAGAACCCAAGGACTTCTTCAGAGATCAACAGGATGGTAGTTTTTAGGTGTTCCCAGAGTGCTTCTGGAGAAGGGTCTGTGGGGCAACTGGGGTCCTCAATTCTTGACTGGAGTTTTGCCTGGAAGGCAGCTTTAACTTCGGCTGACTGAAGGCTGCCAACCTGAAGCTTCCTCCGAGGGATACCTCCTCTCCTGGGTGTGGGTTTAAAGTGAAGATGGAGATTGCAGCATACAAGATGATGATCCATATGACATTGCACACTGGGCATTACTTGGGTGTGTAAGACATCTCGAAGGTCTCTCTGGCGCACCAGAATGTAGTCGATAAGGTGCCAGTGCTTGGACCGTGGGTGCATCCAGGTTGTCTTCAGGTTGTTCTTCTGCTGAAAGATAGTGTTGGTGATGGTGAGCTGGTGCTCCGTGCAGAATTCTAGCAGGAGGCGCCCGTTATCATTGCAGTTGCCAATGCTGTGTTTGCCAAGTACTCCTTTCCAGGCTTCCGAGTCTTTACCTACTCTGGCATTGAAGTCGCCAAGGATGATCACCTTGTCCTCTGTAGGGGTCTTCCGTACGAGGTTGCATAGATCAGCATAGAACTTGTTCTTTTCTGCAGGATCTGCTTGTTGGGTTGGGGCATACACACTGAAGAGTGTTGCATGCTGCTTGTTTTGAAGTGGGAGGCGCATGGACATGATGCGATCTGAGTGACCTCTTGGCAGGTTTTCGAGTTTAGAGGCAATGGAGTTCCTGACCATGAAGCCAACGCCAGAAAGGCGGCTCTCAGCCTTTGACTTACCTGACCAGTAGAGGGTATAGCCAGCACCATGTTCTTGAAGACTACCTTCCTCGGGGAAACAGACCTCACTGAGAGCTGCTATGTCAATATTCAACCTGAGAAGTTCGTGGGCAACTAGAGCAGAGCGTCATTCAGGGCGACCACTGTCTACTGTGTCAAGCATGGTTCTGATGTTCCAACACGCAAGCTTTAGTCTTTGCACACTTTGTGAGGCAGGTGCATGCCTTTTCTTTGTTGTTATTTTTTGACCGCAAGTAAGGATGCCCGTTGACCGCGGCTAGCCAACTGAGGTGGGGGAGACGAGCTTTGTGTAGGCCACCTTTTCTAGGCCCCTCTCCATGTGGAGCAAGCAGTGCTGTCCCTAGATAAGGCTGCTTGGTCGTTCAGGGTGCTGCCGAAAAATGCTTTCGTCTCCGGGTCAGCATCAGGCGA
Organism: Heteronotia binoei; assembly: GCF_032191835.1. Taxonomy (NCBI): domain Eukaryota; kingdom Metazoa; phylum Chordata; class Lepidosauria; order Squamata; family Gekkonidae; genus Heteronotia; species Heteronotia binoei. The sequence goes on along the minus strand of NC_083224.1, from coordinate 47,979,108 downwards.
CCAATACCCTGAACCGCCTACATGCAGGATCGAGACTGCGGCTTCCAGTGGCACCTTCCACCTGCCGTTTCGCCCCTTGCCCATCGCTGCAGGACTTGGTGTGTTGTGGATGTGGATATGCCCTTCAGGCCTGCGCAGAGGAATTTTTAGGTGAAGCACAGTGTGCGCGGTACTGGCCCCACCCTTTCACCTTGAGGTCATCTGCCATGGCCCAGTAAGCCAGGACGCCGGCAGCGAGTCCTCCAGGTGGTAGGTGTTACATTAACGAGCTCTATCTGCCCGGGTTTGATGTTAGAGTTTTCCTTCTCTTGGTTGGCGAGGTTGGTGAGCCCAGCCTGCCCATCCGGTTATACCGCCGGACATTCGGTCGCACCATGACGTGGCAAACTCTGTGAGAAACAGGGGGGACCAGCGGGAAGGTGTTGCCATGGATGCAGTAATGCAGGAGAGGCCATTGCAGTGACCATCTGCCAGGCATAGCTGGACAGTGACCACGCGGCATTCACTACACCAGGAAAGGAGAGGCTATGTATTGCGCATACACTTTCCCTGGGGGGGCAGGATACCCAAGAGGGAGCCCCCCCTCCACCCCAGTTGTCATATAATCAACTATTAAAAATACAAAGTGGCAAAATAGAATTGAAAACTGCTGAAGAGCTGAATAATAAATATGATTGGTTCCATATGCAACAAATAAAGAGCTTGGTGGATAATGATATTAAAACAGAAGGAATAAGAAAAGAGCAAACAGAAACGGAAAGAGTTCTGCTTGGAGACAGCGAAAAAATTAATTTCAAAAATATATAAATTACTTTTAAAATGGTCTATGGAAGATGAAGTAGTAAAATCTCAAATGATTAAGTGGGCAATTAATGTAAATAAAGAAATACAGCTGGAAATTTGGGAATATTTGTGGAAGAACTCTATGAAGCTTTCGACATGTCATAGTATTAAAGAGAACTGTTTTAAAATGATGTATAGATGGTATATGACTCCTAAAAAGTTGGCAAAGATGAACAATAAGATGCCAGGCAAATGTTGAAAATGTTAAAAACATGAAGGTTCTTTCTACCATATGTGGTGGACTTGTGAAAGAGCAAAAAAGTATTGGCAGATGATTCAACATGAAATTTCTAGGATCTTGGGATATGAATTTAAGAAAATTGCAGAGACTTTTCTGTTGGGATTACAAATGGAAAAATTTCCAAAAGAAGATAGAACTATAATTTGGTACTTGCTTTCAGCTGCTAGGACATTATATGCGCAGTTGTGGAAGCAAGAAAAAATACCAGAGAATTGGGATTTGATTGTAAAAGTTATGACATGGAGTGAAATGGACAAATTAACAAGAATTTTAAGAGACTATGATTTAGAAGTTTTTAAGATGGAGTGGAAAAAGTTCAGAAGATATGTAGAAAAAGAGTGGAAAATAAAAGGACATTTGGACAATTTTTGATAATGATTAAGTCTTAGAAGGGAGAAGAATGTAAATTTTTGTTTTTATTAGTTAAGGGTACCTTTTAATATTAGTGTTATAAGTAAATAACACCGGCGGGGGTCAAGTAACGGGGGGAGGGGTGGTTAGAAAGTAATGTATGGGATAGATAAAAAGAAGTTATTAATGATGCAGGAATAAGATATTGTTACCATATGTTACTAAATAAAAATTGTTTTAACCAAGTAAGCATATAAGGATGTAAGGTTAAAAATAGCACTAAATTGTCCAAGACGGATCAGGAGGGCTTGCTGAATTTCAAAGTATTTCTACGTGTATTAAAAGCTTGGATTTTAAGAACAAAACACCAAGAGCCTGTAGCATCATATGTTAAAAAGATAAAGACTATCAATCTGTAGCTAAGAATAAATTCTTATTTGCATTGCAGCTAAATTGAAGAAAATTATGAGTATTTTCCCCATTCCTCCCAGAAAACGGGAGATGTAGCCCAATCTGGGTTGCTAGGCAACTGAGGCCTGCACATGGCTGATAACACTCAAGGCATTATTTGTCTGCCTGACTGCACCGAGTCAGAACAAAGGCCAGCTAATGAAGCTTTCAAACGCTGTTGGCTCTTGCCTTTGACGGCTCAACACAGGTTTTCCTTGCATTTATGCGACAGTTACAGCAGCCATGCAACTTCCCCTCCAAAACACAAACGTCTTCCACATTTGCGCAGAAAGCCCGATGGAAAGTGACAGACAAACAAGATTGTAGATGAGCAGCAAAATGTCTGACAGATACACAGTAGCAGGGTTCCAAAATGGAGGACAGCTGGAATGAGACAAGAAAAACACAAGCGGTCAAAGAATGCACAAAGCTGTGTACTGTATCATTACTTAGAATTTTTTTTTTTAAAAAAAATCCATGCTTAATTTTCAACCACAGAACAGAAATTTATTCCTTAAGGACAATAAATTATACATTCTGAGTTACAAATATTCTCAAAACCAGATCGCACAAATTCATGGCAGAAATGGGGAAAAGGGGGAAAGGGGAAGGAAGCTTCTCTCTTATGGATTTTGCCTGTTTTCAAATTTTGCATAATACAGTCTTCTAAACTGATGACTCCCTCACCACTCAACTGGCATTAGTGTTCTGCTAATGCTGAACGAAAAGTGTAATATAACTGCTGTGATGGTATACACACACTATTATTGGCAATTCCAGGCTGCAGAGGGTTTAAAACAAACAACTACTTTAGGGGAAAGGGGAAGGAAGCTTCTCTCTTATGGATTTTGCCTGTTTTCAAATTTTGCATAATACAGTCTTCTAAACTGATGACTCCCTCACCACTCAACTGGCATTAGTGTTCTGCTAATGCTGAACGAAAAGTGTAATATAACTGCTGTGATGGTATACACACACTATTATTGGCAATTCCAGGCTAGAGAGGGTTTAAAACAAACAACTGCAGTTGTAAATTCAGTTGTAAATTCAGGCTACAGTTGCTTTGTAATTTACTTGGTCAGTCTATGAAACACTGAAAGGTAGCTCATTTCTTGCCATCTTCCCAATGTTCTCACTGAAGCTTCAAAGTCTTATTTTTTTCTTTTACATATCCTTTCTTTACCATAGACCTTTCAGCATTTATATCAGCATCCTTTACCTTTTTCAGTTTGAAGAGCCAGTTTGGCATAGTGGTTAAGAGCAACAAACTATAATCTGAAGAGCCAAGTTTGATTCTCTACTCCTCCACATGTAGCCAGCTTGATGACCTTGGGTCAGCCACAGTTCTCTCAGAGCCATTCTCTCAGAGAAGGTCTCTGAGCCCCACCTATCTCACAGGGTGTCTGGTGTGGGGAGCAGAAGGGAAGGAGATTGCAAGCCACTGCGAGACTCTTGAGTTTAGCAGCAGGGTACAAATCCAACTCTTCTTCTACTCCATAGACCAATACTATTTTCATTGCAGTTTTTACCCAGCACTGCCCTACTTGTTCATTTCCCTTTAGATCATAGATCAGTAGCTAGAGAACTCTGGACAGTATCTAGCCCTTCTGGAGAATGCTTACTGCACCCCCAGTTGCCAGCCAATGGGAAAAAAGAAATGGCAGTTGCAGCAATAGGCCTTACCGAATCACTTGAAGTGCAGTACTGTGTCCTGGAGTTATATGGGACCTTACAGGCTATTTAGTAAACCAGTTTGACTCAATTCCACAAAATGGCCATCTAAGAACTCTAATTGTTGATGTTCCTAGATTCATGGTGGAACTTTAAAGCACACAAAAGGAAGAGAAAACTAAGATCCTAAGCACTGGATGTTCTTTCTAGGGCTCCCATTATTTGAAATACATTCTAAGCTAATAGAACAATTCACATGCCTATTCACCAAACTGTGATTCCCACATTTCATTCAAGGATAAGAACTGCAAAACAAAGAGTGACTTTATTAGGGTTTGTAGAATCTTTCGGGCTCAAGTGCCGTGTTCTACAGGAGAAAGTTTTTCTTCCAGACGTTTCATTCTCGGCTGCGGAGAACATCCTCAGTGGCGTTGCAACCGGAGCAGGTGCTCTGACCTTCTTGGCTGTTGTACATTGACTCAATGCACAGCAGCCAAGAAGGTCAGAGCGCCTGCTCCGGTTGCAACGCCACTGAGGATGTTCTCCGCAGCTGAGAACAAAACGTCTGGAAGAAAAACTTTCTCCAGTAGAACACAGCACTTGAGCCCGAAAGATTCTACAAACCCTAATGATGTTACCAGCCTTGAAAACCTGAAATCTCTGATAAAGAGTGACTTTGCAGCTCCAGCACCAAAGGGAGGGACAGAGATGGGCACCCTGCACCAAGTCCTCTATGACTACATATTCTAGCTTAATATGCAAAACTGAGTTGAAATAATACACAAAAAACAGCATTTTCAGAAAAGTGGATAAAAATTGGGCACAACTTCTATTGGTTACAGCTGTAAGAAGTCTTGGCACAGCATGGGGTAAGGATCCTGTCCATTGACTGTGCCTCCTTCCAGTTGATGACCTTGGGGTGGCAGGTTTTAGATCCCACTAGGGTGGAAGCCCCAGGATAGACAAGGATTGGGTCACTGGAGAAGCTGCCTTCATGTCCTATTGGCCCATCCCGCCAGGTCCTCCATTTTCCCTCAGTGGCTACTGCTAGGCAACTATAGTATTCCAAGCTTGGCTCTGTCAGTAAGAGGCAGGGGGAGGAGGCTCTTTTCAGGCCTCAGCTGAATATAATGCCACACAGTCCACCCTCCAAAGCAGTTACTTTCTCTGGAGGGAGAGATATCTATTGTCTGGAGTTCAGATGTGATACCAGTGATCTTCAGGCTCCTTGTGGAGGTTGGAAAGCTGAAATCAGATCACTTCCACTACAGAAAATGTCTGCTTTTAGGCACATACTCTATGTTGCCTGCTCAATCAGTTTTGGAGCTCTTCACAGTCATCTTTTGTTTTCACCATCCTGGATAATTGTGTCATCTGCAAACTTGGGTACTATGTTTCCTCCTAGTTCCAAGTTATTTATGAACAAATTATATAGCACTGGCTCCAATACCAATCCTTGTGGTACCTCACTATTTCCTTCCTTCCTTTTGTGAGAACTGTTAACTTATTCGGTCTTTGCTTCCTGTCATTTAACCTACTTTTAATCTATAAAACCACATATCGTCTTATCCCACAACTGCTACATTTACTCAGGAGCTTTTGTTGAGGTACCTTGTTGCACAAGAGAGGACACAATATTCGACAGCAAAGCAGCTTCTGTGGTCTTTTTCTTACATTTCTGCTTATACAAGAGCTCTAGAGCAAGCAGAAATGTTGTGCTGGATCCAACCCATAGAATGGACAAATTACATGGGAGAATTTTCATTGGGCTAATCTCTGTTCTTTTGCCTCATGTCCCTGACAGGGCTGTTGTAATGGCAGAATGGAGGGAGTGGGAGAATCATATCCTACCAAATAGCCTCAGTGGTAAAGCTGGAATAAAACAAATTAGCTGTGAAGTCACTATTTCCCCTTTACACATCATTATGGAACTCCTACTAGTCCATGTATATAAAGAATTTGGAATATTGTGGAAACCAAGGGGTTGCAAATAACATAGTATCCCTGCAGGTGTACCAAATGCCTTTTCATTTTCATGTTATTGCCTTGTAAAAAGATGAAGTCTATTAGCAGTTATTATCCATGACATCTGAATAGAGCAGCCATGTTCTGATGTCACACAACTGGATCCTGGGGACAAACAAGATGGCTTCCTTCTCCATTGGGAAGCTCCTCAGTGGTAGAGAACACGTGTGGCATGCAGAAGATCCCATGTTCAATCCCCACCGTCTCCAGTTAAAGGACTTCTAGAAACAAGCATTGGGAAAGACCTTTATTTTCCAGGCTTGCACAATTAGTGTTGACAAGTGAGCTAGATGAACCAAGGCAGCTTCATTCATGCTGCCACAAGTTTCCGAAGGGAACTGGTTGACAAGGGCTTGATTTAGGGATATATTCATCTCTGTCCAGAAAATCATATTTGATTATACACAAGATAATAAAAAACAAATGTTTGTAAATATACTACTTCTTAGCTATTTAAACTTGAAAAGGCCTTTGAAATTGGTCATAAACCTTATCCGCTCCACCACTTACACTTCAAAACTTGCTGCCTGCTGGCAACAAAATGCTGGATCAGGTTCAATTCTTATGCAGGCTTGTATAATAACTTGCCAATTTAAGGATACATTACAGCTACATGTTACAAACAGAGTTTCCTCCCTACTGCTGTATTCCATACAGTCTAATTTGGCACAATTAGAAACAGTAAAGGTGCCCTGTATGAAGGCACAATAACCTAACTAAACTGTACAGCTTTGCCATTCCCCTTGTTGTTCTTGGGAAGCAAATTATATGTAGACCACTTTTGTCCTTCCTAAATGTTGCAGCCTTCCATGCCTTGAGGCTGCTTCAGCTGCCCTCCACCCATTTTTGTCCCTTTGTTCTGTCCCAAGTCAGTCAAACAACCACCGGGATTGATCAGGTCTCTAATTGCAGTAATTTTACCTTAAATGCAGGCAGCTGAGTATTCATCAAGTTGCAAATTTCGCTGTTTAGTAAGAGACCTCCCCCAAGGAAAATAATTAGGGATAATAACAAGTGGATCATAATAAATGCAACACAACAACAAATGTACGCTAAGGACATGAAGCAGAGTCAGAAGGGCTATTAGGGAACCCCTGTGACTTTCCCTCTTTTGGGGGGGGGGGGGGAAGGAAAAAACAATTCAATATCCTTAATTATCTCTTGTAAACTGGATCCTAGCTCATCAGCCACCACTGTTGGTTTGTTATAAATAATACCCAATTATTCTCCTTTTGGCAACCTCTTGTGTCCAGAGAACAGCTCACCAATGTCATCAGTGCAGGCAAGAACTGCCACCTCAATTTACATCAAGGCATAAAAGGCTGTAATGGAAGGCGGTAGGAGACACACACTTAGGTTAATTATAGGATTCTTACAGCCCTGCATCTGACAGAGACCAATTTGCTGCAACTCCTCTCAGTCTTGACATAGCTTTCCAAGGGTCCATTGTTGTATTCCTCCCCAATTCCAGCCCAAAGAACCAAACATGCTGATTTCTTCCTTTCAGCTTATGTATGCATATAGAATTGGACATTTTTAACTGTAGGGATGTGCTACAAAACAGCCACTCATGCAGCTAAATCAAGGGGTCTGCAGGGCTACCTAAATGGCTTTTCTTTTTTCAGCCTAGAGAGATTACACTCTGGGGTTCCAACACTAACTGCTTTACATTTACAAACCAATGATCCATTTTATGGATTACTTTTCTTGACAAAGCAAGTTCTCTACAACAGATGTGATGATCCATGTTAGAAGGTAGTCACAATCCATCTTGGGAAATACTTGGAATGCTTCTAGCAACTGCATACCTGGTAAATCCCAGATTGGTACCCAAGAACTAGATTGGCTTTGAAACAACTTGAACAAAGGGAGCAAATTCATCAGCAGGCCAAAACTCATAAGGGAAGCTGGGTGCTGCTACCCACCTTTAACTGTTTGGAAATCTTTTAGGGGCTGGGACCTCAAGAAACAGCATTTTTGAGATCCTTTGAGGCTACAGTGGAAGCAGGAGGTGGAAAAGTCAAGCTCTGAAGGGGGAAGTACTTCTGTCCACAGAAATGTTCTGGTGGATCAAAACTATAAGTGCCATCAAGTTGCAAACAACTTATGGCAACCCTAGCAAGGGACTTTCAAGGCAAGTGAGAAGCAGTGTTCCCTATAAGCTGTGTGAGTGAGGGGCTGCTCACTGACACAGAAAGCAATTTGGAGCTGCACAGGGTCTTGCACTGCCCATTGCCCATTTTAAGCCAGTTTGGTGTAGTGGTTAAGTGTGCGGACTCTTATCTGGGAGAACCGGGTTTGATTCCCCACTCCTCCACTTGCACCTGCTGGAATGGCCTTGGGTCAGCCATAGCTCTGGAAGAGGTTGTCCTTGAAAGGGCAGCTGCTGTGAGAGCCCTCTCCAGCCCCACCCACCTCACAGGGTGTCTGTTGTGGGGGAGGAAGATAAAGGAGATTGTGAGCCGCTCTGAGACTCTTCGGAGTGGAGGGCGGGATATAAATCCAATATCATCATCTTCTATCTTCTTAAGATAACAGCAGTTATATTCTGCTCAGGAGGTGAACTGTTCCACTCCGGAGGAGAAAAAATTAGAGGGAACATTGTTGAGAAGCCAAGGTGGTTTGCCATTGCCTTCCTATGCAGAGGCTTCCTTGGTGGTTTCCCATCCAAGTATCAACTTTGCTTAGCTTCCGAGACCTGATGAGAACAGGCTATACCATGATGTCTTCCCTCCAGATCAAACCACACTCTTGTTAAAAAGAAAAAAAACCCACATGCACACAAATTACTCAGTGGTGTGTACATAGAACATAGCCTGTGGTACATGATGGTTAAAAGAAACAACAGGTGTCAAGAAGAGTCATCTCTTATGCCATTTCCTATTGTGGCTGTATATCTCATGGCAAACAAATGACTATATGACGAATTGGTTACAGATGTCCTTGAGGAAAAATGAGAATTATAATACAAGATACAATTGGAAGTCCTTTCTATATTTAAAGGACAATTCCACCTATTTTTTTCTTAATCACAAATCCAAAGAACTGCATGAAGAACATTTTCCCCCTTCCCCCCCATCCAGCTCTTTGCACCATCCAAAAAGCTACTTGGGAGTCAGGGAACCCTCATGAACACCACAGAATGCACTATAGAAGGCTGTAGCTCAAATGGGAGGAGACCGCTTTGCCTCATTCAAACAGAAATGACTTTGGTTTATATAACTTAATCCAACCCTATCTCAGGTCAGGTCTGTTTGTGCCAAGCATTCAAAGTTTTCATTTTCTTTCCCAGTGTTGCATAATTGAATGCCACACAACATAACTAAAACACTCAGAATTCAAAAGAAAATGCTCACACAGCAGAAGGTACCAGTGCTTAACATCAGTTTTACCTTAACAAAAAGCAATGCTTTGTCACCAGCTTCAGATGATAATTACAGCAAGAAACAGAGTGAAAATAACAAACACGTGTCAGAATGGAATAAGAAGCAAAGGGACTTGTACATAATATTTGTATATTCAAAATTCCATAGAAGAGAACACATCTCCGGCACAAGCAACTCATTAGTTCTAAGAACTCCTCACTCCTTGTTCAAGCACAATGTTCAGCCACTCTTCATGGACTGAACCAAACAGCTTAACTTTGGATTCCAGGAGCATCCTTGACCTTTGGTCCCCATCTCAAGCAACTGTTTAAGACCCAGCAAAGCCTTATGTTTCCTTTGCTGATTCAACCAGTCTAGGACTGCTCTTTGGGTTAAGTTCAAGACCACTTTTTAAATCATGTTTAATACAATCGATACTTTCATTGTCAAAGAAATCCAGCAACTGACAAATAGGAGTAAATACAAGACAGGAAGGAAGACATTTTGGGAATATGTCTAGTTCTTTATTGATATGCTGTTTTAAATACTGCATTAAAAAGTTAATATAACGGTTTTTAAAAAGCTTAAGTGAGCTAGCTTTACATTTTGTGCGCCTCACTGGGTTAACCTTTTGACAAAATTTCTCTCATATAGAGAAATATATTCAAAGAACATCAAGACAGGTGGGGTTACACAGTCCTTCATGTCACATGCTATGACTCTAGTCCCTTTGTTCATCCCCCAGTTTTCACAATGCTCATCCACTGTTGGTTTGTTAGAATCCAAGCAGTTCATTTTCTTTCATTTCCATTGTTTCATTCAGACTGACCATGACTACAAACCCTCAAAAAAGAATGCTGCCAGGACAAGGCAATCTTCATACCTTATGAAGCAGCAGTCTGCCCCATGACTTTCATCAGTATCTTGGGCTTATTATGAGTACTAAGTTATAAGATATTATTAATCACTACCTGGTCAGGGTACATTGCATACACTTGCATTCTGGGTGAAAATATTTCCACTGATATACTGAACTTTGTGCTTCACAAAAAGTTGCAACTTTAATGCAGATTACTTTGTACTGAATGTACTGGCATGGATTACTTTTGTATGGTATACTAGGGTGAGCTATACCTACATAATGTTGACAGAATTTCATGGGCAACTAAATTAACTGTTAAGATTTTACATATAAGTGTATGCATGAGAAATCACACTTTCAACCAGATGGATACAAGATTCATGCATATCATTAGTGTTTGTCATCCAGCTACATGCCATCTCTGTCATGTTCTAATGGGCTTCAGGATCCCTGTATCTATCTGTTTTAGGGTATGACTGAGAGCAGAGAAGGAGGCAGCAAAATGGGTTAGAGCTTCCCCATACCTTTGACTATCATCTTCCTGCTCAAACTCATCTGCATTCAATCCCTCCCACATGCTATGGAGTTTTAAGTCATGCTCTGATTTGCAGCTTTCCATCACACATTTCCAAAGCTCCTTTTTTAAGGAAAAGGGGGTATCTGCGCTTCTAATACATGCCACTAGGTTTTCATGCCCCTAGTTTGGATAGGGAGAAAGATAAATCCCAAGCTACAAACCGTTTTTCCTGAGTTGTCCTCTATTCAGTTTCTCTATATTGTAGTTTCCTGTACTTTTGAGTGTTTAACTATTCTGCCAAAATTACTTAGAAGATGCAAATGGATCAGAATATTTGTGTTAATGCTTAGTTGCCCTGTCCACAAGCCTGGAAACTTTGGTTAACTGGGCTCTGCTAAATTGTACATCACCCAGAAGAACATGTTTCCAGAAGTGAGTGTGTGTGTGTGTGTGTATTTAAAGTGGTGTATTCTGATTTTGTTCTTCTGCCAATATTAGCAGCAAATCATAGCTGATACTCTGTTTTGAAGAGGGTAAGTACATAATATAACAGAAGACTTAATGATATGTCACATATTGACCTTTCAAAAGCAAAACAACACCCCCTCACTTAAAATATCACACATTTAATGCTTTAATGCAGAGCACCTAGAACTGCCACTTCTGACAAACCCTCACACATTTAGACGCTTATTTTGGCTATTTTTTTTTTAAATAAGACTTAAAAGGAAATGGCAAAAAGGATAATCTCAAAATACAGCAACATTTGCATTGTGCTTTTTGGAGCCACTTACACAAACAGGGTTTTTGATAAATATACTGACAAAAAAAGTATTTTTAAAAATTCAATATCAAAGCAACATGAAAGATATGATCATCATATGGCTCAGGTGTTTACAAATTATCTTTTATGCATTAAAAATTAAAAGTATAAAGAAAGAAAAACGTCTCTACTTGGAGTTTCTTTAAAAAATTTATTACAAGTAGTAAATAATAAAGGTTAAATATTCACCTAGGAAGCCAGACAGGATATAAAATCCAATTTGAAACTGGAGACATTTAAAGAGCAATAATACTGAGGTGGTTTAGTGTGACCAAGTAGAAAAGTGATCTACATTTTTTTTGTCATGGCAAAACTACAGATCTATTGAACAGTAGTATTAGAATCTATCATAGAAGACATTCCACATCTATTGCTGTGTTTAATATTTCAGCACATTGGACAGCAGCATTCTGAAGGCAAAATTCCCAGAACTGTTTCCTTGCTCTGGTCAGTCTGACTGTCATCTATGGCCCCCAGAAGCAAAACAAAATGTAAAACTGCATACATCCTAAGGTCTTGTTCCTTCAAGAAGCAGGCAACTTCCTGATAACAATACTAACAGTTGTTAACTGACTATGAGCTCAGTATCTTCTTCATCCAACATGAAGTCTCTCCAGTAAATGAATCAAATCTCAAAGTTAGATGATCCCCATCAGTTTCTTCAAGGATGTGCTTCTCTTTAATTCCCCTCTATTGGTTCTTCTTGGAAATCCATTTTTACGGTTCTAAATGCTTTTTAAGAGTCTGTTAACCTAAAGTTCTCTGGCATTGTCTACAAGCTGATATGGAAGTTTAAATGAACTGCTTCTTGTTCCACACAGTCCCATTTAAAATACCTCTTAAGCATGCACTATGTTGATGTTTTCCTATGCTGGGTTCAACAAAGTGTGTATCTGGATTCCTTCCTCCTGATGTGTTCCTAGAGTGTTCGTGGAAAGGATGGGTTTTGCCTTATTATCCATTCTGCATGGGGATTCACGTGGTACAGATCTAAGAGATATGTGTCTGGGTCCAGGCAATGCTCACCTGTTGGAGGAAAACATACTTTGAATTATTTGGAAAGCTGGAAGCTGAGCAAGGCATCCTGTACCTAGCAATGTCTGAATTGCTTTCAATTTTTTCCACCTTCCATAGAAATACATTACTGTGGAATTTAAGTGAAGAAAAAAAGAGGATCAACATGAACAGTTTTAGACACAGTCCTCCAAACTCTTCACACTTTGCTCTGCACCAGTTTGGGCAGCTGTTGGAGGACACCAAGATACGGACTCCTAATGAAGCCAGATCAGGTTCTGGAAGGATTTGTGAAGGCAAGAAATGGACATGAGAGCTATATCCTAAGTATGTCTTCTTAAGAGTCAAAAACAAATATAATGAAGCCGACAGATCTGTTAGTCTGTGAAAGTAAATTGCAAATGCAGTCACAATTAAAAATCAGAACTACACAGGAAAGGAAGAAGACATCTGAATATCCAAACACATAAAGTTTCCATTCAGCACTGGTCTATCGCGGTCCACATTATATTGCTCTCATTGGCAGCAGCTCTCCAGGGTCTCAGGCAGAAGTCTTTTATACCACCTATTACCTGATCTTTTTGAACCGGAGATTGAACCTGGGGGCTTCTGCAAACAAAGTAAATGCTTTACCACTCAGTAAGTCTACCTAATTACTTTTAACCCTTCAAGCTTACTTGCTTTTGCTAACTGAAATCAGACTTCATGCATGGATATGGTAGTAGCTTTAAAGGAAAAAGACATGCCATTTTAAAATCTATTATTTTTCCTTTATGTTAACGGTGCAGGAAGCCTAGTTTTGATTAACAAATTAAGTAAGGGTTGCCCTGGCCTGACAGCCCAGGCAAGCCCAATTTTGTAGGCTAAGCAGAGTTTACTGTAGTTCGAACTTAGATGGGAGACTGTCTTTGAAATACTGAGGCAGGGTGCAGGCTTATTCAGCCAGCTCCCTGAATATATATTCCAGGCTCCCAGTAGAGATCAGTCACCAGAGGTCAACATGACTTCCAGGTGCAGACACACACACACAAAGCACCCCCCCCCCAAAAAAAAAAGAGTTGAAGGGAACAATGCCCTTTCTTCTCACATGGCCCTGATTTGAATCATGGCTGCATGTGTGTACAACTTACATTTTACATATCAATTGAGATCTGTGATATTAGTCACATTTGTTTTGACCATCAGGTATGCCATATTCTGGTTACTTCTGTGGGAAAAAACAGTAAGCCCTAGAAATATGGTCATACTGACAAGCAATGAAATTGTTGAAACTGAGGCTCTTGTTCACAAATTTGTCTTCTTGGGGGGGGGGGGGGAACAGTGATGAGTAGCAGAATACCCACCCAACCACCCTCAATTCCTGCACCATTTAAAAACATTTCATAGGGTTTAAAATATTATTGAGAAGCTCCTGCTGCCCAAGCCTTATCCAAGCAGATTTTTTAAGAAGTGCCAAATGCCAGATAATCTAAGCCCCTCCCCCCATTCCTCCACTTTTAATTAAATTCTTTCCCATTCCTGTGCTGATGAACACAGATTTAAGGGAGAGGGAAGTCATAGCAGGTGGAAGGCCCTCTATGCCCACAGCAATCTTCATGGTCCCAAATCCAAGGTCATTCCCTGGTACTCATCAGGTACATTCCAACAGAAGCAACTCTCGCCTTTAACCATCCAACTGTTCTGTTAACCCGCTAGAATAATGCTGCCCTATTAAAATGCCAGCATCTGAAATCACATACTTATATTGCCACCAACTTCATACAGGAGCAAGTTCATGGACTCCAGTGACCCATTGCTGCAAAAAAGAACACAGTTATAATCAATACCATGGCCAAGATACTCCAGTGTTACAGATATTAATCTGAATTTACAGATGGGCTGGTCTGTCAAGTGAGACTCATTCGTAAATAGGGTACATGCCAATGGTGTTCTGGTGAGCATCCTGACTGGAGGCTTTGGTATAATCATCATGCACAGGAACAGCAGCTAGACCTACAGTCCTCTCTGCTATACAAACATATGCTTGTTGTATACTAGTTTAACAATTGTGGCATACCTAGTGTCCTAGGAATTTTACTTTAGCTAGGCAAGGATGCTGAAAATTCTCTACTAGAATTTTCAATTCTCTAGAAGGGAATCCCGCCCCCCCAAATTCTCCCCCTCCAAGATGTAAGCATCATTATGCCAAGACATGAACTAGCCTGTAACATGCATATACACACCTGACCCCATCCCAAGCATATTCTCTCTGGAAGTGATGAAAGCAATGTCTCTCACCTCTAAAATGCTGCAGATAGACCACACCATGGTAATGGGTCTGTAATTCAGGCAGGAGCCTTGAAGTAAAGAGTACCTATTTCTCCCCCCTTCCCCTGTGGAGGTAGCTCAGAGTCACCCCCGTTTTCACAAAAAGTCAGTTCCCAGGATTTACTAAATTGTCCAGTCATTTGCTGTAAAATAAGCCACCATTCCCACAAGCTCTGGCAAAAGGCTAATTTGTCAAGAGGAAAATAAAAGCACAATGAAGAATCAATATCTAGCAGCAGCACAACTCAGCAAGAATCTAATTCAGGTGATGTTCAACTGTGCCAATGAAAACTGCAGGCCTAAAGTAGAGGTGGGAGCTGTTAATAGAGTATTAGCACTAATGCTTGCAAATCCGCTGCGACATTCCCAATAGTCTCTTCTTTTTAACCTTCTGCTAAGCAGATTTATATTTATTTAACTGAAGAAAGAAACCACCACCCCTTGTGTACAGGTGAACGAATGGTTGTAGAAACAGAATCTCTCTTTCTGAAGCAGACAGTATCCCAGTCACAACTATGAAGCTTGAATGCAGCATAGTTACTCTTTATTTACTCCACTTACATACTACTCTTTCTCCCAAGAGCCCAGAGCTGCTTACATCCAGCTCCCAGGCATGCAATACCCCATTGGCTGAACTGCCTTAGCTGAAGCAGCAGCAGACTCATTACTCTTGTGGAAATGGCTACAAACTTAGATCCAGAATAATGGCTAAAGTGTCAGACTAAGCCCTGGAAGACCCAGGTTCAAGTTCCCAGCCAGCCAAGAAACTCATCAAGAGATCTCACTACAACTATTCTCTCTTGTTCTACACTACATCACAGGGATGTTGTCAGGATAAATGGAGGAGGAGAGAAATCACATGCTGTCCAAATTGCCTCAGAGGAAAGGCAAGATAAAATATGAAAATGTTAAAAGGGGATGAGACAAATTCACAGGAAGATGGGTCTCTCAGCAGTCACAGGCCATAATGAAAGCTCCATGTTCAAACACAGTGTACCTCTGACAACCAGTTGATAGACTGGGCAAACAAGGAAACACAGTGATGGAGTTTGGCTGTCTTTGAAAGAAAAATAGGGTATAAATAAATTTTAATATATAAAATAAGCTACTTTATCATTATAAAACTATAACTATCCAGTGATGGTAAAGTTCAATAACTTGGGAGAAGCCTGTAAATCAGAAGATGGCTTTTCATTCACAGATCTTCATCTAGTAAATATTTTTGCACTCTTTTGAGTGTTTAAAAGGAAAAATATTCCAAGGCAGTGGTGCCAATGATTCATTCCAGCCTTACTCTGCCCTCAAGAACAGGACAGTCCTCTGGTTTCTACAGATAAAAATTCCTGGACATGTCACCAAATACATCAGCATTTGTGTTCAGTTTGAAGGCGGAAATTGTAGGTTTTATCACAAGTCAGATCAAGAAATTAAAAGACAAACCAACATTTTCAGAACTGTCCTGCAAAACCTTAAATGTCACGAAACCTAGTGAGTTGTATCAACAGTAGAAAAAAAATCCCGAAGAATGTCAGACACAACCTCTATGCATGTTCTGCCTATTAAATCGCTTCCGGCTTATGATGACCCTATAAATTAATGACCTCCAAAATATTCTATCTAATATTCTTGTTCAGAACTTGCAGACTGTGACCTCCTTGGTTGAGTCCATCCATCTCATGTTGGGTCTTCCTCTTTTCCTGCTGCCTTTAACTTGTCCAAGCATTATCATCTTTCCCAATAACTCTTGTCTTCTCATAAGGTAACCAAAGTATGGCAGCCTCAGTTAAGTCATCTTAGCTTCAAGGGAAAGTTCAGACTTGCGTTTGTCTGGAACCTATTTGTTTGTCTTCCACAGTATCTGTAAAACTTTCCTCCAACACCACATTCCAAATGAATCAACTTTCTTCCTGTCAGCTTTCTTCATTGTCCAACTTTCACACCTATACACAGTAGTGGAAAATACTATGGTTTGAATTACCTTGATCTTGGTCACCAATGACACTTCCTTACACTTAAGAACCCATTCTGGATCCTTTGTGGCTGTCCTTCCAAGTCTCCATCTTCCTCTGATTTCTTTGTTGCAGTCTCCCTTTTGGTTGATGTTGGAGCCAAGGAATGGAAAATCTTGAACAACTTCAGTTCCATTATCAACATTACAGTTGTGATTTTTTCCAGTAGTCATTACTTTTGTCTTGATGTTCACCATAATCCTGCTTTGGCAGTTTAAGCTTTAACCTGCATCAGTCTTCATTATTTTCAGCTAGTAATGTGGTGTCATCTGTGTCTCTCAAATGGTTAACATTCCTTCCATCAATTTTCTCACCACCTTCATCTAAACCACTCTAGTTTTCCTTCTGATGTGTTCTGTGTATAGGTTGAACAGACAGGGAGATAAAATACATCCTTGTCTGCCACATTTGCCAAGGGGAAACCATTCTGCTTCGTTACAGTCTGTCCTAACGGTCCAGAGTATAGGCTGTGCATCAAAACCATCAGATTTTGTGGCACACCCATTTCTCTTAGAACCAACCATAGCTTTTAATGATCCACAACAGTCAAAAGCATCTCTAAATCCAACTTCCTTCCACAGTCCTTGAAACACAGGGAAAAGCACTTAATTAGGTGAGACAATGGAAGATCCAGCATCATTTTTCTTGGTACATGGCAGGTGTAGAGGGCCCTTATTCAGAATGAGCCTGAAGTGCTGGGAGAGAGTTTTAACTCTTTCCCTGAAAGTTTTCCCCAAATCCAAGTGTTCTTTTCCTATTGAGTTAAACTTTTGAGGGTTTTGCCATCAAAAAAGGAAAGAGACAGTCAAAGATGGTTTTGCCATTGCCTACTTCTGTGCTGTGACCCTGATATTCCTTGGTGGTCTCCTATCCAGGTATTAACCAGGGCTGACCATGCATAGCTTCCACACCTGATAAGAGGGGGCTAGCATGAGGTACCTAGGTCAGAGTGGGTTGAACATGCAGGTTGCTTTCCAAAACCCAGCAAATAGCAGCTCAAGCGGGAGAGGCTTCATGTTAGGAAATACACCCCCCTCCCCTTACTAGTCTGATACAAATAAAAGGATTTGCATGGATGTTACTTAACCAGGAAGAAATGCGCCACAAGTCCACTCAGATTATTCAGTTCCCATCTGCTTAAATTCTTATATCCTCCTCCATCCACACATACTGCTTATTGCTATCCAACCTGATAGCTAAGAACCTCTTCCCAAACCCACTGTCTGCGCCTCTACCTGCCTTGAACAAGGGTCTGAGATGTGGTATAGGAATTTCCTATGTAAACTCCCAAATGAAGTGACAAAAAAGACTAATGCGATGTTGGGGTATATCAACAGAGGCATGACATCCAAACTGCACTATGTCATAGTCTCACTGTACACTGCATTGGTCAGACCACCGGAAGTATTGTATACAATTCTGGAGGCCTCACTTCAAAAAGGATGTGGAAAGAATGGAGTGGATGCAGAGGAGAGCAACGAGGATGGATCAGGGGCCTGGAGACCAAACCCTATGAGGAAAGGCTGAGGGACTTGGGAATATTCAGTCTGGAGAAGAGGAGGTTGAAGGGAGACATGATTGCACTCTAAGAGTTTGAAGAACTGTTACTTAAAGGAGGGCAGGGAGCTGTTCCTGTTGGCAGCAGAGGATAGGACTCACAAAAATAGGTTTTAAGGATGGGAAGGTATCAACTGGATATTAGGAAAACCATAGAATCATGGAGTTGGAAGGGGCCATCTAGTCCAACCCCCCTGCTCAATGCAGGATCAGCACATCCTCAACAAGTAGTTTGTCCAGCCGCTGCCTCGGTAGCTGATTCCACTGTTGAACAATTCTTATTGTAAAAAAGTTTCTAACACAAAACAATAAAGAACCTCTTCAGTCCGAATTAGGTTAAAATTAAATAACTCTGGGGGGAAAGTTTTTTATTTTGGAAAAGAGATTTGTCAGCCAGACATTCTGTTTGCTGCCACTGACAATGGTCATAAATGCTGTATTCCAAAACAGCAGATAAAGGCATAATTTTATGGAAAGGTGACATAGAAGTGATCCAAAATTGTGCTTTTGTTCAGGATCCCTAAAAGGCAAATCTATAGTACAATCCTGGGAACTGATGTTTGATGAGGATGCTTTTGTAAGCAACCCCTCATTCCACCTCCCACAACACTAGCTAGTTTTCAATCAGCACAGCTCTCTTCACTCTGCAGCAGCAGGAAATCAGCACATAAAGCCCAGCTATGTTGGCTTAAAGCTTAGTGACTTTTACCATTTGATGAGATTGACCGCGTTGACAATATTCCAGCCATTCTGACAGAGGTGCTTCTGGAACTGCCTCAGAACATCAGCAGCTTTGGTGCCATTGTTTAAGTGAACCTCCAGAGAGTCCTTCAGGAACAGGGAAGCTTGGACTTTCACTGTTTTGGATGGCTGAAAAATGAAGGAGGTGGCATGAGGGAAAAAATACACACCAGTAAGGGAAGTCAGGAGCATGCACAGATATAATATCATATGGGAAAACCCGGGCACTCGTGCTGAAAGATTCTCATCCCTGAGTATCTGCAATGTGTATGTACCTTCCCTCAGATTCCACATGATAGATGTAAAGTCATGATTAACATCAAATGATTCCTCTCATCATAAAGATGGACATGTGTTTTGAATAGGTTAGAGAAAGATAAGCTGGAGCGCCCCCTGGTGTTTACATATGAGAAAATTCCTTTGTTGCAAGCAAAACTTGCTTGCTTTTAAAGGGGGAAATATATAGATGCTCTTCATTCAGAAAAACAGACAATAGCTAGCTGCTCCAGCTCACCCTGTGCAAAGAACCAAGGGCCTGAGAACATAAAACATCCCAGTGAAAGAAACTCAGGAAAGGACTGAATTTATGAAAACAAAAATATGGGGAAGAATGCCTCACTGCCCTTTGTCTCAACACCAACTTAAGTGTGGACGTTTCCAGTTCCTTCTACTTCACTAGTAGAAGAAAGCACAAGGAACAGACTGGCCATTCCAAGCTTGGTCCAATCACAACTCTGGAAAATATGGGGAAATGAGACTTTAAAAAGGATCTGACTCACACAGCCAACAGCTGTACTTGCTTTTGTTACACAGGCCCTCCTTCATAGCTGGACCCCCTTGTATGTTATTACAACTGCACTATTCCAACACTCGGATGGCTATCAAGTACCTGGATTTGCTCACATCTCCTTTTCTCTTCTGTCCCTCTTTTTTATATATATATGATACATATTGCAATGCAATGGCAGAAAGACAGTATACAAATGTATCAAATAAAATATTTGTATTTGCTTTTGAGCTCTGAGATTTAACAGGACAGTGCTGTAATGAATCCAAATAGAGGGTTGAATCCACCAGAGTGGAGGGGGGGGAGGGAGAGAGAGAGAGAGAGTGAAAACTGCTGACAGAAATCCTTCTGTCTGTGGAAGTGCTCAGTGGGATCCAAGTCAGAGGGTGGAGATCAAAGTAAAGTGCTCTCATTACAATAGAACTCACAACACGCATTTCTACTAGAACATAAAGTAGCAATAAAGCCCAGATAAATGCTGTAACGATGTCATGATTGCTTCTGAAAAAGAATATGTAAATCTGTGACAGCAAATATGTGCGAAGAGCTCAAGGTGCTTCGCATTATCTCAGAACTCCTTATGACACTCCTGTCCAGCTTAGAGTCCCTGGAGATCACCTCAGACTCGCCACATCTTAGACACACATCACTAGAACAGTTAGGAAATTTGCCTCAGTGGCTTGCTAAAGTCAGTTAAGTCAATAAGGTTAGCTCATTCCTGAATTTCAAGTGTGTAAGGGCGTACAGATTTCCTCCCACTAAATCATGACAGTGTTTTCCCAAGAGTATGGGATTCATCAGTAGGTACATGTTGGGACTCAGGAGAAATCCTCAACCTCCAGTTCATGTCCAATTGATCAGTTAGGGCCAAATGACAAGCATTTTAGAAGTTTAGTTATTTAAAAATTGCTGCAAGGCCCCAATTTGGACTGGGAGCATGGCAGCCCCAGGAGCTTTCTCCCACCATGCCTTTTAAAATGTAGAAACAGCCAAAGAGCCAACATGGCAGAAAGGTTAAGAGTGCCAGGACTCTAAACTGTAGAAGCAGGTTTGTTTCCCCACTCCTCCACATGAAGCCAGCTTGGTGACTTTGGGCCAGCCCCAGTTCTCTCAGAACTCTCTCAGCTTCACGTGCCTCATAAGGTGACTATCATGAGGAGAGGAAGGAAGGCAACTGTAATCCATTCTGAAACTTCCTAGAGTAGAAAAAAACAGGGCATAAAAGCCAACTCTTTTTCTTCTTCTCTTCTTCATGGGGAACAAGAGCACCAGGGGCTACTAACGCCACATGCCTGATCCTGATGAGGGCCTCACAGCAATTTTTTTAAAAAACAATCACTTGTAGTTTTGCTTTAAGTCACCAACATTCACATGTGAAACTTTGAAAATGTGCAGGTTTAGCATGTGGCTACCATCAACCTCAGTCCCACCCTTTAATAAAGTAGGGAAGCGATGGTAGTGACAGAAAGTGGGGGACACAGGTGCTCACTCACTTCGGCATGGTTCTTTTCTGCCTTCTCCTTGTCTGTGTGGATCTTCCTTAACAGGTTTTTGATCCTCCTGTCATAGAACTGGTACTTTCTGCTGCTACTCTCATTCAGTTTTCGCACTTGAGCAACCAAGAAAGACGCTACCTAAAAAAAAATTGACAAATTGAAAGAGGTGAGATGGGGTACAAGTTTAACTTATGTTGCAACACGCTCACCACCCTTAAAGAGAATTGTGCTGTGAAACTCTTCTCAAAGTATCCAACAAAGAAAGGGAGGAAAACAGAAGGTATCTATACCAAGGAATAAAAGAAACAGCCTGATTCTGAACAGAGAGGGAGAATACTACTGGCAGGCCAGTGATTTTGTTCCTGCTAAGCCTAGATCTGTTTCAGTACAACTTTACCCACAGCAACACATCCCCATGGGATTGATGCTTTTTTATGCACCACCTCCTCAATCTTTAATTTTAAGGCTCTCCCTACTGTCTCTATGCTCCCTTCAAATGCTCCTCCAAATACTGGGCTTCTTTTTTGCCTCCTGCTTTTTCCTCTTCTCTTTTAAGCTATTTTATCAAAATCTTTGTTCCTTGAGTCCAAACCTTGGTTTCACTGAACTAGAGTGCACTGGCTCCAAGCTTGGACCATGAACCAAAACTCCTTTAGAGGCTTTGTGTTCCTTTGTTTCCAGACTCCTGCCAGCCACCAAGTTACCCACTGGTCACCTGCAACACACCTGCGACCAGTACTCTTTACAGATTTTCACATTTTGCTTTTTTGCGGACACTTAATAGAGACATTAAAAGTGAAGGGTTGGCTTTCTAAAAACAAAAGTTCCCTTTTGATGAACAAATCATATTCTGTTTACAGATGCTAGAAACTCAAACACTCTAAATTTCAGACTCCTTTGGGCCTAACTTACAGTCCAGAGCAAATCCTGATAATGGATCATCATCCGCACAATATCTGCCGCCCCTTCTGCCAGCTGTTTTTCCTTCCCCTCTGGGATCTTGTTCGGCAGCCCCTTGTGCATGAAGAGGTTTGGAGCGATGACTGTGGAAACATTCCAAAGAGACATCTTGTTCTTTTTCTCTCTCGAAACCACCAGCCTCAGGAACTCCAACAGAGCCTGAAAGTAGGGAAAAAAGACATTCATGGTCAAATTTAATAGCAAGTTTTATCTCTTACTTACAAAGGAATCCCCCCCTTCCCTCTGTTCTCCACCATCATGCCATCTCAAGGACAGAATAAGTTCTAGTAGTTTGTACACAATGGATATTCTATTGTACAATCCGTAGTTGACATCTAAAACAATGTTTTATTTATAAAATTTTAACTATATAGACATTATTTATGCAAACTCAGTAACTTAACTGCATATTATACATTACAGATTCCCATGAAGCAGCAAGCTGGCGAAATGCATATGGAATTTGGGGCATTTTAACTGAGTAGTAAGATATGTATTTTACTTTATTTTGCACCGTTTGCCTTGAACTTTTTTTTAAAAAACTCAAATTATTAGCAAGCAACAACTAGTTAACCTCAGCTTTAAAAAAGTATGACAAGATCTTCCCCCAGTCCCCCATGAATATTTGCATCAGCATGAGATTCATGTGCTCTTGCGGTATTACCAGCTCTTGAAAGACTGCAGAACACATGGGACATTAAGAGTGTTCTAGTGTCAGGGCACTAGAACACTCCTTAAAACATACCTCTATGGAGAATTTGTAAAGCTGACCACCCCTATTTGCATAGGCAGCCCTTTATTCAACTGCTATGACAGTGGTGCAATGACCAACCTAACTAAACAGTTTCAATAATGAGCTCAAAGCTGGGCCTGCTTATAATGGGCGACTGATGAGCCTAATTGAAGGTCTCTTAAACTTGCTATGATTATAGTGCTGCAAACAGCCAACATCCACCTGCCCTACTGAATTATAAACATACCTGCTAGGCAGCGTTTTTATGTAGCATGCTTACTCCAAGCCTATTTCCTTGCCTGCATGAACTATGGATCACTAACCTAGTTTGTTTAACAGCTCGCCTCTTGTATCCCACCTATATTCTTTCCCTTGGCTACATCTGCTCAAAACTGACATCCAAGACCAAGCATTTATTCCCCACCTGTGTGCAGGTCTGGCATCTCCCACTGGGCTTGTAGACCCCAGCTGAATAGCCTTCAAGTCATGGGCTATGATCCTCAAGTGGATCACAGATATCTACTTGCTGCCATTAGAAGATTTATTATTTATTTATTTATTTACCTTAAATTTCTATCCTGCCCTCTCTGCAAGTGGTCTCAGGGCAGCTAACAACATTAATATTTACAATTTGAAAACCAGTAAAATACAGTTACAATTTAAAAACCATTATGTGGTGCTGTACCACATAATAGCTTGGCTGAAAAGATAGTTAATAATGAATGATGGTCTATATCTTTATCCATGCTCATACTTTTGCTCATAAATGTTTCTGTATCACCAGGGGATTAAGGGTGGTTCCCAGATCTGGAAAGGCTGAAGACATCTCTGCATGTGTGCATGCATATACTCTACCAATGAGTTTTGGCCACCTTCCCAATTTAGAGACAAAGAAATGGCTTGAGTCACGGCTACCCAAATAGTTACATGATAATGTTTCTAAGATCATGGATTCAGTAGGAGGTGACAGCTTATTACCTTCAGGGTGTTTCGGTTGGGTTCTGGCAAAATCAGAATAAGCAGATTTAGAGCTTGCAACCTCTGTTTCAAGTCTGGGATATCTGTAGTGAAGAGAAGAACCCAAACTATACATCAACATGATTTTTGCTCCTTCAGACAGCTAAACATTCAGCAGTCACAGTAGGGAACTCCAAGAAAAATGCAGGAAGATTTAATTTTAGATTATTAAATTATACGGGCAACACAAAGGAAGAAGAAGAGATTGGATTTATACCCCCACCCTTCACTAGCCAAAAGAGTCTCAGAGCAGCTTACAATCTCTTTTCCCTTCCCTTCCCTTCCCTTCCCCTCCCCTCCCCACAACAGACACCCTGTGAGGTAGGTGGGGCTGAGAGAGCTCTCCCAGAACTGCTCTTGAGCAGAACAGCTGTCTGAGAACTTGTGGCTGACCCAAGGTCACATCAGCAGGTGTATGCGAAGGAGTGCGGAATCAAACCCAGTTCTCCCAGATAAGAGTCCGTACACTTAACCACTGCACCAAACTGGCTCTCGATGATGTTATGTCAGTCAAGCTATTTCTGATGGGACTTTGCTTGTCCAAATCCATCTCCATGAATATAAAGATCTGCTAGTAAGGCAGTATCCCAGTAACAATGTCAGTTCCAGGATTTGGGGGTTACAGTACCCCAAATTCTGGCACCCTTAGCCTGGATGAGGCAGAATATGCTAACTGAGAATTCTCACATGGTCTTCTTGGAGTGAACTACACAAAGTGAGAATGGCAGTCCAGGTAAAGTGAGGTCTTTACTAGTCTAGGTCACTATGGAAGCTTTCCTACACCACAACAACCAAAGCCAGCACTATGCAAGCAAGAAGGTTGATGTATCTCACATTCACTTTCCATAAGATTACAATTATAGGAAGTGAATGTGAGATGCCGCAACCAACTTTCCACTGGTCCATTCAAAATGCATTTGACATGAGTTGACCCGCTACCTTGGGGTGATGTCATCTGTCTTATACCATCTGGGGGATACATGGGAGGAGTTGATGTAATTTGACATCACCATCTGCAGAATTTGAGTTTGTTTTTAAAATGCTATATTTTTAACTTAATAGTTTTTAACAATGCTTAACTCAATGTTTTATTGTGAACTGTGAGCCAGCCTGAACCTGCTTTGGTGGGGAGGGTGGGATATAAATCAAATAAACATACTGAATCAGACCATTGGTCCATCAAGGCCAATACTCAGATTATCAGCAACTCTACAGGGCCTTGGATAGAAGCCTTTCACATCATCTACAATCTGGTCCTTTCAAATGAAGTTGCTGCCATTGTACAAACATTTGTGATTATTTGAGCAGTGAAATGTGCATGGACAGCAGCATGCACAAATGTCTACTGTAAAGGGAGCATCAACTACGTCTCTCTTGCATTCCCTCCCCCCCAATAGAGCTGCTGGTAGAATACTTGTATTAGAAATAATTTACGCAACACCACCTTCACAGTCAGGCAAAGACTTAGACTTGGGTCTCCCCTTTCCACACATCACAATGACCCTCAAATGAGCCATAAAGGTAATCAAAGTGGTCAAGATAACAGAGGGCAGCCTCTATGGCCAAAAGCTCACTTTGCACTGCTGCAAAGGCAGGCAAGTATTCTGCTGTCAGCAGGGGAGTTGGGAGTTCCCGGATGAACCTCTTCAGCAAGCCCGACACGTCATTCTGATGGACTTCATCCCAGTGGAAGAAACCAGAATAAAAGCTGCTTTCTAACTTTTGTTCCAGACTCTAAAGGGAAAAAGGGGGAAGGGGAGAAAGAGAAGAGACCTCCTAGTAGTGAGAAGATGGCAGAGTTGGTATAAGGATTTTTAAAAAATAAAGCACAGGCTAAAAACAAAACAAAAAAGGTAACTTCTGTCCTTCAAGTCCTCTCTATTTGCAGCCACCCCCTTACAGTTTAGCTAGAGCTGATATGCTTTTTAAACAACTCCTCTTGTCCTGGAAGCTACACTGAACCTTCCACTTTTAATTTTTAGAAAGATAAACTGTACCTTAATGCGGGTCTGTGATCCTGAGACTCTCAGGATTCCTTCCGTGTCCAGCCCCCTCTTTTCCAAACATGACAGCAACTAGGAAGCAAAATACAAGAAAGTCATTGCATCTGGTCTCAAAAGAAAGCCTCTGTAACAAAATCTGAAGAAAAGAAGCATTCTGACAGCAACAATAGGAAGTTTGGAAATTAACTTACTGCTTGCAGAATCAATGGAACTTTGGTATTTGGGAGGAGTTTTTGATCATTTTCTAGCAGAGTGCCAAGTGGTACCCCAAAGAGCTTGTTCTCTGCAATGGAGCATAAGATGGTATGTCAGTCAACCAAAATTAAACTCAAATAAATGATCTGCAGTATGACAAAAACAGTGCAGCATCAAAATCATTAAGGTGAACTGGCATTATATTGCAACAAAAGTTTTAAAAAATCTCTGGATGGTGGTTCCCAAATAGTGCTCATGTGGTATTCTTGACCACACACCTTTTACAGTGTACCAGTCTATCAGTGCTTCCAAACAGTAGGGAGAAAGTGCTGTCAAGTCACAGCCAACTTATCATGTCCCCATAGGGTTTTCAAGACAAGAGACATTCAGAGGTGGTTTGTCATTGTCTGTCTCTGTATCATAACTCTGGACTTCCTTGATGGTCTCCCATCCAAATAGTAACAAGGTCTGACCCTGCTTAGCATCTGAGATTTGACAAGATTGGACTAGCCTGGGCTACCCTGATCATGGTTCCCAAAAAGTGGTTTCCTCAAAAACTCCTGATGTGAAAAACCCAAAGACCCTGGGGATCCACTGACAGTCAGATTAGTCCGAACTGCCCTTGCTAGATACACAGTCTGACTCAATGGAAGGCAGCTGCATGTATTTGTGTGCTGGCAATGAATGCAAGGCCACATTGGCCTCTAAGTCCTGCTTTGTTCAGTCTAGCCACCATCAGCAGGGCTCCAGAGGGGCAGCCTATAAAGCCTCTTAAAGGAATAAAGAGTTACAAGCAGGAAAACCACCAGATATTCATTTAATGGTACATGTGTGGCTTATTCCCCATAGATGGGCTCAGGGCAGATAACAACAATCAGTAGATATAATGCATTGCTAAAACCAGTTCATGAAATTAAAACCACACTACACATTAGAAATTTTAAATACTGTACTCCACATGAAAAATTTTAAATGCTACAGATGGCAGTATCCAGTTTCAGTATCTCCTAAGTATCCTCCTGAATATCCCCCCCCCCAAGCTAGCAAAAAAAAAAAGATGACACAACTTTTTGGGAAGCTGGTTGTTTCTGCAAGGAGGCCACATGTTGGTGAAGTGTCCACTGCCTCAACCAAAGGCCTGGTGGAACAGCTCTGTCTTGCAGGTCCTGTAGACAGTCCCTAAACTATTAGATATGCTGGGATGGGCACATCTGCACTTTAAAGAAGACTTTCAAATCTGACAGCTCACCAATTTTTGATCAATGACAGGAATCACCTGATGCCAATAATCCAACTAAAAAGAGTAAGGAAAGTGCAGGTACCTATTGCTTTCCGTTTTACGGCTTTGTTTCTCTTCAGCTCCAAGCCTAGGACATCACAAAGTGCAGTTAGCTCGATGAGCGCTAACGTGGGGATCTTCTTCATGTCCTGCGGTGATAAATCTCCTATCCTGGTCACTCCCAGTCTTCCCTTAGGGATCTTAAACTTCTAACCCAAAAGAAGGAAAGAAGAACTCAGCATGACACTTTTAAGGTTAGCACTGATAACATTTTCATTTCTGAAGCTGTCAGGCAGATATTTAAAAAGTGTAAGAAGATATTCAAAAGGCATGAGAAAAGGTCTTACAGGTAGAGAACTTTCATCCTTGATCCATCTGGATTCCCTTGGGAATGAGCCTTTGAGCAGGATAGCTGCTTGCTCTGAATAAGCAATTTCAGTGCTGAATATCTCCTCTTTTCCAGAGCCCCTCAATGGAGATGGGAAACCTGGGACTCCAGTTGTGTCTGCTAAAACACAGTGGTTTAGAGAAGGAAGAAAAACACAGATCACATGAGATAAATTTGTATACACAACAACAAAACTCAATCTGAATAGATTAGCAAGAGCTGAAACACACCACCACCCTCATTCTCAGTTTACATCTCTCATCCAAGGGATCACAGCCCAGATCAGTCCATTTTGAGAGCCTGTGCCACTGCAAGCAGCTAACATGTTTTATTTACACACAGAGAGACTATCTGTCATGTTCATACAAAACACTATTGTTGCATTTTCTTTCACACGGCTGCCAAGTATTTCAGAAGGAAGAACTACTTTGCATGGAATCCCAAGCTGATTTCTAAAGAATATATTTATTCTATTTAACCCACAGGAAAGCTTCCTCCTTACATTTCTGATTGTTGTTGGATGATGTAGATCTGTGTTGCAATCGATCAATTTCTGAGCCCAGCTCTGGTGCAGTCTCCTAGACAGGGGACAGAGAGAGAACACAGGTGAAACCATATGCTGAAGAACCTGTATGGTAGGACAGCCCAACTAGATGTAGAAACTACAACAATGAAAACATAATTTGTCAAGTGGCCCATCATCTGAGAAGAGAGAAAAAGCCCTGAGGATACAGAGGTATTTATTATGATTAAATCACTCTGGTCAAACACACTACCTTTTAATGTTACATTGGATAATATAAAAGTTTTGTTTGAACACAAATGAAGCTGCTTTCCCAGCCTTGGGTATCACAGATATCCAAAACAGAAGTTGGTCTTGAGCTACTTCAAGGCATCAAACAGAAGACTCTTCTACCTCTACCACCCTGGCGAAAGGGATTGAGCTACTGCTGAGCTACAACCCGTCCCTGGCATTTTCATCTTCTGGGATTCACATTTATATATACATACTTGCATGCAACAAACAGGAAGAAAGTGCATGTGTGTATACAAGCATGCAGTCTGAAGCTAGTAAGTTACACCTTACTGCTTTTCCAGTATTTTGCAGATTTAACCAGAAAATTATGAAATTTCCTCTTGTAACAACTAGAATATTGGATAATGTATACTGTTTTTTTTTTTCCTGATCTGTGCTTCAGTTTTCCTCTTATGTAAAAAAATACCCCCAATCTTAAGAATTCTTGCAAAGCTCCAATTAATTGTTGCAACAGTGACCCGGGGGGGGGGGGGGGGGGGGCAGAAAGCAAGCAAGAAGATGGCCCACGGCCACTCAGCCTATAATAACAGTTAACTCTAATTGTGTATATTGGACAACACAACGGGATTTAATAAGATGTTTTATGAGAATTTATTTTACTTCATTTTATTAATTTAGGATCAAATATCACCATAGAACAAGGAAGTCAGTGGGGAGGAGGGAGGAGTTACGGTAATATGAATGGAGATGCACAAAGGAACGTACCCCAGAACCAACCACTCCAAAGATGTCTCTGACATCACGGGACGGGCTGCTTGTTCTTCTTTCTCCCGAGAGCGCGTGTAAGTATCCAGCCGTCGCTGCACAGCTGCAGCCTGGGTCTTGGTCAGAGTAGAAAGCAGAACAATATTGCCATTCTCTGTGACATGGTCCCCAATCAGGTCTGACAGCCCAGCGTCTTGTAGCCAATCAGCTTCCGCTTCCCCCTCTGAAAGACAAGGTCAGGAAACCCCCCATGAGAGCTGCTGCAGTGCACAGGGTAGTTCACAGAGGCAAAGAACAACCGAGATCTTGAACAAGCCAAACATACACAGAACCTTTGTTTTATTTCTAAGGACTGGACACTTGGAAGGGCCTAGTGAGCCATCCTTCCGGTCCTAAGGCAGGGTTTTCCCCTTTATCTTGGGAAGGGTGCCACTTTTTTTTTTTTTTTGCCAGCAAATTTTCTGTGTGTTTGACAACTATGTGACAGGCAGTTTCCACAGGAGATTTTCCAAGCACAGAAATGCAGCAATGGAAGCATGCTGAAGTTCTGTCCATTATGCAGCTGCTAAAAACCAAGGGTGACCAGGAGACAGCAAAGTCTTTGATTTGGCACACAAGATCCCTCTGCAACTGGAGATGCAATACTTGTGCTTTCTCCCTTCAACAGCCACCACTCCCCTATTCAAAAAGGAAAGAAAGAAAGAAAGAAAGAAAGAAAGAAAGAAAGAAAGAAAGAAAGAAAGAAAGAAAGAAAGAAAGAAAGAAAGAAAGAAAGAAAGAAAGAAAAGAAAGAAAGAAAAGAAAGAAAGAAAGAAAAGAAAGAAAGAAAGAAAGAAAGAAAGAAAGAGATGGCAGCTCTAATATCCCACAAACTAGCTAGTAGAAGATGTTTTGGGACAACATGCAGAGCCACCTCTTTTAGAGATGTCAAAGGCTACTAAGAAAGTATTCATTGCAGACAATTCATATGAGGAACAGTTAGATACAACAAGAGCAAAAGAGGTCTTATTTGTATAGACTACCAAATTGCATTTTTCTAGTGGGAAACTTCACATAGGAAGCAAGTGGCCTTTTCCAGGAATTAAAACTCTCCAAGGAAAGCCAGCATTGCAAACAGCATATCTTCTCCCATTCAGGTAGTAAAACAGCAGTGGAGAAGTTGGTACCTGCCAAGTACAGCTATGCACAGGTGTTCTCAAAATTACAGGGCATTTTTAGTCAGAGGAGCAGAAAATATCCCATCATTAAGTAATCAACACAATCTCAGGGAAGGCAAATTGACAGCTTTTACCCTGGAAGAGTGTAAAAGGAGATGGAGCTGTATAAGCTAAGAGAGCCTGAATTAGAAATCACCAAGTCCCCTGTTGGAACCCTGGAACCTCTTTCATGAGGTACTTTGCTGGCCTTGTGCAAGCTGTGCCATCTCAGCCTCATTTGCTCATCTGCAATAAGGGCACAATTCAACCAACTGATTTTACAGTGCTGTACTCTATAGTTTCCCCCCACCATTGTGGAACTGGAAGGCTTGCTGTGATGAACTGCCTCTGCTAGAAGAGGAAGAGGACTATTTCCCCCTTCGCTCCTGTGCCACATGGCATTTCATTTACAACACCCCCTTGATCCCCAGCATTGATTCTGGAGGGAGCACACAGGGTTGGGGTGGAGTAGTAGGAAATACCTTCCTCTGCAACTGCTTGAAGTTCATAGGATCTGCTGACCAAGGTATGCAAACCATCTTTGATATTCAGCCCCTTTGAACTATCCCTGGCAAGTCTGAGGTCTTGCTTATTGATTTAATGTTCTCTCCATTTTTTCCCAGGCAACAGAAAATACAGGATAATGGTGTGTGGAACTTTATTCCTCTGAACTGCTTTCTACTGACCATTTCAGTTTTGAACAGATGATTGCAAGTACATGACTTTGCACCTCCCCCACAAATTAGCTATCACTCCTATAAACACTTCAATCGCACTCATGAGCACTTGTGGATCTGCAAAATATTTCTTATGGTGACCAGGAATAAAGATACTGGGCTATCTGGAGTGCCACCTAGTGGTCGCAAACAAGAACTAGGCAAACTTGTTCTGCTGTGTCTCTCCAGCAGGCACTAGCTGCAAGTCACCAAAGAAATTCCAAGCAAGCAGTTGTTTCTCACTTCCTTTTATAACAAACAAGACAGCCACCCTCTTGTAACCAATTTTAATTTCTTCTCATCTTCTGCCCAACCAGCCACACAGAACACCTTAAGGCACAAAGTCACAGAAAATGACCTCTAAACAACCTGCTGAGGAAGCAAACCAGGCACTGCCTGTGAATTAGCAACTGTTTTCAAAATAGGGGTCAGTTTTTCTTTACAATATACAAACAACATTAGTGCTGGCAGGATTGTATGCCAGAGTTTCACACAGCTTTTGCAAACCCAGCTTGTTAACAGAGGCTATACAGTTGCCAACCACCAGGTTGGTAGCTGGAGATCTCCTGGGATTACAACTGCTTTCCAGGGCATTAGAAATCAGCTCCTGTGGAGAAAATGGCTGCTTTGGAAGGTGGACTCTATGGCATTATGCCCCATTGAACTCCATCCCCTCCCTGACCCCCACCCTTCTCAGGCTCTATCCCAGATATTTCCCAGCCCAAGGCTGGCAGCCTGCCCTGATAGTTAATGAAATGTATCAGCTTTAACAGAAGGGATCAAGAGAAGCCTGTGCATGTGCACACAGTGCTTTCATAAGTTCAGGCGGAGTGGGGGGGGGAGGAGACATTCCTTCTGGCAGCTGTTAGCTACTAATAGAATGCTATTCTGGAACACATAACCCCCCTCCTCCATAACTTCCAGGGGCAGCTTTTCAGGAGGCCGAGAGTGCTACCCCTGCAAGAAGAAAAGCCACAGAGAAAAGTGTATGTGGCTCTTTTAGATTTCAGCTAGTATTTGCAGTTGACCAGAGGCAGGACATTGGCATATTTATAGACCTTGTTTAGAAAAGATTGCTACCAGTGTCCCCTCTAAGCTGAGTTCATGTAAGCTAGCTCATAGTTTTTTAACCTCTGGCTCACACATTTTTGTCTTAGCTCAGCCTGCTCAGAAAAGATGGCCCCTGAATATACTGATTTATGCAGTAGCTCACAATTTTAATGCCAGTAGCTCACAAAGTAGAATTTTTGCTCAGGACTTCACAGCTTAGAGGGAACATTGATTGCAACCCACTTTTATTATTTTATCATTATAGCCACTATGCCCTCCATTTTGCAGGAGAAAAAAGAGGCTGAAATTATAACTCTGTGGATGCAATGCATACCTTCCGGTCACCGATTTGTGTGTGGAACTCCATGCCCCTAGGACCACTGCCTTCGCTTATGTTCATGTGTACATTCAAATCTTGCAGACCTTGGGTCAGAAAATCTTGGGAGGAGTCAAAAACTGAAAGAAGGTCTCCCCTCACAAAACACTCTATCCATGTCCACTCTTGCAACTTCTATCCCTTATGTTCAAAACCCAGCTTTGTCCACACAATATGTCACTTACTAAAAGTTATTTCAGCACCCAATTGGACATGGTCCAGGAGACCTGTGTTTAGAATTTCCCTTAAAAACACACACACACTAGATGAAGTAGGAAGGCAGTGTAGAAGAGCTGAGCCACAGTGGTGGTGGTGAATCCAACACTCCCCCCCCCCCTGTTCTCCTTACCACAGTCCCCACCTGTCCCATGAGAGAAAGCCCCAGATATACCATATAAGTACCAATGGGTTCCTGTCATAGAAAAATACAGTTCAGCAATTTGCACAGATAAAACAGCTTGGGGGGGGGGAATAAACCCAGTTCCAACCCCCCCACCTATACTCACCGATTTCTTGGGTCTTGTCTAGTTTGTATCCAGCCCTCTTTCAACTGATGAGTCCAATAAACTTTTTAAAAACAATTATTCCACAGCCTCCAGAACTACAGAAACTTCTTACCTTCTTGAGATTTGACTTCCACAAGATTGCACTCTTCAGACTCAGATTCGGTGCCCTCTTTGATGCTTTCCACCTCTAGCCAAAAAGTATCCATTGATAAATTGCCTGCTGAGTCTGACCTGGAATGCCGATGCTCAGATTGCAGCGGCTCCAAGGAACAATTCCAAACAAAACGATTCTTTTTGCAAGGGCAATTTCTGATGCTGAGAGAACAAAACAAGACAAAACGTTACACGCTTCAGTATCTGGCTTGACAATCAGCTAGTACGTCAACAGTCTCCAACTCAATTAATGAGGGCAACTATCAGAAGAGAAAGAGAGATAAATGTCCTATTTTCTATTTCTTTTTAGTGATAACGCAGGCTGCAGTCTGAAAAGAAGCCCAATGCATGACATGAACAGAGCCAGCAACAATGCAAATTTCCTCGTACTGTCCTTTCTATGACCTAAAAGGGAACACCCTCGGAGTGTGCAGGGAAGCATCACAGAATCAGAGGTAAATCAACTCTGACACAGTAAGAGCTTCCCAAACACCTGGAGGGCAACCTCAGAAATCCTAAAATTGTTAAAGCAATCAGGCTTGGTTTGATCCTTCACCCTGTTTTTTTTGCTTCCAATAAAACTGCACAAAATGTTATTGACACACATCTGCACAAAAAAAGTCTGGAGGCATCTTAAAGACTAGGCTTACTGTAGTGTAAGGTTTGGATGGAAGACCACCAAGGAATACCAGGGTTGTGACATGGAGGCAGGAAATGTTAAAACACCACTGAACATCTCTTGCTCTGAAAACCCTACAGGTTGCCATAAGTGACCTGAGTCACATAAGTCACACCAAAAAGAGAAGATTTTATAGATGAAAGCTCACTTCATATGATACTTGAACATTCAAGATCTCACCTCTGATGAAATCTAATAATTCTACACATCTAGAGATCTAAGGGCCCAGGAAAAAATGATAACAGAAATGCGGAAGTGGCTACTTAAAGCCCCCCCCCCCATTTTTCCAGGAGGAAATGGGGGAACTGCTATAAAATATTTTCTCTTTTAGAACAAATAAAATGCTTTTTAAGGTAAAGTTTTTCATTCAAAATGTACAGTCTGAGGACATTTTTCCAATATAATAAACTGGGCAATTTGGAGTCCTTCAGATACCCTGGTCTCAAAGCATTTAGGGATACAAAGGACAAAATGAAATACCTTGAATTGGGCTCAGGCGCAGATCTATAGCCAATGTAAGTACTGTAGTATTAGGGACATACACTGCCAGTAGATGGCCTTGACCAGCAGTCTAGCTGCAGCTTCTGAACACTCTGCAAGGCTAGTCCTGAGTACACTGTAATAACCCAAGCTAGATGTTACTAAGGCACAGTGGCTAGATCAGACTGACCCAGCAACAGACACAGCTGATGCACCAGACAGAGCTGGGCAAAATGCACTCTGAGCCACAGCAGCCATCCAGTTTTCGGAGGTGGCTGCTATGCACTTTCAAGCTGCCAGTCTGGCTTTTAAGGGGGTGTATAACCCATCCAAGATGGGGAGATCAAGAGCCCCTCATCTGCCTTTCTGCTAACCCAGATAACCAAGTTTTAGCTTGTTCACCCTCATATAGCCCATTACTGACTCCAACACCAGTCCAGAACATCAACAGCATCCTCAGAATTAGTCTGAAAAGAAAAGTATAATAGGCTATCACCTGCATATTGATGACATCGCAGCCCACACCTCCTGACAACCTCTCCCAGTGGCTTCACATAGATATTAAATTGCATGGGGATAAAAATACAGCCCTATGGCACCCTAGAAGTCAACAGCCATGGTGCAGAGCAGGAATTCCCCACCATTATCTTCTGAGACCAACCCACCAGACAGGACTCAAACCACCCTTAGTCCCAGTGCTGAGAGGCAGCTCAGAAGGCTATTATGGTTGATAGTATCAAAAGATCCAGCATAACTAGCAGGGTCACATTCCCCCTGTCTAGTTCTTGATAGAGGTCATCAGCTGAGGCAATTCAAGCAGTCTCTGTTCCAAATTCTTGCCTGAAGCCAATCTGAAATGGGTTCAGAAAAATCAGCGTCCTTCAAGAACCTCTGGACCTGAGAAGTGACCAACTTGCTTCAGCACCTTGCCCAAGAATGGAAGACGTTAGAAATTTGGCTTCAAAATTTCCCACAGCTTCAAAATTTTGGGAAATTTTACATCTCTATACACATCCAATCTGAGGTGCCACACCCACAGTAAGCAGCCTTCAAGATTCATCTTAATATGTAAACCCAGGTTCAAGGTTATAAAATAGGGAAAGGGAAGTCCTGAGGGCCATGACCTGTGGTACAATTTGATTCAGATTTCCACAACTGGGATTTTAACTTTCCTTATGAAAAACGGGGGGGGGGGGGGGGGGGGAGAGACAAAACCAACCAAACGGGAAACACAGGTGTCTAACGCAATAGAATTTATTTATTTATTTCGTATATTTAATTTATTGGCCACCTTTCTGGAAAAAAAAAAAGAGCTCATGGCAGCTTACACCGTGTGTGCGCGCATGTGTAATATATGTGTTTGTGTGTATAGACAATAAATAATAAAATTAAAACAATTAAAATAGTTAAACAACAGAGTTGCCAGGTTTGCGTTGGAAAATACCTGGAGACTTTGGGGGTGGATTTGGGAGAGGACAAGGCGAGGGGAGGGGCCTCAGCATGGTACAATACCACAGAGTCCACCCTTCAAAGCAGCCATTTTCTCCAGGGGAGCTGATCTCTGTCAGCTGGAGATCAGTTGCAAAAGTGGGAGACCTCCAGGCCCCACCTGGAGGCTGACATCCCTAACAACAGATCAATACAATAACTAGATGGCATATAAAAAAGGACAAAATAACACCTTGAATTGGGCTCGGGAATGGACAAAGCCAGCTGGATTCAAGGCAAGGGAGGACACAGTGCATACCAATTTTAAAGAGCCACAGTGAAGTGCACTGAGTTCTTCTCAGGCCCCACCTGGGGGTCACAATCCTTTCCATAGATGGGACTAGCACTTAATTCCTCATAAAGATGATTGAACAGGTTTTCAACAGACAGTCTGGGGTTCAAGGCTAAAGGTGGCAGAATATTTTGAAGCTGGGATTCTACAGATAATGATTCCAGAGGGACAGCCATATTCCTTTGAAGCAGCAAAGTGAAACAGGAGGCCAGTGGCATCTTAAAGACATTTTTTTCTAGCATAAGCTTTCCTGAGTCAGAGCTTACCTTGCCAGCTATATTGTGCACACAGTTACGCAAGCTCTGACTCACAAAAGCTCGTGCTGGAACAAATTTGGCTTCTGCTTAAAGTGTCAGCTGGTTGGCCTAATCTCCAACCAATTTACGTGCCTTTATTTTCAAGTTATTCTCAATCACTGATAGTTAAAATTCACTGTCTGATGCCATACATGCTTCACTGATTGAAGATTCTACATAATCTCGGGGGGGGGGGGGGGGAAGAGTTGCATATTTAGGAAGTTCTGACCAAAAGGGAATGAATGTCTTCTTAGAAATTAGTTTACAAAATGAGGAATTAAGAATGATGTGGTGGGGGATTATCAACAGGAAGACTATGTGAAGGTGAAGTTATAGTTTCAGCTACTCAGCTCACTTTCCTTTGGCATTCCCCTTAGGTCACATGTACATCCTCTCTCGATATTATCTGTTGATACTTCTGCAAGGATCAATGGTTTTAGCACTGGGGAGGAAACCAATTTAAAAACCACAATTTTTTTTTTTACAAAGGCAAATTAAGGTGAAGCAAGAGCAAAAAGGCCTCATGTTCGTGCGGGCACAGATGGATGGAAATATTTGTACAATTGTTTAAATATTAACACCAATAAGTACAGGAACACAGACTAAACTTGGATAGTTATCTGCAAAAAAAGGAAACTACAGAACTTGGAAACTGTAACAATGAGGCCCCTTCTCTGCTGTCAAGGTAATCTTGGAACCAAGGCTGGTTTGTGATTTACTTGAATCATGCAAAAACTGCTCAGAACAGCCTCCATGCAGTCTTTTCCCAAGGTACAGAACATTATCTCATGGTGCATTTCTCTGCCAGCACCAGCCACTGAAAAGAAAGCTGGACACTGATAGGGAAACGCTTCACAGGATCTCAAATGCCATATAGTATGGCTTCAGGGAATTCCTTTTTACAGAGATTCATCTGTCAATAAACCACTGCTCGCCTGCAATGGCACCCCAGTGTACTGCAGAAAACACAGGGGGTGCATTCCAGAGAGCTCACTCCATTCATGCCTACAACTTCTGGGCCTCCCCATTACTTCTTGTGACCCAAGGGTGCAACCAAGAACTCATCCTCCCTCAACTGCAGCTGCATATTGGTGTTGGAGCAAGAATCTACATAAACCCAGTCTGACAGCTACAGTATGACAGCTGGTGATCTAGCTGCCAGGCTAGGTCACAGTGACCTGATCAGCAGACCGGCTTGAGCCGGCAGAAGCCAAGTGATGCAATCTGCTGAGTCAGCACGGCCAGGATTGGCTGCTTGGACTATATATGATCTGTGTGTGCATCACACAGGTCTCTCCCTGTGAGATGGTGGTTAGGCGAAGCACTTTGTCCGTGGAGGTGATATTGTATAGACTGCACAAGAGAGCACTTGTTGTGTATATATGTTAATACACCTTTTGGCACTAGTTGCACGTGTCTGCCTGATTTTCTTTCCTGAAGCCCTGTGTCGGGCAAGTCATCTCCCTCACTCTGCTACTCCCGCTCCGACAGGGTTATGGGCCCAGGGCGGTTCCGCTGCGCGGAGGAGAGAGTTGAGAGTTGAGCTGACTGTGAGTTTGGAAAGAGCCGGAGGCGAGGAACGCCGGTGAAGGACACAGAAGCACCACCGTTCTCTGTTTGAGAGCCAGAGGGACGTCGGCAGCCAGCTGTGAGGAGGAGTCGGCACGATGGCTCAGCAACAGCTTGGAGTAGCCGTTGAGAAGCTCACCTCAGCCAACTACGCGGTGTGGAGCCTGAGAATGCAACACTACCTCAAGCGTGAAGGGCAATGGCTGTTCGTGAGTAACCCCCCTGCTGACTTATCTCCTGCCGAGACGGTGTTATCGGATAAGGCACTGGCCAACATAGTGCTATCTATAGGAGATGACCAGCTGGTTTATGTGCGAGGGAAGGACACTCCCAAGGCTGCCCGGGACGCGATGAGTGCGGTGCATGTTAGCACCACTGCTGGTTCCCTCATGGCCTTGACAAGGAGGATGTTCCGCACCGTTATGCCGGCTGGAGGGTGTGTGAAAGATCACATCAAACGGCTAACGGACTGTTTCGTTGAGCTGGAGGCAAGAGGCAAGACTGTAGCTCCAGACGACAGAGTGTACATTTTGCTGTCGTCGTTGCCACCTGAGTACACTCCCCTGATAACTTCTCTGGAGACGGTGGACGTAGCGACCCTGACCATGGAATACGTCTGTGCCCACCTGCTTGACTTCCAAGAGAGAATTGCGGCCGTGAGCTGTCCGGGGGTGTCGGCCGGGCAGCGTGCTGTTATCGGTGTGTCCGGGAAGACAGCCAAGAATGAGCCAGCTTTTGCTGCTGGCAGGCGTCCGAAGGTGGAGGAAGTGGAGCCGACTGCGTTTGCAGTCCGTCGCTGCTATGGATGCGGGTCGTCGCAGCACCTGCTCCGAGCTTGCCCTGAGAGGGAGAAGAGGCGGGGGCGTGTGCGGCGAGAGCGGAGGACCGCCAGCCCGTGTGAGGAAGCAACCCGGCTGGTCACGTCTGCAGTAGAGAGCACAGGGTCTGCTTGGATTTTAGACTCCGGGGCAACGAGCCATCTCTGCTGCGAGAAGGAGTTGTTGAAAAACATTGACAGTCCTGAGCATAAGTATGTGAGATTGGCTGATGGGACCACTGCCAATTCTGTTTGCTCAGGCAATGTGGAATTTCCTGCACTGAAATGTATGTTGCAAAATGTGTTGTATGTACCCTCACTGCAGTCTAACCTGTTGAGTGTTAGCACACTGTTTGACCAGGGATACCAGGTGAGATTTGAGAAAACCTGCTGCAAAATCCTGGGAGGTGGGGGAAAGTTGCTTGTGACAGGAAAGAGGGAAGGTAAACTGTATGTGGTCCAGAGTGATTGTGCCCAGGTGGCTCAGGTGTCGAATGAGCCTGTGCACAATAATTGTATACATTTGCTCCATAGGAGACTTGGGCACTGCGGATTTAGGGCGTTAAAGAAAACCCTGGAGCTTGTGCCTAGTTTGAAAGTAAATCCTTGCAAATGTTACTTGGACTGCCAGGTCTGCAAGAAGACCAAAAGCAAGGCGTGTGCTGTTGCTAAAGAAAGCTCAAGGGAAAGCACACGAGCCCTGGAACTAGTCCATTTAGACGTTATTGGCCCATTGCCAAAGAGTCTGTCGGGGAGGAGATACTGCTTGGTGGCCACCGACGACCACACGAGGTACGCGTGGGTTTTCACCATGGTGCATAAGTCTGAGGTGTATAAGACATTCACCAAGTGGGTCAAAGCAGTGGAGAGACAATTAGGGGTTAATCTCCTAGCTGTACAAACCGACAGAGGGGGGGAATTCTTATCTAACCAGATGAAACGTTGGCTGGAGAACAAGGGCATTGCCCACCGTCTGACGAACCCAGCAACGCCCCGAGAAAATGGGCATGGGGCTGTATTGCAGAATGTGATGTATTGCATGTTAGAGGATGCACAACTGCCAATGACCTATTGGGCAGAAACCATACATGCAGCTGTTTTTTTGCAAAACAGGGTTTGGTGTAATACTGTGAAAAATGTGCCTTACAGGTTACTGTTGAACAAGACCCCAGATTTGAGTTCTTTAAAAGTCTTTGGGTCACGGGCTCGGGTTGGCATCCACTCCACGAGTAGCGGGGAGGGGGATGTCCGGGCAGAGAGCCTAATTTTTCTGGGCTACAAGCCAAGGGCCAGGTGTTATCGTTTCTGCAATAGCAAAAGCAAGATAACACTTAATAAGAGTGCCCAGTTCAATGATGAAAGCAGCTGGCCAAGGTTGCACTCCTTGCAGAAACAATTTGTCCTGCTGCCAAGTAGCGATAACGATGTTGGAGCGCAGCCCAGAACTCCAGCCCAGGAGGTGGCACCCAGTGGGGCTGGAGAAGGTGAGCCGAATGCTGGCACAGAGCCTGACGAGCAGAGTCAGGAGGCAGAGCCCCAAATGCAGGAACTGGAGGTAAAGTGTGAGAGTCAGGAGGTTCAACACCCAATTACAGGGGCAGAGCAACCAGCCCAGGAGGTGGGAACAGAGCAACCCGAAGAAGACAAAGCTGGTCCAAGCACAGGGCCACGGGTGTCTGCCAGGTCCACCAAAGGCCAACGTCCCGCTAGGTACAAGTGTCCCTATGTCACTCTGACTGTCAATCCAGACCCACCCGGATTTGAGGAAATGTTAAAAGAAAAGGCTAAGAAATGGAAAGCCTGGGTGGCAGAGTGCGAGGCAAGGGAGAAGGAGGCTGAAGCCAAGCGTCTGAAAGAGCTGGCTGAACAGGAACACGATGATGTGTTTTACAATCATGATGAGTTCCTGAACGAATTCCGGAAAGGGTTCCGAGCTACGTAAATATGAACTGTAATGTTGCTGGTGGACATGTATGTAAACTGTGTGAAGTGTTTTGGTGCACTGGGTTTAAATAGATTAGGAGGTGTGTTGGAGCAAGAATCTACATAAACCCAGTCTGACAGCTACAGTATGACAGCTGGTGATCTAGCTGCCAGGCTAGGTCACAGTGACCTGATCAGCAGACCGGCTTGAGCCGGCAGAAGCCAAGTGATGCAATCTGCTGAGTCAGCACGGCCAGGATTGGCTGCTTGGACTATATATGATCTGTGTGTGCATCACACAGGTCTCTCCCTGTGAGATGGTGGTTAGGCGAAGCACTTTGTCCGTGGAGGTGATATTGTATAGACTGCACAAGAGAGCACTTGTTGTGTATATATGTTAATACACCTTTTGGCACTAGTTGCACGTGTCTGCCTGATTTTCTTTCCTGAAGCCCTGTGTCGGGCAAGTCATCTCCCTCACTCTGCTACTCCCGCTCCGACAATTGGAAGTGTCAGGGTGTTCAAGGCTCAATCCAGCGGGTATTGGAAGAACCAGGTGTGATGTCCTTGTGCCTCAACTTCCAGTGGCCAGAGTTTCAGCTAGATAGGAAGACACTAAGCATATCTTCCTGTTTACTCTTCTGTCACTGAGCCCTTTGATATGCAGATTGCTACTCTTGGGGAAAACAACTTCCTTCCATCTCCTTCTCTCTCTTCTCACATGCACAGGAGGCCAGTGGCATCTTAAAGACAAAAAATATTCTAGCATAAGCTATAAACATACAAAGAGGAAGGCCACATATCTCCATCTCTGGCACTATGGGTGCAGAATGCCTCTCTGCATCTGTATCCATCACTAGCTAGACAGAATCTGTCCCTTTCTCTGCTCTGCACTATCAAGTATGTATTTCCTAAATAAATCAGTTCTGATTTTCTTTTAAACTCATAAATGACCCTGTGTAACTTTGTAGTATTACAAACACACACTGTTCAAAGGGGCTCTGCTGTGTTCTGAGCCTAGCGCACTCTGCTAACTTTAGCAAGGGATCTGACTTAACATATCAGCTGCCTGGGTTCCCAGGGCAGGTGCACACAAATAACCATATCGTTGTTTTTTTATAGTGTATTAAGTTCTAAGCAAATAAAGAATTACTCTATAAGCAATAGATGACACAGAAAGAAAACAAGAAAGCTAGCTTGACTATCTAGCACTTTACATAACCTGCGTTAGAAAGCACAAACCTTAAGTTCCAAAGTCAAAGCTCAGGCGTTCTCTACATTACTATCAAATGTGTGTCATAATTTAGGCCTCTAGTCCATCAAAATCTAAGCTAGTCCCTCTTCCTCATGGCCTTAGTTGAATTATAATTTTTGAACCCTGCATATGAGACCATGATGACATCCAGTCAAGACATGTCACCAGGAAAAACCTCTAGAAAATTATCTCATCACCTCTGGCTCTCCTCCCCCCACCACACAGACCACAGGTTCTCATGAGAAGCTAACTACTTTGGCCTTGACGATAATAAGTGCAGTGGAAGCCCAGAGGCTAATTAATAACAGTAGCAGAATAGGCCAGGCCTATTACTTTTCACATTAACCCCTGAGGGGAGGCCAGGAGTGCTTTGCCTCACAGGAAGTAAGATCCAAGTAGACAGCCCTGTTGGTCTGAAGTAGTAGAACAAAATAGGAGTCAAGTTGCACCTTTAAGACCAACTTAGTTTTATTCAAGAATGTAAGTTCTTAAATTTGTACCAGTTTGCATTCTGGGCCACAGACTACCAGCTACGTGTGGCTTTGCTCACTGTACCAGATTCCTTGTCTGATGAAGTGTGCGTAGAGAGCACACGAAAGCTTACATTCTGAATAATACTAAGTTGGTCTTAAAGGTGCAACTTGACTCCTATTTTGCTTCACAGGAAGTAAGTCAGCTAACTTTTAGGGAAATGTATCATTTCTGATGTCATCTTGCTAAGCTTTGAAGAGACCAGAACATTGGATGCTCACAATAAAGGTGTCTTCTCTCTCGAACTTGAGGGCATCATTGTGAAAGTTGAGACTCAATGATGGGGAAAGCCTCCCAACATTCAAAAGGCTGCCTTTCAAATTCTAGTTAAGAACCAAAAGTTCTCTGGAGCACAGCTCAAAAGCTACAATATTTCAGGTGTAAAGTACATTTCAGACAGCAGCCACATGAGCAAGGGAACACAGGCACACTCAGGGCTTTTTTTGAGCAGGAATGCACAGGAACACAGTTCCGGCTGGCTTGTTGTCAGGAAGTGTGGCCTAATATACAAATGAGTTCTGCTGGGGTTTTTCTACCAAAAAAAACCCCTTGGCATACTTACAAACCATTCCAAACAGACCTAGGAAATATCAGCCTTCTTTTTCTAGCAGCAGGGATAAGCTGCAGACATATTGTTCAAGCACAGCAAATGACAAGCCTACATCAGAAGCATCCAGTATTGGGAGGAGAAAGGGCAACAGGCAAAAAGGAGACTTCTTCCACTCGCCTTCTGTTGACTTTCCCTACTCACTTTGGGTGACCTTGGTGTATAAATCCAACTAAAAGCAACATAGCAAGAATAGCATTGTGGCTAGATGGCCACATTCTTCTAATATATGGCACACTGAAAGGAATGGCAAAGTGACTTCTTGGTACATGAAAAAACAATACAGTAATAGCTCCAATATTTACTACATCCTGCAGACCTTTAGTTTGTTCCTGATCTAGGGGATACCACAGACTTGGTCGCATGAAAAGGACAGTTAATAAAATGACTTCATGCTCACTCAAAGAAATGGAAAAATTCATACTAAGACTGAGAGGACTGAAGCTATTGGAGAGGGGGGGCACTGTCCTGGATTGCTGGCAAGTAAAAAATAAACACAATTTGTATAAAATATTTGTATACTGCCTTTCCACCAAGGTGCTCAACATAGATCACAATTACAAAAATCAATGAACATCCCCCTAAACACTACTGTCAGTTTTAAAAAAAGATGCAAACCAATAAGCCTACTAAAATCTTTTGTTAAAAGAAAAGAAACAAAATCTTGACCTGGCATAAAAATATACATAGTGGTGCTGCCAGACTCAGACTGAGTACATTCCGTATCCTGAAAAGGCCCCAATCCTCAAGGCCACCATCTCATCTCAAAACAACACACAGAAAGGCCCAAGATGGGATTACATGGGGTAGTTCTTTAAATATGAATGGCAATAATCTGTCATTTGTTTTCAACTTTGTGTACTCTAATTTA
The DNA here is from genome assembly GCF_032191835.1 of Heteronotia binoei. NCBI lineage: Eukaryota > Metazoa > Chordata > Lepidosauria > Squamata > Gekkonidae > Heteronotia > Heteronotia binoei. The sequence goes on along the minus strand of NC_083224.1, from coordinate 47,935,147 downwards.
CTGAAACATTCTGGGTAGCATAATGCATACCACAGGTATTCGTATCATAATGTATCCACCATTTACATTGTTTGGTAAGACATCACCTATTGCAGCAATGAGTTCCCAGGATCCAATCATATATATTGTGGCTTATGCTTGCAGCACATTTTCACCTGCCCTTCTAACAATAGCATTATAGAAACTGTTTTGGACATCTGAACAGCCTAGAAAAAAATCAAAGACACTCCAGAGCTGTCATTTATGAAAGAAACTGGATCTATTGCATCCTGTGTAGGCATGATTATTTGGACTCTAAAAAATTCTTCCAATATAAGCAACATCTGGCAGTATTGGGGCCAACACACTGACATGTGCATCAGTATGCTTACAGAGCCAGTTCCCTTTGAGGACAGCAAGGAAGGAACACTGAGTGACTTGCAGGCAGGAGCAATTTAGATACATGCACAGATTATATGCTGTACATATTCACTAGACAGTGGCAACAGTCTAGTGAAGAGCAATGCATTATAATGGCTATGGGAAACATCAGTCAAGTTTCCAAGTTGCATGCATGTTTAATTCTACCCATAACGCATTTGCCGCAGAACACCCCAGGACTTTCTTCAACAGTCAATCTGCAGCAGTGACCCATGTTGCATTTATTTCAGCAGAACTGACTAGCATTTTGTGGGATTAAGGACCAAAAACACCACATGGCTGGCTGCTAATGTTCTATCTAAACTGATCTCTCTCTCTTTTGTACTATATTCATAGTATCATTCAAATGTCCTATCACAGAAAGAAATCACAATCATGATCACAACTATCATAAAAAGCAACCCAAAGAGCAGGAGTACATTGCACTGAGACCACCTTTGAGCTATGGCTGGGTGTTATCCATGTGACCCACTAAGACTAGAAAGGTTATGATAGAGACAAGGTGATACTATGTTATAACAAAATGGTTCAGGAAGGTGCTTTTATAAAGGCAAAAGGACTGTGAAGTTTATCAGTGTGCATAGTATATGCTTATCTATTTAATGTATGGACAACCCTACCCCAATTGCTTTGTGTGTTTTTTCTTTTTGTGATGTCGTTTTCTGTACTTTAACACATTCTAATAGGTATGCTTTTTCAGATTGCTGTTAACTTTAGTCCCATGACATTAATTATTAGCGATCTCATCCTATTGGCTTGCATGGATTTACATTGTATAATCTGCCTTGAGTCTCCATGAGAAAGGCAGATTTAGAAATAAATAAAACATTGTCCACACATTATAGAAGAGTTCCAAGTAACACACTCTCCCACCAGGCCATGGTAGCCCATGTCTGGGTTTTCCCCCCTTCCATTTTGGGATGGTTGTTCCAGAATTGATACCAAAAGACACTAAAAAGGTAAAGATAGTCCCCTGTGCAAGAACTGAGTTGTTACCAACCCATGGGATGATGTCACATCATGACATTCTCTTGGCACTTTTTTGGCTTCCCCAGACATCTACACTTTACCCCCAGCAAGCTCATTTTACCAACCTTGGAAGGATGGAAGGCTGAGTCAACCTTGAACTGGCTACCTGAACCCAGCTTCTGCCTGGATCAAACTCAAGCCATGAGCACAGCTTGGACTGCAGTATTGCACAACCATGTAATCTCTGCCTGCTGTCTGGTGACAGAATGTTAATCTGCCAGCAGTAATAAATTGGGAGCAGAAATTAGAACTTAATTTAATTTCCAGTGCAAATAGCATGGGCCAGGCTATGGCTGTGAGTGGCCATACCTAAATCCAAACCTGAAGGCTTTCCTCTGTAACCTCAAGGCCAGTAGTTCAGTGCCCTGCGTGATGATGTCACTTCCAGGTGACATCATCACAACGTGCGCAAATGGAATCCCCCACTGCAGCCAAGATAGGACTTGGCAACCCTAGTCCTGGCTCCCCACATTTATAACACAGCAAGCTAAGACAGAAATTTCAAGAACTACCTGTCAATAGGAGGAGGCAGTGTTGTACTCTCGTGTTCGCAGCTGTGCCTGAAGAATTACAAGCATCCCGCAACTGGGATTTGTGCCTAAACACATATAATATCAGGTAGCTCACCAGAATAAGAATCAGCCTCTTGTTCCTGGTTCTATAAATCTGTTCCCAGCTAGAAATCTGACTAGGTGCTGCATCCAATCACTTTCCAGATATTGGTGATATGTAGTTAATACAGCAGGGTTTCTCCAGTTACAAAAGCATGATACTGCATGCAGTAATTAAAACTCCCAATATTGTAAAACTTACATTTACTGCTATAGATTCAGTCCATCCATGCTGCAGTCAAAAGGGGAGAGAGAGAGAAGCCTAACCTAAAGAATACTAACTTAACCCCCATCACAAGCAGTCAGATAATCTGGTGTCACATATGTCAGAGTATGAGGGCATTGTTCCTATAGGAGGGAGCTGCATATGCGTCTGCCCCCCCCCCCATGAAAGGCCTTGTAAAGAAGTGGAAGAGAACAAAGGGCACAGGGTGAAAGAGCAGTCCAAGGTTTAGACAAAGACAGTCATCCCATTAAAGATATAACACTTATACACATTTGGAGCAATGTTGCATGCAGCCTCTAATGCATGCTGCTTACTCCAACAGAGCCTACAGCAGGGGTGGCCAAACAGCGGCTTGGGAGCCACATGTGGCTCTTTTACACATATTGCATGGCTCTCAAAGCACTTCTCCAAGCCAAGCCAACTGCCGGCTTGGAAAATGCATTTAAAGTTAAAGTTGCTTTCTTTCCACTTCTCCCTCCCCATTTATGTGTTCTCCTTCCTTCCAGCTCTCAAACATCTGATGTTCGTGTCTTGCGGCTCTCAAAAATCTGACATTTATTCTATGTGGCTCTTTTGTTAAGCATGTTTGGCCACCCCTGGTCTACAGTATCACGTCAGCATCCATATGCATGTTTGGATAAGTCAACACACAAAACTGAGGGACTTGCAACCCTTTTCTCTTTGTGCTGCCTTCTCCATCTTTGATCTGAGCCTGGACTGCTCAAAACTGTTTGGATTTCTGGCTCCTGTTCACATCCCTTCCTTCATTACTCCTGCTCCCCCCTCCCCATTTCAGAAATATTAAGAAACTCACTTGGATTTTTAACAATGTCATATTGTATTACATTGTGAAGTATGCTGCTGATGCATTAAGCAAAATTTGAAGCCTTCCTCCAAAGTCACATAAGTTGGAGGAAACCTCCTTAGGCTAGAGAATCTTCCTCAACATCTAAGTCTAAATGCCATTAGCATCAGAAACATGAAGTCCTATACAACCACCATTACACCAAAACACACTGAAAACATTGTTGGATGTCACGTGTATATCTGATCAGTAAACACAAATTATTCTGTTATGCAGTCAAAAGCTCCAAGGGCGAACTGTTCCATCCAAGGAACTGCTATCCCCACACAGCACATGAAATCAAAACAGCCTCTTATCCAGCAGCTGCATTAATGAAACGCATTTCCTCTTATTGTTCTCAGCTACTTTAAAGGGCAGATTTGCTTGCTGCAAGCAGAAACACAACAGAAATACAGTCCACTTTTATAGTGGTTCCTTGCTTTATTTGGAACAATGGGAAGTGGCTGAGCATCTACAGCCCAACAACTAGAAGGGAAAAAACAACAAAGCCATTTTTAGGTGCAAACAATATAGCTGCTTAAAGAGATGAGACAGGAAGGGTGGATTCATAAAATGAGAAGAGGAGCCTTGCAAATTATATCAGGCTGCATAATGAACTCATGGTGTAATTCACACCAAGCCTTGGCTCCTTCTCTTCCACCAACCTTCTCCAATAAGACTTCCCAGTAAGCCCCCTTTACATTTCTATCTCATCGAGTGGCTGTGACATACAGAAGTTCATACTGAAGCATATGTTAGTCTTTAAGGTGCCACTGAGCTTTCATTTTATTTTGTATAATCAAGTATACTTCAAGATGCTCTACTGCACAATCAAAATTATTTTCAGCCTTTTATGCAGTACCTTCCAGTCACATGAATCAGGTCTTAGATTTACATACATGGCACACACACATCACACAACCAACACGTGTTTCCTGGATGGAAGAAGTTGGGCTGATCTTTGGGCATTTGTTAGGCAGTACTTGAAACTTGGTGTAAGTGCTGTGATTAGAGTATATGACAAGGAATGAGGATTCAGGTTCAGATCGCCAGTCAGTCATGGACCTCACTGGGTGACCTTGGCCAGTTGCTCAACAACATCATGAAGATGGAATACAGAAGGGGAGCACAACATACACCATCTTGAAATCCTTGAAAAATGGGTGTAATAAAAATGTGATGAAAAGGAAGTCAGAACAAACTAATAACTTCAAGAAATGCAGCTCAGCTTTCTTTTTTCTTTTCTTTTTTTTCAATTCATTTCCCTAGGTCAAACAATCAGTTGGTAAAGGATAAAAACCTGGATAGAATGGGGTTTAAATAGGCTGAGAAACTAAGCCCCTTTTTAATTTGCTTCCTAGTTTTTGCCTGAAGCACAAACATTCCAATAACGGATTGTACTAAGCAATCCTTCAACCTACGTGGTTCAGATCAACTGATACATAGGCTCCCCTGGAGTGCAGGAACTTTGTGTGGCCTGAGTAAACAACAGAGATGGGAAGAAAGCCAGGTTCAACTAGCAGAAAACTGTTCCAGCATGGAAGAACCCACAGGACTAAGCAGCACAAATCATTCAGCACACATTGAAGTCCCAAAAAATAAATGCAAAAAGGGGAGTCAGCATATATACTACAGAATTTTGTATGAATTTCCCTTCTAGAATGCTAGTTATTCGGCTTAACCAAGAACAGCTTCCTCCAAACCAGTAGAACCATGAACTAGAACTAAGTCTTGCATTTTCAAACAATTTTTATTAGTAACATATGGCAATATATTCAATTTCTTATATCATTAATAACTATGTTTTTTTAATCCCATATATTACTTTCTACCTACCCCTCCCCCCCTTACTTGACCTCCGCCGGTGTACTAAATTCAAAACATTTTAAAAGCTACCCCTAATTAATAAAAACCAAAGTTCATATCTTCCCCCCACTTATACTTAATCATTATCAAAGATTCTCCAATGTCCTTTTATTTTCCATTCTTTTTCTACATATCTTCTGAACTTCTTCCACTCCATCTTAAATACTTCTAAATCATAGTCTCTTAAAGTTCTTGTTAACTTATCCATTTCACTCCATGTCATAACTTTAACAATCTAATCCCATTTCTCTGGTGTTTTTTCTTGCTTCCACAACTGCGCATACAATGTCCTAGCAGCTGAGAGCAAGTACCAGATTAAAGTTCTGTCTTCTTTTGGAAATTTTTCCATTTGTAATCCTAACAGAAAAGTCTCTGCAACTTCGTTAAATTCATATCCCAAAATCTTAGAAATCTCTTGCTGAATCATCTGCCAAAACATTTTAGCTCTTTCACAAGTCCACCACATATGGTAGAAAGAACCTTCATGCTTTTTACATTTCCAACATCTGTCTGGCATCTTGTTATTCATCTTTGCCAATTTTTTAGGAATTATATACCATACATCATCTTAAAACAATTTTCTTTGATATTCTGGCATGTTGAGAGTTTCATAGAGTTCTTCCACAAGTATTCCCAAGTTTCCATCTGTATTTCTTTATTTACATTAATTGCCCATTTTATCATTTGAGATTTCACTACTTCATCTTCTGTAGACAATTGTAAAAGTAATTTGTATACTTTTGAAATTAATTTCTCACTATCTCCAAGCAGAACTCTTTCCATTTCTGTTTGCTCCTTCCTTATTCCTTCGGTTTTAATATCATTCTCCACCAAACTTTTTATTTGTTGCATTTGAAACCAATCATATTTGTAACTCAGTTCTTCTGCAGTTTTCAGTTCTATTTTTCCACTTTGTATTTTTAGTAACTGGTTGTATGATAGCCGTTTTTCTTTGGCTGTTTTAGCCGTTATCTTTATCACTTCAGCTGGCACTATCCACAAAGGTCTCCTCTCATCACCATATTTCTTATACTTTATCCATACATTTAGTAGATTACTTCTTATATAATGGTGAGAGAAAAGGCCATCCATCTTCTTTTTCCCGTAATATAAGTATGCATGCCAGCCGAATATTTTTCCATGGCCTTCCAGCACTAAAAGTTTTTTATTTAACAACGTTATCCATTCTTTCATCCATACTAAACAAACTGCTTCATGATACAATTTCAAATCTGGTAACTGGAATCCACCTCTCTCTTTTGCATCTGTCAAGATTTTCATTTTAATCCTTGGTTTCTTCCCAGCCCACACAAATTCTGAAATTTTTCTTCGCCATTTATCAGATTGTTTACTATCCTTCACAACAGAAATAGTTTGAAACAAATACATTATTCTTGGTAGAATATTCATTTTGATTGCAGCTATTCTACCCAACATTGACAAATTAAGCTTCTTCCATTTTAACATGTCTTCATCCATTTTACACCATAACTTCTCATAATTATTTTTGAACAGATCAATATTCTTCATTGTTATCTCCACCCCCAGATATTTTACCTTGGAGGTGACCTCCAGCCCGTTAGTTTCTGCAATTCTTGTTGTTTATTTATCTGCATATTTTTACACAGAATTTTGGATTTTTCTCTATTAATACAAAGTCCCGCCAAACTCCCCATATTCTTGTATTTTAGCTAACAACAAAGGTGTAACTTGTATGGGGTTTTCATTTATAAACATTATATCATCAGCAAAAGCTCTGTATTTGTAAGTAAATCCTTTTATTCTTAATCCTTCTATATCTTTTTCTTCTTGTATCTGCATCAATAATATTTCAAGAGTCATTATAAACAACAATGGTGAAAGTGGACAACCTTGTCTAGTACCTTTGCTGATTTTCATATCTTCTGTAAGATCTGCATTTATATATAACTTTGCGCTTTGTTCAGAATATATTGCTTTTATCATTCTTATAAAGCTTTCTCCAAGCTCCATTTTTTCCATTACTGCAAACATAAAGTCCCAGTTTAAATTGTCAAATGCTTTCTCTGCATCTGCAAAGAATAATGCTACTTCTTTTTCTGGATGTTTTTCATAATATTCTACAATATTTACAACAGTTCTAATATTGTCTCTTATTTGCCTTTTGGGAAGAAAACCTGCTTGATCTTCCTTTATAAAATTTATCAAATGCTGTTTAAGCCGTTCTGCCAGGATTCTTGTATAAATTTTATAATCATTATTTAATAACAAAATTGGTCTATAATTTTTTACATTCGTGACATACCTATCTTCCTTAGGTATCAACGAAATAACAGCTTCCTTCCATGTGTTTGGTATTTTCCCTTTCATTCTTATTGTATTCATCAACTTCTGCAACTTTGGTATTAATTCCTCTTTGAAGAGTTTAAAAAATTTAGTTGTATATCCATCTGGCCCAGGTGCTTTTCCATTTTTCATTGCGTTGATTGCTGCTTCAATTTCTATTTTTTCAATTGGATCATTCAAAACTTTTCGCATATTTTCAGTTAAGGGCTCTATTTTTACCTTTTGTAAATATTTATCTATCTTCTCCTTCTTTATTTTAACACCTTTAAATAATTTGGCATAATACTTAAAAAATTATCTTTTTATTCCCTCTTGGGTAACCACTTCTCTTCCATCTACCACAATTTTATTAATGATTTTACTTTCCCTCTTTTTTTTCAATTGCCAAGCCAAATACTTTTCTGGTTTATTTGCTCCCTCAAAGGTTTTCTGCTGCAATCTTTTCAAACTCCATTTCACTTCTTTATTTAACAAATGTCTCATTTGAGTTTGTAATATTGTAATTTCCCTTATAATGTTCTTTTTCCCTGGCCTTTTTCTCAACTCCCCTTCTTTTTTCTTTATCTCATTTTGAATGTCCAACATCTGTTTCTCTTTTACCCTTTTGTCCTTATTATTCAAAGCAATCAACATTCCTCCCATTACTGCTTTATAAGCATCCCAGACCGTCTGGAAATTTATGTCCTCTTTGTCATTCATTTGGAAAAAGGCTTTAGTTTCGTTTTCTAGGTATGTCACTGTTTCTTTATTCTGTAGCAAATCTTCATTCAATCTCCATCTTCTCAACTTCTTGGACAATTTTGTAATCCACATTATTGGGTTATGGTCAGCCCCAATTTTAGGTAAAATCTCTATTTTCCTTGTTATAAGACCTAAATCTTTAGTTCCCCACAACATGTCAATTCTAAAAAAAGTTTTATGTCTAGCCCTTGTACGGGGTTGCTTGTGTTCTGACATTTAAAAAACAGCAAAAATTTAGACCTCACCAAATTCAAATTCAACTATCAGATTCAAAAGAATAGGACTTGCCTTTTATAATAAGCCTAATTTCGCCATCCTCCAAGCTCCCAAAATCAAGATATTTATTTTTAAAGTCTTTAAATGTTTCAAAATGTCGGTCGTGACTTTTTGCTGCTCCTTACAATTTTTCCCCCTTTTAAAAACTTCTAAAGTCAACACACATAATATGTCCAATAATACTTATCTTCTTGTCCTCTTCTGAGTTAATTCCAACAATTTTTAATGTCCTGAACACTTTAAAAACCTTATTTTAATTTTGACCTCCAAGCAATGGCCGCCGCTATTTCTCAATGGTGTTATATTCCTAGGGTAGGTTTTCCATCCGCTACTTCCTGGTTTACTTGCCATGAAGTCTCATTCACACTAGTAAGGAGATCTCACAATACTTGACGTACTTCCTGTTTTGCTTGAATATGCTGCAGGTCTGTGACGATGGTGCTCTTTTTTCAGAACCGCAAGTAGACCAAACAATAAATTCCTTTCCACTTTTTAGCACTGTCCTTTATATTTACAAAGTCCAAATTTCATCTCTTTTTCCCTTCTTCTTCCAAGCTTTCTAGATTTTCATTTCCCACCTTTTAAATTTACTCCATTAAATTGTAAATAGTCCCGGAGTGAAAGATAGTAATCTGTACCTTCTCTTCCAATTATCCAAATTCCCACCGGGTCTTGCGTAGCTTTAGATGTTTAGCAATGTCCAAGAAGGTTAGGATTCTGTCGAGCTTATGTCAAATAAATGACTCTGAAAACTTCTGCAGATGATGAAAATGCAACTCTTCCCGGAGACCCCTCAAAGCCTCAAAGGAGCACCCCCCCCCCCCGGGACTCCCTTTTAGCCAAGGTAAATCTCCTCAAAGTTTCCTGTGCATGTCTTGGACTAATCTCTGACTGAGAAAAGTAGGCAGTAGGCATTAATTTGCCTTCCACTACCCCGAACATAAGTTCCAGCCTGCTCCCGTTATGAGAAGCAGCTCAGCTCGACATTTTCCTCCCCCGGAAGTCCTCCAAACTAGAACTAAGTCTTGATGGCTCGTCGATGTGCAAGTTACCTTATGACCTTCAAATCCCGGTTAAATAAATAAGGATGTCACTTTGATGAAAGCATGCTGCCATTTTTAAAAATATACACATCTGTCATGATCCTAGACCTAGTGAGACCTACAGGCCCCAGAGAAGCCTGTGTAGAAGTGGCTAATGGGACTACATCTCCCAAGATCCCTGCTGTCCCTCTGATTGGATGAAGGAGTTTGGAGGGAAAATTGGCCTACGGGGGTGGGGTGGGACCTGGGAGGAAAGCATAAAAGGTCAAGCCACAGTCAGGTTGTGTTCTCTCTGGAAAAGGCTGCAGGAGAGAAGGCAGCAGGAGAGATCCTTCATCCAAAGTAGGTGGTGAGTCTTTGGAGCTATAGCAACAGAAAGCCTAGTCAGACGTGTCAGGGCTTTTATTTACTGTTTTCTATATTCACTGTGCACAAAATGATTTTACTACACACTTGTTCTAGAGCACTTACAATAAATTTCTTGTTGTTAACTCCTGGGTCCTCATGCCTCTTTGGTCACGGTTAAAAGGTACTTGCTAATGTCAAGAGTCTACCCCCACACTGTATCCTCTTGCCATAAAGAACCCACACAATGTATATCAGCAACCCTGAACACCGTAATAACTGATGAGTGAAACTGTCTGCATTCCAATCTGAAATATATAATTGCTGCTTCGCTTTACTTTCACTTTTGGCTAATAGACGCATCCCCAAACAGTTATCTTAGAGGCTTGTTAACATGGCAACCAAGGTCACGCTGGGGGAGACGGAAAAGCTAATACATACAGCATCTGGACTGAGGGGGGAGGAAGAGGGGAGTAGAAAGCCGGACAAATGTACCTGCTAGTATTTGCCACGCTTTGCTTGAATTGGTAACGGCTCACCGGGAGTATATAGGTGGTGCCTTCAGACTGGAACCCCAGTTTCAGCAACTTCTTGTATTGCCTTAAATGCTTACCCCCTCCCACTCATAAGAGACTTGCTAAGCGAAGTATCCCAAGGGCAGATTTTCACCAAGTTGGACCTCCGAGACGCTTATTTTCGCATCCAGATAAGGGAGGGGGATGAGTGGAAGACGGCTGTCAACACACCCTTAGGACAGTATGAGTATCTAGTGATGCTCTTCGGGCTAAAAGGGGCGCCCGGAGTGTTTATGAATTTAATCAAAGAAATTTTGCAATGCTTCTTGTACAAGGGGGTGGTCTGTTACCTGGATGATGTGTTAATATACTCACAAGACCTCCCCTCACATGTCAGGCTGGTGCAGCAGGTGCTGCAGACCTTATATGAGCAAAAACTGTTCGCTAAGCTGTCGAAGTGCGAGTTCCACCAAACGGAGCTCAACTTCCTGGGATATAGAATCTCAGCAGAAGGACAGGGGATGGATCGTACCAAAATAAAAGCTGTGGTAGATTGGGAGGCTCCCCGAACCCGGAAACAACTCCAGAGCTTCGGCAGGTTTGCGAATTTTTACAGAGGGTTCATAAATAACTTTGTTGAGGTGACCCTTCCCCTCACAGACTTGTTAAAAACCAAAGAGAAGGGGCTGCAAACAGTGAAGGGCAACGCCAGTCTAAACTGGACGCCCCAGTGTCAGGCAGTCTTTGAGAAGTGAAGGCTAAATTTGTATCCGAGCCATGCCTGATCACCCTGATGAAAATAAAGAGATTTGTGGTTCAATGTGACGCCAGTGATGTGGCCCCACCGCAGTGTTGCTCCAAGAGGGGGAGGATGTGAAGTTGCACCTCTGCGCCTACCTGTTCCAAAAATTCACGCCCACAGAACGGAATTGGTCTGTGTGGGACAAGGAAGCCTCTGCTATTAAATTGGCACTGGAAAAATGGAGGTACTATCTTGATGGGGTGCGGGAACCATTCGAGCTGTGGACCGACCACACAAACCTGGCAGCCCTGATTGCTACCCGTAAACTCAACAACAAGCAGATCAGGTGGACGGGGTTTTTTCACCGGTTCAAATTCACGTTGGGGCACTTCCCAGGAGGCTGAACTTTCTAGCCGACACACTCTCCCGCTTCCCACAGCACGACAGCAAAAGGGAGGAAGTGGTGGACTCCCTCTTCACCCCCGCCCAACTGAGCACACTAGTCACTACTCACTCACAAACATGAAAAGAGGTGAGGCCACCCGAAACTTTGAGACAATGAAAGAATCCCTGGAGCACAAGCCGCCAGATGACGGATTACAATTGCAACGCACAGAGGAGGGCTTACGGAAAAAAGGGGACAAGATATTCATGTCCAAGGAGTTATGAGATGAAGTAATCCGCTAGGAACATGACAAAACTGGGGGGCCACTTTGGCTTCGTAAAGATGGTCCACCTAGTACACAGACAGTTCTGGTGGCCAGGCTTACGGAAGGACATAGGCTCAATACGTTGGCGGCTGCCCCATTTGTGTTATGGCCAAGAAGCGGGGTGGCCCCCCTCCCGGGAAGCTGCAACCTCTCCCCCCACATAGAGGCTGTGGGAATGTATTTCCATGGACTTCATTACAGACTTTCCCCCCTCACAGGGGAAGACGGTGATGTGGGTGGTGGTAGACACCTTTTCCAAACAAGCTCACTTCATCCTGTGTAAGCAGTTGCCCACGGCCAAAAAGCTGGCCAAGTTGTTTATACAGCACATCTTCCGTCTCCACGCTTTTCCAAATAAGGTCATTTATTTTTTTCAGTTTTTAGCCTGCCCTTCCCATAGGACAGGCTCAGGGTGGGTTACATCATCAAAACAATCAACAATAAAAACAATAAAAGACCAATTTAAAATATATAAAATCTAAAACTACAGAGTGACAACAGAGACTAAAATGGCAGGTTCTGCCTCAGACATGGTCTATGGTCCAGGTCCAGCAGATCTTATAGCACTGGGATGGAATGAAGGGGAGAGGTGACATCCACTGCCCCAGCTGAAAGCCTGGTGAAAGAGCTCTGTTTTACAGGCCCTGCAGAATTGGAGCAGATCTCACAGGGCCTGGATCTCCAGGGGGAGCTCATTCTACCAGGCAGGGGCCAGGGCTGAAAAGAGTGGGGACGAGGAAAGCATAGGCCTGGTACTACCTTATTAACTATCAACCAAGCCTGTAGCTTTTTTGCTTTTTTTAACCACCGTGGACCCCAAAGATTATGATACAGCTTGACAAATCCCTGGTGCCAGGCTATGTGGCACCCCAAGGATTATGATACAGCTTGACAAATCCCTGGTGCCCTGGTGCCTATGCATTGATTCAGCCATCAACCTTAGTGATGTCACAGGTTTATTCACATGTCACAGTGAATACATGTATACTCTGCATGTGTGTGTATACATTTGCTTGTAACAAGCATTCACTTTACAAATGAAACCAGAGATAAATATGGGGTTTAAAGCACACATATATGTATTGAATTTAACATTAGAATTATTCAGTGCATGCATAAAGAAATATACACTGAACACTGATTGTATGTGTGTTCATTAACTTGTGAACAGGGCTACTGCCACCAATCTTTCCATCTCCAAATTTGACAAAAAACAAATGAGTAGACAGATGCAAGGCTTTTTTTGTAGCAGGAACTCCTTTGCATATTAGGCCATACCCCCCCCCCCGATGTAGCCAATCCTCCAAGAGTTTACAAGGCTCTTAGTATAGGGCCTACTGTAAGCTCCGGGAGGATTGGCTACATCAGGGGTGTGTGGCCTAATGTGCAAAGGAGTTCCAGATATTAAAAAAGCCCTGGATAGATGTATGTTATGGCAGCAAGGCTGCATCAACAGCTAGCATTACAGAACTTACTGACATGGCCAACCATGGAAAGGAAGCAAAACTCCCATTGAATCTGAGCCAGGAGCTCCACAAAGAGTGCCAGTACCTTGCCAGTCTTGCCTGACCAGGCTCCTGACACATAGAAGACAACATAAAGCAAAGTCAGAGGATACAAAAGAAAAAGACAGTGAGAAGCCCTCAAGAGCAGGTCTTCTAGCTGAGGGATTCTGAAGGAAGTTTTGAAAGCAAAGTAGACTGGGGTAACAACCAAGAGGTGCAGGTCTATGGATATCAGGAAGGTTTTATTGGCTAGTACTGCTCATTCCCATATGATGTACTGGTTAAGAGGAGTGGACTCTAATCTGGAGAACTGGGTTTGAGTCCCCACTCCTCCACATGAAGCCAGTTGGGTGACCTTGAGTCAAGTCACAGTTCTTTCAGAGCTCTCTCAGCCCCACCTACGTCACAAGGTGCCTCTTGTGGGGAGAGGAAGGAAAGATTATTGTAAGCCACTCTGAGACTCTTTTACGTAGTGAAAAGCGGGGTATAAAAACCAACTCTTCTTGTAGGTCTCCCTTGGCCTGGTGCTGGACACTGGCAATGAGCGCACACCCTTGAAACCATCATTATGAGGCTTCTTAAGGTTCATATCATGACACCTCTTCAAACAGGAGACATGCCAACACTTCTGAATCCCTTCAAGTAGCCATGTTTGATCACCCACTGGTTCCACTCATGTTCTGTTTGCAGGTCACAAGTAGGAAGCTAACTGTTCAGCAAGTTGTTCAGATGCCTCTAATTAGCTGGATGACAGCATTCTTTCATTAGATTGCATTGCTTTCTTACAGCAGCTACCACTCCTGCCACCTGTCTGCTGTTGCCTCCAATTTTTAAAAGATGACAATAAAAAGGGAAAAAAGAAGTCCTGTTTGAATTGAGAGGTATGACTTAAGTGTCTAAGTTCCTTTGGATGTCTGCCCATGAATTCAGCTAATCTTGCCATCTGTTTTTGCATTGCTTCTCAAAAAGATACAAACTGTACTGGCAGCAAAAGCAGATAACACAATCAAGCTGTTATTGTTCATTTCAAGAACATATCTGATGGTTCAGGTATAAAAAATGGGTAAATGTCAAGCGATTATGTGCTTTACGTAAGTCAGTCAACTTAATAACTCAACAACCACACACTAGGGATACGTATTTTGCTACAACCCTTACAGGAACTCTATAAAAATTAGCCTGCATTATAACCATCATGATATTGTAGTGTGGGGAGGTTATGTTAGAGAATGAGTGGCAGACAGAGTTCCTAAAGCCATATAAAAAATTCCTTGAATCCCAAAATCCCTAAATTTAAGAACAATATTTGCATGCCATCTTGTGGCATTCCTGGGGCATTCTCCTTAAAACGCATTAAAAATAAATCAACTTTGATCCAGTTCAAAGGGGATTCTTGTACTGGCTGTGGAACATCATCAGTGTAGACATGCCCTCTCTGCAAGGAGGGAACAGTCTTAAGCTATGCTCTCAAAATGACACAGGAAGCCCAATGACATGTCCTACTCCCCCACCACCTTTTTTAGCAATTTTAAAGGGCTTTTCCCTTCTGTGCCAAACTGTACGGAACAGCTCATCTATAAAACAAAGGGGAGAGAAGAGGGGCTGGCATGACTGCCATCACACCTGCCCTTTTGCACAGGAACAATACAGGGAGGGAAAGAGGGACGAGCAGGGGTTAGGGTGATGGCGGAAGCAGTGAATGGGGAAGAGACATATGGACCCTGTGCCAGCCCTGCTTCCTGCCACCGCCATCATGGTGGTAGGGTTTACAGGGCTCCTATTATGGCAGTAGACCCCCTTGCTGGCAATCCTCTCTTCTCTCTGCCACTTCAAGTGGCAGTGGGAGAAAAATAAACCAAAAGATCACCTGTCAGGTTGACATCTGACCTCTCTAGGAATTGCTGAAAACCTCTATGGTTTTACCAGAAAATTTCTGGCAATCCCTAGTATAGATGCATAATGTCACTTCCAAGTTTTCCCCAGAAGTGATCTGTGTCCCCAATGTCCCCCATGGCCCCTACCCCTCTTGACTCCCATCCATAGGGTTGGCAATCCCTAGGGGGGGTAGAGGATCCCCTGGTTTGGAGGCCCTCCCCCGGCTTCAGGGTCATCAGAAAGCAAGGGGGGCAGGAATGTCTTCTGGGTACACCGTTATTCCCTATGGAGACCAATTCCTAGAGTATAATGGGAACTGATATGTGGGTACCTGGGGCACTGGAGAGGCTGTTTTTTGAGACAGAGGCACCACATCATCCAATGCCTCTCCTCAAAATACCTTCCAAATTTCCAAAGGATTGGACCAGGTGTCCCTAACCTTCATTATTTCCAGTGGAGGGAAGGCATTTAAAAGGCATACGGTCCCTTTTAATGTGATTGCCAGAACTGCATTCTGAGTTCAGTCGTGCTTTTCACACCCTTGCTCCCAGTTCCACCCCCAATGTCCCCTGGCTCCACCTCCAAAGTCCCCAGATATTTCTTGAGTCGGACCTGGCAACTCTATCCATCGATTACCAGGTCATGACTGGCAACCTTAAGCAGGGTGGATTTGTCTGGGTGCAAAGATGAGATTTGAACCAAGGACTGCCTGGATCTCCATTCATTCACTGCAGCTGCTCCCAGTACACAACTTTACATGCCCACAAAAGCCTTCCAACTTGTTCTTATTTGATGCTGTTTGTTTAGCCAGGCAACCCCAACAGGTTAAATTATTTCCTAGATCCAAATCTTGGGAGAAAGAGACATACCAAAAAAGGGCTTGGAGGTGTTCCAGTAATGCCAATTCAGTTTTAACACGCATGGAAATAACATAAAGATACTTATTAATTAGGAAACAAATTAGGAGATGGAGTAATCATGCCACAGGGCAGTTCTCACCACTCCTAGCTGCTTCTTCCTTTCATGCATAAGGATAGTAGCTGCCTCCACAAGCACAAGAGGCAGTTTCTCAACATCAGTAGTACACCTACTTAGCAAATTCATGGACCAAGCCAGAGATAAAGGAGAACCGAGACAGGATTACGTGCACTTCTCCATGCTGCTAGCCTATGCTGTATGAGGCACATATCCCCCTGACAGGTTAATATTAGCCCATATATTTTGTGACGGCCTTCTCAGACCACATCCACATTTTCCTGACTGGTGATCCAAGAGGTGAATGATTACAATGCCATAATACAAAACAACTATGTGAATCCTTTCAGAGTTAAGATTACGGCAGACGAGGCATTTGGTAACTGCTCTAAGAGGTCACTCCTGGCATTTTAAAGGTCCTCCTAATACAATCAGGAACTGGAAACATGTGAGCTGTGGCCTCCGTTTCCTGCTACATTAATTGACTGGTATTACTGCTAATAACCGAAACCACTTAATATTTATTTAGGACATTTCTAGCCTGCCTGGCTCCAATTAAGGACCAAGGCAATTAACATTTATGACTAAAAACAAGAACCACAGTACCAAACAAATGCTAAGGGTCTTGATCTTTAATTTTAAAATATTCATCAGTCAATAACTAAACCATATATAATTACTGGACACAAACTCTTATAAACAGTTCTGCGTTGCATAATCTTAAATTGAAAAGAACAAGTGCCACCCTGAAAAATTCAGAGGCCATTCTTGGGGGGGGGGGGGTTACTACCTAAAAAGCTCCAGCCCCCACAGTGATTATTTTGCTACCCAGCCTGCAGAAGAGATGGTCAGAAAAGACTGATCCAGAAGATTTTCTATAGCTATAGCTATTTATGTTCTAGGACATGGAAAGCTTTTACTAGGTATACTACTTTCTACTTCTCTGCATAGGATATTTCAGTGCTTGTGCAGTGTTGTTCCCCTGCATTTTGCTCTGGATCAGTCTTTTCCTAAGTGACAGCATAGCTTTCTTGGTTCAACTGTCAAGCTTTGGAAGGGTTCAAAGGTTTCTCTCAGTTTCAGTTTAGGAAGCTGCATCAGGAGAGTCTCTGAATTTTGTCTGAAGGTCAAGGATGAATACTTCAAAACTTGTTTCGAATCATGCAGCTCTATGCAGTGGATGAGGAAAAGTAGAATTAGAACTGGAAGCTGAGGCTTGGATCCAAACTCCCTTTCTGCTCAACATAGGCACCTCCCCTTGTGAAGTAGCAGTAGTAGTGTTAGCTTTTATATTCTCTACCTGAAGGAATCTTATAACAGCCTACAGTCTCCTTCCCTTCCTCTCCTCACAACAGGCACCTGTGAGGTAAGGTGGGGCTGAGAGATTTCTGAGACAACTGTGACTGGCCCAAGGTCTCCCACTAGGCTTCATGTGGAGCAATGGGGAATCAAACTTGGTTCTCCAGATTAGAGTCCACTACTCTTAAACACTATACCCTGTTGGCACTTGTGAAGGAGAATTCAAGAACCATATTTGCCAATTCTCCGCTCCATTGCTGCCCCCCATATCAAACTCCATGATGTTCCTGGGGGTTCACTGACACACTGGGGTACAATGGGAGGTATGGAAGTTTGCAAGAAGAGAAAAGAGTTGCCTTTATGTTGTGCAGCTCCGCTTACATTCCATAGGACCCAAGAGCCTATGGGACCACACTCCAACTTAGACTACCTGAATGACAAGCCACTGTATCTAAGCCATCATCACCCTGTGCCCTCCACATCTGAAAGAAATAAAGGGAACATTGAATAGAGTTTCATTTGGTAATTGGGAATGCCATTTCAGCAATTCCAACACTCACTGTCTAGCCTCATGGAGTCATCACATTCAGAGCAATTTGTGTGACAACACTTCCCCAGGGCTTCCAGTTGATTTGGAAGGGGCAGAAAGAGAAAGGATAGGAGGAGGGCCTGACTGAGTACTGATTTGCCAAGTTCTTGACTGAGTACAACAGTACGAAACCAGTAGCACAAGGAGCCAAAACATAAAATGCTTTTAAAAACAGAAATGTTCAGGACACCCCCCCCCCCCCGTTTCAAATGTGTTTATGAATTTGTTTCCACAGGGAAGCCTACCTTATCAACCTATACACTTTCAGAAGGACAAATATCTTTCTCAACTGTGTTTCAGGTAGCACATATTGATGTTTTTAGCAACACTCCAGTTTTTGAAGGTGGCTATATTTTGGTTATGTATTTTATGACTGAACCCTTCTAAAGAAACTAGGAGCAGGAAGATGTACAAAATACTGTTCTTTACTAGGTAGGCCGATGGCTCTCTCAGACACTATAGCACTTAACTATCATAGAAACTATATGGGATCAAATCAGCTCTTGAGATGCCACCATCCTTAAGACGTGACCAGCTTCCTGTCATGTGATAATGAACCCTCAAAATCTGTACTCAGTGAGAAATTAGCAAGTGGTGATCTGAACAGCATTGGAATAAACTGTTTTCAACCCCACTTGAAAAGGGCCCAAGAAAGAGGCACTCCAGCTGCATACTTAAGAGATTTAGGGACAGTGGAAATAAAAAGCATAGATAAATAAGCCCCTTACAGTTTCCCCTTTCCCCCAGCTCCCAGATGTAGACAGTCTGACTTTGTATGCCTAAAAACAATGCATACTTCCATGTTATCACCCGTCATTAAGAGCCTTTCTTGAAACACAATGTACCAATGGTGCTCAGTTCAGGGTTACAGAGAGAGAGAGAGATAAAGACTTAAATCACCTATCGTAAATGTGATCTTGAAACAAAAACCTGCGAGGGACAGGTTCACCTTAGCAATTGTTCACTATGCACAAATAGTTCCTGCATGCTGCTTGGTCATCTTGTGGAATGTCACCAAGTCAGTTTCAGAGCTTAGAGAAAATGTAGAACAGCTGGCACCCAGCCTACAGAATGGGGAACTTGTGGATACTAGAAATACCAGAACTGAACAAGTAAGGACTGAGGATGAGGGGAGAATGCAGAGTCTGGATCTTTCTCTGCCAGTTAAGAATTCTTGGAAAGCACAGCAAAATGTGTTTTAAGAGCTTAGGCATCTTAATGGCAGCCCTAATACACTTTTTGTGTTGTACCAATGTCACTAAACAATGTTAATTAAAAGGTAATTTTAAAAATACTATTGGGATTTTCTATGTATCATTTCATAAGTATCAGAGTCACAGGAACAATCAATCATGGCTACAAATATAAAACACAGGAGTCATTATGCAAACGCTAAGTGACTTAACCTGCTGGTTAGAACTGGATGCACACTTAAAGCTAAGTGGTATATTCTAATACCAGTTACCAGGCATTTGTGGGGGGGGGGGGGGGGGCGGTGCTAAAGCAAGATGTACTACTCAACAAATTCAGTATGCATGCCATAAAGACAACAAGAGGTCCCAGGCATTTTAAAAGAAAAGACATCAACATAGGGCAGATTATGTAAAATCTTCTACCAATATCATTTTGAAAAAATAATTCAGATGCAGCAATGCTTTTAGTCCAAATTGAGATTTTCTTGTAAAAATAGCTTTCTTTACTGTTGCACTGTCAGAAACCCCCATACACCAAGAAAAAATGGCAAAAAAAAAATCCTATCTATTTGAATGAGCAATCATTCAGCATGCAACAGTTAAATAAGAAAGTTTGACAAATTGACTTCCTGAAAATAATAGCCTTCAAAACAAAGAAACTGACATGTGCTAGTCTGAAAATTCCACTGGCCTTCATAAAATTACAAATGAACATCAGAACTATGCTAGTTTACAGAATATTGATACGACTGCACAAGAACAATCCTTTAATTTGGCGATCCAAAATACAAGGACTGGGAAGTCCCTCCCCACCATTAATATTGCTAGAATTTGTTTGTATCAGTCAGCATGTCTAATGCTGTATTTTAAATCTACAGAAAAGTTCTAAACCCCTGCCTTTTATTCTAGTTACATGAAGCCCTTTAAGGGAAAAAAAAACACCTGCCTTTCCAAATTTTGGATGAGACAGATTTTACAACCCACTACTATTTGTTTCCTTTTACTTCCACCATAGGCACCACAGATTGTTAGAAAGGTTATAATTTAATTTACTTATTCATTTAACAGGCAAGCAGCTTTGATCGTCAAAACATTTTAAGCTTCCTGAAACTATCAGCCTATTACAATGCTCTTTGCAAAGTTACCAAAAGACCCCCATCAACGTCAGACTAATATTCTAGCAGTTTACAAAATTATTAACTTCAGAACCTACGATGAACTACATTTTTGCCCCTTTTGTTCTAGCAAGCCTTTAGTCTGACACTTCTTTTCTAACATGCCCCAATGCCTGCATGTTGGCAGGATTTACAAGTCCCTGCCACTGGCCGTAACAGATTTTCTCAAAAGAGACATCCCAAACAAATCAATACCTGCAAACACCTGCATAGTCCGGTGACTGGATCGGCTGCAATACGACCTGGGGTCTAGGAATCCGAGTCCTGACAAATCCAGACTTGCCGTGCTTCCCAAACCGATCCATTCTCTTAACCAGGGAAACAAAAACCTAGAAGTTTTTCTCCAGATAGTGTAGTTGCCACCAGTCCATCAGTGCCCTCTTTGGAAGAGTCTTGAGACATGGGAAGCCACTGGTGCACCTAGGATTGTTCTGCAGGTGAGTGCACCAAGCACAAGGCTGCAGCACCACCCACTCATGTCACAGGAATGCTACTAATTGGACAGCAAATCTTCCTCTCTTTTTTTTTTCTCTTCTCACACACCCAGTGAGAATAGAGAGATAAAAATCTAGTCAGCATACCCATGACTTCAAACACGCAGCCAACCTCTCATTCCAATAACTGTGATCAACTGTCTTGTGCTTAGAACGTAAAGAATAACCCAGATTTCATTGTCTGAGGCTCAAAGAGCTACCTCATTGTGAGGTGAAGCTTCGATATGAAGTTTCTCTCTGGCTGTTTGTTTTTGTGGAGAATGCCTGCCAAAAACAAGGCTAATCTGTATCCAACCTTTTGCTCAAAGCCAACTGGGGTTAGAGTCTTGTTTTTTTGTGTTTTTCTGCAACCATAAAAGGAGGGGGGGGATACTTCTCTAGTTTTTTAAAAAAGAAGTTCTGATATACCTCCAGTAACACTAATGAACAGTAGATTCAGAAACATGTTGAAAACAAATCTGTGATCACTCATGCATACATCGATACTCCTGAAAGAGTACCTGGTATCAAAGACTTCAGGTTTTCACAGCTGGTAACATCATTAGGGTTTGTAGAATCTTTCGGGCTCAAGTGCCATGTTCTACTGGAGAAAGTTTTTCTTCCAGACGTTTCGTTCTCAGCTGCGGAGAACATCCTCAGTGGCGTTGCAGCCACTGCAACGCCACTGAGGATGTTCTCCGCAGCTGAGAACGAAACGTCTGGAAGGAAAACTTTCTCCAGTAGAACACGGCACTTGAGCACGAAAGATTCTACAAACCCTAATGAGAGTACATGGTATTTCCAGAATTTGGCTCTTCATACATTTTCTGCCAAGGATAAATATGCACCACTTCAGATGTGGCATGTTTTATCTTTAAAAAGGAGCACAATTTCAAGAAAAGCTGCCTGTGCCTTTCAGAAGAGAAGTGAACCTAGATTATTCAAAATACTGATGGCCTCCTATACATACAAGTACATACAAGGTGTCAAAGTACATTGGACTTCACCACATGAAATGGATGGGGAACTATGACAGTGCTTGTTAAATACTCAGGTTAAAAGGCTTATTCTTAAAGCTTCAGAAGACTCACATTATGTTGGTTATTAAGGAGCTACAGCATTTACAAAACAGGACATTATTTGAGGGTGTTGAGGACCATATTTACAACCAAACATGCATGACACTGTCACACATACAAAGAGGATTTACTCACCATAAAGGTGCTGCACGGAGCTCCAGAGCACTTCAAGTGTGGGAGAAGGGGCTCCCAGCTTCTTCCCATACCACTTTTGCCAGCAGAAATGGTTGTGGGGAGGCTAAAAGAAGCCACAGGCCTCCTATGGCCATTTTCACTAGCAAAAATAACATGGGAGGGAAGTTGGAATCTTCTGCAGCCTATTTGCATGATCATCCTGTGCTGAAAAACCAAGTGATATAGTACATACATGCATGCAGGGGTTGTTTTGTAGAAAAATAGGTGGTGGAGCTCATCCAGGGATTGTTATGCAGCTGCACATACTATTCAACGGACAAGGAGGTGGAACTCTCAGGAGGAGGTGGAACTCTCAGAAAGGTTCAGGAACTGTGCTCCTATGAGCTGCCACTGAATCTGAGGCCTGCATGCATGTATCAGCCTTATGAGACAGACAGGAGTTAGAGTGCCAGACTAGATCTGGGAAACCCAGGTTCAAATTCCTGTTCTGACAGGGAAGCCTGCCTCGGGCTAGTTAAATACTCTCAGGCTAACCTGCCTCAGAGTATTATTGCAAGGATAAAATGGAAGAGAGGTCCCAATGGATTTGATGAAGCTTATGTGCTCTCAAAACTGGTGCAGGAACCAGTGTCCTCTCAATGAAGAGACGGAATGGTTCATTACGAACAAAATCTCTTATCATTTATTAGAGTAAACCAAATTGATGCATCAGGTTGTGCAAGCTTTCAAGATCACCAGAACACTATCTCAGGCTTGATGTTACAAAATTTAAAAGAGAAAGAGTGGGAAGCAGATTTTTCAGGCTGTGATGTCACAGCTGATCTTACAAGCATCTCCTGTGAAATACATGCAGGCACCAATGGATCCACTCTTGAGATTGTCAGCAAAACATTGTTTTGCCTATGATCTTAACTCAGACCCAAATTAAACAAGATATTGAGAGATTTATAAGTAGATCTCCTGCTTGTTTACATTTCTATAAAATAGCACCTATGGGTTGCGGTGTGATCCCAAGCCAATAGAGGGGGCATGATAACTATTTGTAGAAAATTAAATAGAGATCTGAACACTGATGTCCTGTACCCTCATGTCTCTAATACTGCTGGAGGAAGGGAGAGAAAGTAGGAAGGGTGGAAACGTGAGGGAAGGGGAGACCCAGCACCATTCATTTCTTTCAGCAGGGAAAAGCCAGTTGATTCCATCCATACTTCTGAGCCTTTTATTCTTTTTTAAAAAGAATGTTTGTGTAATATTTAAAATTTAACAAGCCCAGTAGGAATCACAATAAATTTTAATAACTTTGAAACATGCAAGAACAAGAGTTACAAGAGCCTTGATGTTATCCTAGTAGAAACTTTCACAACAAGAATGGTAGAGGCCTATGTCAGTGGGAAAAGAAATCCAATTAAAACAACGTATGAGACCTTTGATATTCATATTGTCACTCAAATTTTAAAGAGTAGAAAATAGCACATGGAAGATTAATTTCTTGAGTATACTCCCAGGGACAAACAGCATTCTCTTTTTTTTTTATCTTCACAAAACAGGTTCAAAACCATTCTGGCTATAATTCGGAATAATAGAGTAGTATGTTAAAACTTTGCATTTTCATGGAAAGCATGCAACAGGCCCCAGCAAAACTGGGAAGGATTAAATGTGGAATCATGCTAAAGTGCATTGAATGATCTGTTTTGATGGAACCCGTTTTGATGTGTTTGACAAATAATTAATTTCAGTAGCTGCTGTACTTGCACAAGCACTGCAAAATTCCAGTTAAAAAACAAACACATACACCTTCATCCCTCTCCAACTAAATATCAGTTCAATGTCTATAACATTTACTCATATCTAGATTCAATGTAACAATTGCTGTCCTTATGGAAGTACAATTAAACGAGATCTTTAAAAGGGCAACTAATTTTTTTAAAAAAAGATTCTTCTTTCCAAGTGCAGAATAAGGTTAATCTTTTACCTAGGTCACTAAAAAATTTCCAAAGAACAACCTGGCCTAATTAATGGTTCAAAGAGTGTGAGGCCACTCAAACCAGATTTACAACCAGGATTTACCCTTCAAAGGAGAGGGCCTAGAAGAGGTTGGCCAGAGCGCCAGACAGGAATGCCCACATAAAAGGGAGAATTAAGGTGACAAGGCCAAAGTGGGGACCACAACTTCCCCCTGAGAAATGGCTTAGGATGCAGAACCTCTGGTATGGGGTAGGTGACCAGCTAGGATAAGTCTTGAAAGGCACACTCCTCAGCTTGAGGTGGAACCAAACTTGGAGGAAGCCCCACCCAGAAGCAAAGAGTGGGGACGAGGAAAGCATAGGCCTGGTACCACCTTATTAACTATCAACCAAGCCTACAGCTTTTTTTCTTTTTTTAACCACCGTGGACCCCAAGGATTATGATACAGCTTGACAAATCCCTGGTGCCAGGCTATGTCATCCTAAATTTTTATTGTGGTGCCAAGTTTGTTGTGGTAGCAATATGGCCATAAATAACCCTGAAGGCTGAAATGTAGGTGTGGCTCATAAAATTAGGGGGCAGGCTTCAAGAACCAAAGAAAACTGATCAAGGCCTGAGTCGTGACATTGCCATTGGTCTGGGGGTTGCCACACTACCACTCAGATAGAAGCCATGAAATGTCCAGAGATAATCAGGCACATGGAACTGCAGTGACTTTTACCAGGCCTCAGATTCAGTGGGAGCTCACAGGAGCACAGCTCCTGAACCTTTCTGAGAGTTCCACCTCCTTGTCTATTGAATAGTAGGTGCAGCTGCATAACAATCCCTGGATGAGCTCCACCACCTATTTTTGTACAAAACGACCCCTACTTTTTACAAAGGCAGGAAGAAGAAAGGAAATGGACAGACCTGGAGTCACTTCAGATCTCAAGCATGCAACTCAAAAGAGCTTCCCAGTGCACCTTTGCATGGCATCATTTACACTGAGCAGCAATCCTTGCAAAGCAGCTACACATTTCATTGGTGTTTCTTGTGGATATTGTGCTGGCACACTAACAAAGCAGGTGTGGCTACTTTGCACGGGTTGTAGCACTGTTTGAATGCGATCCAGAAACCATGCAAAGTCATATAGAGAAACACCATGCCTTGCCAGCCTCATATTTCAATTGGGCCTCAAAGAGCTCTTTTATGGTGGAAAAGTCACTACAATGCAGCACACACACCACAAGATATATAATGTGAACCCCCCCCCCCTCTCTCTTCCACTTATAGATAACTAGGGTGGTGTGCAAAAAGCATTTGTCAGAATTAGCTTTTACCAAATAAGCCAAGAAGCTGAGCCAGAAATATTCTTACTTAAAGTCAAGGGGCTGATTCTCGCACATTTTTTGAGGCAAAAGAAAGGCTCAAAACTGTCTCTCCTTTTCCACTATTCAGACAATATGGTCATTTTATGAAAGCCCAATTGCACGCAAACATAATTTAAAAAAACAGAGCATGGTACCACATGCTGTTAAAAAAAATCACCTATTTTCTATTACTCTATGGGACATGGAAACTTGTGATTCTGTCACATAGTTGAACTTTCACAAGACCAATATACCATTTGAATAATGGAAGAGAAGCAGAAGGAGCCCACATTTGGGGACTCTTCTTCCATCTCAAACAGGGCTGTGCCAAATAGCCCTTCATCTACTTCTTGAGGGTGAAAATAATTTATTTTATTTAGCACAATTTTATGCCCCACATTTTGGCTCTGATAAGGACCATCAAAGCAGCAAACATATCTAAAGCATACATATTAGTTCATCTTAACGTTGGGGGGGGAATAACCTTAATCATGAGAGATACGAAAGAACATAAGGATACACCTAGGGAAAATGATGTTAAAAAACCCCATCTACTCCCATGCTACAGATCATTCAAAAATGACATCAAGGCATGCAAGGGCAAGCTCATTTCATACTGCCACTTTTTAAACTCAAAACTATTATCAGCAGCTCTATAATGTGAAACAATTCACCTTTCATCTGATTGATGCCAGCACGTTGAGAAGTCCAGCAGAAGTCTTCCTTCCGAACATAACCACAAGAGTAGATAGCAAATGCTCAAACGCTATAGTGACTTAAGGTTTTTTTGTTCCCTCAATCCAATTGCTAAAGGGGCTGGGCTTTCCTGAGTGCATAAAACCTAATCAGATCACAGCGGGGGCAGTATGTCAGAGGGGCATAATGCCCTGTCCATTTGGAGGCTCATAAGCAGCTTTAAAAGCACCAGAGTGTTATGCGACAAACAGAAGATTAGGCCTTCAAGGTGGGGGACTAAGCACACCAAGAGCGGATCATGCTGCAGAAGCAGCCTCTGTATTTAAGTTATAAGCAAACTACCAGCAGATGGAGATAGGGTGAAGCAGGAACTACCTGCTGCCCCAAAAACCAACATAATCTCCTACCTGTTGGTACATAACTGAGTGCCACAGCTATACAGCTCAGCTGAGAGCCACTTCGCAACTGGTAATGAGAAACTTCAGCCCACAAAGCAAGTTTTATCTCGTTCCCAGAGGCTCTGTCCAATTATTCAGGGTGTGGTAATAAATTTTCACCCACAGTTTCACTTGTAAGAGAAAGTTGTTAGATAAGTTTTCCATACTTCCATATTACATCTCTTTAGATTTGATATACATGCAGTATGCTTGCCAATAGCCAAGCAATGAGACACATATTTCATATAAGTTTACTGAAATACTTCTCTATCATATTGCTACCCAAAAAGAAAATATGGTCACTGACAATCTATTCTTGAGAGGAGAGCATATTTGTTCCTCAGGTTAGAAAAATGTTTGATCCCAACCAGTGAACTTTTTTTGTTCAACAGCAAAAGACCAAACACCCATAAGAGTACTGGAGGGCAAACACACAAACTAGCATTAAAGTAGGAAAATATAACATTGTGGTTTCGGATCCCATGACTATGTCCCCTTATTTGCTTCTATCTGGCCACAAACACATCTCAATTCCTCTTCCCCTAGTACCTCCATTTGCAAGACCAATGGCTTTCAATGGGCCCTTGAACAAAGAGAACTTTATAGCAGCAGGGGAAGCAAGCTACACTGTAGCAAGAGCAAACTGTATATGGAACACATTCATACAATCAAAGCCTAGATGTCCAAACCATTAAATTATAAGGACTTGTTTACCACTCTGTCAACATTTTCAAAGGCTTGGGAAACTGGCAAGGAGTAACTTGGGCACCCAAAAGTTGTCCATGCTTGAAGAACACACATTTTTCCAATGCTGGCCTCATGGTTAAAGCAGGCAAAGGAGCATGTTAACCTGTTGGATTTTTACAATAATAAGTACCGAACTAATAGTATGTAAGAACATATATGTGAGCTAGATTGAGAGTTTGGTGTTTAAACAGCAAATATTTTCAACAGTTTAAATGGTTGCTTTATTTAATGAAAATTAATTACATCCTTGTTTTCCAGGCTCTGTACTTTGGAAAAGTCTACCCTTGTTTGTATGATAGCTAGCACACAACCATAATGGAAGAAGCACCACAGTCAGGACATCCAGAGGGATCTAAGAGATTACTCAGTACTCTGTCTTCCTGGACAACAGAAAAGTAGTCTCTCATATAAAACCACGACTGAGGATCACTGACCTGGGCCCCACGGCAGACCAAGCATGTGGAGGATTTATGACACTCTTCCTTATGTGCCTTACTCAGCCTTCCAGCATGCCTGTCCAAATATAACTCCATCAAAAATAAACCTATGCCTTGTCACTTTGGTAAATATTAAAACCAGAACCGCAAAAGACATTTTTTAATGCCTGAGGTAGAGTTTACTAAGAGGAAGCTCTGAGATATTGAAGAAACAGCTTTTATATTTCCTCTTCCAACATTCTACATTCTTACAGCACACTCCTTCATCTGTTGGTGAAGTTAGCTATTAATCTAGCTGCAAAGGATTTCTGCCTCTTGGCTAGAACAGCACAACAATGTGGCTTTTAAGTGAACCAGCAATTCTTATTAGTGCTGAGCCAAATCAGCAAGGTGAGGGGGCTAGAGATAAGGGTAAGTTACATGAACCAGTTTTCCCTAACAGAAGTTCATTGCTCAGTTTTCAGCATTCCCCCATAGGTACATGAAAAGTACAAAAGGGTTCACAGCTGTTAAAATCTAGATACTTATACACACCAGCACAGAGGAAGAGGGAAAGAGAGAAATACTGCTTCAAGTTTAGAAAGAAAGTGTCAACAAGGTTGCAGCAGATCAAAAAGAACAAGCATGAACATATCTGTAACAATGGAAAATAGGTCATCCTATTTTCAACACACACACTGGCCCTTTTTGCATCCTCTAAAACAGAAATCCCCAACTTGTTTAAATCTGGGGGCACCTTTGGAATTCTGCCACAGGTGGAGCCAACCACAAAATGGCTGCCACAGAAGATGCAGCCAATGACAGAACATCAGGAACTTACATTATGCATAAATCGAATAACATTTTAACTTCTAGACAGAAATCATGTTTAACAAGATGCCTTATAAAATCAACATATTATTAAATATATATATCCTTCCACACACAGCTTACCTTCAGCCATGTGGCAAAGATCCTTCTGTTGTAGTCACCCAAACAACATTTAAGATCTGCCAATCAAATATTTAGTTACCAGATAGAAGCCCTGCTGGACAGAAGCCCCATCTGACCATGCTAAGGTTGCCAATATCCAAGCAGGGCTTGGAGAACTCCCAGAATTTCAACAGATCTCCAGATTACAGAAATCAGTACTCCTGGAGAAAATGGCTTCTTTGGAGGGTAGAGTCTATGGCATTATATCCCATTAAGTTCTCTCCCCAAATTCCACTGTCAGCAAGCTCCACTCTTGATCTCCAGGAATTTCCCAGCCTGGACCTGGCATTCTAGGCCACTCCCACTTCCTAAAAACACTCTGTGAAATGTAGGCATGGGAAAAATAATGGGAATGGCAACTAAAACTTAGTCCTGTTCTTTCTGAGTTGTAAAGGCACAGTAATTATCCCATATTTGACAAAGATCTTCAGCATCCACACTAGATAACAGTGCTCGACTGAAAACCCAGAATCACTGCTAGCTGCTTCTCCTTGATTGTTTTTGACACACTAAGGGATACTCAGTGAACAGCAACCTCATACTTCCTGTCCAAGACATCAAAAATGTGTCTAGAAAAGGCAAGAACTTTTTTCTTCCTACTCCTGTGTATTAGAACATCAAAAACTGAAAGACAACTCTGCAGTGGTCAGACTGTCAGACTAGGATCTGGGAGACACAGGTTCAAATCCCTACTCTATCATGAAGGGTTGCCAGGCAATCTTGGGCCAGTCATTCCATCTCAGCCTAACCTACCTCACAGGGTTGTGTTGTGATGATAAAATGGAGGAGAGCAGAGCAATGTAAGCTGTTTTGGGACCCCAACGGGGAGAAAGGTAGGCTATAAATACATAATAAAACAATCTTCCTACAGTGTTCATTTATTATTAATATGCTTGTTTTACCAAAGGTCTTAAGCATAAAGCCAGTACAATAGAATAAAACAGAACACATGACAAGATAAAATAGTAAAATACATATACAATTTTCCCATAAAAATCCACAAACTAAAACCCATCTCAGTAGTGTGAAGGAGATCACTATTACTAAAAAAATTGATGAAAGACTGAATTATTTCTGTATCAAAATCTGCTAAGGAGAGAGAGAGACAACCCAAGACTCAGCAGGAGCTGTTATCTGGCCAAGACAAGACTAATCCAAAGCTCTCTGGGGACAGTCCACTGATCATAGAATAGTATAAGATGGTTTGTAGTCGCTATTGGCAATGTTCCTGTGTAACTGAATGAGCAAGGGTCCCCTGAAATTCACAAAGAAACCCACAAAGTTAGAGGATATAACAAGTTTTGTTGGCAGGCCTAGCATTACCACTGTAAACAAAATACACATTTGGTCCATTTCTTTAAAAAGTGGTTTTGCTTTCATGCAAAAGGTATGTACACACATCACTGGCAATTAGCCTCTGGCTCTTCATGGGCTTAAGAGAGAGACTGTATTAGTTTCTCTTGGAATTAAATGCCACCCTACAGGTTCGTGTTTTGAATACCAGCCAGCTTCTTTAGCGTGGGAAGGATGCGTCACATCAAAATCAGAAAGACCAGTATAAGGAGAACACTAGCAGGCACTCTGAAGACATAACATCCCACACAACACAGAGACAATATAAAAAGAGTTATCAACTGCAGTGGCATGTGAAATGATACTGAAGGCTTTGGCTCATCCAAGAAGAGAGAGAGTGCATGAGTTGCTACTGGAATTGAATGTTACCTCGAATGTATCTTAATTACTTATAAAAGGCACCCCTAACACCACTGTTATCAACTGTGGCAGAAAAATGAATCAAGTTGGAAGTAACCACAATGGTCCAAAGCAAAAATCAAAAGCAATAGCTACATAATACTTCTTGTTAAAAAAACAAACAAACCTGCCAAAATGACATAAACCGCATGCAGGCTCAAGAACTCCTGAACAAACAGGCTGAAGTTAAAAGCATTTTAAGAAAAATGAGTGGAAACCTTGGCAACTTTCAAATAACAGTCTTAAAGCCCCTAAAAGTCAATGGAGAGTAAACTGAATAGCATTACCTTGAATTGTAGGAGCAAAATCTTTTTGCCAGGTTAATTTTCCTCCTGTTTGACCCACACTTTATCAGATGCATTCAGGAATTCTTAAAGCAGAAACTGGTTGCAGGTTGTGGTGCCAGTCCAAAGCAAAGTTCGATGACACAATACATGTCATACTTTTCCTTTTAACATACAGCCTGATGGAGGTGTTCTGGAGAACTTAAAGCTTGCACACAGCTGTGTGTCATCTGGGTTGATCTTAATAAAAGCATTTTTTGTTTTCAAAATCAATGACCCACTTGGCAGAAGAACTACCGTGCAATGAACATTTCTCTGATTAAGAGAATACCTCTTCTGGATGAATTTTATTTATGCCTTCCCTTTGAGCCATGCCAAATTATAAGGCACCTCACAAATCTCAACAGTAATTACATTCAGCAGTAACGAAAATAAGAAACAGACAAATCTGTAAATCAAAAGCCTGCAAGAGAGGATACTGTTACAAAAAATTGGTGATTCACCCCACTGCCTCAGCTGCAGGAAATTCCAGGAGATAGGCTTCTTTTCCTTGTAATATGAATACAGCAGAGACGCATAGAGTCTGTGTAATGTATGTTTAGAATTTGAAAGTTGTATATGAAGCAGAACATACTGCAAATAAACAAGTCCCCCCATGAAGGCAATGCAACTGCTACACCTGCATCAGATTCCCACAGGGACCATATGCAGTCTGCAAAGCAGCCATCTCTCTGGCTCACAACCCTCTGACTCTCTTTTTGCTCTAATTTAAATTGCTGCCTCCTTTACCCCCTCCCCCAGTCGCCCTCTACACACATTGCTTGTAGACTGCCCAGTCAGGAAAACAATGCCTTAGTATTCTCTCTCATCAGCTAATACATCTTCAATCAATTTCACTGAAACTGGCCAGGCAATTCCTTGATACGATGCAGCCAGAATATAATTTCTGTGGCCCTTGTAAAATTCTAGCTCTTCTCTCATCATCTGCACTTCGTACACGAGACTGTTCCCCTTTGCTCTTCCCCCCCTTCTGTCTTAAAAGGGTGTAAAGACCATGAGCTTATGCTTCCTAAGTAGCATTCTTTCATCCAAGATTACCAAAACCTATCCTGACTGCCACAAAGTCTAGCTTGTTCACCATCTCCCTCAGGAAACATCGGAACAAACTGTTAACAGACCTCGAGCACACTCACTGCTAGGGCTGCCCATCTCCAGGTGGTAGCTGGAGATTTCCCACCTATTACGACTGATCTACAGGAGAAAATGGCTGCTAAGGAAGGTGGACTCTATGGCATCATGCCCCACTGAAGTCCCTCCCCTCTTCAAACCCTGCCCAGATTCTATGAATTAGTTCTGGAGCACCAGAATGACCCAGAACCAAAACACGTTTCAAAAGGGGTGATCTGAACTGTACCATTTTAGACCGAAGATGGGGAGGGGGGGAATCTCATGGTTTAGTGCTGTTCTACACAGAGGTAGTCTCACTGATGGGCTAAGTTTTCTAGTGGCACTACAATGTTTTGCTTTCCCCTCTTTAACATGAGGGATCACTCAAAATAGCTCAATAGCAGCACAGTTCATTCACCACTTAATGCTGGCCCAACAAAGCATAAATGCCAACCCAGAGACTTGGGGACCTATTTACATAGTCAGGCTTTTCTTACCAGTGTCATCTTTCTAAATGGCAGGTAGGTGGTTCTGCTGAGCTGGGCCACATGATTACAGCCCTTAAAACCCGCGCCAGACATGGCCTGTGGAGATGGGCTTAGGGTGCAAGCCAAAAGCCGAGTGCAGGCAAGGTGAACATGAATGGGGCTGCACAGAAACCAAGGGAAAACTGCATGAGACTTCTTAAGCATTCGAAACTTTGAATAAGGTTTAAGAAAGATACTTTTAAATTTAAAACAAGAACGACATGAATTGCCAGTTCAGGGCTGAACTGGACAGAGTATTATATTTGTCCAAAATGAATAGTATTTTAAACACAAGTAAGTTTTACAGCATTATTGTAAATGCATAAGAAAGTAGGTGGTGCAGGCCCAGTTATGTACCTGGGCACTATAGTGTACTGTTTTCTAACTCCTGTTCTACTGCAGCAATTGATACACACAAGTGTAACATGCAGCTGCACTACGCAAAACAACTGCACAGATTAGCTCCTACCTTATGAAGGCCAGTTCTGGTCGTGTTATTTTTTAAAATGCTAATAACCTGTGAATTCAAGTCAGCCACTGTCTCTACTTTTAAAAAACCAGGCACCTACCAACAAAATATCTCCATCCAATATTCTTTTTTGTATCTGCCTGGCTTGAACGCTATTGTCAACTTCAAATTAAACTAATAATAAAGGTCTTAAGAGATTTCTTTATCTACATTCACAGCTGTCTTACCCTGAAGCCAAAACTTTGTTCCCTGGAAGCTTCCTTTTTCCTTTGCCCTCCTCATTTGCTTTCTGCTATGCAATAAGCTCTTGTGGCTGGCTTTCTGAGTAAACAGAGTAGATCTGGAAAGGGCATTCTTTGGTCTCACTTAATATTTCTGGTATTTCACTTAATCTCTTAGCTACCACTGTTAGTACATCTTGACTTTTTCACAATAACTTTGGGCCTATCTTTGGTTCCCAGAAGCGATATTCTACAGCAGCAAAACTTTTAACAGTGAAGAAATTTCTCTTTGGTGAGGCCATAGGTTTAGCTAAAAACTACAGGCACACACCAACAAGTAGTAGGAAGCTGCATATGTCTTGTGATAGTAGTTTTGTATAGATCTATAGAGATTGCAGCTGAGAGCAGTCCCCTGTTTATCCTGTGTTGAGTGCCCCAATTTGTCATATGCAACACATTCTTTTTGTGTCTTTTCTCATCTAGCAAATATTAGAGAGTTGCCAGCTCTAAATTGGAAAATCCCTGGAAATTTGTGGTTGGAGCCTGGGGGGGGGGGGGGGTGGAACCACAGCAGGTATAATGCCATAGAGTCCACCCTCCAAAGTAGCCATTTTCTCCAGGGGAACTACTCTGTAGTCTGGAGATCAGTCATCATTCCTGGAGATCACATTCAAGGTAAAACTCAGTACTCCCTAAACTGGCTTGCCTGGCCTTTGGGAATAGCATAAGATCAGTCTATCTTTTCTAATTGATGAAGAAATTCTAAGCAGACACAATACCACATTGTGCTTTTAATGCATGTCACAAAATCCATTCCTTGTCCAACCCGCTGCTTTTCAAATCAGCTGCTAAGGATGTATATGCACCAGCCCCAATCCCCAGTTCCTACACAACCGACAGGATTTCCTTCAACTGTGATAAGGGTGTTATTGACAAATGCAAGTTTACTCCTGAGATTCAACTTGGCCGGGAAAAAGCAGCTTATTACTTTTGTGTTTATCCATCCTTCCCCCCACCCTAAAGGATATCCTTCCATTTCTATGATACAAGGATGCCACCTGCTATTGAGCTAATAGGTCTTAAAATACAGTGTAAACTGCAGCTATGAAATTAAAAGACGTTTGCTCCTTGGGAGGACAGCTATGGCAAAGCTAAGCAGTATAATAAAAAATAGAGACACTACCCTGCCAACAAAAGTTCGTATAGTCAAGGCGATGGTATTCCCAGTAGTAATGTATGGCTGTGAGAGTTGGACCATAAGGAAGGCCGAGCGCAGAAGAATAGATGCTTTTGAATTGCAGTCAATGTGGCAGATGAGGGTCAATGTGGCCAAGTGCAAAGTAATGCACATTGGAGTCAAAAATCCTAGCTATAAATACAAGTTGATGGGGTGTGAACTGGCAGAGACTGACCAAGAGAGAGATCTTGGGGTCATGGTAGATAACTCACTGAAAATGTCAAGACAGTGTGTGATTGCAATAAAAAAGGCCAATGCCATGCTGGGAATAATTAGGAAGGAAACTGAAAACAAATCAGCCAGTATCATAATGCCCCTGTAAAAATCAATGGTGCAATCTCATTTGGAGTACTGTGTAGAATTCTGGTCACCGCACCTCAAAAAGATATTATAGCATTGGAAAAAGTGCAGAAAAGGGCAACTAGAATGATTCAAGGGTTTGAACACTTTCCCTATGAAGAAGAAACGTTAAAACGCTCGGGGCTGTTTAGCTTGGAGAAACATCGACTGTGGGGTGACATGATAGAGGTCTACAAGATTATGCATGGGATAGAGAAGGCAGAGAAAGAAGTACCAGTACTTTTCTCCCTTTCTCACAATACAAGAATTCGTGGGCACTCAATGAAATTGCTGAGCAGTCGGGATAGAACCGATAAACGGAAGTACTTCTTCACACAAAGGAATTCACCCAAAGTAATTCACATGTGGAATTCACTGCCACAGGAGGTAGCAACAGCTACAAGCATAGACAGCTTCAAGAGGGGAATGGATAAGCATATGGAGCAGAGGTCCATCAGTAGCTATTAGCCACAGCTTATTGTTGGAATTCTCTGTCTGGGGCAGTGATGCTCTGTATTCCTGTGCTTAGGGGGGTGGCACAGTGGAAAGGTTTCTAGTCTCACTGGTGGACCTCTTGATGGCACTTGGGTTTTTTGGCCACTGCATGACACAGAGTGTTGGACTGGATGGGCCATTGGCCTGATCCAACATGACTTCTCTTATGTTCTTATGTTTTTATGTGGTGCTGGAGAAGACTCTTGAGAGTCCCTTGGACTGCAAGAAGATCAAATCAGTCAGTCCTAAGGGAAATCAACCCTGATTATTCCCTGGAAGGTGTTGAAGCTGAAGCTCAAATACTTTGGTCACCAAATGAGAAGGGAGCACTCACTGGAGAAGACCCTGATGCTGGGAAAGACAGAATGCAAAAGAAGGGGACTGCAAAAGATGAGACGGCTGGACAGCATTACTGATATAACCAGCATGAATTTGAGCGGACTTCAGAGGGTGGTGGAGGACAGGAGGGCCTGGCGTGACTTGGTCCATGGGGTCGCAAAGAGTAGGACTTGACTGTGCAACTGAACAAAAAACCATTCTGTAATGATCTGAGGCCAAGTACAGCCTAGAGGACAAGGAGAAGCCGGTGTAGAAGATTCATCGGCCTACATCTCGCAGGCTTCCTTCTGTCCCTATGATTGGGTAGCAGAGTTTTGGAGGGAAAACTAACCCAAAGGGGGATGGGACCTGGGAGGAAAGATAAATAGGCTTGGCTGGAAAGAGAAGTTGTTCTCTTTGGAAGGGCTGCAGTCTGAAGAGAAGGCTGCAGAAAGAAATCCCTCACCCAAAGGGGGTGGTGAGTTTGTGATATTAGTAGCAGGGAATGTCAAGTTAGATGTGTTAGCACTGTTTATTTATTTGCATCAACGTTTACTGTTTCTTTATTCACTGTTGGCACAAAAAGTCTTATTACCCACCTATTGGTTGAGCACTATAAATAACTGATGTTGCTATTGTTAAACTGCCTGGGTCCTCATGTCTCTTTGGTCGTGGTTAAAAGATATCAATAAGAAAGACACAGGGTTGGGTGTTCTGACTCCCCCAGAAAGACCCTTACCAGAGTGGTGGCAGCCAGCAGAAAGCCCTTTCTGGTCTCCTGCTGTGCGACAACTCCTTACTTAGGGTGCCTTTATGCTTCAGCCATGAAGAAACATCTTGACATTTTCACAGTAACTCTGGGGCCATCTTTGGTTCCCAGATGCAGTATTCTACTTAAAACAGCAATAACAAAAGGAACCTCCACAGTCTCATCTGATCAACTAGCTTCCACTCTGTGCAAATTTATGCTGGAATAAAATTTCATTAAATATCTGAAGTACCTAGAGACTCCTATTTATTTTTGCTGCAAAATACTAACAGGGCTATCATTTTAGAATTATTTCTAATAATATTTAAATCTGTCATTCTGAGCTTCTGAAAATAAACCAGATTAGGAGGGAATGGAAAATGATTAAGGGCTAGCAGCCTAGTTCACATGCAGAAGAGTTGGTTAGCAACTGAAGGTGTAAACCACAAGCCTATGCATATATAATGTCATTATATCAATAGTTGCTGCTAATTTGAAGGGAGAGGAAAACAAATTTAAATTCTCTGTAAACCAACTACAGATAGCAACAGGGAACAGTCACAACCTCAATAAAGTTAATTTTGAGAAGTCAGCAGGCAGCTTCTTACCAGTGGATTTCAGAGCACAGCTGCTTAAGAGTTCAACTAATATTTTAAAATCAATGTCATGGGATTTTACAGTGTTATGAACATAAATTCAAGATAGGGTTGCCAAGTCCAATTCAAGAAATATCTGGGGACTTTGTGGGTAGAGCCAGGAGCAAGATTGTGACAAGCATAACTGAATTCCAAAAGAAGTTCTGGCCATCATATTTAAAAGGACTGCACACCTTTTAAATGCCTTCCCTCCTTTTTGGAAATAATGAAGGATAGGGGCACTGCCTTTTGGGGTTCACAGAATTTAACCCCCTGGTCCAATCCTTTTGAAACTTAGAGGGTATTTTGGGGAGAAGCTATGCTGAAAATCTGGTGCCTCTACCTCAAAAAATTCAGAGCCCCAGATACCTGTAGATCAATTCTCCATTATACTCTATAGGAATCAGTCTCTCCATAGGGAATAATGGAGTGCCCACCAGACATTTCCTTCCCCACCCCCCACTTTCTGATGACCCTGAAGCAGGGGAAGGGCCTCCAAACCGGGAGATCTCCTGCCCCCGCCTGGAGACTGGCAACCCTAATTCAAGAGAAGATTTGTGTTTTCTAAAATCTGAGCAGGCCCACATTTTGAAAGCTGTCTTTTTAAGAGATTATCCACACAATGTGCATTGGAGGAGTGTAAATTTGGAAATTATAAATCTATTAAAATGCCTTAAAATGCAGAATAGTTCCCTTCTCATCACAAAGAATTAAAAAAAAATAAATGGCTTCACACTTAAAGGAAAAGGCAGAATTACCGGAGATCCACATGTTACTGATTCCTTGGATTATCTCTGTTTATCTGTCTGTTCCTCCACTCCAATCTGGTTGCCAGATGCCCATCACTGTGACTCTTCCCTCTCTTCCACAATGTTTTTATTTTGTAGAATGAAAGCATTGCCCTATTACAGAGCTACATGTACAGGAATACAATGGACTTTTGGGTCAAATAACTGAGGCAGGTACAAATTGGAAAACTTGCCCAATACTCACAATTCTGAGGAAAGGGTAGCATTTAACCGTCAGCTCCAGCAGCATGAAATCAGCAACACATAGCAGAAAAGTTTGGGAGCCAGAAGACTAAACTTTTTAGCCTTAACAATCAGAGGCAGTTCTGGCAAGCCAGAAAAAGGCTGAATGCAGCTGTTAAGGGAAATTCCACATATTTAGGGAAGTTTATTAAGAGATGCAGGGAGAAAAAAAAAATACAAAGGCCTTAAAGGGAAAAATGAAGGTACTCTTCAAGAGAGAAGTTTTCTTCCTCAAAAAATATAACTTCCTCTTACGTTTCTCACAAGTTCCCAATCAGGCTGCTTCATTTATAAATATGCTGGCTTAAAGATAACAAATGTATGCACCTGAGAAATAAGATCTACTTCCTCACATTTTGGTTGACCACATAGTTATGAAATAACTACCTCGGGATTGATCTGTACTAAAACATGCAACAAACTGTCAGGACTTTCCTCACAAAAACTGGAGAATTCTAAATACATTGATGTCTTGGCTTCCTGAGGTATTCAAGATCTATATCCTCTTAGGCAAAGGAGCTGAGAATTCTCAATTAAGGAATTACTTACCCCC
Source organism: Heteronotia binoei (assembly GCF_032191835.1). Lineage (NCBI taxonomy): Eukaryota > Metazoa > Chordata > Lepidosauria > Squamata > Gekkonidae > Heteronotia > Heteronotia binoei. Next base: position 47,896,777 of record NC_083224.1, on the reverse strand, counting down.
TCCCCCCATCACATAATTCCAATGGTTGCCTGAAGGAATTATTGTTAAATCAGTTGCATAGATGTGTTTTAACATCTTTTTTTCTTCTCTTTGGTTTTTCATTTCCCTTCTTTGTAGGCTTTCCCCTGGTATTAATTCCATTACTTCACTAAAATGTCCTTACTGCTACATTCAGAGAGAGCAATCCTAAACAGGTCTACTCAGAATCCTATTCAGATCTATTCAATGAGGCTACTCTGAGGGAAATACTTTTAGGATTGCACTGTCACAAATTTTCTCATAACAGAGCCTGAGATACAGTTTGTTACAGAAACGTATACAGAGCCTATTTTCATAGTCAGGTGAAGAAGTCAAGTGGTCATATGCCCCAATGAATTTCACAAACATTCAAGATGGGTAGCCATGTTAGTCTGTCTGAGCAGTAGAAAAGAGCAAGAGACCAGTAGCACCTTAAAGAATTAACACAATTCATGGCAGGCTATGAGACTTTGTAACTTACGAACGCTCATACCCTGCCACAAATTTTGTTAGTCTTGAAGGTTCTACAGCTATCATAAACATTCAAATAAGGTAACTGATCATCCTGGTCTGTTGGCTTACAATGAGGCTGACATGTGATAGCTGCAAAATGATAAACTACAGTATGGACTTAGCCACTGACAGAGAAGCAGAAGTATCTAGCCACATGCATTACAGCAAACACAAGTTCTGAATCATTAACTACTACAGAGATTCAAACAGATAATAAGGTTACATGTGACTCCACTTCAAGGAGGGACTGAGTCAATCCTTCCAGTATGCAAATATGTAATCAGGATAATTCACTAATTATATTTAGATCACATCATCTAAAAGAATTCACTTTACAAATGAGAAAATCAGGGCACAAAAGACACTGAGAGCAAAACCTAGAGCAACCATGAGAATCCATTAACATTTGATTACAATATTCCAATCTCTACTGAACCTCTTCTCCATGCTCCAGGTCAGGGTTGTCAAACATATGGCCCACAGGATACATCCAGCCCTATCAGGTTTGCAAGCAACTGTCTGCCTGCTGCTTCCTACTTCCTGTCTTCAGCATCGGAGTTGGCTTTTGCCCAGTCTCTCCTATTTCCTGCTTCACAGAGGAGAAAAGAAAGCCAATCCTCCCTTCCCTCAATTAGCTGAGGGCTCCTACCCCCTCCTCCTCTGGGGAGAAAGTAGAAAGTTAAGAGAGTGTTCCATAGCACCTTTAAGAAACCAACAACATTTTATTCCAGGTACAAGAGCTTCCACAGTTCTTCAGAGAGAGGGAAAGAGGATGGGGGGAAAGAGCCAGAGAGAGCACGCCAGAGAGAGAGAAAGAGTCCCATGGCACTTGGAGAGATCCTCTTTCCAGTTCTAACAGATCAGGGGTGGGGGAGAAGAAACCTGTGAGCATAGCTTACATTCTTTATTAGTGGAACATGCAAGAGCAATTTGTAGCAGGGCATGGGATTTCATAAGTCACTGTTCACTTCTTAAGATACACCTAAAATGTGAGTCCATCTGTCATATCTTGGAGAGTGACATGATTTTAGATGCCAAATGAAAATAGCGGGCATTGGTAATGAGAGAAGAAACCTAGGTTTAAGTTCAGTCCAGGAGGATGCATTGTCTTGAGCTTCATTATCAGTTGCAATTCAGCAGTCTCTCTAATCTCCCTTTGCAATTCCTTTGTGAGAGAACTGCTACTCTTAGGGCAACAACTGAATGTCCTGGAAGGTTAAAACATTCCCCCTAGGCAGGTGGCCCCCTGGTGTCCCCTCATGCGGCGCTCCGCTCACTCGCCCACCGCCATGCTTGCCCCCTCCCCCCACGACTAAAAGTAAGGCCTGCCACTTTGCAGCCCGAGTCTCTTAACAAAACGCGCAGGCTGCAAAGCCGGCAGAGCTTAGTTTTAGTCGCGGCGAGCGAGTGGAGTGCCGCAGCGGTGGCAGGGGGGCTTGCGGCAGCCACCCGGGGGGGGGGGTGGAGGCAAACTAAGTACTTGCCTGGGGCACCGGGGGGGGAGGGCCCAATTTGCTGTCCCCGCCTCTCGGCGTCTTAGGCAACCACCTAATTTGCCTAATGGGCGAGCCGGCCCTGATTACCAATGCTGGTATCTTCCCACCTATTGTTGATGGCATTGGATGGTAAAAGTAAGGACAAATGGGTCCGATGGGAAGACAGTATAATAGAGGAGCAGGCAGATTTGGAATAATTACACAAAGGTTAAAAAGGGATTGAGAATACAATAGGCCTAAAATAGATAGCATTAAAAAATAAGGAGGGCGGGGGAAGCAGGTTAAGTGGATGCCTCCACTTTCAAAGTGAGCCCCACTTGAATCACTAAATGAGGAATTTAAAAATTCTGAGACAACTTTTTGGAAGGAGCTAAAGGAAAAAGACCTATGGAAAGTGAAAGATATGTATAATGCTCAACGGAGTTTAATTTCGATACAAGATGTATTGGAAAGAGTGGGAGGACAATACTGGTTAAGGGTTATTAGTTCATATAATATTTTGAAACAAAGGAAGTATTCTGGAATATTAAATGAGGAGGACACTCCGATGGAAGAACTGTATGGAATTAAAGAATAAAAAGGGCATTGCAAGAAAGATATACAGTATAATGATTGAAGATAAAAATTATATGATTGGTATAATAACAGTCAAAATGGGAGAAAGAAGTAGCGTTATCAGAAAACGAGATAAATAAAATAATGAGAGGTGTTAGTGATATAAAAATGGAGAAATTTAGAGAAATGGAGATGAAATTAATGTTGAAATGGTATAGGATGCCTGCTCAACTATCTTATATGGTCAAGGAAATGACATCTGATTGTTGGCATTATAAAAAGGAAAAGGAATACTATGCATATCTTTGGTGGGAGTGTTCTAAGGTGACTAAATTTTGGCAAAAGAGCTTGGAAGGTGGAGGAAGTATGTAAGATTAAAGAGGAGTTATTGGGGAGGCTCCTCCACCTCCTGGTCCCCTGGGGAAGGAAGGAAAGGGCCAGAGCTTTGCCCAGTTCCCTGAATCCCATGGGAGAAATACCAAGAAAGCACCTTGAAGACTAAAAGCTAATGTTTTAAGGATGTTAAGTTTAAAAAAAAAAAACTTTAATTGTGTTTGTCTGTGTCCTTTATAAAGTTTATATCTCTGCTACCTAATCTTAAATAGATACATACATGGCCCGGCGTCATTTATGTCAGATTTGGCCCTCATAATAAATGAGTTTGACACCCCTGTAGACTGTATGTGGATTGTTTAAATGTGACCACTTTTTGTCTACTATTAATATGCTATGACATGCATTATTATTCTACTGAAGCATTCAGTGTTATAAAGTCTAATTCTGTATCCAAATACTTTACTATGACCATGTAAGACTGTTCCTGTCAAAATATTTTACTTACTAGAAATGTTTTCTATTTTCAACTTTTAATTTTTGCCTACTCTTCAAATAGCAAAACTAAGCTACATGTGCTAATGTAGCAAAGTGTGCAGCAGTCTGCAGGTCTCTCAAGTACAGTGTACATTTGTAATTTTTCTTGTGGAAAAATAAGGCATTTGTACTTCTAATTACTTAAATATGCTAAAGTAGTACAAATGTATATGCTTAATTTTAAATGATATATTTTTGTTGTTAAAGCAGTTTAGGCTTAAGGAAGTATTTCATAAAGCTAAGTTCCCCCCCTCCAAATTTCTGCTCTTCAACCATCCAAAAGTAGAGTAGGAATCCATGGCTTCAAATTTTTCAGACATTTTACATCTCTAGATGTAATAGATAATGTACATAAGAGCATTTTCTAGGTGATGGGGCACTTTTTTTTAGAAACCAGGATTTGCAAAACTTAAATGGGACAGACCAATTGTTTTTACTTGATATCTATTGATACTGCTAGCTATCTATACCACTATGAAGAGTTTTCATTGTACAACATGCAAACCTGTCAGTGGCCTATTATGCACACACAGTTTATTGCTGATTTTCACTGAGGTCGAGTTGTGTAGCTTTAATTGAAATGTTGTGCATGTGCTCCACACCTTTCTTTTTCTCTGGCTTTTTTCTAGGAATTGATTAGCATGGCATTCTATTACAACTGCATTACAGAGAGACATGTCGAAAGAGCAGCAGGCTTCCCAACATATCTTCCCGTTCACTTTACATCTCTGGTCAATTTAATTCCATATGGTCCATCCCTCCCACATGAAAATGCAAGCAATACTGAAATCAATTTTTCTTGCACCATCTCTGGCTTACCCCAACCAAACCAATACCAGGGGACATAGCCCCTTGAATGACTCTAAATTCCTTCCCTGTTGTATGTTTTTTTAAAAAAAAAATCAGTGACCCAAGACTAGCAAAAAGACAGCAATTCCAGGAGTTTGGTTACCATTTTATAGCTAGTCTCAGATCACTGAATAAACAAAAAATTACAGGATAAGTAAAAAATTAAAAAGGCATGCAAGAGGCTTTGGTCCCATTTCTACAGTACTACAAATGGTCGGATGGGTGGCCTGGCCTGGCCCCGCCCCAGTGGGCATGTGAGCCAGGTTGGGTTGAGGCAGGGGGAATCCAAGGGAATCCGTATGCTTTTAAATTGCCTTTGGCTTGAAAGCAAAACAAGGAGGAAACAGCACAAAAGTGCTCTCAGAAAACTCACGAAAACAGTGACTGAAAAGCAAACTCAGCACTGAAGGAAGGAAAATCAATGCAGAGTGAAAAGGAAAACCCAATGGTACACAGACTTCTGGCATGAGGTTTGTTTAAAGATTCATTTTCCTGCTGCAAGGATCTTAGTATGAAAATATTTGTGTACTGTTTAATGCAAACACACAGATGTACAATATCTGAACAAACACCACATACTTTCTAAGGGACAGTCTAATGTAACTAAAAACCTTTCAATGGAAGAGTACTACAAAAGTTACATGTGATTACATCGCAGATAGATAATTGCTTTAAATGCACACACAGAAGTCTCACAACACCGTAGACATACAATTACTCCATGGCTTGGCTGTCCCTGACCAGTCAAAAAAATGAAAGGTGGGATAGCATTGCAAACAAAATATTTTACTTGTGTTTGAGAACTGTTATGATGCAGTCACAAGACTGCTAGTGTGGCGTACTGGTCAGACAAGAATGAGGGAGATCCAGGTTCAAATCTCCACTTTGCCTTAGAAGTGGCAGATTGCTGGGTGATCTTGGGTCAATCATGCATTCTCAGACTAATCCTCTAATAGGGTTGTTGTGAGGATCGAATGGAGAAGAGGCTAACAACACAAGTCACTTTGGGTTCACATGGAAGAGAAATACAGGGTATAAATGAAATAAATAAAGTAAAACAATCTACATTTTAATTAACTGGAGGCTGTGCAAAAGACATACATTTCCTGCACACCAAACACAAACATCAGAGCAGAAAACTACCACAAGATGGAGCAGTTGCCTCAAGTTAGAGAAAGCAAATCAAAGGCCAAACCCAAGGTGGGTTAAAAAGGGCACGTGGCCCACAGCCAAATGAATGAAAAAGGATTTGTAATATTCAAAGAAAGCCCAAGGCATTTTAAAGCCCATGATAGCAGATTCACATGAGCATTTTTATCTTTCTAATACACCCAGTGTGACACAACCCTTAAGGGATTGGGTGGGGACCAGAACCACCAAACTTCAAACCCCTATACTGTTATGAAGCTCACCTGATCCCTTAAGAGCCCATAACAGTATCTAGCCCAACCAATAATGTAAGTATAAAATAAGGGGGAGGGGAAGCCACACTCAACACCTTGGAAAAAAAGTACAATAAAGATATAATAATCAATTCATAGATTAGCAGACTAAAACATAAACAACAAAAGGGTTATAAGAATATATACAATTTCCATTAAGAGATATAAAAAAGCAAACATGCATCACTAAATCAACACTATACCTTAGTAGATTCTGGCAGCCACACAGAATCTGGAAACTCTGTCCAATGCTTTAGATTCAAGGTCTGTAACAATGAAAATATAAGCCCTCCGTAAACCATTGCCTCAGAGAGCCTGGACTCACCCTGCTTACCAGCTGGGCCCCAGCAGGAGAAGATTCTTTGACCCATGAGCCACTGTAGGCCTTCTACACCCCCCAACACTGCCCATACAGTCCATCCCCCCCCCACTGCTGACCAACACCAAGGAAGCCATGCTTCCTTAAGGCAGTACAATGTAGGCTCCATGCACATAAAACAGATAATTGTCACCCCAGATCATGAGGTCAGGCAGCGAGAGGTTGCTTGCTCACAATTTAAACCAGCAAAAATGGAGCCAGATTTGGCATTCAGACAATGCAGAAACAGGAAGGTTGTGTGGATTTAAGCCATTTCCTGGAATTGAAATCCAAGCCTACCTGATCGCCACAGCCAGTTCTAGCTTCCATTCCTGTAGCCTCCAACACTCCCTGACTTCTAAAGGAAGGGAGAAAGAATCTTTCAAAGCCAACCACTCTAATAATAGCACCTTGAATAACATATTTGTTTAAACTATTCAGAGAAGGAAGAGTGAGGTTATAGGTGTATACAGAGGAGGAAAAAAGATCAATATGATTTAGAAAGTCTAGTTCTCACACAACCATTAAAGCATGAACTGGTTTGCACAGGGAGTCTCTTCTTTCACTGGAAGATATAACTAAGCTGCAAGCCACTTGTTTCTGGATAGACTTACTCAGGGACATATTTGATTAGCTGGTTTTCATACTGGATGGCTTCTGTTTTTTTAAATACTTCTCAGAATTCAATGGGTACTAAGTACACCTATGCAAAGTGTAAACTAAGACAGCTTAAAATCATGGCCTGGAAGATCCTTCTGTTGTCCACAATTTATTGTTTTTGAACATCCAGTCTGATGAAACATTCTGTTGAAAGGTTATATACCATGTTGCGTTTTGTAGGGTTGGACTTAATAAAAAGTAGTGCATGGTTTTAATAGTTGCAGTAAGTGTTTGTTTTCCCCCAAAAGCTATGAGCTATTTTTGATTTACTGTTCAGCTGCTGAAAGGAGCAAACTTGCAGTCCCGTCACTGAAATCCAGATGCCACTACTGAAATAACATCCATTAAAAAAACAAACAGGTGGTTGCATGGTTCTCACCCACAGCCTGCTTTTTCAGAACAGATTATATTAATGTGAATCCAGAGTCCTGAAACCAGTATAAAAGATGTATAGAGTTTCCCAGATGGAGGAAAGACATCAAACATCCTGTGTTCTCAAAACTAGTACAGAAGTTCCATAACACTGCTCAGACATAACATGCCCTTCGGCTAAAATATTAGATGCAACCTTCTTTTGGAAGAACAGACCAACAAAATGAGCTCTGGCTCATGAGAACCAATGCCACCATTAACCCTTAAGGAGCCACAAGGTTCTCTGCTATTTTTGTTCTAGGAATTTAAACACTTGCAGTGCCACCCCAAGCAGAGTTACACTGAAGCCAATGAGCTTAAAAGAGTGTAAGTCTGCTGAAGCAGAAGCTAGGAATGAACAGGCCAGCCCAGGGGTGGCCAAACTTGCTTAATGGAAGAGCCACAAAGAATAAATGTCAGATGTTTGAGAGCCACAAGACATGAACAAATACTACACGCGCATTTTTATTAAAACTGTCAGTAGCTCAACCAGCAGCTTCCCTCCCCTTCATGCTCCTTTTTCTTTTCTCCCTTGGCTCTTCTGCTCTCTTTCCCCATTCTAGGTGTCCAAGTGACCTCTGTGGTGGAGGAGAAGAGCTTGCAAACCTGCCTATTTCCCCCTCCTTTCCCGCTTCACACATGGTGGAAATATTTGCCTACCTATGTGTCAGCACTCAGAAGCTGCCTGAGGTCCTGATGCTAGGCACACTTACTTGGGAGTAACCTCTGGGAGCTGCACAATATGTGTGAAAGAGCCACATGTGGCTCCCAAGCCACAGTTTGGCCACCCCTGGGCCAGCCCCTTGTCTCCAAGGCGCAGCTGCACAGAAGATTTCTTGCTCTTTTGCAAATGCAATAAATAAATCATTGTCTGGAATTCCTAATAGTATTTGCAAAATGCATACCAGCAGAGCTTACACCATCCATGGCTAATGTTTCTGGGAACCATGCAGATGGGGAGCTCAGTGGTTTGGGTTGAACACCTTCAAGCATGTGGACTACATGTAACAAAAAGAAATGAGTACATCTGCAAGCAACCACTTGGCAAGAACTCCCCAGATTCAACCCCCAACCATCAAGTGGGGATGTGAAAGATCTCTGCTGGAGACCCTGGAGAGCTGCTGCCACTCCAAGCAAACACTACTGACCTTAACAGACCAACTCAGCTTCATTGTATTCATTGCACCCCTGCTTAACCAAACCAGTGGTCATTACCACTTTTTTAAACTGAGTGCCAGCATTCTGTGCTATTTGCTCTTCATAGATGATCACATTTTAACATTTTTCCTACCATGTTAAAAAAACCAACCTTTCAAAGGCTTCTGAATACTCAGATGCTCCAAAATACTTTGTAGTAGCTATCTGATAATCCTATGCAGACACATGTGGCAAGATCATGCATGCAGTCTGGAGAATCGTGTGAAGTTCCCACTGTATCCACTTACACTGCCCCAACCCCCACAAAAAGAGGCAAGATACCTTTTTCTTTAGATTTTAACATTTCTTGAATTTAACTCCTCCATATTTAGGGACAATCTTGAACAAGCCTCTTCCACATTTCATGGCAATCCTGGACACAGCACTGGTGCCTCAACATTTTCTTCTATTAGTTAATATGTATGGAACAACCACACTGGTCGTCAATCACCAGCTGGTGAAGACAGCTGTAGCATTACAACAGAATCCCCCCTCCTGATACCCCAGCTTCCTTCTGGCTCTGCAGTTCACATTGCAAACAGGAATTCAACTGTTGATTCAGGCATCATACCTAGTCACCCTGCACACAAATTCTGGCCCACAGTTATTTTCCATCACTTCAAAATCTCTGGCTTTCTTACATCTCTATCAACAAACATCCGGACTCAGTTATGCCCATGCAACCAGTTTGTCCCACAGACCTCTGAACTAATGACAACCATTTGGGGTACCTATGTGCTGTTCCACTGTTTTGTCACAATTACCGTAAGCATGACAGAACTTGGAAGGACACAGTTTCCATGGGGTAAATATGGAGTTTGTATCATAAGTCACTCACATAGCACCTGTTCCACCAAGTTGATGCATCACAAACAGAATTGCTACGTGTAAGAACTCCAAAATGAAAACCCTCCAATATCCAAGAAAATCCCTCCTGAAGTCTGAGATTGCAATGTCTTCACTGGAGTACATTCAACTGTTTAGCAATTCTCCCATGAAAATACCACATCACAATACTGTTTTAAGCTGAGCTAGGATTCCCATAGATCCTCTAGTCTTACTACAGGTAGCATGAAGATCACAAAAAGAGACTGAAGAATAGCTCAGCAGGCAGAGCGTACTTTGAGAATACCATAAGCATCCAACCCACTAATACCGAATCCAACCCTATTTCCCACCCCTGCAACTTCTGCACAGAAAGCATTTATTTCCTTTCTGAAAAAGAAAACCCTTCAGCTTTAGCATTACCTCTTGGCAGAATGAATCGTTCCAGATTAGAGACACGCGGGAGGACTCCCTGTTCAAACAATAACAGCATGTGTTTCTTATGAGAAGCTGAAGTCTGCTGAATAGTCGCAACAGCCAACGGTTCATTCATTCATTTGGAGGCTCGCAGTCAATCCCACCCCCGTTACAAAGCCCTTGTCAGCTGACTGACACCCTCAAAATGCTGGCTTGTTACAAAGACAAGGCAACGAAGAGAAAGGAAAACGCCACTTTTATCTTTTCTACATATACTATTGGTCTCTCTAGTTTTTAATACGTCCAAACTTCAAAACGCAGATACAAACCTTAAAGCCCCGAAATCTTTGTTTTACTAAGAAGTCGGTCCCAACATGCCCGCTGATACTTTTTCTCCAAAGTAACGGTGCACGAAGTACTGCTATAGTTGCTTAAAGCTCAAACACGTGTTCATGTACGTGCACCACATAAACTGTAAATCTCAGTTCGCCGGAAGGAAACGAAGGAGAGAATTCCTAGGTTGTGCTGAGCAACAGGCGAATATCCTGTTCCAGCATTCTGGAATCAAACAAACGTGCAGAAGGGACATTCCAGCAACAGCTAGATCTTCAGCTTAAATTACTCCCTGCCCTCACTAGCTATACTTACATGCGCAAGTAACTGCAAACACGCTTCTTATATTATACGTTCGTTCACGGTTTTCATCCTACATCTGTGCCTCCAAGCGACCCTGGTTTGCAAGAATGGAGATGCACCAATGGGAATCTTGATCTCCGCACAAACAGCTTTAGGATTTTTTAATTTTATTTTTAAGGAGTGCGGTTTATCCCAGTGCTTAAATAAGCAACAGAGGATTGTGCGCTCGTACTTGGGTCGCTCTTTGCTAGATCCCGACAATTAAAAAAAAAATTAAAAGCAAAGCACCGTGGCGCCCAGAACATTAAAAAGCCACCAGCCAGCCTCCCTTCGAGACTGTAAACCAAATATCACACCGGTTCCTATTTCACCCGCTGGAAGAACAAAGGAACACATTACCTGCTCCGCGCTACAGGACGCAGAGACCACGGAGAAGCTGCAGCGAGCGCCTCTCCGCTGCCCCTGCGATAGATTCAAAGCGTTCTAACTGTAAAGAGCCGCGGAGAAAGGAAGGGAAGCGAAGGAGGCGCATGGGCCCTGGCACAAGAAGGAAGATAGGTGGAGCCAGAGAGCGCGGAGGGGAAGAAATCTTGCCGCTCGAGAACGAGAACCGCGACGCTGATGCGGGCGATTCGGGATTAAGATTGCTTGTGATATTCTTCACACTGATGGGCAGGCAGCTCTAAAGCGGGATGCGGGGAGCACCGCCGTGCAAGACGATTTAACGCTTTGCCGCCGTGGCTGTTCCGCGGCTTTAGTGGTCTCTCTAACAGTGGCAGTCAGTTGCGTTGCTCGAGGAGAACTAGGTTGGTACAACTCTTACACGTGACTCACCGTCGCGTGTATCCCCCCCCCCCCCCGACTGTGCGTTTTCAAATTTCGAGAGGGGAGCGGGAGTTGCGGTCTCTTTTCGGAGCTTTTGCATTATTTGTTCCCCTCTCCAATTTGAGGGCGATTATGAGCAGGACCGGAGAAAGGAAGTAAAGAATGACGCGCCTTAGCCCGCAACCCCTTCCTAAGCTTGCAAGACTTCCTCTTCCCCACACCCCACTTAAACCAAACGTTCACGCGCTCTAATGTCGCGTGTGGCTTGAAGATCTCCGCCGGCCTTCCTTCGCTAATCTCCTACAAAGCTACGCTGGTTGCTATGGAAGTGGGTTTTAAAGAGACCGTTGGAAACATCAGGGAGTAATTAGGAGGCCTGGCTGGCCTTAAACCAGCACTGGCCTGTTCCTCATTGTAGAGGATGGCGCATGCAAAAGAGTTTCCTCTTCTGGATTCAACGAGCAAAGGAGCGTTTGAGTGTCCCACAATATACCACCTTGGTTATCAGCAGTCTTCCTCTTGACACCCAAAAGTTTGTAGTCAGTTTCCATAGAGGTAGCCACATTGGTCTGTTATAGCAAAATTGTACAAAAAATCCCCTGGGTTCTTAAAGATCGACAAAGTTTATTCCAGCGTAATTTTTTTTGAGCCAACTTTCTCTGATGCCTTAATTTACTGATGTATCATACAGTATTAATAGAATTTTTACAGCCAATCATTGTGTGCATTTTCCTGGAAGCCTGATCATAGCCCACATAAAATGTTTAAAATCTAGGTTGTGCCACTTCAGAGGGATGGATCAATTGTGCTTGGACGTCTCATCTCCCCCCCCCCTGCATTCTTTGTATAAAGATAACTAAGCAAGTCATATCCAAAAAACATCACAAAAAGCAGTTGAATCTAGCCAAGACTATCAAATCAGGGAGAAAGGCTGTGGCTGACTTGAAGAACATCTGTATGCAGAAAGTTCCAGAGTCAACCCCTTGCATCTTCAAATTAAAAGGATCATGTAGTGTGATGTGACTTGTCGCCAGTCTGAACAGTGATAGACCTGTGGTCTGGTTTGATTCACTATATAGGGCAGTTGCATGTGTTCAAGGATCACCAACCAAAATAGAAGACTTACAGAGATTACATAGGGTTTGTTTTAAACAAGCCCATTCAAGTCTCCCACCAAAGGCAAGTTGACTTTTAAAGAATATGGCCTAATTGTTGCATTAACTTTTGCTCTCAATGCCACCAGTGGTCCATCAGTGGATATTAGACACAGTGTGTATATGTGTGTGTGTGTGTGTATATATATATAGTGCAGAACGGCCGGGGCTACGCGAACTGCACTGGTTACCGATTGTATACCGGGTCCAGTACAAAGTGCTGGTTATCGGGCCTTTTCGGCCGCAGCCCCACATCTCTGGAACCTTCAGGTAGGCTGGTCCTCGGCCATATAGGGCTTTAAAGGTGATAACCAGCACTTTGTACTGGACCCGGTATACAATCGGTAACCAGTGCAGTTCGCGTAGCCCCGGCCGTACATGTTCCCATCTTGGGAGACCAAGTAACAGCCTGGCCGCCGCGTTCTGCACTAGCTGTAACTTCCGGGTCCGGCACAGAGGCAGCCCCATGTAGAGGGCGTTACAGTAGTCCAATCGTGAGGTGACCGTCGCATGGATCACCGTTGCTAGGTCCCGACGCTCCAGGAAAGGGGCCAACTGCTTTGCCCGCCTCAGATGGAAGAAAGCTGACTTGGCAGTGGCTGTTATCTGGGCCTCCATTGATAATGAAGGCTCCAGTAAAACACCCAGACTCTTCACCTGCTGCGCCGCCTTTAGCTGCACACCATCGAAGGTCGGGAGGGATATTTCCCTCCCTGGAGCGCCGCGACCCACACAGAGAACCTCTGTCTTTGCCGGATTCAGTTTCAGCCCACTCAGTCTAAGCCACGTTGCGATAGCCTGTAACGCCCGATCCAGGTCTTCCGGGGGGGAGGCGGGCCGGCCGTCCATTAGCAGATAGAGCTGGGTGTCATTCGCATATTGGTGGCAGCCCAGCCCAAACCTCCTGGCAATCTGGGCAAGGGGGCGCATATAGATGTTAAATAACATCGGGGAGAGGACTGCTCCCTGAGGCACCCCACAATCTAGTGTGCGCCTCTGGGATCGTTCACCCCCGATCGCCACCCTTTGTCCCCGACCCATGAGGAAAGAGGAGAGCCATTGTAAAGCAGACCCCTTAACCCCAATGTCGGCGAGGCGGTGGATCAGTAGCCGATGGTCGACCGTATCAAATGCAGCCGACCTGAAGGACCGTCTCTCCCCGTATGAACCCCAGAGAGCACTGAGGTCAGTAGGAAAGAACAGACTGACTACCCCTGGGCCAAGACAAATTAAACTACAGAATACTCGCTCTCGGGCCTTTTCGGCCGCAGCCCCACATCTCTGGAACCAACTCCCAGAGGAGGTGCGGGCCCTGCGGAACCTTGATCAGTTCCGCAGGGCCTGCAAGACCACCCTTTTTAAATTAGCTTATGAATAACTGAAAATCCGCCATCAGCATCAACTAGAAGAGTGTCAAGGATAGCGTCATAAAATGTTTTAGTTAATTGTTTTAATTCAGGCGTTTAAGGTTAGTTTAATGTTAATTTAATGTTTCTAGTGTAACTGTTTTATTGTTGGTGCACCATTGGTCACCGTATTGTTAGCCGCCCTGAGCCTGCTTCGGCGGGGGAGGGCGGGGTACAAATAAAATTTATTATTATTATTATTATTATTATATATATATACACACACACACACACACACATACTGTATGACACAGAGTGTTGGACTGGATGGGCCATTGGCCTGATCCAACATGGCTTCTCTTGTGTTCATCTTTTAATGTCATGGATATAATATTTAGTTTAGCAATTTCTTTATATTCAATGTTAAATACTTATGTTAATGGACCATAATCACTTTTCGCTTCCCTATGTAGATTGGTAGAACTAGACTGAACTCAGTGAGTATATCAGATCCTTTTGTATCTGAACTGGGGCTCTTCCATAGTAATTGCAAAGTAGCTGGCTGACCTAGCCCCTAAAAACCAACTCTCATATTAGCTGGTCCTACATAATAGTGGTAACTTTTATAATTACAGTAGGCCAATAACTGAATCTACATCTAAACCCCAGTGCAGCTGCAACATTTCTGATCTCTTAACTTCAATCAATAAAGCAAGAGCAGAGTCCACCCCCCTCCCCGTGTTGAGAGCCAGTGTGGCATAGTGGATAAGAGCATTGGACTAATATCTAAGAGAATGGGGCTTGAATCCACACTCGTGCTGTGGAAGCTCGCTGGGTGTCCTTGGCCCAGTCACACTGTCTTAGGCTAATTTACCTCACAGAGTTGTTGTGAGGATAAAATGGAGGAGAATGCTGTAAGCAACTTGGAGTCCCATTGTGGAGAAAGACAGTCTCACCATCAGATCAGACACTTTCCAGAAGTCTCCCTACAAAAGAGTGACTCCGATCACAGGTATTTGTTTGCGGAAGCAGCTGTATTTTAAATACATTGTGCATGTCCCATTATTAGCCTTTAGCCCCAGAGACTCTTTTCTTTCTCTTCTTCCTGATGGAAATGGATAGATCACGGATTTCGTGCTTTAGGGAAGCCAGAATCTTCACAGCCTTTCCATTCAGCCCGGCAAAAAGCTGATAAGTGCAAATAATTGGAGAAGAAAGTAGCGACTGAATTTGAAGAACATTGGAGAGCTCAAACAACTGGTACAGAAGACTGATGGGAGGAGCCAACACCACAGAGCATAGTGACTAAGGAAAAACAACATCCATTACAAAAATTACTTCGAATCATGATGAATTTTATTTGATGCATCACCCAGCGGCATAAACTACTTGGGGTGGGGGGAGTAAAACAGGCCCCTGCCAGGATTTTCCAGGATGCCAGGTAACATCACAAAGCTGCTCAGACTGTCAGGTTCTCAAGATCAGTCCTGTTTGTAGCAATTTAGCAGGAGGGGAAGGGCTGGTTTTGTTTAATTTTGCAAAGGGTTGCGGGAGGGAAACTGTCTGCAAATAAAAAAAAATAGTGAGAGTATGGAAAGTGGGAAGGGAAAGATCAATCCATGATCTAGCAATCAGAAGGCCTCAGTGGTTGGACTGAAGAATGTTGTTATGTTATTTCCTGTAGCCTGTAACACAAACTCTGATCGAGAGAGATTAAGGTGGGCAGCCATGTTGGTCTGAAGCAAACAAACAAAGTTTGAGTCTAGTAGCACCATGAAGACCCATGAAGTTTAATTCTGAGAATCAATTTTTATGTGCAGAAACTTACGTTCATGCACACTGGATGCATTCTCCTTTTGTCATCCTTTCCCCCCCTTAATCAGAGCAAGGAAATCCATAGATTCTCATCCTGGGCTCATTCTGAATTCCTGGACTTTATGTCTTCAAAAAAAAAATTGTGCCGGCTCCTTACAGCTATTACTGCTCTGCCAGCCAAAACTGTGCAGTCTCATCCTTTATACTTTTAGAGGCTGTGCCAAATCCCATTTTCTTTCTCTGGGACTTTCAGACATTTCCTTATCTCAAGGAACACCCTTCCACTGCCTTATTTTTTTTTCTAGGGATCTTTGGAAGTTCTATCTAAAGCCTGTGGCTGGGTGAGGGAGACCCAGATTTTGGAGGCCAACTCCCAGCTCTTAATGATGTGCCCCTATCACCAGCACTGACTGTCATAGAAACAGAGTTGGAAGGAACCTCCATGATCAAGAGCCTGAGAGTGATTCTGGATGCCTACCCGTCAATGGAGGCCCAGAACACAAATTTTGCCAAACTGGCATTTTTCCAGTTCTGCCAAGTCAGGCAACTGCCCCTTACCTGTCTTTGTCTTGACCTAGCTACGGTCATCCATGCAATGGTCACTTCCAGGCTAGACTACTGTGTCTGGAAACTCCAACTGGTCCAGAATGTGGCTGTGGGGGTCCTTACTGAGACCCCCCCACATGGCACATGTTCAACCTGTGCTGTGCAAGCTGCACTGGCTCTCAGTGGAGTACCAGATAAGGTTCAAGGTTTTGGTGCTAACCTTCAACACCCTTAATGACCTGGGGCCCACATATCTTCAGGACTGCTTCGCCTGGTATACCCCAAGAAGAGCTTTATGCTCAGGACCTCATAAGAACATAAGAGAAGCCATGTTGGATCAGGCCAACGGCCCATCAAGTCCAACACTCTGTGTCACACAGTGGCAAAAAATTTTATATACACACATACACTGTGGCTAATAGCCACTGATGGACCTGTGCTCCATATTTTTATCTAAACCCCTCTTGAAGGTGGCTATACTTGTGGCCGCCGCCACCTCCTGTGGCAGTGAATTCCACATGTTAATCACCCTTTGGGTGAAGAAGTACTTCCTTTTATCCGTTTTAACCTGTCTGCTCAGCAATTTCATCGAATGCCCACGAGTTCTTGTATTGTGAGAAAGGGAGAAAAGTACTTCTTTCTCTACTTTCTCCATCCCATGCATTATCTTGTAAACCTCTATCATGTCACCCCGCAGTCGACGTTTCTCCAAGCTAAAGAGTCCCAAGCGTTTCAACCTTTCTTCATAGGGAAAGTGCTCCAGCCCTTTAATCATTCTAGTTGCCCTTCTCTGGACTTTCTCCAATGCTATAATATCCTTTTTGAGGTGCGGCGACCAGAACTGCACACAGTACTCCAAATGAGACCGCACCATCGATTTATACAGGGGCATTATGATACTGGCTGATTTGTTTTCAATTCCCTTCCTAATAATTCCCAGCATGGCGTTGGCCTTTTTTATTGCAGACGCACACTGTCTTGACATTTTCAGTGAGTTATCTACCACGACCCCAAGATCTCTCTCTTGGTCAGTCTCTGCCAGTTCACACCCCATCAACTTGTATTTGTAGCTGGAATTCTTGGCCCCAATGTGCATTACTTTGCACTTGGCCACATTGAACCGCATCTGCCACGTTGACGCCCACTCACCCAGCCTCAACAGATCCCTTTGGAGTTCCTCACAATCCTCTCTGGTTCTCACCACCCTGAACAATTTAGTGTCATCCGCAAACTTGGCCACTTCACTGCTCACTCCCAACTCTAAATCATTTATGAACAAGTTAAAGAGCATGGGACCCAGTACCGAGCCCTGCGGCACCCCACTGCTTACCGTCCTCCACTGCGAAGACTGCCCATTTATACTGACTCTCTGCTTCCTATTACTAAGCCAGTTTTTGATCCACAAGAAGACCTGTCCTTTTACTCCATGACTCTCAAGTTTTCTAAGGAGCCTTTGATGAGGAACTTTATCAAAAGCTTTCTGGAAGTCAAGGTAAACAACATCTATCGGGTCGCCTTTGTCCACATATTTCTTCACCCCCTCAAAGAAATGTAACAGGTTAGTGAGGCAAGATCTTCCCTTGCAGAACCCATGCTGAGTCTTCCTCAATAACCCATGTTCATCAATGTGCCTACTCATTCTGCCCTTGATAATGGTTTCTACCAACTTTCCCGGTATTGAAGTCAGACTGACTGGCCTGTAATTTCCCGGATCTCCTCTGGAACCCTTTTTAAAGATGGGGGTGACATTTGCTACCTTCCAGTTCTCAGGAACGGAGACAGATTTCAATGAAAGATTACAGATTTTTGTTAGAAGATCCACAAGTTCAACTTTGAGTTCTTTCAGAACTCTCGGATGTATGCCATCCGGACCCGGTGACTTATTAGTTTTTAATTTGTCTATCAGTTGTAGGACCTCCTCTTTTGTCACCTCAATCTGACTCAGGTCTTTCAACACCCCTTCCAAAATTAGTGGTTCTGGGGCGGGCAAAAAGTTCTCGTCTTCCACAGTGAAGACGGAGGCAAAAAATTCATTTAGCTTCTCAGCCATTTCCCTATCCTCCTTCAGTAATCCTTTTACCCCATGGTCATCCAAGGGCCCCACTGCCTCCCTGGCTGGTTTCCTACTTCTAATATATTTGAAGAAATTTTTATTGTTGGCCTTTATGTTTTTTTGCAATATGCTCCTCATAGTCCCTTTTTGCCTGCCTGATCACAGTCTTGCATTTGATTTGCCACAGCCTGTGTTCCCTTTTACTAATCTCACTTGGACTGGTTTTCCACCGCTTAAAGGAGTCCTTCTTACCTTTTACAGCTTCCATTACTTTGTTTGTTAACCACGCAGGCCTTTTCTTATGCCTGTTTGTGCCTTTCCTAACTTGTGGTATGTATTTTATCTGAGCTTCTAGGATTATAGTTTTAAATAGCGTCCAAGCTTCCCCAAGGGTTTTGACCGTATTTACCTTTCCTTTCAGTTTCCTCCTCACATGCCTCCTCATCTCAGTGTATTTACCCCTTTTAAAGTTAAACGTGGTTGTGGCGGTCTTTCTGGACAACTCCCTATTTATACAAACGGTGAAATCAATAACATTATGGTCACTGCTCCCAAGCGGCGCAATCACTTTTACATCTCTCACCAAGTCTTGGGCATTACTTAGGACCAAATCCAGGATCACCCCACCCCTGGTAGGTTCTGAGACCATCTGCTCCATAGCACAGTCATTGAGAGCATCAAGAAACTCAATCTCTTTCTCTCGACCAGAACACATATTGACCCAATCAATCTGTGGGTAGTTAAAATCACCTATTACGACACAGTTTTTACGTTTAGCCGCTATCTTTAAGCCTTCCATCATATTATAATCGTCCTCTCTCTTTTGATTTGGTGGGCGATAACAAACTCCCATAGTTAAATTTCCTTTTGGGCCCTCTATTTCAACCCAAAGCATTTCTAAAAGTGAATCTAATTCTCTGACCTCAGTCTTACTGGACTGTATATCCTCTCTGACATACAGAGCCACCCCACCTCCAACCCCTCCCTCCCTATCCTTCCGATATAGCTTATATCCAGGAATCACCGTGTCCCACTGATTCTCCTCATTCCACCAAGTTTCTGAAATTCCCACAATGTCTATGTTTTCTCCCAACACTAAACATTCCAATTCACCAATTTTACTTCGAACACTTCTAGCATTTGCATACAAACATCTATAATTTCCCAGGCGAGCTAGGCCCGCCACCTTCCTCCTGCCACCTCGAGACTCTGGCAGACAGTCCATATTGTTTGTCGCCTTCACAGTGGACAACTCTGGTCTGTTACCCGGTAGAAAAATAGCAGCTAACCCTTCATCTCTTTGAGACGAGTCCTCCCGAACCAGAGACATTTCATCTCCTGTCGGCTTTCCCCCAAGATTTAGTTTAAAAACTGCTCTGCCACCTTTTTGATTTTAAGCGCCAGCAGCCTGGTTCCATCCGGGGACAAGTGGAGACCGTCTCTTTTGTACAGCTCCCGCTTGTTGCAGAAAGCATCCCAGTGCCTAACAAACTTAAACCCTTCCTCCTTACACCATCGTCTCATCCACACATTGAGACTTCTAATTTGTGCATGTCTCTCCTGCCCTGCACGTGGAACAGGTAGCACTTCCGAGAAGGTTACCTTGGAGGTCCTGGCCTTAAGTCTCCCGCCTAGCAGCCTAAATGGTGGCCCCTGGTCCAAGAGATGTCCAGCTGTCCTCAAGACCAGGGCTTTCTTGGCCCTGGCACCTACCAGGTGGAGCTCTTTGCAGAGTAACATCCATACCCTGCAGGACTTGTTGCTGTTTCACAGGACATGCAAAGTAGAGGTGTTCCGCCAGGCATTTGGCTGAGGACAGCAGTGGTCCTCCATATAGTCTGTCACTCCTCCCCCTGCCCCCTCCTCTATGAGGCAATGATATTTTCAGGCCTTTATCACCATCAGACTGGCTTAGGCTGCTACAAATTGTATTTTTATGTATTATTTATTTTTGGAAATTTCTATTTTATGTTGTAAGATTTATAATCTATTACTGCTGTAAACCACCCTGAGCCCTGATTTTGGGGGAGGGCAGCTTAAAAGTTGAAATAAGGAAATGAATAAATGATCCTACACAAACACAGTCATAAAAGGAAAAGGAGAAAGCCAATTCCCACACTATGTAGAGAACCACAATTTTTCCTGCTGGAAGCTTTTGAAGATATGGCTGCCTATGGCCAAAGCAGCCTATGAAACTTGTCTCTCTCCTTTTTAGTTCTATGTTATGCATCCTTTCCCTCCCACAATTTCACTGTCAGACTCGTCTATCTAGCCTCTTCTTCCCAACATTCTTCTAAATCACATAATCTTCAAACCCTTCTTCCTAGGTTCATTCCTTTTCTTATCATGTTGCCTCAGGCCCCTTCCTTCTCTACCACTCTTCCCCCTATTTCTCTGCCATATGCATACACCTCTGCTTATCTCTGCTAGCATTATCACCAGCACCCTTTGTCAATTATAATATGTAGAGATGTGTGCCTTCTACATCTTGAGGTGCATTGCATTGTATCATACACATCGAGTTTGTTTGGCCTTCAGATGCCTTAAGTCAAGGGAACTGCATAATGTATTTTCTGTGTGTTTGGAAATAGCCAAGGATCACATCAGTAGAATTAAACATAGCGTAAGAATCTCTCAAGCAGGGGTGGCCAAACTGTGGCTCGGGAGCCACACATGGCTCTTTCACAAATATTGTGCAACTCTCAAAACCCCCACCGTGCTGTCAACTGGCTTGAAGCAGGCATTTAAAGTTGTTTTCTTTCCACCTCTTCCCCCTCCCTTCCTTGTGGGTCTCAAACATCTGACATTCATGTCTTGCGGCTTTCAAACATCTGTCGTTTATTCTATATGGCTCTTCCTTTAAGCAAGTTTGGCTACCCCTGCTCCAGAGGGAGACTCTGTTTAAACAGTAGTGCTTGCACTTAGAAAGTCTTAAGATGCCAGAGTAGCACTCAAGAAACCCTTAGAAACCTTAAGGTGTGCACTATTACTACCTCAGTGCAATGACTGCACAAAACAGAAATCTTGTCAAATTTAATTTCTCATTGGCCAAAACCAATCTCAAACCTACAATTTGATCCTAAAAGGGATTTATTTTCTTTGACCTGAGAAGCATTCACTGAATGAGACATCTAAACCTGCCAGTTGTAAAAGCAGAACATTATCTACAAAAGATGGAGAACGTATCTCTCTAATGTTTATCTAAAATGCAGGATGGGCCATTCTGCTTACCATTATATTGTTATACAAGGAACTTTTATCTAAATAATGCTGGTTGACACCCTGGTTCCATCTGTCTGAAATAATAGCACAGAAGTGTTTTCTTTGAACTGTGTCTTTCGAGCTCAAATGGAGAGGCTTGGACCACATTTGTGCCACAGGTGGAAGACTCCATATGTTACTTTCTGAACCTCTACCACGCATCTTACTCTGCTTGCTATTTCCTTCAAATTCATTCCCATATCTGAAGTATGAATTCCCATCAGAAGTATCAGAAGGTGGTATCTTGATCTCTTTGATGTTGGGTAACTGGGCTGAAAGAGGTTTACAGGAGAGTTATTAGTTTATGGAACTGGGAGAAGCAAGCTGGAAAAAAAGACAGAAGTTGCCACAACAGAACTTGGCTATGAAATGTAGGCTGCACAAAATGTAAAATTTCTATTTTAAATATAGCAACACCACTGAAGAGAAAAATCCCATAATTTAAATGTAATTTCTGAAAAGTGAAAAACTAAGCTAGACTTAAAACAATACCTACATAATTAACGGCTAACAGCTAGATCCTACATTTCTATTCCAATGTTAAATATGGCCAGCTTTCATAATTGCTTGAATATTCCCAATAGATCTCAAAAGGGAAATCTAATTGTTTTGGAAAAATAGCAATCTCATTATCCAACACCAAACAGCTGATTAATAAAGTGATCATTTGGAAAGGACAAATAATATTTTAACATAGCCACTATTTACAACAAAGGAGAAGTAGCAAGGCAGATAACTCTGATACTAAATCCATTGATTTCAGTGAATATTCTTCTATATTCTTGGCTCTTATAAGAAAGGCAGTCTACCAGATGAAATAAATAAAATGCATGCAGGAAATCGGTACTCACCATTATTCCAATGAAAATGCTGCTCAGTGCTCAGATTGTTTATTTTTGCGTGTGTGAGTAAATGCAGTCCTAATGGAACGGCACCCTTATGAACCAAATTACTTCAATGGATTTAGAAGACTGTATTCTCTTTTCAGGATTGTTTTGCAGGTATATTGGGGACGAGCTGAGTTCAGTGATATGGGCAGATGGAGATAGTCCCCAATTCATTCATTACATCATTACAGAAGATAATACTTATGCATGAAGCTGCCTCAAACTGACTACCACTGGTTCATCAAAGTCAATATTATCTGCTCTGTTTGGTGGTGGCTCTCCAGTCTCGGGCAGAAGTCTTTCATATTGCCTACTGCCTGGTCCTTTCAAATAGAAATGCCAGGGATTGAACCTGAGTCCTTCCATAGGCAAAAGAGGCTCTTCCACTGAGTCACAGCCCCTACTCAGAGGAGACATGATTGCGTTGGATTGACAAATGGCCTGATGCAGTAGAAGGCAGCTTTAAACATGCATATGGTGCCTTTCAGTTGACACAAACATTCTATCCTGATGGCATGCATCAACAATCTGATGCTAAAAGCAGCAGTTCCACTCATTCCAAGAATGAATGCTACCGTGGGCCCCTCAGTGTTATTTAGGCTGCAGGGTTTTCAGAGCACACAGCAGAAATTTTACTTACATAGTGACTAGTGAGCATTCAAGTACTTGGCATGATTTGACTAGCACAGTACCATTTTAGTAGCCATTGCCCCAGAGCATCTAGCCATGGGATCACAGGAGTCTTTGTTTTCTGCTTCAGGAAATCTGTATCCATAGGATGATAAGGAGATGGTTCCTTCAGTTTAAAAGAAAGAAGAAAAGCCATGGTGGCTTTGAAGTACTAAAGGCACAAATTTTCCTCTTCCTCTACTAATCCGACAATTGTTCAACACTCAAAGTCTACTTTCTTGAATGCATAATTTGTTGCAGTCCCAAGATGGTCTTTCAGCCAAGAATATTAAAAAGATATATACACTATCTATATAGTAGATCCTTAAAGCAACCCCTTGGGTTTTAATCAGTTCTCTTTAAATGTCTAGCCTATGAGCAAGAAGTCAAATATGAACATCTGGAAGCATCTATAATACCTTTATTAATGCAATTTCGTCCTCTTTAGTATTGTAGTGGGGACACTTGAACTGTTAAAGTGATGGTACTTTAATAGCTGGAAAACAGGCAGTTCACCAAATGCCATCTGCTACTATCACTTTATTTTTATACAGGGATAGGATTTTGCTTGTTTGAGTTTTTGAAGGTTTAAAAGCCCAGCTAGAAAAGAAATGGCTATCTCTCTCCCTATACCTACCTTTGGGACTGGTCATTCCACTTTTTAAAATACACTTTATAACTGAAAAATAAAAGCAAGAACCCACTCTCCTTTCTGTGATAGGAAAACATCTCAAGTTTATTTATACACTGCTTTCCTCCCTAGTGGGGATCTTAAGTGGGTTATCACATTGCTTTCCCTTCCTCCACTTTATCTTCACAACAACAACTCTGTGAAGTAGGATGGGTTTAGACAATAAGCTTGAGCTCACCCAGCAAGCTTCCATGGCAAATCAGGATTTGAAGCTGCTTCTCCCAAATGAACTGGACTCTTTGTTTGTGTGGCTTAATAGACTAGCAACTCTCCAAAGCTCTTAGCAAAGGTTTGCCCCAGCTCTGCTACCTGATACTCTAATCACTACACCATACCAGCTCTCAAAAGTATTGCAACAGCAGTCAGCACCTGCAGCTTACTTCCGCATTCCATTTTATTTAAGGATTAAGATAACCTTACAGCAATATATTCTACTAAAGACACAAGTAAACATAATGCTAGGAATGAAGTTTTTAAAAAGTACTGATTGCAAAATAAATAGTGGAAACAGACCATATAATTTCTCCCCCACAGTTTATGTTAATTTCCCCTTTTTAGCCGTTATTAAAATTTTAATATCAAATATACCAAAGTATACCTGCAAATACACATTCAACTTCAAACATGTACAATCTGAAATCTCTCTTTAAACTAATGTAAGATGTAGTTTAAAAACAACCCATTTAGCAAGCGCCATTATTAATATAATTCTGTTCGAATAGTTAACATACACATACTTTGGATTCAAAGTTCTTTGATTATCTAAAAGGCACAGAAAATTTGCATAATTCTTTGTGATGATCAGCACTATGCTAATAATAGCTCTGCATCATTCATGCTCTGAACAGAAAGCTAATACTTAAAACCTTAATACATAAGCACAGGTCTTAGCTACCTGGTAACTAGGCTTACCTTTATGGAGCAGAAGCTGAAGCCAGAAAATCACTAATATCAACAGCAACCCAAAGGGCAAGCAAAACCAGAAGAATAGAATGGGAAATGTTAGTTCATTGATTAAAGGAACCAGGGGGTACTTCATGGCTACTTCCAGGTCAACCTTAACTAACTACATGTGGTCCTTGAAATTTGCTCAGCTGTGCTAGTCACCTTTTGACAACTTCCCTCTCTTATTAAGTCACAGCATGATTCACAAAGCAACTGTGTTGTCATTCCCACACAGCTGATTTAGAGGAAGGCTTCCATCTCATTAAAGGGTTAGACTGAGAATACTCAAGGATAGTGAAATGCACATGGCATAGAGTCTCCCCTTTGTATATGTAGTTAGAATTAAGAAGCCAATGAGAGAGAATAACATTAAAATGGGTTCCCAGCCTCCTCTACAGGCAAGTGATGGCCAGCCATAATGCTTCTGCAGTCTTAATCATGTATGCAGAAAAGTAAATCCCATTGAAGGAAATAGATCATAATTCCAAAGTAAAGCTGTTTTGAGCTAAAGCAACACAGTCCTATGCATGTTTTGTTGTTGTTCAGTCGCACAGTCAAATCCGACTCTTTGTGACCCCATGGACAAAGTCACGCTAGGCCCTCCTGTCTTCCACCATCCTCCGAAGTCTGCTCAAATTTGTAATGCATGTTTACTCAGAAGTAAATACTGTGTTCAGTGACACATACTCCACAGTAAGCCTACATCAGTATTTGGTAACTTGATCTGATACCAAGTTAGGCATGCTCATCTGGGTATATAGACTGAGGCTGCAGTCCTAAACACATTTACTAATAAGTGGGTCCGCATGCAATCATTGAGACATATTTTTAGTATATTTAAATACATTCTTCAGTGCTGTGATCCTAAACACAGCTACTTGAAAGCCAGTTCTCCTACTCTGAAAGAGGAAAAAGGAAAGGTCACCTGTGCAATTGAATGCAGATTCCACCTAAAATAAAAAGGTAAAGATGATCCCCTGTGCAAGCACCAGTCATTTCCGACTCTGGGGTGACGCTGCTTTCACATTTTCACGGCAGACTTTTTACGGTGGTTTGCCATTGCCTTCCCCAGTCATCTACGCTTTACCCCCAAGCAAGCTGGGTATTCATTTTACCGACCTCGGAAGGACGGAAGGCTGAGTCAACCTGGAGCCTACCGGAAAAACCCAGCTTCCACGGGGGATCGAACTCGGGTCATAAGCAGAGCTTAGGACTGCAGTACTGCAGCTTCTGGGCCACGGGGCTCTTCACTCTGAAAGAGACTCACTTCCAAAAAAGGATAATTTGAATTCAGCTGTGCTTCTTAAAAAAGAATAATAAACTTAGCTGAACCATGCAGAGTTTTCCCAGTGGGAGGGAAATAGGAACAGCTGAGGATGGGGAGGTGGGAAGATAAAGGTAGATTGGCTGGTGGATGGGAAGTTCAAAAGGAAGCAGAAATAGGAGAGACAGGAAGAGGCTATGGGAGGCCTTTAGGAAACAGTAAATAGTGGGAGAGGGGAAAATAAGAAGCCCTCTGAAAGTTCATGTATGTTAACTACTTGTCCAAACAAACAAAAAATTTATTATTAAGGTAATCAATTAAGTGTTTCAAGTCAAGAGGTATTTCTTTAGGGCAACTGAACCAGTTTCTTTAGAGTAATTGTTTAAACAATCTTATACTAAATTCATAAACTGACTTCCTGAATAAAAAGACAGAATAGGTATTTGGCTTGATACTATGGAACTCTCTTCTCAGGGAACACCAATGTATTTAACAGCTGCCTGAGAATAATTAACAGGTCTTGCTCTTCTCATAGCCGCATCTATTGGCTGAAGAAAATGTGATCTGCTACTTTTTCTGTTTGTCACACAGCTGCTAGAGGCACAGGAACATTTCGAAGAAAAGGTGAGCCACAACTGAAACTCTTAATATACATTACACATATAGTAGTTTTACATAATTTAAACTTAATCTGAAAGTCTTCTGTAAATGAATAAATCTGGAAAATCCTGTGCATTTTGGTGAAATCCAAGACTCTAAATGCCATACCTTCCATTAAGTTAAAAGTGCAAACTTGCAAAAGACAGCAAAATTCTGATGCTGTGCTAGTGAAGTCACTGAGACCCTTGACAGCAAAGTGTGCAAAGTCAAGGGCTCAGGAACTGAAAAGAGAGGACCCTAATATCCGGGTAGGGCTGTATATATCTGCATTAACCATGATTATTATAAAGTGTTATATAGGTGTCCGTTTGTTTTCCATTGTCTAGTTTATAAGCTATTTGTCGATGGGATGGATTCTGCATATACTAAAGTCAATTGTCTTTCATTGGCTGTTTTGTAAAACCAGGAGACAGCATGGCGCAATGGTGAAGTGTGTTGGACTGATATCTGGGAGACCCATGTTTAAATCCCTGCTTGGAGAGCCAGTTTGGTGTAGTGGTTAAGTGTACGGACTCTTATCTGGGAGAACTGGGTTTGATTCCCCACTCCTCCACTTACAGCTGTTGGAATGGCCTTGGGTTAGCCATAGCTATTGCAGGAGATCTTGGGCTATCTCACAGGGCTGCTGTTTTGTTTTGTTTTGTTTTAAAAATAAACAAGTTTTATTGTGATTTGTAACAGTACAAAATCATGAAGACATCGTTATCAGTTCAAAGTACAAACTTAACTTTAACAAGACAAGTTAAACAATAAGACAAAACCATAAATAAAAACGAACAGGTAATACACTAATTGGCTAAAGATTTACTGGTTTAGGGGGAGTTGAAGACACATCTCGGTACTACAGAAAATAAAGGAAGAAGGGAGGGGTTACAGAAGCAGGATTTCTTTATAAATTGTATTCCTATTGGAGGGGGTAACATACCAGGGCTCTCTTTTTTCTAGGATTGGGGACCATTTGGCCACAAATTTTAAATAGGATTCATACTGGTACGTTTGTTCCAGATCAGAGGTGATCTTGTCCATGATCAGGTGGTCCCAGATCTTAGAGAGCCAACTGTCAGCAGGAAGGGTTGTGGAACTTCTCCAGTTCTGGGATATAACTGACTTGGCCGCAGTTAGGAGGGTTGTTAAAAGGGGTCGTTTGTGTTCCGGTATTTTGGCAGCATGCCAGTGGCTAAGGAGGATCAACAGCGTGTCCATCAGGAGCAGGATCCCTGTCAGGTTAAGTATGTGTTGTATGATTGTTGCCCAGAAGTTTTGGATTGTTGGGCAGCAGTGGATGTAATTCGCTACTGTACCACATCCCCTCCAGCAAAGAGGTGAGTAATTGGGAATCATGTGCACAAGTTTGGCAGGGGTGTATCTGGATAATGTTTTAAAATTTTGCTGGAAGATGTTTAGGGATTTGGTTTGGAATGCCTCCGTCAACCAGATTGTCTCCCATTGAGTAAGTGTTAGCTGTGTCTTGCATTCTTTATGCCAGGAGTGCGTATATTGAGGTGGTTTAGCGAATGTTAGGAGGAGTAAGATATGGTAAATTTGGGAGGTAATTCCTTTTTGCTGTGTCTTAGGTTGCATGACTAGTGCTTCAAATGCTGTGTGTGGGCGTTTCATTCCTGCTTTGATTTTCGGGTTGTCTAACAAGTGTGAAACTTGAAGGTATTTGAACCATGGCATTGGGGTGTTAGATTTCTTTTCTAACTTTTCTTTAGGAAGTAATTTGGATCTGGATGTAATGTCTGCAAAGTATTTTAGGACCGCCTGTCTCCATACGGAGAAGGAGTTTGGGGGTTCGGCTGGTGTGAACCAGGGTTGACAAAGGAAGGTCGAAATAGGGGATATGTCTGGTGCTAGACTGCCTCAGTTGATCCCAGGTTGTAATGATGGCCTTAAGGAATGGGTTGGTTATTTGCCATTGTGGTCTAGTTGACTTTTTGAGCCAGACAAACTCAAAGTATTTGCATGGTGAAATGTGTGCTTCTTCGATGTTTGTCCATGCTGGGGAAGATTTGTTATACAGGATTCTATACATGCCCAATTGTATGTTTGCCTGATAGTACAATTGTACATTGGGGATTGCTAACCCACCTTGCGTTTTGGATTTGCTGAGAGTGGCTAGGTTGAGTCGGGGGGTTTTATAGTTCCAGATAAAGTCTAGGAACATTTTTTTGCCATTTACTTAGTTGGGTTGTTGATAGCTCCATGGGCAATGCTCTGAAGAGGACGAGCAATTTGGGGAAGACAAATGATTTTACTGCGTTCTTTCTATCCAAGAAAGGTGGGTCATGTCCCACTGTTTTAATAATTTAGAGATTTCCATATGTGTGTTGTCATAGTTCGCTTTGGTTAAGTTTTTCCATTGCAGAGGGATGGAGATGCCTAGATCAGTGTTTCCCATTTGCAGGGTCGTGACGTGATACCGGGCCACGGAAGCCTCACTACCAGGTCACAAGAAAAACCAAAGCTAGCCCCGCCCCGTCTCTGTGTTGTACAGAGAGGAGCTGGGCTATCTCTCCTTCCTTCTCCCCCGCTCCCAGAGTTTGAGAGAAAAGCTAGCATCCACTGGCACTTTAGACCCATTAAGTGTTCTTCAAGGTATGAGCTTTCATGTGTATTGCAGTATGTTCTTTTGGGGAGATTCCCCCAGGAGGCCTGGGCGGCAAAGAAGGGTGTGTGTATGTTTTTTCAGCCAGGAGGGGCGGGGAGTGGGCATTCCAGTAGCTATTTTTTTTTTACAAACGACCCCTGGGCAGAATTTTTGCTGGCTGGGGTCATCTGATGGTGAGGAAGGTTTTTTTTTTCTTTGCCTCCTTCTTTTCCCTTTTTCCAAGTGATGCTCTGTCTGTATTCTTGGTGCTGAGAGGGGGGGGAAGCAACAGTGGAAGGGCTTCTAGTGCCCTGGCCCCACTGGTGGACATTCTGGGGCTCTTTGGGCATTATATGACGGGACGTTGGACTGGATGGTCCACTGGCCTGATCCAACGTGGCTCCTCTTATGTTTATGTTCTTTCTTTCCATGTCTTTCTTTTCCTCTCCTTTCCTTCCATTTCATTCTTTCCTTTTCCCTTTCTTTCCTTCCATTTTTACTAGATGAAACTTTTCTGTTCATCATACCATTGTTGCAGACATAGAAGCTCTGCCAATGAAAAGTTGGCACCTCCTGGTTGTAGCCAGGTGGCCTTCTATGAGATTTCTGTGTGAGTGAGTGAGAGTAAGAGGTGTGGGGCAGAAAGAGATTACTGGCGATTACTGCAGTATATCTCAACAGTACTGGAAGAGATAGTACTATGAACTTGGCACCATTTTACTGGTCCTGCTTTTAACGGCTGTCTGACACCAAAATTAAACTCCTCCTGTAGATATTAAAAAAAGGATGAAAGTAGTTCACTGGCTAAGTATCTGCACAACAGGTTGCTTTTAAAGGCATGGGAAACACAGCCAGTAAAAAGCTACAAGCTCCTCATAAATATCCTTTTTGGGATAACTGCAGAAAAGCTTGTATGAACTTCATATAATTTGAAACTAATTCATTAATTGCAGTACAATTCTCTGCTACCTTTCACATTTCCCCGTGTTTCAACCAAAGAAAAGTATGAAAAATAGCTGTCGAAAGATTTTCTTGAAACCAAGCAAGCTTGGTTGTAGCTTGAGGCAGGGTTCCAGCAGTAGCAGCTGAAGGAAGGGCCTACTAAATGTGTCAGCATATTTTGAGGTAGAACAGCTGCCAGGGCCCAGTGTGGGTGGTACACAGTGCTGGCATTCCTGATGGCAATGGCAACAGCACTCCCAATTGCATACACTGGCCAGTGCTGTTGAGGAGGGGATGTGTAGGTGGTGCAGGCAATTGAACATGGGCATTAGGTGTGCTTGCAAGCTGGAGAAGAATACACAAACAGATAGGTGCATGCAGGTGTGGGGATGAAAAGAGAGGACCGCCCACTTTCCACTCCCATTTTGGCTCAGCATGAGTTTCAGAGAGATTTTTCTGAAACTGAATTTACTTCCGAAGAAGAGGCAGGTTTGGGGGAGTGCCCTGGAAGTGGCATCACAGGAAAAGGTAGAGTTTTGGTTCAGTGTGCCCCGGAAATGACATAATTCCTGTCTCCTGGCTGCACCCCCAAAGTCTCCTGGCTCCACCCCCAAATTTTAGTGGGTCACGAAGGAGAAGTGTAAAAATAACCGGGCCGTGGGAAAGAAAAGTTTGGGAAACCCTGACCTAGATAGGACCAGTGAGAGTTGTCTTCGACCCATTGGTAGTCATAACTAAATTTAATATGTGATTGTGTCTGAGTTAGTAAATTGATGGGGTATAAAACTGTTTTGACTGGATTGACCTTTAATCCCGACAGCGCCCCAAAAGATTGGAAGATTTGTGTCAGGTCTTCAAGGGATTGTGCTGGATTGGCTAGATACAGGACTATGTCGTCTTCAAATAGGTTGATTTTGTAGATGTTATTTTGGATATTTATGCCAAGGACCTTATCCGATTGGCAGATCAAATTGGCCATTGGGTCTATGACTAGGGCGAAGAGCAAGGGGGGGAGGGGGCATCCTTGCCGTGTGCCCCGGCCTAATTGAAAGGGGGGAGAGTCTGTGCCATTGATGTGTAGAATCGCTGATGGCGAGGCGTACATGGCATTGATGGTTTGTAGGAATCTCGGGCCGAAGTTCATTTCCTTTAAAACTGTTTTAGGAATAAGGGTTCCACGCTGTCAAAGGCCTTTTCTATATCAATTCCCAGAATGCAGGATTCTGAGGATTGATAGTTGCAATACTGGATCACATTTAGGGTTGTTCTGGTGTTGTCTTCTATGTCCCTCTGAGGAATGAAACCTGTCTGGTTGGCATGTATGGTTGGCATGTATGTAATTGCCTATGAAGAGATTTAGTCTAGCTGTGAGAGCAGAGGTAAATATTTTGTAGTCATTGTTTAATAGTGAGATAGGGCGGTATGATTTAGTTTTTAAAAGGTCATTCCCTTTCTTGGGTAGGGGGATATTTTTGGCTTGTTTCCAGGTTTCAGGCAGTTTACCTGAATCCATTATTTGGTTACATAATTCTGTAAGGTGGGGAGTCAGGGCGTTGGCAAATTTCTTGTAGAATTCTGAGGGTAAGCTGTCTCTCCCTGGTGTTTTATTTGATTTGGAGTTTTTGATGGCATTGAGGACTTCTTGGGCTGTAAATGGTGTTTCTAGTACCTATCTGTGGGTCGGTGTTAATTTTCTGAGTATGTTATTGGTTGTTAGGTATGTTTGGATTTCTGAGGCCGAGGGGTTGGAGGAGTAAAGTTGTCGGTAGTATTGTTGGAATGTTTCTATTATTTTTTGGGGGGGAGGATTGGGTGGTGCCTTTTTGGTTTCTAATTAAATTGATTTGCTTGTCAGCAATCTCTTCATAGTTTCCATTATAAAAGTTTAAGGGATTTGGGATGCTTATACCAGTAGTGCTGCTTTATGAATAGGAGCTGTTTTCGTATTCTGGAAGCTTCTAGGGCGTCCAGTTTTTTCCTTTCCAGTGTCAGTTTTTTGTAAGTTTTAGTAGACCCTGTTTGTTTGTGTTTTAGTTCAAGTGATTTAATATTCTCAATAATGTCATTTCTAAGGATTTGATTTCTTTTTTTGTAGGCAGCACTTAAGGAGATGCATTTTCCTTGTATGACAGTTTTCATGGCATCCCAGACAACTTCGGAGGGGACTCCGCAAGAGGAGTTAGTTTTAAAATAGCTTTGAAGTTCTGTCTCAATTTCCTGACAAGCTTCTTGATTGAATAAAAGGGATTTATTTAAAGACCATGATGTTGGGTACTTTTTTTCAGTAGTAAGATTTAAGGTGCATTTTATCCAGGCGTGATCAGATAGCATCGCAGACCAATGTCTGTGTGTAGAATTTTGGAGATAAGGGAGTTAGAAACCAAAACGAAATCGATTTTTGTAAAGATATTGTGTCTGAGGGAAAAATAAGTGTAATCCTTGGTGACCGGATTTTGTAGTCTCCATATGTCTTTCAAATTGAGCTGTAGTAGGAGATCCTGTAGCTTAGTGGACATGACATATTTTGGGGGGACTTTGGTGTAGGATCTATTTAATCTGGAATCCAGAATCATATTGAAATCTCCTCCTATGATTATATGTCCTTCTTGGAATAGGGAAAGTTCGGTAAGGGTATTTTCTATGAATTGGTACTGTGGGTCATTTGGGGCATACAGGGACACTAGCGTGCATTGCACTCCATTTAGGAGCCCTTTTAGGAATATATATCGTCCTTGGGGGGTCTGTCTCCGAAGCAGCACAGTGAAATTGTGTATGTTTGGAGAACAAGATGGCCATTCCCCTGGATTCACAGGGCTGTTGTGAAGATAACATAAAGGAGATGGTCCCCACTGGGTACAAATGAATTGGCAAACAAACTGGCAAAATCATGGTAGCCAAGAACACCATAACTGTTGTCTGTTGTCAAAGCAAGCACAGATGAAGGGTTGAGTCACATCTTACAAATACCTCGTGTCCCCATGGAGGCAAACAGCAGCTGCTCCGGGTTCCTTCAGGTCAGAAAAATAGCAGAAGCCCCCTACTGATTCAAATTAGACCTCCATGTGCCTGGGAATAAAATTCCAAGCATAGAACTTCCAGAACACACTTCCTGACTGGGCATATGGAGGAAAGAGGTTGTTAGTCTCCTAATAAGATATAGGAGACCCAGGTTCGAATCGTTATTCTATCATCATAGAAGATTGCTGGATGACCTTAGCCCAGTCACACTCTCAGCCTCACGTACGTCACAAGATGGTTGTCAGGAGCGAACGGAAGAGAGAATAATGTAAGCTGCTTTGTGCCATTGGCGAAAAAATCGAAGTATAAATGAAGTAACTGATGTAAGGTCACCACCAGACAGTGAGTGAAGATTTGAATTGAGGTTCTCAGAGGCACCAATCCGACATGCCAACGACCTTACAACACCAACTTTCTTTTTCACTTCCTCCTTTTAATGCCCCTCTGGCTGCTACGGGCGATCGAAAAGCAATTTAAAACGCGCTGAGATCCTAATTCTATCGGCGGCCACGCGGGAAAAGTCCGC
This sequence comes from Heteronotia binoei, assembly GCF_032191835.1. NCBI lineage: Eukaryota > Metazoa > Chordata > Lepidosauria > Squamata > Gekkonidae > Heteronotia > Heteronotia binoei. Next base: position 47,863,338 of record NC_083224.1, on the reverse strand, counting down.
TTGCAAAGCGTCATTCAGCCTTCTAAGCGTCTGTGAGTGTAACAACAACAACAAAAGATTCCAAGGTGAGGGCAACCCGAAGGCTTCCACTGCCGCTACTGAGCATGCTCCGTGGCCTGTGCGCCCGCGAATTCTCACGACAGTTGGTCGGTGGCGCGTTCCAGTTTAAAGGCCGGCGATGGCCGCGACCGTGGCTGCTGGCGGGGTCTTCGCGTTCCGCGACGCCCGCTGGGAGCCTGACCCGCAGCTCGAAGCCAGCCCGGCTGTTCGGGTACCTCAGCCGGCTCCGCTGGTGCTGGACAACGGCTCCTTCCAGTTACGGCTGGGCTGGGCCTGCCCGGACCCCGAAGTGCCCGCTGAGCCGCTGCTCTGCTTCCGCTCCTTGGTGGCCCGGAGCCGGGGAGCCCGCGGCGGGGCTGGCGTCGAGACGCAGGTAGGCAACGACTTGGGCAGCCCCGAGCCCCTCCGATGGCTCCTCCGCTCGCCCTTCGACCGCAACGTGCCCGTCCAGATGGAGCTCCAGGAGCTGCTCTTCGACCACGGCTTCCAGCGCCTCGGCGTCTCCTCGCAGGTGGGCAGGCGATGGTGGATCGGGCCCTTAGTGAACAGCCAATTTCTTCTTTTGTGTGCAGGCGATGGATCGAGGTCCACTGAATTGACGGCCCCATTGAGCTTCGTGGTCCGGCTGCAGCCTGACTTTTACAGCTGCTGTTTTCCTAATTTCGCTCAATGTTCTTATGAGAATCATAGAGTCGGAAGGGACCTCCAGGGTCATCTAGTCCAACCGCTCCCCCTCCCCCCGCACAATGCAGGAAACTCACAAACACCTCCCCCTAAATTCACAGGATCTTCATTGCTGTCAGATGACCATCTAGCCTCTGTTTAAAAACCTCCAAGGAAGGAGAGTCCACCACCTCCCAAGGAAGCTTGAATACTAATGATGAGGAGAAACTGAGGAATGAATAAGAAAGAGAGGAAGGATGGTAACATTGGTCTTTGAGTTGGGCTGCTTCTGCACAATGTTGTGCTGCAACCATCGTTTACCAGCCTCTGTGTGAATGAGGTGGCTTTCAGCAAATGACAGTTCTGGGGATGATAGTGCAGTATTCAAGGATGTGTAGAAGTAGTGATCATGGATGATGCTGGAGAGGATGCAGGCAGCATGCAGAAGTCAATTCTCCTTACTTTTAGCACCAGAGATCTAGAACAGCCTCAAGTTCTTAGAGGCACCATTCTGTATAATTGATTTATTCATTTAAAATTTTGTTAATCCTTCCCCTACCCTATCTACTGGAGTGGTCTCAAAGAAGCATAATGAGAAAAAGTTGCAATATAACTGAACAAAATAGTAAACTGCATCTTGAGCTACTCCTGGTTTCACTAGCTTGTGTATCCAATTTGTTTACAGACCAGCTCAAAATAGCTGGCAGCCATTTAACCAGTCAATTTTGCTCCACTCCCCCCACTTCAAGGAGGAGTGAATGAAACCAAGGAGTTTAATGGCTCATAGCCATTTAAACCTAGCAGTGGGTGGTTGGACAAGAAGCTTCAAAATGAAGCTAAGCCAGGCCCGTACCTACAGTGGGGCCTGGGGGGCGAGGCCCATCCTTTCCACAACCCCCCCTCCAATTGTAAGGCTCCTCCATTGGAGGGCCCCCAATCTGTCCCCTTTGCTCACCACCACTCTGAACAAGTACAGTATTTCCCCGAAAATAAGACACTGTCTTATATTTGTTTTTTCTCAAGAAGACACACTAGGGCTTATTTTCAGGGGATGTCTTATTTTTTTATTAAGTATGATACAACAATCTACATTTATTCAAATACAGTTAAGTCATCTTCTGGAACATTGTCATAACTCTCCAGACCCGGAATTCCATCTTGAATTTTTTGCGACGCCCATCACTAGGTCTTATTATCGGGGTAGGGCTTATATTTAACAAATGCATAGAAATCCTGCTAGGGCTTATTTTTTGGGTAGGTCTTATTTTCAGGGAAACAGCATCGCTGTTGGGTCTTTTCACTTTTTTCTCTCCCCTTTCCTAACATAGCATGCAGAGCAAGGGGGATGGAATTAGCTTGTGGAACTCAAGGCAGCTTATAGTGCTGAGACTCCAGGGCTGCCAAACTGGGTGACCACCCAAAAAACAACAAATCCTGCTGTGGGCCCCACCAAACATGAAATTCTGGCTACGGCCCTGAGCGAAACCAACCAGCAAAATGGCTGGCAGCCATTTCAACCTAACAGTGGAGTAGGTGCACCTGTCAGCTGTGAGGCTGAAATGGTTGGCAGCCATTTAAACCTAACCGCTCAGCTGCAACCCCATGCTGCTCAGCTTTTAGGTTTAAATGGCCCCAAACAGGGCGAAAGTCTGATAAATGTTTGAGAAAAGCGCCTTCCTTGGACATCGGTTGGGGGGCTCTGAACCTGTCCAAATTCATGCTGAATTTTAGCTTGTAAGTTGGTTCATACCTATCCCTAATCAGGACTTCACATTCATCTGGAAGCTCAGATTCTGACACAGAAGTCCTGAATTTCATAGCAGGTATAATGATGCCAGCTGTGGTATTAAAGGGAAAGTGCTCTTTGTGCATTTAAATGTCATTTTGTTCCATTTATTCTCTTGTTCCAATAGTCACAGCTAAACAACTTCTGTGGCTGAGCACTGGCCTTCTCTGTATGGTCCTAAGTATGCATAATTTACCAGAAAGGTAGGCCCTACTTCCTTCTCTGATATTGTAGAGTAGGAAGCAAGGCCCAACTTAACATTTCTAGAGATGATTCTTTCTGGTAGTCTATAGACTGGATGAAGCCATACAATCCAACCCATATCCTAGCTACTGTGAGATATTGTGACACTACATTTTGCAGGAAGGATTTCATGGTTTGGTCCACATGCCCTGTGGCATGGCCAGGGCATTATATTCAAACTGCAAAGATAAAACAATATTTCCATATATTCACAGCTTTCCAAAGCAGTGGGCAAATTTCTCACAATGTGTTGCTTAAAATTTGGTACCACTGTCAGTCAGAACCAATTTTGTGTGTGCAATTTACATAGTGTGAGCAGCCTATTAGTTGTCTGCCTTTGGGACAGAATATCTACCCCTCCAAAGGGAGAAAAATGCCATTTGCTATTTGTGTATATTTAAAACTTCCAGAAATAGCTAGTGTAGAGGCTGCAAAATTATCTAATTTTCTTGTGTGCCAATCTCAGACTTCTAACAGTGCAATTGTAAATAGACTTAACTCCTTTCTAACTCTTCAATAGAAGAGTGTAACTCTGCTTGCAGTGCTACTGGAAGAGCTGCATCAGACTTGCATATATCATTTCAGGACAAATTTCTCAAAACACTTTTCTAACCTGTCTCTTTTTCATTTTAGGGCTGTGTTGATCATCCTGTTGTGGTAACAGAGGCTGTATGCACCCCACTCTATTCACGACAAATGATGTCCGAGCTCCTCTTCGAATGCTACCAAGTCCCCAAAGTTTCTTATGGTGTGGACAGTTTGTACAGCTTCTATCATAACAAAAGGCAAGACTGGCCTTGCAGTGGACTTGTAATTTCCTCTGGATATCAGAGTACACACATTTTGCCAGTTTTAGATGGCAGGTGAGCTGAAAGCTGTTACAAAATGGGATGTGGAGTTTCTTCTTAGCAGCCAAAACTGATAACTAGGCTAATTATTTTTTGAAGATACCCATGGGCACAGGCTTTATCTGGTTACACTCAGGAAGATTTTTTCTTTCATGTGTCACTGTGATTGAACAGGTGTGTGGTCAGGGTAGATCCCCTCATATTGTTTGAACTGCTTTATATTGGGTCAGATTGTAAGTCCATCTAACTCAGTATTGTCTGCTCGGAGTGGCAGCAAGTCTCTGGGATTTCAGTGTCGTTTTATATCCCCCTGCTATTTCACAAGCTATATATGTACTTGTGAAGATGTAGATGATAGCACCACAACTCCATCAAGGTGATGGGAGTTTTCCTTCATCAGTACTTTCTCTCTCTGTCTTTTTTTAAAGCTTTAAAAAGATAAAAGATTTCTGCTCAGAACAAACCTGAGTAACACGTTTAGTCTTTATTTCATAGGGTTTGCAAAGGTTTCTAGCAGGGCAGTTGTTCTTTGTGAATGCTTACATTACCTTGTTTAGTTTTACAAGCCAAGGTGGATCTCTGAATATTGCCCATTATAAGTTTATAAGTGCAGAAGTGTGGACATTTCTTTTTAAGGTCAAGTTGGTACTGGGGTTTTAAAAACACACCAGAGTATCTTTTCACGGAGCTATCCCTTAAAGAAAGAATTTTAAAATATTCTTTTTTGTTGTTGTTCCTCTGGGTTGGTAGGCTGGATGCTAAAAACTGCAAGCGTATCAATCTCGGGGGTTGCCAGGCTGCTATGTACTTACAGCGTCTCCTGCAGCTAAAATACCCAGGACATCTGGCTGCCATCAGTCTTGGCCGTGTGGAGGAAATACTGCATGAGCACAGCTATGTTGCAGAAGATTACAGAGAAGGTAGGCATTGCCATCATGCATCCTTTTTTCTAATGTTATTATATCATGGTCTCCCACTATTTGGGAGAAGTACCATCCCAGTTATTTCTACTTCATTTATACCCTGTCTTTTTCCTTAGTGGGGATCCAAAGTGACTGACATCCTTTTCCTCCATTTTTATCCTCGCAACAATCTTGTGAGGGAGGTTAGGCTGAGTGTGTGTAACTGACTCAAGGTCACCTAGTAAGCTTCCACAGCAGAGTGGGGGATTTGAACCTGGATCTCTCAGAGCTTTGCCAGACACTCTTAACACACAATCCCCAGAGAAAAATATTAAAAGTTGACTGATTTATGCATTCTATGCTAATACAGGTATGAAGAGTCAGTATTTATCCAAAGAAGAGAACTTGGTCAAGAAGTTAGTCATTTTCAATATTTATCTTTCCAGAAGAAATTAAAAGCAGTTAATGAAAACTAGGTTGTTAATGGCAAGTAGTAAATTATAAGCAAAAAATTTCCTAGCAGTTTATTTAAGTTTTCATTTAGTATGTGCCCCGACCTTTCTGAGCCTTTGGGCACCTTCTAACACAATGTGATGGGCATAGCTGCAAAATGGTTGCCACAGGAGGTGGAGCCAGCTACAAAATGGCTGCTGCAGTTTACCTTCAGTCACTCAGTGAAGATTATCATGCTGTGGTGGCAGCTGCTCAAAACAATGTTTCTTTTAAAAATTGCAGAGCCAATCAAATCTCTGGTGCTCAGAAAGAAACCTTTGCTGGGCAAAAGCCCCACCTGGCCCCACCCACTTTCTAAAAACACTTGGCAGCACCAGAAAATAATAATAATAATAATAAATTTTATTTATATCCCGCCCTCCCCGCCTAGGCAGGCTCAGGGCAGCTAACAACATTCAGATAAAACATTATACAATAAATACAGTAATTTTAAAACGGCATTAAAAGTTATACAGTAGTTTAGGAATGTTTTGATTATTGATTGATTGGTTTTAATGTGAACTTAATGTTTTATTATTGTACCGTTTCACTTTTAAATGCTGTTAGCCGCCCTGAGCCTGCTCCGGCGGGGGAGGGCAGGATATAAATAAAATTTTACATTACATTACATTAAATCAATAATGTCTTAAAAACCATTCCAGTTTATATAATTTGACAACAAGAATGATGTTCCTGGCACTATTCTGTCCATTTACATAATGGCAAAAATCACTATATAGAGTCACTTTGATGGATCATCAGTTCGACCATCCTTTGTCAGCAGTCTGCGAAGGCCTGCCTAAAAAGGATGGTCTTGCAGGCCCTGCGGAATTGGTCCAGGCTCCGCAGGGCCCGCACCTCTTCCGGGAGCTGGTTCCACAGGCACGGAGCTGCAACGGAGAAGGCCCGTGCGCGAGTGTTTTGCAATTTCGCCTCCTTTGGCCCAGGGATAGTCAGCTTGTTCTTCCCTGCTGACCTCAGTGCTCTTTGGGGTTCATATGGGGAGAGACGGTCCTTCAGGTAGGCAGGTCCTCGACCATATAGGGCTTTAAAGGTAATGACCAGCACTTTGTAGCGAACCCGGTATGTAACTGGCAGCCAGTGCAGCTCGTGCAGCCTTGGCTGTATATGCTCCCATTTTGGGAGTCCTAGTAACAGCCTGGCCGCAGCATTCTGCACTAGCTGTAGCTTCCGGGTTCGACACAAGGGCAGCCCCATGTAGAGGGCATTACAGTAGTCCAATCTTGAGGTGACTGTTGCATGGATCACTGTTGCCGGGTCCCGGTGCTCTAGGAAAGGGGCCAACTGCCTTGCCCGCTTCAGATGAAAAAACGCTGACTTGGCAGTGGCAGCTACCTGGGCCTCCATCGATAGTGAAGGCTCCAGTAGAACTCCCAGGCTCCTGACCTGGCGCAAAAACCGGGAGAGGTATTTCCCTTCCCAGAGCGCCGCGGCCCACGCAAAGGACCTCTGTCTTCGTCGGGTTCAGCTTCAGCCCACTCAGCCTAAGCCAGGTTGCCACGGCCTGCAGTGCCTGGTCCAAATTCCCTGGGATGCAGTCAGGCTGGCCATTAGCAGATAGAGCTGGGTGTCATCTGCATATTGATGACAGCCAAGCCCAAACCTCCGGGCAATCTGGGCAAGGGGGCGCATGTAGATGTTAAATAATATCGGAGAGAGAACTGCTCCCTGAGGCACCCCACAGTCTAGTGTGCGCCTCTGGAAGAGCTCACCTCCGATTGCCACCCTTTGTCCCCATCCTTTGAGGAAGAAGGAAAGCCATTGTAAGGCCAGCCCCCTAACCCCTATGTTGGCGAGGCGGCGGGTCAGTAGCCGATGGTCGACCGTGTCGAACGCCGCCGACAGGTCTAACAGCATCAGCACCGCCACGCCACCTCGATCCAGTTGCCGTTGGAGGTCATCTGAAAAGGTCTCAGAGCATCATAGATCCCATGGACACCACATCAGCAGCCCCTCTGCCAAGTCATTGACTGGCCTGACTCAATTACTGCATAACTAAAACTTTTCCTAGCAGTTTTCGTTTAATATGAATTGTTATCTGCTGGCTTTACTCTGTTGTTGCATTTCGTCATAAAGAGATTTCTTTGTGATACACATGAGTCTGGTTTGTTGCCAAGCACACACACACCCCTCATCTCCTGTTTTTATGCATAGATTTCAGTTTTCCTGGTTTTAGAAACTTTCAGTCAGGCTCCATTCTGCCATCCATGAAGGCGGGCAGCCATGTCGGTCTAAAGTAATAGAACAAAGTTTGAGTCCCATCATGACAAATGGTAGTTTGAAGGCTTCTGAAATAAGGAAGTTTTCAGTTGTGCAGCCCAAGTGAGGCATGGAAGGAGTCAAACTTAACCCCCTTCATAAATAAATATTGGGTTATTTGTAAAGTTTCCAGCCACTATGAATCAGATTTTCAAAAATCTGTTCTATGAGGCTCATGCTTTCTTAATATTCCTACCACATTCTCTTTTCTAGTACAGTTTAGAAAGTACTGAAGTATTCAGATTGTGAATGTTTTAGTAGTTAGAATTACTGTGTAGTATGATCCTTGAGTGTTTTTAAATCCATCATGCTTTCACCACTTAAAAAAAAATTAACAAGCCAATGTCTCCATATGACTTTGATTTTCATTGATGTTGGTATGGCGTGTTAAAGACGTGTTTCCTGATCTCGTCTGTTTTAGGGAAAGCGGTTTTAGGGAAGATTATTTTGAGGAAGTAAGTTGAGAAGCCAACTTCTCACCATTAAGTCTCTTTTGCCTCTGGTTTGACAATTGGGGTGAAGGTGATTAGTGCTCTTAAGGAGCAACAATTAGATCTGGGTCTTCTGGTTGTTGATTCTAACCCCATAGAGTAATTGTTTTAAACTATTAAATATGCACCCAGTCCATCTCCCTCCCTTGATCTTTCACATCCTGGTGCAAAGGCATAGGTGAACTCAAGCATATTAAATAGGCTTTCTCTTGTAATGCTGAGCAAGGGAACTAGTTACATCTCCCTCCAGCTTCATTGTTTTCCCTTTAGTTCCCAGAAGTGGTTTCTTTCCCTGATTGTGTTTGCATTAGAGTTGGATTTGGCCAAACTTGGCAAGACTGGTAATTGTGCTTTAAAATGTTTTTGGAACAGAGATGGCAAAGTGGAGGTCTCCAGAGTATTATGAGGAAAATGTGCATAAGATGCAGCTGCCTTTTTCAAACAAGCTCTTGGGGAGCACCCTCACCTCTGAAGAGAAGCAAGAGAGGCGGCAGCAGCAGCTTCGGCGCCTCCAGGAGCTCAATGCTCGCCGGAAAGAAGAAAAGCTGCAGCTTGATCAAGAGAGGTTGGACAGGTTGCTTTATGTTCAGGTAGCTTTATGTGATGTTTAAATGGTAGGTGGGAGGGTGGGGGACTGGAACGGGGAAGCAGAAAGAAATGAATGACATGTGCAAAGCCAGCTCCAATTTTAGACAAAATGTTGAATCATCACAGGGTCACTTTGGATCCCATACAAAAATTGCCAGTAACTAAGAAGTCCCTTCTTCGCTTGACAGTTTGTCATTTTCTCTTTGCATTCTTCTGAGGAACGGATGGGATCTTCTGCAGTATTTGATTCCTGGTGGCTTTGCCATAGTCAGTTGGAAGTGTGTAGAGAAAACTAGTGGTGTGTTAACATCCAGTACTGTTAAAGAAAGGGGGGAAAGCTCTTTCCTTCTGTTGTGTTTGTGTGCAGGAACTGCTTGAAGATGGTCAGATGGAGCAGTTTCACAAAGCTTTGGTGGAGCTGAATATGGACTCTGCAGAGGAACTGCAGTCTTATATCCACAAGCTGAGCATGGCAGTCGAGCAGACCAAGCACAGAATCCTGCAGGCTGAAGTCAGTGTTGAAGTGGATGTTGTAGATAGCAAGCCCGAGGTACTGCAGTGGGGTTCTGTTAACAAACTGTTGTTGTTAACCATTCAGTTGTGTCTGACTCCTGGTATCTGCAGACTAGATATCTGCAAAACAGCTATAAGACTATGAAGAAAAGGTTGAAGGAGCTGGGCATGTTTAGCCTGGAGAGGAGGCGGCTGAGAGACAATATGATCACTATCTTCAAGTACTTGAAGGGCTGCCATATAGAGGATGGTGTGGAATTGTTTTCTGTGGCCCCAGAGCATTTTCTGTGGCCCCAGAAGCATTTAATGGCATCATGTGCCACATTCTGACCGTCTCAATTTCATAACAATCTAACTGCACTTTGAAATCAGCAGTATGTGACTTTGTTTTCACGGTCATTTGGTCCTGAATTGAAACCTATGTTGTTACTTCTTTGTCATCAAGTCACAGCTGGCTTATGGCAAGCCCCTGGGGTTTTCATGGCAAGGAACATTCAGAGGTAGTTTGCCATTGGCACCTCTGTGTTATGACCCTGGTATTTCTTGGTGGTCTCCCATTCAAATACTTACCAGGGCCAACCCTGTGTATCTTCCAAAATCTGATGTGACTTGGCTATCCAGGTCAGGGCTATGTGTTCTTAGTAAGAGTTCTTTTGAGGTCATATTATTTCTTACATTCAGATGAGTGTTTAATTGTATGTAACCTTTATTTTTAAACTGTGTAAACCTCTTGAGAATATTTGCTAACTTTAAAAATAGTGTCTTTGGTTTACAGCTGAGAGAATCAAATTCTTGGCATGAAACTCCTAAACTCAAATTACCTAGTTTTAGAATTCCAAGTGAAGTTGCCTACATCAACTTTGAAACCTGCCAAGTAATTAATATGATAGTTATAGCCAACAGTGATGTGGTGGCATACTCCTTCATTTTAGCAGTCTGTTTCCAGGCATAATACCTACTTTCACTGATTATTGCTTCCTGAAACTAGCAATTTTCAAAAAATTGCATACCATTTATTTGGCCAACAAATATTTATTTTCCAACATCATTTGAGCAGGGTACAGAATAAGGTAATTGATAGACCTGTAGGCAATTGTGTAAATGTACCAGGTCTGTGCCATCTTTAATATCTGGGTTAATGTAATACTTTAATTGGGACAATTTTTTTTCTTGAGGAATGAGACTGATTTTTTATCTGATGCCTTAACAACTTGGTTAAGGTAGTTAGAAATAAGTAAGTGTGCTGTACAAGGCTTAATCGCAAACTTTTGTTTGCTCAGCTTGCTGTCTTAAGTGTGCTTGCTTGAGAGTAAGCATACATCTAAGACTGCTTGCTTTTTCCACAATGCAGTGTTGATGGAGTTTGGCCGAGACAGAAACTTGGCATGTTCATGCTGGTTTGTGTGGCTTGGCTGTTTACTGGGATAATCTGTTGTCCTTTTCCCTCCAAGACTCCTGATCAGGACCCACTGGGCAGTGAACCATCCATGGATGATGTGGAAAGCATGAATGCATTTGAGCCTTTATTTGCTGAGGAGCAACCTGAAGCTGAAAAGCCAGTTACCACAATACAGGTTTGTCATTCATTTATATATCATACATACACAAACACACACAATACCTGTACAGTCCTTTTCCTGAAGTCCATTCCATCCCATAAGAATTTGGGCATGAACTTGCAGGAAGCTTATGCTCAGATGTTTATCACAGTCCTGGCCTGACTGAACGACTCTTGGAGGAGAGTCTCTTCTTTGGCTGAAACATCTCATCTGCAAGATAGGAGTAATTTTCTCATTCTACCGCTTGAGATAGTGGCACTGTCTGCTGGGTATCAACTAGAATTGACATGTCAAACATGTGGCCTACAAGCAACTAGGGAGAAACCAGTCTGAATATGGGCCACTAGGATATTATGCCCCCTGCTGAGGTCCCACCCTTCCCCAAACACTGGACTTCCCCAGAGTCTTCCCCTAGGTCACCTGGGATTGCCTACTGCCCAACCTGGAGTTGGGCATAAGGGGTGGTGAGGAGGCTGGTCTGGAATGGAGATCTGTGCAGCCAAACCCCTTGAGACCTTGGGATGCTCTTGGTCAAGGCACTGGGCTGGGACATGCTGCCTACTCTCTCCAACTCCTCCTCTGGCCAGAATACATTGGGCTTCTGTGTCTGCTGCTGGCTGATCATGTGCAGCAGGCAGAATCTCTTTGACTTTTTGGATTGTGGCTCCTGCTCTCTGGAACAAACTCCCTGAGGAGGATGGGGGATCACCATCTCCAGAAATTTTTAGGAGGTGCTTCAAAGCTGTTTTATTTCCTAGGGGCCATAGTGGCTGAGGATATTTTGGCAGGGAGATAGTGGATACTTAGGATTCCATTGTATGTTTTAAATTGGGATTCGTAAGTCAGCCTGAGCTACGGGGAAAGACATAAGTATTTTAATAAATAGTGACTTGTACCACAATGGGTGTTTTTAGTGGGTTTTGTCCTGGTCTTTTGAAACAAAAAGGGGCTGTCAAATTCAATAGCCAATGATTGTGTCAGACACTCTACAGAAATAAAAATGAACCCACCCCCACCTCCCTCAGGGTTAAGAGACCAAGCAGACAAGGGAAGGGGAGGGAAAAGGGAGGAGATTCATTTGGCAATGCCAGATCAAGGCAGCTGCAATCAATTAGGTTCCCCTCCTGGTCTTCTCTTGCTAGGATGAATGTGCTGCAGTGATTCATAGAGATGCCATTCCCTACCTGTGGGCCCAGCAGCCCTTAGATAATTTGCCTGGTGACAGAAGCCAGAGTGTCTCTTTCCAGTCACTTCTGCAGTCATAGGGCAACTGGCAGAGTTTTTTCTTTGAGGCTGATGGCTGGTGGTGAACTAGCCTGCACTTGCCATGATGTTTCTCTTGGGAAGGAGTCCAACCTTCCGGGGGACCTTGACCATGGATATGTGCTTAGAGCTTTAGTTTTGCTGGGGCATTTCTGTTAATAAAGGGATTTCCCCTCTTAAACAAGACTTTCTTACCTGCCTCCTTCGACTACAGTTCATAAGGTGTGGCATGCATTGGGCAAGAGGGTAGGAGGGGGGGAGAGAATGCCACAGTTTACATGCAGAAGTCTTTTCTGTCTCTGGAAACAGTCCAGTGAAGTTAAGTCAAAGATTGTAAACTGCTGTGCAAGGAAGGACTGAAATGTGCTACATTGAGAGAAGAACTAGCCCAGTCAGTTAGCCTCATGGCAGAGTAGGAATTTTAACTGGGGTCTTCTTGATTCTAGTCTGGCCATTTAACTAGTATACTACCTTAATGTAATTTCCTTTCTTCTCAGTCAGAACATATTACTGGAAAAATGTCTCCCTCTTTGTAGAAATTACTGTCATCTTGATTAGACATGATACAAATTATACTTTACCAGGTAGTCATCACCTAGAATTTGTGACAAGATGAAACTGGGTGGGTTTTTTGGGGGATGGAGGGTGGAAGCATAGACTAGATACTGTGTTGGGGGAGGGGCACTTTATTCATATGCACAACCATTTTTAATGTAACAATTTTGTTCTTTTAAAGAAAATGACTGTAAAGCAATCCTGTCTTTACAGCCTGTATTTAACTTGGCAGAGTACCACCAGCTCTTTATCGGCACAGAAAGAATCCGTGTTCCTGAAATCATTTTTCAGCCATCCTTGATAGGAGAAGAACAAGCTGGAGTAGCAGAAACCATGCAGTTTGTCCTAGACAGGTTGGTTAACAAAAATCCCAAATCTCTTGCATTTTTATTTAAAAGCGGGTATGTCTTTGCTGGCTAATTTTGTTAGTTCCGTGACTACAGAGGATTTCTTGCTTAGCAGAACGTTAATGATGTCTGTAAATCTTAAGAGCATCTTGCAGAACACAATAATACTGTATTGATGCAGCAGGTTGGCTGTGAAGATGGCAGTGGTGGTTGAGAGCAGGAACAATTGGAGCCTGTTGGAAGTGTCTAACCCATGAAAAGCATACTGTTTTGTTGGCCTTTTCAGTGCAGGCCCAATTAAGGTGGTGAACCTGTGTCTTTGCTGCATGAGTTCAAAGGGTCCTGTGGTTGAATGTGGGTCCACCCAAAGCAATTGCCCTTACATCAAATGCTGTGTACTGGGGAAAAGAGTTATGAAGCCTGTCTTCCCCCTTGACACCTGGCTTTCTACATAGACAAAATATTTTCATATGGGTGAACATTCATCCACGGGAGAGCCCACCCTGTTGTCTAAAGCGGCACAGTCCAGACACAAGTTTGCTGCCTCTTTAAGAGCTTGATCTAACATGATAAATATGTCCACTCAGAAATAGTCTAACAATTCTACATTTAAAAAAAAATCTTGCCACTGCAACCAGAATCTTGCTTAATTTATAATGTGCAGTTTTGTTGGTGGTTTTGGTTCACTGAAATAGCATGCTGTGTTTGGATTTGTTTCTTTTCTGGCATCCTCATAAAAAAACAAGTTCTTTTTGCTGCTTATTGGGGAATAATTTTTTTAGCAAGGGCTCCTTTAGCAAGGTGATTTGAGACTAGAATCTTGGGGGTGGGGGGGAGGCAGAGAAGTCTCATTATGGAACCAATTCCTACTCCTGGTCTATTTATCTTTCCCTTGGCTGTTAAATGTACTTTGTTCAGTCAGCCTCAGAGATGAGTGCTTTTGATTTCAATGGAAGCTTTGAGACTGGTCTGGATTGTACCCATTAATTGAAAATAGATCCCAAAGGAGACTTCATTTAATTTAATATATGCTCTGAACAAGACTGTGAGGATGGAACAAATATATGTTAAGATTGTTCAATAGAACCTATAGGATTAGACACTTTCCATCAACTTTTGTAGAATCTTGCAAAAGCAATTAGATAATACATTAGATATGTCATTCTGAGCTGCCTTAAGCATAGTGCTTGAGGCAGTATTTGCAATTGCCTTTGACCATGGAAAATATGAAGAGGTTTGCTTAGATGTTTGTGCCTCAATTTTCTTCCCAACAGGGTTCTAAAGGGACTTACAACAATATTCTTTCCTCCCCCATTTTGTCTTCACAGCAACTGCCATGATATAGGCTGGGCTGAGAGTAGCTAGCCCAAGATCATTCCATGAGTGGCAGGTTAGGGTTGTCTACTAATCTCAGTCTAACTACTGCATCGCTTTGACTCTCAGAAACTAAATTGTCAGCCCTTTTATGGCAAATGAAGATCATGAATCTGGGTTTTGTTTTTTAAAATAGATGAAGTGCTGTTTTGTTTGTTCAGGTATCCCAAAGAGCAGCAGCAAAAACTTGTCCAGAATGTCTTCCTTACTGGGGGGAATATGATGTATCCTGGCATGAAAGCCAGAATCCAGAAGGAACTGTTGGAAATGAGACCCTTCCAATCATCGTTTCAGGTAAAGTGTTTTATTTTAATACAATGACTATGACTCAGCATGCCAGTGTCAACAGATTTTTATGAAGCAATTGAGGGGAGAGGCCTTTGAGTTGATGTGAGGTGTTGTCTGGGTTATACTTTGTGCTTGCAAGTGATTGATGACAGAAAGCTTGTTATGGCCTTTGAGGACTGCCCTTAGAAGAACCTCAAAGACAGAACTGTGTTTGTCATGGGGACCAGGTTCTGTCAAACAGCTTTGCTCTTACGTGCTGCCATTTTGGTTTCTCAGCTGAACTAATCAGGCCTCTTTACCTTCCTTGCTGCCATATAGGTGCACCTTGCCCGTAACCCGGTGTTAGACGCATGGTATGGTGCTCGGGATTGGGCTCTGGAGTACATGAACCGGGAAGAAGGCTGGATTACCAGGAAAGATTATGAAGAAAAAGGTGGAGAATACCTGAAGGAACACAGTGCTTCCAACATCTATGTACCTATTCGCCTCCCAAAACAGGCTCCACGGACAGCTGAAGCTTCAGCATCCAGCAAAGCTTTGGGGCCTGCTCCTAGCAATTCCTCTGAGCAGACATAGGCTGGGGACTATGAAGCTGTGTTATGTGAAGGTTAGGAATAGCTGGTTTTTAAGGAGGCCACTTTCCACAGCAGCAAGAGAGTTGCTAACCTGCAAAAACTAGACTGATGAGTCCCAAATTTCTGGTTGGGTGCGCCATATTTGGCGTCTTCAGTGGTGAATCAAACCATGTCATACAGCTAATTTCCCCCCCCTAATCCCTGCAGTGAAAGATCTAAAATGGAACCCTGTGGTGCCATGAGATTATCTACATCTGTTCAAGGTGTAAAAAAAGAGCAAAGCATATATTTCAGAGAAAATGCTTATTGGCCTCATTGAGGCTAACTCATTCTCTGCATGTTATATTGATGGATCTAGCTCTAAGCAATGTAAATAAAGTCTCTTTTTATATGGTTTTCATTCTCAAGAGCATTTTTCCTAGCAGTGTTAGTCCAGAAGGGGGCGCTTTCACCTAAAGGAAGACAGAATTTTAACAGACAGGCTCTTAGTTGGAACTGGTATTTTGAAAGTTTTCTCATGTTGTGCTTTATGTTTTCTTGAGCTGGTTGGGGAGCCTTCCTCTGTTCCTTAGCTGATGCATGTGCTAGTGATGGAAGCTGCATTCTGAGATAGCTGTCATAACAGGAAGTGTCAAAGATTCCCTCCTGAAGTCTAGGTTTATAAAGCCAAAGCTGGGGATTGATGATGTATTTAGAGACATTTGTGATTCTTTTGATGCCCTTGTACTTTTTTTTTTGTATTTGTATGTGCAAACGTGGAAGTCACAGCAACTTCTGGCAACCCCTACTGGGTATGGAGGACATTCAGAGAAGTGGTTTGATACAGCCTACCTCTGCCTCCTGCTCCTGGTATTCCAAGGAGTTTTCTCATCCAATTATTTGCCCTGGTTGACCCTGCTTAGCTTATGGGATCTGACAAGATTGGCTTCACCTGGGCTATCCAGGTCAGGCTCCCTTGTTCACTTGTGCCAAATATGAATTGAACACCCTTTCTGTGCTTGAAGGCTCTCTCCCTTCCTTTCATCCATGAAAGAATGAATGCCTGGTTGGTTCTTCCTTACGTTTAGCACCAGTTTTATTCCTATAGTGCCTTGTGGATTTTGTTCTGGATGAATGTGTCCCTGTAGACTTGAACCTCACCTCTATTATTTAGAATCCCAGCTATGCATTTAGGGAAAACTGTAACTCTCATGGCTTCAGCACAAAGGATAGTCAAAGCAATTAGCCCAATTTTACACTCTAATTTCCAGCAATCAGTTACAGTAAACACTAGCTAGATGTTCTGCTGTTGAGCAGAGTTTTTTTTCTGGCCTTCACCAGGCCTACCAAAGTGTTATCAACTTAGAGTTGTAAATTTCATTTAATAAAGCAACCATTTAAACATTAACAGACTCACAACATAGCTACCCCACACAATAATCTTACATATTATCGAGCCTGCTACTGTTTTCAGTGCTCATAAGGGAAATAAACCTCTTTTCATAGAAACAGGGCATTCATACTGTTTTGAGTTGGTATTCGTGAGTTTCTATGTAATGCTATGCCTGAGCATGCATGCAAATAGACACTGTGTGTCTGACCAGCGTGTGGGGGGGTGGGGTTGGTTTGTGTGAGGAAAGAACCCTTTTCGCACTAATTTGCAACTGAAAGAACATAATGGCCTCCTGCGAGTACAGACAATTGCCACAAACAGGCTTGGTTTCAGGTAGGTTTTTAATCCTGTTGAATTTGCACATGGGCATTCTTGGAATGTCAGCCAGTTTCTCTATATCCTTTCCAAATGGTGATCTGAGCACAGTACTCCAGACAGGGCTTTTTTTGTAGCAGGAACTCCTTTGCATATTAGGCCACACATCCCTGATGTAGCCAATCCTCCTGGAGCTTACAGCAGGCCCTGTACTAAGAGCCCAGTGAGCTCTTGGAAGATTGGCTACATCAGGGGTGTATGACCTAATATGCAAAGGCGTTCCTGCTACAAAAAAAGCCCTGACTCCAGATATTACCTTAACCAGTGCTAAGGAGTGCAGTATGATCTATTTCTACTTCGTGAGCACAATGCTTCTATTATTATAACCTTTCTTGTTTGTCTCCCCTCATCAGTCTCCATGAAAGCTGATATGCTAGAGTTTGATCTTCATCAGTGAACAAATTTTTCAGAATTCCATGCCCGCTCATGAGTTCAGTTACACAAAACTGGAATATACAGAGACTTGAGGACAGATCTGCAAGAGACACATGTTGCATAAATGCACATGTCTAACTTTTTAATCACAATGATAACAGCTTGACCTTTTAAAAAAATTCAATACTATAACTATGCCCTGTTGAAACTAAGATAGTGGAGATTTTGCGCATCTGCTTGCTTGGAAGTGTTCATGTCCTGGTTTGAAAACCATAACCATTGGCTTGGATTTGGATCCTACCTAGCTTGTACATGGGGAAGATTTCACCCCCAGAGCAGCATTTTAGGTGTGCTTTGGGTTGCCCTGAGAGGAGAAGAGCTGGTGAACATCACCTCCCCAGCCTTGAAAATCGAGCTGTGAACTAATCCATAGGATTTTATCTATCAGTGGAGGTCATAGGAGGAAGAGATCTTTCCACAGATACAAGCCATGAAGATTTCTCTTGATTTCTCCCATGTCAAGATTTACTTGATTTCTCCCATGTCACTGGAAGCCCCCCATCCTGAGGATCATTTTGCTCTGCTGATCCTCAGAGACATTTCTGGATAAATTACAGACTGCTTGGGGGAGGACAAGGTGAGGAAAGGTCTGTTCTTCCAGCACCTTCTGTGAACTCTACCAGTAGTGGTGTAATCAGTTTGGTGTAGTGGTTAAGTGTGTGGACTCTTACCTGTGAGAATTGGGTTTGATTCCCCATTCCTCCACATGCATCTGCTGATATGACCTTAAGTAAGTCACAAGTTCTCACAGAGCTCTCGAGCAGTTTCTGTCAGAGCTCTCTCAACTCCACCTACTTCACAAGGTATCTTGTGAGGAGGGAAAGGTAGTGAAGGGCGGGGTATAAATCCAATCTCTTCCTTTCTAGTATCTTAAAAATTGTCTTTCTGATTGTACTGACTTATGTTGGTTTACAACAATACAGTCCCTCTCTGCAGTTGAAACCAGCATCAGAAGTCCTATTGCTTTCATTGGGGCAGTTTGCACCCTGTCTCTGTGCTGAAAAGTGAAAGGCAGAATAAACAAGTGCCACTATTTGCCTTCCACTCTGCTCTTTTGGCAAGCTTTCTAGCAGCACTTTGGCATCAAAAGTCATTCCCAGAACTCTACCATTAGCAGCAATAATGGTCAATTAAGTGTACCAGGAAGTAATGATGAGGAAATAACAAGAGATGTGTTGATTTCAGCTGCCCACAAACAAAAGAAAATTAGTGCTTGCCAAGTGGAAAATGTTAAAATCAACAGCAGGGGAGAGGAGAATAAATATTTTTTTGATCTCATAACAGTCTTAGTTCCTATGGCATTCTGTGCTTTCTAAGGCTGGACTTCTGGGCACCCTTTCCAGGGAGAATGTCCTACTGAACTTAGTAGACCTTTCTTTGTAAATATTCTTAGGATCGAGCTATAAAACACTTCATTGGTTTTCTTAGGATTTACCATTGAAGTATATTGAATTGCAGCCTCTTCACCAGCAAACTGTTGTGATCTAAAGTTTGATTTCCAGATGCCTTTTTGTATTAACAGCTTTCTGTGGTCCTCTTCGTATGTCAGGAACATTGGGGGGGGGGGGGGGGCGGAATCTGGCTTGTGGCCAGACTCTTGAATACTTTTCCTCTTATGCAGAATGAAAGAGACTGCAATCTTCTGTTCAGATAACCCAATATGGATACCTAATGAGCTTTTCTTCACCATAACTGAGGATGCTAGACAATGATTAAACCCTGGTTTCGAACCAAGGCTTTTTTTGAGCAGAAGCACATGGGAACACAGTTCTGGCTGTCTGTCTTCAGGAGGAGCTGTCAAGATGCTTGAACAGAGAGCTTTCTCAGCTTATGAATGTTTGATGTGGGCCAGGCTAGTGTGATTGGTTTTTATTGTTCTGAAGTTAATGGAGTTTTGAGTATTTTTAGTGCTTGTGAATCTTTAGTCCTCGATTATAAGGTGGTTTAGAAATAAATGGTTAGTCATGGGGGATATGGGAACAAAATATTATGGAGCACAGTGGTTGCTGTGAAAAGTGGGATTTGGAGGACAAATCACTCTTGTGCTGGTGAAGTTTCCACAGCTTCAGTGCCAAAGGAGGGTACCTTCAGTTATGGGGTGCTGTACCCTTCAACTGATGCAGCCTGCTCTTACTCAGCCTCTCCATTTATTGGAATGTAAATTCAAGTGAGAGAGAGTGTGTGTGCATGCTTGCATAAGTGAAGGTAGCTTAATTTTTTCTCCCTTTTTTCCCTTTGTTGTCCATTCAGCAATTTTAAAAGAAAGATAAATTTGAAAGCAAAAAAAAAAACTGTGGTAAAGCTGTTGGCTCATAGGTAGGTTTTCCCCAAGAGTTCTGTTTTAAACTTTTGTCTGAGCATATGTCCACTCTGGTTGGGTCTGTCTGGGATGGCCCAGAGCACCCATTCAACCCCTCTGTTTTCCTTCTCAGCAAATACCTTCCTCCATAATGGAAGAGGCAGCAGGACTCAGGCAGTATAACAATAAGTTTATTGTAAGTGCTCAAGAACAAACAAATTGGTTGTAAAATTATTAGTACAATAGTGAAAGGGAAAAACACAGTAAAGGTGGTACAAAGAAAATAAAAGCCCTGATGTGACTAACTGCACATTCCCTCCTTCTGATTTCAGACCAACTCACCTCTTTGGATGAGGGAACCCTGCTCCTACAGCCTCTCTGCAGCTCAGCCTTTCCAGACAGAACACCCCTCCTCCCTCTAGCTAGCCTTTTTATTCTTTCCTCCCAGGTCCCATCCCTCTGTTCTTCACTGGGCAATTTTTCTCTCCTAGATTTATGCCCATCCAATCAAAGGAATAGAAGGGATACTGGGAAATGTAGGCCTGATTGCTACTCTTATACAGTCTTCCCTGGAGCCTGTAGGCTGCATTAGGCCTAGGATCATGACAACGATCAATACAGAGTTGCTAGCTTATTTCCAGGAATGTAGTTTGGGGTTTCATTGCCAGTTTTAAATGGATATGCCTGCATTAGCCTAAAAATCAAATGAATCTCTCCATAACTTCTTCCTGAGCATGGGGGATATGTCTCATGGGGTGGTCCAAATATTGTTTCGGGGTACAATCTGGTCCCAGTGTCTGCCTGTTTGAGTGTCCTGGGGTCACCATGCTCTGGAGCAGCTGGCATGAGAATCGCTCTTTGGATCAAAAACTAGCACATGTCCTCTTGAAGGGTAGAGTACCCTGAACATGGGGGTATGTGGCATGTGGTGATCCATACTGAATTTTGGGGTGCAGAGTGCAAGCAGTCAAAACAGTTCCTTATTGAAATCTCCTTTGGAATACAGGCTTCTAGGCGGCACTCCAAATGGAAGCTTGTGGCACCGGAACCATTATTTGCACCACTGCATGTCTTCTTTCAGGGGACAGTGTCCTAAGCATGGGGATTTGTCTCTTGCGGTGGTCTAAATATCATTTTGGGGTACAGTCTGGCCCCAGTGTCTGCCTGTTTGAGTGTCCTGGGGGCACCTTGCTTTGGAGCAGCTGGCATGAGAACCGCTCTTTGGACCATGAGGCAGCACATGTCCTCTCAAAGGGCAGAGTCCCCTGAATATGGGAGTGTATGATATATGGGGGTCCAGACCTTATTTTGGGATTCAGAGCTTTCAAACTTTCTTTAGAGTTTTTGGTTGAATTCATGAATAAGGAATCAACTTTAGCCTCCTGAGTGAAGGGCAGGGTATAAATCCAACTCTTTTTCTTCTTCTATGCAAATGTTACAGGCTCTACATGGACATCCCAGCAAGCTGCAAAGTGCAGCAGTGGGTGTTGCTTTTTCACTCCCCTTCCACAAATGCCATCACCACACCTCATAGAGTTTGCCCAATTTAATGCTTGGTGTTGTTCTAATTTTTCACCTGTTATACTTCTAAAAATAAATACTGGAAAGTATAGAGGTATCTGTTGAACTAGTAGACTGCTGTATTTCCTGTCAAATTTGTCATCAAACTTACATTTGAAATTCAAACTTGACATGTTGAAGAACTATGGTGGGGGGACAATTTTGTTCACTTAAAGAAATGTGTATAAAGTTTACTTCCAAATTTTTAATGAATGAGAGAAACCCTGATTGGGGGTGATTTGAACAGGCAGAGAATGGGTTGATAGCCACCATTCTTCAATGACCTTTCCTATTTTAAAACAGCATCCAGGCTATCCTTGCACAAGTTTTAACATGAAAGTTGGGTTTCAGAAATATGAGACTTTGACAATGCATCCTTCTTCTGGGTTATATGCTCTCTTTCAAGTGATTGGCTGGCAAAAAAGAGATAGACAGCTGTGAACTTTTTTTTTTTTGGTCATTTGTTACCTTGGGAATTGGCACAGATTTTGATTTCTGGGTCACCAAAGTATCCGTTAGTGGCTTGGAGATTGATGGAACAGCAGTGCAGTGTCTTATATCATCAGATGTTTTCAGAGGAGGTCAAGGGCTCCTGGGGGCTTTGTCCTGCTTCCCAAAATGAAGTGTGGCTGGCACTTCAGCCTAGTGCTTACATAAAACACCAGCTGAACTTCCCTGCCCTGTGTAAATTATGCCTCAGAAACACCTTCTGTTGGGTGACTAATAGTTTGTTCACTTATTAGGGCAGAATAGTGTGGCTTATTTTGACTGCATCAAACTAACATGACTATTATTTATGCAGTGCATCAGTTTTGTATAGCATCTCTGATGCCAAAGACCAAATATCTCCCTGCTCCAGCACAGGCAATGGAAAGCTTGGGTTAATGCTGTCCCAGTAACATACATGTAAAACAAAATGACAACAAAATTCTTAAAATACTTTTGGGTGTGTGTGTGTAAGGTACAGTCGCACAAAAAAGTATTAAGAATTTCGTTGTCATTTTGGTTTTACATTTTTGTGGGGGAACCCTTTGTGTTTTCCCCTTAATTATGGCTTTTGTCTTGTAGAGAAGATTCTGACCATTACACATGCCTGTTAATATGTTCTACATTACATCTGTAGATGAGGTCTAGCTGAAAATGCACATCTGATGTGTCAAAGGCAAGTATGAGACTGGAACCGATAGATCTCCAAAGGCTTTCTCAAAAATTCACAATTTGTATGGAAGTCTTGCTTTCAAAATACATGCAGGGAAGCAGCTGAGCAAGTCATATTTATCACAACAACAGGCAAGATGGGTACACTGAAGGACTGATGTGTCCCATCTAAGACGTTTTTTGAAAAAGACTTTGTGACAGATTGCTTGCATTTAAAGAACAGGGTACTTTTTAGGGTAAGAAAATTGCTGGTGAAAAGTGCTCTCCAGAAACACCTGCCACTACACTAATGGATTTCTGCATGTCCAATGATCTTGCTGGCTCTCAGTTAACCCCATTTTTTAAAAAAAGTACTAGGATTGTAAGCATAACATGATGCTTTAAAAAACAGAACTTAAAGAAGTTACTTGGGAAAGTGGCCACAGTATGTTGGCAAAAATTGGGAGTGCAGAAAGGCACATAGCACCTGGGTGATAAATATTTTGTTGTAGCCCAGATTCTCCCCCCCCCCCCGCTCATTTATTCCCCACTTAGAAATATAGGTAGCCCAATCTCATCAGTCTTTTGTTTCTGTTCATGGGGTTTTCTTGGCAAGGATACTGGAGTGGTTTGCCATTTCATTCTTCAGTGGATCACATTTAGTCTGGGTTCTCAGCTGTGGCCTGTCCATCTTGGGTGGCCCTGCATGGCATAGCCCACAGCCTCATTGAACCACGCAAGCCCTCTCGCCACGACAAGGCAGCAATCCATGAGAGATTTGCCACAACAAACTGTGGCAAGTCCTTAAAGAGATGGGAGTACAAGACCACCTCACATGTCTCCTGAGAAACCTATATAAAGGTCAAGAAGCAACTGTCAGAATGGGATATGGAACAACTGATTGGTTTAGAATAGGAAAAGGTTGTCATCCTGCTTATTTAATTTATATGCAGAGTATATCATGTGGAATGCTGGCCTGGATGAAGCACAAGCCGGAATTAAGATTGCCGGGAAAAACATTAACAACCTCAGATATGCAGATTACACTATTCTAATGGCAGAAAGTGAGGAGGACCTAAAGAACCTCTTGTTGAGGGTGAAAGAGGGAAGCACAAAAGTAGGCTTGAAACTCAACATCAAAAAAACTAAGATCATGGCATCTGGCCCCATCACACCTTGGCAAATAGAAAGGGAAGACATGGAAGTAGTGACAGACTTCACGTTTCTGGGATCCAAGATCACTGCAGATGGTGACTGTAGCCTTGGGAGGACAGCTATGTCGAACCTGGGCAGTATAATAAAAAGTAGAGACATCACCCTGCCAACAAAAGTCTGTGTAGTCAAAGCGATGGTATTCCCAGTAGTAATATATGGCTGTGAGATCTGGACCATAAGGAAGGCCAAGCGTAGAAAAATAGATGCTTTTGAGATATGGTGCTGGAGAAAACTCTTGAGAGTCCCTTGGACTGCAAGAAGACCAAATCAGTCAGTCCTAAGGGAAATCAACCCAGACTGTTCCCTGGAAGGTCAGATGCTGAAGCTCAAATACTTTGGCCACCAAATGAGAAGGGAACACTCCCTGGAGAAGACCCTGATGCTAGGAAAGACAGAAGGCAAAAGAAGAAGGGGACGGCAAAAGATGAGATGTCTGGACAGTGTTACTGATGTAACAAACACAAATTTGGGCAGACTTCGGAGGATGGTGGAGACAGAAGGGCCTGGCGTGACTCTGTCTACGAGGTCGCAAAGAGTCGGATTTGACTGTGTGACTGAACAACAATCTCATCAGATCTTGGAAGCTAAATAGGGTTGACCCTGGTCAATACTTGGATAGGAAGCCACCAAGGAAGTTAAGGGCTGCTATGTAGAGAAGGGGTGTCAAACATGCATCCTGAGGCCGAATCCAGCCCCTGGAGGGCTGCTATCAGGCCCTCAAGCCACTGGCTCTTGTCTGCTTCTTTCTCCCTCTCTCTTGCTTCCTTCTGTGTCTCAACTTGCTTTGCAAGGCTTGTTCAATCGCACAGGAACTACACAGCAAACCCTCAGTTTTTTCCATTGGTTGAGGCTCCTGGTCTCCTAGGGAGGGAGGGGGAAAGCTAGAGCTTCCTTTGCCCATTTCCTGGATCCTATGGGAGAAATACAAAGAAAGCACCTTTCAGACCAACAAGTGCTAATGTTTTAAGCATGTTTTAAATCTCTAGCTGTGTTTGTCTGTGTCCTTTATAAAATTTATATCTCTGCTACCTAATCTTATATAGGTACACACATGGCCTGGCCCAGCACGGCCTGACAAAGTCTCATTTATGTCAGATCCGGCCCTCATAACAAATGAGTTCAACACCCCTGAAAGAGGCAGGCCATGGTAAATTATCCTTGAATGTCTCTTCCCTTGAAAACCCCTTGAGGGGGTCACTATAAATTGGCTGAAACTTGATGGCAAAAGAAAGATGGCAGCCTTAAGTGCCATTAGGTGGTGCTACACTACTGTTTTCTTCTCTTCTACCCCTTCTCTGGAGTAATATTTGTTCAGGCAAAGAGGGTGCAGGATGCCTCTCTCCATCTTGTGGGGCATCTTTGGTCCATGGGAGCTGGGTTCACTGGCTATAACCAAAAGTAAATGGAAGGGAGCCAACCACAATACTGTGTTTCAGCTGCAGCTATTCAGATCATTCAGTGCCCTGCTCTGGCTTGGCAAGGTGCAGGGCTGGGGGGCAGATAATTCCCACTTCCATGCATCCTCGCGCCAGAGAAAGCGCAAAGCAACACTGTGATTTGTCAATACTTTCTCTTGTAGGCAAGGGCACTGCCTGTAGGCAAGGGTGTTCAGCTGAAAAATTATCTCTGTGGTAGCCAGACAACTACATGATTAATATTGATTATTGCTAAACAAATAGCTCATTAAGTTCTCTCTAGGAAGTATGCTCCAATACACTGCATGAGCTGAAAAGGAAGATGTTCTAAGGCTTCTGAAGTGAGCCAGCAAACAAAAGCTTTCACTTTTTAGTGGAAATAAGCAAGCTTTAATTAAGAGGCAACAGAGATTTAAGGAGTTGAAATGCTATGAGCTACTGCATAGATAGGTATGAGTTCTAAATCCTAAGAGTCTGCTGCAGCCAGTAAAAGGAGAAGGATTTAATTTATACCCTGCCCTTCACTCAAAGTCTCAGAGCAGTCATTTCCCTTCCTCTCCCCACAACAGAGGTGTGGTAGATGGGGCTGAGAGAGCTCCCAGAGAACTGTTCTTGATAGAACAGCTCTGCTGAGAACTTGTGGCTGACCCAAGATCACACTAGCAGTTGCATGTGGATGAGTGGGGAATTAAACCCAGTTCTCCAGTATTAGAGTTCACACATCTAACCACTACACCAAACTGGCTCTCACACAGTGATGGAGGGGAGGTTGTTGATACACTGTGAGGACTCAGCTTGTTCCCAGTCATCAGTGGCTCTCAGCTGTTAGTGATACAGGAGATAAAGTTGCCTGCTCCAGGTTGGGAAATCCCTAGACATTTGGTGCTGGAGCCTGGAGAAGGTAGGGGGGAGGCCTCCACAAGGTATAATACCACAGAGTCCACCCTCTGAAGCAGCCATTTTCTCCAGGGGAACTTGTCATTGTTGTCTGGAGAGCAGCTGTAATTCCAAGAGATCACTAGGCCCCAGTTGGAAGTTGGCAACCCTAACAGGACATGACTGGTATCACCTCTGGAGCCCACACTGCCATTGGCTAGGTCCTGGAGGGAAGGGATGACTTTTGTATAGGGGGACAAAATACCTTGATCTGGCCCTGTGGATGGATGCAGGGCAGATAGATAATGGAGTCATAAGAACATAAGAGAAGCCATGTTAGATCAGGCCAATGGCCCATCCAGTCCAACACTGTGTCACACAGTGGCCTATATATATATATATATATATATATATATATATGTGTGTGTGTGTGTGTGTGTGTGTGTGTACACATATGCACACTGTGGCTAATAGCCACTGATGGACCTCTGCTCCATATTTTTATCTAACCCCCTCTTGAAGGTGGCTATGCTTGTGGCCACTACCACCTCCAGTGGCAGTGAATTCCACATGTTAATCATCCTTTGGGTGAAGAAGTACTTCTTTTTATCTGTTCTAACCTGTCTGCTCAGCAATTTCATCGAATGCCCACAAGCTCTTGTATTGTGAAAAAGGGAGAAAAGTACTTCTTTCTCTATTTTCTTGATCCCATGCATTATCTTGTAAACCTCTATCATGTCACCCCGCAGTCAACGTTTCTCCAAGCTAAAGAGCCCCAAGCATTTCAACCTTTCTTCATAGGGAAAGTGTTCCAGCCCTTTAATCATTCTAGTTGCCCTTTTCTGGACTTTCTCCAATGCTATAATATCCTTTTTGAGGTGTGGCGACCAGAACTGCACACAGTACTCCAAATGAGACCGCACCATCGATTTATACAAGGGCATTATGATACTGGCTGATTTGTTTTCAATTCCCTTCCTAATAATTCCCAGCATGGCGTTGGCCTTTTTTATTGCAAACGCATACTGTCTTGACATTTTCAGTGAGTTATCTACCACGACCCCAAGATCTCTCTCTTGGTCAGTCTCTGCCAGTTCACACCCATCAACTTGTATTTGTAGCTGGGATTCTTGGCCTCAATGTGCATTACTTTGCATTTGGCCACATTGAACCGCATCTGCCACGTTGACGCCCACTCACCCAGCCTCAACAGATCCCTTTGGAGTGCCTCACAATCCTCTCTGGCTCTCACCACCCTGAACAATTTAGTGACATTCGCAAACTTGGCCACTTCACTGCTCACTCCCAACTCTAAATCATTTATGAACAAGTTAAAGAGCATGAGACCCAGTACCGAGCCCTGTGGCACCCCACTGCTTACCGTCCTCCATTGTGAAGACTGCCTATTTATACTGACTCTCTGCTTCCTATTACTCAGCCAGTTTTTGATCCACAAGAGGACCTGTCCTTTTACTCCATGACTCTCAAGCTTTCTAAGGAGCCTTTGATGAGGAATTTTATCAAAAGCTTTCTGGAAGTCAAGGTAAACAACATCTATCGGGTCTCCTTTGTCCACATGTTTGTTCACCCCCTCAAAGAAATGTAACAGGTTAGTGAGGCAAGATCTTCCCTTACAGAACCCATGCTGAGTCTTTCTCAATAACTCGTGTTCGTCAATGTGCCTACTCATTCTGTCCTTGATAATGGTTTCTACCAACTTTCCTGGTATTGAAGTCAGACTGACTGGCCTGTAATTTCCCAGATCTTCTCTGGAACCCTTTTTAAAGATGGGGGTGACATTTGCTACCTTCCAGTCCTCAGGAATGGAGGCAGATTTCAATGAAAGATTACAGATTTTTGTTAGAAGATCCACAA
Source organism: Heteronotia binoei (assembly GCF_032191835.1). Taxonomy (NCBI): domain Eukaryota; kingdom Metazoa; phylum Chordata; class Lepidosauria; order Squamata; family Gekkonidae; genus Heteronotia; species Heteronotia binoei. The sequence continues at coordinate 47,835,952 of NC_083224.1, read as the reverse complement.
GTTCAACTTTGAGTTCTTTCAGAACTCTCGGATGTATGCCATCCGGACCCGGTGACTTATTAGTTTTTAATTTGTCTATCAGTTGTAGGACCTCCTCTTTTGTCACCTCTTTTGTCATTTTGGGGAGTGGCCATGTTCCAAAGAGGATATTAAAAAGCTGGAAAGAAATTACAGGTGTGCAATACAAAATAGTGCCAGATAAGAATTAATCAGTTTTAGAAGTAGATACCCACCTTATCTCCATGGAACTTAAGATAGAGTACAATGGCATTGCTGCATTTTGCCCTTACAACAGGGCAGATTCATTCACTGATCTCCCATCTGTTTTCTCCCATTTGAGAAATAGGAACAGCTTAGCTTCTGGGACTATGCCTTATAAACATGAAGACAAGAAACATACGTTTGCTCAATCAGGTCAAGAGTCCACCCAGTCCAGCAATGACTGGTGAAACACAGAGGACAATTCCATGTTCAGTATTCCCAAATGTGTATGTTAAGAGCAGGCACATTGGGGCTAGCAGGGGAGGGGATTACACTGTTCTCCCCACCATTTTCTTTACCTGAAATAATATCACTACTAAGGCAAATGTTTGGGGATAGAATAGTGTACAAACTGCACATACATGTCACAGCCCTGATCCAAACTGGTGTCCTGTGTGCTTAGTGTAGATTCTCGCCCTTTGTGGGAGATCATTTTCTAGGATCATGACAAACGGCAAAATCTCCCAGTAGCAAAATAGCTACATTTCCTACAAAATGTAACAATTCTATAACTAAGATGGTGGCATTGTGGGAGTAAAACCTGGCTAGGCCACAAATAATTGAAATCTTCAGAAGGGTCTGCTATAAGAACAATTTGGGCTCTCTGAGGATGGAACACCTAGTGTTAACAACTAATTATTCACTTAGTGTAATTTAATCCTGCCCTTGCTCCAAGGAGCTAAGGACAATGTATCAGGGGTGTCAAACATGCTGCCTGGGCCCAAATCAGGCCCATGGAGGGCTCCTATCAGTCCCAAAAGCAAGTAATAGAATCATAGAATTGGAAGGGACCTCCAGGGTCATCTAGTCCAACTCTCTGCACCCCATGGCACAGAGTGTTAAAGCTGCAGTACTGCAGTCCTAAGCTCTGCTCACGACCTGAGTTCGATCCCCGGCGGAAGCTGGGTTTTCAGATAGACAGCTCCAGGTTGACTCAGCCTTCCATCCTTCCGAGGTTGGTAAAATGAGTACCCAGCTTGCTGGGGGGAAAGTGTAGATCAGGGGTGGCCAACGGTAGCTTTCCAGATGTTTTTTGCCTACAACTCCCATCAGCCCCAGCCAGCATGGCCAATGGCTGGGGCTGATGGAAGTTGTAGGCAAAAAACATCTGGAGAGCTACTGCTGGCCACCCCTGGTGTAGATGACTGGGGAAGGCAATGGCAAACCACCCTGTAAAAAGTCTGCTGTGAAAACATTGTGAAAGCAACATCACCCCAGAGTCGGAAATGACTGGTGCTTGCACAGGGGACCTTTCCTTTCCTTTTCCCAAAGTCACAGGATCTTCTCTTTCCTTCTCCCTCTCTCTCACAGCTTGCTTTGCCAGGATTTCTCAATTGCACAGAAGCTACAGAGCAAAAAGCCTCTATTTTCTCCGTTGGCTGAGGCACCTTCCTTGGGGAGGAAGTGTGGGGGAGGGAGCTTGTTTTGATACTGACTACAATATTGTAAGTGTGCTAATCTTTGTGTTTGTCTGTGTCCTTTATTAAGTTTATATCTCCATTACCTGGCATTACATTTTATAATGCACAAGGCCCTACAAAGTCTCATTTATGTCAAATCCGTCCCTCATAACAAATTAGTTTGATACCCCTGGTGCATATGGTTCTCTCTTTCTTCAGTTTACCTTCATTACAATCCTGTGTGGTAGGTTGGTTTAAGAGAGAGCAACTGGTTCAAGTTTCTTGGACCCTGGATTCCCTTGTCCTAATATAACACTCAACTTACTTCACCATACTAATTCTCCTTAAGAGCTTACTAGCAGAGACTTCTTGGTGTTCAGCCCTAGCATCTGGTACATCAGTAAGAGAACATGGAAATTCAATTTCACTAATAGCTATTTGATAGACATAAACTTGTCAAACTCAATCCTGCAGCTTCTCAAATGGTAAAGAATAATGATGGAGAAGGGAGGATGAACAGTGCAATTGGGTTTCGATATAATAAACTGAAAACAGGCAGAGCTCTGAAGCAGAACTGAAATAAAACTATAATATAGTGGGTTCTATGCATGGCAGAGTCTCGGAGTGAGTGATACAAGCTCTTTAATAGGAACCACATAGTAAAAGGTTACAATACAAGACTGGTGTTGGGGCCCATGGGCCGAACTTATATACATCTCTGGGTTCTCACGCAAGCACATTATTGGGTCATTCAAACCAGCGGGGGCTTGTGATTGGTCCTGGGCTGCGGGGGTTTGAATCCTACAGCCCTTTGTTCCCAAGTCCCCAAGCTCAGTCTGTATGGCTCCAATGAGCCAGGCGGAAACACCAAAGTCTTCCCTTAAGTCTACATACATAACAAAAACATAAGCATTTAAGCATAGGATCATAAGCAGCTAATCATTGTGGCCCTTTCTACATGCCCAGGGACATGCTGTTTTCTACTTTGGGCTCAGGAAGCAATTTTTCTCCAGGCCAGTTTGGCCAGGGATCCTAGAGGAATTTTGGCCATCTTCTGGGAATGGAGCAAGTGTTACTGGGGCTGTGGGGGGAAAGTATTTGTGAATTTCCTGTATAGTGCAGAGGGTTAGACTAGATGACCCTGGAGGTACCTTCCAACATTATGATTCTTTGACACATTAAACAATGCAGAAATTACATAGTAGGAGCATACTTACAGCCATGGCTTTTTAATAGAAAACACCAGCAGGAACTAATTTGCATATTAGGCCACACCCTCTGATGTCACCATCGTTTTACACAAGGGTTTTTGTAGAAAAGGCCCTGCAGAAACTCATTTGCATATTAGGCCACACACCCCTGAGGCCAAGCCAGCCGGAACTGCGTTCCTGTGCGTTCCTGCTCAAAAAAAACACGGTAGTATAGTCCAAAGTCCCTATCCAGAGTGTCTTACAGAGCCATTTCATTATGGTACAGCCTTATTACATGAGTAAAAAGCCCTCTTGCATCATTCAGTGTTGCACAGTTTGCTAAGTGGGAGCCTTCCTAATCCCACCTGGCAGGCCATTCCATAAGAGTGAATGTGCACTGGCAGTTGCTGATCTTGTCCATTTGATGGGTGGCCCCTGCAGAAAGTCCTGCTCAGATAAGTGACCTATCATGGTGAAGCATAAGGACAGAAGCAGTCCACAGGTAGGCAGCCATGCACATGAAAGCTCATTAATACACTTTTGTTGGTCTTTAAGGTGCCACTGGACTCAAAATTTGTTCTACTGCTTCAGATCAACGTGACTGCCACCTGGATCAAACAACCTAACAATAATTAAAATGGAACAGCAAGCTGTAAAAAGGACTGCTTGGACACAGGTGCACATACCAGCAATTATACCATGAGAACATAATCCATTATCTAATAACATGTATGGATGGTCTGTATGGACATGTTTTTGATGGAGGGGCAGGGAGGAGTGGGTGGGGAATCAGATTTTGATAACAACCAGAATTTGTGGGCTGAGTGTTGCCACAGCCTGCTACAAGCTGGACAGAAGTCCTCTGTATAACCTCTGTAGCCAAAGAGTTACAACTGTACTTGAATATCCTGGAAAACAAAACAAATTTTAAAAGCAGCAGCAACCAGCTTTCTAATTGCATTTGCCCTAACCTGGATGGCCTGTGCTAGTCTGACCTTATCAGATCTTGGAAGCTAAGCAGTGTTGGTCCTGGTTAGTATTTGGATGTCAGACCACCAAGGAAGTCCAGGGCCATTATAGAGAGGCAGGCAATAGCAAACCGCCTCTGTGTTTCTGGCCTTGAAAACCCCATGGGCTTGCCATAAATCAGCTCCGGCTTGACAGCACTTTCCACCACCAGTTGCAAGTATTTGGAATACAGACAATGCAATTTTACTCTGTTGCTCTTCCAACAACTTAATGATTCGGTCCCTGTGCCACTTGTTCAAAGCAAGCAAGAATACACATGCAACAATACCTGGTTGTTTGCCTACACCTATGAAACCCCCCTCCAAAATTTACTCACTCCATTCTCTGAAGAGCTGGAAGACCTTCATGTCCAATCCAGCGTTAGTAGCGAAGAACAAACATTGAATTGGGTATGAGTTTTTAATATGTTTTATTAACTCATATATAATATTTTTATGTTTCAACCTGCCTTAGGGCTGGCCTAACAGTCTGAATAATAAAATACATGCCTTAAAACTCTTGCTTCTAGTGCAATTGTGACACTTTTCTTGCTATGAAGGCAATAGTGTGTGCTCCTAAGAAAGAGACATTAAAAATAAATGATGAGTTTGTTTCTGTCTCCGAACGGAGCTGGAAGGCATTTTCCAACTCTTCAGATGAAAGCTTCATTGCCCTCCCCAACACTAAAATGCTCTGTGTGTGTGTGCGCGCGCACACGCACACACATAAAAGCTGTATGCTGACTGATTCCTTCGAATGAGAATTGAAGTCATGCTGAGCCTAGGCACAAGCCAATGCCAGAAAGATCTGCCAATTCACTCCTGATCAGACATGCACGTATTTTCAAATCATAACTAAAAAGCTGCTGACATTTATTTGATCTTTGTAGAGCTGACTTCTCAAAAAAAAACTCACTGCAGTCCCTAGCATTTGCTTACCACTTCAATATTTAGTACAGGGCTTGCTATCAATACACAATATTTTCCCCTGTATTTCTATCCTCCTATCCTTTTCCTATCATAGAACTCTGGGTGGCTTGCCCAGGATGTTCCTCCAGCATGGATCAGACCCAAAGTTGCTTGATCATGTGGCCTACAGGTCCATCAGCCTTTTCAGTTAGGTAAGAAAAATAAGCAGGCCGCAAATCAGAGACTTCTTAGATAATGTTCTGGAAACTGAAACAAGCATACACTGCAGGATGAACTTTTGAGGCCCACATCGGTACAGAATTGGGCTTCCCCTCAGCTTACCTGCGCATTGCTATCTTTCTGTGTAGGAAACAGCCATTACTGCAGGGATCCCTAACATGGTGCCCACAAGTGCCATGGTTTCTGATTGGCCATTGGAGATTCGATTGGCTGACTGTCCCGATTTGACAGACAGGATGGAGTGCTGCAGCACTGACAGCAGGAATCAGTTAAAATGGCCTCCCTCCCTCCTACAGTGAGGCAAGGTGCTAGTGGATTCATTAATGATTTGGAGTTGAGAGTAAGCAGTGAAGTGGCTAAGTTTGTAGATGACACTGAATTGTTCAGAGTGGTGAGAACCAAAGAGGATTGTGAGGCACTCCAAAAGGACCTGTTGAGGCTGGGCGAGTGGGCGTCAACATGGCAAATGAAGTTCAATGTGGCTAAGTGCAAAGTAATGCCCATTGGAGCCAAAAATCCTAACTATAAATACAAGTTGATGGGATGTGAAGTGGTGAAGACTGACCAAGAGAGATATCTTGGGGTCACAGTAGATAACTCACTGAAAATGTCGAGACAGTATGCGACTGCAATAAAAAAGCCCAACACCATGCTGGGAATTATTATGAAGGGAATTGAAAACAAATCAGCCAGTATAGTATAGCTCCTGTATAAATCGATGGTGTGACCTCATTTGGAATACTGTGTACAATTCTGGTCACTGCACCTCAAAAAAGATATTATAGCACTGGAAAAAGTGCAGAAAAAAGCAACTAGAATGATTAAAGGGTTGGAACGCTTTCCCTATAAAGAAAGGTTAAAACGTTTGGGGCTCTTTAGCTTGGAGAAACGTCAACTGCGGGGTGACATGATAGAGGTTTACAAGATTATGCATGGGATAGAGAAGGTAGAGAAATAATTACTTTTCTCCCTTTCTCACAATACAAGAACTCGTGGACATTCAATGAAATTGCTGAGCAGTCAGGTTAGAACTGATAAAAGGAAGTACTTCTTCACCCAAAGGGCGATTAACACATGGAATTCTGTGTTCTGGGTGCTTGGCGGGGGGGAACAGTGGGAGGGCTTCTAGTTGTCCTGGCCCCACTGATGGACCTCCTGATGGCACCTGGTTTTTTTGACCACTGTGGCACAGAGTGTTCGACTGGATCCAACATGGCTTCTCTTATGTTCTTATGGAAGACAAAGAAGCAGTTTTATCTGATTCTCTATACTGCCCCATACTGTCATGCTTTTCATTTGTGAGGCTTTCCCAGTTTTCTCAAGAGGATTTCAAACCCATAGCACTTTTATTAAAATACTTTAAAAATAGAATTCACTGGAACAATGTCTTTAAGTTTGCTTACTGCATACCTGACCTTAAGATGTGTTCTTACTGTATGTATATATAACAGATTTTTAATCCGTTAGCTGCCTTGGTAGCCCTGTTGAGAGCAGAAAGGTGAGGTATAATTTTTGTTAATATATAAAATAAATAAGGTGGCTAGGCAAGGTATACATTTTAATTTTTTGTAAGGCATCTTGAAGATCCAGAGCTGGAGCTGGCCATGTGTTACTCCTAAGCCCTCATCTAGCTAAAGGAATTAAAAAAAAAAGTAACCCAGTTTGACTCTTTGTTAAATTCAAAACATTCCAGTTGGGTTAACAGGTCTCCTGAGATTCTGTGATAGGCCAGACAGAGTAAAGGTGGACCCAGGAGATGTGGGCCAAAGATGTCTTACCTCTTCCAGGCAACAACACCTATTGATTTTTTAATTAAACTCCCAGTGCATAGTGGGAATAAGACAGAATACACACAATACCTCCTTTCTACTCAGAGGAATAAGGCAAGGAGACATTTGCTGCTGAACGCTTTGCACAATTTTGTGTTATCCCATCTTCCAGACATAGTCTGATGTTGTCAAAATGATTTTGCTGCAGTCATGCAATCCAAACATGAAGAATCATAACAGGCCAGGGTTCATCACATCTGCACTACTAGAGACTACCCTGAGACTTTTCTTGTGCCAAATGTGTATGGCTATTACTTAAGACGCTCAGCAATGGCAAGCCTGTTTCAGAAGTCTCCCTCTCTGCCAAGTCACCAAAGGAAAGAGCTTTTAGGATTGTGTGTCATAATGCTGAACCCAGGAGCAGTCCTGCTGGATCAGACAAGTGGTCCATCTAGATCAGCACCTTGTTTCACGCAGCTCCCAAACACTTGCCCAAATGGTCAGCAATATGGAGTAGGGATCAGGACTTTCTCCTGATGTTGCTCCCAGCATAGTTATTCAGAAGCTTGCTGCTTCTCAATGTTGAGGTTCCCTTCAGTCACCATGTCTAGTTGTCAATGGTGAATCTAGCCTCTGGTGCTCACAGAACTATACACAGAGACTATTTTAAACTTGACAGAAGACTGGTTTACTTATTACAATCTCTTTTAGCACATCAAGACAATATGACAGTGCGTCTTTCAAGACTACAGTGTCAAACTAGCCACACCCATGTATATTTTCTCTCAAATGCTGTTATTACTATAAAACACTGAGCTTATCTTGAGAAAAAGTTTTCCATCTGTATTCTACAGAATCTTGGAGTCCCTTGGAAGCTTATCAGGGGTTTTGCAAGAAATTCTGGAATAACAAGGGCTTATGAAAGATAACAGGCCCTGTCCTATCCCTCGCCTCCTGTGATGCACAGCTACATGAAAGCACTGGATGGGTTTTAATACACAAAGATCACAGTGAAGACTTGCAGGTCTAGTCAGCATCCTGTAAAAATCAAATGTACACAGTAGTATCCTTCCTAGAATCCTCTCTGCAATGTTTAGGGGTTCCTTGGCAGTCCAATTAATATTGAAAGTAGAATATTTTGAAACCCTCACTTAAAAGAGCAAGTTCTCTGCATTTTCAACAACCACAAAAAAAAAAAAAATTCCACACAAGATATTGAAACTGAAACAACTATAGAGTATTTCAAATAATCAGCCAGTATTCACTTCTCTAATCCACCTCCACTAATCCTGCTAAACCGTTGTGTTCCAGATGTGTTGGGGAGGTAACTGAAACACAGACAATACTCAGCAGAACTTGCCAAGACATAAAAACAAACAGCATCTGCTTTCTTGAGTGTATTCAGCATCTATTTATAAGCACTTCTATGCCTCTTCACTAAGGCTTTGGGGGAGTAGCATCAGCTGAAGGGGGATAAATGACAATTAGGAAGAAATCCGTGTAACTTTCTCTAAAATCCAATTAAAAGTACTGTGCTGGCCTAAGTCCAGCCATGGAATACTTAAGTGCCTATGCTTGATTTATGCTGTTTGCTTGGAATACAAGTGGCTGTTTCACTGTAGCAATAAGGTGATTGGGGCAGGATTGTTTTTCAGGGATCGAGAGCTAAGGAATAAACTCATGGACTACCATCAGCCCTGGGGCAAAATTTGCTGCTTGCTGCGGGGGTGGTACAAAGCAATGCAGGAGTGAGAACGTGTGATAAGTCACTGAGAGCATGAGCTGGAATTGTTTGGTTCTCATCTAGCCAGATCTTGTCAGATCTCAGAAGCTAAACACAGTCAACCCTGGTTGGAAAACCACCAAGAAAGTCCATGGTTGCTAAACTGAGGGAGGCAATGACAACCATCTCTGAACATCTCTTCCCTTGAAAACCTCATGGGGTTGCCATAAGTCTGCTATGACATAATGAAAAAAAAATTAAAATCTCAGTTACACCTCAAAATAAGTGGATGCCCTTGGCACATAATTATCTTTCAGTCTTAGTCCCCACCCTCTCTGTAATTCAAAATAATAATTGGGAAGAAAGAAGCAGAAGTCATGCTGTGGACCCCTTTGGCTTCAATCAGAGGGAAAAGGGGTTAGCTGTGCCTGATTCACCCTATGAGTGGGTGTATGGTGAAAAATTAAGTTGGTGGTGGACCAGAAAACTTTCTGCAGCACTGGCTTAATGTGTGTGTTTGTGTATGTGTGTAGTTCCCAATGAGGAAGTGCTGGTGTTTGCACTTGTTGATTTAATGAGATATAACTTTGATGTTCCAAGTGGGTTTGGTTGCAGGATGTGGGAACAAGCATAGAGACATAAATACTAGAGCAATCTCTGCCAGCTCTGTCTGCTGTGTGGTGTTGCTACTGTTGGTGGATGGGGCTTGCAATGCTTGGTGCTGCATCGCATGCTTAGTGGTGCAGTGTCATAGCACTACTGGCCCTCTTTCTGCAGGCTTGTGATTTCTTCTTTGACAAACTTGGGAATGTTTTGGGGCAGGGCAGGGTAACATGGCAGGAAGTGATGCCAAGACATTGTGCAATACTTTAAGAATTTCCCCAACCTAGAATGTTGATGGAACACAGCAACATCAGTTCCATGTTCCTACTCAGAATTCATAGTGTGGCATTGCTAAAATGCCACATTTCATTTTGCTCTTTGCATCATTGAGCACTACCAGATGACCTGAAGCAGGAGGTGGTCACCCTATTGATAAGACAGCCAAATAAGTTTTTTCCTCAGCCTCTGCTATTGTTCTTTTACGAGGCTTTCCCAAGATTTACTCATTTTTCCTGTATTCTGCCTTGCTCACAAGTAGATTTTTACACGCATTAAAGCCTTTGTTTATGAGGAGGCTTCCCCCCTAGTCATGAAAAACAGATGACGATATGGGTGATATAACCACCCAGCACTTCTGCACAGGGCTTCCACTCCCTCATGAGAACCAGTTTGGTGTAGTGGTTAAGTTAGCAGACCATCTGGGAGAACCAGGTTTGATTTCCCACTCTTCCACATGCAGCTGTTTGAATGACCTTGGATTAGTCATAACTCTGTTAGAAGCTGTTCTGGACACAGCAGTCTCTGTCAGTGCCCTCAGCCCCATCTACCTCACAGGGTGTCTGTTGTTGGGGAGGAAGGTAAAGGAGATTGTAAGTCGCTCTGAGATTCAGAGTGAAGGGCAGGGTATAAATCCAATATATATTTTTCTTCTTCTTGACTCCCCCTTCTATCCTGTTCTCCCTTCCCACAGCGTAGGGTGCTCTGGCAAGGTTGGAATGCCCCTGAAATGACCAGAACAACAGAATGCTGCCTAATTTTTAATGCAGTGCTATCACTGCTTATCCAGCAGGTAACTAAGAACAAAATAAAAGTTATTGTTCCAAGGAATTTACAATCTAAGGAATTTACATTTAGACAGATAACAAATTAAGGAAAGAGAAGAAGAACAAAAAAAGAACACAACAGATGCCCTGTTGTTGGATCAGACAATCTTGGTCCAATATTCTGTTTCCAGCAGTGGCTAGTTACATTCCATTAAGAAGCCACCCCCCCCCCCCCAGGGGTACATAAACAATAAACCTCATCTGCAGACTATTTTCCAGCATCTGACATTCTACCTCTGAATCTGGAGATCCCATGTGCCTATCATGACAAAAAGCCAATGATAGACTGATCATTCATAAATCAGTCTATCCCCCTCCCCTTTCAAAACCATCTAAACTAACTGCCATCACTACAGCTTGGGGTGGTGCATGCCACAAGTCAACCACCTGTTCTGTCAAAGGAATGAAAGTCTGCATTTCAGAAGAAGAAGATATTGGATTTATATCCCGCCCTCCACTTCGAAGAGTCTCAGAGCGGCTCACAATCTCCTTTACCTTCCTCCCCCCAACAGACACCCTGTGAGGTGGGTGGGGCTGGAGAGGGCTCTCATAGCAGCTGCCCTTTCAAGGACAACCTCTGCCAGAGCTATGGATGACCCAAGGCCATGCTAGCAGGTGCAAGTGGAGGAGTGGGGAATCAAACCCGGTTCTCCCAGATAAGAGTCTGCACACTTAACCACTACACCAAACTGGCTCTCAGGTTTCCTGAGAAAGCTGGGGGGAGTAATGTAGCACTACAGATAGGTTCTGAAAAGAATCCTGAACATAGAAGATATTTGGTCAGCAGACATAGGAGGGTCTGGGATTACTGGGCTGGCTGTGGATGAGTCACCTCACATGGTCACAGTACTTCATGCATACAAACTGTAAACCCATAGGATCAGCCCTCTGGAACTTTTTGAACACTCCCAAGCATGAACTTATGTTCATATAATTGGAAGTTCCACCCTCTCACCCCCTCCCTACATACATATGTAGTCTCTGACACTCACAAAATCATGTTTACAGAATAGTGTGGTATAGTGGTTAGAGTAGACTAGGATTTAGGGGACCTCACTGGACAACAAACCTTGCTGGGATGAGCTTGGGCCTGTCCCTGTCTTTCAGCCCAATCTACCTCACAGGGTTGTGGTAAGGATAAAATGTTGGAAAGAACTACATATGGCATCCTGAAATTCTGAGACAAATGAGAGAAAAATCCGTTAAAAGATTCATAGGGGCAATTAGGGGAAATGGTCAAAATAATTTAAGAATGCAAGAGACTTCAGGGCAGCTAAGGATTACATATTTATTTATTTACTGGTTGTATTAAAATATTTATAATCTGTCTTTCTTTTTGGCTCAAGGCAGTTTACAAGTAGCTGTCAAAACATTTCAGATTAAAACCAAATAACCCCCCCCCCCAAATTCCCCCCTCCCACCGTAAGATGCCTGCTGTTCAAAAATATCCCATCCTATCCCACATCTAACTGTTAGAGGGGACTTACAACAAAGTAAAATGTTACAGAATATCAATTTGTTTGTAAGCCAGCTATAAAAATGCCCATAAAAAAGATCAGTGATACAACAGCAGGGAAAAGACTAACAACTGAACCATCGTAATAAGACGTCCACAGCCTCTTCAGGGTCTTGAAAGGCATATAAAAACCCATTCCTGAAGTTCATACGTTGATGAACTTCAGCAGGGAACTAATTTCACAGCCTTATTGGGTTACTGAGATAATGCATCTGAAGTGTCTTGAAGAAAAAGCATTGTGCAAATACTGCTATTATGTACATTTAGAAGTAAATTCAAAAAAAGAAATTGGAGAGGACACCTGAGTGCTTCAGATTCCTGTCATTCTGGCCTAACCTCCTGTGCAGCTGGTTCTTTAGATTGTGTTCATGGAGCTGTGAAGATCATCCAATCAAACACCATTTGAGTGCAAATCTGCACACAAATTGAGCCATGTGTCACCAATGAAACTAGACCCCTTTCAAAGTTCTTACTGTTAACCTTTACATTGTTAAAGTGGTTTGGGACAATGGCATCTCAAGGGCTGCCTTCTCTAGTACGAACCTACCTAGCCATTGTGTGTTGTCAGTGTCACATGTTCACCCCTCCTCCTGCCCCTCTCAGGACATCCCCTGAGCAAGCCACTGATTTTTTTTAGTGTGTAATGTTGACTGTGTTACAATACAGTTTTTTCTATCATAACATTGCAATACTGGGACAATACAGGCAGCAAGGTTTCGTGTAGCCTTCTCCATGCAATTTCTTTCTTTCTTTCTTTCTTTCTTTCTTTCTTTCTTTCTTTCTTTCTTTCTTTCTTTCTTTCTTTCTTTCTTTCTTTCTTTCTTTCTTTCTTTCTTTCTTTCTTTCTTTCTTTCTCTCTCTCTCTCTCTTTCTCTCTCTCTCTCTCTCTCTTTCTTTCTCTCTCTCTCTCTTTCTCTCTCTCTCTTTCTCTCTCTCTCTTTCTCTCTCTCTCTCTTTCTTTCTCTCTCTCTTTCTCCCCCCCCTCCCTCCCTCCCTCCCTCCCTCCCTCCCTCCCTCCCTCCCTCCCTCCCTTCCTTCCTTCCTTCCTTCCTTCCTTCCTTCCTTCCTTCCTTCCTTCCTTCCTTCCTTCCTTCCTTCCTTCCTTCCTTCCTTCCTGTTGTTAGGTACCTGTATTGTTTCTTCATTCTCCTCCTCCCTTCTCTTCTCCTTTAGCTCTTGGTGTATTTTTTTTTTACAATGTTATGACATTACTGCCTATGCAAAAAAGGTGGTTCCACTACTGACAAAGTACATGAGGACACATTTAGCATGCTTCATGATGATTGAATAACACTGTTTTAAAACAGACCTTGATATATGAATTAGTGTATCTAGTTTGACGATTGCCAGCTATCTTTGTAGTTGTCAACTAAGGAGGAGCAGGGGAACTTTGAAGTGGCAGCAATCATGTTGTTCCCATGATACATTCAGCCTTTATTTTAAAAACAATGTTATGGTGTTATAACAGTACGGCATATGTGCAAGAAAAAGAGGAGGTTCTATTCCTGATGAAGTACATGACAACTTGGCCTCACAACCCTTTTTCAAAGCAAATGGGGAGGGTAAGATCTGAATTAAAGAAAAAAATTCTGGAAATAAATGCCGTATTGCAGAAGGGGTGCTGCAAAGTTGTCGCATCGGCTGGGGACTCAACTGCTGGGGAAAAAATGACAACACCGAGATGTGGAAAAGGTGAAAGTTCAAATCTCCAGTCAGCCAAAGAAGCCTGGTGGGTGATCTTGGGCCAGTCATATGCTCTCAGCCTATCCTACCTCATAGTGTTGTTGTAAGGAGAAGAGAGAGAACGCTTTAGCCGCTCTAGGTCCTCACTGAGGAGAAAAGTGGAGTATAAATGAAGTAAATAATACATGTTATGTACATTCACACATACATTCATGTAGGTAGGCATCCTTCCCTTTACCAAGAGAATTTCATGTACCTACTCTAGTTCATATGTATTTTCATATATATTAATGTATATGTATCCTTCAGTGTACCAACAGAGGATTTCACAAACTTTTTTTAAAAAACTGGAGTACTTGGCTCCCTGTCAAGCAGCAGACTGTTATTATTGGTGTTTGATAACCAGTAGGCACCTTTCATCACCAGTTTTTCCCTGTTCTAAAAAAACCCTGTTGAAAACCCATAGAATCAAATATTTTCAGAGCTTGGGATCATGGTACTAGGGAAAGGCAGTGAGTTCTTTCTCTCCCACACACTATTTCTCCAATCAAAATCATCCCTTTGGATTCCTTTTAGTACTACAAAACTAAGACAGGCAAAACAAATGCCTTTTTCCTTCTAAAGCAAAAAAGAGGTAGAGGTAGTGGGGGTGGCCTCTGATGAGGAAAACAACGAGGGGAGTTAACCCCCATGGCCCCAATCCATATATGTCTTTGTCCCCACCAAAGGGGACAGTGGGGGCATTGCAGCACATATTGTCTAAACTTTCTTGCTACATCTCATGCCCACATTCCAACAAGTGCAGGGAAATAACAGCTACTTCATTCTGGCTGGCAGCCATCTGCTATTTCTATGTCTAAAGAGAATAATGGGTACAATCCAAACCAAGCTAATCACTTAAGTCCATTGACTCCCCCCCCCCCACACACAAAAAAATAGTTAAACATGTGTTTAAATCTCTCCTATGAAATCAATGGAATTTTAAAGTGATTAACTTTGGCTGGCAAATACTCAATTAATTTAAAACAAACAAATCTTGCCACCGGGCTTCTCAATCTTACTGGCTCTGTTCTGGAATTTAATTTTGCATTGTGAAGTCTGAGCCAGATGCTTAAATAAAATCTCAGTTTCACATTCCCGTTGACATAGTTCACTGCCAAAAACTAGTCTCTGGAATTCTGTGGTACTCAGAGGCTCTTCACCATCTCTGTAAGCAGGTGTTTCTGGATTTTGAGGTGGTGTCTGCTAATATATTCAACTCAATTGGTTAATGCTTCCTATTGCTGGTAAAAATGGCTTGCCCAGATACCAGTGTTGCCCAGATTTTGGTTGAGTGATGACATCACTTCCTTTGCAACACCAGTGATGCGGCCAGCTGATTAGTGACTTTGGGGGCAGGGTCTGGCAAAATGGGACTCCTGCCTGGGGGTGGGGTAGTTGGACAACATAATATCTGTATCACTGAAAACACTGCTTTGCTTTGTTAATCCTTCCTCCACAATATCAGAGGTAGTCACTGTTTGATTACTATTGTTTTCTCCTATTCTTCTCAAAACAAATCAAATAAGTTGATTGCCTCCCTTGCAGCTTCCACCCAGTCGTGATTCCCTTTCAATTAATTCATCAGTTTATTCTCCCCTTCACTGACTTTAAACAATCTCCCTCTTTCAGCAAAACCTGAAGTAACCTCCTCTTCTGTCTCTTTTGTCTTATTTCTCCTCCTACCCCTCTCAGTCTCTAAAGCTTCCCCAATCTTCTTATTTTGCAGCCAGCAATGGATTAAAGGACACAGGGTGAACCATATAGCTATATGGACAACAATCAACATTTCCCCAAAAGACCTAAGTAGGGAGGCCATTCCACCCCCCATCAGATATTGAAGCTGTGTCATTAACAGCAGCTCCATGAGCAGAGATTAGCAGGTGACAATGGTTCTCTCCATGCTGTGAACAGCTTCAGCTGCTGTTTTCCATACATCAAGCTGCCATTTAAAGTCACAAGAGCAAACCAGATTCATTTTTTTGAAGTAAGCTGCTTTACATCAAAGTAACCAGGTTAGGGGAGCCATGTCTGTGTTGGAAAATACCTGGAGATTTTGGGGGTGGATCCAGGAGAGGGCAGGGGCTGGGGAGGAGCTTCAGCATGGTACAATACCATAGAGTCTATTCTTCAAAGCAGCCGTTTTCTCCAGGGGAGCTGATCTCTACCAGCTGGAGATCAGTTGTAAAAGTGGAAGATCTCCAGGCCCCACCTGGAATCTGGCAACCCTAAACAAGATACACACATCCCAGAATAGACCCTTTTTTGCCATCAAGTGGCAGCTGACTTATGGCAACCGTATGTTTTTTTTTAGGTTTCTCATTGCCTACCTCTGTGTAGCAACACTGGAGTTGCTAGGTGGTCTGCTATCTAAATACTAAGCAGGACTGACCTTGTTAAGCTTCTGAGATCTGACAAGGTTGGGCTAGCCTGGGGTATCCAGGTCAGGGCACTTGGAAATCTCCCGTCCAAATACTAACAATGGTCAACCCTGCTTAGCTTCCAAGATCTGACAAAATTGGGCTAGCATAAGCCATCCAAGTCCGGGCTTTTTTTTAAAAAAAAGACAGGCAATAGAATGTCATTGTAGCCTATCAGTGTGTCTTTTGTATTCTCTGAATTCCCAGTTTTTATTAAGAAAGTCTCTCCTAGTTGCAGAAATATGCATTTCCCTTGTATGTCTGCAAAAAAAGAAGCTAGAGACTTACTTTTAAATTTTTTTTAAAAAAAGTGAAAGCTGCCCCTGATAGATACACTGTTATTACATTATAATACTATAATTATATTCAACTGCTATTTTTTTTTTAAAGAAGGAAATGCCTTGGCTGCCACGGGAAAGGGAAGGTCCCTGTCCCTGTGAGGGACTGGGCCAAAAAAAATCCAGGGAAACCTGTGAAATCCCCATTGCCACTATACTTTATTGGCATCCACAGTGGCAACAGGGAAACTGTATAAGATTGTTGCCATGTGGAAAATACCTTTTGTTTAAAAGTTGTTCATCCAGTTATCCTCTTTGGTAATTCATTTCTAGTCCTAGGACCTGGACCAGGAAAAAAGAACACAGCAGTGTTCTTAATTTACCCTTTACTTCATTTATACTGCACTTTCTCCCTATAATTCTCCTCTCCTCCATTTAATCTTCACTACATCCCTGTGAGGTAGGATAGGCTGAGATTTCATGGCTCACTCAAGGTCACCCAGAAGCTTCCACAGCACAATGTGGATTTAAATTCTCACCTCCAAGATCCTAGTCTGATGCCGTAACCACTGCACCACACTGACTTGATCTTGTAGTCAGAATCTCAAAGGTCTTTCCCAATTTTAAACTGCCTTTTAAAAAAAGTCTTGCACTTTTACTGTCTTCTATCCCATATCCCTGTGGCACAGAGTGGTAAGCTGCAGTATTGCAGTCCCAAACTCTGTTCATGGCCTGAGTTTGATCCCGGTGGAAGCTGGGTTCAGGTAGCCGGCTCAAGGTTGACTCAGCCTTCCATCCTTCCGAGGTCGGTAAAATAAGTACCCAGCAGCTTGCTTGGGGGAAAGTGTAATTGACTGGGGAAGGCAATGGCAAACAACCCCATAACAAGTTTGCCATGAAAATGTTGTAATGTGATGTCACCCCAAAGTCGGAAACAACTGGTGCTTACACAGGGAACTACCTTTACCTTTTTATCCCAAAGGACATTTCCATTGGAGGAAGAGATCTTATTCAGTGGAGTGAATCTTCCTTATACCCTCCCTCCTGATGCTCCAGATGTCCCCTGAAAGGCTGCTCTTGGGGAACAGAGAACTCCTAGAAACAGCAGGGAGGGGAGTTAGAGGCCTGCTGTAGGAGGGAGGAAACTGGCCACTTCCTTTTTTGAAGAGTTGGTTTTTATACCCCACTTTTCTTACCTAAGTAATCTCAAAGTGGCTTACAGTCTCCTTCCCTTATTCTCCCCACAATAGTCACCATGTGAGGTAGGTGGGGCTGAGAGAATTCTGAAAACTGTGACTTGCCCAAAGTCACCCAGCAGGCTTCATGTGGACAACTGGCGGGTCAAAACCAATTCTCCAGATTAGAGTCTGCTGCTTTTAACCACTACACGTGGTTGTGAAAATTCTCCCTAGGATCCATCCCAGTAACTGCAAACAAGCCGCTTTCCCTCCCCCCAAGTCCCCAGACATCCAAATAATGTGAAGCAGTTGTATAGAATTCAGAGAGCTTCACATATATTGCTGTAAACTTTACAACCACCCTGTAAAACAGGCTGTTACATACTGTCCCCATATTGTGGCTAAGGGGGCTGAAACAGAGACACTGGGCCCGAATCCACATGGGGACATGAAAAGGTGGCCCATAATGGTGGCAACCACAACCTGTGCAGAAGTGGCATGCACACACAACCCTGCCTGAGCTGCTTGCTGCTGCCCACTCCCCCTTGCCCTTACTCTACCCCTTATCACCAGGGACCCCCACAGGCCAGACCTTTTCCTCACCTTTAATGGTGCAGCATATCTTGTCAGGGAAAGGTGGGGAAAGCCCTTTAAAGGGGAGAGGAATGTGGAGCTTAGCTCCATTCCCTTCCCCAGTGTGGCTGCAAGGAATCATCCACTTGGACGCTCTACCTGGAACTCCCCTTTTACTTCAGAAACAATAAAGTTAATATTTTCTCTGGCGTAAAGGAGGAAACAATTGGAGCCAGATTGTTGGAAAATACAAGTTGCTTACATTCTATTCATCATGGAATTAACTGATAGTTAGTTGTTAGTAAGCAGGAGTTCCCTGGAAGGTCAGATGCTGAAGCTGAAGCTCAAATACTTTGGCCATCAAATGAGAAGAGAGCACTCAATGGAGAAGACCCTGATGCTGGGAAAGACAGAAGGCAAAAGAAGAAGAGGACAGCAAAAGATGAGATGGCTGGACAGCGTTACTGATGTAACAAACACAAATTTGAGCAGACTTTGGAGGATGGTGGAAGACAGGAGGGCCTGGCGTGATTTTGTCCATGGGGTCGCAAAGAGTCGAACTCAACTGTGCGACTGAACAACAACAACAACAACAAGCAGGATATGATGGTTTGTGTCCTCTATCCAATTAGAAGTAGTTTGTAGAATGCCCAGGAAGCTATGCTTTGTTCTATGAGAGATTCTTTCTTGATGTTTGCTGACCAAGAAGAAGAATCCTCATTGTGGTTTTTTAGAACACAATTTAGCAGGGCATTTTTTGTAGCAGGAACTCCTTCGCATATTAGGCCACACACCCCTGATGTAGCCAATCCTCCAAGAGCTTACAGTAGGCCCTGTAATAAGAGCTACAAAAACCCCCCTGCAGTTTAGCATCTAGGATGTATTTTTCTCTTTTATTTTCATCCAAAGTACTCTTCCCTATGTTTCTTTATAAACTTAAGCATGGTGTGGCTCTTGTTTGTGTACTCCACCTCTGAATTTAGATGCAAATATTCCCAACACAAATGAGTCATGCTCAAATTGTGTATGATGTTGTCTGGAAGCTCCAGCTTACTGCAGGAGTTTGACTCTGTGTGTGTGTGTGTGTGTGTGTGTAGGGGGAATTCCTCTGAGGAAACAGCCTAGCTTGCCTAAAGCCACCAACTGAATTTATAGCAGAGGCAAGACTGGAACTAGCAACTTGCGGATTTTTAACTCAGTCTGTTGACTGCTTTGCTCGCCACATGTTTATATTCCTCATAAATGTTGCATCTCTTCTCTCGAGATCCCAGTAGGCATCTGCTGGTGTTTTCATTCATCAGTTACATCAATCTGTAACTTTCCAAACAGACTTTTTTTTTCTGGGCAGAGGACCTGGAGGAATTTTCTCTATCTAGGTCACAAAGCTGTCAGACTCCCACATCTCCCTTACAATTTACTTTTCCCTTTCCTAATGGATACAATGAAAGGAACTCAATGTAGGTTAACAGCATTCCTCTCAGAAGTTTTGGCTGCAGCCAGGAGCACAGGGAAGAAAGGTCTGTAATAATTTCATATTTCTGTATACAGGAGAATTTGGATAGTTACAGATATTCCCGCTGGAACTCTGGTTTTCACACTACTATCAAAGGGCCACCTTGCTAACTTTTAACTTTAAACCAGCTTTTGTAGTTGTGCATCAAACAGCTCTTGGAATGGAATCCTGAGGACACTTTCTTGGGAATAAGCTCTATGAAACAGACCTGCTAAAGTAAGGATCACTCTCTAATTCTTTGTTTATTAAGAATTCTAAATGTGGTTTTGGTAAGAATACTTGAATGGGTGGATGTGAGTTTGGCATAAATGAGGAACAAGGCCTTTCCAGTGGTTGCCCCTGTTATGGAATCAGGTTTCATCACAGGTTCTCTTTTTCCTTTCATGCCTGCACTGGAAGGAGAGGAGGGTTGTTTCTCTTTTTTTTTTGTATGATGCTGCTGATTACTGGGCTATTTAGGATGGCTAGTAGATTTGATTGTGTTTTGTAGGAACCACCATTTTTAGAATAGGTGATCCCTGGTTCTGGTGTTGTTTGGTCTACTTGTGGTCCACTAAAAAGCCAGACTCCAATTTCCCAAAACTGGCCCCTTCCTTCATATCAAATGCCTTTCAAATTGTTGTGTCCTTAGTACAATATAACGGTACATTGTGATTATGTAATAGTTTTCTTATGACACCCTTGTAATGTGCAGGCAACAAGGCAGCCTGAGGGGAAAAGGAGGGGATCCTTTCAGTGCTGGTGGTGAGTGTGCCAGCATGAGAAATCAAGAAAAGTTAATGTATAACTTTAAAAAACCCCTAAAATATCCTTTAATAAATATATCTAAAACCAAATAATCATATTTTGTTTTACTTATCTTTTATTAATATATTTATTTATTGAATTTACAATTGTTCAGGTTTTGCATTTATACAGCAACTTTTTCTGTTTTCGCCTATTTGGACAGTATTGGGTTCCCCCCCCACACACTTTTTTGCGTTCTTCAGTGCACCAAAGTGGCCAAGACATCCCCCCACAAGCAGGAAATTATCTTCTTTCTTCTCCCCTCACACCACCTATTTGGTGTACCCCTTCCACTTATTTTTGAAAGATATCTTTGAGAGAGGTAGCATAAATGAAAATTTATCCACAGAAAATTCAAGGACATACATTTTTTTAAAAAAGGGAAAAATTTATTTGGTAACAATGAGGCATGAGGTGGACTACTTTGAGCCCTCCAGCAAATACATTTGTTCCTGCTCATGAAGGCTGGGGTTGGAGGGTGGGGGTGGAGAGAAGGGACTTCTTCAAAGTTTTCTGCCACCTTTCCAGGTGTTGCCTCACTGGAGATGTGAATCCTGTTGATGTTGTATTTGTGGCTATGCACGATCAATGAAGGGAAAAGAGGCAGCTCAACAGAGGCTTATTGAGCCATAAAGTTAATACTTCTTGGCCTCAGGCTAATAACCATTTATCAGTATGCTAACATCTCTTTTCGTCTTAGAAACACAGCTGCTGAGAGAGGAAACTACTCTGGAAATCCTCCTTGAAGTTTTCTCCTCCACTATCCTTTTCCTTTTTTTTCCTAAGGGGGGTGGGTGGGAAGAAAACAAAATTAGGTGAGGAATCAGCGCTCTTCTGAGTGGTCTTATGTCTCTATGTAGCGAGTCTGTACCTTATTCCCTTGTCTGAAGAAGTGTGCTTTTAGCACATGAAACTGTGATTAACTCAACATCACCCAGCTGGCTGTACATGGAAAAGTGAGGAATCAAATCCAGTTCTCCCAGATTCAGAGTCTGCCACTCTTCACCACTACACCAAACTGGCTATCATCTCATTGCTCTTAACCACTACATCAAACTGGCTCTCAAGTACTGTTTTCTGACTCTAGGGGTGGGAATACACAGTGCACCAGTCCTTTCAAACTCTGCTGAATAGTGATTTTTCTTCATAACAAGAAAAGTAAGTAAACATGCGGCACTTCAGGCTGACAGACATAGTACTTGCATAAAGGAAATGAAAAAGGGGGACAGTGAGTCACTATTGCCACTGTGACAACTATGCTCTTGAGTGCTAATGAAGAGTTGCTGTGGATCATGTGTGGAATGGAAATATTAAGGGGAGGGGGAGACAATTGCAGAAAACCCCCATGCAGAAGTTACATTGCTAATGTTGTATAGTGATTAATATCTGACACATTTGAGTTTGAATCTCCCCTGGTGCCATGGAAGCTTGCTGGGTGACTTTGGGCCAGTCATACTCTCTTGAAGTGGTTTTAATGAGGCATGTTTGGGAAGGGGGCTTATTTTAATGGTTTTACATAATTTTATCATATATGTTTTAAACAGCTGCCTCAGTGGCTATTGTAAGGGCAGAAAAGCAGGATATGCATTTTGTAAATAAATATTAATAAATTAAAGACACAAGAACAGCGTAGACTGTGGGTCTTTTTTCTGGTCAGTGGATATAGTGAGCAATCCTAGGGAGGTCTACTCAATAGTAAGTCTCATTTTATTCAGTTGGGCTTACTCCAAGGAGAGTGTTCTTAGGCTTATCACCTTAGCAATATGATTAAAGAAGCAGTGTCTTCTGTTGTCCACTGGATGCTCTAACATTGGTTGGTTCAAGTTCTAGCATGGTTTGTGGGCCCCAACAGTGAAGCTTCTAGCATGGTTTGTGGGCCCCAACAGTGAAGCTTCTGAAGACAAAGTAAAAGCTGATGGCCATCAGACAGAAGAGAAGGAGCAAGCATACTGTAACCTTAGATGAAAGGGGGGAAGATAATTCCTCCTGCTACACCCACCAGGTGTAGGGGAGAATACTGCCTCTACCTTAAAGTCTTGTGCGTTTCTTCCAGGGGCCCTCAGTTCTCACACTAAACCTTCGATTGAGTATATACAAGAAATCCCTGACAAATAACCAGTGGACCTGAGTTTACCTTAATAGAGCTACTTTAATCCATACTTCTGTCAGTTGGATTTAAAGCTTTGACTTTTAATTACACTAATGAACACTCAAGGACATTTAGGGGTCTTTCCTTCCATCATTTGTACTTTGACAATATAATGAAATGGTTTCAGCTAAATTATATCAAAGAGGACCTGAAGTTATTATTCTCAACTCTGCTGCCGATCAGACAAAATTATTTAGTCTATGTCTATCTCAAGTGATTTCCTTGCTAAATTATAATGTAAATTGTTGAACAATCACACAAGTTCAAAACAATATACTAACTGCTTGTGATTTGCTATGTTACAAACTATACTACAAACAACAGTTATCCCTTCTAGAATAAAAGGCTGAATGTATTTTATTTAAAGTACACCTAAAGTATAAGTTAGGTGATAAACTGGATATTCTTCCTGTAAAGAATCAATCTTAACATTGCTAGAGAAAAGATAAAATCATTGCAGTTTCTCAGTGTGCAGGCTGATCTAGGAACTCTAAAGATAACAATGTTTGTCTTTAAAAACAGCATATGCCAATCTCAAGATTCAAAGTATGTTTAAACTACAAACCATAGGATTTTTCTGCTTTTTGAGGCTCTCATTGTTTCATTCTAATTTACAGTATGGAATGGGATACAAAACCAAGATTGTTGTCTGGGTTTATTTTATCAAAGGAGCCAATCTTTTTTCCTGTCTTGTAGTCAGGGCTGGCTCACCCACTAGGCAAATTAGGCATTTGCCTAGGGTGCTGGGAGGGGGGCACCGAATTGTCTTTGTCTGAATTCAACTTGACCAAGACAAATGCCTAATTTTCTCTCCTCCTACCGCTGCTGCCGCCCGCCCCCTCCCTTCCGCAGCGCTCTGCCCCTCCCCCAGTGCACTCAGAGAAGCGCCGCTAGGATCAGCCCTACCCACTTTGACGGGGCCCGAGCATCTGTGTGTTCTCTTAAGAGAGCGCTGAAGGAGACTTGGCTCCCCCTCCCTTCCAGTTCTGGAAAGGAGGGGGGAAAAGCCTCCTCCAGTGCTCTCTTAAAAGACTAGTCAGATGCCCAGGCCCTGTCAAAGTGGATAGGACCAAGCCTAGTCACGATGCTCCTCTGATTGCATGGGGTGGGGGTGGGCGGCAGCAGAGCATGGTGCCACATTGCAGTGCTGCAGAGGGAGGCCAGCGGGGCACAGGGCAACGGGCAGGCAGTCTGCCTGGGATGCCACGCACCCTGCGGCCGGTACTGCTTGCAGTCAGTATGATTAAGTTTGCAACTCAATAATAAGGTTGCAATCCTGTGCACGCTTGTTTGAAAGTACACTCCCTACAATGAGTTCAATGGGATTTATTTACAAGCAAGAATGTATAGTGTCAGTCCTATCTCTATGGAGACTTCATACAGATCTTTACTGCAAGATTCTGGGTTCCAGTAGATATTTTGTTATTGATTCATTAGAGCTGAGTTCAAGGTTGCCGGGGTTTTTTTACTTGCAGTTCAAATGTCACTTCCTTCCAGCTCATCCTGTCTTTAGTCCATTATCCCTTCACATTCTTAGCATCATAATAATATTCACTCTCCTGAACAACAATATCCCTTGGTAGAGTATTTTTTGACTATCAAGTGTATCAGATGTGAGATAGTATTTTCAAAAGAATCACATCTATCCCCAGTTGAGGATTGAATACTAAAATCTTTTGGCACTCTTCACTCTGATTTCATTTCTTGAATCCATACTGAGGGTTTTCATCACTGCAATTTCAGAATAGTTCAAAGATTAACAACAATAGTAACATTACAGTCCAGTTATATGCATTCCTGCTTGGATGGAAGTGCCACTGAATTGAATGGAGCTTAATTTCAAGAAGGGTGAACAGCAATATGCTCCCAAAGAACTATGCCTAAGACCTTAGTGAGTTTTATCTTTCTCTTGGCTTTCTACCATATTGTACAGCAATGGTTATTTGCTGTGACTGACCACAAGCCACTTAAAATGATCAACACTTGCATTTAAACCAACACTGGTTGCAAAAATGAAGCCAGATTTTGTTTTTGTTTTTTTTTAAAAGCTCGACTTAAGATCAAATCACAATAATACTTACCTGCTGTATAATGCTTTCAGTGTCCAAAACTTCATATTTACAAAAACATTCAAAGCTTTATGTGATGCCCCTTTTTCACTCACACAAAGTGTCTACCTTTAACTCTCTGTCAGGTTATGGGTCACGCACTGGTCAGGACATCACACTAATCACCCTTTTAGTTTAATTTCACATATATAGAAAACCTCGACCATTTTCTCTCTCAGGTCTTCTTTCTCACTCATAGAGACATCAGCAGACAGGATAGTCCAGCCCCCTTTAATAACAGGCCTTCATTTACACAGAGTTATTGGGGTCGGAGCTCAAACACTGTTCCATTCACTTGCTGCCACCATTTATTTATTGATATACCATTGATATACCCATGGCCTCCATCTGCAGATATGTAAATCTGCAGATCAGGTCCATGTAGAGGCTAAACAAATATTTCTTCAAACTCGGGGGACCCCCTAGGTTTGCAGAAAATTCCGACTTAAAAAACAGAGGGTTATTGTTGTTGTTGTTCAGTCACACAGCCAAGTCCGACTCTTTGGGACCCCATGGACAAAGTCACGCCAGGCCCTCCTGTCTTCCACCATCCTCCGAAGTCTGCTCTAATTCGTGCTTGTTATATCAGTAACGCTGTCCAGCCATCTCCTTCTTCTTTTGCCTTCTGTCTTTCCTAGCATCAAGATCTTCTCCAGGGAGTGCTCCCTTCTCATTTGGTGGCCAAAGTATTTGAGCTTCAGCTTCAGCATCTGACCTTCCAGGGAACAGTCAGGGTTGATTTCCCTTAGGACTGACTGATTTGATCCTCTTGCAGTCCAAGGGACTCTCAAGATTCTTCTCCAGCACCACATCTCAAAAGCATCTATTCTTCTGCGCTCGGCCTTCCTTATGTCCAGCTCTCACAGCCATACATTACTACTGGGAATACCATCGCTTTGACCATATGGACTTTTGTTGGCAAGCTGATGTCTCTATTTTTTATTATATTGCCCAGGTTCGCCATAGCTTTCCTCCCAAGGCGCAAATGTCTTTTAATTTCATGGCTACAGTCACCATCTGCACTGTTCTTTGCACCAGTGAATGAAGAGGGAGAGCTGCAAAGGGAGGGGGGCAGTCAGTTGAGTGCCATGAGTAGGAGGCATCTGGGAAGAGCAGCAAGGATGGACAAGAGATGGGGAGCTAGTTGATAGATAAGAGGAATGGGAGAAAGGAGTGAAATAGAGGGAAGGTTAACAAAGGCGAGGGGTAGATTGACAGAGAAGGGATGCGAAGCAAAAGCAAGGGGCGAGGTTTGAAATAGAAAGGATTGGGGAGAAAGAAATGGAAGATTATTACAGAAAGAGGAAGACGGAAGTGAAGAGGAAGGGCTACACCCTTTCTGCAAGTTTCTTGTAGGTCCCCCCTTGTATCCTACAATATATATACACACACACCAAGATAGTAAAGTGTGTGTGTTCATTTGCTTAGACACACAGCCCATAGGGTTAAACAAAACAAGAAGTTAACTTTATTTATGGCATGAACCTAACACTGAAGAAAGGAAGGTATAAGTAACAATGCTTCATTTCCAACTGAACTTTTGAACTGAGGTCCTATTCTTGCAACTGGGAACCTTTAGTTACAAATTGACTTTTTCCAGCCCCCTCTAAGCAGCGTTTCTGCACAGTTTCACTCAGTCAGACATCCTCCTTTTATCCTCTCAGCTTCCTCCCTGCCATCTCCCAACTGCTGCTCTTAACTGCTATTATCCCACTCTCTCTCCCAGCATTCCATCAGCTGCTAATGGCTGCTCTTAGGAATAGGGGGAAACTATCCTGCCCGTCACACCATGCAAACACCTTTTAATCAAATTTAATGCCTTCTTGGTTGTGGCCCCTACCTTATGAAATGACCTGCCTGAGGAGGTCAGAAAGAACCTCACTCTCCTGGCTTTCTGCAATTATGCAAAACTGAATTATTCAAGAGGGTTTTTCTACACAGGCAAGAGAATTGCACTGTACTTGGATAAATCATCAGGGACTGTGGTCTATACTGCTGTGTTTAGCTTGTTGACACTAAAATTCTACTATGTAATTTTTGCATCGTTTAGTGCGTCATGTTAATACTTCTGGCTTGCTTCAGTCCTGTTGTTAGATTTCTGGTTGGATTTACAACCCAAATTGTATTTGTTTATTGAATGTCTCATCTTGTTGATTGTATTAACTCACTCAGTGTCATCTGGGTTATGTTCATGTGGGAAAGGTGAACTATAAATAATGTAAATAAAAGCAAATTTTAACCAAAATGGCACAATAGTGTGCAGGCTTTCACCACTATGCTTCATCAAGCTGTACATTTAAGGGTGGGGGAAAGAGAAGGGGTGAGAGATCTTTTAGGCCTCAGTCTTATGGCCCCTTGTCTTCATTCTGCATAAAATACCAGCCTGGTTTGACTAGTTGTCCTGGGTTGTTCCTTTGGTCTTCCGGAAAGAGGGCAGCACATGCTGCCAAATATCCGGATCTGAAACATCTGCCTCTCTTTAAAAAAACTCCCAGTCTTCTCAGTATCTGTAGTCCCATTTTACAGGTAGGAAAGACAGAGAAACGGTGAAGTGGACTCTTTGTTTCGAAGCCGGTTATTTTTGTCCCTGGGACCACCCCCACCCAGTTTCTGCTGCTCCGCTAGAAAAAAGTTTGCACGCACCAAAGTTTATAGATAAGCGTGGAGCCTTCCGGCCAGTTTCTCCTGGGCTGCTCCGTTTGTATTTGTTTATGGGAAAGAAATCTTCACTTTGCGGATTGTGGGCGTCCTCGGGGGTGGGTACAGATGCAGGCGGTTCAGGCGCAAACGCAGATTTCCACGACTTGATGTTGGCGGCTTTCCTTCCGCCTCTCTCGCCCTGTCCACCGCGGCCCAGGCTGTTTCCTTCCATCCACCCGGCGCTCATTGTCCCGCGCTAAGACTACAGAGCGCCGCTAAGAGACTCGGCCGGACTCACCTTCGCGGCGGGCGGCTGCCTGCGGTCTTCAGCGCCCTCCTCTTTGCGTAGCCCCGCCTTCCAGGAGGAGCCGGGCGGGGCTTCCGAAGACCAGACCTCCAAGGCTGGAGCAGCCGCGCCGGCAGCTTTCCGCTCTGTGCCAGACAGTCATTCAGCCGCGTCTCCGCACCGCAAAGGGACGGGGGTCGCCGGGCGTGCTGGGCGGCTGCAAAGGAGCTTGCTGTCGTAGCCCTCAGCTCTTCTGGCGGCTGGAATAACCGGCCCTCTTGACACCCCCACCATCCCCGGGTCGAGCCCCTTTTGAGCCGCTGCTGCAAGGCTTGGGGGGAAACTGGCTGGCTCCAGCGGATCTCGGCTGCTGCTGGTGAGTTGCATTCGGTGAGTGACAGAGGCAGCGGCGGCGATTGGGAGCCGGTGGTTGGTGTTGGTGCAGGAGCGTCTGGCGCCTCAAGCTTCTCGGTCACTTTCCAGACGGGCCAGGTGTAGCCAAGACGATGAGCAGGGAGCATCCCGGGGGTTTCGGGAGGCGGGTGGGCAATGGGACCAACGGTGGAACCACCTGGTCGTTTCCCCTCCGAACCACCTGAAGGAACGGGGGGCGGGGGGAATTCTATCGAGATCGTCTCCTATTCCCCAGACCACGCCTTAAAAAAAATCCCCTTTAGACCCAGTCTTAATCGGTGTTCTTTCTTCTAATGGGGGGGGGGGGGCCCTTCTCGCTTTTTATTTGTGAAGTTTGTAAGCAAAAGGCAGTTTAGAGAGGTGCTCACGCATGCCCCGGATCCCCCATATTCTCACCCACAAGCCCTACTCTTATGGGTGCTGGTGGTGCGTCAAACTACACGAGGATCGCTCCCCAGACCTGTAGTTTAGCTGTAGGAAGCATCTCTAGGGAGATGCATTGTCGTGTTGGTTGGTGGTATTCCTCTACTGTCGCTTTCCGAATCAGAAATGTCCTATCTTGAAAAGAGGGGGGGAAATCACTAACCAGAGAGAAAAGGAGCACTCTGCACATGATCAGAGGCACTGTTGATGATGTGGGCTGATCCTGCCCTTCAAGACTCGTTCAGCAGCTGGGAAGCAGATCTTACAGCCAAATTGCAGAGGACTCAGGGCTACTGAAAGCTGAAGGAGCATTGAGGGTTTTTTGGGGGGGTGGGGGGTGAGTCCCTGTAGCAAGAAGCATCATGCCCAGCCATTCAGTACATTAGGGCATTGCACTATTCCTGTTTCCTTTTCTGCTTTGGAGCATCTGCGCGCACACAAGATGCTTGGGTGTATGTGCTTTCTTAGCAGCTTGAGTGAGTAACTGCACTGTGGTGAAATCTTTAAAGCTGTGGGCAGGTGCAGTGTCTGTTCTTTTTCCAATGTGTATCACTGAATTCCTCTTTCTATTGCACATGTCCTCGGCTTCTGAATATCCGTGGGAGAATACATCTCAGCTGTTTCCTCCACGCCTTCTCACTGTTTCCATTGCATACCTCTCCTTCGCCCAACATGGATAGGATGGAAATCAGGTTTAGGGGGGGTATGAGGGTTTTGCACTTTTTAACAAGTGAGGGGGATGCACCTATGCTGGTGTGTGTATATGCATTACAGCACTAGCTTAGGTTGGAAAGACTCACCTGTGTGGGTGGCAGAGGTGTAGGTCTGCTGAGAAATACTGGAATATGGTTAGAGTGTCAGGGTTTTAATCCTGATTACAACTATATTATCAAAAGACTATTGATTGGTGATGTTATGTCATCATTTAAGGACTTCAGCCGCTTTAAATAAATAGCTTACTCCTTTTGGGAATAAGGGAAACAGTTGAAATTTAGAACACTTTGCAAAAACATACTTAGTTCATTGTGGCTTTATTAGGGAAATGGTGGCAGAGCTCAAACTGCTCATGGAGAGGTATGCATTAAAATTTGGGGACAGTGGGTTTAGGCAGAGAGGAATATGATTTGAAATTGGGGGCCATTATCCAAAGGCTTTACTTTTTGGACACATCCTTTTGCAGTTGTTTATGCTGTGTTCTGTGACTCTTCAACTGTGTGAGCTAGAAACTTGATTTTAAAAAAAAGAAAAGCAGAAGGCTAAAAACAAAATTCTAGATCTGTGTCAGGTAGTATGGAGTCAGAGGAGATTAGTGATCCTGATAAATGGCTCCTGACTTGCAGTCTGTCTTCTAGTTCTTGAATAGGCAGAGTTGTCAATCTCCATGTGGGGCCTGGAGATCTCCAAGACTACAGAGAGCATGGCTGCTTTGGAGGCTGGACACTATGGCTTTATTCCTAGCTGAGGTCCCTCCCTTCCCTAAATCCCACCCTCCCAAGGCACCACCTCTAAAATCTCCAGGAATTTCCCAACCCAGAGTTGGCAGTCCTGTATATGTGTCTGAGGACTTCTTTGCTTATTGGTGTATGTCTGTTGTGGGAGCCTCATTTACAGTGTTTGGCAAAGTGGCAGCACTGTTATACCCAAGGCTTTTTTGGTAGGAAAAAGCCCAGCAGGAACTCATTTGCATATTAGGCCACACCTCCTGATGCCAAGCCAGCTGGAACTGCATTCCTGCTTTAAAAAAAAAGTCCTGGTTATACCTAAAGCAGTTCTAGAGATTACAGGACTGAGATTACAGGCTTGAAAAACAATGGTAATAAAAGTCCAGGGTATGACATACCATAATGCAGAAAGCAGGTTACAAAGATGAAAGACAGTGCAGAAAAAGGAAAATGGTATATAAAATAACCACTGCAATAGGCTACTGCATATCCCTTATGAATCCAGGGAGAAGGATCTGTACCCCTCTCTTTCAGAACACAATTGACCTATCCCCAGGGTATTTCTCTGATGGATGTAGTTGTAAAGAGCCCCCGCCCTGGATTATCTAGCTCAACCCTTTTACATTGAGCAGGATAAGGCTCTGTGTTAATCCTAATGTCTCTTGGTACAGGAGGACGCTTTAGTCCATAGCAAGGCTGGCTTGAATGTGATTACACTGTGTATCTTCCCATCATTATGGAGTAGCAGCAAACTTAGATTTTTATAATCATTTCCTACTGTCCTTCCCTTGTGTGGTTGTCAGTTGCTTCACTTTTGAGTTGTCCTCTGCTTTGGCTACCATCTGGACATCATCCTGGAGTTAAGCAAAATGGGAGCATTCCCCCCCCTTAAATGAGCTGCTGTTTAAAGAGAGGAATGCTTGAGCATCTGTGCTTGATTGACTGTTCTGCTGTAATCTTCCCTCTGAGTCTTTCGAAGGGGAAATGGCGAATGTCAAAAATGGATTTGGGAGGCAAAAGAGATTCTTTCCAGTTTTGGTGATGCACTTTGTCTCAGTATGTAAGTATTATATTAAAATTTCTTATTTATTTTATCATTAAAAAAAACCCTACCAAAATCATAATGCACATAATACAAAAGCCCTACCAAAATCATAATACACATACCATCACTTGATGGTATGGCCATCAGTCAAACAAATATTTCTGTGAGTTCCTTCTTGGTCTGCCTTTGGTAACAAAGGTTGGGCCTTTGGCAACTTCTCTGGGAAAGAGATTTCAATAGTCGTGGACAGCGAAAGAGAGAGCCTCCATAGGTTGCTGCTATTTATATATAGGTGGCGCAAATTAGAAGTCTCAATGTGTGGATGAGATGATGGTGTAAGGAGGAAGGGTTTAAGTTTGTTAGGCACTGGGATGCTTTCTGGAACAAGCGGGAGCTGTACGAAAGAGACGGTCTCCACTTGTCTCCGGATGGAACCAGGCTGCTAGCGCTTAAAATCAAAAAGGTGGCAGAGCAGTTTTTAAACTAAATCTTGGGGGAAAGCCGACAGGAGATGGAATGTCTCTGGTTCGGGAGGAATCGTCTCAAAGAGATGAAGGGTTGGCTTCTATTTTTCTACCGGGTAATGGATCAGAGTTGTCCACTGTGATGGTGACAAACAGTATGGACTGTCTGCCAGAGTCTCGAGGTGGCAGGAGGGAGGTGGCGGGCCTAGCTTGCCTGGGAAATTATAAATGTTTGTATGCAAATGCTAGAAGTGTCCGAAGTAAAATTGGTGAATTGGAATGTTTAGTGTTGGGAGAAAACATAGACATTGTGGGAATTTCAGAAACTTGGTGGAATGAGGAGAATCAGTGGGACACGGTGATTCCTGGATATAAGTTATATCGGAAGGATAGGGAGGGAAGGGTTGGAGGTGGGGTGGCTCTGTATGTCAGAGAGGATATACGGTCCAGTAAGACTGAGGTCAGAGAATTAGATTCCCTTTTAGAAATGCTTTGGGTTGAAATAGAGGGCCCAAAAGGAAATTTAATTATGGAAGTTTGTTATCGCCCACCAAATCAAAAGAGAGAAGACGATTATAATATGATGGAAGGATTAAAGATAGCGGCTAAACGTAGAAACTGTGTAGTAATAGGTGATTTTAACTACCCGCAGATTGATTGGGTCAATATGTGTTCTGGTCGAGAGAAAGACATTGAGTTTCTTGATGCTCTCAATGACTGTGCTATGGAGCAGATGGTCTCAGAACCTACCAAGGGTGGGGCGATCCTGGATCTGGTCCTAAGTAATGCCCAAGACTTGGTGAGAGATGTAAAAGTGATTGCGCCGCTTGGGAACAGTGACCATAATGTTATTGATTTCACTGTTTGTATAAGTAGGGAGTTGCCCAAAAAGACCGCCACAACCACATTTAACTTTAAAAGGGGTAAATTCTCTGAGATGAGGAGGCATGTGAGGAGGAAACTGAAAGGAAAGGTAAATACAGTCAAAACCCTTGGGGAAGCTTGGAGACTATTTAAAACTATAATCCTAGAAGCTCAGATAAAATACATACCACAAGTTAGGAAACGCACAAACAGGTATAAGAAGAGGCCAGCATGGTTAACAAACAAAGTAATGGAAGCTATAAAAGGTAAGAAGGACTCCTTTAAGCGGTGGAAAACCAGTCCAAGTGAGATTAATAAAAGGGAACACAGGCAGTGGCAAATCAAATGCAAGACTGTGATCAGGCAGGCAAAAAGGGACTATGAGGAGCATATTGCAAAAAACATAAAGACAAACAATAAAAATTTCTTCAAATATATTAGAAGTAGGAAACCAGCCAGGGAAGCAGTGGGGCCCTTGGATGACCATGGGGTAAAAGGATTACTGAAGGAAGATGGGGAAATGGCTGAGAAGCTGAATGCATTTTTTGCCTCTGTCTTCACCGTGGAAGATGAGAAGTGTTTGCCCGCCCCAGAACCACTAATATTGGAAGGGGTGTTGAAAGACCTGAGTCAGATTGAGGTGACAAAAGATGAGGTCCTACAACTAATAGACAAATTAAAAACTAATAAGTCAACGGGTCCGGATGGCATACATCCGAGAGTTCTGAAAGAACTCAAAGTTGAACTTGTGGATCTTCTAACAAAAATCTGTAATCTTTCATTGAAATCTGCCTCTGTTCCTGAGGACTGGAAGGTAGCAAATGTCACCCCCATCTTTAAAAAAGGTTCCAGAGGAGACCCGGGAAATTACAGGCCAGTCAGTCTGACTTCAATACCGGGAAAGTTGGTAGAAACCATTATCAAGGACAGAATGAGTAGGCACATTGATGAACACGGGTTATTGAGGAAGACTCAGCATGGGTTCTGTAGGGGAAGATCTTGCCTCACTAACCTGTTACATTTCTTTGAAGGGGTGAACAAACATGTGGACAAAGGAGACCCGATAGATGTTGTTTACCTTGACTTCCAGAAAGCTTTTGATAAAGTTCCTCATCAAAGGCTCCTTAGAAAGCTTGAGAGTCACGGAGTAAAAGGACAGGTCCTCTTGTGGATCAAAAACTGGCTGAGTAATAGGAAGCAGAGAGTGAGTATAAATGGGCAGTCTTTGCAGTGGAGGACGGTAAGCAGTGGGGTGCCGCGGGGCTCGGTACTGGGTCCCATGCTCTTTAACTTGTTCATAAATGATTTAGAGTTGGGAGTGAGCAGTGAAGTGGCCAAATTTGTGGATGACACTAAATTGTTCAGGGTGGTGAGAACCAGAGAGGATTGTGAGGAACTCCAAAGGGATCTGTTGAGGCTGGGTGAGTGGGCGTCAACGTGGCAGATGCGGTTCAATGTGGCCAAGTGCAAAGTAATGCACATTGGGGCCAAGAATCCCAGCTACAAATACAAGTTGATGGGGTGTGAACTGGCAGAGACTGACCATGAGAGAGATCTTGGGGTCGTGGTAGATAATTCACTGAAAATGTCAAGACAGTGTGCGTTTGCAATAAAAAAGGCCAACGCCATGCTGGGAATTATTAGGAAGGGAATTGAAAACAAATCAGCCAGTATCATAATGCCCTTGTATAAATCGATGGTGCGGTCTCATTTGGAGTACTGTGTGCAGTTCTGGTCGCTGCACCTCAAAAAGGATATTATAGCATTGGAGAAAGTTCAGAAAAGGGCAACTAGAATGATTAAAGGGCTGGAACACCTTCCCTATGAAGAAAGGTTGAAACGCTTAGGGCTCTTTAGCTTGGAGAAACGTCGACTGAGGGGTGACATGATAGAGGTTTACAAGATAATGCATGGGATGGAGAAAGTAGAGAAAGAAGTACTTTTCTCTTTCTCACAATACAAGAACTCGTGGGCATTCGATGAAATTGCTGAGCAGACAGGTTAAAACGGATAAAAGGAAGTACTTCTTCACCCAAAGGGTGATTAACATGTGGAATTCACTGCCACAGGAGGTGGTGGCGGCCACAAGCATGGCCACCTTCAAGAGGGGGTTAGATAAAAATATGGAGCAGAGGTCCATCAGTGGCTATTAGCCACAGTATGTGTGTGTGTGTGTGTATATATATATATATATATATATATATATATATATATATATATATATATATTTGGCTGCTGTGTGACACAGAATGTTGGACTGGATGGGCCTTTGGCCTAATCTAACGTGGCTTCTCTTATATTCTTATTTGACCAAAGGCCACAGATGATATTCTTGCTCAGTTTTAGTAGATGTGATAGGAACATCCTCCTGAATCTGGCTGGTGCTCATGGCTGGATGTCGATTTCTTTCACACCCAGTGTTAAGAATACCAACAGGAATCTTCTGCTGTGTTAATATGGTATCCAAATCTGGGGTTCAGGGTGAATCACATGCTTGAAGGTAGATATGATAAAATAGTTCACATATCCACCTCCAGTTGACTTGGCTTAAACAAAAAGGTCTTCAAGTAACTTATGATGTAACCAATTAATCAGAGGATTTGTACTAAAGATTGATTTTTATGTGAGTGTATGGGCAGCTGCTTTATACTGAGTGAGGCCACTGGTCTGTTAAAGTGAGTATTGTCTGTTGTGATCACAGAGCTCAGGTAGGGAGGTCTTTCAAATTAGCTGCCACCTGATCCTTTTAACTGGTGATGCCAGGGATTGAGCCTGTGATCTTCTGTATGCAAAGCAGGTGCTCTACTGCTGAGCCATGGCCTCTCCTTTAAGTGCATTCAGGAAAACCTTGTGACATGGACTTCTGAGGTTGGGGCTGCACTGAGATGCTAGTATTTAACCTGCTGAGAACCTAATCATTATTAGTTGTGGCATACAAATGCAGTTCATGCAGATTAACCAGAGTCACAGTAAAATAACTGGTCCTTGACTGGAGTTTCAGAGGATAGCTGTGCAGTAAAACAGATTCAAGTCCCATAGCACCTATTTGTTTTCTGTTGCTGTCAAGTCACAGCTGGGTTTTCAAGGCAGAAGATGTTCAGAGGTAGTTTGCCGTTGACTGCCTCTGTGTCATGACCCTGGTATTCCTTGGAGATCTTCCATCCAAATACACCAGGGCCATCCTGACAAGACTGGGCTAGCCTGGGCTGTAGTACCTTAGAGACCAAGAGTTTCAGGGTGTAAGCTTTTGAGAGTTAAAGGTCCCTTTGTCAGACTGATGAAGAGAGCTTTGTCTCTCAAAAGTTCACATCCTGAAGCACTTGTTGGTTTCTAAGGTGCTATTGGACTTGGATCTAAATGTTTGAATGGAGTAGTCCTGCTCTGGATTGTATTTATTTTTTATTTATATATTTTAGCTGATTTATATTCCGCCCTCCCTGCAAGTGGGCTCAGGTGCATTGTACTCTTGGACACACACACGCCCTGTTTAGATTCTAGTCCAGCCCTTATTTAGAATCCCAATCTGGACTAGAACTACCTTTGGTTAATTCACACGTCTGCATTCACACATTACATGTATCTGCAGCAGGGATTCTCTGTGGGGTGGGGGGAGAGAAGAATGAGCAAGGTATGGGAGTCCTCTGAAAAAACATGTTTACCCATGTCCTGGTTTAATGTTGATTAGAAGGGACTTTTGAATGCAGATTGTATCAGTTCCCAATTGTTTGAGTTCTTCACTGCTTGTAATATAAACACTCTTGGAGTTGGTTGTCTGAATGGCTGTGTTGAAATTCACTTTGTTTGAAGAGAACTAGAGGTTTTTGTGGTGTTCATCTGTGAAGTTTCATGCTGCAGTGATGAATTTGCTATAAATCTCTTTAGGTGAGAGGTTGTAGGTTAAACTTCCCTCAGATAGAAAATTATAATGTTAGGATAAACCCAGGCTAGAACCCATCTCTCTCGCTCTGGGTGTATTTTTCTACAGAAGGAAGTCTGTTCTGTTTATCTTGTCATTTTCTCCATGTCCCTTCGACAAGCTACAACCCAAGCAAAACTCAGCCAGATACATTTCTGAAAGCGTGAACTGCTCTGTTATCAGATTCGTTGGGTGTTTTGCAAGGTGATATAAAAGCGATGCTTGTGTGTGGCCTGTTTTGCACATGCAAGCAATCACTTGATGGTATGGCCATCAGTCAAACAAATATTTGTGTGAATTCCTTCTTGGTCTGCCTTTGGTAACAAAGGTTGGGCCTTTGGCAACTTCTCATGGAAAGAGTTTTCAATAGTTATGGGCAGCTAAAGAGAGAGCCTTCATAGGTTGCTGCTATTTGACCAAAGGCCACAGATGATATTCTTGCTCAGTTTTAGTAGCTGTGATAATAACATACTCCTGAATCTGGCTAGCGTTCATGATTTTATTATTGATAAAACATTTTTTTAAAAAACTTTTATCTCTGACTGCTTAGAATTTATTGGTGGCTTTACGGTGGCTGTTTTATGGCTGGCTTTATTAAACTACTGCTGTTCTGCTTTTTGTATATTCTGTGTTTGGAATTCTGTAAGGTTCTCCTGTCTGGTAGAAGCAAGTAAATAAAGATGGGTTATGGGAGAGCTGTTCTGACATGTGTGGCCCAGGCTAGCCTGATCTTGTCAGCTCTTGGAATGGTCAGCCCTGGTTAATATTTGGACAGGAGACTACCAGGACTATGAAGATTGTTATGCAGAGGTAGGCAATGGCAAACCACCTCTGTTAGTCTCTTGCCTTTACAACTCACCGAATTCTCTATAGGTTGACTGTGACTTGATGGCCCTTAACATACATGCATGGGGCACCCAGTCCTTTTGTGGGTCAAGACCAGAACCCTGAATTTTCTAAGATCTAGTTTAGACTATGGAGTGCAGTAGATTTCCTGCGAGGCCTACTCTCTCAAGAGGAAAGTGATGGTAGTCTGAGCCAGTGACAGCTTCAAGGGAAACCCTGTGATGGGTATATTTCAATAATCAGTAGCAGGTTTTGAATGTGGTTATGACAGCATGCTGCATGCAGAGAATGTATGCAGAGAAGATGTGTAAACATAAGTGAGTTTCCGGGTTATGTCGCCTTGAGCTCAGTGGGGGTTCACTGAGCTTGTCTCTAGCGGCCCCCCTGAATCAGGCAGTGGGAGAGGTGCCACAGACGTGTCATCTCCAGGGAAACCCTGAAGGGGTTTCCTTTCGGCATGGGGCTTTGCTATAAGCCAGGGGCATAACGGTGGCTGTTCCTGTCCTTCTTGTATGCCCCGAAACTCCGCCACTCCGTGAACACCCAACTGCTTGCTCTTTTTTCTCTTAACAAGCTTCCTACCTCAAGCACGGCAATTCTACTTGGCAGGTAAGTTTGCTTTTAATACCACTGGCTAATGGGTTATTTTACATAATAAACAGGACAGTTCAAAGGAAGGGAAAGAGGTGAATCCCCCCCCCCCTTCCCGTGAATGAGGCTTCAAAAAGACAAAGAACAACTTTGAGCATTGGCAACAATTTGAATTAGACTGAATATAGATACTCAAATCGACCTGAATTATAATTGAATATGTGTTAATGAGACTATTATCTGGCTATAATATGGTCTGAACAAAAACAAGATATATTTTAGAGAGATTTATCTTTGCCACCTGAGTGCAACTGAAATGGCAACAATCAAAACACGGCTGGAGGAGATTTGAAGAGACAGACTAACTGGGTCTCTGAGTTACTTTTCAACTTTGATTAATAGACTGAGTTATTTGGTAGAGAAGAATGGCATTACCAAGCAAAATGTTTTATAAAAAAGATATAATGGATACCATAACTTCTCTAACGCAAGACCTTGATTCATGAACAAAGTTGATAAAAAAGCAAATGGGAGCTTTTATGTTGAAAGCTAGCGAAATCTCAAATCTACATCAGCAGAGTGTTAAAGAGATCTCGGTGATGTCCGTGGAATTGGAAATGGAGAGTGATCCACTGGGAAACGAACAGAAGAAAACCAAAATGGAACCTTATTGTGCAAAAGAAGGACCAGAAATTGAGACTGATTGAAGTTTTTTTGAGAGGATCAAGTGGCGTGGGATCATTATTTTTACCAAGAGGGATGACTGCACTAAGGAGAGAGAAGGTATATCTCAGCAAAAAAATTAAGACGTGGAAAACTTTCAGGAAGAAGGGTCTTTAAACTGTTTGTCTCCCTGTGGGTAATTGGATATGGAATTCTCAGCAAGAACTGACATGCGATTTTAAAAGGCCAAGTGAGATTTTTGGGACATATTAAGTTGTTCCTCCTAGAGCAATATGGATATAAGAGTTAAAGGATTGAAAAGTTTTGAAAAGAATTTAATATAAATAAGTTAACTTGGATTAATTTTTAAGAAGGCAGACAACACAATTATTCTGTAATCTGGTAGATCTGCTCTTAATACGTTTGTTTGGAGAAATTGTTTATACTGAGACAGATAAATTACTATGTTTTTTTCTGCTTATCACTTTTTTATCTCTCCATGTTTTATGATATTTTAAATCTAATTTCTTTTTCTTTCCGTTTGAAATAAATAAGTTAGAAGGATAAAGATATTTGTTTCTTATGCTCATTTTAATGACGACATTGTTAAAATAACAAGTTAGTCTGTATTTTTAATATGGTTAAGCTTAGCCAGTTCTGTGTTGAGACTTCTCTGACTTTTTTATACTTATATGTGCTGAAGAAGAATAGTTTAGATTTGTGTTTTAAGTAATAGTTTAGTAAAAAGTGTATAATGAAAGATAAAGGTGGTAAAATATAAGGGGAAAATTTAATACTTGCAGGTAGAAAGAATTGGGTATTTCATTCGGAGGTAGAGATGTAACTGATATATTTGCATTTTTCGTTGTTTCTGGTCTCCCACTCTGTATCCATCCCTCCCCCTCTTTAATGCCTCTATATCCATGCTTATGCTTTTTCTTTTTATAGTTAAAATCAATAAAAATTATAAAATCAGATGTGTAAACATGAGCTATGTATGTAGCCAACATCAACAAAGAAAGTTCAGAGTATCACTGTCTGTTTTGTGCTAAGACAGAGGCTTCAGCTGACTGATTCAGTTCTGGGTGCTAGAGATCTCACATTTTACTGGGTGGCTCATGTTTCAAAACAGAGAGGCTTAACAGATGTTTGTAGGAAAGGTTAGTCACTCATCACAAGCAAAAAACACACTATGCTGGCATGAGGTCTTAACATCATGACCTAAAAAATCTGCTTAAAATCTGCTTCCCCCTCCCATTTTTATTTTGGAACATCTGCCTGATGAAGAGTTCTGGGGAACTTGGCAGCTTGCAAGCGATAATGTGTCATTGGGCGGGTGCTGATAAAGATGTTATATGAATGGGATTTTGGCTTTGGGCATTTCACTTTTATGGCTTGCAAACAACTTGTTTTCACAAGCGTCATTCAAATCTCTTATTTTTTATTTCTTTATATTTTGTGATAAAAATATAAAAGTTTTGTTTGCAAGACTGTACACTCAGTTGAAAGTGTCTCACTTATGTCATGCTAACATTAGTGATGAATTTCTGTCTAAAATGCTTTTTGTATTGTGTGTGAAAAGAGCCATTTCAGATGCTACCACGGGCTAAACAAACAGCTTAATGGTCACATTTGGGCTCATTTCTTAAAACGCAAGTTTCTACTCTTTATTGGCTCTGAAGGTATGTTTGAAAGTGTGCTCAATTCTCAGCAGTTAAAGGGGAACTGCATGAAAGTCCCTTAATGACCCCCCCCCCCAATTTGGAACAGAAAAATGGCATATGGGAAGAGGATTATATGTCTCTCATTTCATTTCTCTGCTCCTAATTACCACGTTCCAAAGCATTTTCCCTTTTGGAAGAAACTTGTAACCTTTGTGGGAAAACATCATATGGGAAATTGTTTGGAAAGTGTGCAGAGAAATGAATAGACAGCCCTTCAGGATTAGCATCTGGGTCTCTAGATGATGCTTTGAACAAGGACTTCTGATTTTGGATGGAAGGGATTCTTTGGCTTCATCAACAATCAAAAAGAGACTGCAGCCAAGAAATCAGAAGGCGACTGAGACTCAAAAGAGTAGCCGTGAAGGAGGAAGAAATGATCTTTAAGTGTAAGGATGTGTCACTGGTGACCAGTATCAAGAAAATTAATATCACAGTATTTCCCCACTAGCATTATGGGTGTGAAAGGTGGACAATGACTAAAGCTGAGAGGAAGAAAGTTGATTTATTTGAAATGTGGTGTTGGAGGAGAGTTTTGTACATACCATGGACCACAAAAACAACAAATAAGTGCATTGTAGATCATATCAAGCCTGAACTGTCTTCAGAAGCTTAAAATGACTTAAGTGAGGCTATCATCTCATTCCTCGTAATGGTCATATTATAAGAAAAAGAGTCACTGGAAAAGGACAATAATGCTAGGAAAACTTGCAGACAGCAGGAAAAGAGGAAAACCCAACATGGATTAACCCGATTAAGGAAGTCACAGACCTCAGTTTACAAGACTTGAGCAGTGCTGTTAATGAAAGGATATTTTGGAAGTAATTCATTCAAAGTGTCCTCATAAGTCAAAAGTGACACACACAGTAGTCTTCAGAATCCTTGCTGCTTTGCAGTTCTATGAAAAAGTAATGATGCTCTTAGGTAGAGACAGAAGGAAGCTACAGTTTGGTGAATGGGGGCAACAAAGAGGGTGTAATAACATACAGAGGCTTGTGCAGAAACTTTGACATAAAGCTGATCAGTATTCTCCTCTCCTTCCCTTAAAACTCTCCATCCAGCTGGTTTTTCACTAACAAGGTTTCTTTTCAGGATATGGACCCTGTGTACATTTTGTTGGTGACCATGGTACCAGGTTCATGGTGGTGTCTATGTGAGCATTCTCTTTTTGCTGTTATATGCCAATATAAGCATATGAAAAGATCAGCATATAAAATAATCAGCACTGTGTTTTTTCACCCATGTCTCTTGCTGGATGAACAATTTTAGAGCTGTTTTAATGATTGCTTTCACAGGAGGGTAGGAAGTACTGGAATTTCAACAATGGTGTTGGTCATATTGCTTCTGCTTTCTAAGACTCAGGGGTCATTGCATTTCTCATTTATTTTCAGTTCTCCTTGGTTGTAAACCTGCAAATAAAAGCACTGCTGAATTGCTTGGTGGCAAAGCCCAGTTTATAGAAAGGTGTGCACATGGGATACTTGCCTTGCTGGGCACTGGACTCATGGAATGGCTGTCATGGGCTGCCTATTCAACAGCTGACACAAATAGTACAGCATTATCAGTTTTACAAGTGAAGATGAAATCTTTGATGTACATGGCCAGCATTTCATTAATATGATGGTGGCAATAGTGGGTTTTGTACAGGAAAATTTACAACACCCAGCCAAGTATTTGTGTATGACTATGATGTTACTGATATGATAAAACTAATAACGTCACAAGTTTTGTAACTCACATTAATGCAAAATTCATTCACCAGTGCATGGGACAGCAATAAATAAGACATGCAGAGTGTGTGTCCAAGTCATAAACTGGGTTATACAAATGCATTTAAAAAAAAAATGAGACATTGAGAAGTTGAAGGGAGACACTGGAAGTATTTCATGCCTAGGATGCTATTTGATTTATAGGGCCAACCTCTGTTGCAGTACCTTTCCATCAGAATTTCACAAGGTTTGATTATACATTAATTTTGTGCCACCAAAACTTGACTGGGCTCTGTTTTCACTGAGATCCAGTTTGGCACAAAGGCTGATGGTTGCTCTTGTGTGTTAGAGTTGAGTTCAGATTTCTGTGCAATCAAAAACTTACTGTCTTGGCAAAGTCACTGTGGCGGTTTTGCTTACACTTGTCACCAGGAAATCAGGGATAACAGTGACTATTACATTGGTATACCTATTAGGGTGCATTCCACAAATGTTCACCCTGAGGCAGCCCTGCCTTCACAGAGAAGAAGATATTGGATTTATATCCCGCCTTCCATTCCGAAGTTCAGAGTCTGAGTGGTTCACAATCTCTTTTATCTTCCTCCCCCACAACAATCTCTTTTATCTTCCTCCCCCACAACAGACACCCTGTGAGGTAGGTGGGGCTGAGAGGACTCTCACAGCTGCTGCCCTTTCAAGGACAAACTGCCAGAGCTATGACTAACCCAAGGCCATTCCAGTAGGTGCAAGTGGAGGAGTGGGGAATCAAACCCAGTTCTCCCAGATAAGAGTCTGCACACTTAACCACTACACCAAACTGCTTCTCACAGAGCCATTCTTAGAAAGGCATAGCTCTGTTTAGGAATGCACTGTACGCGTGCAGATCTTCCTTCTATCAGCCAGCCTGCTGTAACTCTGGGGATTCCGGTACTCCTGGGGAGGGGAAGGTATGACGGTGGGAACAGGCAGACTTATAAGCGAAGGAGGCCGACACATGATAGTGCTCGACCACCTTCCAGCCTGCGTCCCATCCCGACGGTGACAGGTAGTGGGACCAGGCGAATTTACTCGCCTCTGACACTGGTGTTATGTAATGCTAGGTCCACTAACAATAAGACAGCTGTTCTTTGGGAATTCCTGCTGGAGCAGGATGTGGACCTGGCATGCGTGACCAAGACCTGGGTGCGAGATGGGGAGACCATGGCTTTCTCCCAGATGACCCCTCCAGGATACTCGGTCTTTCACCAGTCCCGTACTAGTGGGCGGGGGGAGGAGTGGCACTACTCATACGAGAGGCTTACTCCTTTAGGGCTCTCCCGGCCCCGGAGATCCCGGGCATTGAATGTGCTGGCCTGATGTGGGATTTTGGGGAGCGGTTGGCGATCTGGCTGGTGTACCGACCGCCTAACGCACCGGCCGGCGCCTTACCATCCCTGGTGAAGGCCGCGGCGGGCTGGGCGTTGGAGTACCCAAGGCTATTGGTCTTGGGTGACTTCAATGTTCACGCCGACGATGCGGCCTCCAGTCAGGCAATGGATCTAGTGTCATCCATGGTGACACTAGGACTCTCCCAGGTTGTTACAACGCCCACTCATCAGGCGGGACACATGTTAGACCTGGTCTTCGCGGCGGGAGTATCAGTGAACGATATTGCAATGGAAGCAGTGCCATGGTCGGATCACTTTGCCCTCAAGGCTCGTATGGATGTGTCACTCCAAACCTGTTTAGGCAGAGAGCGTATTTTAGCTCGCCCGCGGAGCTTGATGGACCCGGAAGGGCTCCTAACGGCCCTGCGGGATAACTGGCCCACTGGCAGTTCCCTGGATGATCTGGTAGAGTCCTGGAACGATGGACTCTCCAGAGCCATCGAGGTGATTGCACCTAGGCGCTCTCTGTGCCCCCGCCTGAAGCCGTCGCCCTGGTTTAACCAGGAGCTGCGGCAATTAAAGCGGGGACTCAGACGACTGGAAAGGCAATGGCGGCGTACTTGAGACGAAGTGACCCAAACATCTTATAGAGAGAGTTTGAAGGCCTAAGAGATGGCAATCAAATCCGCGAAGAAAGCATACTTTGCGGCCAAGATTGCATCTGCAACTTTGCGCCCGGCACAATTGTTCGATATAATTTGAGGACTTACAACGCTGCCACAAGGCAGACCAAATTCTATTGAATTGGAAATAGGCTGTGAGGCTTTTGCAAATTTTTTTGCGGAAAAGATTGCGTCACTCCGCCTCGACCTCCCTGCCAGTTTTGAGACAGTTAGCGAAACCGAGGCCCCGAGCCTGTCTTCGGATTACATTCTGGATGGTTTTAGCCCCCTCAGCCTGGAGGAAGTTGACAGGATTCTCTTATCTGCTCGCCCAACAACTTGTAAATTGGACCCATGCCCCTCCTGGCTTATTAAATCTTGCCAGAGGGATCTCAGATATCCTGTACGGGATATCATAAATAGATCCCTGACGGAAGGGCATTTTCCAATGCCGCTTAAAGAGGCAGTGGTCCGCCCCCTCCTTAAAAAAACATCTTTAGACCCAGCCCAATTGGCACACTATCGGCTGGTTTCAAATTTGCCCTTTTTGGGCAAACTTATTGAGAGGGCAGTGGCGATGCAGTTACAGACCTTCCTGGAGGACACTTCCATCCTTGACCCACTTCAATCCAGCTTTCGCCTGGGCCATGGGATGGAGACGGTGTTGGTTGCCCTGGTAGATGACCTTCAATGGCATCTGGATCGAGGTGGCTTGGCAGTGCTGATGTTGTTGGACCTATCGGCTGCGTTCGATACGGTCGACCATCGGTTACTGACTTGCTGCCTTGCTGACGTGGGGATTCAGGGGTTGGCCTTACAGTGGCTTTCCTTGAAGGTCGGGGACAAAGGGTCGCGATTGGAGGGGAGCTATCCCGGAGGTGCACACTCGACTGCGGTGTGCCCCAAGGGGCGGTTCTCTCCCCGATGCTATTCAACATCTATATGCGACCCCTTGCCCAGATTGCCCGAAGGTATGGGCTGGGGTGTCTCCAGTATGCTGATGACACCCAGCTCTATCTGCTTATGGACGGCCGACCAGTCTGCACCCCGGAAAATCTGGATCGGGCACTACAGGCCGTGGCTGAGTGGCTCAGACTGAGTGGACTGAGACTAAATCCTGCGAAGACAGAGGTCCTTTGCTTGGATCATCGGGGACCGGGGGGGGGGGAGAAATCCCCTTGCCAGTTTTGACGGTACGCCGCTGATGGCGGCGGACAGGGTCAAGAGC
Source organism: Heteronotia binoei (assembly GCF_032191835.1). Lineage (NCBI taxonomy): Eukaryota > Metazoa > Chordata > Lepidosauria > Squamata > Gekkonidae > Heteronotia > Heteronotia binoei. Next base: position 47,791,223 of record NC_083224.1, on the reverse strand, counting down.
CTGGGGGTACTATTGGAGCCTTCTTTAAAGATGGAGGCTCAGATAGCAGCCACTGCCAAGTCCGCGTTTTTTCATCTTAGGCGGGCAAGGCAGTTGGCTCCCTTCCTGGATCGCGATGACCTAGCAACAGTGATCCATACTACCGTCACCTCGAGGTTGGACTACTGCAATGCCCTCTACATGGGGCTGCCCCTGTGCCGAACTCGGAAATTGCAGCTGGTGCAAAATGCTGCGGCCCGGCTGTTATTGGGCCTCCCAAGATGGGGGCACATTCGGCCGGGTCTTCGGGCTCTGCACTGGCTTCCAATAATATACCGAGTTCGGTACAAGGTGCTGGTTATCACCTTTAAAGCCCTATATGGCCTGGGACCTGCCTACCTGAAGGACCGTCTCTCCCCACATGTTCCCCAGAGAGTACTGAGATCGGGAACCCAAAATCTTTTCGCTATCCCTGGGCCAAAAGAAGCCCGCCTTAAATCTACTAGGGACAGGGCCTTCTCTGTTATGGCCCCTACATGGTGGAACCAGCTGCCGGAGGAGGTGAGGGCCCTGCGGGACCTTATTCAGTTCCACAGGGCCTGTAAGACAACCCTCTTCCGGCTAGCTTACACCTAACTGATATGGGAAACTAATGTAGCTTTACCAGATTCTTGTTATACACACTGTTATAAGGTTTGATCTTTTTAAAGTTTAAAGTTTTAAATGTTTTGAATGTTTTAACTTCTTATATATTTAAATGCTAATTTAATTTTAATTTTATGTCTTATCTATTGTGAGCCACCCTGAGCCACCTTTGTGGGAAGGGCGGGATATAAATCATAAATAAATAAAATAAAAAAAACAGAGAAAATAATTATTGGGGAAGTAAGGGGTTTTTTGGGGGTGTGTGTGCTACACATACATGCAAAACAATTATACAATTGGGTTTATGTTCATAAGTCTCTTTATTTCTTTGGAACATTTTTAGCATGCCTTTCTCCAGCTATGAACTCAAGGTGGATTTCATCCACTGAAGCTGACTATGTCTGTTTCAAGCATCAGTAAAGTCTGTCACTGTGACTCTCTTCTGATCCAATTTGACAACTTTTTTCAGTAACCGTGACAGCCAAGTTCTTTAAGTGGTCATTTCTCTTGTGTTTCCTCGTACGTTTTTTCACCAAATGAGAATGTTGTGTTTTATAGAGCACTTCAACTGGAAATAACCACACTAATTGCACCTTTAAGTATTCCTGTCCCACCTTTCTCCCACTGGAGACTCAAAAGAGGCTTGCAAAGAAACACACAACTATAATGGAGATAAAATGACAACAGAACTCCAGCTCCTAGGCTGGTCCTGTCTCTTTCAGGGCCTCAGGCTACAAGACACAGGCTAAGAGGTATGTGGTTCATGGAAGGCTGATTTGTTTTTATTATCCCCCCCCCCACTCCAAAAAAAAAAAGTTAAAAGCTTCAACAAAGTCTCTATTGTGGGTTTTTTCTCTTTGTAGAATTTTGGTTACATTTTGGCAAGAACTGTTCTTTGGCCTCCACAGTCTTTATCACTTTCATAGCAGGAAGAGGCCTCAGCTACTCTTTTGATTTGTCAGACTAAGCCAGAGGAAGTTGGCTTCCTTCCTCTTCTGAACCCTCTGAATCTGTTCAAGAAAATGTGAGGTTGCAGTGCAATGCCAGCTATCCATGGCCCTACCCTACCTACTATTGTTTAGTGATAGGTGACTTTTTGATTTGTTTCCTCTGCCAATAAATAATATAAGACTTGCACACATGCAAGCATACGCATACATGCACACAACCCCCTCTTTCTCCAATTTAGGCCTCAGTTCACCTTGCAATAACGTTGAAAACCATTAAAAATTATGAAGGCATCACAATAAACATTCAAAGACTACAAAGCAACCATCTGGCATTATTTTCAACTGAAGGAAAACCCTCGTCATGTGACTACAAAAGCCCATGATTCTACCTTACACATTTTCTAAAGATCATAGCATGTTCTATGGACAGATCTGACTGTCACAGTGAGGGTAGGCAACCTTTATGACCTTAGCACCCAGATCCCTACTTCTACCTGTGAAGATGATAGTGTGGCAGCAATGCGGCTCCCAACTGGAGGCAGGCTGCACAGCCTTTTCTCCGGGGGCCGTTTTGCCCCTTCGTAAGGAGGAGGAGCGGGCAGGGCATTATGGGAGGTGAGGGCAGAGCAGGCACGCCTTAACGGCTGTCTCCGCTTCTGCCTCCCAGTCTTCGCCTCGTGCTCGGCCCACCCTTCCGCCCTTGAGGCAGTGTGGGTGATAGCTGGTTGCTCTTAATTTATAGGGAACCGGGTAGGAATTTTTTCATCTCTTCCTGTTTGGCTGTTGGAAGGGGTGTTTTTTGCCTACCTCACACTGCTTGTAGAAGGGATTGTGGAATTGTCTAGGGTGTGGATGGTTTAAGTAGGCTGGTCACTTTCAGATTGGCTGGGTTTTTTGCCTAACTTCCGTTATGCAGCTCGGTGAGCACCAATAGCACCCCAGTTTTGAGGCACGGGGTCTAGCTAAATCATTCCTGGCCCGTGTGGACTAGTTGAGTGATGAAGCGGACTGCCTCGGGTTTGCATGGATTGATCCGCCCTTCAGCCGTGTGGATGGGGGCTGGAACTCGAGGGCATAACCTTTGCTAGGCCAGCGGGGTATGAGCCATGCATTTTGGCTATACTAGGGGCAGGGTAGCTTGCCCGTCATGCGGCAGGGGAGGGATATTTCGTCCCCTGGCCCTGCCGTGCTGCTTGTTATGTTTATAGCTCTTGTTAATTTAATAATAAAGAAAGTGGCCCTTAGTTACCCAAACCCTTGTGTCCGTCTCTTCCTTCCGTCTGTGGGGGCAAATAGAGGCGGGGGAGAGAGAGATGAGGGTTGCATTGGCAGGCACGTTGTGAGCTAGCTGAACTTCAGACCTGCTGCCAGTGCCTCAGGGATTTGCCTTGTTTTCTTGGGTGGAGAGCAAAATGGGCTCGGCACATGTTGGTGGAGCACTGCCCAGCTTTCCTGTGCCCCAGCAATGTCTGTATATTTTAGATGTGATTCAAATACAACAGTTTATCATGGATTGTTACTGAATAAATGAGCTAGAGACCTTGTTGACCTTGTAGAAGCCCAGCTAATGAATTATTTCCACTTTTGTAGCAAACTGTAGTTTGGTTTATCAGACATAAATCAATACGTTGTTTGGAGCTTCTTGTGCAAATTAAGATTTCAGTCCTAGATTAAAACACAATTGGAGTCCTGGTTTGCAGGCAGGCTTGGCTACAAAGATCAGTTCCCCTGGAGAAAATGGCTGCTTTGGAAGGTCCATGACATTATACCCAGTTGAGATTCTTCCCCAGGTCCCATCGCCAGATCTTCAGGAATCTCCCAACCCAAACTTGGCAGCCCTGCATCTGAGCAAGGTCTGGCATCTATCTGATAATAATAATAAACTTTTATTTGTATCCTGCCTTCCCCGCCAAGGCAGGCTCAGGGCGGCTAACAAGACATGGTAAAACCATGATGATGATAATGATAATAATAAGCTCAAAATAAGCAGGCCAATATTTTCACTTATAACAAACCTACAAAGTCTCTCTATCTGATTCTGACAATTTTGGTGATTATTTGTATATTACATACTAGTAGCTGCCCTGGAAATTTTGTTCCCAGGATGACCTGTCAATATGTTCATGCTACATCCAGGCTGCTTGTACAATTATAACTTGCTAAGGCTGTATAAGCTCACCAGGATAGCCCAGACTAGCCTGATCTTGTCAGATCTTGGATGCTAGTTAGTCCTGTACTTGGATGGGAGACCACCGAGGGAGTCTAGGGTTGCTACTCAGAGTCAGGCAATGGAAACCACCTCTAAATGTCCTTTTACCTTGAAAATCCTGTGGGTTTGCTGTAAGTCAGCTTTGGCTTGATAGCAAAAAGCAAACAGAAGTATTTTTGTTTCTGTCCCTGCATGTGAACATATTGTGTAAAATGTTGCAGTTGCTAACAGACTTGCATTTGCAAGGCAGGAGTTCATCTGTCATGGGTTGCAGAAACCACACTGACCAATGCTATGTTGATGTTGTGCAGATCAACATTAAGAATTTTGAAGCACTTAGCAGAAGTGTTAGAGAAGTTAATAATTTCATTGTGGAATCCTAAAATTGAATCGACTCATATCAGTGAAGCTGTGTGAGTTGCTTCATCTCTTCATATATTTCTAGAGTAATTATTTTGTATTACAGTCCAGTCAAGCATAGTTCTGTTTCTTCCAGTATTTAAGAGTTGTCTGTCCTGGTCTTTCCTCAGAGAACTCTTGATAATTATATTGTAGAGTTTTATTTTTTTTTTTTCAACTATTCTCCAAGTGTGGGTCTGTAATGTCTGTCTAGTAAGAGTAGATAGAGTTGCCAGCTCCAGGTGGGAATTTCCTGGCAATTTGGGGGGGGGGGGTGGAGCTTGAGGATGGCAGGGTTTGGGGAGGGGAGGGATTTTGATGGAGGGTAATGCCATAGAGTCCACCATATGAAGTGGCCATTTTTCTTCCAGGTTAACTGATCTCTGTTGCATGTGGTTTACAAGTTCCTATCAGTTGACCCTGGTAGGCCGTTAACTTGATTCAGTACATGAACTCAAGGTACTGAGCAATGGTTGGGCAGGCTTCATCCCCACAGGAGTAGTTCTTTGGCACCTTCTCATGTGTTCTTTCCCAGCTTAAAAAGGAGCTATAGGGAATCAAAAATGCAAAGTAATGCTCTAATACAGTGTTGAGGTAATTAGACAACAGGCTTCAAAACTTTTATTATTTTAAAATAAAAATAAATAGCTGCCTAAAGGGGGGGAAATGGCATGATGCTCAGCTGAATGTTCCTGTCTTAAGTAGCTTGAGATACCTCATTTATTTTAGCAAGCATCTCTCCAACGACTTTGGTACCCAAAAGGCTCTTGATCATCTCCCATCTATTCTAGAGGGAAGAAATAAATGTCCTCATTCATTAATCATATCCAGTTATCTTCCTGCCATCCTGTTGCTATTTACCCCTAGAACTTCCTCTTGCAAACTTCTGCATTTCTCTAATTTAAAAGAATAGGTTCCAGGTTGACCATAAGTCTCAGTATCTAGAATTCTGCTTGGATTACTTTTTCCTTAAATCCTGCTTAAAGGAAAATCCAGATGTTGTGATACCAGTGAATTATGGGGATGTTGAACTCTGTTGCAAGAATGTGGCTGTATGTTGACAGGGGATGAATTAAAATTTGGTGTTTTAGTAAGGTTTTATGGAACTAAAAGGATATGGAATGTGAAAGACTTTTAAGAAGCGGGAATCTACAGCCCCTGTTGCTCTACACAATTTTCTTTTGCTCACACAACCAGAGTATAACGGAGAAGGTGTATATTTCCTGCTGTTTTTCAAAACAGTAATGTGTGTTTGTACGGATTCTTATCCATGTTGGTGGTAATGCTGCATGTGACATGATTGTAGAGTGAGCTTTCATAGGAAACAAGCTATCAAAAATAGCTGGAGAGCCAGAGCGTCTGACTAGTATCTGGGAGACTGTGATATAATCCAATGGGAGTTGCAGGTTCTGCTGAATTCTTGTGCATGTGGTGCTCAATTCAGATCAGGACCATGGTGCATGTGGGGGAAGGCACCCCTGCACCACTCCCAACCCAAAATTGTCATGGGGAGGGATTATTTGGCTCACTGGGGAAAACCTATGTATATCCCATGGAACATGATGTTTTCCTCATAATGCCCTCAGGGATCATTTCAGGTTGTTAAAACGGTACTGAGGGGAAGGCATAAACTCTGTCCCCCGGCATGTTAGAGCCCCAGCAGAGATCAGGCTCCCCCACATGTGAGACTTAAATTTCAAGTATCCCAGGGAGCTCCCAACATAGAACTGTGTGTGTGGATGAATTAACAGACCCAGAAACAGTCTTGTGGTTCAATTCCTACTGATGCTGGAAGCTGGGGGCGGGGGGGAGAACTAAAGGAAATAAGCCATCCTGGAATAGGAAAGGAATTGTCTGTTCACTTTAGGCAAGGCACTTATAGTCAAGTTACAGCTTTTGGGACTGACTTGCCATCTGCGTCCTGCCTATAGGGAGACGTAAAGAGGCTTATTGCAATTGGAACAGAAATCCGTCTTCTCCAATTAGGCTGCCTGCCACTCTATCCTTCTTCCATATGCTGGCTTGTTCACCCGTGTAGCCAGTTAGTGCTGTGTCACTGAGGCATATGGCCCAATTTCTGCATAGTTCAATGGTAGCATGTTTCCTTCATTGATAGCATGGATCATTTGCCCAGCTGGGGGGAGCTTCTTGCTTGAATCTAAGTATAACTTTGCTCTTATCAGGTTTTTTTTTTAAAAGGGTCTCTTCTGAATTAAGTAGGATGGACTTTTGTTCTAGGCACCAGGTTAGCATACGGTTTTGCTAGAGGTCCATTTTAATGTGTTTGAAAGTGATTGAGATTCAAAGCCGCGAATCCTCACAGTGCATTCATTGAAAATATGGTATTATCATAGCTTTCTGTTCAGAGACTTAAGTTTCTGTGGGATGAATAACAGAACCCATTTTACACAATTATTAATCTGGCAATAAAAGCAGCCTGTGATCTTAAGAGCATTTTCCTGGGAGGAAGATCCATTGTCTGAAATTAGGCTTACTTATGAGTAGGCCTACTTAGCATTACTCTCTGATAATGGGAGGACAAGCAGTACAAATCTTTCTGATAAACAATAGTAAAAGAGGTGGCAACAGTACAAACCAAAACCAGCCAATCAGTAAAAATTCAGAAGAACAGCCAGTGGCTAGGTTACTACTCTAGGAAATTTAGAGAGGAAGAGCAGGTTGGGAGAAGGATGCTGAATGCAGCCCCATAAACTTGCAGTTGGTTGTACAAAATCTAAAGCAATTGTCCCATTTCAGCATTATATCCCAGCTTTATCTACCACTTTCTCAGGAATCACTCAAGACTTCCTGTTGAAAAAGGAGTGAAGTATTATACAGTAACCCCACTCAGCATTTCTAACTTTCTGGACTTCTTCCTATTGAAGCTGCCTTAAGGCATGTTTCATCAATCTTGAAAATTGTACTAACCAGGCCCAACCTTGCTTCTGAGACCTGATGAGATTGGGCTCTCCTGGGCCGTCCAGGCGACACCACACTCCTAGGAGATAGTTTAGTTTTGTAGGGAAAAGGGGTCCTAGTTGTTGGCCAAGGAATCCTAAATCCTGGTGCTTCAACTGCTTCTGTAGTACTCTTGAGAAGTCTGATGTAGTTTTCTAGTCCTTTTTTCAAAAAATCTCTTTCATGAGTGGTGATTGGTTTCCAGGTAGAACCCATTTACATTTGATCTGAGAAATATGCCATCTCACTGTAGGCATTGTCCTGTAAATGAAATCACTGATGTGCGTAAACATCTACACAGCCTCCCCCTGTTGTGCTTCATTCTTTCAGCAGCTGGAAAGCATCTGTAGTTGGATGTATAGTGATGATGTGTTCATATTTCTCTTTATTTTACTCATCGTTCTGCTTGCTGCTGTTAATGAAGTTCTGTAGTGGTGTCACATCTCTATCTAAGCATGTCATGCCATGTGCTTTATTTGGTGGTGTCTGTCTAAATAACTTCAATCTAGTTTCACTAAAACAGAAGAATATGGAATCATGTCCTTGGAGTGGAGCCATATAAACAAGCATAAGATTGCAGTGTAGCAGTTAGAGCATCAGTCTAGGATCTGGGAGGCAACTTTAAATCCCTGCTGTGCCATAGAAGCTTACTGGGTGGCCTTGGGCGAGCCACCCTCTCTTATCTAACTTACAGGACAATAATTGTGAGGGTGGAAGAGGGGGGGGGGAGAATGTGTTGTAATCCCCTTTGGGTCTCCATTTGGGATAGAGGAACAGGGCAGAAATATCTGAATAAATAAGTACCAAGAAGAGGTAGTTATTTTTTTTAAAAGAATATGGAAAAACCTGGAGAACCAAGCACAAAATCCCCTGGCTGCAATCCCAACAATTACTTTCTCCTGAGGGTTGCACTAAATTATATATGTATTGCAATGGCTAAATGGTGTCCCTGTTTATTATTGGAGGGACAAGTCACACAAAAATTCTGCCTAGTATCCATCAACCTGTATTTAAACATGCTGCTGCCTGGGCTATGTGCCTAGATTGTAAACTGACCTTCATTAAAGTAGCTTTAAATGCCTGCATCCTGCATGGCCTGGTTGATGATTTGGGGATAATTTGAACCATACAGATTAAGTACCGGTTAAATTGCTTTTTGCTAAAATAGGATCCATGCTGGGGAAAGAAATGAAATAACTGGACTATGTGCAGAAAAAAATGCTTCTAAGGAGCAAATGGAGTAACTTACTCTTGAAAACTGTAAAAATATAAAGGGAATACCAATCTGATTTCTGTCCTTATACCTAACTTCCCTCTCCCATCCAAGTCAAATGGTTTGGAAACTGAGAAGATCAAGTTGCCTACAGTTTCTGGTCAAGTCAGTTTCATTCTCTTGAAAGGCAAAAAGTGTGGAGGAGCAAAATATAATTCCTGCTGAAGTCGCAGGTAGAGTTTAAAAGTCTCTGTTTCCTGCTTGCATGATTTAAAAAAATCAGATTCTTTCAGAGTAACACAATTAAAATAAATAAAATCTCATTTGAAGAAGGCAAATTAAGAGTGAGAAAATAGGTTTGTATTAAAGAGCTGCAAACTTCCTGGAGTTTTTGTCACCCTCCCTGCCGCTTCTCCTGTAGTTATGAAAGTGAATGCCTATTTTTGTATTCACTTAGTAGAGCTTGGAATTGCTGAGGCCAAATGAGGAATATGAAGCCAATCTGATAATTATACTTATCAAGAAGATGGGAGATATTTTTCCAAAGCAAAATTTTGCTCCTGAAGACCATGGGTGTTTGATTTCAATAAGAAAGTAGCTGTTATAGACAGTAGGCTAGCAAAGGTTTACTTCTTGGTAATAGAGTTGTTTATTATTACTATAATAATATTAAGTTAATAGGATATAGAAAAAAGGAGGTATCGAATCTCCGGATTCAATGGAAATTGAAGATTTTTCTGAATCTCTTCCTTAATTTCAATCCAGTATTTCCGTGCTTTTTTGCAAGACCAGCACATGTGGCTAAACGTGCTTTCTACTTCTTTACATTTCCAGCCAGTTCCTTTATAGGTCATGTCCATTTTGTGGATATCTATTGGCGTAAACGACCATCAGAAGAACATCTTGCATCAATTTTCTCTTAAGGCCTGACCTGATAGGCTGTAAATTTAATACCTTTCATCCATAGATTTTTCCAGTGTGAATGGGATATCTCTTTGTCAACATTTTGCATCTATTTTATCATGCATATTTTAACTTATTCTGTCTCCATATCGTATTGGAGTAATAATTTGTAAAGCCATCCTAGCGAATGGTCTTTATGTTGTGTAATTATTTTTTCAAACTCAGTCAAATCGCTTACTCCTCTTTCTGTAAAAGGGGAGGTGGGATATAAATCTGATAAAATAAAATAAATAAATAAAAAGATCTTTCCCAAGTTTGGAAAATGACTGAAAATAAACCAGCCATTGTATCTTCTTCCTTTCTCCTTGAATCTTTTGCCAAGATTTGATTTCACCTTTGGCATTTATCATATCTTTGTAAGCCGGCCTTGAATTCAGTAGGAGTGCAGCTCCTGAACCTTTCTGATGGCCCCCCTCCTCCTCCCCACCCACCTTGCCCATTGAATAGTAGGTGCAGCTGCATAACAATCCCTGGATTAGGAGAGCAGGCAGCCAGCCAGTCACCAGGGGTTTTGCCACATCCCCAGCAGTCCTCATTAACCCCTGGAGAAGCCCACACCACCCTTTCTCCACTTCTTATGTGATTTGGGGTGGCAGGTGGTTTGCTGGCCTTTTGACTGGGGGGCGGCGGCTGAGGAGAGCCCCAGGCGAGTGAGGCTTGCTTGGGCTGGCTGGATTTCTAGCCAGCCCAAGCAGGCCCCTCTCACCCGGGGCTCTCCTTTCTTGTGTTGGGTTGCTTTTGACTGGTGTGTGGGGCGGTGGCATATGCTAATGAGTTATACTTATGAGCTCCACCACCTATTTTTCTACTAAATGACCCCTGTTTGTAAGGAATCATTATTTCTTCTCTCATATTAGGGTTGCCAAGTCCAATTCAAGAAATATCTGGGGACTTTGGGGGTGGAGCCAGGAGACTTTGGGGGTGGAGCCAGGAGACATTGGGGGCAAAGCCAGGAACAAGGGTGTGACAAGCATAATTGAACTCCAAGAGAGTTCTGGCCATCACATTTAAAGGGACAGCACACCTTTTTAAATGTCTTCCTTCCATAGAAAATAATGAAGGATAGGGGCACCTTCTTTTGGGGCTCATAGAATTGGACCCCCTGCTCCAATCGTTTTGAAACTTGGGGGGTACTTTGAGGAGAGGCACTAGATACTATATTAAAAATTTGGTGCCTCTACCTCAAAAAACAGCTCCCCCAGAACCCCCAAAACCTCCAGATCAATTCCCCATTATTCCAAAACACATTAATTATATACTTGGCTGAAATTAAACATTATGTTTTATATATAACCTGTTGTACTTTGGTGACCATATCCTTGTACATCACAGCCATATTGCCATTCATGGTGTTAATTAACACAGATACAATAATCTCAGATTGCAGAGTGGTGAAACCATTTTCCTCCATAAGGCACACAAGGGCATTGGTGTCAAAATAAAGCTTCTTGCTTCCTGACGGGGGGGGGGGGGACTCACCTTACTGGTTTCTACATGTAGGGGTGATGCACAGATGCTGATATCTCGCTGTTTGGAGGCGAGGGAACGACCATCGAGGCTGAGGAAACGCCGATGCTCTCGCAGAATGAAAAGCCACGCGCTGCTGAACTTGTGCGGCCGTTGGTCTTGAGGCCGGAAGAAGCCAGGAGCTTACTGCCAGCTCCCGGCGCGCCGTTACTACTCCTCCGCCTCCAGTCTCCTAGGCAATGGTGCGAGACCGCCGAGCGTATGATGACATTACGTGAGGCACCAGAAAGGAAAGCTCGTCACTCCCGCTGGATAAGGAAGACTCTCTTCCTGCCACCCACAACCACTACGACGGCTGCAGCCTGACCTCTCACCATCCCGGCTCTTCAGATCCCCATCGGGGATCGGTGGGAAGTAGGGTTGCCAAGTCCAATTAAAGAAAAATCTGGGGACTTTGGGGGCGGAGCCAGGAGACTTTGGGGGTGGAGCCAGGAGACACTGGGGGTGGAGCCAGGAACAAGGGTGTGACAAGCATAATTGAACTCCAAGGGAGTTCTGGCCATCACATTTAAAGGGGCAGCACACCTTTTCAAATGCCTTTCTTCCATAGGAAATGATTAAGGATAGGGGCACCATCTTTTGGGGCTCATAGAATTGGACCCTCTGGTCCAATCGTTTTGAAACTTGGGAGGTATTTTGGGGAGAGGCACTAGATGCTATACTAAAAATCTGGTGCCTCTACCTCAAAAAATAGCCCCCCCAGGGCCCCCAATACCCACGGATCAATTCCCTATTATTCCCTATGGGAATCATTCTCCATAGGGAATAATAGAGTGCCCAGTAGACATTTCCCTCCCCCCCACACACTTTCTAAAGGGAGGGAGGGCCTCCATACCAGGGAATCCCCCTCCCTCTCTCTCACACACACACAAATACTTACTTGGTCTTCTTCCGGAGAACTGTGCCTGCTGAGAAAACGAAAGCAAAGAAGGGAGGGGCCGTTCTCCGAAGCCCTTCCTGTTTCCTCCTTCCTGCCCAGCCTTAAAGGGACAGGGATTTTACAAACTGCTCAGGAGCTCTACAACAGGAGCTCTATAGGTATGTTCTCCCCCCCTCCACCCCCCCCCCCCCGCTTCTCAATTTTTGAAGACCGGGAGATTAAGCTGGGAACCCAGAAGTCTCCCGCTAAAGCGGGGGGATTGGGAACCCTAGTGGGAAGGGAAGGGGGGAGGAGAAGCTGCTGGGATCAGGGCTGGGTGGGAAGGGCCACCATTCCTCCCCCCCTGCTTTCCAGATTTTTGGCGTGTGGGGGATGGAGGCTCCAAATCAGGGGTCTCCAGCCAGGGCGGGAGATTTGGGAAGCCTATCTCATATTTATTATGATATGTATATATTGGTGACATTAAAGGAGATATCACAGGGCTGATTCTTTTTCTTAAAGACCCCCGTCTGAAGTGAGCTGTCTTTGATTATGTGGTTTTTGTCTTGTCCTTTATTTTTCAGAGTTGATTTTTCAATCCAATGAGAATAAGGCAGTCTATTCTCTAACCCTGCCACTTCTAGTTTCATTAATCTATCATTAGGATTTTTAATCCATTCTGCAATCCAAACTAGTTTAGCTGCTTGAAAGTATAGCTTAATATTAGGAACTGCCAATCTTTTTTAAATCTTGCAGCACTTTAAATTTAATTCTTGATTTTTTGCCATTCCAAATAAGTGTATTTGTTTGTTTTTGTCTCTGAAATAGAAATTTCAGTTTTAGTAGCCTCTGAAATAGAAAATTCAGTTTTGGCAGCAGTTTTGGCAGCACGTTCATCTTTCTGTGGATATTCTTCCCAGCAATGATAATTTTTGTTTAGATCATTTTGCCAAGTTTCCTTGTGTCTTTGTCCATGTATTTTTGTAATTATCCTTAAACAGTGTTTCATTTTGTCCAAGCAGATGTATACCCAGATATTTAACTGTCTTTAATGCTGTTTCACATACTGTAATTCTTTTAACAGTATCCTCTTCCTGTTGTGTTAAAAAAAATTGTGATTATTTTAGTTCAGTAGAGCCCTATGTGAAACAATGGTGATGTCAGGAGGTGTGGCCTACTATGTAAATGAGTTCCTGCTGGGCTTTTTCTACAAAGCCCTGCATACAATAATGAAGTATGGGGGTCCTTGATTTTTAAGACAACATCACCTGCATAGCTTCTAAATTTAAATTCTTCCCCATTGACTTTCAGTCCTTCACTGTTTGGATCTTGTTTTATCTTGGAGGCCAGCACCTCCATTGCAGTATAAATAGGAGTGGTGATAATAGGGATCCTTGACACGTTCCTTTTTCTATTTCAAAACTGTCTGTTAACAGTCCATTTATTACAATCTTTGTCCACTGTTTTGAAAAAATGCCTTGTATCCAATTTGTGAATCTGGAATCATAATTCAAATGTAGTGTTTTTTGAAGGTGACCATGACAAATTGTCAGAAGTTTTCTCAGCATCCAAAAACATAAGCACTGCTTTTGTCCTATTTTTAACTAGTTCTATTGTGTTGATTGCAAAACTTACAATGTTTTTTCCTAAATCTGGTCCAGATGGATTATTTCCATGATACATTTCTTTAATCTTTCAGCCGTAATGGCAGTAAAAATTCTGTAGTCCACATTCAATAAAGAAATAGGTCTGTAGGATTGTGGAAGCAGTGGATCATTACCTTCTTTATATAAGTGTTATTATATGAGCTTCCTATTGTGTCAGGCTGTAGTTGATTGCTCACATAATGATCATTCTTTCACAAAGCAAAGTATCCCTATATATAGAAAACTACCATGCCAGGAAGGAGACTAGCTAGGACAATCCTCCCTGAGTATGACATTTTTCTGTAAGCTGGCAAAGAGTGAGTTACTGTAATGGCCTGGAAGTGACCATTTCATGGGTCGCTGTATCCAAGTGGGGGGGGGTGGAGATAGGGAACCAGCTGCCTGATCTGCTGGAATACAAATAGTGGGTATAACTAATGAATCCCTAATTTCTTAGAATGATTGTTATGTTCCACATGGCAGAATCTATGAAAGGGTGCATTTAAGCTTTTCTTCTGGGTTTAAGTGTACTAGTTGATTTTTAAAAAACTGATGCTTAGGCTTGCCTGGATGTTATGTGCTTTTTACCTAAAAATCCTTCCTCACTGGTGTTTATGGTGTCTGTATTTACTTAGTGGTGGGAGAAAATACTCTGCGTCTGCTCAAAGATAAATCACACATTTCTAGACATAGTTCAGGAGTGAGGGCCTGCTCTGAAAACAAGCTTCTGGGGATAAATTCATTTGCTGTTTTAATCTCATTGTCAGTTATGTCAAGCTGTCTGAAGTCCATTCTGTGAGCAAAACTCATTCAATTAGGGCTGGGCAATCTTGGTCTGGAATGAAGCTTGATACTGTGAAGCCCATAAGAAGGGAAATGTTCCCATCTTGATGTAGGGGAAAGAAATGAGGGAGGGAGGGAGGGATAAATTGTCATACCACAGGTGTTTGATGTCTTGAGCTCTTTAAGACCAAAATCAATGGCAATTTTGAAAGGAATTGATCAGATTGCACCTTGTAGAACACATTGCTTAAAAATTCCAGTATTAACTGCTGGTGAAGGTAATCCAGCATTGCTAGTTGACATCTCTTGTTGCACTAGATTTTTGGCCCTCCCCTTCCTTAATCTGTGTATTGAACATTAGGACATCATCCAAAAGCAAGGAACAGAAGAGACAACCAATTATTCTGGGGATTAATTTCTGATGTGGTGATTGCTCAGTATTGTGGGAAAATCCTTGCTCCTTGTTCCCTCTCCCTAATTTTATCTTTTCAGCAGACCTGTGGAGTAGACCAGACTGAACAATAGAAATGGGACCAAGAACACCCGATAAGCCTCATGGCTGAACTGGGGCTTGAATATTTACCCCCTCAGTCCAATTGCAGTGATCTAGCCACTACACTGTATTCATTTTAGGTGAAGCACTCCAGGGAGGGTGGCAGAGAAGAAACAGGCATTTAAAAATTCTTTCCGGCTTTTTGTCAGTATCGCTCTTTGCAGCGTACACCTCAGCTATCATCTGAGTAGACGGCTGAATGGCAGTGCTGGTAGAGAATTTGAGCTTTGTGCTGGCAGGAGGCTTAAATTATTTGTAGCCCTCAGTTACTCTTTCATGTCAGTCTTTTCTTCTTGAGATGAGGCTGTTGCTTAGCGTTTAAGGTGTGTCTAAGAGAGAAATAGTATGCAGCTCACGCATGGCTGAGGCTGCAATCCACAGCATCTTTGTTTATTAAAAGAAGAGCACATGGAAATTTGTGTGTGTGTGTGTGTGTGTGTATAGAACTCATTTCCTCCTGTTGGAGTCAATGAGGAGACAAGGAAGAGGTCTGCTGGATCAGATCACAGGTCAGTTTTCTTAGTAGGAGTGGCCAGCCTCTGGGAGGGACCAGATCTTCTAGGTAGCTGAGAAGCAGAACCACATGTTGGCACCCCATGTTGTTTTCCCTTCAATGGGGTGAATAGCAGTTAATTTAGATAATTTATGACTCTGTTTTTCTCCCTGATAGAAATCCGAAGCAATTTACAGTGGAACATGATCAAAAGAAACAATTTAAACAACAAAAATACAATTAAATCTATCAGATTTTTTTTTTTTTTAAATGCATGGCATTGTATCCTTGGCAAATTCTGCATAGTCACAGGTTATGTAACCTGTGAGCTAAGGGCTAGGAGCCCTTTGCATCTTGCCCTTCAACTTGTGCCAAAAGGCCTGCATACTGATAATCTGCTGAGATGATGTGCTGCTGTTCCCAGCAGTTTTCCTCTCTTGGCTTGGGGGGGTGGAAGTGGGTGGGATTATTTTTCTCAGCAAAAAAAGAGCAAGTGGAAAGGTTATGAAATAAAACATTCACAGCAGGATAGGGGCATGCAATATGTGACCTGCTAAGTGGCACACAGCCTTTCAGTTGTTCATAAATCCTGTTTTTGTCTGTTTGCTTGGGGCATTGAAAGGAAAGGTGTGCAGAGCTGGGAAAAGTGCAGAAGGGAGCAACCATGATTATCAAGAGGTTAGAGCACCTTTCCTGGAAGGAAAGGCTAAGGGGCTGGGACTTTCCATTCTAGAAAAAAAGACAGCTATGATGGGAAGAGAGGTTTGTAAATTAATGGGTTGGCTGGAAAAAGAGGGTAAAGGGAATTGTTTCTTCTTTAATAGTAGAAGTCAGGGGGCACCCAATTAAGTTGAGAGCAATAGATTTCAGGAGGGACAAAAGGAAATGCTGCTGTATTTTGTTAGTAATTAAATTGTGGAATTCACAGCTAGAAGATATAGTGATGACCACAAACATAGATGACTTTCAGAGGGAACTAGATAGTTACATGGAGGATGAGTACATTAATGGCTGTTATAACTAAAGGGAACTTCCACATCCAGAGAAAATCAACCTTTGAAAGCCAGTCCTAGGAGACAGCATCAGAGAAAGGCCTTGACTCTGTCTCCTGTTGCCTTCCAGGACAATTGGCAGGCTGTTGTATGAAATAAGATACTGTACTAGATCAGATGCTGTTCTAATCCAGCAGGATGTTTCTTATCTTCAGGGGTGGGAGGCTGCCTGTCAGGCAACCAGCAAGTCCCAGTTTATTGGGTTGTGGGGCACAGTTCTTCAGGCCTTGCACACAGCCTGAGGGAGGGAAATAGCTTTATTTCTATGAACGAGGGTTTTTTTTTCCTTTTAAAAAATCATCCTTCTAGATTTGGGCTCCTTTGGCATGCTTTGCAAATACTTTTTAAAAAGGAAACAAAGAAACAATGCAGAAATCTGATTGTGAAAACTAGCTAAATGTGATCCGGGCTCTGACTAAATGGAAACTCCCACTCCGTGGAAAAGAAAGTTGACTGCGGAGCCTGTAGCTGCCTTTCTCCATCCCTTATTTACCTGTACTTTATTGTTGCTTTTTTGATTTCTCTTGTTTAGTCCCATAGGGAAAACTTGTCTCTTGGCAATGAGAAGAATAGATAAGCATTCTTATGCCTTATCTTTGCTTATCTTATCTCTAGAGAGCAATCGTGGAAATGCATAGCAACTCTGGACTTCCTTGGTGGTCTCCCATCCGAGTACCAGGACTGATCCTGCTTAGCTTCCAAGATCTGATGTGATTTGTCTGGTTTACAAATAAAGTAGGCACAAATAAATAAAGGGTGCAGAAAGGTGAATAGAGGTTCTACCTGCTCCTCAGCTTTCTCTGCTTGCCTACAGAGCAGCCGTCAGGATTCTCAACAGTTGGCCTTGATTTAAATATGATGCTGGTAAACAAGAAAAACTTGAGTAATCTTGCGCATGCCAGCTCTTAAACTGGGCCATATATTTGATTGTAGTATGCCAGCCTAAGTTTTGAATTTCTGATGTGTTAACATTGCAGACATTGTGACTGAGTGTCCCATTTAAGGAAACCACTGAAAATTTGCTATACAGCACATGTAAGACCTTCTTGCTCAGCTCTTCAGGGTCAAGAGGACTGTGATGGTCAACAGGACACCAGGGGTGCCATAATACTTGCCAATGTGTTTCCTGGCACTTGCTTCTTGAGTTTTGGAGATGCTCCCTGACCCCTGATGCCACTTATGATTACAAAATCTTGACTTCTGTATTTGCAAACAGGATTAACAGTTATAATCAATAAATATAGTTTTTTTTGGCTGGGCAGGAAGCACCTATTTAGAAGTGAATGCATTCACCATAGGAGGATGTTTAGAAGCCCAACCAAATTTTATGGACTCCTCTATGATTGTGTAATTGGATCTGCCCTGTACCAGCCTTTTTTAAATCAAACAAACAAACAATTGTTTGTTTCTGAGGCAGCCATTTTGTGGTGATGTCCACTACCTATTCTAAGCACCCTAAAAATGCCTATAGACTCAATAAGGCTGAGAGATTCTACCTTACAGTCTGGCTTGCAAGTGGCCTTTATATATGTGTAAGGTGCAGCCATGCTCTCTGGTCACCAACAGCTTGAAGCATGATAGAATCTAAAGTGGTTGCTCATCTCTCTCCCCTCCCCCCCCCCAATGTCCTCTGACAATCTGTTCTAAACAGTAGAATAGTCACACTTCAGAAGTCTTCTGAAACATAATGTGTTTTTATGAATCTGCTTTTTGCCTCCGTTGCATAACAGAAAGAGGGAGGAAATGCATTTTCAAGGCTGCAGAATCATTTGGGTCATCCTAAGAACAATCAGAGGCAAACCAGGGAGGATGGAGGGAGGGGAATCAACAAACAACCTTGTGAATAAAACTGGCTTTATCTGGTGTATCGCCTCAATCACTGAGATAACTCTTTCTGAAAAAGTCCCTATTTTTATTGAACGTGATACATAAAGATGCTTGCTTAATGGACACTGATATTTGGTAAATGTTTCAAGTCCCCAGTGGCTTCTTTTAAGGAAAAGTGACTGGAGAAGGAAATTAATTTAATTTCAATTTATACCCCGCCCTACCCTGCAAGCAGGCTGAGGGCGGCTTACAACATTAAAACAACATTAAAATGAATCACTTCAAAACATCAACAAATAACAAATGACAGTGGGTTGGAAAGTATCACTCTTGGGTCAGTCACACTCTCATAAAAGAGGGGGACACTTTGAACTGCTTAAAGGAAGGGGGAGGGATAAAATTCAGATAAATAACATCCTGCAGGCATAGGCAGTAGTGAAAGCACCAGGTTTAATGAACAGAGATGGAACACTGCTGTTGTTAAAAGCCAGGTCAGATTGGCTACTCTCTTGCAATCAAAAATCCTGAAGAATAGGCTTGTGGCTTTCAACCCTACGTGAGTGAAATGTAATACAACATTTTAATTGTGTGGTGAATGTTTTCCCTACCAGATTTTCTGTGGTGTTGACAAGCAGAGCTGTAGTGACCTATGTCAGTTAGCTCAGCCCAGTGGCTAAAGGTTAATGATGGGGAAAACCAATGACATCCTATTGCATGAGGTGTTTGCCTAGATCAGGGATAGGCAGCCTCTGGTATATGTGCTAACAATGACATACCAGGCTGTTTTGCTTGGTATCTAGGGCCAGATCTCTACTTAAATACCTAACACATTGGCAGCACTGCTGGGGAAGAGAAGGCAGTAGGAATGGCTTATTTCTGTCATGGCCTCTCAGACCTGCATGTCCACCAGTTAAGTCCAAGGTAAATCCCTGAGATACTGACAGTGCTGCTCAGACTTGGCTTGCTGTAAGCATGTCCCCCCCCTCTATTTTGTTTGCCAGCAAAATAAGAACACATATTACCAGCATAGTGTTATGGTTAAGAGTGGCAACTCTAATCTGGAGAACCAGGTTTGATTTCCCACTTCCCCACCTGAAGCCTGTTGGATGACCTTGGATCAGTCACAGTTCTCTCCAAGCTCAGCCACACCTACCTCACAAAATGTATATTAGGGTTGCCAATCCCCAGGTGGGGGCAAGGGATCCCCTGGTTTGGAGTCCTTCCCCTCGCTTCAGGGTTATCAGGAGTGTGGGGGGGAATGTCTGCTGGGCACTTCATTATACTCTGTACTAGTGACCGATTCCCATAGGGTATAATGGAGAATTGTTCTGGGGTTCTGAGGGGGGAACTGTTTTTTTAGGTAGAGGCACCTAATTATCTGTATAGCATCCAGTGTCTCTCCTCAAAACACCCTCCAAGTTTCAAAAAGATTAGACCAGGGGGCCCAATTCTGTGAGTCCCCAAAGTAGGTGCCCATATCCGTCATTATTTCCAAATGGAGGGAAGACATTTTAAAGGCATGCAGTCCCTTTAAATGTGATTGCCAGAACTCCCTCTGGAGTTCATGCTTGTTGCACCCTTGCTCCTGGCTCCACCTCCAGAATTTCCAGATATTTCTTGAGTTGGACCTGGCAACCCCAGTGCCTATTATGGGGAGAGAAGGGGAAAGGGATTGTAAACCTCTTTGAGACTCTTTAAGGTATAGAAAAGTGGGATGTAAAAACCATTTTTCCAGCTCTTGGACTAAGAAGGTTGCCTGCTCCTTACTTAGACTGTGAGAGGAAAAAAGGGCAGAAATTCTGTCTGTCTCAAAATATTCAGTTTCTTCCTGTGGCTTGTTTCAAGTGTGCTTTCATGATGGAAGCTGGGTTTTGCAGCTTTTATGATTCCCTTCTTATCCACTGAGAATCTAATTCAACATAATCAAATGCAAATTTTGTATTTGGCATTCTAGAAACTCAAAGCTATCGAAGAAAAGCACCTTTGATGGGGTCATCAGTAGCTGTTATTAAGTTTAAAGAAGGACTGTTATAGGCCAGAATAAATACAAAATAGGATAACCATGGAATAGAATAGCAGTGACACAGGGGGTCATTTCCAGGAGGATAAAGTGGTTCTGATTTCTCTTTGGTATTAGTCAGATGATTCTGCTAACTATTCAGCTATGTTGGCTAAATGCAACCACCTTGTTTGAAGGCAGTATACCTTGTCTAAATGATTGGTGGGAAGCAACAAATTGGGGAAAGGCTGTGTCCTCCATTTTTTGTTGCTGTAGGCCTTCCAGGGGCACATAGTTGGTCACTGCAGGAGAAACAGGATGTGGGTCCAGCATGGTCCATTGTGGGGTCCAGAAGGGACTGTTCTTGTTTTTCAGTAATGCACAAATTCCATCATGAAGATATATAGGGATGCTGCATTACTGGATGAAGGCTACAAAGCTTAGTACAAAGGTGTGTGTGTGAAAGAGCTGGGCAAAGCAAAAGCAGGTCAAAAGTGCAGCTTCCAGCTTTCCTAAATCTGCTGCATCTTGTCCAGGAGAACTGCAGCAGCGAACTTCAGGATCCCCTTTCCTGAGTCTTAAGTGTCATTCCAGTGCATAGCTCAATTATTCAGGCTGTGGATGACATCACAGTTTAAAGAAGCTGCCTCCCGTCCAGAACTCCTGTTAAAGTGCAGGCTTCAAAGACCTGGCCTCATATGCAAAGGAAGGGACAAAATCCTCAGCTCTCATGCAAGGGTGAATATCTGTGTTTGTTCTTTGTAATGTACTGAGCCTTAATGCTCTTTTATACTGAAGAGGGCTATAAGTTCCTGAACCAGAGAATCCACATTCCATTTGGTCCTTTGCAGGTTGCTTCTGAGTGATGTTTCACTTGGCTATTGAATTCTTCGTTTTTTTAAAGGATGGCATGATCTGCATAAAATACTAGTGGACTCTTGGCAGGTACTTCTATGTTGGAAAATCAGCTTTTGGACGGTGGCCAGTTGTTGTTGACAAGTTAGCTGTCAGCCAGCTCTGAGAAGCTAATTCACTGCATTCGGGATGACTAAGGGAATGGTGCTCCATGAAAACCACTCAGGTAAGAAGGGGCACATGTTTGAGAAAGGGGGAATAGCTGCAAAAAGGAAGTTTACTTAGAAAGGCTGGCCATGTTTCATGTAAAAAAGAGAATTTTATTTTAGGAACTTATTTTTAGAATGATTGTTTATCAAAGCACTGTGTAAGATTTTCAAGTGCTCCAGACAATCCAAGATGTCTGTTGTATCACAAGAAAGCCTTGACTGTGTTGTGCAGACTGCTGTTTGAGACAGGGCACTGCTTGTAGTGAGCCCGGGGTCTGATCCAGCAGGGCTGTTCTCCTTCTTTGCATTCAAAGAGTCCTAATAGCAGATACATTCAGATTCCAGATGCTCCTAGTATAGAGTTGGAACTGGGGGAAAGCCCTTGATTTAAAGTTCTTTTAAAATTGCCACTGTGCAGAAAATTTCCAAATTTTTTGGAAGTCAGTCCCACTAATTTCCATAAAGCTGGCATTGGAGCAGGCATGCTTAGAACTGTGGTGCTTCGACGTTGCTATATGGAGTGAGAGGCAGGCTCAGATGCTGTTTCATGCAAGCTACGAGGCACGCATGTGTGGAAGTGACAGGTCATGGGAGGACAGTGAAGTCTCTTCTTAGAAAGGAGTGATACTGGAACACAAAATTGTGGACTTTTATTGTCTTTCTGTTTGCTGGCCTTGTGATACAGCTCAAAGCATGAACAAGCATGAGAAGCTTTTGTGTGGTTGTACACTAAATTGCTAAATAAAGCATTGACCTTGAGTAAGTCACAAGTTCTCAAAGAGCTGTTCCTCTCAAGAGCAGTTTCTGTTAGAGCTCTCTTAGCTCCACCTACTTCACAGAGTGTCTTTCGTGGGAAGGAGATTGTAAACCACTCTGAGACTCCTTTGGGTAGTAAAGGGTGAGATAGAAATCCAATCTCCTCTTCACCTTCTCTTTCTCCTTCTCTTTCTCCTTCTGTGGAGAGGGTAGTCAGTGGGAAAATGAAGGTGGGATATCTAGCTGGATCTGTGCTCAGGAGTCAGACAGCAACTTTCTTTTTATTGGGTGAAATTGTTATGAGAAAGAATTGAATTTTCAGAAAAGCTGGAAGAAAAAGAACCTTCATAATTTTCTGTTCACAGCCTTTGCTTAAATTTTCATTCTATGTGGGTTGCAGAGATTCAGAAGCATTTTTTCCCTTCCCCCTCTCTCCTCTACTCCTGGCAAAATAGTTTAAGTAGGAGGGAAGATGATCAGGTCTTGGAAAATCAAATCAATTATTTGCTGTTATATAATAAGGGAGCAGATCTAGTCACTCCACTGAGCAAAGTTGGAAGCCTTCTTCCAACCTAAGGACACTTTCTCTGATTTTAATGGCTCTTCTCTTGGAGAAAGGGACATATAGATTGAAGAACTACAGATTTTGCTGATCATAATGCCTGAATCCACCCCATTGTTATCTGGAAGATAATTTCTCTCCTTAGTCTGTTTCAGAAGTACCAGCTTAATTTTTGCTGACATGAAACTTCATGTTTAACTCTTACTACATGGAGAACAGTCCTGTGTAGGAAGATGCATGAATCCTTGCTGTTGCCCGGTACGCTGGCAGCCTGTTTCCAGCAATGGCTAGTCTTCTGAGTATGATAGCAATAGAACTCCATATAAGTTGTCTTCCCCATATGGTGCCTAGAAGGATACTGCCTCTGAAAGTTTCATGCGGTTGCAGCAATAAGCCCACAGTTTCATAGAGCATGCAGCAAAATGGGCATGTGACATTGTGACATGATGGACTATACCAATTCCACCCTTTTTTCCTATCAGGAAAGTTGAGAATCTCAATCTCCCCCCACCCCTTTGCACTTGAGATACATGTAAGAGCCTTGTTCACCCAGGTTTGAAGCTCTAATCTTTTGCTGTCCAGTGTATTATTGCATACCCTCTAAGCACAGCTGTTTTCTGCCTCTTGGGTATAGATTGCTGACGTGTACCAGACTGTCACCTAGTACTCCAGGCTTGCCTGCCAATTTACCTCTTTGAAGAACTGGATATGGGCAGCCTTGCATGAGCTTTTGTCTTTCAAGTGTGTACTGAGTTATAAAATCCTGCACTGCAGGAACTTGGGGCTGCACCCAAAAAGGCATAAGGCACTTGGATGGAGAAAGCACTGTTGCCAGCATTCCCTTAAGGCATTTCCTCCCTGTCTCTTTACCCCCACAGTGTTCTGGAGGATCCCCTGTCCCCAGGAACATTATTTCAGGGATCTCACGAGGCTGTATCAGGCAGGATGAGGTTGGAAAACTCTGTTCAGTTCACAGAGCTGCACTGACAGTAGGTTGCAATGGATACAGACAGTCCTGTAGCAGTGACTGAAATGGCAAAACTTGATTTAAGAGGCTACAACAACAAAAGAAGTTCAAATAAAGTAGTCGCATTTTATGAACAAAAGAGACAATTTAGATGTATGTTTATACATCTGTCCTATGAGTTATCTTCATCATAAATATATTTTACTTTAAATATTTTTAAAAAATAAAATCCTAGGACTATGGGAGAAGTGAGATGTTGTGTGAGAATGAAAAAAAACATTTCTTTTTATTATGACATCTGTATGTGAAAAGATGCTTTCTGAATTTTAATCATTATTTGAAACACCTTCAGTCTGTATGTCTGTCTGTTTGTCTATCTAGTTGAGATTGCAAGTATTTATTTGTAAGGAGTGCTGTCATTCCCCATGGCTTGCTTTCTGCTATCTGATGTACCAATTTTCTTCCATTACGCGCCAGGCTTGTTGTTCTAGTCTGGTAGCTCTTTCATTTCAGTTGCAGAAGAACAGTACACCTGCACCTTATCCCTTCCAGCCATGCTTGGTTTGTGGGGGCCATTTGTGATGGCAGTATGCTTTTTAGATTGCTGCATGGCCTCTGAAACATCCCTTTCCCTCATACACCCATTAATCACAGTTGATGAAGATAGCTCATAGGACAGATGTGTAAAACATACAAATATATGAAGATGCTTTAATCTGAGTCAGACCATTGGCCCATCTAGTCCCACTTTGATAGGCACTGATTCTCCAGGAGCTCAGGCAGAAGGAGGATGCATTTTGCTATCTGAGATTCTTTGACTCGAGATGCCAAGGATCAAACCTGGGGCCTTCATCTATGCATAGCAAGTGCTCTTGCAGAGCAATTTGTGGTCACTGATTCACTGAAGGACCACTTCTTCTGGAAAGGTTCTTGTGTGTTTTTCAGGGGAGACTGGGTTCAGGCTTTCTCTTTGCTTCAGGGGAGTTCACTTGAGAAAGCCTGCTTGAGTCTTGAGATCCCTCATCTGTTCTGCATGGCTGTGTCTCAAAGGCACATCTCATAAATCAGTGTCAGCTTGCTTTACTCTTTGGGTCAACTTGCTTTACTCTGTCTTGCTCTGCAGCCCATTGCTTTCTTCTTAATTATAAATCACTTCTGCTAAAGTGCTTTGGGAACCATGGGATTGGAAGAGGCATTATTAATGTAAGAAATTTCCTATTAGTAATGGTTCTACAGGTTCGCTTCTAGCTAACTGGCAGTTGCCCCAGTGCCCTTCCCCGTTGACTAAGACTTACATTCCAAAGCATCCTTTATGCATTCATACATTTGGTACACAAAGGGATCCACAGTGATTGTAATGAATATTAGGGTATGCAGTGTGCAGCTACAGTTCTATAATTCATACCTGTTCTTATCCCTAGGGCTTAACACAGGAGATGTAATTTCCTTATCTCATTTTCACACTAACTCTGTGAAAGCTTCTTTTCTTTTCTTTTTTGGTGCTTAAAAAATTAAAAGAACTATTCAGACTATTCTGAACAGAACTATTCTTGCAGCAATAAAAATTCTGATTTTGATTTCTCTGTATACATTTTTGCAACTGTTTTATGATGCATTTAATTGCTCTTCTATCTTATCTGTTCATCTGCCTAGCACATATTTATCCCGATTGCCTCCTGTGGAACTCAGGGCAGCATACATGGTTCTTGTTCCCTGTTTTAACCTCAGAATGACCTACAGAGGGAGGCTAAGCTGAGAGACAGTGACTGCCCAAAGGTCACCTAGAAAACTTGCTGTTAGTGGAGACTTAAACAGCCCTAGCTTGACACTTGCCACCACCTTGGACTTTTCTTCATTCACATTTTCCTTGCTTGTGTGTTCCTGTTGCTTCAAGGTGGAGGGTTTTCTTTTCTGCATGTGTTTTACTCCCTCTAGTGGTTGATTCAATATTACATTGCTGTATGTCTGGCGTATCTCTTTCCAGATTTAAACTGAAGGTTTTTATGTCAGACATAGAGCAATGTAAAATTGATTGACAACTAGAGGAAGCAAGCAAAATGCATGCAGAATAGAAATCCGCCCCCCAGCAATAGGAACACACCAGCAAGGAAAATAAGAATGTGGGAAATTCCCAGGTCTAATCACTGACTTTGCCCAGACTTCACTTCTTCCCAGGAGATCAAGGTAGCATCCTTGTAGCAGACGGGTACTTCAGGCTGAGAGAGAAATTTAGAGAGAGAGAGAGAGAGAGACTAGCCAGAGTATTTCAGAGAGCTTCATGACTTTGTTGGGATTAGGTTTTTCCCAGTCCTAATCTCATATATTGACTAACAGCATGCTGCACACATTTCCTTATTTGTCACAACTGAATGTGCCATTTCTAATACTTTGCATCTTGGTAAAGCTCTGGCACTTGCAAATTTTACCTGTTCAGCATAACTGCCCTTCTAAAGAGCAAGGAGAATTCCTTCCCGTTTCCATTCCCCAGCCCAGCAGAGGGTAGTAGCTTGATAATGATGCAAACCTAATGGAAGGTGGAGGGTCACTGCAGAGGAGAAGACAATTAATTCCTGTCCTGAATGCAGCTGCTCCCTTTAGTCACAGAGAAATCAATTGAGTGATGAAACTGATCAGAACCAATGCCTGTGCTTGTCAGGTTCATACTCAAGGGGGGGGGGGGGGAATG
Source organism: Heteronotia binoei (assembly GCF_032191835.1). Lineage (NCBI taxonomy): Eukaryota > Metazoa > Chordata > Lepidosauria > Squamata > Gekkonidae > Heteronotia > Heteronotia binoei. Next base: position 47,765,133 of record NC_083224.1, on the reverse strand, counting down.
AATTTAGGGAGAGAGAGGGTGTCTTTGGGACATGGCAGAAAGGGAATGGTTCTGTCTCCTTTGGTAGAATTTGTTCTTTTTCTTTTAAAGGATTTTATGTGTGATTATGTAAATGTGTTTGTCCTTTTACCTATTTAGTAACATTGTTTCAGAAACAAGTTTAAACTAATTCCAAAACATCTTCAGGAATGGGGTGTGGATGTTCATTGCCTGACAAATTGGGCACTATCCACTAGGCGTTTGAAACCATCACAACAACATATGCGCATGGTTATTGCAGCAGCTCTAGATACATAGTTGGCAGGTAGTTGAGATTTTCCTAGGTACTGCCTCAAGCATCACAGAAATCTGTGGAACCAGTTTAACTGCAGACTGATTTTATGGCAAATCTGGGATTGCAGACTGCAGGCAAACAGCACCTCAAAATGACTTTCTCCTCCTCTTTGAAAAAGGTATTAACTTTGCATAGTCTGAAATTTCACCATTCATTGCCTATATGCATTCAGGCCTATCTTTGAGAATAAACAGATTTTTTTCAGAATACTGCATACTGTCCTTGCTAGCAAAATGCCTTCATTTCCTTGGAGAAATTGAAGAATACTCAGAACTGATGCAAAGATGAGGAGAGGCCATTTTGGCTACAATTTTGTTGGGACTGTAACACTTTAGAATGCATGTTCAAATATACCATCTTGTATTTATTTGTATTTAAAAAAATATTTGTATTTATTTGTATTAAAAAAAAAACCTTATCTATGCACAGAAAGCAAGGAATGCTTGTTCTCCTTTATGTAGCAGCATTCTATATGCAGGTAATATCTGGAATACCTGAGAGGGTACCTGTCTGAATGTCGGGTTGTGGAGAGCTGGTAAAGAGGTTGCATTATTCATTGGGCTTCTAGCCCTTCCTCCCCCTGCAAGCAGGCTCAGGGTGGGTTACAAAAGCAACGAATACAATCCAGCTTCTACAGTTAATCTGCAGTTAACAATAATAAAATAAACATCAATAAATAACATCAAACAACCCTTTAAAGCAGGACGGGTAGGTGGATCATTTCTCGAGAGGCCCAGCTGCTCAGTGGTGCTTGCAATCCTTTGGAAATTTAAATTGTTGGCCACTCTGAGGTCGTGCGTGCTTGCATAGTACTACTGATGTGGGAAGGGCGGGATATGCCAAGTATTTTCTTTGCATGTGTTATGGTGGGTGTGAAGTCTCTGTGTTAGACTTGACAGGCCTCCTCCTGCTATAACTCTGTAGGAGGAGTTTCTGTTGTGCGTAGCTTGTTACTCTCTTCAGATCAGTGGTTGTAGGAATGGTTCCACTGTGAGATGGTTTTGCAATAAAGAACCATCAGACTAGCTGTAACTAGGTAGACTTTGCTTTGTGTATGATGCACAGGGAAGGAAACAAGTGAGAGGAGGAGCAGAGGACCTGCAAATCTAATGCAGCTGTGATGCATTCTTTCCCCGTGGATCATCTACTGATAGCTGTTGCAAAGGGGGGACAGGTGAGACTGATGCTGCCTGAGGCCAGCAAAGGACCTACTGAGGAAAAAAACTGGACATAATTTTCAATACAGTACACCACATGGGGATTGCCTTCTCCTTATTCTGAACTTGACTTGCTTATTCCTCTCATTTGAAACAGCCTTGTTGGCCAGTAGCAATATCCTTAAAATGGAAAGCATGCAGTTACCTTTTATTAAGACCAGACTATGACTGATTTCTCACTAGTGTTGCTCCACCCCCAGGCTTCTGCTTCCATGAAACAAGTGATCGATTTCCCACCAGTTGCTCCTCAGGCACATTTTAACATGTGGCTTCTTCCAGTTCCTCTCATGGCTTTGTGACGCTGTTTTTTTAAGGATTAAGAAACCATGAGGGGAACTGGATAGAGCTGCACATCGAAATGTGCCCATGGAGCAACTGGTGGGAAACTGATCGCTTGTGCCAGGGGAAAACAGAAGCATGGGGGTGGAGCAACGCTAGTGAGAAATTGCAATATATAACACAACAAGTCTGAGCTCTCCAGAATATCAGACGGCAGAGGCAGAGGAAGAGAAGAAGGAGGAGAAGAGTTGGTTTTTATACCCAGCTTTTTAGTTTAAGGAGTCTCAAAGTGGTTTACAGTCACCTTTCCTTTCTCTCCTCACAATAGGCACCTTCTGAGGTACGTGGGGCTGAGAGAGCTAGGAGAGAACTGTGACTCACCCAAGGTTACCCAGCAGGCTTCTTGCAGAGCAGTGGAGAAATCAAACTGAGTTCTCTGGATTTGAGTTTGCTGTTGCTGTGACTGGCCCAAGGTTACCCAGCAGACTTCTTGCAGAGGAATGGAGGAGTCAAACTTAGTTCTCTGGATTAGAGTTTGCTGTTCTTAACCGCTACCGCATGCTGGCTCAACATGCAAGAAAAGCATGGGGGATCTCTAGGCCACAGTTACATCCCAGCTGAAATTACAGCGGATAATTAATTTCACCTGAGAGCTCTTAGAGTGGGATAGCCACCACCTGCTTTAGCACCTTGTTCCAAAAGAGGATATTAGCAACTGGCCTATAACTATGCAAGTCATGAGGGCCTAGCAAGGATTTTTTTTCTCCCATGAAAGCCATACCACTTCTAATGCTGTTAGAATTGAACATCATTGAAACTACCTTCTTTCTTAAGGAGACATTGATCATCTCCTGAATCCACCTGGCTGTATCCTCTCTCCCTGACATTTCATTGGGAATCAAGAAGGGAAAGATCAAATGAAGTGTTAGGCTAGACATTTGCAAGTAGATAGTCTACATCCTTGAGCCACAGTATCTGAAAAATCAATCAACAAAACTTGACCAGACAGCTCCTTGAATCTAAATAGACTCAGATGAGAGCAGTTTTACCTACAAAAATAACTTGCAAATGCCTCACAGTGATTTACAGAGTACTTGGGAGTTTTAAATGATAGGGAGCCAATTACAAAAGCCCCTCACTGTATATATGTCACGTTCTATATATATACATCTAGAACAATGCTGTGTTTTGCATGTGACTTGGCAGCTTTCATGAGTCATCTGTGCAGGCGACATTTGAGTAATGCTATTTCAGTTTGCATATCCTAATATTTCTGCCCCAGTGGTTAAAGGATCCACTGATGACCTGTGGGTCCAGATTCCCTATCATGAAATCTTGTACGGATGAAGCCACACTGATGTTGTCCTGAAAGTATTGCAGTGCTACTGTGACTAATTTTTCCCTAGCTTTCCTAATCTGTTCCTTTGTTGTCATTCCTCCAAAGATTCTGTATTGTTAATGGTAGAATTTTCCAGTAGTACTCAACCTACAGTAGAACCTACCTCTTCTGCTTGAAGCAAGGTTCTTTCCCTTATAGGAAGGCTTTACTGTTATTGGAACAGAATATAAGGACCAAGCCCAGGAAGTGGATGTTCTTTTCCTAGGAGGCAGAACTGAGGAAGAGCTGCTGCCAGGGAGAGACCCTCACCCTGTGAGGTAGGGTGAGTAGGCCCAGGTCTGACTGACAATTTAGGGACAGTAAGTTTAGACTCATTAGGGCATTTGGTTATTTTTCCCTTCACCCCTTTTACTGTTTTATGCACCTTGTTTGTTTATATTGCACTGACCTTAAAATAAACCTTTTTGTTGTTCACTCTGCCTGGTTCTCACTTCTATTATTTGGCCTAAGCTACAAGAGGCCTGAAAGGCTTGGGAGGGAACTCGGGGCCTTCTCAAGGGGAATCCTTAACACAGAGCGGTGGCAGCAGTTGGTAATACCCCCCTGAGTTGTGACAATTTATTATATTTGTATACCACCTTTTTGGGATACTGAGAATTCCCAGGTCAGGTCGAAACCTGCTGAGCTTTAGCAAGGTTATTTAATGCATTTATTTCATTTATATCATGGCTTTCTGCCTTTTGGGTATCCGGAGTGTCTTACAGAATTCTCCTCTCCATTTTATTTTCTGAACAACTCTGTGAGGTAGGTTAGGCTGAGTGGGTGTGAGTGGTCCAAAGTCACCTAGACACCTTCCAAGACAGAGTGGAGATGCAGATTTGGGTCTCTCAGACCCATATGTTTACAGGCCAGCATGGTTGCATTTTCTTCTGCTTTGAATTCCGGGTTGTTCCACTTGTCACAGCCATGCTTAGCTCTTAACTGCTCTTGGCCACGCTGCTCAACCAATCTGCTTGGGGCTCAACCCTATACACCAAGTTGGCCAAGAACCAAGGGGTCTGGTGTTAAAAATAACTCCTTTCCCTCTCTACTTCCACAAGCAAGAAACTCCTCCCCTCCCCTGCCTTGGACTTTACTTTGGTATCAGCTGCCACCAACAAGAGATGATAGTTATGAAGATAAATAATAATTGTCTGTCTGTCTCTCTCTCGCTCTGTCTCTCTCTCCCCCCCTCCCCCCCCCCCTATGTGTGAGTAGCAGAGGGGCTGTTAGGTTTGCTTCCTCCTCCATGCCTCCCTCCTGTACTTTTCTGCCAGAGCTGTCCATCAGCACTGGTCCATTCTAGTTAGCCTAACAAAGCAGACTTGGGCAAATTATGAGTGGGATTATTCCAAGCAGCCTTCAGTAGCCATTCCTAAAAGCACGGGTATAAAAGAGCTGCAGTAGCTACTCATAAATCCCAGAAATCACATAATTTAGAACAGTCTGCAGAAATGCAGACTTTAGGCAGAACTCTATGAAGGAGCAGAAGTATTTTGCTAGCTAACCCTTTCTATATTCCTGTCCATATGTTTCTGAGGCCAGTCAGATTTTGGGATGCAGGTTCAAAGTCTTCCTTCAAGCCAGTTCTTGACAAATCATTGCAAAAGTTTGGATTACAGTAGTTTAACCCACTAAAAGTGAAGCCAGTAATAATCTATCAATGGAACTATTCCTATGGAGAAATTGAATCTGGGTACAGTTTCTGTTCCAGCTCAATCAATCACCATATACCCTCCCTTTATGGAATTTAACTTAGGAACTCATTATCCCATTCCTATGGATAATCCTGTGTTGAAATTGTTTCATAGGGAATGATCACATGGGAAGAAGCCATCAGTGTGTTGGTCAGTAGGAAGATGCTGCACTGATGCTGCCAACTGCTTTTGATGTACCCAGATTGTTTTGTGTGACTCATTTTACCAGAGTACTGTGACTTTCACAGGGAAATAACAGTCCTGCCATTCAGTGACATATGAATTAGGCTGAACTGGGGTCTAATTAACATGATTCAAAGTCTTTGTGTCTGTCATGAGGACTTTCTGTCAGACTGCACTGGAGATCAGCACTGGCAACCCAGTTCTCAGGTGTGTGCGGACCCATTCAGGATCAGGATTACAGTGTGTGGGGGGGAGGGTGTTTCAGCCTTGCCTTCCACAACTATTTCCCCAATTTGAAATGACCCCCTGGTTGTGGAAACTTGTGTATACTGATGACTGTGTATACATTTCCCCAGTGAAGTAAAAAGCAGCTTCCTGGGTCTGTTAGGAAAACAGTGTGTGCATAGGGGGTGGGATGGGGAGTCTTCAACATCCTCTCTCCATGTGCAGTGGTTGTGATCTACATCATTTGTTCAGAGTGGGGATGTTGTAGACCATGTGTGCTGACTGGCTTTGCAGATTTTGTAACACGTGAATTGTTCCTGAGCTGCGTAGCTTCTGGCTTTGCTTGTGCATGTGGGTAGAACACTCCCGCCACCCCAATCATTCCAACTATATTTGTGCCTTCCCTGTGTATCGTGCTGATGAACCAGCCCACAGTTTAACATTGAGTCTCTTGAATCTTAGTTTTAAAAATTTTAAATTGACGACCAAAGTGAAATTCAAAGACAGGTGTTAACAACATTTGGACACTTTCCTTTGGTACTTGGCATGGGCTGTTGACAGCATGCCAGTTACTTTATCCTAGGGATTACAGGGACTTTGCTTTCCATCGCCTAGGGCAGAATAGACTGGTTCCAAAACACCTGTTTGGAGATATTGCATGCCATTTTATGAAAAGTTCTGGCAGTGTTGGGAAAAGATTGCAAGCCAGGCAACTTATGCTGGTGGCTCAGCAGAGCGACTGACAGCCCTGAAAGACATCCAGAGCAGGGAGGGAGAAGAAGCAGAGGGGTGTCCAGTACCTGTATTCTACATTTCCACATGCTTGTGATTATTGCTCAAGATCCTCTAGCCAGTTCCCTGATTCTGTGTGTTGCTTAGAGGAGACAGAAGTCACTGGGAATGACAGTGATGTCAGGAAAAGTTGAAGGCAGCAGGAAAAGAGGAAGACTCAACATGAGATGGATTGACTCAATTTTGAGGAAGCCATAGCCCTCAGTTTGCAAGACCTGAGCAAGGCTGTAAATGATTGGATGTTTTGGAGGTCATGAATTCACAGGGTCACCATAGGTTGGAGATGGCACTTAACACACACACACACACCCTTTGTTTGTGGTGTGATCACTTAAATAGAGTTTTGCAGTGGCTGTACATGTCAAATATCATTTCTTCTTTATTTTAAAAAAGCAAGGATAGTTGTTCTGTGTAGTTATTATCTGTAGGCATTACAAGGTATAAAAAAAGACTATCTCAGGAACTGCTCTTAAAAGAGACAATTTATTACCATTTCTATATCTTGCTTCCCCATCCTGAATTCTGAAATGGCAAAACTGGTACTGGGACAACATGTGTGTTATCAGAGCTTTTTTTTTGAGCAGGAACACACAGGAATGCAGTTCCGACTGGTTTGGTGTCAGGAGGTGTTGCCTAATATGCAAATGAATTCCTGCTGGTTTTTTCTACAAAAAGCCCCATATGAAACAATGCCGATGTCAGGGGGTGTGGCCTAATATGCAAATAAGTTCCAGCTGGGCTTTTTCTACCAAAAAAGCCCTGTGTGTTATCACTCGGTTGGCACCCCTTCCCCTACAAGCCTCGTCTGTGTGTGCATAACCTGGGTGAGGGAAATCAGAATTCTTTGCTAAGAAGACCTGCATTTTGTCATGTGACAGTCTAGGAAGTTTGCATAATTTATGAAATGACTGTGCTATTTCTTCTCTTCTTGCTTCAGCATTCTGAATTTTCTTCTGGCATGACTTTCCAGCTTAACACAGAATCTAAAATCATGCTTTAAAAGTATGGCACAAACATAACATTTTTATGGCAGTGGGGGCTTCTGTAGGAGCCTCCTTGCTGTATTTCAGGGTTGGGAAAATCTGGTTCTACAAGCTTAGATCTGGTTTTGCTGTTCATGATGCTATTTGGTTGTCCACAAGCTTTGCCCCTCTAATCCTGAAGCAGCTTTGTGCTTTCAAAACTGTTTTTCCTAACAATGTGATGAATTCTAACCACCCACCTGTATTTTAGAAGTTATTTCCAGTGCCACCCTAATCAAAGCTAACCCCTGAAGTCCATTAAAGTCAGTGGGCTTTTAGAAGGGTGCAAGTCTGCTTAGGTTGTACTATGTACAACAAGATCCAGGGCTTTTTCGGTGGCAGCACCAGAACTTTGGAACACCCTCCCAGAAGCTATAAGGGCCCTGTGGGATTTGTCTGCGTTCCGCAGGGCCTGTAAGACCGAATTGTTTAAACAGGCTTTTGTGGTTTGATCGAAAAAGGGCTGCCACCGGACATCCTACAGAATGCTGGCGATCATAGTCGAGAAGTCACTCCGCCTATACTGGACTGAAATAGCGCTATAGAATGGTTTTAAAGTTGATATATGTAAATTATGGTTTTATATGTTTTATTGGATTGATTGTTTTTATAATGTTGTGAGCCGCCCTGAGTCCGCTTGTGGAGAGGGCGGGATATAAATGCGAAGTAATAAATAAATAAATAAATAAATAATAAACAATCAGGCAACCCACTTGAAATGGGGTGGAGCAACAGCTGGGGTTTTATATCCTGTAATTTGCCTAAAGTAAATACAATTTTACAAAATAGGGAAGCATCTACATAGTCTTGCCTGTTTGTGTGTATGTGTGGGGAAGGGGTGGTGTCTCCATTCTCCCACCTTACAATCTTCACAAAAAATCTTCCTGATCGGGTCCTTGATCTACCCCATCTTTCTCAGTCTCATTCATGATTCCTATTCAGTCAGGTTCTGCAAAAGACCACTTGTAGCTATCATAATGAACTATACCAGTGATTTAAGTATCTAGATATTGAATGTTTTTCTCTCACGTAGAATAACTGTCTGCCACAAATGTATGAAAAATTAAATAGGTCTCATCCACACTGCATATCAGCATTCTTACCACTTTATTAGACTAAAATTCCCAGGATTCTCTGGAGAGAGACACAATAAGGTGGCTAAAAGCAATTTAAATTCATAGTATATGTAAGACCAGGGGTGACCAAACTGTGGCTCAGAAGCTACATGTGGCTATTTCACACACAGTGTGTGGCTTGCAAATCCCCCACTACCCCATTGGATGGCTTGGAGAAGGCATTTCTCTCTTTAAATCACTTCTCCAAGCCAAACCAGCTGGTGGCTTGGAGAATGCATTTCAAGTTGCTTTCTTTCTACCTCTCCCCATCTATTTTCCTTCCTTCCTTCCTTCCTTCCTTCCTTCCTTCCTTCCTTCCTTCCTTCCTTCCTTCCTTCCTTCCTTCCTTCCTTCCTTCCTTCCTTCCCTCCCTCCCTCCCTCCCTCCCTCCCTCCCTCATCTGATGTTTACTCTGTGTGGCTATTATGTTATGCAAGTTTGGCCATCTCTTGTGTAAGACTATATACTTGCAGTGGCTCCTACTCTTCCTGGGAAGTGCCCTTTCATTTTCACTTCCTTTTCCTTTCCCTTGTTCACTTTAGAATCTACTCTCCCCTCTCTGTTTTACAGTTCTCTCTAAGTGTTCTTTGTAGACCTGAAAGTATAAATTGATTTCATATGTGTGTTCACAGTCAAATAATTGGTTAATGGTGTGTTACAAACGTGGACTTTAAAACAGATTTTTAAAATCAGAACTGCTGCTTCTGAAAGGGGTTTCTTAATTGTTGATTGTGGTATGTCAGAAGCAGAAGGATGGTTTCTTTAACCAGATCTGTTCATTAATTGTCATAATTTACTAGGCAAAAATCTCTTATATTTCAATGCTAATATCTTTCTTTGACGAAAGCAAAACTGTTACTAAACAGAATGGGGTGAGAGAAATCCCGAGAGCTCTTCCTTCTTTTTGTTTTATTGACCTTGCTTCCACTGCTATCTCCATGTCCCACGAGATCATCTTTTCTACTTGGAAAGTTCAGGTCCAGGATTGGCACTCGCTATTCATTTGGGCTGTCTGATTGTATCCAGGATCAATTTGCAGTTTGCATAGGAATAGCTACAGTAAGGTAACTAGGATGGAATATGGGTGAGGGTAGAAATGGGTTTTCTAGAAGCATCTTGGATTAGTGTCTCGAAATGGTGAGATTAGTTTGCATTTAGATTCAAGTGGGTAGCCACATTGGTCTGAAGCAACAGGACATTTGAATCCAACAGGACAACATTCTGGTTTTGTGCATGCACACGGAAGCTTATACCCAGAATTAACCTTTATTGGTCTTAAAGGTGCCACTGGACTCAAACTTTGTTCTAGATTGTTTTTAGGTGATCATGACGTATTTTATTGTTTTATGTTTGTTTTTTGATTTAGAATACTTAAAAAATGGTAGAAGGAATGCTTTATGCCAGCTTATTCAGAGGTTTAGGGAAGGCAGCTTGCTTGGCAGAGTGGTAGCTTTGTGTTTCTGTGGCTTAATAAAGTAAAATACATCCAGCCTTTTCTCTAGGAAAACTGATCTCAGTAACCTGAAGATCAGTTGTTATTCCAGGATACCTCTAGGCCCCACCTAACCTTGGCTATCCTAGTTCTCCTTCCTGTGGCAGCCATTTTGAAGTGGTGCTCACTACCTCCTGTCAAAATTCCCACAGTGTCAAAAAGATTGGGTTCCCCTGGTATAACGGGTTTTGCAGTGTAGCAGCTGCAAAATGATAGTCCTTGCCCCAAGTAGTTTACAATTCAAATTTTGACAGAAGGAGTAGAGAAAGATCAGCTAGGGGAAATTATTCACAACTGCAGTTGTAACCAATTAACAGGATAAATACTGGCTTAGAGAACTGAACTTTCAAATGAAGAAAAGCAATCTTTAATGCAGAGAGCCAAAAGACAGGACTGTAGAACGGAAATATGGAAGGATGCAGGAATGCCTCAGGGTTTATGAGACTGGATTGATGTTGTAACTCACCAGTAGAAGTATAATGTGCTCTTAAAGTTCTCTAGCTACACCTATGTGAGCATTTAATAACACTGAACATGGTGAAAGGAAGTTCCAATGCATAATGTTTCAATATGTGAACTGATATCTAGAAAATGAAGGAATAAGGCTGTTCTTTTACTCAACAGAAATTACATAATGGAATCTTGAGGGTATGTGGATCTATCTGGCCCTTCTCATTCTCCTCTCTTACCAGCTTACGTTTTGGGAGGGGGCTTCCCAAAACTTGCAGTCTGCTATAAAATGGCCTCCCTCCCTGCCTGCCTATTTCCCCTCTCTGGCTCCTAAGGTAAACTCTTACTTCTGGCCACACTTCTGGGTTGTGCTTCATGACTGGCAGGATGTTCTCTGCACATCTCAAGAAACGGAAGTGCTGAGCTCATGGAAATCAAGCTGGGGTCAATGAGAGCAACACTCTCATTGGAGGGAGGGAGAGAGGGAGACAGCAGTTACAATGTCAGGCTTTGTGAACTCTGGTGGCCTCTGCTGCTTCATAGGTAAGTGAACATTGTGGCTGTGCTATAATTAGACTGACCAGTTTGTGCAAAAGGAAACCGGCAAGTGTCTGTGTATTTTTTTAAAAAAATATTATGAAGGAAAGTAGGTCATTCTGAGAAAAGGCAGCCTGCACAGCAGAGCAGAGATTTGCATGGGGTTTATGAACCATGTCATGTGCTAATTAATGAGTGTCACCAAAGTCAGAAAGAAACTGGCCTTCTCTCAAGGTTTGCGGGCATGTGCTGAAACACACTCCTCCTCTTCTCAGCTGCTGCCTTTAGTGTTACCCATGGCATTTAACTCAAGGAAGCTGTAAGTTGATACCTGAGTGGTGATAGTAGTAATTCAGTTGAGGTCAAATGAGTGGTTGATGAATGGTGGTGGATTGCCATGTTGGCTCCACATGTGCCCCTAAGGACAGTTTTATTGTTTAGTGAAGGCTGTGTGTTGTGAGGGCTGCCAGCTTCAGCAAATGCTGTCCAGTGTCGTTAATCTGTTAGGTTATCTGAGAACCTTGAGAAAACTGCTGTTGTGGAGACCAACTGACTAGGTTGCCTACCCTGCATAGTTAGGGTTGCCCACTCTGGGTTAAGAAATTGGGGGTGGAGCCTGGGGAGAGCAGGATTTGGGGGAAGGATCTCAGTGAGGTATAATGCCAGAGAGTCCACCCCCCAAAGCAGCTGTTTTCTCCTGGGGAAACTAATCTCTATTTGGAGATTGGTTGTAATTCTGGGAGATTTCAAGGTCCTGCCCAGAAGTTGGCAACCCTTTTCACATTAAAGGTTTAACTAGCTTTGAAGGATCCAAATCCAGTACTGAGTGCATGGCAAATTCAAGACCTGTTACCGGGGTTAAGTAGGTAACTGTTGTCTCAAATATTGGGCGGAGGGGGGCTGTATGCCTAAATTTTCAAAAATAAGGATACGTTACCAGGCATTTCTCTGTGGAAACCACTACTTTCTCAACTCAGCTGGGAACTTCTGACTAATAATTGTACTTTTTTGGGTTTGCTCTATATATCTATATATTAGCTGAGTATTTCTTTCAACACTCTTGTAAGGTGGTGGTAGAAAGTGCTGCCAAGTTCCAGCCGATTTACGGAGACCCCTCATGTGGTTTTCAGAGCAAAAGATTTCAGAGATGGTTGGCCGTTGCCTCCCTCTGTGTAGCAACCCTGGTCTTCCTTGGCAGTCTCCCATCCAGGTAACAAGCAGGCCTAACCCTGTTTAGCTTCTAAGAGCTGATGAGATGGAACTTGTCTGTACTCACACTTAAGGCTCTATAAAGGGATGTCAAACTCATTTGTTAGGAGGACCAGATCTGACACAAATGGGACTATGTGGGGCCAGGGCATGTGTGTCATAAAATATAATGCCTGGTAGTGGAGATATAAACTTTATAACGGACACAAACACAGTTAAAGATATTATTTTTAAACTTAAAATACAAACATGCTTAAAACTCTTACAATATTTTGTTAAAGTTGGAAAGGTGGGAGAATAAGTGGAATTTGGCAGTGCATTTTTTTTCCCAAATAAAACATCAAGAAAAAGCACCAAGGCTCTGACTCTATGCAAATAATGAAATGGCATTGTAAGCTTCTCCCCCACCCCCCTTACTTAGATTGGCTGTGGTTTTCCAGTATAATATCCCCCTTTGGCTGTGGGTTCCCATATTAGAGTACTCACTAGATTAGGGCCATTCAGCAGAGATAAACTGGTTGAAAGCATCAACCTTTTGTTTGCAAGGACACAACTCCAGGAAGCATGAGGCTATAGGAAAGCTGAAAATGTTACCATCTCCACTCCATTTGAAACTATTGCAAAGCAAACACAAAGCTGCAAGAAAAATGTGGAATGGACTTAAAAATCAGCTCCACCTTTTCCTTGCAGCAGCCAGAAAAGAAGGGCAGGATGAGCCCAAGAACTGAGACTCAGTCTGGGAACTTCAAAGGGGGCTTCAAAGAGCCTTTTGAAGCTCCCAGGCTGAAAGAGACTCTCCCTCAGAGCGTCAAAGAGCCTGGAAACCAAAAGAGACACAGCCTAGGCGCTTCAAAGCATAAGGACAGTTGGGGAAGAACCCCGCAGGCCTGATCAAAGTCCTGGGCAGGATGGTTCTGGCCTGTGGGCCAGATGTTTGACACCCCTGCTCTATAAAGTAGGTTGGTATTATTATTTTGTCAATATTTCAGGGTGGGTGAGAGAGAATGACTTACTTAAGATCACCTAGTGACTTTGTAGCTGATGAGAGATATCTAAACCAGGAATAAACTGGAAGACTTAAATTACAGTTTAATCTCTGGTGAGATATGGGGCCAGCTGGCCAGCAGCTATGGTAGGGCAAGTCTTATTTTCCTGCAAAGGAAAATATATGAAAACATAATATGTACCGAGCTCATAAAGGTTCTTGCCCTCAGATAAGTATTTTATTTTCTTTCCTGTGAGTTTTAAAACATGTCACAAGTTCACAGTAATGCTGGATACCCTTCTAGCCCATATGAGTTTGTGTATATACTAGTCCCCCCCCCCCCCCCCGGTCGCTTTCCCCAGTTATCCCTATGTCACATTGGGTGAGCTTTCCTCTGATAGGGGTTCTACTATATCTGTGGTAGGACACAAAGAATCAAACAGAGTTCTATGTGTCCAAGGAGCATTGTTCCCTAAGTAGCATTCCCCCTCTCTCCCATGGAACATGATAAACAACTTTTGAACATGTGCCTTATTCTGAGTTGCACCATTGGTCTATCAAGATAAATATTGTCAATTCTCAATATCGTTATCTTCATGAGGTCTTGTGTGGAGCTCTATCACATCACCTGCTACTTCATAAGTTTAAACTAGTGATATCAGGAATTGCCCTTGAGACTTTCTGTGTGGAAAGCAAATGCTTTAATAGTGAGCCATAGCCCCTTTCCTAAATGTATTTTATTTATTTATTTTATATTTTAGTATATTTCTATTCCGCCCATTCCCAGTAGGGCTCAGGGCAGAGTACAACATATGATAAAACAATAAAATACAATAATGGAAATACAATAAATGGAAAGTAATATTTACTAGAAAAAAAGGGTTGCTGTTTAACTAAACATACAAAAAGTCATAGTACCTACAAGATATGCTCAAGTCCTTGGGTTTAAAGGTTCTCATTGGATCTCAGGTTTTATTGAGTTTTGTTAAGTCATGGCTTAGAGGCAAGTTGCAGCTATGGAAAAATCGATATGACAATAACATCTTGGTGCAGCAAGTGAGAAACAAACCTCTTTGGAAGAAGAGGGGGACACATTTTATGTCTCTTCAATGTGTCTAAAGCTATTGTACTTCTCTTGTGCTGGTAAAATGGTAGATACCTTGGTTCTTAGGTATATATTGTCAGTGGGGTGGAAGTGGTTTGCAGCACCATGTTATTTTGGTCTAAACTCATTTATTTTATAGAATAACACTGCTTAGGTTTGCACTGCAAGACATACACATTGCCTGCATGGAAAACCAAGTTATTCTGAGTGCAGCTGAGGTATTTCTACCACAGTTTAACAATCTTTGAGTCCAGTGGTGCCTTTAAGACTGACAAAGTTTCAGTCTGGTTATAAGCTTTCTGTGCATGCATACATCTTCAGATACTGAATTGCAGTTCAATTATGTCTATCTTCATTCTTAACTCATCTTTCAGGTTTCATATTTTAACCCATGGCAGAGAAGTGATAAAGTTAACCCATGGCAGAAAAGTGATTTTAACTTTTTAAGAAAGTTTGAACAACTATTGTGCTCAGGGCTTTTTTGGGGGTAGAAAAAGCCCAGCTAGAACTTATTTGCATATTAGGCCACACCCCCTGACAGCATCATTTCCCCACACAGCTTTTTTTGTAGAAAAAGCCCAGCAGGAACTCATTTGCATATTAGGCCACAGCTGCTGATACCAAGCCAGCCGGAACTGCGTCCCTGTGCGTTCCTGCTAAAAAAAAAGGCCCTGATTGTGCTTAAATCAATAAAATTGTGAAAGTGCCACTGTGAAAGCACAATAGTTGTTCCAACTTTCTTGAAGACATATGGCTATTAGATCACAGTGACCCTTTTTTTCTGCTTGGACTACTAGTAATATAGCATGTGGTCAAATATTGTTGAGGTTTTGTATAGTTTAGGCTGGAGTGGAAAAATATATATTCAGATACTTGTTGATATTTCCTGTAGTTGGTATTGTAATCCTAAACACAATTGATTTAAGTGGGTTTAGACAGAAAGTCTAGGGTCACTACACAGAGGCAGCAAAAGCAAACCACCTGTAAACATCTCCTGCCTTGAAACCTTACGGAGTTGCTGTAAATCAGCTGTGACTTGACAGCACTTTGCTGTGACTTGGATAACCCAGGCTATCCTGATCTCAGAAACTAAACAGGGTCTGCCGTGGCTAGTATTTGGATGGGAGACCATCAAGGAATACCAGGGTTGTGACACAGAGGAAGGCAATAGTAAACCACCTTTGAATGTCTCATGCCTCGAAAACCCCATGACATTGCCATAAGTCAGCTGTGACTTAATGGGACTTGCGCCATCACCACCAGACATGTATAATTCTGTTTAGGTTTGTACTGTTGGTAGCAAACATCAGAACAGTAGAAAAGGAATGGTATGGGTTGACTTTTTAAAAAAACACATTTTGGAAATTGAAACTGTGACTTCTGAAAAGGTGATTAATAATGTAACTTCTTTTTTTACACTAGAGCTTTTGATATGTACTACAGGTGACCACTTGAATCTATCTGTGTTCAGTGGATGGTGTGTGTGTGTGAGACACTTTAAAATATTTTCAGTGATCAGGCTATATTGGGGCAGTCATAAAAACAAACTTGGCATCCCTGTGTCCTCTTTTCCAGAATTACTTTCTGAACTTCCTGGAACCCAAGTCCTGTGAAAAGCTTTCCTTCCCATTATGGGAATGTTTACCTTCAAATAGATCAACAGTCTGCTTCCTTAATGATTGCAGCTGCTGGGAAATTGGCAGGTTACAGACGCCTGACATTGTTATCAGTTGTATTAATGGGGAGTGGGGGAAGTCTAAATCAATAGGAGAGTAAAATAGTATTCTGGCACAAAGGGGAAAACACCAGAAGATCTGAAACATTACCTGATGTATCAACTGGCCAGGCTCTTATGAAGCATACGGTAAAGACTGCCTTGCCAACTCTAGGTTGGGAAATCCTGGAGATTTGGGGGGTAGAGCCTGGAGAGAGACCTTAGTAGGGTATAATACCATAGAGTTTACCATATCTAACAACCATTTTTTCTCAGGTAAACTAATCAGTTTCCTGGTGATCAGTTGTAATTCTGGAGATCTCCAGGCCCCATCTAGAAGTCGGCAACCATAACTGCAGAAAACATTGGGAAGGGGGACAGATTGATTGCATAAACTCCCATAGGCTATGGAAAGCCAATAAAGATTTGACAAATCATTTATTCAGATGTTTTTGACTTAAATATATCTGTTCCAGAGTGTGAATATTCTCAAATGTTTGATGTATGTTAGGATTTCCCAGGCTGTAGCTTTAAATGCAACATTTCAGGTTTAATTTCTTATTTTTAATGAAAAATACCCCTTTTAACATATGTATTTCTTACATTTATATGCCACCTTTCTTTCATCATGGAACACAAGGCAAAGTATATTTATTTATTTATTTATTTATTTATATTTTGACTTATATCCCGCCCTTCCCACCGAAGTGGCTCAGGGCGGCTTCCAGTAGGGCTTCCTACTGGGCTTCCATCCAGGTACTTATTAGATCCAGCTTTGTTTAGTTTAGTGAGGTTTCTGTATCATGTGCCTTCAAATTGTATCTTGGGATCAAAAGCTGTAGTTTTGGGTTTGGATCCATCAGAATGTGCATTGAAGGAATTTCCATCCATGGAGTGTAACCTTCCCCTCTCTTCTACAGCCTAAAATGCATCTCTTGATTAATTTAGTTTTGACAGGCACCAGACATGAGATCTCATTGGTATCAGCTTTCAAATATATTATTGCATATCAGATTTGGTAGATAAAACAATTACATTCCAGTGATCAAACACTGATGAATACGGTGTGTGTGTGTGTATGGAATTACTGAGTGGATGTACTTCTTTGCAATTTAAATACACAGATGTGATCCCAAAGATTTCAGTATGGATTATCAAATATCATTATTTCTGCAGTAATAGCTTCTAGGTTCTTCTCCTCCAAAGGTGTAGCATTCTGTGCTCTAGAAAACTAAAATAGCATTTCTAAGTACAAGGAAACATGCTGTTGGTCAGAGCAGGCAGTACTGACCTTGATGGACCAAGGGTCTAATTCAGTATGGCAGCTTCGTATTTTCAGAGTACAAGAAAATGACTTACAGGTGTTGTGCAAAAAGTTCAATTGGTTCGGAGGACTGTGAAATGTCCAAGTCAACAAATTATGATTAGAATACAAAACCTCCCACAAGTCATTACTTCTGGTTCTGTTTTACAAACTGTAACTGTAGTTTGCTACAGGATAACATAGTTTGCTGGCAAAATAAAGACTAAATAGGAAACGAGGAGAAAGGTTATGTGCAGGGAGGATGTGGCAGTGTGCAGATTCATAATTCTACACCAGGTTTGAAGTGAGCATTGCTTGGGTGTATTGTTTGTTTTTTGTAAGTCTTGCTGTGTATCTGCTGACAGGCTAGGTAGATGTGTAGTGTACCTGTGTCACAAGAAGAAGCTTCAAACTAATCTTCCCCACAAGGTGAACTGTGAATGCCTGTGGAAGGTCCACAAGTGGCTCTAGCGTTCCATAGGGGAAAAGTTAAAGAGCAAAGCTCTGGGATTTGAACTCCTGACAACTGTCTTTTCATAGAAAGTGAGAATATTTTTTTGTGAAATTCGGCAGCCATGCTACTAGGTACAAGGGAGCACTGAGTGGTCATTCATTACATGAAGCATAAGGAGGGGATGAAAAATGCAGTGCAAATATGGAGTAGTAATTGTCGCTGAAGTAATTTGTTTGCACTGTTGAGTAGGGTTGCCAATCCCCGGTTGGGCAATAGGAGAGGTGTCACTAGAGAATGAGCAAACCACAACCAATGGGTTATCGTGACATAAAATAATTAAGAAACTTATACAAATGTAACCACACTGTTTATAGCTATATACAATGCACATGCAATAATTCCATCAGTGTACATACAGATCTCTTGAATCCCCCAGAATCCCCAGGAATCTCCCTGATAATCAAAACAATCAAGCACAACAAATTTGAATGTACATTGATGGAATTATTGCATGTGCATTGTTTATAGCTATAAACAGTGTGGTTATATTTGTATAAGTTTCTTTGTTTTATGTCACTATAACCTGTTGGTTGTGGTTTGCTCAATCCCCAGTTGGAGGGCCCTCCCTGTGCTTCAGGGTCATCAGAAGGGAAATGTCTGCTGGGCATTCCATTATGCCCTAGGGAGACCAATTCATGCAGGGTTTAATGGAGAATTGATCTGTGGGTATCTGGGGCTCTGGGGACTGTTTTTTGAGGTAGAGACACCACATTTTCTGCATAGCTTCCAGTGCATCTCCTCAAACACCCCCCCCCCGCCAAGTTTCAAAAATATTGGACTGGGGGTCCAATTATGTGAGCCCCCCAAAAAGATGCCCCTATCCTTCATTCTTTTAAATGGAGGGAAGGCATTTAAAAGGTGTGTGGTCCCTTTAAATATGATTGCCAGAACTCCCTTCAGAGTTTATTTATTTATTTATATTTACATTTATATCCCGCCCTCCCCGCCTAGGCGGGGAGTTCATTGCTTGTCACATCCTTGCCCCTGGCTCCACTCCAAAGTCTCCTGGCTCCACCCCCAAAATCTCCAGATATTTCTTGAATCAGACCTGGCAAACCTACTATTGAGTAGTGCAGTTGTCATATGAAATAGGAAGAAAGGCTGAATGTAGAGAGGATATGTAGAACTGAATAGAATTGCTGGAGGAGGTGGCAGCAGTGGAAAAATAATTCTGGAATGCCTTTATGCACCAAAGAATACCCTTAATACTGGCTGTCTTGATAGCATTTCAACAGTGTTCAGGCTCGTATGAAGAATGCAGTTCCCGACCCCTTGAGCACTGTGGGAAAGCAAAGAATGTGCTCTCTTATATGCTTTGCATAAATTCTTCATTAGTTGAAAAGCGATTTGGGAAGAGACTCCCAAGCAGATGATTGAGCAAGATTCCCGATCCCCCATGTTGCTGTGAGTAGAACATAAGCTGATTTGAGAGTTCTCCAAACTGCTATCCTTGGTTTTGTTGATTTGCTCCTGAGAGGTTCTTAGCTCTCTGTCTTTTCTTAACATGGATGTTCACAACTTCGTTTCACTCTTTGCTGTAAATCGGGTGAGTCAGAAATAATCTCTCTCTTGTACGGTTCAACTTCTTTTCTAAAGCATCAAGCATGCTTTGCACAAGGCTGTCAAGAGGGGAACAAAATTCCAAGGTCTCTGTTCACCCAGGAGGCCTGTGAAGCTAGGCAAGTCTGATGGTTGGCCTGTGTCATGATGAAGTTGGGTCAGAGGGAATCATAGTCTGGCAGCTTATGTTTTGGGAAGCCCTGTTTGCAAAGATGTGTTTCAGAAACCTATTGCCAAGCAAGGCAGAGTCTTCCCTGGCCTGTCTTCATCCCTGTTGGATTCCTCAGAAGAGAGAGACTCCCCAGGTGGAAAGGATCTTCCCTGTAGTCCCCACTGCACCACGGTTTCTTGAAGCCCAGGACCTACAGGTGCCCTGCGTCTTGTGTTACAATCAGCTCCCATCAGGAGACCCTGCAATGGGTCTGCCACTAATGCACCCAGAGTCGGCCAAAAACAAAGAAGGCAGAAAGCTGAGAAATTCATGCATTGTAATGATGGGCCTGCCCTACTTTAGCTGCACGCAGGAGGAAGATGTGACTCCTTAAGTGCTGGTAAGATTAGGAACCTAACATTCCTTGCAGGCAAGGGTGAAACCAGCAGCTTGTTTAGAAATCTTCAGTTAAATTCTAGCCATTGCTGTCTCAAGAGCTCTCCAAGCCAGCTTGTGCTGGTCTTGGAAGGCTCTCTGCAGCAAAGACTCCCACTCTTACATTGATGGTCCAGCCTGAACTTGCCAATTTCTGAAAGATCCCATATCTCTTTCCCTGGCTGACCAGGTAGAGAACAAGACAACATCCAAATGAAGTGCATAGTTTGTTTTTGGGGCTGGAGTTCGTCTATGGTGTTTTTTTTAAGGGATGTTTCTAGATGGTCAGGACATGATAACACTTTCTCCATGCAATGAAAGGGAAAAGCCATTTGGGCATTCAGTGATATATTTTCCATTGCTAAATGGAGAGTAGGGGGATGGTGCAGTAGGCATCTCCTCTTGAGATCCTTTCTACATGTTACCTTGTTGCCGCATCTGCCCTGGATTCTGTTAAGCAGGAGTGTACTGGGAATTTCTTGCTGAAACTTCATTTTCAGGTGCTTGAGAACCCAATTCAGATTGGGATCTTGGGACTTGCAGAGAGGGGTAATAAAGTTTCCCTTCCTCTCATACAATGCCATTTTTCCTGACCTGAAACAGCCCTTAGAACCAGTTTTTGTCTCATTGGGGAAATATCTTTATAATTTCTCACTACATGTATACCCAGTCAGTACACAGTTTTGCTGGGGGGTGGAGGAACAGTAGCTCCCTGGGACCATTTCACATGGTAAAACTGTGTGATGAGGAAGTTTCTTCTCCTGGCTGCCAATCTGAATTAGGTCTCCATGTGCTTGGGAATTACATCTCAGCAAGGGATTCCCAGTGCAAAAGTGTTTGAGTGTAACAGGTAGTTGGGCCTTTTTCTGGTAAACAGAGTCCTTCAGAGACCCTAGAAATGTCAAGGGTTTGACGACTCACCAAACCAAAGGTGGTGGTGGGACTTTCCTGAGAAGAGTGTCTACTGCCTGCTGTTTAAAACAAACAAAACCTATTGGAAGGTCCTTTTGCAGAACTCCTGGTGTAACTTCTGATTTAGCCCTCAAGAACCTCTCCTCAAGCAGCCATGCAACATAAAGGACTCCATTTGTGGCACAATATTGAATACTGGCTTTCTACACCTTCTTTTCCTTGAGAAAGATCATTCCTTTGTCTCTTGAAGATCCACAGAAATTTCAAAATTCAACAGACCTGGACATCCAACCCTCTCTATTTTGCATCAGGAAGAGAAAAAGATCCTGTTGCCTGCTGTTGGTTATATCATGAGTTGAGGTACTAAAGCAATGCAGACATCACACATTCTTGTCATCCCGAATGGAAATACAATGTGGATGATGCTTTTGGAGATCTTGATGGAAACTAGATTAATGTCTGATATTCTTACACTATACTATACTTGGAATTCCTCACAGCATTATACCTAGTTACCTTTGATGAGATTTAGTTTAGGTATGAGGAGAAAACATAAAAAAAATTCCAGGCATTTGTTGACCGTTGAGGTAGGATTTAATTATTATTCAGACCCTTTTTTGTTTACCTCATATTTTCTGTGCTAACCCTTGTATCCCTGCACAGTGGGTTGGAAATTTTTATAATGAATTTTTGACCAGTTTTACAGCATTCCTTTTATTGTTAGGTTTCTACTGCTGCTTTTGTTTTGTTAGGTTATCACTAGTAGGATTTTATTGTTGTAAAATCATAATTTTTTAAACCTAAGTGGATGGGATGAAAAAAATTACATAAATAAATGTATTGCTGTTACGCTGCTGTTATACAACCAACAGCAGCTATGACAGAGACAGCTGTTGTTTGCAAGGAGATGGTCCAGAATTGTTGCGCACAACTAGGTCATTCTAAAGCTGCTCTTGCACATGACAATAGACATGTTGTCTTTCATCCTTCCTTCTTGCAAGAAATGGAAACCCTTTTTGATCTCCACTGCTTGTGCAAGAAGGGTGGTGACCCAATTCATGCCAAATTCTAAGGCAGTCAGATCTTTATGGCACAGCAGTCATGTAAGAAGTGCAGCATTCTAATGCTTCAATTACACCATGCTGAAAATGCTCAGGCCTTACGTAGGTGAATCTCTGACAATATGGTCCCATTTTCACAAATTGCAGATCAGGAGGCAAGCTTGTCTCTGGACAGTGTCATGTCTGATGTCAGATGGAAGCTCATGTGACAGAATTCTTCACAAGACACCTTCTCCCCATCCTCTGCATAGAAAGTTAGCATGTTATGGAGGAGGCCAGGATTGACATTTAGATTTTTGTATGCAAAGAATTGCCCTGACCTGGATAACTCAGGCTAAACAGATCTCACCAGGTCTTGGAAGCTAGGCAAGGTCAGCCTTGGCCAGTATTTAGATGGGAGACCTCCAAGGAAGTCCAAGGTCACAACACAGGGGCAGGCAATGGCAAACCACCTCTAAATGTCTCAGGCTTGAAAACCCTATGGGGTCACTATAAGTCAGCTGTGACTTGATGACACTTTCTACCATCACCATGCAAGGAGTTATTTTGTATATTGGGAGTGTGTGGTATGTTTTGTATGCTGGGGTGTTCAGTATGTTTCTATGATATACTACATCTGAAGGTAGACTGGGATTCATGTGATTGACCACCTAAGTGAGAACTAGATCTGAATATATGCTGATATTTGCTGGAGACCCCAGACTAGAAGGGGCCTTGGGCAAGCTCCTGTCTTTTTTTTTTTCATGCTTCCAGTTTCTTTCCAGTCCTTGCTCTCTCTCCTTCTTTCTACAACTATTTCTTAGCCAAAGGCCTCAAGTTGCACTAAAATTATAAAAAGAAATGAGATTATGACTCCCCATTTCAATTGATAAAAATAGAACAGAATTTTTACTACAAATCAAAATAAAGTAAATTTTACCTGAGCGTGAAATATGTTCAATGGGAGTTATGAATCCCAAATATATACTGTATCTAATTTTTTTGTGTGGAAACTGTGATCATTTTTGCACACATTGATACACACAGAGGTTTTTGTCTGTCTTGGCTTCAGAACTTTGGCAGTTTTACTAAGTAGGGGGGGAGCATCCATGTGAGGTCAACTTTCCAAGGTTTCTCCATCATTGATAGCCTGTTTTCAAACATAATTTTGTATGGTCTTCTGAAAAGGATGTCGTCCAGGCATATGAGCGAATAATCTGGGTGAGAGGTTGTCTGTTTTTTGTCATGCCTTCACTGTAGGGCTGCCAGGTCCCCAATGGTGTGTGTGTAGGGGGGTAGGATTACCAGCAGGAAAAAGCAGCTGATGGTGGAAAATGCACACATAACTCCTGTACAGGGACTCCAGTGCCATTCTAAGTCCCTTGCATTTGCTACAGAGTTCTTTTTCAAGCATACAGTATTATATAATCAAATATGATGCACAGGCCAGAAGACAGCCACATGAATAACAGTAAAAAACCTGTTCTGTAATATAAGTATTTCCAGACTGGTGTAGTAGTTAAAGCATGAAACCAGGATCTGGGGGAGACAGGTTTAAATGTCTAGTCTGCTGTGGAAGCTTGCTGGGTGAACTTGGGCCCATCATACATTCTCAGTCTAACCTTCCTCACCAGATTATTTTGATAAAATGGAGGGCAGTAAAATAGTGTAAATCACTTTAGGTCCCCATTGGGGAGGAAGGCAGAATATAAACAAAGGAAGTAAATAAATAAACTTGACTTGGGTTTGATCTGGCACAGACCTTACTTTATTGTTTTCTGGTCTTCTTTCTAGAATCCCATCATGTGTTCTTCAGACTCCAGGAAGCACTATCCATGGATCAGCCACAGAATGTTCTCTTAGTCCTGGGCAGTTTATTCTGGGTGCCCAGATTGGGCTGCTAGTCCAGCCAGAAGTGAGGCTGACCCATTTCGCCTCTGAAATCTGACCAGGCGATGGACTCCCACATGGACCTGTTGACAGAGCTCCAGCTGCTGGATAAGGTACCAACGCTAGAGCGGCTCCGGGCAGCCCAGAAACGCAGGGCTCAACAGCTGAAGAAGTGGGCACAGTACGAGAAAGAGATGCAGCACAAGAAGAGGAAACACGAGAAGAGGAGGAACGTGATCAGCCGCAAGAAGGTTTCTTTTGAGGCCAGTGTTGCACTGTTGGAGGCTTCATTAAGGAATGATGTTGAGGAAGGTAAGAGCTCTGGAGTTACATACATCCCCTCCCCTTGCATTTGACAGGTGTTATAGAAGTGCCAAGCTCTGCACAGGATCATTAGTGGTTGTAGTATTAACAGAAACTTTTGGTCTTACTGATATGAAGCACCAGGGCTGGGTGTGTGTGTGAACAGTCTGATGAGGGGAGTTATTTGGGGCTGAAGTTCACAGAGTTGTGTTTGTTCCAAATCTTTGACCACTCTCAGTTTGGTGCTCTCATTTCAATCATTTGGTTCCCTCATTCCAGTATCCTTACTTTCCCTCTTTCCTTGAACTGTGGTCTAAATCTCTTCCCTCTATATTCTTAGTGCATGAACTTTGTAAGGTCAATTTTTATAATGTTTTTGGTAGAAAGGTCACCACAAGGTGACTTTTCTATCTCCCCCCCCAAAAAAAAAAAATTAAAAAGAGGATCGGAACGTCTTCTAGAAAGTAAATTCTGAAAATAGTAGCAGGTGATCTAAGGAAAAAAACCACACACAATTATTTAGCAATAACTACATGTTTAGGACTGAGACCAAAGTTTCATTAAAGCAAACTTTGAAGTGAATTCAAGGATTATTGTTCAGGCACAACGACTGAAGAATTTTGACAGTGATCAAAGGAATTTAGATGAGGCTTAAAGAATTTCTCAGAGATTGCCTGAATTTCTCAGGAGGATTCAGGACATCCTGGGGTTGTTGCTGGATTTTGCCTAAAGAAAAACTCAAAGTGACTTTAGAGGATGAAATATTTGAACGATTTTTGAAGGAAATCAAAACAGTTTCTGAAAGACGAGTGATATTTCTCAGGAGGGCTTTCATGAATTCCTAGCTTGTCCCCTTATAACAAAATAAAATCAGATTTGGAAAGACAAGGTAAAGTTACCTTGGTTTGAAAGTATATTTGTTATAAGTATGGAAATGGGTTCACTTAGAAAATGTCTCTCTTACTTTTCTGTGGTAAAGAAAGAACTCATGGTGGCTTAAAAGTAAAATATTTAAAAACTTAAAGCAGGCCCACATGCTAAAAAAGATGTGAAGATGGTGATATGCCAGCAAACAAAACATGTGTGGTGGGGAGGCAAGGTTGTACTTTGCCAGTCTCATGAGAGCAAGCCAAACCACAGTACTTCTTCAGTACCTCAGAGGCTCACCTTAAGTCTAGCTGATAGTTGCCATGGGTCCAGGAGGCAATTATAGGCAGATGGGGTTGATCAAGGTTTCCCAAACTTTTCTTTCCCGTGGCCCGGTTATTTTTACACTTCTCCTTTGTGTCCCACTAAAATTTGGGGGTGGAGCCAGGAGACTTTGGGGGTGGAGCTAGAAGACAGGAATTATGTCATTTCCTGTGGTGTCAAGGACCAAGTGATGTCACTTCCGGGGCACACTGAACCAAAACTCCACCTTTTTCTGTGATGTCACTTCCAGGGCACTCCCCCAAACCTGCTTCTTCTTCGGAAGTAAATTCAATTTCAGAAAAATCTCTCTGAAACTCATGCTGAGCCAAAATGGAAGTGGAAGGTGGGCGGTCCTCTCTTTTCATCCCTGCACCTGCATGCACCAATCTGTTTGTGTATTCTTCTCCAGCTTGCAAGCACTCCTGATGCCCATGTTCAATTGCCTGTACCCACCTACACATCCCTTCCTCAACAGTACTGGCCAGTGTATGCAATTGGGAGTGCTGTTGCCATTGCCATCAGGAATGCCAGCACTGTGTATTACCCACACTGGGCCCTGGCAGCTGCTCTACCTCAAAATATGCTGACACATTTAGTAGGCCCTTCCTTCAGCTGCTTCTACTGGATCCCTGCCTCAAGCTACAACCAAGCTTGCTTGGTTTCAAGAAAATCTTTCGACAGCTATTTTTCATACTTTTCTTTGGTTGAAACACAGGGAAATTGCTGTGAAGGGTAGCAGAGAATTGTATTGCAATTAATGAATTAATTTCAAGTTATATGAAGTTCATACAAGCTTTTCTGCAGTTATCTCAAAAAGAATATTTGTGAGGGACTTGCAGCTGGCTGTGTTTCCCATGCCTTTAAAAGCAACCTGTTGTGCAGATACTTAGCCAGTGAACTACTTTAATCCTTTTTAATATCTACAGGAGGAGTTTAATTTTGGTGTCAGACAGCTGTTAAAAGCAGGACCAATAAAATGGTGCCAAGTTCATAGTACCATCTCTTCCAGTGCTGTTGAAATATACTGCAGTAATCTCCAATAATCTCTTTCTGCCCCACACCTCTTACTCTCACTCACTCACACAGAAATTTCATAGAAGGCCACCTGGCTACAACTGGAGGTGAGAGAGAGAGAGAGAGAGAGATTTGTTAGTTTCCTGCATTGTGCAGACTAGATGACCCTGAAGACCAGGGGTGTCAAACATGCATTTTGGGGGCCAAATCAGGCCCCCAGAGGGCTCCTCTCAGGCCCTCAAGCAACTGGCTGCCATCTGCGTCCTCCTCCTCTCTTGCTTCCTCCTGCGTAACAGCTTGCTTTGCCAGGCTTGCTCAATTGCACAGGAGCTACAGAGCAAAACCTCTATTTTCCCCATTTGTTTCCATGATGGTATGATTTTTGAGATCTTGAGAGGGGAAAATGTTCAAGATTTGATTAATAACATTCCTTTTTAGTGATAATTTCAGAGGAGTAAATATGGATTTGCTGTGGATACAGCAATTGGGAGGTTATTTGTAATAAATGCTACCTTTTTTGCTGCTGTGCTGTTCAATTTGCAAGTTTGTTTGTCAAAATATGATTTGACTATAGTCTAGACTAGGACAGAAATTACCATTAGATCCATTAGAAGCATTAGAATGGTTTGAAAGGAAATACCATGTCTGAACAATGAAATATTATACAATAAGCTTCTTTGGAATCTGAGAGATGAAAGTAGGATCGGCCCAGATATTTCCCCGTTGGCCTTAGTTTTTAGGTTTGTTGTCCAAAGGGGAGAAAACACTTCCTGGTAATCAAATTTTAAGGTTTACAGATTGGCTTGTTTTGAGGGAGGATGATATTGTCTGAGAGAGGAGGTAAATGAAATTATGAAGAGAAAAGGCTTTCTCCTCAGTGTTCACAGACATTTCATTTTCACGTTTTCTATATGGACTATTAGGAGAAAGTTTTGAAGGAACTATATAGGAGGAGGTTGTGAATCAGGGGCATCTGATGAAGGGAGCTTCGACTCAAAAGCTCTTGTTGTTCTGTAAGGTGTTACTGGACAAAGACAGCTCTTCTGGTGCACCAACATGGCTGCCCTCTGAAACTGAAGCAGGGTTTTTGGTTTTAAAGACCTTCTAAAATCTGTATGGTTTTAAATATTGTGTAAAAAGAAAAATAAAGGAAAAATTAGATGTCATGTCTCTAGATGGGGATTCTTATCTCAAGACCAGAGTACCAAATGCAAGGGAAAGTAATCCTGTCACCACCTCAAACTGGTGCTGTGAATTAGCTTACAGATCTGCCATATCACACACCTCTTCTGCTACCCCAAGCACTCAACAGGTTGCTCCTTATACATATTATCAGCTGTCAGCCTCGGTTTTGATTTCCTACCCCACCTCTGTCAGATGGTCTCCTTTCCTCTCAGTCAAGGGGTGGGCCCATATCTGTACTGACTTGCAGTTAAACCAACTTAAGAATCTTTTTTTTTAAATAGGCTTTTAAATTTAGGGTGGGACCATTTCCATTTGGGGAGCTCATTTTCAAAACAGAAAAATCCCTGTCTTGTTATGTGTGTGTTAAATCTTTGGCAGTTCCTTAAAAAGAACGGTGCTGCAAATTCCACCTACCTGACCTGTGCCAAGTCAAGATGTCCCCAGGTCATGTTTTAAAAAGCTGAAAATCTCTTGTATCAAGCTATAAATGGTCTTGACAAAAAAATCTTTTGATAGTATGACTGAGCATAGCGGAGTGCTTTAAAAGAGTAAAAGATAATTTAAGGAAGGGTTTTATTACAACAAAGCAAAAGTTTCTGAAAAATACAAGTGTCATTGTTCAGCTGCTACATTTCTGGTGTTAACAATTCATAAAGTATTAAAATATGCATGGAGTCTTGGACTTGGTGCCAAGGTTATACATGCTTCTGCTAACTGGTTATGAGAAAATCATGATTCCCCCCTTCTCCTGTTCATTTATTTCAAGCTCCTCATATTGCAGCTTCATGAAGCAAGAGACTAGGCCTTACCCTTTTCACTCTTGATAGACCCCGGTGGGCAGCCATGTTGGTCTGGAGCAACAGAACAAAGTTGGAGTCCAGTAGCACCTTTAAGACCAACCAAGTTTCATTCAAGATGTAAGCATTCGTGTACTAAAAGCACACTCACATCCTGAATAAAACTTTGTTGGTCTTAAAAGTGCTACTGAACTCCAACTTCCTTTTCAGCTTAGGGGCAGTAGGACTGCCTTCCACACAAACCGTAGAGAGCAGGAAGCCCACCCCCACATATGATACCATTCTCATTCCAAGCGTAGTTTGGGTGTTCTTGGAGCTTTTCCCTTTAATCTGGAGGACAAAAACTAAACTTGCCTCCTCCTCCCTCAGATTAAAGGGAATGTTTAGTACTGACTGCAGGAGACTGTCAACCTGGACACTCCCTGCAGTGCCATTATGATGAGAGGTGGCAGAGCTAAGATCCACTACCAAATTGGTGTGGGGCAGCCTGTTGCAATGCACCATTTGGCCCCGCCCCTTAGCTCTATGCCCCCCACCCCCCCGCTGTGCTTCCTGGCTATGCACACAGCCCAGTAGAGAGGGAAAGAAAGTGAAGGGAAAGGGTAGAGTCTCTGGTCCATGGGGTAAGTGTCTCAGTATGATTATTGTTGTACTATTGTGTTGGCGTGACAGGGGGAAAAGGGAGAAGTGGTGGTGGTGGTGCATGGAATTGGTGTGTAGAGATGCTGTTTGGGGGTTGCCAACTTCCAGGCACAGCTCAGAGAATAATATCTGATCTCTAAAGTACAGAAATTAGTTCCCCTGGAGAAAATGGAAATAACAGAAAAACCACCAGAAGCAGTGAAATTTACACAAAAACGTGTATAAATACATTTTAGTGCAAGCTTAAATGAAACTTAAACAAAACAAAACTAAGGAACACTGTGCTTTCAACATATGAATTTTCCCACAGTCTTTCAGTAGCCCTGTAAATCGGCTTCCTTTGAGTAGACTCAGTTGTGGACAGTGCCCGACTCCTAAGGATGCGGAGAGAGTAAAGAAGGAACCCCTTATGAAAGAACTCATGGTTTCGATCACTTCGTCAGCCTCCTTCTCCTGACGTTACACGAAGCCTCAGCTCAATTTTTTCAGCATGGGTCTATGCATGCTCTCATCAGTTGCTGCCAGCTCTCCTGATGAGAGAGCTGGCAGCAACTGATGAGAGCATGCGTAGACTCATGTTGAAAAAATTGAGCTGAGGCTCCATGTAACATCGGGAGAAGGAGGCTGATGAAGTAATTGAAACCGTGAGGAGTCCTTTCATAAGTGGTTCCTTCCTTACTCTCTCCGCATCGTTAGGAGTCAGGCACTGAGGAAAAAAGTGTTCCCCCACAACTGAGTCTATTCAAAGGAAGTCGATTTACAGGGCTACTGAAAGACTGTGTGGGGAAATTCATATGTTGAAAGCTCAGTGTTCCTTAGTTTTGTTTTGTTTAAGTTTCATTTAAGCTTGCACTAAAATGTATTTATACACGTTTCTGTGTAAATTTCATTGCTTCAGGTGCTTTTTCTGTTATTTCCATTGATTACACCGGTTCCAGTTGTTTTGACCATCACCCCTGGAGAAAATGGCTGATTTGGAGGGTGTACTCTAGGGCAGGGGTCCCTAGTCCCCGATCTATGGACTGGTCCCAGTCCATGGCCTGTTACCATCCGGGCCACAGAGCAAGGCAAAGGTTCTGCACCGCCCCATTCGCCTGTCTGGGACCTGGGCAGATGAAAGAGGCAGTGCGACCTTGTTCCAAAGCACCACCTCTTTCATCCAGCTGGGTCCTGGACATGCGGAAGGGGCAGCATGACAGCGACCTTCGCCTACCTCTCATTTAAAGATACCCCTGGGGGGCAGGGATGGGGCAGTCTGGGGCAGCAAAACCCCTAGCACCCCCACCAGTTTGTGGAAAAATTGTCTTCCACAAAACTGGTCCCTGGTGTCAAAAAGGTTGGGATCCACTGCTTTAGAGCATTATACCCCAGGGCTTTTTTTTTTTTTGTAGAAAAGGCCCAGCAGGAACTCACTTGCATATTAGGTCAGACCTCCTGATATCACCATTATTTCACACAGAACTATTTTTTGGGGGGAGATCCCAGCAGGAACTTATTTGCATATTAGGCCATACCCCCTGATGCCAAGCCAGCCAGAACTGCATTCCTGTACGTTCTTGCTAAAAAAAAAAAAGTCATGTTATACCCTACTGAGGTCCTTCCTCTCCCAAGGCTCAACTCCTGAATTTCCAACAGTTTTCCAACCCAGAGTTGGCAACCCTAGGCCAGGCCTCAGATTCAGCAGGAGCTTACAGGAGCACAGCTCCTGAACCTTTCTGAGGGTCCCCTCTCCTCCTCCCCACCCACCTTGTCCATTTAATAGTAGGAGCAGCTGCATAACAATCCCTAGACAGGAGAGCAGGCAGCCAGCCAGCAGCCAGGGGCTTTGCCACACCCCCAGCAGTCCTCATTGACCCATGGAGAAGTCCACATCACCCTTTCTCCATTTCTTATGTGATTTTGGGCACTGAGTGGCTTGCTGGCCTTTTGACTGGGGGGCAGAAGAGCCCCAGGTGAGCTAGGCCTGCTTGGGCTGGCTGGATCTCTAGCCAGCCCAAGCAGGCCTCACTTGCCTGGGGCTCTCCTTTCTTGCATCGGGTTGCTTTTGGCTGGGGAGGGGCAGCATATGCTAATGAGCTCCACCATCTATTTTTCTACAAAACAACCCTTGCCCTACGCCATCTTCTCCTGTACCCATACTGCTTGCTGCTACTGTGGTGAGGATCATTTTTACATCTGTGTGTGGATGCAGGGCAGGTAGGAGGCAATATCCTGTTGCGTGCATTAATTAATAAGGATTTTAGCAGAAATTAGGAAGTAGGTCTATACTGGATGCTGCATTAATTTCTTTGATGACACAGGGCATCCCTTCAGATGCAGTGTTTTTAGCTGACCTGAAAAAAAATACAACTGCAAGCCACTATTTATTGCATTGTTGACTTGAAGAGAGAGAAAGTGATGTGCATGCATTTGAGAATTAGCTTGAGGGTCAAACTGGTCATGAAGGAAAGCAGTGATCTTTTGAAGGCAAGTTACAGTCTAACAAAATCCAGGTTTGGATGGAGAGAATGAACCATCCCTTGACAGCTGTGATCAATCCTTTAGAGGAAAAAAGGCAGGGATCCCCATTATTTTCCTTGTGAATCATTTAAATTAGAATGGTTCCAATTCTTCTTTTCCCGCTTCTTCCCCCTAAGCTATCTTTATTTTTGGGTCTTTGACGAAGATGCATTTCATTAGGGCATTTTGGCAAGCATCAAAGAACCAGGAAAAATCTGGATTTCAAACATGAGAACGTGTGGAAACCTCCACTACTTTGAAGTGCTTCATGAAATATCTCCCCTTTGCACACACAAAAGAAAAAGATTTATGCTACTTGGTATTTATGATGCCACTTAGATTTGATACTCATTTGTCAGGGAAAAGCTCCAAAAAGAAAATCTGTTGGAGCTTTAAGATATCCTATTTCAAATGCTGTTGTTTATTTGCCTTGTATCAGCCCCAGGTTTAGGTTTCATTGTACACAGTTCTGCAGAGAAGCAAAACAAGAGTAATCCCTACTTAAAAATCTGTTCATCTAAAGTGAAGATTGATAGGTGGGCAAAAAGAGGGAAGCAAGATGAAAGGAACAGTGAGGGGATTGAGATTATCATGATAAACAGTGTGCCAATTTTGTAATATTTGTGCGGGGAGAAAAGCACAGATAAATCTTAGAGACTTGCACAAACATTATGGGCTGGATCCCAATTCTTCTGTTTGCATGAGTTGTGTTTATTCATGTCTTGCTTTTCCAGCAATCATCTAACAAAATGGTTTACATCCATGAAGATAGGTGTGCTTAAAGGAGGATTTTTGCCCAATTCTCTCCTCTCTCAGTGGACTCCTTCTTATTGTGCCCCACACCATTCTCACCATTCTGTCACAGTGTCCCACACCATTCTTCCACATATTGCCCAAGGCTGCTTTTCGTGGATGCACAATGATCTGCAGTGGGAGAAGGGGGACTTCCACTCTGCTGTGGTCACTGTGCTTGGAACCCAACCTCCTGTCTTTGCAGCCATAACCAGGAGGTTCATTTATCGTACTGTAAAGTAGACACCATCTCTCTTCTCATGTGATAATTGCTGTCACTTCAGATGGATAGTTGCTTCTCTGCCCACTGTAAAGAGGTCTATAGCTGCAGGAGATTGCTTGATGATAGTAACCATTTGGATTAGGTTTACATCTATCTAAATGGTTGTGGAAGTGTAACAAGTACCATGCGGTGCAGTAACTGCAGGTAAACATAAACTGCACATTACCTCTCTGATGGTTTATGGGCAGTATTGATGGATGGATGGTCCTCAGGAGTTGTTGTAGACTTGGGATACTTAACCTTAAAGTGAAAGAGCTATGTGACGTTTTGAAGACCAGAGATCTCATGGTAAGATTATTTCATCAGAGTATATGTGGGGGAATGGCAGAGAGGGGAATTGAGATGGCAAGACAAAAAAATACATCCTGATAGCAGCACAAACCAGTGTCATATATGGATTATAAATGTGTGTGTGTTAAATACCATCCAGTCACTTCCAACTTTTGGGGACCCTATGAATTAATATCCTTCTAAACATCTTATTGTTAGCAGCCTTGCTCAGGTCTTGGAAACTGAGGGCCATGACTTCCTTTACAAAAAAGTCAATCCATTTCATGTTGGGTCATATACATTGTAGGTTAGATAGAGCCTGCTAAACAAACAAACAAACACAAATCCAGTGGCACCTTAGTGATCAACAAAATAAGAACCTAGATAGACAAAGTAGGATTAGCATAAAATGTTATGCCAGATAAACAAATACAACAGGAAGTGACAGAAGGATATTCAAGATATCAGCAGCGAGAAATGCTACTGTCTTGCATATCCTTCTATAACTTCCTGTAGTGTGTGCTACCTTACGCTATGCTATAAGTTTTGTTGTTCTTTATGGGTTGATTTTCGTAAGAAAGAGTTCATGCCAGGGGGAGCATGGACCTACCCTCTGAACTCCTACACAGTTATATGTGATTTGTATGTTGTTCTCAATTCTCATGTTCTCTGTTCTTGCTCCAATTTCAGCCATCCACCCATGCTGTTACCCTGAAAATGATCCATGAGGAGCTATTTGGCCCATCTGCAGAAGACATAGTTTTCTACAGTTGGCCAGGTTGTTCCCACTATGGTCCAATTTAGTTCTGAACAGCAATACAGGGGTGGAAGCCTGAAGCTCCTTCTGTGTGCTGCCACACTTCCAATTCAGAGCAGGGACAGTGCACACAAGGAGCTTGAGGATAGCACACAAGTCATGTATGACTTTGTGCTTGTTCATGGTCTGTGTCTGTGTTCCCATCTCCACTGAGCACTGTCTTGTGAAATCAACCCTAAGTTGCCAATTGAATCCTGTTTAATATTGCCGCTACAGTTTGACATGTCTGCTCAACTGGAGTTAGTTGGCATTGGTTGAACAGAAGAACATGATCTGTTTAGTATTAATTTTGGCTGTATTGGCGATTCTCTTTTTATGATGACCCTTTAATTCCATCTTCAAGGAACTGTAATGATACTGAGCACAGTGGATTCTGATATGCAGTGTAGACATCCTCTGGTGATTGCTCATGGATCTTTTGCACCACTTTCAGTATAAAAGTAACTTTCTTAATTAGATGAGCACTTTCAAAAAGAGCCATTAATTAGCTTTCATAAATTGATTTTTCTAATCATACTCTTTTTTAATACCTTTGATTCCCTTGTTGTCCAGACCTTTACAAGGTGCCTTAAATTTTCCACACAAGGAAAAATCCTTTGTAGGATCATTCTAAAACTGATATGTCTGTGCTGATTCAAACCTGAGGGTGGCATTTCTTACGCAACTGCAGTTTCTGTCTAGCTGAGATAAACTTCTGTATAGTTCCGGTTCTGTTTGCCTCACCTTCAATTAGTACCTTGTCACCCACAGAAGAGTTTTTAAATGCTTCTTTTAAAAAGAAGAAGAGTTCCAAGTTTTTCTCTCTCCTACTAAAGCTCTAGAATGCAACTGAATTTCTCCTATTGTGTTTTTTTTCCTGTTTGACCTGTAAGAGTGCAGGGCATTTAAAGGGGCCATCTGCTTTGCTATCTTTGTATTGCCAAATAACAACAGGGAGACCTGAGGCTGGAGCAGCTACCTTAGTTGTGGTTGGCATTGATTTTGACTACTGAATGTAGACTGCCCAGGCTGTCAACCAATTAAAGAATGTTTAGTTCATTCACCTTCCAACTTTTACTTTTCATTGATCTGTGCTTGTATATTTGGAGTTCAATAGAAGTTGTCTTTCTTAGTCTGAGAAAGCAGCATGGTTTCTTAACAAAAACTGCTGCTTCTTTCTAGGTCATATATTATACTTCAACACTGTATCTCAATATTTTTATATCTTGATGTTATCTGGAAATTGGAATGTAGAATATGGCCTATTACAGGGGTGGCCAATGGCAGCTCTCCAGATGTTTTTTGCCTACAACTCCCATCAGCCCCAGCCAGCATGGCCAATGGCTGGGGCTGATGGGAGTTGTAGGGGGAAAAACATCTGGAGAGCTATGGTTGGCCACCCCTGGCCTATAATGTTATCATTACTGTCATTTCCAGGTTTTGGGCCTGAGGCAGAGAATGACTAGGACCCTCCCTTCCCGCCTCCCTTCAATCCACGTGCCACCCATCTGCATGTTTGTCCTTCCCCTGCTCACTCACATGCCTGTTTCAGTCACCATGCTTACAGGTGTTGGCACCACCTGCATGCCCTTCCTGGTCTTAGAATCATAGAATCGTAGAGTTGGAAGGGACCTCTAGGGTCATCTAGTCCAACCCCCTGCACAACGCAGGAAACTCACAAACACCTCCCCCTAAATCACAGGATCTTCATTGCTGACAGATGGCATCTAGCCTCTGTTTAAAAACCTCCAAGGAAGGAGAGTCTACCACCTCCCGAGGAAGCCTGTTCCACTGAGGAATCGCTCTAACTGTCAGGAAGTTCTTCCTAATGTTGAGCCGGAAACTCTTTTGATTTAATTTCAATCCATTGGTTCTGGTCCTACCTTCCGGGGCCACAGAAAACAATTCCACACCATCCTCTATATGACAGCCCTTCAAGTACTTGAAGATGGTGATCATATCACCTCTCAGCCACCTCCTCTCCAGGCTAAACATCCCCAGCTCCTTCAACCTTTCCTCATACAACTTGGTCTCCAGACCCCTCACCATCCTCTTCTGGACCCATTCCAGCTTGTCTATATCCTTCTTAAAATGTGGTGCCCAAAACTGAACACAATACTCCAGGTGAGGTCTTACCAGAGCAGAGTAAAGCAATACCATCACATCACGTGACCTGGACACTATACTTCTGTTGATACAGTCCAGATTGCATTTGCCTTTTTATCCACCGCATCACACTGTTGACTCATGTTCAGCGTATGATCCACTAAGACCCCTAGATCCTTCTCGCACATACTACTGCTAAGACAGTTGGGCAGAATGTGCAGCAGGAATGCAGGTGGCTGACAGAATGGTGAGAGAAGGGAGGGATTTGGTGGCAGTGATCCCTGAGATAAATCATTAGTCTCTGGCAGCTGTCTCATCTTGGGGTATGTTGATGCTGGCCGTGGTTATGGCAGTAGGGCCCAAACATTTTTATAAATGAAGTCAGATACCATAAGTATTGGATCCTGGTTGAAGAATTTCATTGAAGTTGATTTCAGCAGAGAGTTGTCTATTACCTGTTGTTAATGACCTCCAACCAAAATATAGCTAGTTTTGGCTGTACAGATGAAAGAAAACTCATTTTGTGCTATCATAATTTAGTAGAAGGAAAATAAAGAACCCTCTCATTTGTACAGCCTCCAGATCTCTGTACCTTTCAAGATCAGTCCCACCAATTAAGCTGAGTTTAGTTCATTCCTCAGCTGGTTAGACAGCCCTTTAGATTAATGCATGGTGAAGAGCTTGAGCCAAAAGTTACATCCACAATTTGGCCAAAAGAAATGCTGCCCTTTTCCATGTGTGGTAATTATGACCGTACTTCACAGTAATTATCAGGTATCTGTCAAAGGCTATAGCCCATGGTACAGTGCCTGGTGTGCATGAGGTACCTGGTTTGATCTCTGGCATTTCTAGCAATGAATCATGGGCAGCATGTCTGGGAAAGGTTTGTGAGAGTTACGACCTTGGAAAAAGCTGATATCAACCAGCATATACTGTGCTAGGCAAGACGGGACTGTATTGCTTATGGCATATTGGACTGTGAATTAGCTGTGATTGAGTAAACTTGGAACCTGGTGAATAGGTTGGCACATCTGTTATCGCATTCAAAAGCAGTGGAGTTGTGTAAACTCCAGAGAGTAATAGACAGAATGGGGAGGGGACATTGGGACAACTTTATGCAGATAACCAGGGCTTTTTTTTTTTTTTTTAGCAGGAATGCAGTTTTAGCTGACTTTGTGTCAGGGGGCATGGCCTAATATGCAAATTAGTTCCTGCTGGGCTTTTTCTACAAAAAAAGCCCTGCAGATAACCATAAATGGTGCAATGGGATGTTCAGCATGGTCACATCAAACTTCAATGAGAATATGATTGCTAACTGAACATCCTTTGACTGAACTCCTTTTTAACACACAAATGGGAGTCCCCTCTCCTGATTGCTTCAGTGGTGGTGTTTGATGTTCACTTCAAACACTGGAGTAAGCTACTTAGCTTCTGTGCAGTAGCGGCTTATGCTGTAGCCTTGGTAAAGAAGCTGCAGTTGGACTTTATAAATTGTAGCTTGCTGCTGCTCTGCACAATCTGCAAACTCCTCTGAATATTTACAGCCATATATCACAACAGAATTCCTTTAATGTCCTCCTTGCCTGAAACATTTCATAAAGCTCTTTCATCATTAAATCTTTTTGTTTTGTTTTGTTTTGTTTTAATACAGTTGCAAGGAAGAACATCCATAACTTCCCATTTAACAGCACTATGACTGCATGTTTGTTGCTGTAGGGTCCCTAACAGGCAGCAGTGTTAAAAATATTATTGGCAGATCTACAAAAGAAAAGAGGTGACTGGATGAACTGTTAAACCAATTCTGTTTTGACGCAAAGCAATGATTCAGGACTGCGTTAAACTGCTTAGAGAGAGGTTTATGTCCTTTTGAATGGCAAGCATGGTGCACCAAAGCTGCTTGTGGGCAGTGTGCAAACATGAGTTAAATCTATACTGTGAAAACATTGCGTCAGTTTTTGCACCTTATGGTGGAACAGTCCTGCTCTAACCTTCAGGCCCCGTTGCACCCTGCCCGCCAAGGTTTTACTGACACCAGGAGGGTTTTCTCTCTCTCTCTGTTAACCACCACCGCCTGACCTTTGTAGGAATTCCCCACTGGAAAGGTCAGGACTCCCAGCTTCCCTTCCAAGTTCTGAGGCCTCACCTTTGCATCTCCTGCTATCCAGCGCCTGGTTACCATGAAGACAGCTTATTGCCTTGTGCATCACTGGGGGAGTAATCTGACTTCCTTCTCCTTCTTCCTGGTGCATTGTAGATGCTGGAGGTCTATGTGGCACAGAGAACCACTGCCAGGATCAAAAGTTACAAAGTATTTATTAGAAAGAAAATGTTCACAGGTGTACTTTTAGTGCAGCACCAGATTGAGCAAGGGATTCAAAAGAAAAGAGTAAGACACTGTTCCCCTGCCCCTCTCTTTATACATGCTCTACCAGATGTTGAATATAAGGCAGGCTCCTTGGCTTAGAAAGTTACAGATTTTTATAGCAGTATCATTCCTTCAAGTCTCCTTCAGGTGTGCAGGCCAGCACATGGCAGTGGTCACCTCCTCCAGATCTCAGTTAAGAGCTCTGTTTGCTTTGATGGAATCAGCACTGCAGAGCCTTCCTCCTTGCTTCTTGGACTTTTATCATCTCTCTTTTCCCTACCCACTGTCCAGGTCATGCTAGGTCAAAGAAACTTTCTCTGAAATCTCCAGAAATTTCTTCCTGAAGTTCTTCTAGTACTTAATACCTTCAAATCTCTGTTCCCTGCTTGGGGGGTGGGAGAGCTTGTCTATCCCATTGTCTCTTGCTACACCTAGTCACATTCTGAAAAGGGTGGCTGTGGCTTGAGACTGGAAAGCAATTGAACTCTTTTTCCTGCCTGTTTTCTGCCCAGAGAGAAAAGTTTTGAAAAACACCTGGTGAAGGTATTATTGAGTTAAGACTACTAGGAAAAAATTCATTTCTTTACACACCTAAAAGTTCAGAGTTCGCATTCCCAGTGAAGTCTAGCTCTAGGGACCTCAAAGGGCAACCAGGTTTTTCACATCCTGGTTGCTTCTGATTCTTCCTAGGAAGAAACTGTAAAATCATTTCTACATGGTGATGCAGAAAGATGCTGCAGCAGCATGCAATGTAAGAGTGGTGTCTACACCTAAATATGTGTACCCTACTGCTGCTTCCTTACCTTTCTGCCATTGCATATGCTATAGAAGCATGACATGCTGTCAGTTTGGTGCCCCTTCCACAGCCTGTAACACCTTCCTTTCCCAACCTTTCTCTGCTGAGCCATGCTGCGGTGATACAGTATGGCACTGCTGGGAAAAGGGGGGGGGGCTTTTTAAACAGCTGAAAAGGGGAAGGTGGGGCTTAGTTATTGTCCCCCTCTCCCCAGTGACTGCAGGTAAGAGCAGAGTGGATGATCTGCCTGCAGCCAGCCCACATTTTCATGTTTAAACTAGATCACAGGAGGTTTATTTTTGAACTGGTTCAGATGGGAGCCACACAAGATATGCCTGTATTGAGTCTGATGTCATCTGAGTGTTCCCAAATACTAGGGGGATTTCCCACGGCCCATGCAAATAAAATCTGTGCAGAAGCAGCTTAAATCAGATTGGTAAAGTAAACCAGTAAAGTGTGATTTCATTTTAGATACCAAGTAAATGTCTTGTGGTATGCACCGCAGATATCTCAGAGGTCTTCATGTGAGCTGGTTATTGGCTGCCAAGGCAAATCTATAGTAATTCCTGTAATGAAAGCTAATATAACTGGATGTTTCTAGTGTGTCTTGAAACACCGGAAATGCAAAATCTCACTCTGTATCCTGCCTCATACTTGTACAGTTGTCTTTTCCTTCAGCTTTTTTTTCTTTCTCATTTTAAGTACCTAAGTATATTATTCTGAATTAGACCAGTGGTCCCTCTAGTACAGCATCCTGTCTCACATAGTGGCCAAGCAGTTGCCCAGGAGGGTCAAAAAATGGTGCATAGAGGCTGAGACCCTCCCATTATGTTACCTCCCAAAACTGGTATTTAGAGGTTTTCTGCCTCTGCATATGGAGGCTCCCTTCAGTATTTTGTTTCATGCCCAAAACATACGACTTCTTTTTCATTGCTAAATTCTCAGCATCCTTTTTAAACAGCAGTTGCTGTGGTGGTTGTCAAGGCAGCTAATAACCTATGCTAAAATTCTGGTGCACAGAAAGCTTTTCCTGCAGGTTTTCTCTGGGGAAACAGTTATTTCTTTCCCCCTTGTAATAAGCAACACAGGTTTGAGAAGCATTATTGTGTCTTTCAAATAACAGGTGAATGTTCTCACAGATAATCGCATTCAGAAAGAATTGCATTTCTTCAAGCCTGCTTCAAGCCTCTCTTCCTTTTTTGAGTTACCAGATAAACTTTGCAGGAATAGATAGACATACAGAAGAAATCACACTTGCATGAAATCATACATACATTCATCTGGAACAAATAGCACACCCTGGCTGCCTGACATGTTTTGTGTTGGTAATAGTGCAAATACTCTTTACGCTTTTTAAATTTAAGAATTGAGGCTTACAGCCAAAGATCTGGCTTTTGAACCTTTAAGGCTTTGAGCGCTCAGGGTCCAAAGTATCTACAGGACCTTCTCCTCCAGTATATCCCCAGGAAAGTGCTGTGCTCACTGGATAGCAATCTGCTGGTGGTGCTTGGCCCCAAAGACATCCGACTGTCCTCAGCCTGGTAAAACTCTTTGCTGAATACCATCAGGGCCTTGTGGGACCTCATGCAAGGTGATGTTCCGCCAGGCTTTTGGTTGGGGGCAGAGATGGTTTTCAAACTGGTTGGCACCCCCCCTCCAAACTTACGCTGTTCCTCCTTCCTAGGGTTGCCAGGTTTGTGTTGGAAAATACCTGAAGATTTTGGGGATGGATTCGGGAGAGAGCAGGGTTTGGGGAGGGGAGGGGCCACAGCAGGATACAATGCCATAGGGCCCACCCTTCAAAGCTGCCATTTTCTCCAGGGGAGCTTATCTCTGCCAGCAGGAGATCAGTTGTAGAAGAAGAAGAAGATAGAAGATATTGGATTTATATCCCGCCCTCCACTCCGAAGAGTCTCAGAGATGGCTCACTATCTCCTTTACCTTCCTTGTAACAGCAGGAGATCTCCAGACCCCACCTGGATGCTGGCAACCCTACTCCTTCCCGCTTACCTGTGAGGAGGTCAACAGTCCACAATGGGAAACAACTAAAAAACTCGCCATCAGACATTTTAGACTTGTTGTATTGTTCTATTTAATCACTCTTGATTTCGATGTTTTTAACCATATGTTTTACATTGCTCAGAGCCCTGCAGTAGCACAAATGTTATAA
This sequence comes from Heteronotia binoei, assembly GCF_032191835.1. Taxonomy (NCBI): domain Eukaryota; kingdom Metazoa; phylum Chordata; class Lepidosauria; order Squamata; family Gekkonidae; genus Heteronotia; species Heteronotia binoei. Next base: position 47,724,385 of record NC_083224.1, on the reverse strand, counting down.
ATAAATTCACAAATATTATAAATAAACAAACAAACAGATAAGCAATTCCTCACTTCTCTGTTCCTGGAATGTAAATATCACCGCTCTGTCCATTTCTTAACACTCCCTCCCATCCTTCCTATGGCATTTTCTCAACTAGCATGTTGAGAGTATTCTACCTGGACTATTAAGGAAACCTCCATGTACACTCCTGGGTTTACGTATTCCCCCCCCTCCCACTCTGAGCTGTTTTAGGTTGGAAAAACAGAGTGGTGGTGAAGGCTGACACCATGCCTTAATGCATGCCCCAGTCATCTGAATTGTATCCTGCGAGAATGAGGAGACTCTCCTCATGTGTAATTGTTTCAGAAAAATCATGTGTAATTGTTACAGAAAATATAGGGTGGGATTCCTGGACCCAATCTGCGTTCTTTGTAATGCATAGAGCCAAACTGCAGTTGGCCACAATTTGTATCAGAGTTTCTATAACCCAGCTCACCCTACAGCCACATGGTAGTTGTGGAGAGCTCACCCATGCGCTGCAGGACTTGATTCAAATTGGAACCATGGCACTAGGGGAGGAGATGCTTCAGCCTCACCCATGTGTCATTTTCTTGAGCTGAAATGTCCTTGGTGGTTATTTATTTTTTTTGCCCTGCCACTGTTCTGCAGCCACAGTATTCAATGGACCTGGAGCACAGTAAATAAGGCTTACCCCCTGGAGTAATTCTGACTTGAGAAAATGGTTTTGGGGAAGACTAGAGCCTCTCCTCCTCAGCACTCTCAGTCTGAATAGGACCCTGTGGTGCTTGGTAAGTAAGTTACTTATAGGGAAAATAAGCTGGGTCAGGAGAAACCATAGCCCGAATCATGGCCAAATGTATAGTGTAGTTTGGTCCTGTGAAAATTGTGTCAGTGAGAGAACTCCTCCTGGCTTAGGGTTGCTAGCCTCCAGGTGGTGGCTAGAGAGTTCTCTCTGTTACAACTGATCTCCAGGTGATAGAGATCAGTTCGCCTGGAGAAAATGGCCACTATGGAAAATGGACTTCATGGCATTATACACCATTGAATTCCCTTCCTGCTCTAAACCCCACCCTCCTCAGGGTCCACACCCAAAATCTCCAGGCATTTCCCAATCCAGAGCTGGCAACCCTGCTTCCCATAATTCTCCTGTAACATATTTTCCAATGTTGTTTTTAGGCAGCAGCCTTCCTTTAGCCTGTTGCATTTTGGGGGTCTCTGTCCTGGAGATCTCCTAGAATTACAACTAATCTCCAGATTAGACAGATCAGTTCCAACTGAAGAAATGACTGCTTTGGAGGGAAGACTCTGTGCTCCACCCCTAAATTTCCAGGAATGTCTAAAACTGGAGTTGGGGGCCCTACCATTACCTTCTCCCCAAATGTTTACTGCTTCTTTGTGTGAACAGCTAAGCAGCTGCGTTTACGATACCCATAGATTCTTGTGCATGCATCCCCCCATGACATAATGTCTGCTTGGCCATTTCCTTCTAGAGGCTTTATCAGTGCCACAAAATCTCTTGGTACATTACAATATAGATTGTTTGACCTACATTGGTTTCCCTGAACAATTCTTATTTAACTATTTTTTAAAAAAACATTGTAGAGTTGAGGGATGTATGTGATTTCCTCCCCCCACCCCCATCTTTTTTTAATTTTTTTAATTAATCAGATTTTTGTTAACAGATTTTCAGTTTACAATAAAGAACACTGTAATCTATCACCTCAAATAATGCAGCCTTAGTGAGGATATAATAAACAAATTTAAAAAAAAACAAGAAAAAGAAAGAGTAATTCATAAAATATAGAACCAAGGAGCAGTCATACAATTATACTGAAGAGCATCCAGTAAAAATACATTCTATTGACTGATTCTACTGTAGGAATGTACAAACAACTGTCCCAATATTCTATTAAGAAATCCAGTTAATCAAACTCAACTAATTAGAGCTCACAGTTTTTGTATTCAGACCATAGGAGAGAAAGTGAGCCCAGAACATATTAGAAACAGAGCATATCATGATAAAAACGTGGTTTTTTGGGAGAATATTATGTTTGGTGAGATATTCCGCTATTTGGAACCAGAACACAGTAAATTTTTCTTGAGTACATTCTGTTAGAGCATCAGCACTATAAATTGAGATTTTACTTAGTAGGAAATAATCCCACAGTCAGGTTCTCCAAGCACGTATTGAAGGCAGAGCCTTGTCTTTCCAGTGTGCAGCAACCTCCAATCGTGCTACTGCCAGCAAGAGGGCAATCCTGTCTACAGAAATTTTGTTTGATGGTGCATTGGGCCACCAGCCTAACAGAACAGTCTCTGGATGAAAGGGGAGAGATTCTCCAGTGATTTCCTTAATTTCTTTTAATATAAGAACCCCAAAATTATGAATTTTAGGGCAGGACCACCACAGATGTATGAAGTCACCACCTTGTCCACAGTCTTTCCAGCAGAAAGGGCTACTAATAGTTTTCATGCTATAGAGTTGTTTAGGAGTATAATACCAACGGGTAGCCATTTTTAGAGTCCGGAATCGTATGTTAAAATTTTTTGAAGTGAAACTGAAGGTATTCCAAAGTTGACCCCAATCCTCCTCTGTTATTCTATTTTGACAGTCGTCTTGCCATAATTTTAAATAATGTGGTATATTTTTTTTGGTATCACCTAGGAGTATTTTATACAGTTTTGACACCAGTCCTGATTCATTGGATTTTTGATTCTTTAGCAGGATTTCAAAAGCTGTAAAGGGTCTGATTGAGTTTTTATGAAGAACCGTTGTGATTACCAGATGCCTGAGTTGAAAATAACGGAACCAATGGATTGGTTCCCCCAATTTGGTCTCAAGATTAGATTTTTCCATTACTTTCCCTTTGTCTAAAAGATCTATAAATCTAGTTATGCCTTTCTGACGCCAATTCTCAAAAGCCTGTAATTCCCTACCTGGAGGGAACCATGCTTGGTTCAAAAAGGATAAGAATTGTGAAATTCCAGGAAGTAAAAGTCTCTGTTTTTTGTCCCAGATGTTTAATGAGGACTCCAAAAAAGGATTGGCAGTTTGTGCCTATGCTTAGGAAGATTCCAAAAATAGTCTTTCCAGGAGCATGGGGAAGTGTAAGTACCCTCTATTTGTCTCCAACCATCTGGAGGCTCATAAGAAAACCCTTCATAATGTTTGCAATATTGGAGGCCTCGTAGTATAGCATTAAATTACACATATCCAAACCCCCCTTCTTTGCTGGTTTATACAAAGTGGTAGCAGAAATTCTGTGTTTCCTGTAGGCCCAGAAAAAATCTACGATCAGTTTCTGCCATGAAAGCATTGTACCCCCATCTTTCATAATATGCCTTTATTCATCTGTGTGTCCTTGGCAATCTCAAATAGTCTTGCACAAGTTAATGTCTGTTGAAGTTGTTGCTATACACTTTGAAGAAGAGGACACAAAGTCTGCCTTCTTGCACTTTGGTATATTTAATTTCTAAATGGCATGAATGCTTCCACGGAGGTTGAGTCTACAATTCTGAAGGAAGCTCTGCATTTCTAAGCAAGAGCTGAAGCAGAATCCTGGTCTCTCTGAATAGATCTAAATAGCAGAACTGTGATTCTGTGGATAGGTTTGGGAGGCTTGTAATCTGCTTCTATCATAGGGAGGGGATAATGAGTACAACGTCTATTAATGACACTTCTGAAGTGTCTCTGTGTCTGTAAATATCCCCAAGAGTTAAAACTCCCATGGCTATGCAGGAAGAGTTCCTGTTGTTCCAACAGAGTTGGAGGACGAAGATAACCACAGGCTGTGATTGTATCCTGTAGCGCTTACATCCACCCAAGTATACAAATGTTACATTGGTTTCATCCTTATTTATCTCTTTTCTGAACTGTTTATCTTTCTATAAATCGCAATAATAAAAGTGTTTGAATTTTAACTTGACCTCTTGCATTTCCTTTAAAATAAATGGAATGCTAGCTGTCTGTCTAAGGAATTATTATATTTCATCATGTTATCTATTTATCAATGTTTAGATCCTGTAACTAATATTAGTAGGGAGCTCTGTTTAAAAATTGATCACACAATCTTACCTGTAGTGAGCCTGTTATTGAAAGCTGTATTATTTTTATAACATCTGCTAAATTACTTAAGGAAATTAAGTAAGACTATGTTTTTCTTCAGCTGGATTGCTGAATACCCAGATCCAAAGATATATTGAAATGTCTGGTAAAAAGCCTGTCCTCCTGGTCATACGTATTATTGGTTAGAAGCTGAAATTTCTGTTGGGTATTGTTTCTCAGCATTTGAAATCGATAAGTGTTTTGTAAGGAAAAATGTTATTAAAATCACACTGTGCAGCAGTATGATCTTGAGTAGAGTCACCCTCTTCTAAGACTGTGGAAGTCAAAGGATTTAGAAAGGTTTAACTCTGCTTAGGGTTGCATGGCAAGGATGCAGTTGTATGCACATTTCTGTCAGCTATCATTTTGACAGATGCAGGTTCAGGAATATATAGAGTGGATCCTGTGTGAGCTAGGGACACCAGACTTGGAGGGCATGTAGAGAAGCTAGTTTTAGTTAATTTTAAAAGGTGCATAACCTGCCCATGATGTCCATATGGAAACCGAGTAAGTCAGTATACATCAGTAGCCACTACCCAGCCAGCTGCCATAATGAAAAGGGATGGGCATCAATCAGGAAAATTCCGTTCAGTTCATGGTTCGTGGCATGGCCAGTTTGTGAACCATGAACAGGTTCATGAGGTTTGTGACTCAGTAGAACAGCCCCCTGGCATGCTAGAGACACCAAACATGCAGGGGATTTCTAGCTGACTCTCCTCTACCTGCCCTCCATGTTTGGTGAGGATTGGATTTACAGAGTCCAAGTTACAGCTCCCCAAAGAAGGTTCCCCCAGGAAAGTGCTTTCTTGAGAAATGACTAATTTCAAACCAGTTTGTGACGTGGTTAAAAATTTGTGGTGATCCATGGTTCGTGAACAAGGCATGTCACAAACACCTTTTCCTGGTTCGTGCCCATCCTTATAGTTTATACATCTTGTTTAACCTGTTTAGTAAACAGGAGCCTTCCATTACTTCTAGAACTTTCTTGACCTGACTCACATTTTCTTAATTTTCTCCCTAATTAGTATGTTATGTCATACTTTTTTTGACAGTTAAATGGGACTGTGCTTTTAACTCCCTCCGGCAAGACTGCCTGAAATAAACCCTTTGCTAAGAATAATCCTTGAATGTGTCATCCCAGTGGATTCACTGACTTGGATCACTTCTAATTCAGTGTTAGAGTCTAAACCATCCGTTGTCTATCATGCCTTGTTAGCTCTGACTTTTCCACTAGCCCGAGACTGATGCATGGTTTGTTCTTGTGTATTTAAATCATAAGATCCTTTTAATTAGGGTATTAATGAAGCTGCTAAACATTGCACAGAAAGCAAAAGCAATTGCTGCCTATTTGCAATAGGATGGTCTCTAGAGGGGTAGTGTGATTGGACATTTTCCAAGCCAGTGGGACTAACAAGGGATCAGACACCACAACACGGAATCCAGTTCCCATTGCATGAAGCAGCTGATGAAGAGAGCAATAATCCTCAGTTTGGATATTCTGCCTTTTCCAGGTTAAGGAAAACTTGCGTGTTTTTTGCTGTTGTTGTTTTTGCCTAGGGATCCTTCAAAAATCTTGGAGCTGGCACTGATCTGTAAATGAATGAACACATGTGCCTTCCATGTGCCTTTCTTTATTCAGTATGACAGGCAGCTGCTCTCTTAGCAGAATGCCCTTAAATTCTGGAGAGCATATCAGAGTCTTAATGTTAATGACTGCTGTAGGCAAAACTCTTTCCACAATTTACATTTTGCAACAGAATTTGTTGTCTTAAGAATCCTGGCTTAGGCCTCTAAGTCTGTAAAGATGGAGTAGGTGGTTTTGAATAGAATTTCAAGGGTTGGGACTTCAGTATCCTGGCTCTTCTCAAGGATCAATAAAAGCAGAACAAATAATGGGAAACTTTGGAAATAATACATTTAAACTAACTTCTCTTGGCCAATACATTTTTGCTTGGTTTATGCAACAATTAAGTATGTAGTCACCATATGAAGAAAGAAACGGGATTGTGCCCCCTGTACCTCCACCCGCTCTTCAGGTTTTCTGAACATGCTGTTCAGTAGGCTCAACTGATACACATGGAGGTTGCCATAAGTATTCTGCATTCTGCTACATTGATAATACACTAATTATTGTCTGAACCAGACTTATGGACTTGCCTGCTGGCCATTCTGTTGGTGCTTTTGCAACACCTCCCAGTTGAATTCTGAGCTCTAGAAATGACGTTTGATATATTTGATCAGTCTACAGTTGTATGTTTCAGGTCTAAGCTCAGCTCACTCTTAAATTATGTGTTTTAATTTAAAGGACCATGAAATTTGTACGTCATTCCTTTATTTAAAAAATTTGGTATGAATGTTAGCAGCATGATTCTGCATTTGAACTTTGAACAACAGCTCAGCCTCTATACCTGGTTGTAAGAGAAGGGGAGAAAAAAAATGCAAATAGTGTTGTGCTGTAGCAGCTGAAGTGTGGCATCTGGGTTTTATGTGAATATTATATCTACGGTGATGTTATGACTTTGATGGATTAGCAGGACTAAAAAAAAATTGTAGCAACAAAATAACCTAACCTTGGCTTTACTCCACCATCTGAGTGTGAATAGTTTTTCCACTTGGCAGTGGTCGCCCAGTTTAGGAATGTGATTTCTAGGTCCACCCTTTCCCCTCTTGTTATGGAGGAAGTGATTCTGCTTTCTAGGCATGGCACAGGAAAAGTGGGGAAGGGGGTTCCAGCAAAACTCATCACTTTAGCGGTCGATTCTCTCTACCTCTGCCTTTCACCAGGGCACCCTGATGCAATCTAGACAGGCCAGGATTTCTGCTTTTCTCAGAAGTCTTTCTAAAATAATCATGATTGTATTTGATTCCCCACACTGCAATGACTGTTGACAAAGCTACTTCTCTTGGCAGTATCCTCCATAGTTTAGGCTGCTAAAGGTAGCCTGAGAAATATCCATAAGATTTAGATCAGCTATCTCCAATGTGGGGCCAAATGACATGTTTCCTGGTGCCCACTTTCTTCCTGATTCTTGGAGATAAATCCAAAGTGGCAAATGGAGTGGGGAAAGAAACAGAAAGTTTTGGGTGGCTCGTTACTAACTGATTGGCACTAAGCTCGTCCCAGGTAGATGCACCACAGCCATGTGGTCTTTTCTTTTTCTTTTGTATATATACGTTATTTTAGAAAACAAAGTAATACTGTAGAGGGGATACAGAAAGGAAAAGAGGGAATATATAACATAATTGTATATATCAAGGATAATTATATATTACAGAGTGTATAAAACAGAAAATATTTCTCCCTATCATCTTTTTCATTATATTTTAAAAAGACAATATCTATAAAATACATGTGCTCTTGGTTGGCCATAGACACAGAGTGTCTCGTATCTCTGGATTCAGCATCCTCTTCCTGTCAATGTACTAGGGAGCAAACTTTCCTTCTCTCTTCTTTGGAAACTGACAGCAAAAAGCTCACAGACTCAACAAAGCTCAGGATTTCTGATCTAGGCCACCCATGTGTCAAATCTTTGTGTTCCTGATTTGGCTTGCAAGCAGTGGCAAACAGTATAAGGAGGTAGCTGGGGAGGACCCAGTTAGCATGACTGAATCAGCAACTACATCCAGGGTTAACCCAGTGGGAGTAACAGGAACCCTGGACCCAAAGCCCAGAGCCAGCAGGCCATCTCCTCCAGGTGCTTCACTTGACCCTGCAGGGCATCCTCCTAACTGCTATAGAGGTCACAACTGCAAAGGCCAATGAGCCAGAGATGTCAGAGGATCCCCCAGGAGGCCACCAGATGTTCAGGAGTGCTACACTCCAAATAGGCATGGGGCTTTTAACCATCAGTCCTTAATCCCAGACCTAGAGGATGAGGCTTGACAGGATTGGGAGAGGGGCTTCCTCCAATATGTAAAGGCTCTATACATTATTAAAGCACATTGTTAGTCTCAGAGCTGTCCAAAATTCTGCACTTTGCCTCTAGCTCAGCTGGCTTCCTGAATCCATGCTTAATATCCACAGTTGTGCCCTTTATCTATAGGGCTTTCTCCTGCAAGATCTTTACTGTGACCTGTGAGAGCCCAGCAATGACAGGATAGGATGCAAGAGCAGGAGGAATTTATACTTTTAATGATCCAAGATGTCTGCCACAGGATACATTACTAGTTGATCCCTTGCTGTATTATTTTTGACCCAGTTGGCATACCACAAAGAGGGTTAAGCTTTGCACATCACTAATCAAGTCAGACTACAATCAGAACAAAGCAGATACTAAAATCTGGGTTTATCACTTTCACGTACACACAGGTGGATTCAGACTTCACTGGTGTGATTATGAGATGAAGAAGCCAGGAAGTCCTCTAATTTGCTCACTCTCTTCTCCTTACAGTGCAACAATTGAAGGTTCATGGTTTGGATCAAGCTGTAGTTTGCTGTGATGTTCAAATCTGGTGACACACAAAGCTGGTTTGTCTTCTAGTATATAAACCAGGGTATCTAAAAAATATGCTGTTTGTTCCAAACTAGCAAGCCTTCAGTCTCCATGCGTTGATTGTTGGAAAGCACATGAGATTCTCACTTAACATCTGAGTCCAGTCCACGGGTTGGATCCAACCAGCTTTTCTGCTGGTAAAAGAAGGAAAGGAGAAGTTCCCCTTATCTTCCACCAAAGGCTATGCTGGGAGTCATGGGACTCACATGAGCAAAAGCTGTGTGAGATGGGAGCTGTAGTAAGGCTACAGTCTGAGCAAGAGTGGGTGAAGTAGCTGGTTGTGGACTGATTCTTTTACAGTGTCTGCATATGGTCCATATCTAGTGTGGTTCTGCAAATAGACCTATTGCAGCCTTAACATTATAATAAAACCTATCTACCAAATGTGACAAGTCAAGGGTCCATAGGTGGGACACAGGCAAGGGGAATGGGAAGCCCCCAGAGGGACCGCAGGAAAAGTGGGATTGCCATACCATAGGAAGAGCATGGCCAAGTTGAGGCTGGTTGATCCATGTGGTGGCAGTGCACAGGCAAGGAGTGTGCCGTTGAGGTTGAGAGGCCTTGAGGAATGGAGAGCAAGTGTAGCAGCACCTGGAGAAGGTAGGTGTGGTCAATTATTGGGGTAAACATATAGCTAATAATGCAAAGGAACTAGGAGGCATCCCAGGAATGAGGTAAACACCTGGAGCTTGTTGGGAAGCAGAGGGGGTGAGGGAAACTCTCAATCTGCATGTGGGGACCACTGTTGTATAACTGGATGTGCCAATAAAATTGAATAACATCGGGAAGAGTCACAGTCTCTTTATTTCAATGGATCCCCACCCCGAGCTCAGCCTGCTTCATGTGTTTGTCCCCTCCTTCCCTGGCCACAGCAGCCTGTTGCATCAACTCTCTGGAAGGAAAAAAAAATCAAATAGGCAAGTCTTCACCATTTGATATTCTAATTTTAAATTTGTTGTACTCTGAAGCTGTAAAGAAAGGAGAAAATACCTTAAGATTGGGGGGGTTTGTAGAAAAGTCAGCAGCAACTCATTTACATATTAGGTCACACCCCCTGACATCACCATTGTTTCACACAGGGCTTTTTTTTAATAGAAAAAGCCTAGCAGGGACTCATTTGTATATTAGATCACACCCCCGATACCAAACCAGCCTTAACTGCGTTCTTGTGCATTCCTGTTCAACCCCGCCCCCCCTTTTAGGGTAATAAAGTTGGGAAGATTTTTTTTTTCATAAACCCTGCAACCATTTATTGTACTATCAAGTTAAAACCACAAAAAGTAGAACTCTTGTTTTGGAAGCTGAAAATAAGTGTTATGTCACAGGAAGGCTAACTGTGAATAGCTGTTGCTTTATGACGGTTGTGCAAATTTAGAATGAAGAAAACTGCATTGGTTCCTTGGATTAAAAGAGAGACTGAGAATGAAAGTGAGTTTCTAGAGTAACAAGACAAAATTGCCTTTGCACTTAACTTTTGAATGGTGGAAACTTGTGACATTTGCAAGCAGGGGGAAACAGTGTGTAGGCTTCCTCATCTACCCCCTTGCCTCAGCTTTACATTAGGCATAGTTGTAGGTGTTAGAAATGTTCAAAGTGGCTGATTCTAAGAAATTAACAAACTAAAATGAAGCTGGTTTTACAGCGAATGTTTTCATTTTTAGATTAAAGGAAGGATTCCTTATAACCTCCCAGAGCTAATTCACACATTACAAATTCCTTATGTACCCCATGTGGTTGCCACAAGGACTTTTGCTCAGACATACACTGCAAATTCTATGGATTTCATGTTGGGGAAATAGTGCAGGGGGAAGGCATGAGTTTCCACTCCCATGCACTCTGGTCCCCTGCCTGCCTGGAAACTGGGTTCCAAGCTTACAATTCTGTCAATCTGCATGGGAGACACAAGGATTTTATAATATGTGAACTTTCCCTGAGGTTTTTAAAGAGTAAAAATACTTAAAAACACACACACACACACACACAACTCAGTGTTTGGGGTGTGGGGGCAAGACCAATCCTCTAATGCATATTCTGTCTTTCTCTAGGGTTGCCAACTCCAGGTTCAGAAGTACCTGGGGATTTGAGAGTGGGGGGGGCCCTCATAGGATATAATGCCATGTAGTTCATCTTCCAAAGCAGCCATTGTCTCCAGGAGATGTGGAATATACAAGCAAGCAACTTATGTTGTCTGGAGATCAGTTGTAATTCTGGGAGATCTTCAGCCTCCACCTGGAGGCTGGCAACCCTTCTCCCTCCTATGCCTGCATGCTGTTCTGTTCTAGCTCTCTTTCTCCATGTATCTATGACAACACACAGAGCTGCTGTTGTGCAAGGCCTTCCATGGAATCATGACTGATAATGAGTTTCTTATTTTATTTAAGGACAATGTGGAAAACCTGAAGGCAGTTTTGCTAGTGCAGGGGGAAAGAAAGATCCATGTTTAGTGGATCCAGTCCGGTGTAGCATGAAGACTATGTTTAGTACTTCGAACTTCCAAGGAAGTCCAGAGTTGCTGCACAGAGGCAGGCAATGGCAAACCACCTTTTGCCTTGAAACCCTATGGGGTTGCCATAAGTCAGCTGTATCTTGATGGCACTTTTCACTGCATATATTTGGAGGCTACAAGGGGAAGTTTCCAATGCTGACGTAAGGTATAAAGCTTATATACAGATCCTGTGCAATAGTGTGCCTACAGCTGTGCAAGAGCATGGCCTATGTGCAGTGGGCCCCACTTGGGTGTTTCCTCCTGGCTGGCGTTTTTGGAACTGCATTGGAGGTGATTGTTGATACCTATCACAGGCCGAAGTAATCCAGTACCAGAAGGAAAGATCTGTTCAGGGAAACTAGAACAGAAATTGAGGCAGAGAATAGAGTAAAAAGTATGAACTATATTTCAAGTAAGCTAATAAACTGAAGTGCAGCATGACCATCTGAATGTTTACTTGGAAGCAAGTCTGACGGAGGCCCGTGTGACTGATTCCCAAGTAAGCATGTGTTTTACACCCACAGTGCACATAATAGAATCCATATTAGTTAACACGTAGCTAGAAATGACTCTGTTCTCACCGTAAAGTTGGAGATTAGACACAGGATCATAGTATTGTCTTAATAAAGGCAAGTGGGTAATCAGGTCCTCTGTCCTTGGGAGCCTCTGCATCCTGGGGCTTTTATTTGAGGGTGGGGGGGAGATGGCCAAGGAGGAAACACAATAAAGGTTAATAAAGTTATTAATGGTGTGGAAAGATAATAGAATACTACTGCCATTTCTCATAGTCCTAGAAGTCAAGGTCACCTTATGAAAATGCTTAGCTGTAGGTTTAGGAAAGAAAGCACTGCTTCACGCAATACAGAGTCTGATTAGATCCATTGAAGGAGCATATTTATCTATTTATTTTCTTTACAGAATTTCTCCGCCGCCTTTATGGTCTTACAAAGAAGGACCTCCAAGGTGGCTGACAATTTTAAACATACAACAGGCATAGACTTGTTAGCCAGAATAGCCAGATGTTCAAAGGTGGCATACCTCAATGTATCTAGGGGAACATAGAATCTGGGAGGGACAAGTAGAGGTCCCTCATTGCTTTGTCACATCCACTATTGACCTCAAAATGTACAGCATAAACCCTGACACTTTGTGGGAGCTGCTCTTCTAAACAGATAAAACCAGTGAACTCCCCACTTCCATTTATTTGTAAGAAGCCACTTGAACAGGTGTAGAGGAGAACCCCAGTGCACTGAAAGGGTTGCAGCTATGTGCCAGTGCTTGGTGATTGCTTTTCATGAGTTTGTGTTGAATATTAGTGAATGCTGGAAGACGGTGCACTAGGCACTGTTCTGACTAGATGCTAGGAGAAGATGGCTTCTTTCCTAAAGCTTCTTGCCCTTTCCTTGTGACTATTAGGATGAATGAAGGAAAGTTCATCTATATATCAAAGCACATTAATGTGGAGCTCTGTATCAGAGCAAAGCACACAGAGTCTGGTCATAGCTTCCTTCCTGACTTCTGTGAAGAAGGCAGTGGCTGCACAAAGAGATATATGTGCTGAGGTGCACTGTTCTCTCATAAACCTGAACACATATTCCTTACAAAGAAGTGAAGTTCCATGCAGACATCAGAGCCCCAGGCATTTACAGCAAGTAAGTGAACTGGCATACACATGAGTATTGTGAATATGAGCCTGTATTGCTATCGTGATGTTATGGTTTCAATCTCCTTTGTTTCACAGCAGCCAGAGAAAGTACATCTTGCCTGGAGAGATCCAATGAGAGCTGTTAGAACCAGCTGATGGAAGTAAGGTTGCCAGCTCTGGGTGGGAAAAAACCTGGAGGTTTGAGGGGAAATGGAACATGGGGAGGTTGGGGTTTGGGGAGGGGAGGGGAGGGACTTCAGCAGAGTACACCACCATAGAGTCCACCTTCCAAAGCAGTGATTTTCCCCAGCATTGGAAACTTCCCCTTGTAGCTTCCAAATATATGCAGTGGAAATAGGGTTCCCCCGCCTGGGAGGTTCCCAACCTGCCAGCCCACATCGGGCTGGCGGGGGGAACCTCCCCCGATGTCGGTGTGATGACATCACCCAGAATTGACATCATTGCACCGGTGACCACTCTAGCCGTTTCTGGGGAAACACTATGGTTTTCTCGGACATTCTAGGCATCTGGGAGGGAAAACGCTATGGTTTTTCCAGACATTCTAGGCATCTGGGAGGGAAAACTCTATGGTACAATAGGTACCATAGAGTTTTTCCCTCCCATATGGCCAGAGCGTCCGGGAAAACCATAGAGTTTTCCCGGAAACACCTAGAGAGGCCGTGAGTGGCGGTGTGGCGTGATGACATCATTTCCGGGTGATGTCATTGCATCGCGCACATGCGAAAGTCCCCCGCTGGGGAGCAGAGGGGACTTGGCAACCCTAAGTGGAAAGTGTCATCAAACTGCAGCTGACGTATGGCGACCCCATAGGGTTTCAAGCCTGTTTGGTGTAATGGTTAAGTGCATGGACTCTCATCTGGGAGAACCAGGTTTGATTCCCTACTCCTCCACTTGCAGCTGTTGGAATGGCCTTGGGTCAGCCATAGATCTCACTGAGTTGTCCTTGAAAAGGCAGCTTCTGGGAGTGTTCTCTTAGCCCCATCTACCTCACAGGATGTCTGTTGTGGGGGAGGAAGGTAAAGGAGGTTGTAAGCTATACTATACTGTAGCTGACATCTCTCAAAATTCTACTTTTCTCGACTCCTGTATAGGTGATGGAAGGTCAGACAAATGTGTGTGGGATAGGAAGGGAGTCGTTTGCTAATGACCCTGTTCCATGGTAATTATTTTCAGAATCCAGTGTAGAGCAGTGAGACTATTCCTCAGACATTTTTGAAGTAAATTATTTACCAGAGCTGTCAAAGCCCCGACATGCCAGAACTTCTGAAAGGAACAAGAGCTGCTTGACCTTTTAGCCCTGAAATACTTCCTTCCTGCCTCTTCTGTTACTGCACTCAGTACCCATCTTGATAATCTTTATAGCTGTGATGGAAGCAGGGGAGGACTGTTAATGACGTAGTTAAAGATTGAAGGAGAAAAAGATTTCACATCTCTTTAATCTGAGCCCAAACAACATATGACAGATATGGTCCCGTGGATCCCCGTCCCCTTTCATTTATTTTTTGTTTTGGAATTGTTTTCGTTTGACAAAGTTGAGAGAAGGATGGGTGCAAATGTGTGTCATGTCTCATTTGGGTCTTTAATTCTTGTTGGTTAATCTTGCTTGGAGAGGATTTATTAGAAAATCTAGTTCCTGGCCCTTGACCTAGTTATTCCCCTGCCCCCAATTCCGCTTATGTACACTGAGAGAACTGTGGATCTTAAAAATCTTTCAGTCAGTGGTTGAGCTAAGATTTGGGAGACCCAGATTCGACACCCTGCTCTACCATTCAGGATTGCAGGGTGTCCTAGGTCCAGTCACATACTGTAAGCCTAACCTACCTCACATAGTTGTTGTAAGAATTTTGTAAGCCACTTTTTGACCTCTACGGAAAAAGAAAGTGAAGTACACAAATGAAGTACGTTTTAGTTATTTAAGCATTAAGATGGTAGAAAGAGGGCATCAATAAATGACCTTGTCTCTAGAACAAGGTTCTTCAAACTTTTTGAGGCACTTTTGGCATTCTGACACAGTCACAAAATGGCTACCACAGGGGGCGGAGCTAGCCACCAAAAGGATGCCATGGCTTACCTTCAGTCACACAGTGAAGTTTCTTGTGTTCTGTTTGCAGCTGCTGCCAAAACAACATTTTTTTAAAATCTGCACAGCCAATCAAATCACTAGTGCCCAATCAGAAGCATTGGTCAAAAGCCTCACCTGGTTCCACCCACTTTGTAAAAGCACTTGGGCATTAGGAAAGGTGTTGGCAGGTACCATGTTGCCCTTGGGCACCATGTTGGGGACCCCTACTCTAGAGCATGGATGTACAACATACAGTCCATGAGCCACATGTCAGCCCATGAGAATCGTGTTGTGTGGCCCAGAGCCCCCTCCCATGAGGTCTAGAAGGGAAAATACTAAGATTCCCAACCTTCAGATGGGGCTTGGAGATCTCCTGGAATTATGAACTCCAGATGATGGAGATCATATCCCCTGGGGAAAATGGCTGATTTAGAGGGTGGATTCTATGGCGCCTGCAGAGATCCCTGCCCTCTATAGGCTCCACCCTCACATCGACAGGATTTTCCCAACTCAGAAACTCAAGGTTCATAATCCTAGAACATCACCCTGACACAATAACATCATATCTGGTTATGCACCACAAGTGATGTTACACATTAGCACAATGTCAAGGAGATTGTCCACTCGCTCCAGTTTCTTCCACCCACATAACTGAGTTGTGCATCTCTAAAGGTAAGCATCGTCTCATTTCATAATGCTTAGCATTTTAGATGCTGTTAGCAATGTTCAAGGTCCCTAGCATATGTGTACTTAGTAACCCTTAGCAAGAGGGGCAAGATCCAGCCTGGAAAAGGATTCCTTGCCATATGGCCACCTTATCTCAAGGAACTCATAAACTGTGCCTCAGCCACTTTCTCTGAAAATGAAACATTGTACCTCAGCTGCATACAAGCCAACATGCCAAGAAATGGTGGCAGGGCAAGCAGCTGAGGTACCTCAGCATACAGGTTTGCCAAATATCAAAGGTGGGGGGGATGAGGAGCATGTTAGAGGAAGACTGAAATATTCTGTTGCAGGTTGGTTGCTCATCCCCGCTCCTTTGGAATTGTATATGTATCCCTGTGGGTTTGGCCCTCTATTGGAGTTTTAGCGAAAAGGTATTTTGTCCCTTTGGGGGAGTCATAAGAGAAGGCTGAAAAAAAAGGACAGTCCTGAAAGGGAAAAGGTGAAACTTCATGGGGTTACAATGAGTCATATGTGACTTGATGGCATGCTTTACTTCTATGATGAACTTTCCCCTTTTAATAGAGTTCCATGAAGAAAGCAAATAATGTTCTCAGGGAAAGTTTGCTTACCTTTTCCCTCTCCCATCTCTGTATATTGGCCAACCCAGGTTTTGTGTCAAAATGGGCTGGACTACGTGCTCTCAGAAAAGCTACCCTAAAGGACGCAGTGGTATGGTATTGTCACCATGACAATGATGTCACTCTAGAGTAGTACTATTATCTTCTCCCATAAAAGTGAATGACTTTTATTCATTTGAATCAGAAAATGAAACAGCTACTCTATGAGAGGACAAATTAGCGTGCAGTCAACACCATCTGGCCCACACACCTGTGTTCATATGAGGCAAAGGGAAGTTTTTGCCCCTAACAGTGTCCCAAAGAACCATGTAGTGTGACCTACATGCAAATGTATGATATGAGAAAACTAAAACATCTACCATTGTTCGGTGGTGCTGTTGCTGTTAGACCTATCGGCTGCGTTCGATACGGTCGATCACCAGTTACTGACCTGCTGCCTCGCTGACGCAGGGATTCAGGGGCTGGCCTTGCAATGGTTTTCCTCCTTCTTTGATGGTCGGGGACATAGGGTGGCGATTGGGGGAGAACTGTCCCAGAGGCACCCGCTTAATTGTGGGACATCTCAGGGGACGGTCCTCTTCCCGATGTTTTTTAACATCTACATGCGCCCCCTTGCCCAGATTGCCTAGATTGCCTAGAGGTATGTTCTGTAAAGGACCTCTTTCCAGGGTTTGCCTGTCCTCACTATGGTCTTTCCCAAACCTGTTTTAGTCAGATCTTCTTGGAAAGAGTGCTATCCAAACATGTGATTGAACAGTTTTGAAGTAATGGTTGTATCTTCCTACCCTGCAAAGGTTCTTACAAATCAGCCCCATTTTCCTACCATTTCCCCCCTATGATGCTACTATAGGAAGGGTTTGTGGGCTTTAAAAAACACTAACTTTATATCAGTTTTTTGGGGTGGATCCAACCAGTTTTTTTGCTCAACTCTCACCTAGTCTCTTTACTGGAATCCCTTTTCCCCTTCTGTTTTGTTCATGCAGTCCATATGATTCCCAGCATAGCCTTTGCGGAGGTCAAAGGGGATGTCTCCTCCCTTTCTTACCAGTGAAAAGGCTAGTTGGTTCCAACCCTTTATCTTTTTCCATTTTAAATGTTAGTAATCAGAACTATATATTGTGCATAAGCACATGTGATCTGTTGGCATCAACATCATGTATCATTGTCTAACTTCCACTTGAAATACGCCTGCATGAAAGCCACTTCTTTTAGCTTTTGTTTTTAATAATGAAATCATTTTCCTGCCTCAAAGCTTGGACTGTTTTGCTGCATTTCCCATAAATCTCTGAAGACTACCAAGATCTGGCTTCCTGTCTGATAGCAACCATAGACCCACTTCTTTTTCCTTAGAGGGAGATTAAAGAAACCCCCTAAGGATGTGATTTTGAGTGGAAAAACAGATAGCGGCTACAGAATTAAGCATATGCATATGTATCATTCTTTGGTGTAAATTCATGTCTGGATGGGGCTTTTTGAGGTAAAGAAAAAAATGGTTATAGTGAAGCAAATGCAATTAAACCATCATTTATCAACAAAAACCAGGGTCTGGATGATCATCTGCAAGCCAAATCCTGCTTTGTCAAACACATCAAAATTAAAATAAACCAGGACTTTCAGTTATGTCTGAATTGAGTCTTAGCGTCACTTTTTCAGTGCAACAGTGGAATGTAGGAAAGCATGAGCAAAACCTCCGGGAAGAAAGGTGAGCAATAGTCCCTACTTGATTCCAAATTGCTTTCATTTTTCTCTTTCAGCCAGCAATAAAGCAAAAACCTAGGTCAGCAAGTTTGCATCGGATTCTATTTTTTCTTGCAAAAGTAAAATGTCATCTGAGAGCTAGGGTAGATGATTCTGCACAAGAAGTTAAAATCAATTTAGTACCAATCTCATTTAACATGGCAGGTCCATGTCAACCTGGCTTATTAACACTCTGTGAAAAACGTGAGGAATGTTCTTGCAGGTGGCCAAACTATCTTGAATGTAGCAGGTGCTACTTTGAAAAGGAATCAAAGCTAAAATGGCCTAGGAGTCCTTTTTTTTAAAAAGAAAATAAAAATAAAAGATGCCCAAAGAAATAGTTTGTACAAGTATGCTTGTAAATGCTCCTCTGATGATTTAAAGTTCACTCAAAATTTTAAATCTCTCAAAATTTCAATCTATATGCAGAACATATAAGGGAAACTGGATTACATTCAGGTGAAAGTAGAATGAAAATCAGTGGAAGAAACATTAACAGTTTGAGATATGCAGATGATATCATATTACTGGCAGAAAATAGTGAAGACTTGAAACAACTGCTGAGGGTTAAAACAGGAACTGCCAAAACAGGATTGCAGTTGAGCATCAAGGAGACAAAAGGAATGACTACAGGGGAATTACACGACTTTAAGGCTAATGATGAAGAAATTGAAATTATTCAAGATTTTCTTTTCCTTGACTCCATCTTCAACCAAAAGGGAGACTACAACCAAGAAATCGGAAGGTAATTGAGGCTGGGATGGATAGCCATGAAGGTACTAGAAAAGATTCTAACTGTAAGGATGAGTCACTGGTGCCCAAGTCAAGATAATTCAAGCCATAGTAGTCACCGTTACTATGTATGGGTACAAAAGTTGGACAAAGAAGAAAACTGTCAGGAAGAAGGTTAATTCATTTGAACTGTGGTGTTGGAGGAGAGTTTTACAGATGCTGTGGACCTCCAAATAGACAAGGGGTTTTTAAATCAAATCAAGCCTGAACTGTCCCTTGGAGCTTAAATGACCAAACTGAGATTCTTGTATGTGAGTCATATTATGAGAAGACTAGACTCACTGGAACAGACAATCATTTTAGGAAAAGTTGAAGGTAACAGGAGAAGAGGAAGACCCAACATGAGGTGGATTGACTCAATCAATGAAGCCATAGACCTCCGTTTGCAAGAATGGAGCAAGATAGAACATTCTGGAGGCCATTAATTCATAGAGTTGCTATAAGTCAGAAGCGATTTGATGGCACCCACAATTTTAAGGTTGTTATTTCAGGCAGTGGCTTGAGAAGGCAGACCCCGTGATTAAGACCAAAGCAGCCAGCATGCCACAGTGGTTAGAGTGTCAGACTAGAACCTGGGACGACCAGGGTTGAATCTCTTCTGTGACATGGAAGCTTGCTGGGTGGCTGAGGGCACATCATGATCTTTCAATCTAATCTACCTCACTAGATGATTGTAGTGATAAGGTAGATGAAGGGAGGATGCTGTGGTACGGCACTTTGTGTCTCAATCAGAGAGAAAAGAAATAAATAAGAGTCTTGGCTATTAGCAGGAATATTAGCAATAAGGTATCACATACAAACTCTTCACTGCATTTTATTGATTTCTATTTTTTTATTTACTGTAACTGAATTCTTATTGTATTCCATTGTGTTGTAAACCACCCTGAGGGCATGTATTTCAAAGGCTGTTTACTTTTTTGGCTTGCAGATGTTGAAGGGGAATGGCAGCCTCTGCTACTGCCCCAGTGTCATCATCATGAGAGCCTGGGAAGTCCTTCTGGGCATGCAGTCCTGCATTGACTTCAGAGGTGTCTGCGGAAGAAAGAGGGAAGGAGGATTAGTTGCTGTAACTCCTGCACAGGGGCGAGAGGGACATGGCAAGGGGGGGAGGCCTCTGTTGGTATCCCTTGTTGATCTGGCACTGAGAGCACTTGTATGTCATGGGGTCAGCTGTACATGTAATCGTGTCACAGGTGAAATGTCTTGGGTGGGAAGAGTTGAGAGAGTTTTCCAGAGGTTGCTCTCTCTCACTTCAGCCTTCACTGCATTTCTGTCTGAAGTATATATGGGATAATGAGGTGAATTTTTTTGCATTGTTATGGGTCCTCTACACAAACCCTCCAAGTAGGGGAGTTTGGTTTTCTTGTCATGTGGGTGTTAATCCCTTTGCATCCATATTAGTAGGACAGCTGCCATGTAGCTGAAAGGGATGCAAATTTTGCCCTTGGAGTACTAATGTTTCATTTGCCTTTAGTTTCCAATTAATGTCATGACAATAACTTCTGTAACTTAGTGCCTTAGTCCTGGAGTGATAATGGAGCTCAATAAACATTATCTTGGCATTCTGCTATATTTATTCCCATTCCATATTGGCCCGTGTGTGTGTGTGTATCTGCGTTTGTGTGTATTTTTACTTGCAAACCTAGGGAATTATAGTTGCTTTTCTTTAACGCCTTCATCACAGTGGAATTACAGCAAATGGCAAACACCAACAAGTTCTGAGATCTTTCTGAGGCTGGTTATGCTTTTGTAATATCAGGCCTTGGTTGACCACTGTAATATGCCATAAAGGCATTTCTTCATGAGCTCCACACCTTCCAAATATAAACCAGTGCATTTAAACCTCTCAGGCCACGGAGAATCTGAATGCTGATCCACTCATTCATGCAGAGGGCCTCCAAAACTTTAAGTCCTATTATAGAAATTTCAGCTGTTGGTCTGTCTGAGCCATGCAAGCAGTTGCAAAAATGTGCCTTGGTAGAGAGTGAGACGGACTGCTGTCTGTCTCAGCCACTTTGGTGTAGAGATCTGATGGAATTTAAGAATAGGCTGGGCCTCAAGTCCAATTCCATTTCCAAAAACCTTTAATGGCATAACAATAACTTAAAAGAAAAGAGAAAAAAGAAAACAGTATAAGTACAGCTCTTTATAGCACTACATAATAATAATGATAATAGTAAAATACAGCACAGTGATCTCAGATACTACAATAATTAAAACAAGGCCTCAAGCCAAGCTGTACATAGTAGTGTTGTTTTTTCCCCCTGCATTGTTTTTTGCCTGTCTTTTAGAGGTTTTTTTAATTGTTTATAATTCAGTATAACAATTGAGATGTCAGTGGAGGAAAGATGTGCAGATGTGCATAACTCTGCTGAACATATGATAACCTCTTTTCAGTAGAACTTCTTGCATTTTTAGTTTTGCATTGCAGATGCCAGCTGGATAGAGTGGGAAGCTTTTGCATCATATTTCCAAAAGAAAACCCAGAGATGCACCCTCAGCACCACCTCTTTCTCGCCTCGTCATCTTTCCCTCTCTGGTTTTGCATTACAAGTTGTTACTCATACTTAGCCTATTTGAGATGTTAGACTGCTCTTACGCATACCTCTGCTAAAGTGTTTTTGACACTTCCTCTGCCATTGCACCTACGCGGGTTGGCTATGTGTTAACATCTGCCCACGAGATTCCTTTCTCCCCATGCTTACCACAGCATGTGTGCAGCATTCAGACCTATGCGAGGTGCATATTTGCATAGTATGCTAACCACAGTGATGGAGAATATTCTATTGCACAAGTGTGGGAGCAGCCACAGGGGAGGTGCTAACTACCATTGCAAGAGCTATCTGTAAAATGGCTCTTGGGGTGTATGTTCTGTGTGTCTTAAATGTGTCTAGAGAGAGAGGATGTTTGTGGTGGCCTAAAATAAAGGACTAGAAGCTGGCACTCTTAAAGTTGTTGTTATTTTCACTTCTGGCTCACCTTGTGGACACAGAAAATTTCATGTGTGACAAAATCACGATGAGTCATATTCATATCTTAACAGCATGTACAATTTGGTGAAAGCCTGCAACTTTTTTGTGTATGTGTTGCTAATGCCTGGGGCTTTCCTATGAAGCTACTTTAAGCCCCAGAAGGGTCTTCTTTTAAAGCAGTCTAGATAGAGGATGAATTAATCATTTTCACCAGTGTTAAAGCTGAAATCTCAACCACCTCTCCCCTGTGTCTATTTATTTATGTATTTACTTTATTTATGACATGCCTTTCTCCCCAGTGGGGACCCAAAGGCTTACAACATTTCTCCCCTCCTCTGTTGTATCCCCACACCAATTCTATCATGTAGGTTAGGTCCATATGAATGGCCCAAGGTCCCCCAGTGAGCTTCCACGGCAAAACCTTTTTTAGGGCTAAGACAAGATCACATTGTGGAATTCCAGTACCTTTGTTATTTCACTACTTTACCTTGTTTCCTGTTCTTCTAAAATGTAGAAAAATCCAAAAAACCATAATTGCTGCATTTGGGCATTATAAACACAGAGGTCTGCTGTGACAGGCAAACAGCTTATGGTTTGGCTTGCATGCTTCCCTCGTTCCTTCCCTTCTCCTTGCTCTTGGAACATGAATGAAGGCTACCTGGATTGGGATCCTTGAAGAAAACTCCAATTTGGTGTAATGTCTGAACACAGGTACCTGTGCTGTCTTCTCCCCCAACCAAAATACAAGGCTACCAATCATGGACAGTCTCCCCCCACCCCCTGCCCGCCCATCTGAATACAATCAATACTTCTAACAGGACCAATTAAAAACAACAAAGCAATGAACTTGCCTTTGAATCAGGTGTGTTGGGGGCTGTGCTCTCCTGAAATATGTCATCCTCTACCTCTGAATCACTAGTTTTCATTGTTTTTAAAATAAGTCTCTAGTATCTAGTCCCTTTCATTGTGAAGATATAAGGGGAAATGAACAAGCAGTTTTTGTCCAAGTTGCTGAGAAGGAATGCCAGAGGGAGAGTTGCCCTTCCTGACCAGATTCATTCTCATCTGCTTTATCACATTAACTTTTCCTTCCTCCCTCCCTCTCTCCGTCTCCTTTCCTTTCCTTTCCCTTTCCCTCCTTCCTTCCTTCCCTACAGTGAAATAGTTAGCAAACTGAAGTGCAATTTATTCTGTTTTGGGTTTGAGGGCAGGAGAAGAGAAATGGATGGCTCATTTCATTCAGCCTGGCGCTTGGTTTTAATAATTGATTGCAAACTACCTTTCTATATCTTGCATGTATAAAGAAATGCATGTCTTCAACCATATGCAGAGTGTGTTTTGTTCACCAGTAAATAACTACTGTCAAGCTCCTGTCCTTTCCTCCCTACAAAAAAAATCTGGAATTAGGGCTAAAAAACTGAAGGATTTGAATGCTTAGACAGGCTTAAATTGGAGAAACTTTTACAACACAAAAAGAACTTTACTACGGAAGGCAAATGGTTGATGGGGAGAAACAGTATCTAGGCTTAGGCTCCATCACCTATCACTACAAAAAAAAAAAAACCCCAAGAACTTTGGAAGGTTCTAAAAGATCTGTGTCAAGGATAATTAATTGTCTGAATGCTGAGACAGCAAATATCTTCACATGTATAGAGTTCTTTTCTCTTGCTACAAAGTAACTAGGCACATCTATCTGCCTGGTATTAGGGGATAATTTCTATGCTGGAGAAAGTGATTTGCAAAAAGGCATAATTTAGGTAACTCCCATTTTAATAATGAAGGCTTATTAATTAATCCCTTATTCACCCACCCCCAGATTTCCCAACAGTTTTGAATCCTATCTCACAACACGGTCTGCAACATCTTTTTAGAACAGAATGTAGGTACACCAATTAAATCAACAAACGACTCATAGGACAATTATAAGCCATTTCCCCATATAATTGATGGTATGCAGATATTTGGCTTCCTAATTTAAGATTCCTATGCATGCTTGCTTGTGATAACTACTGCACATGTAAATTAGAGATGTGAGGCAGTAATTGGCATTAAAAGCTGAACTATATTAAACATTAAGCACATAGTTAATTTTCATGTTATGTTAAAGTCTAGAAATAGCCCATTTCTTCAAAGCAACATCATTGTGATTATATAGTACACACATATGATATATACTGAATGGTCTGTGGAAGTAACAGCTATTTAATGTGACATTAATGGTGTGCATTATGAAACTCCCGAGCTGCAGATATACATAGAACTTGCTGGTTCAGGTTGTTACAATGATTTCCTGTAATGGGACACAAATCTGGGATTCTTGGGAATTATGAATCCATCTCCCTTAAATAATCTGGGTTTATTTGTTTTTAGAATTTGAGTGCTTATAAGCAATGCTACATCTGCTCATGTTTTTCTTTAATTCTACTGATTTCCCAGTCAATGGCATTTTTCTCTTCCAGTCAGATCCTTGCAAGAGGTCAACTTTGTAGTATGGAGCACAGAGCACTGCGTAGTATGGCGCACAGAGCACTCTCAGCCCAAACTCCTTTGGAGACAAGCACAGAGATCTACTGTTCTGCTTCACTCTCTTCTGTGCAGAGGCAGAACCTTTTCTTGTCTGCAAATAGGATAACTGGGAGCATGTTGTTCAGGGGTCTGTAGAACTGGAAATCATGGTCCAATTTCCTTGAAACTTGAGGGCTTTTTAGTAGACATGCAATAGTAGCTCCACTACAAATAGCCACTCTAGTTCCTTTGTAAAAAGTCCATCCTTCCTTATATTGTGAAAGGAAACAGAGAATAGACCACAACGAGAAGGGATAGCAAACACAGAGTTTTCAGTGGAAAGGTAACTGTGTATCTATGGCTTTTTTGAGTAGGAGCACAGTTCTGGCTGGTTTGGCATCGGGGTGTGGCCTAATATGCAAATGAGTTCCTGCTGGGCCTTTTCTACAAAAAAGCCCTGTATGAAATAATGGTGACAGTGGGTGTGGCCTAATATGCAAATGAGTCCCTGTTGGGCTTTTTCTACAAAAAAGCCCTCCGTGTGTGTGTGTGTGTGTGTGTGTGTGTGTAATCTGATATATATAATCAGTGGATAGCTCCCAGCTATCTTACTTGCAGAAAAGAAAAGGTTCCACCTCTACACAGAAGGGAGTGAAGGAGAACAGTAGATCTCTGTGCTTGTCTCCAAAGGTGATTGGGCTGAGAGTGCTCTGTGCTTCTCTCTTGCAAGGATCTGACTGGAAGAGATAATCATTGATATATATATATAATCAGTGTAAGAGTAAAATAAATAAATAAATGCAGACAGGTTGTGGATTTTTTTGTGGGTTTTGTGTGTATGAGCTGGCACCATTTCCTCACAGTAGGAACCAATGGAGAGAACTACTTCTGCTCCAAGAGGGACCCACTTTGGGGCACTCTAAAATGGAATTCCTTGGTCTGATTTGCTTGAAAATTGAGAGGGCGGATCTTTAAATTAGAGAGAAGACAAGGTTCTGTGCAGATTTCCTATCATCTTTATAAACAGTTTCCCCAGGCTGTCAAATAAATTTTATATTGAAAGTAATGATCATGAAGTGCTGTAACCTAAAAACCTATATGGATTTGACTCCTGAATTAGCAGCATCTTGCATGAATATAAGCAATTACAAACCCCTCCCACACACCCCAGAAACAGAAGTATGACATTGCGAGATCTCATCTATGTTTTCATGAAGTTCATTCTAATTAATCAGAAGGTTTAGGATGATGGGTCATCCTGTGACCCATAAATTAGCCTATGGACACATTTGGAATTTTGATAGAAAGTAGTAGGTTCCATCATAAAAGGGTATCATATGGGAGCAAATACAAAATGGTAGCCATGAGGAGCAATCATAAAATATTGGGCAGTTCCAAGCCAAGTGGTATCATATGGTGGGGGCAGTTTTTTCCAAATAGTGCTGAATATCTACATGCCCCAAACAATGCTTTCTGGGAGCTTTTGGAGAATTGGATGAAGAGCTGGAGGAAGACCCAAAACAATGTTTTCTGGAATCTTTTGGGGGATTGTCTGCCTAGTGAGTTGGCGTAAAGCCAAGATTAGCTGTTTTCTTTTGGGAAAAGGGCACTAAGGCACACTTCAGCAGACAAGATGGCATTCATGGAGGCCAGATTGGGGATTCTTGATTTAAACAGAGATGCTGAGTGAGTTGGGGTTAGATTGCACCTAAGACTGCTTCCAAAGTAGATAATCTTTGATTCCTTCATAGAATTTAGAAAGGTAAAATACTCAGCTTGCCCTCCATGCCTCCCCCATAATCCAAAGATACTCTTTTCATTGGGTTTACCAGGGCAGATAGCATTGAATAGAGTTAACAAGTACTGGGTTGATAGGCTGCTACTTTCCCTCACTAAGACTTTCTCCTGCTGACAGCTTCTTGATGTTAATATGAAATTGATGGGGTCAAGCAGCCCATTTGAATGCTCTTGGCCAATGTTAAAAATAAGTCCACTCATTTCCCGCCTGCTCTTCCTCCAAAGGGCTCATGGCAACTCACATGGTTTTCTCTATTCCAGTTAATGTATACAGAATACATTCTCCATTCAGCTCAACCAGATCCTAAATAGAGGTCCACACTGTAGTCGTTCTCATTCTGGCTGCAAAGTTGAGAACACAGTGTCTAAACGTCGGCTATCTCTCTTAACGACAATCATTTAGTATTTTTAATTTTATTTTTATTTTTTTTTAAAGAACTTCACAACTTTACAGCATAAATCGGAGTCCTTGGCTCCTAATTAGAAGTGACTCATGGCTCCCCTGGAACGTTAGTGTGATCTACGTCTGTAGCATGTAATTATTGTTCTCTTCCGCAGAGCAGTATAGGCAGCCACTTAAGCATTAATTAACTTTAATGAACTTGCTGAGATCAACTTTAGCTGCTAAAGCAGCTTGGTTTCTGCTGTAAATTTTGAAGACAAAACACTGCACTGCAGGATTAAGTAAGATCCTAATAGCCAGCTTTTGGGTGTTGCACTGTTCCTTTTCTTTCTTTCCTCCCCCCCCCCCCCCTTCCCGGCAACTTTGTTGAAATGTTGGCTTGTTCTCCTCTATCATGAAGAGCTAGAGTTGACTTCTGAACAACAAAATGCATGGGATTAAATCTTCCATGTGTTATTAATCTTGACAGCCTAATAAGAGGTTAATGAATATAGCACAGTTGCTAAATCAAATGCAATTGGTCCCATGCTTTCTAATAACTGGACATCTTGGCAAAGCTAATGGATTGTATAACAGAAGTGTAGTCAGGTTGCAATCCTAAGCATACTTACTTGAGAGAAGTATGTAGGACTTACTTCTGAGTGAACCAGTTTAGGAGATTGCTATCTGTCCTGACTTGTTCTCCTCTGATTTGCTGTTATAAAAAGCCTACCGTGGATTGCTTCCTATCACACAGCAGGGGACCAGGAAGGGCCTTCTACTGGCTGCAGCCACTCTGGTCATGCTCTGTTTGGGTGGGTCCAGAGCACCCACCTGGCCCCTGTCTTCTTTTTTAACAAAGCCAAAGAGATGTTGAGGACCCAGGCAGTATAACAACAATAATTTTCTTGTATGTGCTCAAGAGTAACAAATGAGTTTTAATTATTAGTACAACAGTAAAAGTGGAAAACAGTAAGAGTTGGTGCAAAGAAAAGAACAGCCTTAATACGACTAGCTATACATTCTCTTTCACTAATGCCAACAGATTCACCCTCCTTGGGTGAGGGCACCCTCCTGCTGCAGCCTGTCTCTAGCTCACCCTTTCCAGAAAGAAGAAGAAGAAGAAGAAGAAGATATTGGATTTATATCCCGCCCTCCACTCCGAAGAGTCTCAGAGCGGCTCACAATCTCCTTTATCTTCCTCCCCCACAACAGTCACCCTGTGAGATGGGTGGGGCTGGAGAGGGCTCTCACAGCAGCTGCCCTTTCAAGGACAACCTCTGCCAGAGCTATGGCTGACCCAAGGCCATTCTAGCAGGTGCAAGTGGAGGAGTGGGGAATCAAACCCGGTTCTCCCAGATAAGAGTCCGCACACTTAACCACTACACCAAACTGGCTCCCCACACACTTCTCTCTCAAGCTGACCTTTTATTGTTTCCTCACAGGTCTCACTCCTCTGGGCAAGCTTTCCCTCCAAAACTGCTGTCCATCCAATCAGAAGGACAGAAGGGATCTTGGGAAATGTGAGCCCTGTAGCTATCCTGAAACAGGCTTCCCTGGAGCCTGTAGACCTCACTAGACCTAGGATAATGACATTTCCTCACTGAGATTTAGCTCCTTGTAGCCCGGAGAGGAAGTGAAACCAAGCTCCACTCCCTCTCTCCTGTTTAACAGGTGTTTTTGTCACTCAGTTGTGGAGGGAAAAGGGGATGTAACCTGATGTGTGTGATGAGCCACGCCCACCTTACTTGCCTGAGAGTATCAGGGAAGTAGTGGGGAAGATGCATTTGAGGGGCTGGTCTTGCTCACTTGCCCTCTGCCCCATAATTCTGTGGGGTAGGTTGTCACCACTCAGATAGAATCATAGAATCATAGTTGGAAGGAACCTCCAGGGTCATCTAGTTCAACCCCCTGTCCAGTGCAGGAACTTCACAAATAACACCCTCACATCCCCAGTTACTCCTGCTCCATACCCAGAAGATGGCAAAAACCTCCAGGATCCCTTGCCAAAGCAGCCTAGAGCAAAATTGCTGACTGACTTCAAAGTGGCAATCTGGAGCTGGAGACGTGGCATTTCTCTTGCATGCAACACTGAATTCTAAACCAGTGTTTTTCACAATGAATGGAGTTTGCAGTTCTTAGCACAGTTGTAAGCAAGGAGAGGAAGGAGGGACTGGGCAAGGAGAAGAAGCCAGTTTTGTACTGGTCAACCTCTGTGATGTGAATGCAGCCTTGCTTTGATTTTTACAGGGGCTGGATCAACCTGTCACCTATTGACTTGTGCTTAGATACTTCTAAATTGGCTGGCCATTAAAGAGAAGTATACATCATTAAAGAAGTATACATCATTAAAAGTCCTTCAAAAATCAGAAAGATGATGCTGTGAAGGCTTGAGAGGTTATCTGAAGTAGTAACAAGGGTTTGGCACAAACCGACCTGCTCTTCCTTTGCTTATCAGTGTTTTGAGGTGTTGGTAGAAGTGACAGTTTGTGTGTGTGTGTGTGTTAGCATCCACACACACCAGTTTTTCCTCCATCTGCTAACTAAATCTAAGCCCATCAGGAGTTTTGGTCTGTGCATGGATGAACAGCCAGGCACATTGGATAAGAATCTTTAGTCATAGTCTAAGTTCTTTTGGAGGGGGAAAAAAAAATCTTTGTTTGCTTTTCAAGTGTCTACAAGCTTAGGAAACTCATATCAGAACATTAGCAGGAATGCTACAGAAGCTTCATCAACCTCCTGCATCTTGAGCTGGATGCATTTAACCATGGGTTTGTACTACCAAGGGTCAGGCATAGTGTGAATCCAGGGTTCATCTCACAGATTGTTATTCTTTAAAAGGCTTGGGTAGGCTTCTGGTTTCTACTGTGATACCGTAGGATGCTAAGAGGATGTGTTCCATCCTTGGGGAGTTTTTATTTTATTTACGTGTTCTGCTTTTTGTTTAGCTTAGTCCTATCAGTGTAACTTTAGCTAAGTTTAGTTTTCAGTTTCTACCTTTGTTTTTTTTCCACACTCCCCCCCCCCCCCATCACAGACTCACTGCTGAAGTGCTTTCCCTCCCTTGTTTGAGTGTATTTGGAGCGGTTTGGAGGTTAAAGGGCTTGGGGAAGAGACAAGAGCACCTCAACCCACTGCATAGCAGGACTGATCAGGCTTTCACAACATTTAAAAATTACTTTAAATTGTTAGTGGTGTTCATAGGTCAGACTGGTACACACCATCATGTCTAGTTTGGCCCTAAGGCTGGGGAAACCGAAGTTCAAATCCCTTACTGGCTCAGTCTCACTGAGTCTCACTCTGGGCCTAGCCCACCTCACAAGATTATTGCAAGGATAAAATGTCCGATGAGGAAATAATGCCATTCTGATCTCCTAGGAAGGAAGAAGGAATAAAACTGTAACAGACTGATGTGGGAGAGAAAGAGAACTGTTTTTAAACTGAGTGTATGTTTTGTGTCAGTGTTAATTTAAAATGGGGATCTAATTCCAACCTAATTTTTAACCTCATGAACAAAAATCTCCAATTGATGGCTTGTTTCTTCACTTTTGCTTTTGAAAAGTTAGTGGTTTTTGCTCTCTGGAAGCTGCAAAGCAGCTGCCGTAAGCTTGCTCAAATGGTTAACATGGTGTCGGGCTACACTTAGATCATGTTGCAGACAGTGAGACTGGGAATTCTATGGTTGCTTGCTATTTGTGATCAGTGTGGGTATTTTCCTCTAGAATTTCAGGCCTGAGAGAAACATTTGTGCATGGTGGTCTATGAATGTCTATTTTATATGGGTTCTTTTAGAGGAGAAAACACAGTGTTATAGTATTGGCTTCATGTGTATCTGGACTTCCTTTAAAAAAAAAGTTTTTGAAACCTCGGATAATTTATTTTTCTTTTCATAATTGAGATTTTGATATAACCAAGTGTTGCTGGAGGAGGACACCTGAAATCCATTTATGAAACAGTTTCCAAGCTGCTTTGACACTGATGGAGATCAGAAAAGTCTGTATGTTCCAGTACACATCAATGCAAATGCGTGTAACAAAACTCTCTGGCGGGGAGAGAGGCAGTCTTGATAACTGCCTCTCACTCAACAGTTCCTGATGTGTTTTTGCCCTTACCAAAGTGTCAGAATAAAGGAGTAGATGTCCATTGCCAGCACCACCCCTGGCAGTTCTGTAGAGTCCCCCGCCCCCTGTTGAGAACTGTGAGTTAAGCATTTTATCCTCTGTCCCTAGTAGCTTCATTAATTAAAAGAAACTCATAATTTCCCCCTCTATCTAATATGGCCCCATATTAAGGTTGCCAGGCCCTGGCTGGAGGTAGGAGATCCTCATCTCCAGGCTCCTCCACCCACTGCCGATCAGCTGGTTGGTGAGGGACTTACCAGTAGCATGAAGGAGGCTCAGACTATGTTGCCATGTACTGAACATCCCAGTATTACTCTAGTACCTGGGTAAAAACACTATGATAAAAATGGCTTCCACCATAGAGTTTTTGCTCAAAAGGTTTTCTGGATGTCGCTGATGTCTTAACATCACTTCTGGTATATGCTGGATGTGACATCATCACACTACTGGTGACATAGCCTGGGCCTCCCTTTTGCTCCTAATAAGTCCCCCCAATTCCTTCCAGTTGCCAGGAGGGACCTGACACCATACCCTGTATTCTTGCTTCTAAGATCTGCACATGCCTCGCTAGTATATTTTTATTTTGTTTAGAATACTTTTGTCTTGCCCCATGATACTTCATTCCTTACTGTACCCTCACTACAGCCCTGTGAGGTATGTTAGGCTGAGAAAAACTGTAAGTGGGAATAGTCACCTGGTAAGTTTCATGATAAATTGGGTTTGAACCTAGGTCTCTACAGGCCTAGTTTTATCCTCTAACTACTTGCCTTTGATATAATCTTTTGTTGGACCTTAATCCCATAGTGGTGTATGTGTATCTAATGAACCAGCCTGAGATGGGATTCTCAATGCACTCTTTATAAATAAGGCAGAACTTCATCCTCTAAAAGGCTCTGTACCTTGTGGCCATCCCCTAGAAGGCTTCCTAGTATAAAAGATCAGCCCTTCTGATGAAACTTCTGAAGAAGGAAAGTTTGGATCTTCCTTTGACAGGGATTCACCATAGAATCTCTTGCTTGAGCTTCTGCAACCTGAATTGTTGCTCTTCAGTCCCAGGTTCTCACACGTTCTTTGCCTTGGTTTTAAGAGTCCACTTTGGGCTCCCCCTGCTTTCATGTAAAAACCAATGGAAAGTAGTTTGAAATGTTCAACCTGCTGTAAGCCTTGATCACCTACTGCAGTTTCAGTTTAGCAGCAGATAAAAATAGCTAGATCTAAATAAGCATGTCATAAATGTAGCCACAATAAAACCCTGGAGATTTAAAGGAGGAAACAGTAGCAGCTGCATAAGGATAAAAAATAAATAAAAGAACCATGAAAACCCTGTGAGAATAAAAATATTCTTCACTTGGTACTAGAAGCTTAATAGAGAGGACACCAAGAATGTAGTAACAAGGCCTGTTACTTGTGACCACCCTCTTACTAGCATATATTTGCAGTCAGACTTTGTAGCTGTCGAAACAGCAAAGAAGCCCTGTCTATACTTCTATCATGTTATTTCCCCATGGTTCTTCCAAAGCACTGAAGAAAACACATGTGGTTCTCTCCTCCTTCATTTATCTTTTCAAGAACCTTATGAGGTGGGTTGGGCAGAGAGAGTGGCTGGCCTACTCAGTGTCACTCACTCAGATTCATAGCTGAGTGTGAATTTGAATCCAAGTCTCTGTTTGACATGCTGTCTGCATACTTTTTTCATTCTTTTTCCTGACCTTCTCCTCTTCCCACAGGCAAACTTTGTCCTATCAGGTTGCCACTTTTAAATGTGGCAAAATATGGACAATCATCACATGGTAATGATATCCATATGGTAATTCATTACATCAATTTGAATGATGATGATAACATTACTGTTCCATCAACCTATCAGTTCTGAACATAAATTTGAATAAAATAGCAGAATGTCAGTTTATTTAGACATTTATAGCCTGCTTTTCTTCCCCATGAGGACCCAAAGTAGCTTACAACATGGTTCTCCCTCCTCCATTTTATCTTCAAAATGACCATCTAGTGAGGTAGGCTAGGTGGAGCGAGAACTGACTGGCTCATGGTCACTCAGTGAACTTCATGCTTGAGTGGGAATCCTAAGTCAAACACTTTTATTATACTGGCTCTCTCTCATTGTAATTATAATCAATGTCTTGAAATATAGCTTTATTTTAGTTATTGACTATAGAGTTTAAGGACAGGTCACTGAAATTTCTTGCAGCCCTAAAGCCTAGTAGTGGCTTCCAGGATGGGATTACAGACAAAATAACACAATTGTTTGTTCTTTTCTGCAATGTAAGGGCGTTTTCGCACTGACCTTAATCGGCAGCGATGTCCCTCTTCACCGCGCAGGATCTGTGCGGATTTCGCACCAATTGCTGCGGAGCACCCGGAAGAGCCGCAAAGTCCCGCAGCTTTTGCAGCGCAAATGGAAACTGGTTTTTGGCGGTTTCCATTTGCGCCGCAAAAGCCGCGGGACTTTGCGGCTCTTCCGGGTGCTCCGCAGCAATTGGTGCGAAATCCGCGCAGATCCTGCACGGTGAAGAGGGACGTCGCTGCCGATTAAGGTCAGTGCGAAAACGCCCTTAAGTTTCTGATTTTTTAAGTTTCTATCACCTTTTTTTAAAGAGACCTCAGTCTCTTTAAGTTTCCCAAAACTATGGGTTACCTGCCAATTATAACCTTCCTTTGTATCACAGACATCTTCCCCCCTCCCCCCAAAAAGAACAGTGAATAGGTGATAATGGCATCCCCAGAATAAAATGTGCTCTTTACCCCTTCCCCATGCCTCCTTTTTCCAGTACCGCCATTCTCTCCACATTACATTGGAATGGAAAAATCCAGGAAGGGTTTGCAGGAATGCTGACATCTTGCTCATGGATCTGGTGAAGTACATGTTGATATTTGTTTGTGGTATAATGTTTCCCAGGTGTATTCCTCCATAGAAGTAATTCCAAAGCACTCTCCCTTTGGAAGAAAGTCACATTTGTGTTAAGTTTTAATTTGCTTCTTAAGAACATCTGAACAGTGTTCATCCGAGACCAATTTTGCACTAGGCTTGTTTTGGGTGTAGAGCCCTTTTGCTCCTGGTGCTTCTCTTGGCTTTCGCACAAGCTGCCCTGGAGCTGTGAGTTGGTGAGCGCTGCTTTTCCACAGCAAGCAAGATCCTCTTACAAACAATTTCTGTTTGCTGTGAAAAAGCAGCACACCAAGTCTCAGCTCCAGGGCAGATTGTGTGAAAACTGAAAGAAGCCCCAGGGGCAAAAGGGCTCTTCACTCGGAACAAGCCCTAGTGCAAAATTGGTATGAAACTTCACACACCGCAGATGTAAATGCCCTTGACTCTTAGCAATTCACAGTATCTCAAACCATGACATTATTCCAGTGGTGCAGATGTCACGAGAAAATAGCAACATCTTTGGTAAGATTACTGGGTCATATGGGTAGGTTCTGGGTGCAAATTAGAAGCTTGATTTTAGTTTTTAAACTTTTATTAATGTTCCATATGACTAATATACCGTATGGCCAAACATGGCCAATTGCTACAACTTATCAAGCCATCAAATGTAAATATATATATAAAATTATATAAAATATATATAAAATTAAAAGTTTCATATTGCTTCCCTTAGTGGTATCCTCAGCCATTTCACAAATGATCTCTGAATATCAAGGAAGAAGATAACAGTGATTTTTTTTAAAAAAAATATTCCTTGTAGACTTTCACATTTGGGGTGTTGAGTTCATAGTATATTTGTCTTTTAGATCCCTGAGATTTGTTCACAGGGCTTATGTAGCTTGGAGTTAATTTAAATGTTTACATTCTCTTCCTTAATAGGTTTGGGTCCAATGGATGGGCGCTTTTTGAAGGAGCATTTGTTTAAACAGGCTTGACTGTGCTGCCAAGATAAAGAGCTTTTGGGGCACATCAGAATACATTTTTTTTCACAGCACAGTGTCGTGACTAAAGCAATTGCTGGGGATAGGCTTGGAAAATAATTATCTTTGCTTTGCATTTCCAAAAGTACATAATTTATTATAGTTTCAAAGAGAAATGTGCCCTCTGGCAGAGATAAAATTTTGTTGCCAGAGCAAATATTAAAACAAAGCTTTTATAAAACTATACAGGCCTCAGATTCAGTGGGAGCTCACAGGAGCACAGCCCCTGAACCTTTCTGAGAGTTTCACTTCCTCCTTCTGAGAGTTCTACCTCCTTGTCCATTGAATAGTATGTGCAGCTGCATAACAATCCCTGGATGAGCTCTACCACCTATATATATATATATATATATATATATATATATATATATATATATATATATATATATATGAGGCATTTGAATTGAAATGGTGTTAATGTTATTATCTTTGGATGCGATCCATTTAAAATAATGATCTTTAAACCTATTAAGACAATACTGTAGATGCCGTCTTAACTGGTGGAGTGGAAAATTTGCCTTACTCAGGCATTACACCATGTCTTGACAAATATTGGATTTTCTTATATTTATATCCCACTGTTCTGACAATAGACTTTCTAAGCAGCTCACATCAGTCAAAACAAACATGTCTGCCTTCAGGCTAAAAAACTAAAAACAGCAACACATACAAAGGGAGAGGAAGGAAAAGGTAGAGGACTCAAATCAGCCTGAGAATGTCAGCATTTAAGAAGGTAAGAAGAGCTCTGATGAAAAGGCTAATGGTCCATCTAGACCAGCATCCTGTTTTCCTCAGTGACCACCAGATGTCCTGGAGGGCCCACAAGCACAGCAGGGTGGGGGGAAGCTTGGAGGCCTCCTGTTGTGTCCTCCCAGCAACTGGTATTCAGAGGTACATTTAGCCACTGGGCTAATTGCTCTTGATGGGAATGTTCTCAATTAATTTCTTTAAAGCCATCAAAGATCATGGCCATTCCTACATCCTGTGGCATCTTTATATCCAGCTGAGACCAAGATGATCTCTTCTTGAAATGATAAGATAGTTCCTCACCTAAGGCCATCAAAGTGGAGAGAGATGATCCCTTCCCAGAAGATAATTTAAAAGAGGGGCTGCTGATCTGATCCCAGCTTGTACACACATCTGATAAATAGGTTTTATTTACAAATAAAATAACCGTGTTTGACAAAAGGTGCAATTGAGACAAAGATAATGCAGTAACTATGCTATTCTTATATCCAGAGCCAACCCTGCCACTAAGCAAACTAAGCAATTGCCTAGGGCACAGGCCTTCTGGGGGTGCTGAATTGGGCTTTTCATTTTCCCCACAATTCATCTGGTTTTGAAAATTGGTTACCAATTCAGGTGGAGGAGTGGCCCCAGAAGTTAACCTTGCCTAAGGTGCCAGACAGTCTAATACTTATACCACTTCCTACTGTCCTAACATTTTTCAGCCCTATTGATGATGAATAAGATAATATTGGATTTATACCCTGCCCTTTACTCTGAATCTCAGAGCATCTTATAAATACCCTGTGAGGTTGGTGGGGCTGAGGGAGCTCTCACAGAAGCTACCCTTTCAACGACATCTCTGCAAGAGCTCTGGCTGACCCAAGGCCATTCTAGCAGCTGCAAGTGGAAAAGTGGGGAATCAAACTCAGTTCTCCCAGATAAGAGACTGCGCACTTAACAGCTACACCAAACTGGCTCTTGAGAGGTGAAATTTGCCCTGGAGAGCTTCCTGGGTTGCACTACTTCTCTCTCTGTCAATATATAAACATTTTCCCCAAACACCCTTCAAGCTGTAGAATGTATGGCAGATTTAAGTAACTTTTGGTCTGCTGAATTCACACATTGAGCCCTGTGGTGCAGAGTGGTAAAGCTGCAGTACTGCAGTCTGAGCTCTCTGCTCACAGCCTGAGTTCAATCCTGGCTCAAGGTTGACTCAGCCTTCCATCCTTCCGAGGTTGGTAAAATGAGTACCCAGCTTGTGGGGGCGGGGCGGGGAAGTGTAGATGACTGGGGAAGGCAATGGCAAACCAACCCGTAAAAAGTCTGCTGTGAAAACGTCGTGATGCGACGTCACCCCAGAGTGGGAAACGACTGGTGCTTGCACAGGGAACTACCTTTACCTTTATTCAAACATTATTTGACACCATGGCCTGCCAAGCCCTGAAGTACAAGATGCAAAGAAGCCCATTACTTATATTTCCTTTATAAATATGATATTTTACATTCTGCAATCAGCCTCATTGTTCTTTCTGCTCTGAACCAATGACTCAGCCTATGTTGTTTGTGGGTTTTATACACACACACACACACACACACACACACACAAAGGCCCTTTTAAAAGACAGAAAATTGCAAGCATAGAAGCCTAACGTGGGAGTTGAGGGCATATATTTGACTTAATAACAGTGGAGTCAATTGCAGTTTGACTTTAAGCAGGGGGAGGAGGATGGTCTAGAAAATGGTTTCTTGTGTGGGTGGTCTTCACAACAGGAAAACAAAGAACATTCAAAGGAGACAGAAGAATTAGAGAGTGCCGTAAAGAGAAGGGAGTTGTTATGGCTCATTGCAGGATGTATATGTGGCTGGCCCCCAAACATTAGGTTATTATCGGGCAACTCAGATGCCTTAGTGTGCTGTTCTTTAACAAGAGGATAGGGACACAGAGTTATACCCTGCTCTGTGGATCATACCAGTGGCTCCACCATTGTGTCTGTGTATGTGATAGTCTCAAGAAAATGGAAATACCAGGTGCAAAGGAGGGCAGAATTTCTTCATTTTCAATGGTTCTGCAAAAGAGAGTTTTCTGGCAGCTTCAGCTTGCTGGGTGGGGGGGACAAACAACTGCGGAACCTTCCCAAACTCCTTTTTCTTCAGGAGAATTCCACAAATGCCATCATCTTTTGTAGCAGGAGACATAAGAGAGTAAAAAGAAGTGGACCTTCATTGCAGGTTAATGCTGAAGGAGGTCAGAAAAGCTCAAAGGCTGACTAAAAGACAATGTGTCCCTTCTTAACCCAAATAAAGGGTTACAGGAGAGGCTGTGTTCCATATTTTAGGAAGCCCAGATTGCTTTTGTGTAAAGCAGGGCGTTTTTTGTAGTTGACCCTGAGCTCCTGAATATCCTCAAAGTTCAGTTTGGCCCCATCCATGTAAGCCTTCCAAAGGGAAAGGCTTTAAAAACCTTTGTGTTTTCTATAGTTTTGTAATACTCTTTTCTTATGCCTGAGCCTTTTTGCACTGCTGTTCTTATTAGAGTATCCTGTACTTAGTTAATTATAATTGATACTGTATTCGATATTTTATTTACTTATTTATTTGCTGTTCTCATTGTGTTCTAGGCTGCTTAGAAAATGACTTATAATTATCACAGACTTCTTTGGAAAAATAGGTCAATGATCACGGTTGTAGCTAGAGTGGCACTCCATCCCATCTACACCCCTGGTTTGCTATGCTTAAGAGTTCTTCAAAAACAGGGTTTTGTTTGTTTTATTTTTAAAAATGTGCCATACCACTTTTTATTTGAAGAGTAAGAGAACACTTTTAGAATCTAAATATTTTTGTTAAAAACTGGCAGCTGATATTCCCTCCATGTTGGAAGTGCATTACAGAAGGACTGTGCTCATTGTAAGTAGGTGCAAGCAACTTCAGAATTAGAACTTGAAGATAATTTTTATTCAGTTAAAGCATTTCTGATGCTAACAATTAATAATCACTAAAATTACATAGACATTTGGGCTTAGAAAATTTCAGAAGTTTCTTTTGGTTATGAGGAAATCACTGAGTGATTTATTCCCCCCATTAATTCATTTGAAGTCCCAGTTGGAAATCTGACCGTTCCCCCTGAAATTAAAAAGTGTTACTCTTAACAGAAGGTGGAGGGGCACAAAATGAAGAGGGGAAAAGGAGACCCACTGTGAATTATTTTAAGGTATACATTCTTCTCTTCTTTCCTTTGTCAGAAGTTTGATTGCTCTCTTTCCCCTGTAGTTTTATAAGGGCCTACTGAATCAGACCCTTGGTCCATCAAAGTCAGTATTGTCTACTCAGACTGGCAGCAGCTCTCCAGGGTCTCAAGCTGAGATTTTTCACACCAATTTGCCTGGACCCTTTTATGGAGATGCCAGGGATTGAACCTGGGACCTTCTGTTTACCAAGCAGATGCTCTACCACTGAGCTACCGTCCCTCCCAGGATCACCATAAGTAGGATGTGACTGGATGGTACTTTCCAACACCATAGAAGTACATTACAAAGTTTTCATGCCCCCCACGTGTATGGAACCATCCTGTTAGCGTTGCCAAGTCTTACCTGGGTGCCAGTGAGGGACTTTTTCCATGTTCACATGGCAACATAGAGTTTTTTACCCAAAAGCTAGAGCATTCCCCACATGACATGCCCAGTGCGATGATGTCACTTCTGGGTGATGCCATCGCACCAGGCACATCAGATGACGATGGAGCTCTTCAGGGTTGGGACTCCCCCTGCCAACCATCTCCATGCTGGTGAGTTCAAGGCCCTGAAATTGTGGGAACCCCCACCAGGAGTCGGGGAGTGGGAACCCTGTGTCCTGTTAACAGACATGGTTCAGGAATTCCATACTGAGAACTTCATTCCCAGGAGTGTTTGGGCCCAATTCAGTTTGAGACTGTGGTACACAGGAAGAAGGAACTTAGACTTTCCCTTGCACCATTTCCAAAAGAGCCCTGGAGAGCTGTTTCGTCGTTGGAGAAATGTGTGTGTATTTATGGGCTACAAGTAAGTTTTCTTAATGAGGCAAATAGAAGCCCCCAGATCTATATCTGGCTGGGAATGTAACCCCATATTCATTTCTCTCTATCTTTCTTAAAAAAAATTAAACTGAAATAAGTCAAGGCATGGTCCAGTGGTACAACACTATGTATGTCCACCCTATCCCATAGATGGGCCCAGGGCAGATTACAACAAATTTAAACAATGAACAATTAAAAACTAGCAATGAATTTAAACCGTTGAAACAATAAAAACAATTAAACAATTAAAATTACTTCATGGAAGGCAATTAATCAGGCCA
Source organism: Heteronotia binoei (assembly GCF_032191835.1). NCBI lineage: Eukaryota > Metazoa > Chordata > Lepidosauria > Squamata > Gekkonidae > Heteronotia > Heteronotia binoei. The sequence goes on along the minus strand of NC_083224.1, from coordinate 47,684,979 downwards.
TAATACAAACAAAGATGGGACTGATGATATCTCAGTAGGACCGATAGAGGATGGAATACTATGGCAAGGGAGGCCAGATTCAATGTAGTATGGGCTTTTACTGCCTCACTCAAAGGCTCAGCTGCTTTCTATTGCAAGCTTCCAGTTGAAGACCTGTAGGATGTGACCACTTGTTGAGGGTATCATTAACATGCTCAAGCAGACCCATAGAAATCAGCAGAAGTGGGAGAAGGTTTGGTTAAATTGCCTTCCCTGTGTGGGTATAATTGACTGTCTATTCTGAAAGCAAACCTTTGCCAAACATTGACAATTCTGACAGCGTTGAAGCTTACAAACATATGAAGGGCTGTAATAAAACGCCAAGGTCAGAGGTGAGTAAGAGCTCACTCCTCCAGGCTAAGCAGTAATCCGAAGGCAAAGAGACTCTGTCAAGCAACATGCAGGAAAATGAAAGTCAGAGATTTTCTGGAATGAAGGCAACAGCCTAGCAGTTTATTTTAGCTGTGTGAAATGTCCTCTTCCACATGGCCACAGCATGAAACAGATGGTGCCTCAGAGACTCAAAGCTTTGCCCATCTGTACCATACTGTGTGGTAGGTAATGCTGGAGAGAGACGCTGTGAGTTATAGGCATGTGGTAGTCTCTAGGCTTTGAACTTTGGGAATTAACTTTTGGTGCAGTGTCTGGATTCCAGTGTCTCAGCAGGTAAGACTGGTAATATATCATGGAGACTCATATAAACAAAGTATGTTCAAAGATTGCTGTTTGGGAATTGCCAGCCCCTCAAGAATGATCGGTTGCTTTCAGAGAGACTATCCAGATGTGCTGGAACTAACTGTAGGTGTTCTCTCTAAGCAGTTAAATGAGTAAAAATAAGCAGACAAATGTATCCATAAAATCACTGACACAAAAGTTTTGTCCCTGGGACAATTAGACAGGGTTCTATAGTGATTATGCAACAAAATTGTGCAAAGTATACCCATATGTGCATAGTGCTTCATTCTACTTCCAGTTTCTGGGATTGATAGTCTTCGCCGTTTTCAATTCAGAAGTGCTTGCTGTTTTATAGGACAAAGAGGTCATCTGTAACTTCAGCATTCTGTTGCATTAAAAATGAGGGTGTCGAGGAAACCAGTGGCAGAGAGTAAAGAAGAACACATGAAGCTGCCTTATACTGAATCAGACTATGGATTCATCAAGGTCAGGACTGTTGAAGAGTGGCCAGTCCAGTTGCCAGGCAGCCAGCAGGTGGGTGGGGGGACATGGAAGATGGACAGAATGTTGGCAACATTGCTATGTCACTTCTGGTACAACCAAGAAGTGACAAAGGGTTTTACTGCAGTTTTTGGCAATTCTGCTACATCAGCAGTATCACTTTTTTTTGTCTGTCTTGCAGCTGCTTGGAGCAATGGCAGGCAACAGAACTTACTAACAGGAATCTTCCCACTGTAGCAGGAGATCTGGCAAGCCCACTGGCAGTGGCTCTCCAGGGTCCTAGGCTGAGGTCTTTCACATCTCTTACTATCTAGTCCATTTGGCTGAAGATGTTGGGGGACTGAACCTGGAACTTTTGGTATGCAAAACGGATGCCCTGCTATTGGGCTATGGCCTCTCCCCTAGAAGAACAACAACACAGGAAGTACAGAGTGCCCCTAGGATTTGAGAATGTCAGTTTTTCTCCTTTTGGTTTCTGTCTTTTGTCTGGGTTTTAATGCTTTTCAGCTATTGTTTTATGACAGCCTTGTGGCAGTTTGCAACACTGAATCAGCAGTTTGCTTTCACTTTGAGGCCTGAGTGCAAAAGGGACATACTTAAATGTTTGCATTTTCTTACACGTTCCAGGTTTAGCCTGGATCTTGTATATTGTGTGTTACTTACTCAGTATTTAATCATTAAACACAGCAATGCCAGTTGTTGTGCTGCTCGCCTTTAGGCAGGCTACGGATTCCAAACTTTATAGATGTATTGGAGCTCAAAGCGTTTTTTAAAATTGTGAATGTTTGTACATATCAGACTTAAGAAATATGTGTTAGTTTTCGAGAGGAGCATAGCTGAATCATTCACATGGTCTCCATTTCACTCTGAAGTCCACTCAGACAGAGTTTGAGTGGGAAGAAATTCTATTATAGTTAAAATCTTTGGTTATATCTCTGCTATAAACTCAATTTAATCGTCATGGCTTCCTGTAAAGAATCCTGAAAACTGTAGAGCTTGAAATTCTCTGTTAGAAATCCATAAGATAAGGGTGATGGTCTATGAAGAATCAGGTGAGAGGTGATGGGGAAATTCCACTTTGCTGAATCTTCCCCTATAAGACCTCAAAGTCTTCCTGAGCAGGCCAGTTTCACCATGTCCCTGTTGTTTAGCCCCTTTTGACCCACTTACAACTGCTCTTAATATTCCATGACTCCTGGAGAATTGTAAGTCTCCATCATATTGTTTTTTAAATTAGAGAGTTTTTTTTGTTATTTGTATAAAGTCATATTCTTCTAGAATTTATTTATTTTATTTTATTCCACTTTCTTTTATCCCACAAGCAGGCTCAGCACAGCTCAGAACATAAAATAAAACAATACATAGTTGTTCATAAAAACATCACAAGCACATTGATTAAAATCTCAGTGGCAGTATAACAATTCTAGCTCCAGTGACTGTTGCACCTGTCAGGAAGGGCATATTTCTCCCAAGCCAGAATCAGCTGGTACTAGTACCAGTTGGTATCAAGATTGCCCTTGGTGAGTTGAGCTGGGAAGGCTAGTGTCATTTGGACATCCGCTGCCTCAGCCAAAAGCCTTCTAGAAGCCCACCAAATGTGCAGAGATCCCTGCCTTGTCAGTGGGAAGCCTGCTTCCCCTCCCTTTTGTGTTTGGCTTCCATTATCAGTTTTATTATTAGATATTAGACAAGCAGGGGCTTAGAAGGAATAGCAAGGGGGAGAAACAATTGGAAAGGTGTACCCCATTGTCTCAGGATTTTGTAAGTTTCCAGAGGGTTGAGCAGGGTAATTCTCAGCAGCAATCAACACTTTGTGTCTCCAAACTAAAGCATCTTCAGTCTTCAACAGATCAATCGTCATTAGGCCCTTTATTTAATAAATAAAGTCATTTTTTAACTGTGAGTATCTTGATGTTTTTGCTTTCATGATTTGCCGTGGTGTCCAGCCCCTCTGCTTTTAGACATAGTGCTGACAGGACCCACTGCTGTGGTCCCCAAGGGTTCCTGAGGATCAGAAATGTCTGTTAAGCTAGGGTTGGTGTAGAGATACCTTTTGTAGCACATTTGAAATCTTGCCGTAATCACTGATAAGATCTTGCCAAAGCATTGTTGCAGAATCTTGGCTGACGGTACTGGAGGGCCAGCAGGGAACAAAACAGTACCATTGCCAAGGCAGCAGAAGGATCATTATTTCACCTACACTTGTCCCATTCATAGTATCTTTTCTGTTATCTGGAAGTTGGCCATTTTCCTTCGTCTGAATCAGCTCTGAAATGTATGTGCCCCCTTGAGTCCTGCTGGTGTTGTAATCATGAATTAATGTTATGCATTGCAATAAAATACCACATGGATTACTCAAGAGTTAGAGCTTCTAAACCATTAACAATCTGTTTTCCAAAATTATTTAAGCCATTTTAAAGGTACCTGTTACTAAGGCTATATCCACTTTCAGTGTGGAACTCCTAATATGGTGTAATAGTGTATTGCCCTCTGGGTGACTTTGGCAGTCACTCTGTCTCTCATCCTAATCTACCTCACAGGCTGGTTGTTGGAAAGAAAATGCTACAGAGGAGAATGATGTAGTAAACTGAATTGGGGAGAAAATTGAGGTATAAATAATGCATAAATAAAAAGGTGCAGGGGCTGACGTGGAAGCAGTGTAATGTGTAGTTAGGTCCTCAGAGTAACCCAGTGAAATTGATTGGCATTGGGGTTGGGAGAGACAAAATGGGGCATCTGTTCACGCAACACAGTGCTGCAAGATATAATGATGGTTGATAGTTTAGAAAGAAGATATTTCCTGAGGGATGTTTTTCTCCACCTTTGCTTTCAAACTGGAGTGCTATCTTTTGGACTGTCCACAGAATATCATCCTCTGATCATCCAGATTTTTCCTGTACATTTGTTCTCAAACCTGCTTTACTTATGGTCTTTTCCAAAAGAAAACGGTCCAAGCATGTTAGCACACCATCTAGATGGGAAAGAGGACATGTCCCACTCTCATCAGTGCCATTTTCCCTACCACACTATTAGAGGACTATAGCATTATGCTGCTATAGTACTATAGCACTTAATGGTTTTTTTTTAAAAAAAATCTGATGATGCAGTGAGAAGAATGCAGGGGAAAATGGCAGATGATGGAAGAAAGTGTGCAGAAAACTTCTGCATGGGTGCTCCTTTACCAATGTGAATAGATCCGCATTTTGTAGCAGCAATGAATGCAAAAGAGAGAATTGCCTTCTGGATATAGCAAAAATTAACAACAGCCATGACAGCTGAATGAAACTTCCTCTGTTACTCTGTTAGGGCTGCCAAAAGGCCTGGAGGGGGGGGGGTGGAACCCTGTCCCTTTAATAGAAGTTAAATGGTGAATATATGCAGCTGAAGCTTTTTGTGGCATAGAGGCAATAACATCACTTAATAAATGGAAAGGGAAGGTCCCCTGTGCAAGCACCAGTCATTTCTGACTCTGGGGTGATGTTGCTTTCACAACATTTTCATGGCAGACTTTTTAAGGGGTGGTTTGCCATTGCCTTCCCCAGTCTTTTATACTTTCCCCCCAGCAAGCTGGGTACTCATTTTACCGACCTCGGAAAGATGGAATGCTAAGTCAACCTTGGACCGGCTACCAGAATCCAGCTTCTTCTGGAATCGAACTCAGGTCGTGAGCAGAGAGTTCAGACCATAGTACTGCTGCTTTACCACTCAGCGCAATGGGGCCGCCCTGAGTCCGCTTGCGGAGAGGGCGGGATATAAGTCAAATGTAATAAATAAATAAATAAATAAAATAAAATCTCTCTTAAAGGCACAGGGCATTTTTTTTCTCCAGGCAGTTGGCAGCCCAGTGATGATCAGATGCTGGGGGCACATAATAGGGAAAAGCTGTTGCCCTTATATTCTGCTTCTAACTTTCCTATTAGAAGTGGTTGGCCAAAGTATGCTAAACCCAGTAGGGGTGCCCATATTTCCACGGAATATAGATATTATACCCATCATAGGCATAAACAGGAAGAGATTAGGGCAGATGATGTTATTCTGCAATGTATGATTTTGAAAAAAGGAAAAAAGGACAAGCAAGATAAATCTCTAATCAGCACCATGACTGTATCACTGGAAACAGGGCCAGCTTGATTATAAAACCCCATATCATTAGCGCACAATGGCTTTTAAATGAACCAGATTGAATTACGCATCCTAATGGAAATCACATCCAAAGTCAATAAGAGAAAAACCAGTACACATCTATCAGTCAGTTCCTATTAGGAACGTAGGAAACAACAGTACCAGAAGCGTAAACATGAAATGTGATTTGCTGGCTTGGCTGCAGAAGCCACTTTTACTATATATGGTGAGGGGTTAATTGAACTGCATTAGCTGTAGGCCATGGTCTGTTTTCCTGGTTAGATCTTTGGTTCTGATGGAAAAGTAAGAGAGGAATATAAAGTACAGCAAGAAGTATATCTAGTTAGGGATGTTCACCTGAAAAAAATTGTATTTTTCAGATTTGGAGTTCAGGAAGAACGTAAATAGTGGTATTCAATAGTGTTCAGATCCTCCAATATCATTTCAGGATTCCAGAATTGCTTGGGTTCTATTATTCCCTATGGGGTCCCACCCCCACAAACGAGGGAGAGAAAGAGAAGGAGCCAGACATACCCTCAGCTCTACCAGGCTGAGACTCTTGCCGTCTGTGAACTGCCTTTCCCAGGCTGGCTGAGACTCTCACTGGTTGCAAGCCACCTTCCTGTTGCCCAAGAAACTTGTTTGTGGGTGAAAAAACAGGCCTGCGATCCTTAAAGTCCCAGCCCAAATATTCCCAAGTGTCTCAAGAATGTACGGGATCTAGGTATTCCTAAGAATCCCAAATACTGCTCCTGATACCTGAGTATACCTGAAAAGAGGTATTTGGGGGGATATATATTTGGACTGGATATAGCCAAACATACATCTAATATAGCACAGTGGCTAAGAGAAAAAGCTGTGATTGTGAAGTGGGGTGGGTAGCTGCTTTAAATCTAGATTTTGACACAAACCCACTAGGTAGAATGAGACAAACCACACTTTCCCTCAACCTCCCACTTCCAGTATTAGAATAATACTGGTCTGTCTTTGTAAGATTGTTGAGGGGCTAAACACAATAGTTCGTAAAAAACATAAAATCTATGTGTTACTGTTATGATGTCTTGTGTTGCAAATGCCATTAAATATCTCAAGATTTCTGGCTCATATGGAATGAGAAAAACCACACACACATGATCTTTTCACATTTTGCTTAGTGTCCACTTGAAACTGCAAAGTGTGGAAAATATGGGTTAACAAACCTGTGTTTGTAAAGCCACATACTATTCACAAACACTTGTTAAGGAATCAGTTGTTGTCACTCACTGTTGAGCATATGTTTAGTGGCAAATCTTGTAATGTTTGAAACGCCCTTGGTATGTTTGGAACTGAAGGATTCAAAAGACCCCTTGAGGCTTATCTTTCAGAGCCACACTAGGCATGAGGGCAGATGATCCATGATAAGATCTCCTACATATGCAGTGTAGGGAAGGCTTCCACAGGGATGTGATATTGGGGAAAGGGGAGATTTGATCTCCTCATGCACGCATAGTACTTGTACTCCTGTGGGACAAATAATATTTGAATGCAACCTCTGTTTCTTCCTGTTGTAGATTTAAATATCTCTTTAAGGACATAGCAGAGCAAACTTGAATAGAAGAAGATGACATTGGATTTATATTCCGCCCTCCACTCAAGAGTCTCAGAGCGGCTCACAATCTCCTTTATCTCCCTCCCCACAACAGACACCCTGTGAGGTGGATGGGGCTGAGAGGACTCTCACAGCAGCTTCCCTTTCAAGGACAACCTCTGCCAGAGGTATGACTGTGCCAAGGCCAAGCCAGCAGGTGCAAGTAGAGGAGTGGGGTATCAAACCTGGTTCTCCCAGATAAGAGTCCGCACACTTAACCACTACACCAAACTGGCTCTCTCTTAGGGTTTGCACAGGGAACAAAAAATGAATCAGTGCTGTACTGATAGTACTCCATTGTTGCATAGGTTCTCATGCAGGCACATTTGCTACTCAGTCCAAGGAAGTGGCAAACTACACAGCTGAATTGATGCTAAAAGTTTATATATCTTGCTTGAGAGTTCTCCCCCACCCCCCGCCCACACACACACCTCAAAGTGCCCTAAATCGTGAATGTTGACTGGGTTTTGTGTTAGTATGAGAAAACAGTGGGTGCTGCTGAATAAGCACACAAGAATTTATTTGGTAATGTAAGCTATTTTCACAAGCCCTTATTTTATCTAGTTCGCAAAGCACTATCATATCAGTTGGACAGGGGTTTGCTGAGTCTATGAGAAAGACCTTGTAACTGACCCCATCAACATGGTAGAGTCATTTCCCATGTTTTCTCAACCACAGAAGAACTCTTCATGGGTAAACTGGTTTTACATGATGAAGAGTATGCTTAAAGGGCACTACTGAAACCAGTCATGTAGTCCAGGACATAATTCTCAGGATTCTTGAGAAAAAAACTGTAAGGTATCTAATGGTGCCTGGGTTTTTTTTGGCTACTGTGTGACACAGAATGTTGGACTGGATGAGCCATTGGCCTGATCCAACATGGCTTCTCTTATATTCTAATGGTCTAGATCACTGGCACATGAAACTACCACAAGTAGTTCTTTTGGTCTTGTGAATGATCCAACATTGTCAGCAGTTAGGACATGAACTTTTTCTGTGGTAGTTCATTCCTCTGGAATGGCTTGCCAGAGTTGAGAGCACAGGGTGACTTGACTCACTGAATTCTGGAAAGAGTATAAAACAATTCTATTCCAGGGGTGGAGATTTGGTTGCATTTTTAACTGTAGTGTTTTTATCTTGTTGATGGATGATTATGAAGTTTTTGTGCCTTGTGGCTTTTGTTGCTTTGTTAGCTGTCTGAGGATATAAGGTGGGGATAGAAGTATTTTAAATAATGAGTTAAACATGTATTGAGATCGTTGTTTACTAATTCCTAAATCATTTGTATTTTGAAAGTTCTGTACAAGGTGCCATTCAGATCAGGTGATGCGGAGGGAGAAGGGACTCTGGACTTCCCCCTACACTGGTTTCCATATCCCAAACAGCCCCATTGGATGTTATTTGCCCCATCAGGGGGTTACACATGCACTGAATGCTTCTACGAACACTCCTATGGGACAATAATGCCCTCCAGAGTTATTTCAGGTTGGAAAAACAGTGCTGGGGAAGGCTGGGGCCCCTTATCCTGTGTCCGGTCCTGATCCTAATCAGGCCTTTGCAGTGCTTTAGAATTGAGTTCCCATGGGATAATCCCAGCTGGTTTCTTCCTGCCAGTCCGCATTGGGGTATGTTAAATGTAATGTGTAATTTGGGTCTCAGTGGTGGGGGGGAAGTGTTTGAAGGTGAAATTTCCATGGTCATTTACATCACAAACAAAATATGGTTTGTTCCAGATTTCTGCATGCAGTCACTGCTGTCTTCAGTTCAGTTGTCTGCATGAACCAGCTCTAGGTTTGCATCACAATTACAGCCTTGGTGATGTTGATGTCGTTGGATCTAGCCTTTAGGTGCCTGCAACTTGAAAGAAAAGCTGACAGAGAATTAACTTTTAATAGTCGTGCTTTCTTATGTAATTTCTTGGGACCTGCTTGCATTGTACACTGCTGCCCCAGCCCATGAGCTTTTATGTGTGGCCATTTAGTCCCTGTTAATGCTCTTCATTTTGCAGTCTACCTTCCCTCTAAAGTTTATATATCCTCCGTCAGCATAATACTGGCCCTTAAGTTGCACTGACTCTCCAAGCTTTTGGGAGAAAGTGATAATGATAAACCTCATGGCTGGTGGTTTCATTACCTCAGTAGCGTTATTCTGGGAAGACGGAACAGTAATAAGCAATGATCTCAACCAAACCCCAGAAACAAATCATGGCAAATCAGTTTCTTTTAATTTATTCTTGTATTTGAAATATTTTTGCCACACACTCTTTAACTGAAGGTTATAGCCAATAACAATACAACAGTAAAAGAAAACAGTTGGAGTACCTCAGGATAAAATTTCTAATAAACTCCACTGCATATAACAATTATAATATATCAAAGCAATAAAGCCACAATAATATCTAAATAGCAAATATATAGCAAATATATTTAAGCAGCAATAAGGCAGGTAGAATACTGTTACCACTGCTCCCCATCAGATCCTGGAAAGAGAGATCCTGCCCCGGCCCCCTAAGATGCTTCAGCCAATTCACAGCAGTATCCTCTTTCTTATCTCTTCCAGAATCTAAACTGCTGTTTCTTCATACACAGACAAGCACCTCCCTCCCTTCAGCTGGGAGGGGCAGTCACTGCCTCTAGATCAGGGGCAGCCAAACTTGCTTAACATAAGAGCCACATAGAATAAACCTCAGATGTTTGAGAGCCGCAAGACATGTGTCAGATGTTTGAGGGGAGGGAGGGAGGAAGGAAGGAAGGCAAATGGGAGGAAGATGTGGAAAGAAAGCAACTTTAATTTTAAATGCATTCTCTAAACCAGCCAATGGGGCAGTGGGGGCTTCAAGAGCTACACAATATGTATGAAAGTGCCACATGTGGCTCCTGAGTCACAGTTTGGCCACCTTTGCTTTAGAATCTAGTTGCTTGGACACAACCATTGCCTAGCATTTAAGACCAACAGAGGTGACATCTACAATTGTTAAGTAACCTCACCATTCCCTTCTGCCATGGGCTCCTGCCTCATATATCGATTTAGGCTTTTGACATAAAGCACCACATAAAAGAAAGTTATTTTCTACTTGTAAACAGTTTTTAATAAGGGAAGTCTTATTAAAAACTGATTAAAGAACCCTGTGGGAAGGCAAAATGAGATAAAACGTCAATGAGAGGCTCATAATGTTAGCAAGAAATCTTGCAGTATATTTCAAATTTATGAAGTAACAGTGAGATACTCAAGATCCTTTAAGCAGGTGGATATTTTTTTAACGCTGTAGAATGGCAACATCAATCTGAAATGCTTCAAGGGCATCGTTTTCAGAAGATGGAATCTACTATCTAGTAACGAAGCCCCTTCAGGATTTATGTGATGCCAAAAAAAAATGGCTGGATAGGCTCCAGCAGGGGAGTCTTGAAATGAAGGGCCTAGTGACAATTGTTTGTGTTGTTCAACAGAACTAAATGAGAGATTACACTTGTGTTTGTTTTGCAGGGGCATTCATTTTAACTGTGTTTCAAAGCTGAGGTATGCAAACTGCAAATTTCAGTTGCAGAGAAGCCAGCATTTAGAATGGCAATTATCTCCCAGGAAGAGGGAAATATCACTGTGTGGTACTTCAGCCCAACTCAGTGATACTCTTTCAGGAAATGATGGCTCTCACAAACAAACTATCATCAGGGGACCATGGTGCTTCTTTTCTATAGGCTGTAAAAACCCAGCTTTCAGTCTTCTAGTTCTGGGCAGGGAAGGGGTGATGTCATGTGACATTACACTGCTGGCAGGAGAAAATGGTAAACTTTTTTCCCCAGCAGACATTATCTTATGTATAGGATCTACAGTGGAGAATAATCCTGATTAACATACCTCTCTACATAGTGGCTAATGTAGTGGTTATTATTTATCCTCACCATCTGCTTATTTGCTATCAAATTCTGCCTATAATCAGATAGATATTTAATCATTTCCTGATTCTGACTGTGCAAAGGAATGTGGAATTTAGTGGCAACATTTGGGGGAGGATTTGGGGCTTCAGCAGGAGAAGAAAGGTGAGGAAGTCACCTTCTTCAAGGGGAACGCCTCCCTGTCTTCCATGAAACAGCTCCAATGGATCCAAGCCAGTGCTTTGTAGGGGTTTTATGAGAGCTATACTATGTATAGGATTTTGTACACTCAGACACACAATCAATGAGAGCTTTTTTTTTCTAATGGCATGTATCCAACCATCTGCGTATGGCAGGCACATGGAGTTTTCCCCAGTTCCTCTCCTTTCCTGAATGTCTGTGGGCAGAAGTGAGGAGGGAACAGGGGATGAAATCAACTTCTTTCCTCAGCAGAGCTGCGCTTATGGAAGGAGGAGCAACTTCACCTCTTTGTCCTGCTTCACTGCAGTCTCCAAACCATGTGGCTGTTCCTCTGCGCAGACCTTAGGGATGATCTTTCTGTTGGACTGGAAGGGGCTGTAGAAACAGAGAACTCAGGAAAATTCTCTGCGTGGAGTGATATTGTACACACAAGTATTTTTGCTTAAAAATATATAAAGCAGACATGGCACCACAGTATCTAAAGGGAAGCAGGACTTATGGTGAGGAAAGTCTGGTAGCCACATGACTCCCGTATAACCAAGGAACTTGGGATATCAAATAAACATGCAGCTGTTCACCACACCAAAGCACTTGAGATAGTTTGGGATGTTATTACATTGACTAAGGCAGAGGTGTTGAACTCATTTGTTACCAAGGCTGGATTTAACATAAATGTCACTTTGTCAGGCTGGGCCATGCATACTGTAAAACATAATATACTGGAGATATAAACTTTATAAAAGTGATTTCAGATGCCAAATATAATAGCAGGTGAATGACAGCAGCCTTGATTGGATGAGGTATAATATGCAGAGGGGCAGTAGGTGTGGAAATACCACCATTGGTAATGAGATAGAAAACCCAGTTCTCAATTCGGACCAGAAGGACTCAGTCCAGGAGGATGCAAAGAATAAATGGACCTAAGTCTGACATTAGAAACCACAGCATTCAAAAGCCAGTGGGGGAATATTTAACATTCCAGGATATTGCTGACCTAAGAGTAGCAGTTCTCTTACAAAGAAATTTCAAAGTGAGATTAGAAAGAGAGACTGGTGAATTGCAACTGATAATCTCAATGCATCCTCCAGGGCTGAACTGAGACCTACATTTCCTGTCTCATAACCAATGCCTGCTATTGCCATTTGACATCTGAAATCACTCCAATTTCCAATATATAAGGACCAATGGACACACATTCTAGCTGTATCTGAAGAAGTGTGCTGTCACCCATGAAAGCTAATGCCATGCCACAAATTTTGTTAAGTGCTAGTGGACTCTTGTTCCTTTCCACTAATAAAACTTGCAAGATGTACTGTTAATCCCCCCCCCACCCTCTTCATCTTTTTAAACTGGAGAGGGAGATCTCTCCAAGTAAAATCATATGTTGATTTCAGACTGGGCCACATCTACTCAAGTACTAGTGATGCTAATGAAAACAATTCAAAAGGCAAAGGGAAAGGAAGAATCGCAGCCAGTGAGGTGGGAGGAGAGAAAGGGACACATGCTGAACTGGAACATATGGAACCATAAATGTATTTTAAAATACTTAGCCATCTACTTCCATTATTTAACAATAGAATCCAGTGGAATTGGATTATTAAACAATGGAATCCAATCTATGTGTTCTAATTCTTAAATAAAATATAATCCCAGATAGGCACAGAGAAAACTAATTTTTTTAAAAAAATCTGACTAAGCCAAAATAATTTCTTTTTAATTCTCCATTCCCCTTTCTCCTGTCCTAACATTCTCCATTCCCAACCTTCTCCTTTGTGTGTGCATGTGTGAAAGACAGTAAGATATCAAGTCTCAAAGAGAAACAACTAAGCCTGGTGATCCCAGTTTAAATTGTGCTTGTCAGAAAAATCCATCTACTCACCCACCCCTCTACCCATCCTTTCATCTGAAGAAGTAGTGTATGAAAGTTTATACCTGAAGCAAAACATTGCTGGTGTTTTGTTCTCTCTCTTTTTGGTAGAACTCTTTCTCGGTCTTTGTCTCTCCTCCCCTTCCTCAGCCAATGGAGGGAAGGGAAACTTGGCTTGGAAGGAAGCAGGAAGCAGCAGAGGGAGCTGGGCAAATGCAAGCTGTGATGCAGCAGTAGCAGCCCCCCCCCCCCCCCGGAAAAGGAAGCAGGAGGGAGCTAGTTGCTCATAGGAAGGATACAAGCTGTGCAAGGGCCAATTCCAGCCCACTGACCATCTGTTTGACACTCCTGGACTAAAGTATGGAGGTATGCTGCCCTGACCTAGATGGCCCAGACTAGCCCAATCTCTTCAGATCTTGGAAGCTAAACAGTATTTGGATGGGAGACCACTAAGGAACTCCATGGTCGCTATGCAAAGGCAGGCAATGGCAAGCCACCCCTGAACATCTCTTGCCTTGAAAACCTTATAAGATCACTGTAAGTCGACTGCAACTTGACAGTACTTTCTTCCACCACCATAAAGGTATGCTAACTGGGCATTTTCAACAATTGTTTTCAGTCTACTGAAGTCAATAGGATGAATCAGTTTAAAGTGAAGTACATTTAGCCATAGAGATCCATTCTCTTTTCCACTTTGTGGTCAGTTGTTTGTTCCTTCCAAGGATGAAATTTGTGATGATCTGCTTGCTGAGAAATAACTGCTCCCTTGTTGTCTCTTGCAGTCTGTTATTTATTGAACAACAACTTCAGTCCTGACCTCTGCAATGAAGATGGATTAACTGCACTGCATCAGGTAAGTGTCTGGAAAAGAGGAACTGTAAAACTGGAGATCAGATTAAGGAGAATGTTCACACCGCAGCTTTCCAGGGCTGTCATTTTGGTGATCTAGGGATAAATCAGAAGCAGGGAAAGCATCCAAGAGGAGTTCCTCAATAGATGTTATCTCTCCTCGCCCCATTACTAGTTTGCAAAGCATGTTATGAATGCATGGCATGGCTGATACTTAAACCTGTCTAGCCCCTACTGGAAGCCTCCTACTGGAAGGAGAAGGACTCAGCTTAAATTACTGCAAAAAAAAAAAAGTATTTGCAAATTTTTGTTGTACAGTGCAATAAATTTCCCCACATAGGCTTGTGGGCACAGCTGTGCCTGGGGAGAATCATGCGGAGAAGAATCAATGGCAAAAATAACAAAAGTGCCCAGCTCATCCAGGATTGTCCTTGGTTGGGTGACCTTGAGCAGTCTTAGCCTAAACTGCCTCACAGGGTTGTGACAATAAGATGGAGGGAGGGAGAATGATGTTGTACGATGCTTGCACCCTCATCAGGGAAAAAAGCAGGGTATATATCTCTAATTAAACCAAATCTTGACTTTTTCCATTGCCCCCCCTTCAGAATAGTTAGGTTTTTAAAATTTTACAGGTCTGTTGCTACTGAGCCCCTGCAGACAATGGGTGGTCTCCTTTCACTGCACTCAGCAGGGGTATGTTCCTCTGGCACAATGAGTCTTTCGTCAGAAAAACACCCTTTTGCAAGAGGAATGGGCCTCCATTAACTGAGCAGAGCAGTAGGATACACCATGGTCTCTTGGGACCATGGAGAAAGGTGGCTTACAACTCCTCCCCTCCACATAAACACTGTTTTTTTTCCTTACCTGAAATGGTCCTAGGAGGCTGCTGTTCACCCTGTTGACAAAAGTGGTTGGTAGATCTTCAGACCACTTTAAGTTGCTCCAGTGGGGTAATAGCAACTCCACAGAATCATTTTAGATTGTGAAAAGAGAAGGGAGGAGAAGGTCTGCATCATAGAATCATAGAGTTGGAAGGGACCTCTAGGGTCATCTAGTCCAACCCCCTGCACAATGCAGGAAACTCACAAACACTTCCCCCTAAATTCACAGGATCTTCATTGCTGTCAGGTGGCCATCTAGCCTCTGTTTAAAAACCTCCAAGGAAGGAGAGCCCACCACCTCCCGAAGGAAGCCTGTTCCACTGAGGAATCGCTTGGTCAGGAAGTTCTTCCTAATGTTGAGCCGGAAACTCTTTTGATTTAATTTCAACCCATTGGTTCTGGTCCTACCTTCCGGGGCCACAGAAAACAATGCCACACCATAAGAACATAAGAGAAGCCATGTTAGATCAGGCCAATGGCCCATCCAGTCCAACACTCTGTGTCACACAGTGGCAAAAATTTTATACACACACACACACACACACTGTGGCTAATAGCCACTGATGGACCTCTGCTCCATATTTTTATTTAAACCCCTCTTGAAAGTGGCTTGTGGCCGCCACCACCTCCTGTGGCAGTGAATTCCACATGTTAATCACCCTTTGGGTGAAGAAGTACTTCCTTTTATCCGTTTTAACCTGTCTGCTCAGCAATTTCATCGAATGCCCACGAGTTCTTGTATTGTGAGACAGCCTTTCAAGTACTTGAAGATAGTGATCATATCACCTCTCAGCTGCCTCCTCTCCAGGCTAAACATCCCCAGCTCCTTCAACTTTTCCTCATAGGACTTGGTCTCCAGACCCCTCACCATCTTCGTCGCCCTTCTCTGGACCCATTCCAGCTTGTCTATATCCTTCTTAAAATGTGGTGCCCAAAACTGAACACAATACTCCAGGTGAGGTCTTACCAGAGCAGAGTAAAGTGACACCATCACATCTTGTGATCTGGACACTATACTTCTGTAGATACAGCCCAAAATTGCATTTGCCTTTTTAGCCACCGCATCACAGTGCTGACTCATGTTCAGCGTATGATCCACTAAGACCCCTAGATCCTTTTCGCACATACTACTGCTAAGACAAGTCTTCCCTGCACATCCCGCATCCCTGCACACTGGGGTCCTGATCCAAATTAGGACTCTGCATGCCTGGGAAACACAGAACTGTAAGACCATGCATGTCAGCCTAAGCTATGAACCAATCCAGGAAAAGTGTAACATAGTTAAACTCACAGACTTTGCAAGCTTTTGTAGTACTATATTGAGGCCTGATGGGGAAGGAGGACATCATAACTGGTAAGCATGGCTCCAAAAATGCCTCGGATGTGACCTGAAGATATCTCTTTGTTGAGTTCTTCAGTTGTAGGTACTATACACATCTTAATAGGTGCAGGTCTGCCTACTCACAGGGTCCTGTTCAAGGAATGGAACCCAGTCCTACTTGAAGCATGACGGACCTCCAAGGATCCTGCATCTTTTTGCCCCACCATTACCTTTCTGGCTTACCACCTTCCAATCTGACAGCCTCTATTGCTTTTTTCTGTTACCTTGCCTTTACTCATTATCTTATTTTTCTGTCTCATCTGTGTCTGCCTCCCTCCTTCATGTCACTGCTATCACCAACCCCCCTCTCTTGGTGTCTTTCTAAAGCTCCCCTTGTTTCCTTTTCTCCCCTGCCCTCTCCTCTGCCTACTTCCACTGCCTTGTCATCTTCTAGCACCTTCTCTGTCTTTGCTGTCCTTTTTCTGAAATTGAGTTGGCATGGTTCCAGCATCTATCATTCCCCCATGCCCTCTGGCTATGCCATTTGGACAATTTCTGGCTTCAGTAGCAGTTGGGGTAACAGAGCTTTGTCCACGCAGGTTCCCACCCCACTTTCTTGGCCTGGTCTGATTCCCCTTGATGAGGCTCTTTTGGGACAGAACCAGGAGGGGAGGGATTCTTGTGTCAGGCTGCCACACACAGAACACTATGAAGTGAGAGGTTAGTGCACAGACAATGAGGCCTCCAATATGCCTTCTCAGCTCTCTGAAGAAACTATTGTCTGCACCCAGTCTTAGTGTGGTGTAGTGGCTAAAGTGTTGGACTAGGGCTGGGAAATTCAAATCCCAACACTGATATGAAGCTCACTGGGTGACCTCAGGGCAGTTACACACTCAGACTAAAAGGTTGTTAAGAAGATAAAATGGAACTATGGACTCCTTGGATGAAGAGTAGGTTGAAGACATAACAGTGTAAACCTCTGTTTGAAACTGGCTATTTTCCCTTTCTGCCTTGCTGCCTGCCTTAACCCGTAGAACTGGATTTGGGAGTCTGCATTTGCTCTTGAACCAGTTTCTGCCCTAAGGGCATCTTTACAAAGCAGTTGCATTCAGTGTTCATTTGTAAAGCTCACAACTGAAAGCAGCTTTTCTTCTCCCCAACACTGAAAGTAAAGTAAAGGCTGTGTAGTGCTATGGTGGTCCTACAGTGAAGGGAAGGAACCATAGCTCAGGATTGGAGTATATATCTGTTGCATGTAGAAGGTTCAAGTTAAAAAGATCTCAGATAGGCTTTTCCCCAAGACACTGTCTCTGAAAATCAAGCATGGTCTATACAGTGCTATGGTGGTCCTACAAGTGAAGGAAAGGAACCATAGCTCAGGGTCAGAGTACATAGATGTTGCATGTAGGCGGTTCTAGTTAAAAGGATCTCAAGTAGGCTTCTTCCCAAGACTTCATAGAATCACTAGCAATCAGAGTGCAGTATACAGCATTGGTAGGAATGAAATAATAGTATGTCACAATGTCAGGTATTTCCAATGGTCCCCAATCAACTATGCTGAGCAGTGTCAGGCAGCATAGGATGAAGATCCTTGGAAGCGCTTCATTAATGCTTCTGATACTGCAGATAAGCAATAGGCAGATAGTATTGGAACCATTCAAGATTTTTGCAAGTTGGTTCCTACTAACTGATATGTTTTCTGAATGAGTCATGACACGGGAAAAACACGGAACGTGTACACACATTCTGACAAAGTCATATTCGGAGTCCAGAGATGGAACTTTTCTTAATGTCCTGAAGCCAGACTGCTTTGAGGCTTCTGAGACGGGCACCAACTGGTGGCCTCTTTTCCAGCCACTGAGGAGGTAGGCAGTAACAACAGAGGGAAGGCTGTTAAGTTGATTCTGAAGGCGGGTAACCTCACCCAGAGTTCATTCATTCCCAGCCAGTGTTATAAATGCTACTATTGATGGTTCGGGGCTGAAGCCCAGATTCCTTCTGCAAACGAGCATTCTCTTTTGGCTCCAGATAGATGTTTATTTTAAGATGCAGACTAGCTCCTAGAATAATCAACACTTTTGTGTGTGTGTAAAGGATGGCTGTTGTCCCTGTGACAAAGGAAAACATTTTCAGTCTGTGGTGGTAGCAGTTTCCTTTATTGTGGACAGCAGAACTGCATCATCTTTGGAGTCCTAGTTGGGAAGGTCATAGTCAAATCCTTATGAAGAGACCAAAATTGTATAGAGTCCAGCATTCTAAATTCCTATAGTGCTCAACAATACTCCATTTGGAAACCCAGAACCCAGGCTTGGAGTCATAGCCTTCTCCTATTGCCACCACCACCCCTCCTCCACAAATGGTATATAGCCTCATACTAGTACATGTTACAGTGAATGCATGTACAATCTATGTACAGTGTACAAATGATCCTTTAGCTGTGACCACACATAAAAAACACACATTCTACACATGATCTGCATTGTCTTTTGAAAAGGCAGCACATGGATTTTTCACCTTTGGTGTACACATACAAGATATCATGGCCCATAGCTAGATAGACGAATTTGTCTACTCCACTTTTGAAGTTATCTTTCTCAGCTAATGGTTTGAATTCTTTATGTTAATTTTGCATTGCAGAAATAAGTACATTCTTTTATATGCCCTTAGTGCACTGCCCATCAACTTTATTGAGGGCCAAACAGAGTTATGTTTTTTGGTGAGCTGGCAGCTGTGGGTCAGCAGTCACATAAAAACTGTGGGGAAAGGCATTTTTTAAATCCGCAGGAACCAGACTGGGCTTGGTAGTATGATGTGGTAGGAGGAAGAACTCCTGCTTTTCCCTGCATGTCATTTTCCTAAGCCAAAATGGCTGGGAAAGGAAAGGTCCCCTGTGCAAGCACCAGTCATTTCCGACTCTGGGGTGACGTTGCATTCGCCGTGTTTTCACGGCAGACTTTTTACGGGGTGGTTTGCCATTGCCTTCCCCAGTCATCTACACTTTCCCCCCAGCAAGCTGGGTACTCATTTTACCGATCTCGGAAAGATGGAAGGCTGGGTCAACCTCAAGCCGATTACCTGAAAACCCAGCTTCCACTGGGGATCGAACTCAGGTCGTGATTATAGTTTAGGACTGCAGTACTGCAGCTTTAACACTCTGTGCCATAGAGCTCAAAATGGTTGGAGGGGGAAGTAATTTGCCTTCCTTTGGAGCTCCACTCAAACTCAGCTTTTCAAAAAGGTCATGTTCAGTTTGGCTTTGAGGGTTCCCAAGTTCTAGCATTATGGGAGGGTCAGAAAAGTTTTTTTCTCTGTCCACTTTCTACACATTGTGCATAATTTTTTCTTCAACACTCTTTCCTTAGTCGTCTTCTGCAAATGAGTAATTCTCTTTGTAGATGTCGTGCAAAAACTAGAAACACCTATAACCTGGGTGAACTGCAGCATCATTTGTTTACTGTGCTATAAAGCATTGTTCTTCACTCAGAATACAGTTTATTATATTTACAGTTCTTTCAAGCAGTAACCATTCTGCATTGATACACGCCCAGAGCAGAAATGAGGGCATACAAGGATGAGTTCACAGTGTTCTTGTGATAATTGCAAGTTTCAGTGGATAATATGGGTGAGACATTGCTGTAATGAATTATCGCCTGTACAGATTTGATGAAAAAACATTACCTAGATTCTACAAAACCCATGCCAGACCCTGTTTACTTTATAGCACATCACTTTGCAATTTATAACATTTGAGGTTAAGCTTTTTAAAATGCAAACATAGTTTTTTAGAAGTCTCTAAGAATAACTGCGTTACGAATTATTTCTCCATTGTGCAGTGGTACTATTCACATGCATTCTTGCATACCCTAAAAACTGTTGAGAAATCCTTAGAGGTTTCTCCCCACCATTTCCATGATATAGTGTTGAATTTATGCTGCTAGTATGACGATGGTACAGCAGGGAATAAAAGGGGGGGGGGGGGCAAATTATTGTCTAATTGTCATCATTTAAGGAAAAACAATAGAATGGGATGGAACTGTGATCTCTGCTTTGTTTTGTATTATTATCAGCTAGCCTCAGGAAATAATATATTTGAGATGGAAAACTCTGTTAAGCAAAAATTCTGTTGCTCTTGCTTCTTTGCCTATGTTTTTAGTTAACTTTAGTCTGCATTGTGGAAAAAACAGATCTAGCACTGCTGCAGCAGCAGTAGGCATGCGCCTTTTGGGTGGTACTGTTACTTGGGCCTACTAATGAAATAGTTCCCAGGAAGGCTGGTACATTCCCCTGCTAATGCCTGGATCACTTTTCAAACCACATTTTTAGTATCTTAAGAGAAAGGCATCATTTTGGACTCAGTCCTTTTAAAGTAGGGGAGGAGTATTTTCTTTTGAGGTGTGAAATTGAAAAGAAGATGCTTGCAATCTGGTCTATTTGAGTTTAAAATAGACAAAGATTTCTGTGAGT
Source organism: Heteronotia binoei (assembly GCF_032191835.1). Taxonomy (NCBI): domain Eukaryota; kingdom Metazoa; phylum Chordata; class Lepidosauria; order Squamata; family Gekkonidae; genus Heteronotia; species Heteronotia binoei. The sequence goes on along the minus strand of NC_083224.1, from coordinate 47,664,560 downwards.
TCATAAAAAAGGAAACTGTGAGTGCAAACAGCCATGATTTGTATTGGAGCCATGCAGGAAGGGATGAGGGATTTAAGACCCACTTGGTTTTGTTAATTGGTCTTAACGAGCTACTGCTAGAATTTTGTAAAGGAAAAACAAAATTTCCTCTTTGAAAAGCTGCTAATAGCACAAGAAGCCTGGTTTTGAACTAAGGCTGTGATCATACACACTAAATAATACACTTTCCAACTGGATTTTACTGTGTGAACTGGCAAAATCCAGTTGGAAAGTGCATTGAAAGGGCATTATTTAGTGGGTGCGATCACAGCCCAAGTGGGGCTTGAAGAGTTAATTTCTCTTATCCCTTCCCATATGGCTGCAATTGCAGCTCTGTGAGCAGCCAACATTTTTCAGAATGAAGGAGATCTGTGATCTCTTTTACATCTGGTTTTGACCCCCAGTTATACTTCTTGCTTGAGTTCTGTATATTTAAGGAACAGCTACAATTGGTAGTTAGGAAAATGGAGTAAGCAGGCTTCTTTCCCACATATAAACACTGTGAGGCTGAGTTGCACTCTGGTTTTGATTTAACACAGGAATTATTTTACATGTGTACAGGTGCTCTTAACCCTTTCTGGGTTTGATTCTTCTATAGTGCTGCATAGACAACTATGAAGAAATAGTCAAGCTTCTCCTGAACCATGGAGCCAATGTCAATGCAAAGGACAATGAATTGTGGACTCCTCTCCATGCAGCAGCAACATGTGGGCACATCAACTTGGTGAAGATCCTGATTCAGCAGTAGGTGACCCATGATATGTTGTGCTATGTGGGCTATGATGGATACTGTGGAATACAAGTTGGGGTTTACATGCTTTACCTTGCATTTCCAGTCCACCCCTTCTGCTTATGGTCTAAGGTAATTGCAGCATGCTTTTGACACTGCCTCTCTGAGTCAGAACCTAAAGGGCCAAGACAAGATAGGGTGGATATTTGAAGTGTCTAGCTATTCTGCTGTCATTATTGACTTTATTTCCAGAACAACTGTCTTAATATTTTTCATAGACAAGCAGCCCTAGTATTTTGACCTTGGTAGGATTTGTCTGCCTACCTGGGTAACCTAGGTTAGCCTGATCTCATCTAGATCTCAAAAGCTAAGCAGAGTCGGCTCTGCCTAGTATTTGGATGGGTGACCTCCAAGGAATATCAGGGTCATGACATGAAGGCACGCGATGGGAAATGCCTCTGAACATCTCTTGCCTTGAGACAGGGTCACCATAAGTCAGCTGTGACTTGGTGGCAAAAAAAATAAAAGTGATTTGTTTGGAATAGACTTGACAGAAGAAAAAAAATATGGATTTGTGCTATGTGCCTTCCCTGTTCCCATGAAATCTGAAGTAGTGTGTTCATGGGAGATTGTGGACAACTGGTGGCCTGTTTGTGTTGGGATCACATATTGCTGGTTGATTGCTGTGTTGTTTCCAAGAATTTTGACCTCACAAGACTTGTCCCGTGCTCTTAACCAAGATAATGTAATACATAATGAATTATGACTTAAGTTAAGGTATCTTGAACATGTGCTTTTGCTTTGGAAGATTAACCTGTATTGGTGGGCCATGTGGATTCTACTCTAAAACACAGTAAGCTGCAAAAGTCTGACATCAACCAATCCTAAAAATTTAAAGGCTGTTGTAAAGGTGGGGGGAGTATATAGCCATGGAGGAAAGGAAAAATACAAATGCAGTGGACAGATAGCTTCTGTTTGGCTTGAGCCTCCATAATAATAAGAATGTCACAGTTTTTCCCCAGTGGTCTCTCTGTACCAGAACGGGCAATATAGAGGGGGGGGGGTTGTTTGTTTTTTTAAAAAGCAGAATACAACACAGCATGCTGTTGTTCCTATCAAAGTAGTTTTCTGTAAGAAGCTTTTCAGATCAAAGAGCCTGTTTGAATACAGAATCAAAAGGCTTCAGTGTCAGAACATGGAGCCCACAGAGACCTGTGGAGGCAACAGCCAACACAAAGGATGTCTGATCCTGTGCTTTGTTTGCTGGTTTAGACAGACTCAGTTTAAAAAAAAAAAAAGCTTGTGTTTTTTATATTGTAATTTTCTTTTTTTCCCCTGGGAAGGGAAAATGAATATGAATATAAATGTGAGTTCAAAGGCAGTAAATGTCAAGGCACATCAAGCTTAATCTGTATCAGAATATTATTTTCACATTGAGTCTGTGTGTGGTTCAAAATGCATTAGGAGATTCCTAGCTATTTATTACAGGAACTGCCAATCTTGGGAGTCCTGGATGAAATTGTAACAGGAATGGATGGAGATGATCAAGAAAAATTGTTTGAAAGGAGACAGTGAAAGTGTATGAGGGGCATCCTTGTAATGGACAGAGAGTATGGAATTTTTCCAGGGATTTGTATTAGGAGTCAGGTTCTTTTTAGCAGTTGTCTTTTCATATCTCTTCTGGCTGGGGTAGGGGGAGATTCTGACAAAGAACACAGGTGCATGATGATTCCAACTCACACAGTGAGTTAATGCTAATAATGCTTAGCATTTATGTAATACTTTAAGTGATTCAAGTGCCTGTACTCCATTGACTGAGCAAAATTTCCATCTGTGGAAGGTGACTTTCTTGCTCCTCACTGCAGCCCCAGATCCCCTAGCCCATATTCCTAGGAGTCTCCCAAGAACAGCATTTTAGGGGGCATTTGGCCTCTAACAGAAAGACAGAGGTGAGAAAGTGGTGTTCCAAAGCAGAAATCCTTCCATTCACAGAAACGCTCCAGTGGGGCCAAGCCACTATTTCGTTGTAGTCCTTGTATCAGCCCTGGAAGGCTGGTCAGCATTATTATCCCTGTATTGCATATGGGTAGTTTAGAATGGGGAAAAGTGTCTTGTGTAAGGCCACCTGCAGAACTGGTGGGAGAACTGAGATTTAAACAGGAGATTTCTCAGATTGCCGATCATTCTCTTAACTACTCCACCACATCAGTTTTTGAGTGTACCAGGAAGTAGGATGCTCCCAATTGAGAAATGGATCCCTGGGGTGAAAGTGACATTTTCTGGGATTTGAACCTGGGAGCTTATACATGCCAAACAAATGTACAGCCACTGAGCCATGAACTTTCCCCTAACCCCAAACTAGTGAACCTAGATTGTTTTATGCTGCTTTGCTCCATTCATTTGGCACTTTGAAGACCTGGTCAAACATGTTTCCAATAAAGAGATGGTCATTTGAAGCAATGTTTGGGTCATCATGCATCCCCTCCAATGGGCCTGGAATGTGCATATAGCTCTCATGCCTGGCTTTCTCCTTGCAGTGGGGCAGACCTACTGGCTGTGAATGCAGATGGAAATATGCCATATGACCTCTGCGAAGATGAGCCAACTTTAGATGTCATTGAGACCTGCATGGCATACCAGGGTAAGGCTTGGTATGAAAACATGGTACTTCAGCTGTTGGTCCATGTCTTTTCTTGCATTTTCCTCCCTACGCTGTGGTACAACTTTATTTGTATTTGTTTACTTCATTTATAGTCCACTTTTCTCATTGAAACTCAAGGCAGATTACAGAATTAGAAAGCAATGCAGTAAAATGAATACAATCAATGTGACAAATAGTGCAATAAAACTGAATTACAAAACTAGAAACCAATAAAATAAAAGCAGTAGAATAAACCCAATAAAGGGGGAAACTGCCTAAAAATTTCAGGCACTATAACTACAGTCACATCCCTTTTATAAAAAAGAGCCCTCTTGGACAATTTTATTTGAACATTTCCCTTGTTACTACCACCTTGGTCCCTTTATAAAAATGCCCTCCTGAACTGCTCCATTCTATACATTTTACAGAGCAGCAAAAGCATGGATGCCCTCCTAAAACTACAATTCCGTTTGATATGAGTGAATGAGTTATCTGCTAGACAGAGCAATCCTGTGTTGTGCCTGTCCTGTGGCGGCTGGCCATGGTGCAGCTGTGGCACCACTAGTTGCCTCTCTGAGAGGATACTTACATGATGACCAAGTGGAAAAAAGGTGCCCCAACAGAGTTGCTGGGCACTGCTGTGACAGCATCTGTGGCAATCCTGCCACAGTGGTCCATTCTGGTGTTGTTGCGAGGTGGGGTGGTGTGATAGACAGGACAGGCAAGGCCAATGGGAGTTATGATTTGAGGAGGCTGAGCCAAGAGTTTGTCACTGGCAGAGGGTGGAGAGGAACAGGCCACAGGAGCCATGCTCCTCCTCTGCCACACACACTCCTTAAAGAGACCACCTCCTGTTAGCAACTCCAACCACATAACAGTGGGGAGGACGGTGTCACCCATTCGCCCCACAGGCCCCCCCATAGTGGTGCTTTGCACACAGGGCCCCAGATGGTGACAGTGAATAAGAACATAGATGTTTGGGTGCCCCTGCTGACTGCTGGCTGTAGCGTCCAGAAGGGCTCCCACAGCATTGAGTTGGCCACACCCTGTGCCAACTTGCATACCACCCCCACTGGAGGCATAGCTGGAGGAGTGGCAGGGGGCATAGGGGTGCTGGGAGCCCCCAAAGAGACTCAGACAGGTCCCCCACAGCCTTTTGATGCACTCTTGTCCCTCACCCACATCCCTCACTGTGGCAAAAAACTCCTCCAGGCACCTGGCAGCCATCGTTACAGATGCTTCCATCTATTGATGCCCCTTGGAAAAGGTTTCCCACCACCTGCGATGGTTCTCCAGCCATTTCTTCTCAATTGCTGCCCAGACAGAGGAAAGGGTGTGTGGGATTGTTTGTGCTGGATGCAGGCCCCATGCTCGATGACCTGGTAAGGGGCTAGAACCCCCTCCATCCTCCAGGTCACCGTCAGCCACAGCACCTTACCTATGGGCAGTTGCTTTGCCACTACCCCCCTGCCCCTTCTGCCGGGGCAGGGCTGCTGCCAACTGTTCTGTGGACCTTGTGATGCCCAGCAACCTGTTGCCATGCACATCCTTAGGGTCATGGCACATAGTTGGTCCACAACAGCAGCAGCAAACATCAGGGAATAAGGACTGAGGCACAGGGGGAGAACACAGCAGTTAGTTCACTGGAGTGCTTGGATGCCAGCCCCTCCAAGGCATCTCACCTCCCTCAGCCCACAGCCTGGGAGCCTTGGCTGCCTTGGTCCTCCTCCCTCTCACTCAACTTCATCTCTTCCTTGCTAGACATGTGGGGGTGAGGTCCTTGGTGAGAGGTCCTGGGGGAGGTGTCATAAGAGTACCCTGGCTGTGGAGATGGGGACATGATGATGGCGGAGTTACCCTCCTCCAAGGGGGCAGGGGTTGGTACCTGAATGCTCCTGCAATCTTGACCCTCCTCACTGACATTGGAGGCTGGGCCCAAGGCAGCATCCTCACCCTACAAGTCACCTGTGTGGTGGAAGGACATTGGCCAAGACAATGGGGGGTGGTTGCATACAGTGGGGGGTCAGGTAGTAACAGTGACCATGACACCACACATGACCTCAGTGCCATGGTCACCCACACCCACTGCCCACATGATGGTTTCTGCTCCTGGCAGACCTTCCTCCCCTGCTTGCCTGTTAAGAATACCTTTGGCCATGAGGGCACAGACTCTCTTCCAAGTGGGACCAAAGGAATTGTTCCAGCATTTTAGAGTGGACATCTCTGTCTTGACAGCATGCCCCAGGACAGAGGTCATTCCAGGGTTATGAACCAGAATGCACAGTGGCAGGAGGTGGCAGAGCTGCTCCTGGGGGTAGCAAGGGCAACACTGGCACACTCCACTAGCCTTCTCAGCCTCGGTCCAGTTTGGCTGGCGATGGCTGGCCCTGACATCAGATGTTGCAGTGGCCATGCCACCTACAGATGGGAATGTGGAGATAGGCTGCCCTACCATGGGAAGATGCTGATCCCCTTGCCCTGCCCCACCCTCCCATGCTCCCACCATGGCCATCACCCATCAGGAGGTGGCTGCAGGCAGTGTGCTGCTCACAAAGGAGGTAGCTTGCATCTGGGGGGGTGGGGAGATGCTAGCCACCTGGATGATTGTGGCTCTGGCTACCTGCCACCTTCATGTCTACTGTCCCTTTTCCCCACGCCAGACTAGCCGTAGGTGGGATGGTGCCCCCTTCTGTATTAGAGGTATTGCAGTCTTCAGCTAGCTGCTGCCTGCACAGCTTTCTAGATGCCATGCTGGCACACCTCCAGGAGAATGTGCACTTCCTCACCTAGGAAGGTGATGTTGCACCCATCAGGGCAGGGTTTGCATCATTCGGAGGCTACATCAACGTAGTGGGGGTTGTTGACTGCACCCACATAGCCCTTATCATCCCCCAGAAGGAGCCAAAGGTATACCATAATTGCCACTATTTCTATAGCCTGAAATCAGGCATCCTGTGACCACCAGGGCATCTTTATGGATGTTGTGGCCAAGTTCCTGGGCAGCATCCATGACACCCAGTTCTATGCTAAATCCAGCCTCAGTCACCTGTTGCCTGGCTGGCCAGAGGGCAATGGATGGCTCCTGGGTTAGTATGATGGGCAGGCATATAGCAGAGGACACCAAACCTGATGCCTCACATGCCATTCCCTCCAGGTGACAAGTGGTATCCTCTGCCATATTTGCTGATGCTGTATCTTGAAGATGACCTACCCAACTGCACAGCCTACATCCAAGCCCACTGACAAATACACATGGTGATTGAGCAGGCATTTGGCCAGTTGGAAGATGTGATTCCAGTGCCTCCACCAAACTGGGGGCTGCAGAACTATGCAGCGTCTGGTAGCAAAGCTTATTGCAGTTTGCACCATGCTCCAGAATATCACCAGGCTGAAATGCCTCCCACCTCTCCATGGTGGGGCCAATGTGGAGGGTCCATGGGCCAGTGTACGGGGCCTGGAGTTCTGTGAGGCAGGACACTGGGGCCATCTCGAGTGGAAGCATGTACAAGCATGCCATCTGATGGCAGAAGCAGTTGAGGGAACCTCTCCTCCCTTCAACCCATGTGGGGAATGACAGACCCACTGGTGGCCTGCCCGTGATGTCTGAAACCCCACCACAGTGCATGGGGGTGCCACCAGTCCTGTATGGGCTTTCCCCTCCAAATAAGGGTTGGACCCCCCGCTTCAGCACATGCCCCCATTAGTGTGTCACTGGAACTGACAGGGTGGTCTGCGTGCCAGAATGGACTAAACACAGCACCACCCCTGGGCACACCTGGCCAGGTACAGGGCTTGGTCAGATCTGTAGACACATGCCTGTGGGCTAACTGGCAGAGTCATGGTGGCCTCTGGCATCCAGAGGGGCCAGTGAGGTTGCTGCCATGGAGCTCCTGTTCATCTGGGACCCTTCTTCTTGGATGTGACCAAGAAGTGGCCATGCCCTGTCAACCGTTGTTTTTCACATTTTTAGGATCCACTGCAAAGGGGAGGGGGATGACAGTGACTACAGAGCTAGGAATTTCTACCAGGTGAGAGGATTAGGCCATGTGTCAGTTGCCCCTCAGGCTGGACAGCTGAGGTGTAACTTCTGCAAGGAAAGCATAGAGGAGGAGGTTTGTGTATGAGACCACACATTCATGCAGATAGATGACCAGTCTCTCCACAGTGTATCCCTACATCCACCCCATAACAGGATGAATACTCCTGATTCCATGGGCCCTCAGATGCTAGTGTATTTCTGGAACTCAGTGAGCAGCGGCAGCATTTACTGTCATGGTTGCTGTGCTGCTGGAGGGCCATCTGAAAGGGCAAGATGCATATAGTTCACAGCACCCATTACTAGTGCTGTGGGCGGCCAACATTGCTCAGTTGCCACTGTTGTTTGCCATTTGAGCCCTTTTTTGTATACCCAAATATTCTCCAGGATGGCTGGGATGCCAATGGCCTTGCTTACCTGTTGACATGCAGCTGTCCCTTGGAATCCCAGGGGAGGGCCTGGTGTACCTGTGTGGGCTGAAATCTGGGAGATGTCAGCCACAAAGTGTGAACTTTGCTTTCCCTGTGGTGTATTCCTCCCAGGTGCTTTCCCAGTTGTTGCTGTTTGTTGTGCCTGACACTAGGGTGCATGTGTGCTCACTCTATGTCTACTTAGCAGGGAGCTGTCAGACAGACAGCATTTTGCGCTGCATGCCCTCCCTCTGAATTCTGGAGCAACCTCCTGGATCCATTTGTAGGGTGGGAAGGTGTGATTGGGTCCTTAAGAAGGGCATGGCTGGAGCAGGGGAGTGTGCTGATTGGGTGTGCACTTAGTCGGTATCCTGAGTTGCTTGGGGTCCTGTGGCCATAGCCACAGCTGTGGTGTGGGGAAAAGTGAATTTGATGTTACTATGACTGTCAGTAGGCTATGATGCCATCTTTACTGGTGAAATGTTGTGCCTGCTTTGCGGAGGGGGGCATTCTCATCCTGAAACACCTTGGAAGCTGCCTAACTGCCACCACACCCCTGGAATGCCCACATCTGTGCTGGCAGTAGGGTTTGTGCTGTTCCCTCAACAGCATGCAGCTGTGGTGCTGCAGTCAATAGGACTCAGTAGTGCCACTAGTGCCCTGCATCAGTATAAACTACTCTTATGCTGGCATAACTCTGAGTCACGCTGGTGTAGGGATCAATTGGGTCCCTATTCCAATTGCCCCTCTCCTTTTTAGGATTGCTCTGTTAACCCATCAACAGTCCATACACTGGTCGTGCCTTGGGATTTTGGAAACTAAACCTGATCCTAAATTTCATCATTGCATACCAATTTTTAATTCAGTTTTGAAACTGAGCAAGGGAAGCATAGATGACCCGTGCAAAATGCATGTTTTTCACATTTGCAGTCAAGTTTAGGTCTAAAACCTGTCAGGTGCACCTGTCAGCTGAGACAATTCCTTTATGAGTTTTAGTGTTGCAAATACTTCATCAGTTTATTATTGCTGTTGTCACCATCATTATCATTAATTTATTAGAAAAACGACAGCTGTTGAGCTGGGAGGTAGCAAGGTTCCTCTCCCCCCCACTCCACATTCTGTCTAGGATAAGAGGAGGACCATGTCTGCTGAGCTGGACTCTTGGAAGGATGGTAGGATAAAAATGCAGTAGAAATAGTAGAATAGTAATTTAAACTACTTCTGTTAAGCTCCTTCCCCTTTGTCTGCTGTGGCAGGGAAAGGCTACATGCTGCAGAATTTTTTTATTTTTATTTTTGGTGGGGGGCAGGGTTCCTGTCCCTTCCTCATTTAGATGACTATCCTGAACAGGCAAGGGAAAAACAGAGCAGGACCTGGTGTACTTGGCCTAGACCAGAAGGAATTCCACTGAGCAGCTGCATTCTTTCTGCCATTCTTCCTTCACCAAATGGAAAGGGCCCCAAAGCAGAGAGGAAGAGTTCATGAATTTTATCTCCTCCATCACATGACACATGAACACATATGAAGCCGCTTTATATTGAATCAGACCCTTGGTCCATCAAGGTCAGACTGGTAGCAGTTCTCCAGGGTCTCAGGCAGAGGTCTTTCACATCACCTGTTACCTGATCTTTTTAAATTGAGATGCTGAGGATTGAACCTGAAATTTCTGCATGCCAAGCAGATGAACTTCTCCCCCCCAAAAAAAATACTGTATGCTCAGACTGGCAGCAGCTCTCCAGGGTCTAAGGCAGAGGTAAGCCTCCAGCATGATCAGGTAATAGAAAGAACTGGCTTTTATATATGATACCATGCATTTAATTTGAAAATAGTTTTATCCTTGATATAAAAGGTTTTTACCACCTTTGTGGAATGAAGAAGAATATGTAATGCAAGAATGAAACTTTCATTTAGGTCACAGGTATAACATTTAATACATAACTTGGAGTGGCAGTTTTCTCATATTTGAGAATGGAGCACATCAGTTATCAAAAGAAACAGACGTTTGCATTAGAATAGTTTGTGCAAGGACAGTGGATGATCATCATAGAAAATAATTTATAAAGAGCAGCAGAAGTGACTTTCCTCTTAACATGACAATGTGCTCACCCTGACCTAGCACTAATAGTTTGATGACTATGCCAAACATTATGAGGAAAAGGAAAAGTGGATGAGTTTTGTTTGGCAGAGAGGAGCCAGTGAATTTATATCCTAATAGCAATCACTTCCCTTAGAGCAGGGGTGGCCAAACTTGCTTAATGTGAGAGCCACATAGAATAAACATCAGATGTTTGAGAGCCATGAGGCAGGAATATCAGATGTGAGAGCTGCAAGATAGGAAGGAAGATAAGCAGGCAAATAGATGGAGGCGAGGGAGGAGGGAGTCCCTGGAGTGCACAGTCCAAGAGTTGTGCCATATCTTGACTCATTTGAAACTTTCACTAAATCAGATTTTTGGTCTATCTATCCAAGTTTTTCCTGCATTAACTGGTGGAACCGTAAAAGTCTGTGACAGAAATCTTCCCTAGTTATGCTGAAAGCCTTCTAACTGGAGATGCTGGGAATTGATCCTGATCCCATCTGTCTGCATGCAAAGCCTATTTTCTACCATTGAGATATGTTTTCTTGTCTTTATGGCAGCAGAGCTAGTTGCCCCAGTGGAAGGTCATTTTGGGGTTTCCCAGGAGTTGTGTGAAATACTATAGAAATCCAGAAGCCCAGAGGTTATGGCAAGACAGGAGGAAAGAATGAATGCACCATGAGCAACTATTGCTCTCTGGTATTAACCTCAACTTGCTGAAAACCTATAATCCATACACATCCCAGAACTCCAAAAATTACCTTTTGAAAACAGTTTTAAACACAATGACCTTAGTCCAAAGCTCTGCAGGGCTTTAATAGAGCTTTGGGCAAATGAGGTCCACCCTACTTCCTTTAATATTAGGGTGGGCTCCACACATTCTTTCCCATTGCTGAGGTGAATGGAGGGACCCTGATTGTTGCAGAGCTATCCGTGCCCCGAATGCTCCATGTATGCTGGAGCTCCTTATTCAAAGTTTAACAGATGCAATCTAGCAGAGTTGGTGATACTCAGCCATTTCCATTTCCACCCAGTTGTTTGTTTTAAATAACAAGTACTTGGGGGAAGACACATTTGAAGCACAGAAACAGCAGGGGGAGACAACAGATGGTGCTCCAGATTGTTCCTCAAGTGGTTTTCCATCCAGGGGCAGATTTTCTTAATAAAAAGGTGGTGTCTTACACATTTGCCCATAGTTCATCATTGGCTTGTAATATGTATATCCAATCAAATACATTTTCTATGAAACAGCCTGTGGTCAGGTGACGTTTCTGGTGTTTCATCTGCAGGGTGTTCTCTTCTCAATCATCTTGTTTTCTGCTCTTCTTTGCTGCAGGAATCACCCAGGAGAAAATCAATGAGATGCGGGCTGCTCCAGAGCAGGCAATGATCAACGATATCACAGAGCTGATAGCAACAGGGCAAGATTTGAACGCAACTGATGAACAAGGTGCTACACTGGTGAGAAAGATTCTCATGGCATTTCTACACCTCATGTCATTGGAATGCAATTTGACCTGTAAATCCTCAAGATTTTTTTCCTCTCTGTGACATGAAATAGGCAACCACTTTTTTAAGATGGTAGAATGTTTCCCAGCAGGTGCACTCACATTTCTGTCGTCCCACTGTGCACTTTGGTATGGGGTTGAAAGAGGAAAAAAAAAATCTGCCAAATATATTTCCCAGAAGTGAAAAGTAGGATGATTACTAGACTCTACAAGTAATGGTCTTTTTTTCAAAATAGGTTGAAAAGTAGCCGCTACAAGCATTAGGCTTTCTTTCAAAGTAGGGATGTGTGCCTATAGATTCAGATCTACCAGAGTGTTCCTTAAGATGTAACCTTTTCTGACCGCAGAGCGCAAGTTTTTAGCCTTCCTTCTCTGGCTCCTGCACAAATGCTCCTTTTGGTTATAGGGTACCCCAAGGAGTAGCATTTGGGGCTGCATGGGAGTGGGGAGGCTAGAAACTTCAGCTCCACCAAAGGAAGCCCTCCTGTCCACATAAAATACTCGAGTGCATTTAAGCCAGAAACTTTTTTTCTTGTTTTCATAAGTTGCAGGTGTGAACTTTTTTGTTCTTTCCATTTCATTGACAGTGTTCCTGCTTTGCCTATTTCTTGTGTGGGATTTTTATATCCTCTGTTCACCAGAATAATTAATTAATTATTAAATTTGACTTTTAAGGTGCCGTCCCCTGAAAACAGGGCTCAGGGCAGCATACAACAGTGATAAATTTACAGATCTTACAAAAGAAAATATCCCCCCACCAAATTAAATAATACATAAAAATACGATTTACAGCAGCCTAAGTCGGACTGATGGTGATAGTTCCTGGAAATAGCATTGCCTTGTAGAGGAGGGGAGCAGGGAAAGAAAGGAATACCAGACTAAATAGAGGACCATCTCTGTCCTCAACCAAGTGCCTGGTGGAACATCCCTGCCTTACATACCCTGTGGAATGGCAACAAGTCCTGCAAGGCATGGATAGTATTCAGCAGAGTGTTCCACTAGGTAGGGTAGCTGGATGCCTCTTGGGCTGGGGACCACCAGGAAGTTTTTATTACCTGAGCATAAAGCTTTTCTGGGGGTATACTGGGAGAGGTGGTCCTGAAAGTACATGGGCCGCATGCTGTTAAGGGCTTTAAAAGTTAACACCAGAACCTTGAACCTGATTTGGTATCCCACTGGAAGCTAATGCAGCTCACGCAGCACAGGTTGACTATATGCCATACAGGGGGTCCCAGTAAAGACCCACATGGCTGCATTTTGGATCAGTTGACATATCTTGGTCAGCCTCAAGGGCAGCCCTACACAGAGCGAGTTACAGTAGTCTAGCCTGGAGGCATAAATTTAACTGGAGAAATATAACACTGGAAGTTAAAATAATGTGAATGGTAGGGCTTTAAAATTTGGTAATAGCCCTACTGCAGTCCTCCAATTCGGGGTGGGGGGAAATTGTGTCTCCTGCCCAAGTATGGTATTTGGAAATGGCCATGAAATAATTTTGTGGCTATATCCATAACCCAGCATCCTCCATCAGGTATTGATAAACAGGCACACTTGAGCACTCATCTTGATGGCTAGTGGCAAGCCAGGAACTGATGATTTGATGAGACTATCAGATATACCCAAACAAATTCTGATGTGTGTGTTTGGTGTGATCACACTGTTTTCTTAACATGTTGGGAAGCACAGTGCCAGTTGTTAACCTCCATCTGAACTGTTTGCCACAACAAATTATTTTAAGCATTTTATCATTTATACCATTGCACTGTTCCTACCATTAAGTAATATTCTTGGTGCCAGGGCTTAATACCATTAATCATCCCAAACTTTTTTTTTAAAATGACAGTATACCTTCCCAGCAGAAGTAAACGGAGAGAAAAGTGTGTTGTCACATAGTGCAAAGAAAAATCGTTTAGTTTAGTTGAGACTTATTAGACTTTTTAGATATTTCTCTGTGCCTTCAGAGTCTTCTTCTAATGGTTATAAATCTGCTTCCTCCCTTCTTTACTGATGTCAGCAGAAGTATATTTCTGTAATTTTTCCCAGTTGGAGCTAGTTTGCTATTAAGCCAACACCAGAAATATTGCCTAATTGTACAAAAAGCATTACCAAGTAAAACTGTAATAACTGAAAGCGTAACAACCTGGCCTTGTAGAACAGGGAGCCACATGTGGCTCCATCACACATATTGTGTGGTTCTCAAAGCCCCCACTTGTCCCATCAGCCCACTTGGAGAAGGCTTTTTTCTCTTTAAATCACCAAGGTGGTGGTTTGGAGAACGCATTTAAAGTTGCTTTCTTTCCATCTCTCCCTCCCCATCTATTTGCCTTCCTGCCTGTCTGCCTGCCCTCAAAAACATCTGACAATCTTCTTCATGGTCTCTGTGCTTCACACTCATGGGATAGAGCATCTGCGCCGATCCCCGAATTAGTACCTAAAATGCCCAGGATTTTTTGCACTTGGCCCCCCAGTGAGCATGCGCAGGAGCCCCAGCATGCATGCTTATCAGAGCCAGCGGGAGGATCCCGCCAGTTCCTTCTTGACCACCATGTTGAAAAGATCTTTCTTCAGTGCTCCGGTCGGTACTTACCATTTTTTCTGTTTTCCTTCTTCTTGCCCATCTATTTTTTCATTTTTCCATCCTTCTTGTTATATTAAAAAAAAGAGAGAGAGACTTTTAGTTGGACTTCGCCCTTCAGGGCAATTTTCTCCCCTCCCTTGTCGTGTTCCCACTTCCTATGGAAAAACGTTGGGGGTTCTTCAAGCACTGCCTGAAGTGTGGAAATAAGATCGCTCCCCCGGATGGTCACTCCCTCTGCTTGTTGTGCTTGGGTGAGGGTCACTGTGATGACTCGTGCCCACATTGCTCGAAATTTTCCAAGCAAACAAGGAAAAATTGTTCAGCCAGGCTATCAACGACTTTAGTCGAATCGGCTCTTCGACCGTCTAAAATGACATTGGGCCCTTCGACATCAATGGGTGATGCAACTCAGTCCACAGCCTCGGCCTCGATGGATCCGTCGTCTCAAGCGAGATCGATCTGTGAAGCGACCCTCTGAAGGGTTAGTGGAGTCTACTCCGATGAAGAAGCATCAGGACGACTCGGGGGCCCGATCATCCCTCCCAAAGAAGCATAAATCGAAGGACAAGCGCAAGAAGCAGGACAGACTTTCCCGCACTCCTTCTTCTAGGGATGCATCTACAGATTCGGCATTGGCGCAAACCGCTCCACTGTGGAAAATCCTTGCATCACCCAGCTGCCGGAGAAGTCAATCGTTGTGGGGCAGGCTTGGGTCACAACTGACCCACCTTTCAGGGTCGGAGCAGGAGATCGACTTCACCCAGCAAACTCTTTCCTCTCGGTCGGGTTTGCGTCAGCGGAGCAACAGCAGTTCGGTGTCGGAGATTGAGGTTTCAGCGCCGACCGAACCCCTAGCACCACTTCGTCCCAGCACGGGACATCTTCGGAGTAGAGAGGCTGAGTCGAGTGCTTCGCTTCACAGGTTCTTGCATCATTCTCTGATCTGTCGCACACCTTCGGCATCGATAGTGATTCCCCGAGATGTAAGGAGAAGTCTGGGGACCCACAGGTTCACCCGTCGGTATCGATTCGCCCACCCGAGCGTGCTTTGACCCTGCTGCTATTAGAACACTCTGAGATGAGAGAGAAGTCTTCGACGTCGGATTCCGAGGTCGCTATCGATGATCCAGACAAGGCGCAGGCTGAACCTTCTCCGGACTCTCACATCGCAGAGGATCTCCCGATAACCCCTTGGAGGATCACAAGTCGTATGGGGATCTGGTGAAGCGTATGGCACAATCTCTCTCACTCTCTGTTGTGCAGCTGCAGCCGGTCATGGATGATACTGTGTTTGATATCATGCTGTGGGACACATCAACAGCTGTAGCTCTTCCAGTGACCCAAAACATTTTGCAAGCAGTGAAGGAGCCATGGACAAAGCCGGCATCCACACCAATCTCCTCGCAATGTTTAGACCACATGTATCGTGTCCAAGAGGCTGGTGCTGAGTTTCTCTTCAATCACTCCAACCCTAATTCTGTGGTGGTCTCTTTGTCTTCAAAATCTCGCAAGACTCACTCCTCCCCTCCTGATAAAGAGGGTAAAAAGATCGATAATGCTGGCAGACGTTTTTACTCGGCAGGGGCCTTGGGAGTAAAAATTCCTAATTATGCTGCCTGTACGGCACGTTACCAGTATTCGATTTGGGAACAACTCACACCTTTACTGTCCTCTATGAGTGAAGATAAGCGGTCTTTGATGAAGAAGCTGCAAAGGGAGGGATTTGCTGTTGCTAAACAACAGTTAACTGCATCAAAACACATGGTAGACGTCTCTGCTAAGACTCTAATGTCTGCCATTTCCTTACGCCGTCACTCCTGGTTGTGCTCGACAGCCCTTCAGCCTGACACCAGGGCTTATGTGGAAGACCTTCCCTTTGAGGGTGAAGGTCTCTTTAGTTCTACTACTGATAGTGTTTTACAGGAAATGGACAAAAGTATTAAAACCTCATGAGACCTTGGCATTCCTACTTCTTTTCGGGCTGGAAAGTCTAAGCAGTGGCATAAGCTCTGGCCCAAGAGGCCTTATCAGAAATTTTCCCCTGACTGATCTTGGAGACCTCGCTCATCGCAGACTGAGAGCAGATCCCCTTATCGGGGGAATAATAAGTCCAAGTTTGCTTCAGCTTCTACTGCTGCCAACAAATCCAAGGGATCCTGTCCTCCGAAGCAGGGTCTTTGACTTTTCTGCCTTACACACCACTGCCCCTACTTCTTCCACCCGCCTCCGTCACCACTTACCTGCATGGGAGTCCATCTCCACAGACAAATGGGTTCTCTCCATTATAACAGAGGGTTACAAGATAGACTTTGTTCAGGTTCCAACTCAGTCAGTTTTTGTCATCACTCCTCCTTCCCCCCTTTGTTAGAGGAAGTGAACAATCTCTTGCAGAAACAAGCAGTAGAACCAGTCCCCCCAACAGCCAGGAGCTCCCTCCCATCTCCCTGTAACGATGGTTACGATCACCATGGATGCGTCCGTATGGGGATGGGGTGCTCACATGGATACTCTGTGTGGGGGGTCCATGGCTGCCACAGCTGACTCTTTGCCATATAAACTATCTGGAACTGTTGGCAATTCATTTCGCTCTTCAGTCCTTCCGCCCCTTAGTAGCTGTGCTGATGGACAACAATACAGCCCTTTGTTATGTCAACAGACAGGGTGGGACAGTCTCCCGAAAACTCTGTGCTCTAGTGATGGAGCTGTGGTTGGAATGTTTGGATCAGGGCATCTATGTGAAGGCCTCCCCTCTCCCAGGGGTACTCAATCTCCAGACAGATTCCTTGAGCAGAGGAGCCGCATCTCCGCACGAATGGGAGATACGGTGGCGTTTCCTTCAACCAGTGTTACAGCTTTGGGGGTATCCTCAGATTGATGTTTTCGCCAAAGCCCTGAATCATAAGTGTCCCTTGTTTTGCACCAGGGGAGGGATGGATCTGGCTTCCTTGGGGGACGGTCTACTGTTCCCATGGAAGGGTTTCTTTCTTTACCTGTTCCCACCTCTTCCGCTGCTGACGAGAGTAGTCAACAAGATAAAGAGGGAGGAACCGAGGTGCATACTAATCACACCGTGGTGGCCTCGGCAAAACTGGTTTCCAGTTTTGCTCCACTTAGCGCAGGGAACTTTCCATCATTTTCCGGCGGACCCGGACTTTCTTTCGGCCCAGGAAGGGCAAGTATTTCACCACAATGTACCTCCCCTAAAGTTGACAGTGTGGTTCATCGATCCGGTGAATTTTCGAGTAGGGTCCATCACGTTTTCCTTAATAGTAGGAAGTTGTCTACTCGTATGTCCTGACAGGAAGTGGGGAAGATTTGTCCGGTTTTTGGCTGATACTACAATCTCACCCAATGGGTGGGTTTACCTGTGATTTTTGATTTTCTTTTGTCTCTGATTGATGCTGGCCTTTCCTTTTCTTTGGTGAAAGTTTACTTATCAGCTATATCAGCTCAACATGATTCGGTTGAGGGGCATTCGGTGTTTGCTCATTCGTGTTCGAAGCAATTCCTGAAGGGACTGGTCAGGTTGCATCCTCCGACTAGATCACCCCCACAGTTGTGGGATTTGCCATTAGTTTTGGATAGGTTGACCAGGCGCCCTTTTGAACCGATGGCAACCTGTTCCCTACAGCTCCTATCCTGGAAGACTGCATTTCTGGTGGCAATCACGTCAGCATGCCAGGTGGGGACGCTCATGGCTATGCGCTGTGACCACCCATACTTAGTGTTTCACGAGTCCAGAGTATCTTTGGCTCCTGATGTTTCGTTTCTCCCTAAGGCGGTTTCCCAGTTTCACCTTAAGTTGGAAGTTTGGCTACCTACGTTTTACCCTACACCTACTTCAGACGAGGAGCGTTGGTTGCATGCCTTGGATGTTAAGCGTGCGTTACTTTTCTATCTGAGCCTCTCTAAGAGCTTTCGTCAGGACCAGCATCTCTTTGTGTCCTATGCTGCTCCTCGGTTGGGTTCCAGAATTTCATCTCAGAGGCTTTTGAAGTGGCTTACTGAAACTATTAAATTGTGCTACTTGCTGGCGAAGAAGCTGTTGCCTGGGCCCATTCGTGGGCACTCTACTAGGGCTATGGTGACGTCGGTGGTGTTCCTGAAGGGTGTCTCCTTGACAGACATTTGTAAGGCCGCCACTTGGTCCTCTCCCCATGCTTTCATGAAGCATTACGCTCTGGATGTGCATGCTCAGCCGAGGACTCGTTTGGGAGTTGTGGTGCTGCAAACTGTCTCTTCTGGTTGACCGTCTGCTCCCACCTCCAAGTATGTCTGGCTTGCTAATCTCCCATGAGTGTGAAGCACAGAGACCACGAAGAAGATAGACAGGTTGCTTACCTGTAACAGTAGATCTTCGAGTGGTCATCTGTGCATTCACACTACCCGTCCTCCTTCCCCACTGCTGACGGTCTCCCTATTTTAGGGGCTTCTAGCGGTCAGGAAGGAACTGGTGGGATCCTCGTGCTGGCTCTGGTGAGCATTCGTGCTGGGGCTCCTGCGCATTCTCACTGGGGGCCAAGTGTGAAAAATCCTGGGCTTTTTAGGTACCAATTTGGGGATCAGCGCAGGTGCTCTATCTCATGAGTGTGAATGCACAGATGACCACTCGAAGATCTACAGTTACAGGTAAGCAACCTGTCTTTCCTGTCTTGCAGCTCTAAAACATCTGACATTTATTCTATGTGGCTTTGCTGCCACCATGGCCAGTACCCATTGATGGACCTTTCCTCCATGAATCTGGCCAGCCCCCTTTTAAAGCTATTTATGAAGGTGACCTGACTTGGATAGCCCAGGCTAGTTTGATCTGGTCAGATCATGGAAGCTAAACAGGGTAAGCCCTGACTAGTATTTGGATGGGAGATCTCCACGGAATACCAGGATCATGACATAGAGGCAGGCATTGGCCAATCACCTCTGAATGTCATGGTCATCATTACCTTCCCTTGGAGCAAATTCCACAGTTTAATTACTCTTTGAGTAAAGAAGTATTTCCTTTTGTCTGATCTGTACCTGTTGCTCATCAACTTCATTGGCTGCCCTTGAGTTCTACTGTTACTGGAGTATTAATAAGTAGCTTTGTTACACTTGGGGCACTTGGCTTTTCCCTGGGTGATAGTTTCATGCAGCTATTTGCTTCTTTTAGCTCAGCTTGTTTACATTAGTTCTGGATGTTTGAGGAGCCATCAGATTAGGTTTCTGGCTAGAGTAGCCTGGAGTGTAAAGATGACAGGTGGGTCATTATGTCTTCATTGTGCTATTCCATGGTACGTGATAACCCTCTCGCAAAGTGTGTGCTGAAATTATTAAAAATACAAACAGATGGACAGTTGCATAAGCACAGCAACTTGTATGACCCACCTGTGCCTGGATGCCAGAACCAGCTTCCTGCTCCACAAATGCAGACATCAACTTTACTGCTCTGCTGGTTACTCCCTTATTATTTTGATTGGTTTGTTATGCACAGTTCCCATCCTTTCCTCTAAAAATCCTGAATAGCTTCAAGGGGTAATTTTGGCTTTCATAGGTTGATTTGGATGGTAAAAGGGATAAAGTACTTGAAGGACTGCTTTCTCCCACACTATCCAGGCTGTCAGTTAAAGTCCTTTCCCCAAACTCTATTCTGTGCCTCCACCTGCAGTGATAAGATGGGGAGTGATCAGAGACAGGACTTGTTTGGTAGTGGCACCTCTCCTTTGGAATGTCTTCCCCCTGGGGGCTTACCTGATGCCTACTTTTCTGTCCTTTAGGCATCAAGCCAAAACATTTCTTTTTAACTAGATTTCTAGTTCAGGGGTTCCATCTTTTAAACCTGCTTTTCTTGTCTACTTCTAGCCTGGATACCGTTTTATGATTTTTTTTATGTATGTGGTTTTATGCTGTTCTAATATCCTTGATGGGTTTTATGGTCCTTTTAATTGATTTTTTTTTTTTTACATTGCTGTTTGGATCATTTTATTGTTTGTACTTCATGAGCCTCCTCAAGCAATTGTCTGGAGAGGGGGCATCTACATTTTTCTAAATAATATTTTGAAATAAAATAAAAGCATAATGTGCATTCACCCATACCAAACCTTCCGGGGTTCATCTTACAGCTGAAAATATATAACTTCTTTGATGTCTTCAGTTTGTCCTTGGGAAAAATAAACTGAAGCTCAGTCCAGACAAGACTGAGGTCTGCTGGTCAGTGACAAAGCTAATTGAGGATGGAGAAATCACCCTGAAAGAGCAGGTTTTTAGCTTGGTGATGTTGCTAGATCCAGTTAGAGGCCCGGGTCTTCTCTATAGAACCCTTAATTCACTTTGGATGATACTCTGGCTACAGTTGTTGCTTGAAAAACATGATCTGGCCATGGTGAGTCATGCTCTGATTAAATCCAAGTTAGATCACTGTAATGTGCTCTGCTTTGGGCTGCTTTTGAAAGGGCCTGGAAATTTCAACTGGTCCACAATGCAGCAGTTAGTCCCTGTCAGGAGCTGGTCGCAGGGCTATTACCAATGTGCTTACTGCCCAATTGTTATTGGTTCTTACCTTCAAGGCCCTACAGCCCCTGAGGCTAGGATACATGAAGGACTGCTTCTTACCATATTGTCCAGCCCACCAGTTAAAATCTGCCTCAGAAGCCCTCCTCTCCATTCCCCCACCTTCAGAGTTGATAGAAGTGGCAGTCAGAGACAGGGCTTTTTCTGCATTGGCACCTCAACTATGGAATCTCCATACCTTTGAGGTTTCTCTGGCACCTAAAATATTCGCTTTTAAGCACCATGCTCAAACATTTTTGTTCACCCAGGCTTTAAATAAAGAGATTAGTCATTTAACACCATTTTTATACTGGGTTTTTAACCCTGAAAACAGTTAAATCAATTTTAAACTGCTCAGTTACTTATGATTTTATGCTCTGGCTGAGTTTTTAATAATGGGTTTTATATTTTTTAATGCTGTAAGCCACTTTGGACAGGTTCCCTGGAGAAGTGGCAGAAGACTTTTCTGAATGAATGAATAAATAACAAAAAGGGTGGCTAAAGATTTTTTCAAAGGGAATTACTTCTGCATTTGAGTTTGAAAACATCCTCAAGCTCTCTAGGACACTAGCTTAACCTTTTGGGGGTCATGGACCACTTTGAGAATCCAATGAAAACTGTGGACCCCCCAACCCAGAAAAAAATGCCATAGCGAGATGATGACTGTACATTACTTGAACATGTCCAGTAGCATCCCATGCCCTCCTACATTAGCTTGGAGTGAAACATTACAGTAATAACATAATTAAGGCTGTCCTTCACAAAGAGAATTTTCAAAGTAACAGGAAGGAAATCTGAGGAAAAAAAAGAATTTTTGTGCATGGTTCACAGACCTCCCCTGAAGTCCATGAACCTTCCCTAAGGGCCTGTGGACCCCAGATTAAGAACTCCTGCTCTAGGATTGTTGGGTTTTTTATGCAATTTCACTTTCTGTCATCATGAGTTAATTAAGTGTTTGTATATGCATGCTGATGTTTAGCCAGTGAGTTGGTAGAGCCAATGAGAATGTTTGCACATACTTCCCGCCAAGGCTAGGTGTCAATATGCATAGTGACCATTGAGGGAGAGCCCTAATAGGCTAATCCATATATTGGGGTGGTGGTCTAGGGGAGAGCATATGGTAAACTTTATTGCCCTTTGTTTTAAGCCCTTAGATCTCCATGCAGTTGATGGTAAGACTTGGGAGAGTCAACATGTAGTTTAGAAGCTAGATAGGATATTGAATCCTTTCTTTGTTTTCTAGAATTCCCAGTCATACCCTTTCCTCATTAGTAAAGTAAACTACTTTTATTCTTAAGCTAAACCTTGTGCCTGGCTGTTATTGTGGTTCTCTCCACATTACTCTGCTAATCATATCTCTAAAAATTCTAACATCCGTGGACCCCAGATTAAGAACTTCTGCTCTAGGAAGGTGTGAACTTGATACGAGGCAATGCTTAGAAGAACAGAGCTGTATATGGTATATATTTATTTTTAACCAGGAATAAATACAATAGTTTTTAGTATCAGTTTTGCTTGTTTACAGCTGCTGTTATGGTTCCTAATGACGCTTCTAATTGAACACAGATGAGGTTAGATACAGTAAGTTTTTATTTGGGAGGAAAGGGTGAAGGGGTTTCTTTGACCACCAAAAAGTTTACTCTGGGATCATGGGACCTGGATGGATAAAAACTATGGGGGACAGGGGCTGTAGTAAGGGGAGGAATTCAGGGAGATTGAGTCAAAAAAAGCTGGCTGGGTCCAATCTTACATTGCTGCACTTCATTAGAAAGAAAAGGCCAAGGTGATGTTCAGTTTCCCCATGCCATGGTGTCTTCTGCCATGATGAATTTCCATTGTGTAACACCAGTGGTTTGCAGTGGTTATGGGTGACAGATTTCTAAGCTGGAGAACATGCCTTCCGAAATGAGAGACTGTTGCATAGCTATTTTCTGATCGTAGGGAGCCCCCTATTGACTTCATTAAGGAATTGTTTCCACCTTGAAATCTATCTATGATGGTCTCAGCAGTGAGATGTAGCTGGAATGAAAAAGGTTATTAGTATTGCATACGTAAGGAAGCTGCAGAGATTTATTTGTGAGCACTGTTATTAGGAGCATGAATCATACAATGTGGTTCTGGTTGGTCCATTCCGGGCTTTGAATTGGAATTAGGTTAATCCAAGAGGATACTGTCTAGCTGTCATTCACATAGATGTTCTCCCTCACAGACGTAGCAACAAAGAACATCTCCTTTTCACTTCTCACATGTGTAGAAAGGTTAATATGGGTGCTGGATTCTCATTGCAGCAGTCCACCACAACTCAGCAGCCAACAGTTAGATGCCTGCACATCAGAGGGATTTCATACCTTCCTCACAGGATGTGAAAACATGGATCTGGGAGAAATGTGGTTTTTCCATGCCAACCTTGCTACAAAGACCAGTCCATCTCTGTCAAGTCCTTCCTCTTGCTAGATGAAAGATTCTGTCCAACTCTCATCTGTGACAGGGCCCAAATCGTTATTTGGTCATGACAAAGCATTCAGTGTTACATGAGATACTATTTAAAAGCCACTATATTTTCTGTCTTGTCATAGTTACATATAGCTTCAGCCAATGGCTACCTTCATGCAGCTGAGATTCTTCTAGACCATGGAGCAAGGCTGGACCTCCAGGACTGGGATAGCTGGGAACCCCTCCATGCTGCTGCCTTCTGGGGACATGTATGTGTTTTCTTGCAAGCCATTTGTACAACCCCTTGCCCCCTGGTTTGTGGAAACTGCTGAGACTGTTGGCTTCCTTCCTTCATTCTAGATGCAGATGGCTGAGCTGTTGGTGTCTCATGGGGCAAGCTTGAGTGCCCGGACAGCTATGGATGAGATGCCAATAGGTGAGTGATCCCTTTTCCTCATTTCTAAACTTGGTCAAATCAATGAGGCTCTCTTAGACAGCATATTATAGAGTTCAGGATATCTTGTTTCCTTTTATCCTATTTCTTGTTTTGGAGTAATTGTTCTTAGGTGTGGGGTGGTTATTAGAGTGTTGGACTAGGATTTGGAAGACACAGGTTCAAATCCCAGCTGTGTTGTGGAAGCTCCCTGGGTAGCCATGGGCCAGTCTTAGCACAGAGTCTAAGCTAGTTCAAAGTGTTCCTGTTGTTTTGAGGATAAAATGGAAGAATGATGTTGTATGCTGTTTTGGGTCCCCAGTGGGGAGTGTAACTACCCAAGTCGATCAGGTAAATTGCACCTGAAGTCAGGGAACCTGTGATCAGATCCCCTCTTGTATAATTTACTTTTTAAAAGCAATCACAGAGACAGAGGGGGTTGATATGGATTGGAGCTGGCTGCAGTACTGAGGAAGGGTGGTGGGTTAAGTTTTTGACTTCATATTGTTTCACCCTGGCTGTTTGGGGCAGGAAGGGCACTTCACCCCTCTCCAATGGTGGGTTGTTGGGTTTTTTTTGAGATTCAATTAAATTAACCTCCAATCGCCATCATTACATAAAGGTTGGCCCTTACCTTCTCCTGTCTTGGCATCTTCAGGACAGCCGAACTTACATGTCAAGCTGTGCTTTTGTTATTTCAAGGGCCTTTTGCATTGCTGATCTCCCAGTATGGGTCAGATTAATCCATGTTATTAAATGGAATGTAAGGAAAAGGCTTGAATGATGCAAAGAAGGGAAGTTGTTAGTGATTCAGCACATCACAATTTTTTGGGGTGCGTGTGTATTCTCTTAGATCTCTGTGAAGAAGAAGAGTTTAAAGTCCTGCTCTTGGAACTAAAGCATAAGCATGATGTCATCATGAAATCTCAGATGAGACACAAGTCCTCTTTGAGCAGGAGGTCATCTAGCACTGGAAGCAGAGGGTGAGTAGCAAAAGTGTTGTCATAGTTGCAGGATTTAAATTTATCTGGCAAGGCCAAGCTTTGTAGCTTGAGTTTTAGCGAGTTTCCTAATAGGAATAGGAATAGCATGGTGTCAATGCAGATCAGGGCCCAGCATGTTCGAGAACCTCGTTTCTAGAGGGTAACTTCCTGCTGGCATCTAACTAAAACTCCCTGTGGAGGTAAGCATAAAAGTACCACATAGTTAGACCCTTAAAAACAAACATAACAAGTTCATAAAAGCAGGTGTAATGGCCAAATATATTCACCTGTAAATTAAAATTATTCCTAAAAGAAGTTTTCTCTCTCCTCCATTAACATCAGGGCATCTCGTCTGAGGTCTTGGTCTCCTAAGCACAAGCTCTAAAGAATAAACCCATGTGAAAAGCTATGTGGGTCTGGGATGGTGGGAAAGATGATCTGGTACTGGAGATTCTGCAGGGCAACATCATAAGCACTTTGCTTAAGAGTTTGTGGGATCAAAATGCTTTTTAATAATAACAACACAGCACTCTTATGGTACATGCTACTTGCAGAGCAGCACATTTTAAAAGATCAGGGCCTGCTCCAAGAAGTTTGCAATGTAAATTTTAGCAGTATATTGTTGAAAGAGAATAGAGACAGAAAAAGGAAGGGAAAGAAGGGAGGAATATAAATCATCCCTGGTGAACTCCCATCCACTCACATCTTAATTGAGTCATTAATTAGAAGAGGCATTTGTGCATTTTTTTTTGTTTGAAAAAAGATTGTGTTTATCAAGAGTTCTAAATTGGATCACAAATATTTGACTATGCATTGTTGCACAGCTATTTGGGAATTGTGGTACTACTCATGTGGATCCCTTTCTGGAGGAGGAAACAGTAGCAGCTAAGCAGAGGAAATTTGTATTATATTCAGACTTTGCCATGGGGTGCGTGTGTGAAGGAGGTGAGGATTAAAGAGTTATGCATCTCTACTGATTCTGGATCTTTACAAGCTGTTCAAAGCAGCACCAGTTTACCAGAACTGAATGAGAGCCATCTAGTGGCCACATATGGTCATCAGAATTGATGCTTTAGTATGAGTCACAGGACAGAGTTATTTTAGAAATGTAAACTCTGTAGAAATGTTACAGCCATTTTGCATGTTTGCCTACCCATAATACATTATGCAAACATTTGTATAAATATGCACATATCTTGTGTGTGATCGTCAAGTTTCCGGAAATATTTGTGGGAACATAAACCATAAGGACTGGTTTCATCCATGCCATTCAAAGTGCTGCTGAGCCTCTCCCCACCCTGCACTGTTGGCATACATTTCTGAAAAAGAAAAATGGGTTTCATACGCATTTCAAACTGATTTAAAGAGGAAGGCGGGCTTACAGTCACATTCTTTTGGGTTTTGTGCCTCCTATGAACAGATTCCTTCCATCTGAAGTTCAATTTTAGGTCTACAACTTTTTCTACTGAATTTTACACATTTAAAGGTGGTTGTCCCCCCACCCCCATTTTACCTTTTCTCTGTGTTGGTGTCTCTTTGGCATTATTAACAGGTGTATTTTAAAAACTTGAAAATTGTGGCACCAGGAGAAAGGGAGATAAAGGCTACAATCTCATGGGAGTAAGCCCTATGACAAGCCTTTTCTGCCAACTGAGGGGACGCACACAGCTTTCTATGACTTTGGAGGAATCAGATTTGTTTTAAACTGTAAACCTTCCCCTCAGTTACCAGGTATTCTTAAGGCAGCAAGTGGCTTTGGGTTCACTGCTGTGAGGTAAGTTTTTTAGTGAGCCAATAGAATATGGAGATCTCTGAGGCAAGATTTTTATATAAGCAACAAAGAAGATGTCTTTGTTTACAGATAGGTTTCAAGGAATAAATCAGCAGCACAGGTCTCCACATAGGAGAAACTTGGCGGAGACACAGAAGTTTAGGCAGGTTATGGCTTTAGAGTGTGACGAGTGGGAACCTGCAAGGACCTACATAATGCCCCTTTAAGAAATGCGTTTACCCAAGCCCGTTTCCAAACCATGCCATCTTGTACCTTCAGGGTAGATTTCAAAAAATAGCCATGGATATTTGTTCCTGTGGTACCAATCAGATAGAAGATATTGTTCATTGTTTTCTATCCTGTCTATTTTATGGGCCCATTCAAAATAAACTGAATTAATTTCTCACAAAGTTTAGATCAGAAGAGGAATGTATTAAATTTTTATTGGCTGATACCATTCCAGATGTTACCCTTAAGGTGGCTTTTTAGCAATAAAAATAAGGAAGAAGATAATTACAGCCGCCCATGCAAGAATTTTGGCCAAGTTATATTCTTATTCTGTCGCATTGTTTTATTATATATGTTTTAAATCTTGTTCCTAGTACTGTATTTTGCTATGTATTTTTTATGTTTTACTTTTTATGGTTAGAAGCAAACTGTATATTTTGGGAGTTTTGCTGGGTTGTTATGGCCTTTGGCTACAACAATAAAACGCTTTGACACATAAGGCATCTCATTTCCCCCCCTTCCTTTCCTCTTTTCTTCCTTTCCTATATTGCCCGTTCACAGCTCTAGTCACCGGATTTAAGTATCTAAAGATTGGCACTTTGCTATAATATAAGATTTGAAATTTTCTTACTAGCCACTAGATTGGATCCTATCACACAAACAGGACTCCACCCACACCAGTCTGCCCTTTCCCAAGAGTCAGAGCAAATGGTACAAGCTCTACTTATTACTGGAGACAGCCCTAACAATTTGGTATTCTATTCTCTCCCAGAGGTAGAGTTAAATCACTCTGCTATGCTACCAGGTAGAGCTACCCTTCAAAATATCTGCTCTTTTTACTCAGGCAGACTCAAAACTGTGTCACTGCCCTCCCCTGAGGCAGATCTGGACTACCTCCTGTGCTGCTTCCCTCCAACATTTTCTCCCCCCTCTGAAAGGTGATTGGATGCTGGAGCAGCACTTCTATAGGCTCAGCTGACAGGCTGCTGGCCATCACAGTCCCAGACTTACTTCTGATTTGAATTAAGTAGACCTGCTTAAGATTGCACACAAAATCTTAGGCAAAGGGAAAAAGGAACACAGTAGAACCCCCTCATCCTACTCTTCTGGTGTTGGATTTACTTTCCAAAACTACATTCACTGGATTGAGACTGCAATATATTTGGACATTGGGTTGCTTTCTTGTTTAGTGTTTCAGGTTCTCTGTCATCAAGGTTTCACCCTGATGTCTGAAAACATCTTTTTTAGATAGAGGAAAGATTTTGGGGGGCATAACAAGAACAGGAGATAAGGCTAGTCTTAGGCAGATAGTCTTCTGGTCTTCAGAAGAGCTTTGTTTGAATGGTCTTATAAAGTGTCTTATTAACAAGATCTGAAATTGGGAGGGATTATATTAATATAGCAATGATTATGAAACCCCTTAAAATATACTGACGTGTTCACCTTCACAAAGGGAGAGGACCTGTACAAGAAGAGCTGTCCCAACAGCTCCTCTGTTCTGTTTTGGACATCTCTTTTTCAGGAAAGTTGTTCGGAGGGCAAGCCTTTCTGACCGAACAAACCTTTACAGAAAAGAGTATGAGAAGGAGGCCATTGTCTGGCAGCAAATAGAATCTTCTGAAGAGCAAAGAACTTCTGGGTACAATGGTGACATCAGGGAAATTTGCTCCAATCAGGAGAACACAGATCCGGTAAGAGACAAAGTTATCACAACCTCAACATCCATCATACCTAAACCATTTCCATTCAGGAATCACAGAATCCCTATGGAGGCTGTTTGTATTGTACCTTACAAACTATAGTAGAAGGTCCATTATCCCAAATTTCAACATGTGATCAGATATAGTCTAACATCAATCTACTGTTCAATCAGTCTAATACAGCTGTTCCCCTCCCATGCCATTTGGATACATTTTGTTAAAAATTCCATATTTACTCAAAAGGAAGACTAAATTTCACACACACACCACAGGAATGTAGTCAACAAAAAGAGAGGGTTGTGTTTCTTTCACATAAATCACAAGTAAGTAGAATAATTTAAAAAATCTTTGTGTGTAACACTGGGGAGTCATATTCAGGGTTGTCTTTGTCTCGGGTAAACACAATAGATAAGGCTGCTCTGTGTAAGCCATGGGCTATTTAAGAGTATTTTTGCAAGCCAAAAAAAAAAAAAGGCCACAGTCAAATTATAATAGTGGGGGAGAGGAAGTAGCATGTGAGGCTGATACCGTGATGCATGAGAATCAGTAAACATGGACAGAAAATTTCCATCACATAATGGATGGGTAGCCATTGCTTGACATATATCCCTTTGTCGTTTCAGAACTCTACAATGGATACACCCACCCTCCTTCCTGAGTTGGCAACCAAAAGCACTCAATGTGACTCAGAATCTCTGCTCCAAAATGGGCTGAGCTTGTCCTCAGCCACTTACCAATATTCTATCCCTAATGGAGATGTTTGGAAAATGCATTCTGCTATAGACAATGATACTGGCCAAGGACTGCCGTATGATACCCCAGAGGTCCCGGACGTTCATCAGATCTGGGGGGGCTACAAAGAGAGGAGCCACCAAACCCTCTCTGAGCTAAAACGGCAGAGGGCTGCAGCCAAGCTTCTCAACCACCCTTTCATCAGTACGCACTTTGGCAGCAGCATGGGCAGCACAACGGAAAATGGGGGAGAGGCTAAAGAGCACTTGATCAATTCCAGGACTCCCTCATACACAGCCAATGGGACCTCAGTTTATTACACAGTGTCGAGCGGCGACCCCCCTCTCTTAAAATTTAAAGCTCCCATGGAAGAAATGGAGGAGAAGGTGCATGGGTGCTGCCGGATTTCCTGATCTAAGTTCATTCCTAACTGGAAGAGATGCACTAAGTTGGGCGGGGCATGTTGCATCCATCACCGAGTCTGAGCTGTTAACCACTGCTAAATGGGAGAATATGGATGCGTCATATGAAGCTCAGCTAGGTTTTATTCATCTTTGGTACCTTACTTTGCTTTAGCAGTTCCATTTAAAAAAAAAAAGCAGTTATAGGCAGCCAAGTGAAGTCCAGGAGGGGAGAAAAGTCCTTATTGCATGTGCTAGGCTACCAGAGTAAAAGTGCTCTAAGCACATTTCATTTCAAATCCCATCCTTGCTTTCTGACCTTCCTGGGCCACCCTTTGGGGACAAGCCCTCCCAAGTCAACTCATTCTTGGTGTACTATTACCCAGGGTGCATAATCCAAATCCAGCACTTTTTTTTTTAAAGCAAGCAAACTTAGTTGACTGCTTAAGGACTCAGTTTGCTTTTGCACACAGAAAATATATGCACTTTAATATGACCAGTTTGAACATTTCACTTTTTAGGTGATAACACATTCGGGACATCATCCACCCCTCTGCCAAGTTTATGAGCCATCACGACTTCATGCATTCTTTGTATAAAACAAAGAGAGTTGCATAGTCATTCGCAAATTACACCCCTTTCTTATATGGGTCAAATATCATTGAGCTCAGAAGACCAATATGATTCAAAACAAAAATAATCTATTGTTCACATGTAACCTTCTCTATTACATACCAGTAGCCTGGTCAATGCCAGTTTAAATTTGTCATATTCTAACAACAGGATACTACATTTGGATATTTCCCAACCTGCTACAGAGAAGATATGAGGGAAGGAAAATATGTACTTCCGTTCATCTAACCATCATTTCTTACCACACTGACTCATGTAATATCATTTGAGTTAGGCTATTATACTATGTCTGTTTGAAATGGCTCTCAAACATTAAAAGCTGGTGACCAATTTGTTTAGCTAAATCCCTTATTCTATTATGATCTTCATGCCAGTTTCTACTTTTCTCAGCTATTTTTTTCCCTCTGGCCACTAGTGGTAATCTGTTGGCCATTAGGTTTGGAAATGCTGAAGCCACAAAAAGGCAGCACTGCATTTTATTAATGAAGAAGGGCTGTCACCCCAAATAGCATCTCTGTATCAAGTCCCTGTGTTGCAATCACTGAAATCAGCAGCTGTCATAGGCAGGAATGGGACAACATCCTCCATCATGTCACAACGTGGTGCAACTATGCTTCACAGAGGAGAGCCTGATAAAGGGCAATATCATGTCTTCTACAGTATCCAATTCTGCCCAAGTCCAACTGCTCTTCCCACAGAACAAAAAAAAAAAAATTACCTAACAAGTAAGTTTTCAAATACACTGATTACTGAATTTCCAAGGGCTAGAATCAAATCTTGATGTCTCAGAAAAGCTGTACAGGGGAGCGTTTCCCACATTACATTTTTAGCAGATATGTAATGCTGACTGCTACCACCTTCATGTATCTGTGAAAACTAACATTTAAAGCAGGACTTTAAAAAAAATGCACTGAACAAAGAAACAAAATGTGTAGCCACATATGCTACAATATTATTAGGTATATGCCACAAATCTGTATTGTGTACCTGTTACAACTGAATGTCTGAAGCGTTACTATTTAGCAAAGCAGGTGGTACTTGGCAAAGGGGTATATAATATCAGCACGGCTGCCTCAGCACTGAGCATCATTTCTCATTTAGGTGACATATAGAGAAAAGTGCCTCTGAATCAGAGCATAAGCTCTAATAGCTACATGGATTCAGGAACTGAGAAAAGAGTAGGATGCAATATTCAGTTTGTTATCCACTGATAAAACATCTCTGTGTGCACAATGGTCCCAGTCTATTGTCAGTTCCTTCCCAGATTTAGACAAAGGCAGCACAGAAAATGTAGAAACAGCAAGGTGGGCATGTCTTCCAATAGAATTGTCCTCTTTTGGCTGTTCAGTCATACTGGCTCCATTAAATCCCTATTTTTGTATAGATGTAAAGCTTATAAAGTATCACATCACTGTTTCTGGTTTCCTCTTCAATTCTCATCTTCCCATGACCTAAACAACATACAATCACATGAAGACTAAGACTAAGAGCTGGGGGGCTTTGTGTGTGCATTCAGTTGAGATATAGAAATGGGGATCATGTCTGTTGCTGCTGCTCCCAAGCCGGTATGTGTTCATCTGAAGAAAGGCCTGTATGCATAGATTTGAGCCAAATCCCTTCCGTGCATCCAGATGAATGTGCTGAGAGCCCTAAGGGAAGCTCACATTGGATGTTACTTATTTCTAAGTGTGCTTCATGCAAAGCAGTTATAGAAATGAGGAATGTTTACTACTATTAACCCTCCAAATGATTATGACTATCTAGTGGAAGAAAGGTAGTGGCCATCCACTTTGTACAGCAAACTTCATACTGGGTATGCAGAAATGTATTGACATGCCTCTTCATGGAACATGCTAACTATGCCCACTTCTGGTGCCGTCCTAAGTAGTTACACTGTTCTGAGCCCATGGATTTCAATGCTCCCCCCCTTTTTTTGGCCATCCAGTTGCCTCCAACTTATGGTAATCCTGTTAGGTTTCCACAGCAGGAGATGTTCAGAGGTGGTTTGCCATTGCCTTCCTCTGGATAGTGACCCTGATATTCCTTGGTAGTCTCCCATCCAAATACTAACCAGGGCTGATCCTGCTTAGCTTCTGAAATCTGACATGCTTGGGATATCCAGCTCAGGGCTATCCATTCAGTGGCCTTAGGGTATAGAATGGCACTGTTGAAAGTCAGTCCTATGGCATTAAACAGGACTTAATCCAGAGAAAACACACATGAGAATGAACTGCAAGTTGCTTAATTACTAGCATCTGAACACTTCACTTAGCTTTACTCAACATTTCCCTAGGTGAATCACAACTTTACTGTAAAATTCTCTCCATGCAAACTGGTTTTTTCCCCATTTTTCTTACAAGAATTTTTTTTACTGGTCGTTGAAAAGCAGTTTGGTTTTTTCAGAGCACTCTGTGAGAAAGGAGGGGGGTTCAGCTAAGCAACATATCCAAGTCGGTTTTAAAATTGGTTTCTGCAAGCAATCTCATTTTCTGCAAAGAATACTGGGAAATTGCCATTTCCTCGAGAGTTCCAGCAGCAAGGGGTGGGCTGACAGGTAATAGGTTTGATTCATAGTACAGTCATAGCCAAGATACATACTGCTTGCAATTTGGGGAGAGGTTGTGGCTCAGAAGTGAGGCATCTGCTTTGCATGTAGAAGGCTCCAGGTTCAATATTTGGCATTTCCAGTTAAAAGGATCAGGTAGTATATGAGTTGAAAGACCTCCAACTGAGTTGCTGCCAGTCAGTGTAGACAGTAGTGACCCTCATAAATCAGTGATCCAGCTCAATAGAAATCAGCTTCATGTGTTCAAGTGTACATTTTTGTACTGGTTAAACCCAACAGGTTCCCCTTGTATCAATGATATAAGGTACTGTGTCTTGCTGATCAGATGGTAAGAAAACAAATTGATTGGGGATAAACATTTGGGCTCCCAAGGAGTTTGTAAAGGGTTATATGATGTTGCTTTATTATCTTCTTGGAATTTGACACAGGACTTTAATATCCTCCCTGTATATTCCGAGCATGCATTCATCATGTCCTCCGCTGCAGCTTTTCAGTTTCCCCAAATGACTAGTTTTGCTTCAGGTTGGGTCCTGGTGACTGAAATAACTCAGGTGTGGTAATTTGTGAATGGGACAGTCCTTGCAATTTGTGTGTGACTCTAGGCCATCTGTGCCAAGCATAGGTTGATTAATGCCTCAGCATCCCTGAAACAAACTTGTTCATGTAATGTTTACTCTTGCCCTTCCACCAAGGAGCTTCAGCTACAGGGTCCCTCTTTCTCATTCTTATCAGTATTCAGATGTATGTGTTTATGCGTTGCATATTTGGGACTGCATGTACCTCCCACTTTAAATGAGATTGCTAGTGTCCTACTTGTTCTCTATGCATTTTCTAAAATATTTTTTTTTCTGCATGTGATGGAGGAGACTGACTTATCTTCAAGAATTTACTACATGGAGGTAACCTCCGTGCAGCAAAACAAGTATGCATTGCAGTATCTGAAGGTCAGTGCAGGCAGTTCATTTCACTGCAGGTACACTGAGCAGCTTCTGGCCACATGGCCCAGTGTTGTCACTCAAAAGAACCTTCAAATCCCTCGCCCCACACGCACAATGTAGAAACATGCCCAATCCCTCAAAGATTAGAATTTTAAATCCAGCTTTTGCCAACATGTATGGAAAGCATAACCTGACAACCATTCCGTTGACATACTTCTGCACAAGGACATACGAGGTTGATTACAGGCCAAAATTGAGGTGTGAGCTTCACAAACCCACTCACACAAATGATACAGTTCTGAAGGATGTTTCATCTTCTGGTGTATGAAAAGTGGCTGTGAAGGTGGTCAATTTTCACAAAATTTATTTATTTATCATTAGTAGTTCATTTTTATCCCGCTTTTCCTCCAAGGTCAGGGAGGTATCACGGTTCTCCGTCAATTTTCCCTCACAACAACCCTGTAAGGGTTGTTAGGCTGAAAGATTGTGAATGATCCAAGGTCACCCAGTGAATTTCATGGTAGGTGGGGATTTGAACCAGGTCTCTTTCTCTCCCAGGTCATAGTTAAGCATTCAAACCATGATGCTACAACAGCTTGCTTGCTAACATCATATGGCTCTGACATGTGAGACTCAAGAAGTGATTATATTGCCAGACTAGCTTTTAATTGTGTACTTATTGGGATCCTAGAACCTAATTCTGCTGAGTTCAGGGCTTGTATCACAGAAAGTAGGATAACATGTAAACTGTTACTTGAGAAATAACAAAAGGAAGAGTTCCAATAAATGGTACTATTTATTGGAACTCTTCCTTTCATTATTTCTGAAGTAACAGCTTACATGTTATCCTATTTTTTGTGATACAAGTATTCCTAAGGACAAAAGGAATTTATGTGTGTGGTCCAAACCTAGTTTCACAGAGCATTACAGAGCTTTGGATATGGATTCCTGTCATTTCAGGATTCCTGTCACCATAATGCAACCCTCTCAGGTTACACAAAACTCACTCTTGTTCCATTGTGGTGTGCCTGAACATACTCTTCTTAAGGGCTTTGGTAGATGGTAGCCTTTCAGTTCTCCCTTCAGGCCTGTATTAGTGTTGGGAAATATTTCATCCAGACCTTGAACTTCCCAATTGTTTTTGCTTTTTTTCAGCACTTAAAAAGATAAAAATTAAATCCCAATGTGTTATTCCTGTAATATTGCCATACCATCATCTTCTCCAAGGTCTTTTAAGCTTGGCATCCTATTATTCCATAAGCCTGCTCTTGGAGAGGAAAACAAAACAGAAAAGTTATGCATAATTGTCCCTAACATTAAGGACAATGTGCCCCAATATGTTACCGTATTTATCTAGATGACTTTTCCAAAAAAAGATTGTGGAAAAACAACTTTAGTTGATCTTGTTGAAGCAAAAATATGTCATTTATTTCCCCTTGCTTTATTTCCATAGTTAGAACTGTGTGAAAGCACATCATTACATTAACCATTTACCTGGGATGAGATTTCAGTCACAACCGTGACACCATTTTCTCAAGAGCAATCCAGTTAATTTGAATGAAATTCTGCTGGTATAACAGGACTGCAACTCTGCCAATTCTTTTTGGCACTGGGGATGTAATAGGTCCTCACTTATACTCAAAAGCAATATACAAAAAGTTTCCATTGAAAGACTGCAGCCCTTCAAGAGAGTAATGTATATAAGGCCTTTGAGCTAAGACAATATCTCAGCATTTGATCCCGCCCTTTGTCTTGCCTGGAAAAGAGAAAGTGTACTGACCACAGTGAGACCTACAAAACGTATGGTTAAATACTGCATAGAGTGAAAATCTGGTTAGCTGTTTGCAATAACTTGAAGCTGTGGATCTATAAAGATGATACATATATATTAAAAATTGTGTATTTTACAAAAACAACTATGTGTCTGTATATTACACTAGCAGCACTGTGTAAGAATGTCATTTTGGGGCACACAAAATCTAATATATTAAACTTTTAAAAGAAGGATTATTTGATATTTTATGGAATTTACTTCATATTGCTATAATATATGTATGAGAAAGAAACAATATATTAAACTGTCTGAAAGTCTGATGCCAAAAGGGTATGTGTGACAGTATTAGTTTTCTGTCTTCGATGTAACAATTTTTAATTTAAACTATTAAATTTCTTTTATTAATAAGATGGTAGCTGGGTGCTGAGTCTTCATGGTTAAGAAGAATGCAAGGATTTGCGCATTTGCAAGTGAGCTGTAGGACAGACTCCTTGCATTTACAATCAGATTCCTTTTAGCACCAAGTACCTCTGATATAAAGAATAAGATGTGGATGGGCTGTGGCCCAGAGGTAGGGCATCTGCTTGGCATGCAGAAGTTCCCAGGTTCTATCCCTGGCACATCCAGCCAAAAAGATCAGGTAGTGGGTAATGTGAAGAGTTGGAGGGCCTGGAGAGCTGCCTCTCTGAGTGGATGATGTGGACCTTGATGGACTGATTGGTCTGACACAGTATAAGGCACCTTCATGGTTCATGTGTTCAGCAAGCCATACGGGGAACTCCAGATGGTGCATGTGTCACAGAGAATCGCTTTGAATCAGACTCTTCTTCACATGTAGCTCCAGAAACTTGAACAGCGCCCCCTTAACCCAACTCAAAGATCTGTAGTTGGGTCAGGGGGGGAGAAATGGGTGGCCCAGTTTGTGTGTGTAAATGCATGTGCATAAATATAGGTCTTTTTCGATCAAAGCTACCCAAATACTGGAGCACCTTCTTGGTGAAGAGTTTGCAACTTCAGTTTTTTCCAGGAAACACAATTAAAGAAGGGACTTATTACAGATTTATCAAGTTATATCTGGAACGGAGAAAGTGAATACAGAGAATTTCTCCCCCTGCTCTCAAAATACTAGAATTTGAGTGCACCTGATGTGGTTTGTCAAGACAGCAAAAGAAAGTGGGTAATTCACACAGTAAAACTTGTGGAACACACTGACACATGACACAGTGATGATTGCTAGCTTAGGAGGCTTTTAAAAGGCTCAGACAAATTCAACAGCTATCATGCAGAATGTATAAGAACCTCCATTATTGGAGATGGTATATCTCTGAATACCAGTTCTTCGGAGGTAGCAGCAGAGGGAGGATTTGAGCTCTGGTTTGCAAGTAGGGTTGCCAAGTCCAATTCAAGAAATATCTGGGGACTTTGGGGGTGGGGCCAGGGGACTTTGGGGGTGGAGCCAGGAGACATGGGGGTGGAGCCAGGAGCAAGGTTGTGACAAGCACAATTGAACTCCAAGGGAGTTCTGGCCATCACATTTCAAGGGACTGAACACCTTTTAAATGCCTTCCTTCCATAGGAAATAATAAAGGATAGGGGCACCTTTTTTGGGGCTCATAGAATTGGACTCCCTGGTCCAATCTTTTTGAGACTTGGGAGGTATTTTGGGGAGAGGCACTAGCTGCTATACTGAAAATTTGGTGCCTCTATCTCAAAAAACACCCCCCCCCCCAGAGCCCCCGATACCCAGGGATCAATTCCCCATCATTCCCTATGGGAATCATTCATGGAGGTGCATGATGGCTCTGGGGGGCGGGGCTTCCCCTGCCGGCCAGCTGGCTGGGGGAGGGGGGAAGCCTGTAAAACTGGGGGATCCCCCTCTGGGACCTGGGAATTGGGAAGCCTATTTGCAAGCCTGCCAGAGCATCTGTAAGGAACAGGATACTGCACTACATGGATTGTTGGTCTGTTCCTTATGTTAATTCAGAAGCAAGTCTTTATGTTCAGGAAGGCTTATTTTCACCCTAGAATTTAGGCGCTCTGTCCAAATTGGAGAATATGAAAAAGTCCTCTCTGTTCCACTGGATACCACATATGCTGTCCATAACTACCTTTTGTGCACTCTTCCTTCACATTGCAAAATGGGTCCTGAAGTCTCTCCTCACCTTTGAGGACTCCGTCATTCATCATAATGAAAGAACAACTAGAATTCTTCAATTTGCAGAGAAGCCGGAACAGGCACTTCCGATCTTTGCTAGCAACTTGTGACTAATATCAGAAGAAGCCCAAGCAATCAAACTGCCACACTGTGTTTACACCTGCCAATATAACATGGGGCTGCAATTTCAAATCAAGAAACACTGTGCATTGCCAAGGAATGTGGTATGTGTGTGCAACCTCATTCCCTTGCCCTGAAGTACTTTTGCCTTTTAAGGCCAAAGGAAGACGAGAGCGGCAGCTAACCAACACTGTGCAAAACTGTGCCTTGGGATAGAGGGATGCAATTCATGCTTTCCATCTTGTCTCTGAACAGGGGACCAGATCCTGAGATACGTGAGCAACAGCGAGTCATTGGCAATCGCTGTAGCATTAAGGAGCAGAGCTGAGGGAAGAGGGTGGGAAGAAGCATGACCAACAATAATTTTGCATTATTTGCAAGGCTGTTTGTTGGGAGTTGGGAGAAAGCCAAGGTGTGAGTTACTTCCAGGGGCCCATATGACACACCCTGTGAAAGGGTGGAAATATTTAAGCTGTAAAGTAATTTATTACTCAGCAAGCACACTTTCACAATTAGTTGCAAAAACATGTACATTACTTATCCAGCTCACATTCCCAACTCTGAGAAACGCAGAATATTCAGAATCTCCACAAAGCTGCTTGTATAGGGGGCTAGCTACTTGAAGCCGCAGCTCAATTCGTGATAAAATCTAGAATGGGCTATTGGTTGTCCCCCTGTGAATTAACACTGCTGACTGGAGGGGGGCATTTGGTATTGCCCTGCAGGATTTAATTTTGAAATCTAGTGTGGTGTAATGATTAGAGCAGGACTGCAGAAACTCGGGTCCAATTCACCTTTAGCCATTAAGTTCATTAGGTGACGTTGGGCCTAAAGTAGACAATTGTACGTCCCTGGCTCTGCCATGGGGACACAGCACCATTTTAGAGGTTCTTCTAATTTTCAAAATGCTGTGGGGAACCCATCCTGTCGGGGACTGTGCACAAGAGGATGTGGGGCTCCTGTCTCCCTCCTCTCATGCTGTTTTAATGTTTGGCCTTAAGAGGTTCCCTGCTTGACCAGAACACTAGTCCATCTAGTTCCACATCCTGTTTGGATGCACTTGGACAGCACAGAGACCAAGTCCACCTCCTGGAACAGGTGCTCAAAGGTTTACTGCCTCCAGACATGAATGTTCCATTTTCTTATCCTGGCTAATAGCTTTTGATGGACCTCTCTAAGTCTTATCTCCTTTTTAAGCCATCTATGCCAAGGTCCATCAGTACATCCACTGACAGTGAATTTCAAAATGTAATGTCTGTTACTCTGCCTCTCAGCCTAAAATGGCCTCCTAGGATTGTTGAGAGGAGCAGTTGGAAGAGGAGGGAGTCCTGCACACTGCTCGAGCATATTGATTTAAAGATGTGACAGCATTTAATGAACAATGGATGGAAAATACCTGATTATGGGGATCAGGCTTGAATTGAAGTAGGGGGAATAAATTTTAAAAAACAACAGGTGTATAAGGCAGACACAGGAATAAAAGCTGTACCTGACAGACAAGTGTCGGGGACAGTAAACACTCCCTTAAATGGTGTTGCAGAAATAAAAGTTCAAAACATGAAGATGAGGAGCCTCTCCTTCTGCAAAGCCTTCATCTGGTTTTCTCTTTACCCTACTGCCTGAGAGAGGAGGCCAAACCAAAACTGATCCAAGCACACCACCAGCTCCCGCTACTTAGCCTACTTGAGGAATGGCCACCCATGCTCTGAGACCACCACTAACCTAATGAACGATTTTATAAACTGTTACACATCTCTCATTCTCTCCTCGCCCATGAGCCTGGCTAAGAAGTCATTATGTATGTTAATTGGTATTCCACAAGCCGAGAACAGAAACAAACAAGTTGTACCATGTCTGAGATGCCCACAAAATAGGGAGTGCAGATAACAACAGCGAGAAACCCATGGATGGAGGAAAGAAACCACTGGCAGTAGCTAGCTTTTGTGCTGTAGTCTCACCTTCTGCTACAGATGGATATCAAAGATGCAAAAAAAGAAATGTGTTGAGAGTCCTGCCCTTCTGTTGGCATATTCCCCATCCCAAACATAGTATAAAATATTCAACTGGGGCCTATGCATTAGGTATAACACTGGGCTACCAGCAGCTGTAGCTGAAGTAGTTTGCTTCCACACCAACCTTCACCATTAAGTCACTTAATTTAAGTGATGACACAAGCGAGCTAGAACAAGCGATGCCCTACATGCAGAAGATAGCACTGACATAGCAGAGACTGGAAAGGGCAGAACAGAGAGCACCACTATAAACTATAGGTGGAGAGAGCCATGTTTTGCACTCCCCCCAAAGTGAACAGTCCAAGTACAAAATCAGCACAGCAAGCTCTGCTGTGTTGTGTGTCCACATAAAGATTCCTTCTGCAAGAAGGAACATTCAGAGCTGGAATCTACCACTTGCAATATGAGCCAGCACAGTCCCTTCTACCACCTCGATCTATCCATGCTTATCCTGCTGTTCCTCAAAGGCTCTCAGGGCAGCATGCATAGCTCTCCTGCCCCACTCTGTCCTCACCACTACTCATCAAAATAACTTTAAAATGAGCAAGTGACTGGCCTAAGGGAGCCGAGTGGGGATTTTAACATAGGTTTCCCACACCCTAACCACTGCACTGCACACCACAGTTCTTTACCGCCTCATTCTTCTGCATATGCAAACCAGCCCTAAGGGCTGATTCACACATTATAAAGTTCTTATGGCTGCCAAGGCAACTTCTGATCAGATGTACTGTATGAGTTCCATGCTTCCCAGGCACATTGTGGGGGGGAGTGGGATTAAGCCTTTCCTCCCCCCATAGTGCCAATTTTTCTGACCTGAAAGATCTCTGTTTGGGTCAGGGGAACAGCAGGAGGGAAGAGGGAGGTTAAGCCCCCTCCTTTGCATGCTATGGTCCTGATCTGATTTGAGCCCATTTCAGGAGGGGAGCCATGTTGGTCTGCAGTAGAAGAGCAACATTCATGACCAACAAGTTTTTCAGAGCTGTCAAAAGTCAAAGCTCCCTTCATCTAGGGTTTCCAATCCCCAATTGGGGGCAGAGGATCCCCTAGTTTGGAGCCCCCCCTTCAGGGTTAGCAGAAAGCATGGGTGGGGGAGAGGGAAATGTCTGCTGGGACTCTATTATACCTTATGGAGACCGATTCCCATAGGGTATAATGGAGAATTAATCCACAGGTATCTGAGGCTGTTTTTTTTTAGGTAGAGGCACCACATTTTCAGCGTAGCATATGGTTCCTCTCCTCAACCCCTCCCCTCATGCAAATTTAAAAAGGATTGGACCAGGGGGTCCAATTATATGAGCCCCAAAAGAAGGTGCCCCTATCCTTATTTCCAAATGGAGAGAAGGCATTTAAAAGGCATGCAGTCCTTTTAAATGTGGTGGCCAGAACTTCCTTCAGAGTTCAAT